>NC_140583.1:862021752-864961752 GCF_964204655.1 Triturus cristatus
CACATGACACCTCAAGAGCAGGTAAGATACGCATTCTCACTAAGTCAGGCAAACGTAAGCGGGTGTCAGGGAAGTTCGTGACGATGCTCAATAGTGATTTAGCAAGCTCAGGAAGGAAAGGAAACTCTAGTCCCCCGGGAACTGACAAGAGTGGGGCTACAGGATTTGCCAAGGTAGCTGAGGAGGAAATGGAGGGTGAACTCGATGAAAGCAGCGCGTAGTTCAGAGCAAAAGAGACAGGCCAGACAGCGCGAGGAAGAGAGGCATGAGCTCCTGCTCAAGGGAGAGAGATCATACGACTAAGAATTAGAAAAAGAACACAAGGCGACATGAGGGTAGCAGAGATAGGTACCAGTGGCAGTGCTGGGATGAAACTGAGATAGATAAAAAACTACTAGCAGGGCTCAGAGTCACATCGTCCACTCGTCCAAAAAGGAGGGCTGATCAAGAAATCAGGGATCAAGGCAGTCTGGTGCTCACCCACCCGCGGCTTAAGAAAAACAGGATGGTACCTTTAAATGTACACAAGACCGGCGACAAGGACACGCGCAGCTCCACACGGGTCCACAGCAAAGATTGACCTATCCCCAAGGGAATATTAGCAAAAGAGGAAGGCAACAGTTTTGTGTACCCATTCTGAAACCTGTTACAGACTGGACTGAGGAGAGGGACCAGTATGACTGGTCTTGGCCTAGGGAAGGATCATTTGAACCCGAGGACATGGCACTAGCGAAGGATTGCATCAGATATGAAGTAGGGAATCTCAACTGGAACTTCCCCTACATGCTGCAATGCCTCGTAAGGTGGGAGAAGAGGCAAGACAAGGATGGAGAGAGAGAGTGAAAATACAGAGAGAAGCTGAGACTGAACCAAGGTACCATCGCGAAGTCCTTGCAAAACAGTTGGGAATGGGTGGTCTTGGGAAGAACGGACGTAGCCACACTGGCACAGGAGGTAGCAGCATTGATGGGGTACCGCCTCAGAGGTACAGAAAGGGCAAATTATGTAGCAGGAAGCAGCGGCAGCTGCTACTTAACAGGGGTGGTGTGGCGGGGAGATGAAAAAAAAATAATGAAAAGAAATAACATACCTACAGGCCGGCCGCTGCCTCTCCTCCGTCCTCCTTCTGTTCTGTCAACAAAGTAGGGGAGCAGGAAGCACACAGGCTCTCCTAGCCAATTACGACACTCCTGTCACCAGCATGACAGCAGCGTCGTGATTGGTCTGAGTGCCGTGGTTAAGTGCTCAGACAGAGACTGGGAGCCTGTGCATGTTCTCCACCCAGGCTGTGCAAAACATGAACATGCTGGGCGCGCAAGACTGTTTGGCCGGCCTAAGATAGCTGGCCAAACCGTCATGTGCACTTAAGAGAGTGCCCACTACTCCTCCTCCTGCTCAGGACAGCCCATCCCTACCCTGCACCTAAAACTGAGCCAGTACAGAGAAATAAAATGATAATAACATTGCGTAATCATTTATTTTTTCCTTTTCGAACTGCTCACAGAGCAGCAGGGCGACACTCCTCCGCCTTAGCTGAGGAGCCGCCACTGGCAGAAAGATCCGAAGAAGTAGTACAGAAAAAGTTGGCTGGATATCACAGAACTCCCAGCTCCTCAGCTCCCAGAAGCAGATAGCTCAAGGGGAAAACAAGGGTAGATCCTACAGCCGGTAGATGAGGGACACGCACATACCCACATATGCCCCATACTATCAGTCATGCGTCGATCTGAGGAAGAACCCACTGTAACAATGCTAGTAAATAACACGTCTTACAGCTTTCTGACACGGGGCAACAAAGTCATGCCTAAGGCAAGGGATCGTACCCTTAGCCAAAGACTCCATGGACACTCAGAGGTTCTCAGGCACAGTGATGAGGGTCCCATTCACAAAGGCCCTAGAATTGGACATAGGAGGCAGCCACATGAAGGGTAAACGGTTATATCAACTTTCATCTCCAACAAATCTCCTGGGATGAGGCCAAACTAAACATGACCATTCACTTCTCTGATGATTGGACAATGACATGCTCGACCGATGGTGTGTCACCCCTAAGACTCATGTTCCTAAGACGCCCCACAACACATATGAACCAATGAGGGCATCCCTTACCAACTCGACTGCCTTCACTAATGCAGTCCTCACGATTGTCACGAATGCACCGGAATTGCTGGGACAGAAGTTGCAACTGCCCAACTAATTCATATTCTGCCAAGAGGGACAACATGACTGGGAACCCTGAAAATTAAGTGATGTGGGGGTGTATCACCTTTGTAAAACCCAGACCTCAATGTATGGGAGGTAGCAGATGACCAGCTGTTCGGCGAATGCCAAGGAGCCTCGGAAATTATTTTCACAGACTTTGTTAAAGATTACAGGGATCTGTTAGCATGAGCTGAAAGCCATTTTGGACTTGGCAGCCATTTTAGTTAGCTATGTGCTGGCCATATGCTGTTTCCCTCATTCAGAGCCTTGCACATGCTCAGAGGGGCCTAGCTAGTAGAATGCACCTGTTCCTAGTATAGAACTGTCAGGCTGTTCTAACTGATGTCAGCAACTCATTACTTCTCCTACTTGTTGACTGTGCATTTACTGTATGACCATCTATGTGTGTAACTCTTCTCATGTGTACTTGTACCGCCTTCTTTTGAGCCCCTGTCTGGGTATTTAAGGCCTCTGTTCTTGGTACTCCTTAGAATGCCTCCTACAGTGACTTGAGATTACTGTATGACGCAATCTCCCTCTGAGGTTAATAAAAATATGTCTTTTATATTACAGTTTCTGTGAAAATCTCTTCTTTGCTCTTTGCTGTTGGTTTAAAGGGACCAGGTGTATCAGTGAAACCCCTGAGAAGGTTTTGATTCCTTCAACTTGACTGAGGTTAGAGTAGAGCAGCAAAATGGGGCCCATGCCAATACTGACAACCTTCCAGGAGCATGACTTGTCGGAAGTACCGCCGCAACTGTGGGCAAAGGGGTCGTATGTTGTGGATCTCATTAATTCCTTTGAACCTGTAATGATAACGTTGAGAGAAGCCACCCAATTCGGAGTGGCCCAATACCCATTCTCTAGGGAAGTCAACAAGGGTATAGTGTCCACCATTCTGACAGTAATTGATCAGGGGGTCCTCTATGTCAGCGCATCCCCTTGGGATACACCAATCTTCCAAGTCAAAAAGAGTAAGGGGCAATGTGGCGCCTGGTGCAAGATCTTCGGCCCCTCAATGACATTGTGGTTCCAGAATTCTCCGTAGTACCAAGCCCTTCCTCTTTTTAACTAATATACCTGCGGGAGCAAGCTATGTTTCCATAACAGACATAAAAAATGCATTCTTTAGCATCCAGATGCACCCCTGTAGGCAGGATTTGACCGTATTTACATTTTGAGGGGTTCAGCTGCTATTCCGGAGTTTACCTCAAGGGTACTGCGAGTCCCCAAGTATCTTCAATCGAATACTGAGGAGGGATCTCTTAAACTTCCATTTGAGTAGCACCCTGATACAGTACGCTGATGACATTTTTATATGCAGTCCCTCTGAAGCAATATGTCATCAGGACACGATAGCTCTCCTCATTACACTCACAGAAAAGGGTTACTAAGTGGAGAAGGAAAAGGTGCAGTATGTTCAGCAGGAGTTTAACTATTTAGGCCAACTGATATCAGGGGACGGGTGATGGGTCACCCAAATACATGCAAAATCATTTAGAGCAATGCTCCCATCACAAACATAAAGGAGCATGAAAAAGTTCATGGGACTTTGCAATTTCGTCCGGTAGTGGGCCTTTGACTACAGCACGCTCATCGCCCTCCTACTCGAGGACATGAAATAGGCAAAAAGCAGTAACGAGAAGCTGACATGGACACCCGGAACACACTATACCTTCTGCAAACTTAAAACAGAAATAATGAACCCCCCTCTGCTTGGGAAGCCCGACTATAAAAAGGAATTCCTTGTGTATTACAGCAGTCACTTAGACTCAGTCATGCGTGGTCACTTCCCATGCGAGCAAGCACTGGCAGCAGCAGCTTTTGCCGTTGATAAAAACACCTCCATTGTAATGGAGGCACTGCTAACACTGTATGCAGAACATTCAGTGTTTGCAGTCATACAAAAGAGCAAGAGTACACAGACTATGCAACGGGTTACAAACGAATGCTCTCCAGGCTGTCACTGAGAGTAGTGCAATGTCACCTCGTAAACCTTGCCACCTTCATAGTCCATAAAGTTCAGGAGGTGGGGAGATCCATGACTGTGCAATATACACCCCTGATGGAATCAGCTAGGTAGACGAGGATCCCATACCAGACAGTGATGCACTGTTTGTCGAAGGGTCCTCCGTAATAGACCAGGAGACAGCGGTAAGACACACGGAGGCAGCAGCCGTGACGGCTGTAGTCACGCGCCATCAGAAACGCCGCAGCTCATCACACAGCTTAATCTCCTACCACACCTCTCAGCACAGGTGGCAGAATTAATAGAGTTAATTTTAATTGAACCCCTCACCCAAAGCACAGGGAAGACAGTAACTCGGTTACTCAGACTCAGCCTACGTCACCACCACGGTGCATTCAAGCATGGGCAGCTGGAAAAGACATGGCTTCCTGAAATCAGAAGGTACACCCGTCATGCACAAGGACCTCCTTGAGTTACTAATTGGCGCACTGACCCTGCCTAAATACATGGCTGTAGTGAAATGTGCCACACATACCAGAGGCAAAGACTTTGCATAGCGGGCAAATGCACTAGCCTACCAGACTGTAGAGTAGGGCAGCATACGGTGCAGTTGGGGAGACATACGTACTTCCCTTACAGAAGACAGCAGAGACAAAACCCACTCAGGACATGTCATATATAGAAATGGCAAAATTATATCTGAGGGAGTTGCAAGAAAGGGTGTTACCACACGAGAAAAATCTATGAGAAGCCAGGGGCTGCACACAGACCACACACAACCTCATATATCGGCACCCACCCACAGGAAAACCAGTCATGCCGCAGAGCTTATTCAACATACCACTGCCCAAATTCCACCTCGCAGAACATACTGAAAAAGAAAACATGCTGGCAGAACTTCAACCGACTGGGTTATACCCACCGTTACAGATGTGGTAACAATGTGCACGGTTTGCCAATTATATTCACCCAAACCCACACTCAAGGTCATAGCACCATCCATCCCTAAACCAACCTGACCTTTTAAGGCACTGCACATTGACTTAATCAACATGAGTGATCGATGTGCTAAATACAGGTATTTCACTGTAGTCGTCTGTCTGTATTCTAGATGGATTGAAGCGGCCCTTGTGCGCACTGTGACACCAAAGCAGCGGCAACCTTCCTGGTTAGAGCGGTAATACCCTGGTGGGGGGTGCCAGATGTTATCCGACCAGACAATGGGAGGCATTTTGTCAACACCATGTTCGACAACATCTGTACCCTTCTAGGAATAACGTATACATTTGCATCGGCATACCAGCCCCCAAAGTAACAGCATTGTAGAAAGGATCAATTGCCTGTTAAAAAACAAAAGTTGTAAAATTTGACCCACCCTCAAAAAATAAGTGGCTCCACTGTTTGCTCCAAGTCTTATTTGGTCTCAGAAACACACCTAGCAGCGATCATCATCTCACACCACACCAGACTGCAAATGGTAGACTGATGGGGACGCCCATCGTGAAAACTAGGACCAGGTTAAGTTCTGAGGCTAGTTCCAAAGTATTGCGAGATGAATTGCATGTTTTTCTTTCAGAACTAACCAAAACCGCTAAGTCCTTATCCAAACAGGTCAACCAAGAAACAACTAAGTGCACCAACGCCAAAATACCATATCATCACCCCGGCCCAGACAAGAAATATATATTCAGAACATTGTAAGAAAATGGAAAAACACCAAGTTTGAGGGGCCCTACCAGATCTTCACAAATCCCACAGCCCTCAGGGTGGAGGGCAAAAGTGTGTGGGTCCACCTCTCCAACATACGGCTGAACCCTCCCACAACAAACCCTATATGAACTTAAACCTTGCGAAAATGTTCCAATTGGACAGAAGAAACACAGCCACCAGAAGAGCACAGTTGGGTCCAAAGGGAATCACACCTTTAACAACTATATCACGACAAAAGATATATATATTTCTGTCCATATGTACACTCTGTCTACTATGGGGAATCCCACACTTACTTACCATTGAGAAACTACTGCATCAAAAGACAGTCACTAATGGGAAAATGCAGCACCTACATAGGGACCTTTAGTATGTCACCTACAATTACACTAAACCAAACAGGAGAATCCCGCACACACTGCATAGTGCACTCTTACATAACCCCTGGTACCAACACATGACCTGAGTCGGCTCTCAAGCATCAGCCAGGTCCTGTTACATCTGTTCGCTGATACCACATGTGGTAGGCACAAATAGGCTTTACCTGTCCCAAGAGGTAGCCTCCGAAAAAGCCAACTGCCTTATTCACCTTTACTTATGCAGGATAAGGGGCAAAATCCAGCCCAAGATAGAACCACACAGGGTAATTGTAAACCTGACCCGAAAAGACACCAACCCAACAGCTTCATACCTCTTCACTGAACCTAATGTTATCTAAACAGAGCTGGACAGGATGCGTAGAAAGGGCACCACATGGGAGGATAATGTTTGGCCCAAAGTGAAGAGATTATTCACTCAATGCACAAACACATCCGCTCCTGCATCTATCTGTGGACCAAGGGTGGCCTTTAGCATATCTGGGGCAGTCTTCTTTAATAACAAGTAGTCTCCCAACATGGAGTTTCTGTGTTGGGCTGTCCAGCTCGGGGATAAAAAGGGGAATGAGTTGCATGGGGGAAAGTTTAATGAAAGTATGGCTAACCCATGTCAGGAAATCTGGGACACCGAGGTGGGTGGATATACTTGGCTAGAAGGCAAAGGTCAACCCCTGATTGTATGGAAATTCACACTGTATTCCTTATGTTTCAGAAGAAAAGGAACACTTCCAACGGGCATGAATGCTAACTGCAGTGTGATATTGCATATTCCGGATATGCAATAGGGCACCTCCAAAATTATGCATTTCTTCTGGCAGTGAGGTGAACACACCTAACTGGATCCCGGACCTAGGGCACTGTGCTCTCTTTGGTGACCATGCAATCCCCGACTCTAGTCTTTCCCGGTGAAGAACTAACTGAGCTCTACCAGCAACCGATAGAGAAAAAGACCACCTTGCTGCACCAAGTTCGCCAGAAGAAAGAGGTGGATTATTTTGGCTGGGCTCAGTGCAAGGACATCCCAGAAGAGGTTAGAATGTTCACTGAGTCAAAGCTGGGGGCCGATACCCTTCTTCACAGTACAGACAAAAACGAATGCCCGCTGGCTCCAAATAACCAGGTGGGAAATGCTTAAGATGATGAACAGCATTGATCTCAGCCTCAATTTGATCACGGAAGAAATGCAAGCCATCCAACTCAAGGTAATGCAGCATTGGTATGTGCTGGACTTAATGACCGCAATGGAGGGAGGGGTCTGCGCCAAGATAAGCACTGCCTGCTGCACTTTCAGTCCGGGGAATGACATGGACAACGGAACTTTAACTCTTGCCATCCAAGCACTGCATAGTCTACAGAGAAGCATGGGTAAAGAAGGAGGTGCCCCAGAGCAGGGGTGGTTTTTGAATTGGTTCTCCTGGATCCCACAATGGATCTCCAGTCTGTGCAAATCACTGTTGTCACTTGTCATTGTGTTCCTGTTGATTTGCGGGGTCATACAATGGGGGATCACTTGCTGTAAACATGCAGCCTTCAAATTAGGTAGAATGAAAAACACTAGAAATGCTGTCAAAGTCAAAATCTAAACAAAGCGAATAGCAGGAGCTAAATAAAGTCATGGTTGGATAATTTAGTTGAAGAATCAACTAGAGGGGGGGTGTTAATATGGATATCGATACATTCATCGGCAAAAATGAACTATCGTCCTTATTAATAGAATCACCTGTCCAGAACTCCACATCTACCTTGACATGCAAGTATATAGTCAGATAGGCCCTGAGGCCTAGGCTCAGGATTACTGATTGATGGGTCACAGCTGGGAGGGTGTATAGCTGGCAGGCAAAGACGTGAGCAGGAAACTCTTGATCAATCCCACATATAGGAACAGCGACATCACAATGGTCAGGGGAGATTGCCCAAAATAAAGCACACATGTCCGGAGGGGGTATGCATGCTTCAGAAAACACTATAAAGTCAAATACCACATGAGTTAGGAACACATAGCTAATCAGGACCTAGCACTTGTAGTGATCATGCACTCCCCAAGCCAGACATCTGGAAACACTCACAACTGGCCCACTGTATCCACGCAAGGTCGAGTCCCATCTGCAGTAACCATTGACCATTAACTTATGACTCTAAGGCAGTAATCAACAGTCCTCCCCATATATGGTACGCCAGATACATTTATGGCTTGATTTAACGTTATATATAAGACCAATGCGAACCAAATGTAAATTGATACAGTCTTCAGATCTCGTGCCTGTAACGGTCTCCTGTCTGAATTGTTTAATTAAACGAAACTGTTCCTGTTTTGCCATCCGCCTCTTATCTCTGTTTTTTAAGAAATTCGGACACAAACAACATCAGGAAGTACCGGCGCCAGAGGGGTCGATGGCGTCAGAACAGGAGGTCGGTCCGGGGCCGGTTACACTGGGAAATTAGAGCTACATGGAAAACCTCTGTGGGGATAGGAACGAGCTCTAGCTATGAGGACAAGGCTCCTGTTGAAGATCGATGAGGAAACCTATCTCTAGACTTCTTCTTGTCCTTCTGCTTATGCTTTCTTCTCTTCTTATCTGACGATGTCAATGGAGAGTAGGAGCTATGAGACCGTTTACTGTTGCACTGATCATCATTTGCGCGGGTCATAAACAGTTTGGCCTTGCACTCTTTACTGGCCTTAGGTTTCATGCTGAGGCATAATGAACGCAAACTAGTGTAATGGTCGAAGTCTACATACCAGAAGCAGATGGAATGGGGATCTGTGATGGGCATTTGTCCCTCACAATCCTTGCAAGGCTTAAACCCTGAATTCTTTGGGGGGGGGAAACATTTTAAAACATTTTGGTACTATGTTTTTAGATGACAAATTTTTGAGAAAAAGATTTCCCTCAGAGGTGCAGCTCCAGATCCGCATGGAAGGTGCAGAAAAAGGGATCTGACGTTGGTGCACCAGGGCGGATGCTATATGGCCACAATGGCGTCATCTGATTTCACTTCCAGCGTTGATCGAGTCCAGCAACCTCTACTGGCGACCTTGAAGCTTTGAAGTTTTCGGATCTATTCTGACACCTGGGATTGTTCTACATGTGAGGAATCTGCAGTTCGAAGTATACATTAGAATAACAAGTTACTTACCTTCTGTAACGCTTTACCTGGTAGAGACACTATCTTGCCGCAGATTCCTTACCTTAGAATTATCTTCAGTCATCAGACGGGATCCAGAAACCTTTTGAGCAGTACCTCTGTGTGCTTGTATGTAGTGTTGTTAGTGTAGGAAGTGACTGCGCGGTGCCAATATAAGGACCACCCGAGCGTGCTGACAGCAGTGACTTACCTTTTGCGCCGTTTTCACGCCAAAAGCGCAGAGCCACAAAGGTTGCTAATGTACTAGTGTGCAGATACTAAGGACCTCATAAGGGTTACCCTATAAGGAGAAATAAGTTTGCCGAGCAGGGAGGATGGGAGAGTTGGTTCGAATCAGCCGCTTGATAGAGTCTCTACCGGATAAGGCATTTTACAAAGTAAGCAACTTGTTCATCTGGTAAAGACTTCTAGCCACAGATTCCTTACCCTGATACCCAAGCAAAACCTTACCAGAGGTGAGTCTGCAAATAGATTTCGACCACGAACTCCTGAAGGACTGAATGGGCAAAGTGCCTGTCACGACTGACCTAACTTTTATCATGGAGTTTTGCCAACCTTATAGAACACTACCTTGGAAAACAAAATCTTACTCTTTTGGGCGATTTTAGTTTTCATTTGGACAGTGCCTCCTGTAAAGTCTCACAGACTTTTAAAGAAACGTTGCAATGCTGTGGCTTTTCCCAACTAGTAAAGACAGCCACCCATGATGCAGGACACATTCTTGATGGCATTTTTTGTAATGATCATCATCTTAGGGTGAGTGAACCCCTTCCCCTCTCTTGGTCTGACCATCATGCTGTTCCATTTTCCCTTTCTTTCCCAGCAATATGTGAAGTCGCCAATAAGGGGAATAATAAGGTACTCAAAAGAAATTATAAATGCATAAGCAAGGAATCACTTCTTTGGGCCTTTAATAAGCAAAAATGAACTGAACATAATGACTCTAATCTGGCAACCACAGAGTACTCAAATTGGCTCATGGCTGCCATTGATTATCTTGCTCCCCTCAAAGACCTCTATGTAGGCAGGAAAAAGCACACAGCTCCCTGATATTCGGAAAAGCTTAGAACACTCAGACAAGCCTGTCACCGCCAAGAACGTATCTAGTGCAAACACTTTGACCCGATTGAAAGAATAAACCATAAGGTCAAGTTGGCAGAATATAAAGCAGCCATTAAATTAGAGAAATCGTTTTTCTGCAATCAGAAGATAGCATCACTTAAGTCCCCTAGTGATCTATTTAAATTGATCAATCTATTATCCACACCGCCTGCTCCAGCATATAACAAGAGCTCGCAGGACTGTTGTGACAGTATGGCTAAATACTTTCACTCCAAAAGTTTTGAGATCTACTCTTCTCTGAACAGTCTTAACTCTGAACTTTTGTTTTCTGCCCAAAAGATTAATTCCACAGTCTCTAGTCCTCCCCACACTAAGAAGAGGGATGTCTGTTTGCCTGCCTTCCTCCCTCTATCATATGTACAGCCCGACCAGCTTCTAAGGGGGATCAAATCAGGCTCCCCACTGGAACCTTGCTCCCAGAAGCTGATGAAGTTGCGAAGGGACACTATTATTCTCCATCTTAATTCAACTCTCAATCTGGCCATTTTTTCGGGATGCTACCCTCTTAGCAGAAAAAACAGGGGGTGCTAAGCCTCTGCTTAAGAAAATCAACCTAGATGCATTGGAATTTTAAAACTATCGGCCCATTATCCTTCCACTTGTTCCCGCGAAGATCTTGGAGAACACTAAATGCCCAGCTGAGTACGTATTCGGAACAAAAGCATTTGCTTGACTCCTCTCAGTATGGATTAAGGAGCTGCAAAGGAACGGAGACTGCATTAATATCCGCAGTCAACAACATCCGCATCTTGGTTGATGCTGGGCAGACTGCGCTGCTGATTCTTTTGGACCTATCCATAGCCTTTGATACCATCTCTCCGACAAGGCTGATTGACGCCTACAGAAAATTGGGGTGACAGATTCAGCCTTGAAACTCTTCTCCTCATTCCTGACAGATAGGTCACAGACCGTAAAGGTGGACCATTTCTACTCTGACCCCACACCCACCTTTTGTGGAGTACCTCAGGGCTCATCTTTGAGCCCCACCCTGTTCAATATATATGTCTCCCCGTTGGCCAAGCTGATTAGGTCCTTTGGGCTGCAGGCAGTATCCTATACTGATGATACACAAATAATTGTGGCTATCACAAAGGATATAGAGGCTTCCGCAGCCAAATTAAACAAATGCATGCAGGCTGTGGCATCTTGGATGGTAAATACCTACCTTCGACTGAATGGGGCAAGACTGAGGGTCTGGTCTTTGGTAGCCAACAATCTATATGGACCCATTCATGGTGGATAGGAATGCTTGGACAATGTCCTTGTGCCGTTGCTTCGGCAAAGAATCTTGGTGTCCTAGTTGATAACAAGCTGTTTTTTAATCTCCAGATCAATAGCACTGTCTCATCCTGTTTCTGGGTTATAAGGATCCTTAGGAAGATATTTCCGTTTCTCTCTCTCCCCACGCGGAAACAAGCAGCTGTGGCATTTTGTCCAGGATGGATCAATGTAATGCACTCTACCTGGAAATCAATAAGGCATCCAATAATAAGCTGCAGCTTGTCCGGAACGCTGCAGTGAGACTTGTCTTGGATTTTCCGAAATTTCATTAAATTTCAGCTGCTATTCGGAAATTGCATTGACTCCCAGCTGAAAAACCAATCTTGTTTAAGGCCCTATGCATTGTTCATAAGGCACTTCACAACTCGGCCACGTAGGGAATTAAACAGCTCTTCCAACGTTATTTACCCACTAGACAGCTGCGCTCTGCTGACATAAATCGGCTGATTAGTCCCAGATTTAGTAGGGCAAGGTGGGGAGGAGGAGCCTTTGCTGTGGCGGCCTCTAAGCTCTGGAACACTCTGCCCATATCTATCTCTTGTCTTGAGGCACACCTTCCTTTTCGTAAGTCTTTGAAAACCTGGCTCTTTGGTTTGTAACTGTTTCTGGTAGAGGGTTGATGCTCCCGCCCTCCTGGCAGTAGAACCACTTTAGCGCCCTGGCGCCCTTGGGCATTTGTTCGCAGTTTATAAGTTGGTCATTCATTCACTGTCCAGGCAATAGTGTTTGGCAAATGTGTGCGCAGACGCTCATATTGCAGCCTGACAGATATCCAGGACAGGGATTTCACGAACTAACGCAGTGGTCGCAGCCTTGGCTCTAGTAGAATGAGTGTGCAAGTTGTCATGTGATTGCTTCTTGGCCAATGTTTAGCAGATTTTAAGGCAAAGCACTATCCATCTTGATCCTTTCCTTTTTTCGCCCCGATTTACCCAACGTAAAGTAAATAGTCCTCTGGTACGATCAATGTAGAATGACAACGCTCTTTTTGGATCCAGACGGGTGATCTCTCCTCTTCTTTGGAAGGATGAGGGGGGGCAAAGAAGGCAGGCAAGGTGATTTTTTGGTCCACATGAAAAGGTGTTATTGCTTTCGGAAGAAATGAGGCACAAGGTTCTCAGTACCAGTTTGTCCAGGTAGCATGTAGTGTAGGGAGGGTGCCAAGGAAATGCTTGCAGATTACTGACCGTACAGGCTGATGTTATGGCCAACAGAAAAGCCATTTCGATGGTGAGCAAACAAAGGGGACAGTTGTGTTGATGTTCAGAGGGCACACTCATCAGAAAAGTCAGGACCAGAAACTGAGGTCCCATTGGGGCATGATGAAATGCCATGAAGGGAACAGGAGTTGAAGTCCCTTTAAACGACGATTTACAACGGGTGACTTAAAAAAAGAAGGTTAGTCCAGCAACTTCAAGAAGGCCGAAATTGCTTAAAGATAATCCTTTACAGTGCTTAAAGCAAAGCCTTGATGATCCAGGGAAAGAACACACAACAAAACCTGGGACAAGGGTGAGGAAAGCGGTTCAATATATTTGTAGAGACACAAAGCCACAAAATTCTTCTAGCGACAGGCGTATACTGTCTTGGTTGAGGGACGCCTGGCTGCCAGAATAATATTGCAATCTTCGGGAGGAAGATCAAAAATTGACAACTGCGACTGCTAAAATCTTCAAGTATGAAGGTTTGTGTGCAGGACCTTGCCCTGTTGCTGTGACAGTTGATCCTCCTGAAGAGGTAGCCTGATCGGAGGACCAATGTTCAGGACTTTGGAATTCCATACTCTCTGTGCCTAATCTGGCGCCACAAGAATGATTTGGGCCAGGCCGTTCCTGATCTTCTTGAGAACTCTGGGCAGGAGTGATGTCAGCAGAAACGCGCACAGGAGGCATGAGCTGCACTCAAAATTAAAATCGTCTCCAAGAAAGAGTCACCTTGGAAACTTCAGCGTACAGAAGTGCTGACATTGTACATTCTTAGCTGCGGCAAATGGATCTAACCAAGGTTCTTCCCCATTCTCTGAAGAGACCTTGCACCACCTCTAGATGTAGACACCATTTGTGATCCGTTAGGCATCGACAGCTGAGTTTGTACGCTTCAGCGTTCAGAGAACTCGCCAGATCTTGAACCAACAGGGAAATGCCCCGACGTTCCAGCCATGTCCAGAGATGCAGGGCTTTTTGACACAAGGTCCAAAACCCCACCCACCCTGATTGTTGCAATACCACATGGCAGTGGTGTTGTCTGTGAACACCTGCACTAGCCTTCCATTGACCGAAGGAATAAAGACTTTTAATGTCAGTCGGATCGTCCACATCTTCAACATATTAATGTGGAGCTGGGGTTCTGATGGAGACTAGAGGCCCCTCATCTTCACTGCTCCCAGATAGCCGTCCCAGCTCAGGAGTAACGCATCTGTCACTACAGTAATCTCCAGTTGGGAAAGGGAGAGGGTTCTGTCCTGACCCATTCGAAGTTCGTCAGCAACTACTGTAGGTCTTTTGGAGTTACCTCCAAGGCTGGACCAGGTTGGAAAGACTCCCCTGATGCTACGCCAATGAGCATACGCCACTAGCAGGATACAGGAGGCAATGAGACCCAGCAGCGTCAGAGTCTGCCTCATTGAAATCTAGGATAGAGGCTGAAACGTCAGAATCATAGCCCGAATATCCTGGACTCACTGTTCCAGAGGATAGGCCCGAAACTAAACTGTGTCCAGAACAGCTCCGATGAAAGGGCGCATCTGGGAGCGAGTCAGGTGTAACTTCGGTATATTGAGCCCCTTACCTCATTCTTGTCCCAGGTTTAGTTGAGTATTCTTTTCCTGGCTCAACAAGGTTTTCCTTTGTTCAAGTCACCCATTGTAACTCGTTTTTTTTTTTAATTCAGTAACTTTTATTGGTTATCCTAAACACAAAAAGAAAGACATATAGCAAAAAAAAGAAAAATACAGCAAGTCAACATGTGCCATAGTGGATAAAGGTCTTCGATAAGATAGTTTACAGCGGTACAGAGGCGATGAGTGAAATAGCCAACTGGATTTGCAAGAGTCCTATGCTTGGTGGATGAGCTCGCCCTGCTGCAATTATCACATAAAAGTTAACAATTACAGAATACATAGACCTGTCTGAGCACTCAAATTGGATTGACAGATGCAGGTTGGCGTACCATAGGACTATTCAATATTAGAAGCATATATCCTAGACCTAACAATCCTTGTGGAGATCCTTTATCCATTTTTCAGTTGAAGATAGTCAAGAGACGGAGAAAAGGATAACAAATAAATACAAATGAATAAGGTAAGTAGAGGGAGAGAGTGAGAAGAATAGAATAGGAATAAGCTCGAGGTCAAGGGGCACATCTATAAACCAGCATTGAATGGTTCATCGATTTTGCCTTATTCTGGGAGGGAACCATCACTCATCTCTAGCCGGGATGTTTATATTTCCCTCAAGGATCTATGTTTAGTACAGTGGCAATCACCTCTGGGGCTGATATTTCAAGGGGGTTTAAAAACAGTAGATGCTGAGTCAAGCAGATTCCAAATCTTCCTGTGCTTGGGTTTCCAAGGGGAGGTATTTAAAGCAATATTGTCCGCACCTCTTAAAAAGGAAAGCCACTCTTGCCATTTTTTTAATGAAATGTTCCCAAAGCTCTTCCAGTTACACAGGATTATTTTACACGCCAAAGTTAGCATTACGTCAAGCAGAAAGCGGTCATCCTCTCCCGTTAGGCCTGGGTCTGGGAAACCCGCTAAAATATATGATGGTGCTTTAACTGGTGTGATGTTGAATATCTGGTTGATGTACTTGAAGACTTTGTTCCAAAAGTTGTGTAGCATAGGGCACAGTAGGAGCATGTGCAATAAGTTACCTGTTTGTGAATTTCAGTTCCAGCATTGTGGGGACGGGATTAATTTAAGTTTAAATAGTCTAGCAGGGGTCCAGTAGTTCCTATTTATGATTATGAATTTTGTTTGTGAGATAGTAGGAGAGATTTTGTGTTTAAAGGGCATCATATGAATGTGTCCAGTCAAGTGTAATAGTCTTGCTGTTCGGTTCTGACTTCCATTTTGCTACATTATTCAAGTGATGCTTACCCCGTGTGGGAAGTAGTAGTTTATAAATCCTTTAAACCGTGTGACCAGCTTGGAGTAATTGGTGTAGTTTGGAAGGGAGCGAGGGGATAAGTAAGTTAAGGTTTAGTTTAGAGATCTGTGTTTTAAGTTTTGGAAAGTCATAAAAGTCTAGTTCAGTTAAACCTTTCTCTTTTTTAAGGGCAGAGAATGGGATGGGTGAGGTATTATTGTAAAGGTCCTAGATAAAGTTAATACCTTTGCGGGACCACTCCATCCAGAATATTGCTCCCTTATTTATTTTTATCGCTGGGTTGTTCCATATCGCCAGTGTATTAGCGGCGCCCATTTCAATTTTGGATAATGTGTCCAGCCGTGCTAAGACTTTTTTGGTGTTTAAAATAATGTATTTGGAGTGCTCCATATGAGAGAACTGCATTGCCATAATCTCTGGAGGTGGGATTTCCTCGATGAGTTTTAGCTCTACATCTAACCATTGGGGCCTATAATCCAGTTTATCCATAAACCAACCTGCATCCTGTTTGCAGAGATATGCTATTTGGTAGTTCCTAAAATTTGGTAGGCCTATCCTCCATTGCATTTGGCTAGTCTAAGTTTACTTAAAGAAATCCTCGCTTTTGTCCCTTGCCATAAAAATTTACTGATAGCTTTATCTATCTTCTTTAAAAAATTATCTGAGAGGATCATAGGGAGCATACTAACCAGATAGTTTAAGAGAGGTGATATCATCATCTTGACCGTTTCTATTTTCCCCCACCATGTTAAGAATTTGGGAGACCATCCCTCTAGAAGGTCCATGATTTTTTTAAAGGTATTCGTTTTCCTCAAGTGTGGAGATAAGATCGTTTGAGAATTCTAAGCCTAAGTATTTAATTGTTATTTCTTCAATATGGGGTGTTGGTAGTCTAGGAAGTGATGGCGCCGTGCTGCTTATGTGTGTAGTAGGCTAGGTTTCTAGTGTGTACGGCGCTGATAGGTAGGGGAAACACCCTATAACCCCAAGGTATGTAAAGGAAAGGATCCTCTACAAAACAGAGAGCCAAAGTCCTATGCACATGTATAACAGTTCTTAATGAGAGTTCATAAAGGCATATGAGCAAAAAGGATCAAAAAAGTCCAAGTGGATCTGTACTTTGTCTTTTATTCCATGTAACATCAAATAGCAACCAGCCAACACATGTTTCGTCACAGTGGGAAGTATCCTGCGACTTCTTCAGGGCTGGGAATGATACAATAGGTTGTATATAAACAGACAGTACTGTATTATGTAGAGAATTGGGAGGAATTGTGCCTCTCATCAAAATTGTGGTGAGTGTGGATCACCTAATAACGTGGAAACCCTAGACAAATCTTTCAACCGCACGTGACAGTACGGTCGTTTTGACAGACCGGAAGTGCAAAAATAAAATAAAAGCATTTGTATTTTGGTGATGTGTGAAGTGCCACACTTACTTTATAGCGAAGACCATATAACCCACAACAAAAAAACGCAGTTAAATTACTGTACGGTTCTAACACAGAACGCAAATTGAAGTTATTGAAGATTGTAGTATACAATTTAGCCAATAAGGTAGGTGTTTTATTCTCAGTCGGGTTCTGTAACGTCCAGCGATAAAGCATATTGAATCTCTGAGAGGTGTATGAGTGCTTGGTGTGATTTGTTCACATGGAATTTGTGAAAGGAGTTCCTGTCCAAACTTGGATTGAGTGGGAGATTGAAGTCATCAGCAATAATAGAGTGGGGAGAATCTGGGATTGTGTTAATATTCTCCTCTAGGTCCTCCCAAAAAGCGCTGTCATCAATTGTAGGAGCATAAATATTAGCTTCGAAAAGGACCGATTTCTCTTTCTGTAATTTAGAGATAATCCATCTTCCTTGTTTGTCTGTTGAGTGAGAGATTAAGTCTATTCTAGATCTCTTTGATATCATGGTTATTGCCCATTCTTTTTCCCCATGGCACTGGAACATATAACCTCCGTGTATTGGTTGCCTTTCAGTGATTCTGTGAGTTTGTTGTCAAGTTTTGTCTCCTGCAGGAGAATGATGTCCGCCCTCTGCTTATAGATATAATCCATCATTTTCCTCCTTTTGACCTGGTGGTTTACGCCCTTAACATTTAAAGATACAATTTTAATCTGTTTGAGTAAAGAATTCATTATTATTCTATGAGATATTGATGTCTAGCTCTAGAGTATCCATAGTAGCGCATGGGGTGACTTGATTAAGTCTCAGTTTACGTCTCGGCCTAATTTTAAATCTTGTTCCAAAGAAATCAGAAGTAGTCACTGTGATTACTAAAATAATACAAAATTCAGGAGAACACTGGATAATAAAAGGTAAGAGACCCCTTTGGTGTGATGGAACTTTAAGGGCATATGAGAACCTGGTGCCTCTTGGACCACCGGGCAAAGAAGAGAAGAAGATTAAGAAGAAGGAAATGAAAGAAAGAAAGATAAGGAAGATGAGGATGAAAGAAACATAATTCATACAGGAATATAAGATTGCAAGAACAAAAACAAATATAGGCAACATCAAACCCCTCCCCCCTCTACCCATGCCCCCTCCCCACCCTTCCACCCCTCCCCCAAGAAGAAGAGCGAACGTGGCGATTACAAGAAAATGTTGGCTCCCTCATCGGAACAAGTATTGAATGTCAACCCCTTTTACATTCTCGTCAAGAACAAGCCCTGTTAGGTTATACGTCAACTCAGGACGGGATGTAGGCATGAGCAAAGTAGTATCTAAATCCAGTGACACCACTCAGTTGAGTTAGTGTAAGTGAGTTGGTCATGAACAAGTTATCTAAGGATCAGTTAGAGATACTCTAGTTGCAAGTGTTGATTGAGAAATTTGGTAGCTTCAACACTTGGTCTCGGCTAACGTGGTGTATATGGATTTTGGGGTAATTACAAATTACAGTGAGGTTGCTTCTACAATAGAGACTATGTGTTGGGTCACCTGCTGGCCGAGACCTAGATAACAAGATGGGTAACAGAAGATCAGGGTGAGTATTTGGTGAATGTTAGTTGATCCATGGAGTAGTGTACTGTCTGTGTGACAACAGCTAGAAAGTTTTATAGAGTTGGCCGGTGGCAAGTTGTGAGTCATAGTGAGACCTAGTGGAAACATAGTGAAAACATAGTGAATCGTGGGATATAATAATAGCTCACCTTTGTTTACACTATTATAGGACTAACCGCATATATAGAACATATATAGAACATAGGAATATATGACCGTAATTTATGTATCAGCGCTGAATCTTAGCCCCACACTCTGGTATTATAGATGTGTCCATTGAAAGTTCATCAAAGCTGTCCAGGAACTTTTTAAGAGCTGCACCATTCGTGAAAAGGTGAGGGGACCCGTGAGCCACCACACCACGCGATACCTTGCTGGGCTGGCAAAGGAGTATTGGAAGCCCATCTCTTTCATTCTGGGTCAAAGAGCTAGGACACTTTTCCTTGTATCTACTGTAGCCCTGGATTACTCTTGAGAGATGAAGATTTTGTTCTTGTTCCAAAGCAGGTGATTTTGTTTCCTCATGAAAGCTAGCATGAGCTCCACGTGCTGGAATCGTAACGGTTTACAAACAATGGGTCTTGGTTGAGTGTGATTTTGGATTCTTCCTGGTAGAAACTCTGTGAGCCGTGTCGAACACTAGCGGGTTGTCAAATTTCAGTTTCGTCAACATTGGTATCCACTTTTCGAGAAATCCGATGCAGGAGCCTGCTTCATCCTCACTTTCTTCAGGAATCCCAAAGATACGGAGGTTCCCTCTTCTATTTCTGTCCTCCAAATCCACAATCTGCTTGCCAACTACTTGCGACGTTAGATCTAGGCTTGTGACTGTTTTCTTTGTGGAGACCACTGCGTCCTCCAATTGGCTGATTCTATATTCCACTTCAGCGATTTTACTATTGGCTTCTCTCATGTCTTTGCGGATTGCGGATATTTCAATTTGCATGGCGTCCGTATTTTCTTTTGTAGATTTAGATAGTTTATGTACATCAGCTAATTTCACACGAATGGACTCCATGGTTGCATTTATATCCTGCTTAGGTTTGACTGGTGAGTCTGGACTTGGAGGGTCTGCTTTGACTCTCTTTAGGTTTGTTTTGGTGTCTTTTTCTGCCATTTTGGGGTGGATAACTCTCTTAGTATTGCAGCTTTTCATGCGTCGGAGAGATAGGGCAGTTGCGGCTTGGTGTGGCTTGATGTGGAGTTGAACACAGTTATGTGTTGGCTCATGTGCAGAAGAGATCAGGATGGAGAAGATTGATGCAGTTTGATGCAGCCTGGTGCAGTCTCATGCACTAGGGTAGAGCACTTTGTTATGCGCACTTGCGTATGATCTGATTTAGCTGTTTTAGTCCCTATTTATTGATGGCCTTGGTCGCTATGCGTAGGGTACCGTCGCTGATGGTTAAACCGTAGAACGAAGGTTCACCAAATTAAGTAGTTTAAGCAAGCCACCGAGGTCTAGAGATCCTCAAAAGACCTACATTGCTGTCTGAGGTCAGTCATGTCAGGGTCAGGCATTGAATATCCTCAATTCCTTTGTAGCTCTTTAAGTAGTTTTTTAGGTTCAATGTTGAGCAACTGTTTATACGTAGTCAGGATAAGCCTTCACCCTCCTTTTAGAATATTTCTGAGGGATTGGTATTAACATTTTGAGTAGCCATTCAGATTACATTGCAGAGCGCCTCCATTTTAAGGCCAGGCATGTGGGTGAGGCCCGTTAACTCAATTAAATAAAAAATAAAAAATGATTTGCTTTTCTTTTGCTACATACATTCAGGAATTGCCCGCCTGTGAATACAGTGGTCCCATGATTTGCGGGGTGCAGGATGCGAAATGCGGGCTCGGTTCAGGCCTGTAACTCCTGAGATGGCCGCTGCTTGTTTTTCGGCTATGCGTAGCTAAGCATAGTGAACGTGTAGCCGTATATTGTAGCTTGTTTAACCTCCCAAGTCAAATGGACCACTTGCTCCGATCGCCATGTGGAAAGTGGGGGACTCAGGCAGGCCGTCACAAGGCGCTTGGGAGGATCGCTGCAAAGCCCAAGTGTACCTAAAATTGGCGCACTCAACCATACGTAATTGGAACCGCACAATCGGCCGTCCGCGTTTTTTTAGCGACGGTCAGGTCTGGTCAGGACAAGTCTGGAAGCAAGGAGTCAGGAGTTGGGAGTCTGCAATGCCGGTAGCTAGAATGCAGCAAGAATGCAGTGTCTCGGTGGTTCAAGTACTCGTGACAGTCTCACAAGATGGCGCCGGTGGGTACGGTTCCTCGTTATGTTTGTGTCTTAAAACCATCAGCATTGGTCATACTGTGATCCCTCTGCCGATAGTTGGATATAGGGCTGTCTGCCCTTACATCCCTTATTGTAGAGCCCAGTGGTCACGGAGTTAGCGCAGGTTCAGCTTTCATAGTCCGTAGTCCATACCACAGATTCACTGCGCCATGTGGACTGAGACGCTCAGGTTGTATTACACCGAGGGATGTCGGCTGGAGCTAAGCCGCCTTAGAAGAGGACTGCCTGGATGTTCACACTCACAGTCCCGATGAGTTGGACATCGAGAAACTCCTTAAGTGCGCGGTTTCTGTCAAGAATTTGTTCCGTAGGGACGGAGCTGAAGGCTCATGCCGCCATCTTCTTTGCTCTCTAAGGGACTTCAACATCTGTTCCCTCCATGACAATTCACCATGCCCCAATGGGACCTCAATCTTTGGTCCAGACGTTTCTGATGTGTGTGCCTTCCGAACCTCTCGACAATTCTTCCCTTTGTGTGCTCACCATAAAAATGGCTTTTCTTTTGGCCATACCATCAGCCAAGAGGGTCAGTAAGCTGCAAGCACTTTCTGGGCACCCTCCCTACACAACATTCTAACCGGACAAACTGGTACTGAGAACCTGTGCCTCATTTCTTCCAAAAGCAATAACACCTTTTCATGTGGGTCAGAATATCCCCTTGCCTTCCTTTTTTGCACCGCCCCACCCCACCTACTACCCCACCTGTATCCAAAAAGAGTGTTGTCATTCTGCACTGATCGTACTAGAGAGTTCTGTGTGGATGAGAGACTTTTTGTTGAGTATGTTGGGGCTAAAAAAAGGAAAGGCCGTGCAGAAATGGACCATCTGCATCTCTGAACCCCAGAGAATGCAGAAGGCCCACCGTAGTCTGGAGGTGGGAGACGATCACCTGGGGTGACCCGCCTTTAATAGCCAGTCATCGAGATAAGGGAAGACTGGAACCCCTGACCTCTGCAGATGTGCTGCAACCACCACCATCACTTTGGTGAACTCCCAAGGGGCGCTGGTAAGGCCAAATGGGAGCTGACAATGTACATGGCCTACCTTAAACTGCAGTTAACGCCTGTGGTCAGGCAGGACGGGGATATGAAAATAGGCATCCTACAAGTCCAGCGCTAATATCTAGTCCCCCGGGCCTAGGACAGACAGAACTCGAGCCAATGTGAGCATCTTGAACTTCTCCTTTTTTCAGGAAGAATCTGATATGCGCAGGTCTAGAATAGGGCAGAGGTCGCTGTCTTTTTTGGGCATCAGAAAGTAACAAGACTAGCAACTATGACCTACTCCTGATGCTAGCACCCTCTCCATGGCTCCTTTGGCCAAATGAGACTGTACTTCCTGATGGAGCAGGTCGAGGTGGTCCTCTGTCAGCTAGTTATAGGAAGGTGACATGGGTGGTGGGGTTTCCAAAAACGGAATAGACATGAGCCCGCTGATTGATCTGGAGTACCCACTTGTCTGATGTAGTGGACTCCCAACTGGGCAGGTGATGGTGGCTGATGCCCCTCACTGAGGGCCCATGATGGCATGAGGGCAAACTAAGAAGGATTGGCGGCTTTGGTTACTGGAAGGGTGGAGGACTGGGTCGACCTCTGGCTGGTGGTCACCCGTAGTCTGTTGGAACCACGTCTGCAACCACGAAAAGGCTGGGAAGGCTTGGGTGCTGGGCAGGAAATTACGCAGTTGGTAGCCGCTGCTGTTGCCATGGAAGGGGCGAAAGGTAGACTGGGGTTGGTGGGGTCCATGGAGAGGCACAGGGACTGGGCAGTAGCCTGGCTGTCTGTAAAGCGTCTCAGCTCTGAGTATACCTTCTTGACAATGAGGCAGGAAAAATCAAAGGGCATGTTTATAAGCAAAGTTTTGACATCACCCAAAAAGCAAGTGGTTCTCAAGCAGGTGTGGTGTCTGAGGGCCACCGATGATGCAATCGCTCTGCCTAGTGAGATGGTCATGTCTAGTCTGCAGCGAATAGTGAACTTAGCTGCATCTGTGCCATGTGCATTCACCTGTGACAGCACGGCTCAGGCCTCTTCCATGACCCGAGGCAGCACTTGAGCATCCAAATACAAAACTGTGTGGGTGTTTCGGCCCAAAAGGCATGTGGCGTTCACCGACCACAGTGCAGGGATGGAGGAAGAGTACATCCTCTTGTCAAAGGTATCCAGCCTCTTGGATTCCCTATCCAGTGGAGTGGTAGAGAACGCACCAGAGTTGACTCTGGAGGTGGAGGCTTGGACCACCAGGCTCTCCAGGGTGGGGTGCTGGGTGAGGACACTGTGTCCCCAAATACAGGGCAATGGCAGAGGGGAATTGTCCTGCCTACAGGAGCTCCTGTGCAGGGCTTAGACCATGCCCCAAGCAGGACTTCTGTAGGGCTTCGTTAAATGGGAGGAGAGGTGTAGGGGGACAACTCCCGGCTGAAGCAACTCTGGCAAGATGTTCGTCTTCACTGCCACAAAGGTCAGCTGAAGGTCCAGGAACTCAGATGTTCTTCTTCACTGCCACAAAGGTCAGTTGAAGGTCCAGAAACTCAGATGTTCTTCTTCACTGCCACCAAGGTCAGCTGAAGGTCCAGGAACTCAGACGCCCTTCGTACTCCCATGGCAATGGAAGCTCCTTCCTCCGTAACCACAGTAGGAGACACAATGTCTGTTGAGGTATCTAATCCACTGGCTTCCACCAGTTTCTCGTAACAGGTGTCCTTCGGTTCATCAAGGGGGTGAGAGTAATAATAAGGGTCCTGAGACCCCTCCTAATCATCTGCCTTTTCAAGGCCTATCAAAGGAAAAGGACACTGGCTCTGACTTGGAGAGTATGATTCCGACCTGCACAGAGTCTGCGTTGTACGCCGCCGATCAGGCTCCCCATCAGAATTGGGTATGATGATGGGGTCGGTACTGCTAAGGGGCGTCGGTGCCGCCTGGAATGGCACCACTGGAGCGGGCTCCAAGGAAGGTCTCGGTCAAGCAGGCAGAGCTGTTCAGGATCCAGCACCAGATCCAAGGGCACGACTGGTGCATGAGGCTGAACCTGCCTACAGGAATCCAGTGGCGGGGCTCTCTTGGAACCCAAGGGGCCTGAAGGCGCTCTAGAGGGGTTGGACTGCCCAAATATAAGGTGCACGACCTCATAAAACTCCTTGAGTTGGGCAGGTGCCGCTATGGCTCCAGGAAGCTCTGGGAGGAATGGAAAAGGCCCAGGCACAGGCTCTGCAGTGGAAACGTGGGAGCGGGACCTTGATTTGTGTCATCATTACAGCCTTGGCACAGTGAAGTTAAAGAGCTCTTTGATTTCTTGGACTTCTTTTTGAGGAACTTACCCGACAAAGACTTTGATGAGAGTGCTCCAGGGACCTTACACGCAACCATGATCTAGATCGTTGAGGGCTCTTCCGACGTCAGGTGGAGAGGAGCTTCAAGCAGTGCCACTACAACTTATTCGGGAGCCTGGTGCGGCAGTCCTCGCAGGATTTGGACTTGTGGTCCCGCACCAAGCACCATAGACAATCCAGGTGCAGGTCTGTCACAGACATCTGCCTGTGACAGACCCCACAGGGTTTAAAACCTGTTGGTTTGTTAAGGGACATTCCCAGTACACCAGGAGACAAAGTTTTTAAAAAAGCCTTTGACAAAATGTCAAATAAAGTCAGTCAAAAAATGACTGGAGGTAGCACTCTCTGGATTTCCACTCACTGATGTGGAAAGAAAAGAACTGGTGAGCTCGCTGGCATGGCATCTATATAGGCACCGCACACGTCACCTCCAGTACAGACAACACTGACATGAAGCAGAACGCCACCTACTGGTGCACGGAGTTACTGCTCGAAACGTTTTCTGATCCAGTCTGGCGCCTGGGCATAACTCTAAGGTAAGGAATCTGTGGCTAGAATTCTGTATCAGATATATCTTGGTCATTGTCTGCTTATTTTCTGAATAGATTGAAGCATACTCCGCCTGGAGATCACATAGCATTACAGTTGCTAAACTTTTGTTGAGGCAGTTGATTACTGAATTCGGCCTTACAACTTCTATTAAGACAGAATGTGGCTCACACTTCAGAAATGAAGTTTTGCAAATAATCTGCACTGCCTTTCAAATAAAGCAGTTGTACTCATCATCCTCAATCGTCTGGTGTGGAACGAGAGAGTAAATGAGACCCTCAAGAACAAATTGGCAAAAGTCTGTTCTTCAACTGGCTTAAAGTAACCTGATGCACTTCAACTAGTTTTAATGAACATCAGGTGTTCACCTGACAAAAAGTCTGGTCTGTTACCCCATGAAGTGATCATGGATAGAGCAATGATAGTGGCTTATATACCTTCAGCTGCTTTAGTGTCACCAACTGATGACATTGTGATAGATTACTACACAGGTCTGGCTGATATGGTGAAATCTGCCACTCACCAGGTGAATGTGGCAACAAAATACATATTATGCCATGGACTGAACGCAGGAGACTGAATAGTGGTTTGAAAACACATCAAGAAGAACTGTTTTGAAGATAACTGGTGTGGACACCATCAGGTGATATTGGCAAAAAACACTGTGGTAAAGTGTGTAGGAATCTGCAGTGGGGATCCACGCTGCTAATACATAAAGAGTGATGGCACTAGGGCTAAAGTTTGCAGCGTGGATCCAAAAGGGAGTGAACATTTTTAAAGTGTTGGAACTGGTGAAAATGGAGGTATGAAAGTCCATATCAGTGAAAGTGAGAGTTCAGGTGAATAACCTGTTACCAGTGGTGATACAGTCCAGTTCTAAAGCAGGGATAAGACTGAAGATATGTTGCAATGTCAAAGTCAAAGACATGAGTGGAAGCAAGAAGACGTACTCTTTGATCCAAACAATGAAAACTTCCAGTTAAAAGTTTGAGTCACAAGAACTCTCAGGAGAAGCAAACAATTCACAGTGAGTCATAATGTTGAGTTTGATCAAAATTCAATGTCATCATTGACTGAAAAAGAGAAAGAAGAAGAAAACAAGCCACTAGAAAGAACCTGCAAAAAAAACGCTATCAGCCAGAAAAATCAAAGTGACTAAAGTCAAACAATGAAAATCCTGAAATAATTGCACTGGACTCAGAAAATAGTGGGAGGGAATCAAATGTTGCTAAACGACCAGTGAGGAAGCGAACACAAAACAAAAGGTGTGCATCATCTGAATGGGTATATCTAGCTACAGTGTCAGAAGATGACCTACAGCCCAGTAAATTGTTGCCAGTACAGTTTTGAATGTGAGTCTGAAAGTGAATCGGAGGAAGAAGAACCACCACCTTGAAAGATTTAAAGACAGTGAAATCTGGGTTTTGCCCAAAATAAATAAAATAATAGAAAATTGTGGAGAGCATAAACTGAAAATGTATCAAAAGAAAAAAAGACTAATTTTGATATTTTGTTTTTGATTATTGTTTTAACCCCTTCCCTGCTCATGACGGAACCACTCCGTCATGAGCCACGGGCGCCGTGTGCTCATGACGGAGTGGTTCCGTCATGCTGCGGCCGTTGGCAGCCGCTCCGCCCACGCGGCACTGATTCCCCGCCTGTGCGGGTGATCAATGCAAGTGGGAGGAGTCGTGACGGAACCACTCCGTCATGAGCACAGCGCGCCCGTGGCTCATGACGGAGTGGTTCCGTCACGAGCATGGCGGCGCCGCAAACACCCCAAACCCCCCCAGCACCGCGGAAAAATTCGTGCCGCGGCGAAGGTGTTAAAGAAATAAGAAAAGAAGAAAAGGAGATATTTATTATTGTTTTCAAGAAACGTTTTGTTAATTTTGTATTTTGTGAGCTTCATGATCACGTTTTTTGTATTAGAACAAAACAGAGTTTAGCAGATGCTGTAAAATTATTGATTTTAAAGTGCTAATATCATTACTGAATCTAGTTAGCTTGTTGTTGTGCTAAATATCTCCGGTGGGACATGCCTCCACAAAGGTTGAATTAACTACAGCACATAATAAAAGTGAAGCATAACATGATCAAAACACAGGGACAGTTCAGTTAGTGGATTTCAAGCTAACATTTATACTAAAATGGTACATGAATATTCAGAGATTATGGGGGTTTAGAATTATTTTGTGTGTACTTTTCTTCGTTCTTCTGTAGTTGAATGAGTTACCTATTCACAGCTTCCAATTGTGTAGTGTTTGTTAGCATATTAAAATAACTATGATTTTTGTTGTTATTGGACTATTGCATAGTCCGAGGAATACAGAGCCAAATCAAGGTATTTACTATGGTAAATGTTAAATAATAATTGCACAAATTAAGCATGAGACTAAAATAATTAAACAGGGGTATGTGTGTAATCTGAATGCAGAAAAACATGAATTTATTAGGGAATATAATGAGAAGAGTGAAGATTGTGAGAGATTGGAGATATGAAGAAGCTTTAAGAGTGGGAGGGGACAGAAGATAATCCGGATTGACGCCGCCACCGCTCGCAGGCACCGAGAGCGGCCCCCGTCCTCACACACCACCAGAACGAGAAATGGGATAGAAAAGCGGGAGAAGGGAGAGTGGAATATAGCGGCGAAGCGGGGGAAGTGAGAAATTAAAACATGGCAAATTACCAGTGGATACACGGTAATGCTCATCTCGGCTACAAACTGAGTTCGGCGGCTCTGGCTCTCGGCGCGACTGGTCTGCTGGCTTGCTGGTTCCCGCCTATCTGGGATCCGCTGGATTAGTCTGGTTGTAGCTCCAGTTCTATCTACAGGCAAGGAGATGGCACCTCCGAAAACAACTGCAAAAGGAGGTACTGCAGCCAAAGCATTAGTTAATTCAGGAGGGACCGGAACCCTGTGGGGGGAGAGGACTTAGCGACTTGAGCACCGAGGGGAGCTGCGGCCAAAGGAGGCCCATCACGGGTCGGTAAGCCAAAGCTGCGATTGCTGCAATCTGGGAAAGCAGCAGATTTGCTTATGACTAGCAAGGTTACGGAGCGGATGGAGGGGGCGAAAATTATTGATACATTAATGAGTGCGATACCAGTGGCTCGCGGAGGTGCGGCTGGGAGCCCTGGGTCTCCTCGTGGACTCAGGCTTACGGAGAATGATGAATGAGTAGGGAACAATGGCTGCAAAGAAGAGGAGGTTGTAACCGGCAATATAATTGAGCTGGCAAAGACTGGCAACAATGTTGCAGACCAGGATGATAATAACTGTAACTCTCAGTCTGAGGTGAGGGTTTTAACAGAGGCACTGACACTTGTAACAGGACTGGCTAGGACAGACAGATTTACATCAGAGGTGAAGGATGCAATAAGGGGGGTGACTCCACCTAATAAGAGCCTTGAACTTCTAGATCAAACAATTGTCAGGAGACCCTCTCAGGCGGATGGAGGAGGACATGAGGGATCTATTGACAAAGTGGCACAGGATTGCAATAAGGATTCCTCAATATTAGTTACAGGAACAAGACACGGAAGGGTACCTTCTCTGGACATGGTGAAAACAAATGCGGATGTACGATCTGGGTCAAGTCAATCCCCTGGCTGTAAAAAAAAAGCTGAGTAGACTAGGGAAGAAAAGTACAGACTAGTACGGAAGTCATCGATATAATAACTCTAACAACCGTACAAAGGTTACACCAGATGGGAGCCCCCTTCGTAAATGGGTGCAATTGAAGGGGGAAGTGAAATCCCTGATCTCCCGGCTATCAAGTACAGGTATGAGACCCGGAGTGCACTTTAAAGCTCCAGCCAGCTCTGGGAGTGATTCACTTGGCTTACTCACCAGTGCACGGTTGGATATATCGGCTCTGTCCATCTATCAGGAGCAAACACTTGAATCACTTGCGTCTCCAGCAAACCCCGACTTGGCTAGTGTGGGGGAGGATACTACAGCGCAACAACTCCCGGGGGGTTGTACAAGCTCTAAAGAGCCAACACTTTCCTTAATCCTGCAGGTGCTGCAGGAGCAAAGGCTGGAAGAACAAGACCATTTCGTACAGGCTAGGGCAGACAACCTTAGTATCCAACATTCATTAAGTGAGGTGACTAGCAGCACGGTGGGGGTACTAACGAGAGACATTGCCGAGCTGCAAACACGAGTAATGGAGACAGAAGAGACTACCACAGTGACTTCTAGAACTGCACAAGCTCATGGCGAGCAAATATTGGCCATGCAAACTAAAATAGAAGACTTGGAAAACTGGCAACGCCGCAATAACTTAAGGCTGTTTGGGGTACCGGAAGGCAAGGAGGGCTCTAACACTCGTGCCTACGTGGTCCAGCTTCTTTACAGGGCCTTTCCTGATCTGTCGGACTGGGATTGGGACTGCCAAGTCCAGAGAGTACATAGACTGCCCATAGCTTTGCATAAGCCGAATTCTCACTATCCCAGACCTTTTCTGATTTTTTGGGGTAATTTTTTATTAAGGCAGGCGATATCTATCAACGCTCGGTCTAGTACCCCAGTAACGGTGGAATCTTTTTCTATTTTTGTCAGATCAGACTTATATAAGGCCACTATGGATAGACGCTGGAAGTTGAGACAACTCATTGATCCAATAAAAGCGGTAGGGGCCCAGGTGTTTCTTCAAGAGCCCGCTCAGCTAAAAATCATAAAAGATGGACACTTGCAATTTTTTTCTACGGACCAAGAGGCTAAGCAAGCTCTACGTCTATGGCAGTCTGGGAGAACTCCTAATAAGAACTAGTAGCCTAAGACGAATAGTGCTATAGTTTTGAAATAAGGCTAATTGATGTACTAGTGTGTGTTTGGTTTTTTCTCTCTTCACTCTGTTTCTACTTTTATATTTTGATTTTTGGCAAGGCTCTATCATTCTTCTCCACAGGGTACTTTGGTGGTGGGTGATGGGCGGACAGAGGGCTGCTCTGGGGGGGCTGTGGGTTGATAGCTGCCAATTCAATGGCAGCTTTTAAGGAGGCCGATTCCTTCTTCATGTTACTGGGGGGGTCACGCTGGGTGGGATGGGGAAGGGAGGTAAATGAAAATGTCATCAGGAGGGCACATAAACATTGTGAGACTAAGGTAACTGATTGCAATAAGGGGCATAGTTTTCAAAGTAGAGTAAATAGACATAATAGGATGTGAGGTAGGGGATTGAACGGTCTAAGGATAGGAGTATCACTTCCTATGACATGGATTAGGTGTATGGCCTGGAATGTTTCAGGTCTAAATAGTGGAACTAAGAGACAACTGGTTCAGGAGGAGTTGAAAGTGTATAGGCCTCAGATTGTTTTGCTTCCAGACACACATCTAGCTTATGAAGAGTGGGGCCTTTTTAAGCATTTAGGGTATCAGACAGCTGTATGTACAATCCAGAATGCTATACTTGTGGATCCAAAATTCGAATGCAGAGTTATTAAAACCCTGGCTGACCAAAGGGGGAGGTGGGTATTTGTACATGTTGAGATAAGGGGGAAGAAGATATGTTTTTTGTGCTGTATATGGTCCTAATACTGATATGCCCACTGTTTTTGATTATTTAAACAACAAAATGTTAGATTGGCAGGGCAAATGTTTGATTATGAGGGACTTCAACTTCGTAATGGATTATTCCATTGAGGCTCCGGGCCAGTGTGGGCTTCTGGTCCTCCCTGCCCCTTTCCGTAATGGGACGAATTACCATCGCTAAGATGGTGATGCTGCCTCGGCTGCTTTACTACTTTGTGAATTTGCCGGTGAACCTCCCACAATCTACTTTTAAGTCGCTTGACAGCCTGTTGCTCACACTTATATGGGGTAAGGGTCAGAGACGGATAAGTCTAAGGAAGCTCCAGCTGGGGACGCGGAACGGAGGCCTGGGGGTCCCAGACTTCAGAGGATACTACTACGCTAGTCAACTACAGTGGTTATCCTACTGGACGGCAGGGAGGAACCTCGGTGAGATTCGGTTTACACCACAAAGACTACACGCCCTATTATTGCCGAGAGCATGTGTCCCCCCTGACTGTCCCCCTCTATTGAGGACTGCCCTGGTTTGCTGGAGGAAGGCTCTGACATACACATCGGTAGCAACTCCGTACGCCAGGAATATACCTCTCTTAGGCATGCCCACGCCACAAGGAAGACTCACACAGACTAGACTCCAGGCATGGACGGATAGCGGGATAGCGGAGGTGGGAGCGTTTTTGGGGATGGCACACTGATGGACCACGACACTTTCCTACAAGTCACGGGGGCACCGTCAAGACTATATCTCTTACACGCAGCTACCACACACTATATTAGAGACACCTGGGCCCCACAGCGGACTGAGCCTCCGCAGCACAACTTAGTACATCTCCTCTACTATATGGGACCTGGGAGACACTTAGTGCGATGGTTGTATGCTGGAGTGCGAATACACGCGGCGATAGCCCTCACCTCCCTTAGGGAGCAGTGGACGGCGGACGCTGGCGTGGAACTCACCAACCATGCATGGAAATGCATCCTGGAGCATCCCAAAAAGGTGTCGCGCAACGTGCGGCTTAAATTCATACAAACAATGGTACTACACAGATCGTATCTCACACCGAAACAACTTCATTGTATGTTTCCGGACTCACCCCATAGTTGCCCCAGATGTAGGGAGGACGAGGCGGGATTTTTCCATATACTATGGACCTGCCCCCGACTGAGGGAGTACTGGGAGGGGTACGACATTCCCTGGCCACAGCAACACACCTACCGATCCCAGACGATGCCCTGAATTGCCTGGTGGGCCTTCGCAAACGTCCTAAAGTTCAGAAGGCGCAGATAAGGTTTGTGGATTTCGCCCTCATCTTAGCAATCAGGGTGATCACTATGAGGTGGAAATCCCCCAGAAGCCCTGCGGTTACGGTATGGCAGACGGACATGCTGCAGTGGGGCAGGGCGGAGGGGGTGGCCCTCAGGGGGGAGGAGGAGAGAGGGCTGAGGAAGCGACGTATTTCCCTAGAATAGGAGGCCACACTAATAGCACTGGAAGCAATAGATCTGGCCCCCATACCGGACACCTCGCCATTGTTAAATATTCAGGGCGAGTCTATTTAGGGCGGTACGAATGGGGGAGTTGGAAGCTTGGGACCTAGATCAGTATGCGATACCCCGAAGCAATAGTTCTCATAATGTGTTCCCTGTTAGTGAGGATACTGCGACAGTTCGACCGACCAGGAGAGAGCTAGGATGGGATAAGAGGGGGGGATGGGGGCAAGTTGGGGGTTGAATTTTATAAACGCACTATTATTCGGATACTGATGCAAGATGCAGAATTCCCCTCTCAGATACGATGGGAGACATTGGATTGTTGTAATTATCTGAGGGGATAAAGGGCATGGGAGGGGAGGAAAAACCAAAAGACTGTATTTTGCATGGTTATATGTTGTAAACATAAGAACGTACAGCAGTCACCAATAAAGTGTGTAAAAAAAAAAATGGATTATTCGATTGACTCAACAAACAGAACTGCTACTTTTAAAATGGGGAAGGTGAGGTCTGCGATATTAGAAATGAGGAGGTTCCATGATATAAAGAATGCCTGGCGACATCTGCACCCAACTATCCCAGGCTATACATATTATTCTGCCCCACATAGGCAATACTCACGAATTGACATGGCATGGGTCTCGGAAAATATACTGGAATCTGCAGACATCAAAGTTTGTCCTAGGATCACATCTGACCATAATCCCATATTATTGTCCTTCAAGGTTGAGGTTGACCGTAGGACAGCTAGATCTTTCTCATTCCCACGTTACTTGCTTACAGACAGCAGATATGTGGACATTATCAATAAACAATTAAAAGATATTTTTAGGGATAACGTGGGGACAGCTTCTCCTTTTGTTGTTTGGGATACTATAATGGCTTTAGTAAGAGGGGTCACTCAGCAATACATTTGGCAGCAGAATAAGGAGCAGGAAACTTTGGTCAGAGCAGCCACTCAAGCCTTGTTAGTTAGGGAAATCCAACATGCTGACGCGATTCAAAGAAAGGCCACTGACCAAGAGCAATTGTATGTCTTGTTGTTAGGAGCTAAGGCAGTTATGAGTCATTCACTAAAGGAGAAGAAAAATACACTAAATACAGGGCATCACAGTATGAGTATGGGGAGCAAATAGGGAAGGTGCTTGCCTATGAGGTAGCAGATAAGAGGGCTAAAACCCGGATAAAAGCTATAAAAGGGACAAATGGCGTTCTACAAACATCGCCGCAGGGAATCCTGGATCAATTTACTAGGTTCTACCAGAAACTTTATGCACAACTGATTAGTACAAGAGCAGAACGACTTGCAGCAATACTTACTATGTAGCTGCTTACCAACCTTGAGTGAGAAAGAAAAGGCTTTATTAGAGGAGGAAATTTCACAAGATGATATAAAAGAGGCAATTTCTTCTCTTGCTTCAGGGAAGGCTTCAGGGGAGGACTCCATACCTGCTGAATTTTATAAAACGTTTATAAGCCTTATAGTTCTGCCTATGGAGGCGGTTATACAACATATTCGATCCAGTGGCAGGATTCCAGAAACTTGGAACATGACAAATATAGTTTTTTTTTTATTTAAAAGATAAACCACCAGAGGAATGTGGCTCTTACCGACCCATTTCTCTCATCAATGCATAAAAGTTTGGCTACCCGCCTTGCCCCGATGATGCCAGGGCTAATATCTAATCAACAGCATGGTTTCATACAGGGAAGGGACACAACCATGCACGTTAACATTGCAGTGGGGGCTTTTGATCTTGTTAGAAAGACAACAACAAACCTTGGTATGATTTTTTTTAGACGCCGAGAAGGCATTTGACAGGGTGGTTTGGGTCTACTTATGGGCTACATCGGCAGCTTTCTGGTTAAGAGGAAAATTTTATAAATGGGTACAGGCTTTATATTGGGAACCACAAGCAAAATTGCTTTATGCAAGCTTACGATTATTATCTTTTCCTTTTCTAAGTGGCACTAGAGAGAGATGCTTTATATATGGAGCCATTTATCCGGGCACTACAATTTAATGTGCGAATCGTACCCTTGATATCTGGGGCATGTCAACTTAATGTAACTGCTTATGCAGACGACATTGCTGTTTTTTCTACTGATCCCGTGACAGCAATAAGTTTTATTGAGAAAAAGGCAAGTAAATTTGTCTCGCTATCAGGCCATAAGCTCAATGTTTAAAAAACTCAAGTAATTCTTAATTTTCGGCCAGATAGACCTGTGGTAAGACTGTGTTCAGTGGCTACATATCTTGGGGTGCGGATATCCACTCAGACCGAGAGGATACTGACATTGAACTATAAGCCCTTGTTAGAAGCTACAGCTAAGTGACTTAAGATCTGGCATAAGCTTCCAATTGGAATAGTAGGTAGGTGTAAAATAAAAATTAAGATACTTCCTAAGTTTTTGTATTTATTTCGTTCAGTTCCTCTCCTTGTTCCTAATGTTTTTTTTCGGAAACTAGAAGGTATATTAGGTAGCTTTATTTGGGGGGTACAAAAAAGCACAATGGGCAATAGACTTATTGAAATCTCCATACAGTCAGGAGGGACTTGGTTTTCCAGATTATAAAACTTATTTTTGGGCAGCATTTGCGGGACGTCTTCGTAGCCTCCTAGTACCTGAAAATCAAAACTTCTTTTATCAGCTTTTGTTGGGATCTGAATGTCAAATGTTTTTATATAAAACTAATGATCCCAACTATTTAAAAAGGGTCAAGTTTAAGACCATTTAGATATAGTGTGTATATATGGCGTGCTATAGCTGCTAAATGCTCTCTTTCGCTGTTTCATGATAAACTCCCACTATGGGGTAATCCCATGCTACCGTTTGTATTTCATGACCTTGTAGGTAGGAGTTGGGCTAGGTTTGGGATTCTACACCTGGGGGATCTGTATGATAATATTGGTTTCAATACATTTGAGAACCTGCAGTTATTTTATAACCTCCCTACCCAAATGCTATTCAAGTATTTCCAAATTAGGGATTACTTTGTGAAACATCGAGCATTAAAGTGAGTGTATAGGTCAGAGGTTTGGGATTGCTTACATGCAGAAAAATGAAAGTCAATAATTAGTACTATGTATCTATGTCTTAGCACGGCTAGACAGAATGGGTGTGAAAAACTTGCCTTACGATGGACTAAGATTCTGGGGACAAATATAACCCCACAATTATCACTCAGGCACTAGCAACTGTAGAAGGGTCAATTCACTGTTAATTTAAGAGTACAACAATTTCAAACAATATGTATGATCTATTACACTCCAGACAAGATCGCCAGCTGGGCTCGGCAGAGCCATAGAGGAGACCGGGGAAAATGCCCTAAATGTGGGATACATGCTGCAGGCCTGGCACATATGTTCGCTAGCTGCCCAGAGTTGGAACTCTTTTGGCAGAAGATAGCACAGGTGATGAGAGAACGACTGGAGTAGACTCTCCTCCTACAATTACAGAAATTATGTTGGGGTACAGAAGAGAATCAAGGGTTGAAGAGGCTTTTTGCCATCTTATTAGTGGCTGCTCGACTTACCGTTGCAAGGGCCTGGATCTCCCCTAAACCTACCACCATGGGTGAATGGAGGGTTATTGCAAGGGAGACTTTTGAAATGGAGAAAGCACTAGCTAAAGCAAGAGGTACTGGCTCATTGATAAAATTTGAGTATATTTGGGGACAAATGGCATTTAATACATGAGCTTAATAGAATCAACTAAGGTTCTGGGTAGTTGGTATTTGGAGAGAAAATTTCTTGTAATATGGAAACAGATTTAAGTTTTGTATTAATATTATTTATAGCATTCCTGATACTATACCGTTCAAGGAATAATTATGTCTGTTATGTAATATACTTAGAATGAAATGAGATCTTCATATTGTATATGACAAGTTATTTGAAGGGGAATTTGTAATGTTGCTCCCTTGCTGACGATAAAAATATTTATAAAAAATTTAAAAAAGAAGCTATAAGAGAGCAAATCAAAGAACGGGAGGGATTTAGAATGTCAAAAATGCATCCTAGACTGAGAATGGAACAAGAAAGAAGAGGTGAAATGTTTATGGTGTGTCGCAAACCTCCTAAAGTTAGCAAGGCTGAATTGGTGGGAGACAGTGTGTGTGAAAGAATTTATGTTTGGAATGGTGTTTATTTGATTGGTGGAGAGCCGATTCTGAGAGTGATTTATTACGTGTGTGGCAAGACTCCTTATTTTAATTTGTCACAACATGGGGTTAGATCGTGTTATCTTGCTTTGATGTTTCATAGGGTTTAACATTTAAATGAAATGGATGATCCAGTTGGACTTAGGAGAGTGAAGAGAGGGTTTGGACATGTAGTATTTGATATATTAGGTGCAATTATTCCTCCCATGAATGTGGAAAGGAATAATGTTAATATAAGACAGTTGTCTACTTTAATTAATAGACTTGCCTTAAGGACTGTAGATGCACTAACTCAAATCAACAGAAAATTAATGGCTATGAGGGCTATGGCCATGTAGAACTGCTTAGAATTTGATATACTTCTTGAGAAGGAAACAGGTGTTTGCAAAGTACTTAAAGTTAGGAGGAGCTGTACCTTGATACCTTATAATAGTCCTTTTATTAACACTTATATCATGAATCTCACTAACATTTCTCGCAAGCTTCAATCTTTTAAATGGCATGGCTTATTAGGATCCGTAGGATCATGGGTTAGACAGCTAGGAAAAGGTTTTTTATTAAAGATGGTGAAGGGATAAATAATTTGGGAGAGGAGACTATTCGCCTAATACTAACCCCAGTAATAATTAGAATAAATTGTGCAATTATTTTGTTTCTCTAGTTAACATTCTCTGGATGCCTAATTTCAAGTTGCAAATATAATGGCGAATCAAAATCATTAAAGAGAAAAATTCTGAAACCACTGAGATGTAGAATAGCAAGGATTGTGTCTAGAACCAGTTAAAGATGGTGGAAGAAAATTCCAGAAAGAAGCAAAAATTGATGCAGAAGGAAATCAGTTCCTAATTACTACATTTTATTAGCTGTATTAGTGAATATAAAATAATCAGAGGGAGGGAATGGCAGATTGTTTCCCAGGGCTTACATTTTGTGCATTAATAATGACAATTAATATGATGTTTTACATTTGATTCTGCGCATATATTGGTTGAATGAATAAGATGATAGATGATACAAATTTTATGCAGTGTATAGTACTGTTTATTAATGTGTTATAATTATGCCACATTTTCCTGTTAAACGCCATCTTGGATAAGATGGATGTCATCCCTTTAACTCACTCTTGTCTCCCCCACCCCCTTTGCATGCAGCTTCTCCCCACAGCCTCCACAGAGCACTGTCAGAATATTGTGTAATTTGTTCCTGTATTCTGATTTGCCAATGAGATAATGTTTTTTGCTTGGACCATGTTGATTTTGCAGTTTTACTAATTTGTTATGCGAGAACTGTGTATAAGAACCCCTAGATTTAGGGGGTGAGCAAGAAGGCTTTCATCTTCTACTAGGGATGCTGTCCGACTTCTTTTTGATTTTGTTGCTCAATTCAATTCAATAGATCTTTATTCCGAAATAAATCAATACAAGATACATAAAATACAATTTTTGTTTAAAATAATCTAGTTAAAATACAGTACAACAAACAAAAATATAAAATAGACATTTTTATTCATCCTGTTCATAAGATAAATTTTTTCAAATAGACATACATTTTCCTTTGCTTAATAGCCGAGGTAATAAATGTGGAAATTGCAAAACATAATTCCATGGTATTTATATTAGATAAGTAGTTAAAAGCCTCTTTAAAATAAAACAATCTATGTGGTTTAAATAACGGTTTTAAAAAATGTTTCCTGATGTCCTGGTAAGAATTATGAAACAATAAAGAGAAGTGTGGCTCAATGATTAGAGCGGCAGACCCTGATGCAGAGGTCTAGCCCGGAACCAGGGTTCAATTCCCCGCCTCGGCGGGTCTTGGGCTCAAAAATTCCATGGACCTGATAATTCTCGCCTCGGTGCCATTGCAATCATGGAGTCCCACTCTGCAACTCTGGGCAATAGCTTGCTTAATCTCCACAACGGCCCCCACAACGCTAAGGATGCCTGGCCTCCACCTTGGGGGTGCCCAGGAGTGGACGCCTCACAGGGAAAGCCAGGATGGGTTCCACAGCGGTATTCGTACAAGCGCCTTGAGACCCTTGCGGGTGAGTAGTGCGCTATACAAGTATCAATTTACAATTTTATAAAAAAATGCTCAGTAGATTGGGCAGTTATCCCATTACAAGGGCATTTGGGTAATGTCTTTTTACACTCACCCATTTTTGGGTCTGCTATTATAAAATGTAGTGTAATGTGTAAGAAAGAACCTTTCCTGTATATTGGTTACGAGTAATAAGTATCTGGGAATTTCATTACACAGTTTATTTCCAACACATCTCTTGCCTGTTCCTTTGGCATTCACACTGGTTTCCCGTAGAGCATCTCTATGGCCCACGAGAAGCATTTTTATTTCTTTTTTGCTATAGTATAGGATACTTGTAGGGTCGATAATTTCTTATCTATTACATTTAAAAGGCATTTTGCATGTTTGAACAAAGGGATTTTGTCTCTGCAATCCAAGGCTAGACAATCTATAATTATATATTTAGTTAACTTAGTTCCACCTTGTCCAAATGTTATGCCAAGTCAGAAGTGCACATATGTTAATGGAGTTTTCAATATAAGGAGTGGTTTCTTCATTACGAAAAATATAAGATGAAGTGGAACTGGGTACTGCCAATAATCTGTGTAAAAACTCCAATGTTGGTAATGCCTTACAATTAGACATACCCAACAAAGCAGTTCCATAAACTACTCTACTAATACTCATTTAAATTATTTATTTATTTTTATATGTAACTCCAACGGAGGTCCACAAAAATACAAAAACAGATTAAAAAAGACATACTTTGCATACAATACAAAATTCTTCCTTTATACATATCTGCCTCCTAAAGAGATCCTTATATCGAACATTCTGTATGATGTGCAAATAGTGCAATAAATACATGAGACAATCAAGTATCCAACCATCAGGTGTTACGACATAAGAGTAAAATTACTATTTAAAGTTACCTAATAAATAGTCAGAAATGATTTTGAAAATTGGTATATCTTATAACAAACCATTTCATTTGGAGGAGACAAAAACAGTGAACGGGCCTCCTGGGCCGAGTGAATATTACATTTGATATAAAATCGCATTAAAAACATATGCCTGGCTCTTTGCAGCTCCAAAAACAAAAATAAAACGTGGTTAAGATCTTGGATTTGTAAATAACACACTTTGCATATTCTCTTCTCTCTTGGTATTTTATCCCAGATACCAGTAACTTCTCTTAGGGGCAACAAGTTAATTCTCAGTAGGAGTATCAGCCTTCTAATCCCATGAGGAATATTCCAAGTTAAATAAGGCTGTAGTTTATTCCCCAGGGCACTCCCACAGACCACCTCATTACTGGAACTAGACTGACTTAAAGCAGTATCTCTCACTAAACTGATAGAGGGTACGGACTTCTTTAAAAGCTGCTTCAGTACAAACTTTGGCATAGGGGAAGTGGAGTTCAAGCTAAGACCAAATGCATCATTTGCATATACAAAGGACCTAAAGAACGTTGATTGATCTTTTAATATATCAAAAATTTCTATTCTCAAGACAGCTCTAAGAGTGCCCTCCTCCCCCCAACAAAGGGAGTTACCCCACCGCAGAACCGCTGCCAAAGATAGAGTAAAAGAAGAGACTAAACCAAATTCAAGACGTAATACATGCGTGGCAGCCAGAAAGTTTAGGTTACAAATTTAGCACAGGATTCGTCCTTCAGCCTTATCAAAAGAGAGCCAGTGATTCATGTCAAATACCTCAGCAGCATATATTTATGAAGAGGGAATTTTAACCTTGAAGATGACAAAACGTGGCCAAAATGGCATCTCCCAAAAGTATTATAAAATCTGTTTAATGCACTTGCCTGGGAGACAGCCTTGCTAACACAATGTTTGATGTGCTCAAGGTCTCGCCCAGTTTTTGAAAAAACCTTCCCCAAGTATAGATACGAATCAACCAATTCCAATTGTTCAGAACCAAGCATCCATTTTAGACATCTCTTTATTCTCAGCCCTTCCTTGAGGATAACCAAAATGTTGCTTTTAGCAATATTAATTTTCAAGAAGTGGGTTTCTGTATATGTGGTTAGGGCATCCAGGCGGCGTTACAGACCAATGGGCGTTAGATCAAATATAACCACATCATCAAGGTATAACAAGGAACCAACGGACATTGTACCTATTCCAGGTGCATCCCCCCTCACTGAGTTAAGGACGCCGGGGAGATCAGCAATGTACAAAAACAAAAGAGGGGCCAGTAGACAGCCCTGCTTAAGCCCATTATATGTTCTAATCTTGCATGATAACCTCAGCGAACCTCCCATCAGAACTTGGCACCAGGTATCCGTATGCAGTTCCATAATAAGACCCAGAAGGTGATGTGGAATACCAAAATGGAAAAGCTTTCTCCACAGCGTTTGGCAATCCCCTTTATCAAATGCCGTGGAGAAGTCGATAAAAGCTGCATACACTGACATGCCTCGTGAGAAAACATTTTTCTACAATGGTCTGAACGACTGCAATATTATCCACGGTACCATGGTTCTTTCTGAAACCAGCTTATTCAGGTGGTAGGATATTCTGGTCATGGGCCCATTGTTGCAGATGACTTAATATACTTTTTGAGAATAATTTTCCTGAAGTATCCAGCAGAGCAATCTGTCTAAAGCTAGCCCGCAAAGTTTTCGGACCCTTTTTATACAACGGAACTATAATACTTCCTTTCCAAGAGGGGGGGATTTTATTCCTTACAAAAACAGTAAATAAACAATGGCGCTAAGAACTCTTCCCATGCAGCTGACTCCTTTTTAATTAGCGCAATCGGTATTCCATCCTGCTCTTGTGCGCCGGAGGTTCTGGCGTTCTTTATGAAACTCACCACTTCCTTCCCTGACAGGGGGCCAAATTCAGTAAGAGAAAATGTATCCACATCAATCGACACAGGAAAACCGGGCTGTTATTTTTGTATAATAGGGAAATGTAATCCACCCAGTCCTTTTCTGGGATCGGTATAGGCAGAGCCCTCTGCCTTGAGTCACAGTATTCCGCAATCAAGTGCCAATACTTTCTTGAATCTTTGGCCCTTGCGGCTTCCCTCAGCCCAATCCACTTGGCATCGAACTCCCTTCTCTTTTCACTAAGTTTACAACGACTTCTTACTCGCTTAAGGCAAGTAATTTCCTGCTGTCCACCTGTGAGAAATTGTAAATGCAGTTTTCGAACAAGTCGGTTAATTTCTCGATTTAAAAGTTTCAGCGAGAACGAACCCTGTTTAAGCAAACAAGGTCCGGGAGATATAGAACTTAAAAAACATATCTTCTCCATTTGGGCCTCAAAGAGCTGTGTGATATTGGCATAAGCACGACCCTGCTGTTCTACATATGCCCTCTTCACTATCGAGCCTACTTCAGAGATGTTTTTTTGCATCCAAAAGGACAGACCATTTGCTTTATTACAAGTAGCCATGCCCTGGCCAAGATTCCACGGATCCAATACAGGAAGATCAAAGGCCACTGCCATGCCCACTATGCTATGGTCGCGCCATATCGACGGGAGAACAAAGAAATTCTCACAAGCCCCGGACATTTGATAGGACACAACCACATAGTCTAAAAGGCTCTGGGTGTGCTGGGAGTGAAAAGTAAATTGTGCTATTTTGTCAACAGGCAAGCTTCCATTTAGGATAACAAGATTTAAGCTTCTAATGCTATCAAGCAAAAAGAAGGAGTAGTTTCTTTTCTGTAACTCCAGTTCTGTAGTAGGGGTATCTCTGTGATAATCATAATCTAGTGAATAGTCCCGCCCATGTGCGTGGACTATTCACTAGATTATGACTATCCACAGAGATCCCCTACTACAGAACCTCTGTTTATCGTTTTTTTTTTCTTCTGGTAATGAAATCTCGGGTATATGCCAAATTTCTTCTTTATCAGTGTTGGCATGAATCCCCGAAGCTGAGTTCGAAATTTTGGAATTTAGGTCTCCCACAATTATTACTAGGGGGCATTCTTCCCTAATAGCTATATCATGGATTTAAGAGAGAAATACACTAAAAAATTATCAAAATTTCTCCCAGGAGGGATATACAGGTTTGCCACAAGGAAGAAAATGGGCCTGACGAAATCTCCCAAGCATGCCAGCTTTAGGCATATACAAAGATTTGAGGGATGGCAAAAAAACCTTCTGATTCCAACTAATGGAGTTCATAAGCAAGATGGAACCCCCCCCTGCACCCCACCACTGGCGTGCCCCCTTTCAGAACGCTTAGCATAGTAGGAGTAAACAAAATAGCCATCACAATCGAACTCTTTGCAAGACCATGTTTCTTGTAAACATATAATTAAAGGGTTCATGGTTTTCAAAGAATTAAATTTAATTTCATTGTGCCCCAAACCAGCCATATTACAAGACAAAAGTAGTCCCCCGAGGCTACCTCAACGGAGCACTCCTTTCAGATTTCGGATGGGTGTAGTTCAAGGCTCTTGCACCCAACTCTACTGGGCAAATTCATCTTTTGTGTTCGGGGCCTGAGAAGCAGCTGCCACACCAGACACAAGATTTATTGAGAGTCCCCTCTTGTCAACGGAGACCACAATGTCTTTAGGTTTAACCACTGAATACTCAGTATCAGGGCCCAACGCATCTAGCGCCACTGAATTGATGGCCCTAGGGACTTTCGAACAGTGAGATGTAGAGCCCATAGTATGATGTTACTTATATTCCATAACAGATGTTATATCAAGCCCTAATTTCAAGAAATGCTCACAATTCTGCATAACCAAATTGGCCACGATCAAGGAGCCAAAGGTGACTCTGGAGTAGGGAAAACTGTCATATACATTAATCATCACATTTAGAATATCCTTGCTTGCTATCAGTTTTAGTGCCTCTATTTCCGAGAAAGGCTAAGAATGGTTCTTCTATTTACCGGGATAGATTAACTGTCAAATAGCCAAGTAAAATCACATTGGGAGATGAAACAATCTGTACCCCACTAGTTTTCTTTGTAGCGTCCCTCCAGGGGATACATAAAGGAACCCTATTGCTAAAGCTAACAACTTGGGCACCACCATCAGGCTGACTATTCGAGTACGAGATGGTGTTGGAGGTTGAGGCCTCTAAATTTCTATTGGTCAGAGATGTGGTCCCTATGGGGATTCTGTTCGACCCAGCCTGGGTAATAGTTGGTATTTGAGGTCCCCCCTCTAGGTTGCTATCCAACCTGGAATCAGGGGCCCCAGACCCTGTCTGAAGCAAGGGAACCCCACATCCCATTCCCATTTCCCTTCCCGATGGATCAACCATCTTGTTAGTCAAGGAGGGATGGATTACATTGGGGGACAGCGACATCCGGGTTGGTGGGGATACTATTGATCCAGAAACCCCCAATCTCCCAGCTGATACCATATACACTATGGGTGGATCCGTAGGAATACCATCTAGTAACGGGGATTTAGGACCTCCCTCCTCCATTATTGTATGAATATCATCCTGGCTTTCGGGGGTCTGTGAAAAATGCAATTTTTACGCTTTTAGTTTAGGATTATAGTCTCTTTTTTTGTATTCTTTTTCATATTTGTCCCCTTATGATTTATTACGGGGCTACCCCTCTTCCTTACTTTCAATCCTCCCTTCCCTGTCGATATAGGGGAATGAGCCTGAGTGGTAAATGGAGTTAGGATCTCCCCCTCCCGTCCCCCCTCCCCACCTGCTTGACTTTCTTAGCATGACCCCTGGTTTTCACAGCTTCTCCAGCGCCCCCTTTTTTACCTTTATAAACAGAGGAAAAGTTTTCAAAATGGACTTTTCCAGAGGGGGACTCAATTCGGCCTCCCCAAATAATATGCTAAAACAAAGCTCTTCCTTTTCAAGATTACACATAGGTACTATGGGGGGCACCAAATAAAGAGGCATTCCTGCTTGCACGCAGACGTCTCTCGACTCTCCCAAGGGAGTGACTAATACTGGCCTAGCATTTGCCAGTTTTTCCATCTGGGGATGTATCGTAGGCATAGGTTTGATAGTATTAGACTTATTTACCTTTTGCACTTCAAATAGCATTACAGAGATCATTTCCAATATATGGTCATAACTCAATACAGATTTCTCTAATAAAGATAAAATAGAATTTAAGATTTTTTCAATGCAGACGAGATATTCTGAAGGCACACCATCCCTCTCATTTCCCAGTTTCGGTTGTGAACAAGGCAGGAAAACATCATGAGCAGAATCCATAGAAGTATCAATCAAATGACTTGTACTACAGTATAAAAAAGGCAAAGAAAGACACCTAGGTGAAGAGCTTACAATTGGAATATGTTTTTCCCTGGATCTACTTGTTAAATGATCACCCTTATGGTCATGAGAATCTCCCCAGTCCCTTATTTGGGCTTCTATATCGATATCAGGGAGTGGAAAGTCTTCCCCTGGCATTAACTTCTCACATGTCTTTGCCCTCTCAGTCATGGGAGAAACATCACCCAGAGGATCATCCAAACCGCCATCCTCGCTTGGTCCCTTGTGGATGTCCCCCTGAACCGGTAAGACTGCAGCTATAACATCAGTCATGCAGTCTAGCCTTGCCAGCTTTGGCTGCTTTGTCCTATTCAAGGAACTATGTAGCTGGCTCTGCTGGATAACAAAAGAGTCTGAAACCAAGTTTGCACAGGTAGGAGCGTCAGACGGTAGCTCACTTGAACCATCCTCAACCCTTTCAGTTATCTGAGCCCGGGTCCGGGTCCCTTCGCAAAACTGCACCTGATACCCAGCAGAACTACACTGATTTCCCTGTGATTCCACGAGGGGCAACAGAGAAGACGTTGCTGGGTGGTAGTTGTAGGTCAAACCTTCTTGGACCACTGCTGCCACCTCAGGAGTAATCCAGGGCATTTTTTGGAAAAAAACAGAAATAGCAGGATGGGATTTGTAGCAAAGTTGTTGTAATTGCCTAGTGCCGCTGAACGATCTTCTTAATTTATGAGATTGACTTGATGATGAGGAGAGCACACCCCCCCGAGCGTGATTTTCTAGAGGTCATCTTGCTCTGCCTTACAGGCTTACGCGCCTACCTGGTTGGCATGGCCTGGCTAACCCCTACCTCCACTCACTTAATCAGAAAAATGTGCTTCAACTTTCCGGCCACGCCAGGCCCTTCGCTCTCCGCTCCGCTTTCCACTCTCTACTTGTCCGTCCACTATCTCCAAACCAGATCCGAAGACTCAAACTCTCAGATCTCACTCTGTCCAGAGGCCTATCGCCAACTACTGCTTTTCCTGCTGCGCTATGCCTTACAGAGGATCGAAGACCACCCTTCAGCTAGCAAAACTAGAACCTTAACCGGGACCAGACTTATGCTTGTGGTTGAGCTGAAATGGGGTTGTAACTGGAATGGTCTCCCGCCTACTGACGAACTTATAAACAGTGTTAAGCAGTGTTGATCAGCGAAATGGCGGAGTGGGTTACGTTTTCCTTTATTCCTTAAAGGCGCACCGATTCGCAAGCCGGAAATCAGACAGTACTCACAAGACCCTCTGCTACTTGCTTCTTGCTCTTGTTCCCCTCGGGCGGCGCTTAGTAAGTGGCATCCACGAACTGCAACACACAGCAACTCAGGGCAACTCACAGCTGTGGCTATGGCTGACCTGTTTATTAAGCTGTGGTGCCGCTAATGTTGCCACTGTTGCCACTAGAGCCGATGCACGCCGAAGTTGATTTAATTTGGCTTGGTTCAGATTAAAGCCACAATGACACCGGCTCGTGTGCGACTGCTCGGCTGCAGAGCTCTGGCTCTCACTGCATTCTCCTCCTCTCCTCTCATCTGCTGCTCTGTTCTGCCAATCCTGAGCCCTCTGGACCGTCTAAACCACCTCTGCTGCAGTCTGTCGCTTGCCAAGAAATCAGGCACCTTCTGTGCCTGTGCCTAGGCTCTCTGCCATCAAACGCTTGCCAACTGTCAACTGCTTGCCGCTTGCTGCTCACCTCACCTCGCACCTCTCACCGCAAGCCGCACCTGGTCTAAAAACCACCAGGCCGCTTCTGCGGGAGTCAGCTGGGGGATTGCGGTAGCAGCGGCAGCTGCTTCTCCAATAATCCGACACCAGAATCGTCCCGATAATCGTCCAGAGCCGAGCCCTAAGCTCCGACGCCGCGCCGCCGCTGGCACTGTACTGCACTGCACTGCGAATGAACCAGAACCTTCCAGAGTCAAGGCATTGCTCATTTTAATGCCGCACAGTAGCGATCTGAGGACTAATACATTTAGCCTTATATAGTTGTAGCATTTCCTTAATGGGTTTATTTCCAATTTTGGATGCAAATCTAAAAATTGCCTCCGAGGTTCTAATAAATTTCAGTCTTCCAATTTTCAGATGTGAACTTCACGAGCCTGAGTTGGAAAATTGAAGCCCCAAATAGAAAAAACTCTCTGCGTCCGCTAATGACTGACCATTAACATAATGGGTTTTCTTCATCTCTTTTCCTGAACCACAAGTCATAACATAAGTTTGTGTTAAGTTTACTTTCATATGCCCCGGACGCCCTAGATATTATTACCGCGTCATTTGCATACAAAAGTATTGGGGTCAAGCGATTGCCAACTTTAGGAGGATCTGCTGGCAATTTTAGTAATACCTCATCCACCCCATTTATTTGCAATAAAAATAAAAAGGGTGCGAGAACGCGCTCTTGCCGTATACCCCTTGTAACGCTGAACCCTGTGGTACATTCACCGTTTACACTAAAGTGTACCCAGCAATTAAATGACCATACAATTGTAACAAAAAAGAGATAACATCAGGTGGTGCACCCATATCTGTCAATGTCTTCCACATCTTTAGCGTGGTTGACTAAATCAAATGCACTGCTTAAATCAGTGAAACATAAAAACTGCTGCTTATTTGGGACTTAGAATAATTCTGATTTTGCATATTCTATGATTTTGCATATGAGAGCCTTTATGGCAGTATCATATACCGATTAATCTTCTAATTTTGTAATAAAACCCTTTAACTTTACACTTATCTAGAACTCAATTATTGAGTGGGCTCTGTTATTTATTTGAACTGTTTTATTCTGCTAATCAATGTTTAAAGGGTGTCCTAAATCGCAATTCAACCAGTGGGAGAGCCGGATGAGGTAATATTTTGTGGTGAATACATTTTGGGGTGTCCAAATTTTAGGGTACTGTTTTGCTCCCACAAATTAGAACAGTGCTGGTGGATTATAAAGCTGTTAATGTCATTCAATAATGCAAGAAGTTCTCCCAAAGACAAAGTTGGTTAAAGCTCCAAACGCTAGGGGGGGGGGGCCTGCCCTATCTCTTCTCCAATCACCTCACTATCATGAAGCTCTGCTATCTCGGTACTGCAAAGTGCTTTGAAATGACCACATTGCAACATGTAGGGTTTTATAAAAGCTTTTAAGGAAATAAATAACACCGATTTAGAAAATATGCAGTGGAGATTTAAACTAGGAATAAAAGAAGTCTAAAAGAACACAAATGTCGGTAATCTCATTTTTTTCATGTCTTCTAAACATCAAATAAGAAAACATAAAGGTTAGAACCTGAATTCCCCGGATAGTAACAGCATTTACAGCACAAAAGGTTGCTAATAATGTACGGAAAGTCTCCTAATTTATGTTTCTTGAGGGTTTTCTCCCCGGTGGCTGCTTCAAGCTACTCGTTGGCAAAGGGTTAACAATTCGTGTGCCAGAAAAAAAGGCACACCACTACCTTCAGACATTTTAATAAATGTAAGGAAGACTGCCAGCAAAAGAGTTGCTGTCCAAATAGACTGACATCCAGAGGCCAATGTAGCCTTTAATGACAGTGTAAGATAATGACAGGCCCCACTCAGAATCAGCAGGAAGGGGAAGATCAATCTCGGCAGAGTGAAGGAAAAATGCTGCCTTTCTTCATGTTAGCTCATCTCATACATATCTTTCTTCAGCAGCTGCTCGGGACTGGGGGCTCTGCATTAACCACACGCTAGATCAATAACAATTACACCTTCTCAGAAACATGACACATCCCAGGATTGGGATGACATTTCACTTAGGCCAACATTGATCTCAGTTCCTCCGGCTCCAGTCCTAAATTCAAGGCAGACCGGGGTCCACTTCGAAAAAAAAGAAAACAGCTGCTCGGCCCTCGGCTCTGAAAGAAAACAGCACATCCGGCTGCACAGTCTACATTTCCAAACTGCCATTCGTCCTGCCCCTTGCCACCACTAGCCATTCTCAAGTTCATCAAAGACAATTTGTCTTATCTAAATGACTTACTGTGACATCGATGTTAATAATATCCCCATCCTGGAGTGGACGGCTGAAACATAAACAGGAAAATAAATGGCACTGGTCGGTCGTGAATCAGTGAGGTATGAAAATAAACAGCAAATAACAGAAGTGAAAAAATCAATCAGAAGGCGAGCATGTTACATAATCAGGCTACGATTGTCATTACAAATCGAATGGTTCGGTTCGCAAAAGAGCAAATATATCGCAGGTAATTGAAATGGCGGTTGTTAACTGTTAGCCAACAATGTGACAATGTTTGCTTCATTTAACATTGACTGGATATTTGTTCTTACTAACTGTAGAGAAAAACAAATATTAAATTAAGCTTGTTTTTTGGCCTAGGGTGTTTACCTCGAAGTAACTACCAGAACTACCAAGTAAAAGAGCAGGTGACCTTTAGAGGAGGAGGCGTGTGCGTGCTGAACTATTGTAAACTTTTGCACAGGCCGCAGCCCCCCAGAACATTGATAGATAATAGCATGCAGGGCACAGTGTTATAAATAACATTAACACATTGGGTGTGGGGCACATTGCAGGGCTGACGTGTGCACTTTAGATCTTATATTTGTCCAGGCCGAATTACTTCATAACACGACACACGCAGCGCACAGTGCTAGTGTTAAGTCGAGTAACCAACACACTGCACGTGTTAACATACTGCACGTGTTAAGAGTAACATTGGATATTTTTAAGGCACAAGGCTACTTTTAACATTACTGGGTGTGCATGGCACAGTTCTAGTGTTATTGTGTGCCTAATGGGATCTTATCTTGATCCATGCTGCAGTACTCATAACTGTCAAATTGGGGCGCAATCATGGTTTGTGCATTTACAAAATGCGTGTGCAACACACAGTAATCTACGCAAGCAGCTGCGTTGAACATGATAGTAGATAAGGCTTGCGTTCAGCATTGTTCTTGATAAGGCGGTAACATCATAAGGGAATATATTCCACATATTGTTTATTTTGATCAAATAATAATTGTACAAGATAAATACCTGTCTGGAATACCATGACACACCACATTATTTACAGAGGTGCACAATGATTTGGGGAACCCCCCATAGCCGAGCGGAGAGGGATAGGCATTTCGGGCGATTATTTCTTGATGTATAATAGAATCCATCTCTTCAGTTGTCATGCCAACCTGGAACATAAAACAGAGCGCACACTGTAAGGAAAGGCAAAGGTTTTCGGCATCATGTGAAGGCTGGCCGTGTGCTTGGGTGAAGTTATGTGTGACGCTGATGCACTGTGTATATTTCAACCTTTGTCTCTGATAACTACACTCAGTGTTATGAAAAGACTGAAGTGCGCACTTTATGAGAAACTACAGGTGCAAACGCTCGTTCCGTGTAGTGCTGCGGCCCTCTTGTGAAATGATTTAACAAGGCACGTGTCTGGCACAAACAAAAACCCCCACACAATAAACAGCATTTAAAATAACAAAAAAAAGGAACCGAGTTTCTGGCTCTGTGGTCGATACCTTCAGACTCTTGCCGGCCAGGAGGAGGACGTGGCGAGCGAGCTGACAGGCCTGACGGAGTCGTTGAATCTGATCCTCGTTCTTAATTTCTATGTAGTCGCCCCAGTCGGGTACAATGCCCGTCGTCACATAGTCTGGCTTCTTTATGTGCTTGGAAAAGGAATGGAAAGAGACGGAGATCAGAAACAAGCGTGACAATGGGATCATTTTGTCAGACAGCGCCGTGTGCCCCATAGCGGCGTGCCCTTTCAGACCCAGGGACTGCCTTCCTAAGCCTTCGAGGAAAGCCCCAAGGCCCTATGTGCTTCTTCCGCCGCCCTTTTGACCTTAACACTGCCTGTAGTGTCACCGCTGCCTGAGACATCCTCTTAGCCTAGCGTATTCGAATTCGTGAGGAACTTGCCGCTCGCGCTCAGATAGGCGAGGCGTCTTCGTGAGGCACTTGGCGCGCGCGCTCAGATAGGAGAGACGTCTTTGCTCTGACGTGAAATGATCCCGTGCTGTACGAAGGGCAACTACACCCCCGGCGTCTAGTGCAAACTCACACTTAAATCAACAAGGAAAAATAAAGGAACATATCTGGTACATGTTTGTTCGGCTTTTATCCGCAAAATACCTACCTAAATCCCTGCTGCCCCAAATAATAATAGGAATAACACTTTCAAAATAACACGGAGGCAGTGCAGCAACACTTCAAGTCCATTTTAAAGCAAAGGAACTGCGAGGCTTCATGACGTTTACATGCTAACCAATTATGCTCTGGTTGTCACAGCAATTCTTAAAGAAAAATGCTGGTCGAAATTAAAAGGCATTTGAATAAATTTACAATTGAATGGATTAAATAAAAGCGTTTACTATCAATGGACAAAATGTACTTTTGGAGGGATTCATTAAATCAAGATTTTTTTTTACAATATTGTGGAACTGTGCCTCCCTCAACACTATAATTTTCCGGTTATACACAACAAAAGTGAGCATGGTATAAATAGTGGTGCTGGAACAATTTATAGAGTGGGGTTACTGACCCCGGCCAGACATCACCTGACGTAAGTGCCTTGAATGTTCTTTGCCGGCGGGTTACATATATCTAGCCATATTTGTGCTTTATTTTGTAAATCAAGCACATATCTTTATTCACGTATGTTTAGAAAATCTCTGCAATACTGCGACCATCTCCTGTCAACTGTACCCTGGCAAGATTTCAATAGTTAAAATTACAAAATATACAAAACAGGAAGTCAGAGAAAAGAATGGTAAACACAGCTCTCAAAGTTAAAAGAATTAACAATATTTTATTACATGAAGTTGTCCGTCATCCAGGCAGTTTGCACGTTAAAAAAATAAATGCTTTAAGTGTACTAAATGAAGGCCTCTTTAAGGGTAATTCTGGATCTGAAATCCATCAAGGATATATTGCAAATGCTGTAAATCCAAAATTATATTTTAAATGCTGCAGCAAAAGAACTCAATAAATTCACTGACCTCACCATGGTAATTTTTTTAATTAACAATTTGTTCTAGAAACGTAAACAAACTAAACATTTTAATTTCAATTAATGCCCGCTGCATTTTGCAGAAAACAGCCTTTTGAAGCTAACTGTCCCAAATTAACATGTAATATAAAAAATACAAAATTGGTGTGATGTGTAATATGGTCCTATTTTGACATTTTGGCGTTCTGGTGACATTTACAAACCACTCGGCTTTCTGCCTAGTTACAGAACCACTTGGTGGCAAAATTACACATTTATCCATTATGTGCCCCCACCCCCCCACACCGCACTCCTTCTCACCCACCCACCCACACACATGTAAACAAAATGATTCCCTCATCAGATAATAACGGAAAAATCTCATTTTGTAAACTACTGGATTATGTGCACATAATGTGACAAACCATTCCAAGTAAAATTAATAAAACAGAAACACATTGTCAACTGAATTATCAAACCATATGAATAATAATAATAAAAATCATGACATAATAAGTCAATGGGACTAATTTTATTAACCTCAAAAAGTGAAAGACCGGGGTGTGGCTTCGATGGCGAACATGGCGGTCCCTCTTTGTTAGGTAGTTGCCGCCTGCTTTCTGTGGCTCTTCAGCCTGGGTCAAGCGTAGACTACCGGGGCTTCAGTGGAACCGGATTTGACCCCGAGCAGGAATCTGAAGATCTTCAGCTTGACAAAGATTGCCGTAAAGGGGTCTGATACCTTCTCTGCTGCCGGCGGCCTCTCGGGTCGCGTGATCGAAGGACCACGATAATGCCCGGTGACTGGCCAGAGGGTTGCCTGAACTGCGATCCGGGAGTCCCACTAGCTGGATGGGACAAGAAGCACCCCTCTTTCCCCTGGAAAAGGAAATAGCGTGACCTCAAATCCTGGAACGTCTTGAGGCGACCCGTTCTGAAGACATCTCCCAGGTACGAGATCCCAATCTGGTCCCAAGGGGGTGAAGCCCTCCAAGCAGATAGCTGGCCCAGCCACTTGCCCCTCCAAAAGGGAGTCAACTTGTTGAGACGACAGTCTTAGCCAATAAGTCTTAGGACTGCCCTCAAGCAGCTAAGGGACACTCGCATGCAGGTAGTGTAGCGGGCAGGCGTGCTCCGAACAGGAGGTCCATTAGACCATCCAAATTCGGGGAATAAATCTCCAGGTGGTAGGCCTGATATTCCCATCCCCTGGTGAACCATTCATTTATGGGTACAGGATGGGCTGCGAGGTAATAGAGCTAGATGTTCGATAAGCCAAGGCCCCATCGAAAGGAGAACTGTGCACTGTGTGTAATGCCATCCTGTGCCTGCCCCCCGTCCACACAAAATTAGTAATTTTGGCATTCAGTGATTCGAACCATTTACGTGGGATAGGGTAGGAATAATTGCCTAGGACATACAAAAAGCGTAGAAGGCACACCATCTTAAATACAGAGATATGCCCCATTGGGTTCAGTGGAAGATTCACCCATCGGCCAAGGTTGTGGTCCAGTGTTCGGGTCATCCCCTGGAAATTAAGGTTCCACATCAGGTCTGGGAAGAGTTGCATGTGAATTCCTAGATACGTAAAGGAATTGTGCCGGATAGGGATGTTGGGGCACAAGACCCTTCCCTGAGCATCTCCCCTCACCTCTATCAGGCAGGACTTGCCCTAGTTAATCTGAAGGCCCGATGCCTCGCCGTATAGCCGCAGGAGGGTTAGGCAGTGGGGCCCAGAGTACCGCGGATTATGTAGGAATACGAGAATTCCATCCACGTACAGCGCAATTCAGTCCTCAAATCGGCTCTCCCACTGCCAGCCCCAGATCTGTGCATCACAGTGGATGAGCCGTGCCTAGGGCACTATCGCCAGTGAGAATAGCCGCGGGGAAAGCGGACAGCCATGGCATGTGCCACGTTCAGTGGGGAATAGGGAAGAAAGGACCCCATTTACCCGGCCCGGGCGGTCAGGGTGTTGTAAAGAAGACGCACCATGCGGCAGAACACCTCCCTCAGTCCAGCCCACCAGAGGACCCCGTCAAGAAAGTCCCATGGCACTGTATCAAAGGCCTTAGTAAAGTCAACCAACAGGAGAGTGAGAGAACCCTCAGCATGCTGTGACTGGGAAAGCGCAGCATGCACCCTCCTAATACAGTGTGGTGTTCTGCGGTTCGGTATGAATCCACATTGATTTGGGTGGATTAGATGTGGTATGGCGCGCACTAGCTTCGTCGCCAAAATTGTCGCCTAGATCTTGATATCAGTGTTAACGAGGGAGATAGGTTGGTAAGCCGAGCAATGATCCCAGGGAAGGCCTTCTTTGGGGAGGTCTATAATTGTGGTGCAGTCCAACTGGGATGGAAAGAACCCACACCCCACCGCCGCGGTGCAGAAATTTAAGAGATAGGGACAGAGGATGACTCGGAATTGCTTATAATACTCAATGGTATACCTGTCAGGACCGGCCGTCTTAACGGATTGCAGCACCATCACCGCCGCATCTACCTCCCCAAGCTGCAGGTCCTGATCCAGCTCCCGCGCCAGGGCCTCCGGTATGGATGGCAATCGCATATCCCTTAGAACGGGATTAGAAATCTGCGATGGCCTGGGCTTTGGCTAATGATTCCTCTCGGAGATACCCCGATGGGCCACAAACCGCCAGTACCACCCTGTCCGAAATGTCGCGGGTCGCCAGCCAATACAGCAGTTTGCCTGATTTATCATCTGGGGAGTATATATTCTGTGTGGTGGCCAGCCAACACTGTATGGCCTCCTCAAGAGCGACCTGACGCAGCTCCTTACGAGCTGCAGTCCGGGAGTGGTTGATATCCTCAGTATTGTGCCGGTGCAAGTCAGACAGACTCCAGGCGCAGTATGTGGCCCTGTAGCTCGGTTGTCCGCAGGAGGCGCTAGGGCTCGACAGACGTACCCCTTGAGCCGACCACGCAGACACGGCCTACTGGTTGCCCACAGCATTGCTGCGGAGGAGACCGAACTCACACTAAGCTTAAAGTACGACTCAAGTTCTTCCTCCACGAATGCCGTGCAGTCTGCACTTTGCAAGTGCCAGGCACTAAACCTCGAGCTCGGGCGTAAGATGGTGGGTTGGAGCCCCCAAGACAACAGGAGCGGGGCATGGTCGTCGGGAATACCGTGTGGGATAATATGTACAGACTGGACCGTCAGGAGGTTCAACGCCTGGAACTACAACAGTTCTATACGGGAGTCCACACCAGGCGCCGCCGAGTGATAAGTGTTAGCACGCAGGGTCGGGTACCAGGAGCGCCATGCATCGCATAGGCCTATGGAGTCATCCCAAGAAATTAGACAAGTTGAGCGGGTGCGCCTGCTGAAGTATGAGTTCTTTAAAACATTTTAAAGAGATTTGGATAAACATCATGGTGCTATGAAGTAAGTAGGCACTCCCCAATCAGCAAGCTTCTTTGATGCCATGCAACTCAGCAGGAAGATGACCACTGATCAGTGTGTCTGATCATACTGTATTCTGGGGGAAGTCCTGTCAACTCCTTTCTACGATGATATTTAAATCCTACCAGTTTTGACCAATGTCCATTAATATTCACCATTATTTTCTTGAGTGGAAACTATATCGCTATGAATCGTTTTTTAAATCCTACACAATTTTGATGACTAATAAGGGGCCTACAATCTGGTTATTATTTCATTTTGCCACTAAACTGTCCCCCTCCTCCCCCCGTACTGCTGCTTCCTACTAATAGTTTTTATTATTTATGCATGCTTCATATAAAAAGGACTATGTGAACAGCAGAAAATATACACAATAAACGGCATACTCAATCTGGATAAAATATTAGATATGATGTTGAAGAATGAATGGAACAGGAATACAGTGTACAAACTACTTACATGCCTGGCTATAAGTACTGCAATTGCCATGTCATTTGGCAAAAATATTGAGGAGCTATAAAAGCCTCCACATTGCCACAGCCATTTCTTACACCATCACTAAAACACACTTTGAGATCAAAGTATATCAGATTAGGCCTGATTGATGGCAGATTGAGCCAAGTCATCTAAAACAGTCTGTTTAACCATCCTTTGCCACTGAGGTCTGCCCGTCCTATTAAGAGTATGGCAGTTTGACAGCCAAAAGTCCATCATCCATTTGCTGTCTCCGCTGCATTTTTCTTACTCTGTTGATAGCGGTATACCCGTGACACAGCGGCGGGAGCAAAAGAATGTCAATAGTCCACCCCCTGTATTTAGAGTATAGTTGCAGCTGACAGAAACATGGAGGTTCATCCCACACACGTTGGAAGAAAACGAGCATAAATAGCAAAATGCTGCCCAAAACAACCACAAATGCTATTGAATCAACATGGCCCTGCTACTCCTAACAGTGGTGGTGGTGGAACACTTTAAATAAATATCATTAATGAATTTCAGTGGTTTTGTTTGTTTAACATGGTATGTTTGATCGTGGAAGGTATTGGGTTGGGCGCAGGGCCTTGCTTGTGGACAGGACCTGCGCCCAAACCTCATGGGCATGCATGGCTGACTTTGTGATGTAACAATATCCATGGTGTTATTCTGAGTAAGGTATACATACTGACTTGCCATAGGGTGAGAACACTAAAATATAAAAAGTGGGTTAATTGGCTTAATCAAGGGGTTTGCACATCAACATATATAAATCAGAAGTATTGTGTGTGTCAAAAAGTCACTAATAATTCTAATTAAATGTAAATTTCATAAATTCACATATTGCAATGTTTAATAAAAAATGATTCTCCCAAAATGTGTTTAATAAAGCTTTATTAAAAAAAACATCAGCATGTCTTTGAGTCTTTCTTTTAACATTTTTGACGCTGCAAAAGGCAGTCATAGATATAACCACAAGATGTCTCTGCACTCCAGCTAAAGAACTCAAGGTGGGAGTGCATTAGGAAAATATTGTTAAGATCTTCTGGGGTCATGGATTTAATGAACCAAGTGATTTATAGTTTTTTTCATAATCATGGGGGGCTGCTGAACTCCCAGCTGTCCTCAACAAAATTAGAAAATTGCTTTGTGGTGCCCCTGCCTCTTCTAGGGACACCTCCAGGATCTCAAAAATATGAATAAGAAGCCCTCGTAGGGCATTATGGTATGCTCCATGCCAGAGCAGTGAAAATAAAATGAGCTGCTCCTAATTTTTGGGAGCCCCAGTGCCCACCTGGAAAATCCACAACTTATTTACGTTGGGAGCCGTCGGGAACGCCCAGAGCCCTGTGGCCACTCCAGCACCCAGCAAGTGGAGCCGGCCGCAGCATTTACATTTTTTGTTGTTGTTATTTTAAACTCAGGGGTGCCCCGGTGCCCACCGAGGCACCAGACAACATTTCCAACGCTGGGGGAACCCCAAGGCCCTGCATCCCAGCAGGCTTCCTGCAAGGCAGGAGCCAGCAACATAATTTTTATTTTTTTTAAATAGTGTGGTGTCCAGGTGCCCACCCAGAGCATATATACAATGAAAACTGTGAGTCAAGTGCTGTATTGAACCTAAACGCTACTACACAATGAATACTCAATCGAGTCAAAATGCTGACGTGTATATATCACTAAATGCATATATGCATGAATAGGATTCCCATCACCCACTTGAAGTGGCTCGCTTCATCATCTGGGAACCCGGAACTCAACCAGAGAACCATCCTCTACCAGATAAATGTAGATACTGGTTCAATGTGTGTCCCAGATGCTAATATAACAGTATGATATTTAGACTGAAGAAAGCAACATTAAGAATGATACAGGGTGATGTATGCAGTGCAAGTGATAAAGTGCTGATTAAAATTGGCTAACAAGGCACAGGAGAATTTTTATTAAAGTGCTACCTTGATACCAAAAGATAAAAACAGTGCTATTAAAGTTTAAACAAATAACTGTGTTGGAAAAACTGGCCCACCCAGAGCAGCCAACATCATTTTTTACAGCAGGGGCTGCAGGGCAAGGCACGTGGCTCACGCAGGTTCCACTGCCAGCATTTATTACAGTTGCGGCAGGATAATGGGAGGGCAGAGGACCGAGAAGGCACGGACAATGGGAGGGCGGCGAGAAGGCACGGACAACGGGAGGAAGGGAGGAGTAAAGAAGGCACCAAAGAACGTCGTACCTGAAGTAGGAGAACTCATTAAAGAAAATAGTTCTCACAGTCTAAATAACACATACCATGTAACAACCGTAGTAAAGGGGCCAGACAGCATGGGAGGTGACAAATGAAGAGGAGGCGGTACTAAGGAGGGACTAACAAGCCTATCAAAAAATAAGAAGCCTTCATTTAGGACAGACAATGACACAAGCCAATGGCAAATATGGGCGGAGAGTGGGCTGAGATTCTATTCACCTACTCCTCTACAATCAGTTTTGCAGAGCAGCACATGCACACTGGCTTTAGGCTCGACCTAAAAAGGAGTATGGAGCTGCACCAGCTATGGACTTAGGAATTAAGTTAATGAGGAACTTCTCTACAGTGTCCTTTATCACCCTAGGCAATATCAAGGGAGAGGCTTCAGGTAAGGCTATGTGTCGGAGACTGGAAGCAGTTTCAGTTCAAGCCTGTGAATGGGAACTACAAAAACAATCATAGAGGTTTATACCTCTGTAGGCAGAGATACCTTGGGTACTCGCCCTATTAAGCCTCATTTAAGACTAAAAAGCACACCGAGGGTTTCGTTAAAGAGAAATCTGCAATGGAAGGAAAGAAAAAACAGAAAGACAAATATAAAAGAAAGACTGGATTATTCGTTTCTCGAGATTCTGGCAGGGATGGTTATAACTTAAGAGACCGCAAAAATATTAAAAAGCTTGAACAGGGAACGTGGTCTCGCCGTGAATGGCATAGGAAGTGCACTAAGGGAGCTCCTGCAAGCCGCCGTTTCTAGCAGCCTCTACAGCGGAGCTGGGCACCCATCGGTGCAGCAAATCGGGGTGGGCTGGTATCGGAACACCGGGGGTACCTCCTGACGAACAGACGACGGCCTGGTTGGTACGGGCACTGGAGTTTGAGCCTCTTGACCCTAACGGCTGGACTCGGCGGCGGCCGCTGCCATTTTGTCTCTGGAGATCCCAGGCCTTAGCTGCACTACACACCGCCGCCTGCCCTCACGAGCACCGAGGGCGGACCGGCGACAGAAGGGGAGCGCCTGGACCTGCGTGGGGCCCTTTTGAGATCGGGGTGCACTCACGTCCAGAGGAAGCACCGGCAACCCTGCCTGTGGCGGCCGCCATCTTGGGCCTGCCTCCTCATCCCCCGGAGCTGACTCGACGCGAAAAGCAGTCGCCGAGACCTCCCTGCATAGCGGCCTCTTCTTGAGTTGGGCAGTGAGGCGGAGCGACAGGCTGTGTTCCCGGGGGCACCTTGTGCATGCTGGCACTTGGAGAGGCTGACTTTGCCCCCGTGGAGACCCGGCCCCAGAGCAGCGGCCCTCCGGCCTGGCAGGCTTACACCTGGGCACGATCTGCTCCCTTTCCTGCTACCCGTACACCGCTTCTGGCTGGACTCTTGACGTGCTGACCTTCTGAGCAGGTGAAGTGCGGGGGCGGGAGTGCAGCTGCACGTTGTGGTCCTGGTTTCCCTTCCTGCTTGGCCTGGGCCCTGCATCCCCCTGCCACGTGATCCTCTCTGGCTGCACGAGGTCCCAGCGCAGTGACATTACCTGTAGCCTACTCCAGCTGCGCCCCGGCCTTCCCTGTGGGCCACTCCTTGAGCTCTGAAGTGCTCAGCGACTTCTGGCGACTACGCCTACCGCTGTTAGGGGGCCCCGCGCTTGCCCTGGGCCCCCGGAGCTGGACCCGACACTAAAGCAGCGCCCCTCCGGCCTGGTGGACCTGCATCTGGGCCCGAACCTGCTCTCTCTCCTGCTACCCGTGCACCGCTTCTGGCTGGACTCGTGACACGCTGACCGCTTGAGCAGGTGAGGTGCGGGGGTGGGAGTACTCCTGCACGGTGTGGTCCTGATTTTTCGTCCCGCTTGACCTGGGCCCTGCATCCCCCTGCAACGTGATCCTCTCTAGCTGCACGAGTTACCAGCGCAGTGACATTCCCTGTGGCCTACTTCAGTGGCGCCCTGGCCTTCCCTGTGGGCTGCTCCTTGGGTTCTGGAGTGCTCATCAGACCACGTGGGTGAGAGACTACTGGCGACTGCGCCTTTCGCTGTTGGAGGGACCCACGCTTGCCCTGGGCCCCCGGAGCTGGACCCATCTTGGACGGATGCGTGGACATTCCACTGGCCGGGCCATTGTCCTGCAGAGCCCCCTGATCCAAGCAGACAAGGCCTGGGCTGAGGGATCTCTCCGCGGGCAACTGCCAAGTGGGGGTCACTACTCTGAGCGCCCCATCCTCTGTCTGGGATCAACGTGCGTTGAGGGTGGACCACTCCTCCGCGCCCTCTCATTTAGTGGCCCTGACACTGTTACCGGTTCAGCTGCCTGAGTTCCTGTGGTGCGGTGTTAATCCTGGACTTCTATACGACTTCTACACCACCCGCCTGCAGCGCGGCCCACGACAGCTTTGACCTCCACTCCCAGACCGTGCTAAGGTTGACCTCTCCGGCAGCAGGATCTCTGAGGCACCATCGACCGCTGCTGCACCACTGGTTTCCCCCCCCCCCTCTTTGGTAGCATGCAGATTGCTACGTGAGGTGCCTCTCGTGGTAGCCTACGCCTTCCCACTTGGGGGCCACGGACACCCTTGAGTGGTGCCCAACGCCCTCTTGTCTGCCCTGATCGCCTTATTAGGGATTGGAGAGCGTCCGCCCCGGGGAGAGATGATGTGCACCAAATCGGGAAAGGACTCGTTGGCCTCCCAGAAGGATAACCCGGTGGCTGCGTTATGGAATAAACCGGGCCCCGCTGCTCTTGGAGTGATGGCGTTGTCAACTGAAGAGGATTCGACGCTAGTTACACGGTCTTTCATGGCCAACTTCATGACGGAACTTAAGTCTGAAATTGGCTCCTTGCGCTCGGAAGTCCACTCCTGTGTCCGGGAGCTACGAAAGGAGGTCACTGACCTGGGAGAGAGAGTAGATGGCCTCGAAAAGACCGTGGACGCCCGGAAGGAGGACCAGGAGCACCTCTGGCAGCGGCTAGCCACCTTAGAAGAACAGCATATTGACCTGCAGCAAAAAAGAAGATTTGGAGAATCGGAGCCGCCGCAACAATCTCCACATTAGGGGGATACCAGTTGGGACTGAGGGGTCGGACATCATGACATTGGTCGCGCAGATGCTGCATGAAATCTGGGGTGACAATGGCGCCTTCCCCCCAGCCCTAGATCGGGCGCACCGAGTGTCGGGCCCTGCTGGCCGGAAGGGCCTCATACCAGACATCCTGACCCGGGTGCACTTCTTTACCGAGAAAGAGGCAATCCTCAAAGTGGCGCGCTCCAAATCGGAACTCACCTACAAAGGCGCCACTATACAGATTTTCCAGGACCTGGCTCCCACCACGCTGCGCAGACGCCGAGACTTTAAACCCATCACAGACAAGCTGCGAAGTTTAAATATCCAGTATCAATGGGGCCATCCCTTCGCCTTTATCTTTCATTGGGAATCTAAGCGCCGGATGGTGCGGTCACTCCAAGAAGCGGCGCAACTATTATGCCTCTCCATCACACCGCCCTCTAATCCAATGCACCTACCCCCTCATGCCCAGGAACCTGCAAAGCAATCTTGGACCAGGATACACTGCTCCCGGAAAACCTCACACCCCAGGAAGCAGGCTGCCTCACAAGCTAAACAAGACATTATACAACACATCAGCTCTATGGAGGAGAGTCGATCTCCACTTAGCTCTCAACCTTCCACGCCCGGATAGAATTGAAATGCTCTTGTACTTGTAACATCCTGACACACCGCCCACACCTGGTATCTTGAAGTAATGGGTTGGTGCTCCATTCTGCAATTGACGACCCCCCAGCTCAATGCATTTGGGTTCGGCGGCACGGGGCTGCCTTCCCTGCTGCCACGCTCTACGTTTGGAGGATCCGCCCCCCCTTGCTCCTAGGAGAGTGACGTCCCCGGGATGACCCGTGCCTTTGGGCCGCGCTCACCCCTGGACTGGAACAGGACATTATGGTCCAGTTGGTCAATGTTGTATTTTTTGTATTTTGTGTTTTTTTATTCACTTCTCTCTCTTTTCCCCCTTCTCTCCTCTCTATTCCTCTTCATGGCGGGTGGGGGTACACCACGCAATGCTCTCCCCCTTCCCAGTAGGAGCGACACCCCTCTGCCCTTCCCACCTATTACAGTACACCGCCCCCGCACTGGCGCAACGGCTTGCTTCAGACCCTGACATTAACATGATTACTGTTCCCTGCCTGAGTATACTGTCCCTTAATGTTAAGGGACTCAACTCCCCTAGCAAAGCGGCACCAGATTTGGCGTTACCTCCTGCAGCAAAACCCGGACGTCATCCTCCTGCAGAAGACCCATCTGCTGGAGGCTGATATCCACCGAACGGCCCATCCGCGCTACCCTATCCAATTTTGGACCACAGCCCCCACAAAAACAGCTGGAGTGGCGATACTCTGTAGACCTGGCATCAGAAAAGGGGGATCCAAGATAATTCAAGGACACGATGGTCGCTTTATCAGGGTGGGGGTCAAGATCGGGCAGCGCTCTTTTACGGTATGCAATATCTATACACCCAACCAGGCGCAGGAACTGTATCTGCGGATGCTCTTGCCGGAACATATACCGCAGGCGGATTCTTCACTAATCATGGGGGGCGACTTTAATATGGTGTGGGACGCTGCATTGGACCGCAGCAATGCTTCGTTCCATGGGACAGGGGCTATGTCTTTGGCCCTCAAGAGGCAGATAGCGGATCTTGGCTTATTAGATTCTTGGCGCTACCACTCTCCTGACGTACGCGATTATTCTTACTACTCACATGTGCATCGCTCCTATTCGCGTATCGATCACATTTTTATCTCCCATGCCTTGATTGGCGAGTCGCTTTCGGCCTCCATGTCCAACATATCTGTCTCGGATCATGCTCATCTTGAACTTCTCCTGCGAGACCCGGTTGCCTGCACTCCTCAGGCCACGCGGTGGCGTCTACCTCCACATATCCTTCGGGATCCAGTAGATCTAGGGACATTAAGGACCTTGAAAGGCAGGACCAGGAAAACCCCTCACTTGCACATAAAAGGCGCCTGGCGAATCTTCAAGGCCAACTGCACTCTCTTCGAACTAATAAAGCTGAGCGAGCACTCTTAACGCTAAAGCAGCGTTATTTTGAGGGGGGGGGGGACAAAGTGGGCAGGATTTTAGCTCGGTGCCTGCGGGTGCGGGCTGCTAAAGCGCACATTGCCAACGTTCGGACAGGTGATGACACGCGGGCTACCACAGAAGTGGCTAAACGAGACGCCTTCCATTCATATTATTCGACTCTATATACCAAGGACACAACGCTTCCGGGCAGGGTGCAAGACGTTTTGGACAAATGCCCCTGGACGCTGATAAATCGATATCACACTCAGCTGCTGGAGGAGCTCCCTGCCCTAGAGGAGCTTGTGAGCGCACTGAAAGATCTACCCCTTGGGAAAACGTTGGGCCCGGATGACCTCCCCCTGTCTTTCTATCAACTATTCTTACCGCAGCTCCAAACGCACCTATTGCGTCTTTTCAATTCCTTTATGGACGCTGATGGACCATCCCTCTCCATGGGCCTGGCGGAGATTGCCCTTATCCCCAAACCGGGCAAAGACCCCACACTCTGTTCATCGTTTCGTCCCATAGCCCTTCTCAACATGGACCTTAAACTGCACACTAAGATATTGGCTAAACGGCTTGACCCACTCTTACCCGGCCTCATCGAACCTGACCAAGTTGGCTTCATCCGACACCGCCAGGGAGCGGACAACGTGCGCCTTATTGCGCATCTTGTAGGGAAGGCCCGCCACTGGACCATACCCGCATGCTTACTATCTCTCAACGCGGAAAAAGCATTTGACCGCGTGGACTGGACCTTCCTTCGAGCTGTGCTGCACAAAATGGGGCTGGGCCCGCTCATGATAGCTCGGATCATGGCTCCCTATCTTTCCCCGCAGGCCCAAGTGAGGGTTAATGGTCAACTTACTAACCCCATCTCCATACAGAGGGGAACGCAACAGGGTTGCCTCCTCTCCCCGCTGTTGCTTGCCCTCATGGTGGAACCCATAGCCGTGATGATCCAGCAAGCCCCCGATGTTCATGGCATTCCCCTTGGGGGTCAACAACATAAGGTGTCTCTCTTTGCTGACGACCTGATTCTTACACTGTCCCATCCACACACCTCTCTCCCGGCGCTGCTCTCTTTGTTGCAGTCCTTTGAACAGGCATCTGGCCTTAAAATTAACCATGAAAAGTCTTAGGCCTTGAACCTTACAATCCCAAAAGAGGAGATACCCATGCTTCAATCCCTCGTCCTTTACAAGTGGGCCACCAACTCCATTCGCTACCTAGGACTCCAACTGACTCCCTCGCTAGACACATGGTCTCAAATCAACTGGCGGGAATGCAGGCGGACGGATCTGGAGGACATACGCACCTGGAAGCCCCTTCCTCTCTCTTGGCTGGGCCGCCTGAACGCCATCAAAATGTCAGTACTTCCGAAAATCTTATACCTATTCCAGTGTCTCTCCACCCCCATCCCGCAGCACCAGATTCAAAATCTCCAGTGCGACATCAATAACTTCATATGGGGCGGGCGTATGCCACGATTCCCCAACAAAATTCTTATGCTCCCAAGGGACAGGGGTGGGCTTGCGTGCCCCAACTTCTTAGAATACTACTGGGTTTCCCATCTTCGTTTCGTCTCTGAATGGATGGCGTGGAAGAGCGAAAAGGTTTGATTCCATATGGACAGGGCGGTAACTGGACAAACAATCTGGGACCTTCCCTGGCTCCCCTGTGCGTTGCGCTCCCGTAGTGCCTATATTGCCCTTACCACCAAGACGGTAATGGACATCTGGGACAAAGTGGCAGTCACCAAGGGACTCACCACCTTTCCATCCCCCATACCCCCATCGCGGGGAGTTTGCTCTTCCCAACGGCTGTTAACTCCCACGTATTTTCTGCCTGGCTGGAGGGTGGATGCAGAACGATCCGGGACTTGTTCATCGGTGATGCTTTCAAAACCTTTGCGCAGTGTAAGGAAGAATTCCAACTGGCGGACGGAGCACGACTCCAATACATGCATCTCCGCCACTGGGTGTTCACGTCTTCCTTAGCGCAGGACGCCACTTGTGCGTTCACTCCTTTTGAACGTTTAGTACACCCCTTTGACGATTCTAAGGGGCTCATCTCTCGGACTTATCAGATTGTACAACATCCCCCACTCGTGACTATCCATCCTTACCAATGTCAATGGCAATCGACAGCCTCCACCGACATCACTCCCGCTCAATGGAACCGCCTATGGTGGGATATCCCAAAGGTATACCGCAGCGTTTCTCAACGGGAAACTGTGTATAAGATTATGACGCACTGGTACTACACTCCTCTTCGATTGCACAGGATGTTCCCCACCTCCTCTCCTTTGTGCTGGAGATGCTCGAGCTCCCAGGGAGTCTTTATTCATATATGGCGGGCCTGCCCGCTATTGACTCTATTCTGGAAAGAGGTTCTTAGTCATTTTAAGGTGGTGCATGTTTTCCTCCTGCCTGACACTCCAGCTACAATTCTCCTAGGCCTCAAACCCGGTAATCTGCGCGCACTCACCCATAGTGATTGGCACATTGCTCTCCACATGTTAGGCGCCGCTAAACAACTCATTGCCTTGTACTGGAAAAAACGGAACCCCCTCCCATTGGCCTTTGGTTTACGCGTCTGTGGCACATAGTAACTATGGAGTTACTTACCGCGCGCTTGCAGTCTCGTGACACTCACTTCACCAACATATGGCAGCCCCTGGTCACCTACCTTCGTAAAATGGAACACGCACACCTTCTGTCCCCAAAGCTCCGGGCTCTACATTTCTTGGAAGACGCTGTACACCCATCTGACTTTGACAAGAGCCTCTACACAAGCAGTCTGACCCTGCCCCTCGCCCACCACAGTATTCCCAGAGGGGTTAGCTGAATATCACGCTCTGTGCCTCTGTCCACCTCCCTTCCCCCACCCCACCGACATGTCCTTTTTTTAACTTTTTTTGTCCTTTTTTTGTTTCGGACTACAACTTTTGGACATCGTGCTCATTATGACCTGCCTCTTCTGTTCCCCTTGCTATGTCTTGGACTCTCTTGTAATAGCTCTTATTCACCCTCTTTTCTGTACGCCCCCCACATGCTCCCCTACTAACTACTTTTTTTCTCTCTCCGCAAGTGTTCCCCTTTTCCTTCCTTTCCACGTTGAATTTGGGTCATGTTCTCTTTGCCCAGAGGCCTCTTCACACTGAAATTCTACGGAGTGCCTCTTGTCATACGCGGCTGGCCCACCATGGGTTGTAGGCGACTTGCTGTGTAATATCTACCTTGATAACCAACACCTGCACTTTATATGCCTATCCTAACACTACACGGCCGGCCCTACAAATGGTTGTGGGCAACAAGCTGTGTACAGATAGTACCCCCCTGGTTTTTCTTTCAAAATAAAAACAGATTTAAATCAAAAAGCTTGAACAGTATCAGTATTCTGACAGCAGCTCTTGCCGTTCTTTTGAGGACACTGATGGTAAGAGAACAGAAAAGGAAGTCAATCTGAGTACTGAAGAAAGGAGGAGTACAGAAGGAAAAGTGAAGCAGGACGCAAGACTGACGTCAGAGTAATGAGGAAAGAAAAAGCATTGGACTCTAAAACCCCAGTAATGAAGAAGAAAGTAGCAGGACTTTCTAAGAAATATGTTGATTCAGCTGCAAGTCCTCCTGCGAAACAGAATGTAGGCAAGGCGATTCTAGACCGCACCACAGAAGTCACAATAGTAAATCAAGCGCGAAAGAGGTTTCTGGATGCAAATCCAACTGATGATTGTATACAGATTGAGACTACAGATACACATTTATACCCTCCTGATAGGGTTTACAATTTAAATATACAAGTTGAAAGGGGTTATTAAAGCAGCCTTTTAGTTACAAATATCTGATGATTATGACATCATCCTTGCAGAAGACGACTGGCCTCCGGACGTTAATAGGGAAGCACCCCGGGGGAAGGAAGTCATTAGGATAGCCTTCTCTCCCATGGTACCTGAGGATATCACGGAAATGTATGCCAGTGAATGGGCTGTGAGACAAGCTACAGCCTTATATAAAAATCAAGTTGGGTGGGACAAACACTCCAGTCCAAATGTTATTCCCTTACACAGTGAACCACAACCACAAGCTCAATACCTTTTAAAGCCAGAAACAAAATGTGGTATAAAAACAATATTAGATCAAATGCAGTATCAGGGCATAATAATACCTTGTCTCTAACCAATTAGCACGCCCCTTTTTCCTGTCTCCAAACCAGACTGATCCTATAGAATAGTTTTCGATTATAGGAATTTGAATTCACACACACACACAAATTTATGCAGTACAAAACGCACATAGCACAGGTTTAATGACCAACCCGGTGCGGGAAAAATACAAACTACCCTGGGTATTTCCAATAGGTCCTTTAATCAAAACAAAGTGCCTGAGAGTGAGTATCTAACTACTTTTAGTTTCGCCAGAGTGCAGATTTCATTCCGACGTTTGCTCATGTTCTATAAGAACAGACTTGGCTTATGCTCAGCAAGTATCATGGAGAGCTCTAAACCAGATCCTGAGGTATTGTCCTACAATGACGATATCTATCTCACTGATGATGATTTTAATCTACACCTATCCAGAGTGGACAGAGTAGTGACCATATTAACATAATCATCATAAAAGACTTTATCATCGATCACTAGGATCATAAAAGTATTTCACAATACAACAACCAAAACATTAAAAAAAACTTTAGACTAGTAACTATTTAGAAAAGCACCATCATATGTCAAAATACAATATCTACAAGGTAAAACTGAAGCAATACTGGTTACATAAAACAACTTTAAATCATTGGAATTACTAGCAGCTTAGCTCAAGGAGCGCATGGATTGAGCAAAAAAGTTTAATAAATTAATAAACTCAAGAAGCTGTAGCAATGAATGAGCATCCTACAACAAAGTGCATCAAAGCAGGAATAGAAGAAAGTGACCAGTGCATAAGTATATTAAAAATAAAATAACAATGTGCAGCATGGAAAAGACCATGTCGCCATAGATAATACAGTACACATGTATTATTATCAGTTTAAAAACCAACACAATACTGAGCTTGCATGAGGCACTATGTGCTAGTGCTCCCCTCCATTTCAGCAGAGCAATGGTAGTGACCATATTAACAGCGGATGGTTACAAACGTAATTTAAAAAAACTCAAAGATTGTCTGACTGGGACTTTCCAGAGATACGAGTTATCCGGCAAGGGTTTAACTCCAGTCTCCCTTCAGAAGTGGGCTACCTTGCAAACTACCAATACACTGATAATGCTGCAATCCCTATTGGGGTTTCTTAACTTTGGATATACTTATTTGCCTCACTCGGATAAACTGATTTCTCCTACGTTTTCTTCTAAACAATGGCTGAGCGCACACACTGATATCTTGCATGGCCTACAAGCAGATATGCTTATGACTAAATATTTACAAACTAGGGATAAGAAAACCAGCCTAGTCATCAGAGTAATACCGAGTCACTATGGTTAAATCTATGTGAGTTACATTGAAGGACAAACCGTCCCAATTGCTTACAAGTCACACGTGTATTCCCTAGATGAAGCATGTTTTGCTTCCATTGAAAAAATCCTGATGGCTGTGCAAACAGCTATTTTAAAGGACCTCCTCTGGCGCAGGGAAAACATATTATTACTGTATCTCCTGTACCAGACACAAAGGCAAGCATCCCTAATGCTCGTGCCCTACACCCAAGATGGATGCAGTGGGCCTCTTCTTTAAGTACAGTGGATGTAAAGTTTTAGTATGATCCTTCTCTTTGTACACAAGCATTCCTCCAGTATGAACAGGATGTTTTACTGACTACAGCCACTTCACCCATTGAGTCCTACCAGAGCATCTGCTCAACTTGTGGTATGAAAAAAATTAAAATGCACTGCAGCCTGCACAGCAGTACAAGGTGTAGTGAAGGATGGTGAATTCATCCCACAGCTCACCCACACTAAAAGTTTAGGTGACGGTACCGTCACCTAAAATTCCCACACTTATTGTGTCACCCTTCTTAATACAAGGTTACAATGTCAATTTGCAGCATTGATGTCTGAACGGATTCAATGATTCAAAGAGAAAACCTATAAAGAATTAACATCTTTGGGGAAAGATGGCTGTCTTAAAAGATAAGTTTCCACTGGTCCATGTGAGGTACACTTTGGGCCATCAGTGTGATGGCATTCACACCAAAGGTAACTGTGCAGCTGGTTTAGTGGCAAAGGCTGCAATTCAGACTGTCAGAGTAGCAGTCCTAACCAGATCTCAAACAAAGATTGACACAGATATTTTGAGAGCCATAAAGGCAACCAAATAAGGTGTGAAACCTCCTTGAGGATTTCCTACCAAATGCTCCTACACCCTTAATTCAGGTAACATTCCAGAAGTTAGGATACCAGGAGTGGTAGACTGAATAATACCTATTAATCTGTCTAGATTAAATTTGATCAAAGAAGCCTTTGAGGGATTGGCTTCTGCCCAGGCAAGACTAAAGGCAACCGTAACAGTGCTGCAGCAACACGACTGATGGCCTTGTTTATATAAACAGACTAAGACTACGTCAGGCAGTGTGACATTTGTCAGTAGATTAAACCCTCCGCTGTCAAAATACCTTCGCCAATCCCCTCATGATCTCAAACATCCCCTTTATTTATTTGGATCACATCGGTCCCCTCCACTCAGCTTACCGATATAAATACATATTGGTCGCAACTGATTCTTATTCTTGATTGCAATGGATTTGGCCACAGAGAAATGCAAGCGCTTCAGTAGCAGTAAAAGATTTGCAGTGCCTAGTGGCAATTAGAGCAGTTCCTTCATTTTATTCTGCTAACGGTCCTGCATTTGCTTCTAAGGCTTACAGTGATTCAATGTCTGCTCTGAAAGTTTGTCTGCAATTCAGAAACATGAACAAAGCAAAATCAAATGGCCTTGTAGAGCGTGCCAATGGCAGGATTAAACAAGATTTAACTACTAGGGTGTCTTAGTTTGTACCATAACGTTTATGGAGTTCAGAGAGCATTAAATTACTTCCCTAGGCGAGTACTGGAAGGATGCACTCCATACAAAGTTTTCTTTGGAATTCCTATGAATGGGCCTGGCTTAGAAAACTCTGGGAAGATACATTTGACTTGGAGAAACATTTGAATGTTATACAGAGTATCCAAGAAATAAGATACAAGCTAACACAAACCACTCTGATGCCACCACCTGTTGAGAGAAGGGATCGCTGCCACCGATGGGTGGGTTCCCAAAGTTTGAGACCTAGTTCAAGAGAAAAGTCACGACAAGCAAGCTTTTGAACCACCCTACAGACCGTTACTGTTCTTGGCGTAAAAGGCAACAGGACGGTTATTCTGCCTCCTTTGCCTGGCTCAAAGAGAAACAGACAGGTGTCTATCGACCATGTTAAAAAATATTAATTGGCCTGTACTCTACAGCCGACCTAGCCACAGACACCAAGAAGCATTTAGAGTAGTGCCTCCCAGCCTCTCCTTACTTTGAACACCTTACCCATGAACAAAGCAGTAACATTTCTTGCTTGAGTTCCTAACTGGGAATATTTGAGTTTAGTAACTCTAAGAAAATCTGGTGGTCTAGAAAAGCAAGAGTGGGGAACAAAAAACAAAATTATCACAACTTTGCAGAATATAAACACAAAGTCAGTACCTATAATACAATGATACAGGTAAAGGAAAGAAAGAAGAAAAGCCTTCGCAAAGTGATAGGATTTCCATCAACTACCAAGAGAGGTCAGTGTCATCACTTGGATCTCCTTCCATCCTTCCACTCCTCCTCTAGAACATAGAGGGAAATCATGTGGCACGGATTGCGGCAAGGCCGTAAGAATATTGATAGAAGAAAATAGGGTCAAAGACAGAAATCGACCTGTCTGGTCATGATTTATCAAAATTCAACAATGGAAATCCATGACTTGTGTGATAGAAATTCCTAGTGCAGTGCATATAAGTGAGATTTAAAAAGGGAGCTGGGAGAGAAAGAAAATTTTAATATAAATATCTCTGCCAATCCTGTTAAAATAGTGCAAAAGCAACTTTCAACAGATAGGTCGCTTTACAATATGGTCAACTAGTTTCAGCCTTCAGGGCCCTTTGCCCCGGCTGTCTTCAGGACAAACAATAAACAACTACTGCAAAAAAGTGAAAATGAAAAGTGCTAAAAAGTTGCCATCAAGTACAACCTTTTATGATGACCTCCCATTGACTCAGGAGAGTCCGAGGCACCGACGGAGAGGGCGGGGTCTCCTATACCTGAGTTATATACCGGGTGAGGTGAGGTTTATATCTCACACAAGACAGGTGTGAAGAGTACCCTGCTTGTTCTGAGGTATCATCATAAAAGGTTGTACTTGATGGCAACTTTTGAGCACTTTTCATTTTCACTTTTTTTGCAGTGAAGAGGTCTCTATACTGCGAACATTACAGCTTATTCTGTGCCCCAGGGCACAGCCTGGCTAAATTTTTCATATCAGATAATGGGACCCACAGAGACATTGCCATTGCCTTTTGTGATAAAAGTATCAATGAATGATGTTATAATACCTGGTTCTATTTCAGATGATTGAGACACTGACACTGTTAAAAGAATGATGTCTGATTTACAGGCATATATACAGACATATGCTACTTTGAATAATGAAGCTCCCTATTTGATTTCAGCTAATTACAAAGAAATGTATTGCTATCACCATTATGCATATTATTTCATACACTGGGCTAGCTATTCTAGATAAATTCACACAGTACTGGAAAGCAAATGCTGATTAAAAAAAGTATTTGAGGAACCAAATTTTGGTAAATCCAAGGTAAAGAAGTCAAATTTTGAGCATGTATAATACTGAAAGAAATAATCTTTCTAAACACGAATATCCAGCAGACTACCTGTCTGAGATTCCGAACAATGAAGGACTTAAAGAAACCTTCTGTACCAAAAGCCAATTTTACCAGGTTCGTGAATTTGCAATTTGAATTGAATATGTGTGACTCACACATAAATGATGGAACTTCTAATTAAACTTAATTTCCTGGTTAGCCTTACGATTCTGATACCTGCATGCAGCGTTTTCTTTCCAACACTCCTGTACCAAAAACTGATCGTTCTGACTCACATTATAATACACAAACACCTATAGTATTTACCACATATAGTGTAGGTAAGCTATGCCAAATGATAGCTGGAACATTCTATTCAGCGGTAAAGGAACACTTTTTCTTAATTAATGAAAACATGGATTTTTCTGCCTTTCGTCAGGGACCACATCCTAAAAGAAATAAAAGATTCCTTGCCACAGGAATATATGCTATATATAATTAATTAAACAAATATTCAGAGAAAAAAACTGCAGAAAGAATTAGGCAAATAGATCAAGAAAACGTGCAAACAGTTTTTAAATTTATTGATAATGGAATGCACACACTTTTTAACAGAGTGTACCCGCTAGACCACATTCTGTCCTCAGTCTTAGACCTCATAAAAGGAGACTTAGGCTTACTACAACACCAGCAAGCTCGGTTAAGAGCAATTATACAACTAAATTGGGCATTACAAACACTCAGATCAGGTTTCGTGCTTTGGCAACTCCTAAATGAAACAGCCCTGTTTGAAACCATACAATTAGATGCTCACTTAAAAAAAACAATGGCTAAGAAAGAATCCACGTACACACTACTAAGTATAGAACAAGTTGAAGACACACCATTTAGAACCAGTAACACTCCACCTATTAACTGGTTAATATAGGGTATTATTTCCTTGCCCATTACAATCTTTCATTTTCATGACTGTCTAAAATATAAATCCATAGGCTGGTCTGAAATTATGCACAATTCACAATTGTCCCATTCATGGAAATTACCTATTACCCACATCTGTATCCATGAAAATGAAGATGACCCTGTGTACATTAGTACATCAAATTGAAGAAATTCCCTTGGACACACCTTTCTGTGCGACACCATTTTATTGAATGGAATGTGTAGTGCTTTGTTGCCAGGCTTAAGCTGAGTTTTATATCACACAATAGAAGGACCAGAGGAAGTTTAAAGACCTACGGGAGCCGTATCCCCACTATTTAACTCAAAAACACGAAAGAAGGCCACTGGGTCTAACGCAAAGTGAAGTATGGAAGTGTCCCTTTCTTAGGACAATTCCCCTCACTCACCCAAAGGTGGCATGCTTCATCATAGTGCGAGGAGATCCCCTATGATGAAGCATGCCACCTTTGGGTGGGTGAGGGGAATTGTTCTAAGAAAGGGACACTTCCATACTTCACTTTTGCATTAGACCCAGTGGCCTTCTTTTCTGTTTTTAAGTTGTGTTTTATCAGTCCCCCCACTGCACGCATTCCCACACATCATGACATCTTAAATAAGGGTTCTCATTTATTTCTAAAAAATGATACTTGCTGGGGGGCGTGGCCAAGATGGCGACCTAGGTGGACGCGGACTCCGGAGGCTCCCCATCGCAGGCTTCTCGCCCTCGCTTTACTGTCTGCACAGCCCCCAACCGAACGGTGCAATCGGTGTCGCAGCTTGAGGGGGTGCGGCGCTGCTCTGTGGGGCCGGTCCGGAGGCCAGCAGTCGCCGAGAATCCATTGTGTGCGGCTTGGTGCGCTCCGGCGGCCTTGGCGTCTGGGCCCTGGGGCTGCGGCGTGGGTGGAGCCGCACACCCCGTCTGGTGCTGCTGGTGCTGGGTGTGCGGAGGAGGCCTCGGGGTCAGAAGGAGAGGCCCTAGCTGTCCGGGCCAAGGATCAGCTGCCTGGAGCAGCCCGGCGCCTTCCGTGGGCCCTACAATGCGACATCGGCGGGACTCCACGAGCTTGGCGCCTGTGCCCTGTGCCACGCGCGGGGGCGGATCGACCCCCTGGCCGGTGAGTCAGCCACCAGGAGGAGAGCGCGGGCCTCGGGGGGGGCCCCTGGGGCACCGACCAGCATTCGACCTTCGACTCCGGCAGTGGCGGGCATCGGACTGCAGATCGGCAGGTCACCTGTTCCACCTTGAGGGATTCATCCAGCTGTCGGACGTCATACAGCACCACGGCATTGGGGGAGCGGGAGCCAGTGAGTTGATCGGCGGCCTTCCCTTGGGTGTCTCGGCTTTCGGGCCTTCGGCCTCACGGGGACTTTGGCGCCTGCAGGCAAAGGCCATCTGCTTTGGTGGCGACATCAGCAGCGGACCTTCGCGAGGAGTCGGAGCGGGGCCCCCGGGGCAGCGTCAGGCGGCGGTGAGTCAGAGCGAACTTTGGGGGCGGTACACGGCGGGCCCGGTGGGCCGGGACCTGCTGGCTGAACTTGGTGCACATTCCTTGAGCACCCCCCCGCCTGCAGGCCTCACCGCCGAGCGTGGATCTCTGGGATGCCCCACTTGTGCTGTTGGTGAACGTCGGGGGGCCTACTACACACATTGCCGCCTAATATCGGCCATCCTTGCGGGGTGGCTGGTCTACCCTCCGCTGCTGCAGAGAGGAGCACCGTAGCTGCGGAGCCGGACTGGGAGTGGGTCCCTGGATAGGCAGAGCTCGTGGCCCACAGATGGGTAGCACCAAAAAGAAGGGGGAACGTTCGCTCAAGGAGATGCTGGCTAGGGGCCCCGCAGCGGGAGACAGAGGGTGTAGCACCCCCCCCGACCACCCAGCCGCCACTGGACTCAGATGGTCCAGTAACCCAAGCATTTCTGTAATCCCTCTTTGACACTCTAAGGGGGGACTTCCTGACCCTCAAGCAAGAGGTGGCTGGGGAGGTGCGGGAAATCTGCCAGGAGGTTGACGATCTGGGGGATCGTGTGGCGGCCATTGAGAATAGTGACCAGTCCAGGTCTGAGGAGATTGAGCAGCTGCAGCAGGAGATCATCCGCCTGAAGGATCAACAAGTCGACTTACAATCCCATGCGGAGGACCTTGAAAATCGTTCCCGACGCAACAACATCCGCATTCGGGGGGTCCCACTGCAAGAGGAAGGGGCAGACGTCGCTGGCAACCTAAGGGGCCTCTTTGGAGAGGTGTTGGGGGTCGGCCCAGAGTTTGACATTCACATTGATCGTGCTCACCGGGTGGGTCTGGGACGGAGAGCGCCGGCTCCCCCGCCCGACATTTTAGCCTTCTTATCGGAGTTCCCACTGAAGGAGCGTATCTTGCGAGAGGCCAGATTGAAGCAACTGCTCCACTTCCAAGGGCATACTATAGCCCTCTTCCAAAACATAGCATCCATCACCTTACAGAAACGCAAAGCATTCAAGGAGGTGACTGCCTTCCTAAAGGACAAGGGTGTGTCCTACTCTTTGGGCCACCCCTTCCGGCTAATCTTTAAATGGAATGGCAAGTTAGTCCAATCTCACTCTCTTCGGGAGACATGTGACCTGCTGGGCCTCACTCGCAGCGGCTCGGAGTCGCCCCCTGAGCGCGTGTGGCGGCAGTCGGGGTCCGAGTGGCGTGGAGTGGGCCGCCGACGCTCGCCTATCCTGGATGCGAAGCCTGACCCGGAGACAATGACGCAAGAGAGGGCAGCGGCCCTAGCTGCGGTATCAAGGGACACTTCCACACCAGAGGCTCTCTAAGTTGGAATGGGGGCTTCATGGCTCCGTAGCATAGCTTGCTGGATCTGAGGCGGCGGCGGGGGGCCTAGGTGGATTGGACTACACGTGCTCCCGGATCTTTTGGTACCATATGCCCAGGGACTTGACTGAAGGGCATTGGACAATGAAAGGGTGGGCTCAGTTGGGGTTAGGGAGGAGGGCAAGGGGTATCTTGGGGGGTTTGGGGGTCGTTTGGGCTTGAGGGGGGGATTGTTGGGGGTTGTGATGGGGGGCAAGGGAGGGGAGCAAGGGGGGGGGGGGGGAAACCGGTGTGCCACGGGGGGGACGGAGTTTGGAGCGCCGCTAGGCCAGTATTGTCCTTGGGGGTCAGCGCTTTCCCTGGGTTGGAGTGCTAAATGAAGGGGACCACATTGTCGATTCTTACCCTAAATGTTAAGGGGCTTAATAACCCTATCAAACGACGAGCAGTGTTATCGTACCTGGAGAACTCAGGGGCTTCCATATGTCTCTTGCAAGAAACACACCTCCTTCCCAGGGATTGGCATCGCATGCGGTCCCGGGCGTTCCCTCAACAACTCTATTCCTCTACCAATGACAAGAAGGCGGGGTAGCGATACTTTTTGCGAAACACTTTTCTGGACAGGTGGGACCAAAAATAGACGAAATCAAAGGTCGGCTGTTAGCACATTCCATTCAGGGGGGGGGGGTGTCCATGATTATTGGCTCTTTATACGTCCCCAAACTCAGGTCAAGAATCCTTCCTTAAGGGCGCTTTCTCAGAGATTCTCAGTTCCCAAGCCCGTTACATACTAGTGGGAGGGGACCTTAATTTGGTCATGGACCGGGAGGCGGACCGCTCAGGCCACCGCTTTGGTTTTTCGGAGGCGATTTCGCTTGAGGGGAAGGAGTGGATGGCGCACAGAGGGTTAGTGGACAAATGGCGAGATAGGCACCCCACAGCGAAACACTACTCTACTCTAATGCACACCGGACCTACGCCCGACTGGACCACTTTATAGGCTCCTCGGAGCTCAGCACGATTGTGGAGGATGTAGATATTATTCCGGCTGCCTTATCAGACCACGTCGACGTAACTTTGACTGTGAGAGTTCCCTGGACTAGGGCGGTGGGGGGGCCATGGAGATTGCGGTAGGCCCTCCAGCACCGGCAAGGGGACACCCAACAATTACACACAAGCATCACTGACTACCTTACCCGCAATGATCAGCCTGGCACACCCTTGACGGCACTCTGGGGGGCACTGAAGGCGGTGGTGAGGGGGGAGCTGATAGCCATCTCCGCTGCGGAAGCCAAAGAGCGCAAAGAAAAGAGGGACTCCCTAATTGCTGCAGTGGTCGAGCTCGAAAGGGTACACAGTCGCATGGGGGCTCCCAGAATTTGGCGGCGACTGAAAGCTGCCAGAGCGCAATTGGCTGGCTTGGATATTGATCGGGCCGAATACGCTGCATTGAGGCTCCGTCATACTTATTACGTGGGAGGTGACAAGACGGGGCGTCTTCTGGCCAGTGTGCTTCGTGCCAGGGTCCAGCGGTCTAAAATCACAACTATTCGCGATGCACAGGGGGAAACTCTTGGCAGCGACACCCAAATCGCTGAGGCCTTTAGGGAGTTCTATGTGTCCTTGTATAGCGCGATGTGGCGCTCGACAAGGATGGAGAGGCTTATTTGCGTGGAGCAGCCATAACGGCCCACACAGAAAATGACGGCTCGCTGGATGCCCCAATCAGAATTGAGGAGGTGATTGAGGCGATATCTCGTCTCAAACCCCTAAAGTCGCCGGGTCCGGATGGTTTCTCTGCTGGATTTTACCAAGCCTTCTGCCCGCTGTTGGCACCGCTTCTTACCAGACTCTTAAACTCGTTTCGGGGTCCCGGCTCGATACCGTCTGACATGCTGGAGGCCGATATCGTTGTGTTACCTAAGCCGGGCAAGGGCACCACCCAATGTTCCGCTTATAGGCCCATCTCTCTCCTCAACTTGGACCTTAAAATCTTTACAGAGGTTCTAGCTGCCAGACTTGGGCCGCGGCTCCTTGGTCTCATCGAGCCAGATCAGTCGGGCTTTATTCCCAATAGACAATGCAGTGACAATACCAAACGCCTCCTGCATTTAATAGATAAAGCTCACTTTGCAGGGTCAGACGCTATGCTCCTATCTATAGACGCTGAGAAAGCGTTTTATCGCGCGGCTTGGGGATTTCTCGATAAAACGCTACAGCGCTTTGGCGACCGCTTCAGGGCCTGGGTTGCCAGCTGTTACGATACTCCCAGGGCCAGGATCCGGGTCAATGGCATAAGCTCACGGCCCTTCGACATCCAGAGAGGTACGAGGCAGGGCTGCCCGCTCGCGCATCTCCTCTTTGTGCTTTATATAGAGCCCCTGGCACAAAAAATTCGAGACCACCCGGACATTGTCGGTATCTCCTTCGGGGGGGAACCTCATCCAATTAGTCTCTATGCCGATGATATCTTGGCGGTGCTGGACAACCCCAAACAATCGGTACCTGCCTTTTTGGGAGAGTTGGACGCCTTTGGGAGGGTGTCCGGCTTCAAAATCAATCCGGGGAAATCTATGCTTCTTCCGTTGGGCTGCAATGCTCATGACACCCATGACGCATCTTTGGCCTTTGGGGGTTTGCAACTTCAAACATCCATCCCATACCTGGGGATCGTTCTAACTCCATCTACCGAACGGACAGTCGTAACAAATTATGAGACGCTCACCTCCCAAATACAAAGTGACTTACGGAAATGGCAGATGCGGCCCCTATCACTCCTTGGGCGCGTCGCGGCGGTGAAGATGTCTGTCCTTCCTAAGATCCTATATCTCTTTCAAACCATCCCGGTGTCCCCTCCTCGAGGTACCATACGACGCCTACAAGACGCCGCACACCACTTTATATGGGCTGGGAAGCGGCCTCGGACACGACGGGACCTCTCCTTCCGCCCTCCTGGCGAGGGCGGTTTGGGGATCCCCAATCTGTTGCAGTATTTTCAAGCGGCGCAATTGAGGTACTTGGTGGAGTGGTATAGGCCCGAGTCCGAGAAGCGATGGCATTTTCAAGACAGGGCGTTGGCGCAATCACCCCTCTGGAAAATACCCTTTTTAAAGCGCACTGATCGGCCGGCTCGCCTTCAGCAGTCCCCCCTCACGAGCACGCTGCTGCGGGTTTGGGATGCGGTAGCGGTCAGCCAGGGGCTTACCACTTTTCCCTCGCCCCTTACACCTTTGTTTGATAATCCGGATTTCCCTCCGGGGCTCGAGAGCCGCGCGTTCCGGCAGTGGCGGGCATCGGACTGCAGATCGGCAGGTCACCTGTTCCACCTTGAGGGATTCATCCAGCTGTCGGACGTCATACAGCACCACGGCATTGTGGCGCCGCAAGAATTTCAATATTTTCAACTCCGACATTGGCTGACACAGCCCGGGATCCGCCAGATGGTGGGCCGACGGCTGACAGCTTTCGAAAAGTGGTTAATCACAAAAGAACCGGACCGCAAGATGATCACGGACATATATAAAATGCTTTATCCACCAGCCGACTCCCGCCGCTCAGCAGGTCACCGGTGATAGGAGGGTGAGTTGGAGAGAGCCCTGACGGATAATGAATGGCTCGCCAACTACTACAGGGCTAATCATACTGCCAGGAACACCGCCGGTAGGGAAACAGCGGTGAAAGTTGCGACTTATTGGTACTTGCCACCGGTACGCCTCAACAGGGGCAATCCTGACCGTAGCTCCACTTGCTGGCGAGGTGTGACACGGAGGGCATACTGACACATATCCTATGGGACTGCAGGGAGGTGACGGATTTCTGGACAGCAGTACTGGACGACATTGAAAAACATTTTGCCACTGCCATTCCCCGCTTCCCTGCCTACACGCTTTTAGGGCTGCCCAACGCAATCACATTTCTGTTGAAATCACTCAGGGGGAGACAGATGGGATTGGCCATGGGGGCGGCGGTCCAGCACATCATATCACTTTGGGGGTCTCGGACTCCGCCCTCTCACTCTGGCTGGCTGCACAAACTTTGGTACACATTAGGTATGGAACGCATTTATGCCACACTCACGCAGTCCACGACATCCTTTACCAAGGTCTGGCAGCCGATTCTGTCACAATTTAATGAAATCACCTGCCCGAGATACCTCCGCCTTCTGCGCCTCACGACCCTTCGTCTTCACGTGGCGCACCTGGGACCTCACCGTTTGGCGACTCCCGCGACTAACGAATCACGGGAACGCTTCAGGCACACCGGTTTGGGGGGGTGGGGTTCAAGCTGGGGGGTTGTTTTCGTTCTTGCTTGAATATTGACGAGATTCATACGCGACCAGGTGGCGAGAGCCCTGGTCCTCTCCGCTCCAATGGACACTTGGTAGCCCACAGAACTATGGTATGTTTGCTTTTTTTTTCTATCTCGGGTATGTCTCTCCGGTGCCGGGCTAGCTTTCGACCTTACTTTGTTGGCGCCACCTGGGGGGTATTTGCATTTTGTATTGTATTTTGCTTACCTGCCAAAATCAATAAAACAAAGTTAATCAAGAAAAAAATGATACTTACTGTTAGTTGGAACCCGGGAAGTCATACCTGATAACAATTTCTGCAAACAATACAGTGTTGTAGAAGGACCTTGTACTCAACACCTCAAAATAGCAGTAGGAACAGCCCTTGGCCTAGTATGAACATGACATCTATGCGTTTTGACGATCTAAACAAGATATATTGTGTTCTATTACAAAAAGAAGTCCTTTGACTTCAGTGGTTGAGGTTTGTAATCTCCAAACAATATTTAATTGATCTGTAACAACATGAGTGTGACATATTTTTAAGATATGGTCTGATGACTGGATTTAAAGCAGTAATTGGACTGATTTTGTCATTTTTTTATTCTCTGTTCTCCAGCCTTTTTGTAGGATTTATGATCATCATACTGCTAATCTGCTCTGTTATCATCATCATTCTCCTGTTCCGACAAGGAAATCAACAACATGGAGCATACATATCAAGCTGAGCAACGTTGCAGAGAGACTTAGCACGCTACATAGGACGTGCTTGGCTATCTGAAGTCAGCAAGCACTGTATGCTCACATTTCATTAAATGGATGCTACATAAGTGGAACCTGTGTTGTGGGGCATAAAATGTCCAACCAAAATCATCCTGGACTTGGAGTTGGAACAGCCCCCAGTGGCTTAATCCCTCTGTGGAGTCAATTGTTCAACCTCTACATGAACGCCAGAGACAATGCCGAGTAATGCAACAGTCCCTTCTACAAGATATTACATATGACTGAGCAATATCACCAGTGTCACTTTTCGATTCAGCTCTTGATGAGTGGCTTGACTCATTGTTGTCCAGCAAATACCCTGGAGAGGAGCCGCAAGTACCAGTGATTGTTCAGACGAGCAACGAACTATGAGCATGCAAAGACCACACGTATGCTGCGCGTGCACCCGGCGATGTCGACCAACAAGTTTGCAACAAGGCACAAAAGTCTGTGTGAACTATGAACTAAAGAAGACTTTTTTCCCTTCTACAATACTTTTTACATTTTTTTTTATTTTTTCATAGCCCATGTTTTTAACCCCTTCACTGCTAGGCCTTCCCCCCCCCCCGTGCTAAGCCTTTTTCTGGCTATTTGGGGTAGAGCGCGCTTAGGCCCCAGCAACGTTTTGACCACATAAGGTATCCACGCCAAATTTAAGTCCTTTTCTTCCAACATCATGGAGATTTTAAAGGTACCCAGCGTTTGTGGACTCCCCTGGAGGGGTCCCTGAAATTAGCCAAAATACAGCTAAATTTTAGTTTTTGGGGGAAAAATGGGAAAAAAGGGCTGCAAATGAAAGCGTCTGGGTTTTTCCCTGCAAATGGTAGCAAAAAAGGGTTTGTGGGCTGAAATCACAATTTTCCCAGCTTTTAGGGAATGGCAGACGTTTGTCAGAAAACCAACATTTTTTACACAGTTTTGCCATTTTTCTGGGACATAGCCTATTTTTGCTATTTTTTGTGCTTTCAACCTCCTTTCAGTTAATGGGAGAAATGGGTATGAAAGCAATAATGGATCCTGGAACGCTATACATTTTAGAAAAGTAGACAACATTCTGAATTTAGCAAGGCGTCATTTGTGTAGATCCATCAAGGTTTCTTTATAGAAACTAACAGTTAAAAATAGGAAAAATTGAAAATTAGTTGCAAAAAAACAGCCTTTTGTGTCAACGTTTTCATTTGTAACTTCTTCTAATTATGACAGCTCTTTGAAAGCAATATACCGTTACATCCGCTGGACTTTTCTGGTTGTGGGGATATATAGGACTTGTAGGTTCACCAAGAACCAGACGAACCCAGCGTCAAAAACTGAGCCGTAATTTGTAATGGATTTTTATTATGTACCGGGTGTATATCAATTATTGTGGGAAAATGTATACATGGAAAAATCGGTATGAAAGACACCTATGTATTTCTGAAATGGGAACAAAATATAGAGTTTAGAAACAGTAGATATTTGCACATTTTCGAAATTGGGAATACTCATACTAGCATGAGAATTATCGGTCATTTTTCAAAATGACTTCTTTTTTACACAATGTCTTTTATTTGGAAGGCAGAAATGCATCGAAAGTCAATAGGTAATAACAGTTGCTTTACAAATCTGAATTACCCTAAGTCTCCCGATAAAAATGGTACCTCACTTGTGTGAGTCGACCTAGTGCCCGAGACAGGAAATGGCGCAAAACGCAACGTGGTCACACCTCAATTTCGCAGTGAAAATGACCCTTTTTTGGCTAAGTGCATAGCTGTAGTTTTTGAACCCTAGATCTGCTGACACCTAGGGAAACCTAGCAAACCTATACATTTTTGAAAACTAGATCCAGGATAGGGTGACTTGACTGCCTCCCACCAGGTTCTGTTACCCAGAATCCCTTGCAAACCTAAAAAATTGGCAAAAAAAACACATTTTCCCCACATGGTGGAAAGTTCTGGAATCTGCGTGGATCCACAAATTTCCACCCAACCCGCGTTCCCCAAAGTCTTTCGAGAAAAATCGTACCTCACTTGTGTGGGTCGGCCTAGTGCCCGCGACAGGAAACGGCGCAAAACGCAACGTGGACACACCTCAATTTCGCAAAGTGTCTAGCTGTAGTTTTTGAACCATAGCTATGCCGGCACCTAGGGAAACCTAGCAAACCTAGACACTTTTGAAAACTAGACACCCAGGGGAATCCAGGATGGGGTGACTTGACTTGACTGCCTCCCACCAGGTTCTGTTACCCAGAATCCCTTGCAAACCAAACAAATTGTCAAAAAAAAACCATTTATCCCATATTTCTGTGGTGGAATGTTCTGGAATCTGCGTGGATCACAAAAATCTGTGATTTTTTTCAGCTAAATTTGAGGTTTGAAGGGCATTCTGGGTAAGGAAACGTTGGGGGATCCACGCAAGCCATACCTCCCTGAAATCCCCCGGGTGTCTAGTTTTCAGAAATGTGTGGGTTTGGTAGGTTTCCCTAGGTGGCCGCCGAGCACCGGGCCAAAAACCCAGGGTTCCCCCTTTACAAAACCAGGTTGTTTTGTGATAGGCAATTTTGATGTCGCCTCACTACATTTTGGGCCCTTGCCTGTCGCGGGTACTTGTGCCTCCCACACGTGGAGAGACCCGGGGGAACACTGGGTGGTAGGAAATGTGTGTCAGCCTGGTGATGCCACAACTTTCCCACACAAAAATATGTGAAAATAGTGATTTTTTTCAGCTAAAATTGAGGTTTGCAGGGGATTCTGGGTAAGACAACGTTGGGGGTTCCACGCAAGCCACACCTCCCTGGAATCCCCCTGGTGTCTAGTTTTCATAAATGTGTGGGTTTGGTAGGTTTCCCAAGCTGGCTGCAGAGCACGGGGCCAAAAACCCAGGTGACCCCCCTTGTAAAACCAGGTTGTTTTGTGATAGGCAATTTTGATGTCGCCTCACTATGTTTTGGGCCCTTGCCTGTTGTGGGTACTTGGGCCTCCCACACGAGTGAGGCACCATTTTTATAGGGAGACCCGGGGGAATGCTGGGTGGTAGGAAATTTGTGTCAGCCCGGTGATGCCACAACTTTCCCACACAAAAATGTGTGAAAAAAGTGATTTGTTCAGCTACATTTGAGGTTTGCAGGGGATTCTGGGTAAGGAAACGTTGGGGGATACACGCAAGCCATACCTCCCTGGACTCCACCGGGTGTCTAGTTTTCAAAAATGTATGGGTTTGGTAGGTTTCCCTAGATGGCCGCCAAGCCCGGGGCCAAAAAGTCATGAGACCCCCCGTGCAAAACCAGGTTGTTTTGTGATAGGTAATTTTGATGTCTCCTCAATGGGTTTTGGGCCCTTGCCGGTCGCGGGCACTAGGCCTACCCACGCAAGTGAGGTACCATTTTTCTCAGAAGACTTTGGGGAACGTGGGGTGGGTGGAATTTTGTGGACCCACGCAGATTCCAGAACTTTCCACCACAGAAATGTGAGGAAAATGCGTTTATTTGGACACATTTTTAGGTTTGCAAGGGATTCTGGGTAACAGAACCTGGTGAGAGCCAGTCAAGTCATCCTATCCTGGATTCCCCTGGGTGTCTAGTTTTAAAAAATGTATAGGTTTGCTAGGTTTCCCTAGGTGCCGGCAGAGCTAGGCTTAAAAATCTACAGGTAGGCACATTGCTAAAATAAAGTAGGAGCCTAGTGGGTTTTCTGCCGCCCTGGGGGGGAATCGGGGGAGGGAGGTTCGTCCCGATATGCCCCCAAAGGGGGCAGAAAGACTGTGGCTATTTTTTGTGGGAGCATTGGTATGACCATTTTGGGCAGCCCCCACGCATAAAAAAAGCCTGCGTACTCGCTGGCGCCTAGTGGGCTTTTTGCACCTGCCACCATTTCCCCTCCCGGAGGGCAGAAAGACTGGAATTTCTCTGGGGGTGGGGTGGGGGTATTGTCATGCCCATTTTGGGCAGCCCCTACCCCTACACTAATAAAACAAAAAAATCCATGGTGTCTAGTGGGCTTTCTGCACCTCCCGGGGGGGACTGATTGGGGGCTACAGCTCCCATCTGCCTCCCGGGGAGCAGAAAGCATGAAATTTTTGTTGGGGGGAGGGGGGGGGGGGGGTCATTGGCGTGCCTGTTTCGGGCAGCCCGCACCCTAAAAACAATTGCGCAAAAAAAATCCCTGGTGGATAGTGGGCTTTCTGCCCCTCTGGGGGGGGCAGATTGGGGGCTACTGACCCATGCCCATTTTGGGCAGCCCGCACCCTAAAACAAATTGTGCAAAATAAAATCCCTGGCATTTAGTGGGTTTTCTGCCCCTCTCTCCCCTGGGGGGGCAGATTGGGGGCTACTGCCTCATCTCCCCGTCCAGGGGGGGCAGAGAGGCTGTAATGGTGGCAGGGGGTGGGGGCATTGACGTGCCTGTTTCAGGGAGCCACCACCCTAAATAAAATTGAGTGAAAAAAATCCCTGCCGTCAAGTGGGCTTTCCGCCCCCGAAGGCGCAGATTAGGGGCCAATGCCCCATCTGCCCCCCCAGGGTGGCAGAAAGACTGTAAAAATTGCGGGGTGGCTGGAGGCATGGGCATGCCTGTTTTGGGCAACCCCCACCCTTAATTTTACTTTCTAAAACAATCCCTGGTGCCTAGTGGGCTTATTGCCCCCACTAGGGGGCAGATTAGGGGCCAATGCAGAAAGGCTGTAATGGTGGTAGGTGGGTGTGGGCATTGGCGTGCCCATTTCGGGCAGCCCCCACCCTAAAAATAAACTTCAAAAACAAATCCCCGGTGTTTAGTGGGTTTACTGCCCCCCGAAGGGGCAGATTAGGGGCCAATGCCCCATCTGCCCCCCAGGGGGGCCAGAAAGACTGTAGTGATTGCGGGAGGGGGTGGGGGCATCGGCATGCCCATTTTGGGCAGCCCCCACCCTTGTTTTTACTTTCTAAAAAAATCCCTGGTGTCTAGTGGCCTTTTTGCCCCCCCCCGGGGGGCCAGATTAGGGGCCAATGCAGGCTGCAATAGTGGCAGGTGGGTGGGGGCATTGGCATGCCTATTTCGGGCAGCCCCCACCCTAAAAAAACTTCAAAAACAAATCCCTGGTGTTTAGTTGGCTTTCTGCCCCCCCCGAAGGGGCAGATTAGGGGCCAATGCCCCATCTGCCCCCCAGGGGGGGCAGTAAGACTGTAGTGATTGCGGGAGGGGTGGGGGCATGGGCATACCCTTTTTGGGCAGCCCCCACCCATATTTTTACTTTCTAAAAAAATCCCTGGTGTCTAGTGGGCTTTTTGCCCCCCCGGGGGTCAGATTAGGGGCCAATGCAGGCTGTAATGGTGGCAGGTGGGTGGGGGCATGGGCATGCCCATTTTGGGCATCACCCACGCTCATTTTTATTTCTAAAACAATCCCTGGTGTCTAGTGGGCTTTTTGCCCCCCCGGGGGGCAGATTGGGAGCTACTGCCCCCATCTGCCCCCCCCAGGGGGAGCAAAAAGACAAAAGTATGCCAAAATGAATTGGGGGGAGCAAAGGCCCTTGCCCAAGGGGCCGCTCACCCCTCCCTGGTGTCTAGTGGGTGGATCCCTTCTTAGGGATCGACCTCCTGTGGCGATTCCCAAGCAGGGATCCACTGGGGAGGGGTACCATTGTAAAGGGGAGATTCTCCCCTTTCCAACGATACCTCTCCCGTCTTTCTACGTGCTCAGGGGGCTGAGAAAGCCCCCTGAGCACGTAGAAAGGGAAACTGAAATGAGCCTCTTGGCTCATTTCAGTTTTGGTTTCACTGAAATTACGTCAGCGCGACGTGCGCGCCAATCGTCATTTCAGGGAAACCGGGAGGGAGGGGGGGGGGGGCCTCAGGAGCTGGGGAAGCTCTTCCCCAGCTCCCGAGGCTCTTTTGGCAAAAAGGCAATCCCTCTGGTGCCCGCACCAGAGGGATTTCCAGTGCGATGTTTCATGACGAACTGGACTCGTCATGAGCACACGAGCACTGTGTGCCATGACGAGTCCAGCTGTCATGAGCATGCAAGGTGTTGGACTCCTCCGTTGGGGCAATTCTTGTGATTTTATATATATGTATATATATATATATATATATATATATATATATATATATATATATATAAACACAAGAGCACCAAGCTTGGTGAGCCACACGTCTTGTGTGTAGATACATTTCCGCGAGGCAGCACTGCGGCATCACTCACTGCTTCGAAATTCATCTGCCCATTTTCAAAAGTCCTTACGCGTTTCGAGGGTCCCGCCCTCTTGATCACAGGTATGGGGCAAGGCATGAAGCGGCATACTTCCGCACAGGCTCGGAGTCTCAATTTCTAGTTGATCCAAGTGGGCGTGTCAGCCAAGTGCATCTTGGGACTCAGAGTTTTCTCATCAAAGTTCAATTGTGTGTCGCAGCGGTTGCAGCATTCATGTTAAAATTCAATCGCCTAGTAGGCTTCTCCGTCAATAAGGGATGTGGCAGTACTGATTTCTCCCTCATTGTGCAGAAAACACAAGGCTCCGTATCAAGGGTATAGTAACCCGATGGACACGACTGCATACGTGGGGGGGCTCACCGCGACCCTGGCAGGCCGCAATTAAACATAAACACAAGAGCACCAAGCTTGGTGAGCCACACGTCTTGTGTGTAGATACATTTCCGCGAGGCAGCACTGCGGCATCACTCACTGCTTCGAAATTCATCTGCCCATTTTCAAAAGTCCTTACGCGTTTCGAGGGTCCCGCCCTCTTGATCACAGGTATGGGGCAAGGCATGAAGCGGCATACTTCCGCACAGGCTCGGAGTCTCAATTTCTAGTTGATCCAAGTGGGCGTGTCAGCCAAGTGCATCTTGGGACTCCGAGTTTTCTCATCCAAGTTCAATTGTGTGTCGCAGCGGTTGCAGCATTCATGTTAAAATTCAATCGCCTAGTAGGCTTCTCCGTCAATAAGGGATGTGGCAGTACTGATTTCTCCCTCATTGTGCAGAAAACACAAGGCTCCGTATCAAGGGTATAGTAACCCGATGGACACCACTGCATATGTGGGGGGGCTCACCGCGACCCTGGCAGGCCGCAATTAAACATAAACACAAGAGCACCAAGCTTGGTGAGCCACACGTCTTGTGTGTAGATACATTTCCGCGAGGCAGCACTGCGGCATCACTCACTGCTTCGAAATTCATCTGCCCATTTTCAAAAGTCCTTACGCGTTTCGAGGGTCCCGCCCTCTTGATCACAGGTATGGGGCAAGGCATGAAGCGGCATACTTCCGCACAGGCTCGGAGTCTCAATTTCTAGTTGATCCAAGTGGGCGTGTCAGCCAAGTGCATCTTGGGACTCCGAGTTTTCTCATCAAAGTTCAATTGTGTGTCGCAGCGGTTGCAGCATTCATGTTAAAATTCAATCGCCTAGTAGGCTTCTCCGTCAATAAGGGATGTGGCAGTACTGATTTCTCCCTCATTGTGCAGAAAACACAAGGCTCCGTATCAAGGGTATAGTAACCCGATGGACACCACTGCATACGTGGGGGGGCTCACCGCGACCCTGGCAGGCCGCAATTAAACATAAACACAAGAGCACCAAGCTTGGTGAGCCACACGTCTTGTGTGTAGATACATATCCGCGAGGCAGCACTGCGGCATCACTCACTGCTTCGAAATTCATCTGCCCATTTTCAAAAGTCCTTACGCGTTTCGAGGGTCCCGCCCTCTTGATCACAGGTATGGGGCAAGGCATGAAGCGGCATACTTCCGCACAGGCTCGGAGTCTCAATTTCTAGTTGATCCAAGTGGGCGTGTCAGCCAAGTGCATCTTGGGACTCCGAGTTTTCTCATCAAAGTTCAATTGTGTGTCGCAGCGGTTGCAGCATTCATGTTAAAATTCAATCGCCTAGTAGGCTTCTCCGTCAATAAGGGATGTGGCAGTACTGATTTCTCCCTCATTGTGCAGAAAACACAAGGCTCCGTATCAAGGGTATAGTAACCCGATGGACACCACTGCATACGTGGGGGGGCTCACCGCGACCCTGGCAGGCCGCAATTAAACATAAACACAAGAGCACCAAGCTTGGTGAGCCACATGTCTTGTGTGTAGATACATTTCCGCGAGGCAGCACTGCGGCATCACTCACTGCTTCGAAATTCATCTGCCCATTTTCAAAAGTCCTAACGCGTTTCGAGGGTCCCGCCCTCTTGATCACAGGTATGGGGCAAGGCATGAAGCGGCATACTTCCGCACAGGCTCGGAGTCTCAATTTCTAGTTGATCCAAGTGGGCGTGTCAGCCAAGTGCATCTTGGGACTCCGAGTTTTCTCATCAAAGTTCAATTGTGTGTCGCAGCGGTTGCAGCATTCATGTTAAAATTCAATCGCCTAGTAGGCTTCTCCGTCAATAAGGGATGTGGCAATACTGATTTCTCCCTCATTGTGCAGAAAACACAAGGCTCCGTATCAAGGGTATAGTAACCCGATGGACACCACTGCATACGTGGGGGGGCTCACCGCGACCCTGGCAGGCCGCAATTAAACATAAACACAAGAGCACCAAGCTTGGTGAGCCACACGTCTTGTGTGTAGATACATTTCCGCGAGGCAGCACTGCGGCATCACTCACTGCTTCGAAATTCATCTGCCCATTTTCAAAAGTCCTTACGCGTTTCGAGGGTCCCGCCCTCTTGATCACAGGTATGGGGCAAGGCATGAAGCGGCATACTTCCGCACAGGCTCGGAGTCTCAATTTCTAGTTGATCCAAGTGGGCGTGTCAGCCAAGTGCATCTTGGGACTCCGAGTTTTCTCATCAAAGTTCAATTGTGTGTCGCAGCGGTTGCAGCATTCATGTTAAAATTCAATCGCCTAGTAGGCTTCTCCGTCAATAAGGGATGTGGCAGTACTGATTTCTCCCTCATTGTGCAGAAAACACAAGGCTCCGTATCAAGGGTATAGTAACCCGATGGACACCACTGCATACGTGGGGGGGCTCACCGCGACCCTGGCAGGCCGCAATTAAACATAAACACAAGAGCACCAAGCTTGGTGAGCCACACGTCTTGTGTGTAGATACATTTCCGCGAGGCAGCACTGCGGCATCACTCACTGCTTCGAAATTCATCTGCCCATTTTCTGGGCGGATGAATTTCGAAGCAGTGAGTGATGCCGCAGTGCTGCCTCGCGGAAATGTATCTACACACAAGACGTGTGGCTCACCAAGCTTGGTGCTCTTGTGTTTATGTTTAATTGCGGCCTGCCAGGGTCGCGGTGAGCCCCCCCACGTATGCAGTGGTGTCCATCGGGTTACTATACCCTTGATACGGAGCCTTGTGTTTTCTGCACAATGAGGGAGAAATCAGTACTGCCACATCCCTTATTGACGGAGAAGCCTACTAGGCGATTGAATTTTAACATGAATGCTGCAACCGCTGCGACACACAATTGAACTTTGATGAGAAAACTCGGAGTCCCAAGATGCACTTGGCTGACACGCCCACTTGGATCAACTAGAAATTGAGACTCCAAGCCTGTGCGGAAGTATGCCGCTTCATGCCTTGCCCCATACCTGTGATCAAGAGGGCGGGACCCTCGAAACGCGTAAGGACTTTTGAAAATGGGCGGATGAATTTCGAAGCAGTGAGTGATGCCGCAGTGCTGCCTCGCGGAAATGTATCTACACACAAGACGTGTGGCTCACCAAGCTTGGTGCTCTTGTGTTTATGTTTAATTGCGGCCTGCCAGGGTCGCGGTGAGCCCCCCCACGTATGCAGTGGTGTCCATCGGGTTACTATACCCTTGATACGGAGCCTTGTGTTTTCTGCACAATGAGGGAGAAATCAGTACTGCCACATCCCTTATTGACGGAGAAGCCTACTAGGCGATTGAATTTTAACATGAATGCTGCAACCGCTGCGACACACAATTGAACTTTGATGAGAAAACTCGGAGTCCCAAGATGCACTTGGCTGACACGCCCACTTGGATCAACTAGAAATTGAGACTCCGAGCCTGTGCGGAAGTATGCCGCTTCATGCCTTGCCCCATACCTGTGATCAAGAGGGCGGGACCCTCGAAACGCGTAAGGACTTTTGAAAATGGGCGGATGAATTTCGAAGCAGTGAGTGATGCCGCAGTGCTGCCTCGCGGAAATGTATCTACACACAAGACGTGTGGCTCACCAAGCTTGGTGCTCTTGTGTTTATGTTTAATTGCGGCCTGCCAGGGTCGCGGTGAGCCCCCCCACGTATGCAGTGGTGTCCATCGGGTTACTATACCCTTGATACGGAGCCTTGTGTTTTCTGCACAATGAGGGAGAAATCAGTACTGCCACATCCCTTATTGACGGAGAAGCCTACTAGGCGATTGAATTTTAACATGAATGCTGCAACCGCTGCGACACACAATTGAACTTTGATGAGAAAACTCGGAGTCCCAAGATGCACTTGGCTGACACGCCCACTTGGATCAACTAGAAATTGAGACTCCGAGCCTGTGCGGAAGTATGCCGCTTCATGCCTTGCCCCATACCTGTGATCAAGAGGGCGGGACCCTCGAAACGCGTAAGGACTTTTGAAAATGGGCGGATGAATTTCGAAGCAGTGAGTGATGCCGCAGTGCTGCCTCGCGGAAATGTATCTACACACAAGACGTGTGGCTCACCAAGCTTGGTGCTCTTGTGTTTATGTTTAATTGCGGCCTGCCAGGGTCGCGGTGAGCCCCCCCACGTATGCAGTGGTGTCCATCGGGTTACTATACCCTTGATACGGAGCCTTGTGTTTTCTGCACAATGAGGGAGAAATCAGTACTGCCACATCCCTTATTGACGGAGAAGCCTACTAGGCGATTGAATTTTAACATGAATGCTGCAACCGCTGCGACACACAATTGAACTTTGATGAGAAAACTCGGAGTCCCAAGATGCACTTGGCTGACACGCCCACTTGGATCAACTAGAAATTGAGACTCCGAGCCTGTGCGGAAGTATGCCGCTTCATGCCTTGCCCCATACCTGTGATCAAGAGGGCGGGACCCTCGAAACGCGTAAGGACTTTTGAAAATGGGCGGATGAATTTCGAAGCAGTGAGTGATGCCGCAGTGCTGCCTCGCGGAAATGTATCTACACACAAGACGTGTGGCTCACCAAGCTTGGTGCTCTTGTGTTTATGTTTAATTGCGGCCTGCCAGGGTCGCGGTGAGCCCCCCCACGTATGCAGTGGTGTCCATCGGGTTACTATACCCTTGATACGGAGCCTTGTGTTTTCTGCACAATGAGGGAGAAATCAGTACTGCCACATCCCTTATTGACGGAGAAGCCTACTAGGCGATTGAATTTTAACATGAATGCTGCAACCGCTGCGACACACAATTGAACTTTGATGAGAAAACTCGGAGTCCCAAGATGCACTTGGCTGACACGCCCACTTGGATCAACTAGAAATTGAGACTCCGAGCCTGTGCGGAAGTATGCCGCTTCATGCCTTGCCCCATACCTGTGATCAAGAGGGCGGGACCCTCGAAACGCGTAAGGACTTTTGAAAATGGGCGGATGAATTTCGAAGCAGTGAGTGATGCCGCAGTGCTGCCTCGCGGAAATGTATCTACACACAAGACGTGTGGCTCACCAAGCTTGGTGCTCTTGTGTTTATGTTTAATTGCGGCCTGCCAGGGTCGCGGTGAGCCCCCCCACGTATGCAGTGGTGTCCATCGGGTTACTATACCCTTGATACGGAGCCTTGTGTTTTCTGCACAATGAGGGAGAAATCAGTACTGCCACATCCCTTATTGACGGAGAAGCCTACTAGGCGATTGAATTTTAACATGAATGCTGCAACCGCTGCGACACACAATTGAACTTTGATGAGAAAACTCGGAGTCCCAAGATGCACTTGGCTGACACGCCCACTTGGATCAACTAGAAATTGAGACTCCGAGCCTGTGCGGAAGTATGCCGCTTCATGCCTTGCCCCATACCTGTGATCAAGAGGGCGGGACCCTCGAAACGCGTAAGGACTTTTGAAAATGGGCGGATGAATTTCGAAGCAGTGAATGATGCCGCAGTGCTGCCTCGCGGAAATGTATCTACACACAAGACGTGTGGCTCACCAAGCTTGGTGCTCTTGTGTTTATGTTTAATTGCGGCCTGCCAGGGTCGCGGTGAGCCCCCCCACGTATGCAGTGGTGTCCATCGGGTTACTATACCCTTGATACGGAGCCTTGTGTTTTCTGCACAATGAGGGAGAAATCAGTACTGCCACATCCCTTATTGACGGAGAAGCCTACTAGGCGATTGAATTTTAACATGAATGCTGCAACCGCTGCGACACACAATTGAACTTTGATGAGAAAACTCGGAGTCCCAAGATGCACTTGGCTGACACGCCCACTTGGATCAACTAGAAATTGAGACTCCGAGCCTGTGCGGAAGTATGCCGCTTCATGCCTTGCCCCATACCTGTGATCAAGAGGGCGGGACCCTCGAAACGCGTAAGGACTTTTGAAAATGGGCGGATGAATTTCGAAGCAGTGAGTGATGCCGCAGTGCTGCCTCGCGGAAATGTATCTACACACAAGACGTGTGGCTCACCAAGCTTGGTGCTCTTGTGTTTATGTTTAATTGCGGCCTGCCAGGGTCGCGGTGAGCCCCCCCACGTATGCAGTGGTGTCCATCGGGTTACTATACCCTTGATACGGAGCCTTGTGTTTTCTGCACAATGAGGGAGAAATCAGTACTGCCACATCCCTTATTGACGGAGAAGCCTACTAGGCGATTGAATTTTAACATGAATGCTGCAACCGCTGCGACACACAATTGAACTTTGATGAGAAAACTCGGAGTCCCAAGATGCACTTGGCTGACACGCCCACTTGGATCAACTAGAAATTGAGACTCCGAGCCTGTGCGGAAGTATGCCGCTTCATGCCTTGCCCCATACCTGTGATCAAGAGGGCGGGACCCTCGAAACGCGTAAGGACTTTTGAAAATGGGCGGATGAATTTCGAAGCAGTGAGTGATGCCGCAGTGCTGCCTCGCGGAAATGTATCTACACACAAGACGTGTGGCTCACCAAGCTTGGTGCTCTTGTGTTTATGTTTAATTGCGGCCTGCCAGGGTCGCGGTGAGCCCCCCCACGTATGCAGTGGTGTCCATCGGGTTACTATACCCTTGATACGGAGCCTTGTGTTTTCTGCACAATGAGGGAGAAATCAGTACTGCCACATCCCTTATTGACGGAGAAGCCTACTAGGCGATTGAATTTTAACATGAATGCTGCAACCGCTGCGACACACAATTGAACTTTGATGAGAAAACTCGGAGTCCCAAGATGCACTTGGCTGACACGCCCACTTGGATCAACTAGAAATTGAGACTCCGAGCCTGTGCGGAAGTATGCCGCTTCATGCCTTGCCCCATACCTGTGATCAAGAGGGCGGGACCCTCGAAACGCGTAAGGACTTTTGAAAATGGGCGGATGAATTTCGAAGCAGTGAGTGATGCCGCAGTGCTGCCTCGCGGAAATGTATCTACACACAAGACGTGTGGCTCACCAAGCTTGGTGCTCTTGTGTTTATGTTTAATTGCGGCCTGCCAGGGTCGCGGTGAGCCCCCCCACGTATGCAGTGGTGTCCATCGGGTTACTATACCCTTGATACGGAGCCTTGTGTTTTCTGCACAATGAGGGAGAAATCAGTACTGCCACATCCCTTATTGACGGAGAAGCCTACTAGGCGATTGAATTTTAACATGAATGCTGCAACCGCTGCGACACACAATTGAACTTTGATGAGAAAACTCGGAGTCCCAAGATGCACTTGGCTGACACGCCCACTTGGATCAACTAGAAATTGAGACTCCGAGCCTGTGCGGAAGTATGCCGCTTCATGCCTTGCCCCATACCTGTGATCAAGAGGGCGGGACCCTCGAAACGCGTAAGGACTTTTGAAAATGGGCGGATGAATTTCGAAGCAGTGAGTGATGCCGCAGTGCTGCCTCGCGGAAATGTATCTACACACAAGACGTGTGGCTCACCAAGCTTGGTGCTCTTGTGTTTATGTTTAATTGCGGCCTGCCAGGGTCGCGGTGAGCCCCCCCACGTATGCAGTGGTGTCCATCGGGTTACTATACCCTTGATACGGAGCCTTGTGTTTTCTGCACAATGAGGGAGAAATCAGTACTGCCACATCCCTTATTGACGGAGAAGCCTACTAGGCGATTGAATTTTAACATGAATGCTGCAACCGCTGCGACACACAATTGAACTTTGATGAGAAAACTCGGAGTCCCAAGATGCACTTGGCTGACACGCCCACTTGGATCAACTAGAAATTGAGACTCCGAGCCTGTGCGGAAGTATGCCGCTTCATGCCTTGCCCCATACCTGTGATCAAGAGGGCGGGACCCTCGAAACGCGTAAGGACTTTTGAAAATGGGCGGATGAATTTCGAAGCAGTGAGTGATGCCGCAGTGCTGCCTCGCGGAAATGTATCTACACACAAGACGTGTGGCTCACCAAGCTTGGTGCTCTTGTGTTTATGTTTAATTGCGGCCTGCCAGGGTCGCGGTGAGCCCCCCCACGTATGCAGTGGTGTCCATCGGGTTACTATACCCTTGATACGGAGCCTTGTGTTTTCTGCACAATGAGGGAGAAATCAGTACTGCCACATCCCTTATTGACGGAGAAGCCTACTAGGCGATTGAATTTTAACATGAATGCTGCAACCGCTGCGACACACAATTGAACTTTGATGAGAAAACTCGGAGTCCCAAGATGCACTTGGCTGACACGCCCACTTGGATCAACTAGAAATTGAGACTCCGAGCCTGTGCGGAAGTATGCCGCTTCATGCCTTGCCCCATACCTGTGATCAAGAGGGCGGGACCCTCGAAACGCGTAAGGACTTTTAAAAATGGGCGGATGAATTTCGAAGCAGTGAGTGATGCCGCAGTGCTGCCTCGCGGAAATGTATCTACACACAAGACGTGTGGCTCACCAAGCTTGGTGCTCTTGTGTTTATGTTTAATTGCGGCCTGCCAGGGTCGCGGTGAGCCCCCCCACGTATGCAGTGGTGTCCATCGGGTTACTATACCCTTGATACGGAGCCTTGTGTTTTCTGCACAATGAGGGAGAAATCAGTACTGCCACATCCCTTATTGACGGAGAAGCCTACTAGGCGATTGAATTTTAACATGAATGCTGCAACCGCTGCGACACACAATTGAACTTTGATGAGAAAACTCGGAGTCCCAAGATGCACTTGGCTGACACGCCCACTTGGATCAACTAGAAATTGAGACTCCGAGCCTGTGCGGAAGTATGCCGCTTCATGCCTTGCCCCATACCTGTGATCAAGAGGGCGGGACCCTCGAAACGCGTAAGGACTTTTGAAAATGGGCGGATGAATTTCGAAGCAGTGAATGATGCCGCAGTGCTGCCTCGCGGAAATGTATCTACACACAAGACGTGTGGCTCACCAAGCTTGGTGCTCTTGTGTTTATGTTTAATTGCGGCCTGCCAGGGTCGCGGTGAGCCCCCCCACGTATGCAGTGGTGTCCATCGGGTTACTATACCCTTGATACGGAGCCTTGTGTTTTCTGCACAATGAGGGAGAAATCAGTACTGCCACATCCCTTATTGACGGAGAAGCCTACTAGGCGATTGAATTTTAACATGAATGCTGCAACCGCTGCGACACACAATTGAACTTTGATGAGAAAACTCGGAGTCCCAAGATGCACTTGGCTGACACGCCCACTTGGATCAACTAGAAATTGAGACTCCGAGCCTGTGCGGAAGTATGCCGCTTCATGCCTTGCCCCATACCTGTGATCAAGAGGGCGGGACCCTCGAAACGCGTAAGGACTTTTGAAAATGGGCGGATGAATTTCGAAGCAGTGAGTGATGCCGCAGTGCTGCCTCGCGGAAATGTATCTACACACAAGACGTGTGGCTCACCAAGCTTGGTGCTCTTGTGTTTATGTTTAATTGCGGCCTGCCAGGGTCGCGGTGAGCCCCCCCACGTATGCAGTGGTGTCCATCGGGTTACTATACCCTTGATACGGAGCCTTGTGTTTTCTGCACAATGAGGGAGAAATCAGTACTGCCACATCCCTTATTGACGGAGAAGCCTACTAGGCGATTGAATTTTAACATGAATGCTGCAACCGCTGCGACACACAATTGAACTTTGATGAGAAAACTCGGAGTCCCAAGATGCACTTGGCTGACACGCCCACTTGGATCAACTAGAAATTGAGACTCCGAGCCTGTGCGGAAGTATGCCGCTTCATGCCTTGCCCCATACCTGTGATCAAGAGGGCGGGACCCTCGAAACGCGTAAGGACTTTTGAAAATGGGCGGATGAATTTCGAAGCAGTGAGTGATGCCGCAGTGCTGCCTCGCGGAAATGTATCTACACACAAGACGTGTGGCTCACCAAGCTTGGTGCTCTTGTGTTTATGTTTAATTGCGGCCTGCCAGGGTCGCGGTGAGCCCCCCCACGTATGCAGTGGTGTCCATCGGGTTACTATACCCTTGATACGGAGCCTTGTGTTTTCTGCACAATGAGGGAGAAATCAGTACTGCCACATCCCTTATTGACGGAGAAGCCTACTAGGCGATTGAATTTTAACATGAATGCTGCAACCGCTGCGACACACAATTGAACTTTGATGAGAAAACTCGGAGTCCCAAGATGCACTTGGCTGACACGCCCACTTGGATCAACTAGAAATTGAGACTCCGAGCCTGTGCGGAAGTATGCCGCTTCATGCCTTGCCCCATACCTGTGATCAAGAGGGCGGGACCCTCGAAACGCGTAAGGACTTTTGAAAATGGGCGGATGAATTTCGAAGCAGTGAGTGATGCCGCAGTGCTGCCTCGCGGAAATGTATCTACACACAAGACGTGTGGCTCACCAAGCTTGGTGCTCTTGTGTTTATATATATATATATATATATATATATATATATATATATATATATATATATATATTCACTGAAAAAACCATAGGTTTCAGGGGTGTTATAGTTAGCTGGACTTTTCACTTGTACAAAACCATTGAAATTCCCCCGTTATAGTTAGTTCAGCTAACTATAACTCGCGCGCCCGCAATGCACTGCTGATGATGTCACATATTACATCACTCATGACATGGTCAGTGACATCACTCATGACATCACTGATGACATCTCAAATGACATCACTGATGACATCATCCAGTGAATGTGTGTTTTTCTGAAAATTAAATATGTTTTATATATGTATATCTCAAGGTCGATGGAAGAATAAATGGGTATATAAGTGTCTAAATGGATGATTTGTTTTTGAAAAATTGATTGTGTAACTGACTGATTAAGTGTATCATAGTGAATACATGGCTTAGTGAGTAATGTTTAAATATGTAAATATCTGTATCAGTCTCTCACTTTGTGTATAAGTGGCTGCATGGGTTGGTGAGTAGCTACATGGGTGTCTATATAGGTTATTAGTTGGTTTTTTGAGTATCAGTCTGTGTGTCTGCATGGTTCGGTGGGGGGTATTACGTAGTGCATAGGTGCATGAATGAGTGACTCACTCTTTGTATGTGTTGAAGACAGCATGTGTGCAGGACTGTATGGGTGGATGACTGTGTATGGGTGTGTTAGTGAGTGAATGACTGTCTCAATAGTGTCTTTATGAGTAACTACATATGTTTTAAACTAGTATATGTGACTATTGGTGTATATAAGTGAGTATATGTGAGAGTGAGAGATTAAAAGAGTTCCTGTATGAATAAGTATGTGTTTCTATAAGTGATTGTTTAAAAGACTAAGTATGTGTAAGTTTCCGTAGAAGAAAGTGTGATGGTGTGTGTATAACTGTATATGCAAATAAATGTATGTTTGATTCTTTATTAGCATGAGTGACTATGTGTGTGAGTAACTCTATGGATGAGTGGCATTGTGTAACAGGATGTATAGGTGTATGAGTACATATGATGAGTGAATACATGTATGAGTGACTGTATAGGACTGTTGGTGAATGAGTGGATGTGTATGTGGATCTTAGAATTACTGAAGAGGTTGTTGTAACTGGTATTGGTATGTCCATTGTTTTGAAAAGTTTAGTCTCTATTTTTGAATGTGTGTATCAAAGGTTATATTAGGGTGAGAGGAGGTCTGCCACTCTATCACAAGGATGATGTCATCAGTGATGTCATTTGAGATGTCATCAGTGATGTCATGAGTGATGTCACTGACCATGTCATGAGTGATGTAATATGTGACGTCATCAGCAGTGCATTGCGGGCGCGCGAGTTATAGTTAGCTGAACTAACTATAACGGGGGAATTTCAATGGTTTTGTACAAGTGAAAAGTCCAGCTAACTATAACACCCCGGAAACCTATGGTTTTTTCAGTGAATTTCTGAGGTTTTTTAAATGCTAATTCCTAACTATAACGTGCCTGAAACCTATGGTTTTTTCTGTGAATTTCAAAGTTTTTTTAAATGCTAATTTCTAACTATGCCTACAGAGATAGGACATGTGAAGAAAGAAGAAAAAATGCACAGAAAGAAAAAAAAGAAGTGCAGAAAGAAGCAACAGAAGTTCTCAAAGACGAAGAAAAGTGCAGGAAGAAGGATAACGTGCAGAAAGAATAAAAAGAAGAGCAGAAAGAAGCCTTGTTGCAAAATCATCCTGTACCCTCAACTTTTTCAGACGGATACTGGTGGTAACTGAGTCTGACTAACCAGTCCTAGAGCCAGTGCTATGTTAAAAGACACTTAGAATACAGTGAAAACACCTACATACACTAGGGAACATTATGCGTTGGGGTCCCCCTGTGATTAGCATGACCTCCTCTGTAAGCCCCTAGTATATAATAGGGCAGGGGGATTAAAACTACCTCTTAAAACAGGCCACAGGGCGTTTTTGCACACGTTAACTCAGGCCCCGTCCCCTCCCTTCACCACTGTGTAAACACGCCCTGTGTCCGTTTTTAGTTGGGAGATTAAGTTCATTTGAATCCTGAGGGTCCCTAGGGTCCAACTAGCCCACTAGGTACCTCCAGTAAGTGCCACAGAGCTGCGTTGCAGAGAGGTGTAAAAAGTGGCACGGCCTGGACCACCTCTCTGCAATGCAGCTCAGTGGCGCTTACTGGAAGCACTTGGTGGGCTAGTTAGCCCCCAGGGGCCCTCAGTATTGAAGGAAAATTATATCCCCAATTTAAAACGTGCCATAGTGCGTGTTTGCACACGTCACCTCAGGCCCCGTCCCCTCCCTTCACCACTGTGTAAACGCACCCTGTGGCTGTTCTAAGTTGAGAGATTAAGTCCCCTTGAATCCTAAGGGTCCCTAGGGTCAAACTAGACCATTAGGTACCTCCAGTAAGCGCCACAGAGCTGCGTTGCAGAGAGGTGTAAAAAGGGGCTTGGCCTCAGAACACCTGTCTGCAGCGCAGCTCCCTGGTGCATACTGGAGATGCCTGTTGGGCTAGTTGGCCCTCAGGGACCCTCAGTATTGAAGAGGAATTAATTCCCCAACTTACAACTCGCCAGGGGGCGCGTTGGCAGAGTGCTGCAAGGAGGGGGTGTGGCCTCCGGCACGATGCCAGTCTTTTATTTATTTTAATTTCTTAAGAAGGGGGGCTGTGTGGTTCCCCTTCTTATTCTAATTTATTGGCCCTGATGACCCCATCCCCCAGGGCCTGTCTCCTAATTATATTTTTTTGTCCCCAGGGCCGGCCACTGTTATTTATTATTTTTAAAAAATATATATTGATAGACACACTTAGGACATGCTGGACAAACCGTACGTACCTATCACCATGACGATTTGCGTGATATTCATTAAAAGGCGACTATGCATACAATGAATCCACTTGGAATGTATTTACACCACTAGTGAAGCTCTGACATGTCTGATGCCCTACCGTGCCTAATCCCGGTAGACACCCTTGTCGTTTATTTATACAAACATGGGTAGCTATTGACGGGCACATTTAATACACATGCACACCAAGCCATTCAAAGGAGATTCGACAAAAATTCGACCAAAACTATGCAAGAAACCCCCCTCACGGTTAATAAAACACACATCCACTGCCGGATGTGTAATACTTTTTTATTTTACTCTCTGGAAAGGGGAAGAACATCACTTGAGAGTCACAGCGCGCTCCTGGCAGAGCCCAATGCTGTGTTACACCCACCATTGCCTGCTGAGTGCCACACACCTCTGTGTTGTATTCCACTAGCTAGTGCATATGCTATGACACTCTCTAGCCCATGTGCACTGTAACACCACCCCGTGAATAGGTCATGCCACACTTGTCTTCGCACGGGTTATATTGCCCCATCTAACGTGCCTTCCTCGATGCCTATGTTATAACGCACAGTGCTATGCCATACATATTACAATCTGGGATCCATATCTTTGTCACAGTGCATATGCAACGTTACACTCCCCAGCACATATTTTATATTACAACTTTAGAGACTAGATAGGTTACACAACACTGCCCTGTGCATATTACACTCCAAGGCGCATATCGCATAGCACGCGCTAGTGCCTGTGCTATCTCGCGCTCTCCAATGAATCTGTCATTGCGCACAATGTATTACATATTATATTTCACGCCCCGGTTCATCTTATATCACACTTTTTGGTGCATAGTTTATACCATACACTATATCTAATTTTCATTTTCAATCGTGCTCTCAGGACTATGTTCTATATAACACTGCGTCCACCTACCCTTTTCACGGGCATTACATTTTGCGATAGGGGGTGGAGGAGGGGGTGTTTCTGCCAAGTGAGCCCGGAGTCACAGTCACAAACGTCCTCTTCTTCCTGAATAAAAGTGAGATTATGCTGCATACTTGTTCATATTTTAAGTAGTTCGCACAGACACAATGTTTTAAAAACAATAAAGTTCCTAATACCCGCCTTCTCTGAACAGTTAGCTTGCTGCCCCATCCCCCTCCTCCCTATCCTCTGTTGTGTGAATCCATGGACTAGCCTCCTCCCTCCTGCCATGCATGGTCTGATGTGCTGCCACTGCCCTCAATTTAGTATGATGTACCAGTCCACTCCTCCTGCCCTCCATTGCCCAATTCTATGCCCCATCATTGACCTCCTGCTTAAACTCTGTGCTTAGCTTGCTGCCCCTATTCTCCTTCCCCCTGCCCTCCGATGTCTTTGTGCATGCCCCTGCTCCATCCTTTTTGTCCCTGCCACCTCCACCCTGCCTGTCCACATGCCATGCCCCTATCCTCTTCCTCCTGTCCTACATGGTCCATTGTACTGCCACACCCTTCTGCCCTCCCTGGTCTGTTGTGCTGCAACTGCTCCTCCTGCCTGCCCCGTGTGGTCTGTTGTGAGGCCCCTTCCCCTGAACTTTCTTGTCTGTGCACAGGTCCTGACCCTCCCTTCTATCCTCCATCGTCCTTTGTGCATGCCCCTGCACCCTCCTTCTTGCCCATCATAGCCATTGTGCTGCCACTAACCCTCCCACTTGCCATGCATGGTCTTCTGTGCTGCCACGGCCCCTCCCACCTTCCCTGTGTGATCAGCTAGCTGCCCCTGACCCCCTCCCACCTTCCCTCCATGGTCTGTGTGTATGCCATCATAGTCTCACTGTTGCTCTCCATGGTGTGTCTTGCTTCTAGTGCCCACCCTGCCTGACCTCCATGGTCATCTTGCTGCTCCTGCCCTGCCCCCTTGCCCCCAGCCCTCTGTTTCCATGTGCAGACCCCTATTCCCTCCCTCCTGGCTTGTCTGTTCCATTGTAATGCCCCTGATCCGTCCCTCCTGCCCTTTATGGTCTGTTATGTTGCACCTTTCACTCCTGTCTGTCCATTATGGTCAGCTAGCTACCATTGCCTCTTTCCCCTCTGTTCTCTGTTGTCCATGTGCATGGTCCTGTCCCCTCCCTATTGCTTTCTATGGATTGTTGTGCTGCACTCCCGTCCCGCATGCCCTGTGTGGTGTATTGTGCATAAATTCTGAATGTTACCACTCTAGTTGCTCATTAGATCACTGTAGTAAAGCTACTGCTCACCACAGAAGTCTGCTGCTGGTATTCAAAGTGCATGTTTCAGTCTGCATGTCAGAATATTTTAATGAAATAGAAGAGGATTTGAGAAGTCAAAATTTGCCCTAATTATTCTTTCTGCAGCACTAATCATAATTTCTATGGCAAAATGAACCCCCTCATTTTGTTTCTTTGCAAATTAAATGTTTTAAGTGTTACCACTTTATTCCAATCAAGATGGCTTTAGGTGTGCCATACTTTTTTCATAAGTAAGACTGTTAGCGCTCTAGTTGTTCTTTGAACACTCTGGGACATTCTGTCATTGGGCTATACTTGGGCTACATCTGGCTGATATTTGTGCTACATTTGGGCTCTTTTGTCTCTGGTGGCCATCTTGGGAGACTTATTTGTAATGAAGTTTCCTAATTTCCTCATTTACTACAGTCTCCTCAGTAGGAAATACTTTCAGTTTTTTACTTTGATTCCATCAAGAAGGCATTCAGATGTGTCACACATTTGCCATACATTCTGAATGTTAGCACTCTAGCTGCTCATTAGATCACTGTAGTAAAGCTACTGCTCACCAGGGAAGTCTGCTGCTGGTATTGAAAGTGCATGTTTCAGTCTGCATGTCAGAATTTTTTAATGAAATAAAAGAGGATTTGAGAAGTCACTCAAAATGTGCCCTAATTTTTCTTTCTGCAGCACTAATCATACTTTCTATGGAAAAATGAACCCCCTCATTTTGATCCTTTTTAAAAATAAATGTTTTAAGAGCTACCACCTTATTCCAATCAAGATGGCTTCAGGTGTGCAATACGTTTGTCATAAGTAAGACTGTTAGTACTCTAGTTGTTCTTTAGAACACTCTGGGAAGCTGCAGTAGAACACATAGAAATCAACTGACAGTCTCTGCCCTTGTTGGATGTACATGTTTTACTGAGAATGTCAGACTTCATTCTCACATGACTGAGAAAGATAATGTGAATTTACAGAAAATATACTCTCAGTTTAGCTTATAGATCACCTTCCAAACCTCTGTGGGAAAAGCATGAGAAAATAGTTTTCTCTCAAACATGATTCATGATATCCCAGCAGAAGGCTTTTTCACATGGTAAAATCACCTTAGAACACACCACAATTCCTAAAATGAGTATGGTACCATCAACAAATGATTTCTAATGTAACTAAAGTCTTAAAACCTTCTATTAACTGGAATGCTTTTTAATGAGGTGCTATCATGTATATTGGTCCCAAGATGGCTGCCAACACTTCTTGGATGAAGTGCTGACAGCCAATCAGATCTCACGATAAGATGTGTGGTTAGGCTCCGCCCAGATATATATGTGATTTTACTTTTGATTTTCTCAGGAACTACTGAACGGATCTACACCATTTAACCAAAAGGCACGACTCTGAACCAAAGGCTACCTTTTTGCCAAATTTGGTGTAATTCCGTTCAGCAATTTGGGCTGTAGCTGTGATTAAAGGTTCCTATGGAAAATTGCATGGGGAAAACACGTTTTGGGACCCCCCTTTTTTCTCGGCCCCCGCTTGACGAATTACCCTGAGACTTTCAGGATAGGAGCAGACCGGACCGGAGCGCCCCACCAGTTTTGAAAATTTCGCGAAGATTCGTCACCCGGCGCCAAAGTTATTCCAAATAGAATGTTGCAGATTTCCTATGGATAATAGGTCCTAACTATAACTACCTACTGGCGACTGCCAGTAGGTAATAATCATTACGTTTCTGAAACAATACAAGGCTTAGAAATATTCACGCTTCACTATACTTCCCACTACAGGTGTCATTTTCTGCCATGTTAATATGTTGATTGCCTACATTTTGTGCTTCATTTATATATGTTTCATTCATTGAATGCTTTCTTATTTAATTTTATATACCTAGCTTAATTAACTGTATATTTACTCTAGGTGTTTTAGACCTTATTAATTTGAGAGCATGGATCTCCCCACACACTAGATAAATCCCTACTGGTTATATATGCCCCTATGACGCCGCATTCAGACGTACAAGCTGGGGATGACGTAAAGCCCCTAAAGTCCAAATCCATGTTATGTAGGCCTTGACTCCATCTTGCATAATGGAGGTCGCCATCTTCTCAATCTCAGACAGTGGAAGTTGCCATGTTGCTTGATTTTTGCAGAATCTGTATCATATCTGCCATTAGACGCAGATGCCACCTGACCTTATTTCTAATAACTATGAAAGTCTCAAACCATAAGATCAATGACAGAGATACAACATTTGAGACGACATTCATCCGGGTCAAATATCTACATTTCATCAGGTCAAGGCCAAATAAGAACACATACAGACATTTAGCCAAAATAGTGTAGTCTGAATTGATGTCCTTTTACCTTATATGTTCATAAAGAAATGTTTAGGACGCACACCTTGATGCACAACATCTAGGTCAAACATTCCTAAACTTGTCAGAAATTCCAAGTTCTAATACGATTTACTTTACAAGGAGTGCCACTGAACTGCGTGTCAGGAGAGGTCCTTTGCCCAGATTATAGCCTGAGATTCTGCTACAGACGGTCTCTCCTAATACCAGCACACTTTTCAGATGCTACAACTCACCTGAAGCCAATAAAGCCAAGTTCCAGAGGGAGACTGCAGCATGTGTTTGCCCTTTGCGGGAAACACGGTCTTCGCACCTCTGCTGGCAAGGACTGCTTTTGCTTTCAACAACGGATGTAGTGTGTCACTTCTCCCTAAGAAACTCCAGACTGCAAGTTACTCTGCCTTACATGCTCTCTTAGTATGGCGATAGAAGTAAATGTCAGGTTTTATATGATATCTTAACCATATTAGAAACGTTCATTATATTCTCGTTATTTATAATGTGCCTTCTTGCTATTTTTATAATATTCTATGTAGTTGTTTTAGACACACTGAGAAGAAGATTATTCCTGTAGTAATAAATACTTTTTACTTAAATTGTTCATTCTTTTTAGTACAGTGTGTGAGATACGGTGAATAAAGAAATAAAGTTCCTTACTGATACCACAGTGCCTCTGATCCTTTAATGAGATTGTTAGTAACCCAGAAGCAAATACCTCTATTTCAGTTAAATATTGAATAGTGTTCTGTGGGGCTACAACAACCTGTTTTTCATATTCATCACTGATACACTGAAGCAAATTTACTTGCGTCACCGGTGGGTAGGAAAGCCACCTTGTAGACCTATGCTAAAGTCATGCTTACGCAACAGAATCTGAAATGAGTCTTAAAAATTTTGATTTTAATTCCTTTCATTTTTGCATTTTTCCAGTGGAAACAAATGGAATGTGCGATGCCAAACGAAGCATGCCCACTGGATTTAATGGTTACCATCTGTGTAATATCACTAGGAGAACAAGAGAATGCTTCAATTTCATTTGAAAATTATATTTGCAGACTGTGCTACAAATATAATGAGTTTGGCAAAAGTACACCATATAATATATCTTTTCTGAATTAAAATCGGACAGATGCTTACATTATCACTTGGAAAACATTTGGGCATGTTGCTCGGCATAAATGGGGTGTTTTTCGAAGGGAAATAATGTGACTGTGCAAGGAGAATATGATGTTTTAAATGTCACTTGCAGATATTGTAATCAAAAGTTTCACGTTAATCAGAACTTCAGCATATGAAAGTAATGTAAATAAGTGTGCGTCCAAATGAATTACTCCACCTGGTCATATGGTATTTACAGCAAAAGTGAGTAGTATCATTGGTCAGCAAAGAGACAATAGTTTGGATGTTTTAAGTTGCAAAAACCTTATTAATAGCGAATTAGAGAAATATTCTGTTGTCAGATATATAATTGGATGTAAGAGTTCTTTTCATACAGGAATGAATAATCATGTCCAGTTACAGATTAATATTAGTCAAGGTGGTATGGTGCATTATGATCCAACATGTGCAAGATGTACAATAAAAATGTGACCTGTACTTAAAATACATATCAAAAGGGGATTAGGATCACTGATTACTGGGGCTAGACTGGGTTGGATTTTTATATTGTTTTGATGCAGAGTTGAAAACTTAACTACAGGATATAGAACAAGAGAAGACATTAAAATTATCTCAAGGTGACGTCCATGTCCTTTGCAAGAAATATGGAAGATGTAGAGAAGATTTTACATATAGTGGCAGTGGCATAATTTAACACATGAACGTTTAGGAGAATTACCTAAAGAGACAAATATATTTGAGGGCAGAATGTTAAAAGATGAATGACAATGTCTGCAGGGAGATTTTTGGCACACACAATTCCAGCTACCAGCCAATGTAGGGGTTAAACCCTTACAGTTTAATTGTGAAAAAACAAGTATGCACAGTTCAAAAGGGTCAGGAGTGATTTTACACCTGTATCTTGGGGGTCTATCATAAACTGTAGTATTTTTGTAGTACGTTCAGTAATAAAATACAACAAACTGCTATTTGCTAACCCACATGCGGAGGTCTAAGCCACCACATCACCTATAATTTATGTATTGAGACCTCTGCACATGCAAATGTGGAATGAATACTTATTATTAAAAGGAAGGGGTTAAGGGAGGAGTAAAGAAGGATTAGGGATGATTAAGGAAGGTTTTAGGGAGGGCTAAGGAGAGGTTTATGTAGGGACATGCACCCACCCATAAAACAGTAATGACATTGCTATTCACAAACTGCACTTCTATAGTTGAAACTGATATGTTTTCAGGATTTCTGGTAATGGAGTTTCTAGACAAAAGGTGCTTTGTCAATGTGCAAACCCAAGACAGAAAGCCCAATGAACTACAACCACCCCACAGCTCACTGAGCATTGCTTGAGGGAAAAGTGTTCTAGGTTTCAATCAATCCAGTGAGATATCACAGGCATATTTAGTGGAACCCAAAACCTTTTTTTATCACGGAAAAGCCCACTCAAGAACACTAGAAGCCTATAAATATATTTTCAAGATTTATTTAAAATCAAAATCCTATTGAAAACAATGTGAATAGTAACTAATATAAATACAGGAAAGCTAGTGAATATGGCACTTACCAGGAAGGTGAATAATAAAAATATTGTAACGCTGTGATGATATCATAAAGCTTCTTCAGATCGATTTTTCCAGCTCCACCTTAACCTCAGCTAATTAAGCTAAAATTGATCTATTCGAGTTTCATAGATAGTTCATAGTTTAACAGAAGCAATGTTCAGCAAAGTAACTGTGTCTGCTATTCTCATCTGCCCTAGCAGGCAAGAAAATAACACGCTGAGTGAAGGCTGGATGTGCCTGACTTGTAGCCTTCAGCAAAGGAAGGTGATCATGTGTCTGGATGACTCTCTGTCTCGATTTCCAGGTATAAAGTTCCTCTTTATCTCATTTCACTCTGTTCTTAGTTTAAATATTGTATCCGGACATTTTTGAACATTTTCAGAATAAACAATTAGCAGGAAAGCCCTGGAAGCCTTTCACTTACACTCTGTTATACCATGCCTTTTGCTTAGAAACAAATAACAGAAGTGAAGTTATTAACTTCTTGAAACCTTGTTCGTTATTTAAAAACAATCACTGGAAAGAAAATTCAAACTACATAGAAAAACATGAATATATTCAAGTGGACTTAATTATCATATTGCTATGAATGAAGATATGAATACATTTGCATATATATGTAAAACCTATCGATAAATCAACCAAATATATTATTTAAGAGGTGAGATACCTAGAAATAAAAATATAATCAATATATTATCCAGGAAGGATAACAAAGTATATGCTAAGAATATATATCTATGCATAATGATAAATAAAATAAACTAGGCTAGTATCCAATTTTTTAACTATTGAGGTGAGGTACAAAAGCAATTAAAAAATATCCATCCAAAAAGAAATTAAAGAAGACAATCTGTCCTGTTTACATGCACTCCATTTTAAGAATTATGATGATTTCTTTGATATGAAAGGGACAAAACATTTTCTAGATTTCGATGCAAGTTCCCACATTTTCTTCAGATGCCAATAATGGCATGGTTGCCATAAGTCCTTAAAAAAATAAGAATGACAAAATCACAGGTGAACATTATCTCATTGGCAATATTGAGGATGAAGCTGCAGTTGAAAGAGTTTGTAAAGTGGGACATATTGAATTTGGCGCTGTAGTCACTTTTGACATTGAGGATGTAGCTGGCACCTATGTCATGACAATCCGGATGGAATCCGGAAAGGCAGGCAGTGTTGGCAGTTTGATCCTTACCAGAGTCTGCATGGGTGGTGCTGACACTGCTTTGAAGTACAATATTTTTGATGCATTCTCACTGAACTCATAATATGACCCCATGTCAAGGGCAAGTATTTGTGGTTGTTCCAAAGGGTTTTCCAGATAAACTGTTTCACAGCAAACCATACACCAGGAAGTAGGTTTCACTTGAGGATCTTTAAACTTGTGAAATGATAAAGAACAGTTTTCACCTATCCTGTTCTATAATGCTCCTCCAAAATAGAGTTTCACTGCGACATGACCTTGTTGTTAAGTCGAGTAGACGTCACTTCCATCAATGCCTGCATTCACACTGGCTTTATTTCTTTACTAAGAAAAAAGTAATAATTGCCCAATCAACTAGCTGAAATTCCAACAAACAGATGAGAGATCAATGAACTGAAGAAAGGAATAAAACAAATATAGTCTTAAAGCCAGTCAATATGCCAATTCCAGTGGCTTAAACATTTAAACTATGCCTGTTGTATTTGATGAATGGAAGATAATATGTAAGAAGTCAGCAAAATGAGTCTGCAGAAGTTGTTGAAGACTAGATTCAGACCAGGCTGTCTGTAGGGCAACAGTTTCTGCAGAAGAGCCTAGAGACATCTCTTTCTCCGTCAGGATCGCAACAAGCTTGTTTAATTCATAAATCATGTTTATCTTATCAACATTTGTCCAGGGTACACTTTCAAACTGTTTCTCTGGAGGACCATAGAATGTCATGCCACTGCATTTTACTGTTTTTGAAAAGGTAACAAACAAACGAAACCCAGGATTGACCCACAGCAACTTTCATTTGTTCTAAAATAATATGAAGCATTTTCTAGGAGTGTATGAGAAAAAGGAATGAATTCAACAGGTGCCGCGAGAAATTTACAAGCAACGCCAGGCTTCAAATGATTACAAACCCGGTGCAGATTGATAGAGTCACAAAGCACTGAATGTCTTAATCAATTGCTGCACGCAAATGTCCTAATAAATGCAGAATTGTCTTTTTTTCCCCCAACAATAAAACTCAAAAGGAAATTTCCAGATATGCTGAAGAAAACCATTGTGTATTTTTTATTCAAACCTAAGGATATGTGTTTTTGTAAAAATCAGAAATAGTGATTGACACGAGGATTACTCCATGCAAGAGTCACATAAAATGTGGGCCTTTTGCTACTGAAGTGCTCTCTATCCGGTTTATGGACAAAATATGAGGCATCTTTTTTTAGCAATCCTAGTCTGCTTCGAGGTAAAATCGTGGGGACTTAACAAGGCAGACTCATTTATGAGCTACCATGGCACTTTATTCTTTGTCAAAGTTTGTAAGGCCCAATTCAATTGTGTTGTTGCTGGCATTTGAGCCTGCCTGTACTACAAAAGGTTCAAATCTTCTTTCAGAAAATTGAGAGCAGAAGAAATAATGGTTGAAATTGTATATATGCATTTTGAGAGTGTTTGAAAACCATTGTCAATAATGTTAAATGTGCTCTTCATTATTTCTTTATCAGTCTTTCTATTTTTTTCCGCAGCTTTCTTTCAGAATATGCTTGCTCCTCTTTTATAGCAGTATATATTAGGGTACATATATATTTAGTCTTCATGAGATGTGGCCTCAGGAGAAAATCACTTAAATCCATGTCTTCAGTACATGTTGACAGGTTTTCATTGACAGCACTTAAACTGGAATGAGACAACCATCTTCTGCATAGCTTGCCAACACTATACATAATTACAGTCATAGGGGATATGTTATATTGAGGATCTGGTCTGTTTGCTAATGGAACAGCAGTTTTAGAAAGGAATCTGTTCATACACATATCAGTATCTATTGACCATATACCATTGACAATGCAGGGTCTGGTGGCTTAGTGAACTAAACCATCCACTGCAGGGGCCTGTGTTTGACCTCATGGTCACAGGTTCGAATCCTGGAGGGTCTACTCAGCCTTTCACCTTTTCTGAGGTCGATAAAATGAGTACCATTGAGTTGGGTAACAAAAAACATCTGTTATTCAGCACCAAGATGCCCCATTTGCGGTGAACGTGCGCTTAACAAATATACATGTTATAGGGCTATTCCATCTGAGCTAAACATAGTTAAATATTATCTTCCATTCCGCACCATTTCAGTTGCAACTATCAGTGATGTTTTCTTTGTATTTTCAGCCCGAAGAGTGTGCTAAATTAATCTCTGCAATTGATGGTGTCAGAATAATAACCAACAGATTGGGCAGACCTATCATAACTATTAGGATAAGGAAATCTTTTCTGGAAGCGCCTAGGACTATTTATAAGTGGGTTTAACAATGATGCCTCTGTGTATAATTATATATTTCTCTAGGGCTGTTTAACCGATTAATGTAATGATGTCCATAATGATGAAAGCAAAACCGCTCCTGATGAGTTTCTGATCATTTTCTGCATTTAAATAGGGATTTGCCTAATGGGGCATAAGAGTTTTTTTCACCAAATAACATCGTCTACCATAGGACATGAAGTAATATTCACAGCACAATAAATCTGTTGTGCTCTGTGATAGATAAAATGCTGCTGTCATACCTGAACCACAGGAACTGCACAGTTTTATCAGGAATGTAGTTCCCATGTACTAAAAGCCAAATTATAATCAATATTATAATCCACACTAGAATGGATAGAACTCACTTAGCAATCCATATATATGATCATGGTGGAAAAAGGTTTCCGTCACAGAATCAACAGCAAGCAAGAAGCCATTAATAGCACCTACTCACTGAGGAGGGATGGTTAGATCTCTTCTTTCAAAACTTAAATCAGAGTCATTTTCGTGTAACCCAATTTCATGCAGTGGTATTATTTCAATTGATGTAGATTCTGACTGTGGTTTATAATAACCCACTGCTGCAGAGTTTGCAATTATCCATATTGCAGCATCAGGTTCGCACATCGAAATTGGCACTTGCTGAAAAGATGGAGGCACAACAATCCCTTCGACCTCCGAAATGGGGTGATGATTTCAATGTAGTTAGACTCTTCTTGGGACAGTTCCTCCAGAGTAGAGAGAGGAAGTGTTGATCTACCCCAGAGACACCTTGGTGTTGATGGGTGTCTGCTGAGCAGAATGCTTTTAAAGTGATTAATCAACACCTTCTTGTTATTTGTTGCAACAGAAGGTGGGGGCAAAAGTACTACTTGTTTTCTACCCCAAGAATTGGAACAGGTGGTCTGTATAATGATCCAATGACTTGTTTGTCAAGCAACTTTTCCTGAACTACCTCTCCTACCTTGGGGAGCCACCATCAGCAGCTTAAGTAACTTTATATTTATGGCGGCAGAGCCAGAATTTTTCAAGTTGGATGATTTCGTTCTAGTTTCCTAAATGGTCTACATCAAATTTAAGCAGGAGACAGGATCAGGTGTTATAAACTTTTCCACCTTTCCAGGTATATCAAGATCAGGTACATTCACTGATAATAAGGAGAGTAATTTGCATGGGGTTTGACCACCTAATTCTCCTTTCAGCAAATAATTTTGTGCTCTCTGAAACCCATAAAGGCTATGCAGCCAGTTCAATCCCGTACCCAATACCCTAGCAGTCAAGGCTGATCTAAGTGTACCATTAGCTCTATTCACTACGTCTTTCAATTCCTAGTGGAATGAGTGTGAATATAAAAGTTGTACTTCCAAAGCAGATACAGCATCTATAAATACCTTAGGGGCAACTGCAAGACCATTGTCTGAATAAAAGGTATGAACTGCTTCCATTGCTACTAGGCACTGAAGTGGCAGTTTTTGTGGCCAACCCCAAAGGAATCGACAGCATGAATCAAACGCATCCAATATGTATTTATATTAGTTGACACTCTGGAGTGAACCGATATGGTTGTTGAAAAAAAGTTTATCAGAGATAGTAAGGGGAGTCTGCGATGGTCAGACAACTGATGAATGTTTTATTTGTTGACAAATGTAACTTTGCTGCACATTTATTTTTGTAAGCTTTGGCAAATATGGTTATCAATATTGTTACTGGAGGATTGATACAGTAGTGCTAATGCCAGCATAAGCCGAACCTATCTCTTCATGAGCTACCCTAACTAGATCTAATATAGATTGCTCATTAGGAATATGCCTATGCCCTACCCCAAGTATAATAACCATAGGAACAATATCTTTAGGGAGAGTTCAATAGTATTTGGATGAGAAACCATCAGGAGGTTTTTCTCCTTTCAATGTTGCCTTTGAAATTGAGTTACAGCAGCTAACTTTAAGGCTTGTGTTGCATTTTTTGCAACCATATCTGCTGCGCAGTTCCCTTTAGTAGGAATTCCTTCACTTTTATGGTCCATGGTGCGCTCTACATGGTCCAAAGGAAGCTTATCCTGTGTAATAGCTACCGTCTCCTAAAGTTGTTTACTTTTTTTATTGATCTCCTGTTTGAATCTTTGAATCCATTTAGGCAGCACTGCGGTAAGTACATTATAGCCTGGTACACACAGAATGATGAATCTGACACAATAAGAATGTGTCTAGACGAATCAGACTCTGAACAGCAGGTACTAAGGCATGTATTTCTGCTAGCCGTGCAGTAAAATCACCCAAAACTTTAGTATGTGTATGTAGTGCTTTGAAGTCTCCATATCAAAAAATCTCCCTCCACTGCAACACAAGCCGCGGTGTACTTCAGCTATGTGCTAACAGCAGTCTCTGCTAGGCCATTCATATAGACTATGCTCTTATACTAATGTACGGGTAAAATATTTGGAGTCTGTGTGATATTTTGTGTATATTGCATAAATTCCTAGGTATGAAGTGTTGAATCATATTCAAACTTTACATCTGTAGCATTTAAAGAAGCTGCCAACTCCACCCAACAAAGGTGCAAGCGCGTGCATTCGGAATGATAGCTTCTCTTGCTGTTTCCCGTATACCACGTAAAGAAACCAAAATGGCAACTCCACTGCATTAATTGGGTATAACTTTCACACAATTAGTTGAGGAAAACTCCACTAGCTTAATTGAAAGACTTGGAATCAAGAGTCAGACATTCTCAAAGCTTTGTTTATTAATCCCATTTTTGACATATAATATTCTCTTTATAGTTCCTTTAAGTAAAGTGTTCACATAAATCAAAATATTTTGTATCAATAATGCAAACTATCTCTCAATTACATTATTTAAAGAGCCTGAATAATTAACTTTATTGCATGATTGATAAAAACACTTGCAACATGAATGAAATTATATTGTATCAAAAATGTACACATTTCATAAGCGCATTTCTTTTTATAAAATACACGAATAGTACAAATAAGAAATAAAATCCATGCAACATTAAGAAATAGCCTTGTGTCCAAAATTACACATTTCAAGGGCAAAGGGTGCTTCTTTATGGGATGCGTACATAAAAGAGGAAGGAGCCAGACTATTAGCGTCATTGCACAAAGATATGCCTGGTTGAGTGATGTAGTGTAGTAGGTTCAAGTTCAATCAGGGCTAGTATGTTTGTGTGCTATGAAGCTTTAAACTTAAAAAAAGGAATTTGAGCTGGTGATGTGTAAGACAGGAGCTGGAAAGTTATTCTATAGATCTCAGCGAGCGTTTTATCAAGTATCTCACTCTCCTGCCCTTTAAGTGCCTTACTACCATTTGCTAAGGTCTGGAGAATTTTTGCCTGGGACACCTGAAAGATGGGCGTGAGTGTGGGTCATTTGATCTTTGTGTGTACAGAACTGAGAGCAAACAATGGTGCAGTGCCTTTCTGTTTTATTTTTTGTGTTAAAATACGGTGAAGAGCCCAAGTCGCAAATTCATCATACAGGCACGGGCTGCTAAAACACAAAAAATAAATAAACAAAGGGCTACCAATACAACCAAGAGGTCCATAGAGCTATGCCTAGAGATAACTCAGAATGCGAGAGGGCGAATAGGCATCCAACTGTGAGGTAGATAGGTCCACTCTGGAAGAGGACCCTCTTCCCTATATGGCTGCTGCCATATCCTTGTATCTCAATGTATCAGTACCTCTAATGTTCTATGAAGAAATATATTAAAATTTTTATAGTTAGCGCATACCTGTACATTGATTTGTAACTAGCAAATCTTATGGGGTTTTTTGTGTTGAGATGTGTATGTGTGGGTATGGCTGATATTTATGTAAATATTCATACAGGCATCTGAGTGCAAAGTATCAGGGGCCCCTTATTCTCCTAGAGTAAACCCCTGGTGTACACGGATATATTCTAACACAATCTCATAATCAGCGTACGTCATGTTCATTCCATCAGTGTGGTAACAGATATATGCCATGGTAAACAGTTAAAACCATGCTTCACAACTCCCTAAATAAGAGAAGGGTAGGGACATTAATAAATAATTTTTATGCATCACAGAAGGGAGCAAGCCGCAAACCCAGCAATCAGTAACATTAGAGGTATGATGCGCCTGATGAAGCATCTGTAAGAAAACATTGGCTGTGTCTCTCCTTATGAGGGGCTAACTCAATCAAAGATGTCAGTATGAGTGTGAAATTTTAGCTTGAGTGCAATGATAGGGATCCTGTTGAAATAATTGTGTGAATATGTAAATTTATAACTTCATCTCCCTCTCAATGTAATTGGGAGATAGTTTGCATTCTTGAAACAAAATATTTTGGTGTACGCATATTCTTGAAAGAAAATTTTAAGTAAAAATGGGATTCATAAACAAACCTTTGAGAATGTCTGATTCTTGATTCCATTTCTTTCAATTAAGCTAGTGGAGTTATCCCCAACGAATTGTGTGGAGTTATACCCAATTAATGCGCTGGAGTTGGCATTTTGGTTTCAATACGTGTTTTTTCCCCGGTACTGCCTTCTCTATATTTTGTTTCAACAGGGACCCTCTTTTGTCGAGTACCTGTTTCCAGTATAGGCTAGGGACAAACTATAAACATTTGTTTTACCTGTGCCAAAGGATGCTCCTTCGATGCTCCTTCAAAATAGCTGTCTGTACTGCAGCAATAATTTTCCCACTAGGGGTAAACCACTCTTCAGCAGAGGAATAAACTTGTGATCTGTATGATATAGGAATTGTCTGTCCCTCATTGTAAACTACGTATGTTTAGCCTGAAATAATGGGGACAACCCTAATTATTAGGATTGTCTTGTTGTCCATTGTCTGTAAATACTTAGGGGTCGATTCCGATCCGTTAAAAAAATTCCCCGTACGAATCGTATCCGGATTTTTTTACGTACGAATCGTACAAGTCCCGTACAAACTGGCAAGTAAGATTCGTATGTGAAAAAATCCATACGAATCGCATTGGGAAAATTCACCGACACGTCCTCGGGTCGGAAAAAGTGTCCGACACGTCCCCGGACAGTTTAACGTACGAATCGGGAAACTGCAGTCCGAGCGCACAAGTACGATCCGTCCGTCCGAATGCACAACCGTATGGAAAAAACACCGTACGGAGCGAACTCCCATAGCAACCATGGAGACGTCCAAACATGTGCCCGCACACGCGCCGAACACCCCCCCAGCCCACCCCCCCCATGTACGCGCCGTACCCCCAGCCCCCCCATGTACGCGCCGTACCCCCACCCCACCCCCGTAGGCATGGAGCATACCCCCCACCGCGTAGGTACGGAGCGTACCCCCACCCCGTGTAGGTATGGAGCGTACCCCCACCCCACCCCATAGGTACGGATCGTACCCCCACCCCCGTATGTACTGTGCGGACCCCCAGCGCATAGCGCTGGGGGTCCGCACCGTACCTACGGGGGTGGGGGTACGCTCCATACCTACGGGGTGGGGGTATGCACCTTCCATACGGGGGCTGGGGGTACGGCACGTACATACGGGGGGGCCGGGAGTATGCTCCATACCTACGGGGGGTGGGGATCCGCACCGTACCTACGGGGGCGGGGGTACACTCCATACCTACGGGGTGGGGGTACGCATCGTCCATAGGGGGGCTGGGGGTACGGCGCGTACATACGGGGGGCTGGGGGTACGGCGCGTACATACGGGGGGGCTGGGGGTACTGCGCGTACTGCGCGTACATACATTGGGCTGGGGGTATGTGCTGGGGGATGGTGCTTACATATGGGGGCTGGGGGTACGCACCGTCCATACGGAGGTGGGGGTACGCACCGTCCATACGGGGGTGGGGGTACACACCGTACACCCAGCACCCCGTATGTACGCGCCGTACCCCCAGCCACCCCGTATGTACGCGCCTTACCCTCGGTTCCCGTATGTACGGCATGTACCCCCAGGCCCCTACACCCTGCCCGTGCCTGTACGCACCCTACCCCAGGCCCCTACACCAGCACCCTCACCCAGCATTGCGCATGTACGAGTCGTACCAAGCCATAGCAAATGTGAGCACTGTACAACAACATGGTTGATGTACGCACCGTACAGATGCGAAAAACACACGTACAGAACCAGCACACTGCAAAACACCACAAGGAGAGTCAATTCGAATCGCACAACACCACAAAACACGTCCAACAAGCCCAAATACATCCAATACACTGACCTGCAACAGCCAAACCGGTAAACAGAGGCCCAAAACACAACCACTCCTTATAACACACCCACCCAAAGTTCAAACACAGCCACACCCACAAATGGACCAATAAAAAGGGCCCACACACACAAACCATGAGCCTTTGCAACAGACCCACTGCTGCCAGACCCCACAGACAACCCACAGCACCATACTTGAACCTTGACTACACCTTACACTTGCACACCTTCACACAACCACCTTCACAAACACCCCCATCACATTCACACACACACCTTCACAACCACACACACACACCCACAACCATCCACACCCACACCCCACACCATGCCCACAGACAAGAATCCAAAGTTCACAACAGTGGAGCTGGAGATCCTTGTCAATGAAATCATCAGAGTCGAGCCACAGCTCTTTGGAACATTGGTCAGACAGACCAGCATAGCAGAAAAATCAGCCATGTGGCAGAGGATCGTCGACAGGGTGAATGCTGTTGCGGCCATCAGAAGGACCAGGCATGAATGCCAAGCCAAGTGGTACGATCTGCGGAGGACGGTCCGCCGCAAAATATCTGACGAATACAACCAGGGGAACATCACTGGAGGTGGCCCGCCCCGCAGACCGGTACACTACCATCCCTGGGAGGAGAAGGTGATGCGCACGCTGCCGCCAGTGGGAGTACACGGAGAAGAAGGAGTCGCCGAGCCTGGTGAGTACACAAACATCTCACCTCACATGGGGGGAACCGCATCAACAACCCAACTCCCAATAATGCACGCAACTACCCCAAAGCCATCACCGGACACATCCACACTCCAAAAGCACGCACATGCCACTAGCGGCTACATTCCCCATGCACCAAGCAAGGCCATGCCAAGTCACAGGCCACACAAAACACCAACACAAGACAGGATGTCCGTGATGCCGGGAGGGTGGGCCTCCAAAAAAACATTGTGCAACTCAGAAGCAGACACCAATGCCCTCAGCCCATATGGCCTAGGGCAGAGCTATACAAACAGTGTGTCCCGACACTGTACTGTGTCGCCTGCAAATGGTTACCGCGTCGCAGGATGACATGGGTATGAAGGCCCAATTTGCACATAACAGCAGCTAATGAAGAGGCATCACTGTGAAAGAGTGTCAGCACACACTGCCGCAGCAGCGCAGACTCAGAGACACTCTGCCCAATGGGGGCCGGGAGATTCTAAACAAAGCCACATGAACAAGCCAATGGCCTTTGAAAGACCTGCAAAGTGTGTGTGCCCAGGAAGCTGGGCTGAGGTGACCAAGGGTGACAGACAGACGGAGGGAGAGGGAGAGAGAGGGAGGGAGACAGAGGGCGACAGAGGCCGACAGAGGGAGACAGACAGAGGGAGGAGGGTGACAGAGGGAGGGAGAGAGGGAGACAGAGGGAGACTAAATCACCCTTGGGTGGTGTGGGTATGTCCGCTCGTTGGCAGGTGGACTGTGTGCATGTTGACAAGGTCTGGCAGTGCGTGAAACACCCTGTTTTCGTTAGGAAATCACTGGGCCATGTGTCAAACTGTGCACGAGTAGATCCTTGCTGCAGGCACAAACCTAACCTTACACCCAGTATACCCACTCACTGTGTTTGTTAGAACCCAGTCACAAATGCATAAGTTACCTACCTGCATTCGCCAATAGATATGAAAAAGCACCATTTGCCCACGTACAGTGCAACACGTAAGCCGGTTCTGCATCGCTCGCTAAGCACGCTCGCTACACTGCTCACTGCGTTCAAAAATGATGCAACAACAAAGAGTGTGCCACACATAGGAAAAGTGTTGAAAGCTGTGGCCAAGGGACATACCCATGCACCATGCACAATGCACAGGGACTTGCCAAGTACAGACAAGGTAGATGACACTTGGCCCCGCTGTAGACAGCACAAGGCACCACTGTACACTCAAATACCAACTCCACATGCCACCTACCTACCACAGGAACTCACATTCACTGTCATGCCAGCATGCACCATGAGGGGATAGACACATCACCTGGTAGACCCAATGACAAATCACACCACACCCAACAGCATGCCCGGTCACACACCCCCCCCCCCCCCTTACACAAGCACACACCCCCGGGGCAGCCAACGCAAATTGGCACTCCCACAGTGGATATGTGACACAACAAGACCAATCCATAGCCAAATAAGCATCCCAACACTCATTAGACAGGCCAAATAACCAGGAGTACATACCAATCTGTCCCCCGCAACATACCCATCCACAAGTGCACTGTGAGAGGAATGCTAGACATATCCAACTACCCAGAGGAACTGTGCCAACTTGAGTATGTATGAAACATGGATGTCGCATGAAACACCATTAACACTGTCTCTCTCTCACACACAGGGCAACGCCGTCAATCTCCCCCCAACACTGGGGGGGAAGAATCACAGGACCAGGCTCGGCGTGACGATGATCCCACCAGCAGCGATGACTCTCACCACACCGTGGATGACCCCGACCAACCTGGCCCCTCTGGTGCCCAAGCACCTGCAGCACCTGCGTCAGGTACAACTATGCCAACCACAACCCCCATTCCTGCCACATCCCAGGATACACACAGGAGCCCTGCTCGCACACAACAACGCAGCCAGTCTGACCAGGAGGGACAAGGTACTCCGGGCCCCCAGGAGGAGGCAGGCGACCCCGCAAATGCCATGCCTCAGGGGTCCCGGAGACCCGATGTGCCCACAACGGCAGGCCAGGCTCAAGTGGGCAGGGGTGGTGGGAGTGGAGGACTGCGGAGGCGCGAACCTGACCAGACAGCTGAGGAACCGGTTATGTCACACGCCCGCAACATCCTGGACACATACCGGCGTGACACCAGGGGCATCAGCCAGGCTTTGGAGACCCTCAATGAGATTAAGAACCTGCAGGCCGAGCAATATGCCAGTCAACAGCAACACCAAGGACGGATGGAGGCAAGACTGGCTGAGCTCGTGGCGGTGCAAACGGACATGACCCGTGTACTCCGTCGGATTGCCGAAAACATGGGCAACCCTCCCTGTGCCACCAGGCGAAGATAACCACCAGCCACAGGGAGGGATCAGGAGGAGGAGGATTCGTCCGACGGAGCATCACAGACATCGTCACGGCCTGCTTCTGAGGATCACTGGAGGAAGGTGGGTCGTCCACGCAAAAGACCGTGAGAGTCAGTGGACCATCACCATCTCCCAGGTCACCTGGCCTGGCACCTGGCCCTCTGGCGCAACAGCAGCACCTCATCCAATGACATTCTCTGCCACATGGACTTGCTGGTCACTGTCTGACCAATGTTGACAAAGACTGTGGCATGGACTCATGACTTCCAATGGCAAGGATCCCAACTCCCCCTGTGAACTTTGGATTACAGACACCCGGCGAGCACCACTTTACATCCCCCCAAACACGTACCCCACCACTAATAAAAATCATAGAAATCACAAGATGATGCCGTCATTTTGCATTATTCCATAACATGTGTGTGTTGGAAAGTCAAACCATGCCTGAGTTTTGAAGTAACTCCAACCATGCACACCCTGGGGTCTGAGTCTGGCACAGGACACACATGGGTCACAATGTATCATCCAATACAGACATGGAGCACCATACTCACCCGTGATGGGCCCAACCAGCTGAGGGGGTGCCTGCACAACTGTGCGGACAGACCTATTTCGAAGAGCAACAGTCATGCGCAGAGGTCAGGGATCATGTGGAGTATCCTGGGGTGGGAGTCCCAGGTATGTGTAGCCAGGTGGGAGAACTATGTCGTGCATGCTGGAGTCAGGTGGATGTGGAGAATGGTGGCCAGGCCAAGGTTGGATGCATGGAGATGGCACAATGGGGTCTTGGATGACAGTGCCACAAGGTTGTGTTGGGGTTGTGGTCGTGGGCTGCATCCTGAGTGTGGGCGTGGATTGTGAAGGTCATCCTGCAGCTGACAGTGATCCATTGCAGCTATCTCTGTTGGACGGTGATGTGGCTGGGTCGCCGGATGTTGAAGCAGAGCTGTGCAGATGCACCCTGGATGTGGACAAGTCTCATGGGAGTTGTAACGTACTTCTCCGTAGAGTGCAGGGTAGGATTAGAAACGGATGTTGTAGTTGACCTGGGGGATGGTCTGTCTTGCCTTGAGGTGGATCGAACTGTGGATCTTGTGCATAATGCAGAGTGTGCTGAAGCCTGAGGTACAGATGCTGGTGATCAGCATAGCACATGTGAGCAAGCAATCCATGATGCACACCAGCTCGTGTGCGTGGACACTGTGTGCCTGTGCAGGGCCCTTGCGGGTGGGACACAAGCAGTTGACCCAGCTGTAAGGGGACAATGCGCAGATGAACACCTCAGTCGTGTACGAGTCCAGCATCAGGTGGCCGACGTTCAGCCATCTGCCAATGGATACCATGCATTATTCAATATGAGAACTGGGAAGGACTGCGTCTTTGGGGAGGGTGAGGAGCACCTGGCTGTCAATGGGACACCAGATGATGATGAGATGCAGTGCGCATGTCATGGTGTAGAGGGGGATCCTGGACACTTGTAGACTTACACGCTGAGACATGATACCTGTGCCATGTGTCCCACAACGACACCATACTACATGCAGAGGCCTGGAGTACCACTCCCATGGCCATGTTGGGGTACAGAGCCGGTGGGGAGTAGGAGGGACATGACCTGGTTGGTGTGACAGGGCCTGGAAGGCGTGCCAGCGCTGTGTAGGCAGTTGGAGTTGCACACTCATTATGCAAAGGTGTTGTGTGGGCGATGAGTGCATGCCTGAGTGCATGCAACAGATGTATTGGATGGACATTGCTTGGTGGGTTGCCTCAACATCATGGTGTAGCGTGATGTGGCACATGCAAGGACATGAGGCACGTGCAATGTGCACGTAGCATGTGCAGACGGTCCAGCCTTTGCCACCGCAACTGTGTCACACACAAGCATATTGCACCAAAATGAATGGGTGGAGGGAGGAAGGGGGGTGTGTCTTAGAGGCGTGTGTGTGAGGCCAAATATAGAAACTCTGTGTGCCCTTGCTGCAGGGCCTGCAGCAGCATGCACCATGTCCTGAAAACCATGCCATAAGTTGCACACAAACACAAGCATATCAGAAAGGACTACTGCAAAAGGTGTATGATAAGGAAGGAGTGTCTGGTTCAACATGGCACACACACAGACAATGGATGCACATGCAGCAAAGCGGCCGTTGTGGGGACTGAGATGCCAAAATACCTACACAGCCATGTACATCATGCACAATACATATCATAATCCCTGACAAACAGCTTGCATCTTGCTACTCTACACATAGACTCATATGCACAATCTGTGATAACTATGCCAGACATGCCGCATGCACAGTGGCAAGAGACCTGCATTGACAGAGATGAGGCACCTTGGAGGCTGAGGGACACCTTTATTAGTCATGTTTGCAGGAAGGCAAATGCATCTATATTAACAGATGCACAGGTCATGTGGATGAACATGTGGGACCTACACTGGCACCCCCCTTTGCACCACAGATGCAGGAAATCCATAGAACTGGCACACAAGTGAGGGGTTTGAGGCAAACACCCCGTGCTGCTCACGGAGAGGCTGCTATTCACCATTGAGCCTCTAATGGGGATGTCCCACACTATGTCAACCGGGTGCATCCCGTATGTTTCCGAGGGCAGTGTTACACACATTGATGCCTTCATCACAATCCACAATCACATTACAGATGACTGTCACCAGGTGTGACTATCAATTCAGGTGAATCCAGCTCCATGTCATGTGCTCCATGTCATGTGCCCCATGGTGATTCTACATGTATGCAAAGTAACCAAACATGAACAGGAGCAGTGCACACACATTCAAAACAAATAGCACACCCAAAAAGCCGTGCTGCATCCCTTACCCTAAGGTGAATTTTCGACATGTCCGTGCATGTTACGCTGATTCAGCACACGTTGCTGTTTTCATGAGGAATAGCAGGAGCACAACAATGCCACCAGCAGACAGCATGCGCAAATACCTGGGGATGAGAGACACACAAGAAGTGAGCCAAAAGAAGCACATCTGCATGCATGGGCATGTACTCGACACGTATAAGGTTGTCAACATGCTAGGTGAAAATAGTGTCTCAGGAAAGACATTCTTTTATTACACCATCACTCGAGTGATACATCCAAACACACCTCTGACTCACTTGCCATACATGCAGATGGACCCACACATTGCCACACAAGGCTCAATGCGTGCACACTCAGACACTGCAATTCACCACTAAGCAAAGAAGTTGCGTATGAGCCGACTCCGGATGTCCTCTTCCTCCTCCTCCTCAACATCACTTGCCTCGTCACCAAGCCCCTCATCCTCCACGGGTGGATGTTCCTGCTCATCCGGATCCAGGATGAGTGGCACAGCTTTCTCCACTGCCATGTTGTGCAGCATGCAGCACACAATGAAGATTTTGCAGACCTTCACCGGTGCATATGGGAGTGCGCCGCCGGTCTTGTGGAGGCACCGGAATCGACTCTTCAGGAGGCCACAGGTCCTCTCTATCACTCCCCTGGTCTGCCCATGGGCGTTGTTGTACCGGTGATCGGCAGCCGTTCTGGAGTTGCGGAGAGGCGTGATCAGCCATGGCATGTTGGGATAGCCAGAGTCCCCTACATGGAAACATCATGGACAGAAGTGGGTCAGGAGAAGCAGTAAGACAAAGATGATGCTAAATACAGGACTAACAGAGTATACCCACCAACAAGACATGCTCGTTCGTTGCTCAGCTGCAGCATCATTTCAGGCACCCTGCTACGCCTCATGATGTAGGCATCGTGTGCTGATCCTGGAAAACGAGCACAGACATGGGAAATCACCATGTTAGCAAGACACACCACAAGGGCAGTAATGGAGTGGTAATGTTTGCGATTATGAAAGGCTACCTCCTGTGCCTGTGGTGGTACCAAAGCCACATGTGTCCCATCAATAGACCCAATGACATGGGGCATCCCTCCCAGGGCATAGAAGTCACCCTTGACACCTGTCAACTGCTCAGGAGTTGGGAAATGAATAAACTCATCCAGGTGAACCAACATGGCCTCTAAAAAATCATGCAGGACACGGCTGAACATGGTCTGGGACATGCCACCAACATGAGCTATGGTATATTGAAACGTACCCGTGGCAAAGAAATGTAGGGCTGCCATCACGGGTGTCAGTGCAGTAGGATACCTGTGTAGCGGTTGGAGGTGTGGTGCCAGCCTTGCGGTCAAGTTCGCAATCAACCGTTGGGTGAAGCAGTAGCGGCGTATACAGTCACGTTCCCTCAGGGCAGCCAAGTCTGGCATTGGTCGGGGGAGAGGCGGAGCCCTGCAGTAATTTGGAAGGGACAACGAAGAGTGAGTGCAATACAACAACGATGTCAATGTACTGAGCACATGTTAAACAGCCAATACACATATGCTACATACAGAGTCAGGTCTGTGCAATATATCCTGGACACGTATGCCAGGCAGGTGACACTCCTACCAAGAGCCAGCTACAAACGTGGATTCTTAAGCTCAACATGACATGGCGTGAAACTAGCTGTGGGCCAGTGTAAGTGAACAGGCAGACGCATTACAGGAGTGACAGACATCCACATATGTGCAGAAGAAGGATGTTTATCATACAGACAGGTTGCGGAACACTAGAGGCACAGGTCACATGTCCCTGATAAAAGGACAGACCACACACCTTGCCATGAAGGGGTACATGTCAAGACTGATCACACATACATTGATACTACGCAGATATGTCCTTGTCTCGCAAGTCCGTGTTCGATGCATACATACACATGTCACGTCTCATTCCACATGTGTCCTGGTGTGCACAATAGTGTGCCATGCCCATCTACACACAGGCACATGTTGGATGCAGCAACTGCAGATGCATTTGACGGCACACCAACAGGAAGCTTATGGGAACACATGACACACACATGACATACTCACATCGTGCAACGCCGGTAGTCACATGTCAGGTGCAATAATCCGTGTACCTGGCATCAGGGGTCAGTTGCGGGTGTTGGCGACTGTGCCATGCCAGTGACGCATTGCTCAACAAGTCTGTACTACATGCACACATGTCAAAGGTGTGAAGGGGATGTGTGGCACATAGTGCACCATCACACATGACATGTGTACACAGCTCATCACACATCTATTGGGTTCAAACATGAGGAGATATGTGCCACATCACAGCCTGACACACCTAGGCCCGAGACATGTAGGACTGCACTGACAATGACTTGATGTCCAGCCTTGGCCAAGTATGACAGCTCAATTCCTTTCTGTGTGCCGCCTGTCACCAGTGTAAGGTGTGAAACGCACCGTACACACGCTCTGAGGGCGTGTGTAGGGTCCGTATCACTATGGTAGTGTAGCCGTAGTTGTACGCCATGGTGATACGGTCCGTACACGCGTGTGTAGGGTCCGTATTACTATGGTAGTGTAGCCGTAGGCGTACGCCATGGTGATACGGTCCGTACACGCGTGTGTAGGGTCCGTATCACTATGGTGGTGTAGCCGTACGCGTACACCATGGTGATACGGCCCCTACAAACGCGTGTACGGACCGTATCCCTATGGCGTACCCCTACGGCAACACTACCATAGTGATACGGCCCCTACACACGCGTGTACGGACCGTATCCCTATGGCGTACGCCTACGGCAACACTACCATAGTGATACGGACCCTACACACGCGTGTACGGACCGTATCCCTATGGCGTATGCCTACGGCAACACTACCATAGTGATACGTCCCATAGGCATGGGTACGGGCCGTACCGCCATTGTTGGGGTGCCGTAGGGGTACGGCCCGTACCCACGCCTTGAGAGCATTGGTACGGGTCGCACCACGGCCACCCCTACGTCACCCCAACAATGGCGGTACGGCCCGTACCCACGTCCCATAGGCATGGGTACGGGCCGTACCGCCATTGTTGGGGTGACGTAGGGGTGGGCGTGGTACGACCCGTACCCACGCATGGGTACGGGCCGTACCGCCATTGTTGGGGTGCCGTAGGGATAAGGCCCGTACCCACGCCTTGAGAGCGTGGGTACGGGTCGTACCACGCCCACCCCTATGTCACCCCAACAATGGCGGTACGGCCCGTACCCATGCCTATGGGACGTGGGTACGGGCCGTACCACCATTGTTGGGGTGCCGTAGGGGTACGGCCCGTACCCACGCCTTGAGAGCGTGGGTACGGGTCGTACCACGCCCACCCCTACGTCACCCCAACAATGGCGGTACGGCCCGTACCCACGTCCCATAGGCATGGGTACGGGCCGTACTGCCATTGTTGGGGTGACGTAGGGGTGGGCGTGGTACGACCCGTACCCACGCTCTTAAGGCGTGGGTACGGTGCGTACCACAATTATTGTGTTGCCGGTTCGCGTCCATGTCGACTTCCATTGTGGCGGATGCCGGCCTTGGTGGAGAGGCCCCCGCCCCCCGACATGACCAGGCCCTGGGGGTCAGGTATGTACAGGCCATGTATGATTTTTAACTTGGGTGGGGGTTATGTTTCCTGCCCCTGCCCCCCCCTTTGCCCCTGGGTGTTGTTCTGAGCTTCTGCGGCGTCTGCGTCGGTTCCTGTACACCAGGTGGACTGCTATGAGGGCCAGGATGACACGTAGGTTGGGGTCCATGGCTGTCCGTCGCGTACAGGTTCTCCTTCTGCTCGTCGTCCTGATTTCCCGGCAGTTTTTGGCTGCCGTAAAATATAATCCGTGCGGAGTGACGTGGGCACAGATCGTACTTGCTGGTTCGTGAAACGCTGCCTGACTCCGTCCGGACGTCATGTCCGCGGTGTCCCGGATCCGATTTGTATGTATTTTTTTGCCGGTCGGTGTTTTTTACGATTCGTACGGAAATGGTGTTTCTGTACGAATCGTACTAGCGGGTTTGTAAGGTGTTTTTCCCGGGTACGAGTCGGACTGAGAAAACGCTCCGTCCGACGGTTCGTACCCGGGTTTTACAGGATCGGAATCGGCACCATAGTCTCTAATATGTCTGCTTGCAGTCTACATAAGATAGTTGCGTGTGTTTTCATCCAATTATTTTCAGAAAATGTTGGAGTAAGTATTTCATGCAGCGGCTTAACACACTCAGCACAGTGTGGCAAGTAAGCTCTTTCAAACGTAAGAAACCTAATCAGGGCTTGTAACTTTTTAATTTTTTTGGGAGGTTGTTAAGTAGCACAGTTGTGCAGGAAGGTGGATGCCAATCTTTTACCCTCACTGCATATATCACAGCCAAGGAAAATCACATTAAACTATGCAATTTTTTAATTCTTTAAACTGATGTTATATACATGTAGGGCTAAAAGTGTCACAATACTGTCTACCCTAGCCAGGTGTTCAGTCAAGTCATTGCCTGTTGTATAAATGCTGCCGATATATGATAGCACCTCTAGATCTGATAAGATCTCCATCATCTTTGTAAAGCCAATTTTATACTTGTGAAGCAATCCTGTCTACGCATAGTGAAAACTGCTGAATGAAAAAACAGTTAGATACTGTTATTCAGGGGTATATTTTGACTAAAAAATCCATTAGATATATCTAATGTTGTTTCGTATTTTTTTCTGACTAGATTTATCATTAATTCAGTGCCGCAAGTGTTTTGTATAGTATGTGTGCGTGTTTGGGCATTTAAATTCCTATAATCTAAAACTATTCTATAGGAGCAGTCAGATTTTCACATCGGAAAAAAAAGACTGTCCATGGAAGATTGACAAGGCTCTATTATGTCTTGATATTGTAAATTATCTGAAAATAAATGTTATATTGAGCTTAGCTTCTAGCTTAAGAGGATACTGACCAAGCACTTGAGGGTTACTCCTTAAGGGAATCACATGTTGAACAAATTCTTTGTCCCAGTCCAAGTTGTTTCTATATAATAGAGGACCCTCCTTTAAGACCTCATGCATATTTTCACTTGAGTTCTTCAGGTGCCAGGGAGGAGCAATATTACCTCTGCACCTCAAGGTGCATCCCTTATGAAAGCCAGAAGCCTGTCATCATCTGCGAAGATGATGTCTTAAGCATGCAACAAATGGGACCACAATATAGCTTTGATTTTGAGCAATGTCACCCTCAATTTGTACTCCTACAGCATAAACCCTGTCTTGAGGATTTATATGTCAATTCGCAGTCTCATCCGGTATGTATTCTTTATCTGTATTCACCACTAGATGCTCCTTGAGAGTCTGGAAAACTATTGTCCTGTATTCTGCACTGTTCAGAAGCACTACTGTCCAAGTCCTATTCCAATCAATCAATCAGGGAATTGTAAGCGCGCTACTCACCCGTGAGGGTCTCAAGGCGCTGAGGAGGAGTGGGGGGGGGTCCGCAGATCTGTTTAGCCGAAGAGCCAGGTCTTGAGGGCCTTCCTGAAGGTGTTCAGGGAGGGGGCGCGTATGATGTCTGCCGGTAGCTCGTTCCAGGTCTTGGCTACAATGCGAGAGAATGATCTTCCACCTGCTCTGACTCTGTGGATGCATGGGGTCTCGGCCAGTGCGAGGTTGGAAGATCGGAGGTTTCTTTTGGGTACATGGAAGTTGATTCTGTCATTGAGGTATTTGGGTCCGTTGTTGTGTAGGCATTTGTAGGCGTGAGTGAGGATTTTGAAAGTGACTCTTTTCTCTACGGGGAGCCAGTGGAGACTTCGTAGGTGTTGGCTGATGTGTTTGTGTCGGGGGATGACGAGGACGAGTCTGGCGGCGGTGTTCTGTATTGTCTGGAGTTTGCGGAGTAGGGACTTGTTGATGCCGGCATAGAGTGCTATTTCATAGTCCAGTCTGCTGGTGATGAGTGTGTGGGTGACTGCCTTCCTTGACTCAGGGGGGGTCCACTAGAAGGTCTTGCGGAGGATGCGGAGGGTGTTGAAGTAGCTGGAGGTGACGGCGTTGACCTGTCGGTTCATGGTGAGTGATGAGTCGAGTACGATGCCGAGGTTCTTGGCGTGGTCTGAGGGGGTAGGTGGGCTTCCGAGGGCGGTCGGCCACTAGGTGCTGCCCCATGCAGAAGGGGTGGTACCGAGGACGAGGACTTCTGTCTTTTTGGCGTTGAGCTTTAGGCAGCTGTTGGTCATCCAGACTGCGACGTCTTGCATTCCTTTCTGGAAGTTGAGTTTGGCAGTGGTGAGGTATTTGGTGAGGGAGAGGATGAGCTGGGTGTCGTCGGCATAGGATACGATTTTGAGGCCGTGTTGTCAGACGATGGCTGCGAGGGGGGCCATGTAGATGTTGCAGAGGGTGGCGCTCAGGTATGAACCCTGTGGGACTCCGCAGGTGATTTTCGTGGGGTCGGAGAGGAAGGGTGGGAGTCTGATCCTTTGGCTTCTTCCGGTGAGGAATGATCGGATCCAGTCCAGGGCTGTTCCTTGTATGTCTGCGTCGTGTAGTCTGGCGACTACTGTGCGGTGGGAGACAGTGTCGAAGGCCGCTGATAGGTCGAGTAGGATGAGAGCTGCAGAGTGGCCTTGGTCCAGGAAGCTGCGGATGTCGTCTGTGGCGGCGACTAGGGTGGTCTCTGTGCTGTGGTTGCTTCGGAATCCGGATTGGGATGGGTCGAGGACGGTGTTCTCTTCAATGAATCGTGTCAGTTTCCTGTTGACTGTTTTCTCTGCAACTTTGGCTGCGAAGGGGAGGAGCGAGATGGACCGATAGTTCTTGAGGTTGGTGGGGTCAGCTGTGGCTTCTTGAGCAGGTGTCTGACTTCTGCGCGCTTCCAGTCAACTGGAAAGGTGCCTGTTTTGAAGGTGGTGTTGATGGTGCGTTGTAGTTCAGGTGCGATGGCGGCTGCGGCTCTGTGGTAGATGTGAGGGGGGCAGGGGTGGGTGGGGGCTCCGAGTGGATCCTTTTCATGGTCGAGGTGGTGTCTTCACCCGTGATTGGTGTCCAGTTGGAGATGGTGGGCTGGCTGATGTTTCTGGGGGGTGGGGGGCCGTCTGTGGCACCTGGTGGATGGTCTATGAAGTTGTCGTAGAGGTTTTTGATGTTGAGGTGGAAATAGGTTCCAAGCTTGCCGCAGAGGTCTTAGGATGGGGTGATGTCTGTGGCTTTGCTGTGTGGGTTGGTGAATTCTTGAATGACACTGAAAAGTTCCTTGGAGTTGGCCAGGATTTTGTTGTCGATGAAGTTCCTCTTGGTGGCTCTGATCTGGTTGTGGTAGTCCGTCATGGCGTCCTTGTTGGTGGTGTGGTTTTCGGTTGTCTTGGTGTTTCTCCAGTTTTTCTCCAGACGTCCGCAGGTGCGTCTGGCTTCTTGGAGAGCGGTGGTGAACCAGGCGGCTTTCCTGGGGCATTGTCTGTCGGGTTTGTGTAGCGGGGCGAGCTCGTCTGCGCAGTTGGAGATCCAGGTGTGGAGTTCTCTGGCTGCATCATTTGCATTGGGTGCCCATGTGTGGTTGTCTCGGGTGAGGGTGGAGTTAAGTTACTCGTCGGTAACCTTGCTCCAGTTCCTTCGTGGTGAGCATGGTGCTGGTTAGGGTGCATAGGGTTTGTTGATGGCAAAGTGTACGCAGTGGTGGTCGGTCCATGGCTGCTGCGTTGTGTGGCTAAATTGGACGCGTTTCCTGTCGCAAAGATGGGGTCGAGGGTGTGTCCTGCTCTGTGGGTCTGTGTGTTGACGAGTTGTTTAAGTCCCATGCTGGCGAGGTTGTCACAAAGGATAGTGGAGTTGGGGTTGCGGGGGTTATCGAGGTGGAAGTTCAGGTCTCCAATGAGTATGTAGTTTGTTGAGGCGATTGCGTGGGGTGCGATGAAGTCGATGATGGTGGTGGCAAAGGGTGTTTAGGGGTCTGTAGACGAGGGTTCCTCGGAGTGTAGCTTTGGGGGTGGTCTAGATCTGGAAGGGCAGGTGTTCGGCGGAGGAGAAGGTTTCGCTGGAGGTGGTGAGGCGAAGGGTGCTCTTGTGGGCGATGGTGAGGACCCCTCCTGAGTGGTTGGGGCGGTCTTTCCTCTGGATCTTGTATCCGCCTGGGATGGCGGTGCGGATGTCAGGGGCGGAGGATGCGTTGGTCCAGGTCTTTGTGAAGAAGGCGATGTCGGGCTAGAGAGAGTCGAGTAGGTTCCAGATTTCCATGGTGTGTTTGTGTACGGAGCGCATATTGAGAAGAATGCATTTTAGGGTGTCGCTGGTGCTGGCGTCGGCGGTATTGGAGGCCGGGGTGGCGGTGAGGGTCTGGCAGCAGTGGAGACAGGAGAACTGGCCGTGGGTCGTGTTCGGTGAGACCTGTTGGCATTCTTTAAGTCTTCCAGGGTTGAGTGTGAGGAGGGTGGTGGTGTCATTGCGATGGGTAGTGGGAGGGTTCCCGGCGCTGGCCGCGGACGGGCTTGCCTTTGGCCTGCCAGCGTGCGCGCCCACTTCGCGCAGTGGCCGCCATTAAGTAGGGGAGGTGGGAGGAAGGAGAGCCTGGGAGGTGGGAGCGGGGAATTCCAGGGGGAGGGCCCGCAGGGGCAGCAGCGACGAAAGGCGAAAGCAACAGGCAGGCACGAGAAAATAAAAACAGTGGTGGAATTAGAGCAAGACACAGATGGGCACAATAACAGTGGCACAACAGGGAAAAATTAAGACAAAAAAAACGTCTGAGAAAGGTTACAGTGGTTGCAGGCAGTCTGGTCCTAGTTGGAGCGGGCAGCAGGCGCAGGAGCGGGCAGCAGGCTCGAACCTCCCAGGGAGGAGGTCGGGTCTGGAGGCAAGAGACGGCACAGCAGAGCTGCGGGGGCAGAGTGGACCTAGACCGAGGGTCGGCGGTCTTACTCTCCGACCCTTCCACAGAAGTATCCGTAGTTTGTAGGGCATGCTTTTTTGATAAACCGACTACTTACTTTTTCTAATGGTCTGAACCTTTCTCTTCCTTCTTTATACTAATAAGTTCACGAGTTGGCTCACTTTTCTGTTTGACATACTTTCTGTTATAGTCAGTCCATACACTCCTTTCTGTCCTTTTACTGCCCCCAAAGTCTGGTAAAAATGGGAAGAAAAGCTATCAGAACACTAACATTGATCCGTCTTTCGATTTTATAATGGTCCCCCAAATTATATCCACCCCTACTGGACTCCTGTGTTAGAGGGGATCGTATTCAGTTTTTTTGTTTCACTTTCTGCTTTTTCTTAGCCTCCACTGCAGCTTTCTCCTTACTGGAGCCCTTAATCCCAGGTTTTGCTATGCGTTGCGGTTTTGGGGCTTGAGATTCATAGGGATCTTGGCCCGATGAGGTGTAAGCTTTGCTTCCAGCCAATGGGAAACTGATAGAACGGCAGCATCTCCTTGAATGTTACTCAGAACTATCAAGGAAACTGTCTTAAAAATTACCTATTCATTTAATCCCTTAATCAAGAGCAGGTGCGGGCCCATGCTCATTCTTTACTTCTTTTAACACCTCCAGTAACATCGCTAGTAAGGGTGTGCCATGTGTAGTAGTATAAATACTCTCAAATGTTGTTCACTCTTCTGCAGGGGGTACCATACCAAGTGGAACACACATAGTTGACATCCTATGTCTTTCCTGGAGTGTTGTGTGAGGACAGACTATTTCTAGCTGATCATTTTTACAAGCAATACAAAAAGGAGTCTCGCCTTGTTTTGTGGGCAATTTGCCCCAGGATAGCATTAGTAGTCTGTGGACTAATTGCCTGCTTAGCAGGAAGTGCTTGCTGTGCAGGGCCAGGAACAACTGTTCCTAAAGCAGGCGATTGTAGAAGATATTGTCAAAGTAACCTTTAAATGGCCACTAATAGGTTTAGAAAGTGTCTTACTTCTGCAGCTGTCAGGATAAGGTGTATAGCCTGATAGTACCGGACAGGTAACCCGTTCGTTATTCAAGGGACCCAGTCTAACATTTTGAACTACATGTGGCAGTTGACTACCAAGGCATGCTTGGTGTCTTGAAATTTTAATTGGCCTTCTAAGTTGTGACAGGGTTCATAATTAGCCAGAATTGCAGCTGCTTGATATGTATGACAATTTCCCATGATGGGATCAAACTCAACCCATGTGTAAAATATTACAAAACATGATGTAGTAGGTGCATTTATTACGAAAGTTAGACCCCCCTATCCCATCGCCCATGTTAGGAAACCACTAGCCAAACGTTTTTGTATAAATGGTGCCCTGAAATGTTCCCCGTATGGGAATAGGCAGTGCCATTTATAAAATAAGGGCTTTATCAGTTACAAAACTGTGAGAGGAAGTTCGATGGACTGCAACCAGCCCGAAGCCCAGTGAGCATTACTTGATAGCGACGCATTCTAGGTAATGATCAATCCTGTGAGACAGCACAAAAAAACATGAATGTATTCCAGCAGACTTAACTATCACACTGCAAGGAATAATGATGAGAATAAATATTTATTTATCTTTAAAACCCATGCCTAAATAAAAAGTATATATAATTTGAAAAAGGGGATACCTAGAAGGAATGTATATAATGATTATAAAACTAAAGCTAAAAAGGACGCAAAACAGTTGTAAATGCACGGCAGCTCTGGGTTGGCGTAAGTCCAGCGCCACACATGGCCAACCACTGGTATTGCAACACTTTTCATAGCAAATAATGAAAGCAGGGACTGAAAATAGAAGCCCCGTGAACTAATGTTAAATTAATTTAAATAATTTTAGCCTTTCAAAAATTAAATTAAATGTAATGTAATGTTAAACACATTTTATATAAATAAAACATAATTATTAGTTCATTAAAAATATGTCTAATAATTTATTATAAAAATTAATGTAACTTTAAAAATACCTAACTAAATGAATTTAAATTAATGCTATAAATAAGGTTTAATACATTTTACTTCATAATAAATAAATAAATATAAATGTTGTACTTCATATACTTCAAGGAGGATTTTGAAAAATTGAAATCTTGGTAAAATCATTTTAATTTAATATATTCAAAATAATTAAATATTTAAGCCAAAATTACGTTAATAATATTGAAACATTTTTTTTATTTTGTTCCAAATTTACAATCGTTTTTCATAACTGTACATTTGAATTAAAACTATTTTTTAAATGTTTTATGTTTTAGACAGTTCTTCATACTATGACATTGAGCGATCTCCACCCTGGTAGAGGAGACCTCTGCCTATTATGAAAAGCTATTTTACAATTAGGCTGTACCCCCTGAATTCAAGGGGTGGGGACACATGAGCCTACCCTTTTGACTTACTTTGCTGGTGAATAACCAAATGTTGTAAAGGTACATAAAAGGATAGATGTACTTGTATAAAGCTATACATGTAGATTTACCTTTGTGAATAGGGAACTTTGTGATGTTTACCATTAGAATTGCGAATCAGTGATGAGTACCATATCCAGAGAAGCTACTGATAGCTCAGTCTAATTAAACAGTAGAAGACACACGAAACCGGTCCTAGGATACTTGGTTCCAGTCCAGGGAGGACCTGGCTTGGCAGTTTGGGCTGGACTGCTCCCATGAGGCACAGGGTCAAGACTGATTTGCATATGGCTGGGTTCAAACAGGAATGGCATGGTGAGCAAAAAAACAATGGATTTAGGCCCAGATCTCTGTACTGGGGTGAATGTATGACATTGTTCTGCATTCTGTCCATCAACTTTTGTTTTTGCATTTGTCACCCCGAGTAGGTGGGACAGGTATGCTCAGACGTGAGTCCCGTGCTCTCCATGCCACTGGAATCAAGCTATCCTGGCTGAAGAGGGGTGAAACCCCGAAACCGGTCCTAGGATGCGTGGTTCCAGCCCAGGGAGGACCTGGCTTGGCAGTTTGGGCGGGACTGTTCCCATGAGGCACAGGGTCAAGACTGATTTGCATATGGCTGGGTTCAAACTGGAATGGCATGGTGAGCAAAAAAACGATGGATTTAGGTCCAGATCTCTGTACTGGGGTGAATGTATGACATTGTTCTGCATTCTGTCCATCAACTGTTTTTTGCCTTTGTCACCCCGAGTGGTACGGGTATGCTCAGACGTGAGTCCCGTGCACTCCATGCCACTGGAATCAAGCTATACTGGCTGAAGAGGGGTGAAACCCCAAAATCGGTCCTAGGATGCTTGGTTCCAGTCCAGGGAGGACCTGGCTTGCAGTTTGGGCTGGACTGTTCCCATGAGGCACGGGGTCAAGACTGATTTGCATATGGCTGGGTTCAAACTGGAATGGCATGGTGAGCCAAAAAACGATGGATATAGGTCCAGATCTCTGTACTGGAGTGAATGTATGATATTGTTCTGCATTCTGTCCATCAACTGTTGTTTTTGTAATTAAACAGTGGAACCCACTAGATGTGTGTGGGTAGATGTGTCCACATACAGGGCCATATTAGACGAATGCTTGCAAAATACTAGGTGACGGTGACTGGTTGCTGTAGGATGTGACTAGTAAATATTTATATCAGAAAGGAGAGGACATAATTTGGTATGTTACAATTCATAATTTGCTTGTTTAATGTAGCTACGCAAACAACAGGAGAACTACTGAGTTTAGCAAATGTTACAAGTATCATTGACAGTGGCACAAATGTATTATTTTTAGGCACTAAATTTAGAAAAAGCAGGAGTGAGATTAACATCCATAGCTATTTGAATGGAATGTGGCTTTTTTTAATTTGTTTGACTAGGTGGGAATCTGTTAGATGCTACGTGCAGATAGTATAAATATATTTAAAGAGACAAGAGTGAACTTATAATGTCTGAGAGAACACAGGTGTTAATGCCATCTTCTTTTTTCGGTCTCCATCGGTCTCTAGGTTTGTAAGCTTAACGCTATATCCATTGTTATGACTTATTCTGGCATTTATGGTTTTGACGTGCATTATTATATACCAACATAAGCACATGAAACAAACGTATACCACAATGAAGGTGCCTAATCGTATAGTGAATGGCTATATTACAAACAGCTAAGATTAATGTTGAAAATGTATTGTATTCATATATTGTTTAACAACTAATAATCATTTGTAAGATGCAAATTGTATACAAAAACATTATATTTTTTAGAAGACATTATTTCAAACATGCCAATAACTTTTAAAGGGGTGAAGAATCCTGGACTGGTATTTGGGTACACATAGGCATCAGATACGAGTTTGGTGGTAAAAACTACCAAATTTGCACATTAGGTAAATATTGATTTCACTGGGTTTAGTAAATATCATGCCTGTTAAGTAACACTGATTATGAATTTTTACTGCACACCAGAAAATCAGTATTTATCACATACATTAAATACCGAATGTGTGCTATTTAGTGCATGTGGTAAATACTGCACGCAATAAATAGCACATGCACAAAACATCAGGAAGTGCACATTTTTAGGTATGGGAAGTTCATGGAGTGAAAAAATTAATCCCTAGAGAGCATAAACAGCCAGAGCAACAAACAGAAGGAACTCAGGACACCCCCCAAGCACACCATCAACTCGCTCTAGTATGGGAGTGTGCAAGCATTTATTTTGTGTGGACAAAGTACTTTGAAACAAGTTCAAAAGAATCCATTGCCGTCCTCTGATATCACTCAGTCATCACAAGCAGAAGTTTGCCAAATTCCATCACAGACACCAGTAGGGGAAGAAAAAACACATTTACAGATCCTGCGCTGATGGGTACTATTCAAGGAGGTGGTAAGACACCATGACCATCTATGAGTCATCTCATGCTGATTTTTACTGTGAATGGTGCATAATTACACAATGTGGTGTAATAGCATCATTTTTTTTTTTTTATAATAAGCATTACGTGAAATTCCCATATAATTTTGCCCAGGCCTAGTTTGATCCAAGTCACCTAAAACAGCTTTCAGTATAGGCAAGTTCACATTACACAGCATTTGCACATTAATAGTATGCTTCAAATTATGGTTGAAGCACACTTGCCAACTGACTCTAGGATGTTGGGAAATTCTGCTCTAGCATAGTTGTTTGCTCTGCTGGCACTGGCTTTGTGGTCCTCCAAAGTGAACTGTGTATGCTGTCCACTTACTCTGCAAAGCATCAATCACTAAGCAGAGTATTTTGCTGAAGGTTGATTGAGAAATGCCATGCACAAATCCTGCTGTCCACCGTGTAGTGCCTGGTGCAAGAAATTCTAGTGCTGCTAACATTTCAGGATGAGGGATGGGAATGGACCCCTATGTTGGACTCCAGAATACTCATAACGAGGTATGTTTTGCACTGTGGCCATGACAAGCTTATATATCCTCAGGATCTCAAGCTGATTCATGTTTATGGGTTCCAGCCTTACTCTGCCAGTTCTGGCTTTCAAAAATCATTGTTGCATCATTTGAGGTCATTGATTGGGGGCCTGTTTTCCATTCTCATGCTGCATGGTTTATTGTAGCAGAACAAGGATCTGGCATACCAAGATATTGTGGCCTAGCAATGTAGCATTCATGGTGGTGTACTGCGTAATGGAAGTGTGAGCTGCTGCAATCTACCTGTGAGACCTTCACCTGTCCATAGCTGTTTGCATGAGTCGTACACTGAGTGCAGGTATGCGTGTGAGTTAGTTGTGGTCAGTTTCTCACTAACAGGTACATGCCAGATTGAAATTTAGCTTCCTGACATGCATGACCTTTGACCTAAAAGTGCCACCCATCACCATCTGAGACAGCTTGCTATATGAAAGGCCCTGCAGCGGAATATGGAAAATTTTAGATTTTTCATTTGAAATTCACTCAATGTGAGAACGTTTGTTGCTGCAGTATCTGAGTTAAGGGACAGTCAGAACCCATTGAAACCTGTCAATCCCAGACATTTCTGAAAAAAAAGACAACCAAACTAGTCTAGGGTTGTGTGGCCTGTGGGGATCCCAGCATGTTTTCTGACTCAAATTGCCCTGCAAACGTAAAACTTTGGCTAGCATCACAGTTATTCCTCACATTTCTGTAGGAAGAAAGTTATGGAATCTGGAGGAATCTACGAACGTCCTACCATCCAGTTTCCCACACTTCATCCCGCTATAAAATTGACTCCACTTTTGTGGGCGGATCTATTGTTTGCAGCAGGAACTTGGCAAAACCAGGTTAAGTTAGTGGGATCTCATTGAGGCTTTCACTTGGTTACAGTTTTGCCGTGTTTTTAGGTCTCGCCTGCATGCACTGGTCTGGCAAGACTTATTGAGAGGGCTCCAAAAAGTGCTACCAGGCCAGCCTAGAGCTGGCCTGGTACCTACTGGCGGTTGCCAGTAGGTAGTTATAGTTAGTTAGTTAGGACCCTGTTTCCATAGGAAATCCGCAACATTCTATTTTGAATAACTTTGGCGCCTGTCGACGAATCCTCGCGAATTTCTCAAAATAGGTGGGGCGCTACGCTCCGCTCCTACCCTGAAAGTCTCGGGGGGATTCGTCAAGCGGGGGCTGAGATAAAAGGGGGGTCCCAAAACGCGTTTTTCCCATGCATTTTTCCATAGGACCTTTAGACAGGGCTACAGCCCGAACGGCTGAACAGAATTACTAGAAATTTGGCAGAGAGGTAGTCCTCAGGTCAAGGAAGTGCCTTTTGTAGGTTTGGTGTAAATCTGTTCAGTAGATTCTGAGAAAATAGCCTTTAAATCAATATATATATCTGAGCCAGCTTACGGTACGCTTACCGTAAGCTTACCGTACGCGTACGGTGGCGTGCGCGAGCGCGATTCTGATTGGCTGTTAGATCTTAGTAAACATTCGAATCGGCCGAAACCAGGAAGCGGCGGCCGCCATTTTGTGTATTTCACTCCGGTAAAAAAGAGTGATATCTTGAAAAGGGGGCAAGGGAGTGAGTTACAGACCCCCTAACATTTGTAAGGGGGTCAAAGAAGGACAGAAAAGTACAAAGAAAACATTTATTTATTTTTTAAAAAAATCACGGGGTACGCGTACGGTAAGCTTACGGTAAGCGTACGGTAAAAAAAAAAATAAAAAAAAAAAATGAAATTCAGATTTAAGTGTTTAGATATTAGGGGGCTCTAAAAAGAGCCGTTGTGTTTATTAAGTGATTTTTTAGTGGTACCTACAAGTAAGTACCGATGCAGAGTCTAAGGTTCAAGAGGAAGACTCTGTTCCCTTCATCATTGAAGTGCACACCATCTCCTCTATAAATGTCTTGCATGTCGTAACGCAAGTTGTTGTGGTAAATGGAACCCATACCATAGTCACGGAGGAAAGCAGAAACAGATTTGTTGACGTGCTTTCTTGCTTTGTCAATCTGCGGACAGAAATGATTGGACCAGTTCCATTTTTGCCTTTGGCATATGTTAGAAAACACAAAGGCAGTTTTAGGGAAAAGTGAAAACAGTTGTGCAAAGGTGTCCTTCATAAGCATTTCCAGACCTACCCCAGTCAAAGTGCCTAGGTCATTGCCACCACAGTGCACTATTATGAGGTCAGGGTGTTGGATTTGCATGAAGGATTTCACCAATGGCATCAATTGGTGCCACTTTAACCCTCTCTGACCAATCCATTTAATGTCTACATTTGGCAAAGCAAGGTCTCTCACCATACCTGTTTTCTCTGCAAACTTTTCACTCCAGAAGACATAGCTGTGCCCTACAATCCACACTGTGAACATCTTCAAAGGAGAACTGGATGCACTCAGGAGGTGTCTTTCAGTAGAATGGCAATATGAAAAGAAAGACAGTTTGGAAATGGAGGCATACATATTTTTTTCAAAAAAAAAAGAACTGATTGGCTGTTTCATACCATTCTAGAATAAAAACTAGGCTGTATGTGTAAATTAATAGAAGCATGTTTTGTATTGGTACAGAAAAATGTGTTACCAAAGAACAGTACTATGGATTTGCTGTTAGGTTTGAAAAGTCAAGCACTCTTGCTCTGTGGAATTGAAACATTGTTTGGCGAACTTCTGACCTGACTCCACACAGCAGTGTTCCATGAGCTGTTGCTATGGTAGCAGGCAGAAGTCAAGTTGGGGGAAGGGTACTAGGCAGAAGTCAAGTTGGGGGCAGGGTACTTTTGGAAAAGTGTTGGTTTTCAACCAATAGAAATGTGTGATTACATTTGAAAAAAAGGGGCAAGCACTGAGATTTGAAACTTACATGTATATGTGTGGAAAAATAGAGGGAAACTTTGCCATTATCTGGTTCTGCTGAGAGGAGAGAGGTGTAGAGAACAGAGATCCTGGCTCTGATAATCTGCTGTTTGAGTGCCACATTTCTTTCACAACTAACTAATTTTAAAGGTGAGGTTAGAGTTTGAGAGGGGATGTATATGGTAAATTAAGAAATGAATAATAGAAATGTAATTCTTTTTGTTGAAGTTGCGTTTATTATTTTCTGTTTTGGGAGAAATTTAAATGTGAGGAACATGTAAAATAATATGGACTATGTTTTCACGATAAATTAAGGTGTATTGGTATAAAAAATGAATAGTTTAAGGGTTTGAGGTTGGACTCAGTAATGCAAATACATTCAGCATCACTAAGGCTGGTTGCCCTTGGTGGAATGTAGGCAGTCACCCAGGTTACACATGTTGGGAAATATAGGCAGAGATTTATTGTGTACAACTCTGGTAATTTTATATTTGCATTAGTAGGAAAAAGAGGGAGCGATTTTTTGGTGCAGAAGCAGACTCTTAGCACACACCCAGCTCCTTTCCATGTATAATCATGCACAGTATTTACAAGCGAGTGGGGTTTGAGGTTTCAGTCTGTAATGCAAATACATTCAGCATCACTAAGGCTGGTTGCCCTTGCTGGAGTGTAGGCAGTCACCCAGGATACACATGGTGGTGGTCTGAAAAAGCAGTTTGGACATGTGCATTTAAAAAAATCTGAAAAGTGGATTCATAATGTGTCAGTCTGTAAAAGTGATTATCACTTGCCAAAAAAAAAGAGCAGTAAGTGTGCATTCAAATTGGCAAAGAAATTTCATTTTGTGACTAATGTGAAAACATGACTCTGTGTGCAAATAGGAATTACAGGCAGAGATTTATTGCGTTTTGCTCTGGTGATTTCACAGTTGCATTAGTAGGAAAAAGGGGGAGCGATTTTTTGGTGCAGAAGCAGACTCTTAGCACACACCCAGCTCCTTTCCATGTATAATCATGCACAGTATTTACAAGCGAGTGGGGTTTGAGGTTTCAGTCTGTAATGCAAATACATTCAGCATCACTAAGGCTGGTTGCCCTTGCTGGAGTGTAGGCAGTCACCCAGGATACACATGGTGGTGGTCTGAAAAAGCAGTTTGGACATGTGCATTTAAAAAAATCTGAAAAGTGGATTCATAATGTGTCAGTCTGTAAAAGTGATTATCACTTGCCAAAAAAAAGAGCAGTAAGTGTGCATTCAAATTGGCAAAGAAATTTCGTTTTGTGACTAATGTGAAAACATGACTCTGTGTGCAAATAGGAATTACAGGCAGAGATTTATTGCGTTTTGCTCTGGTGATTTCACAGTTGCATTAGTAGGAAAAAGGGGGAGCGATTTTTTGGTGCAGAAGCAGACTCTTAGCACACACCCAGCTCCTTTCCATGTATAATCATGCACAATATTTACAAGCGAGTGGGGTTTGAGGTTTTAGTCTGTAATGCAAAGACATTCAGCATCACTAAGGCTGGTTGCCCTTGCTGGAGTGCAGGCAGTCACCCAGGATACACATGGTGGTGGTCTGAAAAAGCAGTTTGGACATGTGCATTTAAAAAAATCTGAAAAGTGGATTCATAATGTGTCAGTCTGTAAAAGTGATTATCACTTGCCAAAAAAAAAGAGCAGTAAGTGTGCATTCAAATTGGCAAAGAAATTTCGTTTTGTGACTAATGTGAAAACATGACTCTGTGTGCAAATAGGAATTACAGGCAGAGATTTATTGCGTTTTGCTCTGGTGATTTCACAGTTGCATTAGTAGGAAAAAGGGGGAGCGATTTTTTGGTGCAGAAGCAGACTCTTAGCACACACCCAGCTCCTTTCCATGTATAATCATGCACAGTATTTACAAGCGAGTGGGGTTTGAGGTTTCAGTCTGTAATGCAAATACATTCAGCATCACTAAGGCTGGTTGCCCTTGCTGGAGTGTAGGCAGTCACCCAGGATACACATGGTGGTGGTCTGAAAAAGCAGTTTGGACATGTGCATTTAAAAAAATCTGAAAAGTGGATTCATAATGTGTCAGTCTGTAAAAGTGATTATCACTTGCCAAAAAAAAAGAGCAGTAAGTGTGCATTCAAATTGGCATAGAAATTTCGTTTTGTGACTAATGTGAAAACATGACTCTGTGTGCAAATAGGAATTACAGGCAGAGATTTATTGCGTTTTGCTCTGGTGATTTCACAGTTGCATTAGTAGGAAAAAGGGGGAGCGATTTTTTGGTGCAGAAGCAGACTCTTAGCACACACCTAGCTCCTTTCCATGTATAATCATGCACAGTATTTACAAGCGAGTGGGGTTTGAGGTTTCAGTCTGTAATGCAAAGACATTCAGCATCACTAAGGCTGGTTGCCCTTGCTGGAGTGTAGGCAGTCACCCAGGATACACATGGTGGTGGTCTGAAAAAGCAGTTTGGACATGTGCATTTAAAAAAATCTGAAAAGTGGATTCATAATGTGTCAGTCTGTAAAAGTGATTATCACTTGCCAAAAAAAAAGAGCAGTAAGTGTGCATTCAAATTGGCAAAGAAATTTCGTTTTGTGACTAATGTGAAAACATGACTGTGTGCAAATAGGAATTACAGGCAGAGATTTATTGCGTTTTGCTCTGGTGATTTCACAGTTGCATTAGTAGGAAAAAGGGGGAGCGATTTTTTGGTGCAGAGGCAGACTCTTAGCACACACCCAGCTCCTTTCCATGTATAATTATGCACAGTATTTACAAGCGAGTGGGGTTTGAGGTTTCAGTCTGTAATGCAAATACATTCAGCATCACTAAGGCTGGTTGCCCTTGCTGGAGTGTAGGCAGTCACCCAGGATACACATGGTGGTGGTCTGAAAAAGCAGTCTGGACATGGGCATTTAAAAAAATCTGAAAAGTGGATTCATAATGTGTCAGTCTGTAAAAGTGATTATCACTTGCCAAAAAAAAAGAGCAGTAAGTGTGCATTCAAATTGGCAAAGAAATTTCGTTTTGTGACTAATGTGAAAACATGACTCTGTGTGCAAATAGGAATTACAGGCAGAGATTTATTGCGTTTTGCTCTGGTGATTTCACAGTTGCATTAGTAGGAAAAAGGGGGAGCGATTTTTTGGTGCAGAAGCAGACTCTTAGCACACACCCAGCTCCTTTCCATGTATAATCATGCACAGTATTTACAAGCGAGTGGGGTTTGAGGTTTCAGTCTGTAATGCAAATACATTCAGCATCACTAAGGCTGGTTGCCCTTGCTGGAGTGTAGGCAGTCACCCAGGATACACATGGTGGTGGTCTGAAAAAGCAGTTTGGACATGTGCATTTAAAAAAATCTGAAAAGTGGATTCATAATGTGTCAGTCTGTAAAAGTGATTATCACTTGCCAAAAAAAAAGAGCAGTAAGTGTGCATTCAAATTGGCAAAGAAATTTCGTTTTGTGACTAATGTGAAAACATGACTCTGTGTGCAAATAGGAATTACAGGCAGAGATTTATTGCGTTTTGCTCTGGTGATTTCACAGTTGCATTAGTAGGAAAAAGGGGGAGCGATTTTTTGGTGCAGAAGCAGACTCTTAGCACACACCCAGCTCCTTTCCATGTATAATCATGCACAGTATTTACAAGCGAGTGGGGTTTGAGGTTTCAGTCTGTAATGCAAATACATTCAGCATCACTAAGGCTGGTTGCCCTTGCTGGAGTGTAGGCAGTCGCCCAGGATACACATGGTGGTGGTCTGAAAAAGCAGTTTGGACATGTGCATTTAAAAAAATCTGAAAAGTGGATTCATAATGTGTCAGTCTGTAAAAGTGATTATCACTTGCCAAAAAAAAGAGCAGTAAGTGTGCATTCAAATTGGCAAAGAAATTTCGTTTTGTGACTAATGTGAAAACATGACTCTGTGTGCAAATAGGAATTACAGGCAGAGATTTATTGCGTTTTGCTCTGGTGATTTCACAGTTGCATTAGTAGGAAAAAGGGGGAGCGATTTTTTGGTCCAGAAGCAGACTCTTAGCACACACCCAGCTCCTTTCCATGTATAATCATGCACAGTATTTACAAGCGAGTGGGGTTTGAGGTTTCAGTCTGTAATGCAAAGACATTCAGCATCACTAAGGCTGGTTGCCCTTGCTGGAGTGTAGGCAGTCACCCAGGATACACATGGTGGTGGTCTGCAAAAGCAGTTTGGACATGTGCATTTAAAAAAATCTGAAAAGTGGATTCATAATGTGTCAGTCTGTAAAAGTGATTATCACTTGCCAAAAAAAAAGAGCAGTAAGTGTGCATTCAAATTGGCAAAGAAATTTCGTTTTGTGACTAATGTGAAAACATGACTCTGTGTGCAAATAGGAATTACAGGCAGAGATTTATTGCGTTTTGCTCTGGTGATTTCACAGTTGCATTAGTAGGAAAAAGGGGGAGCGATTTTTTGGTGCAGAAGCAGACTCTTAGCACACACCCAGCTCCTTTCCATGTATAATCATGCACAGTATTTACAAGCGAGTGGGGTTTGAGGTTTCAGTCTGTAATGCAAATACATTCAGCATCACTAAGGCTGGTTGCCCTTGCTGGAGTGTAGGCAGTCACCCAGGATACACATGGTGGTGGTCTAAAAAAGCAGTTTGGACATGTGCATTTAAAAAAATCTGAAAAGTGGATTCATAATGTGTCAGTCTGTAAAAGTGATTATCACTTGCCAAAAAAAAAGAGCAGTAAGTGTGCATTCAAACTGGCAAAGAAATTTCGTTTTGTGACTAATGTGAAAACATGACTCTGTGTGCAAATAGGAATTACAGGCAGAGATTTATTGCGTTTTGCTCTGGTGATTTCACAGTTGCATTAGTAGGAAAAAGGGGGAGCGATTTTTTGGTGCAGAAGCAGACTCTTAGCACACACCCAGCTCCTTTCCATGTATAATCATGCACAGTATTTACAAGCGAGTGGGGTTTGAGGTTTCAGTCTGTAATGCAAAGACATTCAGCATCACTAAGGCTGGTTGCCCTTGCTGGAGTGTAGGCAGTCACCCAGGATACACATGGTGGTGGTCTGAAAAAGCAGTTTGGACATGTGCATTTAAAAAAATCTGAAAAGTGGATTCATAATGTGTCAGTCTGTAAAAGTGATTATCACTTGCCAAAAAAAAAGAGCAGTAAGTGTGCATTCAAATTGGCAAAGAAATTTCGTTTTGTGACTAATGTGAAAACATGACTCTGTGTGCAAATAGGAATTACAGGCAGAGATTTATTGCGTTTTGCTCTGGTGATTTCACAGTTGCATTAGTAGGAAAAAGGGGGAGCGATTTTTTGGTGCAGAAGCAGACTCTTAGCACACACCCAGCTCCTTTCCATGTATAATCATGCACAGTATTTACAAGCGAGTGGGGTTTGAGGTTTCAGTCTGTAATGCAAATACATTCAGCATCACTAAGGCTGGTTGCCCTTGCTGGAGTGTAGGCAGTCACCCAGGATACACATGGTGGTGGTCTGAAAAAGCAGTTTGGACATGGGCATTTAAAAAAATCTGAAAAGTGGATTCATAATGTGTCAGTCTGTAAAAGTGATTATCACTTGCCAAAAAAAAGAGCAGTAAGTGTGCATTCAAATTGGCAAAGAAATTTCGTTTTGTGACTAATGTGAAAACATGACTCTGTGTGCAAATAGGAATTACAGGCAGAGATTTATTGCGTTTTGCTCTGGTGATTTCACAGTTGCATTAGTAGGAAAAAGGGGGAGCGATTTTTTGGTGCAGAAGCAGACTCTTAGCACACACCCAGCTCCTTTCCATGTATAATCATGCACAGTATTTACAAGCGAGTGGGGTTTGAGGTTTCAGTCTGTAATGCAAAGACATTCAGCATCACTAAGGCTGGTTGCCCTTGCTGGAGTGTAGGCAGTCACCCAGGATACACATGGTGGTGGTCTGAAAAAGCAGTTTGGACATGTGCATTTAAAAAAATCTGAAAAGTGGATTCATAATGTGTCAGTCTGTAAAAGTGATTATCACTTGCCAAAAAAAAAGAGCAGTAAGTGTGCATTCAAATTGGCAAAGAAATTTCGTTTTGTGACTAATGTGAAAACATGACTCTGTGTGCAAATAGGAATTACAGGCAGAGATTTATTGTGTTTTGCTCTGGTGATTTCACAGTTGCATTAGTAGGAAAAAGGGGGAGCGATTTTTTGGTGCAGAAGCAGACTCTTAGCACACACCCAGCTCCTTTCCATGTATAATCATGCACAGTATTTACAAGCGAGTGGGGTTTGAGTTTTCAGTCTGTAATGCAAAGACATTCAGCATCACTAAGGCTGGTTGCCCTTGCTGGAGTGTAGGCAGTCACCCAGGATACACATGGTGGTGGTCTGAAAAAGCAGTCTGGACATGTGCATTTAAAAAAATCTGAAAAGTGGATTCATAATGTGTCAGTCTGTAAAAGTGATTATCACTTGCCAAAAAAAAAGAGCAGTAAGTGTGCATTCAAATTGGCAAAGAAATTTCGTTTTGTGACTAATGTGAAAACATGACTCTGTGTGCAAATAGGAATTACAGGCAGAGATTTATTGCGTTTTGCTCTGGTGATTTCACAGTTGCATTAGTAGGAAAAAGGGGGAGCGATTTTTTGGTGCAGAAGCAGACTCTTAGCACACACCCAGCTCCTTTCCATGTATAATCATGCACAGTATTTACAAGCGAGTGGGGTTTGAGGTTTCAGTCTGTAATGCAAATACATTCAGCATCACTAAGGCTGGTTGCCCTTGCTGGAGTGTAGGCAGTCACCCAGGATACACATGGTGGTGGTCTGAAAAAGCAGTTTGGACATGTGCATTTAAAAAAATCTGAAAAGTGGATTCATAATGTGTCAGTCTGTAAAAGTGATTATCACTTGCCAAAAAAAAAGAGCAGTAAGTGTGCATTCAAATTGGCAAAGAAATTTTGTTTTGTGACTAATGTGAAAACATGACTCTGTGTGCAAATAGGAATTACAGGCAGAGATTTATTGCGTTTTGCTCTGGTGATTTCACAGTTGCATTAGTAGGAAAAAGGGGGAGCGATTTTTTGGTGCAGAAGCAGACTCTTAGCACACACCCAGCTCCTTTCCATGTATAATCATGCACAGTATTTACAAGCGAGTGGGGTTTGAGGTTTCAGTCTGTAATGCAAAGACATTCAGCATCACTAAGGCTGGTTGCCCTTGCTGGAGTGTAGGCAGTCACCCAGGAAACACATGGTGGTGGTCTGAAAAAGCAGTCTGGACATGGGCATTTAAAAAAATCTGAAAAGTGGATTCATAATGTGTCAGTCTGTAAAAGTGATTATCACTTGCCAAAAAAAAAGAGCAGTAAGTGTGCATTCAAATTGGCAAAGAAATTTCGTTTTGTGACTAATGTGAAAACATGACTCTGTGTGCAAATAGGAATTACAGGAAGAGATTTATTGCGTTTTGCTCTGGTGATTTCACAGTTGCATTAGTAGGAAAAAGGGGGAGCGATTTTTTGGTGCAGAAGCAGACTCTTAGCACACACCCAGCTCCTTTCCATGTATAATCATGCACAGTATTTACAAGCGAGTGGGGTTTGAGGTTTCAGTCTGTAATGCAAAGACATTCAGCATCACTAAGGCTGGTTGCCCTTGCTGGAGTGTAGGCAGTCACCCAGGAAACACATGGTGGTGGTCTGAAAAAGCAGTCTGGACATGGGCATTTAAAAAAATCTGAAAAGTGGATTCATAATGTGTCAGTCTGTAAAAGTGATTATCACTTGCCAAAAAAAAGAGCAGTAAGTGTGCATTCAAATTGGCAAAGAAATTTCGTTTTGTGACTAATGTGAAAACATGACTCTGTGTGCAAATAGGAATTACAGGCAGAGATTTATTGCGTTTTGCTCTGGTGATTTCACAGTTGCATTAGTAGGAAAAAGGGGGAGCGATTTTTTGGTGCAGAAGCAGACTCTTAGCACACACCCAGCTCCTTTCCATGTATAATCATGCACAGTATTTACAAGCGAGTGGGGTTTGAGGTTTCAGTCTGTAATGCAAAGACATTCAGCATCACTAAGGCTGGTTGCCCTTGCTGGAGTGTAGGCAGTCACCCAGGAAACACATGGTGGTGGTCTGAAAAAGCAGTCTGGACATGGGCATTTAAAAAAATCTGAAAAGTGGATTCATAATGTGTCAGTCTGTAAAAGTGATTATCACTTGCCCAAAAAAAAGAGCAGTAAGTGTGCATTCAAATTGGCAAAGAAATTTCGTTTTGTGACTAATGTGAAAACATGACTCTGTGTGCAAATAGGAATTACAGGAAGAGATTTATTGCGTTTTGCTCTGGTGATTTCACAGTTGCATTAGTAGGAAAAAGGGGGAGCGATTTTTTGGTGCAGAAGCAGACTCTTAGCACACACCCAGCTCCTTTCCATGTATAATCATGCACAGTATTTACAAGCGAGTGGGGTTTGAGGTTTCAGTCTGTAATGCAAAGACATTCAGCATCACTAAGGCTGGTTGCCCTTGCTGGAGTGTAGGCAGTCACCCAGGAAACACATGGTGGTGGTCTGAAAAAGCAGTCTGGACATGGGCATTTAAAAAAATCTGAAAAGTGGATTCATAATGTGTCAGTCTGTAAAAGTGATTATCACTTGCCAAAAAAAAAGAGCAGTAAGTGTGCATTCAAATTGGCAAAGAAATTTCGTTTTGTGACTAATGTGAAAACATGACTCTGTGTGCAAATAGGAATTACAGGCAGAGATTTATTGCGTTTTGCTCTGGTGATTTCACAGTTGCATTAGTAGGAAAAAGGGGGAGCGATTTTTTGGTGCAGAAGCAGACTCTTAGCACACACCCAGCTCCTTTCCATGTATAATCATGCACAGTATTTACAAGCGAGTGGGGTTTGAGGTTTCAGTCTGTAATGCAAATACATTCAGCATCACTAAGGCTGGTTGCCCTTGCTGGAGTGTAGGCAGTCACCCAGGAAACACATGGTGGTGGTCTGAAAAAGCAGTCTGGACATGGGCATTTAAAAAAATCTGAAAAGTGGATTTATAATGTGTCAGTCTGTAAAAGTGATTATCACTTGCCAAAAAAAAAGAGCAGTAAGTGTGCATTCAAATTGGCAAAGAAATTTCGTTTTGTGACTATTGTGAAAAGAAATGTAGTAATATATTTAAATAAAATAAAGGAATTTTTTTTTAGTTTTTTTCAGGTATTGCTGAAGAGCAGTGAACAAAATTTAAGATGCCTACAAAATCCAGAGTTCAAAAAACTCACAAAAAAAACCTATATTTGAAGACAACTGGAGGACCAAAGTTAGTAGAAGATGCTCATGTTGGGAAAAAGAAAAAATCTTCTGGTAAGCAGAAAAAACAATTTCTAAAAAATATATTCAAAAGAATGAAAAATGTACAAAATGTCTGTACTGGAAAGAATGTTTTGAAAAGAAAAGGACAGGAAAAAATTGAGAATTTAGTTAATGCAAATATACCTTCTGCAACTGAAAAGATTTACATAAATAGAAAAACAGCGTTTAAAGAGATACGTAGAAAAATGTTTCAGAGAAGAGTTATGTCCAATTTGATAAAGGATGTGATGAAATATAAGCAAAAGACTAAGTTTTATAAAAGAAAAAAAGAAATTGAAGCCATTGCAGCAAAGGCATTAGAATTAAAAAGGAAACTATTCATTTTAATTTTGAATAGGATGCGTACATTAGACAAAATGGTTAATGTACTGAAATCACATAGCAAAAGGAAAAGAGTAGTGAACAGAACAAACTTTTGTAAAGTGTTTTTAGGAAAGTGGATGCATAGTTCAAGTAGTGAACCTTTTTTTAATGAAGAGAGCTATTTTCAAAGTAATAGTTTGCTGCATGCAGTTGACACCAGAGGTCGTGCTTACGAAGTAAAAAATGGTTGCATAATGGAGAAGGAGATAATGGTTCCAAGAGATGAGGTACAAGTGATGGCAGATGAGGCTATGGGGAGACGTCCTAAAGCCCCAGTGTACACTTGGAATTGTAGTAGTATTTGCACTGTGCGTCAGGAATCTATTGACAAATTTCGTGAGTTTCTAAGAGAATATAGTAAAAAAAAGTATAAAACAGAAGATTAAGGTGCTTCAAAGTCTAGATCCATGCAGAGTGAGAGAGAATACTGGTTTGCAGGGTCATTCTCTGGCTTGTCTATCTAGAAAAGTGTGTAATAGTGTTTTCCATCATTTTAGGATGCTGGCTGTTCATCATACTGAAATGAGAAAGTTTGTGAGACGGTTGTATTTTGCCAAAAGTCCAGCAATAAAGTTAAATGAATTGAATAGGGCTCTGTTCCGAGGAACGGTATCAGATGTAGAGAAGGTTGTTGATGAAATTCAGTTTTGTTACTTTGGTCCTGAACAAAACAGTGCAGAGAAGGACACAGTAAATGAGGAAGAAGTGGAAGAGAATGTAGAACCCTCTGTAAGTAACACATTTAATGATCACATAACAAAATTTGCAATAATCTCTAATGAAAGACCAAATTTTATTTGTATTTGTTGCCGCAGAACTCATTATAGAAAACAAACTAGGAATGTTGATCTCTACAGAAAGAGTGAAAATGAAGATAATTATAAGTGGAAGGATTTTGCCACATATATATTTCTTGAAAATTGTTTTGATTTGGGTGAAGATCAGCGTATTTGTAAATACTGTTACAACAAGTTAGAGGAAAATAGAATGCCGACCAGAGCTGTACATAATAATTTAGAATTGGATGCTATTCCTGCTGAACTTTCTGAATTAAATACATATGAGTCTATACTCATTCAATGTGTTCATCCGTTCCAGACCATAGTACGTATGGAGCCCAAAACTGGTAAATTACCTCCTTCCGATTTACTGAGAGGTTTAAAAGGTAGAGTGGTGTATTTGCCCTTGGATTTGAAAAAAAATATGGAAACTATTGATGCGGATACTTTGGAAACTGAACCATTAATTATTCTGGTTAATGGTGTACCTACAAAGAATAAGAAGATTTGGCAGGAGCTGGTAGATGTGCGGAAAGTACAAAGAGCAAATTTGTATTTGAAAAGGAATAACAGATGGTATGAATCAATTTATATAGAAGAAGAAGAAGAAGAAGATTTACAAGAAGACACAGAAACACCAACTGGACAAATTGAAAAAGTGGACAAGTCAAAGGAAGAAGAAATTTATGAACATTTTAGCATACATCCACTTCATTCAAAAGAAGTTATGGGAGACAATATTGATCTCTTTCAGATGAAGAAAGCAAAAGGAACTCCCGTGAGTGTATGGGAGGAGAGCTTGGAAGCTCGATGTTTTCCCCAGCTGTTTCCTAAAGGAAAAGGAGGACGATACGATGAACGTCCGGAACAGATTCCAGCTTCTGAGTATCGGACTACAAGACTATATGCTGAAGATCCCAGATTTCGACAAAGTATTCCTTATTTGTTCCATCTTTTATTTGAAAGCGACTTGTCTGCACTGTCTTATGCAGTAAATCACATTTTAAAAAGTGGAGTACATTTACAAAATGTGTCTGCTAAGGATTTTATGGAGAAAGTGCAGCACCGAGATGATCATTTGGAAACACAACTGATCAATCTGATGGCTTGTCAGCGTGGGACAAATGAATATTGGTACCGACGCCATGGTGAATTAAAATGCATGTTACGGAATTTAGGAACACCAACATGGTTCGTTACACTAAGCTGTGCCGAGTACGCTTGGGATGATTTACTGGATTTTCTACGAGAGGCAAATTCAAACATTAAAAACATCGAATACAAGACAGCAGGAGAACTGTGCTCATTGGATCCGGTTAATGTTTGCAGATATTTCAATCATAGATTTGAGGCTATGATGCCCTTCATCTGCAATAAAAAAAATCCACCTCTTGGAGAAGTAGTAGATTTCTTTTGGAGAAAAGAGTACCAGGCAAGAGGTGCTCCTCATATTCATATGCTGTTGTGGATCAAGGATGCCCCAAAGTTTGGAACAGATACTGATGAAGCAGTGTTATCTTACATTGAAGAATATGCAACATGTGCTATACCAAAAAGCACAGAAGAGAAAAAGTTAAAGGAGCAAGTTTTACGTTTCCAAAGTCATCGGTGTGGAAAATACTGTCAACGGAAATACAAGAGCAAAGATAAATACTACACTAAATGTCGATTTGGATTTCCTAGACCTGTTCTTTCAAATGGAAGAGTAAACAGTTTTATGTCAGCTGTGAGACATACTATCACATGAAAATCACCTAAGAATACCTACAACCTTAAAAGAAAAGAAGAATCAAAAAATATAAATGACTACAACCCAGTCATTTTATCCATGTGGAACGCTAACATGGATATACAGTATGTAGCTGACAATTCCATTGCTGTTGCTCGATATGTAACGTCTTACATTACGAAATCAGAAAAAACAGAATTGAAGGAAATGTGGGAGGAGATTTCTCACGAGAAGACTGTCAGTAAGAAGCTGTACAGTTTCAGTTTGAAGATGTTATCGCATCGAGAAATTGGATCCTACGAATGTTCAGATAGGTTATCTTCTGCAAGTCTCTACTCGAAGTCAAGAAGAATAATTTGGGCAAGTTTAGGCCTTGCAGCAATGAGAAATCGGGTACTAAAATCTGTTGGAGAAATTGAATATTTGGCCGAGAATGACCCAGAAAGTACAGATATTTTGAAATCAAACATGTTGGACACATATTATCCCAAGAGAAGTCAACATCTGGAGAACATGTGTCTCTATGCTGCAGAACTACATTTATTCACGGAAAGCCGCAGAAGACATCAACAATGGAAAATATAAAGTCATTGGTGAGGAAGGATGTTTGGTGAAGCAAACAAAAGGAAGTTTGATAAATCACAGGAAGCTGAGTTGCGACACTACTGACAAGAAGGAATTTTACTACTTGGCTCTTTTACAGTTGTTTAAACCATGGCGTACAGAGGATGAACTACTGGGAGAATTTCAAAGCTATGAAGATTCTTTTAATGCTTGCAAAGACAGCATACAATGCAGTACATTCTCAAGTTATCTGCAAATGTTAAATGAAGAAATTGAACAGGAAACTACAATTGCAGCAGAAATAGCTAGAGACAGTTCTCAGGACAGCCAAAGTTCAGAAACACTCAGTCAAGATCCCCTAGGACAACCAATCGTTGAAAATGAAGCATCAATAGCCATGAATGAAGTGGAAACGGCTATGAATCAAGCTCAAGAAGAATTTATAGACTTACAAAATTTGGAAAGACAACTGAACGAAGAGCAGCAACAAATTTATGAAGAGATCAGAAACAAAATTGATCACGGATTTCTACATGAAAAAAAAGAGTGCTCATGCACATCATTTCATCCAATCAGGATGTATGTAAGCGGACAAGCTGGAACTGGAAAAAGTTTCCTAATTAAAGTCATCAGAAGCTACCTACAGCAAAAAACGGATTCTACTTTGTCTTGTGTGGTTACTGCTCCAACTGGGTTAGCAGCATATAACATAAAAGGAATCACTTTACATCGTTTGCTAATGTTACCAGTGGAGCATGAGAACAAAATACAATACAACAAGCTAACTGGAGAAGCATCCTTGGAAGTTTCAAGAGTCTTGAAGAAGATGCAAGTTCTCATTATTGATGAGGTGAGCATGGTTTCAAACTTAATGCTTGCCTTTGTGCATTTAAGAATGCAGCAAATTCTGAAGACAGACTATGACATGTTATTTGGTGGAAAACACGTCATAGTTTTTGGAGATCTTTTGCAACTTACTCCAGTTAAAGGACAACCAGTGTTTAATACTGTCACACATGAAGACACGAAGAAGTCATTGGGAAGCATCGGAAATACAAATATTTGGTCCTTCTTTGAGTACAAGGAACTTACTACTAATATGAGGCAAGCAAGCGATGAAGAATATGGAAGTATTCTGAAAGATATCAGAATTGGACTACTCACAGAAGTTGGCAAAAAAGCATTACAGAGTCGGCTGCTACATAATTTATTTCCAAAGGAAGAAATAGTTGCAGAGAAGATATACAAGAACATTGCAGAAAACAAAAGTATCATCTGCTTAATGCCAACTCTACGTGAATGCTCAATATTCAATGAGGAGCTTTTGAAATTGGAAAAGGAAGAGATCAGGAAATTAGAAGCAGTGGACAAAATTGAGGATGGAAGAATTACTGTCACAGTAACAGGCACACTGAAAAATAAATTGGATTCACTAGAGAAGAACATTTCCAAAACAGCTGGATTAGAAAAAAATCTATATGTTTGCATGAACTGTAGAGTATTTTTAAGGAGAAATTTGGATGTTGAAAAAGGTTTAGTTAATGGAGCTATGGGAAGAGTTGTGGGTTTTATTAATTATCAGAAAAAAGATGGAATTGAATGTTTAAAAATAAAATTTGATCAGATAGAAGAAGTTAAAGACATTTGTCGTTGTACAGTTCGTTTCATGCTTGTGAAAGACTTATATGTACGTAGGAAGCAGTTTCCGTTTTCGCTAGCATATACTGTAACTATTCACAAGTCTCAAGGATTGACTGTAGATTGTGCATTTGTGAACATTGGTTCAACTGTGTTCAAAGAAGGTATGGCATATGTTGCTTTGTCACGAGTGAAAACATTATCAGGTTTATTCATGATAGACTTTGATGACTCAAAAGTTAGTGCTGATACAAATTGTGTAAAGGAGTATAATAGATTAAGAAGAAGCTATGCTCCTCATTTAGGTCAGTATCCTGTGTTGGAGAAACGTGTAGTTTCTCGTAAAAGGAGAAATGAGAATATCTGTGATGAAGATGTACAGAGGAGGAAAAAAAAGAGGAGTGATGTAATTGCAAGCAAAAAGAGTAAGGAAAAAGAAGAACAGGTTGTAGGATGTCATTTTGAAAATAGCTCTGGTGTCAACTGCTACGCAAATGTAGTGCTGAATGTTGCATTTTATCTGGAAAGTTTGCAAGAGCAGATAATAGTAAATCAGGGAAAAAGATTCTGTTCAGAGCTGAGTCTCCTTTTTCAAAAGCTGAGTAATGATAAAACTCAAATAGAAAGTGCTACTGAAATTAGAAAACTTTTAGATGTATGTTCAGGACGAACACAGTTTTCTCAAAATGAACAGCAAGATGCACACAAATTTTTGATGTTTTTTCTTCAGGTACTGGAAGAAGAAGAAGTTGCAATTGATAATTTATTTGGTCTCTCTTATAAATGGGAACATAGTTGTGAAAACTGTTATAATATATGTGGCTCTAATGTTGATAATGAAAGGTTTATTTTTTTGACATTGCCAGAGACTAAAACAGTCACTTTTGCTAAATTAGTTAAAGATGCTAATCATAGCAAGCATCGGAAATACAAATATTTGGTCCTTCTTTGAGTACAAGGAACTTACTACTAATATGAGGCAAGCAAGCGATGAAGAATATGGAAGTATTCTGAAAGATATCAGAATTGGACTACTCACAGAAGTTGGCAAAAAAGCATTACAGAGTCGGCTGCTACATAATTTATTTCCAAAGGAAGAAATAGTTGCAGAGAAGATATACAAGAACATTGCAGAAAACAAAAGTATCATCTGCTTAATGCCAACTCTACGTGAATGCTCAATATTCAATGAGGAGCTTTTGAAATTGGAAAAGGAAGAGATCAGGAAATTAGAAGCAGTGGACAAAATTGAGGATGGAAGAATTACTGTCACAGTAACAGGCACACTGAAAAATAAATTGGATTCACTAGAGAAGAACATTTCCAAAACAGCTGGATTAGAAAAAAATCTATATGTTTGCATGAACTGTAGAGTATTTTTAAGGAGAAATTTGGATGTTGAAAAAGGTTTAGTTAATGGAGCTATGGGAAGAGTTGTGGGTTTTATTAATTATCATGTCAATCTGACATGTTTTCAACATTAATTTTAAAGGAATACGGACAGTATGTAATTTTAATGATGCAACGATGTAGAGCTGATGGTTCAAAATTGGATACTTTAATAAAGAAGTTTACAGGACAGCAATTATCAATTTCAGGAAAAACTTTTGTAACTGTTGCAATAATTTTCCATGAAGGACCTACTGTTACTTCTGGACATTACACAGTTTATCTTAAATGTGAAAAAGGCTGGACACTGTGTAATGATTCCCAATTGGTTTTTAAGCAACGTTTGCCTTTTGATTTAGCAAATTCCTATCTAATCTTCCTGAAACCTAAATTTTAGAGAGACTTGGCAAGATCTGGACAAAAAAATTTTACCATTTTATTGGATTACCATTGGAATTTTCAAAAATAAAGATTTTTTAAATTATCATTTGGCCTAATGGAAAGATAACCAATTGTAATGTGGACTTTTTTAATTTTTAATGTAACTTTCGAAAACCACAAATTTAGAGAAAATCGGTAACATCTGCTCAATTTAAATTTTGGAATGTTATTGGAGTGCCATTGGAAATTCTTTCAAAAAAGATTTTTTAAATTACTATTTGGCCATGTGGAAAGGTAAACAATTCTATTGTGGACTTAATAAATTATTAATAAATATTTAGGGAACCAATATGTTACAGAGAATCGGTGAGATCTGTACAAATAAAACTTTAGAATTTTATTGGATTACCATTGGAAATTTAATCAAAAAAGAATTTTAAAATTACTATTTGGCCTAAAGGAAATGGAACCAGATGTAATGTGGAGTTATTTGAGATATAATATTGTGATTATACTTCTGAAACAAACATATCAGACGGTATTTTAAAGAAATAAGTATTGATATTAGATGATATTTTTTTAGAATATTATGCATTTCTATAATGTTAAGTTTAAGTAAAAAGAGATTCTGGGCTTTTTTAATACAATCTTTGAGATTGTTATTTTTTTTTGCCCGCTGTAAAATGATGAATGCAATTGCTTTCACAATTTATAGTGAAATGCAATATATTCTGAAAACAGCAAAAATAAGGCAAAAATATTTTTTGATAAATATGTAAATATGTGTACTGTATTATAAAATGTTTTAAAAATATTAATACTTTTTTCTTTTTTTTCAGATTGATATAGAAAATTTTCGAAAACTAGAACCATTTTTAAAGCAATTTTTTTTAAAAACAAATGAATAAATATTTTTTTGAGTGGGTATGGTAAGTCAATAATAATAATTGTAGTCTCTCAAAGACCTTGTAATGTGATAATTGATTTTTAGTGTTTTTAAAAAAAAAAAAAAAAAAAATACGCGCACCGTACGCGTACGGTAAAAAAAAAAAAAAAAAAGTTTTTAAAAACATATATAAAAAAAAGATGAAAGATAAGGTTGGCTCTTAAAAGAGCCGTTGTGTTCATGCAGGGACAGAGGAAAGAAAGATTGGGAATATTAGACGGTACGACAAGTGTGCTGATCTATTTTACTGTTCACTAGGGAAACACTGGTCTCCCTATAAGTAATTAGATCGTGACAATGGGCGCACCGTACTTCAACCCTCGCAAATCGAGGGTTAATTTCCAGAGGGCCAGCAAAAGGAGATGCTCCCCCCACAGATGAAGGGCTCACCTGACCTGCAGAAGAAGGACTCAGCCCTGCAGATGATGGTCCAGGCTGAGCTGCTGTGGATGTGCTTGGTTGACTTACTGAAGGGTTACCTCCAGTAAGTCGAGCATGTGTCCTTTTGTGTGCATCCTTGAGGTGCCTCATCATGGTATGATTCCCAAAGGAATACTTCCTGTCAGGATTACCTCTTGAAAGTACACGCTGACACAGCTTGCAAGTCACTAAGGGTGCATTTACCTTTTGCTGGCCTTCAGGAAAAGTAAAATAATCCCATACATAAGAGGTCTTTTGTTTCCTCGCTCTCTGCCTCAAGGTAGTGCTGCTAGTGCTAGCCTCACTCTCAGAAGGGCTCTGCTGTTCTGCCATCGTATCACAAAGACAACCCAGCTCCTTCTCCTAAGGGATCACAAGCAGAAATGAGGGGAATGGGTGTGGTGTAGGAGAGTTCTAGAACTGAAAGTAGTTTCAACCAATCAAAAGTTGTGTTTCATGATCACATGACCTACCGTACGCTTACGGTACGCTTACGGTGCTCTTACGGCAAAAGTACGCATGCGCGTAAAAAAGACACGCGCTTGCGCGCATGCGCATAACAGTCACTACCCGACACTTCCGCGTAACGTGCGCGTGTAGCGTACACGCGTACGCGTCCCACGCGGAGTACGCGCGGCTACGCAAATTGCGTAACTATACGCAAACAGCGTAGATAAATTACGGGCATTGCGTAAACCGTACGCTTACCGTAAGCTTACGGTACGCGTACTAAAAAAAAAATTTTAAAAAAAGGAAAAAATGTATTGCTAATAAATTTTACCTGTTTATTTTATAAAAAATATTTTTAAAAAAACATTATAGAATTTTAAAAATTTAACCATAGTCTTAAAAAAAGGATAGAAAATTAAAAAAAATATATGTTTAAAAAATAGATGAAAATAAAAAAATTTGCATTTAAAAAACCTTGCAAATTCACTGAAAAAACCATGGGTTTCACACACGTTATAGTTAGGAATTAGCATTTAAAAAACCTTGCAAATTCACTGAAAAAACCATGGGTTTCACACACGTTATAGTTAGGAATTAGCATTTTAAAAACCTTAGAAATTCAATGAAAAAACCAAAGGTTTCACACATGTTATAGTTAGCTGGACATTTCACTCGTAAAAAACCAATGAAATTTCCCCGTTATAGTTAGTTCAGCTAACTATAACTCGCGCGCCCGCAATGCACTGCTGATGACGTCACATATTACATCACTCATGAAATGGTCAGTGACATCACTCATGACATCACTGATGACATCTCAAATGACATCACTGATGACATCACTGATGACATCATCCTTGTGATAGAGTGGCAGACCACCTCTGCCCCTAATATAACCTTTGATACACACATTCAAAAATAGAAATTAAAATTTTAAAAACAATGGACATACCAATACCAGTTACAACAACCTATTCAGTAATTCTAAGATCCACATACACATCCACTCATTCACCAACAGTCCTGTACAGTCACTCATACATGTACTCACTCATCATATGTACTCATACACGTATACATCCTGTTACACAATGCCACTCATCCATAGAGGTACTCACACACATAGTCACTCATGCTAATAAAGAATCAAACATACATTTACTTGCATATACAGTTATACACACACCGCCACACTTACTTCTACAGAAACTTACACATACTTAGTCTTTTAAACAATCACTTATAAAACACATACTTATTCATACAGGAACTCTTCCAATCTCTCACTCTCACATATACTCGCTTATATACACCAATTGTCACATATACTAGTTTAAAACATATGTAGTTACTCATAGAGACACTATTGAGACAGTCATTCACTCACTAACACACCCATGCACACACTCATTCACCCATAGAGTCCTGCACACATGCTGTCTTCAACACATACAAAGAGTGAGTCACTCATTCATGCACCTATGCACTACGTAATACCCCCCACCGAACCATACAGACATCAGACACTGATACTCAAAAAACCAACTAATAACCTATATAGACACCCATGTAGCTACTCACCAACCCATGCAGCCACTTATACACAAAGTGAGAGACTGATACAGATATTTACATATTTAAACTTTACTCACTAAGCCATGTATTCACTAAGATACACTTAATCAGTCAGTTATACAATCAATTTTTCAAAAACAATTCATCCATTTAGACACTTATATACCCATTTATTCTTCCATCGACCTTGAGATATACATATATAAAACATATGTAATTTTCTGAAAAACACACATTCTCTGAATGATGTCATCAGTGATGTCATTTGAGATGTCATCAGTAATGTCATGAGTGATGTCACTGACCATGTCATGAGTGATGTAATATGTGACGTCATCAGCAGTGCATTGCGGGCGCGCGAGTTATAGTTAGCTGAACTAACTATAACGGGGGAATTTCATTGGTTTTTTACGAGTGAAATGTCCAGCTAACTATAACATGTGTGAAACCTTTGGTTTTTTCATTGAATTTCTAAGGTTTTTTAAATGCTAATTCCTAACTATAACGTGTGTGAAACCCATGGTTTTTTCAGTGAATTTTATATATATATATATAACCTACTGGCGGTCGCCAGTAGGTAGTTATAGTTAGGACCCTGTTTCCATAGGAAATCCGCAACATTCTATTTGGAATAACTTTGGCGCCGGTCGACGAATCCTCGCGAAATTTTCAAAACTAATGGGGCGCTACGCTCCGCTCCTACCCTGAAAGTCTCGGGGGGATTCGTCAAGCGGGGGCTGAGAAAAAAGGGGGGTCCCAAAACGCGTTTTCCCCATGCATTTTTCCATAGGACCTGTAGACACAGCTACAGCCCGAACGGCTGAACAGAATTACTTGTAATTTGGCAGAGAGGTAGTCCTCAGGTCAAGGAAGTGCCTTTTGTAGGTCTGGTGTAAATCTGTTCAGTAGTTCCTGAGAAAATAGCATTTAAATCAATATATATATCTGTAAGCGCGCTCCGAGCGCGCACCGTAAGCTTACCGTACGCCGTGCGCGAGCGCGATTCTGATTGGCTGTTAGATCTTAGTAAACATTCGAATCGGTCGAAACCAGGAAGTGTCGGCCGCCATCTTCTCTCTCGCACTCGTAGGGGTGGAGGAAAAACAAAGTTGGATATCATAAAAAGGGGGCAGGCTAGACAGCTCCTAACCACCTAGCCTTGGTTATGGTGTGCCAGAAGGCCATCCAAGGCCAAAAAATAATTGTTTTTTTTTTTAAAAACGCCGAATACGCTTACCGTACGCGTACGGTAAAAAATTAATTTAAAAAAAACAAAATCCATATTTCCCCCCCCCCGTGTTCAAAAGGTGGCAGCAGGGCACCTTTTGTGCATGGCATATATATCTTACCTCAGTGAACATTTAACAGAAAACCTTTCTGAACGAAAAGCATAATATGTCCTCCGTGTGCGGACGGTGCGCGAAGGGCATCGTGCGTACATGGCCCATCCAGCCTAACGTGGGCACGCGGTGCGCGTAGTGCACCGCGTGCCCACCGTGCGTGCACGGCACTAACTGCGTTAAGTGGGCGCGCGGTGCGCGAAGCGCACCGCGTGCTCACTGTGCGCACACGGTGCGCGCACGGAACGAACTGCGTGAAGTGGGCACGCACGGCACGAACGGCGTAAAGTAACTTAGCATTTAAAAAACCGTACAAATTCACTGAAAAAACCATAGGTTTCACACACCTTATAGTTAGGAATTAGCATTTAAAAAACCTTGCAAATTCACTGAAAAAACCATAGGTTTCACACAAGTTATAGTTAGCTGTACATTTCACTCGTAAAAACACCAATGAAATTCCACGTTATAGTTAGTGCAGGCAACTATAACTCATGCGACCGCAATCCTCTGCTAATGACATATGTGTCTTTATGAAAAAAAAATATTTGTAATATATGTATAGCTAAAATTTAATGGAAGAAGACATGGGCAAATAAGTGTCTAAATACAGTATTAGCATCAGCAGAGGATTGCGGTCGAGTGAGTTATAGTTGCCTGCACTAACTATAACGTGGAATTTCATTGTTTTTTTACGAGTGAAATGTACAGCTAACTATAACTTGTGTGAAACCTATGGTTTTTTCAGTGAATTTGCAAGGTTTTTTAAATGCTAATTCCTAACTATAACGTGTGTGAAACCTATGGTTTTTTCAGTGATATATATATATATATCATCATCATCACAAGGTTGTCTTATATCGAAGATGCACTCACAAGGCCAATGAGCTCAGCAGAGTTCTTTATTCAAAGCAGCATTTCACATCAAGAATTCTTCTGCGCCTTACGCGCTTCAAACCAACCAGCAGTCCTGCCGTGAAGATTGCACCCCCACCGAGGAAACATGTGGGACCAGAGGCTCTGAACTAATTAGAGCTTTGTCACGGTACAGCCAATAAATGAATATGCAAGCAGCATTAAACACCGAGAGGCCCACTGGAGGTTTTAAAAAAACTGAAATAGTTGTTTCAGGCGCACACCCACTGGAGGGTTGATAAAATATGCACTACGAATTCCAGCATTCCCTTCGAACAAGCACGCACTGGAGACGCCCACCAGAGGGCATTTAACTAATGAGAATGCAGAGGAGTTGAAAGTGCCGTCGTGCTGCCTGACTCACATCAGAGGCCTGTGATCAAGAATCATGTCGGTTTGATACGCGTAAGGCGCAGAAGAATTCTTGATGTGAAATGCTGCTTTGAATAAAGAACTCTGCTGAGCTCATTGGCCTTGTGAGTGCATCTTCGATATAGGACAACCTTGTGATGATGATATTTAACGGCAGTCCTGCCGTGAAGATTGCACCCCCACCGAGGAAACATGTGGGACCGGAGGCTCTGAACTAATTAGAGCTTTGTCACGGTACGGCCAATAAATGAATATGCAAGCAGCATTAAACACCGAGAGGCCCACTGGAGGGTTTTAAAAAAACTGAAATTGTTGTTTCAGGCGCACACCCACTGGAGGGTTGATAAAATATGCACTACGAATTCCAGCATTCCCTGCGAACAAGCACGCACTGGAGACGCCCACCAGAGGGCATTTAACTAATGAGAATGCAGAGGAGTTGAAAGTGCCGTCGTGCTGCCTGTGATCAAGAACCATGTCGGTTTGAAACGCGTAAGGCGCAGAAGAATTCTTGATGTGAAATGCTGCTTTGAATAAAGAACTCTGCTGAGCTCATTGGCCTTGTGAGTGCATCTTCGATATAGGACAACCTTGTGATGATGATGATATATATATATATATATATATTACAGAAATAACCGTAGGTTTCAGGGGTGTTATAGTTAGCTGGCCATTTCACTCGTACAAAACCATAGAAATTCCTCCGTTATAGTTAGTTCTGCTAACTATAACTTGCGCGCCCGCAATGCACTGCTGATGATGTCACATATTGCATCATTCATGACATGGTCAGTGACATCACTGATGACATCACTCATGACATCTCAAATGACATCACTGATGACATCACTGATGACATCATCCAGTAAATGTGGTTTAGTTTGAAATTTAAATATGTATTATATATATACCAATCTCTATTGAAGATTGAGTGGATATATAACTGTCTGGATGGAGGATTTAGTAGCTGTCTGACTGTCTGTTTAAGTGAGTAATTAAAAGTATCTCACTTAATACATGGATTAGTAACTAAACTATGTGAATGTGTGCATCACTGTCTCTGTTGTTGTATAACATGCTGCATCAGTTGGTCACTAACTACATGAGTGTGTATATTAGTTATTGATTAGTTGGGTGAGTATTTGTCTGGGACTCTGACTTTGGGTGTCGTTGGATGGGGAGTGTGTAACTCTATGCATATATGTGTGAATGGTTGATTGACTAGGTGTATAGGTTTAAGAGTGCATGCGGAAACAGTTGTTTGGGTGACTGAGTGTATTTATTTGTGTGTTGGCGAGCGAATATATGTTTTAGTTGTCCATCTTCAACAAAGTAAAAAAATAAAAGGCATTGTCTGTGACAGTTGGTGTATATAAATAAGTATGTGTAAGAGTCAGTGATTGTGAGAGTAACTATATGAATGAGTGTATAATTGTAATGGTGATTTTTTAACATATTAACTATGAGTTACTATGTGTTTGAATAAATGAGGTGTTGTTGGATAATTGTGTAAGTGAGTAAGTGTGATTAATTTTTTTCATGAGTGAGTAGGATGACTGCATAACCGACTAGGATGACTGCCGATGTGTCAATGTCTATATATGTGTATAAGTGCATTTGATAGTGTTCTATTCAATTAGTGACTGCATGTATAAATGATTCTGTTGTTGAATGGGGAGTTGTGTGTGTAGAATAAACCAAAGAGTCCAGGGGTATGAAACTACAGAAAACGACGAACTAAACCAAACGAGTAAACAGTGAAACTCAAAGAACCTGAATGAAAATATTCTAGAGCCAAGTCTGAAAGTCCTCAAAAAGAGGACATAATCCCATCACCCACCGAAGTGGCATGCTTCATCATATGGGATCTCCTCTCAACCAAACCTGGTTTGGCTGAGGAGCTACTACTCCCAATGTACAACTAAGGGAGGAGCTCGCGGATGTTTTAATCTACACTGATGGAAAAGGATCTCCTAAAGATCAATGAAGGTAGCCTTAGTTGGGTGAAGAACTAAAGTGCAGTGTAAGAAAGAAAAAGTGATTTAAAATTGACTACTGGGATATCAAAAAATCTTTAATAGGAATATCCCTGTGTCAATATTAAAAGTGGAGTAGTGGCGCCGCCTGGCCAATTCACCAAACGCGCTTACAATAAACCAAAAAACGGTCTACATGTTTCAGCCTAACACGATCAACAAGTTACGATCAAGGCTTTCATCAGGACCACAACGACAAACTACTGCAACTCCAAAAGAGTGTATATAACACTCACGTGACCTAGTGTCTCAATGATAACAAAACGATACAACCTTGTACCACAGGATCTATTTCAAACGTTTCTGGGATCCTACCGGTCAAGAAGGTAAATACCTGCATCGATAAGGTGAAACACATGCATATAGAACAATTAATGACTCAACAATGAAAATCAAACAGATTCATGCTCACAACAACTCAGCCAATTGGGCTGCTATATAGCAATCTTACCCGTAATTAAATCGGGACTAAGCCTGCCGCTCCTGGTTACAACTCAGGGCGTGAGGCAACGCTCTGTAAAAAAGAATAAAAAATATGCGTATAGTACATTGTATGAACAACAGCCAAGAAGTAACAGGACAACAAGAGCGTCCCTATTCCTGCCGATCCGTATGTAAGCTGGAGCTCTATCCAGACTTGGAGAGAGTTGACTGGAGGAATAGACCCTTTATTCTAACGCTAGCAGTCCTGACTCGTTAATCAGGCTAGCAGTGGCAAGGGCTGAAGAGAGTCCCAGCAGCTCTCATAAAACACCACACTTGCCCTCCCCAACATCAAGCCAACCATGCCGAAAAGGTTAGATGGTAAATTCAGCAAAAGGACTTGTGTGAGGAGAATCAAAACCCCCATGCTAGAGGGACTTCATTAAGTACGGCAAATGGGTTAGTAATAGCCCCTAAAGTACTAGTGACTAGGCGCTAGACTATAGCTGAATGACTAAAACCACTTGTGAAAGCACGGGCAAGAGGTGTTATAGTCTCATGCATAACGGCACAAGAATGCGTCAGGCATGGTGTCAATACCATACCTCCAGACGATTTTAAACATGAAGTGCACATCAAGAGAAACACAAGAGCAATGCTAATGCGGGAGGCAGCCCATGCGAACAACCAAGAAAACTAGACACGTTATTCGTACTGACAGACACGAGCAGCACGAAAACAAAGGGGTATTAACAAGTCTCGTCTGATAATGCACCTAACAAAATATCAGACAGTCACCAGAGCAGGGGTTCAATAAGCCATAAAACGGAGTAGCCTACCTCTCCGTCGTTACCCCGGGCCGTCTTCGTGAGTGCAAACGGCGGCAACAAAGCAAAGGAACTGCCGATATCCTGGACCGTACTCGAACAACCTTTCATCCCGGCACACGTTACAGACGTGTCTAAATACCTTTTTAACAAAGAGCAACGATGGGTGTTTAAACTTAAGAGTGACTGTTTTGGTCTTAATGATTCCATACCTTGGTCTGCTCTTTAAGAGGTTTGTCCTTAGATGGTTCATTGTTGGATGCTTTGTTGTCCTCAGCAGCACTTGCCTATCTCTGAGAGCTGCACAGTGCGCTCTCTACCATTGGTACTGATGGTGGTGCAGTTTGTTTCTTATGAGCTTTTAGAAGACTGTCTGTCTCAGGCTGCTTCGATGGTTCCCTAATGGCATGACACATACTGTTCTGTTTTCTTTACCTAGTGTGCACTTTCATGTTAGCCGTTTCTTGACATACTGGTGTGACTTCACACCCCCCAAATGTCTGTTGTGAATAGTCATTCTGAAAGAACTCTTTTAGATGCTGTGACGAACTTTTTTGTAGCCTATTGGCTGTCTTTGTTATCATAAATATAGCCTTTGCATATCACATACCAATACTGGCTTCAGGGTATAGTTCTCACACCGTACTTATGCTATTTTTGAACAGCGTTAGTTTTAATACGGTTGGTTTCTGTTAAACTTACCCAGAGAGCGATTTTTACAACCATCAGAAGCTTTGTTGTCTAGTTTACACGCATCAATTAAGTGCCCTGGGTGAGTGTACTACATTTCCCATACCACCTTTGGTGGTTTCCACGTCATTTTGTCTGGCCTGTCGCTTCTATGCTTCGAGGCTGACGCTGCACGTCATGCGGGTAATTGACGCTTCCCGGCGCGGCTTCCTTTCTTCTTTTAAATATCGGCAGTTCCTTTGCTTTGTTGCCGCCGTTTGCACTCACGAAGACGGCCCGGGGTAACGACGGAGAGGTAGGCTACTCCGTTTTATGGCTTATTGAACCCCTGCTCTGGTGACTGTCTGATATTTTGTTAAGTGCATTATCAGACGAGACTTGTTAATACCCCTTTGTTTTTGTGCTGCTCGTGTCTGTCAGTACGAATAACGTGTCTAGTTTTCTTGGTTGTTCGCATGGGCTGCCTCCCACATTAGCACTGCTCTTGTGTTTCTCTTGATGTGCACTTCATGTTTAAAATCGTCTGGAGGTATGGTATTGACACCATGCCTGACGCATTCTTGTGCCGTTATGCATGAGACTATAACACCTCTTGCCCGTGCTTTCACAAGTGGTTTTAGTCATTCAGCTATAGTCTAGCGCCTAGTCACTAGTACTTTAGGGGCTATTACTAACCCATTTGCCGTACTTAATGATGTCCCTCTAGCATGGGGGTTTTGATTCTCCTCACACAAGTCCTTTTGCTGAATTTACCATCTAACCTTTTCGGCATGGTTGGCTTGATGTTGGGGAGGGCAAGTGTGGTGTTTTATGAGTGCTGCTGGGACTCTCTTCAGCCCTTGCCACTGCTAGCCTGATTAACGAGTCAGGACTGCTAGCGTTAGAATAAAGGGTCTATTCCTCCAGTCAACTCTCTCCAAGTCTGGATAGAGCTCCAGCTTACATACGGATCGGCAGGAATAGGGACGCTCTTGTTGTCCTGTTACTTCTTGGCTGTTGTTCATACAATGTACTATACGCATATTTTTTATTCTTTTTTACAGAGCGTTGCCTCACGCCCTGAGTTGTAACCAGGAGCGGCAGGCTTAGTCCCGATTTAATTACGGGTACGATTGATATATAGCAGGCCAATTGGCTGAGTTGTTGTGAGCCTGAATCTGTTTGATTTTCATTGTTGAGTCATTAATTGTTCTATATGCATGTTTTTCACCTTATCGATGCAGGTATTTACCTTCTTGACCGGTAGGATCCCAGAAACGTTTGAAATAGATCCTGTGGTACAAGGTTGTATCGTTTTGTTATCATTGAGACACTAGGTCACGTGAGTGTTATATACACTCTTTTGGAGTTGCAGTAGTTTGTCGTTGTGGTCCTGATGAAAGCCTTGATCGTAACTTGTTGATCGTGTTAGGCTGAAACATGTAGACCGTTTTTTGGTTTATTGTAAGCGCGTTTGGTGAATTGGCCAGGCGGCGCCACTACTCCACTTTTAATATTGACACAGGGATATTCCTATTAAAGATTTTTTGATATCCCAGTAGTCAATTTTAAATCACTTTTTCTTTCTTACACTGCACTTTAGTTCTTCACCCAACTAAGGCTACCTTCATTGATCTTTAGGAGATCCTTTTCCATCAGTGTAGATTAAAACATCCGCGAGCTCCTCCCTTAGTTGTACATTGGGAGTAGTAGCTCCTCAGCCAAACCAGGTTTGGTTGAGAGGAGATCCCATATGATGAAGCATGCCACTTCGGTGGGTGATGGGATTATGTCCTCTTTTTGAGGACTTTCAGACTTGGCTCTAGAATATTTTCATTCAGGTTCTTTGAGTTTCACTGTTTACTCGTTTGGTTTAGTTCGTCGTTTTCTGTAGTTTCATACCCCTGGACTCTTTGGTTTATTCATTACGTAGTAGGGGGATTAGTCCAGGCTGGTTGTGTGATCCCTCAGACCCTCTTGTTTACTGGCTTTTTTCGGAGTTGTGTGTGTAGACTTATGAATCAGTGAGTGGGTATATAGTAACTGGTATTGGTGTGTCAATGGTTTCAAATATGGTACTCTGTATTTTACAGTGAGTGATGAAAGGTTATACTAGTGTAAGATGAGGTGTATCAGATTGTCACGTGGATGATGTCATCAGTGATGTCACTGACCAAGTAATGAATGATGCAATATGTGACATCATCAGCAGTGCATTGAGGGCGCGTGAGTTACAGTTAGCAGAACTAACTATAACGGAGGAATTTCTATGGTTTTGTACGAGTGAAATGGCCAGCTAAATATAACACCCCGAAACCTATGTTTTTTTCTCTGAATTTCTAAGGATTTTTATATGCTAATTTCTAACTATAACGTCTCTGAAACCTATGTTTTTTTCAGTGAATTTCAAAGCTTTTTTAAATGCTAATTTCTAACTATGACGTCTCTGAAACCTATGGTATTTTATCAGTGAATTTCAAAGGTTTTTTAAATGCTAATTTTTAAGTCTGATAGTAGTTATACCTATTTTTTTGTGCTGATTTTCGACAGTTTTTTAACTGTTTATTTATAAATATTTATTCATTAAATAACATTATATATTTTTCTGAAAATTGCACAAAAAAAACACTTTTTTAAACATTCAGACTGAAATATTGATAATTGTTTTCCATTTTTTATTTTAATATCTTTATATTATTTTCTTTAAAAAAAATAAAACATATTTCGGAGTCGCGCACTCAAAGCGTACACATCATAGTGGGTGCGCGGACTCTAGTCGCCATTTTAGAAAAGTTGTGAAGGATCCGCTTACAGTGTGCGACGGCTGCGTGTTTTTCAGTTACATCATATACATTTAATATTACGTGATGTGCGCGATTGGTATGCGACCAGTCCGCAACTCCTGCTCCCGCGCATTCGCGACACATGCGCATTACAGTACGAGATGCTTGCGCGGTGGAGGGTCCCGCGTGACGTCATATACATGCTGGGGCGCGCTGGGTGGCGACTCCCGCAAAAAATATTTAGGTTCCAAAATGATATGTATGTGTCTTTAATATACATATTAGGGCAATAGATTATCTAAGATATTCATAAAAATAATATATTTGTACTTATAATAAACTTATATTATTTTTAAAATATTTTCGTGAAGTCGCGTGCGTGCATCATGAGCGCAGAGAACCAGGTCAGCAGAGCTGCTGTAGAGCCAGAGAAACCAGGTCAGCAGAGTCGTTGTAGAGCCAGAGAACCAGGTCAGCAGAGCTGCTCTAGAGCCTAAGAAGCAGGTCAGCAGAGTTGCTCTAGAACCAGAGACCCAGGTCAGCAGAGCTGCTCTAGAGGCCGAGAACCAGGTCAGCAGAGCTGCTGTAGAGCCAGAGACCCAGGTCAGCAGAGCTGCTCTAGAAGCCAGAGAACCAGGTCCGCAGAGCTGCTTTAGAGCCATAGAACCAGGTCAGCAGAGCTGCTCTAGAGGCAGAGAACCAGGTCAGAAGAGCTGCTTTAGAGCCAGAGAACCAGGTCAGCAGAGCTGCTTTAGAGCCATAGAACCAGGTCAGCAGAGCTGCTCTAGAGGCAGAGAACCAGGTCAGAAGAGCTGCTTTAGAGCCAGAGAACCAGGTCAGCAGAGCTGCTTTAGAGTCAGTGAATCAGGTCAGCAGAGCTGCTTTAGAGCCAGAGAACTAGGTCAGCAGAGCTGCTCTAGAGGCAGAGGACCAGGTCAACAGAGCTGCTTTAGAGGGAGAGAACCATGTCAGCAGAGCAGCTTTAGAGCCAGATAACCAGGTCAGCAGAGCTGCTCTAGAGCCAGAGAAACCAGGTCAGCAGAGCTGCTTTAGAGGGAGAGAAGCAGGTCAGCAGAGCTGCTTTAGAGCCAGAGAACCAGGTCAGCGGAGCTGCTCTAAAGCCAGAGAACCAGGTCAGCAGAGCTGCTTTAGGGCCTGAGAACCAGGCCAGCAGAGATTCTCTAGAGCCTAAGAACTAGGTCAGCAGATCTACTCTGGAGCCAGAGAACCAGGTCAGCAGAGATGCTGCAGAGCCAGATAGACCAGGTCAGCAAAGCTGCTTTAGAGGGAGAGAACCAGGCCAGCAGAGCTGCTTTAGAGTCATAGAACCAGGTTAGCAGAACTGCTCTAGAGCCAGAGAACCAGGTCAGCAGAGCTGCTGTAGAGCCAGAGAAACCAGGTCAGCAGAGCTGCTCTAGAGGCAGAGAACCAGGTTAGCAGAACTGCTTTAGAGCCAGAGAACCAGGTCAGCAGAGCTCTTTAGAGGGAGAGAACCAGGTCAGCAGACCTGCTTTAGAGCCAGAGAACCAGGTCAGCAGAGCTTCTTTAGAGCCATAGAACCAGGTCAGCAGAGCTGCTTTAGAGCCAGAGAACCAGGTCACCAGAGCTGCTTTAGAGGGAGAGAACTAGGTCAGCAGAGCTGCTCTAGAGCCAGAGAAACAAGGTCAGCAGAGATGCTTTAGCGGGAGAGAACAAGGTCAGCAGAGCTGCTTTAGAGCCAGAGAACCAGGTCAGCAGAGCTGCTCCAGAGCCAGAGAACCAGGTCAGCAGAGCGGCTCTAGAGCCAGAGAAAAAGGTCAGCAGAGATGCTTTAGAGCCATAGAACTGGGTCAGCAGATCTGCTTTAGAGTCAGAGAACCAGGTCAGCAGAGCTGTTCTAGAGGCAGAGAACCAGGTCACCAGAGCTGCTTTAGAGGGAGAGAACCAGGTCAGCAGAGCTGATCTAGAGCCAGAGAAACCATGTCAGCAGAGTTGCTTTAGAGGGAGAGAACCAGGTCAGAAGAGCTGCTTTAGAGCCAGAGAACCAGGCCAGCAGAGATTCTCTAGAGCCTAAGAACTAGGTCAGCAGAGCTGCTCTGGAGCCAGAGAACCAGGTCAGCAGAGACGCTGTAGAGCCAGATAAACCTGGTCAGCAAAGCTGCTTTAGAGGGAGAGAACCAGGTCAGCAGAGCTGATTTAGAGCCAGAGAACCAGGTCAGCAGAGCTGCTTTAGAACCATAGAACCAGGTCAGCAGAGCTGCTTTAGAGCCAGAGAACCAGGTCAGCAGAGCTGCTCTAGAGCCTAAGAACCAGGTCAGCAGAGCTGCTATAGAGCCAGAGAACCAGGTCAGCAGAGCCGCTGTAGAGCCAGAGAAACCAGGTCAGTAGAGCTGCTTTAGAGCGAGAGAACCACGTCAGCAGAGCTGCTGTAGAGCCAGAGAAACCAGGTCAGCAGAGCTGCTCTAGAGGCAGAGAACCAGGTCAGCAGAACTGCTTTAGAGCCAGAGAACCAGGTCAGCAGAGCTCTTTAGAGGGAGAGAACCAGGTCAGCAGACCTGCTTTAGAGCCAGAGAACCATGTCAGCAGAGCTGCTCTAGAGCCAGATAACCAGGTCAGCAGAGCTGCTTTAGAGCCATAGAACCAGGTCAGCAGAGCTGCTTTAGAGCCAGAGAACCAGGTCAGCAGAGCTGCCCTAGAGGCAGAGAACCAGGTCACCAGAGCTGCTCTAGAGGCAGAGAACCAGGTCAGCTGAGCTGATTTAGAGCCAGAGAACCAGGTCAGCAGAGCTGCTCTAGAGCCTAAGACCCAGGTCAGCAGAGCTGCTCTAGAGCCAGAGAAACCAGGTTATTAGAGCTGCTTTAGAGCCAATGAACCAGGTCAGCAGAGCTGTTGTAGAGCCTAAGAACCAGGTCAGCAGAGCCGCTGTAGAGCCAGAGAAACTAGGTCAGTAGAGCTGCTTTAGAGCGAGAGAACCACATCAGCAGAGCTGCTTTAGAGCCAGAGAACCAGGTCAGCAGAGCTGCTCTAGAGCCAGAGAACCAGGTCAGCAGAGCTGCTTAAGAGGGAGAGAACCAGGTCAGCAGAGCTGATTTAGAGCCAGAGAACCAGGTCAGCAGAGCTGCTTTAGAACCATAGAACCAGGTCAGCAGAGCTGCTTTAGAGCCAGAGAACCAGGTCAGCAGAGCTGCTCTAGAGCCAGAGAACCAGGTCAGCAGAGCTGCTCTAGAGCCAGAGAACCAGGTCAGCAGAGCCGCTGTGGAGCCAGAGAAACCAGGTCAGTAGAGCTGCTTTAGAACGAGAGAACCACGTCAGCAGAGCTGCTTTAGAGCCAGAGAACCAGGTCAGCAGAGCTGCTCTAGAGCCAGAGAACCAGGTCAGCATAGCTGCTTTAGAGCCATAGAACCAGGTCAGCAGAGCTGCTCTAGAGCCAGAGAACCAGGTCAGCAGAGCTGCTGTAGAGCCAGAGAAACCAGGTCAGCAGAGCTGCTCTAGAGGCAGAGAACCAGGTAAGCAGAACTGCTTTAGAGCCAGAGAACCATGTCAGCAGAGCTCTTTAGAGGGAGAGAACCAGGTCAGCAGACCTGCTTTAGAGCTAGAGAACCAGGTCAGCAGAGCTGCTCTAGAGCCAGATAACCAGGTCAGCAGAGCTGCTTTAGAGCCATAGAACCAGGTCAGCAGAGCTGCTCTAGAGGCAGAGAACCAGGTCACCAGAGCTGCTTTAGAGGGAGAGAACCAGACCAGCAGAGCTGCTTTACAGCCAGAGAACCAGGTCAGCAGAGCTGCTCTAGAGCCAGAGAAACCAGGTCAGCAGAGATGCTTTAGCGGGAGAGAACCAGGTCAGCAGAGCTGCTTTAGAGCCAGAGAACCATGTCAGCAGAGCTCTTTAGAGGGAGAGAACCAGGTAAGCAGAACTGCTTTAGAGCCAGAGAACCATGTCAGCAGAGCTCTTTAGAGGGAGAGAACCAGGTCAGAAGACCTGCTTTAGAGCCAGAGAACCAGGTCAGCAGAGCTGCTCTAGAGTCAGATAACCAGGTCAGCAGAGCTGCTTTAGAGCCATAGAACCAGGTCAGCAGAGCTGCTTTAGAGCCAGAGAACCAGGTCAGCAGAGCTGCTCTAGAGGCAGAGAACCAGGTCACCAGAGCTGCTTTAGAGGGAAAGAACCAGACCAGCAGAGCTGCTTTACAGCCAGCGAACCAGGTCAGCAGAGCTGCTTTAGAGGGAGAGAACCAGACCAGCAGAGCTGCTTTACAGCCAGAGAAACCAGGTCAGCAGAGATGCTTTAGCGGGAGAGAACCAGGTCAGCAGAGCTGCTTTAGAGCCAGAGAACCAGGTCAGCAGAGCTGCTCTAGAGCCAGAGAACCAGGTCAGCAGAGCGGCTCTAGAGCCAGAGAAAACGGTCAGCAGAGCTGCTTTAGAGCCATAGAACCAGGTCAGCAGAGCTGCTTTAGAGTCAGAGAACCAGGTCAGCAGAGCTGTTCTAGAGGCAGAGAACCAGGTCACCAGAGCTGCTTTGGAGCCATAGAACCAGGTCAGCAGAGCTGCTCTAGAGGCAGAGAACCAGGTCAGCTGAGCTGATTTAGAGCCAGAGAACCAGGTCAGCAGAGCTGCTCTAGAGCCCAAGAACCAGGTCAGCAGAGCTGCTCTAGAGCCAGAGAAACCAGGTTAGTAGAGCTGCTTTAGAGTGAGAGAACCAGGTCAGCAGAGCTGCTTTAGAGCCAGAGAACCAGGTCAGCAGAGCTGTTGTAGAGCCAGAGAACCAGGTCAGCAGAGCTGCTCCAGAGCCTAAGAACTAGATCAGCAGAGCTGCTCTGGGGCCAGAGAACCAGGTCAGCAGAGCTGCTTTAGAGAGAGAGAATCAGGTCAGCAGAGCTGCTTTAGAGCCAGAGAACCAGGCCAGCAGAGCTGCCTGCTTTAGAGCCAGAGAACCAGGTCAGCAGAGCTGCTCTAGAGCCAGAGAACCAAGTCAGCAGAGCTGCTTTAGAGCCAGAGAACCAAGTCAGCAGAGCTGCTTTAGAGCCAGAGAACCAGGTCATTAGAGCTGCTTTAGAGGGAGTGAACCAGGTCAGCAGAGCTGCTCTAGAGGGAGAGAACCAGGTCAGCAGAGCTGCTCTAGTGCCAGAGAACCATGTCAGCAAAACTGCTTTAGAGCCAGATAACCTGGTCAGTAGAGCTGCTTTAGAGCCAGAGAACCAGGTCAGCAGAGCTGCTTTAGAGCCAGAGAACCAGGTCAGCAGAGCTGCTCTAGAGGGAGAGAACTAGGTCAGCAGAGCTGCTCTAGAGCCAGAGAACCATGTCAGCAGAACTGCTTTAGAGCCATAGAACAGGGTCAGTAGAGCTGCTTTAGAGCCAGAGAACAAGGTCAGCAGAGCTGATGTAGAGCCAGAGAACCAGATCAGCAGAGCTGCTCTGTAGCCTAAGACCAGATCAGTAGAGCAGCTCTAGAGCCAGAGAACCAGGTCAGCAGACCTGCTGTAGAGCCAGATAAACCAGGTCAGCAGAGCTGCTTTGGAGGGAGAGAACCAGGTCAGCAGAGCTGCTTTAGAGCCAGAGAACCAGGTCAGCAGAGCTGCTTTAGAGTCAGAGAACCAGGTCAGCAGAGCTGCTCTAGCTGACACTGACTGACTAACACTGATCGACACTGACTGACACTGATTGACTGACACTGATTAACTGACACTGACTGACTGACACTGACTGACTCTGACTGACTGAATGACACTGACTGACACAGACTGACGCTGACTGACTACTCTCTACTACCCTCTACTACTCACTCTCTACTACTCTCTACTATTCACTCTCTACTACTCACTCGCTACTACTCTCTACTACTCACTCTCTACTACTCTTTACCACTCACTCTCTACTACTCTCTCTCTACTATTCACTCTCTACTACTCTCTTCTACTCACTCTCTACTACTCTCTCTCTACTACTCACTCTACTACTCACTCTGTTACTCTCTCTACTACTCTCTACTACTCACTCTCTACTCTCTACCTCTCTACCCCTCTCTCTACCTCTCTACACCTCTACCTCTACACCTCTACCTCTCTCTACACGCACACATATGCACATATATATGCATATGCATTTATATATATATGTATGTGTATATATATATACATATAATCTGCATATCTATATAAATACAAATATAAATGCATGCATACATATCCATATATGCATACATTTGCATGTTATGTACATGAAAGTTTGAAAAACACTAATACAAGCAAAGCTAAAAAGCCACCTAATTACAAACATAATTGCTTTAACTTAAACAAGGGCGAGACCTATTGCATTTTCAATGCTTGTTTACTTTGGTTCCATCAAGAAGGCATTCAGATGTGTCACACATTTGCCATAAATTCTGAATGTTAGCACTCTAGTTGCTCATTAGATCACTGTAGTAAAGCTACTGCTCACCAGGGAAGTCTGCTGCTGGTATTGAAAGTGCATGTTTCAGTCTGCATGTCAGAGTTTTTTAATGAAATAGAAGAGGATTTGAGAAGTCACTCAAAATGTGCCCTAATTTTTCTTTCTGCAGCACTAATCATACTTTCTATGGCAAAATGAACCCCCTCATTTTGTTCCTTTTTAAATTAAATGTTTTAAGAGTTTCCAATCAAGATGGCTTCAGGTGTGCCATACGTTTGTCATAAGTAGGACTGTTAGCGCTCTAGTTGTTCTTTAGAACACTCTAGGAAGCTGCAGTAGAACACAAAGGAATCAACTGACAGTCTCTGCCCTTGTTGGATGTACATGTTTTACTGAGAATGTCAGACTTCATTCTCACATGACTGAGAAAGATAATGTGAATTTACAGAAAATATGCTCTCAGTTTAGCTTATAGATCACCTTCCAAACCTCTGTGGGAAAAGCATGAGAAAAAAGTTTTCTCTCAAACATGATTCATGATATCCCAGCAGAAGGCTTTTTCACATGGTAAAATCACCTTAGAACACACCACAATTCCTAAAATGAGTATGGTACCATCAACAATTGATTTATAATGTAACTAAAGCCTTAAAACCTTCTATTAACTGCAATGCTTTTTAATGAGGTGCTATCATGTATATTGGACCCAAGATGGCTGCCAACACTTCTTGGATGAAGTGCTGACAGCCAATCAGATCTCACGATGAGATGTGTGGTTAGGCGCCGCCCAGATATATCTATGATTTTACTTTTGATTTTCTCAGCAACTACTGAACAGATTTACAACATTTAACCAAAAGGCACGAGTGTGAACCAAGGGCAACCTCTTTGCCAAATTTCGTGTAATTCCGTTCAGCAGATCGAGCTGCAGCTGCGATTAACGGTTCCTATGGAAAATTGCATGGGGAATACACATTTTGGGATCCCCTTTTTTCTCGGCCCATAATTCAGGGTTTTGACACGGATGGTTGCTTGCCTCCTTGAGCAGACTACTGGGAGGATTTGCCCCTGCTATGCTTCCTTTGGTATGGTTGGTAAGGTTGTTGGTGCTGTTGCTGTCCACCACCTTGTTGGCATCCTCATAGGCGGGTTTGAGCCCTCTGTGAATAATAACAGTGTTGGTAGGGACGGAAAGATCTTCTTTGCTCTCTGGGCCTCTCTAGGCCAACTACCTTCAGAGCCTCCATTTCCGCTTTAATTCATGCCATCTCATCATTGGTGTGGCTTCCGAATAGAGTAGTACCTGAAAATGGAAGATTTAATATTCTCTGCTGTGATTCTGGCTCGAGGGAGGTAAGGCGGAGCCCAGAGTGCCTTCAGAGAGCAACGCCGTGGCAGTATGCATGTGCCACTAGTAGGAAAGAATCTGCTTCAGCACAAATGATTTGAATGGAAACCAGTAAACCTTCATTGAGGATTTCTGCAAATTCTTCCCGTTTGTCTCGTGGGGGATGTTCAACAAACTGCTGCATGGATTCCCACAGAGCCCTGTCATACCTACCTAAAAGGGCTTTTGCGTTTGCAGTTTTAATCATGGTTGCTGCTATACTGCAAACCTTCCAGCTCACAGAGTCTAACCTCCGACTCTCTTCATCAGGAGGAACTGTTGAAGTGGGAGTACTGGCATGGTGCTTCTTCACCGATACTACAATGACAAAGTCTAGTGTTGGGTCAGTACAGAGAAAGGCAGGATTCTGCTCTGGAGGGCGGTCTTTTTTCTGAAGCTTGGACGGAGCTGGCTTGACAGAGGCTGGTGTCAAGAAGAGGTCCATAGCTGGTTCCAATAGTCCTGACACTAGCAGCAGCAAAAGTTTTGATGCTGAGCTATGTTGAAGGGTTTCAAAGATTATTGATGTAGTTCATGTTGGAGTTGACATCGCAATATTAAGTTGTGCAGCTACGCTAACCAAGAACACTTGAAAAGTGATACTATCATCCACTGGTGATATGCATGGAGGTGGGAGTCTGAAAGAGTTAGAGAGTATCATCCTGTAGCAGTGGATGATGTCTCTGTAGTGTGTCTGGACCGAGACCGTTGTGAATGGTGATGATAACGGGAGCGCCTGGATGATGGAGAAGAGCGCATTGAGCTGTGATGGTGGCGCCTAGAATGATGGTGCAATCTGGACCAAGATCTGGTTTTCTGTGTGGGTGCAACTGGCACCGGTGGTGTTGGTGGAGGCAGAGGTGGAGGAGGACGAGGTGTTGGAAGAGGCAGAACATGGTGTGTCCCTTGATTGTAATTGTAATTTCCATTTATAAAGCGCATTATCACCTTAAGGTCTCTAAGCGCTATGAGAGAGCCCTACCCTAGCACATGGGGGGTGGGTGGTAAGTTAGACTGTGCCCCAGGCTTCTGAAAAAAGTACTGTCTTTTAGGGCATGTTCCTTACGTATATTCTCTGGTAAGTTGTTCCAAAATTGGGGGATGGAGGTTGAAAAAGCTTTCCTCCTTTGGAAGACAGGTTGAAGCAAGGGCAGGCCAGCAGGCTGGCCTCCGAGGACCGTAGTATCCTACTAGGGGTGTAGTTGACTAAGCGGTCTTTGATATACCTCGGGCTTGGCCATAGATTGCTTTATGTGCAATGCAGAGGCCTTTAAACTTTGTTCTCTGCCTGACCGGAAGCCAGTGCAGCTGACATAGAAGGGGGGTGGTGTGAGCTCGTCTAGGTAATCTGAAAATTAGTCTTGCGGCATCATTCATAATGACCTATAATCTGGCCAGCAGTTTTCCCAGAGGGCCTATATATAGGGAGTTGCCATAGTCCAATTGCGACAATATCATGGCTGATACAGCCAGTCTGAGTGTGGCGAAGGAGAGAAGGGGGGCAAGTTTTCGCAGCTGTCTCACCAAGCCGACACATGTGCCCACTACTGCCGACACCTGCTGGGTCATGGAAAGCTTGGCACCAATTTTGATGCCCAGGCTTTTTACAGCCAAGGCCGGCTCCGGATAGGTGCCAAGCTCTTGTGGCCAAAATAGATAATTCCAGGGATTGTCGTCAGTATTGACGGCCAATACCTCAGACTTGTCTTGATTAATTTTAGGGCATTGGCCGTCATCCAGTCAACAGTGAATTTTAGAATGTTTTGAATTTGTGAGTGGGCAGTCGGGGAGTTGTCAATCTGGCTGATAATTTGAGTGTCGTCGGCATAGTTATAGATCCGGCACTCCATATTGTTCAGCTATCAGGGGCTGGAGGTAGGCATTGAAAAGGAGGGGCGACAGCGCCGAGCCCTGTGGTACCCCGCATAAGAGCATGCCTGGGTCAGACATGTGATCAGTCAACTGTACTCTCTGGGATCGGCCCCTAAGAAAGGATGTAAGCCACGCAAGGGCCGTGCCCTGGATGCCCAGCTCTCAGATCCGCGGCAATAGTTAGTCATGATTGACTGTGTCAAATGCCGCGGATAGGTCCAGCAAAACCAGGGCACATGGCTTTTTCTTGTCGGCCCTCAGTCTTAGTTTGTCTAGTACCGACAGCATAACCAGTTCCGTGCTGTGGTGGGCCCTAAACCCAGCCTGTTTAAATTGTAAAGGGTGGTTATACTTTAGATGATGTGACAGGGAGTATAGCACATGCTGTTCCAGTACTTTTGCAAGGAATGGGAGTTGGGAAATGGCCTGAAATTTTTTAGATTCTTCGTATCTGCCCCAGGTTTTTTTAGGAGCGGGATAACGCGGGCCTCGTTGAAGTTATTAGGGATGTGCCCTGCTTCCAGGGATTGATTAAGAAGCGAGAGGACCTCGCTTTTTATCCCGGGAAATGCCACCTTAAAGATCCTTGGTGGACAGGGGTCTGCAGGTGACCCTGATTTCACCTGCCCTATTAGGAGAGACAGGGAATCGTGGGTAAGCATGGGGAAGTCGGTGAGTGGTTTATCAAACATAGGGGGCGGGAGTGCTGGTGCTAAAAGGCAGGGGAACGTAGGGGGTAAGATGGATTTCCATCAGAAGGTCCTTCACTTTCGATGCGAAGAAGGCCTGGAACTTATTGCAATCTTCCCAGAAAAAGGAGGGCTTCTGTTCCTTATCTTGTCTTGGCTCTTTCAGGATCCGGAAAATCTCTTTTTGTGTGTTATCGGCCGCCTCAATCTTTGCTTCATAGAATTCTGCTTTCCTTGTCAGAATTGCCTCTTTATAGACAGCAAACATCGAGTGGTAGTCTGACCGGGCGCCTGGGTCGTAGGCTTTCCGCCAGGCTCTCTCGCACTGGCGAAGAGTTTGTTTCATATTTCTTAGAGCATCATTGAACCAGGACCTTTACCTTTACCGGGATCATGTTCTTGAATACTCTGTATCTGGAGAGGAACAGATATATCTCATCTTCCTTCTTGCTTTCTATAGTCTTTAGGATGCCGTGAAGGATTTTGATATAGAGCAGTCTTGACGTCGACCTGCTTGTCGACGGCATTCGTCGGCGGTATGGACTTCAACGTCAATCTTTAGTGGTGCCTCAATGTCAATCGGGATCTTGATGCCAAGTGTTGTGGTGGCCTCGTAGTCAATGGGTTTTCCTCACATCGAACGAGGTCTGCGCGTCACCAGTGTTATCGACGTCAACACCCCTTGCCTTGACCTGCGGCGCTACCTCGATATCGAACCATGGATAGAGGGTAAACAGGTCGGCGCTGTACCTCTCCTCAACATTGATCATCGCGACGTCAACCCAAACTGATGGCATTTTTCTGACATGGTCTTCCTGGCACACCATCTAGAGAGAGATGACAGAGCCCTGGTAGAGGTTTGACCCTTTCCTCGGCCTGAGCTCCCACCTTCAAACTGCGTCTGTTATCTTATTTTCTCCTCAGTACCATGAAGGCAAATTTTCTCTCGGTCTTTCAGGGTGCATCTTGAAATTTTCTTGCAGTGATGGCAAGACTCAGGAACATGATTTTCTGGGAGACAGAGTATCCACATCTCATGAGGGTCTGTCTTGGTCTTTTTTTCTCCCACAGACTAAGCATTTGTCAAGAAGAGATGGCATTTTTCTGTCAAAAACCTCTAATTTCTGTCACGAAAAGGCCAGGGAGAGACCAAAGACGTTGAATGAAATGGCTGTCACCAAAATTCAGTCGAAAATGTTGAGGAAAAAAGCCAAAATTTGGACGAGATGGATGCTCCAGGGTCCTGTCAGCAGCAGCTGGAAATAAGAATTGAAGCAACTGCCACCTGCTCAGCATGATGGGATACTGATGGCCCCTGGGTTCTTAAAGGCACAGTCTTTATTTTTAACCCATATAATGACAGCCTATGAAGCTACACTGTCTTGCTCTCCTTCTTCTCTATGAACTGCCAAAAAGGGTTTGTGAAAGATATTTATGTTGTTGTACTAAAACATCATGAAATAATACATATAGATAATTCTATTGGCCCCACTTTTAAGTACAAGATGAAGAATTGGGCCACTGTAGCCTAGTCCTATATACTTAATAATATTTTCCTTCTTAAGGGACTCTGCAGGCCTTCCTGAAGTAAGACAAATATCTACACTTAAGAAGATATATTGTGACAAAGTGCTCTGGGGTCCCCGCATGTGGGAGTGACTATTCAGTGCATGACTATAAATGGAAATCAGAGAGGAACATCCATTTCATCAAAAAGAATGGTGGCTGACACACAGACTCGATTCGATTCATGAACTTTATTCGATTAAAAAAAGATAGAATCATAAAAGTATACAGACCTTAATTTAAAAACATATTGTTACTAAAACAAAGTTTATACAAATTTAACATATCATTTATCAGAAAGAATGGAAACCTACAATGCAAAACCATATTAGTCGCCCTATAACAGAGATTATTAGCATACTATATAACCAGTTGGACCAACATATGACATTGATTTTTTAGTGCTTATTGCACTGGCAGCAAGAAGGTCTTTAAACAAACTAACAATACCGTTTCCTAATCTGGAGTGACAGTCGTATAAAACTTAACATGGCACAACATATTCCAGAAGATGATAGCGATAACAAATAGTCATAACCCTCTTTATAATTACATGGTTGTCGCCCTTTTAGAATAGGCTTAATAAACCTAATTCTTGGTTCCTTATAAAGAGAACAAAAAAGGACAACATGAATAGACTTTGACTAGTTTTGTTATCGCAAAAACAAGGGGGCAGCCTCTCACACCAACCCCCTTGTTTTGGAAAGGCAAAAAGAAAATGAAGAGTGTTTAATCTAAACCTTGTTAGGTAAAAGCGCCATTGCACATTAGTAGTAAATGTTAAATAAAATTGATACTGCAATTTACCCAAACAATTTGTTGGCTGGTCTGAGTGTAACATACTTAAACTTTTACGATAACTTGTTTTAATCAGAGTTTTTATGTCCCCCTGCATTTTTTCGGGGTTATCATAAAAGTGACCCAAACCAATTCTATGCAAAGTATTACTAACATATGAAAGCCATGGGATCTGCATTGCATGTTCAAGGTTTTTGCAGTCCTTCAGGATATCTTTGGAGAGCTGAAGGTCTTCCGATAACCATATTTTACCCCATAATAATAAAGGGGAAACGCGGATGATGTCAGTCACATATTCCATTCCCATCTCAGTGTGGCAAAAACTGTTAGATGAACCTGATGGAATTGACAATAAATGTTTAAAAAATTTATTTTCCATGACCTGGATCATGGCTGGGCTTTCTATCCCCCAGGCCCCTGCCCCGTAGGTGGCCACAGATAGGCATTTTGCTCTATACAAGGTTTTTAAATGTGGGACTGATTTTTGTCCCAATTTACTACAAAAACGAAATAAACCCTCTATAGATCTACTGGTACATTGCACACGCGCCTTCATCAAAGGGACCCAGCTCAGTCTGTTGTTAAATATATTTCCCAAGTAATTGAAATTATCAACTTTGTCAATGGTAGAATTAGTTACCATGAACTTACGGGTTTTTGTCCCTTTAGGGCCACAGACCATTGCAAAAGATTTTGAAAAGTTTACCTTTAGGTCCAGGTCCAGCATAAAGTTATTAAATGCTTCCAGACAGGTATGCATACTATTCGCTGTAAGGGTCATTAATACCGTATCATCGGCATAAGATAACATAGGTATCTTCTTGCCGTTCACCTTCGGGAAATCCAAACAATGTTCCAACAAGAACTTTACCAGGCCATTAGAATAAACTAAAAACAGAAAAGGCGCTAATATACAGCCTTGTCGTACACCCTCAGTTGAGGGGATAGATTTTGTTTTTTTCTCCCTTGGCCCGAATCTTATTGTCACAGTTGTAGCCGCATGTAGTCTGCGGAGCAGGGTAACCAAAGGTTCTTCAAAACCCATGTCCTCCATCATCCGCCATAGTTTATTCCTACAAACAGTGTCATGGCACTGGATAAATCCATGAAGGCCAGGTGGATAGAAAAACCACTGGCCTTCATGTACTTACCCATAATTAGTGCCAGATTTAGACACTGTTCGGTTGTTCCCTTTCCTCTCCTGAACCCATATTGAGAGTTCACAATTAGGCCCACGGAGTCTGCCCACGTCTCCAATCTGGCCAAAATTATCCTTCCCAATAGTTTGCATGATGCATCAATTAATGATATTGGGCGATAGCATCGTGGGTCGCACTTGTCACCCTTTTTGAAAATAGGCACCACCAATGCCTCCTTCCAGGATAGGGGAATGCGACCGACAATAGCTGCTTTGAATACATTCAATAACAAAGGGGCCCATACGACAGTATTATGTTTGAAAAGATCCAACGGCACCGCATCATGGCCAGGGGCTTTTAGTGGTACGCCTTTCCTCAGGGCATCTTCAACTTCCCGAAGAGTAAGCGACGAGCTAAGCAAGGAAGCTGTAAGCGGGAAATCCACATCCTTTGTATCATCCTGCAAGCCTAAGAGGGATACTAATTTAGGATTAAAAATGTTCCCAAAGTGGGCTTCCCATGTCTCACCCGTTATCTGCATCACCATATTTTCCTTGCCATCACTAGAAAATAAGGGACGATTTACAACTTCCCAAAAAAGCCTACTGTCTTTTAACTCTGAGGCTTTTTCTAGGTCGTCCCAAGCTAAGGTTTTTAAATCCAGCTTCCGTTTTCTAATTGCCTCTCTATATGCGCTTTTCGCAGTTCTTACCAGCTCCTTATTCCTTGGTTTTTGTTGAAAAGCCCTTTTTAGTGATTTTTGGGTTGCAGAACAACCAGCATCAAACCATTTAAAGCCATTGGACTGTCTATTAACCATTGTTTTTTTAAGATGCTCTGCCACATTCCCACACAGAATTTCGAAATTCATAACTACATTTTCAGGGTCTGTGGTTGGTGACAGACAAGACTTAATTACAGAACTATTAGCACTTAAAATCTCCGTCTCCAGCCCAATTACATCTACTTTCTCCCACTTCATGGTAACACCTTGATTCCTATTATATCTTACAGGTTGGTCCCAGATTGGATGCCTTGTTGCAACGGGGGGGCACAAAGTTAATATCAAAGGATTATGATCGCTTGCCGGATTTGCATGCGTCTCAAATTTATCAATAAAATGTAAATAGCTACTGGACACAATAATAAAATCAATAACACTCATAGATCCACTAGCACCCTGAAAGGTTGGTATGGGAAGTAAATTTGGGGCAACACATGATTCCATTATACATAAGTCATTAATTACAATAATATTATTTAACGCATCACCCTGAGGTGTATGCTTAAAATGCTGGATAGGGTGCTCATTTAGGTCCACCAAACCACACACATTTGACCCACCAAATTTACACAGGGTACAATTGAAATCGCCAACCCATATAGTAAATAACAAGGGTAGATCACTACGCACCTTGGATATAGCCTCCTGCAAACTCACAATTACAGCTGTGTCATGGTTATCAAAAACATTGTAATACCAATTAATCAGCAGCAGGGGCATGGGAAACAGAGATTCTAGCAAAAGTAATTGATACCAGGGAGTATCTACTATCTTAGATGTTATTAAATTATTCCATTTGAGAGTAATAGCGGTCATTATCCCACCTTTAGCTCTGCCTGCCTGTGATGGCACAGCTAATACGTTAAATGATTGGAATCCGTCAAAATCCTGGTCAGTTCTACTCCATGTCTCTTGGAGGCACATGATATCATGGCTTGCAACATAATCCAGCCAAGCCTCATCCTGTAACCTCCTAGAGAAACCTGCGATGTTCCACGAAATCAACCGAAACCCTGTTTTTCTTGGTGAATCACCTGGTTGATCTATATACGTGGCCATATCAAACCTGGGGGCAGGCAAATCTGACACACTGTTTACAATATCACAAACCTCTGCCTCAACAGAATTTTCACTCGGTGCAATAGAAATTGATGCCACCTAATTGGCATTACCCCTCAATCTTTCACTGTTATGTTCCACTAGAGGACTACCCATTTCACCACATAGCTTAACGGGCTTTTGGCTAGTTGGTAGTCAGTCTATCCCCTCCATTCCCATCAATGGGTCAAAACGGTTTCTCAGAGGAATATTATTTGGTATCCACCCAAGATATTCCTCACCCTGGAGTCGCATTCTAGGGTACTTCTGGGGTGGATGGAAAGGAACATGCTTTAGATTGGGGTAAAAATATTCTAAACCTTTACATTGTATATCCCCCAATCTACCAAACCTAGGTTCACGACAAATAAAGTCCTTAACCCAATTATCCCTAAAATTTATAAGAATGCAATCCCCCTCCAGGTCTTTATCACTTGGACCCACCCAAGGGACCCTTCTAACATTTAATACTTCTGTCCTAGAGGCAGGGGGAAGTGGTCTGTTTTTATTGAGCCAAAAAATTACTTTATTTCTAAGATCCCTATTTGATTCCATTTGATTAGGTCTGACCCCTGGCACTCCCGTCAAAATTGCTGTAAAAGGGGCGGAGTCAGGAGTTAGATTTACACAGACTGTCCGCTTTAGTGGAGCTTTTTCCCCCTGATTTGTAGGACCCTGTTGTGATGTTACCTTAGGCTTGGTAGTAACCACCTGCTTAGGTACCGATGGCTTTGGTGCAGGTGCAGCAACCGCTGCAGGCTTTTGCTGACCACCATCTATCAAAGTGGTATTCTTTGAAGCTGTTTGTGAAACTGCTGTAGCAGGATCAGCAATTGTAGCCATTTGTAACACCCCTATTGGCTTTTTTGGACCCACTTTCTTTATAGCAGTAAATTTATCCCCCGAAATCTCAATGGCATTACTATTCTTAGCCAATGTGTCAAGGGAGTGTGTGTTAACTGATATAAGGTGTTCTAATTGGTCCAATTTCAAATTTATTATTTGGGTTTTTTCCAATAAAGGCATCAAAAGAGTTTTAACCAGCTTTTCAATGTTAAGAAGCAGTTCATCATTTGAACAAGAATGGTTTATGGGTATAACATCCCCGGATGAAGTTCCCCTTTGTTTCGCAGGTTTGGCCACAACTCGGAGAGCATTGATTTTAGATATTTTAGCTCTATTACCCCCATTATGACCCCCTCCTCTTTTCCGTTTACTAGTTTTTGTAGTTTCAATTACTACAGAATCGGATTCTAGAACCTGAGGTTGTGCTGATATGGGCACTATAAGACTCAAATTACAGTTTTGAGTACTATCCTTACTAGCAGTACTTGATGATATACAGTCTGCATTTAAACCATCAACCAGGTCGTTAGAACATGTTAGTTGAGAAACAGAAACAGGATTAGTAGGGGGATTTAAGCTGACTACAGGGTCAATTACAATACTTTGTTCAGGCGTATTTATAGAACCAATACGTCCTAATGAGGAACGTTTCCCAGATACCAGGTCTAATGATAATCGCTTTTCAGTAAATGCGATTTCTTTTTCCAAAATCCCAGTTGCCCGAATTATAAAATCATCCAGGGTTCCGGTTGCTTTAACATTACTCGTTTTCATAGTAACCTGCCTACCTTTTCTAGAGCATAAGGCCATCATGGGACTACTTTATAAAAGGATAAAACACAGCAGTTAAAAATTAATACTTCAAGGCTCAAGAAGAAAGAGGGTGAGCCCGGCCCGTCCTCGTTCGTCCTAGGACGGCCTCAGCTGGCCCGCCCTTTGCCCGGGCTTAGCCCCGGGCGCTCCCGCGCTGCGGTTCAGTGGGCCAACTAAATACTGAGAAGGTTAGGGGGCGTGTCAAGCAGGAAGAGCGGCCCAGGTGTTGTGGGTCAGTCAAGCAGGGACTCCTGGGTGATGGAGTCCCTGCGACACAGCTCGCAGCCCTGCTCAACTCCGATCCTGGCCCCAACAGGTCCCGAGGCGCTGATGACACCCGCTGGTAACACCCGCTGACTTCACCCGCGAAGCGGGACCCACACAGACTCTCTTTTATCTGGTGCAGCATACACTAGCCACTGGAAACATTTTGTTTGGTGATGGACAGTGAAAGGTCTACAACTGCTCAACCACAATTCCTTTTCAATCCTGACAATCTGCAGGTGATTTCTAAGGTGAAAGTGGCAGTATATGGCAACAGAGGCCCCTTTGGTTCTTCAAGTGTAATTGTGTTTGCCCTTCAGGAAGGAGAACTGCCACTATATAGCACTCCAAAATGCAAATGACTACTCAAAGGGTGGTAAAAAGCTTAGAAACCTTCTTTCCAAAGAAAAATTCTGCTTAATGTAACACAAAGTCGAGAGGACTGACACCTGAATATGAAGTAGGGCTGTTTTCTAGGGGACTCCGTTCTTGCTGTGCTGTTTTCATCTGCATATGTACAGTTACTGAACTTCTTGGGCTGGTGATAGTGTTTCAATGGACTAGAGAATCTGCTCTACTTGATGGAGTATGACACTATGGCAAACCAGCTCTGTGTTGGGAAAAACTGGGCTTCTGATGTCACTCCTCTATTTTGAGTGGCTGCGGAAGGATGCGCGCCTCTGCTGGATCAGGACTGGGTTATGGCCTAGTGCAGACCACAGGAGTCAGTCTATCTACTTGCCCTCTGGGGATGTCCAGCATGCACCGATTGGTACCTCCTGCCTCTGCTCTGAGATAAGTGGCACAAGGAACAGATCCTAGCTTCTAAGAGTGGCTTGAAAAGCACAGTGCAAGCGGCACTTAAGTGGCTCGAGTTGGGGAGCACAGAGAATGTCGACCTTGCTATTTCTAGGGAGAAGGCTAGTATACAGTGGTCTAATTATCACCTGCAACTGTGGAGGCTCAGTCACATGGGCAGCTACCAGGCCACAACGACATCAGGCCACAACGACAAAGTGATCCTATTGTGGAGTGGTAGGAAGTGCAGCCAACTTAAAGCCTTCTTGTGCCAGCCTTGTGGGGGAAGAGTCTCAAATAAGGGGCACTACCACTAACCTGATTGTCTTGTTCCAAAGTTCTGCAGGTGAGGTGTGGATATAAACTCAGCATTTTTGTTCTTACCAGATACCTGGACAGATTTAAGACCTGTTGACAGTAATGATATTGGCTCATCCCGAGGAACCCCAGGATTCAAAGGCTGCGAGTGGGTCTCCCTGGTTGGGTCATGTACCAAAAGAGACATGTCATGCCCCAAAGGGTCACACAATAGATGTAATGGGAAGGTCAGGCAGTGGGAAACAAGTTGAGATGATAAACCAAGCTTAAATAGGAAGGCAATCCTTACAACAGGGGCCCAAAAAATTTACTGGGCGCCTATTCCCTCCTACAGTGCACACTGAGGGGAGTTTAATGTGTCACTCCAAAGCACCAGTGGCATAATACAGGTGGGTGGTCGACCTATATTGCCCTGCAATGTGCATCTGGCCTGGAATAAGCATTTTAAATTTAACTTTTGTAGCAGATGGCACCGTATGCCTCTGTATGTAAGTCAAGGCTAACAGATCTAGAAGTGTGGCCTTTACTTTCTAAAGGGGATTTGATGATTTCTATCTTTCCTCTCCCGTACATCACTTAGGGGGATATTAGTCCTGTGTTTCCTGACAACAATGCACAGTTGAAAATGGCCTCTATGTGTTCCTTTTTGGGCATCAAGCACTGCAATTCTAAATCGCTCACTGATTTTCACATACTCTGGATTGACATAGGGCTCAAAACCCTCTTCTTGAAGGGGTTCGCAGTATGCTATTTAATCCCAAAAATAAAAGCTGAAGACTGTGAGCCTGAGGCGGCATCCCTTGGGGCAGGACTCTGAATACTGTGGGTGCCAAGAGTCCTTGGCCAAGGTGCCCAGGTAGTGCAACAAGTCGAACAGCATACTCTAGACCATTCAAGATACATGGTTTACCCTGGAGTACACAATGAACACGGTGACATTGGATATTTGCCCCCTAAGGGCTGACAGAGTGAAAGAGACAGTCAGTCTAGGCTGCTTTTAAACTCTGAGTGTCTGACCTCCTGCATCATGGTAAGGAACTTCAGGAGAAATTGTGTTTCCCACAATACAAAATGAATACTCCAGAAGTAACATTATTAGGGTGCTGGGCATCCTAGAACAGGTGGAAGTGCCCACTGTGGCACTGTACGTAAGGAGGTGGCTGAGTTAACAGTGGCCAATCTGAGCCTGTCGAGGTTCTTTTCTATGACAGATGGGACTATGCACTTCTTTACTGAAAGTGCTGGAGACCTGAAACTGGGCTGGAACCTGAACCCCGGTTGAAAGTGACTAAGGTGATAGCGAAAAGTGGCAGCAAGACAATGAACAAGAAGGTGGGGAGGTTGGAGTAGCGAAAGGGCCTCTGGCCATTCAAAGAGCAGACTGAAATACAGCATGCAAACGCTGAGGAAAGGTGACTGCCATGTAACATTGTGATGCCCCAATTATGGCTAACAACGCAGAATTTCACTCCACGAACTTCAGGGCAGACTCCCAGGCTTCTGTCACACCTTCACCCCTGGTTGTTCAGTCATAGACATGATGGAGGATGACACTGCGTGATTCGGATCACACCTGAACTTCGTGATCAACTGCACACCACTAAAGAGGCGGTGAAACTCGGTCAGGCAAAAACAAGGCCTCTAGGAGTACTTTTTGTTCGATTGTAGTATTTGTGGAGGCTAGGGAGGAGGGGAATAGAGAATTTCCACCTGTCTCCCCACCTCCATTCTTTCTTTCGCTTTCATATTTCCTCCTTCGTTTCTGCATACTGAAATATTTTGATTATTGCAGCTTACTGGACATTTTCAGTGCAGTGTGGTCTTGCTCTCCTCACCACACTGACTTTAAATCCTCTTCATGAGCAGTGGCCCTCTGAATTGTCAGACCCTGAAGGATATGTAGAAGATTCTCCACTTGTAGACTGTTTCCTTATGTAGTATGGTTGTTTTTATTTTTATCTCACCTGAGACAGCGCGTGAGCTTTCACTTGCAAGACATTTTCTTTACTTATAGGGGGCTTACAGCCCACTCAGTGCTTATCATTCGTTGGCTTCATCGTCACTCTAATTTCCTTTCTTCTGTTTGGGCAGCACATGCCAGATTCACTTCCTTTTTGTGTGTTTTTCTCTCCTCTTGAGCATAGCCCAAGGATCGGTTCCTTACCCAGTTCCCTTCCACTACTGGTGCTTTAGGAGCCACTGGCTGTGCCCCACTACCCATTGGGGCTTACCCCTTCCTATTGCTTGCCCTGTTCCACCCTCCCTCTGGCGTTGTTGTTTGCTTGCCCCATACCACCCCTCTCCTACTTCGTTGCTAGCTTGTCCTGTCACACCTGACCCCCTCCTGTGTAATTGTTTGCTTGCCCCATGACACCCATCCCACTCCTGCAATGTTGCTGCTTCCTTCGCCGCTCTCTTGATGTCTAGATTAGACTACTACAATGTTCTATACCTTGGGGCCCCCCAGGTAGACTGAATATGCTTCAGAGGGTTCACACTGCTGCAGCATGGATGCTTTCAAACATTCCCAGATATCTCCCACTGGCTCAGCCCTCTCCAAGCTTCACTGGCTACCCATCAAGGAAAGAGTTTAATTCAAAGCACTTTGCTTTTGTCAAACAATTCTGAATCAAAATGGCCAGCGTTATCTCTTTCCCCTGGTTAAAGAAGACCTTCCTAACAGGTGTCTTAGATCCTTGGGAACAGCAATGATTGTGATCCCAACGGTAAATAAAGCATGATTGGGTGCCCATTCTTTTAGGTAACTGACCGCTAAACTTTGGAACTTCTTCCTGCTTGAGCTGAGACTGAACACTCAGAAGCTATTTTCCGAATAAACCCTCAAAACCTGTTTTTTTAAACATGTTGAGGGATAAGAGTGGTGTGTGGTGAACCCGTGGGTCCTTGGAAGCCTAGCGCGGGGACACTCCGAATAGAGTAACCATGTGCTCTATATAAGTTCTAACATAACAACATCCCATCCCGCTTTGTTGTTGCTTGCCCAGTCCCATCCGCTTGCCGCTGCATTGTTGCCGCTTGCTCCCCTCCTGAATTATTACCGCTTGCAAGCGCTGCCAGCATCATAGCACTTTTCTTCTAACTTTTCAGCCATACCTCAGAGCATCGGCCCTGCTGTACAACATGGCTAGAAGACATTGACATAGGTGAGACCTATTTACTTTGCTAATGCTTGTTGCTTTCAGTTGGGCTTCTTTAATGGATCGGTTGTTCAATAGTCCTGTGCTGAAGGGTATTCTTTTCCTTGTAGAGATCAAGCCTTGGTTGACAGACAGACAATGACAAACAAATGGATGCAGCACCAAGGTTTTCCTGCCTTAGTTCAGAGGGCGATGGTTGACCCTGTTGTCTTTGACTGTGATGAGAAGACCAAAAATGGACACCTTTATCCCCAATGTGATATTGCCTCTATGCTGGACCAGATACTTTGTGAGGCCCTCTTACACTGGCATTCTGTTTGTAATGGGGAATGCAGAAGTGTGCATATTTCTGACTTGGAAACTTGATGAGAATGGTGGTCCAGACTAAACATCATAGTGGTGTTTGTACAATGTAGGAGTTCCCACTTTGCCTCACCTTAATGGTCGGTGCGAAGAGGCTTGGCAAGCAAGATAATAGAGGAGATGTCTTTATTACACCACGTTTTCCTTTTCCCTCTTGAGACTTTCCCCATGCCTAAAAAAAAATAATGTGTACTTGTGTAACGTAACTAGTGCTTCGCTTTATAAAATTAGAAAAAAATACTTATTTGGATACAGGTTAGTGTCACCTTCAAGAAAATGGTGATCCAAACAGATAAAAAGAGAGGGTATGTACTAGTAAGGAGACGATTAAAGGATGGACTCTCACTTTAACATTGTAGGAATATCTAGAGGACAACTTCTACGGTGCCATACTGCCCGAGGATGCAAGACAAGCACTCCTGATCATCGCTGCATGCTCCAGAGCGACTGCGACCACTGCCTGTTTGCAGGGAAAGGGGGTGGCAGGGTGGGGGTGAATTAAAAACAAACCCAGCAAAAGCCACTTACTTTTTCACTGCAGCCATCTCTCCTCCTTCATTGCTTCTCTTCCTTGCGAGTCCCGGAAGCAAGAAGCACACAGGCTTCCCTAAGCCAATCATTGGTCTGAGCGCAGTGGTTCGTTGCTCAAAGGGGAACTGGGAGCTTGTGCATGTTCTCCACCCAGGCTGTGTATTACCGCCCGGTGAAGAACATGCAAAGTGTGCATGACTGTTTGACCAGCCCAAGACAGCCGACCAAACCGTCATGTCCACCACTCCTTCCCACTGTGACACCAGCCCAGCCCCCGCCCTAAGCCAACCCCCGCAGCTATGAAAAATCAAATGACAATAACAGTGTTATTATCATTTTATTTTTCATTTTTCAACTGCTCTGAGAGCAGTGGGGCAATGCTCCTACGCCTTAACGGAGGAGTCGCCCTGACTGCGACATCGAGCAAAGTCAACATAGGTCTTTAGTTCCACTTACGTTAGTTCTATTTTGTCCCTATGCATGTGGTAGGCAGTGCTTGACCCTGTTGCATTCCATTCTTAACGTTTGTGTTTTAATATGCACTTGTCACAAAACCTTTTGCACTGGTACATAACTAAGGCTCCCGGTTTTATGGCATTTTTTGTGTGACATTTCCGTCTGTATTTATCCATATTTATTTTTTGTCAACTTTATCTGTGTTTATCCATATTAATTACGGGTTTTGTGAAGCTGAAACTGGTATAGTTCCACATTTATTTAACCAATAAATATACAGTCATGCTTAAATGCCAGCCAGGTTTTAGTGATATGAACACCCACAGAAGATAAATCAATGTACTTATATGAAAATATTCACATTTCAGTATCAGCCTTGTGCAGATCTACTGCTGTTTAAGCCTCTTTACTAAAATTCCTTTTTGTTAACCCCTTACCTATCAATCCACACAGTTATTGGCCTGGCAGTCATGGGAAAGTGTATTTAGAATCACTCAAAAAGCACCAAATATCCGTTTTAATCTGCATTTAAAAATAAATACAGACTAGAAAATAAATGGTTTTCGTTCTGTATTTATCTGTAAAACTCAGTAAAAACGGAAAACAGGGAGCCATATACATAACTATCCTATTTCTAATTCTTTAACTCTTACTCTTTCAGTTGCCAATGTTCTTGCTTCTAAAACCCATAGACTAATATTTTACTTTCTAAACCCAAAAAGTAATCTCTCGCTTAGATCTCTGGAATGTCTTGTAAATTTTAGTTGGATTGTAAAACATCAACATAAATTGTACGACTTAATTCAGGACCGGAGCCTTCCTATGGGCTATGAGGGCGTGCTGCTGCCAACCCCATTACTCTTTCTTTTCCTGCTCTCTGGCAGAGATGAGTCTTCTTCTTTTCGCTCGTCAGGGCGAGGGATATTTTCCTATTATTAGGATTTATTGTTAATGAACGTTGCGCTTTTCAAAATGATGTGTGTGCGAGAGAGCGCTCGCTTCTTTAACATTGTTTAAGTTTTGTTAAGTGTTGGTCTTGCCATTTCTGCCGCGTTGTGCTTAAATTTTTATGGAATATCTGGTTTCTATTCTGCTTGTTTTTATTGTGTCTACCATTTCAGGACCGCAGGGGCCTTTGCGCTCCACTCGCAGCCCGCTCAGTGTTGCCAGATTTTTAGACCCGTCCCAAGCACAAAGCCGCTCAGATATAAGCCCAAAATAAGCCCAATCAGACCAGTTCCAGCCCAAAAATCAGCCCAAATTAGCAAGTCTCCAATTATGCACAAATTGTCATCAGAAACAATTTTAACAACAAATATACATTCTATTCAATATACAGATGGTGGGAGGGTGTTAACTGGGCACCTGCCTTAATGCTATTAATTTTTAAGACCCGTTCTCACTGCGACTTCTAAGAGCCCCTGCAGCTCCACTCTGCCTATTGCTTAAAGATTCAGCCCCTCCCCCCCCCCGAAATCAGCTCCAGTTCGAGCGGCAAACAGTGTGCGTCAGTGCGCGCCTTGGCATCAGCAACGTGGTGAAGCACGGAGTGTCAGATCCATGCCAGGACAGTGGTAAACAGACGCACGTGGTGCTGCCAGCAGGTGCGTGCGAGGTTGGGTGGCCCCTGCACGACCGTTTTCGAAGCTGGGCTGGCCTGCGAACAACCGATGTGGTCAGTTTTGGTTTGGGTGTTAAAACACTCCCTTTACCTACGTCAACTTCCTGGCATCTATCAATATTCATCACTTCCTACAAATAGGGTGACCAACTGGCATGGGTGCAAATTCAGGACAGTGAGTGTAAAAATTCAGGATAAAGGGTCAAAATTCAGGACGGGAGGTCAAAATTCAGGACAAAACTTCGGGACAAAAGGTGCGTTTTACAGACACATCAAAGGAGGTCGCGTAATAGTGTATAAGTAATTCCATCTATATCCAAACATTCATCCATTTGAAAACGTACGTATCTTTCCATCCATCATTTCACTCATCCATCCCTCCATCCACACTTTCACTCATCCATTCATCCACCCTTTCACCCTATCTATCCGTACACTCATCCATCCACTCTTCCACCCAATCATCTACTCATCCATCCAGCCATTTATCCACTCACCCATCCAGCCATCCTTTCACTTACTCATCCATCCACCCAGTTACTCATCCTACCACCCAGTCCCCTTTTCAGTCATCCATTCATCCTCCCTTTCTCTCTTCATTGACCCTTTCACTTAGCCATCCTTCCTTTCTTCGATCCACCCATACTTCAACTCATCTACTCATGAATCCATCCATTGACCCTATCACTCATCCATCCACCCATTCACTCACCGATCAGCCACCCTTTCACTCATCCATCCATCCTTTCGCTCATTATCCATCTATTCACCCTTCCATTCATCCATTCACCCTTTCACTAATCCATCCAGCCATCCACCCATCCCTTCACCTACTCACTCGCCCACCTTTTCCTCTTAATTATGAACTGAGCCTTTGTCTGCAGAGTTGCAGACAGAAGAGGCCCATCAAGAATTTCGCCCTTGCTGTCTTCCTAAAGCAAGGGGTGGGGTGGGGGAGGGTTCACTATGCACCTGCACATAGGCAATCTGAAAAAGTGGAAGTCATGCATGATGCACAGTGCCAGGCCATGAGGTGATTGTGACATGGTGTTTCCAGGGCTTTAAGCGGGATGAAAAAACTGGGGGTCTCTCCAAGGGGCGTGTCTGATGTAATTAATGGTGTTACTTAAAACAACTAAGCTAAATATCTGTGCTTAGCATTGTGTATCGCCGGACTGGTATTTTGCCTCTTCTGTCATTGCATCCAGATATATATCACAACAAGTAACGTTACACCTACAACAAGCCAGAACCATTTGCTTTGGTAATGGTTGTTAGTTTCATGAAATAAAAATGCAGCCTCTGACTCACTCACCTGAGGTCGGGGCGGGCGTCGAAGTCCGGACTCAGCAACTGCGGGCGCCGCCGGGCGGCCTGCTGCTGTGCTGCGTGACTCCAGGCTGTGCTGTCGACTGGTGGTGGGCTCACTGGGCTGGCTAGCCTGCGCTGCGCAGAGAGCGCTGCCTGCGAGCCCCACCCGCCGCCGCATGTGGCCTGGGTGACCACCAGTGGACCACAGTGGGCGGCAGCAGCAGGGACACCACTTGCGTCCGACTCCAGATGAATCCATGCGTCCTGGCGTCCACCGTTGAGCCGAGCCGAAAGTAAGAGCTCCAGGCCAGCCTCCGTCAGGTCACGCACTGTGACGGCGCACTCGTCAGCCCCCGCATATATGGGAACCGCGGGGGCTGACCTAAAAATAATTCCCAGGGCCGTCATTGGTAGCGTTTTCGCGCGCTACAACATGACGGCCCTGGGAGACCCCCACATTGGCTTAGCTAATTATTTGCCTTCAGTAAATAAGTACTGAGAGGTAAACGGTAAAGTTAGGTGGTGACAGTAGAGTGTGTGTGCACTGTGCTGCTGTGCAGACTTGGTGGCAGGCAGGTGCTGCAGCCGCAGCCGGGCCCGGTGCAGGCAGCAACAATGTAACAAGTCAACTTAGTTACTATTGCAGATGACGTGCTGCTGCTCTCTCTGAGTAGGGGGGTGGGTGGGGGCTGGGCGGGATGATTGCTGGGGCTGGGCCGCTGGGGCCGGGAGAATTTAATTGACAACAACAACTTTGATTGACTGCCAGTCCGCCACCGCGGCGCGAAGTGATAAGCAGAGGCAGGCCCCCAACTCAGGACGCGTCACGCGTGCTGACTGAGCCAGGCTGAGCCTGCGCCTGCGCTCTGAATGATTTGCAATTGCCAATTTAATGCCAGTCAGTGCGATGATGTGATCTCATGTGGCGATGGTGGGTGCCCGCCCCAGGCCACTAATTCCCGCACAACCACATAAATCCAGCCCAAAAAGTAGCCCCCCGCCAGGCATGGGTTTCTCCTGCACAACTGGGAAAAAAGTCGCCCAATTGTGCGGGAAATAGCCCAATCTGGCAACCTTGCTGCTGCTTGAGGTGAAGGCGCAGTGCGCAACTGAATCGCTAGGGTGCGCGTGCGTGTCTCGTTGGTTCATGCTGCGTTCCTGAGTGGCGGAACCATCGAGAGACGCATAACCGCCCTTGCCTCCTCCGCACCACCTCACTCTCTTGGAAGCCCTGACGCCTGCTCCCGCAGGTCTGTACTGTGCGGGTGTCCCCTTATGCCCGTAATCAGCTGGTCAGTATTAAATGCCGTAAGGTGAGTTTTCCTCCCTCAGTTGGAGTTTCTGTGCTTGCGGCAGGGAGCGCTACGCAGAGGTGGGCCCAGAGAAATTGATACCCGTTCTGACAACAGGGTGAGTCGCCCCTTCAGGCCACATAAGCCGCAAAGCTAGCACACCGCAGGGGTGCCAAAAACTTAGTGTCCCAGTGCACGCCAAAACCTTACCCCCAGAGAGTGTATCATCACTAACGCTTAGAGCGTTTGGGGTCTTGTTTTTCTATTAACTATATATAATACCTGAAAGCTAGCGTCATGGAGGAGTACACTGAGGAGTCGTTCATTCAGGTACTATCCCTAGATGACTAATTCTGCGACGCTGTGGATGCCTCCATCCACCAGGCAGTCTCAGCTGCCATGGGACCTTTAAGCACCGCATCATTCAATTCGCATACACATGCCAGGCTCAGCGCCCCCAAAAGAGCAAAAGCTCGTCAGGCATGGACTTTGGCACGTTTTAGCACCTTAAAAAAGCGTTTCTGACGAGGCCAGATGGGGGATCCTAAAGTACTCTACCCGATGTCCCGGAGCCCTCTTTTTTACAGGAGGAGGAGGAATCTGCGGAAGAGTCCGCGGATGAGGCACGCCCATCTAGACCTTGGCACCCCGTAGAGTCCCCTTGTCCTGATACAGCCAAGGACGACGACTCGGGCATGTTGGTCCCCGAGCACCTGGTCCACCTCCGGTCTGTAGAGTGGACCCCCTCACCTAAGGTTGCGACGTTCGTAGCCGGATGCTTGCATAAACCCCTTGACAAAGAAGTACGGGCTTGCCTCAGGGCGGAGAGCCCACGCCCTGCCCTACCAGGCAAAGTCAGTATAAAAATAAGTGGTCCCAGTAACGTAACATCTGACCGTGTCAAAAAGATATATTCACCTATTTACAAAATCAAAGTAACATATTTTTGCAACAGTGTTATTTAATCACACTGAACACATATTTTAATTGAAAAAACATGGAAAGATTTTTGCAAGTGCCCAGCTGGAAAAGAATACGGAAAAGTAGGTGATTTGGGTGAAGGTAGCGGGGTACGTGAAGTTAGAGTATAGTGCATGTCACAATTTACTATTGACTCAGCATGTCATTTAGCCAAAGGATATCACAATTCCAATGATTAATGCAATGTATCATATAGCCATGTACATAAAACAACACAACACAGTAAAACAAGTACTGTTGATAGTACTGGCGACATATGGAGTGTCGACGTTTCCACCCCTGAGTGAGTGTAGGTCCTTGCAATCCTTACAAACGGGGTCTTCCTCAGGACTATAGTGGGGGTAGGCCAGGTGGGGAGGGGCACCGTGACAAAATGATGAGGGACCTCACAAGAATTAAAGATGAGACCGGTCGGGCTAAAAGGCTCCAAGTGGATGAGAGCGGAAAACACTAGGTGGGTGAGTCAAGTCTCAACTGTCCAATCCATGTCATTCGTGTCAATCCATAACATTCGTATTTCAAAGAAGGAAATCCTGGTTGCCTCACAAGGGTTAACCCTGTCCGTCGCTTCAAATGAGAATCAAACCCTTGTCCGGCAGACGCTCAAACACTACTGGGAGTGTCTTGGGCCGATAGCACTAGCAAGCGCTATACATCAGCATGGGCCAGATGGGTCAGTTGGTGTCTTCGGAACGACCAGGATCCCATGGGGTGCGAAGTGGTAACCATTATGAATTTCTTGGCCTCCCTGGTGTCGCAGAGACTAGCATACCGGACTATCAACTCCTACAGATCGGCAATTTCAGCCGGACACCTCCCTTGTTGGGGAACACCCCTTGGTTTGCAAATTGTTGCAGGAGATTCGCCTTTCGCTTCCTCCGGAGCCTCGGTACTCCTCACTTTGGAATGTTAATAGGGTGTTACATCTTTTCCAATCTTGGCAACCCAATAGGTATTTATCAAGCAAGGAGCTTTCGGCCAAGCTGGCTATGATTTCATGCGTGGTATCTTGCCGTCGAGTGTCTGATGTCAGAGCGCTGGACATTTCAGGCAGAGTTTTTACCCCTGAAGGGTCACTTTTCACATTATGCGCCGGACAAGGTCGGATTCTAGAATGGTGTCCTATCCGGCGTTCGATAAATCCCCAAAGCTGTGCGTAGTTCGCTGTCTTAAAGAATACGAAAGTATGACGGAAGAGACTCATCCTCCTGGGGAGCATCAGTTGTTGATTTCCTTATGGAAGCCTTTCAAAGTGGTGTGCCACCAACCATAGCCCGTTGGATTAGATGGTTGATGCAATAAGCGGGGATAAACACCTCGCAGTTTGGTGTACATTCAGTGAGAGGTGCAATGGTTTCTAAAGCGTTTTCGCTGGGCGCCAGGTTGGAAGACATCTTAAACGCTGCAGGCTGGTCTTCGGACTGTTTAAAAGAATCTATTTTAAACCAGTCGTGAATATGGCGTCATTGGTGGTTGATAATCTGTGAACGAGCATAATCCTCGCCTCCGGCCCTGACATAGAATGAAAATTTTCAAGTAATCATGACGGAAAGATTCAATTCTATTAAGGACGCGGAGGCGAGCATTATTCCCGCCCGAGGCTCCATGAGACCTATACCCTCCTGAATCGTAAAGGGGCAAGAATTTCGTCAAGGTTCTTTTCTTCACCAACATATGGAATAAGTATATATCTTTAGGATGGTTTATTACTGTGGGAATGTTCCCATTTGTTTCCTTGATGCTTTGTCTAGTTGCTGTGGTACCTTGTGCTTTCTATGACCTCTGGTTGACACGCAGTTGTGGAGAATAGGTTCATTAGTTTTGCATTTAATTTTCTCCTAGGCTCTGATGGTTCCAAGACGGAGTAACAAGTCTCGATGTTTTCAAGGTCACAGTCAACAAAGAGGAATGGGGTTGGCAGCAGCACACCCTCGTAGCCCATAGGAACTGCTGGTTGGTGGATTATGTGTGACCCTTGAACTGAAGGGATCATAGGACTTGAAGTTTTTTGTTGTTAAATTGAAGCTGCTGGATTATGGATAATAAAGAAAGTTGAGCATAATCCTCGCCTCCACGTCCTTAATAGAATTGAAACGTACCGTCATGATTACTAGGTCATTTTTTCATTCCCTCCACCTGAAATATGCTAGCTGATGAATTTGTACCTTACTCCAGAAAGATCACAACTGAGACAATCTCAATCAAAACAACTCTGGTTTTTCGCTGAAATAGGATTATAGGTGTCCCATACTTTCTCAGCAAATATCCATCTGCTAAAAGCAGGTTGAAATGAGCCTGGAAAATGGGCCAGAGTTCAGGAAAAAATGAGGGGGAACGGTGCAGCAATACCACTTTCCCATGCTATTCTCTATTCCAGATGTACTAACCCAGAATTGCCTGCTACAGGTTTGGTAATACCACCTGGTATCAGTAATATTAGGTGCAGCATTACCATACCTTGTTACAAAGCCACTACTCACAGTATCACATTTGACATCAAGATAGACTACAGGCCTGAGGAAAGGACTGGCATTTGTTGATGAAAACGTTTTAGCTGTTATTATCCCTAATTTTCCTATATTGAACAATGGCTGTGAATTTCTTCTCTTCAATCTAGCGTTGTGCCCTAAACAATCACAAAACTGGTTTACTTGTTTTCACACTCTTAGTATTAATCTTGATCAATTGCACAGCCTTATGGATTTGGTTGGTAACCCAGAAGTCAGGTACTTTTGAGTAGGGGTGGACGAAGAATTCCGCTCCGTCGGCGGAGTTCGCTGAGTTTTGCCCACTCTGCGCTCCATGCGGAGTTCCAAAAAACTATGCAAAGTGACGTGGAGCTGTGTTTTTTTTCTCGAGCAGCTCGCCGACGGTAAGTTGGCGAGTGATTGCGCAAAAAAATAACGTGCTAGTCCTCCTGGTTAGATTTCTCATTCCGGGCGGTTGCGGCAAGTTGCGACCGCTCACGTTGAGAAATCTGCCATTCCTGTTGAGGAAGCTGCAGCTCCAGTAGAACGTCTACTCAAGCGGCAGAAAGCAGTAGCAACCTCTGGCGCGACACGTAGTGCAGTTCGCGCTAATTTTACAGTGCGAGACAAACTCCTGGCACTAAAAATCAGTGCGAGCAGTGAAACTTAACAGACTCTGCCGCTGGCGGATCTCTGGGGAGCACGGCAGTTTTTCTGGCACTTTGCAGAGTTCTGCGCAGTAAAACTCTGCAAACGCCGCCCAGGCTTACTTTTGAGTGACAATCTAGGGGGATCTTGACCTTTAGGTGGATGATAATACCGACTTGCCTCGGATTCGTCCTCTGCGCAGTTTGAAATGGTTTGTGCAGTTGATCTCTGGTACCACTCTTAGAAAGAGCAACACACTGTTATCAGTTTTGATAAGAACACTAACATTACTGTTTACATTATCTTCCCAATCAAATGGTATAATAATTTTGTAAATGGCTTCCAACTCCTGGCAATGGTATAGCTGCCTCAGGCCACATGAGCTAAAATTTAAGTTGAGAAGTGTTCACATACCTTTGACAAATCTCTCTTGGCATGACACCAATCTAGGTTAGAATATAAAATGTACTAGCTATAGTAACGGAAAGTTTTAATTCTATAAAGGACGCGGAGGTGAGGAATGCTGTTCTTTCTTCGCTTTATTTCAATGGCAGCGATCATTTTTTAACTCAACATGTCTTAAAATTAAGATCCCCATGAACATTAGGGAAACAGAAACAATCCTTTTGGTGTGTATTCCTCATAGTCCCTTGCCTCCTTTACTCTCGCTCTTTCTTCAGCGACTTCAGCATATCGGCCGTATCTAATTCAGTTTCAATAGTTCATTTCCTATGAAAAAAACGACTCCAATCACTGAAGTGAACGTACGCGTATTTTCAGGATTATACATTATTGTTCCAATATACATCATAATCATCCGAACTGGGCAGCACAACATCATGAATTCAATAACATGGAAAATGTAGGACTTTTATATAACATATATTCTCCATAAACCTGATGGGAAGGTCATTCCATCTCTGATCCGTGGGTGGGATAATCCTCGCCTCCATGTCCTTAACAGAATTGAAACCTTCTATTTCGATAGCTAGGAAATTTTACATTCTATGTCAGGATTGGTGGCAAGGATTATGCTGGTTTAAAGCTTACTGACAACCAAGGAAGCCATATTAACCACCGGTTTGAAATAGCAGTGTTCGAACATAGAGTCCGATGACCAGCCTGCTGCGGACATGATGTCCACCACCCTGTCCTAGAGACCATCGCAAATCTGGCCGAATGAGCCCCAAACATACTAGTGTCAATGCTTGCCTTCAGCATGACCATGTGGGCCCACCTATCGATGGTCGGAGAGGAAACTGCCCTGAAAGGCTTTTTCTTGGATATAAGAAGCTGGCATTCCCCCAGAGGATGAGTCTACGCCGTCATCTCCTCATACGCTTTGAAGCATCACACCACACACAACTTGTGATTATTCTTCAAAGAAGGGCCGGCTCCCACCCTGGAATTTGTCTTCGTTCTCCAATGTATATGGAAAGCGACTCCCTCTGGAGTAAAAATCCTACCTGTAATGTCCAGAGCCCGGACATCCAAAACCCTCTTACAGGAAACAAGACAGAGTAACATAGCTAGCTTACCTGATAACTCCTTCCTTGAGAGATATTTATTGTCCTGCCAGGAAAGAAATAGCGTAAAGACTGTAATAATGACCAACAATACAGAGTAACAGTGTTCAGGAGGCCTAGCCAGGGGGACCCCTCTCAATAACTTCTGAATCTATTAGGTGTTCACCCACTGAGGCACACTCTATTGAAATATGCCCTGCCAAAATGGCGGACCTGATAGCATTTACTGACCTGTAAGTCACGCCTTGGGATGCCAATTCAGAAAGGAAATTCAGGCTATGCACAATGTCAGACCCCACGGGATCCACACTCCTTTGCATACACCAACCCAGTCAACACTAGGGAGAGGATGTGGTCCGTCGGCTTAAACTGCCGACTTTGGTGCAGGAAACCAGGGTTCGAGCCTCGAGGTCGCATCCACATCCTGTGATTCTGGGCAAATCACTTAATCTCCCCGTGCCTGAATATGTAATGTAAATACGGTGCTCATGTACAGCGCTCCAATACCTTCGGGTCGAGTTCGCGCTATATAAAAGATGCAAAAAAAAAAAAAAAAACACCACCACGCCAATCAATATCTCTTTGAGGTGAAGTCTGTCCACGCTTTTCAAAGGAGAGACTGAGCCTGTTCTGAAAGGTCTGAAACTGTCCATCTTTGCCTGTAATCCACCATGGCATCAGACTCATGGATCCCTCTAGAATCAACCTATGGGGATTTCTCCATGGATCCTATAGGAAATCCTGACAACAGGGGTAGACAGATGTCACTATTACCATGTCACCTCAGCTGTGCTGATATCTGTGTTATCGAGAAAGGAGGGAATGCATATCCCCTCTCCAGCTCTAGTCCTGAAGGAACACATCCGTACCCACTGCCAGAGGGTCCGGTCTCCAACTGAAGAATCTGTCTTGGTGATGGAGCCTGGAGGTGAACAGGTCCATCGAGAAGGGACCCATAGCCTGGACAGAACTTGGAATATTTTTGTGTTCAGTTTCTACATTCTGGCATCGCTGAAGTGCCTGGAGTGCCAGTCCGCAACCTCGTTCCGGGATCCCGGAAGATATTCTGCCTTCAAGGAGCTCTTGTTGTTGAAGCAGAACTCCCAATGGTTTCTGATGAGGACTGAGAGGTGTTTGGATCGGGTTCCTCTGAGATGACTGACATACGAACAGCTAATACACTGTCCATCTTCAGAAGCACGCAGCATTTGACTTTGTCTTTGGTCCAACAGCGGATGGCGAAGGACCTGGGTAACAGCTCTAGACAGTTTATGTGCAGTCTTTGTTTTTGTGAAGACCAACGCCGCCTTAGGATAACTCCCCAGAACGAGCTCCTCAGCCCCTCCTGCTGGCGTCGGATTTAATGACTATGTCAGGGTGGGAGTCGAATATAGCTCTCCCATTCCAGGATTCCATATAAAACAACCATCATCGCATCTGTTCTTTGGCCGCCATCGCGAGCGGGACCACTTCCGAGTACGTTAGACCCTTCCAGAGGTGAGATGCCTTCAGGCGTTGAAGCGCTTGGTAGTGCAATGGTCCTGGGAATGTAGCCATGATGGATGAAAAGAGGAGACCCACAATTCTCGCCATTTGTCAAAGGGAAGGCCTCTCCTTCTTGAGACTATTCAACAATGTCTGCTTGATCTTGGCTATGTTCCTGGAGGGAAGACTCAGGGTAGCTTCCATTGAATCAATTATTAGCCTAAAGTCAGCTTCTGGGTTGGCGACAGGTTCTGAAATTCGCGGAGTCCTGCCATTGCCCTCTGGAAAAGGATTGTGAGGCCACCCGGCCGGTACAGTGCCCCCTCCCACGACTGGCCCCGCCAAAAACCTTAGGGGTGAAAAACTGCTTCATGGATGCTTGTGCCTTGGCTAGGGAGGAGAAGGTAGCAAAAAACGTGCCTTGCTCCTTGACTAACAGATCACCGTAGACACAGCCCTGCGCTACAACCCGGTCTCTGAGGTGGGATGATACCCCTGCCTGAGATCTACCTTGATAAGAAGAGACTTGCGGCGCTCTGCTGATAAGGAGCAGTTGGAATTCTGCAAAAGGATTGTGGCTGGCTGTGCCCAACCTGATGGGATGCTTGGGAAACCAGGGATCCGGAGGGCTTTGCTTCCCCCACAATATCTAGAATTTTGGTTAAAAGCCCTATTACATCCAAGAGTTTATCCTGACAGGAATTCCAGGATATGTCTATGCCCTTCTTGGGGTCTCGAATATGTTTGGCCAAGAAAGTGTCTATCTTAGGGTCTATCTCAGGGGTTAGCACGGGCATTCTGCTCTAAGGTCGGTTACGTACCTTCTTGTCCGGGGGTTACTTGAGCTGGCCCGCAACGTATGTTGCCACTTTATCCCCCAGGACCCACTCCGCAGATCAAGGATGGAGCAAATCATCCGGGTCCAGCATATCACTGGTCATACCAGGAGTTGTGTCATTCTTAGTAGTGGGGGCTTGAGTAGTGTCTCCAGAGGACAGCAGCTAGGTTCTGAAGTGTCCCAGATCCCTATCTGAGCCCCCCCGGGAGTTATCCGCACCGCACAGGTCCGAGGAATGGGCTATGGGTGGAGAGAGGTCATAAGCCCCTATGTCTGTGTAGTGAGGGTATCCACAGGGGCTGCCCGGTGGGACAACAATTCTCTCTTAAGTATGTTGAAGGCATCGGTACCCACCCCATGCGTATGTTTACGTTTCGTGATCACTTTGGAAGATTTCGTCCCTGGCTGCCCTAGAGGTAGTGGGACCGAGGATCCTGGGAGTTCTTCCCTGTAGATGAAGGATGCATTACGGCTGTCCATGAGCTGTTGTAGGATCTTCTCGTAGGGTATACTTTAATCACAAGTAAAGATTGAGGGGGTTTGAGGCATATACCCCTCTTTACGGGGACCTGCCTAACGGACTATACTCAACCTCTCAGAAGTGACTTAGTAACAAAATCTAAAGAGAGTAAGTCCATACATACAGAATTGGGCCATCGACTTGATAAGCCAAAGGCTTCTATTTAAAAAAGCTCTCACTCATCAAACAATTGTTTAGTAACATGCTTCTTTATAGAGCCCCCCACCCCCAATACCCCAGTATCGGGGATGTACTGCGACGCTTAAATACAAGAGAGCATGATTACAGGAGTTAGGGACAGTGAGGGAGGAGAACAACCAAGAAAAGGTCAGTTATTTTAAAGTTGCCTTCACAGTACACTGGAATTATCTTTATACTTGGGTATGTTTTGGCAAGGTTAAAAACTGGTGTGGGGTTGAATGGGATGGGCTGGTTCACTATTATTCCTCCATTCACTTTTTTCTGTCTGTCTACATGTTACAGCCAGACCCCGCTGACTTTCATCAGGACTTTGGATTCCTGTTCCTCACTAGGTACAGTGGTTACCTGTGAAAAATGAATGTAAACTGTATCATGTCTTTCAGTCATATGAGAGAAGCCATACTCACTCACTCCAGTAATTCTGTTAAGGCTTCTGTATGGATGATAAAATGCAGAGGTTTAGAAAATACACGAAGGAGAAACAGCAAACTCAGAAGTGATTGTTTTAAGATTTTCATGCAGTTACTTCTAACGCTATTTTTATGACCGGAATGGGTGAGAATGTCTGGTTAAAGGTGATCATTAGGTGAGAGCCCAGGATGTGCCTCTAAAACTGCACACAGTTTTGTTCATACAATAGGTCCTTAGACTGCCTTTGCAAAGCATCACACATAAACACGTAGCCACTAACAGTGTGGTGTATAATGTGGCCATTGTTAAACACTCGAATAGCCTTGAGTGAGCGTGCACAACCTCACTAATCGCAACTCAGCAAGTGTCATTTATCTGGTGACCTGCAATAGTGGCCTATAATATGTACGGATGACCTGCCGTAAGGTACCCACAAGGTTGTGCGAGCTTTGAAGTAACATACGATGCCAAGAAGTCACAACAAAATTGGCAAGCTATTTCATTAACGCAAGCCATACTCCTAATGACATGACTTGGACTGTTTTAGAGCAGATGATAGATTCAGGAGCTGTGGACAGGCTCTTTGTGTGAAAAAGAACAATGGATATGTTACAGTCAAAGTGTGAAATCCCGCATTCTATAGAATGCCTAGGTAATTGTCACGGGGGCACTGCTGGGGGCACTGCTACGGACAAACGAGCCGAAGGGATTCCTGATTGTTCCTTTCCGCTCTGGCCACAGGACTCGTACGGGCCCTTTAACTCAACCAGAGAATCCCTTGGGGAGGAGTCGACAATCTGCCCGTCAGAAGCCGCCGTCCAATCAGAGACACCGAGCCCTCGTAAGAGAAACCCGGAAGAAGAGGAGAGCGCGAAAGCCGGAGGAAGTAAGGAGAGCCGAGCGAAGGAGACGGAGCAGGAGCGAGAAAGCAGTGGAGGACGAGAGACGACTGAAGGAGAGTGCGGAGTCCGAGGGACAGCGTCGACGGAGCCAGGAGGCCAACTGATACGCTACTCGCCCCGCCACGTTCCTGGAGGAGCGTGGCTGGGAAAGGTACGTGATCGTATCTTGAGCCTTTCACAAGCACGGGGAGGGACGGGTTGAATAGGATGTGGGAGGTCACGGGAATACGGGGAGCCTGAGTGCTGGGTGTTCTTTGTCTTTGGGTCAACTACACTCACACCCCCCTCCAGCCCTCTGTGCCTGGGAACACCTCCTTATCTCGTGTGAGTTACCTGAGTCACGGCAGCTGGTGGTAGTCCCGGTGATCCCTCACAATCATTTCCCCCCTCAAAGCGCCTACGGTCCCTGCAACCCTACTTACCCTTGTGTCCCTGTGTATCTCTTCCCTGGGTCACGGACGGACGGAGAGACGGTCACTGCGGTGGAGCCAGACGGAGAGACGGTCCCTACGGTGGAGCCCTTGATCCGGACTTCGACACCTCAAGAACCCTACATCGTCCAGAACACTACCGGAAAACACAAGAAAGACGTTGTTGAAACAATAAAACCCGATTCTTCACCTCATTAGCGAGTTCCTGTGTTTGTATCAAACGAGAACCACCTCCTCCTCCATATCGTCCTTCACAGTAATGTATAGAATGCCTGAAAATCGAACGTCAAAGTATGAAATGATTGATATTTTTTACATTGCCTAGGCATTGTATACTTTGCCGGATTGTCTGCCGGCAAAGTATATAATACGCCTAATCCCGCCATTTTATTCCCGCCCGGCAATGTGTGAAATCCGGCATTCTATAGAATGGCTAGGTAATGTATAGAATGCCTGAAAATCGAACGTCAAAGTATGAAATGATTGATATTTTATACATTGCCTAGGCATTGTATACTTTGCTGGATTGTCTGCCGGCAAAGTATATAATAGACCTAATCCAAGAGACAGCACAAGTTATCAGCAAGCTAGGGGCAGAGACAGCATAAGTTATCAGCAAGCGAGGGGCAGAGACAGCACCAGTTGCCAGCAAGCGAGGGGCAGAGACAGCACAAGTTACCAGCAAGCGAGGGGCAGAGACAGCACAATTACCCAGGCAAAGAGCAGGTGGCAGCCGTGCGGTGGTGTGGGGAGCGACCTGCCTGCAAGCAGGGTCAGAGGTCGTGAACAGCATCCGGCAGAGGTTCCACAGACGCTCTGCCGTCATCCTTTCCCGTCATTCTTGTATCACCATGTCGGAAGGGAGTGTAGTGCCAAGAGAGGAATCACGCCATGCTGACATGCAACGACGGTTCTGCGATGAATTATCTCAAGTAAGAGCCAATGCTGCTAAAAACGGTGTTTTCCTAACCGAAACCATTTACCAAAAGTTAGTGGACGATGTGAAAAAGGCTAAGACGACCATTAAGAAGGAACCACGGGACTATTGGCTGGTGAAACACTATGACGCAATGATGGTCGAGAATATGACTAAATTGATCTATCCTGTTAAAGAAGGTACGAGTGCTATTCAGTTTTACGTCACGGACTCCGAGTTATTTGACGTACTCCATAAGGCCCATTTGGTTATTGGTCATGGAGGACGGGACAGGATGTTGAAAGAACTTTCACCCAAGTATAAGAACATTACCCGTCATGATATTGAGCTGTACATTCACCTTTGTGAGCCTTGCCAGAAGAAGCAAAAAGGTGTTAAAAAAGGTGTTGTGGTCAAGCCAATGGTTTTTTCTGAATTCAACTCCCGTTGTCAGGTCGATCTCATCGATTTTCAGTCCCATCCTGACAGAGAGTACAAGTTTATAATGGTGTACCAAGATCATCTCACTAAGTTTGTAGTTCTCAGGGCTCTGAAATCAAAGAGAGCGGAAGAAGTAGCCTACAAGCTCGTCGACATATTTACGTTGCTTGGTGCTCCAACGATTCTACAGTCCGATAACGGCAGGGAATTTGCAAACAATGTGGTAAGCAGCCTAAAGGAGTATTGGCCCACCTTGAAGATCGTCCATGGTAAGCCGCGCCACTCACAAAGTCAGGGAGCGTCGAAAGAGCTAATCAGGACATTGAAAATATGCTGTGTGCTTGGATGCAAGATGAAAAAACTAGCTGCTGGAGTGAGGGATTGTGGTTTGTCCAATTTATGACGAACAGAGCTTTTCATTCTGGGATTAAGAGGTCACCATATGAAGCTCTGTTCGGCTGCAAAGCTAGAGTAGATCTCTCAACGTCGTCCCTGCCTGACGACGTTTTACAAGACGTAGAGACTGAGGAAGAGCTCGAAAAATAATAGAGAGCGTACAAACAACACAACAGCAGGAAGAAAGACGAGATGAATCAATGCAAGAGACACAGCTCCCTGCAGAAGACATAGCTGAGAATGCAATCCATGATGGAGGAAACCAAAACAGTGATGGTTATCGAAGAGCCTTCCATTTCCATGGTTACCGAAAATCCTTCTTCTTCCGCTACCTGTTGCGTCTGCTTAAAAGAAACCAGCGGTGCTCATACATGTCGAAAGTGTGGCCGAAACGTTCAAGCCATCTGTGGACATTCGCCTAAAGAGGATGACGGCGACGAAGTAGAAGGTTATGGGGTTTGCATTTTGTGCAATGTTTGCTTCAATATTGAGAAAGCTATCCAAAGTAAAATGGAATCGAAATCGAACCTTGAGATTCAGGCCAAAAAAATGAAAAGGGATTCTGACAAAAAAATTCCTCCTGTGCCTTTGGGTGCCACTGTGCGACTTCCGATTCCCGACGTCGACAAAGGGCGGGGTGAGTCACGCAATCTCTTGGCAGTTGTTATGAACGTGACGGAAGATGGCTTTTACCGACTTGGAACTGCACAAGGAATCTTGAAGCAACTTTATGCCAGATCACAATTCCCCGTATGTCCAAAGAACTTAATGAGAATTGAAGACGTTCCTGACCACGAAATACCTCTCCGATCTGCAGCTACTTCTCAGTCCACAGGAAGCGGCCAAGGATTCGTCAGGTGTATGTGCAAGGCGAAATGCAAAAATATGAGGTGCCTTTGTGTGAAAAAGAAAATTAAGTGTAATTCAAAATGTCACTCTAGCCTTCCCTGCTGCAACAAGTAGGTCATGCCAGTTCTGCTTTGTGTTTCACCGGTAACAGTATTCTGTTCGCATTCTTCTTTAAGTCGTGAAATGTATGTACAAGATCAAAGTGCCAAAATAGAAGGTGTTTTTGTGCTGCAACAAGTAGGTCATGCCAGTTCTGCTTTGTGTTTTACCGGTAAGAATATTCTGTTCGCATTCTGTAGGTCATGCCAGTTCTGCTTTGTGTTTCACCAGTAACAATATTCTGTTCACATCCTTCTTTAAGTCGTGAAATGTATGTACAAGATCAAAGTGCCAAAATATAAGGTGTTTTTGTGTGAAGAATAAAAGTGAGTACAATTCCACGTGTTACTCTGGCCTTTCTTAGTGTAACAAGTACTTCAATCTCAGTTCTGCTTTCATTGTTTTCCGGTAAGAATATCCTGTGCGTTATTTCGCAGTTTTGTTCTTTCAGCTTCAAATGCGTATTAATTAATAAAGGCTTCTCATCTTGTGCCCTTTTAACACTTTGCGTAAATGGTACTGGTCATTCTGTATAATGCCTAGGAATCTCATCTAATGCCCTTTTAACACTCTGCGTAAATGGTACTGGTCATTCTGTATAATGCCTAGGATTTGTATAGAATGCCTAGGAAAAGTATGTAACATTTTCACCAAAAACATATATTTCCTAGTTTGCCTCTAAACCATCAGGCATTCTATACATTACCTAGGAATTCTATACAATACCGGGATTTCACACTTTGCCGAATGCCTAGGAATCTCATCTTGTGGCCTTTTAACACTTTGCGTAAATGGTACTGGTCATTCTGTATAATGCCTAGGAATTGTATAGAATGCCTAGGAAAAGTATGTAACATTTTCACAAAAAACTTATATTTCATAGTTTGCCGAAAACCATCAGGCATTCTATACATTACCTGGGCATTCTATACAATACTGGGATTTCACACTTTGACTGTAACAGATACACCATCTCTGAACCAACATCCAGGGTCTGAAAGATGAGGATACCTGGGGACAGTTTTACAGACATTGATTGACAACCAGATGTGCACTCTGAGGTTCTAACATTACTGGTGCACCAGACTGGATTGTACTATGACAACTGAACCTTAGCCAGGTCACCACAATTTTGTTTTCTTCAAAAAAAGAAACAACGGTTCGTTTTCCTGCTGGACCCTGATTTTAATAAGAAACACGGGCCACAGTATTGGCAGCCTGCAAGACCTGTGTCGGGTCGTAAACTAGCAGATACAACAAACTGGGTGAACTGCGCCGAAGAGACAGGTAATTGAAAATGCCGCTTTAGGAGTCATTTATTAACTACTGAGATCTGCATTATCATAGTGGCAGTCTTGCTCGGGGCACGAAAGGAAAAGTATACTTGCCATAGTTGGTTAGCTCACATGGAATTTGAGCTGCAGGTTTTCAAATAACAAAGTCTTAAATATTAGTTTCTTATCTCATTGGGGAAGAAACAGACTGTTCCAAATATTATGGGTGAAGGACAATAAAAGCATGGCACCTTCAATATACATAATATAAAATACAATAGAATATCAATGGTTTTAATTCAGTTATTGGTCCTGAAGAAGGTGGAATAATGGTCAAGGAGCCACCGAAAGGCTGCATTGACACAACCTTTTTTGGTACTGTGAGTGTATACAGTTGTTGTCTATGTTATTTTTGGACCAGATGTTTTTGATTATGTATCTGGTACAATGGATGATAACTATATTGACAAATGTCACTAGTATTTTATATATATTTTATTAAATATTTATGAGATTCCAAATATTTTAGTTAGAACATATTTGGTTATTATTTTTTGACATTGAAGTTATATCTGTTGTTCTTAGGTAGATTATTAAGCATCCACATAGAGAAAATTTGGATTTTAATAACAAGTCCAGGGAAAAAATGTTTGTATTGGCCCAGACTTTTACTCCAGTGACCATTAATTCAGCCCATAAGTGTGCCTGCAAATTACACCAGGATTGACTATCCTGACATCAGATACTTGCTGTTTCCGAGGCTCCTTATTCTGATCAGTGAAGGTAATAACGTATTGCTGATTAGTTTGTGAATAAAAATAACAACTGGCAACCTTACATTCACTATCTTATTTATTCTTCCACTACACCGCCTTATATTGGAATCTCGTAATATAATACTCCTGTTCCAAAGATTAGGTTTTACATCAATATTTGGTGGTAGCAATCGCACTGGCTAATTTCAACACATGGGACTTGAACAGGGCAGTCTAGTCTTTTGGTTCTCCTTGCATTTGACGTCATACAGGCCACAGAGAAGCCGGAAGTGGAGCACCAGTTCCTACATTAATGGGAGCTCCGGGAGCCAGCTGCACACACACAGGGTCAGCATTTGGAGCAGAGAATAGGTGCCCAAGCGGGTGGGGACCCCTGATGATGTAAGCCGTTTATACCCTAACAAGGAGGATAACGGGTGAGTGAGTTCTTTAATTTGGATACTAAGATCGCTTTTCTCTTTCTTCATCTATTTACCAGAGTTTTACTAGGTGGCACGCTCCTGCTCCCGAGCTCAGGGAACACGCGCACACTCAAGACTATGTGAGTGTCTAAGAATGGCCACATTATATGCCACACTGCGAATGACTATGTGTGTGTGTGATGCTTTGCACAGGCAGTCCCAAGACCTACTGAAAGCACAACACTGTGTGTATTTTAAGAGCCACACTCTGGGCTGCTACCTAATGATTTCCTTTAACCAGAGATTCTCACCTACTCTGGTTATAAAAATTGCCTTAGCAATAAGTGCATGCAAACCTTAAAACATCACTTAAGGGTTTGCTGTTTCTCTTTCATGTATTTGCTAAACCTCTGCCTTTTATCATCCATACAGAAGCTTTACCAGAATTACCAGAGTGAGTGAGTATGACTTCTCTCAGATGACTGAATGACACCTGATAGAGTGTACATATGTTTTTCACATGGAACCGCTGTACCTAAGTAGGAACAGGAATCCAAAATCCTGACAAAAGCCAGCGGGGTCTGGCTGAAACATGTAGACAGACAGAAAAATGTGGCTGGAGGACTAATAGTGACCAAGTCCGTCCCTTTCAACCCCCATTAGCTTAGCCAAAACAGACCCAAGTGTAAAGGGAATTCCAGGGTATTGTGAAGGCAATTTTAAAATCACTAACCTTTCCTTGGTGATCCCCTCCCTCACTGTCCCTCACTATTGTAATCATGCTCCCTTCTATTTAAGCGTTGTTGCACATCCCAGATACCTGAATATCGGGGATGATGATGAAGAAGCATGTCACCAAACAACTGTTTGGTGAGTGAGAAACCTTTCAAATAAATGGATGTGCTTTTGGCCTATCAAGCCGACAGCCCAATACTGTATGTAGGAACTTGCTCTCTTTTGATTTTTGGACTTCTCGTAGAGTGCCATGGCATATGAGGCCTTTCTGGATATAGATGCATGAACCACCTTGCAAACTCGTCATCAAATGCAAAGTACTGTGCTTCCTCCTCCCCCAAGGGAAGGTCCTGTGGGGGACTGCACCGCTAAACTAGAAAGACTGGGAGGCCTGTGCAATGTGGGGGCTTGCGGGCCCAATTAGGTCTCTCGACCAGGACACTGAGCTTCCTTGCAATAATACTAGGCTAGCTTTGCCTGGGACAGTGTCCCTTATGTGCTTATTGATGCACTCAGGGTAGTGCTGATTATTTCCCGGTCTTTTCTCTTCTTTTGCAGTCACCGCGGGATGTCAATTAAAGAAAATACAGACCCCGTTGGGGGAGTCAGATTCCAGGCAGCGCGGTTTGATTAGCAGGACTCCGCAAACGGCGCACCACTCTCCTCAAAACTGAATCTCCCACTGCGCGACGATCGCAAAGCCTGCATATAGCGTGACAGAAGCAGTCTGCAGCACCCTCAAGAGGTTGGAGGACCTCACGGCCTTGTGTGGCTCGCAGGCTGATGACAGCCAAAACGCACCGCAAAGGAGCACAAGTACTTCGCTCCCGCTGGCAAACCAATAAAGCAAAATCGTCGTCATACAAGTCAAGCAACTTTTTTAACAGATAGCCCCACAACCCAGTCAAGAAACCCCTCAGTCACAGGGAACCCCTGTGGAGTACTTAATTGGCAGAATGGAGCAGGGAAGAAAGAGGGAGAGTAAAGGAAACCAGGGACTATGAGGAATAGCCAGTAAAGGGATTGGATGGACTTTCTTTGTTTCTGTTATCATAGGGTTCATGGGAAACATCGTTTTAAGGTATGTTGTGTTAAAAAATGATGGCTGCTATTGAAATAAAGTGAAGAAAGAATAGCATAATCCTCGCCTCCGCTACTGACATAGAATTCATCCTCAAGGACCACAAGGGACCATGCAATGAGATCTTTGATCTTCTTGCTCCTTCTACCAAAAACCTCCTAACAGCCACCAAATCTACTCAGAAGTACACAATGCAGTTGCAGTATGCCCTTAGTTCAATCTGAACCTGAAATACATTAAACAAACTAATTTTCGTCTAGAATCTAGGTAGAGGCAACATCATCTAACTTAAGGCCGACATCTGTACAGACAATCCTTTAAGACATACAAAAAGACAATAAGGACAGGAAAAGTAAATAAGACATTGGGCAGAGACTATAACTATAGCCTCTAACTAATCGAGATGTCTATTTAAACTATCCGGTTCAGCCATCACTTCTCACTACTGTTACCCCCCACTTGCCACAACAGTGGACATGTGTGAGGCTTTAAAAATGTATATTGAAATAAAAAAATACCAAAATATCTGAATACCTACCTGGCAGAGTCTGTTAAAAGGTCTAATTTCAGGTTTACTACTTTTCCCTACAATACAACATGTTGTAGAGTTCTCTTTATTACACCCCTTCCCTGGCTGATATAGAAGTCATCCTGAGGGTTCTAAAATCAACAGACTCACATGTGTCCAGCATGGTTATTTCAGGAGTTTGCACCATCTTCACACCACATATCTGTCATCTAGTGAATTGTTCCTTCCAAGTATGGAAATATCTAGGCAACTAAAGAATGGCATCATCATCCCACTGTTAAATAAATGCCAAATAAGTGTGGCCCAATTGTACAGGCCCTCCAGAATTTTGTGATTTGCAAGCAAACCCTAAAATCATAAATTTTGTAAAAATACTGTATTTTTTTATAAAAAACCCTAAAAAATCTTAAAAGCCCTTTCTTTCAATCTCCTTTATTGGCCCTGAGCTACCTCAATGGGCCAGTAAAAGGAGGCTTGGCAAGAGAGAGGTGTTTTCCTACATTCTGTGTCCATAACAAAGAAAAATTAGACTTGGGGAGACCGGGATTTCACAGGTATGTTAATGTCCCAGCTTCCTTTGGCAGTCTTTTTTTGGGGGAGGAATATTTTATTGCCATTTTCTTGATTTCAGTACAGATACAGTGGAGACTTCCAAAAAGCAAGGTCTTGTTCAGTAGAGCAATAACATTGTTATCCAACTGCAGTAATATATATGACAGTAACAAATAAGTGTTCAGAGTTGGTAACTCAGTTCCCCTGTCTCTCTGGCCCTTCCCCCCATGCCCCCCGCCCTCAGTCCCCAGCTGACACCGGTTGCTCACTGTGAGTTCCCCACCAGGAGGCCATAATGTTGTATCCATGGTTTCCATATTTTAGGGAACTTTTTGGGACAACCTCGGGCTATGTATGTCGTTTTTCCCCCTGACATATACATGTCCATTCCCCTCCTCCACTCATCAACTGCGGGGTTTTGTGCTGTTCCCCATTCCTTTGGCAGTCTTTGGTCCCAACACCCCCCACTGCGGCACTTATCTGTGCTCACCCGAACCCATAGATAACTAAGCAACCCCCAGGGCACCCATCACGCACAACCAGCGTGAAATACATGGTGCTAGACGGGAGCTGTTACTTTAGCCCTCCTCACACCTTAATTTAGGGTTGGAGGTGATCGAAGGGGGCTTAAGAAACAGCTCCCATTCAGCACTATGTATTTGATGCAGGAAAGCAGGGGGGCAGGGTGGTGACTGTGAGAGTGCAACTTTAAAATGTAAATCTGCACTCTATCTTGCCCCAAACATTTGTCAATCCTGCTCTGTGCAGTGCTGGTTTGCCAGCCCCACATTTGGGCCACAGTATTTCTGTGATAATTGTTGTGTAAGCTTTATACCACATAAAATGTCATAAAAGCTATAAAAAATATTTTTTTTCTAAAAGGAGAAATACAAACGTGCAATTAATACATCAATTATGAATCAATAATAAAAACAAGATAAAAACAGTAAGCATGTCATCTTAATAACAAACCTTCATAATGCTGTAGTTGATTGTTAGCTTGCTGAATTTTTTTGGAGTATCCTAATGTAGCAGCAAAGTATAACAGATAAAGTGCTTGTGCATAGGAATTGGTTTTGTATTTGGCCGAACAGATTTGGAGTTGTGACAAGAATTTGTCACAACCTTGATTGAAGTAAGACTGTGCCACTCTTAAAATAGCTTTCCACCTAATAAGCCATGCCTGGCCAAGAAACTTTGCCACGCAACATGCAAAGAGAGGTGTAGAATTGGACCTAAGAATGTGCAATGCTGTATGGTTATCCCGTGTGCCCAATTGCTGGCAAATCAATTATAGACATTTAGCTAGCGAGATGTTGTACGCCGGACAGGCGAACATTACATGGGCGATGCTTTCTATCAGGGCTCTGCACCGTAGACAATCTTTTTCGTTGCATGAATGCCATTTTGCGGTCATCTTGTGGACAGGGAGAGTTCCAAACCTAAAATGTATATACAACATCCTGTCTCTGGGGACCTGGATTATGTCAAGGAAGGGCTCAAGATATCGAGTTTGTTTGTGTGAATACAATTCTATTGTTAGTTTTCCCATGTTAGGTTTACAGTTCTTCCGTTGGTCCACCCATTCCTAATAGAGTTATTTGAGCTTGTCTCTCCTTGGGGATTCCTGGCTATCCCAATGAGCTTTAAGTCCAATGGCTGTCAGCATTTTTTTACATTGGAAATCCAGCCTATTTTGCAGCCAGTGTCTAGGCGGATAATCTCGGTAAGAGCTTCGGCATAGGGAAGAAACTCTGGGCTCCGTCTAATGCGGACCCAAAAAAGTAGTGGGCGTAGCCTAGCTACATTTCCAATCGACCGCCTGCCCATGTCCAACAATAGAGGGGTAAGAGTGACATTTTTAGGTAGCATCACCAGATCTCTAAAAAACTTGTGCTCCGATCTGCAGAGTTCATCGAGCTCGTCAAATCCCCAAACCTCTGCTCCGTAGAGAGCAGAGCTGACTGCTAAACTTGGACGGCGGGAGCTACCGGTGTGAGAGGTGGTGTTCTTTCTCTATTGCTCCAGCCACTCGTTTGTGTCCCAACAGCATCTTTGCTAAGTGGGGCCTCTAAGACATTGTGTTGGAGAGTCTTACACCTAAGTAATCAAAGGTGTCTACCCTTTCCAGGGGTGCCCCATCCAGCAGAGGGCTACTCCTATATGACTTGTGGCAGTTAAAGGGCCATAAATTTGGTTTTTAGACTATTTATGACCAACCCCCGATTATCACAAAAAAGTAGGAATCTATTAAGTAGGCGTAGTAACCCGGCTAGGGTCTTGGATATCAGCAGGGTGTCGTCTGCGAACAACAAGGTTGGTACCTTGTTGCCCCCCCATGGTAGGCGAGTCGGCAGGGTCTACTTGGAGGAAACTAACCACCCTTTTCACATACAGGGAGAACAAGGTTGAGGCCAGAACGCAGCCCTGTCGAACTCTTCTGTTGATAGGATTGCCTCCTGTTAGTTGTCCCTGCACCCCCCATCTGACCTGGGCGAAATTGCCCTCATATAGCTGGATCAGCAGTTTAAGGACAAGGGGGGATGCCCATCCCTCCAAGCGTCATCCATAGCTTAGATCTAGGGACCAGGTCAAAGGTAGTCTTCAAATCAATAAATGCGAGATAAAGACTGCCCTTGCTTAACACCACTACCTTCCAATAAATGAGGAGGAGTCTAAACACCTGATCCATCGTCCCAGTCTTTGGTCTAAATCCGGCCTGGTACTGGGAGAGGATGGGTTCATCCTCAGTCCATGACTGTATCCTATGCAGAAGGACTCAACCAAAGACCTTCTGTATAGCATCAATCAGGCTGATCGGTCTGTAATTGGAAGGGTCGTCCCTAACATCCTTTTTATAGTTGAGGACCACCTCAGCGGCCCTCCATGACTTTGGGACCGTGGCTCCACTAGCTATTGCTTTTACTAAGAGTAAGATGTAACGTGCCCAGTTATGAGGATCGGCCAGAAAGAGATTGCCTGGCAAGCCAACTGGTCCCGCTGCTTTAGAGGGTACAATTTTGCTTATTGCAGCTTCTTTCTCCAATAAGCTAAAACACTTTTCTGCGAGGGGCCCATTTAAATCATCTGGTTCCTCAAATGGGGTGGCCTCTGGCGTTGAATATAGTTTTCTAAAATGATCGTGCCATGCCTGGCCAGTGTTGTGGTTTGCAGGTGAGCATGCGCTGGATTTGCTCCCCCAGGTGACCAGTTTCCAAAACAGGTTAGTATCTGTGGATGAGCATGCTTCTTTAAGCTGCTGCCAGCGCGATTTGTCCCATTCTATATTCGCCTCCCGCTGGGCTGCCTTGTAGGATTTTCTAGCAGTTTTAACGAGCACCTGGTTCTTCTCTTTAATAGCTGCAGCCAGGATCGACCTTTTTTGCCTGCAATTTTTGGTATAACACGAATATGGCTTCTTGACGTTATTGTTAGGTTTTTTGCCCGGGTTAGGGACTTGGAAATATGCACTAATTTGGTTGACAGTGTGCAAGTGGGCCCTAGGAATGTCCACCAATCTGGTTGCGCTATGGATAGCAACCAGGAGCTCGGATGTTCCTGCAGCTAAGTCGTGTTTGATACCAGCAATCTTTGTGTTGTGCAGGATTACCTTCTGCCATTTCAGAAACTTTTTACAGTTTGAGGGGATTATCTCCTTGGTAGTTGTCAATGGTAAGGTGCTCAACTGGTAATAAGGTGCCTCCCACAGGGGTTTCAAGGTTAAGCATAAAGGGTTGTGGTCACTCTCTGAGGTCGTACCTACAATCATGTCAACCAGTTTCCCCCACAGTTTCGCATCAAGGAGAATATAATCAATCCGGGACGGACAGCTAACTATTGTAGGTGTTAGCACCTAGTTTATCTGATGGTGATCTGCCGTTAACTGACCTCAAACCATACTCCATAGTCATGGCATTAAGTTGGAGTGCCTGCTGCGTCCATCTCTTGACTGGGGGTAGGTCTAGTTGGGGAACTGCCCATCTATTATCCTGTTCTTCTGTTCCCGTTAGGTCTTCTTTAGCCAGAGGTTCGAAAGTGCAGTTAAAGTCTCCTGCAACCACCACTCTGGTATGGGGTTAGCAAATAACTAGGCATTCCTCCAGTGCTGGGATAGTAGGTGAGGGCCTACCTCCTTTTGTCCCTCTCGCATAAACATTGAAGAGTTCAATTTTGGATCCAACCCATGGCCCTCTGATGCTTAGCCACAGAATATCTGGGCTCGAGCTTGTTTTAAGGGTGATTCTACATTCAAGGACAATATTTACCCAGCTGATCAAGCCCCCAGACGGACGCCTTCTCCCTATGGAGGTTGCAGGTAAGTGGAAGCAAGTGTAGCCGGCTTTGTGTAGTGGAACCAGATTCAATGTCTCTTGAAAAATACAGACGTCAAATCCTTCCGCTAATTGATTTGAGTGGGGAAGTGGGATTTTACTATTTAGTCCTGCCATATTCCATGACACAATCTTCAGTTGTTGGCGAAGTGTAGGGCAGAGAACGGCCCTTTGTGTAGGGATAAGATTATTGGTTGGTAGATGGATTGATGTTTGCAAAGTTAAGTGTGTGAGAGTGCCAAAGCCCATCTCTTCTTGAACAGGAACGGAGGGTCTACTTATACGTACCCCACGTTGGAGGCTAGCCTCGTTACAATAGGAGGTATTGTGGGGAGGCAGAATGCCAAGGGGGCTAACTATGTGGTTGAGACTAGGGTGTAGCAATAGATGAGTCAGGGAAATGTGGAACTAGATTCTGTAGTCAATCATTGGCCTCAAGCGAGGAGGCACCTACTAGACAGGATAATGGTTGCAAGGCTGGTATCTTACTGTGTTTGTGTATTGGAGTGTGCCTAAATTGGATAGAGGATCCGTCAGGGGGGCAGGTGCGAAATTCCAGGGCAAGGAGGATTTCCGTCAACTCGGTTCCCTTGAGGGTAATCTCGATATAATCTAGTGGATAGGTTGAAGAGGTACACCTCCGTGCCCTAGAATTATCGTCTCTGATTACAGATCAGCAACCCCTAAAGTGGCAGATCCAATGGATCACTTTGTTGATCAGAGATTATTCGCTCTCATGATCAGGCATGTTTAGTGCCTGTTGCAAAAATGGCTCACATTTTGGGTTTTTTTCTGCAATTTGTTTTATTTTGGGGCCGCAAACTTTGCAAAGACAAACCGCAAAATCCTGAGGGGTCTGAACTGTAGGACCATGACGTACCTTCTTGTGCTTAGGTTTTTGCGAAATTTCTGGTCACTCAACTGCAAAGCCATCTGGATGATAATAACTATCTGTCTCTGCTCCGAACAAGTTTTTGCTCTGCCATACGTGGCTTTTGGGATGGCGTACTTGAGGTTGCAAGCTGCCTTCTAATCATCCTGGACCTGTCCATGGTCGACAACACCAAGGACCCTCTAATCCCAAGGATGTACATAACATAAACTATACACTTTTAAAATGTTGCCTTGGTAACAAATGTTATGTTTCCTGCCTCTACTATTTCCCATATTGACAGACAACTGGAATCTCATGTCAGTCCATTGATGTGGAGCGAAGGTGAGAAGTTTGGAATAGGGGGAAGTGCCACTGATTACTGTGAAATGGTAATGAGAACACATAGTACACTCCAACGCATTTGCTTACCACTGATTTGTTGCACTGCAATATTCATGTGTATTGAAACATGGCCTAGCAGGAATGTATGATGACACAGAACAGGGCACTGTACACTGATGCAGAAGATGTTATGAAACTGCAATAAAATTTGATTTAAAAAAAAAAAAGAAAAACCTGAAATGCCATGTCAGCGCTGCACAGAGGCATGTATGTACCTATTGGTATCCGTAGAGGCTATATTCCTAGTTGTGAAACAATGACATACTGTACAAGAGCATGAGGAATGATTCGAGAGCGTTCATTAAATACATATTCATAGGTTTGCTCATATAATTTGTAACTGTTTTGCCTGTTGTGACTGTGGGTTTAGTTTTCACTTTAGAAGATTTAGATCTCCTCTTAACTATTCTGCTCCTGGAAGCTGGTAACACGGTTCATATATCAAATATCAGGTAACAAGACTAGAATTTATAAACTCAGCTGCCACAGACCGTACTTGATCACTACTGCATTCAACCTTTATATTGACTGGAAAAAGAATCAGATAATGGGCTTCACCATACCTGGGGAACAGGATGAGCTGGGGAGACGGTGGCTGGATAAACTATACTATAAGCAGCTTTTCTTTGTCTCTGGAAGAATAAATATCTTTTTAGTTCTATATTTTGGTGTCCAAGTACACAGAAGTGATTGGTTGGAGAAGAGACAACTTTCTGACAGCAAGTGATATAACCTGTGGGAAAAAGAAACATTGGTTTAACTACATGTATTTGTCAAAATCAAAACATTAAGTTCACGTGATTCACCATAAACGATTCACTTTACTGAAAATTGGCTTCGTGTGAATTGTTTTCAACAGAAAATCTGGTTCCCTGCTTTGCAGAATACATTAGAGCAATTATCATGCAAGGGGTTTGTGTCAGGCAAATCAGCAAAGCACTCGCTATAACAAAAGAAGGCTCTTGATAGTCCATGCCCTACAAAACAGCACCCGAGGACCCCAAAGTGCAAAACGGTGCAATGTGCAGGTGAAAGCAATTGTGATCTTTTTTTAGGACTGCACACTAATCGATCAATGCATCTATCGTTGATTGAAAGGAAGCGTTTAGAATTCAATAAAATAGCAGTCATAAAAACGCGAAATACATACATTCAGAAATGTAAATGCTGGTTGGTAGACTGGTTAGTGGACGATGAAACGCACCACTCATGCTGAGGCAGGGGAGTCATACAGAGGCAGCCATTCATAAAATCCCTGACTGACTTTTGAACTCGCAGGCTACCGGCCGGCCCTGCCTGCCATTGTTACCGGGTGCAGCTCTGGTTTCCTTTAGCGCCCTGCCCCACTAGTGGGCCTGGCCATGGACTGAGGTTAGAGACAGAGGCAAGGGATTAGAATGATGATGTGGACTTCCTGCAAAAAATGGCAGCAAGCCACTAAAGCTGAGGAAGTAACCATGCGTTCTTTATGAGATTAATGTGAAAACCCATTTCAACTATTGATTTTAACTACTGTGTGAGGAGAAGCCAGGAGAGGGCGACTAGTGACTAATGGAAGGGCTAACAAGTTTAGTGTGGGGAGAAAGTGTTCAAATATTAGGCATACATCTGTTTGATTGGTACTTCTTTCACACAAGCTCCAGATCACTAACCTAACCAGGGTGGTGGGCCAAACGGAGTGTGCTGTACTTAAGCCCCTGACATGCCACCCAGGCACTGACATAACAAAGACACATTGAAAATAATGACTGAAACTAAAGGGTAACTTGGCTAGTCTTGGGCAATACCTCAGACATTCAAGGACACAGATTTATAAAGTGATGTCCAGAAGAGAGACAAATATAGCAAGTTTGCCTTCAGAGGGGTCACGCAGGGTCAGTCTCCTGGTAGCATATGCCTCGGGCATCCGGACATCTCAAAAAACACAAAAAGAGTCTCCAAGCATGAAAAGTAACAGAAAAAGCAATGAAAGTGAAGTGTCTGTCAGCCCGCTACACCCAAAATCTTCTTCCGCCCCTATGTAAACTCAAAAAATATATTACCAGCTGGAAATCGCTTCCCCTCTCCCTATTGGGTAGAGCAGCCCTGTTTAAAATGATATCCTTGCCCAGATTTCTCTACGCACTGCAAAATGCCCTTGACCCGGTACCTACACAATATTTCAGGGAAATAGAAGGACTTTAGAGAGAATTGCATTGGGACGGAAAACTACGTATCTCCCTAAATAAATTGACCTTAAACTGGTACAATGGTGGCATAAGCCTCCCGGACATAAAAAAATATTACTGGGCAGCACACCTTGCTGCCGTAAATCACTGCACCTATGAACGAGGCGACAACCCTGGCTATGCCATGGATAAATGGCTCCTCCCCGGAGGTAACTATAACAGGGCAATCTATTCGCGACCTAAAACATGCTCATTGATGGGCCCCACTAATCATTCAGTCCGAATTTAGCACGACGCAACCAACTCTCGGATTGGGATGTAAATTGATGTTGGCAACCCCACTTTGGGATTCTGAAACACTGGGCAGCGTATGGAGGTCAAAAGGCTTTGACAGATGAGATCTCATTAGCATTACACAAATCAAAGACATTTGGGGAGAAGGGGGGAGTCAAATCCTTCACCACATGGCAGGCTGAATATGATCTTGCTGACACTGAATATTTCCGATATGCCCAGATCATATACTCACTTCAAATGCTGCTACCTAAAGGGGCAGTCCCACCTGAATCCTCACCCTTAGAGGACAGAATCTTAGATGGCCACCTACCTGAAAAGACGATTTCCCTAATATACAAAAAACTGATAAACAATGTGACCGATCCCCTACAGGCATTAAGGGAGAAATGGATGGGAGATGGTATCGAGATAGATGATGAAGACTGGCAAGAGGCAGTGTCTTCCCCTAGAGTGGTCGCCATACCAGCGCGCCTTAGACTGGTACAGCTAAAAATCCTTCACCGTGTGTACATAACCGGGTCACGCTTGATCCATATGGGGATAACCGACAATGGGGAATGCAGGAGAGGTTGTGGTCAACTGGGAACCTTTCTGCACATCATATGGGAATGTAAGCACGTCAGTTCTTTCTGGCATGAGGTTCATGAGGTAATATTTGCTGTGCTACGCATCCGTCTTTCACCGGAGGTGAGGTGTCGCCTCCTAAACATATGGGAACCCACAGACCTGAACACTCACCAGACACAATGGGCCATCCTGGGATTCATGATAGCCAAGAGAAACATTGCACAATTATGGGGCGCTGCTAAACCACCTACGCTAGAGGCCTGGGAGAGGGACCTTGACTGGTGTACGTTTAGGGAGAAGACGGTCTATGTTGCCAGGGGATGCCCAAAAAAATGGGCACATAACTGGAGCCCTTGGAATAGATATCGCGGAGAAATCTGTACGCCTCCTGATTGTTCTGAACCAAATGTCCCTCTTACCCCGTGATACTCCCCTCTAATGTCGAAACGTAATCCTCCTCCTCTATACGCCTTTATTATTTATCTCCTATCTGTGTCCTCTGTACTGCCTATTTGAACAGATGTATGTTTAAATAAAAAGATTTATATAAAAAAAAAGTGATGTGTCTGGAAACAAAATATCCATAGAACATTACTTTCCCGTTGGCTACTAATGAGTTTAAGGACCCTCCCTCATCACCTACCTCTACATCAAAACTTAGGTAGACTCAATAATTTCGAAAGGGAAATTTCAAACAGTAGATCGCAAACACGCCAAACAAGCATTGGCAAAGCCAAAAGGTCTGGCTGCTAAATTTTTGGCTCTGCCAATACTTTTTTTATATTATATGTAAAAGTTTAATATAATTACCACTTTATGCCAGTGCAAGTATTACGTTGTAGAGTGCACCTCTAGTGCCCAAAATTGGCACAACTAACAATAAACATGTTCAGTTATCCTTTGAGTTAATCACACACTACTCATTGGGCCAGATGCATCAAAAAAATGTTTTGCGATTCCCTAATTGCGAATCTTTGTGATTCGCAATTAAGGAATCACAAAACGGCATGCATGAAAGCGTGCAGTACACTTTCTGCGATTCTTAAGGGGTCGCGAATGACCTACCTCATGAATATTAATGAGGTAGGTCGTAATTTGCGACCCCCTAGGAATCGCAAAAATCACAGGGATGTTGGCCAGCTGAGATCAGCAGACCACCAGACCACCATGTCTGTGATTGCTTTTAAATAAAGCTATTACTTTTTTTGTAAAGCAGCCTGTTTTCCTTAAAGGAAAACGAGATGCTTTACAAAAAGAAAACTGAAAAGATTTCATTTCATTTTTTTTTAAAGAGCAGGCAGTGGTCTGTGGGACCACTGCCTGCTCTTAAAAATGCTTTTACAAAAAACATTTACAAAGGAGAAGGGGTCCCTAGGGGACCCCTTCTCATTTGCGAATGTCTAACCACCTACTTGAAGTGGGTGTTAAAATGCGAATGTTTTGCGACCGGATTCACGGTCACAAAACATTCATGCATACTGTTAAGATTCGCTATTTGGAAGGGACGCCCTAAACACGCCCCTTCCAAATAGCGAATTGCAAACCAATTTTGCGATTCGGTAACAGGTTACCGAATTGCAAAATTGGGTTTGATGCATCGCAAAAGCATTTTTTGCAACGCAAACGGGCCGATTCCTCGGTGAGGCATCTGGCTCAATAATCTTTATTAACCGCACAACAGAATACCTCAGTATAAAGCAGTCATTCAGCTGCAAATCAGATTCTGTGAGCCCACAGTCCAACTGTTTTTAAAGAAGATTTAGGGTCACATGCATCAAACTTTGTAATTGCGATTCCTGAATTGCAATTTTTAAGAAATCGCAATTTAGGAATCGCAATTGCTTATGCATGTAGGAATCGCAAAAAAAATTGCAATTCCTACACATTCCTTAATTGCGACTCGCAAATTGCGATTCGCAATTAAGGAATTAATTCCCATTCATTCCTATGGGCCTAGAGGCGCACAGGAATGAATGGGAATTGCATGCGCAATTTGTGAGTACCTTGTAGGTACTCGCAAATTGCTCATACAATTTCAAGGGTGCAAGGGTGCCAAAAGGACACCCGTATGCACCCCAGAAATTGTCATGTTACCACAAGTTGCACACACACATGCCTCAAGGGCATGTGTGTGTGCAACATGGGACTTTGAAAAATGCACTTTAGTGCATTTTTTAAAGTTCTCACAAATTACCATCAACTTTGAATTGATGGTAATTTGCGTTTCTTAATTGCGAAATCGCCAGAATTTTGTATTTAATGCATTGCATTTAGGGAATCGCAATTTGTGATTCTCTAAATGCAATCGCAATTTAAGTAATCTCAAATTTAGCGATTACTTAAATTGCAATTTTTGGAATTTGGGATGATGCATTCCAAATGCAAAAATAGCGGTCCCAAAGGGACAGATTCTGAGAATCTGCCCCTTTGCGACCGGTATTGTGAATGATGCATGTGGCCCTTACTCTTGATGAAATCGCAGCCTGTCACTGACAGAACACATGTAATGCACAGTCTTTGATGTGTAAAACAAATATTCTTTTTAAAAAAACTCGACCCGAAGATATTAGAGCGCTTTACGTGAGCACCAGTTACCTTACACAAGGACACATTTCTGTTTTGCTGGCACGGGGTGATTTGCCCAGAATCACGGAGTGTTCAGTCGAGACCTGGTTCCCTAAATTCGAAAGTGGGCAGCTCTGGTTATGCAGCATCTCCCCTCGTTTCCGTGATGGTACATTGGTATAACCCAAGACAGCAGCTTGCAGAGCTCATACTCCCAGGGAAAAGATAAACGGCCCTCCCAACATATAGCAACGTTTCCCTTTGTCACTACACTTCATGCTCATGAAGTTTCAGTAAGGACTGAAGGGCTAGTCTATGCGCGCATCGGACTGTTTAGGGCGTAATGGGACTTCTCTCCCGAAATCTGAGCTCTTTGATGTGGCTGTTTGAAAGCGAGATCCTCTCTGAGAAACAGGTGAGTCAGTGCTCTGGGAACACAGCACTGACTTAAGAGCTTGTAGCTTGTGACGCCACCGCATGCCTCGCGAGAAGACCTGCACTTCTGGTAGCGCCCTCTAACGCGGCACAGGCCATTCTGTTTAAATGTCCTGCCACGGAATCCTTTTCACTAGATGTAAACCTGATTTGCAGTAACTCGCAATTCGCAGTACACAACTGAAATGCATTGTGATGTGTTCCACGGCTGCACTAGCCATCATGCATGTTACTAATAGGAAAATATTTTAAAAAAACGCAGCACCACAAGTATGAAATGTGTTCAGTTACTTAAATAAATAAAGTTATGTGTACAACATTTTCTCACACTTCTTTGCATTATTCATGAAGAAAGATTATTCGACCAAACCTGGTACTGAAGTAAACTAGTTTCAAGCAGATTCGTACACCTGCAAAAGCAAAATACTTCACTCATACTGAAGTCAGCCAATGGATGAAGTAGGCTGACTCAGTGTCTCATACCGTATGCTGTAGTGGGTGGACACAACAACTGACCAATGGATAAAGAGGGCTGCCTGAAAGGCCCTAAAGGTAAGTATGGTATACATATATAATTTCATTAAAACCAAAAGGTTTCGACTAACACTAGATCTAAAAAGCAAAGGAAACAGATGATCTTAATCTTTGAAATGGTTTGAGCCTCACACACATCATCTATTAATAATCTATTCATTCATATTGCCCCTAACCTAACCTGGGAATTCATCAGCAGATTTCTGACAATTTATCAAACCTGTGTCCTTCATATGGCATACAAACACTACCCAGAAACTCGTCCCTTAAAGCTGGAGCCCTTATTCCAAATTGATACCGTACAAAACATTTTTAACATCCGTCACATTTACTGAATCTTTAACATGGAGTATAACGTGTTGATTATAAATATTCTTCGACCTTAGGAGGGTACCACATTTTCTAAATATAGGATTTTTCTTAGAAGCCCTTTACCATTGACCATTATCATGACAATTCTGCCTCTTTGAAGCATCTCCAAAACAGCAGGCATTTTAGGTGCCACCTATGACATTATATTTAAATATCTCACATTTCCCATTCTCTTGGATCCTTATTTGTAGGGTCCAAAAGACAGGACTATCATTGAAAGAAAAGAATAACCCAGAGGATGAAACTAACCAAATAGACACTTGATACCACGCATGGCTCCTATGACATTCAGAACCTTTCATTGTCTATATGGTTTATGTCTGAAGAGAATACATTAAGCTGTTGTGCCACTACAAAGTTCTTCACATTAGTGCTTCTTGTCTGGTTGATCGGCAGACGCTGATACATGTCAACAGTACAAAAGGAGGCTAATCCAGGAATGGTTAATAGTTGAACTAGTTGCAGAATATTATGAAGGATAGAGCAACTGTGTAATGTCTTACTTGGAAAATATGCTTCCAATTGAAAATTAGGATACACTTGCAATAATTGTGAAATGCGGGAAGAAAATAAGACTACCAGTATTCTTTTTTGTAAAAAATGTTTTATTTCGTTGTGTTCACCTCTATTACCGTTAGGAAATTATTAAAATTAAAATGGATGTCCTGATAAGACATGAGCCACTGGTGAAAGTATTATCTGGCTAAAAGTAACAAAGAAGTAATTTTAAATGACAATATAGGTGATACTCCTTAAGTGAGTTTTGGCAGCAGTGACAAATGCACATCCTCATCTTTAAAAAAAAATGATGTAATATTTGTCTCTAGGGGAGAATAAGGTTTTGTTAAATATTAGCTAAATGCCCCCAACTATCTAGGCGTTACTGGGTCTTTCCCATGAACACCAATGGTGTGTACCAAGATCACAGACGCTGAATTCAAGTCTTTTTCACACATTATGGAAGGAAAAAAAGTATTAGTAGAGAATCCGTTATCCTGCTGCCACTACAACTTGTGAATTTACCTAAAAATCTCCTTGCGGCAAAAAAAAAATATGTATCCTGCAGAATACAGTTATGAGGGATTGGTTTGACATCCACTTAAGTTGGCCATTGGATATTGGGTCATAACAATGACGGTTTGAGAACATCACTTAAGGCCACTATCATTTCTGTGTGCTAAAACACTTAGGTTGTATGTTGTGTTACTGCAAGGATCGTGTGCACAATATGACATTTTACTTAATGCAGGCGTCTAGGATGTCAAATTTTAAAGTGAACATTTCGCCCACTAAAAAGCTTTCTCTAGAGCTGGAGACATGTGTAGCAAAAGAAGAGATCGGGTTTCATTTGCAATATGCTGCAAAAAACAGGACCACCACAAGGAAATGCCTGAGGCAAAAACAGAAAATGGAAGGAAAGGGTCCTCACACACAAAACTAAAGCGAATCTATTCCGTTGACAGATGTTGATTTATATCAAAGACCACCAGGATTTATTTTTTAGCCAGTGTGTCTGCCTTATCTGTACATGAAGGATTTAAATGCGTTGACAACTTGTAATCAGATTCTCTGTAACTTGAAAGAGCATTTCAAATGAGTTAGAATTAATTGTAATGAAGATCTGATCTAACTTTTGGCTCCCCAGACAACAGCGCCTTCACTTGCTGATGTCTGCAGCAGACGCCATTCGCAGCCTTTACTTTCAGGGGTTAACTCCTCTGGCAGCCAAATATAATACAGAGAGAGGCATGTAATTATTGAGACAGTCAAAGGGCAGACTCAATTTTGAAACCTATTTGCATGGAGGAGGCCCCCTAATTTAGCTCACAGGAAGCAAGCTGGTGAAGGGAGACTCCTTTTCGCCAGATGTTTTCAACCCATTTCTCTGTTTCAGGAAGTGAAGGATATGGACACCAGGCACTAACGTTTCCCGGATTAAAGGCTGCAATGACGTTTGGAGGCAAATACACACACGTCTCGATACGTTCCGACAAATGTGTTTGCCACATTGACAGTGCAAGCAAGCTGGCCACTCGACACCAACGACAAAGGGGCGCTAGCATAAAGCTCATGTTAACTGAAATGCAAATAAAGGACTGCGGATTGAAATACTGAAACATTTGTTTTTCCTACCACAATAGCTTTGCATGTTTATTGCTGCAGAACTTCTGCATTAGTTTGAACAATACAACCACCTTTGTTAACAACATCTTTTGCAAGCATTTCGATGCCTGTGTCAACTAGAACAGAAAATTGTATTGATACTTGTATAGATGTTATGACACAGTCTTACATTTAGTGGCAAGATGGCGCTCAGGCACATTGCGCATTATCATAAACAGCTTTTCTCCATTTTAAAGGATATTCCCTAGAGTTAAATATTGTTTATGACACAAAGAGTAAAATGTACCTACTGATTTTCCCATATTGTGTATGTGCGTAATTTAACGTTTACGGTTCTGTGCCTATAAACATAAATCAACAGATTAAAAACATCATTGTAGTTGTGAAAAGGTTTAAATACCATCATTTGAGAAATGTTTAAATAACACAACACAAAATAACATAACATAAACAAGGTGTAACAAATTTTCATACAATGGTAACTCAATGTGAAGAAGTATGATTGGTCAACGTTTTGCCTCTGATTCTCCAGGGAAGCCCACAACGAGCTGATTGTGCACTCTGTCTTGTTTTCTATGATAAATATAGTAAGCAAGATGAGACACTCCTGCTGTCAAGTCTAATTATTGTCTCCTCTTTCTTGGTAAATGAAGAGGAAAGAAAGATGGAAGAATGCTAGACTAGCTCAAGTGGAAGAGAGATAAAGCTTTTGGCAGGAATGATGAGTAGATAGATGGTCCAGCTTGTCCTGGTAACAAAAATAATTAGTAAATGGAGGTTGGCCTGACTGACAAAGCGATTGTCAGTAAGAATACAGTAAGCAAACTAAGCAACTGTGCATCATACTGAGCAGTGAAGCTATAAGAAACTTTAAGACCAAATATTGCTCCCACTGTGAAACTGTCAGGAATTAGGGGATTATGTCGAGACAGGGATTTGTTCTACAAATGGTCATCATACAATTTGCATGAGAAAGTCAGTATGGCTATTGAAGACTGATCTAGGACGACTGGGCCCTCAGAATTACCACTGGAGAAGGTCAAGGTAAGGGACTTCCAGGTCAGGGTTCTATAAGCAGTGTCGCTTTCAACTTTCTGTGATCCACTAGCTCCTTTGCTGTCGCTTCAGTCTCTTCACTGTTATTGCATCCCTCACCTCTGTTGCTATGTTTCCCTTCACGGTACCGTGACCTTTTTGCCTGAATTTTGATTTGCCTCTGGATTATGATTTGATTTTGTTTGTTGATCTGTTGTCTCCACTGTAACTAGACCCTGGATTACGATTTGTTGTTTACCGAATGGTTGCCTGAACTCTAACTTGCCTCTAAATTATGCTTTCCCACAGGCCACATTTTAGAATCCGTCTTGAGGTACTCAGACCATTGCGCACTAAATCAGGGAAGAGCTTCTTCATGTGGTCAGGAAGGCGTGGTATAGCAATCCATGCACATTTCCTCAAGGCTTGAACATACCATCCAAAATGGCATGTGTGAAGTGAAAAGGTTTTGGACAATGCAGTCAAGTTATTTAGACTCACAGTCCAGAGAAGCTTTGAGAAAGGCACTAGGGATCAACTTTGCATGTATGCATGCACATATTTACTACATGCATGTATATGGTATTTTCAGTGCTTAATTTTAGCTGGTGGTGCTGGTGGGGATTCGCCACTAATGTTTAGGGACCAACAGTTGTTTTTCCCCATCTGATATTGACCGTGGGTAAGAGACAGAAAACACACAAACGAGAAAGAAGGGGAATACAAAAATGGAAAAATAAGGCACAAAGTGAGAAATCAGGGACTGGCAAGAGTGAGAAAAAATGGCAGGGAGTGTCTGGTAGTGGACTATGGTGGCTTGACATGAATTTCAACATTATGCAGCCTTGGTATTTGCTGCACTAATTTTTAATGGCACCACCAGAACAGAACTTTGGACACCAGCACAAATTCTTTTACAAATTAAGTCCTGGGCATTTTTTATAGTGCAAACCTAGCACAACGCTCTACAGGGTTAGGTGATGTCTGAATCACCAAGCTAAAGAGACTTACACAAGATCTAGGGATTGGAAGGCAAGGACCAACAATGCTGTGCGATTTTTTGGGGAACTGTAAGAAACTGAGAAGGGTTTCTCCCAGTAACCCAATACAGGTTTTAATAATGCTTCATTGAATGGTATAAAATGTTCTGGAGCTCAAAACAGGTTGTATGATTCCCATAAGGATAGTGGATTTCAACTTCACAATTCTAGAACATATTTCCTCAGATAAGAGCCAGAAGGGTAGGGAATGTTGCCATCTGGAAATGTGTCAAGACCACTAGCATTCTGGAGATGTAGGTAAAGGCCATCATCAATGTGAAAAGGAGGGTGGAGGTTGTCAGCCTCCAATCATCTTCTTCAGTGTGCCCTTAATCTCTGTTGAGCAGGTGTTAGGTCTCATAGTCTAAGCAAAATATCTACTCCAGTCAATCAAATAGCTGTGCTCTGCCAGGGTCACAAACGTTTTACTGTACTGCTTGAATACCATCTGCTGACATCGAGGGCCTAGGTGGTGCCAAAATTGACTCAGAGGGCAGCACAAATGTTGGCATCATGAGCTGATCTGGTAACGAATAGGTCCGCACCTTGGTAAGTTAGTGTAAATGTAGACACCGAATACTGTTCAAATATGGATTAATATAAATTAATTATTTCTTCTTGCATCGAGAGACATCCCGATATGACACATGGTGACCAAGGCCTTTTTATTTGTCTAGCAATACAATTTATGAACCATCAATTTTTTAAGCCTATTTTGATCAGATGTGGTGTATTGTCTGTAGAAAAGGTCAATCAGTTTAAAATGATAATTTAAAATATATATATATTTTTTTTTAAGTTTTCGATATTTGTACTGAACTTACATTATTATTGTATTGTGTGACTATTTAAAATTACTAATGTAAATGTAAATCTCTGCGAAGATCCAAACCATATAAAATGAAAAAATAAAAAAATTGGCAGGTAAGAGCTTCCTCAGAAGTGGCACTGAGGCCAAATTCGGAAGGCATTTGGACTAGAACACCAGAATCACCAAATCCGCAGGATGAGGCCTACCCTTAGAGACTGTCTCACAGGGATTCAAGGCACTCCTGAAGAAATCCAACAATGGCTGGGGAAAAGCCTGGTCTAGAGACGAAGCCAGGAACATCAATTTAAACTTTTAAAAACCAGGACCAGATCGAAGATGATAATGAGGAGGCCGGCACTGTGGAACTCTACTGCCAAGTCTCCGAATATCCCAGGGAGCGAAGACAGTTTTCTTGAAAAAAAGAGAACTTGTAATTTCTGTGGCATATTTTGTATTTCTTTGAGAGGACTGCAAGGGAGATCACTCCCCGTTAGAGGCCTTAATGGAAGGACAAAGCCAGACTGTTATGGAGTATTCTTATGGTCCCTTGCCTATAACAATTTGGGCTCCCACTCCCTTATGTCCTTCTGAAGCACTGACCGCCTGACCCATCTGAACCTTAGTTCCAGGTGACCTTGTCCCGATCTGAAAATAAGAAGTGCATCCGCATTACCTTTGCTTGGGAGTGTCTGCTACAGCATAAGTGAGCAAACTGAGCATATGCACCCCACTACCCTCATCTACATGCTTTTTGCTTTTCTTGGTAAAGTGATCAATCAATATCAACATACATTAAATTGCAGATCTGTAACGTTCTCTTCTAGTCTTTCTTTTCTCTCTTTACTTATTCCTCCTCTCTGTATTCTAGAATGCTTCCTCTCTTTGTATTCCTGCCTGCCTTTCTATCGAGCAACAGCTGCTCTCCTGCGGGTCCGCCTTTAAGGACTTTTAAGAATAAAGAAGGTTATCGAGCAACGAGAATCGGAAGCAATTTATTCCCCATTACATCTTTTGGTACCAGGAGTGGGGTAGAGAAACGTCTCGCCTTCGCACCGCCTTATTCCAATGAATTTTGTTCATGACAAGCAACTACTTCAAGGGGATGATCGACTAATGAAACTTTGTTGCTACTACGGACCCGCAGGACACGCTCTTTCAGGTCGGATTGTTTAATTTTATTCCACGCTGGCTTGTACCTATACTCCACTTGAAACTGTTGCGCGAGGCACAACTGAAACTGTAGCGCGAGACAGGATTGAAACGTATGTCTTAGCAACCGACTGCACTTCAACGCAAGCTCTGCTTCATTCTCTGACACGCTGTGTATACGCGCCTCCTAGCAACTAAGTGTTTCCTGTATTCCGGCCAGCGCGAGCGCTAATTGGTCCACGCGCCTTGGAACTTTCTCTCATTCCTTGTGCGCGTTTACTGCCAAAACATTCTGGAAACCTGTATACCGTGTCTAACAAAGGCTACATAGCAACAGAAGTGTTTCACAAGTTGTTTGTCTCCTTCAGAATTTTTCAATAAAGAACATTCCTTTTACCTGAAACATTTGTTTCCAGCAATCTACCCTTCCAAATAAGAAGGCTGTTTGTTCTACACTGAAAGGTTGATTGTCCTACACCATTCTTCAAGAAGAATTTTAATAAATATTTTTTTTTTTAAAACACTAAGCTCTTTGTTCCACTTTGTTAACTCTTAGAGGAATAGTAAAATTAAAAAGGCAACATTTCAAGAACCTTATTTTATGGTTCTCTAATCACAAACTCGCCACTTTTACTGGATTTTGCAATTATTTAATCCTTCATCTGATCCATGTCTTCTTCGGATAGTGCATTACATCCTCCACCATTTCTAAAAAGACATGGCATACCGGAAATCAAATGGAAACAATGGATCCATATTTTTGAAAATTATTTGGTTGCCATTGACGGAAAAGAATACTCTCCAGAAAGGAAACATGCCCTTCTTTATAATCATTTGGGTGTTGCTGCACAAAAGATTTTTGACAATATACCTCCCTTTCCTAGACCCTCCGGTGATGGCACCTCGAACATCTACATTGAAGCAATAGGAAAACTTAAGAAACTATTTTCAGATGAACCAAATGTTCTCTTGGAGAGACACATCTTCTTTAAAAGAAAACAAGCCAGTGATGAATCGGTCGAAGAATATGTGGCTGCCCTTCGAGTCCTTGCCTCTACTTGTGAATTTGACAATTATACCGACAGCTCTATTAGAGACCAATTTGTTTTTTTTAAAAAATGCAAGAACATCTTTTAACTTGTCGTAATCCATCATTATCAGAAGTCATTGATATCGGTAAAAGTATTGAGCGTTCTATAGTCTCTTCACAAGCGTTGTCAGGCCAAGAGGGTCATTCTCCTATTTCCTATGTTTCTGACAATACAGAATTTTCTACTGTCTCTGCCATCAAAGTTAACAAAGAATATAAAAGGTCCTTTTGCTTTCGCTTTGGTAACAAAAACCACATTGCAAATTTTCCCTCTTGTCCTGCCTTGGGAAAAAAATGTGTCAAATGCAAAAATACTGGTCACTTCCAAGAATTTTGTAAATCTCGACGTTCATTTCCAGTTGTTAAAATCCACAATGTTGAATTACAAAATACTTCTCCTTCATCCTCTGTATCTTCTGTCTCTGACTGTACCAATACTTTCTCTAATCTCCTCTTATCCATCGATGAGCTGTTTAATTCTACAGATTTTGAACGTCCCCTCTGCCAAGCTTTCATAAATGACAAACCCTTACAAGTCATGGCTGATTCCGGAGCCCCTATCACTGTATTGGCTGACACCACTTTCTTTAATACCTGGGGTTATTCCATCACACTTTAAGCTCCTGACATTTCTCCTAAAGCTTTTGGTGAAAAGGATATTGATTTGCTTGGTTTCTTTATTGGTTCCTTACAGTTTCTTGGGAGATCTACTGACACTAAAGTATATGTTGCAGTCAGAGGCAGAAACCTGGTAGGTTGGAAGGATTTAGCCAAGTTAGGCATTATTCTTAAACCTGGTCATAAAAATCCTATCTTCTTAGGAGACCTTCCTATACTGACCATTGACGATTGTGTTGAAAAAATTTGTTCCATTGACACTCTCAAAAATGAATTTCCTTCTGTTTTAGTGATAAAATTGGTAACATCAAAGGGTTTGAACATGTCATCAGACTAAAAAAAAATGCTACACCTGTAACCCACAAAGTCAGACCTGTTCCCATTAGTGTCAGAAATGATCTTAAAAAACAATTAGAGAAGCTTTCTGCAGATGGTATCATTACATCAACTGATTCCTCTGAGTGGGTTTCTCCCATTGTTCTCACTAAAAAAATAAATGGGAATCTTCGTCTTTGTGTGGATCTCAGGTCCTTAAACCGTAACATTATAGTTGATTGCCATCCTCTTCCTCATATTCAACAAATGTTTTCTAATATTGGTCATGCAAAGTATTTTTCAACAATTGATTTACACTCAGCATATCATCAGATACCCTTACATGCTGATTCTCAAGAACTTACCACTTTTGTCACCCCTTTTGGTGCATATAAATACTTGAGACTTCCTTTCGGCTTAGCCTCAGCCGCCTCAGTATTTCAAAAGGTTATGGATGTCCTATTTAAAGATGTTGAAAATGTTCAAGCTTTTCAGGATGATATCCTTGTTTTTACTGGGAGCAGACAATCACATCTAGATACCCTACATAAAGTTTTTTCCATTTTGCGTGCAAGCGGTATTACTGTTCAACCTGATAAATGCTGAGCAAATTGATTATGTAGGCCATACCATCACACCCAAAGGCATTAAACCAAAATTTTGCAATGTAGAGGCCATCATTAAGACTACACCTCCACCCGATAAAGATGCTCTGAGATCTTTTCTAGGTCTCTGCGAATACTATGCTCGTTTTGTACCAGACTATTCCTATTGTGTTCAACCATTGAGATCTCTTCTTAAAAAAGGAACTGCATTTGTCTGGTCCAATGATGTTAACACAGCCTTCAGCAATATCAAAAAATTAGTTGTAAATGCTCCTGCTCTTAGTCCATTTGTTCATGGTCTTCATTGTACTGTCACTGTAGATGCTAGTCTTAATGGTCTTGGTGCTGTTTTTGGTCAACAAAGTTCAGGTATAGATCATACAGTTGCTTTTGCATCTAGATCTTTGTGAACTGCTGAATCAAAATACAGTACAATAGAGAGGGAGGCGTTAACCTGTGTTTGGGCTGTTTCAAAATTTAAAACCTATCTCTGGGGCTGTCCATTTACAATCTTTACCGACCACAAACTTCTTGTCTACCTCTTACAAGGTGATGGCCTTGGTAAAGCCTCTAATCGGCTTGTACGTATTCTTTCTAAGTTATAGGAGTACAACTTCACCTTCAAATACATTCAAGGCGGGAAAAATTTCAGAGCTGATTGCCTTTCTCGTCTTCCTTTACCATTAGTTGATGACACTATTGAAGAATTTGACTGTGTTGTTGCATCCATTGATGCTTCTTCTATTTCTAATGGTACTATTTCAGAAAAAAAATTGGATTGAAGCCTCTTCCACCGATCAAACTCTTTAAAAAGTTGCTAATTTCATCATTAAAGGTTGGCCTCCCATTCGTAATATCCCTCATGATTTACGATCTTATGCTCAGGTTGCTTCAGAATTGTCTTTGGAAAATGACATTTGCACTAGGCATGGTTGTTTTATTCCTCCTTGTTCTATTAGGAATAAGATCATTTCTAATGCACATGCAGGCCATCTTGGAGTTACTGCCACGTGTAAAAAAATCAGAGAAAATTATTGGTGGCCTTCATTGAATGCTCATGTTTCCTCTTTTGTAGATGTTTGTCCTCAATGTGTGATCTCGGATAAACATTGGAAAACGAATCCTCTTCGTCAGTTCCCCTTCCTGACAGTCCCTGGTCGAAAATTGCTTTAGATTTCGCCGGTCCCTTCATTCTTTTACCATATTCTTCAAAATTTTTGCTGGTACTAATTGATTATTTTTCAAAATGGATCCATTTTTCTTTTGTGGAGTCAGCTTCAACTCACTTTGTTTTGCAATTTCTCAAGACTGTTTTTTCATTTGAAGGTCCTCCAAAAGAGTTAGTCACTGATAATGGGACCCATTTTGTTTCACATGCCATGAGAGATTTTTTAAAATCTATGGATGTCAAACATATTCAAGTAGCTTTATATAGCCCTGTAGCTAATGGTCTTGTTGAAAGACCCAATCGTTTTCTTAAGGAAGGAATTCAAACTGCCCTTACGTATGGTTTAGATGTTAACCTTTTTCTTAAAGAAAAAGTTAATTCTTACCACATTTCATCTCACTCAACAACTGGTTTCACTCCCTTTGAGTTGCTGAGGGGCAGAAAATGTCGCACTTTACTCTTACCCTCCTGGTTAGAGAAGTATTCCTCCTTTCCTAACAACCTTAATAATTCAGGTAAAAATGAAACAATACGTCAAACTGTTACTTTGGCACAGAATAAGCAAAAATCTCATTTTGATGTTCGCAAACATTCTTAATGTAAAGATTTTATTCCGAATTCATGGGTCCTAATTAAAAAACTTTTTAGTGTCAGAAAAGGAGAATCTTCCTTTACTTCTCCTTACAAAATTTTAAAGGTTGGTCTTAGTTCTTGTCTTCTTCAAGATGGGAGATGGTGGAACAAGAGTAGACTTGTTCCCATCTCAGAAGAACAAGCCAAGATTCATATCAAAACTGCAGTTACTTCTGATTCAGAGGATTATATCGTGTTTGAAACTCCTGTGTTTTCCTCTAACACGTCCACTTCTGTTTCTCAGAATAACACATCCATTTCTGTTTCTCAGGACAATACTGCCAACCTCGATTCTTCAACTAGTTCTTCTTGTTGTAATTCCAACTTCTAGAAGAATTTGTAAGCTACCTGCTAATTTTAAGGATTTTGTTATGTCGTAATAAAAAAAAAAATGATTTATTTGTACTAGGTTTGACATGCTTAGTTTGCATGTATATTATTTTGTTTGAATTGTCAATTGTATCTTTGTGTGTTATAAATATTGGGATCCCTGTAAATTTGTTTCTCCTATAAGGGGAAGATGTGTAATGTTCTCTTCTAGTCTTTCTTTTCTCTCTTTACTTATTCCTCCTCTCTGTATTCTAGAATGCTTCCTCTCTTTGTATTCCTGCCTGCCTTTCTATCGAGCAACAGTTGCTCTCCTGCGGGTCCGCCTTTAAGGACTTTTAAGAATAAAGAAGGTTATCGAGCAACGAGAGTCGGAAGCAATTTATTCTCCATTACAAGATCACACTGCTATTCAATAGTGAAGTCCGAAATGACTTTGTGGAGTACCACCTTCAAAGAAAGGGAGGTGACAGAGACCACTTAGTTTGTGTCTTCTGATCCTCCAGTGAGGCACTTTCTTCATTCGGAAATAGATGCCCTTATTGAAGCCTTGAATATTTCCTATGGTATTGGTCTTTATGTCCTCTCCATTAGTTTTAGTTAGTTTCAATGTGCTTTATGGCCGCCCTGATATGCTTCTCTTCACAGCCTCCCCAGAAGGCAAAAACTCCGGCGATTAATAGAACTGTAGTGAAACAGGTGATGTACAAGTTGTGAGTTTTGCATCCCTGATCTCAGAGTATATACAATGCTGCTGATTTGGAAATATCCTTCTACAAGAGACGCATATTGCTGATAAAGAGTCTAGGAACACACGTGTGCCTGGTGTCCTCCACGCAGGGCCCCTTGCACTTACTGTCTAAGGGGGTGGGAGGGTCAGCCTACATTACTTTTGGAATCTAAATATGATTTGTGCTGCGAGGTGAGAGAGGGGGTCGATTTGCACACTGTCTGCTGCTCCAATACAGGAAAAATAATGTGGCGGTATGACTACGGATATTACTATGTAGCTAATTGAGTAGTTGACTGATGGAATCGAAGTATGGAACTCCCCGATATGATGATGGCTGTTAATGTTCTAACCATATTATACTGAACAGGCTGCTCCTTACCAAATACTGTCAGTACCAGGTAATGTCAAATACATGACTGTACTTTGAGCACCCCAATGATGTAACATGTTTGTTGTATTGGAAAACTAATAAAAAGTGTTTAAAAAAAAAAAGGTCTAGGACGCAGTCTCAGCCCTAATATGAGCTGTGATGGAGCCCCACAAAGTTTAACAATCTAATGTTCCAAAGCTAAAAACAGGTTTCTGTGAGTAATTTTGCACTTACCATTTGCAGCAGTGGCTTAAGCAGTACGCTTTTGTCAGAGAAAATGCGAGAAGTGTATTTTAGCAAACAGCACCAAAGCAGCAATAGAGAAAAAATCAACAACAAAAAATCACAGAAAATTTCAAAACAAATTTTGCAAAAAGAAAAAACAAGGATTCATTATTACAACAATGCTAAAATGGCAAACATCTGTTGAGCAGATCAGGAGTTATCCTTTTTATAAAAATAGTCCGCCCTTGAAAATATTCTTCAAAAGAGTGTTTTTCATAGCGGCCACTTTGAGCCAAACACGCACGAAAGAAAGAAAAGTTACAAGCAAGCTGCTCAGTCTCACAAAGGCTGGGAAGTCTAAGGCAGAGACATTTAGCTTTTTGGGTGCTAAATACTTCTGTGAAATGGAGATGCAAGCCCATTAATATATTCCTGGAAATTAGGTTACAGGCTCCTCAGTTGTGCAGATTCTTGGAACTTGCAAAAAAAGGAAAAGGAGATCTCAGGGACCCATTGTTGCTTCTTCAATCAATCAATCACAAGATTTGTAAAGCGCACTACTTACCCGCGAGGGTCTCAAGGCGCTGAGGGAGTGGAGGGGGGGGGGGGAGGTTGCCGCTACTGGTCGAATAGCCAGGTCTTGAGTTGTCTCCTGAAGGTCAGCAGGTCTTGGGTCTGTCGTAGGTTGAGGGGAAGGGTGTTCCAGATCTTGGCGGCGCGATGGGAGAAGGATCTGCCTCCGGTGGTGGTTCTCCGGATGCGCGGGACGGTGGCCAGGGAGAGGTCGGCAGATTGGAGGTGACGGTTGGGAACGTAGAAGAAGAGTCGACTGTTGAGGTAGGCTGGGACGATTTTGTGGAGTGCCTTGTGTGCGTGGATCAGGAGTTTGAAGGAGATTTTCTAGTTGACGGGGAGCCAGTGCAGGTTTTTCAAGTGGGGGTGATGTGGCTGTGGCTGTGGCGTGGAATGTCGAGGATCAGGCGTGCAGAGGCGTTTTGGATTCTTTGCAGTCGTTTGATGAGCTTGGTCGGGGCTCCTGTGTAGAGGGCGTTTCCGTAGTCGAGTCTGCTGCTGACGAGGGCCTGGATGACAGTTCTTCTCGTGTCTGTCGGGATCCACCTGTAGATCTTGCGGTGCATGCGGAGGGTTTTGAAGCAGGAGGAGGAGACTGCGTTGACTTGCTTGGTCATGGTGAGCGTTGAGTCGAGGATGACTCCCAGGTTGCGTGCGTGGTCGGTTGGTGTTGGGGGTCCCCCTAGTGAAGAGGGCCACCAGGAGTCGTCCCAGGCTGATGGGTTGGAGCCGAGGATGAGGATCTCTGTCTTGTCTGTATTCAGCTTAAGTCGGCTGCACTTCATCCAGTCGGCGACGGCTTTCATTACTTTGTGGAGGTATGATTTGGCGGTGAGGGGGTCCTTGGTGAGGGAGAGGATCAGTTGAGTGTCGTCAGCATAGGAGATTATGTTGAGGTCGTGCTGTCGGGCGATGCGTGCGAGTTGAGCCATGTATATGTTGAACAGTGTCGGGCTGAGGGAAGATCCCTGGGGTACGCCGCAGATGTTCTTGGAGGCTTTGGATCGGAATGGGGGAGGCGGACGCTCTGGGTTCTGCCGGAAAGGAAGGAGGTGGTCCAATCCAGGGCCTTGTCTCGGATCCCTGCGTTGTGGAGGCGTGTGCATAATGTGCGGTGGCAGACAGTGTCGAAGGCGGCGGAGAGGTCCAGGACGCTTACTTGGTATTTTGCTGGAGTGTTCCACCAAAGTTGGTGCAGGTTAGTGCTGTGCATCTCTAGACACATGTGTTTCTGGATTTTATACGTCATCAGTAGAGATCCAAAAACAATTTTCACCTGGGGTGGATGAGCAGGCTGCCACAATTCTTACAGGTCTCAGGACGAGGGCCGCCGTCTCGCCGTTGTCCAGCAGGATCCTGATGTCGTCTGTGGCGGCGATAAGGGCGGTCTCGGTGTTGTGGTTGCTGCGGAATCCTGACTGGGAGGGGTCCAGGATGCTGCTATCTTCGAGGTAGCGGGTGAGCTGTCTGTCTGTCATACCTTCTGGCAGAAATTCCATACAGGAAAGCAACAGGAATGCAGGTTCACCAGAGACCTTGTTGCATTCAACCAGCTTTGTTAGTCTGGGTGTACACTCACTCTTTAGGTACTCCAGTTGTTTACCAAGATCTCTCAGTTGTAACCTGGACAAACAGCTGCTTCAGGGGGTGACATGTCCCTAGCTGAAGTGTACTCCATTTAGTTCACTTTGCTAGGGGTCAGCAAAGCCAGACTACCTGGAAGCAGAACAGAAGTTCCACTATTTATTGATTGTTTTCAGGAAATTATTTCAATAAGTTTTGTGAACATAGTCAAATGCTTACTAAAGATACAAGTGAGGGACAGAGAACTTCCACTGTCACAATAAGAGCCAATAGCAATGCTGGTCTGTTTGCTTGCATCTAATAATTCTTCCTGAGTTTTCTGCTAATTTTACAAAATTACAGAAATGCACCCCTTCCAGGAGATGAAAACCCTGCTTTATAGTTGCACCCAACAGCGGTTGGTCTAAAACTCAGCATATCCTAGCTGAGTTATCCTCCCCAACTTTTCCACTCTTTACTTAGTGTTACAGCCACATCTATCCCAGTAGTCACTATTCCAGGAATGTGACAGCCGCCTTAGTCTGACTTTGTGCTTGCCTATTACAATCAGGTATCTCCCATGCCACTTCAAAGAAAACCATTGCTTCAAAAACGTTGCTTAATCTTTTAACCTCTAGAGGGTCTAATGGAGCCCTGGCAAGAACAGAAAAGGCTACATTAAAGACAGTTTGATGCTGGATCAATCAGGCTTGTGGAATATGAGAGGAGGGACTAAGCCATTCTGATAATCTTCACATAACTGATACCTGCTCTGCCCTCTTTCCTTTTCTTTACCACTGTGATCCTTATCTTGGAAGGAAAGCTATCTTTACAACCGAGCTCAGGGGAATACCAGTTGTAGCTAGTTAGACTTGAACTGTTCAAAATGTTCATATAACTTCTTTATTCATAAGACAGAACTTACGACGACCCTTTAAAGAAATCATATGTGAGACATTTGTAAAACAAATCTAAATTTTCTAAGGGATTAAAATTGTGCTTAGCGGTAGAATAACACAAAGATGTGGTCTGTAGTTGGGTCTTAGGCCAAGATACACGTCATATAAAAAACTTCTCACTACCTTTGTGAATTGCAAGATAGCAACAACCTGGCAACAGTATAAACTTGCAGTAAGGTACTTTGGGTTACCACTAAGACACAACTCGCAGGTCTCACTGCTGAACATTAGGCAGCAAGACATTGGGGCTACCGGGAACTATCTACAAATGATGTCGCTGATGTTAATTTACTGGCTCTCACATGTCAAAATAGTTTAATTCTGGTAAGATAATGCTGTAGTACTTTAGAGATGCTTGCCAGCCAAGCAGTGATGCTGCCTGGTTAATGAAAAGGAAATGAAAAATGGGATGAGATTCAGTTATTACTGGTGGACGCTGCCTAGAGCTGAAACCATGAATATTGAAATTCCCTATCCTTAAACAGTTCACCGCCTTCTCTGATGTTCACAAGTCCCAGTGAGAATCAATACCACATGTATTAGCTGATCTTACACCACTGCTCCAGTAATTAAACCACCTGAGGCTTATGCTCATGCCATGATCAACATGTCCTCATTAGCACAAGGGATCAAATTGAGGACCAGTGTTGACATCATCTGTTCCCAATGCTATGTAGCCAAAGTAAAAGGTTCCATTGATTGTATTAGGGAACATTTTATGTCTAGTATATTATACACTGCAAATGTGGATGCCTTGAGATAATGTTTGCTATCTTCATGACTGCTAATCACAATCAATTTAGAGGTCTGAGGTGGTACAACTGGACAAAGAATACTCCTACATTTCCACACAAACGAAATCATCCTAACAGAGTTACAAAGTGCTCGCAACAAATATAAAGGTATTTTGAACAAGAGGCAAAGTTATGCTATGTAAACATGAAAGTGGTTAATGGCTTGTAGGCTTAAACAGATTGGGAAAAATTGGGTGCAAGAATTTACAAGGTATATATCCTTTCTCCGTGAAAGGAGGATAGACAATGTAACACTTCTCCTGAGGATAAACAGTTCATTAACTGCTAAACTAACCTCAAAAGTAAATATGAATCTCCTCGGCCAGGGCTCATGGACAAGTACCTAGCAAAAATGGATCTCCCAAACTTGCAAAACCTGCATAAAAGGAGACCATCAAGGGGCCCGTTGGCCAGTCGGAACCGCCACCATAATCCCATACGGACAACGTTTCTACCGTTGGGATTATGAAGTTGGTTTGCAAAAGACTTTCCATGTCAGACTTTCCGACATGAATGCCTGTTGGAATGCAACTTTGGGAGGCCCCTAACAGGGCCCCCCTTTCTTCAGCGGCCTCCGGTTGGGGGCCAAGTAGGCACCAATGGTGCCCCCCCTGTAAATCCCTGCACCATGTGGTAGGCACCATGAGGACAGGGATTTACAGTGACTGTCATTTCTCTATGGGAGCTTGTGCTGGGGCCGGTTTCCAACTGCCTCACACGCCCCCATAGGGTAATGGGAGTCTGCGAACGCACCATGTGCAGTCACATTGTAATTGCGGTATCGGTGCGCCGACCTGAGGGCGGTCGAACTCGAAACAGCAGGGATGACGGTCAGAGGAAACTCCGATCAACATCTTAATTAGGCCCTCTGCGTCCTAGGAGTAAAACCCATTACATCTAATTAGAAAACCATCTGGCTATATCCTTTCTAGCACGGATTGAAGGGGTCAACTTTAATAGAAGGTGAATAGGGAGCTTTGGTTGACAGAAGAGCTCAACAAGGAGGAAGTGACACAAAATAGTGCCTCCCATTGGACGCATATCTTAGTATGAAGGTGTATACAATGAAAATATTTAAATGCAACAACTGAATAAGCCTTACAGCACATCCTGTTTCAGGTGGAGCGCCACCACAATCTTACATGTGCGGACATAGGACTACGTTACGTGGACAGCTATTTTTGGCAGGTGCCTCCACTTAGTCTGGAACATGCCTATCACTTTTTCCTATTCGACCAACACAGACATGTTACCACTGGAGAGTCATCATATAAACATAACTTGATTACAAGTGATTTTGATTGCCATCCCGTGCACCCATTTCATGAAGATCTGAACAGCCTCATTTTTCAATAAGGTATATTAACTTTTGCAGCTACGCAAAAAGATTTTAACCCTGCGATGATCTATGTCTTAAGCGGCCTGAACCTAAGATGGCGGCTATATGAGGAGTACGGGGAGCGCTTTACCTTCTCCTGTGGAGCTGCGCTTTGAAATCTAAGACAATTTGGGCAATTATTAATTCAGTGCCTGCTGTTTGTAAAGAGCGCTTCATTGCAAAGCCGACCTCATCACCACGGCGATCTTCATGCGAGCAGAGCCTGACCCTAAGATGGCGTCCGTGACTCAGATTTTGGCTCATCCATTCAGTGATATCGACGTCGGACACTGCTGCAAGGTAGAGATCAGTTCAACCCTGTTCTGTTACATCATGCTGGGGGGCATTTCATCAACATTATCAGTTTCTTATCAAATGATCCCTCAAAGTGCCGGTGTCCTCTACAACTCTCATGGAGCTCAGCCCTTTAATGTGTCATTTTCCATCTGCCAAAGCGTCAAGCTAACCTTTCTGAAAGCCACCCAAACATTTGTGGGACTTCATTGTTTAACACTGGAATAAAACAACTTCGTGGAGACTATAGAGACCTATTTGACCTGACCTCTGGTCACTCCCACGCCGCACGGCTCCTCCTGGTTGCCCGTGACTGCCCCTAATGCTGCTGCTGCTGCCAAGGGTTCGCCGCTGGTGTGCCCCTGGTACCTGTTTTCGTGGTACTGTACTGTATTGTTGCTCTGTTTTGTCTCCCCCTTTCTGGCTGTTATGTTGTTTTCCTGCTCTTCTAATTGCCGTTCCTGTACCCTCGCCCTCTGTGCCCCCCACCCGCTCCCTGCTTCCTGCCGCTGCTCCCCACGGACCGCCCCCTTTTTCCTTCTGTGCCCTCGCTCATTGGCCGCCCCGCTCCTGCCTCCCAGCTGCTCCTCCCTCCCATTTGGCCTCTTAAGGAGGGCGCCGCATGGCAGTGAGTGTGACCTGACCTCTGGTCACTCCCCACGCCGCACGGCTCCTCCTGGTTGCCCGTGACTGCCCCTACTGCTGCTGCTGCTGCCAAGGGTTCGCCGCTCATGTGCCCCTGGTACCTGTTTTCGTGGTACTGTACTGTATTGTTGCTCTGTTTTTTCTCCCCCTTTCTGGCTGTTATTTTGTTTTCCTGCTCTTCTAATTGCCGTTCCTGTACCCTCGCCCTCTGTGCCCCCCACCCGCTCCCTGCTTCCCGCCGCTGCTCCCCGCGGCCCCGCCCCCTTTTCCTTCTGTGCCCCTTGCCCTCGCCCATTGGCCGCACCACTCCCGCCTCCCAGCTGCTCCTCCCTCCCACTTCGCCTCTTATGGAGGGCGCCGCGGGCGCGCCGCTGGCGCCCCGAAGGCGTGCCAAAGGCAAGCCCGTCTGCGCCCATCCGCGCCTGGACCGCGCCAAGAGCCAGAACCCCTGGCCCCCACCCCACCTGCAACACCAGACTGCACTACGACTCCAGCACGCTCCACGCACGCAACACCGGACGATACCACCCCTGCTACCGGGCCACCCCGAAGCACACCCAAGGACCTTGCACCTGCCGGAACTGCAGATACACCAGCATCCAGCCCTACAAACCACCAGCCAGCGGACCCAACCACCTCCGCTGCATCCTCCTCAACACCCGCTCCGCTCGCAAGCACGCCATCGAACTCTGGGACCTCCTAGACTCCACCGCTCCCGACGTCGCCTTCCTGACGGAGACCTGGCTGAACGCCACCTCAGCACCAGACATCGCCATAGCCATCCCTGAGGGCTATAAGATCTCCCGCAGAGACCGCACCAACGGAGTGGGAGGGGGAATCGCCATCATCCACAAGGACACCCTCAGAGTCTCAACTAACACCGACGACACCCTCACCACCGCCGAGCACATGCACTTCCAGATCCACACCGACCCCAACACCACCCTCAGAGGAACTCTCGTCTACAGACCACCCGGACCACGACCACAGTTCTGCGACACCATCGCCGACCTCGTCAGCACCCACGCCCTCGCCTCCACAGACTACATCCTCCTCGGGGACCTGAACGTCCACCTCGAAAACAACAACGACACCAACTCCACCACCCTGATCGACAACCTCGCCAACCTCGGGCTCAAACAACTCGTCACAACACCCACCCACGCCGCTGGACACACACTGGATCCCATCTTCTCCACAAGCCCCCATGTCTCCTTCAACCACACCACCGAACCCCACTGGACCGACCACAGATGCGTCCACTTCACCTTCAGGAAACCCACCACACACCACCGCACCCAACAGCTACCACGCCGCCGCTGGGGCAAGGTCACCAAGGACCAACTGACTACCACCCTCGCCCTGAGACCACCTGTCGACCCCAATGACCCAGACCCCGCCGCGACCAACCTCAAACAATGGATCAACGACTGCGCCAACACCCTCGCCCCTCTCAAAACCTCCACTACTAACCACACCAACATGAAAGCCGCCTGGTTCACCGAAGACCTCCGGACCTCCAGACCTCCAAGCGCACCTGTCGGAAGCTGGAGAAGAAATGGCTCCACGACCGAACACCAGACAGCCACGAGGCCCACAAAAGCGCCACCCACAGACACCACCAACTCATCAGAACCGCCAAGAGGACCGCCTTCAAGGACCGGTTAGACAACAATGCACACAACACGAAAGAACTCTTCAGCATCGTGAAAGAACTCTCCAACCCCAGGTCCAACACCAACGACATCCCACCATCACAAGACCTGTGCGACTCCCTGGCCACTTTCTTCCATCGCAAGATCGCCGACATCCACGGCAGACTCAACTCCGACACCCCCACACCCACCACCGAGCCCACCACCCCTGCGATCACCACCCGCATGCGCCGCCTGACCGCCTGGACTCACGTCAGCGACGAAGACACCATCAAAACCATGACCTCCATCCACTCCGGAACCCCATCCGACCCCTGCCCTCACCACGTCTTCAACAAAGCCAGCACAACCATCGCACCCCACCTCCGGAAAACTATCAACAGCTCCTTCGAGACAGCAACCTTCCCGACAAGCTGGAAGCACGCCGAGATCAACGCCCTTCTGAAGAAACCCAAGGCGGACCCCAAGGACCTCAAGAACTTCCGGCCCATCTCCCTGCTCCTGGCAAAAGTGACAGAGAAAATTGTCAACAAACAGCTGACCAGCTACCTCGAAGACAACAACGTCCTGGACCCATCCCAATCTGGATTCCGCAGCAACCACAGCTCCGAGACCGCCCTCATCGCCGCCACTGACGACATCAGGATCCTGATGGACAAAGGAGAAACAGCCGCCCTCATCCTCCTGGACTTATCAGCTGCCTTCGACACGGTCTGCCACCGCACCCTAGCAGCGCGCCTCCATGATGCCGGAATTCAAGAGAAGGCCAAGGCCTGGACCACATCCTTCCTCTCCGGCCGAACCCAGAGCGTCCGCCTCCCTCCATTCCGCTCAAGAACCACCGAGATCATCTGCGGCGTCCCACAGGGTTCCTCCCTCAGCCCGACGCTGTTCAATATCTACATGGCTCCACTCGCCCACGTTGCAAGACAACACAGCCTCAACATCATCTCCTACGCCGACGACACCCAGCTGATCATATCCCTCACCGAAGACCCCAACACCGCCAAAGCCAACCTCCACAGAGGAATGAAGGCCGTCGCCGACTGGATGAAGGACAGCAGACTGAAGCTGAATTCAGACAAGACGGAGGTTCTCATCCTTGGACCCACCCCATCAGCCTGGGACGACTCCTGGTGGCCCACAGCGTTAGGCGCACCCCCGGAACCCACCGACTATGCACGCAACCTGGGGGTCATCCTCGACTCTTCCCTCTCCATGACGAAGCAAGTCAACGCCGTCTCCGCGTCCTGTTTCAACACCCTCCGAATGCTCCGCAGGATTTTCAAGTGGATCCCTCCCGACACGAGAAAAACCGTCACCCAGGCCCTCATCACCAACAGACTCGACTACGGAAACGCCCTCTACTCGGGAACAACAGCCAAGCTCCAGAGACGACTACAACGAATCCAGAACGCCTTGGCACGACTGATCCTCGACGTCCCCCGACGCAGCCACATCGCACCCCACCTGAGAGGCCTGCACTGGCTCCCAGTCAACAAGAGGATCACCTTCAAGCTCCTCGTTCACGCACACAAGGCGCTACACAACACCGGACCAACATACCTCAACAACCGACTCAGCTTCCACACCCCCACCCGCAACCTCCGCTCTGCCACCCTCGCCCTCGCCACAGTTCCTCGCATCCGGAAAACCACCGCTGGAGGCAGATCCTTCTCCTACCTCGCCGCCAAGACCTGGAACGATCTCCCTGCCAACCTACGACAGACCCAGGACCTGCTGGCCTTCAGAAGAATTCTCAAGACCTGGCTCTTCAATCAGTAGCAGCCCCCCACCCCCCCCAGCGCTTTGAGACCCTCTCAGGTATGTAGCACGCTTTACAAATGCATGATTGATTGATTGATTGATTGATTGATTTGGGCCGATGCCCGGTGGAGCTACTTGATAGCTATAGAGGAGATGGGCTGTGGACTACTCCTTTGGCCGTTACCTACCCAGCCGGACATTGGGCAGACCTCACTTTGTCTCGCCGTTGTACTCTCCCTCCTACCCCTTTACTCCACCCACTTTCCCCTTTACGCTCCATTTATCCCTTCTCTTGGCTCTCTTATTGTTTTTCTTATTGAGACCAAGCCGCTTGACTGATGCCCAGTGGAGCTACATGATAGCTATAGAGGAGATGGGCTGTGGACTTCGGCCGTCACCTACACAGCCGGACTTTGGGTAGACTCTCCTTCGTCTCTTCATCCATCCTTTCTCCCTCCTACAACTTTACCCCACCCCCTTACCCTTCTTAGCTCCATTTATTCCCTCTTCCGACGTTCTTGAAATGTTTTCTTGTAACTGATGTAACTTGTAACTGATGTAATTTTGTAACTTTGTGGATCCTTATGTAAAGCGCTCTGATACCTCCGGGTCTAGCCAGCGCTATATAAAACTCAAATAAATAAATACAAGAATAGTTACTTACCTTCGGTAACGATGTATCTGTAAGAAACATTAGTTAGTTAGATTCCTCACCTTAGAATATCCCCAGGCGTCAGATTGGATCCGGAAGATTTTTGTAGCAATACCCCTTGCGCGTCGCTAGGCGTCGTCTGCGGCTCCGTGTCCGTCGTTGGCGTCGTGCGCCGGAATGACGTCGTCGGAGTACTTAGACGCCGCCCTCGCACGCTGACGTCAGATCTTGTACATAGCTTTCCGCGCCAGGAACGCAGAGCCATGCAAGAGACCGACACTGGTGCCAAAAAATCTAGGGCCCTGAAAAGGATAGCCTTAACCCTAGATGTCAGTTCGCAGAATGGGGAGGATGGGTGGGTCGGTGAGGAATCTAACTAACTAATGTTTCTTACAGATACATCGTTACCGAAGGTAAGTAACTTGTTCATCTGAAAGAAACACGTTAGTTAGATTGCTCACCTTAGAATAGATACCCAAGCAATACCAACCCCGGTGGTTGGTCTGCGAACCAAGATCACACCAGAACGTCCTGTCTAGGCAATAGTGCCTGGCAAACGTGTGCAGCGAAGCCCACGTCGCCGCCTGACAGATGTCCTGCAAAGGGACTCCCCGTCCCAAAGCAGTAGTAGCAACCATGGCCCGAGTAGAATGGGCTGGCAGCCCCACAGGAGGGTCCTTTTTTAGCCAAGGAATAACAGATTTTTATACACAAAACGACCCACCGGGAGATGGTCCGTTTGTGTACAGCTTTTCCCTTCTTTGCACCCACGTAGCCAACGAAAAGCTGGTCGTCCACTCGGAACTGTCTTGTGCGGTCCAAATAAAAGGAGAGCACACGTTTTGGGTCCAGACGGTGGAGCCGCTCTTCCTCTTTGGAAGGATGCGGAGGCGGAAAGAAGGTGGGCAAGGTGACAGATTGCCCAAGATGAAAGGGGGTCACCACTTTCCGTAGAAAGGAAGGACGAGGCCGAAGGACAACCTTGTCCGGATGAACAGATAGAAAAGGAGGCTTGCACGATAGAGCCTGGAGCTCACTCGCCCGTCTAGCAGAGGTGATGGCTACCAGGAAAGCAGTCTAAAGAGTCAGAAGACGAAGAGGACAATTGTGAAGAGGCTCAAAGGGAGCGCACATCAGAAATGTTAGGACAAGATTCAAGTCCCACTGAGGCATTACGAAAGGGACAGGAGGGAACGTGTGAGTAATGCCTTTAAGAAAGCGTGACACTACAGGGGACTTGAACAGAGAGGGCTGATCAGGAAGCCGTAAGAAGGCAGAGATGGCAGCAAGATAACCTTTCAAGGTGCCCAGGGCAGAGCCCTGCCGGGCCAAAGAAAGAAGAAAGAGGAGAACCTCAGAAAGAGGGGCGGAAAGGGGATCCACAGCCTTTGCTGTGCACCATGCCACAAATTTGTTCCACCGGCAGGCATATACCGTCTTTGTGGAGGAACGCCTGGCTGCCAGAATGACATCACAGACTTCAGGAGGCAAGTCAAATGGCATCAACTGCTGCCGCTCAATCTCCACGCATGGAGGTGGAGGCTGGACAGATTCGGGTGGAGGACCGTGTCCTGCTGCTGCGACAGAAGATCCTCCCGAAGGGGCAGACGTATCGGAGGATCGGTCAACATACTGAGTAGCTCGGGATACCAGTACCTTCGTGCCCAATCCGGAGCCACCAAGATGACTTGGGCCCGGTCGCGCCTGATCTTCTTCAGCACTCTGGGCAGAAGTGGTGTAGGCGGAAAGGCGTACAACAGACCGCAACTCCACTCGCGACGAAAAGCGTCGCCGAGCGAGTGCCGCCTTGGAAATTCCAACGCGCAGAACTGCTGACATTGCGCGTTCTCGTCGGTGGCGAATAGATCTAACCAAGGCTCTCCCCACTGCTGAAAGAGACCTTGCGCCACCTCGGAGTTCAGACGCCATTCGTGATCCATCATGCACCGGCGGCTGAGTTCGTCTGCTCTGGCGTTCAGAGAGCCCGCCAGATGTTGAACCACCAGGGTGATGCCCTGATGTTCCAGCCACGTCCAGAGGCGCAGAGCCTCCTGACAAAGGGTCCACGACCCCACCCCGCCCTGTTTGTTGCAATACCACATGGCGGTGGTGTTGTCCGTGAACACCTGCACGACACTTCCCCGGACAGAGGGAAGGAAGGCTTTCAGTGCAAGTCGGATCGCTCTCAGCTCCAACAAGTTGATGTGGAGGCGAGACTCCGCCGGAGACCAGAGGCCTCTGATCTCCGCCTCTCCCATATGGCCACCCCATCCCAGGAGGGACGCATCCGTCACTATGACATGCTCTGGTAGGGGTAGGGAGAGGCTCCTGCCCGTGACCCAATCGCGGTCCGTGAGCCACCACTGCAACTGCTGTGCAGTGCCCTCCGAGATCAAGACATGGTCGGACAGGTTGCCGTGATGCTGGGCCCACTGCAACTTCAGGTCCCACTGCAGAGCCCGCATGCGCCGCCTGGCGTGATGCACTAGTAGGATGCAGGAGGCCATCAGCCCCAGAAGCCGCAACACTAGCCTGACCGAAACCCAGGATAGAGGCCGAAAGATGGGAATTAGGGCCTGTATATCCCGGACCCGCTGTTCCGGTGGATGAACCCGGAAATGCGCCGAATCGAGAACCGCTCGGATGAAGAGGAGCGTCTGAGAGGGGCTCAGGTGTGAGTTCGGCACGTTTATGGAAAACCCCAGCAAATGCAGGAGATCCGCCGTAGTCTGGAGGTGGGAGACGACTGTCTGGGGCGAGCCCGCCTTCAACAACCAGTCGTCGAGATAGGGGAAGACTGGAACCCCTGATCTGCGCAGATGAGCTGCGACCACCGCCATCACTTTCGTGAACACCCGAGGGGCACTGGTAAGGCCGAAGGGGAGCACGGTGAACTGAAAGTGCTCCTGACCCACCGTGAACCGCAGGTAACGCCGGTGGGCCGGCAGGACGGGGATATGGAAATAAGCGTCCTGCAAGTCCAACGCTACCATCCAGTCTCCAGGGTCTAGGGCAGCTAGAACCTGAGCCAAAGTCAACATCTTGAACCGTTCCTTCCGGAGGAAGGTATTGACGTTCCTGAGGTCCAAGATAGGGCGCAGGCCTCCTTTGCCCTTCTTGGGAACCAGAAAATAGTGGGAATAACAACCACGACCTACTTCTGGGCTCGGAACGCGCTCGACGGCCTCTTTGGCCAAGAGGGCCGAAACTTCCTCTTGCAGAAGATTCAAATGATCCTCCGAGATACGGTGGTGCTGCGGTGGCATGGCTGGAGGGGTCGTCTCGAAGGGGAGGGAGTAGCCCCTTCGGACGATTTGCAGCACCCACCTGTCCGAAGTAAAGGTACGCCAGTGGTGCAGGTGATGGCGAACCCGGCCTCCCACTGGCGAGGAATGGGCCTGAAAGCTCGGACTAGGAAGGCTTTGAGGCGGATGCTGCCGGGGTGGATGTGGACTGACCGCGTTGTCCTCCAGTACCGCCTCGGCGGAAACGACGTCTGCGACCGCGTGCAGGCTGGTTCTGCGGCCGGTGGCTAGGCGGACGTGAGGAGGTGCCCCTTCCTTGGCCACGAAAGGAGCGAAAAGCGGAAGTTTGTGGCCACGGGGCCGAGAGGCCCAAGGACTTGGCCGTAGCCCGGGAGTCCTTGAAGCGAGCCAGTGCACTGTCCGCTTTCTCACCAAAAAGGCGAGCGCAATCAAAAGGCATGTCCATGAGTGTGCTCTGGACATCCCCTGAAAAGGACGTGGACCGCAGCCAGGCGTGACGTCGAAGCACCACCGTGGTAGAAATCGCCCTACCCAGCGAGTCCGTAGTGTCGAGTCCACATCGTATGGCATGGCGCGCTGCATCTCTCCCATCGGCCAGAGCCGAGGAAAGCGGTGCCCGGGCCTCCTCCGGGCACAGTGGCAGCACGTCCTCCACCGTATCCCACAGAGAGTGGGAATAACGGTCCAAGAGACAGGCTGTGTTTAAAGACCGCAGGCCCAAACTGAGCGAGGAGAACAGCTTCTTACCGAACTGTTCCAGTCTCTTGGAATCCCGGTCCGGAGGAGCGGACGGGAAGGAGGATTGGGAGGTAGAGGCCTGGATAACCAGACTCTCGGGGGTGGGGTGTTGGGACAGAAAACTGGGGTCGCCCGGAGCAGGGCGGTGGCGCCTGGCAATGTTCCTATCCACAGGAGGGACTGTGGAGGGCTTGGACCAGGTGCCCTGCAGAACGTCAGTGAGGGCCTCATTGAATTGCAGCAGAGGCTCAGTGGAGCATGCGGCAGACTGAAGCACCTCAGTGAGGATGTTAGCCTTGCGCAGCACCACAGAAAAAGCTGCACCCTCCTCCGAAGCCACAGTCGGAGGAGAGATGAATCCAGTGTCCGGGGAGGTATCCAAACCACTGGCCTCCCCCAGTTCATCTGCCCAGTCCTGTGAAAGTTGCCCCTGAAGGGCCATAGGGTCCTCAGACCCCTCCCAGTCGCCCCCGTCATCCGATTCCTGGTATACAGGAGGAATGATCGTAGACGGTCGATAGACAAACTGTGTCCCTAGCGGCGTCGGATGCGGCGTCGGGCGGCGCCGCATCGGCGTCGGAACCGGACAGGGGCTGAACCGGGGATCGACGTCGACCGGAGTCAGCGTCGGAGGTGGCACCGGTGTCGACGCCGGCGGAGGAGGCGTGACGAAGTCGACCGGCGTCGACGGGGGCCCAGGCACGGGCCCCTCGGGGACCTGCGGCGTCGGGGCCGGAGCCTCCAACGGCGCCGGGGCCGGAGCCGCCGGCACGCAAGGTTGCCCAGTCGAGTCCGCGGGGCCCGAAGGCGCGCCGGCGGGCGTCGACGGCAGGGCCAGGCTCCTCATGGCCGAGAGGAAGGCACTGACCTCCGCCGGCGTCGCGTCAGTCCCAGGGACCGGCGGGTATGGGGACTTGCACGGCGCCTGCGGCTCCGGCGGAGCCGCGGGGGTGGAACCACCCTGACCCTCGGCCGAGAAGCGCGACCGGCGAGGGGAGTCCGAAGAGCGGTGTCGCCTCTTGGACTTCTTGGAGTGCTTCGACTTACCCGGAGACTTCGAGCCAGACGAGCGACGATGTCGAGTGCGGCTCCGCGACGATCCTTGGACCTCCTCCTGGACCGGGATCGAGAGGGGCGCGGAGCCGAGTGGCAAAGCTCGAGAAGCTTGCGGGACCGCTCCCACCTAGCTTTCGAGGTCAGGGCCATACAATCGGAGCACGACTCCGCGTCGTGGTCGAGGCCCAAGCAGTACAGGCACCGGCGGTGATGATCGGTCACCGACATCAGTCGGTGACAGTCGTCGCAGGCCTTGAAACCAGGCATCCTACCGGCACCAGAGTCGAGAAAGTGACCAAAAAGAGTCAAAAAAGTTAGTCAAAAAATGACTAAAGGGGTAGCTCTCCCGGATCGGCGCTTACTGGCGCGAAAAAAAGAAGAACTGACGTCAGCACACGAGGGCGGCGTCTAAGTACTCCGACGACGTCATTCCGGCACACGACGCCAACGACGGACGCGGAGCCGCAGACGACGCCTAGCGACGTGCAAGGGGTATTGCTACAAAAATCTTCCGGATCCAGTCTGACGCCTGGGTATATTCTAAGCTGAGGAATCTAACTAACGTGTTTCTTTCAGATATGTTTTGTATATTGGGAGAAAAACATGTAATAAAATGTATACGAATCCTTGAATTCATAATACTTTATTTGTTTCTAGCATTATTAAATAAGTATCAATTTGTACACTGCTGTGCCTTTATTCCAAATAAAAGACTTTGAATACTTGTCTTTTTTATTTGACTGGACTATAGTCCAAAGCCTGGAAAATGTTCACTGTGCAACTGGATGAATCACGTTAGCTGAATGAATGCAACATCGCTCAGGAAGACCATAAATCATTGATTGACACAACTAAAAGGTTACTTGTACTATTTCATTCATTTTAATGTTTGAGGATTTTTCAGGCTTCAAAATGGTCCCCTTAGCTAGGCAGCTCTACGTCAGGTTTCGCTATGGCACCCTTCCTCTGAGGAGCATTTGCAAAAAGCGGGAAAAAATCCCACAGACCTTAGTACGGTATGCCCAGTTTGTCTCCAGGCGGATGAAACACTTTCACATTTCATTTTTTTCTGCCCAGTATATGTTGCCCCCAGAAATTGTTGGCTAGTCCCAGCCTGTTACCCAGAAACCTGTCCCACGATACTTGTTTCCGGTCCAGGGAGGACCCGGCTTGGCAGTCTGGGCTGGATTGTTCCCATGAGGAGCAGGGCCAAGACTGATTTGCATATGGCTTGATCCAAACTGGGGTGGCGCAGTGAGCAAAAGAAAAATGGATTTAACCCAGATCTCTTGACTGCGGGTGAATGTTTGATTCATTCAGCTTTCCGTCCATCATTTGTTGCCACAGGGCACACACAGAATCATGAGGCACTGATTACCTTCCAGTGGGATATTTGAAACATCTAAACCCTTTCGACATCAAAACCTATTCCTCATCAACCGCTAGATTCAGGCTTTGAGCTCATCAAACTCAGGGCAATCCAGACAAAGTCTCAAGAGAGACCAGGACTGAAGCCCTGTAACAGCATTAAAGATATTATAAACTTTGCACCATAACACCTGATTTGACAACAAGCATTCCTCCTGTGCAATTAGAGAGGAATCCACATGTAGGTAAAACTAAATATTTGAACATTTTTTAATTGAATTGATGCATTCAGCCATTGAATTGGCTCATGCCTACTTGAGGCACAGTGGACCTAGTACCAATGTCTAGTCTGAATCACCATCCCACAATTTTTTTTTTTTACCAATCTCTGTTGAAAGTGTTGATAAACTGTAGACCCTAATTGCTTTCCGAATCACATATCGTATACTACTACTCTGAATCACCCAAAGCGCTTAGAGACCCCTGTGGTTATAACGCGCCATATAAATTAAATAAATAAATAAATAAAGCAATGCTGCACTTATTTTGAACTTATTATCTATATAACTGTCCCTTTTACATGTATGTACTGTTTACTGATATCTTTAATGCCAATTTAAATAACAAAAAGTATTTTCATATTCCTAAAGTTATACAGAGTGGCATAGTCCACATCTAAACATCTGTACTGCATCCCAATCGAATCGTTTGCTCTACAGATTATATATTTTACCCTGTCAGTTTGCCTATGATTTCACATTGCTGAATAAAAGGTCAACAAAATAAGTGGTAAAATGCTGCTGTCCGTGCAAATTCAAACGTTTCTGTGACCTAAACTTTGTATTACAATTTTGTTTTTAGCTCTTAGGGTCCTTTGTTACCACATAACAAAGAAGTCAAGCGAGTTTACCAGGTTGGGAGCCCTTCCACCCGCATGTTCAATCACTATAAAATCTCCAACCCTAAAAAAAAAGGGTATTGTATTAACAGTCCTGCTTCAGTCCTCTCATGTATGGTCTGGATTGGCTGAAACGAGTCACTTGCAACTAATGTACTCCTGTATAGCTTTATGGAACCAGGAAGCAAATGACTGCTCGTATGGTAAAAGAAACGGGTGGGTAGGAGGCCACTCACAGGCGATAAAAATAGGGGATGATGTTACTTTAGACTACACTGCCCTGGGCTTCTCATCATTGGTGTGCTCCTCAATGTGAGAACGGCAAGCTCGGGAAAAGAGTCTGGAAAAGACCTACTAGTTATATATTAACCGTGGTCATTTGGCAAATGGATTTATGTACTTCAAGTTTTAACATTTCTTAGCTCAAGAATAACCCCTGTAAAAGTGATGGTTTTTGTTTCCAACTGCTAAACTAAAGGGTTATGAGGTGTCATTGGTCCTCTGGAAATGAAAGCATGATAGTGTTGTCACAGTCCAACTTAAAATGTGTCTGTAGTGCTGTAGGCTGATCAGTTTATTTCTATGCAACCAAGCAAATAGTTAAAAATGCTCTGCACAAGTTAAGAGCTTCATTATTGAAAAGTCAACATATTTCACTGTCTTACACATTACAGAAGACTTATCAGGACCGGAGAGGCTTCTTGAATCTCTCTAACATTAATTATTGGAAAATCTATGAAATATAAATACATAACTCCATCAAAATGCATGTTTAGGAACTATGTGAGGGTAGGAATTGACCATCTTTTGCATGGCGTACCCTCAGAATGTTTCCTTGACTGTTTCTGCTGGCTTTATAACTCTGTACATTTTACCCCTGTTAATCGGTGGTAACATCGTGTATGTGCTCCCACTTTAAACAAAATTAAACTGGTATACACCTGACTGCCATATATAACATATCTTTAAGCCTGTGTTTATAGTAACAAGGGTGACTGCAGAATCCACTGTGCATCCCACTACAGTGGCACGGCAACTATAACCTTTTGTAGCCTGGGTCTTGCAGTTTTAAACTGCAAATTCTAAATAACCTTTTCGGACAGGTCAAAACCTTCCTTTAAAATATTTATAAGCCACCTATACTTAGGCCTTCTTGTCCATAAGGCAGTGTACATGGTATTTAAAAGAGGAATATGTATACATTTAAATAATAATAAACATGTCCTTACAGTAAAAAAAAAAAGTCCACACCAAAATCTATTTTCACTATAGCAAGGCTGGCGTTCCATAAAAAAACACTGCATCACATTATTGCATTTAATAATACTAATTTCTGTTAGGTAACTGCTAGAAAAATAAGTAAACTACTATTTTTAATAGTTATTAAAAATACAATTCAATTGTAAAGTCGGATGTTTGGCAACTATATGGAAAAGGTACTTTTAGAAAGGTACCTTTTCCCTGCCTAAAGCCACTAAAGCCCCATTTGCATTTGTGTTCCCACTTCTGAGATTTTAGTACTGGGGATATATGCTCGTTTCGTTTGGTATCTGTAACCAGTCTCGCCGCAGCATTTAGAGATGCCCTTAGGGGAGCCAGGGCGTATTTGGAAAGGCCACAGAGGGTAGCACTGCCAGTCTAGCCTCGGCAAGACAAGCGCTTGGGCCCACCTGCTTGAAATCATTTAGTGGAAAGAAAGGTTTGATATTTCTGAGTGATCTCATCAAGTGATTTGCTCCCTTACATACATTGCTGATATGATTTTTCATATTCAGGTGCTTGTCCAAGGTGATTCCAAGTGACTTGGCTGATGAGAGGAGTGCAGTTGAAAGCAGTGAGGTGAGTTAGCCAGAGGTCTAGATTGGGGATGTGGGTCGGAGGGGAGATGAGCATGAATTCTGTTTTGGAAGTATTGAGCAGGAGGTTGTTCTCCGTTAACCAGTTTTGAGTAGATGTTAGGGTAGTGTTGAGTGAGATGATGTTCTCCGGGGATGATATTTTCAGATAGAGTTGCGTGTCATCCGCATACATGTGAAAAAGAATGTTCTTGGACGTTAGTGAGTTTGCAAGAGGTTCCAATCAAAGGTTGAAGAGAATAGGAGATAGAGCGGACCCTTGGGGGACTCCCATGAGTACAGGAGAGGGCTGAGAGAGAGAGTGATTTGCCTTGACTCTTTGTGATCTGTGATGTAGGAAGGATGAGAACCACTGCAGCAACTGACCCGAAAAACCCATTCTGATTAACTGTGTCGAAAGCAGAGGAAAGGTCAAGGAGGATCAGGAGGCATATCTATAACGTGAGTGAGAGCCGATTCGGTGCTGTGCCCCTTCCTAAAGCCGGATTGATGTTGGTCTAGGAAGTGGTAATTGTCTAAGTGAGCACAAAGTTGGGATTGTACACATTTTTCTAGGAGTTTTGCTAGGGTGGGGATGTTGGAAATGGGGCGGAAATTATTAAGATCAGATTTGACAGCATTAGGTTTTTTTAGTATAGGAGATACCTGAGCTGCTTTTAGGCACTCGGGGATCATGACTTGTAACAGAGAAGCGTTAACGATCCTTGTCCAGGTGGGGATGAGTGCATTCTTGATTTCTTTGAAGATGGACGGGAGCAACGGGTCACTGAAGTGGTTGGAGGGGTTGATATTCTGCAGAATCTTGTAGATGTCATTTTCACTAAATGGGGTAAAGGTGCCCCAAGACGCATTGTTCTTGGTGTGCGGGGTGGTCGAATTGTGCTTTTCAATGGGTGAGGAGGCACTGGAAGAAGGTAATAGAGCCTTCTTAGAGCAAGGTCAGTGGAGAAGAGTCTTGATTTCTCCGTGAAGAAAGCGGCAAATTCGTCGCATGAAGGTGGGTTGCCACCAGGATCCGAGTGGTTAGGACCGACGACTGCTTACTGTTTGACCAATTTGAAACGTTTCTTGGGGCGGTTTGCAGCTTGATCCAATTTGTATCTGAAATAGTCAGCCTTAACACTCTTGATTTGTTTGTTGTAGAGGCTACTGACCTCTCTAAGGAATTTTAGTTGGTCCGAGGAGGGATTGGATATCCAGGAACGTTCAGCCGCCCTAAGGTTGCGGCGTTCCGTGTTTAAGATGTCGTTATACCACGGTTTGGATATTTTTGTTGAAACATTTTTTTGTTGGAGTGGAGCAATGTTATCCATTATGTTGGAGATGGTCGAACTGTATGCGTCGGTGAGTGATTGCACCTCAACCAGGTCAGTTTGGGAGGAGAGGGCAGATTTACAGTGGCCAGCTAGTTCATCAGAGTTTATTGATCTGAGCTCCCTTTTCCATATCTTTGATTTCATTGGTTGAGCCTTCCTTAACAACACTTCCCTGTTAATGTAAAAGAGGATGCTGTGGTGGTCGGACCAGTTACACGGGGTAATGGAATCAAGGGTGATAATCTGCCCTTTAGAGATGATGAGGTCTAGAGTTTCTCCTTTAATGTGAGTTGGTTGGTCACAGTGCTGAGTCAGATCTTGATCCTTTAAGAATGATTTAAGGCAAGATACAGCGGGGTCATTGGGGTTAGACCAGTGAAGGTTGAAATCTCCAAGGAAGATTTGGGACACCGCTGAGTCGACATTGCTAGTGAAGATTTCCATTAGTTGCTCAGTGAAGGGGAAATTATCTCCCGGGGGTGGTAAAAGGTGTGAAGTCTGCAAACCAGTAGATTCTCTACTTGAGATGCTGAGACAGAGGTATTCACAGGAGGAAGGCGTAGAGGACTCCGAGTGTGAAATCGAGAGTGTGTTCCTGTGAATACAGGCTAGGCCACCACCCAACTTCAGAGCTCTGTCTAGCCTAATTATGTCATGAGTCGGAGGTACTAGGAGGTCTAGAAAAGGAGAGGAGGTGGGATTTAGCCAAGTTTCAGTGAGAATGATAATGTCTAGATCATTGTGTTGGGTGAGGTCAAAGATATCGGAGGTGTGTTTACTGGCTGATCTGCAATTAAGTAGTACTCATTTAAGTTGTAGAGGATTAGGGGGGGAAGGAGTCTGGGTGATATTCGCGCGGGTGAGGTTGTCAGTATTGCTGCTTCTCAGATTGCGAGGAGGTACTCTGTTCGGGTTTGAAAGGATGGGGTGTATTTGTCTCAGCGGACTCATGTTAGATTTGGACCATGTAGGGCAAGAGTTGTGTTGGTCATGGAGATCAAAGGACGCCGGGTGGGACTCTCATCCTCTGTGGCTGGTGGAGGCGTTGGGTAGGGGAATGGATTTCGAGATGAAGGGGGTAAAAGGCTAACCCATGTGATCACTATCCCTAGTGGACGCTTTGGACCTATTTGCAGAGGTGATGATAGAGCTGATCATGGGGAAAAGATCATTTAAGGGCTTTCAGTTCATGTAGCTCAGAAGTGAGAAGGTGCAACTGTAGACGTATGTCATTGTAGTGAAGACAGGGTTTTATGTGCACACATTGCTATGTTAGCATAAGCGCTTTAGAAGTTAAACGCCATCTTGCCACTTTGCTGCATTTGCACACAACACTATAGGAAGCTGTTATTACAAGTGAAACTGCTTGCTTGCTTTTTATTCACATGAGAACGGTCTGTTGTTCACATCCCTAGACGTGCCCCGCGACCTTAGTCTGAACACTGTGTGCAGAAGCCGTCAAGGTCAAATAACAATGTATGCTGTTGAATTCAGGTTGATCGGCCCACGCTCTAGACACAACAAGCACACAGCTGCAAATATCTGAAACTCGGGTGCCTTTAATATTGCATTTGCATGCATGATTCAAGCACTTGGAGAAAACCTTTCCAGACACAGAGAGCAGAGCTGCTCTTGTGATGTGATTCACCTAAGCTGATCTTTGAGGTATGGGGTTCCCCATTCAAACCTAGAGACCTTCTATTAGTTTATAAAACTAGTTTACTAGCAAAAGGGAGGGTGGTTCACAAAGTATTATAGGACCTGTTTTCCACTATCATTTTTAATATGATTTCTCCCTTCATTTTCTATGGAATTGTAACAATGCTGATGGTTTTATTTCTAATCATTTGTCTGCTTATGTTAGCCAAAGTACTGCACCTTAGAGCACGTAGTTAAAAATAAACATTTTAAACTTTTCCGTGTCTCTGATTACTCTTGTTATGGACTGATATGAGAATAATAACGAAAAGGTGTTTCTGATACCAACCATTCCTGAGAGTACTCTAAGTCGCTTGTTCTGGGTTGTCTAATCATTGGTAGCTTCGAGATGATACGGAGAATGAATGAGACACTGATGCTAGTCGGATAGGGGTTCTGGGTACTGAGGTGAGTTTTTTGTTACACCACAATTCACTGAGGTCCTGGTTTCCTGGGCATAGTTCTGTGCATGAGCAGAATCCCCGTAATATGGCGCACCTAACGTTTTGGTCTTATGTTTGAGACGCCTTAGTAGTGCTTATTTTTGTCCACAACACCTTCACTCTTGTTTCCGGTTGACGGGAGTGACAGTTTAAACCTACCTATATAGTTGATTTATAGGTTCATTCAAGCTTGACAATTAAAAAGGTGTTCTTTTTCAAATACTGACCCTTTTTGTGCTATGGGTTAATATAGATTGTTTTTCTTCTCTGCGTCCTTATGGCTGAAGTCGCTATTGCAGCGCATAGTCGCGCACCTCTCCGGTGTCACTTGACGCAGTTCGGGGTGCCAGGCGATGGAATGTCTATTATCTTTGTAGTGAGTGCCGATGCATCGTTCCCCTATGAGCTGTTTTACTCTTGGGTTACTTTTCCGGAGGTGAATGCGGACGATAAGACGTTTCACGCATACACTCCTACGGCAGTTCCAGCTAATTACACGCCGTATAGGACGCAGGAAATTCCTATTTCTGCTTGGCAGCATCGTATTTGGTTCAATGGCGCCCTCCCCGAACCGTTACACCGGTTCGTTTAGGTCCCTTGTCTATTCCAGGGGCCACTTGGCCAGTCTTGGCTGGATTCACACCTCATCCATGATATTTGCTAGCCCCGCTGGATGACTTACATCAACTCCACACCGCCTTGATTGCGGTACATAGGGCTTTAGTGCAATACGTCTCTCGCAACGTCCAGGTGGGGGCACATGGAGTTGCGGCGCAACCAGCTGGCCCGTCCGGGATTACTATTAGTCCCGTCATGGTTAATTCAGTGATGGGCAAGCCCCCCAGAATAAGGACGATATGCCTTATTGGCTTGGTGAGAAATTTGAACAGCTGGAAGCGGTATTTCCAAATTCTACTCCTGTGGAAAAACACAGGATCCTTACCATTACTTTGCAGAAAGACTTAGTCCCAGAGGTAACAGATTATGAGAACTGGGGTAAAGTGTTTGCAGCAGTCTACTCGAAGTGCTTCGGCGCACCGTCTATGACTGTACTGCCCTCCGTGATCAAGCGTGTTCAGGATGAGCACGTTCCGGAGGCGGCGGTCGAGCTGGGAATGAGGCTTGTTGGCGTATTCAACGTAGTTGCTGATCTCATCCTTGCTAACGTCAAGGGAGATGCAGTTAACTTTCAGGTGTCGAATGAGCTGCGCCTCGGCGCTGACGTCAATAAACCCCTGCAGTTACCAAGAATTATTGCGGAGACTTATAAGACCATTGGCTGCAATAGTTTGGGTGTTAAGCCTTTTGGTAAAACAACAGCGCAACCGCAAACTCAGACGGTTAAGTCTACTAAGGACGACCGTTCAGCTTTTCCTAAACAAAATTGGAAAACTAAGAAACAGGGGAAGCAGTAACAGAAACAGGGGTCTCGTCCCGCGTCACAGGTTCAAGTGACTACTGAACGCACTTATGATTTCAGGTTCCTGAACAACGTTCTCCTCGTTCTTCACAGGAAACATCGGTCTCACAATCCGGTGGAGGAGAACGTGGCAAATGTCGGGGTGCCCCTCAAGGAATGTGAGCAGCCCCACCCGGCTGACGGTAAAGGCAAGCAGGACAAATTTGCACGTCAACGACCTCTGTTTCAGAAAAAGAAAGTTTCTGCACTAACAGCGAGGTATGCCACAGATAGTGAGAACACAGCTTCGGAACCTGACATGGGCACTAACGCTGCTAGACAGCGCAGCGTAGGTTACAATAGTGCGGCAAGCACTGTGTCCATATCTGAAAGCGACAGCAACTGACACATTTTTTACTGTAGAAACTGCTGACACTAGAGTGGCTCCCCCTGACAGACTATATGACATAGTCCTTTTAATTGAAGGTGACATATAACGTACCATAAAAGGGATTTTTTGGGAACATCTGACCTCTACATATATCATTTTGCTAGCAGAGGCGGACTGGCCCCCAGCTTTCGTTTTGGCCGCTCCTAGAGGGGAGGAGGTAATCCTCCCATCTTTCGCACACACAGTGCCGGTGTTGTACCATACTCAGGTTGGGTGGGCTAAATTATCACCAAGACATGAGATTCCATTTCAGTCTATGCCACAGCCACAACCCCAATATCCCATGCGCCGCGAAGTTAGATCTCACGTCGCAGAAATCCTTGAACAATTGGAATATCAAGGTGTAATTGAAACATATGAGTCACCCATGAATAATCCTGTTTTCACTGTAACCAAACCTGATGGGTCGTACCGCCTAGTTTTGGATCATCAGCATTTGAACTCTCACTGTCGGACGTGCGGGGTACAAAATACCCACAGTTCTGCCCTCGTTCATAGTCTCGTGAGAAAAAGGTTTAAGACCACACTTGACATCCCCACTGGCTTTTATAGCCATAACCTGTCCTCTATTAATAGTCAATGGACAGCCTTTACTTCCGGCGGCAAACAGAAACAATTTAAAAGATCAGCCATGGGCTATAAAAACAGTCCTGGTGTCTTGGCCGCACGTGTAGTGTTTCTGTTGGAGAGCATTGACCCTGATGCGTACTCATATATTGATGATATCTATCTGACAGACGACGAATTATGGCCACATCTGTGTCGCATTGACCGCATCATTGTTATGTTTGCGGACTCGGGTTACAAATTTAACTTTGCAAAATCACACATTGCGGCGTTTACAGTGTTTTTGGGCTATGAACTCAACTACGAAGGTCGAGGTTTAGCACCTCACTTCCTGGAGAAATGTGCATTTTGGCACGCTCCAACAACTCTGAGAAAACTACAATCTTTGCTGTTTTTTTAAAATTTTGAGCGTACTTACATTCCCGATTATGCCCAGCGTATCAAGCCGCTATATGCCTTGGTACAACCTATCAAGCTGGCTGCCAGAACATTCAGCTATCATGCAATCTTTGCAGGCTGATCTTCTAGCTTATTAATACTTACTGACGCGTGATAACCACACAAACCTGGTAATAAGAATTGTGCCTGGCGCAGTGGGTTTCACGTACTTTACGTTCAATGAGGGAGACACAGTCCCTATTGCTTACAAGTCTAACTTTTACACTTCGGCTGAAATGCGCTTTTCCACTGTCGAAAAAGTTTTGACTGCAGTGCAGATGGCGATTCTAAAAGAGAGAGCGCTGTCGCAAGGGAAACGCATGTTGGTTGTCACACCGTATCCTGCCCTGGAGGCAGTGACGAAAGCCAGTGTACCAAATTCTAAAGCTTTGCATCCGCGTTGGATACAATGGGCCACTTCTTTGACGTCTCCGGATGTCACTTTCATCTTTGATGCCTCATTGCAGACTCAGGAGTATTTACAGTATGAATTTGTTCATCCAGCTCCTCTGTCCTTGCGCCCGCTTGAGGATTACCAGTGTATCATTTACAGGATGGTTCAGCGCAACCGGCGACAGATTCTAAGCACGCTTATTCAGCAGCCTGCGCAATAGTGGCTGGTACTTTTGTGAATGGAGAACAAATAGTCTGATGTCGTGCACACGCAGACATTGGGTGATTGTGCCGCCCAGTTGGCAGAGCTACGTGGTCTGGGGCTTGCACTGGAGTTTACTGATCCCCGAGTGACTACTCTTATTGTGAGTTTTTACTGTGTTCAGTCTTTTAACGACAATTTATTCTTTTGGTCTCAAAATGAGTATCGTGATTCCAAAGCAGCACAATCAAACATAAAATGCTTTGGGTTTGAGTCGCAGAACTTAAACAACGTCTGCCGCTTGTGAATGTAATTCATACTCTTGGGCACCAACGCGTAGGTGTCCAAGCTGTTGGCAACAGTTTAGCTGACGAAGCAGCGAAAACAGCTGTGGCAACCTATCTGGTAGCAGCAGTTACAAGATCCAAAAGTAAGATTGATGATGACATCTTGGCAGCAATTGCTGCAACAGAGAAGGGTGAGAATTACCCTCGGGGTTTCCCTTCTAAATACTCTTATCATTTAAGTCCTGATAAAATTCCCTATGTGAGAATTAATGACGTTGGTGACAGATTGATTCCCAACACGGACTGCAGACTTTCCTTGATAACAGCCGCTCACGAAGGTATGGCTTCTGCCCATGCCGGCGTTTCAGCGACTATTACTATCTTACAACAACATTACTGGTGGCGCGGATTGTATAAACAGACTCGTGCCTATGTCCTTAATTGCAACATTTGCCAGCAGATTAAACCTCCGACTGCTGCGCGTCCACCTCAAACACAGTTGTACATATCTAATAAACCACTTGGGTGTGTTTATTTAGGTCACTGCGGTCCTTTCGCCTCTGATACTGCGTATAAGTACATCTTAGTTGCAGTGGATTCGTGCACATGTTTTCTATGGGTCTAGCCACAACGGAGTGCTGATACTCGAACTGTCATCAGGGATTTGCGTGTCTTTGTGGGAATTTTTGCATGTGGTACCCTCCATTCAGACCAGGGTCCGGCGTTCGCCTCTAAGGCGTACAAGGATGCCATGAGATCTTTGGGGGTCCTAGTCAAATTTTCGTCTCCATACCGGCCTGAGGGCAATAGTGTTGTGGAGCGAATAAACCGTGACTTAAAGCAATCCCTGACAGCTAGGGTATTAGGTACTGGCAGGAACTGGTTGGCCCATTTGTATAGCGTTCAACGTGCACTTAATAATCTCCCTAGAAGGTCTTTGGGTGGGCGGACCCCATACGAAATGCTCTTCGGCATAAAGAGGTTTGTCCCGGACCTTGATGGTCTAAACATGGTGGCGTTGGCCGCACCCTTTGACGTAGATGATCATTCTGCTGTATTACAGAATCTACAAGAGACCCGAGACTGTCTTGCAAAGGAACACTTGCCCTCCACAACTTATGCCGCACTTCAGATTCCGGTAGTTGGCTGGCTACCTCTAGTTGGTGACCTGGTCCGTGAGAAGGTGGAGAACAAGAAGGAGTTCGGCCCCTCTTATAGTGCACTGGTTCCAGTGCTTGGCGTGCAGGGTCAAGAACAGTCATTTTACCTCCACTTCCTGGTCGCAAGGATAACAGGTACATCTCCATTGACAATGTCAAACTACGAGTGGCCGAGACTCCAGCGGTCTCTTGTCCAGCATTGCTGAGAAATTCTGTTTTGGCCCCGGCAAATACCAACAGACCTGACATTGCCATCGAGATGCATACAGTTACTAATCCTTTATTGACTCCACCGGCTGGTGGTACCGTTGAAGATACTGAGTATACCTATCCCACAAATGTGTTGCTGCCTGGTGTGTGCAATCAAGTGCAGTTGACCAGTCACGTTACTCATTTGACACTAACTCTACAACATCGAACGCCCCATCGAAAATGTCTATTTTTGCTGTTTGGTTTAAAAGACATTTTTTAATTTCCCCTTGGACTTACATTTGGCTGGTGCTCCTATTTATTATTGTGTTTATGTCGATTGGATTTGTGGTTGTATTTTTTCGTCTAGTAAATGGACACTATCTAACCGAAAGATCTACAATTAGATTAATTGATGGAACTTTGGCACCCCACTCCTCGTCACACATCATGAAGAGAGACCAGACTTTTGTTAACATTACTGCCTGGCCTGTGTTAGATGGGATTGTATGGGATGCTGTAAAATTTCAAATTCATGGTCCCACAGAGGTGATTAATGTCCCCAATGTACTTCGTGTTTCTATGGGGGATGTTGTGAAACAAAACATACGCTCTGATGATTGGAATGTCCAAGCCGTAGAGGCTCTTTTTTCTCATTTGAAATATTATGCTGCTTTTGATGCTGAAGATTTGTATTTAGACACAGCAAATTATGGAGAATTGTTTTGTTACCAACACTATGGCAATCATTTCCTGCATAAATCGAATACATTTAGAAATGTCGCAATGGGAACATTGTCCAGCACCAATTGAAGGCAGCTCCAAAGCACTAGTGAAAAATTTTACATATTTTTCTGATTTCAGTGTATCTAAACTTAATGTTTTTTATTTTAAAATGACTGCTGATTCAGCTTTCAAAGTCAGACTGACCCACACTAAATTATTGTATTCGAAGTCCTTTATGGATGACTTAGATATAGGGGGCTATGAGCTGTGGAAAGATACCATTGATCTAAAATCTGTTTGGGGTTCTAAAGCTTGGCAGGTACAAGGTACAGAAGCACTGCATCGTGCATGCCTTATACCTAACCACCTGCTGTTTTTGAATTCTACTGCTTTGGATTGGCTACTTCTAAAAAGATGAATTCCCCTTCAATTCCTGATCTGGGCGCTTATCCAACATGGGATAATCACACAGATCTGTCCCTTGATGAATTGCAGTCATTCATCACTAATACATCCTTCAATATTTCTACTCTGGATCTTCAAGGATGGTTATTATGGCAGAAAGGTTCAGATTCCTGTCAACATCGTTTTCTGGGTCTGCTCCCCGGTTATACACAGGTTAGGGTGGACCCCTGATTTGAATCTTCCCATTCTGTTACTACATATTCTGTAGGCAAGTTATGTCAAAAATGTCTGCAACATTCCACCTTGGTGTCTGTTAAACTTAATTTATCCAAATTAAATGACATGGTAGATTTGAAGGATTTTGTCAAGGGCCCTGTGGATGATGGCAGGTCCAAAAGATGGGTATATGCTGTTTACAACAAAGTTTGGAAATTGTCTCAAACTGAAGCTGCTTCTAGATTAAGAGCTATTGATCAAGCAAATTTGGAAAAAGTGCTTGCTGTCATTGATAATAGCATAAACACCCTTTCTTCCAGAATTTACACATTAGATAATATTGTTTCATCTGTTGTGGATATTGTACAGGATGATATGTCTGTTTTATACCATGGTCAAAATCAATTGCATTCTATAATGCAGTTTGCATGGACTTTACAAACATTGAAGGCTGGGAAAGTTCCCTGGAACTACATGAACACATCATCTTTATTCCTGCCGTTTAATCTGACTGATAAACAACAGTTCATGTCCATGAAGGATGCGACATACTCATTATTGCATATTGAAAAGTTGGAACCTTTACCATTCTCTGTGGCCGAATCGAACTCAGCTGTGTGGCTTATCCATGGATTCATCACTTTACCATTTCCATTGTTTAAGTTCAGTTCATGTATGAAACACTATGCCTTAGGAAGGTTCGAACGATTGGGTACCGCTTTCCTGCATGAAGTTTGGTCACTCCCATTTACATACAGGTGTCTGAGAGAGGGTAAAGAGGTTTTTTTAAAAGGAGAGGAATGCACTTCCACACCTGATCACTCAGTAGTCTGTAGGAACATCCAACTGCATGGCGCATGCAACGTTCACACCCCGGATTTGAATTGCAATCCTGTGCCAGCGATCACACCCACTTTCACGTTATTAGCAAACGGTAGTTATTTGCTTTTAAATAATGAAGCATGCTGCGGGATGCTAGTAGGGATTCCGTACATTGTAACTGTCTCACAACGAGTAGTCTGTTGTAAGAATGTCCTTTTCCCACCCCCGCATGGGAGCCTGGATATATCCATCTGGCATTCCATACCAACCTTGAAAGCAGTGTTCAACAAGATGAGCAGAATAAGGGCTCTATTGTCTCAAAACGAAGTCGCCCTGACTACCTCCCGTGAAACATTTGTCCTTCACATAGCAAACACCCGCACCGAGATGCATGCACTTTTGAATACTGATCTCCCACTTCATTTCGGTGCTCTGATTCACACTATATTCAACAACTGGCTTGGTGCATTTTTTCTAAGTTGTGGGCTCCGGCCTTGTGACCTCGTTCCAAACAATATTTGGTGTGATACCAGCATTTTTTCATTCCAATTTTTCCAGCGTCTTGGCGGGCTTCCGTTAATTCTCGCCTTGACTGCTGGTGTGCTCCTGTTGGTTTGCTTGCACCGCAATGGCTGCACGATCTGTGTCACACGACAGCCTGCCACGGCTGCTTCAACTGCGCAACCGGATGCTTGAATACTATGGACACTACCACTGGCCACTTTGAGTATGTCCTATGGATTGTCCTTCCGGTTCTCATACTTTACTTGCGTGCAACCTGTTTTCCATTGCCTAGATTGTCCATTCGAATGGGCTCTGGATTGGTGGCTGTCGAAAACGGCGTCTCCTGCCCCGGATTATGATCGACTAATGAGTCCCTTAGTGGTTCATGTGTTGGACTGTTCTGGTATCGGGATTATGGCCTGTGGAGCGGCACACAGAATCCTAGGGAATTGGGATATATATGCTGCAGCCGATGACTTCCTGAAGCGAAGTTATCTTGAAGAACACACAAGTTCTCCTCTGATGGTGCTAGAGGCTCCGGTTGTCGAAGAACATGTATGTTCATTTACTTTACTTGACTGGATGGCTGACTCATTTATTGAACATTAAAATGACTTCCTCTTGGAGGCAGTTGCAACTTATTGTGCCTACACGTTGATGGATTAAATTGGCAGTTGTCCATCTTCCGCACGTCCTAATCCAGATTTTTTAATTTTTCTTTTTTTACTCCACATTGGGCTGTATATCGCCCCTGAGAGATGTTTTTCTTTTTTACTTTTCCCAACAACTTTATCGAACTTTCACTACCAATTATATGAATTCAATCAATCAATCAATCAGTTACTTGTAAAGCGCACTACTTACCCGTGAGGGTCTCAAGGCACTGAGGGGAGGGGGTGCTGCTACTGCTCGAAGAGCCAGGTCTTGAGGAGTCTTCTGAAGGTGAGCAGGTCTTGGGCCTATCGCAGATGGGTCGGGAGGGTGTTCCAGGTCTTGGCGGCGAGGAAGGAGAAGGATCTGCCACCGGAGGTCGTTCGTTGGATGCGGGAGACAGCGGCGAGGGCGAGGCTGGCGGAGCAGAGCTGGCGGGTGGGGATGTAGAAGCTGAGTCTGCTGTTCAGGTAGGCTGGTCCGGTGTTGTGGAGTGCTCTGAGTGCGTGGGTGAGGAGCTTGAAGGTGATCCTCTTGTTGACGGGGAGCCAGTGCAGGTCTCTTAGGTGGGGGGTGATGTGGCTGCGGCGGAAGATGTTGAGGATCAGGCGGGCGGAGGCGTTTTGGATGTGTTGCAGTCGTTGTAGGTGTTTGGCCGGGATTCCTGCGTAGAGTGCGTTGCCGTAGTCCGGCCTGCTGCTGACGAGGGCTTGGGTCACCGTTCTTCTGGTTTCGGTTGGGATCCACTTGTAGATTCTGCGGAGCATGCGGAGGGTGTTGTAGCAGGAGTTGGAGATGGCGTTGACCTGCTTCAACATGGAGAAGGAGGAGTCGAGAATGAATCCTAGGTTGCGTGCGTGGTCCGTGGGCGTCGGTGCTGTTTCCAGTGTGGTCGGCCACCAGGAGTCGTCCCAGACATAGGGGGTGGGGCCGAGGATGAGGACCTCCGTCTTGTCCGAGTTCAGTTTCAGACGGCTGCTCCTCATCCACTCGGCGACAGCCTTCATTCCCTCGTGGAGGTTGGTTTTGGCAGTGTGTGGGTCCTTGGTGAGGGAGAGGATAAGCTGGGTGTCGTCGGCATAGGAGATGATGTTCAGGTCGTGCTGGCGGGCCACTTGTGCAAGGGGGGCCATGTAGACATTGAACAGGATCGGGCTGAGGGATGAGCCCTGGGGTACGCCGCAGATGATGTCGGTGGCTTCGGATCGGAAGGGTGGGAGGCGGACTCTCTGGGTTCTGCCAGAGAGGAAGGACGTGGTCCAGTCCAGGGCCTTCTCCTGGATTCCGGCTTCTTGGAGGCGTGTACTTAGTGTGCGGTGGCAGACTGTGTCGAAGGCGGCTGACAGGTCCAGGAGGATGAGGGCTGAAGTTTCGCCGTGGCCTAGTTGGCGCCTGATGTCATCTGTGGCGGCGAGGAGGGCTGTCTCGGTGCTGTGGCTTAGTCTGAATCCGGATTGGGACGGGTATAAGATGTTGTTGTCTTCGAGGTGGCGGGCCAGTTGCATGTTGGTGATTTTCTCGATGACCTTCGCCGGGAAAGGGAGCAGGGAGATGGGCCGGAAGTTCTTGAGGTCCTTGGGGTCCGCCTTGGGCTTCTTGAGGAGGGCGCTGATTTCGGTGTGCTTCCAGCTCTCCGGGAATGTTGCTGTCTCGAAGGAGATGTTGATGACCTTCCGTAGTTGGGGTGCGATGGCTGCGTCTGCTTTGTTGAGTACGTGGTGTGGGCAGGGGTCTGATGGTGATCCTGAGTGGATGGAGTTCATGACTTTGCATATCTCGTCGTCGTTGACGTAGGACCAAGAGGTCAGGCGGTTTGTGCAGGTGGTGTTCGCGGGGGGATGGGGTCTGCCGTAGTCAGGGCTGTCGAGGTGTTGAAGCTGTCGTGGATGTCAGCTATCTTGCGATGGAAGAAGGTGGCCAGTGAGTCGCACAGGTCTTGCGAGGGCGGGATGTCGTTGGTGTTGGGGCTGGGGTTGGAGAGTTTCTTCACTATGCTGAATAGCTCTTTGCTGTCGTGTGCGTTGTTGTCCAGGCGGGTTTTGAAGGAAGATCTCTTGGCTGTTCTGATGAGTTGATGATGTCTGCGGGTGGCGTCCTTGTGGGCTGCATGGCTGTACGGTGTACGATCGTGGAGCCATTTCTTCTCCAGTTTCCGGCATGTACGTTTGGAGGTCTGGAGCTCTTCGGTGAACCAGGTGGCTTTCTTGCTGGTGTGGCTGTTGGAGGGTTTCTTGAGCGGGGCGAGGGTGTTGGCGCAGTCGTCGATCCACTGTCTGAGGTTGCGGGAGGTGGCGTCTGGGTCGGTGGCTGGGTTCTGGGTGAGGGTGGAGGTCAGCTGGTCTTCGATGACTTTACTCCAGCAGCGGCAAGGCAGTTGTTGGGTGCGGTGGTGCGTGGTTGGTTTCTTGAAGGTGAAATGGATGCAGCGGTGGTCGGTCCAGTGGAGTTCGGTGGTGTGGTTGAAGGCGGCGTGGGTGCTTGTGGAGAAGAGGGGGTCAAGCGTGTGGCTGGCGGCGTGGGTGGGTTCGGTGACGAGTTGTCTGAGGCAGAGGTTGGCGAGATTGTCAATCAGGGTGGCGGAGTTGGCGTTGTTGTTGTTCTCGAGGTCCCCGAGGAGGATGTAGTCCGTGGAGGTGAGTGCGTGGGTGCTGGCAAGGTCAGTGATGGAGTCGCTGAACAGAGCCCGGGGTCCGGGGGGTCTGTAGACGAGTGTTCCTCTGAGGGTGGTGTTGGGGTCGGTGTGGATCCGGAAGTGCAGGTGTTCGGCGGTGTTGAGGGTGTCGTCTGCGTGGGTGTAGACCTGGAGGGTGGACTTGTGGATGATGGCTAAGCCTCCTCCAATTCCGTTGGCACGATCCCTGCGGGTGATTTTGTAGCCGTCCGGGATGCTTATGGCGATGTCGGTTGCCGAGGAGTCGTTCCACCAGGTCTCGGTCAGGAAGGCAACGTCTGGGGCAGAGGTGTCGAGTAGGTCCCAGAGCTCGACGGCGTGTTTGCGTGCGGAGCGGGTGTTAAGGAGTATGCAGCGAAGGTGGATGGGTCCGGTCCTTGGAGGTTTGGTGGTTCTGTCGCAGGTGAAGTTGCAGGTGTGGCAGGAGAAGGGTCCGTGGGTGCGTTTCGGGGCGGCCTGGAAGCAGCGGTGGTCTCGGCCGGTGTTGAGAGCGTGGAGGGTGTTGGTGGCGTATCGGAATCTGGCGTCGTGGCGATTACGAGGTCCAGGGGTTCTGGCGCTGGGCGTGGTCCAGGCGCGGACGGGCGCAGACGGGCACAGATGGGCTTGCCTCTGGCGCGCCAGCGGTCGCGCAGCGGCCGCCATATAAGGCGGGGAGGGAGGGAGGATCAGCTGGGAGGCGGGAGTGAGGCGGCGAGGGGGCGGGGCCGCAGGGGAGCAGCCGCGGAAATCGGGCGAGGGTACAGAAGAGAAGGGGGAAGGTGGAGGGAATAAGGGCAAGGCAAAGAACTTTATGAAAAATAAAAATACAATTAAGCACACAGCAGTGGGAGACAAAGGCAACAATGGAAACGGTATAGACAACCAGGCAGCAAAATAACAGTACCGAAAAACAGTCAGTCAAACATCCCGCTCTGGGGCACAGCAGGGTAGAACTCGCATCAGCAGCGGCGAGGCACAGGCACAACCGGTGGAGCTGTGCGGCAGGAGGGGAGTGACATGGCCTGCGAGCAGGGTCAGGGGTCGCTCTCACTGCCACGCAGCGGCCGCCATTTAAGGTGAGGAGGGAGAGAGGATCAGCTGGGAGGCGGGGCGGCGAAGGGGCGGGGCTGCAGGGGATCAGCGGCGGGAATCAGGCGAGGGTACAGAAGAGAAGAGGGGAGGTGGGGGGAAAACGGGCAAGGCGCAAGGCAAAGAACTTTATGAAAAATAAAAATACAATTAAGCACACAGCAGTGGGAGACAAAGGCAACAATGGAAACGGTATAGAGAACCAGGCAGCAAAATAACAGTACCGAAAAACAGTCAGTCAAATATCATGCTCGGGGGCAGAGCAGGGTAGAACTCGCGTAAGCAGCGGTGAGGCACAACCGGTGGATTGGCAATATATGGAGTTGGTTCTGTCTCACTCGAACTTGAACTCTGCGTTCCTACATTGCTTCCCAATTCTGTTCGTGGTCCGATCAAGGGAGGGTGTAGTGAAGACACGGTTTTATGTGCACACATTGCTATGTTAGCATAAGCGCTTTAGAAGTTAAACGCCCTCTTGCCACTTTGCTGCATTTGAACACAACACTATAGGTAGCTGTTATTACAAGTGAAACTGCTTGCTTGCTTTTTATTCACATGAGAAGTCTGTTGTTCACATCCCTAGACGTGCACCGCGACCTTAGTCTGAACACTGTGTGCAGAAGCCGTCAAGGTCAAATAATAATGTATGCTGTTGAATTCAGGTTGATCGGCCCACGCTCTAGACACAACAAGAACACAGCTGCAAATATCTGAAACTCGCGTGCCTTTAATATTGCATTTGCATGCATGATTCAAGCACTTGGAGAAAACCTTTCCAGACACAGAGAGCAGAGCTGATCCCGTGATGTGATTCACCTAAGCTGATCTTTGAGGTATGGGGTTCCCCATTCAAACCTAAAGACCTTCTATTAGTTTATAAAACTAGTTTACTAGCCAAGGGAGGGTGGTTCACAAAGTATCATAGGACCTGTTTTCCACTATCATTTTTAATATGATTTCTCCCTTCATTTTCTATGGAATTGTAACAATGCTGATGGTTTTATTTCTAATCATTTGTCTGCTTATGTTAGCCAAAGTACTGCATCTTAGAGCACGTAGTTAAAAATAAACATTTTAAACTTTTCCGTGTCTCTGATTACTCTTGTTATGGACTGATATGAGAATAATAACGAAAAGGTGTTTCTGATTCCCACTATTCTAAGTCGCTTGTTATGGGTTGTCTAATCATTGGTAGCTTCAAGATGATACGGAGAACGAATGAGACACTAATGCTAGTCAGATAGGGGTTCTGGGTACTGAGGTGAGTTTTTTTGGTACACCACAATTCACTGAGGTCCTGGTTTCCTGTGCATAGTTCTGTGCATGAGCAGAATCCCCGCAACATCATCAAGGAGCGCAGCCATGTCTGAGTGTTGGGCGTGGGGTGGAGGGTGAGAGGGAGAAGCGAGGGGCAATGGAGGGCCTCGGTGTATGCCTGTTGATGCCTGTGGGGAGAATCATTGCCCAGACCTTAGTCTAGCCTGTGGCAAAGTTATAGGTATGGGGGAAGGAACATCGTCTGTTAATCGAGAAGACTGTGGGGCTTGAGGGATGCTCTCAGCTCGAAAGTCATCCTGTATCGGCCTGACCGTCAGTGAGGAGATTGAGCCCATAGAACTGCCCACCAGCTGAGAGGGTGCTCTAGTGGGTTGACAAAAACCGATGGGAGACAAGACGGCTCTGGAATCCGCAAAAGGAGGTGAGTGGTTAGGGGAGAGTATTCACAATTGTTAAGGGGGGAATACTGGTTAGATCCAGCTGAGATGTGGTGGTAGGGCAAGGATCAGTGGAATTTTCGTAAACCGCTTTTCCGAGTGGGGTAAAAATTGGCCATCTTAACTAGGTTGATATTAGAGCCTTGGATTAAGATGATACCATTATTGTAGAGGGGGAATAGTGGTGTTGGCTTTCACGGTGGACGAGGGAGATGTTATAAGTTTAAGGCCATGTGAAGGTTTTTTAGAACCTATTATTCGAAGGATGGAGTGGAACACAGTTCGCCAGCAGGCCTGTTTTCTGGTATAGAAAATGAGCTCATTAACCAGAGTTCCTTTGTTGGTGCAGAAGTAAGGGTCTGAGAATAGGGTTTCTGGTCTAGCTTTGAGTATGCGATGTTTGTATTTTTTTGCCACATTTTTAGAGAGGTCAGTTGGGTAATTGATGATGAAGGCGTTTGAAGCATTGGGGTCGGGACTTATCTCCATTGTGACAAAGAATCCTAGTGGGGATGGGAGCCCAGAGGGGAGAATAATGAGGTGAGGGAGCACGATGTCACTCCTGGGTCTCTCAGTGGAAAGGTGATGGGGTGTGATGGCAGCACATTGGGAGGTGCAGAGAAATTACTAAGCAGTGCCCATTTTTGGGACCCCTTAATTCACTGCAATCGTGGCATCCCGTAAATCGTCTCGGCTCTATAGACTGGCACTGGACGGCACACAGGTCAATTTTGAGCCCGCCTGGGGTGAATATAGGCGGGGAGCAGAAAGAGGTCTGATCAGCAACCTGGACACACGATTGCGAGACTTTGTCTGAAAGGTACTCGACAGACACTGATTTAATTAAAGGCAGTAGGGTCCAAGGGCTTCTGCAATTGTTGTGACTTTGACCAAAGAAACGCCATAGTAATAAGATCAGTGGCGTGGAGGAGTGCTCCTCATGATCTAAAAGCCTAGCGTCAAGACCATAGAACCGATCAAAATATAACTAGAGGGGGTACAGTAATCACAATGACTTTGTAATGCCGCCATTTTAAAGTCAGGCAATGAAAGTCGATCGCAATGTCTTCTTATTGCCGACATTTTAATGTCAGTCAGTGATCAACATGCGAAACATATGGAGGCTGTAACTGACCCAGATAAAGAGCTCAAACAGCAAGGCTGAAATGTGCTGCCTCCAAACACGTTTACATATTGACCTCATGTGAGATATTCTACAGCCGTGATCAGAAACGTGATCTCAGCAGTGCTAATGGCGCCATCAATTATAGGTGCCGAGAACATTCAGCACGAGATCAAGTAAATGGAATAGTTATTGGCCACATGCCGTTGAAATACTTGGCACCAGGCAAGCGTCAGTCGGTCGTTGGCGGAGAGGAAGGACTTAACCATCTGTATACCTGCTAATAATCCGTGGGCCATGGAATCCCAGCATCGCACGGAAATGTTGGAACGCAGGGCGCAACACGCCGCCGAAGATGGTCGCTGCAGGGAAAGGTTGCCGTGCGTGGTACTGGCAACCGGGGGTCCAGATGCAGGACAGCTCGGGCAAGGGAGTGGTAGAGTCAGCAGAGAGATTAACGCCGGCGGACAAGTGGCGTCAGTGATAACTGCCAGGCAACAGGGCTCCGGGCAGGACTGGGGCAAAGCAAATGGATTGGCGCCTGAAATCAAAATGATGCTGGAGACCACTGCCGGGCAAGCGCTGCTACAGGCAGGACATAGAGGCAGCAGCGATTAGAAGCAGCAAAATGGCGTCGGAGCCAGAAGGGAGCCGGTACCCCCAGCCCCTATATTGGCATCAGGCGAGCTGTTCGGGAGCGGTGAAAAACGATTCACTGATCAGGTTCAACTGTAGGGCTACAATCAGGTCATCAAAGGCGGGGATCGCCGTCCGCAGGCAGGAACAGGTGGCCGGATCATTTGGGCAACAGGAGATACCCTGCATATGGCGCCTGCCTAGGGGGTCACCCACAGGCACTGGGAGAACTTGAGTATCTGGAGGCAGGCGACGCGGGATCGGGGGACCCAGCAGCGGCAGAAACTAGGGGTCGTTGCAATGTAACACTGACCCACAGCAACGGACTGTTCCCGGAGCCTGAGATACCTCGAACAGTGCTGGAGTCCAGGCGGAGTAGGTATGGACCTGGGCAGCCGTGGCAGTCGCTCCAGCGGGTAAGTTAGAAGTCCGATTTAACATCAACAATGTGCTTCTGTAGTGCTGCGCAGTCCGGTCCCAGGGGAGGCGGGTGGGGGAGAGCCGGTGAGACGGTTTATACGGGGATAACTACCAAATTGGTAATTCCCAAACCAGGAGCTCCTCGGGAAGCTGCTACTCGGCGGCCATCTTGAGGCGAAAGATATGTGTGAGCATCCTAGAATCTACGGTGACCCCTTGAAAGTACCTCTAGCTAGTCATCTTACATTGTAATCTTTAGCCACACTAGCACTAAACAAACTCGCCCAAGCTTTTCCTGAAGAGAAGGTTTGTGTTTTTTATTTGGGATCCTACAACATGTCTGCAATTCTTCACTTCATGATGTCCTTAACCCCTTCGATGCTCATGACGGAGCGGTTCCGTCATGAGCATCGGTTGGGCTGTGCTTATGACGGAACCGCTCCGTCATGAGCACAGCCCCTGGGGGAAGCGCTGGCGCTCCCCCCCCCCCCAGGGGCAACGAACTTGCCCCCACAGAGGGGGATGGCAGCGGAAGAGTTTGCGCTGTCACCCTGACCCCCCCACGCTTCCCCATGACGTCTGCGCACACAGCGTGCGCCGACGTCATCAGGAAGCACTGGACGCGCTGGAAACCATTTGTTTCCAGCGCGTCCACGTAGGAGGAGGTAGGTTTTGGTCTCCGGTGGGGCCAAATATGGATACCTTGAGGCATCGGGGGAGAGGAAACAGTGTTTCCTCTCCCCTGATGTCTCAATGCAGGGCATTCCTGGTGCACGATCGCGCACAGCGTCGCGATCGTGCACCAGGAATGCCCCCACTAGACACCAGGGATGTACTTTTCTGTGTTAAGAAAGCGACCCCTTGGTCAAGGGTAGCTTCCTATGGGGGAAATTTTATTTCAGACTTTTCTGACCCCCCCCCCGGGGGAACAGATCGGCCGTTTTTTGCCCGTTTCTGGACCCTGGGGGGGCAGAAAAGACCACTAGAGCCAGGGATTTTTTTTTATTTTTTTTAATCGGAGGCGACCCCTTGCGCAAGGGTCGCTTCCAGGGGCCCAAATAATTTTTTAAGTATATTCTGCCCCCTCTGAGGGCAGATCGTTTTTTTTATTTGGCCTTTCTGCCCCCGGGGGGGGGGGGGGGGGGGGGGGGGGGGAACAAACCACTAGACACCAGGAAATTTATTTATTTTTAAATTGAAGTGACCCCTTGGGCAAGGGTTGCTTCCAGGGGCCAAATTTATTTAAAAATTATATTCTGCTCCACCTGAGGACAGATAGCCTGATGTTTTTGGCGTTTCTGGACCCAGGGGGGCAGACAAGCCCACTAGAGCCAGGGAATTTGTTTTTTTTAATTGGAAGTGACCCCTTGGGCAAGGGTCGCTTCCAGGGACCATATTTAAAAAAAAAAGTATATTCTGCCCAGATCGGTTTGTTTAATTAGCCTTTCTGCTTGACACCAGGGAGCCTTGGGCAAGGGTCGCTTCCTTATGGGCCTAAATACTTTTAAAGACTTTTCTGCCCCCCCCCACCGTGGGGACAGATCACCTATATTTTGGGGCGTTTCTGGGCCAGGTTGGGGGGCGGGGTAGAAAAGCCCATTAGAGCCAGGGATTTAAAAATAAATTAATTGGTTGCTTCCAGGGGACATTATTTCTTTATTTGTGTATTCTGCCCCCCGGGGGCAGATCAGCCCGTTTGTTTGGCCTTTCTGCCCCCATTTGGGTAGTGACATAGCGTGTTATAATGTGAATTGTTTTTATTTCTTGTGAATTGTAATTGTAATGCTTTATTTCTCCCTTTTTGTTCTAGTTCAAGGCTTTTGCTCTTTAGACTTTTGCAGGTTGCGGTTTCGTTACTGGTGGTTCTGCTGTTGGTGTAGTTGCATGTGTTTGGTAGGAGACTTTTTTTGTACAATGTAAATGAGTTTCATTTTTCTGCATGAATGTGTTTTTTGCAAATTGTGTAATAATACCAGTATGTTTGGCTTCTGCTTTTTGAGTGTCTAAAACTTTTTGCATTTGCGCTTGTTGTGTATTTTGTTGTCTTTTGAGTAATTTTTTTTTCTTTTCTTTCTAGTGGGATATCATTGATTTTTGCTGTGTCGTTGCAGAATTGGTGCTGGTGAGTGTAGCTGTCTCTTGTAAGTGAATCGTATAGTTTTTGAGTATAAAGATCTTTGTGATAAAGGCACACATTTTTTACTTACTTGTTTTGCACAGTGTTGGTTGTTGTTGACTTGTTTGTGCAGTCTCCTTTCTTAGTAAGGATAATGGCTAGCCGCAGGATTACTGCTCAGCAGGTTCATGGTATGCTTTTTGAGTCTTCCTCTGACCATGGTCCAGAGACTGACTCCGATTCTGAGGCAGAGGTAAGAGGGGAAGATTCAGGCAGTGAGTTTTCTCTCCACATGGCATCATCCGATGATGAAGCTACTCTCAGTGCGGATGAAGCTACTCTTAGTGCGGATGAAGTGCCTGTGTTAGAGGAGCACATTGATGTGCCGATAGTGTGGCAAGAGGCATCTGGGCTGCAGTCTGGGGCTGCAAGACTTCCCGTTGGTATAGTGCGGCAAGAGGCATCTGGGCTGCAGCCTGGGGCTGCAAGACTTCCCGTTGGTATAGTGCGGCAAGAGGCATCTGGGCTGCAGCCTGGGGCTGCAAGGCTTCCTGTTGAAAGTGCTGACCTCTGGGTTGCCCCAGGCATGGTGCAGCCGGCATTGCCAGACTTTACTGGTGTTCCATGGTGTAGAGTGAATACTGAAAACATTTTGCCGATACATTTTTTTCAGTTGTTTATGGACGATGTGATTTTGGCAGAGATTGTTGAGCAGACTAATTTGTATGCCGAACAGTTTTTGAGGGACAACATTGCCAGCCATAAGCCCCACTCTAGAGCTACCCGGTGGACTCCCACAAATCTGGAAGAGATGAAGAAGTTCTTGGGTTTAACTTTTTTGATGGGCTTGCTAAGGAAGCCATTAATGGCTTCATATTGGTCTACAAGTCCCTTGATGGCAACTGCTATATTTCCGGCAGTCATGAGTCGTGATAGGTATTTGCTTCTGCTTCGGATGATGCATTTTGTCAATAATGGTTTAGCGTTGCCACGAGATCACCCTGATTGTGACCGTATTTTTAAGATTCGGCCTGTCATTCATCAATTTGTTGATCGATTTTCTGAGATCTATGCTCCAGGGAAAGAAATTGCAGTGGATGAGTCTTTGGTGTTGTTCAAGGGCTGCTTGTTTTTTAGGCAATACATTCTTAGTAAGAGGGCACACTTTGGAATTGAGCTGTATATGCTGTGTGACAGTAGGACTGGATATGTCTCTAATTTCAGGGTGTACACCGGTAAGGAATCCAGAATTAACCCCCCTGGTTGTCCGTCCACTTTTGGAGTGACTGAGAAAATACTGTGGGAACTTGGTAGAAGATTTTTTAACAAAGGCCACCATTTATACGTAGATGACCGCTACACTGGTGTGCGGTTGTTCAGGGAATTGGCCAAAGTGAACACGCCGTAAAGGTTTCCCAAAAGAACTTGTTTGTCAAAAGCTTGTGCAGGGACAGTGCAGTGCGTTGTGAGGAGCGTCTAGCTTCGAAGTTTTCAGACAGGCGAGATGTCTACATGCTGACTACCATCCATGATGAAAGCACTGCACCTGTGACTGTTTGGGGTCAGGTTGCTGAAGAGCGCAAACCTGTGTGCATTTTAGACTATAATAGGCACATGGGTGGTGTTGACAGAGTAGATCAGAGGTTGGAACCTTACGCTGCTCTTCGTAAGACTTACATTTGGTACAAGAAGTTGGCTATCCATCTTTTCCACTTGGCAACCTTTAATGCTTTTGTTGTGTTCCAGGATTCTTGTCCTGAGTCAAAGATGACTTTTGCTAAGTTTCAGGAGTCTCTAATAGGCAGCCTTGTTTTAGTGGAACAGGCAAGTGTTCCTAGAGCTGGAGTGGTGGAGGATGTTGCTAGATTGAAAGATCGCCACTTTCCTGATCACATTCCTCCCACACCCTCAAAAGACTTTCCCAGTAGGAGATGTAGAGTCTGTTGGCGAAGCGGTACGCGGAAGGAGACTCGTATGTACTGCCCGAGTGTCCTTCTAACTCTGGGCTGTGTGTGCCTGCTTGTTTTAGAATGTACCACACGCAAAATAATTTTTGGGAGCATCCATGAGTGGTAAAGCGAACTGCCTGGCCTCTATTGTTTAATATTTTTTGTTCAGTTTCAAGGTTGGCATTTGTGTAGTGTATTTAGTTTCAGTTTTTGTGTTAGTAGATTTGTATCTATTTGCAATTTGTTTGTGTTTTCTTATTTATATAAAAAAAAATCCTAAATGTGATGGCGGTGTGCGTGAAGTGGCGCTTGTCTGGCGGTGTGCGTGGTCTGGCACTTGGCTGGTGGTGTGTTTGTACTGGCGCTTGGCTGGCGGTGTGTTTGTACAGGCGCTTGGCTGGCGGTGTGTTTGGGCTGGCGCTTGGCTGGCGGTGTGCGTGGACTGACACTTGGCTGGCAGTGTGGTGTGCGTGGACTGGCGCTTGGCTGGCGGTGTGCGTGGACTGGTGCATGGCTGACGGTGTGGTGTGCGTGGATTGGCGCTTGGCTGGCGGTGTGCGTGGACTGGTGCATGGCTGGCGGTGTGGTGTGCGTGGACTGGCGCTTGGCTGGTGGTGTGCGTGGACTAGCGCTTGGCTGGCGGTGTGTTTGTACTGGCGCTTGGCTGGCGGTGTGTTTGGACTGGTGCTTGGCTGGCGGTGTGCGTGGACTGGCGCATGGCTGACGGTGTGGTATGCGTGGACTGGCGTTTGGCTGGCGGTGTGCGTGGACTAGTGCTTGGCTGGCGGTGTGTTTGTACTGGCGCTTGGCTGGCGGTGTGTTTGGACTGGTGCTTGGCTGGCGGTGTGCGTGGACTGGTGCTTGGGTGGCGGTGTGGTGTGCGTGGACTGGCGCTTGGCTGGCGGTGTGCATGAACCGGCGCTTGGCTGGCGGTGTGGTGTGTGTGGACTGGCGCTTGGCTGGCAGTGTGTGAGTAGTGAGCTGCTGGTCACTACACACACTGCTAGCCAAACGCCACTCAACGCAATCCGTGAGCTGGTGAGGTTGCTGTGTCAGGAATGTGGGCGTGTCAAAGTGATGGTCCCTTGAATGGCGCTGTCTGCTGGTGTGAGTGTTGTAATGTGCTGGGCCCGCGGCTGGCATTGTGAATGGTTTTGCATGTGTCACACGTATGAAAGGTGTATGAATGGCCTGTAAAGAAGTTGGTGCCTTGTCGTGGCTTTACAGCTCACGAGCTGTGAGTCAATGGTTCCGTTTCTCGTCCTTTTAATTAACAGTGCATTTCATTATTTGGAAATCTCTGGTTAATACAACTGTATATACTGAACCATCACTCACCCTCGTGCCAAATCCAACCAGTATGTATGTGTGCTGGAGGAATTGGTGGTTGTGCATAAAAATGTGTCTTTTCTGTTTTTGTCAAGCAGGGTGTACCTTGTCCTTTTTTGTGAATGTTGTAATGTGTTGGTTTTGTGACTGGAGGTGTAAATGGTCTTGTGTGTATCATGTATGAAAGGTGTGTGAATGGCCTGTAATGCGGTTGGTGCCTTGAAGTGGCTTTACAGCTCACGAGCTGCGAGTCACTGGTTCCGTTTTTTGTCCATTCAATTATTGACAGTGCATTTCATTTTTGTGAAATCTCTTGTTAATAAAATTGTATATACTGAACCATCACTCGCCCTCGTGCCAAATCCAACCAGTATGTGTGTGTGCTTGAGGAATAGATGGCTGTGCAGTAATCTTTGTCTGTTTTGTCTCTCTGCCAAGCTGTACGTTTCATTTAAGAATAACCTAACAACTGTAGTTTTTGTCGTAAACTAAACACCCATGGGAGTGCATGGTGATGTCTCTCTTGTGGATCCCACCAAGTTATCTTACCCACAATGTCCTGCAAACCTCAAAAAGTGACTGTGACATTTTACTTGCATTATTGTGCCCAAATGTTCACACTGCGGAAAGTAACAACAAATTTCAAACCCCCCCAGCATTTCTCCAAGTATCCCAATAGAAATGGTACCTCACTTGTATGGGTGGGCCAAGTACCCGCAGCAGGGAAGGGCCCAAAACCTATTGATATGACATCAAAATTACCTATCACAAACCAACCTGGTTTTGCAAGGGGGGTCCCATGAGTTTTTGGTAAGGGGCTCGGCGGCCATCTAGGGATACCTACCTAACCCACTCATTTCTTGAAACTAGACTAGACGATTTTTCCATGTATACATTTTCCCATAATAATTGCTATATACCTGGTACATAATAAAAAGCCATTGCTAATTGCTGCTCAGTTTTTGACTCTGGGTTCGTCGGATTCTTGGTGAACCTACAAGTCCTATATATCCCCACAGCCAGTAAGGTCCAGCGGATGTAACGGTATGTTGCTTTAAAAGAGCTGTCATAATTAGAAGAAGTTACACGTGAAAACGTTCACACAAAAGGCTGTTTTTTTCAAATAATTTTCAATTTCTCCTATATTTAACTGTTAGTTTCTATAAAGAAACCTTGATGGATCTACACAAATGACCCCTTGCCGAATTCAGAATTGTATCTACTTTTCTAAAATGTATAGTTTTCCAGGATCCATTATTGCTTTCATTCCCATTTCTACCATTAACTGGAAGGAGGTTGAAAGCACAAAAAATAGCAAAAATAGTCTATGTCCCAGAAAAATGCCAAAACTGTGTAAAAAAATTTTGGTTTTCTAACAAACGTCTGTCATTCCCTAAAAGCTGGAAAAATTGTGATTTCAGCCCAACAAACCCTTTTTTGATACCATTTGCAGGAAAAAACCCAGACGCTTTCATTTGCAGCCCTTTTTCCCCATTTTTCAAAAAAATAAAATAAAAGATTTAGCTGTATTTTGGCTAATTTCTGGGACCCCTCCAGGGGAATCCACAAACCCTGGGTACCTTTTGAATCCCCATGATGTTGGAAGTAAAGGACGCAAATTTGGCATGGATACCTTATATGGTCAAAAAGTTACAGGGGCTTAAGCGCGCACTACCCAAAATAGCCAAACAAAGGCTTAGCACAGGGGGGGGAAAAGGCCTACCAGCGGAGGGGTTAAGAAGAGCATTGCAAAGCAAACCTCATATTGTGGTTAGCCTTACTGCGACCATTGTCAAACCATTTACATGGGACTTTGCAAGGTCTGCTATGAGGCGAAACCCGGAATTCAACATGAATCCCTTATGCTATCGAATGAAAAGCATTCAAGACAAGAGCAGCTGAAAATACATCTTGCGAACAGATGGTAATATTGATATAGCAGTTACTAATAAACCTCCTTAAGACAGAAGAGGATTTGACCAGTTCTCACCCCAGTCTTCTACCGCTTTCAATGACCTTCTCAATACCCCTTTCAATCACCTTCTCAATACAAATCCTAACATCAGAGACATGCCCTTACGCACCGTAGAGACAAGGAAATCATAATTAGATTTTGATCACTATGCTTGCTTTCCTCAACGTTGTAATTGAGAATGTGTCTTATCAAGTGGCTAGAAACAAATACATAATCCTCTTTAATAGATGAACCTCTTGATAAAAATGCCAGACTGAACAACACAACTGGCCAAAAATTGGTTTGATCATTACATAATTTTCAAGTGGAGATCAATCCCAAAAGTGCAGATCATTGGTTGACCATATTACACAAGGTAACATTAATACGAATATGACTCTTTACATCGCGAGCCATTACTCTGCGTGCCATTACAACGTGGTTGTTACAACGAACGCGTTGTAACCACACAATTCCATTACTACGCAAGTCGTTACATCAACTTGCAGTAGATGGCGAGCTGACACTAGAAATGTATAATTTACTATTCCAACTCCAATCTACGTAACAGTAGGGAAGGTGTTGGAATAATAAACCATACTATTTCTAATGTTAGCACGCCATCTACCACAAGTCGATGTAAAGACTTGTGTAGTAATGGCATTGCGTGGTTACAACGTGGTCGTTGTATCGACAGCGTTGTAACGGCATTGCGATTTGATGCCCGCGTGGTTAGGGTTGTTTCCCCATTAATACATCTCCTGAGGGGTTCACATCTAGATTAATTAAGCAAATGTGCAGAAAGTTCGTCCAACTTAACATTAATTCACCTGCCACCATGATGGAATAAATCATTAGATATTCCAAAATGTGAGATAACTTAAAATTGTAACATCAGTAGGATTACAAATATCATTGTAAACATTAGCAAAAAGAACATTCCCTTTCTTTTTGCAATTCATTTCCAAGACCTGGACGGTATCTGCACCAAATGATCTATCTGTCACAGCACAATGAATTACTAATGCAATCCACATTAATAAATATCCTTTGGCTTTCCTGAGAAAGACAATGTTACTAGAACGGCAATCCAAGCCAAAGAGATTTCTTTGTAGAAGACTTACTTTATACTGTGAGATGAAAGACTGGCAAGGCTTATCGCTATGCTCTAATCACAGGCTTGTAGTTTTCAATGAATTAACACTGATCAATGGTGGCGGCGGTCCAGGAATATGGTATAGGAGAAATTGCTCTATTCATAGTTGTGCCCATACCCTCCGAGATAGAGAATGATGCTCAGAGATAGAGGATGATGGAGAGTTACAATCATCTAAAAATGGTGCACGCTGCTTCAATTTTGGTATTCAGGTGGCTGCTTCTCTGGAATGTTGCTTGAGAATTTCACCTGCAAAAACAGGATCCACACAGTTAGTCCATATTATTTGGGGAATAACTTGTATTAGCCAGATTTAGTCGCAGAGGTATTGCTGGAAGCGTTGTTTTTGGCCACATGGTATCTCCAAAAGTAAATTCAACAGACTCGTAATCAGAGCCTGGGTGTTCTAGAAAAAGGGGGAAAGCAATAAATGGTTTGCTTTGGGCCTAGAGATTTTAGTTCTATCATTTTAAGGTAATAATTTTAAACAAGAAGTTCTTCTGACTATTTAGTTTTTCCACTTGTGTATTCTAAGTATTCCTGTGTGTTAAAAAGCAACTGCAAAGTGCACGTTAGCTCATTATAAAACAGCTAAAGGAATAAAACAAACTTGGGCTGGAAGATAAACAAAAACGTAAAAAGACATAATAGCCTGATTCAATATGAAAGAGCATGTCCATACAGAACCTTTGTTTGCAAAGCAATAAAAAATATATGAAACTGTTCTCAAATCTTGCCCTCACTGCACTCTTCACTTCGGACTTGATGTACAAAACGTTTTAGAGGTCTTCTCCAGATCATGCTGCAGCCCTGCCAAGTACCACGCATTGGGGGTTAGACTAACACGTTAGAGTAGAGGTCTGCATCACCGCACTAAAATGCTTAGTCACGCATAATTAAAGTTCCCTGAGGTGCTGCACAATCACGAGGCACTGCATAATTGAACAATTAATTAAGGCAGCAGTGAGCACGCTTGACTGCTTGCTACTGATGCTGACAGACAAATGTACAAAGAGAGATGGGCCTTGAGTCCCTCGTTGCTATGGTCACAAAACATGAAACTATTTGATATTTTATTACATGCGCCAGCCCAGATGTTCGTTTAAAAAACACAATTCTGTAAGCTACAATCAGGCCCGACCTCTTCATGCCACGTGGATACAGAGACCTCTAGCATCTCTAAACTGCAAGCACCGAAGACCCAGCTTCAAGGATCCTTCCTTTTAATTTTACCAGGCCGGCCGGGGCGCACTGGTGGAATGCACCTAACCCAACCGAACAGTGGTAGCGTGTTAATTGTACTGTGCTGTCCAGCCTGCTCAGACAAGGCCATGAGGCGACCCTCGAATAGCAGGGGTCCTAGGGTGCTTTCCGTGCTAGACCCCAGTCTGCAGTCTACTACGAAAATGCGAGAGTGACTGAAAAGTAGGTTTGTTTGTACTTATGTTTCAACCCTGACCAAGAGAGAGATATTTGAAGGGATGATTAAACTGCGTCTATTTGTGTAGGCCAGTGTGGTATATAAAATTACAAATGAAAAGTACAGCTTTGCACTGTAGCATCACCACCTCTCTGTTATCGCCTTTTGAGCAGTTACACTTGAAGTGCGATGACGATTAATCTCATCACATAGTTGAATCCTATAACATCGCTCACTTTAAAACTCTTCCAAAGAAATATTTTAGGTCTTCGAGTATCAAACACCGTCATCTGCTAGGAGCAAGGTAAAAATAATTCACAGTTTGAAGTCAGGTTCATTATTTTGACACCCTGTGATAGGCAACACAATGCATTGTGCAAAACGTCCCTAAAATATTGAACATACTTTGCACTTGTGCTATAAAACAGAAAGGCAACACAAACGAAGTCTCGTAAAACGCTGCTCTCTTTTAGTACAGCCATTCACAAGGGTAATATTTAACAACTTAAACAAGGCGCAGTTCTGAAAGCCCGTGCCACCATTAGCGCGGGACATGCCAGGTCTGTACGAGGTCAGGAGACCTAGGAAGGACTCGGCGCTCGTCTTTCTGTACACCGGAAGGACGGCGACCTTAGGGCGCTCTCGGCCAATAATAACAACATTCAAGAAATAGTGCCCAGGTCATGGCACGGCTTGACCTTTCCTATCGCTCATTCAGGAGTCTGGCACTGAGCCACTCCTCATCAATAGCCGTTGATTGTGTCTTCCATTTACACTCAACCGGAGGAGGACAAGGCATGTCTCGAATATCAGAAGGTTACAGTTTGCGCAGCACAATTCATTTAATGGACTAACAATTCCAACTAAAGTCAGCGAAATGATTAGTAGGAACGCCGTAGCGTTTGGTGCAATTAGAAGAATTGCATGTTATAAAATGTGGAAGTTTTTTTTTAAAGAACATGTACTCACTATCGACCACAAGCATGGTTAATTCAAAGAAATAAGAATATGTGTTTTTAAGACCAATATATTTAAAGTCCTGGGTCTAGAATCTTCTATGCAAAGCAGCAGTTCTTAATCTGGGGTCTGGCTACTGAGAGGATCTGCGACTGTTTAGAGAAATAACATTAGCAGATTAGCACAATATATATATATATATATATATAGCAGCAGACGCCCTATATTCTAATCTCCCCAATGTGACTTTGAATTCTGCAACAAGCAGCAAACATGTGTCTAATGAGCAAGATGGTAGCGAGGAAAATCAAATTAAACTGGCCTTGAAACGCTTAGAGAAATGCATGCGTCAAGAAATGACAAAGTGGTGGGAGCATAAATCTCTCACCAAATACCTGGAGGAAGGACGTGTTCCACGCGGTTTGCGCATTCTTCTGGCTCCAAGCTATGAAAACCCCAACCCTGAAATGCTACGAGAATGGGGTAAAACTAATCTAGAATCATCAGCTAAACTGGTTCAAATCCTCATTAAGTATGCCTCCATTGATAGAGAGAATTTAATGAAGGAAATTAGTGAAATCAATGAACTGCTGGCAAAGTTTGGACCAAGAGACATTATTACCAAAACACGCAAAGAAATTGATGAAAGGCTTTCAAAACAGGAGGAGAAGATAAAAGCGCGCAAAATATATAAATTCGCCCGAGACAAGGAAGATTATGCGCAGGGCAGAATCTACACTTTTGCGCGCAAATATGAAAAAGCCAAGAGTAATAAACTTGCACAGTTACAAACTAAAGCTGCCCAACAAACCAGCCAAGCAGTAGCTACAACATCAATGACCACTGACTCCATCAACATTGTCAGTGAAGAAGAAATACTTACCAGTGGTCCATCATCTGAAGATGGTGATTATATTGCAAGAAATCCAAATGCAATGATTCTGGACTTGGGAGAAGAAGTTGATTTTTTAGTCTCGGACCGCCTGCAAACACTCAGGCCCCTAACGAGGCAGCAGAAAAAAAGTCAAGACGTAACAAAAGAAGGAGGGAACGCAGAAAAAAGCACAAAGTCGCCGAAAAAACCAAAAAAGCAATATTGGCGCAAAAAGCGGTAGAGAATAATGCTATAATCAATCTCTCCAGCCTGTCCCTCACTATGGCTGAGAAACAACTACTCAGCCTTGGTCTCACTTACTGCCCGCCATCAGACTTTAACTATGCCAAAACCCGGGTTGATGTTTACTGTTTTATTAGAAAACTTAAGTTGCAAAAGTTTTTTAATATCAAAGATGGTCCTTCAGACAACACCGCGAATAGCAATACCAGTGGAGTCACCGCAAATTTAAATGTGCCTGCTCGAGACGCCAAAGCATTTCTCACTTTGCATCAACTGGCCAACAATGACACATCCAATTCTGTTCCAATCTCTACCCAGGAAGAACTAAGAGAGGCCTCTGTGGCTCAGATGGGCGCAAACAGCAGTCCATTTAAAGCTAAATCAAAGTTCATGCCTGTAATGCCAAAAGACTCGATAGATGTTTTTCATGACGTTGTTGTGGAAGATCTAAAACAACTGCAATATAAGATCAAGCACAAGAAGCGTTATAAAAGTCAACAAGAGGAACAATATCTATCCTTGGTCTCGAAACTGAGTAAAGACTACAAAAATATTGTTACCACTGCTGACAAGGGAGGCAATGTGGTTATTTGGCCTCAAGATGCCTACATTGAGGAGGCCATGAAACAACTAAATGACTCCTCGTGTTATGTTAAATCTTCAGGCAAGGACTACAATCTGGCCAAAGAATCACTTTTGAAATTGCTCCACAAATGGAAGAGGGAAAATATGATCTCAAAGCAAGAATTTGATTTCCTATATGTGGAATTTCCTATAATACCAAGACTTTATCTCCTCCCAAAAGTAAACAAACTAGTCACACCAGTACCTGGCCGACCGATTATCTCGGCCATCGGGGGAATGGTAGAACATGTTACCGAATATATAGATTACTTCCTACAGGACTTAGTGAAGGAATTACCAACATATGTAAGGGACACGGGAGACTTCATTGCCAAAATTAAGGATATTCCGTGGAGCGACGATCTTTTATTGATCACCCTAGACATTGAGTCGCTCTACACCAGTATTGTACATACAACTGGTTTGAGTGCATTAGAACATTTCCTTGGTAAGAGACCTGTTGAATGCTATATGCACAATAAGATGATTTTAGAACTTACTGGTTGGTGTCTAAACAACAATTTCTTTCTATTTGGTGACAACATCTACATACAAAAGCGAGGTGTGGCGATGGGGGCCTGTTTCTCCCCCAGCTATGCGTGCTTGCACGTAGGCTGGTGGGAGGAACAGGTCCTCATGCACACCCATGGTGTAATGTACAGAAAACATGTCATACAGTGGATACGCTTTATAGACGATGTTTTTATTATGTGGAGAGGCAATTTGGAAAGTGTCAACAATTTCCTGGCTTGTATTAATAACAACCAAGAAAATTTAAGATTCACTTCTAATGTAAGCGCAAATGAAGCTGAATTCTTGGATGTTAAACTATACGTTAAAGATGGCCGTCTTGTCACTAAACTACATAGAAAGAAAACTGCTGGCAATAACATCTTGCATGCCAGTAGTTCACATCCTCGACACACGATTGACAACATTCCATTTGGGGAGTTGCTCAGGTTGAAACGAATTTGTAGCACTGATCTTGATTTACAGGCCTGCACAAATGAAGCCCTAGACAGATTCAGATGTAGGGGATACAAAGAATCAGTCTTAAAAACTGCCATCCAGAAAACCAATGCTAGAACCCGTGAGTCTCTGTTTACTAACAGTGAATCAATTGCATCAACTGATTCAAGGGAGGAACAAACTCCCAGGCTTATCACCGGGTATAGCAAACAGGCCAGACAAATTAAATCCATCATAAAACAGCGCTGGCCTGTTTTAAAAACAGATTTGGTTCTGGCCCCCAGGCTTCCAGACAACCCTGTGGTTACTTATCGGAGGGGACCCTCCTTTAAAACCCAGATCAGTCACGAATTCCCTGAGCTAGCAAAACAAGAGGATTGGTTGAAATCCCGGCCGGGATTCAAGCGTTGCTCAACTTGCAGAGCTTGTAAATTTGGAAAAAACACTTCCCAATACTTGACACCGTTCAGTCCTATTGCTAAAAACATCAAGGGCACATTTAATTGCAAAACTAATTTTGCTGTCTACATTCTGACATGCACCTGTGGCCTCAGATATGTGGGCAGCACTAAGCTACAGGTGCATGCCAGAATACTCCAGCATTTACGTGCCATCGTTAACAACGATGGCACTTATCCTGTTGCCAGACATTTCAAGGCAAGACATAACAACAACTTACAATGCTTGGAATATTATGTCATTGCCTCAGTCCCTAAATCTAGACGGGGTGGCGATAGGGAAAAAATGCTCAGAAGACTTGAGTCACAATTTATTATTGAGTTAGACAGCAGATTCCCCAATGGATTGAACACAACGGAAGACTTACATGTTTTTTTATAACCAATCCCTGTTTAATGATTTGTTTTGGGCCATTATCTGCTTTCTCCGCCTTTACCCTATTAATTTCATTATGAATTTTATTACACATACTGTATATCATCCCTTTTTTTAGTATCACATGCACAATTGATTTTTTTCACTGGTTCAATGGATTCACATTACTTTTCCCATTTAAGTTTTGGGACACAGACATCAAGATAGATTTAGTTTGTTTCCTCCTTTTGAATCACGTATAGAGTAAAATTTTTTTGGAAGGTGGTCGATATTTGTTGCTTTATCTAAATATATATAAAGGAATTGATTGTAAATCATCACGATCCATATTGTCGTTACATGTCTATTGCATTCATGCAGTTAATTGAGAGATTGCAAAAGAGTAAAACATAGATGATATTTTTATATGGTCATATGCCTAGCATCAGGTTTCATGAATTGAGAAGCTTAGATGATTTTAATATGAAATTATTTATAAATATTTATATTTATTTATATGCTATGCTTGCACAGAATATTTTGCATTATTTGCACAATTGCATTTGCACTTTATCTACGCGCATTGCACTTTTTCATGACAAATGACCACCAGTAACACTGTGTCTTTTTTTGCAATCTACTATATAAGCGCATTTATGCGGATATCATGTGCCATTTTTAATGCACACTGACAATAATTGTCTGATATAAAATTTACAAAATATATAGCATGGCAACTCACAATGGTGAGTGGAGAAGTGTAGCTCACTGGTTAGAGGAGGCATACCCTGAAGCAGAGGTCAGACCCGGGACCAGGGTTCGATTCCCGACGCGGCAGGGTCTGGAGCCCAATTGTCCACGGACTCGATAATTCTCGCTTCGGTGCCTACTCTAAGCACCAGTTCACACTATGCAGCTCTGGGCAACAAGCTTGCTTAATCTCCACAACAGCCCCCCGCGGCGGGATGCCTGGCTTTCACCTTGGGGATGCCCAGTACGGGTTATCTCACAGGGAAAAACCAGGACGGGTTCCCAATGCAAGCGCCGAGATGCCCAAGGGTAATTTGAGCGCTATATAAGACCGCACATACATACATACATACAATGGAATGTTAACACAAATTTGGGCATCAAAATGTAAATATTGTAATTATACCTCCCGTTATTCGATTTATATATATCAAATTGTGATTTAGAAAACAGACTATCTATGTTAGCTATATGTAGTGTGTCCTCAGTTTTCAGTTTCTAATCACATGGTGTTGCAAAAAGAAAAAAAATCACTAATTAAATTCGTGCAATGTACCCTTTAAAAGGGATGTTCTTTCATTTGCCTGACAATCTGTGACCAAGGGCGGACGCCCGAAACGCGTCAGATTTGGTGAACTTGCCTTTTTAAATAAACTTGCCGAAAGAAGACTGGGACTTGCGTGGTTTTTCCTCGTTGCTGCCTGCCTGGTGGTTCTGTGGTGAAAGACTTCTGTTTGCGTATATATATATATATATATATATATATACATAAAAAAGCAACATATACTATTGAAAATGTTCTGCAAAAGTATGTAGTGGCAAAAAGAGCATGTATTAGGAGCAACATGACAATGTCATATGCTAGAGTTTTTATCCTTTAGAAATACAATCACATTAAAATCCAGCCATCCTATTAAAATTAAAATAGACTTTTTTTATTTTTGTTTGCTTTGTGAATTAAATAAAATACTTCATAATTTGTGTATTTGTATTTGCTTGATGTATACTGGTCTGAATTTTTTTTTTATTGTCATTGACGGCTCCTTCGCTAAGGTGGAGGAGCGTTGCCCCGCTGCTTTAACTGCAAGCTCAATACATAAAACAAAATTATAATAACGCTCCGTTATTAACATTTTATCTTTTTTGTATTGAGCTTGCAGTTGAAGCTGCAGTGCGGGGCTGGGCTCCCCGCGGCACAGGGAGGAGTGGTGGCTGCTTAAGGGCGCATGTAGGTTTGCCCGGCATTGTCAGACCGGCCAAACCTATACGCACACTTTGCATGTTCTTCAACCAGGCTGCATTACAGCCCGAGTGGAGAACATGCCCAGGCTTCCATTCCACGTCTAAGGGCTCAGACCAATCACAATGCTACATTGCAGCGTTCTGATTGGCTGGGAGCCTGGGTGCTTGCTTCCTGGTCCTGTGTGAAGGAAAGGTGGCGGCTGGCAACCAGCACAACAAGCAGGTAAGATTCTTTTTTCTTTTCCAATTTCTTTTATACCCCACCCCCGTGCCACAGTTCTCTACCAGCTGCTACTGTTTATTGTTTTAAAGTTCGAAATGTAGAACTTGCTAAGACGTGGTCCCTAGGTTCGAACAGTGATTTATTGGGGGTCAACTGAGGTCAGAAAGCGAACAACCACTGATGTAAATTATTTTCTTGCACCTTCAAATGGATGTTTTCATAATGCTGTTAGAAAGTCATCCAGACTCAGAAAGTAGCAATTGGAACCTGACATGGCTGGAAGTGTAGTCTCAACTTGTTGTTCCACTCATTATCCTTTCATTGTGGATTGGGTTATTCAACTCCACCAAGTACTGAAGCTGATTTGGGCACGATTTACAAAATAATTAATACAGCTACAAGTCATGCATGAGGAATTTAGTACTGTTTTTATTGTTTGGGATTCACTAAAATCGTAGATTTACACATGGAAATTACAAAATTCAAAGACTTTTTACACATGCGTCTTCTGTCGATAGTGGCCGTTTTGCCATTTTAGAGGAACTGCATTTTCAATGAGGAATTCACTTCCTCTAGATGTCTTAAAATGTTTTGGTTTTGCCACTATCACATCACAGATGCACACTTACAACATCTGATCAAAATTTACACATCAGGAGGATGGAGGAATACATTATGAATGATTGTGCATATCCACAAAGTTCTTACTTTGTGGGTGTTTCCAAAAATATCAATGAACACCCCCATGCCACTCCCACAGAACAACCATTTTTCAAATCAGTGTATATTCTTAAAACAATGGAAAATGCATAAATCTGGCAGATCTTCCATTGTGGCGAGAGGAATTTAAGACAGAAAATCTCACAAATATGGATCATGAGAACCAGGATTTTGGAATTCCATATGAGATGTCAAAATTTTACAACTTCAGGGCACATGCGGTCAGAATTCATAGAGAAGGCGATAGAGCAGGGACACTTCTGGCATGGTTGGCCCGACAAGATATAGAGTTAAAACCAATCACAGAATTAATAGACCAGACAGGGACTCCCCGACACTCGCAGGTAGAAATTTTACAAATCTTTCATGACTTCTACTCAGGAAATTATCGATGCCCGGCACCAGGCTGTCCGCAGCTGATAGAGCACTTCCTAAGCCTTTTAGCTATACCACGAATCCCAGCAGAAGACAGGGATGCCCTAGAGGAAAAGATTGTGTCCGTGAATGTTTCCCACGCAATCCGTGCCCTGGCGCGCAACAAAGCTCCGGGCATGGACGGGTTCTCATTAGAATACTACGGCACATTCTCCAGTAAACTTGTGCCCCGGATAGTGGATATGTATGAGGACGCACTGGAACATGGTGAGCTGCCGGGCTCACTTAGAGAGTCAGTCCTGGTGATGTTCCCAAAACCAGATAGCGACCCGCGGCTCCTGGCCTCGTATAGGTTAATAACGCTACTAAATGCAGACTGTAAAATCATGGGGAAAATTCTAGCGGACCGGTACTCCCAAATCCTTCCCCCGCTGATGCACCCAGATCAGTGTGGGTTGGTACCAGGGTGCAATACGTCCCAGAACTTGCGCAGGTTATTCCACGTGCAGGACAGAGCAGGACCCCAGTTCCCTAGAGCGGCGTGCCTAATTTTCGATCTAAAGAACGCCTTCGATACCCTCCTCTGGCCCTATCTGTTTCCCGTTCTCCGACGGAGTGATCTGGCCCCGACCCTACTTGGGTACACAGGACTCCTATACACAAACCTCACGTCGAGGGTACGATTGGACAAGTATATCTCCGCCCCGCTCCGGGTAGAGAGGGGTACACGACAGGGGTGTCCCCTCTCCCTGTTACTGTTTGCTTTGGCAATCGAACCCTTGGTGATACGGTTGCGCCGGGAGGGAGAGGCTTGGGGAATCCCGATAGCGGGCACGGTCCACAGCGTATCATTAAACGCGGACGACCTGCTACTGTACGTGCGCGACATTACCACCGACTTAAACCCAATATGGACAGTGCTACGGAGATTCGCAGAAGTCTCAGGCCTCAGAGTAAACTGGGACAGATCCACGATCTACCCGCTTAGTCCACACCTAGCCCCATTACATTAGGGAACAAGAGAATCGCCTGGAGCAGTGAGACGTCTAGGTACCTCGGAGTACGTCTGTACCATTCCCCAAGCCACATTTATGAAGGGAACCACCATAAGGCGCTGGCAGGAATTAGAACGGCAGTGAGCTTCTGGAAGACGCTACCCCTGGCCCCCATCTGGTGCGTGGCTTGAGCCTAAATGATCATCAACCCAAGGCTACTTCGCCAACCTTCCAGTCATTCCTCCTCACCCCTTTTTCCGAGAACTGGACACCCTACTCACCTCTCTCATTTGGGGAGCGGGCCGGCACAGACTAGCCCTAACTAAGCTACTCCTGCCAACGGATTAGAGGGGACTGGGGGCTCCAGCCTTTGAGGCATACTTCTTAGCGGCACAAATACAATGGCTCTCGCACTGGACCGCAGACCGCCACATGGGCGAGACAACTACTGACACGGAGCATATATCCCTGCCGGCAATTCGGCGCATTCTCTTGCCCGGCACTAAGCCCCAGCGCACCTACCCGCTGCAAGTGACGATAGCTCTCACCTGTATTTTGCGCATACATCGCATGTCCGGAAAGGCCCCCGTACTCCCCATTGCTTCCGTTGATAGGATTCCCCAACAAGGAAAAATATTACACCGCCCAAACCCATGAGTGTGGACCTACAGCTCACTGACGGAGTTGGAGTCCCTCTTTGAGGACAGGCAATTGCGGCCCTACGATCAGCTAGTTGAGGAATATGATCTCCCCCGGGGGCAATTCCTAGTACATAGACAAATTATAGCCAGCAGCCGTCTGTTTTGGGATCTGGACGGAGAGCCACTGACGCATCCAGTAATACATACCATACTACATATGGGGGCGGGAGACACCTCATTACATGGCTGTATAAAGCCATCCGGGAATTACTACTTAAACTACTAACCTCGCTCCGAGAGACGTGGGAGGAGGACTTGGATCGACCGCTACATGACAAGGAGTGGGGGCAGGCCACAGAATACCCCAGAAAGGTCTCTAGAAACGAACGCTTTAAAAACATACAATTTAACATCTTACTCAGGGCGTACCTAACGCCAGGGCGCCTACAGTGCTTCTATCCAGATACACAGTTCCTCTGTCCCCGATGTCAGGTTCCTGCAGCGGACTTCAAACATATGTTCTGTGGGTGCCCTACACTACAACAGTACTGGAATTACATCCATTAGGCACTCCGCACAACCACGAACACTCCAGGTGCCAATATATGGGAAGCGTGCGCACTAGGAGTGCTCAGGAGATGGAAAACTGATAAAGTACAGGTTCGATTCACGTCCCTTTCACTACTCCAGGCAAAAAGAGGAATAGCCATGCAGTGACGAGCCCCGGAGGGACCCCCAGTGGAGGCCTAGGTGGGAGCAGTTAAGAAGTGGGGCGCAGCAGAGGAGGACGCAATATGAGATGAGGAAGTGAAAGGAACACGCAAACACAAAATATCAATGGAATGGGCACAACTATTATACCAGTTCAGCCAGCAAACCACATGAGCAGAACCAGCTGAGGCACCCCATACCCAGACAGCACCCGCCACACCAATAGGACCCGATGACGGACACAACGAGTCGGAGCGCACACATACTGGAGACGCCCTATAGGAGTGTTCGCCCCTGAGCACAACTCCAGGATAACACAAGGGAAGTAATCACTCCCCCCGTACCTCTAGTCGTCAGCCGCCAAGTCACCATGTATGCCTGCATAGCAGACCTGCTCCCCCCCCACCCCGTCTGCACCCCGCCTCCCCCCCTGCCCCGAATCAATACCCCAGTTCAACACCCAGATTCCAAATTAGGGATACAAGTCAGCAGCTTTGATATTGTGATTAGTGGACAGGGAGTGTAGCCTACACACGGGCCAAATATTAAGACTCCCACAAGCACTAAGGGTAGACGTAGCTCCTCAGCCAGGATACAGGCCTACAGGCACACTGCAGGACACATACGATCAACGTAGATGGCCTCAATATATATGTAATACCGGCACTGTAATGATGATTAGTGGCAGATAAGTAAGAAGATAACCACCAATGTAAAATCAATTGCCTAAACCATCTCAGTCTATCTATGCATATCATTCAAGTATGGGATATTTTTATGCTGCACTGTATCTAAATTGTTAATACATAATAAAAATATTTATCCAAAAAAATGAGAAGTCAACATTTTCCAACCGTGAAAGATGGGCAGAGGCTCCTGCGCCGGGAACCCAGCAGTTCCGCCGCCTCAGTGTATGGTGATGATGTGTGAAAATATGCATCTGGCAGAGCATTAGTATCTTGCGATTCCTCCACCTAACCTCTAGAAAGGTAGAAGCCCAAGTTTCAAGGTTAGAAACCATGTTTATATCCATCATCAAAACTTTATTCAGTAAAATACCAGGTCCAGGAGCTCCGATCGGGTACTGGGGACCCTGCCAGGCCCCAGGACGGGCACTCCCACCCTGGGCTCCGTCCTCCAGCCTGCCACCCTGCCAAGGACCCGGGACGTGGGTCCATTGGGCCCGGGGAGGCTTTCTCTTGCTTGGCCTGGTTCAGAAGCTCTGACTAGGGCCCCGGTGGGCTCCAGGGTGGGGGCCTCCCAATCTGGCCTCTGTCTTCTGACCCACGCATGGCCAAGCCCCTAGGCTCCTGCAGGCCTAGGAGCTCCGACTGGGCCAAGGGATCCGCTAGGCCTCAGTGGGGACACCCCTGCCCTGGGCTCTGTCCTCCGGCCTGCCGCACTGCCAAACACCCGGGTCGGGGTCCCCTGCTTAGCCTGGTTCAGAAGTTCTTATTGGGACCCCGGGGTGGGTGTCCCTCATCCTGTGCTCTGTCTTCTGCCCGCCACATGACCAAGCGCCTGGGATGGGCTCCTGCGGGCCTGGGAAGGCATCCCTGCTTGGCCGGGGCCAGGAGCTCAGTTTGCCAGGCCTCAGGGCGGACACCCCTGCCCTGTGCTCTGTCCTCCGGCCTGCCGCACTGCTAAACTTCCAGGATGGGGGTCCATCGGTCCCGGGGAGGCTTTCCTTGCTTGGCCTGGTTCAGAAGCTCTGACCGGGGCCCTGGGGTGGGTGTCCCCCATCCTGGGCACCGTCCTATGGCCCGCCACATGGCCAAGAGCCTGGGACGGGCTCCTGCAGGCCCGGGAAGCCATCCCTGCTCGGCCGGGCCCAGGAGCTCAGTTTGCCAGGCCTCAGGGCGGACACCCCTGCCCTGTGCTCTTTCCTCGGTCCTGCCGCACTGCCAAACTCTCAGGATGGGAGTCCATCGGTCCCAGGGAGGCTTCCCCTGCTTGGCCTGGTTCAGAAGCTCTGACCGTGGGTGCCCCCCGGGGTGGGTGCCTCGGCTCTGTCTTCTGGTCCATCACATGAACAAGCCCCTGGGACTGGCTCCTGCGGACCCAGGAAGGCCTCCCCTGCTCAGCCAGACACAGGAGCTTCGACCCGGATTGGGGTGCCGCCAGTCCCCAGGGTGCCGCCAGTCCCCAGGGTGGACAGCCCTGCCCTGGGCTCTGACCTCTGGCCTGCCACACTGCCAAACACCCGGGACGGGGTCCTTTCGGCCCGGGAAGGCTTCCCTTGCTTGGCCTGGTTCAGAAGCTCCGACTGGCGCCCAGGCAGGCCCAGGGGTGGGCACCCCCCCATCCTGGCTCCGTCTTCCAGCCCACTGCATGGCCAAGCCCCTGGCACAGGCTACCGTGGGCCCAGGAAGGCCTCCCCTGCTCCGCTGGGCCCAGAAGCTCTGCCCGGGCCCCAGGGCAGACACACCTGCCCTGGGCTCTGTCCTCTGGCTTGCCACACTGCCAAATAACCAGGACAGGGGTCACTCAGGCCTGGGGAGGCTTCCCTTGCTTGGCCTGGTTCAGAAGCTTAGACTGAGGCCCTGGCAGGCCCTGGGTGGGTGCCCCCCATCCTGGGCTCTGTCTTCGGGCCCACGGCATGGCCAAGCCCCTGAGACAGGCTCCTGCGGGCCCGGGAGGTCTCCCCTGCTCGGCCAGGCCTAGAAGCTCCGACTGGGACCCAAGGCGGACACTCCTACCCTGGGCTCTGTACTCCGACCTGCCGCACTACCAAACACCTGGGATGTAGGTCCATCAGGCCCGAGGAGGCTTACCTTTCTTGGCCTGGTTCAGAAACTCAGACTGGGGCCCGGGTCCCACCAGGCCCCAGGGCGGACACCCCTCTGGGCCTTGTCCTCCAGGCCTGCCGCTCTGCCAAACTCCCGGGGAGGCTTCCCCTGCTCGACCTGGTTCAGAAGTTCTGACCGGAGCCCCGGCAGGCCCCAGGCTGGGTGGCCCCCGGGATGGGTGCCTGGGCTCCGTCTTCTAGCCCGCAACATGGCCAAGCCCTGGGACGGGCTCCTGCGGGCCTGGGAAGGCCTCCCCTGCTCGGCCAGGCCTAGGAGCTCTGACCAGGCCCTGGGGCCCCGCCAGGCCCCCTTGGCAGACACCCCTGCCCTGGGCTCTGTCCTCCAGCCAGCCGCACTGCCAAACACCCGGGACGGGGGTCCATCGGGCCCGGGAAGGCTTTCCTTTCTTGGCCTGAGTCAGAAGCTCCGACTGGGGCCCAGGGGTGGGGCACCCTCACCCTGGGCTTCATCTTCCGGCCCACTGCAAGGCCAAGCCGCTGGCACAGGCTTCCATGGGTCCGGGGAGCCCTCCCAGGCGCGGTCGGGCTCAGGAGCTCTGACCCAGCCCGCCGGGCCCCGGGGTGGGCACCCCAGTCCTGGGCTCTGTCCTCCGGCCTGCCGGACTGCCATGCATATGAAGGGATCTAAATGTTGATACAATTATATATGTGAATTTATGTATGTACATCTTATGTACTTGAATGTGGCTCTAACTCACCTATGGCAGATGCAGAGGAATGGAAAGCCACTGCCATGTTTTTCGATTTACCTGTAATGTGAAAACTCAATAAAATACATTAAAAAAAACTTCAACTCCACAGGCAGAGATCTGGAAAAATATCTTGATGTAAAAGCTAGAGGACCTGCAACTCAATTCAAACATGTCTTTTATCTCTCAAATGATTCCACCAGAGACTACTTTCTTCCAATGCTCTACTTTGCGGATGACTTTGCCAACTTAAGGAATAACCACTACTAGTTGGAGTATCTGAAGGATGTGTTTGTGTCAAATAAGCATGAAAATATGACATTTTAAAATAACTAATCGTATGTGGTTCCTGTTTGCTCACTGATACTCTGATGATGTAATTTGTTATTAAACAGACTTAAAGTCTGACATTGATAAGGTTTTGTATCCATGATAGTGTCAGGTGATTTAACTATATTGTTAAAGTTGTCTCTGTCTAATGACTAAAGTGAGGTGAAAGACGTTTCATGGCCATGCTAACTGGGATGCACGCTTTCTAACAATGCTGTGTGCATGAGATGCTGACTGTCTAAAGTGTCCTTATAAGTATGCTAATGTTACATAAGCTATTTATGTGCCTGTGGATGTGCTGTTTGGCAGTGATTCTTTGTCAGTTACTTGTTTTGATGCACTCTTGTGTATGTGATGGTGTAGATGGGCTAGCTAAAATTGTTAAGGGCTGGATGGTGTGGGGGGCATGGCCAACTGCCGATCGTAATGGCCGCAGCCTAGAAAAACTTTGACCGGCTGCATGAAATACCCTCGTAAATCCGTTAAATCATTCGACTAAACTGCCAAAGCCCGACTGTGATGTGTGCTGGAAGCTAGCAGTGCTTGGGTGGATGGAGATCTGCCTACGAGGAGTTCCCAGGGGCGCGTGATTGCTAGCGGCCCAGTAGAGACATCCGGACAGCGCGAGGACGTGACAGAGTGGAGCTGACCAAGAAACGAGTAAGCGTCGTCTGACGCCTCACCGGGAGACCGCGGCTTGGCAGGCCTCGTGTAAAGACCCGGAGCAAAAGGATCCACACCTGCGACCCCGGAGGGTGCTTCCAGATTTCAACGCGCAGCAGTAGCCCCAGAGGGGATGGAGAGGTGAGGGGTTTGCCAGAGACCGAGAAAAGGGTAGAGGCCCGAGGGCGGTCTAGAGGAGTGACTCTGGGGAAATTCGGGAGAGCCCTGAATATAGCCACACAAGCAAGGGGGGTGAATGCAAGACCACACCGACCACACCTTTTCATTCCTCTCGCCATCCCCTGAAAAACTGGGAGACAAGAGAGAGCCTCCCCCTCCGGGACACCGGATGAAACATCTGGATGAGTGGGCGCTTTTGGGGCTAGACTGCGGAAATGGTTTTGCATTGCAGAGAGTGGTGTAAGACCCAGGACAGCCAGGTGAATGACCCAAGTAGTAACTGAAGCTGGTACGTGGCGCTGCACAACATAGGGAGCAGGGAAGACTGTGCTCCACACAACAGCGGCTTTCTGGGGAGAGGTGGTGAAAGCAGTAGGGGGGTGTGAGGTCCCAACATATTGCAGGTGGCTGCCTAATCTCTTGTGGGCGACGGACTGCCCATCCACCCTCCCTTCCCCGTTACCCCATCCAACGAGTTGCAAGAGCTGGCGACACGAGGTGTGGCAATTATAATCACCACAGCAGTGGAACAAGTCACAGACCACCAGGGAGAGGGTACTCTGAGCCACAGCAGATTTTGGGTGGAGCATGGTGTGGATTGGGGGTCTTGACAGGCCACAGGTGGCTGTTTCACCCCTGGTAGGCGGTGGGCCACCCTTCTTCCCTCCCACCCACCCCCCGTTCAAATGATTAGCGAAGGCGCTCCAGAATGACTACAAAGGGGCACCGGACAGCTCTCCAAATGAAAATGGACAAGTACGCCCAAACAAGAGTAGAGACCCACATAGGGGAAGGAGACACTTGCACTCACCCCAGCCAGATGCAAAGCACATAAAGGACGACTCTCCAACCCTGCAAGATATTATGACTTGGCTGCTATACAAAATGTGCAAACCTCCCTGGAAAAAAAGATCAATACGGTCTCAATGGAGGGGTCCTTGATACGAGCTGATCTGTGAAATATGGGGGCACGGGTCAAGGAAAACGAAGACTCTATCGCTGCACTCCAAACTGAAACGAAAGCTCTCCGAATTCAAGTAGGGGAATTGAAAGAACTGACACAAGTGTTGGAAAACAGAATGGGAGACGCCGAAGGCAGCTCTAGGCGAAACAACGTTCGCATCCTTGGTGTCCCGGAGAGAGCGGAGGGCCCGGCAGTCGACCTGTTAGTGGATGACCTGATCCTCCAACATCTCCAACCTAAACCTTGTAAAACTATTTCTCTGTGGAATGTACTCATCGGGTGCCGGGAGCAGCGCCACAACCAGGAAATTCCCCACGTCCAAGTACAGCCCGAATCTTTAATTTCACGGATAGGGACGTGATACTACAGGCGGCTCGCACTGCACCCCTGGTGAAATGGGAAAACAACACGATCACGTTCTTTCCGGACTTTACCCTTCGAGTTCAAAGAATGAGATGCTCATTCTTAGAGGTGAAGAAAGATCCGAGGGAAAAAGGACTGAAGTATGCAATGCTCTTCCCGGCCAGACTGAGGGCTGTGGCCAACAACAAAACTTGGTTCTTTGAAACTCCGGAGGAAGCCTGGTCTGGGCTGGAGGGATGGCGAACAGTCAGCCAGGGAGGAGCTGTGAGAAGAAAGACAACAGAGAAAAAAAAAGGTGTCACACCGAGGAGGACCACCACAAGATGTCTCCGTGAGTCAAACAGGGAGGCAGGAACGTTCAGGGACAGATCGTCCAAAATGAATGATGCCATGGCTTATCTAAGGGCGAGAAAATTAGTCAGGGGAACAGTATAATAGGTAATCTGGGGGAGACCTTCCTGGGGCATATTGGTCTTGGAACTTCCAGAAGAAACTTTCCATGGTAAAGAAGCCATAAGAACTCTAAATTGAGCGGATATTAGGCTAGACTGGGACGCAGTTTGGCAATGAATACACAAGGTTAAGTAGGGGGGGATGAATGGCCGGGTCTGCGGCTTCCGTTCCCCAAAAGTTTAAAATGTGTTCGGGGTTAGAAGCACCCTGCATTGTTGGGGTGGCGGGCAGTTTAAACCCATAGTGCAGGGAGGCAGGGAGAGGGGACAAGTTAGGGATTGGAACTGTTTTATTCGTATACGTTTTTGTCATCCACGACAACTGTATCAACAACGGACAAGGACTGATGACTTACCACACATCAGGCTGTCCCTATATCCTTGGGTTAACCTAGACCGAACGTATGCCTATGAACGCTTTAAGAACTGACCACAATGATTCCAATCACTCAGTCGGCCTCCAAAGACCAGATGCCTTGGCCCCCCTGGGTACAAATAAAGGGTTCAAAGTACTTTCCTGGAATGTAAACAGGCTGGGGGACAAAATAAAAAGGGGGATAGGCCTCCAATACTTAAAAAGACATGCACCAGATGTAGTCCTCCTACAAGAAACGCATATCCAGGGAACACAATATGGTGCACTCAACTGATCGGGCTATAAATTAATTGCGCACTCCGGATACACTAGGGGCACCAGAGGAGTCAGTATATTAACAGGCACATCCTTTCCCTTAACGAATCCAAGGGTTACACATGACCCACAGGGAAGATTAGTGGAGGTCTCTGGTGGTTGGGAGGGTCACACCTTCAATATAATATTGGTGTACATTACCCCAAGACAACAATCCCTGGTCTTGCCGGAGCTAAGGGCTCTTCTCCTGAATCACCCAGAAAGGGTTGTGGTGATTGGGGTGAATGTAATGCGGCCATGTCCCTGACGCTTGACCGTTTACCTCTGTGGCCACAAGACCAGGCAGGTACAGCATTAAGTGACTTTGTGTCTGCCATGGGTTTACACAACATTTGGAGGGGTCTCAACCCAAACTCACGACAATATACATATCTCTTGAAGGCTCATGGTAGTATGTCACGCACTGATTATTTCTTCACGCTGGGCCAACAGGCACCCCATTTCCGAGAAGCTTATAATTTGGCTCATAAGATTTCAGACCTCTCTCCAATCTGTGTTCATTACGAAATCGCAGAACCTAGACATATATAATTGGGCAGGATCAATCACTGGTATTTTCAAATCCCCACGATCAGGTCTAAGATCCAAGAAGCAACGGATCAGTATATTATCGAAAACACTGGCATCGTAAACTCAGCTTGCGTCCTCTGGGAGGCATACAAAGCAGTGATCGGGGACCAGGGCATCTCTTTAATAGCGGGTGAAAAAAAGCACAAACGTACACAATTAGACGCAATAGAACGAGACAACCAAGCTCTGGAGGTTCTCCTGATCACTAATAATGAGGCAGGGGTGAAACACCGTCTTCCACTAAAAAAGGCTGAGTTCAAGTTGATCGCCGAGGAGGCAGCAAAAGCCAGATATCAGTCGATGCAACAAAACCTCTATGAGGTGGGAGATAGAGCAGAAAAGTTGCTGGCGTGGCTAGATAAAAAATCAGAGGCCTCCAGGTGGGTACAGGAAGTGAGGAAAGGAGATGGAACCACTGTCCAGGAAAGGGAGTCAAATCGCTGAAGCGTTTGCGGACTATTATGAGTACCTCTATGCTTCAGACTCCAACACCACAATCATTGAATCACGGGCGTTACTGGCTACGCTCCAGTTGCTGTGCCTTGAGTCGGAGGAAAGGGACCTCTTGGAGCAGGACTTGGCAGACTCTGAGACAGCCAAGGCGATCAGAGATCTCAGATCAGGTAAAGCCGGCGGTCCCAATGTTCTGCCAATTGAATTATATAAAATAACATCTACCAAAGTGCTACCCCTGCTACATAATATGTTTAATGAAAGCTATAATAATTGGATACTCCCTAGAGATCAGCAAATAGCTAGTATTGCTGTGATTTCAAAGTCGGGCAAGCCCCCTAATGAGTGGGGCTCGTACAGGCCGATCTCTCTTTTGAACGCTGAGTCAAAAATCCTGGCTAATCTTTTGGCAAATCGCCTGCTCCCGGTGATCCACTCTCTGGTTCACTCTGACCAATCAGGCTTCATGCCGAGACGCAACGCAGCTCTTAATCTTAAGACGACTGCACGGGGTGATAGGTAGAGCCGCGACTATTGAGAGGATGTGTTAGAGTGTCTCTAGACGCACACATGGCCTTCAACAAGGTGGAATGGCCATTTGTATATGCAGTATTACAGAGACTGGGCTTTGGGCCAAAAATGTTAAATTGAATTAAATTCTTGTATGCGGAGCCCTTGGCACAGATCTTGGTAAATGGGAATGTATCTACTGTGTTTGAGCTCCGGAGGGGAACAAGGCAGGGATGCCCGCTCTCCCCTCTGTTGTTCGCATTGGTCCTAGAGCCCTTGGCGACCAGGATTCGGGGAGATCCTATGATCCGTGGACTACGATGGACGCCAGAGTGGGGAGATAAAATGTTCCTATATGCAGACGATATCCTTATGTATGTAGCAAACCCGAGGGTCACGATTCACAGATGCTGCACATATTTGAGCTGTTCTGTAAGTATTCGGGGTCCACAATTAACTGGGGCAAATCAGTGATATATGTCCTAGCAGGAAGTCGGCCTTCACTCCCCAGTGGATGTCAACTCCAAATACATATAAAAGGGTTTCGATATTTGGGCATATACACCACTAGAGACCCCACAAGTTTTTATGAACAAAACTTGGCTCCAGCAATGAACAGCCTGAAACGTGATATCCAACACTGGTGCTCGTTGCCGCTGTCCCTTTTGGGTAGAGCGGCACTTTTTAAAATTATGGCACTGCCCAGGTTCCTCTATGTGCTTCACAACACGCCCTACCCAGTACCCTCACAGTATTTCCAGCAAATAGATGCAGCTGTATGACAGCTTTTGTGGGACAGGGGAACGTCACAAATCTCATTAGCAAAGCTGATCAGGGGATGGTACGATGGAGGTATTGCACTTCCTTCACTCTGACACTACTACTGGGCAGCCCAACTCACAGTAATCAATCACAGGATACATAAACCCCAGAATGAACACGCATACCGGATGGGCCGCCATAATATGCTACCAGGCGGATATCTTAGGGCACTATAAGGGGGAGGTGCGGTTCCTTCCACCCCCCCTGTTATGTTTCATATAGGTACCCTAATATAGGCCCGGGTAATATCATACACCTTCACCTACATTACCCCCCTTATAATACACAGTAACGAGCCTTTAGGATTGAACCTTCACCTAGTTCTAGTCCTGGGTGCAGAAGGAGGGTTTTTCCTGAATAAAAGCGTCCTATAACTTCATCAATGGACTCATACAGTTTGAATGAATATTCATGAGGGTTCTTGGAAACCAGGCAGGGGCTACACCACCTACCCCACCATATCTACGTACAAGGTTCATCCCATAAAATCCAAAAATGTCTAATACATGAAACAAGGGACAAAGAAACTCTAGATACTTTTTGTATAAATACAGCACATCTTGCTAGAGTTGTTAGAGGAAACCGAGACTTCCAGGCGGACACACTGACCAGAGACGTTGAGGCTCCTACATGCAGACGCTCCAGCTGACAGCGGTCTAACACATCCCTTGCGGGGTGTCCAACTCGAGACCAGGACGGGGTCCCACACTCTCTCACTTCAGGTAATGGGGTTAGACTAAATCCTAGAGGGATACTTGGCTTCACGCGTACTCACAGGCTAGGTACACTTATGTACATCTAAAAAGGCATCATAGGAGTACGCACACTTTGATCCTGCATTTTATATTCATATATTTATTCATGCTTATTGCAAGATGGTAGAACTATACTATACTTTTATATTCACTGTACTGCTAATCATATTTATCTGCTAATGTCTAATGGTTGTAGCACCACGTCTATTTTGCACTAGAAGAACAACTGTGCAATAAATTCTTATTGTAACACGCCCAACTGTTTCTTCTATGTAAACTCTCTGAGACCGAATAAGCGAGCACGAGTGACGGAGCGAAAAGTAGTACATTGTTTCCACGATCCTGAGGGATCAGGGTTGTCATGTTCTAAGGTTGCCAGAAACTATTCTCTACCCGATAAGAGGAGATCCTAGTGGCACTGTGAGCTAGCTAATACAAACAGGCTAAAATTCTCAGTGGGGGTGCTCAGAGCCGGTGTGCCACCAAACCCACAGTTTATGTTATCCAAATGCGCAGGTCCTGTATGGGTAATATAGGAACTACACGACACCCCCGACTTCAACTACACTCCGAATTTGGCAAGAGGGTACCAGGGCGCTGGGCTGGCACGCTGACTTACCTTGATGACTCCCTTGTGGGACTCAAAGAGGCTGGGCCTGTTGATACACCAAGCAGGTTTCAACAAGTGGCACACGATTTGGATCTCGAGGGTGGGAGATCTCTGGGAAAGGGGGGACATCAAGACCTTCTCGGCTCTACAGAAGTAATACCAGATGCCACAATCTGCCATTTTTAGATACCTTCAAATTACCCATTGCACTGATGGCGACAATATCCAAGGGGACAGTACTGCCAGAGGCCTTCCCACTCGAGGATAGGCTACAGGATGATTATTTAACTATAAAAGCAACATCGCTGGTATACCGTAAACTTATTAACAATCTCCCAGACCCCCTGACGATGCTTTGGAACAGGTGGGAGGGAGACTTGGGTGCTCTTTATGACGAGGAATGGGTGGAGGCCATGGCCTCCCCCAGAGAGGTGGCATGCGCTTCAGACTAATACAGCTCAAGATTCTACACAGGGCCTACTATGCATGTACCACCTAGGTGAAAATGGGGATGCTTACCTAGCCACTATGTAATAGAGGGTGTGGACAGGAAGGTACCTTCTTCCACCTGTTGTGGGAGTGCCCACCACTCCAACAGTACTGGGCAGCAATACCAATGACCATGAGGGAAGATTATAATGTAGAGGAGAATAAATCACTGAGATGGTGTCTGTTAAACATATGGGGCGACTCGGACCTTACAAACATTGAGAGCTTGTGGGTAACACTGGGATTCATGATTGCAAAACGTAATATTGCAAGGAAATGGAGAGCAATAGATGCCCCGACGGTGATGGAATGGAAAACGGATTTAGATTGGTGTATGCAGGCGGAAAGGGCGGTCTATGAGAGCAAGTGGTGCCCACAAAAATGGACACAGGTTTGGGGGAAATGGAATAGCTATCGGGGAATGTTGTGTAGTCCAATTACCAGACAGAATCAAGAACAAGAGACAATATAACTGAAGGTGATAAAGGGGCTGGGATGGGGGGGGAGGGGGAGAACCTGGAAGCTGTCAACTATTATAAGAAGATTGTTATTGATTTATCAGTCTGTTTGAGAATTGCCAGACTTTATGATATGTATCCTGTAAAGAGATTGTTTGTTGTTGTTTTAATAAAAATAATTATTAAAAAAAGGACTGGATGGTGTGAATGTCTCTCTGGTTTCCTTCCTGATTGCCCAAGGAAAGGATGATATGTCCCTGAGGCCCCAGTGCTACACTGCACTTAATATACATGTGAGGTGTCCTGTGTCTTCTTAAGAGGGTCCAAGTTAGGGGGGAAAAGCCACAGAGAGCAGAAAAAAAACCCTTGTCAATATTGGTAGTTTTTGATTGCAGATGATGAATGGTACTGGATTGCAGATGATCAATGGTACTGGAGCTGATAAGCAGAGCATCAACACTACACTAAGATAGAGTTGAGAAGCGAACAGCATTTATCTTCCAAGCGAGAGAAGCCACTCAGGAATACTGTTACAGAAAAAGAAAGCAAAATTAATCTGCAAAAAGCATCTGTGATGGAAGAATGTGAAGAAAAATATAGAGACAAGAGCATGGGGATGCTTCCTTCTCCGACCAATGCCTCCTAATTTATGGTCAGGAACAATTGACATCACAGGAAAAAAGTCTGGCACCAACCTAGACTTGGAAACTCTGATAGCAAACGCCAGAAAGGTGACCTGCTTCAATAGAAATGGATTTATGTAGCCAGAACTAATACTTCAGGAGAAAGGCATTTCACAGGAGTAAGAAGAACCACCCCATGTGTGATATCCTTCCTTTACTTCACGCTTGGGCATTTCATCAGCCAACTCTTATTCCCGGCGCTCCACATGGAACAAAATGATATACTGCCGGGAGAACACCAGCATTGACTGGGCAGAATGGGAAATGACTCCTCATTGCTTGTCGAGCATGATGGCCAAAGACGCGTTGCCTTCTCCTCTGCAAGAATGAGGCTTAACGACCACGCAACCACCTGTGGTCTCAATCCCTGATGGAATATATGTGTACTGATGTTGTTACAGCCTTTGGTCAGTGTGAGGAATGCATTGTACTGTTGGGGTACCTATGGGACATAAGGAGTCTCCCTACTACAAAATGTAATACTTAAATCAATAAATAGTATGAATAAATCCAAATAGTTTAAGCACCCCTCATTTTGGGACATTAACCCAAACTTAAGCAAAACTTTCGTAGCGGATGTAGTTCAATGAGCAGAGGAATTGGAGGCTGTGACTTTTAAGCAGACGTTGATGAATGCAACCTACTTTAGAAATAAGTATCTAAAACATGTCACACATCCCGTACGGACCCACTTCACATAACTGATCCTGCAAAATGCTCCTGTTGGACATCACAACTGCATAACATGATGTTTTATTAGGGTGTACAAAAATGTACACCAGTAGCGCTTAAAAAGAATCAACTGCAATGATAAGAACATGAAAATAAATATTTAAAACATAACTCTAGTTTCTCTTGATGAAAATTGTGTAATTTAAGCCTAAAAATTAAAATAACATTTTTCTCCAGATGTATATGCAAAAAAAAAAAATGAAACAACCTTAAATATTAAAAGATATCAGAAATATTAAGACTTTTAACAAAGATATTGCCAAGGGAATATTGATAAAAGCTACCAATGGACATTTGGAAAATGTTGACTATTTGCAACTTTGGCAAACGAAAAGCTCCTAGAACCTTTCTAGGCAATTAAAGAGCAAATAAAGGTCTCTGAAATGCAAAAATGGGATTGTAAAATACAGCATTCGAAACTCATTCGGTTTTTGTGGAAGAGTTGGCACATAAAATAACTATTTGCACAATATATGAATGTAAAACTAGTTTGCAATTTTGAGATGAGCTGTTGTAAGATTTTAACCCTTTCTGTGCCAAGGACATAACGGTTAGAAGATGGTGACCGCGGCAGACGTTCAGTAAAGAGATCCGTGACCGGCCAGGCAAAAATCCTGAAAGTAAGACGGAGTGGCGTTCTCCGGGCCTGGTTGCTTACTGCCCGGCCGGCGACTTGACCCCCTGGGTATAGCGGAGGGCTCTGACTCTGGAAGAGCCCCGAAAACAACAACTTAGATTGTGTGCGGGTCCCCGGTCTTGCCTGAAGTAACGGGGGCCCAGGAACGCTGAGTGAAACGCTGCACACTGAAAGGAGTAGGCAGCACGGACGAGTGCCCCTACCTGGAAAAGAATCCTCAATCCCGCCGTGAATTGGGCATTGGCAACGGATCCGAGCTCAGGCTGCAGGCCTGTTGAGCAGAGCTCTGAGTGACAGAGCGTCTGAAGTGAGGGGCTGACATCGCAAGAGGTGAGAAGAGTGCAGTGGACCTCCGCATGTACGGGAAGTGACTTGCTGGGCCGTCAGGGGGAAGACACAGAGACACCAACGGGACAGCTCCAAGGCTTGGGCCCTGCAAAGTGATTGAGGGACGAAGCACCAGCATTGAGCGCTAGTTAGCGGAGACTCCCACGATGGCGGCCGAGTGGAGGCCCCCCAGTCGGGTCACATTGCTGCTTGGAAGGTTGCGGCTGTCGCGGAGTGCAGGAGAGACTGGAATAAAGAGCCGCTTGGGAACCCCATCCCAAACACGCCACTGACTGGAGAGGAATTTAAAAGGAAATGGGCCATAACCTGCTATTGCGGTGGGAGTATGGAGGAGTCCCTGGTGAAATATTACCAGGAGGAGGGGACCGCTTGGAGACTGAGTACTGGCCTGCTGGGGAACACGACTACGAAGACCAGGAAATATTGGGAGCCCTCTAATGGGTCTCATGGCGAGCTTGGTGCAGGATTAAGAGGCGGGGAGGAGCAGAGGCACTTGGTGAGAAGACAGAGGGGCCTTTCTCTATAGGGACCTGGGGACCCGACGGAAGGAAGTGGCAAGACTCCTGAGAGAAGGTTTGGGCGGTGAGGGCCCCTGGCCTGTGTGCGTGCTCACCCTTCCAACTATAAAGAGGCAGGAGTAGCCTGAAGAACCGTCTGGAGTACAAGGGACTCCAAGCCAAGTGACACCTAGGGCCCCAGGATGCCAAAAGTGATGTGCAGAGTGCTATAGAGGGAGCCGAGTGGAGCGCTGTTGAAGATCCCAGCACGAACTGGGGCAGGGAACAGTCGCAGCACGTGGCTCATGATGGTGTACCCGCTATGGTGAAATTACAGACACTGCAAAATATTTAAAAGATTGGGCCTTCTCTGTGCCATTAGTGAGGCGGTGTTGGTAGTTGACGTCCAAAACAGTGTGGGGGGCAGCATGTGGAGGAAGAACCTGAACAGCATTCCCAAATCAGGGGAAACACCCGAGAAGTTAGTCAACTGTGAACCACGAGAGCCACTTCCCCGACTACAACTAGGTGATGACCCAAGCACAACGGTGACATAGGGGGCGGGGCTGAACTGCGGAGTTCTTTTCTGGAAGCAGGAGGATCCAGTTGCGGCGCTGAACGACGATAGTAAGTCTCATCTAACGAAACATTAGACACTGCTGAAAGTGCCGTGCTCTGCAAATCAGTAACCAAGATGGGTAAGCCCAGACCCAAACAGGGGAGTGGACCGCCGGACGCTGGTGAGCCTCCCAATGGTAACAAAGTTACTAAAGCGATAGAGATGGATGTCGCAGAGGCCCCCCCCGAAGGGGGCCTCGAGGGCCGGTGCCATAACTGACATGAAGCACTGCAAGGATCCGTTTCTGGGCGCCCTAGAGCGCCTAGAAGCGGAACAATGTAGCCCCGCGCCCTCCCCATGGGTGCCAGAGAGGTGCCAGGCCACCGTCCAATGGGGGGGCCTGGCGAGGTACAAACTCCCCAATGGGGGGAACACCAACAACAAGGCGGGAAAGTGTGGGGGGGATATACGCCGCCGCTACCCCAGGTAGCTCCTATCATCATGGAGCAGGGGAGCGGCGCACCAAGGTATTTTTGACGTTTTACCTGATGATCAAGGCTGGAGAGGCAAAGCTCTGCGTGTCGACCCAACAAAGTCCTGGTGCAGTGGGTGTCTCCGGGAACACCTTGTGATCACGGCCTTTCCATAGCGTCCCGCCGTGTGCAATCCTCGGGAGCGGCGGCACCGTCCTCAAGCTTTGGTGCGCCTTTTCCTCATCCCCTGCGCGGTAAAGTGGCATAGACGTGCGGCGGCACTGGGCTCAGGCGCTTGGCTTTGGTGCACCTCTTCTCTTCCCTTGCGTGGAGAAGCGACGAAGGTGTGCGGCGGGCCTCACAAAGTAGGCCAGCGACAAAGGAACCATCTGCCATAGCAGTAAGAGCTCCCGGCGGGTGCAGCAGTTTACCGTCCCTTCGTTTAACTCCCAGCTGGGAAGGAAGCAGCCGCCTGCCCGCGCCAATTTGTCCTTCCTTGTGGCCCCCCTTTGTGCTTAAAGGCAGCAGCGATGCACTGTGCGGCCCCAGAGAGCCGCCTGCCATTTTTAGTCAGCCGTATGCCTCCGCCTGCCCGCTCCACCCCTCCACTCAATTGCAGAGCGGGTAGGTATGGGGCAAGAAAAAGCGTCCCGCAACCGGGATCTCCAGTCGTCTGTGGCAGCGACCGCATGCCTCCAGCAACCGTCTTCACTCGGGAGTTGCCGGGTTTGGTGGCTGTGCAGCTCCATGAGAGGGATTGCATTCGAGCCCGCCCAAAAGAAGCTTCCGGGCCCGACTTCACATTGTCACGGCAACATTATTGCAAAGTTCCTAGCCCCTCCCAGAACTCTTGAGCCACTGACGATTTAAAGGGGACAGAAGCATTTTGGTTTAAGGATTATTGATGCAGTCCTAGTGGAATTCGCCCACCACACCAAACAAATGGTAAGGGCCAGCAGTTGGGGTGATCCCAGGTACGGTGGCAGCGGGGTGCGCACGAGCAGCACATTCTCCCAAATATTAATAATAATAAATAACAAACGCCCTCTAGGATTTTACAGAGGTGCTACTGTGGTGTGAAGGTTGCCAACTAACACTAGCAAAGGCAACCATAGCAGTGTCCAGCAGGCTGCAGAACCAGCAATTCGAGGAGCACACACTGCCAAGAAAGGCAAGGTCCTCAGCCAAGCAAGCAGTAAAGACAATCAGCTTTTGTTTGGTGCATAAGGAGGGCGGCAGCACCCCGCTCAGAGGCACACGCCATGGAGGGCCAAGGCATAAGCGGGCAGCCACAGGATCTAAGTGAGTTACTTAGGAAAATTCGGGCTGCATCTGAGGTCCATGGGACCAGCTGGCTGCAGTCATACTTGGGCCAAGACGAGGGAGAAGGAACAAGTGACCAATCAATAGGGGATGCCACCGTGCCAGGACCCAAGAAAAGATGGAGGACGGCGCCAAAACCACTACGGTCAGTGGCACCCAAAAGAGGAACCCAGAAGAAAGACCTGCCGCCTGTGGCAAACCCGGCGGTGGCAGGAGCCAACAGTGACGCCAGCAACAAGGGGTGAGCATATTGGTGCAATTGTACAGGAATGCTTGAAATCAATGGCACCCCTGTTGCTTAAGGGGCTGGTGTCACAGGGGGCTGAGACCACAGGGGTGCAAACTACAGCGGGAGTATCAGGGTTACCGTGGCATTTGATAGACCTGGGCTGCGCGTGTCAAGAACGCTTGCAAGGGCAGGCCTCACAAGAGGCACGGGGTGAGCTAGGATCCCCCTTTGCTGCATGGGGCAACGCAAGCACATCAAGCGAACCAATTAGAATGGCTTTAGCTCCAGAAACTTACACCAGACCCTCGCCAAGTCCGGCATCAATGACCACAAGGGCCACAGGTTTAGCAAGCCTTATCCCGTAGGCACTGAAGGAGAGGATATGGAGGAAAGAATTTATTGATATTTTCTCACTACTAGAGATACAATTAGATGGGTTGGACCTGACAGTTTGCGACAAGAAGGATGATGATAGAAGGGAAAGGAGAAGGGAAAGGAAGGAGAGGAATTTTTATAATTGGCTGGACGCATTTAGAATAATGGCGTGCATAATAGTGGAGAAATTCCCACGATGCGCAGCAGACCTATGGTTATACGAGGCCAACATCCATGGGGCACAGAGGCAGTTCCCAGGGGATGCGTGGTTAGAATATGACAAAGGTTTCAGGTTTAAGATGCAGACACACCCAGAAATGGTATGGAATGAAGAGGATGTGTCTGGCTTTATACATAAAATGATGGGGAAGTAAAAACTTGGGTGGGAAAGAGTGAGCAGCCCTTTTGGGGCTCCTTCTACAAAGTATAAGGCAAGTCCCATAGGCCCAAACAATTTAACACATGGAAACCCTCACCCTCCAGCGGGCCGGAGTCAATCTGCTGGAAATACGACGCCAATGAGTGCACTTGGGGAGCTTCATGCAAATTTCAACACATATGTTCGTGTGTGGGGGAGGGCACCCGGCAGCAGGGTGCCGACGCAAGAAAGAGCATAGTGGGGACAAGAGAGAGAAGAAAAGAAAACAGGGACATAGAGAGGTTTTGGGGGACCCAAAGGGGTTGTACCACTACCGGTTAGCCAGGTCCCTTATCAACACACAGCGACTCCGCAGGCTAGCCAACAAGTATCACAACAAGATAGATGCTGCAGTCCTATTGCAAGGGTTTGAGGAGGGGTTCATTGTACAATTTGAAGGCTCCCTCCCCCTGGGCGGCGCAAACAACCTAAAATCACCACTACCACACCCAGATGTGGTCCGCAAAAAACTGGAAAAAGATAAATCCTTGGGTAGGATACAGGGCCCCTTGCCGCCTCACTTGATAGAGGGGTTGGTAGTCTCACCACTGGGGGTAGTTCCCAAAAAGGAGCCAGGACAGTTCAGACTAATTCACCATCTATCCTTCCCTGGGGGGACGTCAGTAAATGACGGGATCTATGCCAAAGCTTGCTCAGTGCGATACTCTACAGTCAACAACGACATCGACTTAGTACGGTCTGCAGGACAGGGGGCCCTCATGGCAAAAGCGGACAAAGAGTCAGCCTTCCGTCTCTTGCCGGTACATCTCACCAGGTTTCACCTCTTGGGTTTCCAGTGGAAGGGGGCCCTGTACATCTATAAAGCAACGCCTACGTGGTGCGCAGTGTCCTGCGCATACTTTGAGCAATTCCACACCTTTCTAGAATGGTCCCAGCACAACAGGCACCCCTTGGCGGGTAAACTGCACTACCTAGATGACTTTTTGTTCACAGGCCCCGCCTGGCAGCATTCCAGGGGTTTGCTGGGTAGTTAGGGATCCCGCTGGCAGCTGAGAAGACTGTAGGCCCCGCTACAAAGATCACATTTCTGGGGATAGAGCTACACATTCAGTTGCGGGAACAGCCATATTACCAGAGGAAAAAGTGAGGGATTACAGAGAAGAGGTAAGGGGCCTCTGCAGTTGCAACAAGGCAACCCTCCGCGACCTCCAACGGTTGATTGGCAAACTCAACTTCGCTGCAAAGGTTATCCCCGCGGGAAGGGTTTTCACCAGGCGCTTAACCCAGCTAACAGCAGGACTCACTCACAAACACCACCACGTCAAGCTTGGAGCAGGGGTCAAACAGAACCTGCTCATGTGGGACACATTCCTGACTGATTTTAACGGTGTCCTAATCTAGCGAGAAGGCTGGGTGACAGCCAGGCAGATAGCCCTGTTTACAGACGCTTCAGGTAGCAGAGGCTTCGGGGTAACACTGGGGGACAAATGGTGCACAGGCCAAGCAGGTGGCACAAGCAGGGCACCACTGGCAACATTACATTCCTTGAATTGCTCCCCATAATAGTGGCCCTAACTGTCTGGAAGCAGGAACTGAGGAACATGAAATTGACGCTGTGGTCAGACAACAAAGGGGTGGTGCAGGCTATCAATAGGGGATCGGCAAGGTGCCCTGACACACTTAGACTAATGCGGCAATTGGTTACATTCTAGCTGGAGGGGTACGTAGACCTGAAGGCCTGTCATGTACCAGGGGAGGAGAACGCAGTGGCGGATACCCCTGTCAAAAGCACAGATGAGCAGGTAAAGGGAATTGGCCCCGGGGTGGACCAAGTAATGACCCCCTTTCCGGAACAGCTGTGGGGCCTGGCGGGATAGACTTGTCAGCGTTAGTGAATTAAGCCCTTGACCCGGAAGCTGCCAGGCGCTTCAAAAAATATGCAGGGACAGTGATGCAGATAGGAGGAATCCAGACACTGGAGGACATGGGAGAAACACGAAGAGCAGTTGAGCAATTTATCCAGTGAGCATTCACCAACAAGAAGTCCAGATCATGGACACAGGCCCACCTGTCCGCCATCGCCCATTTCACTAAGATTTACACTGCCCAGGACCCCACAGCGTCCCTGTACATTAAGGCAGCGATGAAAGGGTGGAAGCAGGCAGAAGGGGTAAAGGCAGACGCAAGGCGTCGAACAGACTTCACAAGATTATGCCAGCTTATCGACATGCAAAAGTATGCAACAAGGGACAGCTTTGAGCTCCACCTTTTCAGGGCAGCCTTCTCCACAGCATTCTTTGGAGCCTTTTGAATCAGTGAACTAGTGGTACACAGGAAGGACAGGCCAGCAGGGTAGTGCCTGCAGGTGGCCAATGTCAGACCCAAAGCAGCCGAGGTTGAGCTATTACTAAGGTGGTCAAAAACGAATCAGGCCAGCAAGGGAGCGGTAGTACAGCTAAAGTGCATCAAAGATCACAGATACTGCGCAGTTTGCGGTTTTCTCACATACATGTTGACACGTCCATCAGGGGAAGGCTCGCTTTTCAAACATCAAGATGGGAGCCACTTAAGCAAGTTTCAATTCACAGCATTTATGTGCCAGATAAGGCAGGGCTACCCCCAGCGGCCTTTGGCTCCCACTCTTTTAGGATTGGCGCAGCAACATCAGCAGCACAACACGGCATGACAGGAGCAGGGATACAATAAGTAGGCAGATGACGGTCCAGGGGATACAGGACCTACATCAGACCCCAGTTACTGTAGAGCCTTCCCTCAGGACAGAAATGGTGCTACAGCAGGAGAATCCGGCTGGCATTTGTGACTATTGTTTCAGCAGGAAAGCGCCCCCACCTAGTGTGGGTAGTGGGCCATTCGCATCCAGGATGCAGGCTTTGTGGCAGCGGGGGAGGGGGCACAGACTGACAGGAAGGCCAGTAAGCACATGCATCCGCTGGATGGGGCAACCAGGGATGAGATGGAATCAGCTACCAGCAGCCCTCAAAGACCTGCAGGCGGACACAGCTTGGCAACCGGACATTTTGATAATCCACCTTGGGAGTAACGACCTTGCCCAAAAGGGGAGGAAGGCCCTCCTCCAAGACATCCAGGTGGACCTCATGGGGGCATCCAAGTGCTTTGGGAGTACGACCATAATTTTGTCAGAAATGATCAGTAGGATGGTGTGGCGGGGAGCCGAGTCACACAAAGCAGTCGATAACTCAAGGAGAAAACTGAACATTGCAGTTAGCAAATTTTGCAAGACCAACGGCCTGGAAAGCATCAGGCATGGGCTCACCCACCCAGGCCGCGCAGAACTGTAAGGGCATGACGGGGTGCATTTATCGGAATAAGGGATGTGTGTTTTCTGGGATAACCTGTGGGGAAGCATTGGCCCTGGCAGGTTGCAAGTAGAGCAAAAAAAAAAAATGAGAGAAATACGGAGATTGGGGGGAGCCGCAGGAAGACATTAGCCTCCCTGACGGCGTGGCAGAAAAGTAATGGTACAATGGTTGGTTATGGAGACACACCGACAGGGCGGTGTGTAGGAGTAGGGCCACTCACGTTGGAGTGCCACACGGCAGGGTGAGTTGGCCTAACAAAAAAGGGGGTAGCAAATGGAGATGGAACTCGCAGCCCAGACCCCGCTGGACGGCAGGGCGCAAATGAGACAGACAAGGTAGCGAGTTGGGACCTAACTCCGGGGGAGAAGCTACCCCCACCCACAAAGAGCATGGAGACCAACCAAACAATGGTCTCAGAAGGGACAAAAAAGAGTGCGAGGACCACAAGGAATTAACCAGAGAACTTTTGGTGCCATTTACGAACTGGTGATGTGCATACAATGTACCGCAAAATAATATGTATGACACGCTGATATTTGAGTTATGACACAAAATATGGCAATTCGCAAATTATAATTTATGGCCAGGGGTCATACAAATTATGACCAAAGTATCCAAAGTATATGTATATAATCCTAATAAACTGAGGCCAATAACGACCACTATAACCACAACGCATGTTGGCTGCTTATTAGGGAACACGAGGTTGGTTTGTTTGTGGTATATGTACACTGGAATGGGCACAGTGCGGGGGTTATCGCAGAGGCCGCCCCCGAAGGGGGCCTCGAGGGCTGGCACCATAACAGATGCCGAGCCCTGCAAGGATCCAGTTCTGGGCACCCTAGAGTGCCTAGAAGCAGAACGATGTAGCCCTGCGCCCTCCCCACGGGCGCCAGAGAGGCGACAGGCAGTCCAATGGGGGGGCCTGGCGAGTTACAAACCCCCCTGTGGGGGAACACCAGCAACAAGGCAGGAAAGTGCGGGGGATTTAAGCCGCCGCTCCCCCAGGTAGCTCCTATCATCATGGAGGAGGGGAGCGGCGCACCGAGGAATTTTTGTCCCACCCACCCTCACCTAAGGAACAACAATGTCGCAATGCTTGACAGCAAACAAGCTTTTGCGGAAAAGTAATGGTACAATGGTTTGTTATGGAGACACACGGACAGGGCGGTGTGTAGGACTAGGGCCACTCACTTTGGGATGCCGCACGGCAGAGTGAGTTGGCCTAACAAAAAAGAGGGAAGCAAACGGAGATGGCACTCGCAGCCCAGAACCCGCCTGACGGCAGGGTACAAATGAGACTGACACAGTAACGAGTTGGGGCCTAACTCCAGGGGAGAAGCAACTCCGCACACGAAAAGAGCGTGGCGACCAACCAAACAATGGTCCCAGAAGGGACAAAAAAGAGAGAGAGGACTACAAGTAACTAACCAAAGAATGCCATTTAAGAACTGGTGATGTGCATACAATGTACCGCAAAATAATATGTAAGATATGCTGATATATGATTTATGACCCAAATGAACAAGTTACTTACCTTCGGTAATGATATATCTGTAAGAAACATTAGTAGTGATATATTCCTTACCCTAGAATTACCCCCAGGTGTCAGACTGGATCCGGAAAGTTTTTGTCTGCAGTACCCCTGCGCTTCAGTAGGTGGTGTTGTGCGGCTCCGCGTCCGTCGCTGGCGTCGTGGTCACCGAGATGACATCACGGCAGCTACTTAGACGACGCCCACGCGCGCTGACGTCAGTTCTGTACATGACTTTCCTCGGCAGGAACGCAGAGCCATGCAAGATACTGACCACTGGTGCATATAAACTAGGGCCCTGAAAGGGATGACCTAAACCCTAGAAATCAATTCGCAGAACGGGGAGGATGGGTGTTGCAGTAAGGAATCTATCACTACTAATGTTTCTTACAGATATATCGTTACCGAAGGTAAGTAACTTGTTCATCTGAAAGAAACACATAGTGATAGATTCCTTACCTTAGAATAGATACCCCAGCAATATCAACCCCGGTGGTGAGTCTGCGAACCAAGATCACACCAGAAAATCACGGAGAACAGAACGGCCAAAGCAGCCGTCTCGCCGGACTTGACCGTCCAGGTAATAATGCTTAGTAAACGTGTGCAGCGAGGCCCACGTGGATGCCTGACAGATGTCTTGCAGGGGGGCACCACGTCCCAATGCAGTAGTAGCTGCAGTTGCCCTAGTGGAATGAGCTTGCAGCCCCACCTGAGGCTCTTTTTTAGCACAAAGAATAACAGGCTTTGATACACAAGACGACCCAGCGGGAGATAGTCCGCTTGTGTACCGCCCAACCTTTCTTGGTGCCAACGTAGCCAACAAAGAGTTGGTCATCCACCCGGAACTGTTGTGTGCGGTTTAGATAAAACGAAAGCGCACGTTTTGGGCCAGCCGGTGGAGCCTCTCTTCCAGTCTAGAAGGGTGCGGAGGCGGAAAGAAGGTGGGCAAGGTAATGGTCTGCCTAATGTGAAAGGCAGTGACAACTTTTGGCAAAAAGGAAGGACGGGGCCTAAGCACAACCTTTTCCGAATGGACCGACAGAAAAGGAGGTTTACAGGAAAGATCCTGGAGCTCACTCACTCGCCTAGCGGAGGTGATGGCAACCAGGAAGGCAGTCTTCAAAGTCAAGAGACGAAGAGGAGAGTTGTGAAGGGGCTCGAAAGGAGCACACATGAGATATGTAAGAACGAGATTCAAGTCCCACTGTGGCATCACAAACGGAATAGGTGGTAAAAGGAAAGTAATGCCTTTGAGAAATCTATTTACAACAGGGGACTTGAAGATAGAGGGCTGATCAGGGAGCCTGAGAAAGGTCGAAATAGCAGAAAGGTAGCCTTTGATAGTGCCCAGAGGAGAGCACTGCCGGGCTAAAGAAAGAAGGAACAAAAGGACCTCAGAAAGAGGGGCAGAAAGGGAATCCACCGCCTTTGCTGTGCACCATGCCACCATGCCACAAATTTGTTCCATCTGCAGGCAAATACAACTTTAATGGCGGGACGCCTGGCTGCCAGAATGACATCACAAACTTCAGGAGGCAAGTCGAAAGGAATCAACTGCTGCCGCTCAATCTCCACGCAAAGAGGTGGAGGCTGGACAGGTACGGGTGGAGGACCGTTCCCTGCTGCTGCGATAGAAGATCCTCCCGAAGAGGCAGTTGGATCGGGAGATCGATGCTCATACTGAGTAGCTCGGGATACCAAACTCTTCGAGCCCAGTCCGGGGGCACAAGGATGACTTGGGCCCGGTCGCACCTGATCTTCTTCAGCACTCTGGGCAGAAGTGGTATAGGCGGAAAGGCATACAACAGACCGCAACTCCACTCGCGTTGAAAAGCGTCGCCGAGCGAGTGCCACCTTGGAAATTCCAACGGGCAAAACTGATGACATTGCGCGTTCTCTTTGGTGGCGAATAGATCTAACCAAGGCTCTCCTCAATGCTGAACGAGACCTTGTGCCAACTCAGAGTGAAGACGCCATTCGTGATCCATCATGCACTTGCGGCTGAGTTCGTCCGCCATGGCGTTCAGGGAACTTGCCAGGTGTTGAACCACCAGGAAAATGCCCTGATGTTTCAGCCATGTCCAGAGACACAGAGCCTCCTGAACTAGGGTCCGCGACCCCACCTCGCCTTGCTTGTTGCAGTACCACATGGGAGTGGTGTTGTCTGTGAACACCTGCACTACTCTCCCCTTGACAGTGGGAAGTAATGCCTTCAGTGCAAGTCGGATCGCCCGAAACTCCAGAAGTTTGATATGGAGCTTGGACTCTGCTGGAGACCAGAGGCCTCTGATCTCCGCCTCTCCCATGTGGCCGCCCCATTCCAGGAGGGACGCATCCATCACCACTGTATGCTTCGGTTGGGGAAGGGAGAGGGATCTGCCGTCGACCCAATGCCGGTTCGTGAGCCACCACTGCAATTGTTGTGCAGTGCCCTCCGAGATTCTGGACGTGATCGGACAGGCTTCCCTGATGCTGTGCACACTGGAACTTCAGGTCCCTCTGCAGAGCCCGCATATGCCATCTGGCATGATCGACCAGCAGGATGCAGGAGGCCATGAGGCTGAAAGATCGGAATTAGAGCCTGAATATCCCAGACTTGCTGTTAGGGTGGATAAACCCGAAAAAGCGTTGTATCCAGAACTGCTCCAATGAAGAGGAGCGTCTCAGAGGGAATCAGGTGCGACTTCGGCACATTGATGGAGAACCCCAGCGAATGCAAGAGGTCGGCTATAGTCTGGAGGTGGGAGACGACTGCCTGGTGCGAGTTGCCTTCAACAGCCAGTCGTCGAGATAGGGGAAGACTGAAAACCCTGATCTGCGCAGGTGAGCTACAACCACCGCCATCACTTTTGTGAACACCCGAGGGGCGCTGGTAAGGCCAAAGTGAAGCACGGTGAACTGGCAGTGTTTGTGGTCTACCGTGAACCGCCGGTGGGACAGCAGGGCTGGGATGTGGAAATAAGCATCCTGTAAGTCCAGCGCTACCATCTAGTCTTGTGGATCGAGGGCAGACAAGACCTGAGTTAAAGTCAACATCTTGAACTTCTCTTTGCGGAGGAAGCGAGTGACGTTCCGGAGGTCTAAGATAGGATGCAGGCCTTTGTCCTTCTTGGGTACCAGAAAGTAGTGGGAATAACAACCGCAACTTACTTCTGGCACGGGAACGCGCTCGATGGCCGCCTTGGCCAAGAGGGCCACAACAAAATTGCTGAAGAAGCACCAAGTGATCCCCCGACATGCGGTGGTACTGAGTTGGCATGGCTGGAGGCATAGTCTCGAAGGGGAGGGAGTAGCCACTTTGGACTATCTCTAAAACCTACCTGTCCGATGTGATGGTGCGCCACTGGGGGAGGTGATGGCAATGGCGTTTGATGGGCCTGAAAGTTTGGACTAGGAAGGTTTGGAGGCAGTGGTGGCTGGGGTGGAGGTGGACTGACCTGCCCGCTGGCCCCTCGGTCCGCCGCGGCATAACCCGCGTCCGTGCTGGGATTGTTGCTGCGCAGGCCTGTGGCTCTGTTGCAAACGCTGTGGGGCGCCCCTTCCGGTGCCACGAAAGGAGCGAAAAGCAGAAGGCAGAGGAGGGCGGGAGGAGGAAAGTCCCAAGGACTTGGCCGTAGCCTGTGAGTCCTTAAATCGCTCCAACACGCTGTCCGCTTTGTCGCCGAAGAGGCGACGGCCATCAAAAGGCATGTCCATAAGGGTGTTTTGGACATTCCCCGAAAACCCAGTTGTCCTCAGCCAGGCGTGGCGCCAGAGCACAGTCGTTGAAATCGATCTGCCCAGCGAGTCGGCGGTGTCTAGGCCACAACGAATCATGAACTTAGCTGCGTCTCTCCCCTCTGCAAAAGCCTGGGAGAGAGCTGTACGGGCCTCCTCCGGACACTGAGGCAGCACTTGCGTCACCGTATCCCACACGGAGTGTGAATAACGGCCCAGGAGGTATTCGGTGTTCACGGACCGCAGCGCAGAACTGGCGGAAGAAAAAATCTTATTTCAAAACTGTTCAAGTTTCTTGGATTCCCTATCCAGTGGTGCGGAAGGGAAGGCGCTTGGGGATGCAGAGGCTTTGACAACCAAGCTCTCAGGGGTGGGGTGTTGGGAGAGGAAAATGGGGTCGCCCGGAGGAGGGCGATGGCGTCGGGCCACGTTCCTATCCACAGGACTGTGGTAATGTAGTCCAGACAGGTTGAGGTATTTCAAGAGGATTTATTGTTAGATGATAAGTATCCTGGAATAAGCCCCACCAGGAGCAGCCAGCAGGCAGCTCAGCCCCATCACAACTGTGGTTTATCTTCAACCAGCACCCAACATTCCGAAGTACATCATAGTGCAGAAGCATTCCACTAGAAGGGCATTGAGTGGGTAAAAGCAAACATAGAAATATGCAATAGATAGAATACAACATACCTCCTTTCCTTCCACAACAGAAAACTAAACATAGAAACATAGAAACACCTGAAGGAGAAAGCGTACCAATCATTAGCCTCTATCACACCCACTGGCCAGACAGATGCGACAGAAGCCAATGCACGGCGTCAGAAAAACACAGAAAAGAAATGATAGAATAAAATCAGACACATTCCTTCTCTGAGAACACAATGCAATACAGGATGCAGAAAATAGAACAATAAAACATGAGAAGTGAAACCGAAAAGTACAAACACATAAATAGACACTATTATTCCCTCATCCAACCAACACATAAAAGGAACAAGAAGAAAAGTTAAACTGAGAGGATAGGTACTCTTCTTCCCTTCTCCAATGAATACACAAAAGAAACAGGAAGATATAAATACTTAGAGGAAACCACCTAAAGGTACGAACACAAAACAGTACTCTTATTCCCTTCTTCAGTAAATAACGGAAAAGAGAATAGAAAATATCAAACAGAGAGGCAGAGGAATAAACAAAAGATCCCCCACACCGCCCTGCAAAACAGCATTAAAAAATTAGATTGAAAATTATTGAACATTTGAGAGAGATATAAACCCATACAGAGACAACCTCGTAATATGGCTACACATTGAAAAAATGCAGCTCGATAGAAATTCCAAAGAAACCTTGAGAGGGTTAAACCCCAAATCGACAACCTTGAAAACATTGAAAAACATTAAATAATTGAAAGGAAGCAACAACACATATTGACAACCTCAATCAAATTGAAAACCATTGAAATGTTGCCCTTTGAAAACAACTAGAATACATGCAAATTGATGAAACGATAGAGAAACACATTTCTTACCCAGAAATACTGGATGCATGCATATACATTGATAAACATTGAAATGTTGTCCTTTTGAAAACAACTAGAACACATGCAAATTGATAAATCGATAGAGATACACATTTCTTACCAAGAAATACTGGACGCATGCGTATACATTGATAATTGAGTAGATAAATTGATATGTGCAATTCCTACAGGAAAAGCTGCACGTATGTTAACGTTAACTAAGCAAACTACGCAAAGGTAACTTTCCATGCAACAAACATTTCTCTGAGGCAGGTTGACTTGAGACTCCTAAGGTAACAATTCTGTGGAGAAAACCAGAAAAATAGTCGAACCTTAGAGTCGTTGTGGCCTGTGAACACAACCAGTTATAAAACAAAAGGCTGAATGTGAGGTACCATAGGCAACTTGAACCTTCCGTAAATAACACAGTGTGAGCAGGCTTAGAAACAACAAATGACTTGGCTGTCAACCATCGAACAATGCTGAAAGTTAAAAAGAACTTGCGAGTTCTTTCTTTGTCGAAGATGCACAGCAGAGAAACAAGCAAGGAAGACTTGAAAGAGATGGTCTCACCGCGGCATTCCTGTCTTGGAATAACTTTATCAAAACCGCTGAAGTTGAAAAAAAAACACGTGGTTGGCAGGTTGAATGTGAGGTACCATAAATGAAGAACACTGAACGAAAGATACAGCATGCTCCGCCAATTCCAAGATGGTGGCACGCTGTTTGACGCCGTGCTGAGTGGCTCCATGCACGCTTGTGCGACTGAACGTTACCACAGCAATCCCCATCATCAACGCATCATCGATGAAGGTGCCGCGAGCTGTCAGCGCGTCCTCACACAAACAGGTAGGCCACTGCGTGCTAACAAGAGCTCGTGCTACGTTTGTTTGGATGAGAATGTGACGGTTGAAAAACAACAGAAATGAGGCCTAAACTTCTCTTAGTCTTAAGACACAATACAAACAATTTCATCTCACCTTGCCCACAGAGGCTCGAAATACTGTATGTCCTCACATCTGGCACCATAATGTTTGCTTGTACCGGTGAAAACACAGCATGGAGCTTACAGTTCCGATCCAGACGTACATAAGGATGACGTTTATTTAAATGGATGTATATGACTGTGTACAACATCTGCGATGGCATTAACAGACTTCTTTCCCCTGAGTGAAAGCTAGTAAAACAACGCTGCTCTGCAAAATCCTCTCACCAGATTCCAATGGGACAATCCACGTAAAACTGTATGTACATTCTTATGCGTGACCCTATGGAAATCCCAATGTAGGGACGGTTGGAATAGTGCTTACAGCGATTAGGCACACAGAAATAAAGTTAGAAAGTCTTTCTTTTGCGAAAATGTACATACGAGTCACACTGCGCAGCATCCTTGAAGTAAAAGGAAAAGCTTTCTGTAAATGAAAACTCTGTCCGCGCAACATCAATGTAGAGTGTGAAAAGAGACTTGGCGTACTTGAGGTTCACTCTGCGCGGCATTTATGACGCATCTAGATGTAGTAGCCTCTTGAGATGAAGTACAGCACACTTGTCTGGGGCTATGTGAAGGATACCGGTGGGACTACACAGCGCTGTCTTTGTGCTTGTTCCCTTTGTTTCATTTGATGCTGAATATCTTTAAAAACAGCTTGAAGGCAGACCATCCATAGACCCACAATGTTTTTGTGCATTGATTGAACATTCATTACTTGAGACAAGCTTGTGAAGTGGAATCTGGCACATCCACAGCAGTTTGAAAATACAGCGTAGATAGGGATGTCACACAGTTGATATCGATGTATACACATGTCTCAGATAGAAAAGATGTGGCCACTTGAGGTTGAATAAAACGCACAAGGATTGCCTTGATATAGAAAGGCTCTTGAAGGCAGACCATCCATAGACCCACAATGTTTTTTGTGCGGTGATTGGAAAAAACATTAATTGAGACAAGCTGGCAAATCCACAGCAGTTTGAAAATACAGCAAAGATTGTAGAAATAAATCTCTGCTTTTACTTTCCCTCTTGAAGTAGTTGGATAGTTGAAAAAGTGAAAATATTCTTTGAAGTTGATGAAATATTGAAAAAGAATCTGGCATGTGCAGGTTGGGGCGACCGGTGTGATGGTCACTGGTGGGGCTCTGAAGCCAGAGTCTTTGCTTGATAATTGATGAGGTTTGAATCTCTTGCCTTCTTGAAACTTGACTTCTTTAGTTGCCTTCTTCAAACTTGAATTCCATTAGTTGCCAACGTAGGTAAGATCAACTCGTCGCCAAAAAGATGTGGTAATGTAGTCCAGACAGGTTGAGGTATTTCAAGAGGATTTATTGTTAGATGATAAGTATCCTGGAATAAGCCCCACCAGGAGCAGCCAGCAGGCAGCTCAGCCCCATCACAACTGTGGTTTATCTTCAACCAGCACCCAACATTCCGAAGTACATCATAGTGCAGAAGCATTCCACTAGAAGGGCATTGAGTGGGTAAAAGCAAACATAGAAATATGCAATAGATAGAATACAACAAGGACCTCCTGTGTTGGGCCTGGACCAGGTGCCCAAAAGAACGTCAGAAAGTGCTTTCTTTGAAGGGAAGCAGCGGCTCCGCAGAAGTAGCTGCTGGCTGAAGCATTTCTGTCAGGAGGTTAGTCCTGATGGCCACAGTAGGGAGTTTGAGGTGTATGGCCTCGGCCGCCCTACGCAACACCACAGCATAACTAGCACCCTCCTCCGTAGCCACGGTAGGAGGAGACAGCATGCCAAGGTCTGTTGAGGTATCCAGACCACTTGCATCCCCCAACTCCTCTGCCCAGTCCTGTTCAGACTCGCAGTCAGCCGCGAGAGGCTCCTCAGACCCCTCCCAGTTCTCCCCTTCCTCCTCATCCTGATTCACAGGCCTAAAATAAGGAGCAGGGACATGGGGATAGAAATCCCCCAGCAGCATCGAAAACGGTATTGATCGACGCCGCCTCCACATAGGGGCTGAAACTGGGGCCGATGTCGTTCCGAGAAAGTGGTGCCGGTGGGGTCGACGTCGGTGAAGGTGTTATAAGGTCAACCGGCGCCGACCGGGATCCCGGCCTGGTTCCAGGGAGGTCCTGCAGCACTGAGGCCAGAGCCGACAGGGACGACAGGGCCAGAGCCGCCGGCGGTGAAAGGCTAGGACCCCCAGTCGGGACTGCGGGGTCCGAAGGAGCACCAGCAGGACCCGACGGCCCAAAGAGGCGAGCCATGGCTGACAGGAAAACCTGTATTTGAGCCGGAGTCGCCGACGGACCCGGGAAGGGCGGGTAGGCCGGAGGCGACTGCGTAGGTTCTGCCGGAGCCGCGGGGGAGGCACCACTCTCAGCCGCGTCGTGCCACGGGAAGTCGGAGAACGATGACGTTTCTTTGACTTCTTGTGCTTCGTCTTACCTGACTCCGAGTGCGAAGACTTTGATCCCGAAGATCGGTGGTGATGACTCCGCGCACGGTCCCTCGACCTCCCACGGGACCAGGACCTCAAACGGCGAGGAGCCGACTGCCGGGCTTCTAGCAACTTTCGGGACCATTCCCACAAAGACTTCGGTGCCATGGCCTGGCAGTCGGGGCACGACTTGGGGTCGTGGTCACGCCCAAGGCAGAAAAGACACACACGATGCGGGTCCATCACCGACATCATACGGTGACAGTCCTCTCAGGACTTAAAACCGGGCATCCTTTCTGCACCAGGAGTCGATAGACTCGATGAAAAAAGAGAGACAAAAAGGCCTAAAAAAGTCAGTCAAACATTAACTGGGGGTACCGCTCTTCCTGGATCTGCACTTGCTGGTGCGGAAAAAGAAATAACTGATGTCAGCGCGCGTGGGCGGCGTCTAAGTAGCTGCCGCGACGTCATCCCGGCGACCACGATGCCAACGACGGACACAGAGCTGCACGACGCCACCTACCGACGCGCAGGGACACTGCTGACGAAACCTTTCCGGATCCAGTCTGACGCCTGGGGGTAATTCTAAGGTAAGGAATCTATCACTACGTGTTTCTTTCAGATAATAATTTATGACCATGGGTCATACAAATTATGACTGAAGTATATGTATACAATCCTACTGAACTGCGGCCAACAACGACCACTATAACCACAACGCATGTTGGCTGTTTATTAGGGAACACAAGGTTGGTTTGTTTGTGGTACATGTACACTGGATTGGGCACAGTGCGGGGGTTATGCATGGACAGTCCATACATACTCACCTAGATAAAATATTGGCTGCCATATCAGACACAAAAGCCACCCTCTGATAAGATATAGAGACAGTGTCAGTGGGGTTGGGATTATTACAGGCAGAGCACCATAAGCTTGCAGACAGGATGAAAAAAGTGGAACTTGCCCTGGAAGAGATACAACCAGAATAAAAAATGACATCCCACAAACTAGATGACTTAACCTCTAGGGTGGTAACTCTAGAAAGGCAGGTCAAAGAACGCCGAAAGACGCAACTGCCGTAATAACATCAGGGCGGTGTGGATCCCCGTGGGCAAAGAAGTGACAGATATGGTGACTTTCTTAGAGGATTGGCTCCAGAAGACAGTAACACCAGGTTTATGGCCAAGTTGCAAACACAACGAGCATCATTCCTGGAAGTGAAAAAAGCGATGAGAGTGGAAGGTATACAATATTCCCTGCAGTTCCCAACCCGGCTTCGAGTACATCTGGAGGGGAAGGAATACTTTTATGACTGCTTTGCTGAAGTGTGGACCTGTCTGGAAATCTACAAGACAAACCCACAGTCCCCAAGGCCACTAAACAGAACAAAGTTATCACCCAAACCGAAACGGAGGAGCCTGCGGAACTCTACCAGGCGGGTCACCTTACAAACATCTTCCTAATCCCAAACAGCATGATAATGACAAGCAGTCCTAAAAGTAGTGGTAAAGTACTGTCAACGCCCCAGAGGGTGGCAAAGCTGTGGAGTCCTCAGACCAAGAGACAGGTCAATCGGACTAGGGGGAATTGAAGCAGAGTGAAGTAGTGCTCACAGTGGTGACCCCTGGTTCCTTGGACTAATTGATATGAACAGGATCCCCAGTGCAGGTAGAGCTAGGTGACGGGTTGGGGGAGGAAAAACAGAGCCGGGGCCAAATCTTTTAGTGAGAACGTAAGTAGAGAAGCAAGGTCTAGAAGGAAGAGGCACGATGATTTCGAGACTGATATTCATGTAACATGTAGGTGATGTGGGTGGGGTATCAGGATGCCGCAATTGGGCATCCAGCAGGTGCAGAACTGAACTTAAGCTGAACCCTGGGCAGGGATAGGAGATAAGTGGGCTTAGCTTGAGCCACACTCCTAACCAGATAAGCGCTACCACAATGTGGTTAGGCATCATCTACTTTTCTTGCTTTTTGCTTTTTCCACAGGTTTGGGCGGCCAGTCATTGAGAAGCTGCTCAAGGGATGGGGAGTTGTTGGTTACAGGGTTATGTTTATGTTCAGTGGTCCTCGTGCAAACAAAGCCTGGGGGGTGAGTGGGAGAGAGGTAGCAGGAAGGAGAACAGAGTAACTCTAAATTATGCCTGAGTTGAATATAAAACGCTCTAATCAAGATATTAAACTTATATCCTGGAATGTGCTAGGGATGGGATCACCTATCAAGCATCATAAGATACATAGCTGCTTTACTTAGGAGGGGTGCAAACATAGTCATGTTACAGGAGACTCACTTGACTGCAGAAGAGGGCATTAGGTTACGTTGTAGATGGTGAGATCAGCTGTATGCTACCTCATATTCCGCTTTTTCCAGGGGCGCATTGATATGGATTAGAGCCGGTATATCGTTTGAATTGCTACAAACACATATAAACAAGGAGGGCAGAATAGTTCTGGTACAGGACAGGCCGCTGAGAAAGGAAATCACTCTGGGGTGCATATATGCTCCAAACCATGACCAAGTTGGCTTCCAGGGGAGGTTGTCTACATCCCTAACATTCCTCAATACGGCTGACCTGTGTCTCGGGGGGGACTTTAACTGTGAGGCGGATATTGTATTGGATAGATCAACCTTTCCTTTGCACGACACATTAGTTTCAAGGCTGGATCAGGGGTTTAGGGAATGGCTGAATCAGTGGGAACTTAGAGATGTTTGGAGGATGCAACATGAACTGCAGCGGGATAACTCTTATTACTCGCATCTGTATAACTTCATACCAGACTAGATCTCTTTGTCTGTTCCAGCTGATTAACTGCAGCTGTAACACACACTGAATATCTGGGATGCACCTTCTCGGATCATAGCCCACTGTTCCTTTGTCTCTGCCCTATCGGGGAAACAACAGTAACCCCCACATGGCGGGTTAACCCTACCCTCTTGACAGAGGAACATTTTAGACACTCACTGGACGTGATGGTCACTGAATACTTTCTGCACAACAATGGTTCAACAGATTCTAGGGCTATGGAGTGGGAAGCATTTAAAGTTGTAGTAAGGGGGCATTGCTTGGGTCAGACATTGGGCCTGAGAAAAGAACTGGTGTCTGAACTTACCAGCTTGGAATCCGCATTACATGATCAGTGCCTCCAACTACATGGGGACGCGAAAACACAGACAGCTGGACACCACAAGAAAAGAATACAATGATGCGTTAGAGCGGTTGCTGAACCTTGACCTACACGAATACCACACCAGGGTGGTAAAGCGGATAGATTACTCACTTGGCTAGTGCGTTGAGTCTCCAGAGGAAAACCCATTACCCACATCACAACTTCAGGGAGGTTGGGACTATACTCCCCTACTGCAATTAATGAAGCATTTAGTACATACTACAATAAACTCTTTGAGGCCCACGACCCACAATCTGCGGAGGCCATACAGGAGTTTCTGACTTCCTTGCCGCTGCAGAAGTTAGATCATCACATAAGGGCTGCGTTGGGAGGCCCGGTGACAGCCCACGAAATACAAGGGGCCATCCGAGAGATGGCCACCTGGAAAACGCCCGGATGGCCTGCCGTGGAATTTTAGATTCAGCAACGGCCAAATTCTGACTCCCAAATTGGAAACAGTATACGTGGAAGCAAAGAAATATGAGCACTGCCAGCATGAACTAGAGATGCTTTGGTGATATCCCTACCAAAATCAAAGCAAATAGGAGCACAAGTGTCTGGGTTCCGACCGCTTTCCATGTTAAAGTGTGATTTCAAAATTCTGAGCAAGGTCTTGGCATCACAACTTCTACCCCGTAAAACACAACTCGTCCATCCAGACCAGAATGGGTTTATTCGACGAGGCTGAAAATAAGCGTTCTCCTCGACCGATGTAGTTCCAAAAGTGGAAAGACCCCGCGTACTCACATGTATATCAAAGGCGAATGAACTATTTATATTTTTGTGCACATAGGTTTAATCTCCTGAGTGTGAGATTTTTGTAAATAAGTGAAAATAAGTGTTCTCCTCAACCAATGGCAAACGTCTCCAGTCTGCACTCAACTCAATAAAGTTTTAACAATTCAAAGATGTGATTCAATGGAAGTTCCAAACTTTCGTTTATTATTTCTTTATCTTTTTTCGTTGTGACGTTATCTTCACATTACAAATTTTCAGTTCTGACCTCAGGGTCCATGTAACGATGTGCCCAAAGCGTTTTAGGCTGTGCCATTCATCAGGGGTTCATTCCTACTACTGTAATGTTAAGTATTAATGAAAGAGACTAAATTCAGTACAAAACCTAATCTAAATATTGCATATAGTAAAGTCATGCACACTGCGTGCTTTCGATAGATGCGAGAAACCACCTTCACCTAGCAAGTTTCTGGTAAGTCATAGAGTGTTCTCCTCATGCTGTTGAAAACTCCATCGTAGTTATAATCAAAAGAGTGATTGAAATGGGTGATTAAAAGGTAAGAGAAATAGGTGAACTAATTGCAGGATTTCTTCGTGCAGAATATAATCATGAATACCAAGTGTATCTGTGATAAAATCTAAGTGCCAAGCGTGAACAATTTGTATTTCCAAAGAGTGATTCTACCCCGATAATAAGTACAGTCAAAAGAGCAATGGTAAAACTTTGTGTCATGCGCGTACCTCGATAGTCGCAAGTATTAGTTAACGTGATTCCAATTGCCATCCTCGTTAATCGAAAAATAACAAAATTAATAGCTTAAGACCAGTAATGTTATGAGCGTGGGTTCAAAGTTCTGCAGTTTACCACTAAACACCCGGAATGTGAGCTTACCTACAGACTTATGCTGGTGTATCTCGAACCGCGACTTCATAAACGTTGACCGACTCACATCAACGTGATGGAGCGGCTGCATGCCATGCCAATAGATTAACATAAAAAGTGCAGATTTTATAACTACTGTGGAAGTGTGCTGGGATAATCAACATTAACAAAAAAATTAAGTAACGTGCTAAACGATTTGTTAGTAAGTGGACTTAAAGACAAAGAATCTCGATTGTTATTTTCAATAAAGTTTTAAATAGTCAGTGACATGTGAAGGGGGAAAAAAAAAAAGAGAACGGTGTAATTAAGACCTGAAAATACCTCTAAGGATCTGCTTCCAAAAATGCACATGCAACATGCCCATTACGAGCTCTCAGCTCTTAGTCCATCTGAGTAAATGTGTGAATGCACATACTGAGAATCTAATTAGTGGATGAAATTTGGACCTAAATTCGACTCTCACCAATAGCCTTTAAATTGTCAATAAAGTTTTCTCTGTGACATATTATGTCATTCTTACTATAGGGTCCACAATAGACTTCCAAGTTGCTCTCTGCTAGTGAAGTTTTTTGGCATTTACAGGGTATGCTTCTTCAATAAAAGTATGACAATGATGTTTCTTTCATGTGTACAAGGTGCGTATACTATTTGTCAAATACCAATCAACACCAAAAGGTGCATAGTACGTCATTGTTAAATACTAGAAATATATGTATTCAAAAGTGTTGCATCATGGCCATAATTCCAACTAGATGCCTACTCACTTAATTATGATGCAATTAATATACGGATACTGCAACAAGTTATATGCAAATCAACCTGAACAGAGGAATGTTTTGTTCAACCACACTCTATAAAAAGCAATTAAGGTCCAAGCGTTCATTTAACACTTTTGGGTTGACTGAGACCAAGCAATTTATCCAGTATGTTTCTCTTTGGAGTAAAAATGTGGTGTTATCTCTGATCGCCTTAATTGGTACTTGTTCTACAATGAGAAACCTTAGTTGGATGATATGAGGATGAGAATTAAAATGTACAGCAATAGTAGACTTTGCGTTGTTCGTGCGTATATTACTTTTATGTTCAGTAAGGCGTATTTTCATTTTCCTTTCAGTTTTTCCAACGTACTCTAGACCAAATGGGTATTTTAACATAAAAATAAAATTACTCGTGTCACAGGTGGCTGTAGTGTTCAACTTAACAGGTTTTCCCCATGTGGGATGTAACATTGTGTTACTTTTTATTACACCATTACAATTTCCACAGTTCAAACAAGGTAGAGTTTCTTGGTGACTGAGCTCATCTTTATTAAAACTTTTACTTAAAAGTTGTTTCAGATTCTTGGTGCGGAGGTAAGCAAACCTTGGTTGAGGTTCAAATAATGCTTTGAAATCTTTTTCTGTGCGCAACATAGGCCAATATTTTAAAACTACATTTTTCACTTTTTGACTTCTGGTCGACAGTTTGGACACAAATACCCTTCTGTTTTCTTGATTTTCGGTAGTCTTAGTTTTGCTTGTTAGTAAGCTCTCCCATGTTTTAACCTTCACTTTTTCAATGGCTGCTTTTAGGACTTGATCCGGATATCCTCTGTTTGAACTTTTCCATCATAGTGGTTTGACTACTTCTGTACAATTGCTCATTAGATGAAATTTGTTTCAGTCTTAGTAACTGCAAATATGGTAAATGCTTTTTTAATGATGTCTGATGAAAGCGAGTGTAGTGTAATAAATTGCTTCGATCTGTAGGTTTAGTAAAAACACTGGTGAGCAACCAGGTATCCTCTAAGGTGATTTGAACATCTAAGAATGTGATTTTGTTTGTGTTTGTTGTGGATGTAAATTCTATTCTTTCATCCACAGCATTCAATGTTTTAATGGCATCAAATAAGTTAATTTCTGTCCCTTTCCAGATAAGAAAAATGTCATTGATGTACTTGCGGTACATTATTAAATTTTCAAACCAATTTAATTTGCTATGAATATTATCCAGTTCAAATCTATGCATAAAGAGGTTCACATACGATGGAGCTGCGCAGTTTCCTATAGATGTTCCCGACAATTGGATATAAGATTCTTTTTTCCATTCAAAGTAGCTATGATAATAGCGAAAAATGTAGAAGTTCCATATGAAAAACATTGAAGCTTTCTTCTTTCTCTGAATTGACTAAAAAAGATTCTACTGCTTGTAACCCCAAATCATCTATAATGCATATGCTCACCTCTGTAAATTCATTAATTTTAGTGTTTTCAATAATATTTAGAAAATCAGTAGTATCTTTTAAAGACGTAGACATACTTCCAAATATTTAAACGATTGGTTACCATGTATATGTATGGAATGCTTGGATGTTCTTGTAGCAAATACTTCTTATCTTCTTCAGTAATGGTTCCAGATGTAAGGGCCTTGTCTAAAACTTTAGATAGTATTTTTATAAATTCTCTTGTAGGCTCTGATTTAATTTTCATATAGGTGTTGATATCCTTCACATGTGGTTCTACATTTTCCAAGTAAAACTCTGTGTCAACAATCACAAGTGCTCCTCCCTTGTCAGCTGTACAGCAGCAGGTAATAGCTTTGTTAGAGGCTATTTGGGCGAGGGCTCCTCTTTCTTTTTGTGTAAGATTGGTGGTTTTGGGTTTTTTCTTTAAAAAAATATTTTGTAGGTATTTTTGTACTACTGCTTCAAAGGCATTCAATACTTTATGGCTGATAGGAGCTACATATGTAGTCTTGTTTATGAGTCCTAATAAAATATTGTCGGTGGGATGTTGTCTAGGTTCAACGACGTTCTCGAAGAAGTGTCTCAATCCAAGGGTTCTCGTAAATTTGTAAAGGCTTGTTTGCACTTCCAATGCGTTTGAATGATATATTGGAACAAATGACATTCCTTTCTGTAGGATTTGTATTTGAAAGGTGGTTAATTTGCATTTTAAAATGTAAATGACTAGATTCTCTGACTCCTTATCGACTTTGCGAAGGGTAGATGCTTTTGTTTTGTGACCCCTCCTCCGGGTTCGACTTGTGGCTCTCGGCCCTTCTTTAAAAAAGGAACCTCTTTTGCGGAAACCAAAAATCAAGAAAACAGAATGGTTTTTGTGTCCAAACTGTCGACCAAAAGTCAAAAGTGAAAAATGTAATTTTAAAATGCTGGCCTATGTTGTGCACAGAAAAAGATTTCAAAGGATTATTTGAACATCAACCCAGGTTTGCTTCCCACCGCACCAAGAATCTGAAACCACTTTTAAGTAAAAGTTATGAGAAAGATGAGCAAAGTCACTGAGGTACTTTACCATGTTTGAACTGTGGAAATTGTAATAGTATTAAAAAAGGCAACACAATGTTACATCCCACACGGGGAACACCTGTTAAGCTGAACACTACAGCCACCTGTGACACAAGTAATGTTATTTATATATTAAAATGCCCATGTGGTCTAGTGTACGTTGGAAAATGAAAATATGCCTTACAGAACACAAAAGTAATATACGCTCGAACAACGCAAAGTCTACTATTGCTGTACATTTTAATTCTCATGATCATAATATCAGACAACTAAGGTTTCTCATCTTAGAACAAGTACCAATTTAGGCGGGCAGAGATACCACCAAATCTTTACTCCAAAGGGAAATATACTGAATAAATTGCTTGGACTCAGTCAAACCAAAAGGGTTAAATGAACGCTTGGACCTTAATTACTTTTTATATAGTGTGGTTATGCTTGGACCTTAATTGCTTTTTATAGAGTGTGGTTGAACGAAACATTCCTCTATTCAGGTTGATTTGCATATAACTTGTTGCAGTATCTGTATATTAATTGCATCAGTATTAAGCAAGATGACAGTAGGAAGTATGATCATGATACAACACATTCGAATGCTTATATTTCTAGTATTCAATGATGACGTACTATGCACATTTTGGGGTTGAACGGTATTTGACAAATAGTATAAGCACCTTGTACACATGAAAGAAACATCATTGTCATATTTTTATAGAAGGAGGATACCCTGCAAATGGCAAAAAATGTCACTAGCAAGGAGCAACTTGGGAGTCTATTGTGGACACTATAATAAGAATGACTTAATACGTCACAGAGAAAACTTTATGGACAATTTAAAGGCAATTGATGAGAGTCGAATTTAATTTCAAGATTCATCCACTAATTAGATTCTCAGTATGTGCTTTCACACTTTTACTCAGAGGGACTAAGAGCTGAAAGGTCGTAATGGGCATGTGGAATGTGCATTTTTGGAAGCAGATCCTTAGAGGTATTGTCAGGACTTAATCACAACGTTTTTTTCCCTTCACATATCACCGACTATTGAAAACTTTATTGACAATAACAATCGAGATTCTTTGGGCCCGATTCACAGAACTAACTTAAGACAAAATCCTAAACTTACTACCATTTTGGTATTCACAGAAGGCACTTACTCATTTTGGTATTCACAGAAGGCACTTACTCATTTCGGTATTCACAGAAGTTAGGAGTCCTAACTTTAGGACTCCTAAATGCCTTCTGTGAATACCGAAAGTCTTAAAATTAGGATTTTTCTCAGTTTAGTAGTAGTATAGTTAGGACTCCTAACTTTAGGACTCCTAAATGCCTTCTGTGAATACCGAAAGTCTTAAAATTAGGATTTTTCTCAATTTAGGAGTCCTAAGGTTAGGACTCCTAACTTTACAACTACTAAACTGAGAAAAATCCTAATTTTAAGACTTTCGGTATTCACAGACGGCATTTAGGAGTCCTAAAGTTAGGAGTCCTAACTATACTACTACTAAACTGAGAAAAATCCTAATTTTAAGACTTTCGGTATCCACAGAAGGCATTTAGGAGTCCTAAAGTTAGGACTCCTAACTTCTGTGAATACCGAAATGAGTAAGTGCCTTCTGTGAATACCAAAATGAGTAAGTGCCTTCTGTGAATACCAAAATGGTAGTAAGTTTAGGATTTTGTCTTAAGTTAGTTCTGTGATTCGGGCCCTTTATCTTTAAGTCCACTTACTAACAGATCATTTAGCAAGTTACTTAACTTTTTTGTTAATGTTGATTATCCTGGCACACTTCCACAGTAGTTATAAAATCTGTACTTTTTATGTTAATCTATTGCATAGCATGCAGCCGCTCCATCACGTCGATGTGTGAGCATTTCCGTATTAACTACGGCCTATAACCCGGAAATCATGCAAAGGTCAGTCAACGTTTATGAAGTCGCGGTTCGGGATACACCAGCATAAGTTTGTAGGAAAGCTCGCATTCCGGGTGTTTAGTGGCAAACTGCAGAACTTTGAGCCAATGCTCATAACATTACTGGTCTTAAACTATTAATTTTGGTATTTTTAGATTAAGGCGGATGGCAATTAGAATCGCATTAACTAATATTTATGACTATCGAGGTACGCGCATGACAAAATGTTTTACCGTTGTTCTTTTGACCATGCTTATTATTGGGGTAGAATCACTCTTTGGAAATACAAGCCGTTTACGCTTGGCACTTAGATTTTATCACGGGTACACTTGGTATTCATGATTATATTCAGCATGAAGAAGCACTGCATTTAGTTTACCTATTTCTCTTACCTTTTAATCATCCTTTTCAATCACTATTTTGATCATAACTATGATTGAGTTTTCAACAGATTGGGAGAACACTCTATGACTCACCAGAAACTTGCTAGGTGAAGGTGGTTTCTTGCATCTATCGAGAGCACGCAGTGTGCATGTCTTTACTATATGCAATATTTAGATTTAGTATTTTTATTTAGTTTTGTACTGAATTTAGTCCCTTTCATTTATGCTTAACATTACACTTGTAGAATGTGCCCCTGATGAAGGGCACAGCCTGAAATGCATTGGGCACATCATTACATGGTCCATGAGGTCATAATTGAAAAGTTGTAATGTGAAGATAACGTCACAACGAAAAAAGAAAAAGATAAAGAAATAATAATTGAAAGTTTGTAATTACCACTGAATCACATCTTTGAATTTTTGAAACTTTTTTGAGTCAAGTGCAGACTGGAGACGTTTTCCATTGGTTGAGGAGAACACTTATTTTCACTTATTTACAAAAATCTCACACTCAGGAGATTAAACCTATGTGCACAAAAATATAAATAGTTCATTCGCCTTTGATATACATGTGAGTACGCGGGGTCTTTCCACTTTTGGAACTTTCTTTTTATTCGACGAGGGCCAGATCTGCCAACATCCGTAGACTCTTTTATATTATGCACCACCCAGAAAGGAGTAATTATCCAGAAGCTCCTATAATGTCCGTAGATCTAGAAAAAGCCATTGATTCGGTACGATTGGACTTTTGTGTGACACAATGGCTAGAATGGGACTGGGAGACAGGTGAATAAGGTAAGTCACGCTGCTGTATTCTCGCCCCACGGCTAGGGTGAAAGCTGGGGGTGATATCATAATCATATAATATATTCAGGGTTACTAGGCAGGGGTGCCCATTGTCCCTGCTTTTGTTTGCCCTAGCCATTGAGTCACTAGCAGAACTGTTCAGACAAAAAAGGACAATCCCATAGGATGCTGCTGGGAGGGAGAGACCACACTATCTCACTCTATGTAGATGATTTACTAGTATATCTGGGGGATGGGCGTCGGAGAGTGGAATAAGCGTTGGCCCTTCTGTAGACCTTCAGCCTTGGCAGGTTTAAGACTAAACAAAAGACCCATATATTCTCGCTAATAAGAGAGAAACAGTTCCCAGCTGATCTTCCTACAGATCTGACATAGCCCACTGTTCCTTTAAATATCTTGGAGTACAGGTATTCCACGAAGTAGATGATCTGCGGGAGGGTAATTTGAACAAAGTTTTGCGGTCCCTTAGGAAATGTGTCCCATTTTGGCGTTCACTTAAACTCCTCATGATGGCTTGAATTGCTCTGGCAAAAATGATTATGGTACCTAGACTAATATATTATTTTATGAATCTGCCATAGGTGATCCCCCCTCATGGTTCAACTGGGCTTAATAGTCTACTACGAGAACTGATCTGGGATGGTGGAAGAAACAGAGTCTCGCTGACTGTGTTACAGAGGATCCCAGAGGAGGGAGGAATAAGGACCCCAGAGTTCGAGCTATATTATTTGACAGCCCAACTGCAATGGCTGGCCCAATGGTTGGAGGGCCAGAACCTAGGATTTCGAAATACTACGAATTTGGTTACTAACCAAAAGCATCTTCTAGCTAGACTCCTACATCCTTCGGTGACCATCCAAAACCCAGGAGTGCTATTAAAAGTGGCACTGTTTAGCTGGAAGAGATCCTGTTGACGTGCGACTGACATTCCGCCATATGCACCGGGCCTGCCCCTTATAGGGCTCCCAGGTGGAAAGCCACATTCATGATTTTCGAGTGCGCAAATGTCTAGCTGGGCAGCGGCTGGGGTAATGTTGGTGGGTGACTGCCATCAAGATAGATTATTGATCCCATTAGAGGACTTCCTGGCTCAAAATGACTTGCCTGGTGGCCAATTCCTCACTTACCATGCAGTAGTAAAAAAGTTCAAAGAGCTCTGTGGAAGTGCAAAGTTGGAACCACAGACACATGAGATGTTACAAGTATTAGTCACATTGGGATCAGCGAGGCACTTAGTAAATTGGCATTACAGAGCACTGATCGGTATGGTGAAAGCCCCTTTAGAGCAGTTAAGGGAGGGTTGGAACATAGCGGTGGGGAGAGACCAGTGAGACAAGGAATGGTCCCAAATATTACGAAGCCCAAAATAGATTTTTAGGTCTAACTCACACCCCACAGACTAAATGTAATGCATAGGGGAGAGGTTCAGGGCTGCCCTAGATATAGACAACAAGATGTGGGGTTTATACACATGACGTGGGGGAGAGAGATTCTACAATCATACTGGGGCAGAGTGCTGGATCAGGTCAACTTTAACATTGGCCCGGACACTCCCATGTTCAGTGGAGGTATGCCTCCTGGGATTGATCCTCAGACCGAAAGCTAAGAAGGTGGCCTCCCGTTTTGCAGAACTACACCTGGTTCTGGCACGAAGACAGATAGCTATGAGCTGGAAAGCACTGAAGGGTCCCTCAATATTGTTATGGGAAAAGGCCGTAGACACCTGGGCTAAGACAGAAGAAAAAGCCATACAACGGAAGGAAGCGAGGGGACTACGTAGACTCCCCATTGCCGATTATTGGACAGAAATACAGAATACAGAGAACCTGGTTCAGCAGGAAGGACGAACATAGAAGTGAGCGGAGGGATACAGATGCGAGTATAGAGGATGACAGTGAAACCTCAGTTGGATTCTAAATAGGAAAATATGTGAAGATATTGAGAGTGAGAGATTTCCCCACTGACGAACCTACGCACCCACCCCCCCACCCCCAACCTCTGCCCCACGGCAGTACAGGGAGTAAAAGAAATGTACAAGGCAAATTTAAGAACATGAAAAAAAAAGAGACAAACAAACATCAGAAAACTAAACTCAGGTGGTACCGCTGGATATTATTAAGCTAAATGTTTTCCCAGAAAATGGGACAATTTGGTTATTAATATAAAACAAGATATGGTTATTAGATGCAACAGTATCTGAAACTCCTCAGTATATACAACGCTACATTAGAACAGGAACAACGATTTGAAAGTACTATGATGCCAATACACTTTTTGAAAACGAGCTTGTGGACAGATTTGTGAATACACACGGAGTTCCCAAAGATGTATTGACATAAGTAAGGATACAAATGTTGTATATAGTAATATACTATATCATACTAATACCTGTATGTATGCAATTATGAAAAATTTAAAACACTAATAAAGATATATCCGAAAAGGGGCGGTGTGCAGAGGACGTAACCGTTACATCCTCTACGCACGTCCAAGAAATCCCTCTGCTGTATACAGCAATGGGATTTCATTTTTATGTACATCTTTCAGCCCCGGGAGCCGGGGATGTGCTTCCCCTGCCATTTGTTCCAGGAGACCTGGGGGAATGCCAGGTGGAAGGAAATGTGTGGTTCCCTGCAGAATCCAGTACCTTTCATCACAGAAATGTAAGGAAAAATTGTTTTTAATAGTCAAAGTTTGAGGTTTGCAAGGCATTCTGGGTAATAAAACGTAGTGAGAGCCACACAAGTCGGCCCACCATGGGTAGCTCTAGTTTGGCTAGGTTTCCCTAGGTGCTGGCTGAGCTAGGGTCCAAAATCTAAGGGAACAAAAATGGTAGAACAAGTGTGATTATGGTTTTTCCAGGCCTAGAAAGCCTTCACATGCGTGGCTGGGTCCCCTGGGTTCTGTCCTTCGGCCTGCTTCACCACCAAGGGCACAGGACAGGGTTCCATCAGGCATGGGGAGGCCTTCCCTGCTTCGCTTGCATGATAAGATGCCTGCGGGCCCCGGGTCAGAGCTCCCTCAGGGCCCTCCTCGCAGCCCCATGCCTGAGGCCCAGTTGGGGCTCCGAGCATCCAGGCCGCAGGGTCCCCTGAGCCTGGCTATATGGTCACATGCCATGCTTTCCACTAGAGGAGACCTAAGGACTAAGCTGCCCTGGAAGTCGTGATCAGGGCTCATTTGCTTCCCTGAGCCCAGTCAGGGCTCTAAGAGGCTGGGTGTATGTGCGTCTTCAGTCCCTTCTGTCACTCATGTGCATGATTGCGATCACACTCTTTCAGTGTAAACATACTCAGTGCTCTGCTGCCATACTGGCTAGGTTTACACATTGTAAATGCTCAAAGTCAAATTAGAATTACAAATACTTCCCACCAAACAATAAGGAAGGCTACAGCACTGGTAGCAACAAACAAACTTACAAAAGAAAACGTTAAATACAACACTATCACCATGCTCACAATAGCACTTCCCATATTGATCTACCAGATAGAAACAAACAAAAAACACAATGGAAAGAGTTTTTAACATCCAATGCTGCCAAGATAAGCCAATATGTGCCATTTAGTCACCTATGACAGTACACATCCACTGGGCAATGAGCATGTACATCGACCTAAAAAGCACTATAGAGCAATATCAATGGAAAAATATGTGTAAAGTAGATAAAAGTATCATAACGAGGTCTACTTGGTATTGCGAAAGTACGCGGACACCCAGCTTTCGTCAATAGATCCTGATTTGGGCTGATACCACAGCTGCTGAGAAATCAAATTGGGCTTATTGATATCCTTGGTAACACGCTGCATGAAAAATAGTAGATCCAATTGAAATTTCAAACACACTGATTTATTTTAGTAGATGAGAGTTGTTGGATCAAACAGTTAAAAAGATTTCAAGAGAAACCCTACAGCTAACACGTGTTTCGCCCCCTCTCAGTGCGCAGGCCTGGGGCTTTCTCAAGGCTGATGGAGTTAGCAGAATGACAGTAAAACATGTAATGAATAAACAAAAATGGTGAGAGAAACAAACATAAATATAAAGTTGGATTTGCATAACTGAAACAATAACATGTCCATTACGAAAATATGATTTATCATTTGCAGGAATTGAAATGACTCCCAAATCTAAACGTGGTAGCAACCGCAAACTTAAACTACGGCAAAGAGAAAGCAAACAGATAATCAAATATCGCACGGTGATTGATGGCCTTAAAAAAGACTCTGAGATGCACTATTGGCTATATGATTACTAAACCTTTCTCATTGACAATTTGTGTCCGTTGCCATTCTGTGTACTGAATTTGTGCAAATTAACACTTTGCTCAATCCTTTTTTCACAGCTAGGAGTTTATCTGTCTATCAATCATATTCTCATAATGGGCTGGTTGTCTTAGGCCAACTCACGTTACTTCTCACATATTTAGCTTTTTTCTAAAAAAAATAACTGGTAGTTTCTCCTTTATAGAGATATATGTACTGCTATCGTCCAGCCCCTTTGAATACATATTTTATATCTTTGTGATTTTTACACCTTAAAGCTTTGATTATGATTAGGAGTTCCATATTCGATAGCTAAATTGTGCAATTCATTACCTGCTTGCTATTCACGCCATCGCTACTTTGCTACCTTCTTTACTTATTTAGTATGGTCTACTATATTTAACATGGCCAAGGTGCTCCCAGGACCATGTTCTTTGCCCCCGTGTTTTAGCCATTAAATATTTTTCTTTTGCTTCCTATTACTTTTTACTCACTAGCCTATCAAGTGTAATCCTTGACCGATATGGCTGTTATGGATTTCTGTTACAGCAAAACACCTTTTCACACACTATATATATGAGACCTATGATATTTTCGCATCCTAAATATTCACTCTGACCACCCAGCAGAGTCTGATTGATTTTATTTTGATTTCCCTGCTTTGCTTCTTTCTCTTTTCAACCATTTTGTTGCTTTGTTTTTTCCATCTCATACTTTACACATAACATGGCGGCAGTATTTTTTCACTACCTGACAGCTGGGGCTCGGACTTGGAGTTCTATGCCTTATTTTGACCTCGACTTCCAATTGGAAGAAAAATTCAGTAAATCATTTGGCGGTCTTCTTCCCGTATGGACTTTGATTTCTGCTGGGACCGCATGTAATGCTCCATGGGCTGGGATAAAGGTACCTCATTGACACACATTTCTACTATTTGGAGACTCCTAATTATTCTTTTAGAAGTATCTTTACTTATGGATTATACTTTTGCATTTGGGGTCGGATTTCTGTGATCGTCTCCTCAATAACACTGGGCGGTCTTGACTAGGCGAACGAATTTCACCGATCTGGACTGCACTGTTCCTGGGACTGCAAGTAATACTTCAAATGCAGAGAAGCAGGTATCTTGCTGAGACAAGTTTATATTGCTTGTGGACACACGTAAATACCTTTAAGAGACCAATCCTTATGGAATATACCCTATAATTTAGGTTACAACTTTTGTGAACCCCAACGTCTCCCCGACAACATTGATGTTGCATAGTTCTTCCTCTTTCTGCTGGAAGCCTCTGACTGCTTGATTCCACTCTGACGGTGTGCTAAGCATAATATGTCCTTTGGACTGGATGCTAGACTACCGGGCATCTGGTTATTTGCTGTTTCTCTCTTACTCACAGACAGCTTTCAGGGCCAGTCCACCCCTCCTTCTATGCACGTAGCTTTCTACATAAGGATATTCACGGGAGGTGCTTAACATAGTATGTCCTTTGGACTGCACACTAGACTACCGGGCATCTAGTTTCTAAGGTAGTTTGCTATTTCTGTCTTACTCACTGACTGCCTTCATGGCCAGTCCACCCCTCCTTTTTCAATCACATAACATCCTACATACTAATAATCAAGGGACTAATCATGAGTAAAAGAGGCTGCAGTAATATGCGTACTACTTGACGTGTTCTTCCCTCTTGTATTTTCCCTGCCCCCCCCTTTCTTCTGCCCTCTTTTTTTCCCATATACCCTTCTCAATATGACAGTGAACCGTGGTATACGTGAACCCTAGTGGATTCCGCATGTATCCATGTTCTTCTTGTACATCCTATAATTTAATATTGATTTCCCATATGTAAACATATTGGATACACTGTATTATTAATACTCATATAATGTGTATGCATTTGTGTACTGTGATTATTTTGGAACCAGTCATAATATGAAACTTTCTTTGCCAGTACTAATATTCAATGTGCTACATGCCGTTTATGGATATCCACCAGCAATTTATTGTTTCAGTTCTGCAAATCCAACTTTATATGTTGTTTGTTTCTCTCACCACTGTTGTGTATAAATGTTTTACTTCTATTCTGCTAACTCCACCAACCTTGAGTAAGCCCCAGGCCTGCGTGCAGAGAGGGGGTGAAACACATATTGGCTGTTGTGTTTCTCTTGAAATCTGGTTCAATGTGCGAACCAGCAACTCTCATCTAGTAAAATAAAGCAGTGTGTTTGAAATATCTATGGGATCTACCATTATCTATGCAGAGTGTGACCAAGGATATCAATATGCCCATTTGATCGCTCATATCCTAGTAATACCTGTGCTGCAGTGGGAAAAGGGATTCTCCCACTTACAGAGACCAATCGTAAACATCAGACCCATAACCCAATCATAAAGGGTGTGCGACACCCGGAACAAAAAACCCTCACTTTATGACACATTTGCAGCTGCTGAGAAGCATAAGATGTATGCTGGGATCCAATGTAACAAGGGCTCTGTAGGGTTATACCCAGGGTCTACAGATACTTCCTGGTGGTTTTCTTTGTGCGGCCCGTGGTATCCTTTGCAAAGGTGAATCAATTTGTTCGTTCAATGAATCATGTCAATTTATGCTAGATATACAACTTGCAGAAAAGTTCGATAACCTTGCCATTCCTGCATGCCTGGTGATGAAACTGTAAGCATACCATTGGGGGAGACAAGGGGATCACACCAAGAATCTTTGTGCAGTAGACATAAACGGCATTCAGGGGGGTGCTCCACACAATGCTACAAACAATTATTGCGATAGTAAATATTTGGTCCCCGGCAGCAATTCACACTGCGAGGCACTCCAGCATAAACACACATGCTGTATTTTTCTTCGTCTTAGAAATGTGCCAGGTTCACATGGCCAGCTGCTATTGTGCAATAATCAACTGTAAAATTTTATTTTGAAGTATGTCTTACCTTCTTTCCTGAAATTATACAACGATTCTCGCCTCAGACGTAAAGCCCCTGTTTATAAAACAGTGATACAGAATGAAATTGTTTACTTTTCCAGGACAAGCAACGTGCATCATTTATGACAAAAAACAAGCACGCCATCAGAAAGGTTCAATCACTGTCAGTCATACAAAGTAAAATATACATAAACCAAAGCCTGTGGTGTGAACCGTAGCAGATTTCAAATAAACACAGAATTACCACTATAATAAACAACAAAACAAACAATTATAAGTGACTCAAGAGTTCCACGTTTGAAATTTCAAAAGGCAGCGTGCTTAGGTGTGTAACCATGGAAACCAAAGAAACTTGACAGCCTAAATACGATATTCTCAAAAATCCTTATTTATTTGTTTTAACAAAGAGCAATACGGAGAATTTTTTTTTTTTAAACAGTGGCAATGCATATGCCCTTCTCCATCCACGAGCATACATCGATTATGAATACACCTGAACAGTGAAGGCAGAATAATACAAACTTAATTTTAAGCTTATATTATCATGACCTACATATACATGTGCTGATTTGTTTTTTGGGGTTTGTTTTGGGAGGGGAGGTGTAAAGTGCATCTGAAGTAAAGGAGCACTTCTTTACTGGGAGCTTTTTTTGGACAGAAGCAGATGCTGTTCATTGAGAACCAAGGTTTATGGTGTCTTATTGAGTGAAGTTCAATACCAGCCATTTTGCTTCCGTGCTCCAGCCTGGAGACACAGGCAAAACATGTGAACACAGGGAAAGCCAGCCCTCCCCCGTATTAGATAACAACCACTTTTATCTCCCACTGTTGCTAAGTCATAGAACCGAATTTGGAAGTCCGTTATTCACACTAATGACTCTCACCAAGAGGCATACATAATAAAGTGATTTGCCTAAACTCACAAAATGCTTATAACAAGTACCAAACTCACAATTAGAACGCAGGTCAAGATTTGAAGGGCAGCAACTTTGCTAATAGACTACAAGTATCACTTCCCCTGTTTATTACCCGATAAAACCATTATGGGAAGACATCACAATGCTTTTGTTAAAAAAAAAACCTTCTTATTTTTCTCTACATAGGAACTAGTGGTTTATGGAATCACCTCTAAATGCAGAAGCTGAGTTCCACTATTTGTCTTTTTCAAAGATTACTGGTCGATGGTCGGGTGGAAAAGCCTCCATGGCACTGGGGGGTTTTCTCCAAAGGTGGTTGTGAACACCAATAGCCTAAGCTACCTCATGAAATTCAGCGGCGGCAATTCCAGCATGCATGTTTGGCACAGTGGAATTGCAGCAACACTACCTGCGCACAGGAGAAAGTCCTAGTTACTAGGAGTATATTGTGCAAAAAACCCACATAAAACCTTCTCTGACATGCTGAGAGCTTTATCCCAACAAGTCGGGAATACCTGTGTACCATTCTGCACACTACCAAGGAGAAATACATGGCGGTGTTGCTCGATGTTGATGCTGGCAAATACTGTGGGAAGCTGATCACCCTAAATTGGCAACGGGTCCTGCATCGCTTTCAGCAGTATCAACATTGACGAAGGGTGGAGCAGGCGGGGACTCCAGCGCTGGCTTGTATGCCTTCCACCACCCTCATAATCAGGCATCACAACATGGAAGACGTTGACAGAACGCCCACATTTTTGTTGCAGAACTTCAGTATATACACTCTCCTAAAGGAGGCCTCATATTTGTAACATGCACTTATCAAACGCCTGCACGTCCAAAGAATTGAGGGCTGTCTATAGACCCGCCGATACCATCTTTTTGTCATCTTCTGAATCAGACGAACAGACGTGAAAACACATGCTTGGTTTTTGTACCAAGAATATGTACGTGGTCTACGGTTTGAATGAACTGGCCCTAATCGCATCAGTTACCTCAGGGTTCCATAACTCAAACAGGACTTGGCCTATAGATTTGTGCTCTGATTTCTCAGAATTCCGTGGTAGCAAGATACAACCCAATACCACTGTAGAAATGAAGAATCCCACCACAGAAGGTTATCGATAAGTTTATTGGAGGAGAAAGGCCCTTGATGAACCAAGTGCTGCTCCCAGTACAACTGCTCTCCGCTTACATTCTAGAATCACGACATGTAACCGGCATGTGCAGTTGCTGGGAAATCAAAGGTGTTTGAAAGATAATAATTGATTAAAGTATGGTTATAACATATCTCCCTTCTAACAATAAAAAAAATAATTACAATGCATATTCCCCCTGCAAGAATAAAAACATTGACTTGAAATGTAATTAATACTTACAATTAAATAATTAATCACAATTGTAATCATCAAGAAATTTAGGTTTGACAATGGTACGGGAAGATTGACGAGTAATAGCAGGATTGAGTATACATTTTCGTGATAATTTCATATCGGAAGTGGAATCACATCTTTCCTGTAAATGGATTTAGAAGATTGACATCTTAGCCACTCATTTTGTTCAGTGGAATTACATATGGAGACCTTTCTAGTGTTCCACCAATTACCATCCGCCAATTTTACACAATTGCCTTTTACATGTACAATCTCCTTGGAGCATGACCATTTAGATGTGCCTTTTTTTGATCTGTCACCTATATAAACTCTAACCCACATTCCTGTCCTAAAAGATCGAGGAACCTTGTGAATTGTTTCTATGACCATAAGAATCCTGATGTTTCTTAACACGGACTCTAATTTCATCATGATTTACCTCACTCTTGCGTGCTCTATTCATCCAAGCCGGCACAGCTACCGTGCAAGGTATTCTACCCTTGAGAATGCTGAAAGGAGTTTCTTTGGTGACAGAATGAGGAGTGGTCCTACAGCTCCATAACATGTTTCTCACCTGTTGTTTATGATTTAAACCACTTTTGCTAGCGAGTTGTATACTTTCTACTAGCACTCTATTGAACCTCTCCACCAGACCATTTCCCCTAGGATGATACAACGGAGTTCTGGCATGTTTAATTCCCCATGTATTTAGAAATTTTTCAAATTCAGCTGAAATGAATTGCGAACCATTGTCTGAGACAATTTCAGCTGGACAACCCTTCCTTCTGAAAATATCTCCGCAAAATGTAAATACAACACTAGATTTTACCTCTTTTACAAATGTTACCGCAGGCCACTTTGAAAAATAATCTATCATGACAATGGCAAATCTGTCACTGGTGCCAAGAGTTTCAAATGGACCACATATATCAATGGCTAGTTTTTCCCAAGGTGATTCAGGTAAAGGTATAGGATCGATTGTGGACTCTTGGGTGGTGTGTGATTTGTCACTCAGGGAACAAGCAACGCAATCACGTACAAATCTTTCTATTTGAGTATCCATACCTGGCCACCAGAAATCTTCCCTGATACGTCTTTTCAAAGCTGACATGCCGCAATGACCCTCATACGTTAGATTTAAGAGTCTTCCTCTTAGACTTTGTGGAACTACAAGACGACACCCTCTTCTCACCAATTTGTTGACTCTAGCAAATTCAGACCATATAAGTTTGAAAGGCTCTAAGGATTCAGGATGCAACTTCCACCCTTGAATGTCTGTAAGAGCTTCCATGAGATTCTTAAGAGTGATATCATCTTTGGCAGCAGATATCCATTCCTCTCCAGATATAGCACTACATATGTCATTAATGTCAGCTATCATCCATTCATTGTCATCATTCACACTAGTATTTTCAATCGGCAATCTAGATAGACAATCGGCATTTACATTTTTTACACCAGGGACATATTTGACGTCAAAAGAATATTCTTGAAGTCGATAAAGCCATTTGGCAATTCTGGGAGTAGCTTTAGCTGATCCTTTCGTAGAGAAAAGACTCACCAATGGTTTATGGTCAGTTCTTAAAGTAAATCTAATGCCCCAAACATAAATACGAAAATGTTGGACACCCCACCAGCAAGCAAGAGCTTCTTTTTCAACTGTGGAGTAAGTATGTTCTGCACCCTTTAAAGTGCGAGAAGCAAATGCTACCACTCTTTCCTTTCCCTCGTGTACCTGGATGAGGACAGCACCAAGACCATGATTGCTAGCATCAGTGGATATGATAGTCATGTCATTAGGATTAAATGATTTTAAACAAACAGCTTTTTCAATAGCTTTTTTTATACTCTCAAACTTTGTTTGGCAATCATCAGACCAAGTGAATTTTATCCCTTTCTTCATGAGATTTCTTAGGATCTGAATTTTGTCGGAAAAATGGCTAAAACATTTAGAGTAGTACTCCACAAGACCCAAAAAGGATCTTAATTGATCTTTGTCTGTTGGGGAAGGCGCTTTTTCAATGGCGTCAATTAAACTAATTTTAGGCTTGACCCCTTCTTTTGTTAAGATGTGCCCTAAATATTCCACTTCGGGCACACAAAATGTGCACTTTTCAAGACCTATCGTAAGCCCAGCATCAGCTGGTTTACACAAAACTGATTCTAATATGATACCATGTTGTGCGATATCACTCCCCCAAATCAATACATCGTCCTGAAATACTAAGGTGTTCTTAATTCCAGCTAAAATCTTTTGCATCACTCTTTGAAAAACTGCGGATGCCGAAGCAAGACCAAATGGCATCCGGATAAACTGGAACGCTCCTTCAGGAGTAATGAAAGAAGTGAGATGTCTGCTTCCTTCGTCTAAAAGAATTTGGTGGTATGCACTTTATAAGTCTAATGTGGTGAAATGCGCGCCACCCTCAATGCTGGCCAACATTTCATTTATTTTAGGAAGCGGATGACGATCAATCCATATACACTCATTTAAGTCCCTTAAATCGATGCACATTCTGATCTTGCCATTGAGTTTCTTGGCTAAAACTACCGGACTTAACCATTCCAATGCCTCGATCGGCTCGATTATGCCATCTTTGCATAGTCTTTGTAATTCGTCTTTCAATTTCTGTCTCAAGATCATTGGCATGTTCCTTACTTTGTGTACAGCACTGTCCTTTAAAATGATGCGATGTTTAAATTTTGTGAGACATCCTAAAGATTCTTTAAAAAGATCTGGAAACTTGGTGACCCATTTGTTGTTAGGAGAAATTATGTTCAACACTTGATCGGGATGATTGGGATTTAAGATGATGTCTAAAGCTCGTTGTTCTTTCCATCCCAAAAGAGATTTTTCTTTTTCCACGATGTATAATTTGGCTAACATTTTCTAATTTGGCTAACGTTTTCTTATTTTTGAAACTTATTTCAGTTGAGACGTAGCCAATGACTGGTAGTTTATTGCCACAGTAACCCTCTGGTGTGACATCGGTGGGTAGTAAATCATTTGAATGTAAGCCTATTTTTTCCCAAATTGATTTATCAATTATAGAGAAAGGAGAACATGAATCTGCCCACATGTGCACATCTGACCCGTTAATTTTCAAGAGACACTTGGGAGGACGATAAGTGTCTTCGGGTCCTTCACAATTGCAGACTTGTGAAAAATCAATCATTAGGAATTCTATATCGTCGTTTTCACTTTCACTTGAAACCTCATCTTCTTTTACGAAGTTAATGGCTTTCTTGTTCATTTGAAAATTAGGCGTGCCTTTACATAGTCTAGAATAGTGCCCAATTTTCTTGCATCTATAACATCTGCTCCTGATAGCTGGGCCATGACTAGCATCAGCAGTATGTTTAGGACTACCACATCTAAAACAATATCTGGGCTTAGATCTGATTTGATATAATTTTCTCTCGTCAACTTTTGGTTGAATTTGTTTATTGTATTGTTTGTTTGGATTATTGATACTGTGGACAGCTTCATCTTGCACATCTTTACTTGTAGAATTTCCGCTTAATTCTTTTACATATCTAGATGTATTCTCCATTCTTTTTGCTGTAGAAATTGATTTTTCTAATGAAGGATTCTTCATACCAAGCAGTTTTTCTTGAATCTTGAGATTATACAATCTATTGATCATTTGATCCCCGATGAGTTCATCTCTCAGATCTTTAAAATTGCAATTGACTGCAAGTTCATGTAAGTTGGATACATATTGTTCAATGGATTCAGTTTGCTTTTCAGCCCGAGAAAAAAATGTGTGTTGTTCCACTACTATGCTGCTTTTTCTTCCAAAATTCTCTTCTAGGGCTTTCAACGCTATGTCGTAGACATCGATGTCGTTATTATCACCACTTTCACCTGTTTGATCTACTGTTGCGTTAATCTCATCCATTTCAGGTAATGTTTTTAACACATTCCTTCCTTCTTGACCTAAGGAGTGTTTTAGAATGGCCAATTTCCTTTTTGAGACGTACACATCCCCACCTATGGCTTCTAAATAGGTTTCAAAAGCTTCTTTCCATTCTTCCCATGGAATGTCTGGTTGGCCTGGATTCTGTAAAAATGGTGGAGGAGCAGTTATTGTTGATTGGGAAGTCATGCTGGAATTGAAGAAATTGTGAAAATTTGCAATACGGTGAAATTACTATAAAGTTCCACTGGGGGGGCGTGTATATATTGCTTTTGTAAATAATTGCTTTCTTCTGTTGCAAAAATGTTGTATACTGGATGAAAAAAAAAAATTGAAAGGAAATAGTGGCAGAAACGGTATGCAAATATGATTAGGTGTTCATGCGTATTTATTTTGTTGTCAAAAACGCACTCAATTGTTTCTTCGGTCAAACTTGCTTGTAGATGCTTTTAGCGTTATGAACGCGGTACAATTATTCAATTTGCTTCCCAAGTTAAAATGGATACACGCACGCTGTGCGTGACGCGTAACACGGACGTTGTGCGTGACGCGTAACTGTGCAAATAATCCCGTTAGCCTCAGTATACGTCAGAACCGTCCATGGCAGAAACGGGCTCGAGCAGGAAACGCGTGCTACTTACAAAAAGCGCGAGGACCGTAATTAACGGTAAACACATATATGCCAATTTATTTAAATAAAGTCACACACCTTGTGATGCACAATGCTGATGATCGGCAAAAGTTTGGAAGCGGTGACCTTCGAATTCAAGGGCCTTATGTTTCCGTCTTTGTTAACGACGTTAATGTAGTACGTTGATGCAGGTTTTCTTTTTCATCATGAATGTCCCACGGCGATTTCAATGAGATCCCAAAATCGTCGCCACTGTAGAAATGAAGAATCCCACCACGGAAGGTTGTCGATAAGTTTATTGGGGGAGAAAGGCCCTTGATGAACCAAGTGCTGCTCCCAGTACAACTGCTCTCCGCTTACACTAGAATCACGACATGTAACCGGCATGTGCAGTTGCTGTGAAATCAAAGGCGTTTGAAAGATAATAATTGATTAAAGTATGGTTATAACAACCACACAGGTGCAGGGGGAGAACCAAGAGCAACCTTAAAAGCGCATAGAGGAATATGGCAATAAATCTCTTCATTTCCCAACATCCAAAGCAGAGTACATTAAAATATAGTGCGCATGAACTTTTTTGTAGGTCCTAACCCCTCAGTGGGACACAACAGATTAACTTTAACTTGAGCATCTCCCCACAAGTAAAAAAAGAACATTTAAAAAAAGCTTCCACCTTGAGAACGCACTTTTTAATGCTAATTGCATTTTTTGTTTTCAGTAGATTTAAGAAATAGGTTTGCAGAAAGAGTTGGCTCTGGTACAATTTTCACTACAGAACTTTAAGATGTTATATTAAAGTGTGGCCAGAAGCGTCAGGATGGCGGTTGCACTTTAGGAGTGCTCTGGACCCCTCCGTCATCCGCTCCTAATCTGCCACCATCCGGGTATCTTTAAACCTCTGACCTGATTGCCTGACTGCCCAGGGCTCTGGAATCCTATTTGGCGGCAACATTGAATGCCTTTGAGCGCCACAATCAGCCTTTGCACCAGGACCCCGGACTTGCGGCAAAACTAAGATGGCAGCCCTGCGGCGGTGAGCTCTTGATCTGTCTGAGCCTTGGGCCCCGAAGCTGCCTGCTGTGTGATGCGAGTGGTGGGTCTCTAAGGGGCTGCTCGCGTCATCCTGATTAGAACTCTGGTGGCAAGCCCACCCCCCCTTTTTAGCGCCGGTGTGTACCTGATTGACTGAGGAACTGGAGGCAGCCTGGGAGGGGAATGCGTGCTGTACATCAGAGGCAGCTCCTGCGGTGCTGGTGACCTGGGCCGCGCGATTAGCCGTCGGTCGGGCGGCAGCGCAGAGCGGTGCTTCTGCCCCGGCCCCCGCAGGTGCTCTTCCCGAGCGGTGTTTGCCTTGGCCCTGGCTGAATGCCGGTCTTGAGCCATGATCTGAAGGTGGCAGCTCCGTGGCCTGGGCTCGTGCACCGGCTGGAGGCAGTAAATTTGTGGTGCCCTTGGCTATCGGTCGGACAGCGGCGGGAGGAGTGTGAGGCCCTTTCCCACCCCGTGACATCTTCCCACGCATCAGTAACGGATGCTGCAGCACTGGCACCCTGAGGCGCGCGATCTGCCGTCGGTCGGGCGGCAAGGCAGAGAGGTGCTTCTGCCCGACGCACCTCTGGGGCCCTGATCTTGAGAAGCTCGCTTTGGCCCTGGCTGGGTGCTGGACTTGGGCCCTGGGTTTGTTTTTCCGGCTCGGTGGTCAGGCTGTGCACCAATTGAGTCCTGTTGAATCTGCAGTGCCTTCAGCTGTCGATCGGACAGCGGCGGCGGGGGTGTGAGGCCCCCTTACCCCCCACCCGTGGCATCCCACAGGAACAGGCCTGGACGTAGGCCTCCCTTCTAGCACCAAGGCCTCCAGAGGACTGCGGTGCTACTGTGCACAACGGGTGTGGAGGTGAGGAGCGGGATCGGCCACTAACTTTGACCTATTGCCGTGGTTGGCCTGCCTTGGCTGGTAGAGGCTTGGCCATCAATTCAGGCGGCGGAAGGCCGTCTCCTTCCAGGCCAGGGGCTCCCCCGCCCTCTTCGCAACCCGAGGCTCTGGTGGTGCGGGGTTCCTTGTATCCTCCAGGTGGGGGCGGTGGGCCGGGGCCCCTTGATACTGTGGGTCGCAACTTCACACCACAGGCTCTCCTCCCTGGTGCATGGGTGACGTGCGGGGGGTACCTCGGCCGCTAGTTCGAGCGGTGGTGGCATCCTAGGCAGCTGCTTACTCTCGTGGGCTGCTGTGGATCTGGTGGCCTGGGGTGGCTGGAGCCGCTTTGGAGAAGTCTCGACCACCATATCGGGTGACGTCAGTGAGGAGTCTTGTTGGTCCTTCTGCCCCCCCACCCTCCAGCTGGCCCTCTCCACACACGTCCCAGGATTGTGCCCCGTTCCTTCACCTGAGCCATTCCTTCAGACCTGGTCCGGACGTTGACCCAGCTCTGCCTTTGAGACCCCTCACACCTGAATTCTTGTGTGAACGTGCGGATGACCCTGCTGGAGGGGAGTAGAGGCTGTTGAGTGGCCAGTGGAGAGACGTGGGACGGCCCAGCCCTCCTCTCTCCCCCTCCACGTCTGGACCTCCTACATTGCTGGACGGCGGTTATGGGTAGAGACAGGCCAACAAAAACCCTCGTCACCCAGACTAAAATAGGCCGGTTCACTACCACAGACTCTGGGGCGACTGGGGGGTCCACGGACAAGGACGCCCCACCCGCTGCGGACCTGTCCACCATCCTTCAGACTATCCACGCCTCGCAATCCTCAGTGGAGGGCAAGATTGCCGAAGTCCGGGTTGACGTGACCCTTATCTGACAAGACCTTCGAAATGCCACGGCCCGGATTAAAGAAACTGAATCTCGTATATCCACCGTGAAGGATGAGGTCCAACAGCTCAAGGGTCAAGTCGCTCGTCTCCAGTCTCACTCACAGGAGCTTCACCGACGGGCTGAGGATGCCGAAAACAGATCCCGTCGCAACAACCTTCGCTTGGTGGGATTTACGGAAGGTGCGGAACAGGGCCGGATGGCGGACTTTGTGGAGTGCTGGTTGCGCTCATGGATGCCCAAGGACTCCCTCTCCCCATGGTTCACAATCGAACGGGCGCACCGCTCACTTGCCCCTAAGCCACCACTGTGTTCACATAACAGGCCGATTTCCATATTTGAGGTGTTGCTGCTTACGGGCTTCGGGAACCTGGACGCAATCCTTACTTTTAGGCACTGGTTTTCTGTACCCTTCTCTGTAGCTGTGCAACTTAAGAACTAACTGTTAAGCCTGTGCGCAATACGTATTTTAGTTAAACTTGTGCACAATGCGTTAAAAGGTTTTCATTCTATAATATGCTATCTTGTTTTGTGACTAAAGTTACTGTGAATTGAACTTGTCCGGGGCACTTCTACCCCTTCCCAGCGAGTAGGCTTGTCTTCCTGTGTGTAATTGCTAGTCCTTAGGCGCCAGGAGAGAAGGGCTGGGGCCTGCAGGTCATTAGTTAGGTGAGCAGAAGGGTTCCGGTCCCTTGCCCAAAGGCCTGCTGTACCAGTTCAGCACCTTGGGATCTACGTCAAGAGCATGTTTAGAGTTCTGAGCACACAGGCTGGGCATCCGCATGCAGCGCCTAGGAAAAGGGGGTAGAGAGGGCCATGCAATGCTGACTTGCTTGCCTCTGTCACTGAGGATTGCGTGCACCATGTGAGACCTCCTGCGAGTCCAGGAGATGCCACGGATTTTTAAGCGGCCTCATAACTGGGAGTGCAATGCTTTGCTGGAGGAGTTGAGGCGTTGGTTGCTAGACAACCACATGAAAGATGTTGCTATCAATGGATGCGTCATAATGATTGGTATGAACTTCATCATGCTGGAGTTCCTGAACATATTTGAAAAGGTAAGGCAAGCTGGTGTTGTGTAGTTCCTATAAACCCATATAGGATTTGCGTGTTTAGACAACATAAACTGTGGGACTGGTGTCCAGACTGATTTTAGTCACCCGCACCTGATATGTTCGCCTGTATACCAGCTAGCTCACAGTGTCAAACGATAATGATCTTTCCTGACTATAAACGTGAGGTCTAAGGTCAGCGCCGCTCGTTTGGGGAAGTCAAGCAGAAGCTACGCGCTCTTAACATACAATACAGGCTCCTCTTCCTGGCCCGCCTGCGAGTTGTGTTTTCGAACAGATCCATCTTATTTGACACCCCTGAGGAGGCATGGACATGGGCAACGGAGGAACGCCCCCTGCAGACCGGCACTCGAAATCCATCACCCATGAGCGCCGCCGGAGATGCCCGCCGGGAGATCGTGGACCCCGGCCACAGCGCAACCATTCGCGCAGGCGACGGGGTCAGAGGCGGGCTCATTCAGAATCACCATTGGGCCCCTGTGCTCCCCAGGGGCCCCCTGAATGTGCGGCGATCTGGCTCCTCCGGTGCTCGGACCCTGGGGGTGCCTCACCTCTACCATCACTGTTGGACCTGCCTGATACGGATCTCTCTCGCAGTCCGACACTTCTTACAGATTCCTCTTGAGTCCACTTTTACCTTCTGGTAGCTTTGGAAATCTGAAATAATTTCTGTTAGCATAAGGTGAAGCCACCTTGGTAATGGCATCCATTTTGTTGGCTTTGTAATTCTTCCATCCTCTGCTGCTCGTCTTTTTCCCTGCCTGTGCTATTTTAGTTGACTTCCTGACTCAGCTAAAAGCAATATGCATGCTAAGAGTTTGTAGCTGCCAGAACACCTGGTCTCAGACTCAACTGTCAATATCTTACTGCTGCCATAAGCACTCCTGCTCCCTCTCCCACTTTGCTGACTAAGTGATCTCCCATCTGCCCATGTTTGTCGGTAACTATTCCTGTGTAGGCCTGTACTTTCTATTTGTATCCACATGCTTACCAGTGCAGAAAAAGCTGTATATAAGGCCTGTGTTCTGTGACTTCAATGTACTACCTCAGGCAGCACTTGAGAGTGCTGTGTGGACGTAGTCCCACTCATGAGTGATTAATAAACTTGTTATTTGAATTCTAGCTTCAGTGCCAATCTCTATTTTGTTGGTCTAAGGACCCGTGGACAGAGAAGGGTGACCCCTGCACCGGTGTGCTCATTAAAAGGCACATTTCCACATAGCAACCGGCTGCACGACCTGGAGTCACATATTGGCTCTTCACTACTTCAATTTCCCGATGGACAAAGCTATGCACATCCTACTATGAGGTCCTCCACGATTCCCAACTCCCAAGCGTTCTAGTTTGGTTCTCTCTTAGTTCTCCACTGTTAGGGCGACAGATGCTTCCGTCCCTGAAGTATAGGGTGGGGGGGGGGTTGGGTTGGGTTGGAGCGGGGAACTGTTGTCCCAAGTTGCATTGGTTGTTTTCTTTGTTTATTGTACCAGCACTTCTCTTTAGCTGTGAAACAGGCGCGCAGTGCCCGACATTGTAGACTTCCGCCCGCTATCCCGCACGCATACATCACTTCGCCCGCACCCACTACCCAAGCCAGATGTCCGACCCTCCGCTCAGCCTCCCCATGTCTGACAACTACACCGGGATTGCGTCGCTCCACATCATGTCCTGGAATGTTAATGGCATCTTAGATAAGGTCAAGCGCACGGCGGTCCTGCGGTATGCCCAGCGTCACACTGTAGACATACTGGTGCTCCAAGAGACCCACCTGGTACGCAATCACTGACCCTTCCTGGCGCGATATGGTTATGGTGGAATCTGGCACTCTGGCTTTACACGAGGATCACAAGGGGTAGCTGTCCTGATGCGCCGTGCTCACCCATTTGTGACGCGTAATGTACCCCATGACCCTGAGGGCTGCTTCGTCATCTGGGAAGGGAGCATTGGGGACCGGCCTCTGAACCTAATCACTGTATACTCTCCCCCTCCCTGCTGTCCCCCACACTTCAGCATCTCACCACACTAGTAGCTGCCTTGCCCATGGGTAAGTCTATCATTGGAGGAGACTTCAATGCAGTTATGGACCCCAGCCTTGACACGGCTGCAGCTCCTTTCGTCTCCCGAGCTGCTCAGTCTAACCTCCTGTCAAATTGGGCCGCTACTTTGGGCCTCGGAGATGCCTGGAGGCTCTGGCACCCAAGAACTCAAATGTACACCCACACCTCGGATTCCCATCATACTCATGCAAGGCTGGACAATGTCTTCCTGCCGGCCTAGGACTGTCGGACAGTTCAAGCCGTTACTAACCTTTCCCAGGGATACTATCGGATCATTCCGCAGGTGCGATGCAGATGGGCAGCCTCCCGGCGTCTTCGCACCCGATCTGGCGACTAAATGCCTGGTTCCTCCAGTACAAAGACTTCAGGAAACAGATAGGGGACGAGCTTCGTCATTACTTCTCCACTAATCAGGGATCGGTTTCCTCTCCTGGCACCCTATGGGAGGCCTGTAAGGCCACCATTCGGGGCTTTGCCAAAGGCCAACTCAAACTCCAGCGGGCAAAACAGGACTCCCAGCTCACACTTCCGGAGGCCCAGGCTGTCCTGCTTGAAACTCAACCTCAGGTGGAGAGAACTGAGGCCCAAGATAGGAGACTGGCGTTTCTGAGGGACAAGATCAGCAGACCTCCCGGCGGCCGCTAAGCTGCTGTAGAGATCCTCTGTAGCGCGAGTCTATGGGTGGGGAGACAAAAACTGAAAGCTCTTGCATCGCTTGGCCACCTATCCTATGGACAACCGTATCATCCCGAGGTGATTGACTTAGATGGGGCGACCCAGCGGACCCCCGTGGTGGTGGCCCAATGCTTCACCACATATTACGCTATCCTCTACTCTGTGCAACCCCCCAATCACTCGCTCCCTGAACTCCTCCAGCGTGAACAACTCCCCCTTCCGCAGCTCAGTGAATCCGAGGCGGAAGTGCTAGACCTTCCGATCGCCCCAGAAGAGATCAACGATGTCATTTCACACATGGCCGCAGGCAAGACACCGGTGCCAGACGTGCTCCCGCAGGAGTTCTATGCGTCCTATCGAGACACACTGGTTCCCCACCTTCTGAAGGTGTATCAGGAAGCGGCTGACTGCGGCTTTTTCCGTCCTGAGATGGATTTGGCCACTTCTCGTGGTGACCCTGAAGTCTCAGCCTCCTTCGAAGCATTGCTTTGACTACCGCCCCATCTCTCTCATTAATTCAGAACACAAAATATTCGCCTCGGTCCTGTCTAACCGCATACGTCCATATCTGGACAAGCTGGTCCACCCACACCAGTGCGGATTAATGCCCTCCCGGGTAATCAGACACTGCCTTAGACGTCTCCACCTCGCTCTCGCGAATCGACAACAGTTGACTCCCTATCTATCTCTTCTTCTCGTAGACTTCGAGAAAGCATTCGATTTGGTAGATTGGCGATACCTAGAGGCAGTGTTGACGGAAATGAGTTTTGGAATCCCCTTCCGCAGCCTGGTCAGGACGCTATACTTTACACCACGGGCCCAGGTTCTGGTCAATGGAGCTCTTTCACGCCCCTTCCCCATCAGGCGAGGCACGAGGCAGGGTTGCCCCCTTTCACCACTCCTTTTTGCGTTAGCGATGGAGCCCTTTGCATATCTTGTTCGCAACGACCCGCTTCTCTCGGGATGGAGATGGCCCGGCTTGGCGGAGGACAAGATTGCCCTTTACGCCGACGACGTTCTGATATTCTTATCAGATCCAGCTCAGTCTGGACCTCAGTGCCTCCGGGCCCTGCTTCTCTTTGAACGAATCTCTGGCCTCCGATTGAACTCGGCCAAATCTGTTCTGGTCCCTCTCCATCCTTCGATAGAGTGCTTTGATTGGCAGTCGTCGAGACCCCTTCGACGACACTCATTCAAATACCTGAGGATCTGGGTGGCCCTTCTTCCTGACCTTGCCTGGTCCCTCAATGTAACCCCACTAGTGAAACGGGTTTGTGCTGACCTCCTTAAATGGCAAACGCTGCCCTTGAATCCTACGGGCAGAATAGCTCTTTTTAAAATGATGATTCTGCCCAGATTTCTTTATATGCTTCAGAACACGCCCCTGTCCTTCTCACGATCGTTGGTTTCGGAAGATGGACAGCTTAGCAACCAAGTTTTTATGGGGAGATCGAAGGCCGGGGCTGGCCCTCACCCAGTGCCGGATCCCGCCCTTTGATGGCGGTCTGGGAATGACGAACTTATATCTTTATTATTTAGCGACCCGGCTCCTTACAGTACATGATTGGTTCAATGGCGGCTAGTCAGACCTGGCGTGCTGCTTGGAACTGCATAACTTGGGTTTGTCTACCATTCAGGGGATGCTGTACGGGAATACCGTCCCCCAGACCTTGCCTGAAGTCACGCTTGGGGTGCTTCTGGCCTGGCAGGTCTCTATGCGTCACACCCACTGGTCGGATAAACTGACCCGATTCACCCCACTGTGGTGCGGAACATGGCTCCGGGAAGTCGCCAATCTCTCCGGTTTTAGAGCATGGGATCTCATTGGGATTTCGCAACTTGGGGACGTCTGGGGCAGGAGCCATATACGCACCTTTCAGGACCTGCAGACACGATACTCCCTCCACACCTCCCAGTTTTACCGCTATCTGCAGTTGCGCCATGCACTCCACACTCATATTCCAGAGGACACCTCCCTGCCCGAATATAGTCCACCAGAGGCCCAGGTCATGACCAGTAACCTGGGGAAGGGAGGGATATCCCGCATTTATCGATCCCTCACGAATAACACCCCCAACTCCCTATCCCACCTTAGGGGCAATGGGAGAGCTGGCTTGGGTCCCTGGATGACGTTGATTGGCGAGGTGCATTGATGGCCCCTAAAACAGTCACAGCCTCAGCAAGGCTTCGACTGGTTAAAATATACTATCTGCATGCTGCCTACCTCACGCCGCTGCATCTCCACCGCGCTGGGCTCCGGCCTGATGCATCCTGTCCCCGCTGCGACTACCCCCAGTCTGATTTTTAGGTCTCGCTGAGCCCAGCGAATGCGCTGGCTCGGAGAGACATTTTGTAAGGGACTTTTTAAAGTGCTACCGCTGGCATAGAGCTACAGTGCACGAGGCGTGCACATGCGCAAAGCAGCCATATGGCTTTACGTCGCCGCCATGCGCTAGGCCAGCCAGCAGCACTAGCGCGTCATCGCGATCACTTTCGCTTTCACAGCGATTGTGATCGCGATGACTTTCGTGGCCAATGCTTGTTATTTTTTGAGGTACCTCACAGGTTTAGTGTGTAACTTTAAAAAACTCAGTGAACATTCCGCCCGTTGCTCACCATTGTGTGCCTCTAGTAGTTTTCCCCAGTCAATATCGCCATTGTGTGGCAGTTTAATGAACAAGATTTGTTGGCTTATTATGTGCACAACCATGTGCTTACTTACATTAAGTTTTCCCCTCTGTGATTCCAGCAGAATTAACTTTCTTTTCGAACATATGCTTAGTGTGTTTTGTTCGTTTCAGTACATTCGCACATAAGCCTCGCTCCCCTGTACGAGTGAAACTTTACATTGCGTGGCGGCCGTCTTAGTATCATCAGGTGAAGCTCTTTGCAGGTTTTCTTTCTGGGAAGATCTTTAAAGCCTGTTTCCATTGTACATATTCCATAACACAAGCCAATACAAACCAAAACTGAATTACTGTACAGTTGCTGTGTATTCATCACGGTCCAAGTGGGCAATTTAGGCAGCGTGCACGTGATGGTGAGGTATGAGTCCACTACTGCCCGTAGTGTAGGGTGTATAATGGTGTGGTGCTTGACACTGCTGCTGGTTTGGTAGCACTTTGCCTTCTGGATCGTTTTGATGCTGTTTTTCCACTAGAGTCTAGGTGTTTTGTCTAGAGTGTGGTAGCTGCCGATAAAGCTTTGCCAAAAAACGATTTTAATGAAACCCATTTGCAGCATAACGCTGCATCTTCTGACATGCCTTAAACCCATATTTTGTGAAATCACTTGATGCGCTTTAATACCCAGAGGGCATTGTTTTAGATGACGATACTAGCGTGAGTCACTGAGTTTCATACTTGAAGCATATCCCGTCAAAGCATCTGTTTCTGTATAATAGATACCATGTCTTCCTTCTATGTTAGGACTAAAACCTGTGAATTTCAGTAAGTCTGGGCTGCCACTTTGGTCTCACTCTGGACTCTTGTCGATCTTTCTTTTTTTTTTTTAACTGTGCTTGGGAGTAGATGAACGTGCCTTTAAGGCGGTTTACTTCATGTTGAAACCATGTATTCATGCCTAAATCAGCTGGACACCTTCCATACGTTTGAATTGTTCTATCAGATGCTATCGACATTGGGCTGGCCAATCGCATGCCCGAGGAAGGGTTTATAAATACATAGGGATATAGAAAATACACAAATCCTAAAAGAAAGTCACTGAAAAGTAAATGTTTCTTCTCTATTGTTGTCGGATTACAGCGCAAGACCGCAAGCAAACCATAACCTACGCAGCCAAGTCACTAATCAAACAGATGCAGGCATCCAGGCCTGCTACCGCCAGAATCTGTTCATGTTTCTGTGTGGACGTGTTGTCGCTGCTCTGCACCCACAGGTCGAGGCACAAGTTAAACTATGATCATTATATGACTGCTCGATGCACAGCTGTGCTCGGAGTTTGAGGCGTCTGGTTTTCCCAGGTCCGAACCACATTCCAAGCAGGATCCAGTCCAGAAACCATTCCGTGGTATATTCTCAAAGGGGTTCTGGTTGATCTTTCGTGCCTATTTTTGTACAAGTGCTCCTGATCTATTCAACAAGTGTTGCCCATGCCGTTTTTTTCATAGTTTGTTTATAGTGTTTTTGATTATCGTTTGTGTGCATGTCACAGTTGCCTCCCGAAAACCGGCTTTAAAAAAAAAAAGAGTGACCTTGAGCTGCCCATAATGTCTGAGCATTGTTCCTTCATTCTGCTGTTATGTTTGTTTCCATAATCAAAACGTGAGTGTACCTTATCTGTTATTTTCCTGGGCTTTTAAGAAGAGATTAACCCCTGGTGTTAATGTGATAAAGTAGACAAGGTTCTGATTCATGAACCAATGAAGAGAACCCTTGCTGCGCCGCACCGCACTCTTTCAAACACTAGCACCGCAGTCGAAGGGTGTGTCCTGGGTAAAGCTCCCGCCCCTCCCTGCTGTGGGTTCCCTGAGAGCGCTCTGCACGTGCAGTATTCCGGATTGAGACCTTTGGAAGGCATCCAAGTAGGGGAACAGTACTCAGTAGCGGCTGGTGACAATTGAAAGTGGTGTGACGTAAATGTAGGTATGACTTTTGATTGGTCAGCGAGCACTGCATTTTTATTTACTTTCGCCTTGTTATTATTTTGAGGACTGTGTATCCCCATAATGGTGGTTCCATCTCACCCATTTGGCAGGTTGACACAAGTCTTGGTCGTCAGCAATCTCACACAAAGGCGCTACCCTGCAGAGTGTACGTTCATCCAGCATTAATCACATCACTCATCCATGGAAGGCAAGAAGACAGAAGTCTTGCTTGTGGCATCTCTGACATTTCCTTTGCGGTCAATTTTAGATAAAATATCGAACAAGTATTTGCAATGCAATAGGTCTCGCAGTTACGAGAGTTTCAGCTATTGGCATTGTAAATAACAATGCCTTTTATTTATGTTTTTAAAACAAAAAAAAGGCATTATTATTTGCAATGTCAATGGCTCAAACTCGCGTAAATGCAAGACCTATTGCATTGCAAATGCTTGGTTGGATGTTTCTCCCCGCTTGTAAGTTTCTCGTCCCGCTCTCTCTCATTTACTTCATTTGTGTGTTTATTTTTTCTCACCAGAGCTCCCTCTAGTCTGCTCTACGCTATAATCTCTCTAGGTTTATTTTATGCTTTTCTTACATGGAACTGGGGAACGGGGTTTGCGTACCGGCGTCGGTTCCACAGCCTGTGATTCTGGCGAAATCACATAATATTATTGCGTGTAAAAAATAAAAATCTGAACTTCTGTACCTTTCTTTCTTTTCTACCACTAACTTTAGCCTCCGTTCTCCCTTCTTCCACTTCTGGCTCCATCTACCTCTTCCCCCATCTCTAGGTGTGTTTAGTCAGGTCTTACTCACTCTTTCCATTCAGAAGGGTCTCCCTCCTTCTGCAGGGAGAGTTAATTGACCCCCGCCCACCTCCTGTGCATCCCACAGCAGTGTCCCCGCCAACCTCCTTCCATGTAGTCGAGGGGGGGGTGGGGGTGATAGGGACCTGTAATTACAACCTCATTATAGGGTGCGCGCATGCGGCAGACCAGCACGGCTTCCCTCTCAGTCCCCTCCTTCTTTCTCCCCTCCCCCACCTCATTATTTCCTCTCTTCTGCCTCTCGAGTTACTCCTCCCAGTTCTCTTCTCTCTGTCGATACTCTGTTCCTACCTACCCCCAGTGGCTCAACAAGGGAGTAGTGAGCCATAATGAAAGCAAGTAAAAAGAACCCCATGCCCCTCTGCTGGTGAATCAAATAGTGGCATATGTCGGTGCAGTGCGCCTGGTACCACTGCACCTTCTGCACTATTCATATCTAAGCCGCTGCACCTCTCTATGTCTGCTGGGGACTGCATGAATGTTTGTATGCTTGCGTATGACTGTACGTTCACCTGGGACTCCGTGTGTATGCGCGAGTGCAATTTGAAAAACAGTCAGAAAACCATCTTTATAGTTGCCCTCTAACTAGTCTGAGCTTGATGGCTGCAGTTAAAGAGCATTAAAAAAACTCATGGGACAAAGATCTTGAGTTGGTAGGTTATTGGAGTGTGGAAACGAGACGTGGCTAAAAAGACAAGCATTGGCATAGCCAAAAGGTCTCGCTTTTAGGACCTTATAAGTATTTAGTTATGTAAATGTAAATGTTGTATACTTGTAAAGCGCACAGCTGCCCCAGCAACGGGGCGTCCCGGCGCTGTATACCGCTGGGGAACCCATCCTGGCTTTCCCTGTGAGATGGTCCCTACTGGGCATCTCCAAGGTGAAGACAAGCATCCCCGGCGCTGATGGGGCCGTAAGTGGAGATTAAGCAAGCTATTGCCCAGAGTTGCTGAGTGGGATCCATGGTTAGAGTAGGCACCGAGGCGAGAATTATCGAGTCCGCTGACCTTGGCCCAAGACCCTGTCGCGTCAGGAATCGAACCCTGGTCCCGGCCCGACCTCTGCTTCCGGGTCTGCCGCCTCTAACCAGTGAGCCACACAACTCCACTATGCAGCACAATATCCTTGGTGCAACAACACCAGCTGTTGCAAGGCAAAACCTTGTACCTTATAAGTGTTTGGCCATGCAACAGCTGATGTTGTTGTACCAAGAATATTGTGCTGCATAACTAAATACTTATAAGGTCCCAAAAGCGAGACCTATTGGCTATGCCAATGCTTGTTATCACATGGTATGGCTTTGTCCCGCAATCATGCTCTATTGGGAGCCAATAACGGGGGAGCTCACTGAAGTCTTGGGTTGGGAGGTTCCCCTTAGTCCAATGAAGGTGCTCTTGGGCATTACCGAGGGAATGGACGGCTCCAGAGCTGAAAAACCTTTTCTAAACACGGCTATGATGGTAGCCAAAAGAGACATTGCGGCCAACTGGCTGAACTCGACTGCACCCACCATGGCGCGTTGGCGCAGAGGGGGGGGATTGGTGCACTGCGCAGAAGCGGCCCATGTATGAGGCCAGAGGCTGCCCGAAGAAGTATCGTAGAATGTGGAGCAAGCGGGTCGTGGTGGTAGAGGCTTGATAATCTCAGAAGATCACTTATGGACTGGGGCGAATGTGATGCTATTTTCTTCTGGTCTGTCGGACTCTGTACACTGGTGTAATATTCTCCTGTCTTTGCTTTGCAATGTCGAATGTACAATTGGCTGGTATTGTTTTCTTTTTTTAGTTCTTATAAAGTCAATATAAATCGATTATCAAAAAAAAAAAAGAGATGTTATATTAAAAATGTAGTGCATACATTTACACTGGTTGTCGTTCTTTGAAAATAGATCACATTTATTTTCATAAACGTTTTCATTAATTAAACGCAATACAGGGAGAGTAGCATTGTGTTCATACTTGAAATACAATTAAAATAACAGGAAGATATGGCGCTGAGAATTAAGTCCAAGGGCTAATATCCAAAAATTATGTGTTTTATCTGTGACTGAATGTGGGGATAATTTCCATCAATCAGAGGGATTTTCTGCAACTATACCTGTTTGGTCTGGAAACCAACTTCAAGTTGACAAACATGAAGGCCATATGGGATGAATGCAGTTACTTAAAAATTCTCCACCTCATGTCACCTCTAAATCAACAACCAGGCTGGGTATATTAACAGCGTCTTGAGGTCAATGGAGCAGGTTTGTTGTTCTCTCTGAAGTGTCTTCCTGTTTTTGACTGCTGGTTCCCAGAGAAGGGGGAAGCTGTAGCTGGGCTCCTGGAACCTCTTTCCTTAAAAAACTAGAAGGCACTCACCTGCTTTTAGAGGAGTGAAGATAGTACTGCTTGGAGGGCACTCAGCAATTTAGCTGTTATTGTAGCCATTCTGTACTGCTGTAAAACCTTTTTTGTGAAGGGACTGAACACATTCTTGCCATGAAAGGGTAGTTTGATCTCTTTCTGTTGGGCTCCTGGCCTAAGATCTAAGGACTTAAGCTGTGATTTGAATACATAGACAAACTGCAGGCCAGGTCCTAGTATTATTGAGTTCCTGGTACATTCTGTAGCAAGGTGCTCAGACTTCAATGGCCAGCGCTTTTAAAGCCTTGGTTATGACAGTGTGGTAGCATCTGTTAGGATGCAAGCCCTTGTAGTCATTAGTACTATTTTCTGGGCAAGCGTCCCACTCCACCAAGATGAGCCATTTTGCAAGTAGGGACCTATGGGGCAGAATTACAATAGTATCATCCGCCCATCAGGAAGCAGCAAGATTAATGATATCTGTTAGAACCAGATGAACAAGTTACTTACCTTTGGTAATGCCCCATCTGGTAGTGACTCTATCTAGCCGCAGATTCCTTACCTTAGAATATTTCCCGGGCTTCATACTGGATCTGGAAAATCGCTGAGGAGTACCTCTACACAACGGTAGGTGGTATTGAATGGCTCTGCGTCGGCGTTGTAGGTGTGGTCTGTGCCAGATGTGACGTGCGCTGTGCCTAAACAGGCACCACCCCAGGGTGCTGACATCAGTTTCTTTTCATGACTATTTCTGCGCAGAAGTACAGATCCAGTGTGTAGATTCTAAGGTAGAAAAGTCCATTTCATAGAACAGGGAGGATGAGGGGTGGGAGGGAAGGTTGGTAAGGAATCTGCGGCTAGATAGACTCTCTACCAGATAATATATCTAAAGCAATACCTCCCTGGAGCTGGGGCTGTGAATTGTCCAAGATGAAAAAAATCCTGGAGGACTGAATGGACAAAATGCCTGTCAAGACAGACCTGTCAAGGGAGGAGAGTTTGGTAAATGTGTGCAAGGATACCCATGTAGCAGTCTGACTGATGTCAAGGACAGGAACTCCACGAGCTAACAAAGTAGATGCAACTTTGGTTCTGATGGAATGAGCCCACAAACTCTCAGTGGTTTGCTTCTTGGCTAATGCACAGCATATCTTGATGCAAAGTACAATCTGTCTGGCGATGGTCTGTTTTTGCTCTGCTTTCCCCTTCCTTGTTCCGGTGAACCCAACAAAGAGCTGATCGTCCACCCACTGTTCTTTGGTGCGATCAATATAGAAACACAAAGCCCCTTTAGGGTCAAAAGGGTGGAGTCTCTCTACCTACTTAGAGTGAGGCAGAGCAAAGAAAGTTGGTAGTGTGATGTTTTGGCCGACGTGGAAAGGTGTCACCACCTTCAGAAGAAAAGAGGCACTGGTCCAGAGAACAGTTTGTCTGGAAAGAAGCTGGTGTATGAAGGGTTAACAGAAAGAGCCTGCAATTTGCTGACCTTTCTGACTGATGTGATGGCCACCAAGGAGACTGTCTTGATCGTCAGTGGGCATAGAGGGCTGGAATGCATGGGTTCAAAGGCGTAACACATCAAATAGGTTAAAAAAAATTAGGATCCCATTGCTGCATTAAAAAAAGTCTGGGAGGAAACATGTGCTGAAGGTCTTTCACAACATGTGTCACAACAGGTAACTTAAACAGGGCGGGTTTCCACGACAACCGCAAAAATGCAGAAATGGCTGAAAGATACCTTTTAACTGTGCCCAGAGCAAGGCCTTGCATAACTAAGGTCAAAACAAACAACAGCACTTCTGACAATTATGCAGAAAGTGAGTCAACAATTTTCTTACTGTATCAAGCCACAAATTTGTCCCAAGAACACATATACAGTTTTTGTTGATGAATGCCTGGCTGCCAAGATGACCACACAGACATTGGGAGGAAGATTGAAGACCCTCAACTGTAGCTATTCAATCTCTAAGCATGAAGGTGGAGATTGCTCATGTTAGGGTGCAGAACCCTCACTTGTTGTTGCGACTGGAGATCCTCCTAAAGAGGCAGCCTGATCGGAGTATAGATACACATGCTCAGGAGTTCTGGATACCATACTCTCCTCAACCAATTCGGAGCCACCAGGACGACTGTGTCTGGTCAGTTCTCAACTTTTTCAGAACCTAGGGGAGAAGAGATATTGGCAGAAAGGTGATGAGTCCCATATTCCAGTCTAATAGGAATTTCTCTCTGAGCGAGAGCTGCTTTGGAAACTCCAGCACCCAGAAGTGCTGATATTGCGCGTTCTTGGTGGTGGCAATTAAGATCTAGCCAGGGTGCTCCCCAGTGCTTTAAGAGACCCCGAGCCACCTCCAGATGCAGATGACATTAGTGGTCTATGAAGCATCGACGGCTGAGATCCTTTGCCATGGTGTTCAGAAATCTGACCAGGTGCTGCATGACCAGGAACATTTCCTGACTTTTCAACCAAGTCAGAGATGCAGAACCTCCTAGCATAGGGTGCAAGACCCCACTCCGCTCTGCTTGCTGCAGTAAAACATAGCAGTAGTGTTGTCGGTAAACACCTGGACCAGCTTCCCTTTGATGCAGGACAGGAAAGCGAATTGCCCTCAGCTCTAGCAGACTGATATGGTGCTGAGTCTCCGCCATAGCACAAGGTCTCTGATATCCATTTCTCCCAGATGGCCGCTCCGTCCCAAAAGCGTTGCATCAGTCACCACTGTTAGCTTTGGGTTGGGAAGGGAGAGGAGTCTGCCGCTGATTCAATCGCAGTCAGTTAGCCACCACTGCAGGTCTTTCGCAGTCTCCTTCAAAATAAGGACCAGATCAGAGAGATACCTCTGGTATCGGGCCCACTGGGTCTTCAGATCCCACTGCAGAGCCTGCATATGTAATCAAGTGTGCTTCACCAGCATGATGCAGGAGGCCATCAGATCCAGTAGTCTCAAAGTTAGTCTTGCTGAAATCCAACATCAGGATCATAGCCCAAATGTTCGGGACTCTTCGCACCGGAAGATAGGAGCGGAATTGCACCGTGTCCAGGATGGCTAAGATGAAAGGGAGGTTCTAAGGAGTCAGATCTGACTTCAGCATATGTACAGTGAATCCCAGCGAGTACCAAAGGTTCGCTGTAGTCTAGAAGTGTGTGGCCTCTGCCTGGGGCGAGCCCGCCTTCAACAGTCAGTCTTCGAGGTAGGGGACGGTTAGGACCACTGACCTCCATGTCGTTTAGTTCCTCTAAACCTATATAGGATCTGCAAGTTTAGACAACATAGAATGTGGGATTGGTGTCCAGACTGATTCCAGACACCCCCACTGGGTATGCTCGCCTGTATACCAGCTAGCTCACAGTGCTACTGTAAACTCCTCTTACCAAGGAGAGAATAGTTCTTGGCAACTATCGAACATGACAACTCTATCCCATCAGGGATCGTGGAAACAGTGCAGAACTTATTGCAGTCACTCGTGCTCACTTTGTCTCAAGGAGATGCACAGAATAAACAGTGCGGACGTTTCAATAGGAATTTATTGAACCAGCGTCATTCTAGTGTAAAATAGGTGTGCTGAAACAACCATAAGACAGAAGCAAATATAAATGATTATAAGCACCAACAAAGTAAAAGGATGGTAGATTCCTACCATAGTGCTAAAACAATGAATACAGGCAGGTATATAAATACATTACAGTAATAATGCGTACTCCTACAATGTGACCCTAACTAGATGTACCTAATACATAGTTATTATGCAGGAGATGGTAGTCCTGCTGAGATTCCAAGAATCCTCATGCATAATGAATGAGGCTAGTTTTCAGAGAAAACCCCAAGTCCTTTAAGCAGTACCGTAAATGGGTAAAAGGTCAGTACCAAGAACCGTTATGTAGTTTAATGGCATGGGAAGTATAGGAGAAAGGTTTGGTTACTACCTGAGCCTATATTGGGGTACCTGTATGAAACATAACATCCCCAGATGTGTTGCAAACACCATCACTTTAGTAAACACCCGTGGGGCACTGCTGAGGCCAAGAGGGAGCACAGTGAACTGCCAATACTTCTGTCCCATCGTTAACCTCCGGTAACACTAATGGGCTTCCAGGATGGGTGTTAGAATCCGGGTTCTCTGGTTGGCACAGGTAGGTACTTGTGACAAGCAGGGAACCTTTCCTCTAGTCAGGATAAGGGGTTACACTCCTACAATAACCCCTGCACACCCTCTAGGTAGCTTGGCGCGAGCAGCCAAGGCTTATCTCAGAGCGTTATAGGTTAAGCATTTGTGAACACATACAGTAACCAAGTGACAACACTACAAATGGACACTACACAGGTTTTTATATTAAAAATAAGGATTCTTTATATAGAGTTACCACAAGACCATTAAACAACAAAAATACACAATACTGTTACTTTAGATGGTAGAAGTTTGCTTAGTTCTCTTAAGTTCTTAAATGCGACACTTTAAGTCAATGTACCTTAGATGCGACACGCAGGGCAACGAAAGTGTTGCAACGATGCTGATACGATGAAGTTTTCGGTGCAAAGAAATAAAGACGTGAAGATCTTCCAGATGCGTTACGCTTCTCCGATGTTGCGAGAAGACTCGTCTCGATGCGTCGGCTGCAGCGGCGTCACCCCTTTACGCGATGCGACAACAGCGGCCTTGGCAGCGGCACTCTTCTCTGACGTTTGCGAGACGCTTCCGCTCGATGCGATGCTGCAGCGGCGTCACCCCTTTACGCGATGCGACGACAGCAGCTCCGACGGCGGCACGCTTCTCCATGGATGCGAGGCGCTTTTCTTGATGCGGTGCTATGCGACAACTACGATGGCTGCGATGGCGACACGCTTCTTCGGCATTGCGAGACACTTCCGGAATGATGCGAGACGCTTCCGCTCGATGCGATGCTGCAGCGGCGACACCCTTTGCGAGATGCGACGACAGCAGTTCCGACGGCGGCACGCTTCTCCTTCTTGAGTCACACTTCCAGCTCCTTGCGACACGCAGTCCCTCAGAAGGCCCAACAACAGCAGCAGGCACTTCCAAAGAACTCTGGGGAGCTGGGGGTGAAGTCCACCGGTCCTGGGACTTCGTTTAGGGGGCAAGCTCAGCATAAGCCCTTGGAGATCTTTTAAGCACAAGTTGAAATAAAGTCTTTGTAGTGTTTCTCTTCTCCTTCCAGCAGCAAGGCAACCACTGCAGGCCAATCCCCCAGGTCAGGGACAGTACTCCTCCTTACAGCTTTCCCAGTTCCTTCTCCTCAGGCAGAGGTTCTTCTTGTCAAGCAGGATCTAATTTCTTGGGAGCAGGGTCCCAATACTTATACCCCTAATTCCTTTGTTCCTCTGGAGTAGAGGGGCCTTTGCCCAGTTCAAATCAGTTCTTGAGCACTTTGTTGACATGACTCTGCCTTTCTATTCAGAGTGCAGGGCAGAGACATCAGTCGCTCCACAGGAGGTGGAGCCAGCATTGTGGTGGCAGAGCACAGCCCTATTCAGAGTCCAGGTGCCATTCTATCCCTTATATCTATTTTGGAAACATGAAATGAGACATCACAACTTGGAGGGCTCAGTAGCTATCCCTCTTTCAATGATAACAATAGCTTCCTTACACTTGCAGCCCAGTTCATCTCAATTCTTAGAATTTCATCTTTGCACAACTGAGATATCTTAAGCTCACTTGGCTTTAACAATTTATTACACGTATTCCAAAAGCTCAGGACAGCCCTTTCCGAAAGGCAGGTCCATAAAGTCATACCTAACTCTAGCCTTAGGGCCTGTGCTATTGCCGATTTTGGCATCTTCAACACCATTTTCAGGCACTGCCCTACAATTCCCTCCCAGCTGGGCATCCGACTCAGATAAAGTAATCTGGCACCATACAACCATTTTGATTGCACCATGGCTTTAAACGCAGCTATAACTGGCATCAACCTGTGACCATATTCATACCTAAATGCATTAATCACCAATATGAGGGGCATGGTGTTGGATTTCACCACCTCGCAATGTGTTTTCCATTTTAGCTTGGGTGAGAAATGCATACCTAAATAAGGGTATGATTCTATTTGTATCTCCTCTAAAAAACGTTTCAATTCTTTCTGCTCTTGAGCAAATTCTAAAATCTTGTTTTTTTCTACTTTAACCACTAGTTTGTTCATCTTAAAGTACTTGCTAAAACCATCTTATTTCCGCTGGAGCCCACTCTGGGTCATGTTCATTATGATTAAATCATACGCAATAAACAGACACTGTATATTGTGCCCCCTCCAACCCTAGGAGAAAATTAGGCGGATCCCTTCAAAACATCAGGTAGGTCCTCTTAATATACATCAGATGAAACAGGTGAACGGGGTGCGCCGGCCGATCATCCCGGTGCCGATCCCCCTGGCACTACTGACAAAGAAAGGAATGGGCCGAAGAATAAGATGGGGCACTGTGCTTGTAAGGACCCAAGCTCTAAAATACAGATGCTGGACCATGAGACACGGGGTGATACCTTCTTCCTACATTTAACTTTGCTCATGCTCCCATGCCGCTTCACACCTCTCCCTGCAACCTCTCCTTTCCCCTCCTCCCCCCTACCAGCAGCCTTACCTCTGCCTTTTTCAGGGTGGTGGGTCCCTTTTCCCCTCCACCTAGCTATGTCCCTCCCCCTTCACCTACTGACCACTACATGGCCTGAAACATCCTCCCTAACAGACACCCAGACAGAAAGGGGGTGCGGTCCCCCGAGACAGCATAGTTAGGATGTTCATATTTGTTACCTTTATTTCTTTCTCTGTAATTCAACATATGGGCCTCTACAAACACTCTTAGGAATGCAGCTGCAATCTAACTCCGTGAAAATGTCTGGTTTTGACCATGGTGGCTCAAACATACTTGGAGCCAAACCACTGGAGAGGCAGTCAGAAACATGGATGCACAGTCGAGGGATATTAGGTACAGAGCAATGCTTTGTAACCCATCCCAGTGTAGCCGGGAGGTTAGTTATTTGTATTCTGGAACAGAGCTTATTGTATCTTGACATATGGGTTTGCATATACTGCATCAAACCTCTGAAAGCGCAGTAAATAGATTGATTTGAGAAAGATCATCTACCACAACTGTCTCCCACTGCATATTTTGGTATTGTCAGAAACCGGCCAAACATCTACTCTTTTTCTCTTTATGTGAATAAAGGCACAATTCTGTATCTGTACTACTATATTGAAATACCCCCAAGGTAGGTCCTCTAAATATAAAGTAAAGTGGGTTGGGGTCAACTCGTACTCTTAGCTTAGGCCATTCCTAATCATGATCTTATCAGAGAGGTTACCAACTTTATCTAATTCCGCTAGCGTCCAGGTCTTCAGATGGCTACTATGTATCTTTATCTTATTTAGGTCAGCCCAAAGTATCTTGCGGTTTACCAAATCAAAGGTTTCCCAAAAACCTACGAAACAGCAAAAGAAGTTATCTTTCAGATCAATTGCCTTCCTTGCTCTGGACCATAAGCTAAAGCAATGATCTATGGTGGAGTGTCCGGTTTTAAAACTACCTTTTTCTACAGGTATCAATCTTTTCTCATCAGACCAGACTTTTAATCATTCTAAGATTAATTTGCTGAAGACTTTCTCTCCCATGTCCATTAAATTTATCAATCTGTAGTTCTCGGACAGGACCCTTTTTTTAGTGTATGTAAACAAAAACATATATATATATATATATATATATATATATATATATATATATAAAAAGGGTTGTATTGAGTCGCACTCCAACTCGGTATGCTGCTTGAGCAGGAGGCTCCTGCGCAGACACACACCACCTCCTTCTCTCATCGCCGACACGTTTCGGGCTTTTGCGCCCTTCATCATTGGGCGTGGTTTAAGCAAAATGATGGCGAGACCCCTACTTATCTCCTAACTGGAGACATCCTTGGCTGTAATCACCATCCTCCTCCACTGAGCAGGTAACCTGTAGGTATTGGCTGTAGGTTTTTAAAGCTTGAACTCTTCAAAACATCTTTTCCCATTGTGTCCCCCTCTCTGTAAATTAATTTTATACATATACAATTGTCTGAAGATAGAGGCATTAACATTGCCGAGGACCACAGACATGCGGTTACTCAGAAACTACTACAACCGATCTCACAGCTGCGGGTGGGGATGTCACCTCCCTGGTTGAGGCTCACGACGCATTTAGGACAGAGGTGTTCTATTCTTGGGTTTCATTTCCAGCTGCAGATAACACCACATGAGTATTTCACCCCTATAGAGGTTGAAATAGCAGAAAATTGTGCACCATACGAAGAAATGGAAATACCACTCACATACTAAGAACACATACATTGGTTTGAAGGCGCCCTACCACACACAACAGAAAATGTTAGACTCAGACCCCTTAGCAATGAGGGAGGAACATGGCCATTCTTAGTCGGCTACACGCTGCATCCTAATATCGATAATGTAACAGCAGCACAGGTGTGGACACTATACAAAGATTTAGTAACAATATACAGATGTCTTACACAGTTTGTTATGCAAACAGTTACACTTAACCCTGCGCAGACTGCCCATGCTGCACAACCACAATTGGCAACTCCGGGCATCAGCCCACAAACACTAAATGCAGTAATGGGAAAAATTCCCTTCAGACAGGAGGAGATTCCGTTCTATATTGAACAAAAAACAGGCCAGCTTTTGGCGATGTTTTCCCGTACAGACCTGCAGGAAATACACAGAATACTAACAATTTGCTTGCCAATGGGAATGGCTCCCCCTGTAGAAGACTGCACAACTAGTGATACAGTCTTTGCTGCCCTACATACCAGAACACATGGTACACCTTCGTTGGCTGTTTGCCTTAAGTGCTAAAACAGATCCAGAATGAGTACGGGGCAAAACGGAGATTATGTTGTTTGGAGGAGCCAAGATACTGTGGTCCCCCGACTGGTGGCCCCCCGATCTGGGTATGGTTCCTGAACCGAAGCAGGTCGTTAAAAATCTGGGGATACGTCTTGACCAGGATTTAGTGTTAAAGCAGCATACCAATTATATCACAGGTATATGTTTTTACACTATTGGCCTGCTGCGTAAGATTTTCCCTTTGTTGCCGGATTCCTCCAGAAGGACCTTGGTGCAGGCTCTTGTCCTAAGTCGGCTGGATTACTGTAATGGCCTGCTCCTCTCAGCAAATGAGGGAGTGTTGGCCAAACTACAGGTGATCCAAAATAGGTGATCCAAAATACAGCAGCTCGACTGGTCCTTAATGCCCCTCCAAGAACAGCTTCTAAACCTCTTTTAGAAAAGTTGCATTGGCTGTCAATCCGTCAACGGATTAAGTTTAAAATATGCTGCCTGATACACAAAAGCATAAATGGGCAAGGTCCCCTGTACCTGGAAAACAAATTTATTCCTTATACTCCTACCAGGACCTTGAGATCCAGCAATGGTTATCTGTTAGTAGTGCCCCGTGCCAAGAAAGCTAGACATGGTGGCAAAGCATTGTCAGTCGTGGGATCTACATTGTGGAACAGTCTACCGCTAACTTTAAGACTATGTCCCGAACACTTGAAATTCAGGAAACAACTTAAAACTTTGTTGTTTAAGAATGACATTTAGGCCAGCCCTCCCTGTCTGCTACTGATCAGCTGAAAACCCGACCCAAAGCGCAGAGATACTCCATTGGAGTCGATTCCAGCGCTATATAAACCCGCAAATAAATAAATAAAGAGAGGTGGATGGTCAGAGCACAGATCAGAAGAGCACATTAACACAAAGGACTCACAACACTCATCAGACTACATCATTAAACAAGAAGATATACCGAAGTCCTCCAAGCCTCAATTAAAAAAGTAGAAGGTAGCGTGGCTAACAGACGACTGAAATGGCCGCGCTCTAAGGCGGTTCCGCTGCCCTCGCTGATCTTCTGCCAATTATCCTACATCCTAACAGCGACAGCCCCGTCATTCCAGGGCGCATAGATCCTGGAGAAACCCTTATCCCAACATGCGACCGGCCCGAGTCCCGTAACACGCTGGGACTAGGAGTGCAAAGGCGCCATCGGAGCTCCGACGGGATAAAATGGCGGCCCGCTCCCGTCTCCCAGGCTGTTGAGGTGCGGGATCTGGAGCGCTGCGGCAGCGACACGGCTGAAGAATCGGAAAACCCTATTTTTGAGCCTTTGGGTATGCATGGCAGATTGGTCGGGACCCGCGCTGGGCGCAAAGACAGACACAAGTGAGTGGGCGGCGGTGCCGAGGACTCCCCGGCGAGCAGCTAAGCGAGGCCCCAGCTTAGGGCCTACCCGTGTGGCGCAGACAGTGCCGGAAATCCCCCATCGCCGGACCTCTGCGTCTGGGCTGTAGTGCCGCCCTGCCGACTATGCTGCTGCCTTGCTGTGCCACTGGGGGGGTCATAAATCTTCCTGAATTTATAGCCTAGACCCCGCATTGAGCACAGCCCCCCACCATACTGCTGCACACCCAAACTGAAGCAAGCGAGTTCTGTACATTGGTGGATGCCAGCACCTCCTAGTTCCCCACCCTCGTAGGAGGAGGTCACACATACTGTAGTGTGTTGGGGGCCCTTCTGCGGCTTGGCTCCTGACTTTGTTATCTCACTCGCTGGATAGCCCCGATTGTATCGCAAGGTCATCGTGGGGAGACTGCTGTGTCCTCCCCCCCAACTCCATCCTCTCCTCATTTGCCATCCAGAGAATATAGGGGCGCATCCACCAGCTCAACCTACCTGAAAGAAATACCACCTACCTTGCCAGGAAAACCGACAGGCCAATGGGGAGGGTTGTTACCTACCTTCCTCCCTCCCCGGGCAGGCGGCGGCAATTACTGGACATAGGCCTGACATTACGGATAAGTTCTCAGAGCCAGTGACAATGGCCAGCGGCAAAGGATCTAAAACACAAGCGCAAAAGACACTGGCAAAATTTGCATGGGGAAAGGCCGGCGAGGAGACCGTGGCAGCTGACAAAGTTGGGGCGGATAACCCTCGCCCCCCAGTCCCCACAGCCTGACCTCACCCTCCACGATGTCAAGGAGGCCATTGCGGGGGTGTGAACATCCCTAAAAACCCGCATCGACACTGTAAACATCGAGGTCTCCCTTATAAGAGTGGATCTGCGTAAAATGGATGCCAGGATCAAAGACGTGGAAGATGCCACAGTCACATTAACGTCTGACACTGATCTACTCAAGCAACAAGTGGCACAACTCTAGGACCGACAGGCGAGAATGGAGGGGCTCCACGATGACTATGAAGGGAGAGCACGTAGAAATAATAAACGCATTCTTGGTGTTCTGGAACGGGTGGAGGGGCTGGCCACAGACCTTTTCGTCGAAGACTTGGTGACGAAACACCTTAAGCCGAAGCGCCTATCCGGTTACTTCTCCATCGAATATGCCCACCGAGTCCCTGGGGGAAAGCCAAAGCCGTAAGCCCCCCCTAAGGCCCATCATAGCACGTGTGATTAACTGTCGAGACCATGATGTCATCCTTCACACAGCTCGGGCTCGACCCCCATTGACATTGAAAAACAGCACAATCACGTTTTTTCCGGACTTCACTACCAAAGTGCAGGCCCAACGGCGTAGTTTCACGGCGGTCAAAAAAGCATTGCGAGATAAAGACATAAAATATTCCATGCTCTTCCCAGCGAAACTCCGGGTCGAATCTGAGGGCAAAGCCTGGTATTTCTCATCTCCAGAAGAAGTGTGGGAATGGTTGGAGGGATGGCGGCGAGTTGGGAAACCGACCAGCGGCAGAAACGACAGAACCAAAAGCAGTAGGTCGAACACTGATGACGCACATCGTGAGGATCCGGCTCTCGGAGACCAGACCTCGGACTCGAAGGGCTAAGGGGGTAGGATGCTGTGATCTCGATCACACTAGCCTGAATGACACTCAAGACCATTGGGCACACAAGAGGACAAATGACAAGGTATTGGGGAATGTAGTGTGGCCCTGTTGATAATCAGGGGGAGGAGACCAATATCACTCAGTCCATCATGTTGGCACTCAACCACACAGGCCGTTAGAACTCAAGAAGGGTTGTACGGATCTAAGGGACATACTGTGTAACATGTTTCCATCCTTTTTTACGGCGAGGGCGGGAGGGTTGTTCACCAGGCACAGGAGAGTGGGCAACAGGCACTCAGCCTTGTTGGGGAGTGGGTAGCATGGAATCCACCAGCAGGGGGCAGGGAGGGGGGTGGGGGGGGAGTTGGGAGTTGATTGTTAATCTTCATGTTTTTTGTCACGATGCTCAGAGATCTCTTGCGAGATTGATAGGCTGTGCCCTACTTTGCACAACGCAATATACACGATGGGAGGTGGCCCGGTTCCCCGCACTGAGTTGCCAGCCACGGCTGCAAAGCATGGCCACTATTGACGTACTGGCCTCACTCCACTCTAGGGGGGTTGTAGGCTCTATTAACCTGATCTTCCTATTGATTCCAAATGGCTAATACTGTAGTTACAAAACTGTCCACACTGACATGGAATGTAAACGGGCTAGGGGACAAGATTAAGAAGGGGATAGTTTCGCAGTATTTAAAGAGACAGGCACCAGACTTGGTCTTATTGCAAGAAACTCGCCTTGTAGGAAATACTTGCAAAGCTCTCAGTAGATGGGAGCACACGCTACTGGTCCATGCGGGGTTCACGTCTGGCTCCAGGGGGACCGGTATTCTAGTGCGTAGAGGCCTGGCACTCACACCTACTATACTTGGGCAGACCCGCAGGATAGATTTGCAGTTCTGGGAGGGGAAGGCAGTCAATGTGGTATCAGCATATCTCCCACCCGCACTGGGGAAGTGACCTAGGTAAAATACTACTAGACCTCCCGGATGGTATTCTGATACTAGGTGGCGACTTTAACTTGATTATGGATGATACCTTGGATAGGTACCCCCGAAGACCCACACCCAGACAGAACACCCTTATGGCGGAGTTCACTCAAACTATGGGACTGACAGATATTTGGAGCTCACTGCAACCGCATATGTCATACTACACCCACCACTCACATGCGCACAACAGTATGTCCCGTATAGACTATTTCCTCACGCTCCAAGCGGATGTTGGCCAATTTCAGAATCCTCGCGGCCTCCCGCGGGGAATCTCGGATCACTCCCCAGTGTGGATTGAGCTTACTTTTCACTACCAGAAACAGCACAACTTTATAGTTATAAACCCGTGGCTTCTAAAGATCCCCGACATTAAAGAACACTTGGCTGAACAGACTGACCACTATTTTGCCGAAAATCTAGGCTCAGTGGACTCGGCACAGACTATATGGGAGACTTACAAAGCGGTTCTGAAGGGCCATGCCCTAGCGCTAAAAGTGAGCTGCCTCCATCGTCATACTAAACAGGTCCGAGAAGTGGAAAATGATCTTCAGCAGCTAGAGACACAGCTTAACGCCTCGCCCACAGAGACCACGGCGCACCGTCTAGCAGTCAAACGCCTTGAGTATAAGGCCCTAGCACGAGAAAAAGCAAGAGCACGGCTGCTCTCCACGCGACAGTGTGTACGCGATGGGGGAGAGGGCAGGCAAGATGCTGGCCTGGTTGGAGCGCAGCGAGCTGGGACAATGATGGGGGCCCGGGCGATCCACTGACACGGGGGCGCACTCACTGATCCCCAAGAAATCGCGGAACTGTTTGCGACCTACCTGGAGGGGGTGTACACGCCCTCCGCTACTTATTCTTCGGAGGATCCCCGACAACTTCTAGTAGACATTACCTTGCCCTCACTGTCTGAAACAGATAGAGCTGATCTAGATGCCGACATCACCGATGAAGAAATCTGCAAAGCTCTCTTTAGCATCCAATCAGGGAAAGCAATGGGACCCAATGGGATTACGATAGAATTCCTCAAATCAGTAGCCTCGAAGATAGCACCCCACCTCAACCACATGTATACTGAAAGCCTTAGCAAAGGCATTCTGCCAGTAGATCAAAGATTGGCATCGATAGTGGTGATTCACAAATCCGGGAAACCAGCAGATTGCTGTGGCTCGTATAGGCCGATCTCCTTAATAAACGCGGAAGCCAAGGTCTTGGCGAAATTGTTAGCGATACGTTTAAATGCTGTTCTACCCTCCCTTGTCCATGCAGACCAATCCGGCTTTGTGCCTGGACGAAATACAGCACTTAATATCCGTCGTGTACATAAAGTTTTAGCACAGCAGCAATATGTGGAGGAAGGCGCGGTGATATTGTCCCTGGATGCCTCTATGGCATTCGATTCGGTAGAATGGCCTATCTCTTTGAAGTACTCGCTCGCCTTGGTTTTGGCCCTAGGTTTGTAGCCTGGGTTCGGCTGCTCAACACCGAGCTCCACGGTCAGGTGCAGGTGAATAATCGGAAGTCGAGGGTGTTCACATTACGCAGGGGGGCCAGGCAGGGCTTCCCCCTGTCCCGCCTGCTCTTCGCCCTTGTTTTAGAACCCCTGGGTTCGTGGGTGAGACGGGATGTAACTCTCAGGGGCCTCAAATAGGAGGTGGATATCGAGGACAGAATATCATTAAACACGGATGATATCCTGATTTATCTGGCCTCCCCCCACGCCTTGATCCACAGCCTATTAAACATCTTCACAAACTTCGGCAAGTATTCCGGCGACGCCATTAACGGGGCGAAGTCGGTGCTTTCGTTCTCCATGGCCCTACTCCTAGGCTACCCAGAGGATGTGACATTGAAGAATTGCCCTAGCCAAATTGACAAAGGGGTGGTATGACGGGGGGATTGCACTTCCTGATCGCCGTCTCTATTATTGGGCATCACAGTTGGTGGCAATCAATCATTGGCTGTACAGTCCTCCAACGAACCCGGCATACCAGCTCGAGCGGTATCAGACTGGACGGGAGGGATATCTGGGAGCCCTATTCACCAGACGACTCAAGGGGAGATACCTAGGTCCTATGGCCTACACAACCTCCATTTGGCATTCGGCTACCAAACGCCTGGGCTGGTAGGGAAAATTGACAAAAGCAATGCCTTTATGGTCCTCTCAGCAGCTCGGTCTACTATGCTATCAAGCGGGATTTGATAAGTGGGACAAAATAAGAATCTCCACTATTGTAGATCTCATACACAAGGGGAAGATACTTGCCTTTAAAGACTTACAGGTTAAGTATGAGCTGGCGCCTAAGGAGGTTTTTAGATATTTAAAAATTTGCCACATGCTAACCACGGCCCCCGTAGTTCTAATAACTATACCAGACACGTCCCCCCTGGAAGACCGACTCTTGTCGGAACCTCTCCTGACCAGCTGGCAGCTATAAATCACCGCTTTCGACTCATCCAACTGAAAATTCTACATCGGCCATAACTCACAGGAGTAACCCTAGCTACGATAGGGAGGAGACAAGATACACTTTGCCTGCGCGGCTGTAACGAAATAGCCACATTCTATCACATCATATGGGATTGCCCCTTGATTCGTCACATATGGGACAGGGCTACGGCCAAGCTACAGGACGCGCTGGGGAAGCAACTCACTTTGACACCTTTATTGGGGATTCTGAATATCTGGGAGGCCACGACCTAACGGACATGGAACAGCAGTTCACCACCCTGGGGTACACGTTAGTTAAACGAGCTATTGCCATGAAATGGGGGGCTGCGGACCGGCCCTTACTTATAGGGTGGGTGGCGGAAATGGACAGATGCATGGTAGCCGAGAAGGAGGTCTACAAATTTATAGGCTGCCCAAAAAATGGGACAAAAAATGGGGCCCCTGGAATGCTTACCGGGGGAAGCTGTGCCTCTCGCCGACAGTGGAACTAGAAATGTCGAAGAGACGAGCCACCGAACTGTAATGTCTGCCTGTATTATTGTACATAATAATGCTAAATTCCAATATGTAAAAGAATGTATATTGCAGTGAACGTGCAAGTGACAACTGTTACATTATCAATAAAATTATTAATATAAAAAAAAAGTAGAAGGTAGATGGACTTAAGTTCAGGCACGCCTTGGATTTAGAGGAAACTGCTTCTGAGTGGGATATGAGCAGTGACAATGCTGGACAGCGCAGCAGAAGTCACAATAGTTCCCCAGAACCTGATCGTCTGATGGGAGTCGTGCTGAGTGAGTATATCACGGTGGAGACACCTGATACCAGGGTGAGCGTCCCACATCATCCATACAAAATACAACTCCAATTGGAGGGGGGGTTTAGCCAGAAATATTAATGTTCTCTTTTGGGAAGACTTAACCCAATTTTACGATACTCAATGGCTGAGAATGATGGAATGCCCAAATGGGGAAACAGTAATCCTACCTGCTTTTTCCGACCTCGTACCAGAATCAGTTAAACACTCATACGGGAAGGAGTGGGTGCTAGCTCCTGCGTTATACCACAACCATGAGGCCAGGTTTCCACTTACCATAAAATACCACTGTAGACAATCCCACGACCTCAAAGTTTGTATTTTTAGATCACAAACCTTTTTAATGTATATTTAAATTGTTTGCAGCCTTGAAAAAGTCCTTTCGGATGAAACACGTGTCGACTTCCAGTGTTTCTTGTGTAATGGTATTTAGATATGAAATAAAGCATACACAGAAGGAAATAAAGAACGACTTATGGACTTCCTCTTTCTTACCATGATGGTTAATGACTACTTCACAGATTTGGACTGATTTTGCATGTGCCTGGCATTTGTGCAATATAAAGGGATGCAAGATGACATAATTCCCAAAATTAACTTGAACTGCCGGGCAGAAGTGAACTCTTTTCCTGCACGGGAAACTGTTATTGTCTTTAGGTGATGAATCCTTTCTGCAGTTGGAAATGCCTTGGAAATGTTTGTATCCAGAATTGCCCCCAGAAAAACTGTCGACCTGGATGGAGTTGGGGACGACTTTTACCTGTTCAGTTTGAAACATAAGGTTCTGAACCGCCGCAGACAGGCCCAAGTAGACCTTTATGCAGAGGGCAATGTGGGACCTTTTATAAGCCAGTCATTCAGGTAATGAAACACATGGTGTCCATTTCTTCTCAAGAGAGCCGCCACTGGGGCCAGGCATTTTGTGAAGTCTCTGGGAGCGGAAAGCAGCCCAAAAGGCAGCACTTTGAATCGGTAATGGCACCCTTCCACCTCAAACCTAAGAAAGCTCTGATGTCTCATGTGTATGGGAAAATGGAAGCACACATTTAGGAGATCCAGGGATTTATTTATGATTTTTTGGGGGGGGTTTTGTATAGCGCTAGCTAGACCTGCTGGTATCAGAGCGCTTTACAGGTTTTGAGAGTACGTTTACAAGGGTTATAAGAGGGGATTCAAATGATTCAAAAGTTTAAAACAATGCAGCATTAAGCGGACAGGAGTCACAAATGTATATAACAGGGAAGCACTGTGGAAGTCAAGAGGAGACAAATAAGAGACTAATAGAGTCATGCGACCGTCTAGATGGATCCAATCAATGAGTGAAACGTAAATCAGCTTATGCGCATGTTAAAGTAGTTGTGGAGCAGTAGAGATTTGAGGTTCCCTTTCAAAGAAGGAAAAGAGATGTTGCAGCGGAGATCCTTGGGGACTGAGTTCTAGATCTTGGGAGCGTTTACTGAAAAGGAGCGCGCCTAGGATGATTTCTTCTTCAGATTGGGTGGAATGAGAAGAAGAGAGTTGGAGCTTCTTTCTTTCTTTCTGCTCTTGGTAGTTTGGTTTCTAGGTATTTGGGGGGTTTGTATGAAGGGCTTTGTGGGTGATACAAGCTATCTTGAAGAGTCATCTTCCTTCAATGGGAAGCTAGTTAAGACTCTTCAGGGCAGGAAAGATGTGATCAAATCATTTGATTCCTGTGAGGAGTCTGACAGCCGCATTTAGAACTGCTCTAAGTGGCGCAAAGTGACATTTCGGAGTTCCTGTGAGAATGGCATTGCCGTAGTCTAGTTTCCATAGGACAAGTGATTGCACTACCACCTTAAGATCATCTGTTTGATTTTCTTGAGATGTCTTAGTGTGCAGAGCGCTCCTTTGGCTGAGTTGTTGATGTGCTATTTCACCGACATGTTTTTGTTAAGGGTGATACCCAGGGACCTAATGGAGCTAGAAAGTGAAAGAAAGCAGTTTAGCATGTCCACACTCTCGATCCATTCTTGGATAGGTAAAGGATTATTTTTTGGGGAGAGGAGTTTAGTTCTGTCTTATTGGGTTCAGTTTAAGGTGATAAGTATTTATCCAAGTTTGTATCTAGATTAGTGTAGTATTATGATGCCAGAGGTCACTGGGTAATTTTATATTGTAGTAGAGTTGTGTGTGATTGGCATATGGGTGATATTTGACCTCTGCTTGGTTCAAATTAACAGTGAGGGGTTCCATGAAGATATTAAAAAGAGCTGGGGAGTATTGAGCTTTGAGGTACACCTTGAGGAACAAGTGTAGGTTTCAAGAGACAACTATTGATTCATATTTGTTGAGAGAGATGTTGTAGATAGGATTCGAACCATCTCAGAACTATGCCATTGATACCAGTGCGGTTTTTGAGTGTCTCAAGTAGAGCCGGAAGGTTTACTGCATCGAATGCTGCAGATAAGTCGAGTAGGATAAAGAGGCAGGAGTCACCTTCATCTAAGGATCTGTGAATGTTGCAGCTTATTGAGAGAACTGTTTCAGTGCTACAGCCTTTCCTGAATCCTGATTGGAAAGTGTCATGGAGGATGAATCCCTCAATGTGTCGGCTGAGTTGAAGCAAGACACTCTTCTCCAATGTATTTGGTAGGTTGGTGATAGGTCTGAGGTTATTGAGGTCGTTGGGGTCCACTCCTGTTTTTTTGAGAATGGGTGTGACTTGGCCTTTTTGAAGGGATTCAGGAACATAGCCTGCTGAAAGAGAAGCATTGATTATTTTGGTAAAAGATGGGGAAATGTTATGGCTGAGTTTCTGTATTAGGATGGAGGGGAGGAGATCGGTAATGTGGGATGTGGGCTTCAGGTTTGCGGTTATTCTGAAGACTTCTCCTTTGGTCATGGGTTTGAAGTCTGTCCACTTAGCATTGTTTTTCACTTGTAGGAAATTATGGTTGTTTTCAGGTTTTCTTGGGTCACTCTGGTCCTTAGTTATGTCTTGGGAGGGGGTTTCCGTGGTGATTTGAGAGTTAATGAAGCAGGTGGGCTGAGAAGTCAGACTGGTGTCATGCATAAGAGATTGTTAAATTTTTGTAACTTTATCAGTGAGGAAGTTGGCTATTTCTTCACAGCGTTTATTGGTGACTGTTGTTTCCCATTGGGAGGTGAGGGTAGTTTGCCGTTTTATTATGTTGAATAGCTTCCGTGGTCTGTTCTTCACACAGTCCAATTGATTGCAAAAGAAGGTCGCTTGTTCTCTAACTATGTTGTGTAATCCCCTGTATTAACAACTTATAGGATCCTCTGTAAGGATAACATTCTGAAAGGTTGTTTCTTTATGTATTTGTTTAAGAGCCTCAAACCCAACACTTGCCTCCATTTCCCCAACTTCTTTATGAGGAAAATGTTGGAATAGTAATCCTTGTTGCAGTGAATTAACTCTCTAGCGCATCCTTGGAGAGAAGCAAATGAATCTCCTGCTTCAGCAGACACAGATGGTGATGGGATGTTCTACGGAGCAGAAGACTGGGAGGCTTTTGACCAAATTTCAGGGTGTGACCATGTTATATTAAGTCCAGCACCCATCTCTCGGAAGAGATGCTCTTCCACTGACAGTAGAATTTGGAAAGGGGATTTTCTAAATGCCACTGATGAGGAACTGAGGTGACTGGTGCAGGCAAAGTGTCACTGGTGCCTAGAGGCGTCTTGAGTTTTTCCTCTAGCCGGAGGGCGTCTACTTCTGGGCTGTCTTGCATACAATGAGGCTGAAGTAGCTTTATATTGCTGCTGGGATGCATATTGCAAACAATACCCTTGTTGAGAATATGGCTGGTATCTGTTTTGCTGGTAAGATGTTCTGGATATAAACTGCCCTCTTTCCCAGCCTTCACTAAAGGGCTCAAAGCCTCATTGTTGCAATCTGCCCAGAGAGCACGCTGTATCTGTGTCTGTCTTTATAGACTGAAGGGCATTGTCCTCGTGTTTGAGAAAAGCAATTTTCACCATCAAATGGCATATCCGACAGGAAGAGGAAGTTGGAATCAAATGGCATATCCAGTATCTTTGCTTGAACCTCTGGGTGAAATGATGTGGCCCTCAGCTAACCTTGGCAACGTAGGAACGCCGCACCAGCCATTTGATTAAAAACTGTGGAGGAGAGATCCATGGCAGCATCTATAATCTCAAAGGAAGCTTACTCATGCTCCTGAAGAATGTCGATTGCCTCTTTCTTTTTGTCTTCCACCAAACAACCTATAATCGCAGGGCTGTCAGTCCACATCTCTCTAATAAAGCCAGTGCATTGGAAGCCCTGATGGGAGTTGCCACCATAGCAGACAAGTGTCTGCTGATATTGTCCGAACGCCTCCCCTTCTGATACAGAGGAGTGGTGCAAGGAGCGGAAGGATGCTTGGATGGCCTTTGGGCTGCCTGCATGATGACAGAGCCAGGGGGTGGATGACCAATTAAGAATTTTCTGGAGCTTTGTACTTCTTGTCTAGCTGAGTGACAACAGCCTCCACTGAAGCTTCAAACCTTCCTCCCATATGAAATAGACTATAGAGATTGAACGGATGGACTTCTGAGAAGAGTCCTTGAAATCAGAGGCAAGTCAAAACATTTCAAAGCACGTTCCAAGAGCTCATGGAAACCTCCTGGAGTTAATTTAGCAGATGACAGTGCGGGCAAAGCAGATAAAGGAACAACATTCCTGATATTCACCTGATGGGTCCTGAGGAATCTCACCTTCCTCTGGTTTATCTTCCCCATCACTGTCAATAAAATCAGTAAGGGGAGGCAGGATTGTTTTTTCCTGATAATGCGTGCCTAAAGGTGTTTTAGGAAGGAACACTACTGTTTCTGAACAAACCAGAGTACTCTGAGCTGGAGCATTCGCCTCAGGGAATCGTTCGTAATAGTAGTTCAGCATGTGGCCTAAGTTCGTCACTAGGGACAGATACTCAAATATTGTTTTGATGTGAAACCTGATGCTCTTCATAGGGTCGATCATAAGGTTAATGTTCCTGAAAGATATTATGGCGGTGACAGATGGGTGTTGCTTGTCCTGAAAATATCACTCTCCCTCTAGATAAGCAGAATGCCCTGACCCGCATCATCTTAGTCAGTGTCCTGCCATTTCATATTTAACTGCATGGGACAGTAGATGGCCTAAATGGTATCTCATCCCCAAATTCCTGCATTTCAAGAAGACACACTAGTTGGATCCTGATGCATAGACGCTGGGATTCCCTTATCTGAAATGTAAATCGTCTCTTTATTTGTCGTCGATGGTGGCGGCATAGACGGTCCCTTTGGCAACGGGAGAGTCGAGGGTCTTGTTGGCTTAAAGAAGACCTCCGTTGTCAACGTCAGTGTGAGGAGAAGATCATCTCCAAAAAGGGCCACCTTATGTTGTTGGCCTCACAGTGGGATGCCATGAATATCGGGGGGGTGGCGAATCAAAATGGCAAGGGGTTCCACTACAAGGGCGAATAGTAGAGGCGATAGAGGGCATACCTGCCGAGTGCCTCTGTGTATCGAGATGGGAGTGGAGAGTTGACTGTTGACCTGTACCTGCGCCGTTGGGGAAAGGTAGGGGGCCATGATCCGATCTATCATTAACGGACCCAGCCCAATTTTGTGTAGAACTGCCAGGAGGAAGGCCCAGTCTACCCGATCGAACGCCTTCGCCGCATCGAGCGACAGCAGGCATGCAGGATTGTTCCAATGGTGGGCCTTAATCACCAGGTGTGCGATACGGCGCACATTGTCCGCGCCCTGACGGTGGCGAATGAAACCGACTTGGTCCAGTTCAATGAGGCCGGGTAGATGTGGATCAAGCCTGTTAGCTAATATTTTAGTGTAGATTTTGAGGTCCATATTCGGAAGAGCAATGGGACGGAAGGACGACCCAGTGCAGGGTCCTTGTCTGGTTTAGAGATGCGGGCAATTTCCGCCAGCCCCATGGACGGGGATGGCCCTACGTCAGCGGCAAAGGAGTTGAAAAGGCGGATGAGGTGTGCCCGAAGCTGCGGTAGGAACATGCAGTAAAAAGAAAGGGGAAGGCAGTCCGGCCCCGGAGATTTTCCGATGGGGAGGTCCTTCAGGGCCCCGGCGAGCTCTTTACGCGTAATTGGGTCTTCCAGTTGCTGGGCATGATATTGACTAAGTGGAGTCCAGGGGCAGGCATCCAGCAGAGTCTGTATCTGGTCAGGGGAGGGCGAAACTTGAGCATATAGGGAGGAGTAATACGCATGAAAGGCCTCGCATTTAGACGTTTCTGTAGTTGCACGCGTTCCATCACCAAGTTGAATATTAGCTATGTGAGCCTTAGTTGCACGTGTCCGCAGGCACCGAGCCAGGACCATGCCCACCTTGTAGCCCTCCTCATGATAGCGCTGTTTCAGCTCCAACAGGGTGCCTTTGGCTTTATTGGTTCGATGAGCCCGCAGTTGACCATGGAGAAGGGCCAAGAGTCGTTTGTGGGCTAGCGAAGGACGTTCCTGGTCAAGCTTTTCAAGAACCTTTATGTCCCGAGAAAGATTATTTTCAAAGAGGCGCGCTTCCCGGGCCCATGCAATCGCGATGGACGTGATGTGGCCGCGGAAAGTGGCCTTGAAAGCGTCCCACACTACAGGGAAGGGGGTTTCAGGGATATCGTTGAGTTCAAAGTATGAGTCGATGGCCGTTCGTAATTCCGCCATATCCACAGGGTCCCGGAGAACATGTGGAGGAAGACACCGGTGAGGTGGACGGGGGGTGCATGTAAAGCAATGGTGCAGGAGAAGTTCCACATGAGCCACTTAGATGTCAGACATAGAGACAGATACCGTCTCGCCTATTAGGGCATGCAAAATAAGGATATGGTCAATACGTGAGTATGAACGGTGTACATGCGAGTAATATGAATAGTCGCGTGCATCGGGAGAATGGTACCGCCAAGAATCAAGTAAAGTGAGGTCAGCCAACTGTCTCTTCAAGGCGGAGAACATAGCCCCGGGCCCGTGAAAGGATCCGTCACTACGATCCAGAGCGGGATCCCACACAAGATTGAAATCGCCCCCTACGATAAATGAAGGACCCGTCTGCGGCACATGTTCCCTCAGGAGAGCTCGAAGGTAAGGGTCCTGTGCCTGGTCAGGCGCATATATATTGCGCAGGGTAAGGGACCGGTGTCCGACCCTGATCTCCACTTTAAGAAAGCGGCCGTCTGAGCTGCGGAAGATTTTAGATTTCCTCTGCCGGATTCCAGAGCCACAGAGTATTGCCACACCAGCTGTTTTGGAGGGGTCCGAAGACCAGCATTGAAGAGGGCACCGGGGATGGGCCATGCGAGGGACATCTACTTTCATCAGGTGGCTCTCCTGTAGGAGGATTATATCAGGTTGCTGCTGCAAGAGATAATGCCATATCTGGTGCCACTTGTTGGGAGAGTTGAGCCCCTTGACATTGAGGGAGAGGATTTTCAGGGATGGGATAGTAGTCATGTCCAATGAGAGATGAAGTTAGGCCATTTCACCCTTGGGGGGGGGGGGGGGGGGGGGGGTTGTGGACAGGACATTGGCAAGGGAAGGGAGGAGAGCCACTGTCTTTCTGAGAGTAGAAGAAGGACCTCAATGGAGCGGATGTGTTGAATGATTTCCTGCTTGGCTTGGGAAGCCGACTGCTCCCCTGGGTGTGATGCTCTCCTGTGGCAACGCACCTGGGACCAAGACGGTTTAGCTAGTTCCCGGGCATGGGAGGATAGACATGCCGGACTTGATGGCGGGGAGAGGGAGATGTGCAGGAGTTGTGCCGCTTCCTGGAGGGATCGCACCATCCGACGCTTAGATTCCTACTGGAAAAAGAGCGCAAAGGGGTGTCCCCATTGGTACTGGATGTTGAGGCTCCGCAACTTGTCCGTTACCGGTTTAAAGTCTCTACGTCTGCGCAGCGTGGTAGGAGCAAGGTCTTGGAAGATCTGTATGGTGGCCCCTTTATAGGTGAGCCTTGAAAATCGCCTCCTCCTCAGTAAAAAAGTGGACCCGGGTCAGGATGTCGGGCGGGAGGGCCCGAGACTCGGTGCGCCCGGTCTAGGGCCGGTAGGGAGGCATCATCATCATCCCAGATTTCATGTAGGAGTTTCGCCACAAATGTCATGATGTTGGACCCCTCCGCCCCAACAGGGACCCCCCTAATGCAGAGGTTGTTGCGGCGGCTCCGGCTTTCCAAATCTTCCTGTTTTAATTGCAGGTCGATATGCTTTTCATCCAGGAAGGCCAGTCGCAGCCAGAGGTACTCTTGGTCCTCCGTTCGGGAGTCCACTGACTTGTCCTTCTTGGGCGCCACAGGCTCCTTTCCCGGTTTAGTGCGCGTCATCGCCTCTCAGGGCCGAGCACTGACAGGGTCCCGACGAAGTGGCAGAGGTGGGCGGAGGGAGGCGTTGAGGATCAGCCGAGGGTGTCTGAGGCCTCTAGGTGGCGAGGTGCAATCCGTCGCAGAAGGCGTTGCGAGCAGCGATCCACAGGCTATGGAGGGGGGAGGCGGACAGTCAATGTTGTCGAAGGCAGTATCACCACAGAGGCCTTGTCACCATGTGTGCCAGCCACTACAGAACCAGAGCGCAAGGATCGGGGCCGCCGAGATCCCCACCACAAGCAGGCCGTAGAGAAGGTGACCGGGGATCAGGAATCCACGTCAAGCCATCATATGGGAGACGGCGGGAAGGCAACGGCGTCAGGGCCACTAAATGTTGATGGGGGGCAGAAACACCGACAGCCGGCAGCTCTGGCCTCCAAGAAAGGGGGGCAGGCCCGGCTTCCCCCACGCAAGCTGAGGGTCCAACAAGTTACAGGGTGGTGCGCGACAACCCAGGGGAGTCCGGCCCGGGGAGCTGGAACTGGGGGAGAGTCCGCCAACAGCAGGGGGTACAGTCACTATGGGCCCACCGCTCCCGAAGGTCGTCGAGTGCTCAGACGCACAGAGATCGCTCAGCAGTGGGGCCTAGGGTGTCGCCGAGACAGGCCTCAGGCAGCGCCAATGTGGAGGCGACACGTGCAGCGAGCGAGGGGTAAGGACCAAGAAGTGGTGTGTAGGGCCCAGCCCAATCAAGCCAGTCCAGGCGGGCTACAGTGCGCAGGGACACCCCGCCCCCTACCTCACCTGCACGGTAAGTCAGCCACACTGGGGTTCAGTAAGAAGGCGCCGTGGATAAGGCAGGGTGTACAGCAGCTTCGCGCCCAGCCGCAGGTCCGTCTGGCCAGGGGGGCCGCCACTCGCAGGCCGTGTTCAGCACCTCCAAGGACCAGAAGCCGCCAGGCCTCTCTCCAGGGCATCGCCAGGCCCCCGGGTCCGCTAGCCCACGCAATGAAGGGCCGCGATGGCGAACGAGCACGGCCGCAGTTCAGCACTCCGTGATCGCTCCGGGGAAGAGAGCAGCTCCAAGATGGCGGCCGTCGCGGTCAAAGGTGTTGGAGCGATCACCAGGGCAGCCTTGAACTGGGCCCGAGGAGGCCCCACCCAGGGTCTGGCGTCCGCTGCGGGGCCGCGGCAATCTCAGTAAGGCCAGGGAGGGCAGATGGCAGCGGGTAGAGGCGCAGTCAGCCCGTGTCCGCGGGAAGCAAGATGGAGGCGGCCGCCACCGAGTGCAGCCAGGAGAGGCAGAAGAGCCGCACCTCAGCGTTGAGTCAGCCTCGGTCCGTGCCTGTTCACCAGGGGATGCTCCAGCCGTTCTGTCACCCCTGTGCCCCGATTTACGGTGCCGATAATGCCCCAGCTCCGCTTTTCAAGCAGCTGAATGCGGCGGCTTGCAGGAGCTTACCCGATACACATCTCACGCCATTTGCGGCGTGACCACACCCCCCCATACTCCTCTTTTGATATTAGGTCTTTTATTAATTTGGAACGACACACCTTAGTGATTTCCTTCCCATCTTTTCTCTTCACAAACTAACTATCTTATATCTTCCAAAGCAATTGCCTCAAGATTTCGACACTTTTTAAATATTCCAAGCAAGCTACTCTGGTTTACAGGTTTTAACTCAGCCCATTTACCCCCCTTTTTGATACATTTATATACAATGCAAACTCTTCTTCCCCCTGTTTGGGGTAAGGGTTCTGACTTGCATGCAACTTGTATTTCGCTGACTTTTCCTGATTACCCATCCCCCTTTGAGATCAATTTACACTTTTCTAACTTGTCCCTTCCTTGTTCTTTACCTTTTTCCATAAACCTTAATCCCAAACAACTTTATCCTTTTTCTGCAATTGTATATCCTTCAACTAACTCTTAACACAAATCCTTTTTTCGTTGCTCTTGCCTATTTTCAGCTTCAACCTCAATACTTGAGTATTTCTGCACATAGATGAGGGGTTTCAGCTTGTTATTGTGGCTACTAATTTTATTTATTCTTTCCCTCTGTATTACAGTTTGGTGCCTTTCCTGCTTCTTTTTTCCTCTCCTGTTTTTATTTCCTAGACTATATGACCATTTTTCCTAAATCAGAGATAATCACCTCTCCTCTTCACCAACATTGGTTGGTGCAACAAAAAGACCAGTGGTTGACTCTCTTTGGGAGATAGGTTGGGTTTGAGCGAAGCCCTCTGCTGGCCTTACCAGGGTTGGAATACGATCATTTATAGAATTTAGTTCATCAGATATTGCTTTTAAAACACTAGTTTGGTTTTTCATTGCCTCATTACTTAAAAGCACTAATTCTAATATCTCAAGAAGGGTTTTCTGCATTAGTAGCATGACGTCCTGCATAGACAAAGACGTGTAGGGGGATGTTTCTGGTATATTATTCAGGGATTTGCTACTTAACCTTTCTTGAGAATGGGTCCATATTCTTCCCATGTCTCCTACCCCAGTACCTTTCGCATCCTCCTCTTGTACAAAATCCCTATAAATCTTAGTTTGTGACCATTCTATACTACCTCTAATTATTTTGGAATCCCAACCAAAACCTAGGGGATGAAGAGAGTCTGGGGCTATTAGAGCAACCTCCACATACCAGGACTCAATGGGGTGTTGATCACCATGTAACAGAACCATTACTTATCTACCCTCTCTTAAAATGTCTTCCACAAACTGCCTGGTTGGTGTTTCTACCCCGCCGCTCCTAACTCAGAGAATACAAGCACTGCCACCACCCAGTTCAAATTCACTGAACTGTCCAATAGATAAGCTCTCTCCACCACTTCCACACCTCCAGTAGTGTGCACAAGTTCTCCTGTTCAATTCGTGGAGGTTTCTTCTATCGCTTCTTGCACTGAATATACACAAATCCTGAACTTGAAGTGGAGACTCTTTAGGGGGTACTTTACTCAGTTGTGGAAAATTTTCTTATTGCTCATCTTATAGTCTGGACTGGAAACAAGTATCCTAGGACCGGTTTCAGGGCAATGATGCTTATTTCTAGTCCAGGGAGGACCTAGCTTGGCAGTTCTGGTTGGATTGTTCCCATGAGGAACAGGGTCAAGACTGATTTGCCTATGGCTGGGTCTAAACTGGGAAGGCGTGGAGAGCAAAAGAACAATGGATTGAACCCAGATCTTTGTGACTGGGGTGAATGTTTGCATTGTTCAGCATTCTGTCTATGATTTGTTTATTTTGCTTTTGTCGCACCATTCAAATCATGACCCTATTGCCTGTAAGGTAACTGCACTTGTGACTGCCTGTTTAGTAGTAAAATATAGCAATATTAGGTGTTTAGTGGGGTGCCTAGAGCTTTTGGACCTGGTGCTACTGCACCATTCAAATCATGACCCTATTGCCTGCTGGATAAATACACTTGTGACTGTCTTGCTTAGTAGTAACATTTAGCAATAATCTTTGTTTAGTTGGGGGTCCCTAAAGCTTTTTGCCCCAGAGCAACTGCACCATTTAAATATCCATTTTAACTGCAAGGTGACTGCAATTGTGACTGCCTGTTTAGTAGTCAAATATAGCAATTTTATGTGTTTAGAGGAGGTCTGACAACTTTTGGGCCTGGTGCTACTGCACCTGCAGCACCATTCCAATCATGACGCTGTTGTCTGCAAGGTAAGTTTGGCGTTAAGGGGAGTTATGAGAACTTTTGGCCCTGGTGCCATAGCACCTGTTGCACCATTTAAATCAAGCCCATTTCAACTGCACGGTAACTGCAATTGTGACTGCCTGTTGAGTAGTAAAATATAGCTGTGATAGAGCCCTCCCCCAGGTCACAAACCCCTTACTCACCCCGCCCGGAGTATCACCCCTCCACTGTTCTCCCTTCCAGGGCGCGCAGACCGGAATGAACACTAAAGCGTCCGTGACAACGGGGACCCCGCCCCTCTCTCTGTTGCAGGATCCAATACGGAGAGACGACGGACCGGAAGGACTACCCCTTAACCCCGGAAGTCCCGCCTCCATGCTGACGGCCAGACACAGAAAAGACGGAAGACGAGAGGAAGAAGGCGTCGGAGGATCGTGGCAGGAGATTTCGGCTGGAGGTACGACGGGAAAAGAGGACGAGAGTGGAGAACCCGAGGAGTGGTCCGAAGACTGGTGGAATCCCCCGGAGGTGGCTGAAGAGTGGCCTTAACTCGGAGAAGAGTTACGGCGGAGCGCGTGAGTACCAGCTGCCTTCCTTAAAGCACGATAGGTGCTCTGTGTACAGAATACAATCCCGGTGTAAATACTCCCTCTATTTAGACACGTTATTTCAACCAGATAGCCACCTTGTAAATAATATATAGCACCTTGCACTGTGTAATTACGGTCCCCACACAACCCCTTCGAACACCCCTCTTCTTTGCCAGCTCTTGTCCTTCCCCCTTCTCTTTCCTTTTCCCTCACGGTCTTTTTCCACTTTATCACCCCTGGTTACGGTACCTGGCATCGAACCGCAGCAGGACTAATGGCTCCTTTTCCTTCTCTTACTGCCCTCCGAGGAGCACCCGCCCCGGCCTGCTACCGACGTCTGCCATCAAGACCTGGAAATCCCTGGAGCCCCAACCCAGATGACAGCGGCGGAAGAACACTACACCGTTCCTCATTCTGTTGTCCTTCTGGAGTCATGTCTGGATATCCCCTCGTACTGTACGAACTGCCTTGTGTGCAATAAAAAGACAATATTGCCCACTATATCCGGCCTCCTTGCCTGCTTTTCCAGCCCGACGACCGCCCACGATCACAGGTGGTGTCAGAAGTGGGATTTCCTGGAAGCATGGAGGCCGTGATGCAGCGGATGGCCGCCTCCCAAGAGCAGTTAGGGAAACTTATGGAGCGATTCCTGAAGACCGCCGAAGACGACCGAGGTCAGCTCCACGACGTGCTAAAGGGACAGGGGGACACCCACGAGCAAGCCATGGGGAAACTGACCACCGTGCTGGAACATCAGAGACCAACGGGCTCCCTGCCTTCCATGGTTCTCCAAAAGTTCGTGCCAGGGGAGGACCCGGACTATTTCTTTACAAATTTCGAAAGATTAGCACAAGCTGCCTCATGGCCTAGCGACCGATGGGGCCACTACCTGGGACCCTTGTTGACTGGCGACTTGCAGGCCGCGTATCAACAGGCCAACATACAGGGCAACACTCCTTATGCGGATATTAAGAAATGCATCCTCGAACGGCTGGGCATCGATGATGAAACATACCGGGTAAAGCTACGTCAGGCCAAAGAAGGGCCACAAGAAACCCCCAGAGCCCTTTCGTTCAGAATCAAAGACTTGACCAATCGATGGTTGAGACCAGATACCTCCACCAAGGAGGAAATCCTCGAGAAAATACACCTGGAACAATTTTTGATGTCTTTACATCCCGGCACGCAAAGGTGGGTACGACAGCATGCCCGACTTTCCTTGGAGGCCGCAGTGGAAATAGCGAGCGCCTACAGTCGTGCGCAGGAAACGCAACGAGGCAAGGAAGAACATCCACCGAAACCACATCCCTCCACAGGCCTCCGACCTCACCGTCCCCCTCTCCCCAGAAAACCGGAGTCTATCCCTCTGTTTCCTGCCCCAATGCTCCCGCGACCTATCAACCCCGGACCCCAATGCTACAGTTGTGGGGGTTTTGGACACATCGCTCGGGTGTGCCCCCACAAGGAAGAGCCGATGGAGGTTGGCCTTGCCCGAAACTATGTATGCTCGGTTCCAGGGACTGCCCCACCCCCGTTCCGTTGTCCGGTGAACATTGACGGACAACCGCTCATGGCTCTGGCAGACACCGGGTGTCGACAGAGCGTTCTCAGGCCTCAGGTTTTGCCTCACCCTGTTGGCCCCCCTTCGGGTATGGTCGCCATTCAATGCGTTCACGGCTACACGAAAAGTTACCCCACCACCCAAGTACAAGTCCAATACCCCAAGGATCCAGGAAGCACCCTAACCGTGGGTCTTGTACCAGCCCTTCCGGAACAGGCCATATTGGGGAGCTATTATTCCAGCCTGCCAGGACTTCTACAGGACACAACCGATTCCCTGACCCGTTGGTGGGAAGAAGCCCCTTTCCCTCAGGGGCCATCCTCCCCTACGGTCGAACCCAAAACCCCGAAAACCAAAACTCAAAAGAAGAAAGAGAAGAGAGAGCACGCCGGTGTTTTCCCGGTGGTCCCGGATGAACACCCCTGGCTGACCGACAGGGAATTCCGGGAAGCACAGCAAGAAGATCCTATTCTGCAGGAAGCATGGGCCAAGGCGTTAGACCACGAGGATCCCCTTACCGTAGGTCCTTACTTCTACAAGAAACATGGGTTGTTATACCGTAAGGGAGGGACCCAACAAAAACCCCAACTTCTGATCCCTGGGCCCTTCCGAGAGAAAGTCCTGTTTCTTGCCCACAGCCACCTCCTGGGCGGTCATTTTGGCGATGAAAAAACCAGCCAAACAATCTTAGAAAGATTCTACTGGCCCGGGGTACACCAACACATCAAAACGTATTGCAGAGAGTGCCCTGTGTGTCAAAAGCATAGCAGGTATCGACCCCCTAGGGTACCCCTACTGCCCCTTCCTGTTATTGACGTCCCGTTCAGCAGAGTAGGGATGGACATTATAGGGCCCCTGTTACCCTCTCGAAGCGGCTGTCGATACGCCCTAGTTATCGTGGACTACGCCACGCGCTTCCCTGAAGCCCTACCTCTGCGTCAACCTACTACCCAGAACATCGTCAAAGCCCTCATCTCCGTGTTCTCTAGGGTGGGATTTCCCCGGGAGATCCTAACCGATCAGGGCACCCCTTTTGTCTCGACTCTAATGAGACAAGTCTGCTCCCAACTGGGGATCAAACAGATCCGCACCTCGGCGTACCATCCACAAACCGATGGGCTAGTGGAGAGATATAACGCCACGCTGAAACAAACACTATAAAAATTGCTGGGATTAGAAGCAAAAAGGTGGGAAGATATGCTACCCCTGGCCTTGTTCGCAATTCGCTGCAAGACACAGAGCAGCACCGGTTATTCACCCTATGAACTACTGTATGGCCGACCCCCTCGTACCCTATTGGACATGGCCCAAGAAGCCTGGGAAGCAGAACCCAACCGTACTCGTCCCCTCCCAGAATACATGGACAACCTAAAGACACACCTATCTATGATAAGGGACATTGTACATCTAAATTTAGAGAACGCACAAACCAAACAGAAAGAGCAATACGACTTGGGTACAAAAAACCGGGTTTTCTCCGTGGGGGATCTGGTTCTGCTAATGATGCCGTCCTCCGATCAGAAACTCCTAGGGCAGTGGCAGGGCCCTTATGCCATCCTTCGACGGGTGACTCCTGTCACCTACGAGTTAGACCTGGACCCCACACGTGGTACCACACAGATATTTCATGTGAACCTTTTGAAGAAATGGGAAGGCCCTCGTCCCATCCTATCCAGCTCTGTTGATCATGCACCCCTCTCCTTTTCCCCCTGCATAGACACAGGATTAACACCACAACAGTGTCTTGAACTCACAAATAGCCTATATCCCTTACGCCAGGTGTTTTCATCTTCCCCCGGTCATACCACCATCACAGAACACGCCATACGAACGGTACCTGGGAAGGTGGTCCGACAAAGACCGTATAGAGTCCCTGAAGCCCGCCGGGCGGTTATAAAAAGGGAAACAGAACAAATGTTAAAGATGGGTATTATAGAACCCTCGGTGAGCGACTGGAACTCTCCCATAGTCCTCGTACCCAAACCTGACGGGTCTGTTAGGTTCTGCATTGACTTCCAGGGAAGTCAACAAAATATCCTCCTTCGACACTTATCTGTTACCTCGCGTCGACGAGATGGTCGAACGCATAGGGAAGGCTCAGTATATCTCCACGTTGGACCTCTGTAAGGGTTATTGGCAGATTCCCCTGAGAGAAGAGGACAGAAAGAAAACAGCGTTCTCTACCCCTGAGGGGTTGTACCAATTCCTCGTTCTCCCGTTCGGCCTTCATGGCGCACCCGCCACGTTCCAACGAGCAATGAACCACACCCTGTATGCGGGCGCCTATCTGGACGATATAGTCATTTATAGTGACAACTGGACACAACACCTGGAACACCTTCACAAGGTCATCACCTCCCTGGGGTCTTATGGGTTTACCATCAACCCCGCCAAAACCACCCTAGCAGCCCAAACGGTTAAGTATTTAGGATACCTCCTGGGGGAGGGCCTTATACGACCCCAGAAAAGCAAAACCGAAGCCATCCATTCCCTCCCGTTCCCCCAGACTAGAAAGGACCTTCGTGCGTTCCTAGGCCTCCTTGGCTATTATCGGAGGTTTGTACCTAACTTTTCTCAAAGGGCCGCACCGCTCACTGACTTGTTAAAGAAATCCACAAAAACAGAAACAATACTTCAAAACCCAACGCCATCGTTGTGGCGTGCTTTTTCTGATCTAAAAAGTGCCCTAACCTCCAGTCCCGTGTTCGTGAGTCCTGATTACTCTCGACCGTTCCTACTCCAGACAGACGCGTCAGAACAGGGGCTAGGGGCGGTGCTATCACAAAAAGACCCCTTTGGGAATGAGAAACCCATCCTCTACCTCAGCAGGAAATTATTCCCACGAGAAAAAAACTATGCCGTTGTGGAAAAAGAAGACCTGGCAATCAAATGGGCCGTAGAAAGCCTCCGCTACTACTTGGAAGGGCGGGACTTTACCATTTTCACCGACCACGCCCCCCTGGAGTGGATGGCTCGGAACAAAGGACACAACAACCGGGTCCTCCGCTGGTTCCGGGCGCTCCAACCCTACCACTTCACCACGGTACATCGGAAAGGAGCGGACCAGGTTAATGCGGACTATCTCTCCCGCTACCCCGTGTCCTCACCCTGTACACGAAGGACAGCTAGGGGAAGGGGATGTGATAGAGCCCTCCCCCAGGTCACAAACCCCTTACTCACCCCGCCCGGAGTATCACCCCTCCACTGTTCTCCCTTCCAGGGCGCGCAAACCGGAATGAACACTAAAGCGTCCGTGACAACGGGGACCCCGCCCCTCTCTCTGTTGCAGGATCCAATACGGAGAGACGACGGACCGGAAGGACTACCCCTTAACCCCGGAAGTCCCGCCTCCATGCTGACGGCTGGACACAGAAAAGACGGAAGACGAGAGGAAGAAGGCGTCGGAGGATCGTGGCAGGAGATTTCGGCTGGAGGTACGACGGGAAAAGAGGACGAGAGTGGAGAACCCGAGGAGTGGTCCGAAGACTGGTGGAATCCCCCGGAGGTGGCTGAAGAGCGGCCGTAACTCGGAGGAGAGTTACGGCGGAGCGCGTGAGTACCAGCTGCCTTCCTTAAAGCACGCTAGGTGCTCTGTGTACAGAATACGATCCCGGTGTAAATACTCCCTCTATTTAGACACGTTATTTCAACCAGATAGCCACCTTGTAAATAATATATAGCACCTTGCACTGTGTAATTACGGTCCCCACAAGACCCCTTCGAACACCCCTCTTCTTTGCCAGCTCTTGTCCTTCCCCCTTCTCTTTCCTTTTCCCTCACGGTCTTTTTCCACTTTATCACCCCTGGTTACGGTTACGGTACCTGGCATCGAACCCCAGCAGGACTAACGGCTCCTTTTCCTTCTCTTACTGCCCTCCGAGGAGCACCCGCCCCGGCCTGCTACCGACGTCTGCCATCAAGACCTGGAAATCCCTGGAGCCCCAACCCAGACGACAGCGGCGGAAGAACACTACACCGTTCCTCGTTCTGTTGTCCTTCTGGAGTCATGTCTGGATATCCCCTCGTACTGTACGAACTGCCTTAAAAAGACAATATTGCCCACTATATCCGGCCTCCTTGCCTGCTTTTCCAGCCCGACGACCGCCCACGATCACAATAGCAATATTAGGTGTTTAGAGGAGTTCTGCCAACGTTTTGGCCCGGCGCCACTCCACCTGCTGCACCATTCAAATCATAACCCTAGTGCCTGAAAAACTGCACTTGTGACTACCTGTATAGTAGTAAAATATAGCAATAGTTGGTGTTTAGTGGCGTTAAGACAACACTTGCTGCACCATTTAAATCAAGACCCTTTCAACTGCAAGGTAGCTGCAATTGTGACAGCCTCTTTAGCAGTAAAATACAGCAATATTAGGAGTTTAGGGGAGTTCTGACAACTTTTTGGTCCGGTACCACTGCACCTGCTGCACCATTGAAATCATGACCCTAATGCCTGAAAGATAACTGCACTTGTGAATGCCTGTTTAGTAGTAAAACATAGCAATACTTAGTGTTTAGTGGAGTTATGACAACTTTTGACTCCGTTTCCAATGCACCTGCTGCACCATTTAATTCAAGCCCCTTTAAACTACAGGGTAACTATATATGAATGCCTGTATGATAGTAAAATATAGTGATGTTGGGTGTTTTGAGGAGTTCTGACAACTTTTGAGCCCGGTGCCACTGCACCTGCTCAACTGCTGAGCCATTAAAATCATGAACCTGTTGTCTGCAAGGTAACTGTACATGTGACTGTCTGTTTAGTAGTAAAATACAGCAATTTTTGGTGATTAGTGGGGTGCCTACAGCTTTTGGTCCTGGTGTCACTGCATCTGCTGCACCATTGAAATCATGACCCTGTTGTCTGCAAGGTAACAGCACTTGTGACTTCATTTTAGTTTTACATTTTAACAATAATTTGTGTTTAGTGGAGTCCCTAAAGCATTTGGCCCCGGTGCCACTGCACCTGCTGCACCATTCAGATCAATTCCTTTTTAACTGCAAGGTGACTGGAATTGTGACTGCCTGTTTATTAGTCATATATAGCAATATTATGTGTTTAGAGGAGTTCTGACATCTTTTGGGCCCGGTGCTACAGCAAATGCTGCACCATTCAAATCATGACCCTGTTGTCTGCAAGGTAACTGCACTTGTGCCTACCTTATTAGTAGTAAAATATAGCATAGCTCTTGTATATTAACTTTATTTTTAACGCACAATGTTTATTACAACTTTAAGAATTTGATCATAATGACCAAAGTTGAAAAAAATCTATCCAATAATGCCTACAAAGTGCAAAGAAAGGTACTGAGGCATAAATAGGAAATGCCACAAACGTTCTAAGGATAATGCATCTGCTTAGCACAGCTCAGTAATAAAAAGCAAGCATTCCAGCATACTGTTAGAAGCTGTCTGCCTTTTCTATGGGAAGAGATCTTATCTTGACAGTGAATGGGGCTTAAACAGTGTGAACAGCTTTAGGACAGTGGCGGCCGGCATGGCTCGTGGGTGGTGAAGCGGGTCGCTGGTGGGGTGTTGCGCAGCGGGGTAGGGAAGAGTTTAAATTGGTTTTGAGCATCCTGGTTCGACGCTCAACCAGGAAATGGGGGCCTGGGCTTAATCTTCACACAGGCTGTAATGCAGCCTGCATGGAGAATGGGGAAAGTGAGCATGACTGGTTGGGCAGCCCGATAGGGCCGACCAAACAGTCATTGCGCACTTAGGAGAACCACTCCTCCCCTGCTCTGCCCCAAGAGCAGAGCAGCCCCGCTCCAAGAGCAGAGCAGCCCCGTCCACCCACCCGCCCGCCCGCAAAGCAGCACAAAGTATAAAATGATAATAACTCAAAGTTATTTTCATTTTATGTTTCTTCTTCGCACTGCTTGAAAGCAGTGGGGCGACGCTCCTCCGCCATAGCGGAGGAGCCACCATTGCTTTAGGAGAAGTATCATAAATGCGTGCAGCCTGGGGAAGTCAACAAGAAATAAGTTCCACACAAAAGCAAATGAACACGGTAATTCAGACTTTGGGAATTGATAAGAGCCCCCTGTTAAGATATATTAAATACAAGAGATTTCACAAGCACAGTGCAAGCGCTGTGGAGGCAAAAACCTAATCACAAGCACAGCGCAAGCGCTGTGCAGGCGAAACCTAAAAATGATGCAAACTAAAATCAAGTCATGAAGCGTGCAAAGGTGTTACCACTGAGGAGTTCAGTAAATCATTTTTGCCACATAAATTGTATGCACATCAAAGTAAAGTAGTTAATGCTATTCATAGTTATTTAACTAATGGACATGTATCAAGCCGCATAAAAATAAATTGTGTTTTATCTCTCTGCACCTGTATGCACCTTGCTGTGAGCCGCACAGATTAACAGCTGAATGTGAAATACCAATAGCCTTTTAAGATTATAATTCTTTCTGACTGACATAGTAATTTGCATGGCTCAATACATAATACTATGATTAGCACTAATGTCTGGTATTTTACTTCATAATCTAAATGAGCGAAACATTAGTTTGTAGTTCACTGATTCCTATACTTAAGATGTAATTCTCAGTGTGTATTTCATTATGCAGATGAGCAGTGGAAGTTGTTTGACACCATTTCAATGGGTCAACAGTACTTTCCATTCAAACGAATCATGTGGGCAGCTAGGAAAGACGAAACTTAAAAATAGAATAGCCGAGTTAATCACCAACATTTAAAATGTACTTGTAACATCGATTTTACCAGTGCAACCTTTTTAAGTAACACCTTATGTCACAAAAAATGTTCACATCGAAATGTTGCCCATTAATGCCAATATTGATGTGCCATGTTACACGCAAGATGTCATAATCTATGTAGATGCTTGGAAAGGAAAACTTATAAGAGTGGGGAGTGAAGAGCACTGCAAGTTCAAGCCCGATGGGACTTAAAACTGTCAAATGAGACTTTGCTCTGCAGTCTTCACATGCTTTCTCGGATCTGCAGCAAAGAACTGGAAGGGATGTTCTTTAATGTTAATTCCAATATGCTCCCGTACACTGCACCTCCCTGCCTATAAGAGAATATGGGAAGAAATGGGAGACAGTGGAACCTTGCAGAAATGAAAATCAGCATCAGAAAATTACTGGCCAGCACCTGCAATAACTCAGTAGTAACAAAACAGGTTTAAAGCTCTCTTCAAAATGTAGGATAACATGTTAATTAGCTGCACCTAAAACTCCCAAGCACTGCTGTCGTTTATGGATTCATGTGCGAATAATTATTATCCATCATCAGGCTGCAGTCATAATAAAATACATACAATCAATAAAATAGTGAGTTGTAGCCAGTGCTTAATTTGTAAAAAAAACTTAGTGCCAGGGCTCTCGACAGGAGGACACTAGAGCTTGCACCATCCGTTGCCCCTGGCAGCACTGACAATGACAGCACCAACACATTACTAATCATCATACTCTTAAAGGTGTGACCATTCATACTATTACAACCCCCCCCCCCAAAGCTATAAGAATGGCTTTAGAGGCAAATTCTACTAATTGGAAATGTACATTTAAATAATAAACAGAAGTTTTTGTGCTTGTACTAAAATTGGCAGACACTTCTACCAAGTGGCAGACAGTCATTAGCCCTGGTGCTGGCAATTAAGTGCCGGTGCTGAGCACCAGAAAGGACCGGCACAAATAAAGCACTGGTTGTAGACAATCTACCTCTTTCTTTGATCTGAGGGGAATCCAATGATGGTGAAAGCCTTATAGCTCTCCTTCCCCCCAGTAGGTATTTCATTCAGATTTTCATAGCTTAGTGGAAAGAGGCTAGGCCCACCCTCGGGTAGGAGGTGAGTCTACCAATCACAGTAAATCACAATACATATCCCAATTTAAAGCAGATTCACCATATCGTCCCATTTAAAAAAACAAAAATCACTAGGAGTAGCCATGTTCCAATGTTTAATGCTCCATTTCTGACGGTGTTTCCACGCTCTTCTCTGGGCTTCCAAACCGCTTAGACACTCTTGTAATATTCCAAAATTTACTATCATGAGTCACCCCACTGCCTTTATCTTTGAAAATGTTCATGGGTAGGTAAAATATAAACGTGTTTCAATGTGGCCAGCAATTTTGATTCCGATTGTTGATCTCAAAAGTTCTAGGTTTTGTGTTTTCCGTTGCATCCTTCCTTTGACTTCATTTGCGTCTCTTGAATTTGGTTTATTACATCCCCTCGTTGCCTTGGATTTGACCTGGCAATTGATTGTGCAACCACTAAGGACAAACTTAAGTAATTGATCTCCTATGGTTTGAACCTTGTCATAGCATGTGGACTTATCCTGTATGCCTTCAGTCATACTCAGATGGTGCTGATACAAGGGCATTAATAAATAATGCCGATTTAACAAAGTCTTCAAAAATGTAATTAAATAATTCAACTTTCCCATTACACGGAGGATCACGTGACTCTCTGGTGATATGTTTGATATGGAACTTGTTAGGAATATCCCTCATGTTTTATGATGATAACTGTACTCTGTTGTGAGTGATTTTGGACTCTGGAAATTCTTCTGTTCTGAATACCTCCAACAGGAAATCCATCATAGTCTTGGCGGTGTTCTATTCAACAAATTTCACCTCAGGTTATTTCTAAAGCTGCAGTTTTGAAACACTGCTAGGCCAGTATCACCTTTTGAATAATCCCCAGGTGTCAGACTGGATCCGGAAACTTTCAAGCAGTACCTCCATGCATCAGAAGGTGGCACCGTGCACTGACGCCGAACCACTTCAGAAATGTTGTGCATGGTCCATATAGGCACCACTCCAGTGAGCCGATGTCAGCTGCTTTTTAGACTGTCTGCGCAATACGGGGTGGGAGGGTCAGTGAGAAATCTGCAACTAGACAGAGTCTCTCCCAGAAAAAGCAATAACGAAGGTAAGTAACTTGTTCTTTTGATACAGACTTCTAGGCACAGATTCCTCACTTTTTAATAAATACCATAGCAGTACCTATTTGGAGGTGGGTCTGTGAATGGACTGAAACCAGAAAATACCCCATCTCGGAAATCCGGACTGTCCATACAAAAGTGCTTCGTGCATATATAGAGCGACGCCCACGTAGCTGCCTGGCAGATACATCCTGTAGCTTTCTGGCTATGCAGAGGTAACAGCTTTGGCCATAGTCAAATAAGCACGCAATCTTTCTGGAGACTGCTTTTTGGCCAATGAATAGCAGATCTTTATGTAGAGCATGATCCAGCTGGAGATGATTCTCTTCTGCACTGCCATGCCTTTTTGCACTTCAGAGAACCCCACAAAGAGCTGATTGTCCAGCCTGTGTTCCTTGATACAATCTATGTACAAGTTGAGTGCTCTCTTGGGGACCAAGGGTCTCTCCTCTTCCTCCTTAGAGGGATGAGGCATAGAATAAAGGCAGGGTGATGGTTTGTCCAACGTTGAACAGCGTCACAACTTTTGACAGAAAATAGGCCTGAGTCTACAGAACCAGTTTGTCTGAGAAGAAGGTAGTGTAAGTTAGATTAACACAAAGAGCCTGAAGCTCACTCACTCGCCGTGCCACGTTGATGGTTACAAGAAACAAATGCTTCATGGGAAGGAGCTGTAAGGGACAACTGTGAAGCAGCTTGAATGGAGTGCAGATCAGATAAGTCAGGAACAGATTAAGGTCATACTGGGGCATCACAAGAGGTGAAGGGGGAAATATGCTGTAGCCCTTTTAAAAATTGCATCAGAACCAATGACTTAAACAGCTAGGGCTGATCTGGCAACCGTAAGAAGAACAAAAGGCTAAATGATAACCTTTAACTGTGTCCAAAGCAAGGCAGGTGCAGTCTTTCACTGCAACCAGCTGCAAAGGGATCTGAAATCCACCTTCAAAGTGGAGGCGGAGTGCTGACTGCACTGTGAAACACGGGGTGGCTTCAAAGCAGCCACTCCCATTTTTCACCTGAATGAGTTTGTGGCTGCCCTGGGGGCAGCATATCCACTATAACTCAGCGCATTTTCCTGCTTAGCGGTGGGTGCACCTTTTGAAAGATGCACCCAACACTAACTAGGAAAATGCGCCGCATACGTAATATGACCCCAGGAGGTCAATTCTCCTTCAGGTTGCATCTCCCATAAATAACAACAAATAGCTGACAAAGGTTTCTGTTGTTGATCTATATTAACCTCCAATGTATATGCAGGTAAAGGTACAAACACTAATCAAACAAGTGCACGCCACGCAGTGCTCAGGTGTGTGCATAAGTACTAAAACATATACAGAAGATACACACCAGTGCTAACTGGTTCAAAATGATTTAGCTCAGAAAAGCATGTGCCTAAGAACACAGCAGCATGTAGGTTTAGTCAATAATCAGAGAACCCAGTACAATAATGTTGATGTTTCGACCTTTTATAAATTGCAGGGTCTCCTCAAGACAAAGGACGTCTGGCTCAGTACCATCATGTGGTATGCCCAGAATGTAGAAAGACCTTGTATCCAAGTGTAGGTCACTATAAAGGTTTGGAAGTCTGTCTATGTCCCAAATAACCTCAAAGGTGCAGCGATCCACTAGTACAAGGCACTCGACAAAGTGCCATTAATATCATACAACATAAATCAATCGTCGATGCGTCATCCATAACATACAGCACGAACCAATCCACTGATGCGTTAATTCACCAAGATCAGTGGCAACGCTAAGAATACTTTACTCAGTCACACTTTCTTGGCATTGATCAAGCTTGTCAAGTTACGAAATTTCTAAAAAAAAAGGCACAATGCCCAAAGGTCCATCTCTGATCTCTATCGTCCAAATAATTGTTAACCCATACCCACGTCCTCGGTGGTCTGGGCGGCAGCGCTCTTCCGAACAGTAGTAACTACTAGGGAAACAGGTGGGAAATGACCCCTGATGTAGAGTGGGTCAAAGGGCACCTGATTGTATTTTATCTCAATGCGTGGTGCAACCATGTGAGCTTCATCCGCTTCCTTAAAAATTTTAGGGGCAGACTTAATCATATCCTTGAGCATGGGGAGATATAAGACTGTGCGCTCCATCTTCAAGAGCGTCGCTACAAAAGTGTCATCCTCCTAGGGGTGGGATACATCTCTACCAAATGGTGGGCACCAGCAAGTTGAATTACGCTGTTGTATGTCCCCTGGAGGAGAGGCCCTGACTGGGATATGCTCTAGGGCTGGATCTGCCTGAAGATCAATGTCATAGTCCTCCAATGGATCTCCGGAGACCCAGGAAAGACTGGGGCAAATTTCCCAGCTGGAGATTAAGGACTAGGTCTGCCAGTATGAAAGTTGGACTCTGGGTATCCCCGAGAAGAATGCATAGGTGATGGAGGGAATGGTGGAGGTGGTGGTGGAGGAGAAGGCGTAAGAGGAGGAGTCTTGTCTCTCGAACTCTTGGGAGGTAAGATGGGCACAGGAGCATTCAGTGGCAGAACATCCTCAAGGGAAAGCCTGTGCTTCTTGGGTAGAGTTTTCTCTGAGGCCAAGATCCATCCAGTGCCTAGGTGGGCCTCATCTGCCGTTCGTCCAGCTCCTGCTGTAGCCTCTCAAGGATTGTGCATTCCTCGTGTTCAACCGTGGAGGGCTTCGGAGCCTCAGATGGTTTCAGCGCTGCTGGCAGTTGCTTCGGACTTGGAGATAGCTTTTGGTTTGATGACTGAGTCAACTTCGATGTTTTCGTGCTGCGCAGGGTCCTTTGGCTCGGGGCGAGACGGAGGTCAAGGCCCCTGGAAGGGCCTTTCCTCAGCTCCAGCGTCGACAACCACTCAGGGGACGTGGTGCACCCTAGGGTGGCATTGGCTTCAGCACAGGGCTCAACACCAGTCTCCCTGAGGTGTGGTGCTCTGCTCCTGTGTGCGCCAGTTTCGGAGGGGTTGGGGCATCGACAGTACTCACAAGTGCTGCGGTCTTCAAGCATGGACCAGAACTGGCCGTGGTGGATGGAACATTCTTGGGTGCTTCTTCCTCTTCCTCCAAGATCTCCTCCATGCATGGCTCAGATGTCGAAGTTGACGAACACAGGACTGCGCTGGTGGGCTGGAAGGTCAAGCAATGAATGCTTGCTTCCCTTCTTTGGCGCTGAGGGAATCAGCCTCGCTGAAAATGACTGCTGTTTTCTAAGAGGAATGTTGCCATCCTGCTGTTGGACTAGCATTGGTCTCAGTCTTGGAGTAGAACTCTTGTTGGTGCGAAACACCGAGTAACAGTCGCTGAGGTTCCCATTATGATCTGGCGAGAGGGAAAGATTGCAGATGGCATGGAGATCGGCCTTGGGGAGTTTAGAGTGTCACTGTGGGCATCTCTTAAAAGGCATCCATTCCATTTCCTTCGATGCATCTTCATTCTTCAAAGGGTAGGCCAAAGCTTGCTATGCTGACACAAGAAATTGAATCGACATTGATGGTGGAGATTGTGTGAAAGAAGTCTTGTCCCAAAGAGGTGGAAGGCAACATACTCCGAGGCCACAATGAGAACCGCCAATCATGAATCAAGCCCAAACGCGATGGTGGAGAAAAGCAATCTAACAATGGAGTTTGTGTGCATGGCATCCAAGACCAAAGGAGGAGCCTCCGAGACCTTGTGCCGCGAAAAACTTCTTCAAAGATAAACAAGTTGCAATTGTCCGAGCCCAACACAGGAGTATATAGGGCATGTGTATTTATAGCCACACATGCTAAGAACAATAGGTTCTCCTCTTCATACAAGTTACTGTCATCATCATCGCAGTAATACAGTATCTCTGGGATTGGAGTGGGAGGGATGTTGGGTGGATGCAACATCGATGGAGGCCACTCTGGGTGAGTTTTGGAGTCTAAAAGAACACTATCGGCTCTCCCCACTGGCGTTGGTGCAAATGTCGACACATGGGGTTGTGACATGGGTTGCAGCGCTGTAAAATGTGTAAGGTTCAGTGTTGTGCCAGAGGTCAGGGCTGACCTCAGTGTGAGGTCAAGTGGCACAGTCGGCATCGGCAACAAATCGTTAGCCCGACTGGAGGCTACCTATGATCCTTAGGGCCTGAAGGTATTCTAGAGGGATCCGGACCAATGCTAATGTTTTGTCCATGGCTCCTTGAATTCATGGAGTTGTAGTGACATTTCAGCTGGATGTAGGAACGTGGGGCACAATGGGAAGAGGGACAGAATTGGTTCCGGAGATGGAAACTCAGTTGGCAGCCTTGTGGGATCGGGGCGTCGCAGGGCTCCTCGCGTTGAGAGCTGCGGGACGAAGGGAGACATCTTTTGACTTCTTATGCTTCTTTATCTTACCTGATGACCTTGACCTCAAAGACGACTGTTTACAACAGCAGTCTCAGGAGTGGGAATGTGTTTTGTAGTCGGCTTTGTCCAAGACCGGGTCTTCTTGGACTTCTGACGGTGTTCGTGGTCAAGGATAGCCTTTGGGTCCATCTGTGCTAATTTGTCAAAGGACACTGAGTCATGTTTAGAGTCCAGACACCAGGGACAGACCTCGTGGGGATCTGTCACCAACATCTGCTTGTGGCAGTCCTTACACAGTTTGAACCCTTTCGTTTTTGGATGGGACATCTCTTGCACACTGGAAAAGTTGTTAAAGAAATGGTCTGTCAATCTCACAGAATTTGAGGAAGCGAGCGTTGGGTCCTCATCAGAAGGCATGAAAAAAAAGGAACTGATGTCATCAGGCAGAGGTGGCAGCTATATAGAAGCCCTTATGTCATATCCGGAGGTGGATGGACCGGATTCAGAAGCACACAACACCACCTACCGACGCATGAGGAAGTTACTGAGAAACATTTTCAGATCTAGTCTGGTACCACGGGGTATTCAAAAGCGGAGGAATCTGCTGTTAGAAGTAACCATCAGAATCACATTTCAGATGCATTGCAAATTTGAATGTTTATTTAAGAAGTGGAATGTGGCTTTGAAGGAAAAATGTTAAACATTGTCCAGTATGGGAACGATTATCCTGGATATGACCCTGGGAATTCACCTTGCATCCTGGAGTTACTGATATGAGGGATAGTGGTTTAACTTCGAAATGAGGAATTATCTGGAGAATGTGGTCCAGATTCCCCTGGTTATTTTCTCGCTTGTATTTTGGCTGCTTGTAGTAGCCGACATTTCCAGGTGAAGTGTACTGGAAATGTGAAGGTGAAAAACAGGATCCACAGTATTGTGAGAAAAAGGTTAAGTATATATGGATCAACTTATACAACTAATGTGTAGCTTAGAATAGCTGCTTACTGAGTAAAAACGAATAAAAATAGGTGTAGTGAATACCTGCCGTTCATATTCAGAAGTAGGCTTTTAAGACATAAGGTCCTCTCAAAAGCAAAATAACAGTAAATGTATATGGATATGTCGCTACTAAGTGACATCTCAAGGTCTAAGAGAAAGCAAAAACTTCAGGTGTATTGATGTACTTGCATGTTATTTTAACAGAAAATGTATACTAATTTCTCTAGAGATGCATATACAAACTTACACATGCCTCCAATTTGTTTGACTGATTCAAACAATGTAGATGTAAGGTTTTGAGTTACATAATTTAAGTCCACATTCGATACAACTGTGATCATTACAGTGAGCTATGCGACAGTTAATTACGGGGTATGCTAGATGAAAGTGCAGTCAGTTAAGGATTTCTGGCACTTTCATTGCCATTACATCATATAATCATATACTATGCACCAGCAACTATATATTAATAAGCAAAGTCCACAAAAGTGGGTCATATGAACCCCATTAATGCATTCACCTACAGTATCCAAAGGGGTTAAGAAGGGAATATGTGTATCGTAGGATAAGAGATTCGATAATGCAGTTAGACGTAAAGTGCAAAGTGCATTTGAAGGTTGTTTTGATTTCTTATTTGCATTATGCATTTCCAACATTAGAATTAATCACCGTTCCTAGTAATTCCAGTGAATTATAATTAAAGGTATGTCCGACTGAAACATTTACTTCTTAAAAGATCCTAAAGTGTTAAAAGAGATATGTATTCGGCATTTAGAAAGTGCTAGACCACAAGTTAATTTAACGAAAATGTTGAAAAATATCTGAAAAGAAAGCATGAATTTTAAAGTAAAAACAATTAAACATTATTTATTGAATTGTGGTGCAATGTATTTGTTGGGAGGGTTTGATGTGCCTAGAACATAAAACTAATATTATAGAAGTCGTTTTTAATAGTGTGTAAATTTAATATATAAATCATATTTGCATCCCAAGCAGTCCCGAGCTCATTCATTATTTTTCAATAATTTTATTTAGTTGCAACCTTTCCCATTTTCTCGTAACTACTGAGAAAACAATGTCTCAAGAAATAAATCTTAATATATACCACCATTTTACCAGAAATAGTGAATTTATTTACCATTGAACTAGTGATGAAACTGCAAAATAGTAATTAAAACTGCAGAAGGAGGAAAATGTAGTGTAAGTGCTGTTATCTCTGTTTCTGATGTATAGAGCTCTATATCTATACATAGATAGATAAAGCATTTTTGCTAACAAAGGCTGCCTAGTGAACAGGTTAACAGCATTGTCCCAGGTAACTGCATCTTTTTTTGTTGGGTAATTGCAGCCCGTCTTTTGTAAGCAGTAACAATAAAAAGATGACAACCCAAGTTCTGCCACTATACTTGCTTTTACCTGCCTTTCTGGTTGATTTTATCTTTAAAAGGATCCTTGACCTCAATTACAAAAAATGAGCCAAAGAGTTCTTACTGATTATGAGGTACACTAGCCCGTGGCCATAAGGTGAGACAGCAGAACAACAGCTCACAGAATAGCCAAGAAGCATGTCATGCTTGAACACAGCTTTCTTTCAGGCCCCTTGGGAATCCAGCGACCAAAGGTCTCGAATTCCTTAACAGGAGTATCATGTTTATCAGTTACAACAGTTCATCTGGGCAAGCATCCAGGTAGTCTGCCTGTCTAAATTTGATGAAACATAGGCGCCACTGGGTAAATGTAATGGTCCTGAGACTGTCAGTGAGGGGATAACCCAAACAAAAAAGATAAATTAACATACTCCTTTTGCCAAATTGTTTCTTTCTACAAAACACAATAAGAGGTAAAAGAAATTATCTGCAGAAGGACAACTCATATCCTATCTTTTAAACTGAAACTATGAATGCCCTTCTATATCATACAACTACACATTTTAAGCTCGAGAAGGGACTCCACGAATTTGACCACTTAAGTGCAGGTGCTATTAAATCATCATTTGTTAAATAGAGGAAACATCCTGTATAAGGAGACGATTTAGAAAGGGTACAGAATTTCCAGACACCATAGCAAAATATTTCATGGCTTGCATTTAATCACCCGGGCAACGTGAAACATGACAATATCAGTATAATTTGGAATAAATAAAAATGCCTTTTTTAGAGAACTATTAACATCACTAAGCTTTAAAGAAGACAACTGACAGCTCTTGTCCTTTTAACAGAAGGAAATATCACTTATTTGGAATCCTATTACCGCATAGTAGGTCTCTTCACTGCAGATAGAAAAAAGAAAAATCCTGACTGCTAGGGGGATATGCAGCCTTTCTACTGCGTAGTACACTAGGGTCGACATTTCGCCAGCTGCTCTACAGTAACAAAGAGCACAGCAAAGGAAGGAAAAAAATAGCAAGGGGTGCGGTTGAGTCACTCTCAGGAGCAAACAAAACAGGGACATGGTAGGGTACTGAACAATAAAAAAAAAACAGAAAAGGAGGTGTACAGCTGAAGCCGAAATCATATACGGGTCACCATTTACACATACTATTGAGATCAGTCCACTATTAAAAAAGACAAAGTAAAACAGCATAAAAAAGGTTATGCAGGCTATGGGAGGACGGGGAAAAGGACTGCAATGGTAGAATTATCATTGCAGAACAGAAACCCTCACATAGATTGTATGTTGCACGGTGCATACATTAGGGATACCATGCCACTTAAAATCCCAAAAATTCACATATGTATTTGTACTAGATATAAAACTGTCATTTTGCTAATGCAGTTAAACAAAAATAGAGTATATCGAAGAAAACCTGCCCTTAGGGAATTAGGATACAGCAAGAATTTGTTGTAATCCCTTGTATAGAAAAAAAAGTTCTTTTCTTGAGACCCCTCACCCTCCAGGGTTGCTTCTCTAGGGATTCCTCTCAATCCTCTACGGATTGAGGAATGCTGCGACTCGTGAATTACGTAGGAGCACTTTTTATTGTAGACTATGTGTAGTGCAGTGATGTGGAGTGGAAAGGCAAAGAAAATCTAAAAATACCTAACTAGTTGGCCACTCTTATTCCCGCCCTTAGTTGGTATGGTTAAAAATCAGGGGTCATTTACTGAGAAGAAACCAGACCTTAATGAGTCTGGTTGTCTCAGTAATGTTTTTTTGTCAAAATGTTTCAAGCTGTTCCACTAATAGCTCTTCATCAGGACTCCACGGGGCCCAGCCCCGCATGTACCACTCCTAGTGAATCCTGTAATAAGGACACAAACCATGCACACCTAATGCGCACTGTATACATACGGTTCTAGTGATTAATCTGTGTGTCTGTAGATACTATATTATTACGTCATGGTCAAAGCCAGGGGTAGAGGGGCTTGTAGTCACACTTTCGTCAAAGCCGCCTCTGGTTCAGTAACCTATTTCTCTCCCTGGAGACTGCTAATACAAGCATAACATTCATGCCCTTAACAGACCACGTTTTTTTAAAATTCTTTCTTTTATTGTAAATAATGCATACATACAATCAGCAGCAGTGCAGCATGAATCTCACACGTGCTATCACAGAAACATCTAAACAGAAGAAAATATATAAAGAAAAAAAAGTAGTCTGAAAAAGTAGCCTGGCTGGCTCAATGCACAGAGAAGAGAAAATCATGAACTGTCCTTTAAGGAACCAGTAGCTTCCTCCTCCTAGCATGTCTCCTACTAGAGCTGCCTCCCAGCCTCAGATCTGTTTTTCCGGCTCTTGCTGAGAGAATATCAGAACACTTACAAGGGTTACTTAGTCTATTTCCATGAGGATTTTTCCTTAGATTTCTACATTTTATCATTTCATTAAATAGTTTAAGTGTGTCAACCTTCCTTTTTCCACCTGAAAAGGGAAATCTTCTTAATATGGCTTTACATTGCCAACATCACCCTGATCCCTGCAGGATGAGGGCAGCACCTGACCCACATGTATTTATGTAATCTGTTTTACTGTTTACCATCTTTGCCTTCTTTTATAAGCTATGAATTTTGTTTAAAAAAAATGGAAAAGAGCTCTAAAGGATCAAAAGGGATTCGCCTCTGGGGGAGGTCACATGCCCTCAGAGCAGAGGAAGAAATGAAAAAACACCGCAGGACACCAGGGAAGGCGTCTTTTCCACTGTTGCTTGGCCCTCTTTGCTTAAAAAACTTAAAGAGGGGGATCTGAAGAAACGAAGGTGCGGCATCATCAACGCTCGGGCCATTCCAGCCATTACCGAGGCTCATGCTTGATGTTATGCGCATTAACTTCAAGACATGATATAATGCTGAAGTGTTTGCCACTGAAGACCCGTTCTACTGGCTGCAAATACAACAACAATGCCAAATCAAAAAGCTATCCACCAAAAGAGTAATCTACTCTTCCCACACCATGAGGCATACAACATTGAAATATCTTACGTCAAGGCATTCATCAGAGCACCACTCAGCATCAAGTTTTCAATGTCTAGCAGATCGACGTGGACATACTTGATAGCAAAAACATCAACATTGGTGCATTCAGCGTTGACAGTTGTTTTTCACTCTCTGTCAGGACAACTGTCCTACTCACCATCACCACTACCAATAAGGCATCAAATGATGAAAATCTGAAGACCCACTTCAGTTCGCTTTACAGTCTCTACTTCGTCCTCAGAAACCACTCATAGTTTAAAGGCACACTTCTATCAGAAAGATGCCTATTTTCCCAGTTGTTTTAATCCTTTCTCCTGGGAGTCATGGTCATTCTCCACTGCACATCCCTTTTGTTCATTTATTGCCATCAAACTTCCTCAAAGTCACAAAAAGAAAAAATATCCCTCAACTTCTCCATCTAGCCAATATACTTCAGATACAGAATTACAATACTCTTCGTATACTCTCACTTTGTTCATATACCACTAACTGGTTCTCCATCAAAGTTGTCAGCAATAGATGACATCACAACTTTCTAGGATGTTCTGCTAAGAGGAACAGCTATGTTGAACTTTCTGGTGGAAGTAATACAGAAATCTGTGCAAATTATTATGGAGACACTACAACCCTATTCCACCCCTAAATCTTTCTTTAGCCCTTAGCTTCACAGAGCTACCTGAAGAGAAGTTTCTCTCTCCTTTTACTAACTAAGCTTGCGACTTTAAGGTTCTGATGAAGTACAAGCCACCAGACCAAGACCCTGTGTACCTGCATCATGAACCCAAGCTGGACTCTGAGATTGCGTCAGCCATTAGGATGAACTATGCATTGGCTTTCAAGACATCTATTTCTTCTCACAAGGGCAGCAAACAAATAGATAATGCAGGAAGAAAGTCAACAGCTTTTAAAACAGCTACCACAACAGCTGTTCTACGGAGGAGCTATAGAGCACGGTGGGAGACACTTCTCAGATATTTGGAGGCCCTCCCAAAAAACACAGAAGATTTCAAGTAAGTTGTGCATAAATGGTGGTAGTGAACAGCCATGCTAGAGAACTTCCACTAAGTGGTTGTGGAATCACAGAGTCCTGCAACGGCATTTCTTTAAAACAGCCTTTAAAGGCTGCACCTGACATTCCTAAAGCTGCTCAAAATTATGAATCTGCCTTTGATGAGGTCCATCCTCGTTTGTCCCCGCACAGTGGTGAAATGCAGCAGATGAAATATGATGCTAAAAGGCTCAAGGCTGTATGTCTGGTAGACAAGAAAAAGTTCTTTAGGTCCCAGTTTAGGCGCCATGACCACTGCTACTATTCTATCTGAGAGGAGATCTGCACGATGGAGAGGACAAAAAAACATCAGCACTCTTTCTTCTCTGGAAAGAATAAGTCTCACTTGAGGCAATGCCTGAGTCACTTCCTTGCCTCTGTAAGTCACTCCCATCGGCGGGAGGGCCACAAACATCTCAAAGAGTCTTTTTGTGCCTTTGGCGTGGCCCACACATGTAGCCGCTAGCGTTTCAGCTCTCCCCCTACTCCCACCCAGTTCCTCTTCCGCGGAGACGCTGAGATGCCGAGGAGGCATGAGCCACGATCGATCCTAAGCAGCAGCAAAACCCCTTTGCTGCGGTGATTCAAGTAAAGGAAGCACGGAGCAACCCGTGGCCCATAACTGGTTGTGGGCTGCCTGAATGTCGGTGACAACCGACATGGAGCAGTGACAGCTCCACTTGACTGTACAAGAGGCGCAAGAGACGTGCCCCTTCAACCGCAAACACATTTGATAAAAGGAGATAACCTCTTGAGGCCTCAGCGATGGATCTAAAGAGAAGGCAAGTCGAAAACAGATGGGCCAAATTAGGCGAAGTTACTGCAACTACACGGTCACGCCATGCCCCTGCGGCTCCCTGTAACCTGTACCCTGCCTTCAACTATTGCATATATTACATTCAAGACAGCGCTGTTATAATGCGGTTGCAGGAGAGAGGTATTACGGTGCTGTGACTGCTAGGACTACCGGGAAGAAAGCAAGGGGGCAGGCATTTGAAAGTATTTGTGGAGTGGCTGGTAAGAATTTCTGTATGACCTGGCGACGCCGTAAGGCTATTAAACCCTGGAAGATTAATGATTCTTGGCAGTACCTGTTTGCTCTGGCTTGTTCTCTGCTTCTTTTGAGGGGTGAGACTAAAGAATGGGCACAAAACAGCCTAGATCAGCGAAGAAAGATAATAACGAAATGCCAGACCAGTTTGCCCCCTCACCAGCTCCCAGAGTTGAACGCAGAAGCAAGAGAAATGCGCAACAGAGAATTGAACTAAAGGCGAATGTGCTAGCCGAGATAGAAAAGCAAGCAGAGCTGGATGACCTCTCAGACGTTGAGCGAACGCCTGAGGCAGAAAATAATGGGGAGGCTACTGATCCTTAGCTTGATTCGCAGCCTGACATAATGTGCAATGTGGAACGCAAGGACAAGAGAATGGAGGTACAGGGCACAAATGGTAGTCCTATTCCTCCGAAGCAATACCCTCTCTTCCAAAAATACTAGAAGCAACAGAATACAGCCCTAGCCCCATTAGATGAAGCCACGCCCAATAGAGAACACGTCAGTTCTCTGCCTTTCATACAATCACAAGAAAATAATGGGCTGTCTCAAAGTACCCCCAATGGTTCACCATCTTTTCAGGGCACCCAACCGCCAGCCAGGATCGCATGGGCAACAGCTAGTGAAATTGAGGAGAGAGAGGAAACAATTAGCCTGAAGGAGCCGCCAAGAAGAACTGCGGAAGGAGGAGAGGGCGGAGAAATATCAATTCAAAATATGCTGTTTACCATACTGGGTGAAATTAGAGATCTAAAATTGTCTCAGGCTTCAGAGATCGCTTCATTACATGAGAAACTGTCTAAACTGGAAGAAAATATGTCTAATACACCAAAAAGAGTGGGTGAGGCATCATCTCGGATTTGGAGGATAAGTTGAATGCCATACAGCGAGATGTATTTGAATTGGGTAAGAGCAAGAGCCAGATGGAGTTGAAGCTCCAGGACTTAGAGAACTACAATAGGCGCTCTAATCTCAGCCTAGTGGCAATGCCGGAAGGAAGTGAGGATGCGCAGGTGGCTAAATGGGCTGGTTCGCTGCCGAAGAAAGTAATGCCGGAGTTGGAAGGGAAGTTAACGATTACCAGAGCCCATAGAATACCTGCGCAGAGACAATCAAATGCAAAATTTCCACAAACTATACTACTTAATTATGAGGATTTTAGAGTCAAGGAAAGAATACTAAGTACTGCTATTGCCAAGAGATCCTTCTCTACTGCAGAAATTCCGCAGTTTAAGATATTTTCAGACATGTCGTCAGCAACAGCGTGGCGAAGAAAAGAATTTGTCAAGATGATCAAGGAAAGTGGGGCTCAGACCTCGATTATACAACAATCAAAGCTTTGAGTGTTAGCTAAAGGGCAATTCCATATATTGATAAGAAGCTCAATTGATGCTATCAAAATTGTCTGGAGGGGACAAGTGAGGCTTAGCCTGGAGGGGGATATAATCAACTCAGTCTCATACTGAAAGGTTCGGGTCTTTTTAGGGCGGGAGGAGGGGTGCCTATAGCACTAGTTCTTTAGGGGGAGAGCAGGAGTGCGCAGAGGATGCAATATAATGGCATCCAGCGACAAGAGGGGGGAAGAGGGTATAGTGGAAAATTCAATTTTCCAGGGATGGGGGTGCAGAGTTTGAGGTGGTGAGGCAAAATATAAAAAGAGAGTTCAATTATAAGTGCTTAAATATTATGTGGGATGAAATGAATCAGGACACATAGGTCGAATTACGAGTTAGCACACAGAACTGAGAATCGAAAATTCAGGGAGGGGTGGTGAAAAGAAGGCATATGCCACTCTATTCCGAACAGAGCACTCGATATACTTTAATATTGTTAAGTGTTTGTGTCACTTTATGTATACTTGATGCACTTTAGACCTATATGGGTCACACCTTAGCTATTATTACATCTGATCATATGAAATATATTCAAAATATGAAGCCATGCATGCAGCACTTTCTCCGAGGTTGTGGAGATTATTTGTTTACATCCTTTGTTTACAATAGCACGAGTCACTTTAGTTCAGTTATTATTAATAGGTAAGGAGGTACTGAAAGTAATTTTCTTTAATACCAATGGTTTGGACAATAAACGTAAGGCCCACGCAAGAGAAAGCTGGCTTAGACGCCATAACCCGGATGTCATACTCCTGCAGGAAACGCATTTTAAGAACATGAATAATGCAAGCAGGATCCTGCAACAGTGGGCCACTTTTTATTGCATGTCCAATGAAAGCTGCACACGGAAGGGTGTGGGGATCTACGTAGGTAAGTATGTACCATTCCAAGCGAAAGCCATGCAGATAGACCCAGGTGGGAGGTGGGCCTTTGTAAATGGGAGATTTAATCAACGACATTTTATTATAGCAACGATCTATGCTCCGGTTTTAGACAATACGCTCCCTTTACTTCAGCTCAAACAGGCCTTAACTAACATCCCCGGCTCTATCATCATTCTGGGTGGCGATTTTAATTTCCATCAAGATCCATTAATTGATTCTTCTACTAAAACTCGTAGAAAGAAATAAGCCGCAGGTGGCCATTGCTGTAGCTAATTGCAAAAAGGAGCTAGACCTGGTAGACCCATGGTGCTCTCGGCACCCTGGGAAACAAGTTTTTTCATATTTTTTGGCAAAATACAATACTGCTTCTAGAATAGACTACTTTCTGATCTCACATGGTCTGAAAATGACTGCTCATGAATATATTCAAAATGCCTTTTCAGATCACGCACTAATCAAAATGGAAAAAATGGAAATAGTCGGGGTAGGGCTTGAAAGAGCTCCCAGGAGATGTTTTTTTTAAACAAAATTAATTTGGAGAGAGAGGAACGGTGCACAGAGGTAACCAATTAAATAAACAGCTTTTTCCTGAACAACATAGATACTGTCGGGTTAAGCATTGTGTGGGACGCCTTTAAGGCTGCATTATGGGCAATTATTACATCTAAAGAAATCGCTCAACAGAGGGCAAAAAGGGTAAAAAGATCTGAGCTTGAGTCTAGGCTTGAGCAAGCAAGTAGAAAGCACTCAAAAAATAGGAACCTAGTTACAAAACAGGAGCTTTTCCAGTCAAAGTTAGAAATTCAGGAATATTATTATCTGCAAGGTGATAATGCTAACACTGCCTACCTCCAGAAGGTATACGAGGAGAGAGAATACACAGGGAGATTACTTGCGTGGCAGGCAAAGGAAAGACAGGTTCAAAATAAGATTCTATCGTTGATAGATGAGGACTCCAAAGTACAGATAACTAGTCCCCAGGAGATTTGAGAGGCATTTTTAAAACACTATGAGTTAATTTATCAAATGGATCAACAAATAATGTCTGATCGTATTACAAGGTTTTTGGACAAACTACTGATTCCGTCCATACCTAGAGAGCAAAGCGAAATGGGAACGATTGAGTTTTCTCTTGAAGAAATAGACACAGTTGTGAGTTCAATGGTTAACCCCTTCAGTGCCACGCCCTTTCCCCCTCCTGTGCCGGGCGTTGCACTAGTGGGTGGGGTTCATGACGAGATAGTCTCGTCATGGGCACAGCGCAACCGTGCTCCATGACGAGACTATCTCGTCATGGGCACTGAAGAGGTTAATAGTAAAGCAGCTGGGGAGGATGGACGACCAGTAGAAATGTATAAGAGGTTCGCCCCAATTTTAAATACACAATTGGTAAATCTTGCTAACCATATACTAAAAGGTGGAGAACCTACGGCCTCTTTTCACACGGCTGTGGTAGTTAGCATCTTAAAGAAGGATAAAAACAGGGAAAACATCAATTCCTATAGGCCAATAAGCCTTCTTAATGGCGAATATAATTTTTTTACAAAGCTTCTCACTAATAGGCTCAATAAGATCGTGGGATCAATAATACACGGGGACCAATGCGGTTTTGTAGGAGGTAGACAGCTCTCTTCGAATAGAAAGTTTTTGATAGAAGCTTTGGACTATTTTACCCAGAACAAAATAGAAGCACAGGTGTGGCTTTTAGACGCCAAGAAAGCTTTTGATTTGGTGTCCTGGGAGTGTCTTTTTTTAATTCTCGCTAATTTGGTTTTTCGGAAACATTTATACACATAGTGAAATATCTGTATAAGGATTCTACGGCACAAATAATAATGAATTCCAGAAATGTAGGTAGCTGTAGAATAAGTAGGGGCACACGGCAGGGGTGTCCCCTAGCTCCAATTCTCTTTGCCTTATTTATAGAACCCCTGGCAATAGCCATTAGACAAAAAGCACTACAAACCGCGCCTTTGAAAGGCATGTCTAATATAAAACTCTACGCCGATGATATTGTCCTATTTCTTAAACCTGGGAAGAGCATTCAAAAGGAAATTTTCATGTTTTTTTTCAGAATTTCAGGCACTGGGTGGGTATAAAATGAATAATGCTAAGACGGAAATTTTACTCTGTAATTGTTTAGGCCACACATTATCACCAAATTTTTCAGTTACTATATGATCTGAAGCCTAAGAGGTATCTAGGTATATACCTGTGTACTGCTCGATTTTCCCGGCCCTATTGTGTTGACGGGTGATTAGTGTGACTTCAGTCTCTTACCATCCAAGTCTAAGGGTTAGAGTAGTGGATGGAGCCTATTTACTAGGCACTTCGACATGATCCTGTGTTCTTCCCCATAGATCAGGGCTTGCACACATATCCTAGGGGATAGATTCGTTAGTATTAGGGATAACCTGTAATGTAGTGAGGGTATTTCATGGAGCCGTGCTGAATTCAGGCCTGGTAGGCCTCAAACGGGAGAGACTCCATCTTTCTTTCTGCTCCGGCAGCTTGAGATGCTTCTAGGTTAAGGGTGATGTTTTAGTTATGAGGTGTTATTCGCTTGGAGAGAACCGGTTCAGGCCAGCCCTTATCGAAGGATTGTATTTTTCTTCATGCCGAAGACACTACATCAGGCCGGCCGGCTGGGAACGTGTCCTTGGTACGGGGAGGTACAAGAATTTGGTGGGCGGCAGGTTACGGGCCGGAATTTTCCATGAGGAAATGCACCTCTATATTAGTGAAAGTCTGAGGCAGATACGGTGCACTTACTTTAGTCCGTAGGCGGCATCTAGCCGTTAGCAGTAAAGCTACTACTTATTCCAGGGAAGACAGATGACAAACTTGAAGGCGGAGAAAAACCGGGAGACAGATACTCTTCTAGCAGAATAGCCAGAGAGGAGAGAGTAGCCGATGAGGAAGAGGTCCCAGTGACTCGGAGAAGGGAGAAGGGAACAGATCCGTGACTGCGGAGGTGTGACTTCCAGGCGAGCCGAGGCACAGACGAGAAGGGAACCTAGATGACCATTGAGTGCAGGCTACACACGACTAAGGTGATGTCGACCCCTTTCTTATTAGAGTGTACAACCTAATCTTTCACTTTTCTTTGCAGGTTATGTGTTACATAGTAATGTTATGTGATTGCGTATGTAATGAGTAATAAAGTACCCAGTTTGTAGTGAATCAACATGTGCTGCGTGTTCTTGTATAAGAGGGTAGCCTATTCTTCTAGTCAGCTGTGACTTGACATGAACAGATGTTAACCCTGATCAGGTAAGTGGTAACTGAATAAGGGAGAGAGGAGCCCCTCGCACCAGAGAACAGGTTGTGCTCAAACTGGCAGTTCTTGTGTGATCTGATAAATAGTAAAACTGATTCCCTTGTTGTATGTTATGGTAATCATAGGATGAACTTGTACTGAGGCTGCCGTCTGGGTAGGAAGTCCTGGGTCCGTCTGGGACCGCGAGGCTGAGGCTGCCGTCTGGGTAGGAAGTCCTGGGTCCGTCTGGGACCGCGAGGCTGAGGCTGCCGTCTGGGTAGGAAGTCCTGGGTCCGTCTGGGACCGCGAGGCTGAGGCTGCCGTCTGGGTAGGAAGTCCTGGGTCCGTCTGGGACCGCGAGGCTGAGGCTGCCGTCTGGGTAGGAAGTCCTGGGTCCGTCTGGGACCGCGAGGCTGAGGCTGCCGTCTGGGTAGGAAGTTCTGGGTTCGTCTGGGACCGCGAGGCTGAGGCTGCCGTCTGGGTAGGAAGTCCTGGGTCCGTCTGGGACCGCGAGGCTGAGGCTGCCGTCTGGGTAGGAAGTCCTGGGTCCGTCTGGGACTGCGAGGCTGAGACTGCCGTTTGGGTAGGAAGTCCTGGGTCCGTCTGGGACCGCGAGGCTGAGGCTGCCGTCTGGGTAGGAAGTCCTGGGTCCGTCTGGGATCGCGAGGCCGCCACTTGTATTATAAGAGGTCTAGATATATATATATATATATATATATATATATATATATATAGTAGGAATTCCCTGTCCTTAGGTGGTATATATCTGTGGTTACTTGTTGTAAATAGGCCCTAGGGAGAGGGTAACGTTCTGGCTGGGTTAGAGAGGCTCTGATGAGCGGGTTCTATCTGATCCGAAAACCCAAGCAGAACATTTGGCGTCACGAACCGTTTTCGAAACCTGTGTGCGTCGTGTTGTCTCGTGTTTGCTTTCGGCGTGTGCGTGGTTTTGTTTGTATATTATTTGTGGTGTAATTGTGTGTATAGTTTTTCTTCTTCTTTCTTTTTTTTTTCTTTCCTTTCTTCTTTCTTTTTCACGATGTTTTCTAGAAAGTCAAAATCTACTTTTAAGTTGCCCGTTGATATTCCCGGATGGGATTCAACGCCTTATGAAGCCTTAGCCCGTGAGTGGGCTGATTCTACTGGTTTGAGTGAGAATTGGAATTCTTCTTTGGAGCTGGCGGAGCCGGCTAATGTGATTACTTGTTTACAGAAGGCACCCGTCTCGAAGGGTGAGGAGATTCCCATTTTGGGGCGCAGAGGTTGGATTGTTCTGTCTGCGTACAGGATTCTGCATGAGAGGTTGTTGAAGCTACAGATATCTCTTAAGGATGTGGAAGCGCACTTTGTTGAGATTCAGAATTCTCATACTTTGTTGCGGTGTCAAAATAAGTTGCTTGCTGACAAACTTGAGACGTACCAAACTATTGCCGAGAGGGCGGCTGTGCGAATTGCTCGTTATAAATACAAGAATCGGCGTGGTCGGGTTTCGACGCGAAAGGTGCGTCTGGTCGTGGCGAAAGCCGGACTGGATTGGAATCCTGATGAATTGGATGGTAATATCTGGAACTCGAGTGATTCTCCTTCCTCGGGTGAGGAGACTGCCAAGCGCGAGTCCTCTCGCTCCGGCCGTGCTTGTAGGTCTGCTTCTTGCGCCTCTGATGGTGCACCCCGTGATTGCGCTCGTCCTTCGAGCGGGGTCGATGCTTCTTCCACTGATTGTTCCTCTATGTGTACTGGTTGAGCTCCTTGTGATGCTCGTCCCGCGGTCTCAGTGCATCCAGTTTTTCGTCGGAAGTTGCAGCAGTCTCCCGCTGCTCCGCAGGGTGTTTCTTTAGACTCTTTAGAGGACTTTACTCAACAAGAAATTAGTGATATTTTGCAGCGATTTCGGCAGCGAGCTGGTGAGACCTTGCTCACATGGATGGTGCGCCTTTATGAACTGGGCGCTGCTGGCATTATGTTAGATAATGGCGATTGTTTGAAGTTTTGTTCCTTGAGTTCGGATTCTACTGTACAGGATCATTTTCGTAACTATAATGGTGGTGGTCAAATTTCTTTACTTCAATTGGCGACTGAGGGTTGTAATCAAAAGTATCCTACTGAGTCTGATTGGCCTGTGAATGACAAACCGTGGTATACTTTGCGCGACGCTGCACAACGTCTCAAAGAGGAGGTGATGAAAACGGCAATTTTTCTGGGTACTGCTGACAGGTTGCTTGATGGTTTGTTGACATCTTCTGTGCGGAATCGTATCATTCGTTCTTCCCCTGTTGCCTATAAGCAGGTCATGATGACTTTATTGATTAATCAGACTGGTAACGTGTTATCTACGGTACTGGAATCGGTACGCCAACTCGGTGAGTTGGGTGAGTGGTTTAAACCTGAACGTCAGTCCCGGCCTGACACTCGTACTCCTGGTGACAATAAACTTACTAGACGTGATATCTTTTCTGGTCTTCTGGCCGATGGTGTGCGGAGGGAGGACATTGACGGTGAGACTACTGCTCGTTTGTGGGAGTTGTTTCGCAAACGTGGCTTGGATCGGAAGGAGGGTGCCCGGCGTGTTCGGACGACTGAGTGTGATCGTGGTGGTTCTGACGGTAGCGGTGATGACGACCGCCGTGGGCGCTCTGTTCGTCGTGATGATCGACGTTATGTACGTGATATGTCCCCCTGTCGTGAGAGAGACAGAGAGAGAGAGGAGGAAAGAGAAAGGGGGAGAAATGATTATGTTTACAGCAGACGTAGAGATGATAGGGATCAATCCCCTGAGTGGAGGAGGAGAGAGGATCGTCATAGTTTGGCCGATCGAAACCAGCAGTGCAATGCAGAAGACACGAATCCATTTCGTACTGGGAATGGATATGAACAGGAGGTACCGATACCTAAGAAACGTGAGAGTCTTTATCCTGATTTATCCTGGTACACAGAATGCAGTAAGCATGACTAGGAAATAGGTCAAGCTCCAGTACACAGATGGGCTCACAGAGATAATAGACCCTATGTAGATATTGATATTTATTGGAGACATCGTAATATCCAAAGGGCCCGAGCATTGGTAGATACAGGAGCGGAGGCCACTCTTATTCATGGAAAATCAAAGAAATTTACAGGTCAGCCTTTTACAATTACCGGATTGGGTGGAAAGGAAACTCCTGCCGTTCAAACTTTACTTGAAATGAGACTAGGTAGAATCCCTAGAAAAGAATACTCTGTACTAGTGGTGCCACTCTTGGAATTCATAATTGGAATTGATATTTTGAAAGGAATGACTTTGCATTTAGATGATGGATGTTACCAATTTGGAACTACGCATTATATATCGTCCAGGCCTATACGGGTTGGTCGTTTAAGAATGCCCCCCATAAAAGTTCCTCAGGCGACAAAAGTGGTTTGTCAGAAGCAGTATCGTATTCCAGGTGGTCATGAGGAGATTAGTACCACTATTCAGGAGTTGGTGGATGCAGGTGTTATAACCCCAGTTACTTCTGCTTGGAATAATCCTGTTTGGCCTGTACGTAAGAGTGATAATTCTTGGCGTATGACTGTTGATTATCGAGAATTGAACAAACACACACCCTCTTTGACCGTTGCAGTACCGGATGTCATTACTCTAATTGAAAGAATCCAAAAACATCCAGGTACATGGTATGCGTCCATTGATATTGCTAATGCTTTCTTTACGATTCCAATTGCCCCTGAGTGTCAGGAACAGTTCAGTTTTACGTGGAATGGGCGTCAGATGACGTTTAGAAGTCTTCCTCAGGGCTATGTGCATAGTCCTACGATATGTCACCGGCTGGTGGCAGAGCATTTGGCTGAGGTACCGGTTCATCCACAGATTCAGATGTGTCATTATATTGATGATGTTTTGATCCAAGGCGAAACACAAGAGGAAGTTCAGACCCAATTGGACAGAGTCATTGAGTGCCTGCGTGAGAAAGGTTGGGAAATCAATCCGGATAAATTACAAGGCCCGTCCCAGGCTGTAAAATTTTTGGGTATTAATTGGCATGAAGGGCACCGTGAAGTGATCCCTCAGGTTAAACAGAAAATCCTTGATTTTGCAGTTCCGAGGAATAGGAAAGAAGCCCAAAGCTTCATTGGTTTGTTTGGTTTTTGGCGTCAGCATATTCCTCATTTGAGTCAAATATTGGCCCCCTTGTACCGTGTCACTCGTAAAAAGAATGCATTTGAATGGGATAAACCACAGCAAGATGCGTTCAACCTAGCAAAAGAGGCAATTCAGCATGCTTTGGATTTATGGCCCGTACGTGATGGTGAGGTGGATTTGAATGTGTCTGTACAGGGCCTTTATGCGAATTGGAGTTTGTGGCAGAAGCAAGGCAGGAGTAGAGTGCCGTTGGGTTTCTGGACCAAAAAGTTACCTGATGCTGGTGAGCGTTATACACCTTTTGAGAAACAGTTACTTGCATGTTATTGGGCTCTGGTGGATACCGAGCAACTGACTTTGGGACATGATATAGTTTTGCGACCTGAAATTCCTATCATGCAGTGGGTTATGATTTCGCCGAAAACTCACCGAATTGGACATGCTCAAGAGGCGAGTGTGATTAAATGGAAATGGTATATACAAGACAGGGCACGTGTGGGACAAAAAGGAGTTGCATCTTTACATGAGCAGGTGGCGCGAGCGCCATCGACTGAGACTGAGAGTGAATGTTCCGTACCTTTAGTACAGGAGTCTCCTGTCAAGTGGGGTAGACCTTTTGATGATTTGTCCGCAGAGGACAGAAACCATGTCTGGTTTACGGATGGTTCAGCAAGGTTCATAGGGACGAAACGGCACTGGAAAGCGGTGTCCTATAATCTGATCACACAAAAACTGCTGAGCACAACTGGTGAAGGTAAGAGCAGTCAATTTGCTGAACTTTATGCTGTTTATCAAGTTCTGAAACAAGAGTTACCTGGCACATGTCATATTTTCACCGATTCTTGGTCTACTGCCAATGGACTGGCAGTTTGGTTACCGACTTGGCATTCCCATAATTGGAAATTGCATTCAAAAGAATTGTGGGGAAAAGAATTATGGCAGGAGATTTGGGAGATGCTCCCACAGAGTACTGTTACAATCTTCCATGTGGATGCTCACACCCCGATAGATTCTCTTGACAAATTTTTTCATAACATTGCAGATGAGAAATCTAAAATTGCTGAGGCAGTGGTGGACAGGCAAGATTCTGATATTGCGGGATTGGCGAAATGGGCCCACCAGAAGGCAGGACATTTTGGAGAGAAAGCCACTAGCAGGTGGGCTGCTGATCGAGGAATTTCTATTCCCCTAGATTTAATCAAAAATGTTATTTTACATTGTCCCATTTGTCAGCATATCAGACAGCGCAAAGTGCCCCAAATTGTTAAAGGTCATTTACATCGCGGGAAACTGCCCGCTCAAATTTGGCAGATTGATTACATCGGTCCACTTCCCATGAGTAGGAATTGTCAATATGTTTGCACTATTGTTGATACATACAGTGGCCTGTTGGTAGTCCTTCCCTGTAAGCAAGCTACCCAATTGAATACCATTAAAACATTGGAATTGATTATGATGTATTATGGTGTGCCATTCCAAATTCAATCTGATAATGCATCCCATTTTCGTGGAAGATTGGTACAGGAATTCTGTGTGGAAAACAATATTGACTGGGTATTTCATATCCCATATTATCCGCAGGCCTCGGGTCTTGTGGAGAGATTGAATGGTCTGCTGAAGGAGCAACTGCGTAAATTGACAGATGACAAGTATAAGAATTGGCGAGACTTTTTGCCCCAAGCGCTATTAATTCTGAATAATCGTCCTTTTCTAAATGCTGAATCTCCACTTATGCGTTTGTTTCCTCCGAATGTTAATGCTCAGCCAAATGAAATCAGAGAGACTGTGATGTACTGGGAAATTACTCCCGGAGCTTTGGCTCCATGTAGAGCGACCCCAGGGTCGGCAGGTTTAGACTTGCATGCCATGGATGACACCGTTATAAAAGGTAAAGATCGGGTCATCATCGCGACCGGTGTTGGTGTTCATATACCACCCGGGAATTTTGGATTAATCGCCCCTAGATCGGGGCTGGCTGTAAAAGGCATTCAGGTGCTTGGAGGGATCATTGACAGTGATTATCAGGGAGAGATTAAGGTGCTCCTGCTGAATAGCAGTGAGGCTGACTTACTGATACATCAAACTGACCGAGTGGCTCAATTACTCATAATGCCTGTTTTCAGTGGAGAGATCATAAAAGGCACTGCCCCAACTTTGCTAACTGTACGAGGCCAGAAAGGTTTTGGCTCCACAGATAACCCTGGGGCCAGGGTTTGGGTGCAGTCGCCTAAGAATCCCCCTGAACAAGCAGAGGTCATCGCCACCGGTCATGACAATACCATTTTAGTTATGAGACCAGGGAAAGATAGCTGGGAAGCGGTCCCGGCTGACAAATGTTACTTACGAGAATGAATAATGCCTGTATTTGATTCTCTTTCAGATCATTCTTTGGACTGTTGCTGCAGGATGTGTCGGCGTCGGACTATTTTCGGGTTGGTTCGACGAGAGAGGAGGGATCCCGTCAACCCGGGATGAGTTACGCACCCGAGTGTCGCGTTCCCTCGCTGCGTGGGATTCGTCATCGAACTTTTGGACCTTACTGGCGAAAAGGGTGACTGATGCCCCTCACTTCTGTTTGACGCCGATGAGATCTGTACACGACATCTTGGCGACCTGTCTGGTAGCTGTCCCTGCTTCGCTAGAAACTTTGACTCATATTTTTAATATTTCAAAGGCTCGCCCCAATGTTCTTCTGGGCGATTTTGCTACCCATGCGTATTGCCCCTTATGTACTGAACTACCAGATCAGATACCCCCCATCCAGTCCCAAATAGTTACCTATAATATCACACAAGGAGATTTGTGTTTTTTCCTTACGTGTAATCCTGGTGCAATTTCTGAATGTCTGCGTCTAAAATTGAAAGGTGCTACTTCCTTTACCCTTCATGAGCGAACACCGAACACATGTGCTTCTGTCCAGAACAATATGACTTGCAAGAGTTTGGTAGTTACCCCCAGTCATTATCGCACGATGTTACTACCTGCCGGATGGCTTTTCTCATGTGGTAATACTTCCTGGCCATATGTCCCCGCAAATATTTCTGGAGGCCCTTGTGCCATTACGAGACTCAGTTTACTGATGTTCTCGTCACATCCGAATGCCAATTCTCGTGTGATTCGAGATACAGTGATGTTACAGGAGGATTGTGACTCGTCTTTGCATTTATATTCCAAGTCTGAATACCTTAGCCTGGCTATTTCAATTATTGGTGTTCCTGCTTTGGCGGTTTATAATGCCAAATCTATTGGGAAAATGGCCTGCTGGATGGTAAAATCCATTAATCATACTTCTACAGTCCTGTCTGACATGCTGTTAGACGCCCAGGGTGAACGCAGGGCCATCTTGCAAAATCGAGCGGCCATTGATTATCTTTTACTTAAACATGGACACGATTGTTCTGATTTTGAGGGTCTTTGTTGTTTTAACTTGTCTGATCATACACAATCCATTCGCGCTCACATTGATAAGCTACATGACTTGACAGAAGAAGTTAGAAAACACATTGACCAGGGCTGGTTTGACTGGCTCTTTAATTGGTTACCTGATTTGTATCTGTTACGTCAGGTATTAGGAGGTATTCTGATTACCATCGCTGTTTTGATTTCTATCTGTTGCTTTATTCAGTGTATTCCTTCACTACTTCAATTCTGCACATTTGGTACTAGACATAGATCAGTTAGCTTTGTTTCATATTATTCTTCCACAGATGTTAGTTCTGTTTAATGAATGTATAATAGACTGAAGTCAAGGGTGAAATGTACTGCTCGATTTTCCCGGCCCTATTGTGTTGACGGGTGATTAGTGTGACTTCAGTCTCTTACCATCCAAGTCTAAGGGTTAGAGTAGTGGATGGAGCCTATTTACTAGGCACTTCGACATGATCCTGTGTTCTTCCCCATAGATCAGGGCTTGCACACATATCCTAGGGGATTGATTCGTTAGTATTAGGGATAACCTGTCCTGTAGTGAGGGTATTTCATGGAGCCGTGCTGAATTCAGGCCTGGTAGGCCTCAAACGGGAGAGACTCCATCTTTCTTTCTGCTCCGGCAGCTCGAGATGCTTCTAGGTTAAGGGTGATGTTTTAGTTATGAGGTGTTATTCGCTTGGAGAGAACCGGTTCAGGCCAGCCCTTATCGAAGGATTGTATTTTTCTTCATGCCGAAGACACTACATCAGGCCGGCCGGCTGGGAACGTGTCCTTGGTACGGGGAGGTACAAGAATTTGGTGGGCGGCAGGTTACGGGCCGGAATTTTCCATGAGGAAATGCACCTCTATATTAGTGAAAGTCTGAGGCAGATACGGTGCACTTACTTTAGTCCGTAGGCGGCATCTAGCCGTTAGCAGTAAAGCTACTACTTATTCCAGGGAAGACAGATGACAAACTTGAAGGCGGAGAAAAACCGGGAGACAGATACTCTTCTAGCAGAATAGCCAGAGAGGAGAGAGTAGCCGATGAGGAAGAGGTCCCAGTGACTCGGAGAAGGGAGAAGGGAACAGATCCGTGACTGCGGAGGTGTGACTTCCAGGCGAGCCGAGGCACAGACGAGAAGGGAACCTAGATGACCATTGAGTGCAGGCTACACACGACTAAGGTGATGTCGACCCCTTTCTTATTAGAGTGTACAACCTAATCTTTCACTTTTCTTTGCAGGTTATGTGTTACATAGTAATGTTATGTGATTGCGTATGTAATGAGTAATAAAGTACCCAGTTTGTAGTGAATCAACATGTGCTGCGTGTTCTTGTATAAGAGGGTAGCCTATTCTTCTAGTCAGCTGTGACTTGACATGAACAGATGTTAACCCTGATCAGGTAAGTGGTAACTGAATAAGGGAGAGAGGAGCCCCTCGCACCAGAGAACAGGTTGTGCTCAAACTGGCAGTTCTTGTGTGATCTGATAAATAGTAAAACTGATTCCCTTGTTGTATGTTATGGTAATCATAGGATGAACTTGTACTGAGGCTGCCGTCTGGGTAGGAAGTCCTGGGTCCGTCTGGGACCGCGAGGCTGAGGCTGCCGTCTGGGTAGGAAGTCCTGGGTCCGTCTGGGACCGCGAGGCTGAGGCTGCCGTCTGGGTAGGAAGTCCTGGGTCCGTCTGGGACCGCGAGGCTGAGGCTGCCGTCTGGGTAGGAAGTCCTGGGTCCGTCTGGGACCGCGAGGCTGAGGCTGCCGTCTGGGTAGGAAGTCCTGGGTCCGTCTGGGACCGCGAGGCTGAGGCTGCCGTCTGGGTAGGAAGTTCTGGGTTCGTCTGGGACCGCGAGGCTGAGGCTGCCGTCTGGGTAGGAAGTCCTGGGTCCGTCTGGGACCGCGAGGCTGAGGCTGCCGTCTGGGTAGGAAGTCCTGGGTCCGTCTGGGACTGCGAGGCTGAGACTGCCGTTTGGGTAGGAAGTCCTGGGTCCGTCTGGGACCGCGAGGCTGAGGCTGCCGTCTGGGTAGGAAGTCCTGGGTCCGTCTGGGATCGCGAGGCCGCCACTTGTATTATAAGAGGTCTAGATATATATATATATATATATATATATAGTAGGAATTCCCTGTCCTTAGGTGGTATATATCTGTGGTTACTTGTTGTAAATAGGCCCTAGGGAGAGGGTAACGTTCTGGCTGGGTTAGAGAGGCTCTGATGAGCGGGTTCTATGTGATCCGAAAACCCAAGCAGAACAACCTGTCGGAAAATGTGGATGAACAATATGCACTAAATTATGTTCCCCTAGTGCAAAAAGTCAAGCATTTATTTTTGAAATGGAATCAACTTCCGATTTCAATTATAGGACGTGTGGCACTTATACGAATGTCAATTTTACCATTATTTAATTTCCCATTTGCAGCAATCCCCTGTGCACTACAAATGCCTTTTAAAAAAAAAAAGAAATAGATAGTCTATTCTCATCTTGACCAACAAGGTACCAAGATTAGCGCTAGCCAGCGCTAGGTGGCGCACATCCAAGATGGCCACTCAACTGTGAGGCTCGGGACGCTTGGTGACGAAATCCTGCATTTATCCTAATTTCTACCTGCAATAAAGGTGATTTATCATCAGCTATTTGCTAATTAGACCACCCGACTGCATCTCCGAAAAAACTGTGGCTCTCGTGGCCCCGACGGCCAATTACGTGACACTGCTCGCTGCGGACACCACGGTTGGAGACCTTTTCAGTGGCTGCATCTACTCAAGCCTCGGTGCTCCCACGTGGGGACAGGCCTGATCTGCAGCGAACCCTTGCCGGAGCTCTGGGCTGCCTGCGGACCTCTCCTGTACTTGCGCACTGCCGTGCAATGAATACTACTACATCCAGGCAAGTGCATCTGCAGTTGGCATGGTGATGGCGAGACACGACAGCTGCTGAGCCGCCATCCTCGCTGTTAGACACACCATCTTCTTCCCCCGTACATCTGCGGTGGACGCGAGAGCGGGGGCACACAGAGCACCCCGCCGGCCCCACGGAACATTGCTAACCTAGGAGCCGGTTTCTCGGTGGGATATACGGCGAATCACCCCCACTCTGGGGCCGTCCTGGTGAGTGAGCGCCCGCCATTTCCCTCTTTCTCCCACGCTGGCCTGTACTGGCAAGACTGTGCTGACTCTGCCTTGCCTCGAGGGCACGATCCCTGGGGCCTCTGCATGCCGTTTTCTCCACCCCCAATAAGAGGCTGCACGAACTGCACACCGGAGGCCTGGAAAGACAAATACTGCCGGTTTATACCCGGAACCTCCAGACGGGAGTTGGGCCAGCCACTGATCCCTACTCAACTCAACGCCTTCGGCCCATCTACCCACTGATTTTAGCCACAGTAAAGGAACCCGATGGTTTGTACCAGCCTCCACCACCACATGCTGGGGAGGCATGGGAGCCTGCGTAGCACCTAGAAGTCTGCATTGAGTCGGTTGGGGTGTAGCACCACTTTCTCCTCCCCCCCAGGCCCTCCAACTCCAGTAACGAGCGGCTCCCTGCGTGTGCCTGATCATTGCTGCCTGCTGCGCCGTCTTGTGGGGCCTTCGTGGTGGCTGGAATCCACGTCATTGTGGGTGAGAGCAATCCCCAACGTTACTAACCCAATACACCACTATTTGGATACAGCCATCTTAGCAAGTCGTCTACCTGGTACACAGCTGCGCTGACACTTCTGCTCTGCTGCTCCCCCAACCTGCAACACACCATATCAACTCTGACCGATCCAGCCCTGCACCGGAGCACTCGGGAGGTAATTACCATGCCTGCCACCATTGACCTCGCCCTTTGGGAGCTGAAAGTGACGACCTCGGCTAAATCGCCTCTGCCTGGTTCACTTAACTGCGGCTACTACACATGAAGTATTAGCGTGCCCCTGCCCCACAGCACAACAACACCGTCCCGGCACGCTTTGCTCTCAAACTACCTCCTGGTCCAGAGAGCTGGGTCAGCGCCCTTAACTTAAATTTATTATTTTTTTTAAATGGGGAAACCGGATGGGCGACAACCCAGGCTCACCTTTGAAAATTAAAAGTCCTCTACGAGGTCTACCTCTGCCGATTCCGGGCACGCCGGGGCAGACCAGACCCCAAAAACCGCATCATCCTCCGAGGACGACGTGAAAACAATAGTCCTGGCAGTTCAACACAGTCTCACTGACCTTTCTGGAAAAATGAACATGATGAACAGTCAGCTAGAATTCCTGGTTCAGAAGGTCGATATTTAAACAAACAAAAAGGACACTGTTCCAAAAGGCTGGCTACCGGATGTCAACCAATAGTCCTCGCCAAGAAAAAGCAAAAGTGAAGAGAAAGACCTAGGTATAGAAGGGACCCCCTTAAAAGGAGAAAGAACAGGTCTTATCTCCTGTTGCCCTCACACACCCCGGAGGATGTCATGCTTCATCATCGGGCATTGGCTCCTCGTCGGGCCCGGCGGTGCAATGCCCAACGGGTCCCCCCGAAGGGTCACTTTGGCGGAGCTCTTTTAAAGTCAATGCCGGATGGTGCCTGAGGGTATGTGGGGTGTGGGTCCAAATGAAGAGGGCTACAAGGTGCATGCAGATAACAATAAAAATGTAAAAAGGGTTGCTAAGGCCAAAAATTGACAACGGGAATAGTTCCCATAAAGGCACATTAGAACCCCATGGGTAAACAGTTACCCTTACAGGCATAGATATGCATGTAATGGATCGACATGTTTCGCGCCACTGGTGCCACAAGGGTCATAGGCGCTTCTTCAGGATCAAAAACAATCAGCAGTGAAGTGCACGTGAAGTGAGTGATAAAAAGCATATACCCTCATAATCAGTCAGGGTGAGCCAGTGCCCTGTTTCCCATACAGGGTGGCAGTAAATTGCTTATCCTCCTGATGGATACCTAGGGTAGAAACACAGAATACATTATAAGCAGTATGTGTATCAGTACAACTTGATGCCACAAAATGTGCCACAATCGTGTGCACAACCTGCCACCATAAAACATAAAAGACACACAAGCCAGAACTTCGGGGCGTCCCAAAAGTTACCCATGTACCATATATCCCCTACCGGGATTTTGCCACTCTAAAGAAAGAGAACCTCTCAAATATGTGCGTGCCCATAAATACTCCGTACTACACCGTAGCCGGTCTAGCAGACACCCTTAATGTCAGATGGAGGACCAGGGTGTCAAAATTATGTACAGTACCCTAGACCACAGTGTGATTCTGCAAAGGACCAGTCATGTATGGCTACCTGTTTCCGTATGGTAAGCGTTAAGTCACAGGATTTACAAAAAGGGAAGCAATTCCAATAAACATTCCTTACCCAGCATTATCAGGAGAGTCCCTTCTAAGGCCAGAGACGGTGGACCCCCGCACCCAAACAGACTGTAATAAAGAGGGATATTTAAAAGAGAGCAATCATGAGAGGGAGCATAAACACCAAAGCCCAAACACTACAAGGGTCGATAAACATGATGGGCAGCTGAAGGAAGCCGAGCGCCGCATATCTGAACACCACTACGCAGATGCAACAACAGATGTCGCAAATGGATAAACTCCTCAAAGTAATAGCATCCAAAAATGAAGACATCGAAGCGAGAAGTCGGCGGAACAACATCTGCATCATAGGCGTCCCGGAGAGCATGAACACGGGGCGCATGGAAGATTATGTTGAACGCCTCCTAACCACCACCTTTGGAGCTGACCCCTTCTCGCCGCACCTGGTGGTCGAACGCCCCCACCGATCCCTGGGCCCTAGACCGCCGCCGGGTGAGACTCCCAGACCAATTATTGCTCGGCTCTTGAACTATCGGGATCGAGATGACGCTCTGAAAAAGGCCCGAGAGCAGAAACCGCTACAAAATGAAGGTAGCACATTCAGCATATACCCAGACTTCACTGTCGCAGTACAGGAGGCGCGCCGCATATTTCTTCCCGTAAAACAAAAACTGCGCAAAGCTCAAATTGAGTATGCCCTCATGTACCCTGCACGCCTTCGGATTTCAAGTCATGGCAAGCACATCTTCTGCACGAATCCACAACAGGCGGAGGACTTTTTGAAAGCAAACCAACGACGTTCACCGAGACAGGACAATGAATCCAGATCTCCTTCCTCATCCTTCGAATAACCAGTAGCTCCAAGGACAAGGCTCGTGATGACCCGGAGACTGTATCCTCACTCTCGCAAACTCTGCTGGAAGGGCTCCTTATACAGACAGGTGTCATCACCTTGGCTCTTTCACTGATAGGGCCCCCTGTTCACTACTTTGAAGGGCCTCCTCTCCTTCACGACGATCACAGACAGTTAAGTGCCCCGTTGGGTCCTAAACAATAACAGCGGCCTTTAATCTGAAATATGTTCACTTGTTCTTTATATTCCTCAGGTAGATTGTACTATGCATTGCCAAGCACCCTCTTCCCCCCCACCACTCACTCCCAGTGGTCACTCCGTGGCACCTGGGGTCTGCTCAGCAAGATTAGCGCTAGCCAATTTAAGTAATCCAAACGAGGAGGGAGGGTTAGCCCTTCCAAATTTGAGAGGATACTATTATGCAGATTTTGCACCTAACACACATAGATATTTTAACTATCTTAATCTGCTAGGTATGGACAATTTTTTATGTTGAGGATATTGAACGAATACAAAATTGCAGATCCTATGAGGCTGGTAAAGAACCCCAAGAAAGTACACTATAATGTCTTCCAGTGGTTTTTAAAACAAAAAGCCCAGCTGTTCGAGCATTATGAAATACCTTGGATAAATGGCTCCAAATGTTTGTCCGACCTGTATGCCGGGGAATATAGGCTGATTCAATCTGGCACATTAAAGAAATGGGAGGAGAATGGGTATAGACACGTGGGAGATTTTCTTATTTCAAACACTTGGAAAAGATGGATAGAGCTAGAGCATGGTTTGTGTCATTCTATAGATATGCTTAAATGGTCTTTTATTTAAATAAGGAACTTTTTAGAAAATATTGATCCATCTGCACTGAGTGCAAGACTAGAACTCAGTAAGGCTCTGCTAGAAACAACCAGACAGAGCTCAATAAGTAGCGGGGTACATTTTTTTAATGAACATAAGACCTCCAATGGGTACGAAAAAGCCCGAGACAAATGGCAAGAGGAAGGAGGTCTTCAGATCCCAAGGGTGGTCTGGAACAGAATTAACAAATTTAACACTACATTAATAAGAGGTGCTAATTTTAGGAGAATGCAATTTTATACAAAATGACTATCATACAGGACTGTATTCTATATATTTTCTGCACAACATATATCCTCAGATAGAGGATAGATGTTTTCAATGTTCTGCAGAAGAGGGAGGCACTTGGACTCATATGGTTTAGGATTGCTTAAAGATCAAGCAATTCTGGGAAGAAATTGAGAAATGAAGATAGGACACTCATTAACTATCGATAGATATATTGCAATCCTAGGGTGTTCCCCAAACATAACGGTGAACAAAATACAAGCGCAAGGTCTATCTATGCTGACCTTAGTGGCGAGATCACTAATTCTCCAGAATTGGCAAGGTGAAAATATCCCTACTTTCCATGGTTGGCAGGCAAAACTGTATAGAGTTCGAGAGCTGGAGAGACGCTACACCCTAAGGTCGGGCATGTACACAAAGTTTGAGAAACGCTGGAAGTCCATAGGATGCTACCCAGCAAATTTGATAAGTTGGGATATTAAAAGGAAATTGTGCACTATGTGGTTTTTCTATGTGCTTTTATGTGCTTCTTTTTTACTATTACCCACAGTGATATGGGTTACGTGATATGTTTTACTGATTGATTACGCCTGGATGAAATGTGACAACCGAAACTGAACATTGTAAGCACATTATTTCGGTCTATGAGCAATTGTGTAATGAACTCTCCACAACAAAAAATGTAAAAACAAATCTCAAAGAGTGGCAAAGAGTCAAAATAGAAGACTGAGTTTTGCAAATAATGCAATATATACACACTCAAATTCAAGATACTGCTTCCAAAAATTTGTGTGAAACCTGCACCAAAACAGCAACTGTATTTCTTATGGAGGATGTTGTTATACAATAAGCATGGAATATAGCCCATTGCTTGCTATCAAAGAGGAAAAAGGCATCTATTAAAATTATGTTTTTGTTTGCACATAAGACCCCTAAGAAGAATTCATACCTATCTTGGACCTCAAGCTGGCCAAGTGGATCAAGAAACAGAAGATTTTAATGCTGGTTCTCTAATAACAGACCACCATTCACGAGAGAGAACACTGAACATAAGGGCATGCAATCTGCAACAAACCAGTCGCCTAAATGGCCAAGCAAAGCCCTAACTCAGCTCCACAAATCTTGGAGCAAAGGGCAATAGCATAAAGAAAAAAGAGACAGAGAACCAACAGATGGACATCCTGTCATGGCACCAGCAGCATATCTGCCCACATTTGGACAAGAACGTATTGTATCCGTCTGGATTTAATGCACTACACTTCCACAAAGTAAAGCGCGTTTTATAAAGAAGACCAGCGCCTAATGAGGTTACAAGTCCCAAAAACAGAAGGCAATGACCAAGAAAGATAGATAACAGAACTTAATGAAGGCTGCAGCTGAAGCCCCCCAGGCCCAAAAGCTAGGCCTGCATTATCCTACCTACCAGCAGCACAAAAGAGAGTAGCGTTTATGAAGGCCAACTTTCAGGCATCCTATAATGGAAAGTCAAGAAGGCAATAAATCAACTTATGGTAGTGGTTGTCAGAAATGGTTATGGAATTGGGAAGGTGACAGATCTGCAAGCACCATGCCATGGACTGAAAGGGCACTGGAGCGATGCGACCCCCACAACAGGTAAACAAAGCATGCAGAAGGATAAATGAACCAGGAACAGTTGTCCGATCCAAGAACAGCACAAAATGCTAAACAGGAATCATCTGGCATGGCAGAAGAACAGAAGCACTTCTAAAACAAGGGTACCATGAAGATTGTGGAATTCTACAACCCCAAAGGAGAACAAGCAAAGGAGTAAGCCGACCCATGGCATATACACGAGTCCTATCAGCTTGATCTATTGCACGAAATCCCACCATAATAAGGATTCGGTCCCAAAAAACATGAGAAACAACAGCGAAGAAAACAAGTGTCGTGACCAGCAAAAAAAATAGCTTTCATATCACAGCACACAAAAGTATGTGCATTAGACCAGTATGAATGAGTGGGTCAATCGCAGTAGGAGGATCTCTAAAGTCATTTCAGGCATTTCTTAAGTTACATCTCTTCCCACCAGTACTAGGGAATGTATGATAGCTTTGCACACATTAAGTAGAAGTGTATCTCTTAAACAGCCTATTCTTCAAACAACGATGGCCTGCCTAAGCATCCTTCAATACTTATGTAAGGGAGAAGAGAGCAATCTAATCCAAGAAGGAATATTTTCTTGTGTACCTCTTGGACATGCTCAGCTCCTGCTCCCAGCAGTTGTGAGCCTTCAAAAGTGTGAGTCAAACGCGTCAACCTAGGCAGCTCTCGGGACACAAGAGGCACCAAATCCAGCAATTTGGGAAAAGCCATAGAAAAGCCACATGTAGCTGGCCACTTAGCCCACTGTGTCAAGGCCAGAGCTAAGGAGCAGCTCCAAATCCATAACGAACCACTTAAGCAAAGAAGGTGGTCACGTGATCAGGAAGAAGAGGCCTCATCATCTTCCCTCATTTCTCAAAAAGTATGGGAGTAGTGTGCCAATTGGCATACAGCATTACAAGAGCAGAATCCCATATCACCTGACAAGAAAACCTTCTTCCCAAAACTCTACAAGTTAACATCTGATGGGGCGACAAAGAGGGAGGGTGACATCATCCGTATGATCTAAGAAAACAACAGACTCAGGGTAAGATTACAGAAAAATAGGGTTACCAAGAGCCAGAAAATAGTCCCATTCATCCTGACCACTGGCCACCGCAGGCAGAGGCTGCCGTATTCCAAATAAAATGAAATGATTTCCCCAGCGTCTCATTAAAGCTTAGGAAAGGCTCCAAGAGGGAAGTACAAGATTGGAGAATTTCCGTCAAGAAATTAATGTTAACGTTCATTATGGGTAGTGGAAAATACAAGACTTCTGCAGCTTTGCATAATTTCAATAAAAGAGGAAATGTCCTGCGAGGGAAGATTTGAGTCCCATTCAAAATCAACCTCAACCACTAGTAGAATGGAACAGTAAGGCCCTCCCCCCATTAACATTCAGAGGAAGAGAAGTTGCAACACTATTCATTTGAATCATTCACCTCCTCACACACCTTCCCTTGAGCCAGTATGGCAGAATCAAAGGACCAGAAGAGAAAGCCTATGGCCTGTGGAACATGTGGTCAAGATTGAGAGGCATCTGGAGATGTATAGGCAGACTCAGCCTAAAAGCTTCAGTCATCTTCGACTGAAGGGTCATCCCACACGGAGAACCAGGTGAAGGCCAAGTGCCGGCTGCATCATTGGTGCAGATGCTGAAACATTTGACAAGATCTTTATTGGCAGAGTGGAACATACTGAGGTTGGGATGAAGCTGACCATCAGTCCGAAGCGACCGGCACTGGATAACAATCACCAGTGGAGGGTACAATGGGTCCAAAAACTCCTTAGAGCTCAAAGACACACCACAGAGAGCCAAAGGGGGTTGAATCCTGGCCAGCAAAGCTTGGGTGTACACTGCCATTTGAGTGTGATCTGTGCCAGGTACTAGAAAAGCCAGGAGTGGGTATGGCAGCACGAGGCATAGCATTCAGGGCCGGACTGGGCACCGAAACCGGGATCCAGGTGCTAGCATTGGGCCTCTAACCAACTGAGAAGGAACCAAGTCCAAAGACGACATCAAAGTCAGAGTTGAGGGGCAACATAAAGCAGACGACCTGCCCTGAGACGGAGTACAACTCTGGATAGGAGGAACACCTCTGAGCTGGTTCAACATGAAAAGAGAGGGAGAGGGAGTTTTCAACAAGAGAGCTCAAGCAACTACAAACAGGATATTCAAAAAAGAAGAATTTTAGAAGTGAGCATATGGGATCCACGTCAAAGGGCAGGAAACGTTAGGAACTCACATCAGAGCACTGAGTGGCACCAAATATGGCTCTGTGATGTCACACCCTGGGAGGTGCTTCAGCCGACTTGGAGCTATGGCACCACCTGTCAGCACAGGAAAGCTGTTTACAGACACAGTCTGGAATGTGGGAGAGGGACATGAGGTGAGGAATCTGCAGGTAGGAGTATCCATAAGCAAATTGTCAGTGTCAGCGATGCAGTGATGCTGCATTGGGCTAGGACAGTACTTTGAGCAATGGTTAATGTGTTCAAGGACGGCAAATGTTTTTTTGCTGCATGCAGAAACAGGTTAAATAGTTGACTGAAGAACAACTGCATTTCACACAACTGAAGTAATAAACAGAGTGCAATTTATAGGGACCAAATAAGGAATCTTACAGACTGCATTGATTAGCAAGAGGAGCCACTAGGCATTCTCCCCAACTTGGGGTTCAAGTAAAAATGCATATATCGTCCGTCTATAATAGCAGCTGCCACCAACCATTAGTCATGTCATTCATTGCCTTGAACTGTGGATGGGAGTCATTTATATTAAAAGGAGCACAAATCTGGGTAGAGGCCATCACCAGCTGACTTGTGCCCTCTCTTGGAGGGCAACTCACTTACAAAAGTGTATAGTGCCTGCCAGAAGACTCGAAATCTGAGTCTCTTGAGCAGGACACAGAATAAGCGTAGCTTATTTGCTCCAGGGACTTTGAAACCTACAAAAGGGTCCGAGTTTGAAGTATGCTCAACTTGGTGCAGCATTAGATGCGAGGTAGTAATGTATGCCACTGGCTCCAGTAATGGGTCAAATACTACAGTATGTAGTGGTCAATGACAATATGCACCAAGGCGGCCAGGCTGGTGATACAAAGGTGACAATTCTTAACTCTTCTTTTGAATCTCCCCTAATGTGGCAGAATCCTGAAGCTGGATAATAATAAAAGCATGTCGATAAAAGCAATAAAGGCCACACGGACAGCAGCTGGCTACTCAGCACCTCCACCTACAGAGTGACCAACCTATGCATACTCTTGGACATTTACTTGATCCTATTTTATGTAACATTGCCGATCTTAAAACAAATGCCCCGATCCCTCTGCCCTGGTCGGATCACCTGCTTATCCCCTTTAGGTGGGAGATTCCGACCATCTCTCCTCCTAACCAACCTCCCGGCAGACCGGCTCGTCCCTGGGCCAAACTAGACACCGAAAAATTGAAGCAGGTCTTGGAACTTTCCAAGCCAAACCATGAAACTGACCCCGTAATAGCGGATGCGGAGTTTTCTTCCTGGATCGAAAACTTTCTCAACACGATCCTCCTAAAAAAACCGTAACTTAAATCCCGCAAAAAAATTTCCTCTCCATGGTTTACCCAGGAGACTCGCCTTCTGAAAAAGCTCTGTAAAAGGGCGGAAAGAGTGTGGCGGAAAGATTTCGACCCTAATAGCAAGAGGGACTACAGACTGGCCATTCTTAATTACAAAAAAGCCCTGAAAAATGCCCAAACAGCCTTTTTTCCAGGAGAAAATTAGTGCTGCAACTTGCTCGTCGAGGGAGACTTTCCGAATTGTAAAACAACTTTTAAAAACACCAGAGCCCATATGCTCGACTGACCTCTCGGACAACCATTGTAATGAGCTGGCCACTTATTTTGATCAAAAGATTCAAAATATTCTTCAACAACTTCCCCCGCTTACCCCTACGGACCCCTTATCTATGCCCCTAATGCAAGTCCAGAACCTTAATACGGGACTTGACACATTCACGCCCATCAATAAGGACACCTTATCCCCCATCCTTCAATCACTTAAAAGTGGTTCACCGTCTGACCCCGCCCCAGTCAAAATCTTAAAGCAGGTAGCATCCACCATTCTTGCGCCAATGGTAAACTTAATTAATGCCTCTCTAGCAGATGGAATAGTGCCCCCTAGCTGGAAGAAGGCGAAGGTTAGGGCCCTACTTAAAAAACCCAATCTAGACCCCCTCAATCTATCCAATTTTAGGCCTATTTCTCTCCTTCCGTGTATCAGCAAGATGACAGAAAAATTCATCAATGCCCAGCTGTCTAATTACCTGGAATTGAACGAACTACTCAAACCTTCACAGACAGGCTTTCGCCCTGGCCAGGGTACTGAAACAGCGATGGTGACGGTGGTCGAAGAGGCCAGGAAGATCATGGATGCAGGAGGATCAGTGGCAGTGATCCTCCTGGACCTAAGCGCGGCCTTTGACACGGTCAACCACCAGATCCTGGCCCAGTGGCTTAGAGATCTTGGGATCACAGGTGTCGCCCTGTCCTGGTTTAAGTCCTTTCTTCATTGCCGCTCATTCCAAGTGATAGAGGGTAGTTACATCTCCAAAGAGACCCCTATACGTTGTGGAGTGCCTCAGGGCTCGTCCTTGAGCCCCACGCTCTTCAACGTTTATATGTCCCCTCTGGAAAAGATTGTCACACCATATGGTATCAAACTTCTGACGTATGCGGATGACACCCAGCTGGTTGTCTCTCTTAGTCAGCATGAAAATCCTACCATCGACCTTTATTCCTGCCTGAGAGACATAGCCAGCTGGATGGACAGATCTCACTTGAAACTTAATAGTGACAAGACTGAGATTCTGGTGATGGGGAATCAGTCCCACTTTCGTCCGGACTTCCTCTGGCCCCCATGCATGGGCAGGCCTCCAACCCCCAAATCCGAGATTAAAAGCCTCGGACTATGGCTGGACCAAAATCTCACCATGCATACCCAAGCAAGGAAAACTGCCGGAGTCTGTTATGGTCTCTTGCGCTCCGCCCGGAAGATTCTACCATTGCTCCCTTTTCAATCGAGGAAACTCCTGATCCAAGGCCTCATTCTGTCAAGGTTGGATTACGGAAACGCACTGTACCTTGGCGCACCGCAGAAAGTAACAACTAAACTCCAGGTAGTGCAGAATACGGCCGCACGTATTCTTACCAACACCAAGAGTCGTTGCTCGGCCAAGCCGGCCATTAGAGCGCTACACTGGCTGCCCGTTTTGGAAAGAGTGCAGTTTAAGGCGCTCTGTCTAACACACAAAATTCTCAACGGGAAAGCCCCCCCTATCCTCAAAGATCTGGTGACTCCTTACATCACCTCCAGATCCCTCCGATCCTCTAACGCCCACCTAACTCTGCCACCTAAGATCAAGAGAGCACGATCGGGAGGTCGTCGCTTCTCTTACAACGCCTCCAAACAGTGGAACTCCCTCCCACCTGATCTACGTGCACAACCTAATCTTCTAACATTCCGAAAATTTCTGAAGACCTGGCTGTTCCCGTAAGCTTCCCCTCTTGATTCCGCCTGTACTTCTGTTCAGCGCTGGGACGCTTACGGGCAGCCGTGCGCTCTAGAAATCTTCTAACATTAACATTAACAGCTGACAGTAACACAATACTGTTGGGGCTTCCCTGAATCCTGTGGCCGGAATACCAAAAACATTTTTGACTGGCGCTAAATCATGTCTTTGGTGAGAAATAAGGCACTGCTTGGTGCAAATAACTTTTACCACCGTATTACCAAAGAAGATTTTTAGAGATAGAAATGTGGCACCAGAATGTTTGGGCATGTTTGTTACGCAGCATTTTGTTGAGGTGGAGATCTGCTGTTTTATGTGAAGTGTTTTTGCACTGGATTACTGCAGTGTGTTGCTGTTGCACTGTGGTTGTTGTGTTGCACAGTTTTTTTCTGTTTTATAGTGTTGTGCCCTGTTATGTTTTTGTTGTGTTGTTATTTTACTTTGTGTTATGCCACCGTTCTGTTTACTTCGGATTTGCCAACAAATGCAGCTACATTTTGAGTCAAAAGTAGTGAATTTCTTTAAAGTTCCAAAGGCAACCATTTACCACTGTCGAAGGTACTAAAGTAGCACTGTTTCAACTCATCAAATATCAGAGATCTGTCACAATTTAGCACGTTCAGTGCTCACTTTATGTGATACGGCTAAGTTTGTGAGTCTTTCAAACGCGCTAGGCAAAAGAAGAATAGCACTTAGGTGCATGAGAAAGACAGGATATATATTATACATGATGATGGAAGATGGCACTGCCAGTGATTATGGGACTGAAGAGAATGAGGAGGTAAACAGGAACAGTTGATGGGTGCTAAGAGAGAGGAAGCAAATCTTAATAAGCAATGTTGTACAGCAGCTTGGCAAACTACGGAAGCTGATTAACAGGGGAGTGATCTACTCTTAGTGGCTACACATGTTTTCCATTTTTAGTAATCTTTATGGGGATCGCATAAACCTATGCTCAGATAGGGAGAGCTTGGCAGACCCAAGCAAACCCAAACTGGAGGTTGGTAGCAAAAGTGTGAAATGAAGTTACATTAATATCGTGAATCTGTTAATGCTGAATTATTTATGGATTGGTTGATAGTCTAGCCATTCCCTAAACAATCTTTGAACAAAGGTCACCCTCTTTGTCTACTTTTAAAATTATTTGTAGTGATGTTAGAAAAAGATTGATCCATTGGCATACAAGGCTATGTGATTTGAACTCTCTAGAATTGCTACTGTGGGTTGCAAGAGATAGTATGTCACTGCTTTGCAAAATGAATATCTCTTAAAAGAAAGTTACTGTAGTTAGTAAGATTGTAACAGGTTTTTTTTACACCCACTGATAAAGAGCTTTCTATGTCGAGGGACTGAGGATGAATATATTTGCACCGTATGTGTGAATCACAGTGGCGGGACCTCCATGGTGGCGTCGCCCCACTGCTTTCTTGAAGTGCCAAGAAGCAGAAACATAAAATGGTAAAACTACCATTTTATGTTTCTGCTTCTCGCACTGCGAGAAAACAGAAGTGCCTGGTTGCCTGGTTGGGGGCGGGCGGTGCTGCTCGTGGGCAGGGGGGGTAGTGGCATACCCAATGTTATGGGCCCTGACTGTCTGGATGGCCCCAGGGCCGGCCAAAGCAGTCATGCGCACTCTCCATTTTCTCTATGTAGAATGGCCCCCTACAGGCTCCCGGCTGGGGCGCGCTCCACTGCGCCGCACCAATCACAACGCTGCCATTGCAGCGTTGTGATTGGCTTAGGGGAGCAGGAGGAGGAAGGCTGCCTAAACCGTGCCAGGAGCTGAGGCAGCGGCGCGTGACGCGGTCGCGGAGGAACTAAGGTAAGTGTATTATTTTATATTTGTATTGATTACCGTCAGCCCCCCCATCCTCCTCCCCCGACCGAACCCTCCCGCCCATTTTGCCGGCCGCAGCTGACAACATTCTGGCCATGTGCATGCCTAGATCTTGGTCGTGCTTAAGGAGTTCGTGATGAACTGGGGTATCCGGAGCGGGATAGTGTATGCTATAATTAATGAGACTGGGAAAGAGAACCGTGGAGGCAGTGCGAGGTTGTTGGTGCTTTAAGGTGGGAGCGTGGTGATTGCACGGGACAGGTAGTCAGGGATGTGGGTAATTGAAAAGCTCCATTTGGTCAGGTGCAATTCTCCCAGGCGAGGAGTAGACGTGGGATTGTTGTATTAATGAGCCTGCACATTAAGAGTGATGGGTAGTTGGGGAAGGAACGAGGCTGGTGACTGATGCTCGTGTAAGGGGCTTTACTAATTGGAGGGTGGGGCCTGGGATAGACGAAGGGGCGATAAACGGCCAAATTGTTGTCGGAAAGGTAAAGGACCCGGCCCATGATGAATATTAAAGATCTCTGGGTGACATAACATACGGTTATCTTGCGGGTTTGGTAGCGTGTACAGAGGGGGGTCTTAAGTATTAGCCTACTTTAAATATTGGTGTTTATTGAATTGGTCTCTGTGCACTCGGTGATATGGTGGTTTGTATCTCTCTTGCAATTGGGTTTTTGGTTGCGTTTGCCAAGTGGGGCTCTTGAACTGCATATGGTTAAGGTATTTTACAAATTGTAGTCTTTGTATTTTGGGTGATTCAGGGGTATTCGTTAAGCCTAACTTTCACTTGTAGTTCTGTACTCACTTCCACCTCGCAAGCACTGTGTGGTTGAGAGCCCTTGCCCAGTGCTCTCTCGCACCTGTGTCTAATGGTATGTACACAGTGTTCTTTATACAGTAGCCGCTTTGAAAGGGATGTACCCCGATTCATTGGCCGGTTTAGGGTGGCATTTGTCTTCATACACTCGGAGAATTAGTGTATTCACCCATTACATGCGCAGAATAGTTTGGGCTTATGCACCTTTCATCATTGTGCTCAGTAGTTTAGTTATATAACCTCCCCCCCCGTACCTGAATATGCTGAGTGGTTTATGGTATTTAACCAGTGTGCCCCCCGGTGAGTGCACGGTGCTATCCGGTACTCATCACCTGCACCACTTTCATTTGGAAGGAACAGTACCGGCACTTCTAAGCACTGCTCCAGTGCTTTTATGGGAGACAACCTGCACTGACTTATCAGCAGTAAACAGATACTCTGAGGCAAGTAGTCCCTGCACTTCTATATTTGTTTCCATTTCCAGCACTGTTCATGGTATGTGGCCCTCTATTTGTACAGAAGGTGGTTTTAGAGGAGGGGCCGGGGACTGGACGGGTCATCAGACCTCAGAGTGGTTGACACCTTCCTGCTTTCTCATATTTGCTTGAAAATGCACCATTTGCCCACACTTTTTTCAAAATATTCTCAGGTGGAGAACCCCCCCAAGCCCCCTGTAGGTGGTTCAGGCTCGCTCACTACGCTCGCTCACCACAGTACAGTACAACAATTATTTTCCGCCCACCACTTTCAAATGTCACCATCCGCGACAGGTGAATCAGGTCTTGGAAACGGACTACTGTGCACTTCTGTTTAGGAGCAGTCCAACCTTGCAAGCAAGATTCACTTAGCTAAAAAGCTATCCATGTTTTTAAAATATCCTGAGGGGCACATCATACTGAGCCAGAGGATGTTTTGGTTTGCTTTGAGGGCTGTTTAATTGTACAATTTCTGCCCTGTATTACAATTTCTTCCTGATGTACAGAGGCTGTCTGCCACTGAGGACATATTTTGGAGTACTCTGGGTGCCTCTGTGCTAGGGAACTTTGCTATATTGGGTACGTTTGTGTCAGAGTTTGAGTGAGTTAGCAGGCTGAGCCCACAGTCGGGTGTGCGAAAGGGTTAGAAAGAAGTCAAGAGCAATTTCGGAGCTGTTCAGGTGACTCACTGCCGAAAATTAAAGTGGTAGTAAAACAAGAACACATGCATGAGTGACGAACACTTTGTGACTGCAAAAGGTAGCACAGACAACTGAGTAATGTGCCTGGTCTGTGGCAAAACAGACATGTCACTAAGGGCCTGATTATGAGTCTGGCGGTCCGGGGAAGGCCAGACTCATGAGGGTGTGGCGATGGCTGTCGAGCCACCTCCGCACCGGCAGTCCAACTGCCCTATTCGGACTTTGGCGGTTGGACCGCCATCGCACTGCCGCAACTGCCAAGGAACAGCGTTACCTGGCGGTCCCACAGCGGTATAATGATGGGATTGGGTTCGAAATAAGACTAAAAAAATGCTTAGTATGGCAGAGGCATCGTAGCATGTGACGGCTTCCTGCTGCAGACAAGACAGCATCTGACATTTTCCCATCTACATTACACCAAACAAACACACAAAAAGAGAGTGACTCGCAAACTTCCCTTTGGGATTCAAATCATGAAAGCCGCTGTTCCTAGGTTAACAAAGCGCAACAGTTTTTAACAAGCTATCCCGGCAGACTCAGCACCTGTCCTGGTTTTCAGAGAGTGTTGTCTTTACACTTTGTGTGTTTTTCTCGCCTTTGTTCTTGGTAAAAGTCAGTTGAGGAAAATAAGTGCCAGTCCCCAAAAATGTTGGTTCTGCGGTAAGCAGTGCATCTCAAGGTCCATATATATTTTCGAAAAACAGAGCGATATAGAGGGAACACATAGGTTTTATTTCCCATAATCGTGCTTTGAATAAATGTACATTTCTCAATGCTGGGAAAGTGAAAACATTGTAGTAACATTTTAGAATAAAAATAGTACCATATCTGTGCACAGAAATACTGTGACTAAGAAAGTGTGTTGCAATCTCTCTATTTTTTTAATTAAACTTAAATGAACAAATAAATAAACAAAAATGTTCTTGCTCCAAGTTGAAATCATCGGTAGTAGGATGGGAAGCTGCATGTAAATACATACACCTGTTATACGGCTAACAGGTCAAGGTCTGGTGGCTATTTTTGACCAGGTACCAGTACACCAATGCCTGTATATTCAGTGCAGAGTGAAGGCTTGATGAGATGATGAACAGGCATGTTTAGCTTCAGAATACACACTCTTTAGAATACAAAATAGCATTATACAAATAGAATACACTTTTTTTTAAATTGTTGCCATTGTCCATGACTGCAAATACTATTAAAAAAAAAACAAAGAATTTGAACACAATCATCACCTCTGTGTTCCACATTTTCATCTCACCGTGTTCTGTTTTTTGCTCCTCTCCCTGTGATTTAGCAATATTTTCCCCTTTGGTGTATTGTTGGAAATTGGGTTACTGGTTGAGGGGGTTAAACCCTACTGTTAGAAAGTCATCCTTTTGTCCTGCTCACCTCCATTTTTAGCAGCATTATACTAGTGGTAACTGACTCTGACTGTACCCTTGGCTCTGCTAACCAGAGCCAGTACCGTGTTTAAAAAGGTACATGTAATGGGGTACACTTACAATTGGCAATGACAGACCCTATAAGTCCCTAGTAGATAATAGGGCCACGGGGTGAAACCTGCCTATAATTCCCTAGTATATAATACGGCATGGAGGTCTAGAGGCCCAGCAGATTTCCTGCACTTGCAAGTGTGCGCTGCTGTATGCCTGCTGTCCTTTTAAAGGTAGTCCTGCCTTGCAGCCTGTCTTTAAACGTAAATTCTCACAATTGGTATTGACAGACCCTATAAGTCCCCAGTACAGAATAGGCTAGGGATTCAAACTACTTATCAGTCCCTAATATATAATAGGGCGTAGAGGTTTAGAGGCCAAGCTGTCATCTTAAAGGCAGCCTGGCTTTGCAGACTGTCTTTAAAAGGAAATTGTGTACAAAATCGACTGTGGTGGTATGGGCACTTTAAAAAGTGATAATCTACCTTATTTTACATATTAGGCCCTCCCATATTCTCCACTAGGTGTCTCGGAGGGAGAGGGGGCATGTAACTATAGGCATGCAGAGACCTTATAAAATATATTTTATATGGTCTGGTGAGGAAGAAACTGCCCATTATATTTTTACCCTATTGTAGATACTTAGCTCCATAGGCTAATATTGCAATATTTTATTTGGGTATAAATATCATTAAAGGACTTAAAAGATTGGTATTGATAAAGTCAGCAACTTGCCACTGTTGAATTTATCATAACTCGTACAAAAGAGAAGATATAGAATGTTCTCTTTTGTAAGCAAGAATCCAGCCTTCTAGTAGTCTCTGCTGATTAGTCAACCTTAACTGGCTTAGACAGGCTGCTTTGATTAGGTGATAAGTGGCCTGACCAGAGCAGAGGTTATCTGATGGAGAGAGCTCTGAAGCAGAGGAGGATGGGTACTGCAGAGGGGGCTGGGTAAATCAAACTGAGCTCAAAGAGAGAGAAGATCAGTAAGAAATGCCATGCGCACATACCCCCTCATCCTGTGCTCCAGCCAGATGATAGGAATTGGACAGGAATTTGCAGAGGTCAGGGGGAGGAGAGCTAATGGCAATGAGCCAAACTATGGGTTGGTTTAGCTAGCTTTTACTCCTCTGGAGAGAACTCATCCATATTGGATTTTGGAAGGGCAGTTTTTGTGGGACAAGAAGATGCCACACTTTGGAGGAAGTTGTGATGCTTTTAGGTGGTACCGAGCATCTCATTGGACAGAGGTGCCCCCTGCTTGTTGCCTCAGAACACTGAATAAAAATGTGAGAGCATAGTCTTCCAGATCTGCTGCCTGAAACTAAAAGGAGAAGAAGGACTGCCCTACTGGAATCTGGATTTGCCTGGAAAGGCCTGCACGCTGACTGACTGCACCTACTGCACAAACTGGTAATACAGTCCTAGGGACTGTACCTTGCTTCAATAACGATTAAGGAGTGGACCACTTACAAGCTACAGGTTAACAGAGCACACCTGTATGATCTCTCCCAAGAGCCCCCATCCTGGAGTGCATCCAGTGGACTTGTAAGGATTTGGCCAGGTGCAGTGTGGCGACTGTAGTCCAGACAGCCCAGAGAGCATCTATGAGATTCTAGACCTTTGGATTGGTGACTTGGACAATTTAAACCTACAAGGAGACCTTCAGGAAGCACCTTCTGAAGTTTGGAGACCTTTTTTAAAAAAGCTCCATGAGGTGACCGACCCGATGTCGAGAGTCAAGCCGACTACCTTCAACGATGACCTGGCCAGGGTTTCAGGTTCTTCACGCTGAAAGCTGTGGAGCTCCTGACTTCCAGGATTTGACCAGGGCCTTGTAGAAAGTCAAGGCGGCGAACCCTCTCAAAATCCAGCCTGCTTTTAGAGGGTCAGGTGACGTCGGAAGAAAAAGCTTTAGAAAAGTTCTAAGTGTGAAGGCAACATTTTGACGTTGTTCCCCCGCTTCGTGCATCCGACCAGGGCTCCTTTGCGGTTGGCCTCAAACTTTGACGTTGTCCCGGTCAAGAGCAACCAGATGTCACAGAGTGGCACTATATGTTTTTAAGCACTATAGAGTGGTTAATCTTTAAAAAATCATATCTCCGGTTCCCTACATTGGATTTTTGTCGTTTTGGTGTCTATTTGTTCATGCAAATATTTCCTATTGTTATAAATTGGTGTGGGATTTTTATTATGTTTTGTACTTTACTTGTTTGATGGATTGGTGTTTTTAAATGCTTTACACTCCTAAGTCTCCTAAGTTGAGCCTGACTGCTCGTTGTCAGCTACCAAGGGTTGAGCAAGGGGATAATTTACTGAGACCTTTACTGGAACCTATACCGTGTTGTTGGTCTTAATACTAGTGGTAGGTGCATACTGACCCCTACCAATAATCCACTTTCCATCATCTACTTAGGCAGCAACCATAATTTCTGTTGGCGTGAAGCAAGCCCTAAAATTAACCTGTGATTAACCCTATGGTAGCTTGGCACAAAACAGTCAAGCTTAACTTAGAGGCAATGTGCAAAGTATTTTTGCAGCACTTCAAACAGTAAGAAAGTGAAAACACAACACAAAGAAATCCCACTCTTATTTAGAAAAATAGAGTAAAATGAAATATATTATTTGACCCCAACCCAACAAAAATCCAATTATTAGAACCGGAGATATGCAATTAAAAAAGTAAAAATAGTGCCTAAAAGCATCAACTGTGGTTATCTGGTCACGCCAGACCGAGACAAAGTCACAAGTTAAGGTCGACCGCAATGGAGAGCAGACCAGATACAAGGGCTAAGTTAGGCCCACTGAACAAAGTACCTTAAATCCACATTTGCGGAGCACTGCGGGATCCTGCATCGACGATGCAACATGCAGCGGCGGTTCCACAGAAGCTGCAATGCGGAGTCCTGCATTGTTGTCAAGGATACCGTCGATGACAGTTTGTGATACAAAATCCTGCGTCGAAGATAGGTCATGCGCCAGTGGTTCCGAAGAAGCAGAGCGGCTGCCGAGGATGCTGTTGATGAGGGGCTTGCGATGTAAAGGTGTATGGTGAGGATGCGTCGCACAGTGGCGATTCTGAGGAGTCTACGGTGCGAGGTCTGGCATCAGGGATGCGGAGCGCTGCAACGGTTCCAGAGCAGTTGCGAGGAGAGGCAGCAGTGCTGCCTGCAGGACTACAGTTCGGCTGGCAGAGCACCTTTGGGCCCACTACTAGGGTGTCACCACTCGGAGAGCAAGACGGACAACAAGTAGAATGCAGGTGCTGGGTTCTAGGTGGTTGGAGGCTCTGACCCGGAGGACAGCCAACTAGCTCTTGAAGTCAATCTTGTGGTCCTGGGATCAAGATGCAGATCGAGTCCTTCTTACTCAGGCAGAACAGCAGCTGTCTGTCACGAGACTGAGGATGCACAGCCGATTGAGTTACCTTGCTCTCCTAAGGATATTGTAACTGACATACTGTCACTTCACACGCAGGCTGTGGAGGAGCCCTTTAAAAGATATCACGGAAACCATGAGGGAGACTCCCGCAGTGCGTACCCAATGACGTCAGGCCTATCGGAGGAGACCTGCGGCTGGCGAAGCACGTCGGGCAGATTGAAGAAGCAGGAAGGAGAGGCAGAGAGGGAGGAAGAGGAACGGGAGACGCCCACACCAGTCTGTGACAGAGTACTTCGGAAATCCAAGGAAGACAAAGTCGAGAACCCCGCCCTAGAGGAAAGCGAGACGCCAGGAGGCCAACGAGACAGTGCATCGCCCCGCCACTCTCCAGGAGGAGGGTGGCTGTACAAGGTACAGTCCAGGCTACGGGGCCTCTCAGGGCACTGGACGGAGAAGGGAGCGCTGTAACGGGAGGGCACCGTAATCTGGTAACAGTGTCACACCTGGTGCTGGGAAACTAATGAAAGTCCTTCACATCCCATACCCTGTAAAAGAAGGGTTAAAATCCCTCCGACTGACCCCTGTTTTGTTTGTTGCTTTTCTTGTCTTTCTCATTTTGTTGCGAGATACCGATGGAGACCAGTGAACTTGGGATACCTCGTGAAGAACATTGGGGACTACGGGACTGCTCCTCTAACCAGGACTCTTCAGTTATCTCAACTGGCTGTTGCATATAACAATAAAATGAGTGGTCAGGGATGTAGACACAACAACTGCTGCTCCACAGCACTCTGCCAGAACCACGTCAAGGACCATCCTGTTTTGGAGCGTCACAATTCTTGCAATTTGTAGTTTTTCTGTGATATTTCCGAGTGCCATGGCTGTCTGATTGGTTACAGCCTCTACAACACGTGTCAAGCGCCTTATCTTTCTGCTGTTTAAGGCCGCACCAACAAAGAAGAACAGTCCCAAATTAAAGTCAACGTACTGCTGCAATGCATTATGTTTGATCCACCTCAACATGATTTATTGTCCTCTTAAATCAGTTCTTGGAAATGTCATTAAACAGTTTATAGTCTTTATGGTAGGATGCAGGTGCTAAGAACACAGGTGGTAGCAAAAAAGGACACAAAACATGTACCCGACCAACCAATAGGTAGATGTTAATATCCCTTATTTCCCCAAATAAAATAGGTGTTGTGTGATGACAAAAAACTGCTATTGTTCATTCCAGTAATAGTCAACACCAGAGTACAATCACTTTTCCCCACAGGAATACTGCCAATACTGTTCACACAAAGGTCTGCTCGAGCTCTAGTAACAGCTATAACAGGAGGTCCATTACCCTTGGCAGTTCGAGTGTTAGGGAAAACATAGTGTGTGGAGGAATTTCCTCGGCGATACTCCCCCATTTCCCATAAAGTTCTTTTGGCTTGTGGGTCTCCTACTTCATCAGGATAGCAGACTTTATTTAGCTGAGCAGTAAGTTCTCCTACACCATCGTCAGTAATGTTAGCAACATGAGTAGCCCACTGCAGCGCAAACCAGACCCTGCAAAAGCCATTGTGTGAAAACGGCAAAGGAATAAAAGGTGTTCCTCCTTTTTTCTGATGAGCTGGCATCATTCCACACACCCAACAGTTGGCAGTGTTCGTAGCATTGTGGGTGTGATGCAACATTTGAATGAATGTATTGCTGAGATAGGACATTCGGTGCCTCTTCTCATGATAAGGAAGAGTGAAGTAGTGGTGGTCAATGGGGACAGGAGTAGTAGCAGTCAATAGATTTCGAGCAGGAGCTACTCCCTCTACAACCCATGTTATTATAGCGATCAGAACAATAATTGAAGTGAGTCAAATGAACATTGTCTTTCTATCACAGACTCTTGCAGCAGTTGATTTCTTCTCCGTAGGCATGTTCATCTCGACGTTGAAAAACAGATGGTGCCCTAAGGTCCTGGGCAGCCGTTGGTTTCTTCACTGAGGTTGAGATGAGTATCACTAAAAGAGCCCCACCCTTTGCTACTCAGACTTTCACTAACCCAGGACAGTGGCTCAAACAGTCTTTTTCAGCAACGAAGTGCCTTTCTTCCGGAGTCGCAGCTGATATTTAGATGTACCAGGAATCGTGTGGTCCGGGAAGACTTTCTCAGATCCTTCAGGTGACGCAGCTCGGGCTTTATCGGTGTCCAGGATATCGCGTTGATCTTTCAGCGCAGCAGGTTCCACCAAGGCGGACGGCACCTTCTTACAATGGGTGGAATGGACCCAGTTCTTCCGACTGGTCACTCAGACTGCAGTTCTGGTTGCCAGTAGAACTTGCTCAGGTCCCCGCCACTGAGGCTCCAGGCTGTTCGACCTCTGGAACACCATCACCTGTTCACCGGGCCGCAGATCATGACCATCACCTTGCAACCTGTCAGGAAGAGCTTCTCTGACCTGTTGATGAATAGAACTGTCACTCATCAACACCTGGGGAACATCATGTATAGGGCATGGCTTTGAGACCCCCAAATATTCATGGGTCTGCCAAAAACAACCTCACAAAGTGTAAGGCCAGATCGAGTATTGGGTATCGATCTAATGGAGAGAAATACTAAGGGCAGAGTATCAGGCCATTTTTCACTCTAATCTAACAGGCACCAAAGACACAGCACCTGTACCCTAAACTCTAGTCCTTCCCTAACTCCTGTGTTGCTCTACTGACGCACTGCTCTTTCGTCGGGCCGCAGATTGTACCTAGTGTGCCCAGGCACCTCTTTATCAGCAACAAAGGTGCAGACTTGCCTTCACTTGGGGACCAGGACTCAGAGGCCTGATGCACAGAAACTGGAGTATCTGAAGCAACCCTTGTTTCAGAGGGGTCCCCTCAGGCAAAACCTAATTTTTCTTTTTATCGGTATGTGCCTCTCTTAGCTAGGCATCAAAGCAAGGAATCAGCTCTCCGTCCTGATTTGTGACCCCGTCTTTCACCCAAGAACACCTGGGCTGGGTCCCTTCACCTCGGCTCCAAATTAGACTTGTACTTAGTCCCCTGGTTGGATCTGATATCCTGGCCCCTCTGGCAATGGTTGTAGGGCAGCAGATATCTGTTAGTGAACAGAACGGAACTCTTTAGACACAACATACAAATAATCAATCAAAAGAGGATATTCAATTTCAGAAACGCCCCTATATTATTCTTCTGAAGAACCTAAAAAAAAAAGGAATTTCACAACAACTATTCTTTTAACAAACTTGTACTTATAAGTCATAGAAATCACGATACAGCTTCTACTTTGTGAACCTTCACCAGACACCTCTAAAATAATTTTCCTTGCGTAAGAACAACCATGTTTTGCGCTTATGACCATGCTCTCATATTATAGGTGTAGCGGGAAACTCTAAAACTGTGAAGGTAACAGAGATCCATATTACTTGAATAACTGATAAATTCAACATAACCTAATAGGTACATGAATTTTCCAGCAGAACTTTGTGGCAGACAAGAAAACAAGCAAAGAACATTTTGTTCTTAAAAATGTGTGCTAGGGGCGTGGTCTCGCCGGGCAATGGCGTGAGACGTGCGCTGCTTCTGCTCCGGGCCGCCGCTGGGGTCATTTGCATTCTTTAAGCAGTTCCCCTGCAGCGATCAGGTCCGAACTAACGCCTAAGTGCGGCTGAAGGCGAGGGGCTTCTAACGAGGGGCTTGGACGCGACCCGAGACGGCGGAGAGCTCGAGGCGCTGAGACGGGGGGGTGCTGGAGATCGCAGTCCCGCCCGCCCGCCATCTTGCATTTCACCTGCTGCCCGCTCCCGGCAACCAGCGCCGGCTATCTGCGGCGGGGGAGAGAGTGGAGGCCCAGCGGACCCGGCGGAGTTCGTCGGGGTTGACCCCCGTTGCTCCGGAGCTGCCCTGAGGGGTCGTGGGCCCTGGACTGGCTGGGACATCGGTCCTGGGGTTCCTGCGGACGGCGTTGAGGAGTAGCGGCCGCCATCTTCCCCCGGCCTGGCCTTCCCGCCGGCCGGCCTGCTGAGGGCGCGGAGTGGAGAGGCGGCGGATGGTGACGCGCCAGCTGGGCCCGCGACGACAACGGCGACTACAGAGGTGAGGCGGGACCCGAGGCCCGTGAGGAGACCCGGGCTGTGAGACACGGCGCTGCTTCACCGGAGCAACGGGGCGCTGCGAGGGAGAACCTGCCCGCCATTTACTGTGTCAGGAGCGGCCGAGGCTGGGCGGCAGGGTAGGCCCCTGCGGAGACCTCGGCGGAGGGGCGGGCCTGGATCACTGGGGGCCCCCGCAGGACTACCGGTGGTGGTGGGGGCCTCTGGGGCCTTACCCGGAGGTCGGTTGCCTTGCTTGCCTTGCCCCGGGTGATTGGCGGTGTGGGGCAGGACGGAGCGGAGTGAAAAACCCGGGGAGCCGCGGCGCCCCTGGCCCCCCTGAGACGGCCGAGTTGGTTGAGACCAGTGCCCTGGAGCTCCGACCTGCGGCTCCTGCGGTTGAACACGGGGCGGCCCCGGGGGTCACTGGAGGCCTGCTACGCTTTTGCTGGGACCATTGGTTGACACCGGAGATCGGAGGAGCGCCCTGCGGCCGACTACTCTACTACGCTGGCCCTCGTGGACTGCACCGCGACGGGGACCCGCAGTGACACCAGCTTGTGCGCAGTGAGTTGTTCCTTGGGGGGGTTGCGGGCCCTCATCCTTTTGCTCCCCTTGCTTACACTGGGGCCTTGCGCAGGGGCTTTGAGCCCGCAGGCGAGAAGACTGGGGACTGTGGAACACTGTGGGGCCCTGGCCTGGACTGAACTGGGAGTAGGGGCATAGGTTTGTCCTGTGACTGCTCAGACGCGGGGTACTGTGGAGACCCTGCCGACTCAAGGGCGCACGGTGGTGGTCCGTGGAAGGGTCCCTGAAGGAGAGAAGTCGCCGGGCCAGTGCGTCTAGACCTCGGCCTCCTCGAAAACGACTGGCAGACTTGCAGCATGACGCGCACGAAGGCCGGGAAGGAGCCCCCGGCGACCTCCAAGGATGCCTCGGTTGCTGACCTGTGGGGAAAGTCCGGAGCGGCCTCGTCGGGAGGAGGTGCTGCCGCGGAGCCGGTCACCCAGTCATTCATGGCGCTCTTCATGCAAGAACTCAAGTCGGAGATTGGGTCCCTTCGCACTGAAGTCCAGGCCTGCGTCAAGGACCTCCGGAAAGAAGTGGGAGACCGCGTGGACGACATGGAGAAGACCCTGGACGCCCGCACGGAGGACCAGGAGCACCTCTGGCAGCGACTGGCGACCCTGGAGGAACAGCCCGTTGAGCTCCAGATCAAACAGGAGGATTTGGAAAATAGAGGGCGCCGCAACAACATTCGCATCAGGGGTGTCCCGATTGGGGCTGAGGGGGACGATATAATGACATTTGTGGCGGACATGCTCCAGGAGATCCGCGGGGACGATGACGTTTCGCCGCCAGCCTTGGATCGGGCGCATAGGGTCTCGGGGCCGCCTGGGAGACCCGGACTCATCCCTGACATCCTGACGAGGGTCCACTTCTTTGTAGAGAAGGAAGCGATCCTCAAAGCTGCCAGAGACAAACCTGACATCCTGTATAAAGGCATGCATGTTCAGCTGTTTCAGGACCTGGCCTCCACAACTCTCCGGCGCCGCAGGGACTTTCGGCCCGTCACGGACAAACTGCGGGAGCTCCACATCCGCTACCAGTGGGGCCACCCCTTCGCTCTCATCTTCCAGTGGGAGTCCAAACGCCGAGTGCTCCGATCCTACCGGGAGGCGGCCCAGCTGCTCCAGATCCCGGACTCCCCATCAGCTAGTCCGACGCGGCGCTCTGCGAAGGCTCGTGGGGCTCCTTTGAAACCGCAGTGGTCCATGGTGCGCCATTCACGACATCCTTCTTCCCCGGATGGCAGCAGATCGTCACGAGATAAGCAAGACATTATCAAACATATTAAATCTCTAGAGGGCGGCTCGCCGCTGGCGGGCTCTCAGGTCCCGCCCCATGAGTGAGACCCCCTGGGGTGGCCGCCACACCGGGCTGCAGGCGCTCTTCCTGGGAGTGCTCACGATCTTCTGGGCCAGTGGCTGCTTTGGTGGATACACTTTACCTGCTTCTGGCGCCCCGCCGGGGCAATGCGATTGGACCTGCCTCTTGCTATGCCGTGCATATCTACCGGAGAGGCGGTGGCCCGGAGCGGGCTCTTGATGCTGTGATTTTGTGGCTGAGCGATGACAAACCCCCACGCCTATCCATGGGAGAGTGACATCTCTGGGACAGCCTGTGCCACACGGCCTGGCTACTCCCTAGACTGGAATAGGACATGTTGGCCATGTTGGCCGGTTCAGGACACATGTGGTTTTCCTTTGTTTTTCCCTTTTCTTCTCCTTCCCCACCTTTGGCGTCCTTCTGATGGGGGGGGGGGGGGGGGGAGTACTGGCATGTGTGGGTGTGGGAGGGTCAATGCACGCGGAAGGGATCTGGGACTATGGCTAGTGAGCCGTGCTGGAAGGTCCTTTCCCTTAATGTGAAGGAGCTCAACTCGCCCAACAAGCGTCGCCAAGTGTGGCGGTACCTCCTGCTTCAAGACCCTGACATAATTTTCCTCCAGGAGACCCACCTTCTCAAGGTTGATGTCACCCGCATGGCACACCCTCGATATCCTAGGCAGTTCTGGGCCTCGGCGACCACTAAAACGGCGGGGGTGGCTATACTCTGCCGGGCAGGAATTGAACCGGGGGAGTCCAAGGTGCTTAGAGACAGCGAGGGTAGGTTCTTGAGGGTTGAGGTCAAGAGGGGTCATCGCATGCTCACCTTATGTAATCTCTACGCTCCCAATCAGGGTCAGGACCTTTTTCTACGCCGGCTGATCAGGGACCATCTAGACCAGGTCACTACGGACCTCATAGTTGGGGGTGATTTCAACCTGGTGTGGGACGCGGAGCTAGATCGCTGTGGGGGGGCCTTCCACGGGGTGGGGGCCATGTCTGCGGCAGTGAAGAGCTCCCTTAGCGCCCTCAACTTAGTAGACGTCTGGCGCTACCACTCCCCAGGCCTGCGCGATTACACATACTATTCACATGCGCACCGTTCTTACTCCCGGATAGACCTGATACTTGTCTCTCACTCCCTGCTCAAAGACACTATTTCGGCGACGCACTCTAGCATCTCCATTTCGGATCACGCCCATGTGGAGCTGCGTTTTCACAAACGTGGTACTGGCTCCCCGCATTCGTGTCGCTGGAGGTTCCCGGAACACATACTCAGGGACCCGGTGGACAGGGAGGAGATACAGGAGGCTATTTTAGCCTACTTTGCTTCCAATGATCTCCCGGGGACCCCCCTCCCCCTCCTTTGGGACGCCTTCAAGGCTACTATTCGGGGTACCCTCACTGCTATCGCAGCCGCGAGAGCACGAGAGGCTCGCCTCTACGAGCACAAACTCGACCGGGAGGTCAGACTGCTCGAGAGAATGGACCACGAACGTCCGTTGATGGTACACAAGCGCAGGTTGGCTATCCTTCGAGGCCAGCTGCGAGCCCACAGAACGAACAAGGCGGAGTGGGCCTTACTGGCACTTAAGCAGCGGTACTATACAGGGGGAGACAAGGTGGGTGCCGTGCTGGCGCCACGCCTGCGCACGCGGGCGGCCAAGGCCCACATCGCGAAACTGCAAAGGGCGGATGGATCCTGGGCCACTTCGGAGTCGTCTAAGCTCCAGATGTTTCACGACTTCTACGCTACTCTCTATGCTGCTGACCACCCCGCGTCTGACTTGATTGCCTCCACCATGGAGGCCTGTGCCTGGGAACCGCTAAGTGAGCGCCAGTCGGGACTTCTTGAGGCCCCCATCACTTCAGAGGAAATGGCGAGCGTTCTGCGTGATCTCCCACTGGGGAAAGCGCCCGGACCAGATGGGCTACCGGTATCCTTCTATCGTGCCTTCTGGCCACAACTGCAACCATACCTTCTGCGTCTCTTCAACTCGTTCGACGAGTTGACGGGCCCGTCGACCGATATGGCAATGGCGGAAATCGCTCTTATCCCGAAACCTGGGAAGGATCATACCCTTTGCTCCTCTTACCGGCCCATCGCGTTGCTAAACACAGATCTTAAGCTGTATACTAAACTTCTGGCTAAACGGCTTAGTGTCCACATGCCCAACCTTATCGAGCCGGACCAGGTGGGGTTCATCCAGCATCGTCAAGGGGCAGACAACGTGCGCCGAATAGCACACATCGTCGGGAAAGCCAAACACTGGGGGATACCGGCGTGCCTGCTCTCGCTCGACGCGGAGAAAGCGTTCGACCGGGTGGACTGGCGGTTCCTCCGCGCGGTGCTCCAGAAGGTGGGTCTTGGCCCGAAGATGGTGGCGCGCATTATGGCTCCCTATCTTTCGCCGGTAGCTAGGGTGCGCGTGAACGGTCAGCTCACGCCGGCCTTCTCCATCTGTAGAGGTACCCGACAGGGCTGCCCCCTATCCCCACAATGGTTCGCTCTTGTGGTGGAGCCCCTCGCCATCATGGTACGCCGGTCCCCCGACATAAGGGGCATCTCCCTCTGGGGGGTGGAGCATAAAATCGCCCTTTCCGCGGACGACCTCCTCCTTACCCTATCGGACCCGCTGCGCTCCCTGCCGGCGACCCACTCGCTGCTCCAGGACTTTGAACAGGCGTCCAGGCTCAAAATCAACCATGCGAAATCATGGGCCCTCAACATCTCGATCCCGGATGGAGATCTGCTGGCGCTTCAGACCTCCACTCCCTATCAGTGGGCGGCCCACTCGGTGCGTTACCTCGGCCTCAACCTGACTCCAGACCTGGCCACCTGGACGCAGGCCAATTGGCAAGAGTATAAGTGCTCGGTCCAGACGGACCTGCGCGCGTGGAGAGCCTTACCGCTCTCTTGGCTCGGCAGACTCAACACGGTGAAAATGTCTATCTTGCCAAAGATCCTGTACCTCTTCCAAACCCTGCCGACGCCGATCCCAGAACACCAGATCCAGGGACTCCAACGGGAGCTAGTGGCGTTTATCTGGGGTGGGAAGAAACCGCGCTTCTCCAACACGATCTTGATGCTCCCCCGGGACAGGGGTGGCCTAGCGTGCCCGAATCTCCTTGAGTATTACTGGGCGTCCCACCTGCGTTTTGTCTTGGAGTGGGGGGCGTGGGAGAGTGAGAAGGTGTGGTTCCACATGGATCGGGCCGTCACCTGCCGCCCTCTGTGGGATCAAGCTTGGCTGCCTCGAGGGGCGCGCCATCGCAGCGCGTATATGGCTGTCCCCACCAGAACAGTCCTTGAGATTTGGGACAAGGTGGCGGTTCGAAGAGGTCTCACTTCCTTCCCGTCCCCGCATACCCCCATCGCGCACAATCCGCTGTTTCCACCAGCCTGTCATCCACCCTTCTTTGCCAATTGGACGGAGACTGGCTGCAGAACGATAGGGAACCTCTTCACGGGGGGTAGTTTTAAATCCTTTGCGCAATGCCAGCAAGAATTTGGGATCTCAGAGAATGACAAACTCCAATACATCCAGCTTCGCCACTGGATCCAGGGCATCTCCCTGACACAGGCAGCCGTGCGTCCTTTCACACCGTTCGAACAGCTAGCGCGCACATTCGGCGCATACAAGGGACTGATCTCACGTATATACGGGGTGTTGCAGCACGCGCAGCGGCCTGTCCCACATCTATACCAATCGAAATGGCAATCCGTCTCTAGCTCGGGGGTCGCCCCTTCTCAATGGGCGAGGCTGTGGAGAGATATCCCTAAAATTCTGCGTAGCATTCCGCAACAAGAGTCAGCCTATAAGGTGATGACTCAATGGTATTACACCCCGGTTCGGCTTCAGAGGATGTTCCCTGCGACGTCTCCCCTTTGCTGGCGCTGTACTCAGGCGCCGGGAGACTTCATTCACATTTGGTGGACCTGCCCCCTGATCACTACTTTCTGGAAAGAGATCCTAAGCCATATCAAACGGGTCCTGGGGTACCCCCTGCCTGCGGATCCGCTGGTTGCGGTCCTGGGCCTCCGGCCGGAGAATACGAGAGCCATGACGGGGCGTGACCGACACCGTAGCCTACACATGCTATGCACCGCCAAACAGACGGTGGCACTATATTGGAAAAAGGCGGAGACGCCCTCCATCAACTTATGGTTTACTCGCCTGTGGCAGGTGGTGGCGATGGAGCTGCTCACGGCCCGGCTTCAGTTCCGGGATACTCAATTTAGGAAACTCTGGGCGCCCCTGGTGGACCACCTGGGGCGGTTGGAGCATGCCCGAATGAAGCCGCCACGGCTGCGGGCCCTGAGGTTCTTCGAAGATGTTATATGCCCGGCGGATCCGGGAGATCATTGGGGGCTGTCGGGTGGTGGACGGGGAGAGCCGGCCACCGCCCTTCCACCCACTGGCGAGGAGACTTCGCCTCTACTAAGCCGGGACGCCGCGGTTCCCGCTGTCTAGGGGGTAGGGCAGCGGATGCTTTTGGCTTTCCCCGCGCCTAGGACGCTTTTCCCCCCCCCTCCCCTCACCCTCCCTGGCACCCTCCCTGTTTCCCCATTTTGTCCCAGGTTCTCCCCCGGTTAGTTGATTGTATTGTGGGTTCTCCTGATCTTAGGGACGGCCCCGGGGGCCTGGCGCACCACTCTAGCGCGGTCAAATCTGAACTGCCTTATGGCCGGCTTCTTGCGGGTGGGCCTCGTCTAATGGCAGCTGTGCCGCCCCTCACCGGATAGGGCCCACTTGACAGATACGGTGCTCCTATCGCCCTAGGCCCCCCGCTACTGCATGCTGGAGGTGTGACCATGAGCGGCTGGAAGGGAAGTGGGAAGGGTGGGACCCCCGTCTGGTGACCACTTGTTCCTCTCTTCCGGGGCGGGGGTGGCGGCGCACTTACAGTAATTACCTGCCAGGCACAGGAGGCACTGAGGGGTTTCCACTCTCGGTATCCTGCAACAGGCCGATCCTACCACGGGGCATGTAGTCATTTTCTGAGCCTGCTGCTGACCTACGGCAACCCTGCGATGGTTCGTCTCTGCTGGTATACCCTGGAGAGGCCCCTGGGTAGGGGGATTTGGGGCCAAGGGACCTTGAGCATGATAGACCTGTACCTCCAGCTGTACCTGGGTCGTGGCATATCCTTTTGATTGGTCGGGCCCTCGCCCATTGTTGCTTGAATGTGGTAGCTGCCGGCCCCTGTGGTTGTAGGCGAATCAGCTGTGTAATGCTACAGGAGTGTTCCTTTAAATTCAATAAAAAGTTGTATGTAAAAAAACAAAATGTGTGCTAAGGGCATATGGGCATCTTTCCTAGCATTGTGAACTATATGCATCATACTTTTCACGATCCGGGCCATGTAATATCATATTCAGGGGAGAAACTTATTCACCAGCTCTAGCAAGGGCTGTCAGCTCGATTACATAGACTAACTGATAAGGGACTCGTGATGCCTCTGCGACTTATGTAGTGCTGTAATAACATCAACAACAATGGTGTTGCCACCTGGGAATTTGGAACAAAAACCACCAGCATTTAGTTCCCCTTAAAGGTCAAATAAGGGATCATCAGTCTATTCTACCCATCCTTTCATCCTTATCCAATTCCAATTTAATCAGTTTACAGACAGGAGGGGCAGTAACATGGCATATTTACTTATTCATTTTGTTAATTGTAACAATTTGTTCCAACAGTATTACTTAATAGCCAATTAGACATGCACTGGTGAGGTGCTTTGTCTCTATTTATTCAAGAACATAGTCACAGCATCCTGTGAAATGAATGACTAAAGCGAGCCCAACCGATTGTCTCATGGCCATTCCTAGACAGCTAAGGCAGGCTCAAGAGAGAGAGAGAGAGCGACAGAGAGAGAACACAATAACATGCTGCTCTGCGTACTTTCCACGCAGAATAGCTCACAATAATACACATAATAGGCACATAAACCAACAAAAAAGGACACAACAATACATATACCAAGCACAAAAACCAAAAAAACAGTGTGTTACTTAATTTTGCTTACCCTTAATTTGCCCAGGAGTTAGTCTCCTACCCCCCTTTGACAGTAGGTAACCTAAGCTGGTGACCTCCTGTCGACAATACTTACCCCCTTTGGCAGCTGGGTACGAACAGACTTGTAGGAGGTAAATAACAAGGGGAAACCACACCAATGAGGCCATGTCCAATACTATTGGACTGTACCACTTTGTAAATTTTGCTGTACAAGCACATTGAGCTAACTAGAAAACATTAATCCAATGACCAACTACCAATTCCTTTAGCTTATTGTGCTTTTTAAAATGATGGTGCATTCATGCAAACTTTATTTTACTGCCACCTCATCTGGCCCTGGCAAAGCAACCTTAAATTGAAACCATTATTCTGCATGCATGGCAATGCTGCTCTCTGTGTCAGGATCTGCACATGGCCCACAGACGCTGCTGCCCCTCCTTCTCCTTATGGCTTCATAGAACCTGCCTGGTCTTTTGCTAAAAATAATAAGAGCCTCCCCTCTCTCTCTACACTCTGGCCCCCTCCTTCGGAATGTCTTCCAAGGTCGAAGTGCCAGAGCAAGCCTGCAAGAAATAAACCCTCCTTTGTCTGCTCTGGTCTCTCCCCCCTTCTTTTCCATAGTGACAGAGAACACATCCCTACATGCACTTTTAAAATACGTGTCTTTCTAAGCACAGAAATAAACGGCACTGTTTAATTTAAACATAACAGGCCTAAACATGTAAAATTAACAGAGGTTCTTTATTTCAGTTTGACAGCTACCCCTGACGGGGCAATAAAAAGGCCCGAAATGCATTGGGATATTACTTAATCTTTAGTTGCTGATCATGAATTACATGTACCCACGTGATGCAGTGAAAGACCCGGATGGGCATAATTGCTTCATTTGAAAAAATTGGGACTTTCACCAGCCTTATCGGGAAGAGAAAAGTAAAGTTTGTTGAATCAAGAATAATATGGAATAAACATGGATTAAAGTTAAAGGAGTTTTGTAACTTGTTCTTTTGGCTGTGCGATTGGAAATGCAGCGCATCTACGCTACATATGGCTATGAATTTCTTCTACGTGCTTTGAGGTGAGGTACGGATCCAGTCTGCAAGCAAACGTGATAAAATGGAAAACTTTCAGTATGTTGAGAATCATGGTGTGCATGCTGCCATCCCCAAGTAGCATTCAGTGAATGTATTCTTACCTCAAACCGGCAGTTTGCACCCAACACAAAAATGATTGAATCGGATTACCATCAAACAGCAACATCATCACGAGAAAGGCGGTGTTCTATTCGTGATAAAGGAATGAGTAAACTGTGGACGGTTCATTTGGGCCTACGGTCGTAAAACATACTGGAGAGAAATGCATATATTTCACGGACAATTGTCTGTTTTGTTTACTGGCCATGGAAATATTAAGACACAGTAATAGCATTGGAAACACGAGATCACATTGGAATGTTTGTTTATGTTAATGTTTCATTTAGGTTACTTTTTTTCACTGTCGAACGAGAAATTAAAGGGGATGAAGGGCTCGATGCGTGGATTTACGTAGGTTTGGTGAAATCAAATCGAATACAATTTAGTAGGTGATGGGATTAGGTCACGTGGGGTGGACAGCGTAAACTGGGAGTACAAGGCAGGGGTTAGAAGTGATACCCTTGTTTTAATTGGGTTGGAGGTCTCATTGATTAAAGTGTTGCTGAGGAGAACATCCATATCCCATTTTAATCCACTACTTAGAGCACCAATTTTCTTCACATCCATCTACACACCAAGGCCCTATACCCACACAGCACCCAACGGCAGTTTGGAATAAAAGATCTCCTCATAGGGAGCCCGCCGGGTATTGTAGTGCCGACATGATGAGGAGCATGCCCTATGATGAAGCATGGCACCCAGCCAGGTGTGTGGGGCCCTAATTCCAATATGGGGAATCCCTTATTCCTCCTATAATATTGGACTGAGGACCGGCCAGTCCTGTTGCCCCTCCTTCTTCCCTGCTAAGGAACTGCATACCTTCTTGTATTGATTATTGAAGGGGGATGTATGATGGACCTCATAACACCCCAGTCCCTTCTCTTTGAGTTATTAAGTAACCAGGAGCCCCACGGAGGACGTGTGAAGAGTGGGAACACGACCCTGTGATCAATGCAAGTCAATAGGTAATTCGCGGTTGCAATTTTAAAGAAGAAGGACCCTTCCCAGTGGACCCTGAAGAAACCCCATGGAAGACAGAAGGTTGGAAAGCCACCTCACCCGTCGATACCCTAGGAACCAGGATACCTACACCAGGGAAGCCGGGTGCATAGGTGTGAAGTGGTGTCAGAAACCGCCACCGAACCCAATGGAGGACTGCAGGAAGATGCCGCTACTGGAGAAGGAGAAAGTGTCCAGTGGAACCCAAAGATGGATTCAAGTCGAGAAGTACCTGAAAGCAGAGGGGACAAGTCTATGTCACTTGGAAATGACCAGGAGGCACAGCAGACGAATGTCCACCAATGTCGATTGCTGCAGGAGAGTTGACAGTGGCCTTGGAGCTGCAGCTGTGTGGCCCAGGCAACGCTATGGAAGACCAGGAGCCATACACGAGCTGTCGCAGGTCGGATGTCGAGAGTTGAGGGGTCGGTATCCGGCGGGGGTACCAACAAGCCTTGGCAACTGCAACCAACTTGGAAGTGGAGAAAGGTGCAATGTCGGGACCAGCAAGTTCCGGGAGACTCACCACAAGCAGAGGAGTCAGGGCAGGCCCGATCAATCAAGGGAGCCCAAACAATACGAAGATGACCCTTAAGAGGACCCACAGGCCGGAGGCACTGGAGTCGCAAGAGGACCTCGGGCAGCTCACCAAAGATGCAAGCCCACGATGCAAGAGATGCTTGTGGGTGGGGCTACTTGGGCCCAAAGATCTTGGTGGAAGGAAGCCAACAAGCCTTTGCAAATGCAAGTCAACGGGGTGCACAGGGGTTCGGTTCCTACTGCTGCGACGAGGGATATTGGCCTCAAACTTGGTGAGAGGACAGGGCAGGCCTCAAGGGATATGGAGAACCACCTCCTGTGTTGCTGAGCCTTTCGGAGTCCGTGGGAGCTCAGGATCAGTAGACCGGTCAGCTTAGCTGCGGTGCCTGCAGATGCAGGGAAGTGACTCCTTCAATTCAAGGGAGATTCCTTCAGGTGGCTTGAATGCCCACAGGCCTTGGAAGGTTCCTGTATGGTGCACAGACACGGATGTTGTAGCAGACGAGCAGGGCGACAAAATCAGGAGCAGCAGGAGTCTTCCCAGTTGAAGCCTTGATGCTCAGAGCGAAGTCCAGAGTGCCCAGACAGTTGAAGAAGTGGTATCGGATTTGTATCTTGTCCTACGACGAATCTGAGGACCCACCCAAAGGTAAGCCTTAAGGAAAGGGTTGGGACGTTACAGGGGTCCCTTCCGAAGGAAGGGCTGGACAAGGGGGAGGAAACTGCCCTGACCTTTAACCAGGTACGCGCCAGAGCTGGAGCCAAGGACTCCCTGAACTGGTTTGAACTGGACTATGCATGGAGGGCACCAAGTATGCCCTGCACGCAGACTATGTGGCGCTGGCAAGTGCCCCTACCCTGCCCCAATACACTAAACCCTGTCTGGAGGGTGGTCACCTATTGTTCTGCCTTCCCCTGCCCAAGCTTGGCTTAGCAGCAGGAGTGCAGAAACATGTCTCTGGCCAGGAGCAGCCCTTGCTTGCTGTCCGGGTCTGGAAGACTTGTACCGGGAGCACCCAGAAGAGTTTTACGGTGCATGGAATCATACCTCCCACACCGTTTATGGCCAGTTTCAAGATGGTCACCGCGTAATGACGCGGTGCCCCCCTATATGCCATATGGCTGTCTCACAACCCTGGAGAATGGACTCCGTAGGTCATAGGGGTGTTCTGCTCATGCAGGGGCACCCTCACACTTAGAACCAAGCACCCTGCCTTCGGGATTGCAAAGGCCTGCTGTAGGGGTAACTTATAGGTTTTAAGTGCAGTGACCTTAGATATAGGGAAACCTATATCTCTCTTAAGTGGTGCTAGCACCAGATTAAACATGCTGCAATGGCAGGGCTGTAGAGATAATTTGAATGGTCTCCCATAGGTGGCATAATACATCCTTCAGCCTATAGGGGACCTTTGGCGTACCTATGCCCTGGGTACCTTAGTACCATATACTAGGGACTGATAATGGTACCACAGTATCCAATCTAGGATGTACCCAAGTACTTACCATTACCAATTTAGAGGAGAAAGCACAGAGACTGGGGTCCTGATTAGCAGGATCCCAATAAGACAATCAGAAACAGCACTAAATCAAGCAAAAAGTGGGGGTAACCATAAAAGCAGATCCTAATTTCCTACACAATTATCATGTCATAAGGATTAAAGCATCATTTCATAGGACTCAGGGTCAAAGGTCATATGATGCTACTTCCTGTGATGTAATTGAGGTGTGAGGTCACTTAAGCTACCCCAGGCGTTTGGGTGAATCGACGTTTATGATGAAGTGCCTATGTTAAATTGACTCTACAAAGGGCAAAGATGTACACCACATATGCTAGTGTATATGGTTATACTGACTCAGACCATGCAGTGGATCACCAACCTTTGATGTCCAGGCTGCTGATGAGACAGAGTTGATACAGGTGGTCACTGAGGGACAGCTTTTATTAGGGGTGTAAAAAAGTTGAGGATGATTGTGTCAAATACTTTCCTTAAGATTAGAGCAGACTATAAGTCACAAAAGAGTTGTTCACCAAATAGAGTTGGGATAAGATTTCGTCAAGGAACTGCAGTTAGGTGACTTAATTGAAACAACATACCTTTGAGGAAGAGCGAATACTTTTGTGGCTGACTGTTGATCAAGGTTCCCAAGTGATGTAGGTGAACTGAAAGAAAAGGAAAGCATTAGACAATCTGCTCTTCGCCTATGAAGATATATTTTTTTAAAGAATATATAAAGCAATGATGAAAGACACCTGTTTAAATATGAACATGAAGAATGGCCTTGGAAGAAGGAAGTGGAGTAACAGGCTGTACTTTGGTGGGGATTTTTCCAAGCATAACCTCTTTAAGTTGATTTTGTCTGCTGTAGTTTAAAAACAAAGTCTGCAGATTTAATTTAATTTGCAACATTTACACAGAATATTTTTGCACATCCCTAATAAAAAGATCAAGTACAACTTGAAACTTTGTGGCCATTTTAAATTATCCAGCTATTTGTTGTTTCCTTCTTCTAGGGAAGGCATGAAACTCTGCTTTGTTTTCCTTATACATCCGATTGAGGTGGTTAATTGAACCAGCATGGCTGATGGATTTGATAGCTGTAGAGAATTCCAGTGGAAGGAGGAGCACCAATAAATATATATAATACGTTTTTATTGGTTCTGTGTGTCCAACATGCAAGCCAGAGCAGTCTGTGCCCAACCTGCAAGCCAAAGAAGTTCATACCCAGGATGAGAGTCTGAATTGTGACTGAACAGCAATATGGAAATTGAGATGAGCTTGCACCTGTGCAGCTATCGATTTTTTGAACTATCTTAGAAAGGGAGGACGTTTCAGTAATAACATGCCCAGACCATTCAACTTCTTGGTGCAATTGAAGCCTCAAATGTTAGCTCCCTTCAGAGCTAGGCAGGCTTCGAGAAATCATACTTGAATAATCTACTCGACCTATCTGTAATGTACTTGACCTGTAAACTCATCTCAAATTGAGTGATCATTGGCAAATATATCATTTTACAGTTGCCTTTTTCTTCATACTCACATATGAGTGCACTGTCAAATATGTGAGTTCAGCATTTCTGCTGCACAAAACAAAACTCTTTGTTTGATTAAATAAAGTAGAAGTTTGCTCCATGTGTAATAAGAATCTAGCCAACATATAGGGTACACACGAACCCTGACTTGCCTCTCAGTTTACTAATAGCATTTCCATCAGTGCAAGGGCAGGAGTGTTTCTCAGCTCATGTTTAAATACTTACTTTTAACACATTTATTATTAAAGCATGATGAGGTAACACACTTTTACAAACAGTACATTCCTAAGAAATGGCCAAAAACCTTCCCACTAGCTTGCAGATTTACTGATAAAACTACATAGTGTATGAACAATAATCTGTGAAAATTGGGTTTCAGAAAATATATTTATCATTTGCACATCAAATGTTCGGATTTGTTTTTCAATATTTATTTCATCACACAGAAGTACAAACACGCATTTGCTATGCAATAGGTCTAGCATTTGCGAGAGTTTAAGCTATTGGCATAGTAAATGACAATGCCTTTTGATAATTAACACATAAATTAAAGGCATTGTCATTTACAATGCCAATAGCTCAAAATCTGGTAAATGCGAGACCTATTTCATTTCAAAGAAGCAGCCGCCATTGTCCCAGGCTGCATGGTGCGCTGAATGTTGCAGGAAAGCATGTCATGTCTGCAGTAGGAGAAACTCTTTAAAGAAAATAGTGCTTACAGACTAAATAAGAGCTACAGTGTAACAACAGAGGTAAGAGGGCCATTCCTAATGGGAGGTTACAAATTAAGACAAGGCGGGACTAAAAGCCTATTAACGAGTCAGAAGCCAGCATTTACGAACGACAATGACACAAGCCAATGACAGTTATGGCTTCAAGTCTATACTCGAATACAGCATGCGTCGCAGAGCAGCGCATGCCCTGCCCAGGCTCGATTTAAAAATGAGCTTTCCTCACAACAGAAATATATTTTGAAATGTTTGTACAGTTGACTTATTAGCTATTTAAATGTGTGTTAGGAAAACTTTGTACAGCAGGTCAGACAGTTCACTTTACTAAAACTCGAACTCTGCAGTCAGAGAAGGAAAAGTAATTGTAAACTGACTTCTGACCTCTGTCTCTGAACACAGAGAAAATGTGACAAGATAAAAACAAGATGTGAAGCCATCTTTATTGCTCCTTCACTTTCTGACTGAACAGAACACCCGCTCTTTGTTCCCCAGAATTGGCAAGTAGGTCCTAAATATAATTCGACCTGATCAAATCTAACTGGCCATAGTGAATAGAAATTTGCCTAGCTATGTCATGGTAAGTTTCAATTCTATTAAGGACACGGAGGCGAGGATTATGCTAATTCTCGCTTCGCTTTATTCTTTAACACACTTCATATCAGCCAAAAGACATTTTGAAAAAAACAACACCCATGAACCATAGGGAGAATCCATGTAATAGTCCTTTCACAGTGTCCACTAACAGCACATAGTCCTTCCATTATGCCAACTCCTCCTCTTTCTTCGCGCTTAGTACGCCACGATCATCATCACTGGTCCTGCTTTGAACCGTCAGCAAAATTAAAAACAGCATAAGGCACCGAAAAGAACTCGATGTAGCTATATCAAACAGTTTATCTCCAACAAACCACAATTAAAACTCGTGAACTATTTACTTACAACCATACGGAGAGGGTGTGCACCAAAGGTGTCCTGGGTGGGATAATCCTCGCCTCCGTATCCTTAATAGTATTGAATCTTACCGTTACGCAGCTAGGCAAATTTCTATTCTATGTCAGGACCAGAGGCTTCAGATTATGCTAGTTTAAAGCTTACTTACCACCAACTGAGCGACCTCCACTAAAGGTTTGAAATAAAACCTCCTGAAGGTCGATTCTGAGGACCAATCCGCTGCCCGCATCAAGTCCTCCAGACGAGCCCCCAAAGAGTGGGATGGGTATGCCCAGACGTGGGTCCCGTGCTCTCCATGCCACTGGAATCAAGCTACTTCGGCTGAAGGGGGGTGAAACCCTGAAACCGGACCTAGGATGCTTGTTTCCAGTCCAGGGAGGACCTGGTTTGGCAGTTCGGGCTGGACTGTTCCCATGAGGCACAGGGTCAAGACTGATTTGCATATGGCTGGGTTCAAACTGGAATGGCATGGTGAGCAAAAAAACGATGGATTTAGGCCCAGATCTCTGTACTGGGGTTAATGTATGACATTGGTTTGCATTCAGTTCATCAACTGTTGTTTTTGCATTTGTCACCCCGAGTGGGACGGGTATGCCCAGACGTGGGTCCTGTGCTCTCCATGCCACTGGAATCAAGCTATCCTGGCTGAAGAGGGGTGAAACCCCGATACCGGTCCTAGGATGCTTGTTTCCAGTCCAGGGAGGACCTGGTTTGGCAGTTCGGGCTGGACTGTTCCCATGAGGCACGGGGTCAAGACTGATTTGCATATGGCTGGGTTCAAACTGGAATGGCATGGTGAGCAAAAAAACGATGGATTTAGGCCCAGATCTCTGTACTGGGGTGAATGTATGACATTGTTTTGCATTCAGTTCATCAACTGTTGTTTTTGCATTTGTCACCCCCAGTGGGACGGGTATGCCCAGATGTGGGTCCCGTGCTCTCCATGCCACTGGAATCAAACTATCCTGGCTGAAGAGGGGTGAAACCCCAAAACCGGTCCTAGGATGCTTGTTTCCAGTCCAGGGAGGACCTGGTTTGGCAGTTCGAGCTGGACTGTTCCCATGAGGCACAGGGTCAAGACTGATTTGCATATGGCTGGGTTCAAACTGGAATGGCATGGTGAGCAAAAAAGCAATGCATTTAGGCCCATATCTCTGTACGGGGTGAATGTATGACATTGTTTTGCATTCTGTCCATCAACTGTTGTTTTTGCATTTGTCACCCCGAGTGGGACAGGTATGCCCAGACGTGGGTCCCTTGCTCTCCATGCCACTGGAATCAAGCTATCCTGGCTGAAGAGGGGTGAAACCCCGAAACCAGCCCTAGGATGCTTGTTTCCAGTCCAGGGAGGACCTGGCTTGGCAGTTCGGGCTGGACTGTTTCCATGAGGCACAGGGTCAAAACTGATTTGCATATGGCTGGATTCAAACTGGAATGGCATGGTGAGCAAAAAAACGATGGATTTAGGCCCAGATCTCTGTACTGGGGTGAATGTATGACATTGTTTTGCATTCTGTCCATCAACTGTTGTTTTTGCATTTGTCAGCCAAAGTGAAAGCCTTCGAGGCCATTGCCCCGCGTGACGAGTGGGCTCCAAACTACTTTTGGGCAATGCCTGCCTCTTGCATGACCCAACGTACCCACCTGGCTATAGTGGGGGAGGAGACAGCCCTATGAGGCTTCCTTATGGCAATAAGTAACTGACTTTCGCCCGGAGGACGAAACTCTTGTGTCAAGTCTTCATACGCCTTGAAACAACGCACAACACACAACTTGGGAGCGACTGGAAAAGCCGGATAAGAGACCGTGCGGGAAAGCGTCTTGGTGCAGCACCCTACCGTGAAGGTAACCCCTTCCGGGGAAATTTTTTTTGCAGAAATGTCTAAAGCTCTGACATCCGAAACTATCCTACAGGAGATCAGACAACAGCATAGCCAGTTTGGCTGAGAGTTCCTTCAACAACAGATATTTCTTCGGTTGCCAGGAAAGAAACAAATTCAAGACCAAAGTGACATCCCATAAGGTAGAATACCGCGGCTCTGGGGGCAAAGAGAGGCGAATACCTTGCAGCATTCTGCAAACGAAGGGGTATTCCCCCACGAGCGCCCCATCCACCGGGGCACGGCCTGCGGAAATCGCCGATCTCATGGCATTAATAGAACGGTACGCCCAAGCCTTCTGTAGCCAGATCAGCCAAGAAATTCAAGATCTGAACAACGTCTGCTGCCACGGGATCCAAGCGCCTTCGAAGACACCAACAAAACCATCTCGTCCAAGCGGACCTGTAACGTTTAGTGGTGCTGTCAGCCTATGCCTTGGACAAAAGGTGTTCAGCTGGTCGCGATAGGCCTGGGAGCGACCAGCTTTGCCTGAAAGTTGCCAGGCGATCAACTGCAGGGAACCCTGAGCCGTGAGGTAATGCGGCATCTGATCCAGGTTCAGAAGAAGATGAGGAAACCAGGGGAGTCGGATTGGAGAATCTCAAGAAAGTTCCAGTAGAACTGCAAACCAGACTTGAGACCTCCAAACGACGTCACCATCATCACCTCCGCCTCCTGACGACGGATCTGGGCCGCCGCCCTTGTGATCACTGACAACGGGGGAAAAGCATAAGCGTTCTCCAGACTCCAATCCTGGAGGAAAGCATCTGTGGCCGCAGCCAGCGGATCTGGCCTCCAGCTGAAGAAGTGTGGCACTTGATGATCGAGGCGTGACGCAAAGAGGTCTGTCACAAAAGGGCCCTAGAGGCCCGCCAGCCATTGGAAGACTTGTGGATCTAACTTCAAGAGAATGGAATCATGCAGATGTCTCGAGTATCAATCCACCACCTGGTTGGCCTGACCCAGGAGATACTCCGCTGTCACTGAGACCTGATTGGCTAGACAAAAATCCCAGAAATCCTTTGCCAGGTTCGCTAGAGCTCGGGGACCCCCCAGATGGTTGACATAGCGGACCATGGAAATGCTGTCCATCTTGAGCAGCACACAAGATTGAACCTTGTCCTTGGTCCAACAGCGGACAGCGAAAGACCCTGCTAGGAGCTCTTGGCAACTTATATGCAGGGCTTGCTCGTCTAATGACCAAACTCTGCCGTGGAGAATTCCCCACACAGAGCGCCCCAGCCCGATCTGCTGGCGTCAGACTCTATGATGAGGTCTGTAATGGAGCCGAAAACCGCCGGCCCGTTCCATGCCTCCATGTGACTCAGCCACCATGCTATTTCCTCCTTCACTTCCGAGGTGAGCGGGACTGCTTGTGCATAATACGCCCTTGACGCAAATGCTAAGCCTTTAGATGCTGCAACCCCCGATAATGCAGGGAGCCCGGGAAGATTGCTTGGATGGAGGAGGACAGGAGCCCCACCAGCCTGGTAATCTGCCTGAGGGTCGTGCGCAACCTGGCCATAGTACGACGTAACTTGTGATGGATTTTGGTCATCTTCCGGGACGGAAGGCTTAAAGAGGCCTGGACTGAGTCCACCAGAAAAAACACTTTCTGAGAGGGGATGAGGACCGACTTTGGCTCGTTGATGACAAAACCCATGCCCTGGAAAAGGTTCACCATCTGGTGAAGCTGGGAACTCAAGGTCCTGGGACATTAAGCCATGAGGAGAATGTTGTCCAAGTAAACGATCATTCGAATGCCCTGTGCTCGGAGGAATTCCACCGCCAGATGGAGCACTTTGGTAAAGCACCACGGCGCCAAGGACAGGCCGAACAGAAGGGAGGTGAATTCATAGACGAAAGACCTCCAACGGAACTGCAGGAACCATAGATGGGGAGGATGAATTGGGACCACCACATAAGCGTCCTTCAAATCCAGACGAACCATCCAGTCCGACGGAAGAAGGACGTCCCGATGGAGATGGATCCCCTCCATTCTGAAGTGGCAGTAAACCACCCATCCATTCAAATCCCAAAGGTTGATGACCGGGCGACGACCCACGTCGGGTTTGTTCACAAGAAATATGTTGATCAGGAAACCGTTGCGATGCAGAACTGACCGGCAGATGGCCCCTTTGTGCAGAAGCGCCGTGACCTCCTCAATCAGTTCTGCGTCACCGGCTGTGAAGCAAATGGGACGAGGATGGGCCTCTTGACGAGGCCGGTTGCAAAACTCGATAAGGAACCCTTGCACGGTTTGAAGAACCCAGGCGTCTGAGGTTATGGCAAGCCAAACGTCCAGGAAACCTGCCAACCGACCCCCAATGTGGACCAAAGAAGACGGTATAACACTTACGGTTGAATTTCTGCCTCCGGAATTATTCCTGAAGCCTCCTCGGCCCCTGAAACGCTGACCCCGGGTGGGGTAGAAGTTGTTGTAGTTGGCGCTAGTATTGGCAGTAATAAAGAAAACATCATTTGTAATTTAAATTTCACATGACATGTTAATGGCACTGAGTTTAGTTTTGTGCTTTCTGTGTTCCGGCAGGAGGCTGTTTGAAGAAAGTGTTTGATTTTCATCTTTCCCCTGAAGAAGGGTTGTACCCGAAATGCATTGGGGTTTGAAAGCTTCAGGAGAGATGTATACTTCATAGCATTAGATTTCTTGTATCATATTCCAATTCAGATGGAAATGAAAATATTGTTTTGATGTGCAAAAGCCTTGAATTTTGTTTTACCTGTTTGAACTGTAAATACAAACCAATGGTTTACTCATGGTTTTGACTTCATGAAATTTTTCTGTACTGTTTGTTAAGAATTTGCTAATATTGTTGAAACCTATCAGGTTCGTTTTGATGTGCGCTTCGTTTGAGCACGGAGGGTTCTCCGTGCCCAAAACTTGTGATTACAATATTGAGAAAAAAAAAACTTGTTTTCAGTCAATGCAGACTGTTTCATTACCATCAATGACCCATTCTTTTTATTATTCAACGACATCCATATTTTGGAGCACAAGGCAGAAACACAGAGAGTAACCTTTTGCCAGTCCCTATCACATCTAATTCTCTAATTTACATGATGGACACATATTGTCCCCAGATTCATAAGCTCTTGTATAATCAACAAAACAGGTGAATCCATAATAAAACCTCTTAGCAATAAGGGATTAACACCTTATGTTATACTCTTCACAATGTACAAAACACTTTAGATATGTGCAGCAAATACTTTAAACAAATTGATAAGTACCAGCATTAGTTGGTATGCTAATGGATTATCATATGGATGTTTTTACAACCTGATTCCACTAGCACCTGCTACTACTATATAGAGAAGCGGCATTGTTGACGCAAGGGTCCAGTAGGTAGTGATGAAGGCTTTGCCAAAGGTGCAGAAGGAAACGTCATGCCAATAAGGAAGTACTATTGATATTGTAACATTGGCATAGTTCTCTGCTTGTTCCCTTGATAGTTCAGATCATCACCTTTGAAAAAGTGGCCAACCTAACAATATACATAGGAGCAGAGTCATACAAATCATAAAACCCACAGGGATAGCATTACATATATTCAGTCTCAAACACTTGGAGTGTTAGACATGTATCTAGGGAGAGTCATGAAAATTCACTCATAACATGTGGCTGGCTATGCCCCCGTCTGCACCTCCCAATGGCAAAACCATGAAAAATGACTGACTGTTACCTTGTGTTGGATCGATCCCTGTGCTCTCTCTTTGGTAAGTGATTGACCTAGAGGATGCGGCAGAGGCACAATATGGGGAAGGTGGAAGCGAAGTGCAGACTGAAGGCCAGTGATTACCTTGTACATGAAACCAACACGTAGGATAGACAACCTGCTGTAGCTTATGAGCAATATTTAATCATTAGTCTTTTACCCAGAAGTATGTGCCAGCGTCGCACATGCTTCTTTAGGGCCTCGAGCTCCTGTTCATAGGTGCCATTATTTTGATTTGATTATGTGTGATATCTCCAAATTCTTAATGTAGTTAGTTATGTGTGACATTTCAGCAACTTATGTGTGACACTTTGAGTGACACATTAGCACATGTAAAACACAGCAGTTATGAATATGTAATGCAATCAATTTCAGAAAAATCTCTTTGTGCAAAATAAATGGCCTTAAAACCCAGCAATGATCCTTAAGAACACAGGCATGACTATTGGAAGTTCTTAGACCGTTTGGCCTATTCCCTGTGGTGGAGGGAGGCCATCTGTCTCTTCGCTGATGCACGTATCTAAAACACTGCAAGTTACAGAGTAAACTAGCTACATATTCAGAGAATCAATGTTGTTAAGCACCATAAAACGTAAAAATCTTAGAGCTACTGAATGTCTTACCTTAACAATAAGAAAAGAATAGCACTGCATTGGCAAAATATTAAATACATACACATCCTCATCCTGAGCTTAGAAACAGTCAAAAAGTGAGGCTTAAAGTTACAACTACACCTAACAACCAGCCACACAAACATAAGTTAATATTTGTCAACAACCATAGGCAAAAAAAGAACAAAATAATTATGCTACACAACCTGTAGTGAAGACAGGGTTCTGCTTGCACACACTGCTATGTTAGCATAAGCGTATTAGAAGTTTAAATGCCATTTTGCCATTTGGCCACTTTTGCACATGACACTAAGTGTAACTGTTATTGTAAATTAAACTGCTTGCTTATCTTCACATGAGAACGGTCTATTTTTCACATCCCTAGACTTACACCGTGACCTTAATCTGTACACTGTGTGCAGAAGTCTTCAAGGTCATAATAACAATGTATGCTGTTGATTCAGGTTGATCGTCCCACGCTCTAGACACAACACACACCCAGCTGCAAATATCTGAAACTCGGGTGCCTTTACTATTGCATTGCATGCATGCTGCGGGCACTTGGAGAAAACCTTTCCATCTATAGAGAGCGTTGCTGATCCTGTGATGTGATTCACCTCAGCTGATCTTGGAGGTATTGGGTTCCCCATTCAAACCTAGAGACCTTCTATTATTATAAAACTAGCTTCTAGCCAGGGGAGGGTGGTACACAAGGCGTTATAAGACCTGTTTCCACTATCATTATAACATGATTTCTCCCTTTGTGTTTTATGGAATTGTAACAATGCTGATTGTTTTATTTCTAATCATTTGCCTGCTTATGTTAGCCAATATACTGCATCTTAGAGTCAGTAGTTAAAAATGTTTATTTTAAACTTTTCCGTGTACCCTAAGTCGCTTTTTCTGGGTTGTCTAATAATTGGTAGCTTCGCTGTAGTACGGAGAATGAATGAGACACTGATGCTAGTCGGATAGGGGTTCTGGGTACTGAGGTGAGTTTTTTGGTACACCACAATTCACTGAGGTCCTGGTTTCCTGTGCATAGTTCTGTGCATGAGCAGAATCCCCGCAACATGGCGCACCTAACGTTTGGTCTTGTATTCAAGACGCTTTAGTAGTGCTTATATTTGTCCACAACACCTTCACTCCTGTTTCCGGTTGACAGAAGTGACGGATTAACCTACCTATATGGATAAATTATAGGTTAATTCAAGCTTGACAATTAAAAAGGTTTGGGTTTTGGATTACTACCCTTTTTGTGCTACACTGTTTTTCTTCACTGTGTTCTTATGGGTGACATTAATATAGCACTGCATAGTAGCGGAGCGCTCCGGCGTCATCGGACGCAGTTAGTGGTGCCCGACGATGGTATGTCTGTAATCTTTGTGGTGAGTGCCGATGCAGCGTTCCCCTTTGAGCTTTTCTACTCTTGGGTTACGTTTCCTGCAGTTGATGCGGATGATAACACATTCCATTCTTACACTCCCACCGCGAAACCTGCGAATTACACACCATACAGGACTCAGGAGATTCCGATTTCTGCTTGGCAGCATCGTATTTGGTTTAATGACGCCCTCCCCCACACTGTAATTCCGGTTTGGCTGGGTCCCTAGTCTATCCCTGGGACCACTTGGCCAGTCTTGGCCGGGTTCACACCACACCCACGTTATTTGCAAGCCCCCGTGGATGACGTACGTCAGCTACATACAGCCTTGATAGCGGTATAGAGTGCTTTAGTGCAATACGTCTCACGCAACCTCCAGGTGGGGGCACCTGGGGTTGCGATGCAACCAGCTGGACCGGCCGGGATTTCTATTAGTCCTGTCATGGTTAATTCGGTAATGGGCAAGTGCCCCCAGAATAAGCATGATATGCCTTATTGGCTTGCTGAGAAATTTGACCAGCTGGAAGCAGTATTTCCTAATACGACTCCTGTAGAAACACACAGGATTCTCACGATTAGTTTGCAGAAAGACTTACTTCACGAGTTAACGGATTGTGAGGACTGGGGTAAAGTATTTGCAGCAGTCTATGTGAAGTGCTTCGGTATACCGCCTATGGCTGTCCTGCCCTCTGCGATCAAGCGTGTTCAGGATGAGCACGGTCCAGAGGCGGCGGTCGAGTTGGGAATGAGGCTTGTCGGCGTGTTTGACGTAGTTGCTGATCTCATCCTTGCTAACGTCAAGGGAGAGGCGGTTAACTTTCAAGTGTCGAATGAGATGCGCTTTCTCGCTGACGTCGATAAACCCCGGCAGTTACCAAAGATTATTGCGGAGGTTTATAAGACCATTAACCACAATAGTTTGGGTGTTAAGCCTTTTGCTAAAATAGCAGCACAACCGCAAACTCAGACGGCTAAGTCTACTAAAGATGACCGTCCAGTTTTTCCTAAACAAAATTGGAAAAATAAGAAACAGGGGAAGCAGCAACAGAAACAAGGGTCGCGTCCTGCATCACCAATACCAGTGTCTACTAAACGCACATATGAATTGCTTGATCGTGCGAGAATTAGGTCTCCTGATAGATTTCAGGTTCCTGATCAACATTCTCCTCGTTCTTCACAAGAAACATCGGTCTCACAAGCCGGTGGAGGAAAACGCAGCAGAGGTCGGGGTGCCCCGCAAGGACATGAGCAGCCCCGCCCGGCTGATGGAAAAGGCAAGCAAGATGACTTTCCACGTCAACGCCCTCCGTTTCAGAAAAAGAAAGTTGCTGCATTAACCGCAAGGTATGCCACAGATAGTGAGAACACAGCTTCGGAACCTGACATGGGCGCTAACGCTGCTAGACAGCGCAGCGGAGGTTACAATAGTGTGGCAAGCACTGCGTCCGTATCTGAAGGCGACAGCAGCTGACACTTTCATTAGTGTAGAAACTGCTGACACTAGAGCGGCTCCCCCTGACAGACTATATGAAATAGTCCTTTTAATTGAAGGTGACATACAACGTACAATATGAGGGATTTTTGGGGAAAATCTGACCTCTACATATGACATTTTGTTAGCGGAGGCGGACTGGCCTCCACCGTTCGTTTTGGCCGCTCCTAGAGGTGAGGAGGTAATCCTCCCTAGTTTGGCACATACTGTGCCAAAGGAGCAGGCGCAGAGCTTTGCTGAAGAGTGGGCTCAGGTGCTTGCAACGGCGTTATACTGTACTCAGGTCGGTTGGGATAAACTCTCGCCCAGGCATGAGATTCCATTGCGGTCAATGCCACAGCCACAACCCCAATATCCCATGCGGCGAGAAGCAAAAGCTCCCGTTGCCGAAATCCTTGACCAATTGGAATATCAAGGCGTAATTGAAACGTGTGTCACCCATGAATAATCCTCTATTCACTGTGACCAAACCTGAGGGGTCGTACCGCCTAGTTTTGGATTATTGACATTTGAACTCTCATTGTCGTACGTGTGCGGTACAGAATACCCACAGTTCAGCCCTGGTCGATAGTCTTGTGTGAAAAAGGTTAAAGACCACACTTGACATTTCTAATGGCTTTTATAGTCATAACCTGTCCTCTATTAGTAGTCAAGGGATAGCCTTTACTTCCGGCAGCAAACAAAATCAGTTTAAAAGATTAGCCATGGGCTATAAAAACAGCCCAGGTGTCTTTGCCGCACGTGTCGTCTCTCTCTTAAAGAGCATTGACCCTGATGCGTACTTGTATGTTGATGATATTTATCTCACAGACGACGAATTATGGCCACATCTGTGTCGCATTGGCCGCATCGTCATGTTTGCGGACTTCGGTTACAAATTTAACTTTGCGAAATCACACATTGCAGAGTACACAGTGTCGTTTTTGAGCTATGAGCTCAACAACGAAGGACGAGGTTTAGCACCTCACTTCCTGGAGAAATGCGCATGTTTGCGCGCTTCAACAACTCTGAAAAAATTACAATCTTTGCTGGGTTTTTTGAATTTCCGGCGTACTTATATTCCCGATTATGCCCAACGTATCAAGCAGCTATATGCCTTGATACAACCTACTTTTACCAAATCTTGCTGGTTTCCTGAACACTCAGATATACTGCAATTTCTGCAGGCTGATCTTTTTGCATCTAAATACTTGCTGACACATGACAAGCACACAAACCTGGTAATAAGAATTGTGCAAAAAAAGAACAAAATAATTATGCTACACAACCAGCTGGTTAGAAATAACACTCTCACTCCTAACACAAAGGATACATTGCAGGATATTTCTCAGGAACAATGCATTTCAATCCCGACTCAACCACTAACTAATACAGTGAACATCATGGGCACAGCACCTTGCACCACACAACTTTTGTGCACATGTAATTAGTCAAGCCATTCACAGGCCTATCTTTTGTTGAGTGTCATTTAATAGAGACTCAAAACGTGTCCAGTACATTAGCAAGCGAAAAGGCATGTGCCTAAAAGACTGGGATATATAGCTAGCCTGAGTTACTGAGCGTTGCATTAAAGATACCAGTAATGTTTTCAAGTCATGGTGCGTACAAACCAGGCACCTCCCACAAATGTCACTTCATGCAGCATTCATTGATTTTTCTGTACCAATGGCAGGATGCAAGTTCAAAGAAGAACCCCTCTGTTAACTAAATGGGACAGACAGGGACTCTCTGCATATAGGTGGAATCACTGCTCTGTGAAAATAAATGTTCAGCTCTTTCTAAACGTACATGTCATAGACAGAAGTATGCAAAATCACACAACATGAAAAGAAAGCAAGGATGCTTGTGATATGCATAAAGACTATTACAGGTTTTTTTACTTAAATGGCAACATTTGGGTTAATGCAGGTAATGGTCAAAATAAGCGCGGCAGCAGAATCGGTCTTCCCTAAAATGTGACACGACCAGTTTGCTTATCGTGTTTAATATCTAAAACTGCACCGTATGGGAGCTGTAGCAGCACTGGCAGATACGGGCATGGCTGGTAAGCTCGAATGTCATGTGACGCCTGTGTCTTCGCAGAAGCCATCCCGGAATGGGGCCTCAGGGGCTGGCGCCATAACCGATGCGGAGCCCTGTAAGGATCCGGTTCTGGGTGCCCTAGAACACCTAGAAGCAGAACATGGTAGGCCCCGCGCCCCCTCACGGGTGCCAGAGTGGCGCCAGGCCCCCGTCCAATGGTGAGGCCTGGAGAGATACAAACCCCCAAATGGGGGAGCAACAACAGCAAGGCGGTAAAGTATGGGGGGATATAAGCCGCCACTACCCCAGGCAGCTCCTATCATCGTGGGGAATTCTTGTGGCTTAACGGTGATCTGACGTAGAGACGCGAAGCTCTGCTGGTCGGGGTATCCACCCAAAGTCCGGGTACAGGAGTATCTACGGGAAGCGCCTTGTTCTGGTGAGCAGCAGCACTGTGATCGGGTGCCTTCCCTGCTCTGCGCACCATTACTCCCGTTTCAGGCGCTGACTCTAGTGAGCTTGTTCTAAGCCGGTGTGGGATCCGGCGCTCAGAAGCATCGACGGCAGGCAGCCGGCCATCTGGGATTTCGTGGCGGTAGGAGCGTGGAGTGCAGCGATCGCCCTTTATGTCCCCGTGGGCCCCCACCTTTCATTCGGAAAGGCAACAGCGTGTGCAGCCCTGATGAACCACCTTGCCCCATTCTTGTTGGGGGCCTGCCTCCTCCTGCCCAATCACTCTTCGAATCGGGGTGAAGGAGCTCCTCAGCCGAGAGCCACCTGGCCAGCCCCAGAAGTCGGAGCATTTTCGGTAATTCCACGCGGTGCGGGGGAGGCTGGGGAGCGAGCCGATCGGGCCGCCAGGATCATCACCAGCCTCAATCGGGAGCTGCTGCGTGGTCTGTGGCTGCACAGCTCCGGGCGAGGTCACGTTCGGGCCCGCCCACAGGATGCTTCCGGGTGTCAACATTGTAGAAGTTTTCCAGCCCCTCCCAGCGCTCTCGAGCCACAGGTTCTGAACGCCTAGGTGCGTTGAATACGCGGCGACCAAAGTACTGTCTAAATGAACAATAAAGTCGAGGCTTTTCTAGAAGGATCCGTTAGCAAAAAAATAGGGGAAAAAGAGTAGAACTCTCTACAAGCACTCTAGCAAGTGCCTCACCCAAAAAATAAAAGAAGGTAAAAAGTGAAACAACTGTGGATATAGCAACCAAAGAACCAATATCCAGCAGGCTGCAGGAGCAGTAGTTCAAGGAGTGCACGCAGCCAGAAAAATAAGTTCATCAGCCAAAAGCCAAAAAAAAGCAACGTTGAGTTTGGGCATGAGGAGGGCGGCAGCACCCCACTCAGAGGCACGCTCCATGGAAGGGCAAGGCACAGGCAGGCAGCCAGAGGATTTAAGTGAGCTACTAAAAACATACGGGCTGCATCGGAAGTCCATGGGACCAGCTGGCTGCAGTCACACTTGGGCCACGGCGAGGGAGAAGGCACAAGTAACCAAACAACGGGGGACGCTGCTGCGCCAGCACCCAAGAGAAGACAGGGGGCTGCGCCAAAACCACCCCAGTCAAGGGCACCCAGGAGAGGAACCCAGACGAAAGACCTGCCGCCTGTAGCCAACCCGGCAGCAGTAGAAGCCTACAGCGACACCAGCATCGCAGCAACAAGGGGTGAGCATATTAATGCAAATGTACAGGAATGCTTGAAGTCAATGGCACTCCGTTTCTCAAGGGGGTGGGGTCACAGGGGGCTGAGAACACAGGGTCGCAAGCTACAGAGGGAGTGTCGGGGCTACCCTGGCACTTGATAGCCCGGGCTGCACGCACCAAGAACGCTTGCAAGGGCAGGCCTCACCAGGGGTACGGGGGAGCTAGGATCCCCCTTAGCGGCATGGGGTGGCACAAGCGCACCAAGCGACCCAGCTAGAATGGTTTCTGCTCCAGAAGCTTACACCAGACCCTCGCCAGGTCCGGCATCAATGACCACAAGGGCCACAGGTTTAGCAAGTCTTATCCCCTTGGCGGTGAAAGAGAGGATATGGAGGAAAGAATTTATTGACATCTGGTCACTGCTAGAGATAATTAGAGGGGTTGAACCTGACAGTTTGCGACAAAAAGGACGAGGATAGAAGGGAAAGGAGAGGGGACAGGAAGAAAAGGAATTTTGATAACTGGCTAGACGCATTTAGAATAATGCCATGAATAATAGTGTAAAAATTCCGGCGCTGCGCAGCAGACCTATGGTTTTATGAGGCCAACATCCACGGGGCACAAAGGCAGTTCCCAGGGGACCCATGGTTGGAATACGACAAAGGTTTCAGGTTAAAGATGCAGACACACCTAGAAATGGAATGAAATGAACAAGATGTGTATGGCTTTATACATAAAATGATGGTAGCGAAAGAAGTGAAAACTTGGGCGGGGAAGAGTGAGCAGCCCTTTTGGGGGTCCTTCTACAAAGGAAAGGGCAAGTTCTTTCATAGGCTCAAACAATTCAACACACGGAAACCCCCACCCCCCCACCAGCGGGCCGGCGGCAATCTGCTGGAAATACGACGCCAATGAGTGCACTTGGGCTTCCTCATGCAAATTCCAACACATATGTTCTGTGTGTGGGGGTGGGTACCCGGTGGCAGGATGCCGACGCAAGAAAGAGCATAAAGGGGGCAAGAAAGCGAAGAAAAGAAAACCGTGACATAATCAAAAATGATTTGAGGGGCGAGGTAAGGGAACATTTGGAGCTGCCCCTAACGGACGAAGAGTTGGGCACTGCTTTGGGAGAGCTTATCTCTGGGAAGGCGCCGGGGCCCAATGGGTTTCCCAGTGAATTTTTTAAATGCTACTTTTTGCAGTTGGGTCCTCAATACCGATCGGTAGTGGAGAAGGCACGAGAGCGGGGCTCTCTTCCTCCAGACTGGAGACATGCGGAAGTGGTCGTCTTTTACAAGCCAGGCAGACCCCCAGATCAACATGCATCATATCGTCCCATCTCTCTCCTAAACTTGGAGGCTAAAATCCTGGCTAAGGCCCTGGCGAAACGTTTTTTACCCCGTATTACTGCCCTGGTCCACCCTGACCAGGCTGGATTTATGCCTCAGAGGGCGACCAGGCATAACATCAGGCGGGCCCATGTGGCAGTGGCGGCTATTCAGCAGCTGGGTGAACCAGCGGCGTTATTATTGGCTGACATGGATAGGGCATTTGATTCCCTTAGCTGGGTGTATTTATTTGCATTATTACAGAGACTTAACCTTGGACTGCGATTTCTTTCCTACTTACCTCTCCTATACACCGACCTAACAGCGTTGGTGCGGGTAGCAGGTGCGACATCATCCACGTTTTTTATCAGGCGGGGTACGAGACAGGGCTGCCCCCTTTCCCCTTATTTATTTGCCCTGGCTATGGAGACTCTGGCTGCATGGGTGCGAATAGATGCACAGGTACGGGGCTTTGAATGGGCGCAGGGACTGTCAGACAGGATTGCATTATATGCGGACGACGTCCTTTTCTTTCTTACGAATGTGGACAGGATGGGGCCACGATTACTGTGCATTATGCAGATTTTTGGTGAGACATCCGGAGTGTATATGAATCCCCGTAAGTCTACGTTGTGGATTCTTGAAGATCGGACAGGCGTGGGTTCGTGGGTCTCGTTGGTCCAATTGGCAACCAGGGAGTTGAAATATCTTGGTGTGTTCATGTTGGATGTGCCCGCTGTCTCCTGGGAGCGCAACCTGTTCCCGGTGTGGGAACGAGTGCACGACAATCTTAAGTCCTGGTCCCGTATGCCCCTGTCTATATATGGAAGATTGGCTATATTTAAGATGGTGGCGCTTCCCCGGCTCCTATACCAACTACAGAATCACCCTTACCAGATTCCACCCCGATGGTTCCAACAAGTAAATGCAGATCTCGGGCAGTTCCTATGGGAGGGGGGTAAGGTGCGTGTGGCCCTTCGGATGTGTTTTTTGTAAACTTATTGCGGGGGGCTAGCGTCCTCTGACATTCACTCGTACTATCAGGCCTCACATCTGCTAGTCTTAAATTAATGGTGGTATGGCATTAGAGAAGATCCGGCATACGCGGTTAAGCGACGACTCATGGGAGACCACTCGCTACATACAATCCTATATTCAGCACCACTACGGAGCACGCTGACGTCAGCAACAAGGGTCGTGTTTCAGGTCTAAAGGCAGGCGATGCAAAGGATGGGGTGGTGGAATACGCTAACACGGGAAACTCCCCTCTGGAATAATTGGCGCTTTCCGCATTTGGCGGCCCTGCAGGGCTTTCGCGGTGTGGGATAACGTAGGCATTTCGGTCTTGGGTGATGTCATGAAGGGACTGGCACTCAAATCCTTTCAGGACCTCCAGAAGGAATTCCACATGCCGCAGTTCCAATTCTATTGGTACCTTCAATTCGGCACGCTTTGTCCCCTAGCTTAGAGGGATTAGAGTCCTTGCCAGAGTTCAGCCCACTGGAGGCGAAAGATTTTATGGGGGACCTACAGGAACACAACATTTCCATGATTAATCAGTCCCTAGTTACCCATAGCTCCCCCACGCTACAGAAACTTCGAGGGGATTGGGAGGGCGATGTGGGTCCGTTGGATGAAGAGGACTGGACAGAGGCCTTAGCTGCTCCACGCGGGGCGGCCATAGCAACACGACTTTGCCTCGTCCAGTTTAAGTATCTGCATAGGGTCTACTTTACACGGGTACGTTTGTGGAGGGCGGGCTGATTGCTTCTCCTGTGTGCCTTCGATGCAATCGGGAGGAGGGTACACTAATACACACTATCTGGCACTGTCTCTCCTTAGATCGTTTCTGGAGGGGGGTTGTCACCTGTCTATCGGAGGTACTGGGTTGGGATCTTCCCTACTCGCCGAAGCTTGCTCTGCTACATGTCATTGAAGGGATAGGAGGCAACATCTATAAACGACACCTAATGCAATTGGGCTTTACCCTGGCGAAAAGGGACATAGTTAGCGCGTGGAAGGCACCGAGGGCCCCTTCAGTTGCTACGTGGAACAATGGTCTAGACTTTTGTATGGGCCGTCTTCATTGCCAGGGGGTGCCCGCACAAACACGCAAAGATTTGGAAATAGTGGTCGGGCTATTGTGGACTGCTTTTAGAACTGGCCTCGTTGGCAGGGGACCACACCCTGAGGTGACTCTTATATTAATAATGGGAACCGGGGGATACCGTGCGATGGGATGTTCTGATGGGCGAACCCTTTTTTTCTATCCAAATGATCCAGTCAGGTCGTGGGTGCATAGTGCGATCAGGGGAGTGGGAGGTTAGGGCTGGGGGGGGGGGGGGGGGGGGGGGGGGGAGTTGGATTTTCTTTGTATTGCCATTTTATCTCCTGTGCTCTAAATTGAAAATGTCAATATTCTATGATCGGATTGTGCAGTTGTCTCTGGGGTACAGAGCCCTGCAATATTAGTGCAAGGGTTTGAGGAGGGGTTCATCATACCATTTGATGGCCCCCTTCCCCTAGACGGCACAAACAACCTAAAATGGGCACTACAACACCCAGATGTGGTCGGCAAAAACCTAGAAAAAAAAGAAAACCTTGGGTAGGATAGAGGGCCCCTTGCCACCACACTTGCAGGAGGGGATGGTAATCTCACCACTGGGGGTAGTCCCGAAAAAGGAGCCAGGACAGTTCAGACTAATCCACCATCTATCTTTCCCGGAGGGGACGTCAGTAAACGACGGGATCAGTGCAGAAGCCTGCTCAGTAGGATACGCTGCAGTCGACGGTCCCATCGACCTAGTACGGTCGGCTAGCCAAGGTGCTCTCATGGCCAAAGCGGACATTGAGTCGGCTTTCCGCCTCCTGCCGGTACATCTGTCAAGTTTTCACCTCTTGGGTTTCCAGTAGGAGGGGGCTCTATACATCGATAAAGCAATGCCTATGGGGTGAGCAGTGTCCTGCGCATATTTCGAGCAGTGCAGTACCTTCCTAGAATGGGCCCTCCATGACAGGCACCCCGCGGGGGAAAACTCCACTACCTAAATGACGTTCTGTTCACGGGCCCTGCCGGGTCAGCAGAATGCAGTGACACACTGGCGGCGTTCCAGGAGTTAGCTGGGGAGTTAGGGATCCCGCTGGTGGTGGAGAAGACTGTAGGTCCCGCTACAAAGATCACATTTCTTGGGATAGAGCTAGATTCGGTTGCAGGAACAGCCAGATTACCAGAGGAGAAAGTGAGAGATTTTAGGGAAGAATTTAGGGGCCTCTGCGGCCGCAACAAGGCAACCCCTGTGACCTCCAACGGTTGATTGGCAAAGTCAACTTCGCTGCTAGGGTTATCCCCGCAGGTGGGGTTTTCGCCAGGTGCTTAACCTACATAACAGCAGGGCTCACACACTAACACCACCACGTCCGGCTTGGAGCAGGGGTCAAACAGGACCTGCTCATAGGACACATTCTTGACTGAGTTTAACTGTGTCCTAATCTGGAGAGAAGGCTAGGTGACAGCCAGGCACATAGCCCCATTCACATACGCTTCAGGTAGCGCAGGCTTTGGGGCAATCCTGGGTGATAAATGGTGTGCAGGCCAATGGCCACGCAGGTGGCACAGACAGGGCATCACCAGCAACATTACATTCCTGGAACTATTCCCCATAATAGTGGCCCTAACCGTCTGGAAGCAGGAGCTGAGGAACATGAAACTGACGCTGAGGTCGGACAATAAAGGAGTGGTGCAGGCAATCAATAGGGGATCAGCAAGATGACTTGACACGCTAAGACTAATGTGGCAATTGGTTAAATTGCAGCTGGAGGGGAACGTAGACTTTAAGGCCCGTCATGTACCAGGGGTGGAGAATGCAGCAGCGGATGCCCTATCAAGAGCACAGATGAGCAGGTTCAGGGAATTGGCCCCCGGAGCGGACAAAGTAATGACCCCCTTCTCAGAACAGCTGTGGGGCCTGGCAGGATAGACTTATCAGTGCTAGTGAATCAAGCCCTTGCCCCGGAGACCGCCAGGCACTACAAAAAATTAACAGTGACAGAAATGCAGATAGGAGGGATCCAGACACTGGAGAACATGGGCGAAACACGAAGAGCAGTCGAGCTGAAGCAGGACTACCCACAGCGGCATTTGGCTACCACTCTTTTAGGATTGGTGCAGCAACATCAGCGGCACAGCACGGCATGACCGAAGCAGGGATACAATCAGTAAGCAGATAGCGGTCCCGGGCATACAAGACCTACATCAGACCGTTACTAAGGAGCCCCCCCAGCTGGACAGCAATGGGGGATGAGCGCAGCCACCATCACAAGAGACAGTTTGACATTTGTGACCACTGTTTCAGCAGGAAAGCACCCCCGCCTTGTGTGGGTAGTGGGCCACTCGTTTGTGTCCAGGATACAGACCTGGTGGCAGCGAGGGGCCACAGACTGAAAGGAATACCAGTAAGCACATGCATCCGCTGGCTGGGGCAACCAGGGATGAGATGGAATCAGCTACCAGCAGCCCTCAAAAACCTGCAGGCGGACACAGACTGGCACACGGACATTCTGATAATACACTTTGGGGGTAAAGACCTTGAACAGAGGGGAAGGAAGGCCCTCCTTCAGGACATCCAAGTGCTTTGAGAGTACGACCATTATTCGGTCAGAGGTGATCAGTAGAATACTATAGCAGGGAGCCGAGTCACACAAGGCAGTTGATAACTCAAGGAGGAAACTGAACATTGCAGTTATTAAATTTTGCAAGACAAACGGCCTGGAAAGCATCAGGCATGGGCTCATCCACCCGGGCCGTCCAGAACTGTATGGGCATGATGGGGTGCATCTATCTGAAGAAGGGATGCGTGTCTTCTGGGATAACCTGTGGGGAGCAATGGTCTTTGCAGGTTGCAAGAAAAAAAAATGAATGAGGCGATTGGGGGAGCCGCAGGAAGACGTGGGCCTACCTGGCGGCGTGGCAGAGAAGTAATGGTACAATGGTTGGTTATGGAATACACCGACAGGGCAGTGTGTAGGAGGAAGGCCACTCACTTTGGGATGCTGCACGGCAGGGTGAGTTGGCCAAACAAAAGAGGGGGTAGCAAACGGAGACGACACTCACAGCCCAGACCCTGCAGAACGGCATGGCACAAATGAGACGACGCGTTAGCGAGTTGGGGCCTAACTCTGGGGGAGAAGGTACCCCCCACATGCAAAGGGCATGGATACCAACCAAACGATTGTCCCAGAAGGGACAAGATAAGAGAGAGGACTACAAGGAACTAACCAAAGAACTTTCGGTGCCATTTACGAACTGGTGATGTGCATACAATGTACCGTAAAATAATATGTATTACATGCTGAGGACATGATTTATGACACAAAATATGACAGTAAATGATAATTTATGACCAGGGGTCATACAAATTATGACCGAAGTGTATGTATATGATCCTAATAAACTGCGGCCAACAACAACCACTATAACCACAACGCATGTTGGCTGTTTATTAGAGAACAAAAGGTTTGTTTGTTTATGGTGCATGTATACTGGAATGGGCACACTGCGGGGGTTATCGCAGAGGCCGCCCCCGAAGGGAGCCTTGGGGGCCGGCGTCATAACCGACGCCGAGCCCTGTAAGGATCCGGTTCTGGGCACACTAGAGCACCTAGAAGCAGAACGTTGGTTTGTTTATGGTACATGTATACTGGAATGGCCACAGTGCGGGGGTTATCGCCTACAGCAACTTGTGTCCTTTAACTTACAGTTCAGTTTTTAACAACGTAAAAGTGAGTTCAAAATCTGAGCATGCAAACCGCCGCTGGCTTAAAAGTTAGAACACGCTGACCGAGAAGCTCACTGCATGGGGCCACTTGGCAGCAACGGAAAACAAGCATTAGCAATGCAATATGTCTCACATTACTGAAAGTTTGAGCTATTGGAGTTGCATTATTATTTGCAAATTTCCAAATAAACAAATGCTTGTTTATTTGGATCTCTCTCTGGTGCAACAACCATTGAACTGCTGTGGCATACAGTGACTTCTGTTCATAATCGTCAAAAATTTGTGATTCTTAATAATTGTATTTTTGTTTCAAAATCTTTTTATTTATTTTAAACAAAAACACAGTAAATGTAATTGCACTGAGCACAGTTCGTAAGCCAAGAGTTACAGATCTTGCAAGAAATACACAGCATATTCACAAGATCTCAGTATGACTTGTTCCCTTCAATCATATCCCTACTATGTTAATCCAGAGAATGCAAGGCCAACAATAACAGGGTTTGCATATTTTCAGGAAGTGCCTATGATTAGTGCTTGAGCACCCTTATAGGGCGCATAACTTCCAGACAAAACAAAACATAAACATTAAAACCATAGCATGGTGACATATACTAAAAAACATTTAGTCGGGGACTGGGGGTAGCCGGGGTCGACCATCGCCTAACGAGTCCGGCATGTCCCTGTACCCCACACATTGCGCCCTATATAGCAGTGCAGCAACCCCGTCAGACGTATCATGGGGTTTGGGAGATCCCAACTGCATGTAGAATCAAAGATGATATCTGGCCTATCATACCTTGAAAGAGGTGGAGGGCTCTCAGTCTAGGGCCACAAGAAAACAGGGGTAAACCCTTCCTTGTGTCTTCTACTATGTATGTCATTCGCTCAAGGACCAACGCCCGCCACAGCCTAGCGTGCCATTGCGTGAGGGAAAGGGCCTCAGGTCTTTTCCAAGCTGCAGCTATTGCCATTTTGGCTGCTCCCAGGCAAAGCCACATTATGGAGAGATTCCCTTGTGTTTGATATTTCAGACCGGGGTCCCATATCCCGAGTAGGGTGTGCTCTATGGTGTCTGGAATTGAGTAGCCTAGAGTCAATTTTATTTGAGATTATTTCTTCCCACTTCAACATTTAGCTGAAGTGTTAGGGAATATTTTGTGGAGTTTCTGGGGATGGAGTTACCATTCAAACATAATTTTATAGTGGGCCTCTCTTAAAAACATAGAGCGGTTGTATTTAGTAATATCTCTATACAGGGAACCCCATTGCTTCGCCTCTAAGGGGGCGGTAAGGATAGCGTCCCAAAATGTTCGATGCTGTCGGCCCACCGCCTGGATAAGGGCGTATAAGAATTAAATGCAGCTTCTAGATGTGATGCGTGACTGTACAAACTTCTCAATTGAAAGCCGGTCTCTGATTGCGGCTGCCCGCATCCGAGGCTGTTGCACCCAATGCTTGAGCTGTAAATAGTGATAGACTTCTGTGGGTGGCAGCTTAAACAGCACTACACATTCTACGAAGGTAAGTAGCTCTCTCCTCTTGTAGAGGTCAGATATCATGAGGCAACCTCCTGTCAGCCACTTATCAAAGGGTCCATCCTGGAATGCCGAGGGGAAGGCTGGATTGAAGTGGATGGGGGTATAGGGAGATTGAAATGTCGTCAGAGGCAGGTTCCTAGTGATGCTGTCTCATACTTGAAGGGTAGTGGACATGGGAGTACTAAGGTAAGTATTAGGTGGCCTGTCCCATTTCTATTTCCATGGAAGGTCCCATATGGTTCTGCCTGTTATTTGCCGGTCCATATGGAGCCAATGCTTCTCGGAGGCTTTAAGGGACCACTCGGTCAGCACCTGTAGTTGGGCAGCTCTGTAATACCCATGGTAGTCGGGGAGGGCCAGCCACCCTTCCAGGCGCGGTCTAGTTAGTAGTCGTTGGGATAAGCAAGCCCTTCCTCCCTGCCAGATAAATTTAGTTGTCAGCTTTTTTAGTTCCACAAAGAGCTCCCTCACAACTGGGATCGGAAGGCCCTGGTAAAGATAAAGTAGCAGGGGAAGGACATTCATCTTGATAGCATTTATTCTGCCTATCCACGAGAGGAATGCCGAACCCCATCTGCTAAAGTCAGACTTAAGCTGTCGCAAAAGGGGAGGGAAGTTAGCTTTATAAAGGTCTGTTAGTTTTGAGGTAATTTTGATGCCCAGATACAAGATTTCTTTACGTACACAGCAGAAGGGGACGTCTCCTCGATCCCAGCCATTATTTCCCGGGACAGCGTCATATTGAGAAGAAAGGATTTACATAGGTTTACTTTGAATCCCGCGGCCTTTTTAAAGAGGCTGAGTTCAGCCTGGATAGTCGGCAGTGAGACCAGTGGGTCGGTAAAAGGGAGCAGGATATCGTCCGCAAATAGAGAGATTTTATGCTTGTCCCTGCCGTATGTTACTCCTCGAATGTTTAGGTTAGCCCTTATCGGCTCCGCCAGTGGCTCAATGCAGAGGGCAAAAGGCAAGGGGGGACAGGACACCCCTGCCTCGTCCCTCGCGAAAGGAATCCGAGGCTGCCCCATTTACCAGGACTCGAGATCTGGGTGAATGATAGTTGGCCTGCACCATTCTTTTTTTTTTTTTTTTTTTTTTTTTTAAAAACCTTTATTTGTGCATATGAAAATAACAAATACGGGCCTACAACCGTCAGGCCGGCCACGATACGGTTAAGCACTGGTACAAACATTACATCCCCTGCGCATCCACGGTCAAGATTAGCAACGAGTCATGAGGTATAAACTGGAGAGATCCTTGACACCAGGGGAAGGAGAAGTGAAGGTTAATTTTAAGGTTTTCAAAATAATTTTATCAGGGAAAAAATCAGTAAAGAATAAGAACCAAGGAGATTCGAGTCCGCAAGATAGCTTCACCACACGGGAGAGCAGCAGCATCATTAAAACGGTCATGGAAGGAAAATCTCAGGCAGTGAGGCGATGCAGCTATATAACAGGATAGTCACATGATTGAATATGCACCCCTCCAGAGCCGCCCCCACTCAATCCACCCCACACCCGGACCCCGAATCGAAACAAGTATAGCGCAGAGACATAAAGGAAAAAGGCCCATAGAACTAAGTAGAAACAGTGAATTACCCCCCCACCCTACACCAATGCGGAGGCTACGGCCTACCCCCCCCCCCGGCATAGTGCCTGTCGCCCAATGAACCCGAAATATAGACAAGAGAGAAAGTAGGAATAGAGTAAAGAAAAATAAGAGAACAGAGAGATAAGTGGGGAGGAGCCTACGTTACCCCAGAGCGCCCGAAACCATCGGCCAACTGTGGCCGCCACACACTGAGAACCCACTACGCCAAAAGCGGTCGTGGGAAGATAAAGTGTCACAACAATTTAAATGAAGGCGGACAAACCGCGACGAGTGCGCACAACATATGCAAACAGTTCCAGTCCCAGTCCAGCCCATCCGTGAAACCATGTCGATATAAATCAGTTTAGCCCTGGCCCGATCGCGGGCTTAAGATTACACCCGCCCCTACATGAAGGCCCCGCACCCCGTGCAGACAAAGACAATATGGCCGCTTGGGAGAGGATGGTGAAGTAGAGTCACAAAATGGCCGCCGACCATCTATTGAGGTCCCCTTGTGCACCACATAAAGTCCAGACCTGGCATGTAAAGTACAGGAGTTCCACAGAAAAGAAGCAGTAGGCCACCGTGAACGGTTCCTCGAGGACGTCAGGTGTCGCTCTGCTGGATACCCTTGCGGGCACGGTGAGGCAGGCAACAACGAAGCAGGCGGCAATGAACGGGGAGACAAAGTATCCGCAATTGAGCTGGAGAGCGATTGATCCTGGGTGCCGGTAAAGCCAGATGCAGGCACCAGTGTAGCACGATCATAAACAGCCATTGCGTCCCCGCAAGAGGACAAAAGCACTGGCAGACCCACTCCTTGTTGGTGACAAACGGGGCGCTCACGACCCGCAGCCGACAGTATGGAGTCAAACCGCTCACTCAGCGCCTGCAAACCAAGACACATTTGTAGACGAAAGTCCCGCAGGGCAGCCAGCACGGAGCCGCATGTCAGCGGAGGCTGCGCCCCCACATCGGTAGCAATCCGGGACGGCACTATGGAGCTGGTGTCTGGTAGAGGGAGGGCGAAGCGGGCAGCGGGCGAGACCGGAGTAGCATCCCCCAGCCGCGAGCAGGCAATCAACGCCATGTTTTCCCGCAGAACGGTACAGTGGCCAGGGGGGAAGTCGTAGGAAGGAGGCAATTCCCCTCCGGTCTGCGCCGCAACAGGGAAAAGCCAACAGTCACTGCCCTTCCCTCGGGATCTCTTTGCAGCCGACTAGGCAATAGAAAAGGGGGGGTCTGCAGCCTCCCACAGCGCGGTCCACAGAACGGGGCAGGAGACCCGCCACACCGGGGCCCACCCTATAGCTCCAGCCCATCAGGTGCGGGGTGCAGGGGGTGTCCGGGCGTCCCTCCCCCGGCTCATCCGGCGACAGTCCGTGGTGTAAGGTGGGACCGGGACCGCGGGGCTCAGATTTACGCTAGCGGGTCCGGTAACTGCGGAGCTTCCAGGGGGGCCGGCCAAGGCCACAATAGAGCAGGGGTCCAATGCGGAGAACAAAAGCACCAAGAACTCCGGCGTCCGGGCGGGCTAAAACTCCGGGAAGGCAGCGGCGCAGTCAGCACACGTTGCACCTCGAAAATCGGCGAGGATAGTAGTCAGGATGATAGTCCGAGGCCAAGGGCCGACGGAGCCGGGCGCTCAAGCGTCTGCTCCGGTCGCCATCTTGGCTCCTCCCCGGCCTGCACCATTCTTATAACGAATCACTAAACCCAAATCGACTCAGTGTCTGCTTTAAAAAAGACCAATCAACGCGGTCGAAAGCCTTCTCGGCGTCTAATGATAGGAGGGCTGCCGTGAAATGCTTTTTCTGCACTTTTTCTATTATGTGTAGGATTCTACATAAGCTATCATGGGTTTGCCACCCCTTGATAAAACCACATTGGTCGGGATGAATTAGTGCGGGTATTACATTTTCTAGGCGTCTGGCCAGTTATTTAGAGTAAAGTTTAGCATCCAAATTTAGAAGGGATATAGGCCTATACGAGGCACACAAATTGGGGTCCTTTCCTGCTTTAGGAATTATAATGATTAGAGCCTCCCCCATAGTGGTCGTTACCTGTTGCATGGCAGCTATTTCATTGAAGAGGTTCTCCAGGTGATGAGTTAACTCGGGTGCAAATGTTCGATAAAATTTGGCGTTTAGCCCGTCGGGACCCGGGGCCTTCCTCAGTTTGAGCACATTTATCGCCTTTAGAGCCTCCTCTATTGAGAGAGGTCCGCTGAGTTTCTCATTGAAAGTGAGGAAAACCTGCGGGTGGTTCAGGGCCTCGTAGTACCCCACCTATTCCTGGGGCAGTAGGGCATCAGCAGTAGAAAGGGTGCGGTTAAAGTTGCTGAAGGCACTACCCTTCCCTACGTCACTAAAATGGGAGACACCAGCTTCACCCACTATTTGTTTGACATACTCTTTTTCGTGTTTCGCCCCGAGATGACGCGCCAACAGTGTGCCTATTTTATTTCCCCCTTCGTAACCCCGAGCCTGTAAGCGTAAGATGGACTTTTCTGCCCTATTGGTATATATGGCCTGAAGTTTCCCCCTCAGTGATGTAACCCTCCGCAGGGTCTGCGCCAATGGGCCCTACCTATGTGCTTTTTCAGCCCCCTTTAGTTCCCCCTCTAGTCCCTCCCCCTTCTGCTGGTTTTTAAGCATAGTGGCAAGGGCAATGCATTTGCCTTTTATAACTGAATTAAAGGCATCCCAATTATTCGCATGTGATGTAGCTGTGGGATCATTCATGTAGAAATTTTCTTTAATCGATCTCCTCAGCTCATCTCGAAGAAGTCTGTCTCTGCTTAGGAAACTGGGAAAGTACCACCTAACATGTTTCGAGTATGGGGCTGGCCAGTTAAATACTATCTCGAAGGGGGCAAGGTCCGAGAGACATATAGGATGAAAGTGGGTTCCAGAGATCGCGTACTAAAGTGCTTGACTGTTAAAGATGTGGTCAATCCTGGAGTAAGTCCAATGGCAGTGAGAAAAGAATGAGTAGTCTTGTGTTGTGGAGTGAAAGCCCCTCCAAGCGTCTATCTGACCCAAGCATTGTATGGAAGCGTAAAGCGATTTGCTGAAGACACCTCCTGCTGATCTGTGAGGGTGTGTAGTATCATGCAGCAGGTCCCATATTTCAATTAAAGTTGCCTAGCAGGATGATATCTCCCGAGGCGAAGCCCTGCAGTGTCTTTAGAAATGTAAGGAGGAAGACCAATTGCCCTGTGTTGGGTGAGTAAACCATGGCTACAGTGCATGGTCTTCCCCCCATGTCCACCCTGACCATCAGGAATCTCCCTGCTTTGTCAGCTTTGGTTGCATGCGGGTGAAAGTGGACCGAGGAGTGGAAAAGCAGAGCCACCCATTCTGCTTTGTGTTGGCAGAGGATCGGAGAATTTGTGGGTAGGCTTTATGTTTCAGGCGCTGTTCTTCACTTTTTTTCAGATGGGTTTCCTGAAGAGCGACTATCTTAATGAGGTGATGATCTGCTAGGTATTTCCATAGGCGTTGCCTCTTATTGGGGGAATTAAGCCGCCTAATATTCCATGTAATGAAATTAACCGCCATTTAACCTTGGGCAGAAGTCATCTCCAATAGAGACAGCCAATAAGTGGCTCGTTGCAGACAACCCCCCCGCAGCCCCCCTCCACAGTGACTCCGTCATAGCCAGAATCTCTTTGAACACTATGATAAAAAACATGAAAAAACAAATACAAAGAGTAACCGTGAGCTGAGAGGACCCTCATCCCAGATGAGTGTTCCACTTTGAATAGCACCGGAGGCGGGCCCACTGCCGCTCTCAGAGCCCCGCTTACATACCTTCTAAGGTGCTTGACGCCTTTCTTATCATCGCCATTTAACTTAGGGCCAGGCATAACAATTACAAAACAGCGTATACTGAGTACATTTCCCTATTAAAGTCTCAGTTCCTCATTTGCCAAACCAAATAGGGAGGGGGGGGGGGGGGGGGGGGGGATGAGTCCCTTCTGTGTCTGCTGTTTCCAGCGCCGTCGTTTCATAATGCTAGTAATAGTAGATCCATGGGAGGAACTGGGTTTAGAATGAGGCAACAGTCCAAAGTCTCCGCCGGGGTCAACCCTTCAACCCTTTGTCTTTTTGCCACCTCGTCAGGTGTCTGCCAAGGGCCCAAGGCCTTACAACAAACAAATGATGGACGGAATGCTGACAATGCAGACATTCTCCCCCAGTCAAGAGATCTGGGTTAAATCCATCGTTCTTTTGCCCACTACGCCACCCCAGTTCAGACATGGCCATATGCAAATCAGTCTTGACCCTGTGCCTCATGGGAACAGTCCAGCCCGAACTGCCAAGCCATGTCTTCCCTGGACCGGAATCAAGCATCCTAGGACCGGTTTCTGGCTATCAGCCGTCATCAGCCAGGATAGCTTGACTCCAGTGGCGTAGTGAGCACGGGTCCCACGTCTGGGAATACCCATCCCACTTAGGGCGAAAAGCGTTACAACAAACAAATGATGGACGGAATGCTGACAATGCAGACATTCTCCCCCAGTCAAGAGATCTGGGTTAAATCCATCGTTCTTTTGCCCACTACGCCACCCCAGTTCAGACATGGCCATATGCAAATCAGTCTTGACCCTGTGCCTCATGGGAACAGTCCAGCCCGAACCGCCAAGCCATGTCTTCCCTGGACCGGAATCAAGCATCCTAGGACCGGTTTCTGGCTATCAGCCGTCATCAGCCAGGATAGCTTGACTCCAGTGGCGTAGTGAGCACGGGTCCCACGTCTGGGAATACCCATCCCACTTAGGGCGAAAAGCGTTACAACAAACAAATGATGGACGGAATGCTGACAATGCAGACATTCTCCCCCAGTCAAGAGATCTGGGTTAAATCCATCGTTCTTTTGCCCACTACGCCACCCCAGTTCAGACATGGCCATATGCAAATCAGTCTTGACCCTGTGCCTCATGGGAACAGTCCAGCCCGAACCGCCAAGCCATGTCTTCCCTGGACCGGAATCAAGCATCCTAGGACCGGTTTCTGGCTATCAGCCGTCATCAGCCAGGATAGCTTGACTCCAGTGGCGTAGTGAGCACGGGTCCCACGTCTGGGAATACCCATCCCACTTAGGGCGAAAAGCGTTACAACAAACAAATGATGGACGGAATGCTGACAATGCAGACATTCTCCCCCAGTCAAGAGATCTGGGTTAAATCCATCGTTCTTTTGCCCACTACGCCACCCCAGTTCAGACATGGCCATATGCAAATCAGTCTTGACCCTGTGCCTCATGGGAACAGTCCAGCCCGAACCGCCAAGCCATGTCTTCCCTGGACCGGAATCAAGCATCCTAGGACCGGTTTCTGGCTATCAGCCGTCATCAGCCAGGATAGCTTGACTCCAGTGGCGTAGTGAGCACGGGTCCCACGTCTGGGAATACCCATCCCACTTAGGGCGAAAAGCGTTACAACAAACAAATGATGGACGGAATGCTGACAATGCAGACATTCTCCCCCAGTCAAGAGATCTGGGTTAAATCCATCGTTCTTTTGCCCACTACGCCACCCCAGTTCAGACATGGCCATATGCAAATCAGTCTTGACCCTGTGCCTCATGGGAACAGTCCAGCCCGAACCGCCAAGCCATGTCTTCCCTGGACCGGAATCAAGCATCCTAGGACCGGTTTCTGGCTATCAGCCGTCATCAGCCAGGATAGCTTGACTCCAGTGGCGTAGTGAGCACGGGTCCCACGTCTGGGAATACCCATCCCACTTAGGGCGAAAAGCGTTACAACAAACAAATGATGGACGGAATGCTGACAATGCAGACATTCTCCCCCAGTCAAGAGATCTGGGTTAAATCCATCGTTCTTTTGCCCACTACGCCACCCCAGTTCAGACATGGCCATATGCAAATCAGTCTTGACCCTGTGCCTCATGGGAACAGTCCAGCCCGAACTGCCAAGCCATGTCTTCCCTGGACCGGAATCAAGCATCCTAGGACCGGTTTCTGGCTATCAGCCGTCATCAGCCAGGATAGCTTGACTCCAGTGGCGTAGTGAGCACGGGTCCCACGTCTGGGAATACCCATCCCACTTAGGGCGAAAAGCGTTACAACAAACAAATGATGGACGGAATGCTGACAATGCAGACATTCTCCCCCAGTCAAGAGATCTGGGTTAAATCCATCGTTCTTTTGCCCACTACGCCACCCCAGTTCAGACATGGCCATATGCAAATCAGTCTTGACCCTGTGCCTCATGGGAACAGTCCAGCCCGAACTGCCAAGCCATGTCTTCCCTGGACCGGAATCAAGCATCCTAGGACCGGTTTCTGGCTATCAGCCGTCATCAGCCAGGATAGCTTGACTCCAGTGGCGTAGTGAGCACGGGTCCCACGTCTGGGAATACCCATCCCACTTAGGGCGAAAAGCGTTACAACAAACAAATGATGGACGGAATGCTGACAATGCAGACATTCTCCCCCAGTCAAGAGATCTGGGTTAAATCCATCGTTCTTTTGCCCACTACGCCACCCCAGTTCAGACATGGCCATATGCAAATCAGTCTTGACCCTGTGCCTCATGGGAACAGTCCAGCCCGAACTGCCAAGCCATGTCTTCCCTGGACCGGAATCAAGCATCCTAGGACCGGTTTCTGGCTATCAGCCGTCATCAGCCAGGATAGCTTGACTCCAGTGGCGTAGTGAGCACGGGTCCCACGTCTGGGAATACCCATCCCACTTAGGGCGAAAAGCGTTACAACAAACAAATGATGGACGGAATGCTGACAATGCAGACATTCTCCCCCAGTCAAGAGATCTGGGTTAAATCCATCGTTCTTTTGCCCACTACGCCACCCCAGTTCAGACATGGCCATATGCAAATCAGTCTTGACCCTGTGCCTCATGGGAACAGTCCAGCCCGAACTGCCAAGCCATGTCTTCCCTGGACCGGAATCAAGCATCCTAGGACCGGTTTCTGGCTATCAGCCGTCATCAGCCAGGATAGCTTGACTCCAGTGGCGTAGTGAGCACGGGTCCCACGTCTGGGAATACCCATCCCACTTAGGGCGAAAAGCGTTACAACAAACAAATGATGGACGGAATGCTGACAATGCAGACATTCTCCCCCAGTCAAGAGATCTGGGTTAAATCCATCGTTCTTTTGCCCACTACGCCACCCCAGTTCAGACATGGCCATATGCAAATCAGTCTTGACCCTGTGCCTCATGGGAACAGTCCAGCCCGAACTGCCAAGCCATGTCTTCCCTGGACCGGAATCAAGCATCCTAGGACCGGTTTCTGGCTATCAGCCGTCATCAGCCAGGATAGCTTGACTCCAGTGGCGTAGTGAGCACGGGTCCCACGTCTGGGAATACCCATCCCACTTAGGGCGAAAAGCGTTACAACAAACAAATGATGGACGGAATGCTGACAATGCAGACATTCTCCCCCAGTCAAGAGGGCCCAAGGCCTGCCGCTCTGTCGGTTGACTCCGGCTTTTGTCACTTGAGGTTGTAGCCTGACTCGGGCTGGTGATCTTGAGTCCTAGCAAATCCGCAGCTTCTGCTTTTTCCATGCAGTGAAGTTGTTTGTTTTCAAGCAGGAAGGCTATGCTGAAAGGGTAGGTCCACCTGTATTTTATTTGACGTTCTCTCAGGGCTTCAGTGATCGGACGGAACTGCTGCCTACGTGCCAGTGTAGCTTGGGCCACGTCCTGAAAGAGGGAGCAGGACGCACCTTGGAATGTGATCTTGTCTCTGCTTCTCGCTTTCTGAAGAACCAATTCCTTTACTTTAAAGGAGCTGAATTTAGCAAGAACGTCTCTGGGCCGTCTATTATCTCCCTGTGGTCACGGCCCGACTCTGTGAACACCCTCCAACTGAACTTTTGGGCTTTACTCTCCCAAGACTGTGGAGAAGAGACCCACCATGAACGACTGCAGGTCGGGTCCCTCGCAGCCCTCCTCCCGTCCCCTTACCCGTATATTGTCTCTACGGGAGCGATTTTCAAAATCTTTGCACTTAAGCGCAGTGACGCGTAGTTAATTGTGCATGTCGACGGACCTTTCCTCCAGGGGCTTCAAACAGTCTTCAAGCTGCTGGCATTTTGTTTCAAGGTCTAGCGCTCAGGCGCCAACCAAGTCCACATCCACCTGTAGGACCACCAGCTTCACTCCCATCTCCGCCCTGAATGCATCAAATGAGGGACCTATATCTCCCTTGATGACCTCCCTCAGCTCTTTCTTGAAGTCCCTCAGCGACGCTAATAGATCCTCACACGTGAGGGTCATGCTGCCTCTAGCTTGCCCGTCTCCCTCCTTGTCCACCCCGGCGCCAGATGGGGCGAAGTAGCTAGAAACTTTGTTGCTGACGGCCTACTTCGGTGGCATAGGGAAGAGGGCGCCGGTCAGCGCGGGTTGCCCACCAGCTGGTCAGGCGCTAATCCAATGTAGAGCTCTTCGGGGAGCCTCCATGCTCTGAACCACAGTACAAGGGAACTAAGGCGGAGGGGCTCTCACCAATCTGCTCAGAGGGATAAACACCTTGCCAGCGCTCCCTACTACTTACATGAACCCCCTTCCTGGGTCTATAGATGCTGCGTGTGGTCTGGTTCCCCTGATCTGTCGCCTCACATCGAGAGTCCTTTCCTCATGGCAGCAGCCTCAGCCCTCTTGGATCGTTAACAGCGTCGCGGGCCTCTCCGACTCAGGTCTTCCCCAAGCCGCAAATTCGAAAACTTGGGAGCCCCCTTGGTACTTCATGATCAAGGCTCCATTTGGTCTTGGTTTGGCGGCATTACAAGCGCCGCATCAGTATAACGCTTGGGGCATGAACGGAGCAGAACGGATTCACGTCCGATCGGCCTTGATGGCTGGCCAAGCCCCTCATAATTGTATTTTTGTTTTAATCCTGCTCCTCGCTGTCCTTATTACAGGCTTGGAAACTTTTTAGTTCCCACTCTTTCCTCCTCTGCCTTTCTATTTCAAAATGAAACGAGCAGAAATCAGTTTGTTTGCTACTTTTGTAAATTGTGCTATAGATATCAGCAGACTCAGCTACTGTGCTGTCTCACCCTACCTTCTCCTCTTGAGACGCTTTCTCTTAACCTCTCCGACTCTATCAGGCTCCCCTCTACCGCTGTCTATGCTGGGCTGAGTATCGCAGGACTAAAAGCTCCAGGACTATAGAAAGAACTTACATGTTTCTATCATTGTGAACGTACTGAAAAAAACAGTTGTCTATGAATTGCTTCAGTACAATGAATGGGACTTTAATTGCACATTTTTAAATATAATTCGGCATGACATGTTAAAAGAAAACACAACAAGAAAAAATAAACATGTATGCGCAATATGTTCCTTTTACATGAATGTAAGTCGCTGTGTCACCGAAAGTAGAAGTACTTCAATATTTAACTGTAAGTCTGTCTCATACATGGTGAAACTACTGAATACTTTCAAATTATGCTTTAAAGAGGCATCTCAAAACTGGAGTGACTAACAGACACAGACAAACAACACCCCTCAAACAAAAACACACACACACACATTTTGCTTCAGTTCTACGTCAACATGAAATAGGCATGGACGTCTCAGCACTATTTGCAAACTAAGGAAACCAAAGATTCTAGAGACATTTGTAATGCTTTTTTTAACCAGTGAGTACAAGTTCAGAGTTTTGAGAATCAGGGTGCAAATAAAACTTATGGCACAAGTAACCTATATTCAAATGGTGGCTTGTGGTATGGGGTCTCTCTTTTTGTAGTTGCAACATTAGTCGTAATGTATGCGGATGAGCATCAGCTATAAAGGAAACCTGTATTTTTGGTGGGTGGCCATTGATGAAACTGCTGTCTATGCTGGACTGAGAATCACAGTCTATGCTGGCCTGAGAATCGCAGACTATGCTGGCCTGAGAATCACAGTCTATGCTGGCCTGAGAATCACAGTCTATGCTGGCCTGAGAATCGTAGTCTATGCTGGCCTGAGAATCGCAGTCTATGCTGGCCTGAGAATCGCAGGACTAAAAGCCCCAGGAATATAGAAAGAACTTACATGTTCACACCATTGTGAATGTACTGAAAACAACAGTTAGGCATGAATTGCTTCAGTATAATGAATGGGACTTTAATTGCACATTTTTCAATATAATTCAGCATTCAATGAAACTTATGGGAAAAGTTACCTATAGTCAAATGGGGGCTTGTGGAATGGGGTATCTCTTTTTGTAGTTGCAACAACATTAGTCGTAATGTATGCAGATGAGCATCAGCTATGAAGGGAACCTGTATTTTTGGTGGGCGGCCATTGATGAAACCACAGGATTCAGCATGAGGTTCTCAAATTTTACAACAATCCCTTACCCAAAGAAAATGGTGATTTACATTTCTCAATGGGGCATACTGTTCAAAATGAACTTGTGGAATGTCCTGTGTATGAGATAATAGGAGAGGCAAAAGACTCGCTTCATACAGTGTGGACTTATAGCCAAGTCCAATCCTTTTGGTAAGAGAAGGACAATATTGCAGGGATGCTATCATAGAGATTAAACTTTAAACTTAAACTAACTGGCTGGCCTGGTATGTGATGTACACTTATGTAAGTGGACACCCTGCACCAGTACAGACAACCCTTATGGTGATTTAGGAGGTCTTAGACAACCTTAGAAAGCTCTCCAAGTGGTAGCTGTGGAGAGCAGCCTTCAGGTTTAGTCCAGAAGGAGTGTAAAGCAGCTTGTTTTACCAGAATATAATTTTATAGGTATAGATTAAGTGAAAAAGAACCACACAATGCATGTATAAAAATATGTATTTATTATATAACACTCACTAACACATACAGATATCTCCTACCCGGAGATACGCACAATGCATGGAATACTTTGCATAGAAATTACATAAATAGCACAAAATACACAGTGGACCAAACCATATACTAAGAAAATGGTATAAGAACCACATCCTGTGTCAAGACAATGTCCAGAGGACGTAGAAGTGCTGGAGACCCAGGAAACCACCCAAGGTGAGTGACTAGGAACCCCACAGAGAACATGTGCAGTGTGGGAACACCACCGCGTTCTCCATACAAAACGTGTAAGTCGCGGTTGTAATTGTAAAGATTAAGGACCCTTCCCAGTGGACCCTGAAGAAACGCCGTGGAGGACAGAAGGTTAGAGAGTCGCCCCACCCGCAGATACCCTAGTACCCACATTACCTACACCAGGGAAGCCGGGTGCATAGGTGTGAAATGGTGTCAGAACCCACCGTCAAACCCAATGGATGACTTCAGGAAAATGCCACTGCAGGAGAAGGAGAAAGTGTCCAGTGGAATCCGAAGGTGGATTCAAGTTGAAAGGTACCTGCAAGCAGAGGGGACAGAGTCTATGTCACTCAGGAGTGACCCAGAGACCTGGAAGACAAATGCCCACCGATGTCGGGAGTTTCAGGAGAGTTGATACCTTGACTCTGCAGCTGTGAGGATCAGACGACACTGAGGAAGACCAGGAGCCGTGCACAAGTTGTCCCACGTCGGATGTGAGAGTAGAGGGGTCGGTGTCTGTCAGGATTACCAACAAGCCTTAGCAACTGCAAACAAAGTAGAAGTCAAAGAAGGTGCAATGTCGAGACCAGCAAGGTCCAGGGGACTCACCACAAGCAGGGGAGTCATGGCAGGCCCGAGCAATCAGGCAGCCCAAAAGAAACAAAGATGACCCTCAACAGGACCCACAGGCCGCAGGCACTGGAGTTGCAAGAGGACCTTGAGCAGCTCACCAAAAGATGCAGTCCACGGTGCAAACGATGCGAAGTGGACGAAGATTTTGGTCACTGGAGATGCTTGAGGTTGGGGCTACCTGGAGCCCGAAGATCTTGGTGGAAAGAAGCCAACAAGCCTTTGCAAGGACAAGTCGATGCAGTGCACAGGGGTTCGCTTCCTGCGGCTCCCACGAGGGATACTGGCCTGAAACTTGGTGAGAGGGCAGGGCAGGCCTCGAGAGCTGTGGAGAATCACCATCTGTGTTGCTGAGCCTTTCGGAGTCCGTAGGAACTCAGGATCAGCAGACCGGTCAGCTTAGTTGCATTGCCTGCAGATGCAGGGAAGTGACTCCTTCACTTCAAGGGAGATTCCGTCAGGTGACTTGGATGTCCACAGGCCTTGGAAGGTTCCTGTATGGAACACAGGCACAGACGATGTAGCAGACTGGAAGGGAGACGAAGTCGAGCTCAAACAAAGTCCAGCGAAGTCCAGAGTGCCCAGATGGTGGAAGTTGAAGTGGTGTCTAAATTGAATCGTGTCCCAAGACGAATCTAGGGACCTACACCCAGGTAAGCCCTTAAGTACCCTAAGGAAAGGGTTGGGACGATTCAGGGGACCCTCCCTGGGGAGGGTTTGGAAAGGGGGAGGATACTCCCATGTCCTTTGTCCCTTTTTGCGCCAGAGTGGGAGCCAACAGCTCCCAGAGCTGGTTTGAACCAGACTATGCAAGGAGGGCACCAAATGTGCCCCTCATGCAGACTGAGTTGCGCTGGTAAGCGCACCCACCCAGCCCCAATACACTAAATCCTGTCTGGGAGGTGGTCACACCTCCCTGTGACAGGATAACTATTGTTCTGCCTTTCCCTGCTCGAGCTTGGCCCAGCCTAACGGTGGCCCATTCAAGTGCTTGGAATCATACCTCCCACACCGTTTACGTGTGGGAGGTATGATTCCAACATTAATTACGCGCTGTCCCTATATATGGTAATAGCAATCCTTAGCACACGTTATAATTTATCAATGTCCATACATAAGGTGTGTCTCCACATAAGCTTCAAACAGAAAGACAAAAGAAATAAAATTTTATTTTCTTCTTCTTGGTTGTTCTTTTATTACTTAGCAAGTCTTCTCAGTTATTCAAAACAGCCACAAGCCAACACGTGTTTCGTCGCTATTGGGGAATGACGTCCCGCGACTTTTTCAAGGCTATTTCCTGCTTGAATGTAGCATTTAATAGGCGGTGATAATTCCAGACCGCCAATGGTTTCTGGTGTGGCGGCGTCACAAGTGACCTCAGGAATCTGTAGTCCTGTTCTTGTGTGTGTAGTTTACCTTTCGGTACTTATTCGAATGGTGCGGTATTCTTCTCGTGACGCCTGTTCAAGCAGGAAATAACCTTGAAAAAGTCGCGGGATGTCACTCGCCAATAGCGACGAAACACGTGTTGGCTTGTGGCTGTTTTGAATAACTGAGAAGACTTGCTAAGTAATAAAAGAACAATCAAGAAGAAGAAAAGAAAATTTTATTTCTTTTGTCTTTCTGTTTGAAGCTTATGTGGAGACACACCTTATGTATGGACATTGATAAATTATAACGTGTGCTAAGGATTGCTATTACATTGTACAGGGTCAAGGCCCATGATTCTGGGAAGTTAGGTGGTTCTTCTCACCTTTTAGCACCGTTGATTACTGAATTCTGGTCTACTGCATATGTGAATATTCTCGGTGGCACCTTTACCTAAAACAAATACCACTGGTGTTAACGATCCTATATATGGTTGTCTCACTTACAACCCGGGAAAATGGACTCCGTAGGTTGTAGGTGTGTCCTGCCCATGCAGGGGGACCCTCACACTTAGAATCAAGCACCCTGCCTTCGGGATTGCAAACGCCTGCTAGAGGGGTGACTTACAGGTTTTAAGTGCAGTGACCTTAGATATAGGAAACCTATATCTTTAGTAAGTGGTGCTAGCACCAGCTTACACAGGCTGCAATGGGAGGCCTGTAGTTGCCTTTTGAATGGTGTCCCATGGGTGGCATAATGCATGCTTCAGCCCATGTGGGACCTCTGGGGTACCTATGCCCTAGCTGCCTTAGTATCATATACTAGGGACTGATAGGGGTACCCCATTATCCAATCTGGGATGTACCTAAGTACTGACCACAACAATTTAGGAGAGAAAGCAGAGAGACAGGGGTCCTCTTTAGAAGGATCCCAGTCCGACAAGTCAGAAACCAGCATAGCACCAGTCAAAAAGTGGGGGTAACTATGCAGAAGGATCCTACATTCCTAAGCTAACTCTCATGGGATCACTGAACTAATTCTCTCTTTGGTGAAGATGGAGGATAAAAGTGGTATGCAGTGTCTTCAACCCCACCACCACAGCCACTCACGTAGGCACTTTTTGTGAAAAGAAGGACCAACTGAAAGAGTGTACAACCACACGATTAACTTTCAAGTGTTGCGAGACTACATACCTTAGCACAGCTGAGGTCTGATGGAGGAGAGATGAGGACAGTGTCAAACTGATAGGTGAGTGGATATGACCAATGCATTTTGAGACAAAAAATAGAAAGACAGAGAAAAAGATTGAAAACACTCACAAACAGTATGTTTATGATATTCTCAGTGGCACAATGGCTGCAATGGCTTAGTGGTTGTGAACCACTGTTTTGGTTATATGTTGTCAGATTTACTGCATTCTGTTGAAACAAAAAGATGTAAAAAATGAGGCACTGGTAACATTCTCTGGCACATCCCTGAACATGATAGCCCAAAGTTACCAAAGCCATTGATTTCACCTTTTCAATATTATTCCATTTTTAGAAAGCACACGAGATAGAGCCTCTGTGAGTATTGCCGATGATGCACATCATGTCAGGTACAAAGTGGGCTGAAACCCCATGATGGGGTAGGATCCATTAACATGGGTTGTGCACACTCCCTTAAGGTTACGTCAGTAACACACACATTATTGTTAAAGGTGGAGTTGAACAATTCTGCTCCACACCTTTACAAAAATATAGGTGGACAAAATCTGCTCAACTATGCAAATACCTAATCCCACAATTGTACAAATGTGGGAAAATGCTCAAAAGAGTAAATACACCTAATAAATTCTAAAAATATGCAACATTGTTATTCACAGCACAGTTGCAGATTTGTAAAACTACTTACATATAGTTGTGAATTTCGTACATTGTGTGTCTTTATTAGACTACACTATAGGTTTACTTCTGTTTTTAATCTGTTAAAACGCATTAAATAAGATAGAAAAGACACAACAATGTTATATTTGTTACGCACTTTTTGCTGCAAAACTCTTTTTGTGTGGCCTTTTACACATCTTCCTTTTAAAGGTTTTTTACTCTTTTGGTAGCAGTGAATTTACGCAGCATTTTAACAATAATCACAGTTATAAAACGTCCATTTTCTGACATTGAAGTAATGTGAAAATGAACCCTCAATTTGTTGCAAAGAACTGCTCAACATTCTATATTTGTACTGTTGGACAGCTGGGAGTGAGAAAAGATTTTCTGATGAGAGCTATAAGTGAGTTCATTATAAGTAACAGGGACAGTGACTCAAGCATTTTTGTGTTATGGATAATGAAAATAATTTGAAGAAAGAAAAAGTAACAGAGTGACTTGTCTGTTATTTTTTCCTTCCATTAGCTTTCATTTCTGCTTATATCTGTCCATAACATAACATATTTCATAAATTCACAAGTGGTGTACTTCGAACTGTTAAAAAAGGTCATGGCAAGGTTAACTTTGCCACTTTGTACATAATCTGTACTCTTTAAATCTCATTTAAAGTCAGATAAAAGTATCAGGAGAATATTGTTTAGAATCCTGAAGATCATTAGTACTGGTTTTAAACTTCACGGGTAAATACATAGTGACGTTCAAGCACCGAACAAGTGCCCACAACTAAGCCACGGTGTGATTTTCAAAACTCAAACACATAGGTTATATTAATCTTATAAGAAATAACTTTGCCAAAATTGGTTAAGTTCCCTTAGTCGACCATCATTTTAAGTTATTTCCTCCTTCCTTGTTCAAAATGTCATCTGTAGCACATGGACAATCCTATGTAATCTGAGACAAGAAGGGGACAAAAAGGTAAACACGCAAAAGTGAGCTAGCTGTGTGCATTAAAATGAAAATGATTCTTAAGTAGCAGCATATGGGATAGGGCATGCCAATATGGAGGAAACAGATGCAAGAAAGATGAGCAAAGCAAATAGTTCTGAAGTTGGCTGCAGACCAATTGGCTTTCCCAATGCGTGTTTTCTTTGGAAATAGTTTTTGCACAACTTTATTGCAAAAACCATTCCACATTCATACCCACGGATGGTCATGCCGAATCTTTTTTTTTAAAGTGCTTAACAAAGACCAATCAAATATGTCTACACGCAAGTCCACAAGGCACGGGTAAAAACCATTCAAGGATAGCTTTACAGCCCATTCAAATGTTCGGCCATGTTTGTACACGCACAGCACAGAACCATCTTGGAATGGTTTTAAAGCCCATTGAAAGATGGGTGTCGTTTGCAGTGCCTGTGAGGGATTCAGCACACAGACTGTGGTAGTGAGGGACCATTTACAGTGTTTTACGGGCTTCCTGGTCTTAATAAATGTTTAAATAAAAAACAGGGGAATACCGTTCCCTGTCAATAAAGTAGTTTCTTTTCTTTGTGAGTTATAACACTGCGCTTGGGTAGAGTGGTGTCACTCATACCGAAGGGAACTAATAGCTAAAGTGGGTTGACCCACCAGTCCATGCTAGCATGCAATGGTGGGCGAAACAAAAAGTACAACAGACCAATGGGGGTCGAGGGTTGACTGAAAGCTCCTGTATGTAATTATAGACAAGGATTGTTTTTAAAGATAAAACAAACGGCCCTGGCTAAAGCCAAACCTAAAAAACATTATCGTGTTAGCAGACGCTGAAGACCGTCTACTGGTATATAACAGACTGAATATTAATTGATGAAAAAAATTACATGAATATTAGTGCTAGGAAAGCAGACAAGCAACTGATCTGCTCAACCAACATAAATCTGTCTACAGGTCAATACTTGGTAAGAAAATGGTTAATATATAATCTATATTTTTAGAAAATGCTTATACACCAAAATATACCAATTCATTAGTCTGATATTATTCACTACATCTTCCTCTATATTGTACGACTTAAAGATTGCAGGTTAACAAACGCTAGGTCATGTAACACAGTACATATTTGTTCGTCCTCAAACACAGTTTATTAAGATTTCCTTGCTCTGACTCCGGGCAAGCTATATTCTCAGCATTAATTAAGGAAAGAGGCAATAATGATGGCAAAAAAGTTTCTTCTGGGTAACTGATTGTGTCCTGTTCTGTCATTTCACAGATAATACTTCATGAACAACCACGAAGAGAGAAATAAAGGAAAATTAAAGGAAGACAAATGTGTTATTTTGGTTCAATTATGCTGCACTGTTATATTCCATATAGGTACTATAATATAGGCCCAGGTAAACTTGTTACCCTTAGCCTATATTCTCTACCTACATTACACTTGTCACGGTTTACAGGGACTGACATTTTACCTAGATATTACACTGGATTCAGAACGCGGATTTTCCCCAGTTGGAAATCTCATACATTATGCATGAGGGTTCTTGGAAGCACAGCAGGACTGCCATCTCCTGTATAAAATCTAAGTACAAAGTTCAAGCCCAACGTCATCCTTAGGCCGACACAGTAACACAGCAAGCTAGGACCCCTGGGGAGACCTATGGGTATATATACATCATATCTTACTCCAATAAGGAGAGGAGATCGAGACTTCCCGGCTGACACACTGAACAAAGGCTCTGAGGTTCCTGCATGCAGACACTCAAGCTTGTAGTGGTCTAACATCCCTCGCGGGGTGTCCAGCTCGAGACCAGGATGGGGTCCCACAGTCTCACTCAAGGTAATGGGGTTGACTGAATCCTAGAGGAAATCTTTGCTTAACACTTTTACACCTACACCCATGCTAGGTACACATAAGTACATCTAGTTAGGGAAGGCATCGTAGGAGTACGCATCTTTTATCATGTGTTTTATATACTTAAATGTATTCATGATTTTAGTAAGATGGTAGAACTCTACCATCCTCTTACCTTTGTAGTACTATTAATCATTTATCTCATATACTGTCTAACGGTTGTAAAGAAGATGAGGAAATAAACAGGAACCATGCAAACTGTGCTGATCGAGCTGTATACAGAGAGGTGAGTTATGTCATCCATGCTTTCCAGCTACTTCCAACACGGAAGTCATTTTTGTCCAACTTCCAAAGCTCCAAGGCACTACATCCTAAAAGCTTAACAGCCCAATGGCCTACCTGCTAGCAGCACAGTGGCTGAACACCAGCTTGACTCCTATAATACAGCAGCACACATCTCACATCTTAGCCCTGCCACCTTGTTGAGTTTTTGGGGGAGTCTTATTACCTACTGCGGAACCATCAGGTGTGGGAAAGTGTCGGCAAAAGGAAAAGAAGTGCAAGAAGAATAGCAAGAAGAACCACAAAATAGGAGGATACACAAGCCACAAAACACAGATGATAAAAACAAATTAAAGAACAAATGATGCTATGCTATGCTAGTCTAGGCATTTATAAAGCACATGGCTACCCAACAGCGCTGAAGTCATGTCCTTCCTATAGCTAGCAAAGAAATACGTTTTGAGAAGCTTCCTAAATTTAATTTCATTACTGGTTAGTCTTAAGGAAGAAGGGAGAGAGTTCCAGAGTTTACCAGATCGGGTCCACCTTCCTACCCGGCATGTCTCGGTGTGAGGGTCTCAACTAAACAACCAAGTGCACAAGTGTCTCTATAAAAGTACCACAGAATCCCCAACAGAACACATACATCTTATGGAATTATTCAGGCAATTACACAGCTTACGTCTACAACCGCTGGCCGGCAGCGAATGGAAAGCATATGGATGTGTACAGCTTGGCGCCTACAACCAAAACTTACATCTTCGCGCTAAAGACTAGCTCAACATATCCAGTTTCCTTTCCTTCAGCAAAACAAGAGTGGCACAGGGACCACCGGCATGTATGGCCAAGGAACTCGTGAACACAGAATTCTATACAGAGGTTTACATCCAGCAAAAATGGAGAGAGCAGGTCAAACTGATTGAGCTCAAGGAACTGCGAAAATAAACATTATAGCAACAGATGAGCCAAAGTAGAGTGAGAGAATGGAATAAAAATGATCTAACTCCCACCGGTCTCAAGTGATGTCCGTCCGCTCACTCAGAAGAACATCCAGAAACACAAGATGCACCAGTCTCACAAGCCCTCCAACCTCTCTGAAAGACCAAGCATGCCACACTCAAGGGCTCCGCTTACAACAGAAATACCCTCAGCCCAATGTCGTGAGACCAATGTACTACAGGATATAAATGTTACTGAAAACAAAATCCAGGATCAATATTAAAATGAGCCTTAAAATACCAACATTGTTTCAAAAAGGATATACCAGAGCAAGCATGCAGACCAATACACAATCCAGCCGAACAAATGCCGACTTGCGAGCAGGGCACACTCAGACACAAACCCAAAAACACATACTGGATCAGCCAGGACAGGAGCCAGTGTCCAGGCAGGTGGAAGGTGCAAGAGGACAGACATCGGCAAAAATATTCACCCCATCACTGACAGATGACACAACCATCATCGATCAGAAAAAGCAGCTCAACATCAATCAGAAAGTCTGAAAACAACAGGGAAGGAAAACACGGGCCAATATAGTATGGCACAGGTGGACAAAAAACTTTCTATCTGAGAAATCAGCACCAGGCACAACAGTGACAGAAGAAGAAATCCAAAAGATGAACAAAACTACGATGATGGGGCACTGTGAAGCAGACACAAACACATCAAGAAGTAAGAAATTCTCCTTGGTTTCAACTGAGTCACTTCCAGGCAAGTGCCCATGTGGATCTACAGATTAAAGAACTAGTTACTTACTTTCGGTAACGAAGTATCTGTAAGAGACATATATTACTTACAGATTCCTTACCTTAGAATTACCCCCAGGTATCAGACTGGATCCAGAGAAATTCTTTCTTAGCAGTACCCCTGCGCGTCGTTAGGTGGCGTTGGTCGACTCCTCGTCCGTTGTCGGCGTCGTGGTCGCCGGGATGACGTCGCAGTGTCTACTTAGACGCCGCCACTGCGCGCTGATGTCAGTTCTGACACGACTTTCCATGCCAGAAGCGCAGATCCATGCAAACTTACCACTGGTGCACCAAACTAGGGCCCTGCAAGGGAGTCCCTATCCCTAGAAGTCAGTTCGCAAAACGGGGAGGATGGGTGGGCCAGGTAGGAATCTATAACTAATATATGTCTCTTACAGATACATCGTTACCGAAGGTAAGTAACTTGATCATCTGAAAGAGACTATTTGTTATAGATTCCTTACCTTAGAATAGATACCCCAGCAATACTAACCCCGGAGGTGGGTCTGCAAACTAAGTTCACACCAGGAAGTCCTGGAGAACAGAATGGCCAAAGAAGCCATCTCTCCGGACTTGGCTGTCCAGGCAATAATGATTTGTGAATGTGTGCAGGGATGTCCATGTGGCTGCCTGGCAGATGTCAACCAACGGAACTCCACGTCCCAAAGCAGTAGTGGCTGCCGTCGCCCTCGTAGAGTGGGCGCGCAGTCCTACTGGAGGTTCTTTTTTCGTCAAGGAATAACATTTTGATGCATAGAACAACCCATCGAGAGATGGTACGCTTGTGCGCCGCCCGACCTTTCTTGGCGCCCACATAACCCATGAAGAGTTGATCGTCCACCTGGAAGTCTTTAGTGCGGTCAAGATAGAAAGACAGCGCACGTTTTGGGTCCAGACGGTGGAGTCTCTCCTCGTCTGTGGAAGGGTGTTGTGGCGGGAAGACGGTGGGCAGTGTGATGGTCAGACCTATGTGGAAAGAGGTAACCACTTTGTGAAGAAAAGAGGGCCTAGCACAGAGGACTACTTTTTTCTGGATGAACAGCAAGAAAGGGAGGTTTTGAAGCTAAGGCCTGAAGTTCACTCACCCTGTGAGCAGAGGTGATGGCGAGCAAGAAAGCAGTCTTCAGAGTAAGGAGACGAAGAGGACAATTATGAAGAGGCTCAAAGGGAGCACACAAAAGATAAGTGAGGAGAAGGTTCAAGTCCCACTGGGGCTTTACGAAAGAAGAAGGAGGAAAGAGATGAGTAATGTCCTTCAGAAATCTGTTAACAATTGGGGACTTGAACAGAGAAGGCTGATCAGGAAGGCGAAGAAAGACCGAAATGGCTGAAAAATTGCTTTTAAGAGTGCCCAGAGCAAAGCCCTGCTGGGCTAAAGAAAGAATGAAGAGGAGACCCTCTGAAAGAGAGGCAGAAAGGGGATACACAGCCTTTGCTGTGCACCATGCCACAAATGTATTCCATCTACAGGCGGACACTGTTTTAGTGGAGGGACGCCTCACTGACAATATGACATTACAGACTTCGGGAGGAAGGTCGAAAGCTGTCAACTGTCGCCACTCAATCTCTACGCAAGGAGGTGGAGGCTGGACAGGTTCGGGTGGAGGACCGACCCCTGCTGCTGCGACAGAAGATCCTCCCAAAGAGGCAGTCTGATTGGAGGATCGATGGCCATGTTCAAGAGCTCGGGGTACCAGACTCTTCATGCCCGTTCGGGGCCACAAGAATGACTTGGGCCTGGTCGCGCTTAATCTTCTTCAGCACTCTGGGCAGAAGTGGTACAGGCGGAAAGGCGTACAGGAGGCCGCAATTCCACTCACGATGAAAGGCGTTGCCGAACGAGTGACGCATTGGAAACTCCAACGCGTGGAACTGCTGACATTGCGCATTCTCTTTGGTGCCGAATAGATCTAACCAAGGCTCATCCCACCACTGAAAGAGACCCTGCACCACCTCTGAGTGAAAACACCATTCGTGATCCATTATGCACCAGCGGCTGAGTTCGTCCGCCCTGGCGTTCAGGGAACCTGCCAGGTGTTGACCCACCAGAGATATGCCCTGATGTTCCAGCCATGTCCAAAGGCGAAGAGCCTCTTGACATAGGGTCCACGACTCCACCCCACCCTGCTTGTTGCAATACCACATGATGGTGGTGTTGTCCGTGAACACCTGCACTACTCTTCCTTTGACAGAAGGAAGGAATGCCTTCAGTGCAAGCCGAATCGCCCAAAGCTCCAGAAGGTTGATGTGGAGCCCAGACTCTGCCGGAGACAAGAGGCCTCTGATCTCCAGCTCTCCCATGTGGCTGCCCCATCCCAGGAGTGAAACATCTGTCACCACAGTGAACTCTGGTAGGGAAGGGAGAGGGATCTGCCGTTGACCCAATCCTAGTTCTGGAGCCACCACTGCAGCGGACGTGCAGTGCCCTCCGAGATCTGGACGACATCGGAAAGATTCTCCTGATGCTGCGCCCACTGAAACTTCAGGTCCCACTGCAGAGTCTGCATATGCCACCTGGCATGCTCTACCAGCAGGATGCAGGAGGCCATGTGGCCCAGCAGCCTCAGAGTCAATCTCACCGAAACCTGGGATAGAGGCGTAAACATCGGTATCATAGCCCGAATATCCTGGACTCGCTGTTCAGGAGGATAGGCCCGAAACTGCGCTGTATCAGAACTGCTTCGATGAAAATGAGCTTCTGAGAGGGAATCAGGTGTGACTTCGGCACGTTGATAGTGAACCCCAGTGAATGCAGGAGGTCTGGAGGTGGGAGACGACAGCCTAGGGCGAGCCCACCTTCAAAAGCCAGTCATCGAGATAGGGGAAGACTGGAACCCCTGATCTGCGCAGATGAGCAGCGACCACCGCCATCACCTTCGTGAACACCCGAGGGGCGCTGGTAAGGCCAAAGGGGAGCATGGTAAAGTGAGAATGCTCGTGGCCTTCCGTGAACCATAGGTAATGCTGGTGGGCAGTCAGGACGGGGATGTGAAAATAAGTGTCCTGCAAGTCCAAGGCTACCATCCAGTCTCCAGGGTCGAGGGCAGACAAGACCTGAGCTAGGGTTAGCATTTTTTATTTTTTATTTCTTTTAATTTAACATTCATCGACTGAAAAAATATACAGTACAGAGGATGCAATACTTCCTTACTTAGCGAAGACAATGAGTAACAGTTCTTTGCGATATTACATTACCAGGACAGGCTATTGGGTAGGGGGATCATCTTGGTCAATGCTACGTGGAGGGCTACAGATATCCCCTTGGTAATAGTTCCACGGGCTCCAAATTCGGAATCATTTTTTGGGCAACCCGGGCCGTGTAAACAGTCTTTTCTCTATACATGCACCAGTCGAGGTCTGTTTTCCAGGCCTCAATGGAGGGTGGATGCAACGCTCCTCACAATTGCGCAACATTTCTCTTTGCCACCCTTAAACCCAATGTGACCCATTGTGTGTGGTAGCTATTTAGATAAGTAGGCTCCCATATATTCAAGAGGCATCTACGTGCTTCTGGGCAGAGGACTAGCGTGAGTACTTCACTTAGTGTATCGTGTATTTGTCGCCAATAGGATTGTATGTGTTCACACTGCCATAGTATGTGCATGAATGTACCCTCTTGGCCGCATCTTCGCCACATTCTCCTCCCTCAGCCCTTCCCATTTGTATCAGGCGAGTCCCGTAATATACACTCTATGGATAATTTTTAGTTGCATTAGCCGGAGTCTAGCTGAGATTGCCACTACTCTCGGGGAGGAGACCGCCTCCTGCCACTCTGTCGTCCAGTTCAATGCCATCCCTTATACATTTTTCCCATAGGGGGTCTGCTTATTAACCAATTTCTTATAGGGCAAAGATATGGTTTTCTCAGGCAGGTGACCATCGACCATCGAGCAATCTATCTTCCAACGGAGAGGAATCGGGGAGGGGGAAGAACCTCTAGGGAAGTGCAATTTTCTATCGAAGTGCGTGGCGGACTTGCAGGTATCGAAAGCGCTCTGAGTCAGCCAATGCATGCTATTGCTGTAGAGAGGCAAATGTCTTCACTTCGCCCTTCTCCCACATATCTTTAATTTGCGAAATCCCAATAAAGTCCCACTTATCAAATCCCTTCGACTTCCATAGGTTACCCAGCTTTTCAGAGTCCCACAGGGGGGTTGCCAACGTAAGTTTCTGTCCCCAGCCTAGGGATTTAGTGGCGGCATGCCAGATGTGGACCGAGTGTTTAGTTGGGCCTGTCAGTGGGTATCGGTTGGGTTTGGAGTAGAGTGTCCTGTTGTAATTCCCTCCTGGTAGGAGCCACCTGTCGATGAGATACCCAGGGTCATCAGGGTGAACATATGTACCATGATTGATGGCCGCAAGCTGCGCTGCCCAGTAGTATTTTTTGATATCAGGAAGGCCAATTCCCCCGTCATACCAATTCAACGTGAGTTTGTTCAAAGCAATGCGAGGATTCCCGTCCCATAACAAGTCCCTCTGGAGGCCCTCAATTTCTTTAAAGTAAGTCATTGGCACAATGTCTAGTGAGTTCAATAAAGCATATAAAAAAAGGGGTAGCGACATCATTTTAAAGAGAGCCGCTTTGCCTAGTAGTGAAAGAGGAAGTGTATTCCAACTAGCTATATCACGTTTAAGCCTCTGTAGCGGCGGGAGAAGATTGCAATTAAAACGGAGTGTTGGATCCAGGGAGATAAAAATTCCCAGATATTTGAAGCCCATCGAGCTAATTTGGATTGGGCAGTCTCGCGGTGGAGAGTGAAGGTCCCCTTTGAAGACGTACAGGAGGGACTTACTCCAATTAATGGAGAACCTGGAGTATCTGCCAAATATTGCCAGGATATCCAGGGCTGCCACTAGGGACCTCCTGGGGGAGGCTAGATTCAGCAGTATGAAATACGGTGTTCCCAGTCTGGGGACCAACGCAGACCCCGTAATACTGGGTCCCTCCGAATCCATGCCGGCTATGGTTCCACGGATAGGACAAACAGAAGAGGGGAAGAGGACACCCCTGACAGGTACCCCGACTCATTGTGAATGTATCCGACTTTTTATTATTGACCACGACTTGCGCCATGGGCTCTGAGTACAAGAGGCGCACCCACTGAGTGAAGCCCAGACCAAACCCCATTTTGATAAGCACTGCCAAAAGATATGGCCACTCGACGGTATCAAAGGCCATGGTCGCATACAATGACACAATTATAGCAGGTTCTTGGATGGTGGCTACTCTACCCAGGACCCTATGCACTCTGTGCAGGTTCAGCGCCGTATTGCGTTGTGGCATGAAGCCTGACTGATCAGGATGTACAAGGCCCCCAATTATTTTGACTAGGCGATTGGCAAGGAGCTTGACTAGAAATGTAGGCTCCGCGTTTAGTAGTGAGATCGGTCTATAGGAGGCGCAGTCAGTCTTGGGTTTACCTTCCTTATGGATGGCGACTATTGTAGCACCCTTTGGTCATTTGTCATATCCCCAGCTCCTTGCTTTCATCAAACATGGCTTTCAAATATGGGGCTAATTTGTCAGGCCTGAGTTTGTATAGTTCAATGGGTATACCATTGGGACCAAGGGCCTTCCCTGAGTGTAGCGATCTAATGGCCTGTGCTATTTAGTCTGTAGTCAAATCGCTATCTAGGAAGCTACGGTCTTCCTTGGACAGCGTGGGGAGCGCTATGACATGCAGCAATTCGTGAGAGTCATCCTCAGTATCGGGTGCAACGGTCATGTACACCGCGCTGAAGTGGCTGGCAAACTGATTTACGATATCTTGTGGGTCAGTTTTAGAAATACTACCCGCACCCCTGAGTTCCGGAACCAAGCAACTTGCCATTCCTTCCTATCGAGCCATGCAATCAGTTTCCAGGCCTGATCTCCCAGGTCGTATATTCTGCCCAATTTTTCTCTCCCCAGACTTTTGGCCCTATCAGTTGCCAGAGCCTTGTAATCGTCTTGTTTGAGGCGTAGTAAGCGCAATTTCTCTGGTGTAATCCCAGCTTCCAATTCCTTTTCTAGCCGGTAAATCTCTGCCTCAACTGCTGAGATCTCTTTCTGTCTGTCTTTCTTCACTCCAGCTATTAAAGACAGGGCATGTCCCCGTATTACTGACTTAAAAGCTTACCACACGGTCTGGGAGGAGTCCACCGTTCCCTTGTTTTATTGAAAGTAGTTACGTATGGCCTCGACGAGGTCTTTACGGATTAAAAGGTCCCGGAGAAACCACGGGTTGATAGGGGCAATTCTCCCTACTCTTGCCTGGCTAAGAACTATATGTACCCACACCGGGGAATGATCAGAGATGCCCCTAGCTAAGTGTTTGATTTCATGGATATGAGTGACTTGCGAGGCGGGGACTAGGATGTAGTCTATACAGGAGAGGCTGTGGTGGGCCCCGGAGTGGAAAGTGTTTTGGATTTTCCCTGGGTTGTGTGTCCTCCATCCATCGACTAGCCCTAGAGCCTCAAGGAAGTCAGGTAGCCATCGAAAGGACGGTCCTATCTCACGTGGAGGGTGGCGGTCTAACGTGCCCGAGGCCACTGAGTTGAAGTCGCCTCCAATCACCAGGAGACCTTCTGGCAGTGAGAGTAAGATAGTGCCCAGGTCTGTAAAGGTAGTATTTTGCAGGCCAGGAGGTATGTACACTGACATAAGTGTTATAGTGTGTCCCTCCCATTGACCCGTGATTCCTATGTACCGGCCCGATCGTCTGTCCATGTGGAACTCACGGCGAGGGGAAAAGAGTTTCTCATTATAATGGCACACCCCGTGAGCTGGTCATAAAACCCACGTGTGCCACCATTGTGTATCCCCATCTATGTAACGCCTTGCAGGAGTTTCCCACCAGGTGTGTTTCCTGAAGCAGGATAATGTCAGGGGCTTGCCGTTTAATATACTGCAGGACGACACTGTGTTTAACCTTGTCCCCAAGCCCGTTGACATTCCAGCTCAGTATTTTAGCACTTTTATCCCACTGCGCACTCATTGATTTTGAAATAATTCTTCGTATCCTCTGTGTTTATGCTAGCGTGTCTTGTCGATGTTAAAACCATATCATTAAACCACTGTAAACTCCCGACCCAACAACCCCCCTGCCTGCTTCCCTGCACTCTGGGCGTGGAACTGACCATTGTAGAACTTGCACAGTGCCTGTCGCCCAGTTAGTGAACTAAATGAAGAAATAGAGGGGGCTCCGCACTCCGTCTCCCTGTCCCCCCCCCGGTCACTGCTATGTGATTCCCAAGATGAGTCATATCCCATTGGTCAGAGTTTAGTTACTGGGAGAAGACCCTCACCAGGTCTAGTCAATTACGGGTCCCTTGTACCTTTGAATACAGTTGAGGTCTCAATTCGATCAAAAAGAGGACTCATCATCCTCTCAGGTCCCGCTCATCCTTTTGGCTGGGTTTCTGGATTGTCGCCACGGCCATGAGGTTAATAGTCTTGCTCTGCTCGGCTCTCCAGCCAGTCGGCAGTTGCTTCTGGTTGTTCAAAGAACCAGGCTCGTCCCTCTGCGTCCACACGAAGTCGTGCCGGGAAAAGCATCGCATATTTAAATCCTCTCTCTGAACTTCTTTTAAACCACCAGGTAGGATCTCAACCGCCTCTGCACCGCTTGTGTGAAGTCCAAAAAAAGGGCGATTACGGCGTTATCATAGCGGAGTGAGGGAGCTGTTCTGGTGTTCTGGAGGATCACGTCCCTGTCTCTGAAATTCAGCACTCTCGCTAGCATTGGGCGTGGGGGAGCCCTCGGCTTCAGACGACCTTCCGGGACCCTGTGCGCTCTCTCTATGACAAAGAATTTGCTGAGGCCGTTAGGCTGTAGGTGGTTCAGGATAAGATCCTCCACGAAGAGAGCCGGTGATGGTCCCTCCGCTCTCTCCGGCACTCCCAGCAAGCATATGTTGTTCCTTCGAAGACGCCCTTCGTAGTCGCCCAGCTTATGTTCAGCAAACTTGCGGAAGGTTTGTAGGTCATGGACATCACCTTTGAGTGGCGTGACGTCATCCACCAGGCTCGCAGTAGTGATTTCCACTTGTTTCACATTCTCATTGATTTTTGGGAGGTCCGCTCGGATAAGGTTCACCTCAATCGAGATTGCGTCCATCTTATGCTCCAACAAGTTCTTGACCCCAGTGATCGGCTACATTACGTCTTTCAATGTTAGGTCCTGCCTCATCCCCCCCCCCGGTTCACTTACAGATTTGTCCCTGGTGTAAAGCTCTTGCAGCATATCTTTAGGGAAAGCATAACGATCTAATTTGTTAGCTTGGACCGGTTTAGAGCCCCTTGTGCCTGTGGTTTTGGTCTTCTCCATCTTTGCTTCCCAATAGGCCAAAGACGCGTAGGTTGAGGTTCTTTGTCTCTCCGACTCCACTGATGTGCGGTATGGTGTGAAGGTAGGTCTCTGCCCACGGACGCCACACGTACGCGGAGCTGCGGAGTAAGGGGATGGGAGCAGGGAAGTGCACGGGTGACCGCCCCCAAATGTGTGCCTTCTGAATCAGTGAGTATTCTCGGGTAGAAGGTGCGGTCCCTCTCAACAGGTTAATCTGGCTACTCACAGTGGAGCACTTGGAATCGTAACTGCACACCTCTGATGGGTCCACCACTGGGCCACCCAGCGGAGCTCCAGTCTCCTCCGATCTTTGTACCAGGGCCAAAAAACAGTTGTGAGCCCGGACTATGCCATCGGGCGTTGCCACATTGGAAGGAGTCTATTACAATGCCTCTGCCGCTTTCTGTGGGTGAGAGTGGGGAAGGCAGGAAAGGACCTCAGCATAGACCCACAGCCCCTCCTCACTACCTCTTCTAGGTCGTGCTGAATGAAGAAGCACCGTCGCGGCAATTAACAGGCCTTCTTTCCGCTCACTCGTCGACCTGGCACCGGTGGTGATGCAGCGCAGGTCTGTCGGGTGTCACAGGCCGCGGCGCTCGCCGCAGACTGTGGCCGCACCTCCTCGGCCCCTCCGCGGCTCAAGTCCGCACTCCAGGCCCCGGCTTAGGCGAGGGTGTAGGCCTCAGATTGACGGGGCTCGTAACTTCAGCTATGGACGGCCACCAGACGCGGGAGTTCCTGGATAAGCTTAAGCACACTCTCTGATCAACTTTGCGCGTCTTGGGTGGTGGATTCTTGGGCCGGATATATGTGGGGGAGACATCGTGGACGGAGCTACTGGATTAAACGGCCGTCTCGCTACGCTGCTTGGCCAAGCCCCCTAGGGTTAGCATTTTGAACTTCTCCTTCCGGAGGAAGCGGTTGACTTCCCTGTGTTCTAAGATAGGACGCAGGCCTTTGTCCTTTATGGGTACCAGGAAGTAGTGGGAGTAGCAACCACGACCTACTTCTGGCACAGGGACGTGTTCAATGGCTCCCTTGGCCAAGAGAGCTGTAACTTCCTGGCGGAGAAGGGCCAGATGATCCTGGTGGCATGGAGGGAAGGATAGTCTCAAAGGGGAGGGAGTAGCCCCTTTGGACTATTTGCAAAACTCACCTGTTCAACGTGATTTTACGCCAGTGGGTGAGGTGATGGTGGATCCTGACGCCCACCAGCAACTGGTGGCCCTGAAGGGTCGGACTAGGAAGCTTTGGAGCTGCTGCAGGGGGGGGGCATTGGTGTACCGGCCCACCCGTTGGCCCCCAGACACACGACACTGGGTCCCACGTCCCTGGCTGCGCAGAGGGTGGGTAGCTTGCGCAGGCTTGTAGCTCTGGGTGGAACGTGGTGGGGCACCCCTTCCATAGCCACGAAAGGGGTGAAAGGCAGACTGTATGGGGCGAGAGGAGGCAGCGAGGCCCAAGGATCTGGCTGCAGCCCTAGAGTCCTTGAAGCGCTCAAGCGCGTTGTCTGCCTTGTCACCAAACAGGTGATGGCCATCGAAAGGCATGTCCAAAAGCGTCAATTGGTCATCCCCAGAGAAGCCAGTGGACCTCAGCCAGGCGTAGCGCCTAACAGGCTACTGACGTTGAAATCGTCCTACCCAGTGAGTCCGCGGTATCCAGCCCACATCGGATGGTGCTCTTTGCTGCGTCTCTACCATCTGCGACCAAGCGGGTGAGCACGGCCCGGGCCTCCCCCGGCACTGTGGTAACACTTGCGCAACCGTGTCCCACACAGTGTGTGTGTAATGCCCAAGAGACATGCAGTGTTCACCAACCGCAGTCCGAAGCTGGCGTAAGAAAACATCCTCTTCCCAAGATGGTCCAGCTTCTTGGATTCCCTATCTGGGGGTGATGGAGGGAATGCGCCTTTTGAGGTTGAGGCTTGGACCACCAAGCTCTCGGGGGTAGGGTGTTGAGAGAGGAAAAGTGGGTCGCCCAGTGCAGGGCAGTGGTGTTGGGCAATCATCCTGTCCACAGCAGCCCCTGTGCTGAGCTTGGATCAAGTGCCCAGAAGGATATCAGTGAGGACCGCATGGGATCCGAAGAGACTGCTGCCGGCTGAAGCACCTCAGTCAGAAGCTTAGTCCTGACAGCCACCGTAGGAAGCTCGAGGTCCAAGGTCTCAGCCACCCTACGCACACCACAGCGTAGGAAGCTCCCTCCTCCATTGCTACGGTAGGGGGAGAAAGCCTACCAAGATCTGGGGTAGTATCCAGACCAATGGCATCACCCAACTCCTCTTTCCAGTTCACAGGTTCTTCAATCTGTTCTGCTAGAGGGTCAAAAGACCCCTCCCAGTCCTCATCACCCCTCCTCTGGCTGCCAGTCAGGGCGGTAGGGAACGCCAGGGTAGAACAGCACTACAAAAGTATTCTCCGGCGCCGGTACCGGTGTCAGTCGATGCTGGTCCAGATCCGAGTCCAAGTCAGGGGTGAGACTGGGGTCGACGCCGGCTGGGGGAGCAGCTGGCATCGGGGGGGCGCAACTGGATGTGGTCCGTCGGCTACGCTGCCGACTTTGGTGCTGGAAACCAGAGTTCGAGCCTCGAGGTCGCGTCCACATCCTGTGATTCTGGGCAAATCACTTAATCTCCCCGTGCCTGAATGTGTAATGTAAATACGGTGCTCATGTAAAGCGCTCCAATACCTTCGGGTCGAGTTCACGGTATATAAATATGCAAAAAAAAAAAAAAAACGGGATCGGTGCCGGGGAAGGTACAGTGAAGTCGACCGGCGCCGATCCGTATCCAGGTCTGGATCCATGGGAGCCGCCGGCATCGAAGGCCTGGAGCTCCCACCCAAGTCCGCGGGGACCGAAGGCGGGCCGGTGTAGTCGGGCTGCCCAAAGATGGAGTGGAGGGCTTCTTAATATGTACGAACCTGGGCAGGGGACGCTCCAGCACCCGGAAAGTGAAGGAAGCGTGGAGCTGTCCCTCCTGATGGACGGACGTGGAGAAGGTGAAGAGCAACGATGCCTCTTCGCCTTCTTTTTTGCTTCGACTTACCCGATGAGTGTGAAGACTTCGATGACGAGTGGTGATGGCTCTGCGACTGGTCCTGTAATCTTTCCCTCAACCGGGACCTAGAACGGCATGGAGTGGACTGCCGGGCCTCCAAAAGCTCGCAAAGACTTTGGATTCATGGCCCAGCAGTCCGAGCACGACTTCGGGTCGTAGTCGCGGTCCAGGCACCAGATGCATACGAGGTGCGGATCTGTGACGGACATCAACTTGTGGCAGGAGTCACAAAGCTTGAAGCCGGTCGGACGATGGGACATCCCTTGTACTACCAGGAGTCGAAGATTCAAAAATGGACGTTGACAAAAGTTGAAAAAGGTTTATTCAAAAAGAGACTAAAGGGGCACGCTCTCTCCGGATCTGCGCTGGCTGGCGCGGAAAAGGAAGAACTGACATCAGCGCGCAGGGGGGGCGTCTAAGTAGACACCGCAACATCATCCTGGAGTCCACAACAGACACGGAGTCGACCGACGCCACCTACCAACGTGCAGGGGTACTGCTAAGAATAAGTTTCTCCGGATTCAGTCTGACGCCTGGGGGTAATTCTAAGGTAAGGAATTTATAACTAATAGTCTCTTTCAGATCACAGAGTACACAGATGGATGCCAGCAGCAACTACAGCACAACACCTCCATCCAGCTACAACCAGCTTTGGTTAGCCTGTGATAGTTCCATGCGGAGAAAAAAAAGAGTATCAAAGCTAATAAGCTTGTGCTATTAAACGTGGCAAGACCAACTAACACATACAGGTCACACAGATTCCCAAAATCTTCTCCATGCAGACCTTTATCATTGAGAGGAGGACCCATCAAGCACCTGTGAACAAGAAATCAGACTCCAGTGAGATCAGCCAGCCAAGGGGCTAAACGATCATGGATCATAACCACAGATAAAAGAGAGCCCACAGGTGCAACATAACAAAAGCCAAGCATTTTGCACAAAAATTGCATTACAAGAGAAGGAAACTGGTTGACAAGGAACGAAACAGAATTGGTCCCACAATTGAATAAGGAGGTGTACCTCAAATCGCCACCCGTTTTTATTTACTGAGCAATAAAAGAATTACTTACTTGCTTACCAGCAAGCCCAATAACCATCCTACCCTAACTTAACACTGTGCACTGGCACATGAGTCCACTACGCCACAGGAGAAATATGCATTCAAGCACAATGAGACCTGTCAAACACACAAGGCATTAATAGGAAGATTGACTATCAAACTGAAGAGTCGCTTACAAAATTCACATACTTAAAGCCCCAGATAGAAGCATAATATCGTGACCAGGGACCCAACACCACCCCAAATTCCAGTCTCCTGCATAATTGAGGGTTATTCAACTGTGGTAGAAACAGCAAACAGTAACCATAAGGGAGCCACACACAGAATACAGGACATGCAAAACCTATTTCTCATAATCAACAAGGGACTAGGTGACCTGAAAGCAATCACAAAGCTCAACGCAAAACAAGCATTTGCAATGCAATAGGTTTCGCATTTAGACGTGTTTGAGCTATTGTAATTGTAAATGACAATGCCTTTTATTTATGTTTTGGTTTTTAAAACATAAATAAAAGGCATTGTCATTTTCAATGGCAATAGCTTAAACTTGCGTAAAAGCGAGACCTATTGCATTGCAAATGCTGGTTAGAACTGCCGGTACTGGGCATCGGGAGGACCCAGCCCACTTAACGCCCTGGATGCTATCCCGCACTGAGCTATTTTACCGGCTATAATCTTACAAGCTGAAGTACAAACCGAAACAATGGTAAACTGCACGTTTGTGGGAGCAAGAAATATATAGAAAATGCCACATTATTACAAGTATCATGAAGTAGCCCAATTTTCAGCCCTGTCGGAAACTTTCTAAACCTTCTCTACTCTATGCACAATATACTTTGTAGACCGATGGCAAACTATTTGGCAGTCGCTTTTGACTGACATCGTAAATCTCTGCCTTGGGAACTGTAAATATTTGGAAGAGAAGACCCTTACAGATGTAGGGGAAGGTCAGACCCTGAAATATTCTGCAAGACTCTTGCTTTTGAAATCGCTGCCTTGTTAACGCTGTGCTATTCGGGAACCTCCCTACAGAGTTTGTTCCAAGAGTAAAGTTATCCCTTGGATCCGACCTGCACCTTTAACGCCCACAGCGAGCTGGCGGGTTTCTTCTACCCGATTATTATAAGCAACTGATTAGGGGATGACACCAAGTAAACACGGCTGTCAGTATGAGGATTACTTCCAGCCACTTCCGGTGGCACCAAGGATGCTGGAACTTGTAGTAGATTGCTTCAGACCCTGTTATCCTTGTCGGCTCAGAGGGAAACAAGGCCACTATCTGGTTGTGTATTTTCATTAAGCTCTGAAGGCGCAAGTAGTCCAAGATCTTCTAAGCTAGCTGTTTCAACGCTCTGAATAAGATTTTCTTCCCACCCCAAGTGCTGTTACCATGTTTATACATATTGATCCTGTCTTTTGTGGTCTTTGTGTTTATTAGAAGTCTGCACTGCTGCCGTGGATGATATTTTGACGGGTGGGGGGTGGTTGGCATTGCCCCTCGTGAATGGAAAGTAAGAGTTACTTTCAGCTGTAATGTTTGAACAATTATCTTGATATGTACTCTACTTTTGGAAGAAGACATATAGCTACACTCTCTCCCTCTTTACCAATTAATGTTTATTTACGTCCACAGAACAAAAAAAGTAGGTTGACGGACTTGGGCGAGCCGTGTGGCCGCCATTGTTTGTTTAGTTCTTGGTCAGCCCTAATTACATGCGACGTTACGTAGTGTTAAAAAACAATGCAAAGTAATACTTATTGACATGAAAACAATTATTAAAGTGTGCGCCTACTAAACTATTAAGCGTGACGCCGCAGTATGTTACTCGAAGTATGTTATTCCATCTTGTGCGAGCGAGATACAAGGAAACAATATTTCCTGAGGAAAAAAATTCCACACTCCTGCTCGTGACTTGCTTCCATGAATGACAGCAACTGCTTTATAATTAGAACACTGCTACATCACATTGTCCCATAATGTGTCCATTTAGCGTGAATTTTGTAATCAACTGCCACGTGCTGAGCTTGCTTGTACAAAGCTTTTCACATAACTCTTACATGCGAGTATTAATCAATGGTTATTTTTAGTTGCCCTCGTTCCATAAGTGGCCCACGTGCATGTACACTTTGGGCGCCATGGGAAATGAGAGGAAGAGAGATGAATTATCTTGCCCAGGGCCACACAAGTAGCCAATAATAAAACCTGAAATCAGAAGCTGGGAGTCCAGGACCCACAATTGGAAATGCAGACCCTACAGCACAACAATTTCAGTCGTTTTATAAAAAAAAAAATTGGGGGGTTTAAGAACTATCAACTGCCTGCTGTCAAAATGGCACAGAGCAGAGTAATAACGTGGAATACGTTTTTCAGCGTATTCTCTGTTATTGCATCGGTATTTGCACTGAGCTTTTCTACCCCTTTCGAGGTATCAAAGCAGCATGAATACAGAGCTGCCATTACAGGGTCAAATAAGAAATGTAGAAGCCCATGGCACAAGATAATTGCCTCCTCAGTCGCCGTTTAAAAAAGTGCCATTTCAAACCATGCACGATCAGGCAGTGCATCAGAACACACTGGTTGTCTGCAAGCTAGCGCTTGTAGTTGATGAAAACACGAAAACTGTTTACAACAAGGAAGGTCATTTGAAAATGACATAGCCATACCTTTCCACCTCTTAACAGTAACACCAGAGGAAAATAAGAATTAGAGTTGTTAAGCCCGTAGCAGATCTAAAGGCATTAAGTAAACAAGCGGCACTGAAAGAAAAAAAAAACACGGCCGCGAGTGGTGCACGCGCGCGCCACAGCGTGCCATATTTTTTCGATTATCGCGCCCGTGTCTGGGCACGATAATTGAAACCAATAGGCCATGGGCGGAGCAATGCGCCCGCCTTTGGCCTATTGCGTGCTCTGTTTAAAAAAAACACGCACTCAAAGCCCTATAACGGAAGCCAAAAGGAAAAGCACACGAATGAGCGTGTGCGATTCCAGGCTCCTTTTTCAAACCCCGGACAAAAGGGCTCTCGCCTGCGCGAGCAGTGCTGTGCACTGCATCGCTAGGGGCGAGCCCTAAAACGACATTTACATCAGCGAGAGCACCCTTGGTAATAGGCTACCTTCACCATCATAAACAATTCATGGACCTAGCAATACCATGAAGAGGATCTTTACTCATAGAATCAGACACAGCAAATGATGTAAAAGGTAATGGATTCAGGTGTCAAAGCGCACAAATTGCCTTCAAGTGAATATTAACAAGAACATCCCACCAGGAGCATGGATAACTCACTTCCACAACATATTCTACTCAGACAGTCCTCCACCTAACAATGAAACTAAGAAATTCAGGCCTGCCACAGGAAACATGGATGAACCTATTAACTGATGGACATCTGACAATGCTGCTGACGCAAAAAATTGGCTGAAAAATAACAACACACCAAGTCCCAACATAACAACAGAATGTTTTCAAAACTAGGCAGAGTGGTCACAACTTCTAGCCTTATCATACACGCTCTTCACCAACAACTCGTTTCCCATGGTCAGAGAAAATGAGTTTGATTGTACCACTCTACAATAAACTTTAGCAAAGCCAAGAGGTCTGGTCTATAGAGCTATTGGCTTTGGCAAAGATCTTCTAGCACATACCCGAAACACCTAACTACAACTGGCCTCAACTGAAACCTATTGCTGAAAAGAAAAAAACTAGTTACTTACCTGTACACTATGGTTCTCCAGTATTATCTTTCATAGATTCACATGCTTGTATCTTCCCCGTCGTCATGGTGAGAGTCTCACGGTAACAGAATGACCACAGCAGTAGTAGAAAAAACTGCATAGCAAAATCCCATAGGGAATCATCTTATTTGGTAACCAAACCTCATCATTATTTGGTCCAAGACTCAGCCAATCGGCTGCCAGCCCTGACATCACACTCCCTAGCAGAGCCTTCCTGCCTCAGATTTCCAGCCCCGAGTGCGAGACCAGGATATATCTAGAGATAATGAGGTTCTGCCTGAGAAATGGGGAGGTGGGCGGGCCGCATGTGAATCTATGACAGATAATACTGGAGAACCATAGTGTACAGGTAAGTAACTAGTTTTTTCTCCAGTATTCAATCTTTCATAGATTCACATGCGTGTATAAGAATAGCAAGCAGTACTTATCCCAAACTGCATTTCCAGGATAGAACCCCAAATAGACAGTGGGCTCTGCTCCTTTGTGTAGAATGTTAACATACATTACTGTTTTCAAAATATATCAGAAAATCATTAGGTGAAAAGACATATAAACGTTTGTAACATGCAAATCCAAGCATTTACCTAAATATACATATATATATATATCTATATATACACATCCATTTATATTTTAATAAATACCATAATGAAATATATGCCGTAGAACCACTGCTGCATCCTTTTTCCATGCTGTGTCTAGACAATGGTGTCTAGTGAAGGTGTGCGCATTTCTCCATGTCGCAGCTCTGCAAATATCCGGCAATGACACCCCTGCGAATAGAGCCGTAGAAGTTGCCATCTTTCTTGTGGAGTGCGCACGTACCTTGGCTTGCAAAGGTTTTCCAGCCTTGACATGACACAAGGAGATCGCCAAAGTTATCTACCTTGAAATACTGGATTTGGAGAGTGCTAAACCTTTCCTGGGGCCAGAAAAGGCTACAAAGAGTTGATTTGTTTTTCTGAACGATTTCGTCTTATCGATGTAAAATTTCAGACATCGTTTAATGTCCAAAGAGTGTAGAGCTCTTTCTGCAGATGATGAAGGAACTTAGGAATAAACTTTGGGTTTGTTTTCAGAATAATTCTGTCTTGTCTGAATTACAGAAATGGTTCTGCAATTGAGAAGGCTTGGATCTCGCTGACCCTTCTTGCCGACGTGAGCGCTAATAGTAACGCTGTTTTCCATGAGATAAATTGTAAATCCGCCTTATGTATTGGCTCAAATGGCGGTTTCATGAGCTGTGCAAGAACCGTATTAAGCTGCCAAGTAACCACTGGTCTTTGAACTGGTAAGGAACATTCTGAAAAGCCCTTTGAGAAATTCTTTAATAACTCTTTGAGACCAAAGAGATGGGCGGTCGGGAACTCTTGTGTACCTTGAAATAGCGGCCAAATGTACCTTTATAGACATATGAGAGAGCCCAGATTTGGCCAACATTAACAGATATGGAAGAATTTGATCCGAAGAGACTTGAAAAGGATGTAAACCTTTAGATGCACACCAATGACAAAATCTCTTCCATTTAGCTGAATATGTTTTATTTGCAGAGATTGCTCGAGATCGTGACAGAATCTCCCGGCATTCTTGAGGGATATTCAACAGTTGGAACTCATGTTCGTGAGGTTCCATGCTGACAAGTTCAGTGATTTCAAATTTGGATGCAGTATCTGGCCGCCGTTCATAGTGATTAGATTCTGCACTAATGGAAACTGTATCCTGGGTGTCACTGAGAATTTGAGAAGTTCTGAGAACCACGCTTGTCTCAGCCATGCTGGGGCAACTAGAATCAGATGGCACGGCTCTGATTTCATCTTTCTCAAGACCTTTGATATTAGAGGAAATGGAGGAAATGCATACGCAAACATCCCTGTCCAACACATCTGCAGCGCATTGCCCCACGACCCTTTTTGTGCAAACCTGCTTGCAAAGTGTTTGCATTTTGAATTGTGGCGATCCGCGAACAGATCTAGCTTTGGAGTGCCCCATAGCTTGAATACTTTGAGAAGTTGCCTTTGGTCCAGTTCCCACTCGTGAGAAATCTTGGATGATCTGCTCAGAATATCTGCCCTTGTGTTGTCTACCCCTGGAACGTGTTGTACTTGAAGTGAAATGTTGTGATTCAGAAGCCACTTCCAAATTTCTTGTGCTTGCTTCGACAATATTTTTGATTTTGTACCCCCTTGTTTTAGAAGGTAAAACATGGATGTTGAGCTGTCTATCTTCACAAGTACTGCTTAACCGCGAATCCTGGGAAGAAACGCTTGTAGACCCAAGAAAATAGCCTTTAGTTCCAGCAAGTTGATGTGGAGCTGCGTTTCGCTCTTTGACCAGTGACCCTGAATTTCGAGCTCCTGCAGATGCGCTCCCCAACCTTAAAGTGAAGCGTTCGTCATCATTATAAAACTGTAGTTCTGTGGTTCGAAAGTCAGTCCTTCCGCTAAATGATCTCTGATCTTCCACCATGACAGGGCCTTTAGGATCTGAGGATTGATAACTATTCGATCTTCGAAGGATCCCTGAGACTGAATCCATTGCTTGTCTAGCAGTTCTTGAATAGGCCTCATGTGGAGTTGCAATTGGGAAGTATGGGGATACAAGAGGACATCATCCCCAACAATGATTTGTAGGTTCTTACTGAAACTGACTTTTTTATTTTGCAAATGCGACGTCAGCTTTATGATTTTTTGAATACGTTCCTCTGAAGGATAAGCCTTCGCCTTCTTCGTGCGAATTAGAGCTCCCAGAAATTGAAGGGACTGCGATGGCATGAGATGTGATTTTTCTAGGTTGACTCTCAGACCCTGACGATTGAAAAGGTTCATGCACACTTGTAGAGAATGTTGGGTTTCTCTGAAGAAACCACCTTTTATGAGCCAATCGTCTAGATAAGGGAAAATTTGGTGACCTTGAAGTCTTAGATGTGCTGCTACTGGCGCCATACACTTCGTAAAGATTCTCGGCGCCGACTTTAGACCGAAAGGCAATACTTTGAATTGATAATGGCGCCCCGCCACCATGAAGCGCAGACATTTTCTGTGATTGATATGAATTGGGACATGAAAATAAGCATCTAAGAGGTCCAGGGATGCCAAATAATCTCCTTTGCCAATCAAAAGGAGTATCTCTTGCAGAGATAACATTCGCAATGATTTTTTTTGGATGAATTTGTTCAAACCTCTCAGGTCCATTACCTGCCTCCATTTTGATGTGTCTTTTTTCTTTATTAGGAAGAAATGCGAATAAAAGCCTTTCCCTCGTTGAAGGTGCGGAACTTCTTCTATTGCTTCCTTTTGTAGAAGAGATAAAACTTCTTCCTTGAGGGCTGACAGATGTTCTTGTCTCCTGTGTATAGGAGGATGATTTGGGGGCTTTTGTATGAACTCCAGGGTATGGCCATGTTGCATCACATCCAAAACCCATCTGTCTGTTGTTATCGACAGCCAAGCAGGATAAAAGGAGGACAGGTAATGATTGCTGCTGTTTAAACAAGTGGCGGGTGCCTCGACAGAGTCATTGTCGACGATTGGATTGATGCGATTTGCCTCTCGCAGATGATCCCCCTCTGGACTGTTGTTGGTAAGTGTTTGATGAACGAAATTGTTGATTATTTGAGTATTGGCGATATCCCTGCTGATTGTACGGCTGATATCTATTTGATTGGAACAAAGATCTTTGCATGAATTGTCCTCTGGATCCTCTCCTCCGAAAGGACTGGAACCTGCCCTGCTAAAGAGATCCCAACGCACGCGCTGTATCCATGTCAGTTTTGATACTTTGGAGGGCATCATCCACATGTTTTCCGAATAGATTCTCTCCGTCAAATGGCATGTCCACTATTTTTGCTTGCACTTCTAGTCTAAAAGAAGTGGCTTTCAGCCATCCTTGTCTTCGTAGGGCCACTGCACCTGCCATTTGTCTGAACGCCACTGAAGACAAATCCATAGCAATGTCTATGGATTCCGAAGCCGCCCGAGCACCATCCTGCAAAATAGCAGCCGCTTCTTCTTTCTTATCCTCTGGCAGATGAGCTAGTAAAGGTGCTATATCAGACCACATCTGCCTATTGTATCTGCTGATATGGGCTAACGCATTTGAGGCCTTTATGGAAGACACTGCCATCACAGCAAAACGCTTCCCTGCACCATCCATTCGCCTCCCTTCTTTATCCGGGGGAACTGCTGATGTTGAAACCGTATTTTTGGAGTGCCTTTGGGAGGCTTGCATCACCACAGACTCCGGTCGCAGATGTCCAATTAAACAGGCCGGAGAAGATTCTGGGGCTCTATATTTCTTTTCTATCCGGGGGACTGAGGCAGCTACTGAAGCCGGGTTCCTCATTATTTTTAATCCTTCCTCCCAAATGTGAGCAATTATTGGAATAGATTTCCGTGAATCCTCTTTGAAATCATAGAGGAAACACTCGGCTTCTTGTACTGGAAGCGGAAGATCAAATCTTTTTGACGCTTTCTCCATGATATCATGGAAACCTCCAATGTCTGCGGCGGAGAATTAGCCGGTGAAGGAGATGGAGACGGAGTGGTTGGAAGAATATATTGCTCCCATTCATCCCCGACCTGAGAATCCTGAAGAAGTTCTCCTTCTTCCGGTTGATCCGCGTCACTTTCCTCTAAATCATCCCTAATTGTCACAATAGGGGGAGATTGAATTTTCTGAGTTGAACTCTTGGGAGAGGAATGAGAAGGTTGAACTTGAGCAGGCTTATCTGAAGTTTTTGACGCTTGAGTGTTAGCAACAGGAAAATGTCGATAATAATCATTTATAATAAGCCGCAAGTCAGTTACTAGGGAAATTGGCATTGAGATAGTGTCCTCTCTAAAATCAGGCTGAGGTTCTTCCTCCTCTTCGTAGTCATATGTCTGCTGAAATGATTAATATCTCCTTGAATCCTGTGCTGGACGATCCTGGAAAGAGAAGACTTCCTGCACCTCCTGATATTCTTCATCGTCAGTCTCCTGGCTCATAATTTGAAGTTGAGACGGACTATATGCCACTCCTGAAGACTCTTCATCTTCTGACTGTAATTCCAGGAGATTAGATGGAGGAAGCGGAGAGATCTTTGTCCAGGCCGTAAAATCTGAAGATTTCTTCTTCTTCGTCGACGAGCCCGTCGACGATGGAATAGATTTTACTGAGATTGTCATTGCCTTGGGAGACTTGAAGGATGCCGTCGACGGAGCTCCCGTCGACGGAGTTCTCGTCGACGTGGAAAGATGAATTATTGTCGACGAGGTGGTCGTCGACGAAGTCATCGTCGACGGAGTCGTCGTCGCATGTCGCTGACAAAGGAGTCATCGACGAGATCGTCGACGAGCCTTTCTTTGACGACGATGTCTTAGTCGTCACCGTCGACGCAGCTTATTATGGCTGAGAGCTCTAAAAAGAGGCTCTTCAGACCCTGCAGATCCTGTGGAAAACCTAGACTGTTTTCTGAAGACCCCCACAAGGACTGATTGTATTGTTTACATCCTAAACATGTGCCTAAAGACTGTAAACATTGCAGAACCTTTACTGAATTGGGACTCCTAAATGCTTTCTGTGAATACCGAAAGTCTTAAAATTAGGATTTTTCTCAATTTAGTAGTCCTAAATCTAACTTAGGACTACTAAATTGAGAAAAATCCTAATTTTAAGACTTTCGGTATTCACAGAAGGCATTTAGGAGTCCTAAAGTTAGGAGTCCTAACTATACTACTACTAAACTGAGAAAAATCCTAATTTTAAGACTTTCGGTATTCACAGAAGGCATTTAGGAGTCCTAAAGTTAGGACTCCTAACTTCTGTGAATACCGAAATGAGTAAGTGCCTTCTGTGAATACCAAAATGAGTAAGTGCCTTCTGTGAATACCAAAATGGTAGTAAGTTTAGGATTTTGTCTTAAGTTAGTTCTGTGAATCAGGCCCTATGTTTTCTTCAGAAGCAGAAGATTTCCTCTTTTTTGATGTTCTAGATTCCTCTTCAGAGTCAGAGTCTGAAGTGACCTTCTTCTTTTGAAGCCACAACAGTAGTCGTGCCTCCCTGTCACGCAGGGTTTTCGCAGAAAAGGTTCTGCAATGTTTACAGTCTTTAGGCACATGTTTAGGATGTAAACAATACAATCAGTCCTTGTGGGGATCTTCAGAAAACAGTCTAGGTTTTCCACAGGATCTGCAGGGTCTGAAGAGCCTCTTTTTAGAGCTCTCAGCCATAATAAGCAAAAATATGAAGCACTGTACCTCAAATCCAGTAAACAGAAAGGACTTCCAGTTGAACAAGAGGTCAAAAGTTCACACAGGAACAAAACTGAGCAAGGCTCAGGGAGACTCCTCCTCACACGAAGGCGGTTGGAAATCTGAGGCAGGAAGGCTCTGCTGGGGAGTGCGATGTCAGGGCTGGCAGCCGATTGGCTGAGTCTTGGACCAAATAATGATGAGGTTTGGTTACCAAATAAGAGGATTCCCTATGGGATTTTGCTATGCAGTTTTTTCTACTAGATTCTGTTACCGTGAGACTCCCACCATGACGACTGGGAAGATACAAGCATGTGAATCTATGAAAGATTGAATACTGGAGAAACTAAAAAACAACCCTTCATAACTCAAATTCATGATTTTTGCACTCAAAACAAAGAAAACTCTCAGTAAGCCTCTAACAATTGGAAACTAGCCCATCGACATAGAAAACACCTTCAGATATCTTGGCCAGACAATGTGTAATCAGCTCGCCTGCAGAAACACATGGATAACACTTAAAAAGGGCACAAGTTGTGCCCAAAAAAATAAGAAGGTTCTAAAAAAAAAACATAGCAACATGAAACCACAAGCATCTACAATGCAATAGGTCTCGCATTTATGCAAGTTTGAGCTATTAGCATTGTAAATTACAATGACTTTTGTTTATGTTTTGGTTTTTAAAAGATAAATAAACGGCATTGTTATTTACAATGCCAATAGCTTAAACTCTCGCAAATGCGAGGCATCACTGAGTTGCACTCTTCTGTCTCCCATGGCCCCTGAAGAGCTCCCCCGTTTGCTACGAATTAAATAAACAAGCCAGTGGTCACAACTGCACACGAGAGACCCTCCTGCCCTCCTGCAGTAAGAGAAACTCATTAAAGAAAATAGTGCTTACAGACTAAAGAAGACGTACTGTAGACCAACTGAAGAAAAAGAGCCAGTCCTCTTGGAAGGTTACAAATGAACACAAGGTAGTACTAAGGAGGGACTAAAAAACCTAATAACGAATCAGATGCCAGCACTTACGAAGGACAATGACACAAGCCTATGACAAATATCGGCGAAGAGTGTGCGGGGCTTTAAGTACATACTCCAATACAGCATGGCTCGAACAGCAGTACATGCGCTGCCCAGGCTCGACCTAAAAAAGGCTAGAGGACGTACTTCAGGACAAAAATGGCATACTACTAAGTGAAGAAATACGGATCCTTAGTTGATTTAGCACTCACAAATTGATTAGAGAGAAGTATACGGAAAAAACACTCAGTCTTGCACAATTAACAACCACAGTTTTACTGGAAACAGACTTAGGATATGCTTACATCAAAGAGAGAGCTGCAAGAATGCCACTGCAGTACAGCATTAAATAAAGTTCAGCACCAGCATCTACCCGATAATGTTTGGAAGAAAACCCTTAAATCTAAGGTTGCTGTATATTACTGCTGCGCAAGGCACTAACAAGCTTCAATCCTAACCCACTAATTGACCCATCACCAACTCTGGGAAAAATCAAGCTAAAATACTGCTGAAACTGCGGCTGAAGCATGATAGAGCCCCCAGAATTGCAAGGACCAATTTGTCCAGAATTCGGCAAGTTAAACACATGCAGGGCCACCTAATAAAGCTCAAACATTAATTTACAACAACAAGAAAACTGTTTCTAATGGCCCATTGTAACTCTCCTCCCTTCAAAGAGCTCTTGGCTAAGAGATGCCAAACCAGCTTGCTGCAGCTACTGAAGTGAATCATTAATTCACTTTGTTAACCTATGAAGAAACAGCCATGAAGTGTGAAGAAGCACCATTTTGTATGCAGTAAGTCATTTACGACAGCCACAGACTGTACAGCATTCTTCTCCATAGAGAGAGCTCAGAGTGCCAGCCCAAAAACCTCCACCAGGATCCCAACCCCACCCGTTGCTTGCAAAGTTCATACACTATGGAGATCGGGACGCTGTGCTCTGGGCAGCAAGGCGGCATGGCCCTCTTCAAGTCGAGAAAAACAAATAATGCTCTTCCCGGACTACTCCCGAGCGGTGCTACGACAGCGACCCTCGTTCCTAGAAGTAGAGCGTTGACTGCGGAAAGACAGAATCCAGTATTCCTTACTGTTTCCAGCCCGTCTCAAAATTATGCACGGAGGAACTACCGCCTTCTTCACGGACCCAGAGGAAGCCCACAAACGGATCAACATTGCCACAAACACCCCCGTGCGAACGCCAAATATGTCAGGCGTTCAATGACACATCGTAGCAACAGACAGCGCCCAAAATGGCAAAACAGGCGGCTCAACCCTGAACTTTATAACCAATCCATGGGATCGCCAGACTTGTAGCAAATCATAAATGAACGTCCTACAGGCACAGTGGAGCTACAACCGCCCTCACCTGCAACGGACACAGAGGTCCACACATCTTCCCATCGGGAGGGGAGGAGGGAAGTGAAGGGGCCGTGTCGCAGGTGGACTCCGAGACCCCGCCACTGGTCACACCACAGACTGCCGATACATTGATATAGCCAGGTGACAGCAGATCATGTTAACTGTGTAATTCAATAAGCCGAACTGTAATACCACTTGAGGTATGTGACAGATAGAATCGCACAACCAGCGTCAGATTCTCACCAGGCTTCTTGGCACACATCCTACAAGTGCCACTGTACAGAGCCGCCTCGCAGACACGCGCCGCCACCCCCACAATACATTAGAGTTCTCTTCTTACACTAGGCTAAGTTTGGACGTATCGCTTGTTGTGTTGCACATGTCCCCAGTATTGGGATTGCATCCCACCCCAGTTGTTACTCCCTATCATGTCATTCATCACTACACTGTATACTCACACACACGCACATGAGGCGCTACAGCTAAACCAGGACGGCAGGATCAGGCATAGGGAGAGATGTGGACCACAACACGGTTCCATGCCCTGTCGTAGTACCTCACCCCAGACCCTCCAAATACCCCATGTCACATAAGGGCAACATCACCATCCTCACACTGAACGTGCGAGGTATGCGCACGTAAGTGATACGCAGTATATGCATACATAAAACGTCAGAACGTGCAAATCGCACTGCTGCAAGAAACTCACTTAGTGGCAGGGGAACTAGAAAAGCTGTACAAGCGATGGCGTGGGATATTCTGTGCTACGACATATTCGGCCTATGCGCGGGGATGCTTATTTGGCTGCGACCAGGGGATCCACTCCAGGAACTGGCCAGGACAATATACACAGAGGGCCGCTATGCTCTACTACAGGGGCTGCTTGAGGGACAACCAATAGTACTGGGATGTATTTATGCACCGAACACAGACCAGGGCAAATTCTGGGACTCACTCTCTCACCCATTAAGCTCACACACCCAGGTACCATGGATACTGGGTGGGGACTATTACTGTCGCCGATCACCCAAGTCAACGATCCCCACTTGGCTCTTGCCTAAGGAGTGCCTAGAAGACCCAGTGTTTAGGCAAACTCAAGCAACACATATACAAAATTACTTCCGCAAAAATGCACACATAACGACTACTCGGGCAATGGAATGGAATGCATTCAAAGTGGTAATTAGAGGTACGTGCATCCAATACATCTCAGGAGTACGTAAAACCTTAGAGAAATGCATAATAGAAAAAGAACGCACATTAGCCACACAGACGCAAGCAGCAGATAGAGATGAGGCTATGCCTGCTCAAGTAGCAGAAGCTAAAACCGCGTACATAGAGGTGCTCGCAAATCTTCGCAGGTATAATTTCAGAGTGCATGCGGCTAAGGTACACAAAGAAGGTAACAGAGCAGGCGCGCTGCTAGCATGGCTCGTGAAGCAAGACACTACCATGCCACCGATCACTGTGATACGCAGGAGCGGCAGGAACTCTAGTCCACTCACAAGCCTCCAGAATGGAAGTATTTCAGCAGCACTATACACAACTATATGCAGCTGCTGACCCAGCAGCCCCAGATCCACTAAACAGATTCCTGAGCATGCACCCTTTACCTCTTTTAGCGCAAAATGTTCGTTGCAGCCTAGATTAGCGTATAACCGCGGAAGACGTCACACAGGCACTGCAGGCCTTGGCTACATGCAAGTCGCCAGGTCTGGATGGCCTTCCACTAGAATTCTTTCGCACCTTTTCAACACAATTGGTTCCTCAGCTAGTGGAACTATACCAGGCGGCAATGGATGAGGGTGAGCTACCACAATCCATGTGTGAATCAGTAATAGTCTCCTTCCTCAAACCGAATAGGGATCCCTATCACGTAGGATCATATCGATCCATAGCTCTACTACCAGCGGATTATAAAATCTATGTGAAAATATTATCAGATAGATATTCCACAATCCTCCCAACGATAATACATCTGGACCAATGTGGTTTCGTACTGGGGAGAAACACTTCCTACAATATCCGGTGCATGTTTCATGTACAGTATCAGGTTCAGAATCACCTCCCCCGCGCCGCATGCCTGATCCTGGATCTTGAAAATGCCTTTGATAGTTTATTTTGGACATAGCAAATTCAGGCCATACAACGGATGGGAATAGGACCCCGCCTACTGCCCTACACCAAGCTCATATACACCAAGCCGACCTCCAGAGTGAAGCATAAACACCACATGTCGCCATCATTCCCGATATTAAAAGGCACAAGACAGGGCTGCCCACTGTCCCCAATGCTGTTCGTCAAAGCGATGGAGCCACTTGCGATCCGTCTTTGCAAGGAGGGTGAGCAGTGGGGAATCCCAATCGCAGGTACGGTCCATGCTGTTTCATTATACACGGATGTCCTGCTCATTTACGTCGGAGACATTGCATCGGAACTCACCCTGATACTCAATACCCTGCTAGACTTCGAGTCCGTAGCGGTCCTAAATGTCAACTGGGCTAAGTCCACAATATATCCCTTGTCAGACAACCTGCCCCCACCCCGACAAGTGAAAAAGGAAGAATAGACATTTCATGGAATGCCCAAGCAGTACAATACTTGGGAATGTGCCTGTATCACACGCCGCAAGACATGTACGAGGCAAACCATCGCAGGGCGCTGACAGGTATTGGATCCTCTGTAAAGTTTTGGAAGGCTTTCCCACTGGCCATCATTGGGAAAATTGTGGTGGCCAAAATGATTTGGGTTCTACGATTACTATACTACTTCACTAACCTCCCAGTGGTTCCCCCACATTCCCTTTTTCAGGAGTTAGATACCCTCCTCTGTACTCTCATCTGGGAGGGCGGGACATAGACGGATTGCCCTAGACAATCTACAGTTGCCAATGGATCAAGGGGGACTTGGTGCCCCCTCCTTTGAGGCATATTTCCTTGTGGCCCAGCTGCAATGGATGTCGCGATGAACAGCAGGCCGCGCACTAGGAGAAACCCACACAAACGAGGGACCAATTTCAGACCCAACTGTTCACCGTATGCTGCTACCAGGAGCTAAACCCATGTGGGACTGCCCGTTCCAATTAACAGTAGCAAGCACATGTATTAAGCGCGTGCATATGATGACGCGTGCGGCCCCTTTGTGCTCCCCCTGCAGCCCCTGGTGGGTTTTCCAGAGGCCGAGCTCACTATACAGCACGTGCACTGCACGTGTGGACCGGGCACTCAATTACAAGCAGGCTCCCTGTTTGCAAACAGCCAACTGCAGACATTTGCAAAGCTTGCAGCTGATACAGACCTCCCAATGGGGCAGTTTCTCATACATAGGCAGCTGCTGGCAGATTGCCGCCGTATCTGGCACACAATAGACACGAAACCACCCACGTCCCCCAGTCTTACTTGCAATACTGCAGATGGGCCCCGCGTGACAGTGACATGGCTGTATAAGGCGATCCGAGCGCTGGGCGCGGTCACCCTCACCCGACTTCGCCAATAATGGGAGGCGGAGTTCCAAAGGCCCCTCAATGATAAAGAATGGGAACGACCACTAGAATTTCCTAATAAAGTGTCCCTTAACTATCGCTTCAAAAACATACAATATTTTATATTGCAACGCGCATATATGACACACGAAACTCTCCAGCACTATTACCCAAACACACAATTCACCTGCCTTAGGTGCCCGGAATACAGAGCATTTTTCTCCATATGTTCTGGAGCTGCCCGATACTCCAGACACATTGGACCGTGATACATACCACATTGCTCGAGGTGACTATAGTACCTTACAGATATTAACACATGGGAATCCTGTGCGGTGGTCATAGCCAGGCGTCGAAAACACCAAAAATTGGTGAAGCAATTTGCATCCCTAGCTATCCTATTAGCCAAGAGAAGTGTAGCAATGCATTGGAGGAGACTGGCGGGACCACTGCTGACGACCTGGAGGGGGGCAGTAAATAAATGGGGAGCATCGGAAGAGGAGGCGTTAAGGCTTGAAGAAATCCGAGGCACTTGCAAACATCACATATCTATGCAATGGGCGACACTATTTCACACTGTCAAACAGGAAGCAACGAATGCATCACCCGCACAGACCACCCCGTCCATCTCTCAGGCCACGTATGAGGATGAACGCCTGGACGGTGCCCAGCGCACCCCCATTGACGACCACTAATCTGTAGAGCGCGACCAGCAACCAAACATGAAAAGTAATCCTCGCGCCTAATTTAGCCACTACTCCCTAATCCAGATCCATACAGCCCAGAAAGGAAACCGACCAAATAGCCCACCTGTCCCTAATACATAGTAGTTCCTCCTATACAGTGTATCCCAGCTGTAGTTGCCATTGTTGAAGTGTTATGTCCCCCACTAAGATACACTAAGTCGTGTCCTCTTACATCAGCATTGTTGATAAACACCGTGACTATAGAACATTATACAGGCAAAGGCCTTTATTATCACACACCCGTTTCTTCAGAATCAGATGTATTAAAACTATTGCAACTAATGATTATGCTTGATGTTGATACGACGACACACTGCATTGCATGCAGAATCTTTACTGTGTATTTTTTAATGATCATTTACAGTGTTTGTAATCAGTATACAATAAAAAGAATTTACAAAAAAAAAAAAGGCTGCATGGAGTCCAAATCATCCAAGTCTTATCAAAACCTCAATACATGACCCCTGTGGAACAGAAGTCTCTCTGAAAGAGTAGCAAACCGGTGTATGATGTGGAAAATCCTTAACTATGGGTGCTGTACAGCTAGACTATGAGGGAAGCCAAGTATGATGTTGAAAACCACTAGCTACAAGAGCTACACATCATGCCCTTGTAGCGAGCCTGGCATGATGTAGAAAACCCCTAACAACAGCATCCGCGCAGCTCAAAGATGCGGCTAGCTTAACCTGTGCAAACACACTTAATGATCTGCCACTGTCTCTACTACCCGGTTGTACCACCAAAATCCTTACCCATCCTAGGTCGGAAAGGGCTATATAAGACAAAAACACCCACCTCGTTTTCATACAAACCTCATCCTATTAACGCCACCACCTCCTCCTTAACCATTGATCACCATTAATATGACTTTTTAACCTCATTAACTCAGTAAAATCAAATTTACATTTTACCAAATCCACCACCCCAAAAGTCTGTCAATATCAACTCCACCAATCTTGTACGCTTCTCTTAGCTTACTGTTTTACTTTTTGCACACGAAATAACGGGGGCCAAAAGTGTTAAATAATACTAAAGTTTAAATAAAATAATATGCACAATACACTCTTTTTTTTCGGTCTTGGTTTAGCCAAGACCTTTTGATTTTACTAAATTGTATAAATAGTATGCTTACTCACGCAGCCCTTTTCAGCCACCAGTATGGTGTTGTGTCGTTCACATTCTTCTTGAACCCCCTACAGCATACAACTAGGAGCAAGGGTCAGTAAACTTCAACTGTTGATTAACTTGACTGAGTGACAACATTTTGCTCTTTCACAAGAAGCACATCCACATACAAAGTAGTTTCATTCAGTGACAGGGATCACTATGACAATGTCTGCTTTTTTGAGACTAAGAAAATAGTTTTGCTTTTAGTCAATATTTTTATGTTATGCTGGATCGGGACCAGCACCTCCCCCAACAATAAAGTTTTACGAAAACCATAACATTACAAAATAAGCATTGACACAGATAAAAAGCTGGCAGCCAATGCCAGACCTGCTGCCTTTGCCAAATTGCCAATATTTGCTGGTCCAACCTATGTCTCTGGAAAGAAATTGCAATGCTGAATTTAGTATAACATAGTCTATGCAATAATATTAAACTAATGATTTTTATTAGCACGCTGAAGTATAATTAATGCTATATTTTCAAAAAAGCATTTCCTGATTGAAACCTTTGCTCATAAAAAAAGCTTTAACCCTATTCTGAGTGTGAACAGAGTGCTTTTACACACAAATTCACTCGGTGCAAATTAGGAACGGTGATTCTGCACAAGAGTTAGAACAATGTAAAATTCAAGGCAAATGGATCAGATCATGAAAGAGAAGCCCAAACTACTAGAACCACAAGGGCAAACATTGGAGTTCTGAGACCAAATCTTAAAGCTGATAAATGTCATACCCGACAAAAAAGGAAGGACAAAGACTTCGAGTAAACTTGGCTATAATGCAGAAAACCCAGGATTAAATAACAGATTTCGAAAAAACACAAGGCTTAATATAAGAAAAGTGCTCATGAAAGAACAGACCCTCATCCCACCTCAGAATCATGTCTTAGAAGTTATAGGCGTGGCAAATTGGAAAGAAATAGGCTGTACAGATTTGGCATCTGGAGTACATGTATAAAACGCTATGTGTGCACATGAATATGAGGAGACTGTTGTCTCAAGATATTGCATACTTAGCTCTTCTTCACCAATTAGTGTAACTTTAAATTCCGCATAATTGTTATATTCCCCCCTAAAGGGTTTCAAGATCGGAAGAAATTTCATAAGATATTGTAAATATGCGAGTACTTCTTTTGAATTTAAAATCTGAGGGAAAAGGTAACTGTCAATAACAAACTTGGGAATTCAGGTAAAGTATGTCTACTAGATAAATAAATCTGCTGCGACAACCATGCCATTTGAGTGCTTTCAACATAAATCAGTATTACTTTTTATATGCAAATAAATTTATATTCTAAAATATTGTCTTTGTCATACATTATAGTTTGATCTATTTTGGGGACAGGTGATCTCAAAAGACATCTGAGGAATAATTTTCGACGTCATAAATTAGCTATTTCCTTAAACGTCAGAATTAATTATTCTTTTCTTCATAAAGTCTCCATTTGCATTCCATTTTATCAAAGTAAATGTAGAAGCTTTTTGGGTAAAGGTAGTAAAACGATTAACAAATTTATTAGCCATAATCATTTTGACTTCTTTCATGTGTGATCGACCTCATTACACTACATTTGTCAAAGGGTAGTCCGAATTATGGTGTCAATCTGTACTCATACCATAACTATGAAGCTTAAACTCAAAAGTTTTGTAGGAGGAAAAAACCAACAAAAGAGTCACCTGGTTGAATAAATGTCGCTCCCAGGATAAAGTAATCACTGGTAGCTCCACAACTGCTTTTTAATTATTTTCCTGGAATTTAGGGTTGCCGTTATCAGAGGCACAGAACTGAAGCATGTTATCTCATTTGATGTGCTCTCAGGGTTCCTCGTAAATAAATAGAAATCATGCATTCTTCCCCCATCATACTCGTGCGTAGCCTTTTTGCTGGGATCTAGACCTTACTAGAGCCCTACTGCTCTGCATACCTTATGGCATCTGGGCATTTGAGTAAACAGAAACTCTGTAGATGTACGTGAGGGTAATCTGGACAGGGTGGGTAGCCTGTCTCTGCGCATCATCAGCTTTTTGGTGTGCATTGCCATTGTCACCCATGAGTCACACAGCACTTGCAAACATTGGTGGTCCTGGCACGTCTCCTATATGTGTTCACCAATATGCCCATGCTGCTACCTCAAGCGGTGTTCCGCGATTTGTGGGGATGGCTTTCCAATCTGATCTGGGTGACGGGCAGACGTCCCATTCCCCAGAGAGATTGTCTTTGCCCATGGTGTTGGGCGGCCTGGGGGCCTGTACTGATGACTTGGCTCACGCCGGAGATGCTGCCTGAGGCGAAGTATCTGTGGCCTAGGGTCACATGAGCGCATGTGCTGTGGGGACGTACTGAGGGGGCAAACTAATGCTCCGAGTGGTCCGGTAGTGCTGGTCCTGTCATTCTCACTTTTGAGGAACGTAGAGGCACGTATGCTATCCCAGCAGGACACACATGCCGCTTGGGAGGAGAGGCGGGGGAGGTGACAGAGGTGTTGGGAAATCCAGGCAGGGAGCAGGATACTCACCCATTACTCCACACGCTGCTTAATGTGGAGCTCCGCAAGGCATAGGGTAACCAATGTGTACATGGCACTGAGCTGGGCAGTGGTCTCGACACTGACCGAATGGAGATATCGTTGTAGTTAAGACTTGCAACTTGACCTTACGAGTCCCCACTGGACTGGAACAAGATCTTGAGTCATATTCCACTGGTCTTGTGAAATGTGCACCTGAAACTAATGCAGTTCAACTACTTACATTGCACATACTTCACTCCCACACGAGTTCTAAGCCATGCTGCATACATGCCCCTGGTGAAGTGCTGACAATGCAGACCTTGACATAATGGCAGTGCACAACACTGCATACTTTCTGGAGTGAAGTCTGTGACTACATAACACACATTACAGGCAGACATCACATCAACACCCCAAAAATAACACTTTTGGGCCTGATGCACTGCTCCAAAATGGATAAGGCAGCGAGCAAACTCACAGACTTGGCGCTTGCATTGTAGCAATTAAAAATCGAGATGCACTAGAAGGTGGCCTCAGTGCCTCCAATATCAGCTTGGAAGCAAGAGCTCCGCTGCTGGGAACGAGCCTAGAATGAACGCGATGGAGCGTCTGCAGAGACAAGTCGGACAGGGTACACAAATCAAAGGGTGGGGTGTAATACTGCTGGCGCTAGAACCCGACTCTGACTTGCAGCCACCAAGGGGGCTGACTATCGCTCCCCGTGGTCGGTGCCTCCCCCTCCTATCACGTTCCTCAATGTGGGCAGCACTGTTTCAGCGGATCGCTCTCCCCTAATCAGTCACTGACAATGACATGCAATGTCCCCTGCATGACACCTACGCCAAACACTCAACATGTCGCCTTTCTATCTCTTTTACAAGTGCTGGGCTATCCTCCAGGCCACAACGTTCTTGTAGACTGTGCCTCCTATAAAACAAATTACTGCGCTCTCAGTCTGGAATGGTATGAACTATTGAGTCCTGTGTTTGATACGTAAATGATTCTCATTGCTGTCTTTCCTAGTATGTGAAAAAATCAATAAAGAAATATTTTTTTCAAAACACTGAAGGATGTTATACTGTCAAGTAACACCTCAGTGAAATCTCATCTACGATATGAATTGGATCTCTATTGCTTGACTGAAACATTTGCTGCTGTGTGCAAACACATTAGCTTCCATCATTTTTTTGTATGCTTTGTAATTTCATCTACAGTTTTGTGATTCATTTTCAGTTATGTTCTTTTATTGAAGTAGAGCAGTGGAGTTCTTTTGGCGCTTAACATGAGATGGAATGTTCTGGCTTTGACTGGGTGGAATACACAAGACATCTACACTATATATATTTTTTAAATAAACAGAGACCAAATTATTGATGCACGTAGGTAGTGGCTTGATTACAAGTGTCTCCATCCATAAATCACAATATTTTTTGGTCAGTACATTAGGTTACTAATGATTAAAGTTGGATAAAAAGTCTATGAATCAAGGATGACATTTTTACCAGGTATAGTGGTCCCTTATTTGCATATAATACAAACTATGGTCTCGTTCCATTAGTAGGGCCACCTTATTGGCTCTGCACTGTGTATATACCTTCAACCCCATTGCTGTAGATGCTGGAGGGATATGGAGCTATTAATGAGTCAACATTAAATAAAACATTGATGCCTCTGTCCAATAGGAAGGATTGGAGTGTGATGATTTTGAATGTTCAGTTCAATATATCTATGATTGGTTTTATATACTTCAATTAAATAACACTAATGCTGCCAGTCATAGCATTCTCTTGACAAGTTTAGAGGGACCAGGACTGACTTATCGGGATTCAGCTGGAGGCCGGAGGCCTGCCCAAAGGAATGCAGGATCTGGAGGCACTGAGGGCCCGACTGAGTGGGATCAGCTAAAAAAACTTAGGACATCTTCCGCGTAGAGGGCTATCTTGTCCGCCTCCGCGTTGGGCCATTCCCATCCTTGGACGCAACCCTCAAACCGCATCAGGGTCGCTAGGGGCTCAATTGCCAGGGCGAAGAGGAGGGGCGAAAGGGGGCATCCGTATCTCATTCCCCTCTGAATGGGGAAGGGTTCCGACAAGACCCCAATGACTAAGACACGCGCCTGGGGCTGGGCATACAGGACGCGTACCAGACCGCGGAAATGGGGGCCAAAACCCATCATAATCAGCACGTCGTCTAGATACCTCCATTCCACCGAATCGAAGGCCTTCTCAAAATCCACAAGGATGATCGCCAAATAGGGGGTGAGCAGATGACGGTGAGCCAAGGCCAGGTGCAGCCTTCGGAGACAATGTCGAGTTCCACGCGTGGGCATGAAGCCGCACTGGTCAGGATGAACCAATATGGACAGGTAGAGCTTCAGCCATTGGGCAAGAATTGTGGCAAAGAGTTTAACCTCTGTATTTATAAGAGATGGGGCGGTAGTCCGCGCAGCGACGAGATGGAGGTTGAGATTTAGGGAGAACCACGATGGTGGCCATGTCCGTCTCGGGCGGAGAGGAACCCTTCTCTAACGCTTCTCCGAACAGGTCTGCGAGGCGCGGGACGAGAGTCTCACTATACAGAGCATAGTATTCCTAAGGGAGGCCCTCTGGGCCAGGGATCTTGCCCGACGAGGTAAGGGTTATTGCAGCGCCAATCTCCTCACGGGTGATAGGGCGGTATAAGGCTGCCTGCGCGGCCGAATCCAGCTGAGGAAAGCGAGCGCCTCCTGTTTCTAGTAAGGCGAGAGCGACAGTACCGGGGCTCTCTCCGCGTAGAGTTGACGATAGTAGGATGCAAAGGTGCGAGCCACAGCCATTGGGGATTGGTGTGCCAACCTGTCCTGGTCCACTATTTCGGGGATAATGCGGTTCACCCTAGGATACGTGGCTAGTCTGTGAAGAATCAAGCCGTTCTTGTCGCCTTAGCCATATACTCCAGACCAATTTGTTAATTGTTTTGCTTGCGCCAGCCTAGTGGTAGACGGGGGACCTGTTGTATCAAGGTGTGGAGAGGAAACCGCATTGAAGTTGCCCCCGATAATAGTGGGGCCCAAGGGCAGAGTGGCCAGCAGGTCAGTGGAGTGTTTCAGGGTCGTCGTTAGCATCAAAGTGGGTGAGTACAGGGACATGAGGTTAAGGGGATTACCACCTAGCAAGCCACAGAGGGTCTCTCCCTGGGAATCGTGAATAACTTGTGTAAGCACAAAGGGAAGGGTGCACTTCAGAAGGATAGCCCCCCATGGGAGCCCCGGGTGAAGCCAGAGTGCCACACTCTATCGTACCCATAGCATGCCAGGAAGGGACAGTGGTTACCCAACAAGTGCGTCTCTTGAAGCAGGAGCACCTCTATACCAAGGCGCTGCGCCTAGCGTAGGACAGCCATTCGTTTAAGTCGGTCTAGAAGGCCATTAACGTTCCAGGACAGAACGTGAAGGGAGGCCCTCGGAACAGGCGTGTAAGTCATGATGGGTGGTGGTCGGAGTAGCGGTGTGCGGCACCACTGAGAGTTGTGAATACGCACGGGGGCTCGTGCTTGTGTGGTAGGGCGCATGTGAAGCGGCCGTGCATATCGCATAAGGGAACATCGCAAAGTGTCACATGATAGCTGGCGAAATAAAACAGTAAGAACCAACAACCATGGGCAAAACATACCCGATCCCTCCCTCTAGCCCCCTACCCACACCCTATACTTCAAGAACACAAGCATATGTTGGCCCACCAGTAGAAACAAGAACCAAACTAGAATGCTCGGGTTGGGTTACATGGAGGACCCCTCCATTTAGACGGATGTGTAATGTCTCGGCAGAAAGACAATGCAATAGCGCAATAAGTCCGCCATGGCTCCGAGCCCCTACAGAGGTTGGAGCATGTCCCCTTAGAGACCGTGCATCAAGTGGTGACCGCTGGGTCTTCAGAGAGCTGGACTGCGAGAAAGATCCGAGTCCGTTGTTGGTGGGTCCAGCTGAGCCGGTGACGGAGAAGCCGAAGATGGGCTGCCAGCTGAGTGATGTCTGGTGCGGGGAGGAGAGCCCGACGGGCCTGAAGAGTCTCGGATTCTATGGGCAGCCAGGCTCGATGATCTAGATGTCGCCGCTTGGGACTGGCGCCTCCTGCGATATTGCGTGCGCCTCTCGCGCTGGTGCCCAGGCAACCGAGGCCCTGCGGACCGAGAGCCCGATGGCATGGGGGACAGGTTTCGCCGCTGTCAGAGGGGATGTTCCTCCATCAGCCAAGTCCAGCCAAGTCCAGCCCGCCTGGGGCGAGTCAAAGAACTGTGTTTTTCCCTGAAAAATTACGCGGAGGCGTGCGGGGAACTGGAGTTGGTATTGCAGACCCAAGTTTCGCAGTTTCTTTTTAACGTCCGTGTAAGAGCGGTATAATCCGGGAATACGATGTTATGGTTTTGGAATTTGAGGGGTCCCGGAGAGCGCGCCTCGTGCAAAAAGGCGTCCTGGTCCTTGAAGTTAAGGATCTTGAGTATGATAGGGCGCGGTGGGGCACCGAGCGGCGGTTTTGGTGTGAGGGACCAATACGCTCTCTCCACCATGAACCATGTGGAAAGGGCGTCCTTGGGCATTCATGACGGGAACCAGGCCTCGATGAAGGCTCCAGGGGTTCCCTGTGTGCAGGTAGGTATTACGGATGGCCGCCGTAGACACCAGGATGCGAGGAGAGATGACGGAGGGGGAAAATTACTATAAACAAAACTGATAAATATCCCTCTGGACCTATATTTCTTTTACTTAGCGATTAATTTCTTGTGGGTTCACATGAAGAAGAGACAACCAATTGTATATTTACATTCCAACTAATGAGTTTATTTTTTTATATTGTTTTTAAGATATTTTGCTTGTTTATATACATTTTTTCTTGTTTGTATACATTTTTTCTCAAATAAATATCGGATTGTTTTCTTATTCCTAAACACAATCTATACAATGATATTATGAATTGCTCTGTGCTCATTCAATTTTATCAACACAATGTTTAAAGATATAAGCTAAAACCTCTCTCCTATGATTTGAGAGAAATCCCCACAACAATCACTCCTCTGTTCATACCACATGCATTTCACTATCATACGACACATTCACACTGCACCCCAGATATGCACCAACGATGTCGCTGGACTGGCCAGGACTGGGCCAGATGCTCGACCCTTTAATTATGATGCAAAGAAACTGGGGTGTAACACTCTGTCTGGTCGACGCACGTTTCGGTGGATCTAATTTCTTTTCTTGCCACCTTCTTCAGGACCTTTTGTTTGCGCGTTTATCGCGAGCAAAGATGAGGGGATTGTTATTCTGTTGTGTACTGTTATACACGTAGTGAAAGTCTTCCTCACAGGTAATATTACTGATATCGTTCTTCTTCTTTCCCAAATATGGTCAATGCTTTGTCGGTCCGGGTTGCGATCCTAGGAGTCAGTTTCGCATATCTTCATAGATTTATATGTTCTCTCTTGTCCCTTCCATACTTTCAAGCCTTTCTTGCAGTATTGATGACTCACCAGCCCTTAAGAACTATTCTCGGTGCTGTATAGTTTAGTCTTTATTGTAAACAGCAAGGTATTACTTCTTTCCGTTTCTTTGTTCTTTGGATAGTTGCATTGTGCTGTAAGGGGATGGCTGGTACCAATCTTGTTTTGAGCTCTATCGGCGGTTTCGTATTCTCCTTCGGCAGCTTATATCTTTAAACTTTGTGTTGATAAAATTGAATGAGCACAGAGCAATTCATAATATCATTGTATAGATTGTGTTTAGGAATAAGAAAACAATCCGATGTTTATTTGAGAAAAAATGTATACAAACAAGAAAAAATGTATATAAACAAGCAAAATATCTTAAAAACAATATAAAAAAATAAACTCATTAGTTGGAATGTAAATATACAATTGGTTGTCTCTTCTTCATGTGAACCCACAAGAAATTAATCGCTAAGTAAAAGAAATATAGGTCCAGAGGGATATTTATCAGTTTTGTTTATAGTAATTTTCCCCCTGATCCCTGACCTAAAATAGAACCTTTAAGGGGGTTACCTTTCTCTAATTAATTGAGATGACGGAGGGGTCCAGAGCACTCTTTGAGTGTGACCGCCATCTTGACGCCTAAGGGGCCTACTTTAAGAGTGGGTAAAGACTTCAAAACTCCAATTGGTCTTTCTATGCCCAAATTGCCACTTGGAACTAATTTTTAGTAAATTCTCTATTCATCATAGGCCACACAACCAGAGAACAATCAATTCAAGAGTCTTTTCTATGCCTGGATGTACTTGTTTCCATAATAGTTTACCTTCCACTTGAAATTCAGCTACGTTCCTATTGTAAAAATCCATTGGCAATCCCATTGCCTATATCCTTAGACAGGAGACTGTATATTCCATCAGCAAAACCCTGCTGCTGAAACTATTTTTTATATCATTAGCTATTTTTTTTATTGAATTATAGACTGTAGCAAAACTAGATTTACGGTGGTCTCAGATTACTTTCCTGGTAACTCTCTTGCTATTTACAATCTACTTTTCCTTAATGTGATTTTTAGGCCCTACAGTTGCATTGCTCTCTGTTGCGACATAGCTATTTGTTTTTGGTTGTCTGGACAGTACACTATAACCTTTAATCAATTTACCGTTGCCGAAGGGGCTGGATATCAGCCACTGTTGACCGAATATCTCTACCCACTTAACCAAAGAAAAGGGTGCAATACACCATTTCATGGCTTGCACTTTGCACCTGCAGCAAGCAAATAGCAATCCCAACTTGGCCTTCTGGGCCAGGTACGAAACCACAGTCACTCTGTCTAATCTGTGACTCGCAATAGAATATTTAGAATAATGTCTCCTAGTAGCCTAGAAGGTGGGTCCTGTTTTTTCCTCCTTATGTACAGAGCATAACTTTTAGCTCACTAGCAAACCTTGCCAGGGCATGTCAGTCATGAAGATGCTATATTCTGAACACACAATCAGCAGCTCAACAAAGATTTTGTATCCATAATTATCTTTTAGATTTCAACATCACATTCAATTTTACATTGAAACTTGATTTCAGGGCTCATCCCTCCTATGGACGAAATTATTTAATTCAAATAATAAAAAGTATGCTGAGAATCTGTACAGCTGTCTTTAAAGGTGGGTTTGCAACCATTGCTTAGGGACTAAATACTATTGATGTCAAGACTTGTGATGTTCTTACCGGCTCTGGCGTGTTGGAGAGTTTCTCGACTTCGCTTCTAATTGGTTCTGGTCTGCCCGAGGTAAGGACGACCCCTTGTGGTAGCCACGGTACCGCTGACAATGAAATAGCCAAAGCAGACCGTGCCCTCCAAAAAGAGTCTCAAGAGGAAAAAGACCCAAAGGGAAAACCTCTGGTGGAAGTGGGAACTCCAGGAATTAAGAGGAAGGAAAGAAACTTCCAGAAGGAGAAACAGAAAGGCCAGGAATCTGAACAGGAATAAAAGGCCAAATCCGGAACAATGTAGGCCACAGGAATCACAAATACACCATGCAGGAGAACATGATACCAACAAGAGCGAGGACACACCAGCAGGAGCGAAGAGTGTTGCAACGCAAGGAAATGACGGATCCAGTCCTTTAAATACCCATAAACAGGAAGTGACCAAACAGTAATAGGAAGTGACCAAACAGAAAGTAAGTGACCACCATCTTGGATAAGAAAACGGATAGTGGACGGAATAGGATGGTTGCTATCTTGAATTAGTAGAGCAGATACTTCCCAAGGCCTTCTGAGAAGAAGACTAGGGAATCATGGGAAGACAAGATGGTCCCAAGAAGACATGAAGAAAGAAATATATATCCAGTGAAAGGAAGGTAAGAATATAGTGGCCAAACATGTGAAAATAAGAAGCTGAAGCTCCAAAACCGGAGCTGCGGCATTCATGTCATGCAAATTGTTAGATAACGGGCCGCCGCGTAGGTAGGCGGCGTGCCCGACACAAAAAGAGAGCAGGCGCTGCAGAACGCACCGCGACGCCAAGACAGCAACAGCGGGCTGCCGTGCAGCACTGCGACGCGACCGAAGAAAAGAGGGAGGTGCCGCGGGCTGCACTGCTGCCCGCGAGGAAGAAGCGGACAGCACTGCGGGCCGAATCATGGTCCGCGGTGCAACAATTGAAGGTAACTGCCCTTTCCAATAACAGTAATGCAGCATTTTTACTATTATACTGCTCCTTCTCTGTCAATCAGAAACAACTAATTTTATTACCTTATAAACTCCACCTGCAAGATAGACTTTTGATCAATGTTTTACACAATGTTTTCAATAATTTACACAATGTTTTCACACTTGACCTTAGGAATTTTACTAAGCTAGGTAGGTCAAATTTCTGGATGAAGTGGCCATATTTGCCTGTTTCTAGAATGTTGTTATAAAATATGTCAGCACTATAGTTTGAGCAGTTTACATCTGACTGCTCGAAAAGGAGGGCAAACTCTAAATCCTATGGCTGCTGAGAAAACAGCTATTCTTAAAGTCAGGGTTATCTTCCAATCAATTGGTCAGATCAAGTTGCTACTAGCTTTGAGATTCCTTTAAAAAGCCATGTGTTGATAACTTGTCAAGTATGTGTGTTTAATGTTGAAAAGGAAAGTAATGTAACCCTTATTCCTAACCAGTTACCAATGAATGACAAGTTAATTGTGTTCAATCAAATATTAAACTGATTAGCTAAAGGCCTAGACTAATAACTTTTATTTAGACAGTGTAAAAATACTTTTAGACGCATTGATAAAAATAATCCACCCATGCCTTTGCAGAATATAAATGCTAAGAACCCCATCGAAGGTGAACATAGAGACTTAACAATGATAATTTTGTAAAAATAAATTGTCACTTATATTGTTATTTCATGAAAGCTCTCACTAAAAATTGAGAAAAGTTATTTTGCATAAAGAAATTAAGACATAAGAAAGAAGAATATAAGATAATTACCAAACTTAGGAATTCATAGATGAAGCATGCCAATATCGAATCTCTCGCATCCCACCCCACCACACCTTTATACATCTAATGCTACTTTTTTATTTCAGTTCCTCAGAATTTATTTGTAAAATCTGTAATAAACTAGTATGGGAGGATGCTTCTGCACAGACAACTAGTGTCAAGAATTGTAGTATGTTATCAAATGCTAACACTCCTTGGTCTCGCTTAGTTTTATCCCATCTTATCTGTGCAAGTTACTGTTTAAATTTTACCAGTAAATCATTGTGTTTTCCAGAACATGTAAGAGTGTTGACTGTTCATTCTCCAATAGGTTAGCCCTCAAGGAAGCTGTGGTCAAGCAGCCAACTTCAATCTCTTGCTGAAAGGAATGAGTTATTAGCACAGGCTGAACCACAGCCCAACTGAAGCATGCTATTAATGATTGGTCATGGATGATCTGAGTTGGCCGTCAGATGGCAGTGATGTGGGAACCTTGGTTTCATTGGATGTGTTTGCTGCTTTTACCACTGGTAACCATGCCACTCTTCTTCACAGGTTCTTTGACAGTGGGATATGGGGTTCAGTGTTAGGCTGAATAAAGTCATAACAGTTAAACAAAACCCAAATGACATCTCTTTATCGTTATTATCGCTCTCCTTTTAAATTATTTTGTGATGGGTCACAATGTTACAGCTTGTTCCTCCTCTTTTTAAAATCTATATCCTACCACTTAACTCATCTTATCCTTTGGCGTGATGTTTTTCAACTATATGGACAGCACTATACTTCTGAAGAGTCACCCTTTTTTGAAGGAGGACTTTAAGGCTCTCTCCGAGTTTCTCCTCAAGACTGATGCCTGGATGAGCTATACCTGCAGAAAGCTCAATCCCAGTAAAAGAGAGATCGTGGCTCCCATTTCACCAGTACAGAATCTCCCCCTTGGAGGACTATAGTCCAAAGTGCATTTATATATATTTTTCCTTTCTTTTCTCCTCCATGGGCAACATATTTTTCTCAATCACGAAACCTTTCCCTGCACAAACACTCCAAGACTGCAGAAGATCAGATGATCAGTTCACCTTGCCATCCTGAAAGGGGAGTTACTCCACACCATTACTGGGAGTAAAACTTAAAGGATCGTATGGGAGTTTGTAAAGGCCAAACACACAAGATGATGGACGGAATATTGAGTTTGTAAAGGCCAAACACACAAGATGATGGACGGAATATTGCACATTGGCAAAACATTCACCCCCAGTCACAGATCTGGATTTAATCCATCGTTATTTTGCTCACCACGCCACCCCAGTTCAGACATGGCCATATGCAAATCAGTCTTGACCCTGTGCCTCATGGGAACAGTCCAGCCCGAACTGCCAAGCCATGTCTTCCCTGGAGCGGAATCAAGCATCCAGGCTTGGCAGTTCGGGCTGGACTGTGCCCATGAGGCACAGGGTCAAGACTGATTTGCATATGGCTGGGTTCAAACTGGAACGGTATGGTGAGAAAAAAAACGATGGATTAAGGCCCAGATCTCTGTACTGGGGTGAATGTATGACATTGTTCTGCATTCTATCCATCAACTGCTGTTTGGGTCTCGCCTTGCTATCGCGTAAGCGATCGCAAAGCGAGACTATTGTAAAAGGGCTTTTCCAAGTGCTCCCAAAAGCGGATTGCATGGCTAGCACGCGCACAATCACGCGCATCGTGCCACCATGCACTCCGTTTTTGGGAGGACTTCAAAGGGTCCGCTTCCCCCCTGGAATGTGCTCCCCCGCCCCCGCCAAGCACGCGCGCCAGGCTCCACCGGGCTTGTTTCTCATGTTACTGAAGGCCCCCCCACCCCCCTTCTTTCTCTGTCACATCGGGCCACCGGGCTTGTTTTTTATGTTACTGAAGTCCCCCCCACCCCCCTTCTTCCTCTGTAGCACATCTTTTCATTCTGTTTTCGCGCTCTGTCAGCGTTGACCTAATGAGCGGTGTCCATATTATCGCAGAGTGGGGTGTGCATTACATCCCTCCAGTGCAACGCACCAGCGAGCTCTGAAAGCAGAAACATGATGAGACGGGGAAAGCGCTTTCTCCGTTAGGTCGTCTGTGTCCCTGGCTGATGATAACCCCAGAGTCTGTACGAGCCCAAGTGTGGCGGAGCCAATCTCATCAACTGCGGAAAGAAGCAAACTCGAAACCTGCAGGTTTCAGACGGGTCCTAGCGGAAGGCTTCACTGGTCTGTTCTGCTTCTTTAGAATATCGTGGTAGTACTTTTGATTACAGTCGTCAAGAGCAAACGTCATGGGACTTACACACGCATCTTTTACCTGTCACCGAGCAGCCGCGTCGTACGTTACGTGCCCATGACGTCAGTGTGCTTGCTTTTTCCAGACCCGCTGGATCTGCCGCATAATAAATGATAGCAATGCCCTGCGGAAGCATCAGTAAGGGAGTCATGTGACTTGATTCTTTCGTGTCACATAGCACCCGTCTGAGCCGCAAATAAGGGATACATTTCAGTAGGGCTCGTGCCTAGGGGCATCCGTGTACTATGAACCTCAGGCGTCTACCACTATTCCAAAAACGCAGTGACAGCCGATGCTTCGGCTGCTTATCTTACAGCCCCTCAAAAAACAATTAGATTGTCTAGCCAGCTGCCTACAGGATTCCGCAGCACAAAAACTGCCACTACGCTCATCTGCTTTAATGCTTGCATTAGGAAAGCACTTTATCAAGCAGCTATCTTGCCACGGCCACACCCCACACACGTCTTTTAGGTATAAGTCCTTCAGGCATTGTCCTCTCTAGTCAAGCAGGCCACGCTAATCTCTGCCATATTCACTGGCAGATATATATGCCTCACATGGTGTTATGCATGCGTGCATCCTGCTTTGAGTCTAACCCACATTAGAATGCAAGCGTACGACGCCGAAAAAGTTCTCAAAAAACGAAAGACTATTACACCCCACCCAACTCCATCGCCATTGTAACTGCTAGCAATACCAAATTGCTGTGTACATTAGTTTCCCAAAAGTATGTGTGTGATTAGCAGCCGAGGGACTCTGATTTCCGTTTTGAGTCAGAAGTGAAATTTAAACGTCCTTTTCTACACGACATAGACGCAATAGTTTGGTTGCTCACTGCTTCTGTCTAGTTTTAGGAAGCAGAGATTCTAGAAGGAACTCATTCGATGCTCATGCATCCCACTCAGTTTAGTCGCAGACCTCACACGCTCGTCTGTCCAGGCCCCATGCAAAGCACGCCACCTCCAGCACACAGCATTTGCATGCTGCCATCAATTTGAATATACGCTCCCTTTTGACCTGCAACACAATCTGCAGCAGAACTGATCGGCATTTTGTGGTTGTCGGGAAAAGATCACCCATATTGCTGGAGTGTAGCCATTTATGCCAAAACAGGATACTTTTAGGGAAGTATAGAGACTTCTTCCACAGGCCTGTGTCCATGAAAAACGGAAAGATAGGGTAGAGTCAGACACCTTTAGGATGTACTTACCTTGCATTGATTCTGTTCCAGCTCTCTTGGCATTCTAAATTTGGTGTGGCAGTTGCCCAATTTTCGTACTGCCAATTTCAATCCTTTTTTAATCGTCAGTTAAAGAGCGACAAGAAAGATCCCAAAACATCAAAAATAGAAGCCAGGATGTCAAAGACTTCAATTGCATTGTGTTTAAAGTATCACTTCGTAATGCTAAACATGGCTAGTAGTATCATTATTAATTGTAGATTTCATTGACCAATTTGTGTTCCCTCCATTGGCGTAGGAAGTGTGGGGGATTTATTTCCCCAGATATTTTTTTTCGGGGGACAAACTCATGTGCACTCCCCCTAGAGTGTTCAACACTACCTAGGGCGGCCCTGCTTTTGATCTGCTTTCCTGCCTTCAGTCAGGGTCAGGTGTATTCGCCGGTGTAGGGGGACACATTCCTGAGGCCAGATGTGGGCTCTTGTTTTTCAGGTTTGGGGCAGGCCCCCCATTTAGCACGTACTTGGCCTGCCATTGACATTCTCCGTAGAATAGCAATGATCAGCCCGAGCAGGAACAGCTTGTGGTGCGTCTCTCCCTATCCTGGGCCAAGGGCACCCCAGGGAGGCCTCTGTCACTGCTTCTGAGTGGAGAATTCACACCCTCCTGGCAAAGGGAAGCGCTGAGAGCTATAGAAGGAGTTCTTCTTTGATCAGGCGAGCAACTCCACAGAAATACGGGGGAAAGCAAACCTGCTCCTTACCCGTGTACTGTAGATTTGCCACTTAAGGGAAGTGCATTGGCAACAGATCCTCCCCCCCTCCCCCCTCCCCCAGAGGAATGTGTTTTCAGTGCCTTCTGGCAGGGCTATTGCAGTATAGCTTTTGAATTACTCTAGTGCAACAGGTGGCCCCCAAAAAGCATTTCGGATTAATCAAACTGATAATAACGTTGATCGTTTACTCCTTAATGAGGAAAAAACGTATTCAAATCAAACAAGTGAAACAGTTTTTTTGTCCTGCAGTTTAATAGTTGAGAAATCACCCTGACTTAACTGCTTTCTGCTGTGGTGTTGCGAGGGTCAGACTGGCTGGTAGGGCAATCTGGTGGTGCCAGAAGGGCTGGTCCACCAGGCCAGTGTTTGGCTGTATTTAAGGCTGTGTGTGGGGCAGTTTTGTGGTCTGGTGAGCTGGTTTTTACTGTTGGTTTCCCTGATGTTACCACAAACATTACTTGTAGCAAGCACATGTGTATGCAGTCTGTGACACCCAAGGCCACTGGAATTATGCGACTGTTCAGCCACATGTTTTTCAAATAATTATGCATTTGCCTCATAATCCATCTGTAGCACAATCTGCAGATTTTAATGGGTAAAATGCCTGTGGCTCATATGGTTCGAATATTAAAAACACAATGGCACATGTTGCCACGCAGTGGAAGACCCTTAGCAAAAATTGACTTAATTTTCAGTTGCATATTGCTGTATTTGGATATTAAACAGGTACTAATGAGGTACAACCAAAGCTTAGACAGTGTTAACCAGTGTAAAAATGTCAAAATAATACTATTACAAAATGTGCTTTATTACACTGCATAATTTGCTTTTTCTTGCCACATAATTTTCTACTCTCTGCTCCTTAATTTGGCCTTTACCTACAGCATAATACCAGTGGCCCTGGCCACACCTTGCAAAACACCTATGCAGTGTGTCTTTACAATTTAAGCCCTGTCCCGATTTGCAAACGTGAGGCACTTTTTTAGCTACCTGATTCGCTACTTGGCCGCTTTTATTTTAGTGCCCGGGCCTGTTTTCTGTCCCAGTCTGACCCTGCCTCCACTACTAATGACTACCTTGCGGGTCACACAATGATGCTGCTGTTACGAAAGTTCCCTCCCCGAGACAGTAATGGAATTTTGTGCATTATAAAACTGTGATCCTGAGTACAAAGTGGAGCTGGGGTCAGAGATGTGACTGCAAATGTTTGCCCCCTATTTTGGCAGAACCAGAGAAAACCAAGCGCTTTCTACCCTACACCTTCCCTGGGCCTACCACTGCACTTTAGTAGCCCCAGCAAGGCTCATACATTTAAGCGGGGTCTTTGGCATGCAGGGTTGGATTCGGATCCAGAATAGGGCCGGGCACCCTTAATATTTTTTTTTTTTTAAAGTGGACCACGTTTGTGGATTCCGCAATATCGCAAAACACAGCTTCAATGTTATAAAAAGAAAGAGGGAGGGAGGTCCTCTCAAACAGGCATGGTTTCTTAAATTCACAGAGTTTTTTTTTATGGATATGTTGCCACGACTCTTTGTGCACGGATTAGTTCAGTGATGAACCACACCTGATTGGAAGTGGGGCCACTTCTGCTGAGGCCCACTGTTCAATCTGCATACGTTAATGGGCGAGCTCAGTGAGAGCGCAGGAATTACCCCTCTTCCCCCCCCTTTCATCCCCAATAGAAACCCATCTGCCTGGGAAAGGCCACCCAGCCCCCCACTGGGCCATTGGTGGCATCTGAGACAGCTCAAATCGGCCACCACTCTGGCCAAAAGGCAATTTAGGGCTGCATCTCCGATACACGCCCATTGCCCGAGTGCCCGCTTTAACAATCGCTCCTGTTTTGCAAGTGAGCTGTGGGCCAATTTCTTTTTTTTTTTTTTACAACCGGTGGTGCTTTTTGACCAAAATGGCAATAAAGAAATGTAAACAAAGTATGTGCTTTACAAGGCATGGGAGACAGCATCGTGCAGGCAATGTTTGTTGTAAGATTTGGGGACACTCGCCCACAAACAGTCAGACAAGCATTTGCAATGCAATAGGTTTCGCATTTATACGAGTTTGAGCTATTGGCATTGTAAATGACAATGCTTTTTATTTAAGTTTGGTTTTTTAAAAACATAAATAAAAGGCACTGTCATTTACAATGCCAATAGCTCAAACTCGTATAAATGCGAGACCTATTGCATTGCAAATGCTTGTTTTGCATTTGTCACCCCGAGTGGGAAGGATATGCCCAGACGTGGGTCCCATGCTCTCCATGCCACTGGAATCAAGCTATCCTGGCTGAAGAGGGGTGAAACCCCGAAACCGGTCCTAGGATGCTTGTTTCCAGTCCAGGGAGGACCTGGCTTGGCAGTTCGGGCTGGACTATGCCCATGAGGCACAGGGTCAAGACTGATTTGCATATGGCTGGGTTCAAACTGGAACGGCATGGTGAGCAAGAAAACGATGGATTAAGGCCCAGATCTCTGTACTGGGGTGAATGTATGACATTGTTCTGCATTCTGTCCATCAATTGTTGTTTTTGCAGTTTGTGAAGGCCAGCATAGTCACAAGTTTGTTGATTGGGACTATGCCTTGATTCACCCACTCCTCATCGTTTGCATTTCGCTTAATGCAACAAGTTTTAATGAAATTCACACTGGAGAAAAACGCTGTTGCACAAATTGACAAACGTGTTTACACCTGCAAATGGCATGATAAATCTGGCTCAAAATTCTTTTTTAAGTTGCTTATAGCGAGGACAGCTAAATGGGATGGTAGATATTTTAGGTTTCAAGGCATTCAGCTTTGGAATTCATGCTGACTCTCACTTGGTGAGGAAGCCAATTTTCATCAATTCCAGGAAAAGATAAAGACATTGCTGTTGGGCATCTAACCTGTATGTTACATAATAGCTTTCTCTGAGAGTCTGTCAACAGAGCCAATAGGCCTCCTGATGTAGGTGAGCAAGGTCTTTACAAGTGCCAACATACATCGCTTGACCACTCACCAAATCCTACAGGCCTGGATATGCAACAAGCTTCTTGTTAGTAGTTCTAGGAGGCCTTTGGCAAGCATTGTGCTTTATAAGACATGTTAACATAGGAACAAGCACTGCAACAATACTATTCAGCCGTTTTCAAAGTTCTGAGACAACCACATCCTTAGTGCGCTTTATTATGGGATATTATGCGCTGGGGTATGTTGCCAATCTTGGTGAATACATTCAAACATCAACATATACCACTATGTTTTACAAGAGGATTGGCAATGTGAGGTGGAAGATGGTTATTGTTTCAATAGATGCTGGGGTCTAAGGTAAAGCTCAAATAGTGATTTTCCCAACACATAAGTGTAGTAAATCTGTCTTTTCTGCAAGGTCACCCCAAATTTTTCACCTTTTTACAGGCTTAGTTTTTTATTGCTTTAGGACTTTACATTACATCTCCTAAACAGTAGCAAAGTGCCTGTGATTCTCCTCTTATACATGCTGTACATTTGAAGTCTCTATTTGGCCTACATAACTTCTCTACAAGTCCACTGTATATGGTGCCTAAAGTGCATCTATGGCATGGAAATGAAACTGTAATATGTGAGCTACAGTTTTCTTTTACACTACCCACATATATGACAGAACATGGTCTGTCAGGAGCACCACTGTAGTTTAAACCCCAAAAATGGCCTGTGTAAGTAAATCTACAGGGCAGAGTGCTAATGTAGAAAAATAGGACACACTACATAGTGGGGTTATTGTGCCCTCACAGTGAGATAGACACAATAAAGATTTTTCACTGTGTCGGTGTTGCTACACTTTATCTTAAGTAAGCTTATGTGGTTAAATCCCTAATTCCCTACGTCTGCTTAGGAAAAGGCTAGAAAGTTTCTTCAAAGTTATTTTCTGCTTGATGTTTTAAATCTAATTTTTGGTGGAGTTTGATGTTTGGTAACTTAAGCAAAAATGTAACTATACAAAAATGTACATTGGGCTCTTTAGTCAGAACTGGCTTAAAACTAGTTCTGTCACTGTTCACAACGCCAGAGCTAGAAGAAATATTCTTGGCTGGGAGAGCTAATAAATCTGGCTCAGTAAAAAAGGCCTTCCTCTGAGTCAAAGAACAGCCAGTTGTGTGTTAACTGCTGACCACGTAGCAGGACCTACCTGTCTGGGAGTGGACAAGAACAGTTGAAAAAGGAACTATAGCACTACCTCTCTTGACTTGCCAAGGAGGGTTTCTCATATTCATTCCCAAGACTCTTCCAAACACTCGGACTCAAGCTACAGTGAGAGGAAGAGTAGTTTCAACCCTGTCAGGAGGAATAATATCTCATCTGAATAAAGGAGTGGCTTAGGAGCTAAAGACAGCCCTGTTGTATGCAAGCTGTGTTCTACTATCTTGAAAAGAGGCTCCAGGATATTTTACAATAAGGCAAAAATAAAGTGCTTCAAAAGGAGGTGGGGGCTGCAAGACATTAGTTAGGGTTAGGTGGTTGAATTCCTCCAGTCACTGGGTGGTGAGGAAAATGTAGAGTAGAAAGTGGGACATAACAACTATAGTTTCTAGTAGCTCAAACAATGGCGAATGGTGGACCGTATCAAGCCATTACAGTCCATATCTCATCTCAGTTAGCAATTACTACAGCTCTTGTGCACCGGTCAGAGCAGAGTCTTAGTTGGATAGCAAAGAAGGTTCTTTTCAAAAGGCTGATAAATGTATATATAGATAGCTTTTTCAAGCAGTTGACTTGGAGTGGGCCATATACTGTGCACTAGAAAGGAGCACCAGGTAGGGGTCTACCTTTTGTTTATAGATTGGGTTTCAAATTAGCAGTTTTCAAAAACACTATACATCAGAATTCAGGAGGTCATTCGAAAAAGCAGCTGAGCTTTTACTGACGATGCCCTTGAATATATGTGCTATCCATAGGTCTACTGGTGATCCTGGTGAGCCACATGCTTTTGTAAGGTTAGTGAATCAATCTTCTGATAGATGGCTCAACAGCCGTAGTCTGTTGTAGAATGGGTTTAGAGCTCATGGTAAGTTTTGAGTTGAATTGCATATTCTGATTTGTTTATGCATTAAGATATACTTGCAGTTCTTTGGCTTTGGAAACGAAGTGTTCTGCTATTGAGACACAGTTTCTCCGAGTGGGTGGGTGATTTTGTAGTTGGAACCTTCTAGATTCCGGAATTTAGCAATTAACTTTTAACATAGCTAGCTGGGCAAGTAACTTCAGAAATGCACCTGGAATAATTAAGTCTTTTTGTCTTTCTGACAATGATTTTATACATTCTGAATAACACAGAAGTGTTCATTTGTCCTTAAGGTTGTTCATCTTTTTACATTGTCTTTTCTTTTAAAAGATCAATCATTTGATTTAATAGATTTCATCTCTGTAAAATCCAACCAGCTTTTCAATGTTGATGGCAAGGTGTGGAGGTCCTAAGATGGTGATGCTGTCTAGGACGGAGGTCATCCAATGGTGGAAATACTGAGCTGTAAATGAAGTGTTTTTAGGTTAAGAAGAGGTTACTTGGATGTAGAAAGTGGGAAACTCCAATTTGTCTCCGCTTTAACAACTGTTATAAGAAAGGGGTGAGCACACTTTGCTGGAAAAAGAATTTGAAAGTTAAACTGAACTGCGACATGATCAGACCCAATAACAATTATTTGTAAAGCTTTGCATAGGTGTAGAATTCTTATAGCCGGCACCCAGGACATATTATCCCACCGCCCTCCAGCACAAACCTTTTGGCTCCCAGTTTACAGTACCACATTATGGATCAGAGAATGGCATTGTCTGCAGTTACTGTAATATTTGTGTCCATATGTTACTGCTGTCGAACTTGTATTTATGGCTCATTAATACAGAACCTTGATTATCAGGGTGAAAAGTTGTAATCTCGGACTGCACTACTGACAGTAGATTCAGTATAAAAATGTGTACGTTAGCAAAGTCTAACAATATGAGGCTATGTACAATGCTCCCAGAATGCTCTCTGATTAGATGCAAATATTTGCAGAAGCTTGAAAGCAAGATTGATGATTCTTCGCTTTCAAAACAGATTTTTTTCCTTTTCATTACTGTCAACTTGTTTTTTGTGGGCAATGAGCAAGCTATTAACTTTGCCCTGATCTCTATGGTTGATTTTCTGACTTCTCTTCTGGACTTTTGATAGGTTTCTGGTTTGGGCCTGTTGTTGTAGGGGGGCTGTTTTTATTGCTGGAGTGTGGCTTTGAAGGCTCACCTCCCATCATAGTGTTGGGCCGAGAGGGGCTTAAGGTGATAACAGCTTTAAATAGAATGGAGGGGAAAAAGTGTCTTCTGCTAAGGTGCCACCCCCGGAAGTTGCTCCACATGTATCAACTAAAGAGGGCTAATTAAACCGTGCAGGGGTGGTGGTATCCAAAGAAATAGAGCTGGCAGAAAGGAGGCTTTCCTTGTCTAGGGAAAGCCTCCCCATAGCTCACCTGATCGTATTATGGCCCCAGAAATGTCCCAGGGTCTGAGTGTCTCAGGTGATCTGGCACGTCAGGAAGAGGTTCCGGAGAGGGATGAGGTGGGACAAACTCAGGCCCTTACGCCTGCATCCTCCGTGGCTAGCACTAGACGTAAGCGAAAAAAGAAAAGGGCCTGTCACCATTCAGTGAACTCCCAGGTTAACGTGACGGCACAAACTGATCACAATCTCATGTGTGCAGAGGGAGGCCACCTTTCCATCAAGGAGCTATTAATGGAGTTCAAGGTGATTTTAAATGCTAAACTCGACCCAATCATGTCTAGGGCTCACCCACATTGAGGCCAGTATATCAGAGTTCCTGACTCACATAAGCCCAGGGAAGGGGTTTGCAGTCGGAGCAGCCTACTTCAATGGCACAGGTGACCCTTCTAAACTCTGCTTTCCTAGCTCCAGATCCCAGTTTTAGTAGGCTGTCTGTTGCTGGAGGATCTTCTCTGAGTGCCCCCAAGCCACTGAGTATGGTAGCAGAACCCCCAGTTGCCCACCCATCCCGAGCTGTAAACAGCAAAGCAGTCAGCTCTGGTCCTCATATTCCTCCTCCAACCACGAATATGGTGTGGTGCTCAACTTCGCCATGGAGGCGACCCCCTATGTTGTGGTCCTAGGTAATGTCCCATCCCGATTCAATCCAGCCCCAGAAACTTACCATGATCTTAAAAACAAGGTGGTGAATTGGTTTAGCTTGCATTCTCATATGGGTCGGGGGCTTTCGCAATCTATCACAATGGCCCGGAGAGTTGGCTGGGTGGGCATGGACAGCAAAACTCCACAACCTATGTGCTGGGTGCAGTTACCATGTGAGCACCACTAGAAGGACTTATTTTTCCTTTGTTTGCGATGCTTGGAACTTACTCATTCTTTGTGTGGATTATTGCTACTCCTGATATGCTTTGAATTGGATGTGCGAACATCTAGCATAGCCACCCTCGTTTTGGTATTCATTATTCATAGTCCGTTTAGTGACCATAAACCCTTGTTCCTAGCCCTGGATTTTTCCATTGCCCCTTGGATTCCCAGGGAAGAGGTGGGGGCACTCAGGGGTGCTTTCCGTAGTGCATCAGGGTAAATGGCTTAACTGGCCCCAGGTGGATCCTTTGTGCCTCAGAGCTTCCCTTTTTGCTAAGCATGCGCAGGAGTTTGCTATCTTGCTTGGATAAAAATGCTGAGGTCTTGCATGGTTTTGTTGACATTGCCCAGGGCGTTCTTAACCTACTGACAATAACAACTCCAAAGACGGGCCCCTAAGAGCCTAAGTGGTTTGATAGGTATTGCGCGAGGTCCCTTCAGCAGTTGAAGGCTGCACTTAAGCAGTCGCCTAGGGATAGGAGTTTGGTAGCAGGCATACAAGGAAGGCTTAGCCAACAATAAATCTACTCTATGGGAGTTAGCCTGGGAGGAGTTATGTCAGGCGAGTGAGAGTGGGACAGCTCTCTCTTCTGGAAGGTGGTAAATAGGCCTTGCTTTTCAGAGGTCTCGGGCTCGGTAATATGCCATCACTTCTCTGAAAAACAATGGGTTGATCACTCTGAAAGCGTCTATAACCAGGGGCAAGGTGGGGCAGGGGCTAATGTGGGGGCAGTAGTAGTCTCAGGTAGCGCCCCCATGGTTTTTGCTTTGGACGAAGTTAACAAGGGCATCATGACATTATTCTGCAACAAAGGCCGGGGCCCGGATGGAATCCCTCTGAACCTGTTCCCGGTCGATGTGGAGGTCTGGGGGCCTTTGTTGAACGGGGCTGCTTGGGTGAGGGCGATGCCTTCATGGTCACCAGCCACGATTGTACTGATGTTCAAGAAAGGGGATAAGGCCCATCCCCAATGTTACCATCTCATATCTCTAATAGATGCTGTGGTCAAGGTCCTGGGAGGGTAATCCTCAATAGACTGCAGGAGTGGGAAGACACAAATAATGTCATGAGCGTTGTCCAATGCGGCTTTACGTCTGGCAGGTCCAACTCTGATAGATGCTAGAATTTTTATCTTATTATTAATAAATACATGGGGGTCCGGTCTGAGTCCTTTACACTTGACTTTTATGCACTTGAAGTCAACATTTTCAGGGTAAAACGTGCTAAACTTTTGGCACTGCTCTCCAAGATGGGGGTTGAACTGAACATTGTGGCCTCTTAGCTAATTTAAATTCTGATACGTGCATTTTTCACAGGGCGCTGCTCGCACCTGGTCATTCCCCACTAGTAGTGTTATTCACCAGGGTGCATCCTTTTGCCAATTGTGTTTACCTTATACATGAATGGGTTGGAGCATACCCTCCTTTCAGGACAGGCAGATTGCCATAGGGTAGGAGCTGGATCCCTTCCAGTTTTGTTATATGCAGACGATATGGTCCTCATGGCCCGTGCGGCCAGTGGGGTGGACTTACTGCTAGACAGGTTTTTCACCTTTATGAGGGGTTTGGACTTGTCCATCAAAGTTCACTAATACCAATACCTTAAAAGTGGGAAACCATACCCTGTGAAAAGTCTTGGTCTTTATCTATTTGGGGGTCTTATTTGATACCAAGAACAACTGGAGTCTGCTAATGGAGAGCAAGAGATCAGTGGTTTGTAAAACTACAGGGCAGTTTTTAGTTGTACACGTAGGCCAGCTTCTTGGTCACCGAGAGTTCTTCTAAAGATTTATCAGGCCAAATGTGTGTCACAGTTACGGTATGGAAATAAGGTCTGAGGGTATGTAAACTGGGATAAGATTCAAACTTTGGAGAACCAAAGGTTCCATGTTGTATTCCTGTGTTCTCAGTGTACTCAGAGCTTGGTCTTAGTCAGGTGGCGGACACAGGTAAGATAAGGTAATACTTTATTGTACAGTTAATTAAAACCATTACAAACCATCATCAATTAAAACAGTTTCATGTTTCGAAACACCCATAACAAATTACGATAATACTATGGTAAACTATGAGTAAAATCTGCTATTAAAGTAATAAAGCTAAAACTATTAAAATGTAGGTAGATTATAAGATTTGCCTAAGAACTGACTCGATTCCGTTCTGCCAACAAAAACTTTGCAGGGGTGGCCACTACATGGGCTAACTTACATTCCCATTCAATCCAGTTAATTATTGAAGCCCTTAATGTGCCTGGGCCACAAGAGATGATCCACCGCATAAACGTATGCTTACTTAATCCAGCCCAAGAGAGAATTACTACATGTACTTCACAGGGAGCAAGCGGTAGAGTAGGAAGAAAAGAAAAAAGAAATCCCAATAATGCCCTTGAAACAACCCAAACAATTGATTGCTTGGAGAACAAAAAGTTTCAGAGAGGCATCTAAACTGTAATTATTCGGTTCTTGAACTCTGACCATTAACTATTCAAAGTTTTAAAGTTTATAGCAATAAAGCTCAGGGAACACCAAGATACCGACTAGTCCCTTGTTGCCGTCCGGTTACTTTGGCTCTTAGGGTACAAAGATTACGCTGGGTTCCGTCACTGTCCTTCCTGCTTTTCCGTTAATGCGAGGCGGAGCCTTCTTCAAGAGGATTTTAGCGCTAGATTCTGCTCTACAACCAGATCAATTTGACTTTTTCTGTTTATTCTTTCACTTTATTAAGGTGAGCTTCTACAGCTTCAAGATATTTTACCAACCGGCAGCTCAGTTGGACTTCATCGCCAGAGAAGCATGCCAGGACTGCATGCCTGCATGACCTTATCCGTTTTTAATTAAATAATGTCTCAAAAGGGTCCGGCGTTCTTGTAGTAGATCCTTGCAGATGGTAATAAGGTGTACAATATTTTCTTCGCCGTTACCACAGAGGCGGCACTTTGCTGGTGTTGAGGGGTGCAGCCATGGGACCAAATGATTTGCAGAGGGCAACAGTCCTAGGCGAAATTTGAAAAACTTCTCTTTTGTCTTTTTAGTGAAGCTGGTCTGAAGATATGTTTGGGGCCTGAGTTTGGTGTAAGATTGTATAGTAAACCAGCCGTGTGCACGCTCCACCAGAGAGGCTTTGACCTGCAAGAGAAATGTTATTTACTGCATTTTGAAAGCCTGCCAAAGGCCCTGGGAGATCCCATAATTGACGCAGCCTCAACTGTTTGATTGCGTCCTCCAGGTAAAGCCTTGCGGGGCAGTTTTCTTTAGCTTGCAGTTTCTTCCACAGGAGAGCGTTGAGTGTTTTTGTTTCTTCCCTGCTTATTTTGTGCCAGCTTTTTAAATATTCTCCTTTGCATGCCAGCTCTTCCTTTGCGAGCCCAAATTCAAGCCTTATCTGCGCTGTGCTCTTGCTACCGTACCAGCGTCCCTTCCTCTGATCGCTTCACTGTCGTAAGTGTTAGATGGAATCAGTTTTGCCTGAATCACCTTTATTAGGGGGAGGAGGCTTGGGCCAGTGATCTTGTTTTTTAGGTTTCTTAGAGATACCGCTGTCATTAATCCTCTCTTTTTTATGGCCTCGCATTGTGGCATGAAGCTGCCCTTGGAATCTAAGTTGACCCCCAAGTATCTATATTCACTTACAACATCCAGCTTCCTTGAGTCCAAGAGCTAATTGTTTGTTATTATCATTTTGCAAGTGTTGATACACATTACTTTAGATTTTTCTTGGTTAATTCTTAGCTTGTTTGTTATAGAGTATCGCAATGTGAAGTCCAGCAGCCGCTGCAGGCCTATTGGGGTCCGGCTGATGAGCACCAGATCGTCTGCACAGAATAAATTGGACAGCTGGGTGACCCCTTAGTTGAGTGCGTGCGAATTACGGTCGTTCAGCAAGATTGACAATTCAGCCATGAAAAGATTAAATAGTGTTGGTGCAAGCACGCATTCTTGTTCTACCCCTGTGCTTGCAGGAATCTTCCTAGATAGAAATTCCCCTGCACCTAGTTTGACCTGGACCCAGGTATCACTATGCAAAAGAATTAATTGGTTTAACAGCAGCGGAGGGATTTTCAGCTTTTAAAATTTTTGCCACAGGAGATTTCTATTGACGTGGTCGAAGGCAGAGCTGTAGTCAATATAGCACAGATATAGAGGTTGTTTTGCTACGAGTGCAGAGTCAATCAAAAGAGATCGGGGTAGTATGTTAGCGGTCGTCCCCATTTTTTGCAGAAGCCGGTTTGATTATATGGAATTGCTGTTATATCTTCCACCCAAGATGTTAGCTCCTGGAGTAAGAGGCCCGCATAGTATTTGGCCTCGTTATTGAGTAGGGCTACGAGCCGATAACTTCCTGGGTCGTTCCTATCTCCTTTTTTGAAGATTGGGGAGATGACTGCTCCCCTCCATGATGGTGGAATTGTTGAGGATTGCAGAATTTTTTCAAATATTGGTCTAAAAATGACAGTCCAGTATCCCGGCTCTTGTTTGAACCAAATTGGAGGAATACCATTTGGACCTGGTGCGCCCTCGCGCTCCCCTTTGCGATTCTTTTGCAGATCTGTGCATTCGTGATTGGTAATTCGTGGTTTTGTACTAGAGCTTCTTTGAGTTGAGGTGGTCAGGGTCCGAGAGCGTTTGTGAGGTGATATGACCCTTTTCTGAATTCTAGGGCTTCATTCAAATGTGTGCCAAGGTAAATTGTCCAAGCCTCTTCAGTGGCAAAGGATTCGATCCCCTGACTTCGCTCGCTAGTCAAACTGTTGATCTTTTGCCAAAACTGCGTACTGTTATTTATTTTAGCGTCGTGTAGGAGTTTTGCCCAAAAGGCCTCATCCGCTTCTTTTTTAAGTTGCCAGATCAGCTTCCTGCAAGCGTCTTTTAACTATCTTAACTCTTGATACGCGACGGGGTCTGTCCTCACTCTTAGGAGTTTGGTTAATCGAGGTCTTTAACTTTTTTAGCTGAGCGTTGTTTCTAAAAAATTTTATGGTTGTTGTGTTTCGAGTCTTAGATCATTCCTTCAGTCCTTACGTTTCCTTTTGTTATGCTGGAGTTATCTCGTAATTTTTTTGTAAACAGCTCCCAACTCTCAATTAAGTCTGAAGTTGCTGTTTGTGCCTCTCCTAAAGCCCGTTTAGCTTGGGATAGGAGACTTTGTGGGTCATTCGTTCTGCACTTTATCTGCCTTTCGTTGGTAGAGTATTCTGAGCCTAGTGTGTTGGCGGTGGGGGCACATAATATTGTGGGAGCCTCAATCATGACTTCCTGGCGGAGGTGGTCACTGTGGTCCATTGAACCAATATGGAAATCTCTTACCCTTTGATACAAGCTGCGTGAGAGGAATGTAAAGTCAATTGTAGAGCAAGCCATAGTACTATGAAATGAAGCTGCTTGGGGGCGATCCCCTGAGAATCTACCATTGAGAGCACGGAAGCCTAGCTCTTCTAGTGTGGCCAGGAGTCTCCTATCTGTTTTCGAGCTTCTACCTCCAGAGGTGTTATCTTGATGGCTTGGCTCCCAAACAAAAGGGTCCTCCTCTTCAGTGATATCTGAGGCTAAATTGCTGAGCATATTAAGATTGAAGTCCCCACTAATGATTAAGCTGTTGGTTTTCTCGGTTTTTTGTAATTTTATCAGTTCTTCCTTCAGCTGCTGTGCTCCCTTGGTTTTTTCCCGGGTGTGTAGATAGAGGTTTATCAGGAATATAACCTCCTTTTTATTCTGCTCATGAGCAGGACTTGCATTGCATTCGGAGGGGCTAACTTGTAAGCCAAGGGCGCTGCTGCAACAATGCTCTTTAATGAGCTGTATGTAGCAAGGCCTCCCTTCTTGTGGCCAAACGATGAGCTCTGTGTTGGAGGCAGAAAATTCAAGTTATAGCCCGACAATGCGGGTGGAGCGTCGGACCATGTTTCTTGCAGAGTAATGATGTCAAATCTTTGCAGAGAGATGTTTCATTCCGAGTCCATAAGCTTGTCTCCTAGTCCATTGATGTTCCAGGAGCACAGGTTGAGGACGTTGAACGTGTTCCCGGCTTTGGCTTTACTTTGTCTTTGATTTTTGGTTTTAGCGTTTATGGTCCTGGAGAGCCAACTCCAGTCTTGCAGGGGTTGGCCTTTTCATGGCAGGTGGTTTCTTATTACACTGCTCTCGATGGACTAAGTTTTCAGGGGTGTTGCTCCGAGCCCCTCGCAGTACTGAAAGAGGGCGAGGATTCTGACTGGTCTGTCTGTTCTCTTTCCATTGCTGGCTATCAAGAGTCAGAGGATCCGGATATCTTGGTTTTAAGAATGGTCGAAGTTTTATTCCCCATGAGTTAAACTTTGCTTGTTCTCTTAGCAGTTTCTCAGCTAATTCTGCTGTAGCCCATACTGTTTTTGTTACTTCTACCCCCGTGTACCCGGCAGTTCTGTAAATTCTACTGACTCTAGGTCGCTGGAGGATATGTTTTTAAGGCTGTCGATGGATTTCAGTAGGCGTAATATGTTCCCCCTGTTTAAAATATCTATCGACCCCTTTGATTTTTACTCCGGGTGAAACACTATTGTGGGGGTGCATGCTTGCCCCTTCTCTTGGGCTATTCTGCGCAATAGTAAGGTCCTCCCCTAAGCCATGGCAATCCTCAGTTACTTCTACTTGTCTTTGAGCGCTCATTTCATCCTCATATGTTGATTCTGAGCCTGTGGAACTTGCCGCAGTTGTCGCCCCTTGAGGGCTGCCTCGAGAGCATCCGTCTTCCCTTTTTTGGAAGGGGCTGGTGGCAGACTTTCTATTTTGAGGTATTTTTCTTTTGGGTCTTTTCCTCCCTTCCTGTTTTCCAGTTTCTCTCAGCTCATATTCCATATCTATATCATCGCTCATCTGGACTGGCCTATCTTGTGTTGGTCTGGTATCATGTTCCCACTAATGTTACTCTTGCCCCAAGCTATTACCGTGGTTTTTCTCTTTTGATTGCGTCCCTTCCTTTTTGGCTTTCTTCCCTGTTTTCCAGATCGGAGATGTTCCGGCGTGATTTCATTTTGCAAGTTTTCGTCCAGTGGCATTATGTTCATAATTAGTGGTGGTTGGATTCCTCCATTTCGTTGGCTGATGTTGGGTGCCGCCTTTATTGTGTCCGCTGTTTCCCTGTACTGCTGTGGTTTTTGAGTCGGCTTTAGGCTCTCCGCAGTTAATAACTGGGTTCCTGCTAGCACTGGCGGCCACATTTCACTTCTCTTTCTAGCAGGACCATCTGATGGATTGTTTTTTACAGCCTCCCTAATGTCAGAGAGGAGATTGTCCATTGCCGATGGAAGTGTTGCCAACTTGTCCACAATTGTTATGCAGGAGCAGTTAGGTTGTATGAATTGAGTCTCTGCTTGCGCCCTTCTAACCAAGTTGTTAAGCTCTGCTAACTTGCTGTCGATATTGGCAACAAACATTGACAGGGAGTTAAGGACGGAGAGTTGGAGATCCATCTTTTCCGACTGATATTGGATGGCATTTACCGACAGTTGCATTGTGTGCAAAAGCGATGACCAAATATCTTCTTTTACTTTTAGTGTTTCCTTCCCGGAGTTTGCGTTAGTTGCGATGTTAATCCCTCCTGATTGTTCCTCCTGAGGGGCCGCAGGGTAGGACGCTACCAGTTCTTCCCACTCCTCGGGGGTGAGGTACAAGGTTTTAGAAACTGTGACCTGGAATGGTATAGGTGGTGTGTTATTTAGAGTGGCTAGGCACGGAGAGTCAATTTCAATTTGGCTTGGGGCATCGCCTAGCTCGACTTGCTCAAGTTGTTTCTCAAGATGTTGATCATTTGTTTGAGGTGCAAGCCGTTCCTGCACTGTGACTTCTTGTATAATTAGTGTATTAAGTTGCCTCCTCTCTTTCATGTCTGCCACTGTTGCCACTGTTCCCTCGTTCTCTTAAATTCTTCTTGCGGCGCCAACCTGTCCTCTGGCATTGTAGGTGTGTACTTACAGAGCACCAGCTCTGTTTGAGCTGATAAATCACCCTGCTGCGTATATTCACTGTTTTGCGCATCACCCTTGCCCTGCGGGGTATGGTACCTGGCCCCCCAGGGTGCTGCGGCCCTTCTTGCATCTCCAAGTTTCTGGGTGGTCCTTGTCCACCCTTTAAAGATTCTAAGGATTCACCAGCTGTAGGATTGTCAAGGCTTGTAGGACTCCTCTTCCAATTTTTTTGTTGAAACAGAATTGGGACTTGTGATCGTGTCTTGACCCTCTCTTTTGTTCTCCTTTATGCCTCCGCACCCACGGCCCTTTGGGTTTATCTTTAGATTTGGGTCTGCCTGCTCCTGTATGCTTCCCTGTTCCTGCACATTTTGACTCCATGGGGCAGTCTTTTTAAGTCCCTTGTTTGGCTCTTCTTTGCTTGTGTGTGCGCACAGTTCCCCCCTTCTCCAGGATCAGCTGGATCCCTCTCAGACCCCGCCTGTGGTTGTTGCTTCAAGGGATATGCCCTTCTTGGTTGTAGTAGCGCTGGCAGATTGCTTGTATTGCGACTATTTAGACAAAGGGCTGAGCCGGCGTCAATAATAAATGAAAACTTCGTATAGATTTTAGTTTGGGACCCGGATTTATTCACGGGGAATGCACTTGCGGCCCCTCTCGCCTTAATATCTGACGAAAGTTTGGGGCTTTTGAGCAGAGGGGATATCAAAAGAAGGTCTCCCTCCTCCTTCTTTCCCTCTTTTTTCCCCGTACCATCTTTGCAGGTCTTCATTAAGTCCTTCTTGAGGTTTTTGTTTGCTCTCCTCATTCATTTGGGGGGGGGGGGTTAACAGATGCCGACTGCTCCCTTGACTTCCCCGACCTCACTGCTCTGCTTTTTTCTTTTTACTTTTATTCTGTTATTCTCTTCTTCTTCCCTTCTTTTTTCCTACTCAGCTCTGTGCAGTGGTTCCAATCCGGATAGTCCCACCAATTGCGAGTCCAGTAGGTGGTGGTGGTGGTAACGACGATGGTAAGATGAGGTGGAAAGAGGAGATGTGGAAATGTGAAGTGCAGAGGCTGATGGTGGAGCGAGAAGATCGGCTAGAGATAGGGAGATAGAGAGATAGAGAGAGGAGGGGAGAGCAGGGCTCGCTGGAAGCACCGCAAGCCTCACCCGGCCTAGTCGGGCTGCCTCCGTGGGATTACCTGGGCTCTTCACTCTGTGAACTCCACTAAAGGTGGTCACGCTCTCCTCCTCACTCTCTCGTGGCCCTCTATGTACTGTACACTAAACCCTGTACGCTGCTGTCAACTCCTCACCCGGTGCCCCACTGCAACGCACCACACCTCTCAGCGCCTCTTAGCTTCGCTCAATGCACGGTGCTGTACCTGCTCAGTGCCGCTTGACTGCCACTTGGTTCCGGGTGAAAGCCTTGGAGCTTCAGGTTCTCGCATTTTGATTCGAGGATGATTTGAGGTTGCTTGAGGCTGGATGAGGTGAGCAAAGACGTGCAGTGATCACCATGCTCTGGTTCTCGTGCAGGTGACCTGCTCAGTTTCGCCTTTGGCTTCACTTTCACTTTTGGCCGGTTAGCAGTGGGTTAGCAGCGAGCAGTGAACCGCCTCTTGGACTCCTCTGACCCAGCTTGCTCTCACCTCTTTGTCCCCCCGCCATGAGGATCACTTGCCTCACCGCTGCTCACAACTGCTCCTGTGGTACATAGGGGCCCTTAGCCCTCTACTGTGTTGGATCAAGGTCTGTACCAGGGAGGATCTGAAGCGTACCCGACTGATCCTCTCGACTGTCTGCACATTAAACCACCTGGATAGCAGACGTAAAGATAGCTTTTGCCACCCCTGGGAAATTGGACATTTTTACTGATTCCAATTCTCTTTCCTCTTGAGAACTAACCCTAATGGAAAAAGAACAGCATGAGCTACAGAAACCCTCGGTACGGGGACAAATGCTCCTGAAGACTGCTCAGGGCATGGAGCCTTATTTACCCCAGGTTTAGGTTCAACTCTCTTCACCATCTCTTGGCCTTCTCCAAATGGTTGGGGTTTGCGTAAGTGTAGGCTGCCCTGCGGCTGCAACAACAGGTCTCCGCAAGACACCCTACACTTTGTAATGTTTTGCCGCTATTTTAGCAGGCCCAGAAAGTTATTTTTAGCTCCCCTGCTGAAGTCCCTGAATTTCTCACAAGCACGCCCAGCCTTGGTTTACCTGCAGATGCTCCCCAATGAATGTGCAATGTTTACTGTTTTTTACGAGCTGCACTGACGTCTAGAAGATCAAGACTTGATTCATTTCTTCCCTGATGATGCTGTCATTGGTTTATAATGACTAGTATTTTTATTTGAATATGTTTTACTGAGATGCTTTTATATCATGTCTATTGTATGCTTTTATGGTTGTTTTGGTCAATTGAATAAAGATTTTTATGATGATGCTTTCAAAATAACATGTTCACAAAAAATGAAACTAGGAAAAAAAATGTTTCACTAAACTACTGTGAAATTTTTGCTAACATTTCTTTGAAGCATCATTTAGTAAAATATGTTGATGCATGTAAGTGTTTACAAAAAGATTTCACAATGGAAAAATCGGTGTAGGCAGTTTCAACAAAATTATGGGGAACATGAAAATAAACAAGCATTGGCAAAGCCAATAGGTTTAACATTGGTGGTCAGCCTTTTATTTTATGTCAATTTGTGTTTTCTGTTTACACGATTTTTGTAAGAAAGCAAATAAAAATGTTTGGCCTCACAAAGCTCACATTGCCACAGTAGTCCCTAGCACTGAACAAACTCATTTGTGCCACGATATGCTTCTTGAGAAAAAAAGCAGGATTCTGTCATGCAGAAGCCAGCCGATAGAGAGATAGAATTTTAATAAAAACAAAAGCCTTTAAAGCCAGAACTAATTAGGGCGCCAATTCGTAAAGATGAACACAGAAGTGCACCCATGGTATGTCCTTACATTAGTGCAGATTTATGGCATTTCCCGAATTTACAAGAATTTGCAGAAGTAGGCCAGGAAATCGTACTCCTAAAAAATATTTGTGACCTGCATTTTAGCACGAGCAAATATACATGTGTAGATGTGCTCATGTGAGAACCTGTTGCAAGCTTACAGGTTCACTTTCCCTTCAACCACTTTGATCCCATCCCTGGGAGAAGTTTTACTTCTGCCCTTGACAGGAGTAAATTTCCAAACTTTCCCAGTATGGGAAAAGACTAGAGAAGAGCTGCTGAAAATATCTAAAACATGGAAATTAGTAGGTTTGCACAAACTCAAACGGGCATTCCAACCCTTACTGCTACTTTCAGCCCCGGTATGTAGATTTGCAGAAAAATGGCAAAGTAAGGGAATTGCCAATATTGATGCCCTACCATACTATCAGCCCTGGCATATTCAAAGAGGCTATTATCAGAGCTCCTATATAATGAGATTGGTGGCATAATATTTCACCGCATTACGTGGCACCACAAAGACAAGTGGATCTTTTTACAGGACAAACAAATTCATGAAGCAACCAGTCCTACGGACAATTAGATATTTTATTAAATTCCACACTCGTGTATTGCAAATATTAAAAAGATGTACTTGTATTGCAACAGATTGAACCACTAAAAGAGCAAAACCCAGTACTAAAGAATATTTTCCGTCAGAATGATGTGGTCAGGAAGGACAAATATTATGTCAAGTGGATGCACAGCTTTATGGGTAGGACCAACAATCAATCTAGCAAAATTCACTGATTCCAGATTGATCAATAGAAATTTGGTCAAGGATAATTCAGGTTTGTCACCCTAGTTATCATCAAATGCAGGACTACATGGTGGAGGTTTTTAGACTATAAGAAATGAGCATGTGTTACTCGGGTAGAAGATCATTCGATGAGCAGAAATTCACTTTCTGGAGCAGCATAATCTTCAATACATTTTGTACGTAAAGTCAGCTAATCCACCTCTAAGTTTCTCTTATAAATGTTGCACCCTGCAGGCATGGCTTCATGTGGATTTGGTGTAGCATCACCACTGCACCAATAAGACATGAGTGGGGTTCAGACATAAATAGCAGCTCTGGGTTAAAATCTGGTATCAAATTATAAATGTAAGAAGATTCTTGTTGAGTGACCTTGAGTTACAGAGGATAAAGGAAAGCAGGTAATTTGACTTAAATGGACAGAGTGAGATGGTTGGTAAGTTGGGTGGTTGGGTCGAAAGGAGAGTTGAGTGTGGTTTGTTATAGGGTTGGGAAGAGGAGGAGTGGCAAAGAGGTTAAGCATGAGTTCATATGGCAGATATCTGACATGGAGTGAGGGTATGTCAAAACATGAGTTACAGAATGAGAAGTGGCAGAATAAAGGAGAGTCGAGGTGAAAGAGGTGATAGGTGTAGAAGGGTAATGGAGGGTTTTGGTGGATCCTGGGATGAATTGGAGAGGGAGAATAAACTTTTTGTGGGCTGCAGGTGTGTGAGAGAAGAGCTTTGTGGAAGTTATAGAGGTGAAGAAGGATTTACACAGTAAAGACAGAATGAACTCCAGAAGAATGCAATGAGATTTAGGGGATTGAGGGAATAGGTGAGGAGAAAGAGTGGTGAAAAGGTTAAAGACAGTGGAAGGAACATGACCATGAGAAAGCAAGGTATTAGTAACAGGAGACTGAAAGGTTATAGAAGGTGAGCAAGGCAGGAGCGTATGCAAAGTGAGAGAAGGTGAAACTGATAAATAAGTCAGGTGTTGGCAGTAACAGTGTGACATGTTTCAAAAAACTGGGACAAGGTGGATAGTATGCAGAGTAAAGGAGCATGAAAGTGTAGGAGTAAGAGAGGAGGTAGATTAGTGAACGATAAATGGTGGGAATACGTACCGACCAGAAGAGGTAGGGATAGGAACAGCAGGCAGAGGAGAGGGGAAGATAAGAGGTGAAGGAAGGAGAGGTGAGTAAAAAAAGGCAGGAAAGTGTTTCTTATTGGCTAGGGAGTAATAAGTAAGAATGTCGGCCTTTTTAGATGCTGACTTGAAAGGGGGTATATTCTAAGGTAGTGAGAGATTAGTTTTCACCTATGAAGTTGCTTGTAATTGCATCTACTGGGTTTTAAATTAACCTGTAGAGGAGAAGTTTAGGACAATGGTAAAAAAAGACTCAGTTTTTGTACCAATTGTGTAGTTAGTATGGGTGTGCCCAAAAGATTAAGAGCACTTAGGTTTTTTGATACAGTGTGGTTCCTTTAAAATTTCTAAAGAGTAATGTTTGCAGGTGGAAGATCGGCCACATGGATATTTTAACAGGATGTAGACAGAAGCAGTTGCGGATTTTGCAAGTTGTGACAATTAGATCTGGTAGAGATGCAGCTCAGCTACCAGGGGCACATGGATATTGCACCCACTGCAAGTTCTGATTTTGAATTGAGGACAAGTGGTTAACTCAGGTGCAAGGAAATAGCAGGACAGGTCCTTCATTCTGTTATGCTTTGACTCTTTAGTATGGGATGGTTTCAGTTGTTCATAATAGCAAATGGTTTTTAACTTTGTAGCAGTGGAAGGTCAGCTACGATGGGCACTTGGATAGTTTCTAACGGGGAGGCTGACAGAGATACAGTTTTGCACTGGATGTAATGAATAGAAGTGGAAGCTTGGTTATCAAACACAACTCATGATTGGAAGATCATGAATACGAATTTTACATGCAAGAAGAATTAAGTTGAGATTTGAATAGCAGGTATCCAGCTTCCAGAAGACAGTTGTCATGAGGAGAGTGAGTTACTTAGTTGATATGCTGTTAATTTTGATTAACAGTATATCGACCAACAAAAGTCACCAGACACTGCAATTGGTCTAAAGGTCAGCCCATACAAATGGTGGCAAAGTCCTGCACACAATAATTAAGCAGCAATGAATTGGTTTAAAAATGATACCATACTAGTGGACCTAAGGGTAAACCTAGGCGGGGCAAACGTGTAACCCAATAAAAATTGAACACTACATTTGTGAATCAAATCGTTACCGAGGAAGTAGCCAAGGAACAACTCAAAGAATGCCATCCAGAGCCCATCCTGTGGTGATCACATGACATCAGCATGCATACATGTTGATGTTATCGGGCAGCACCGTTTGAACAATGTAAACATTGCATCCCTGTAAGAAGCTCTCACTTTGAAGGACTATTTGTTGCAAGAGAGTTGGGTGACTGGGAAAGACATCGAAAGAAATGTAACAGGTGTTCCTGTCTCCTAATAATTGCATAGAGAAACTAATGCCCAGTAGGAATCACCATTAGGCCACAAAGGAGTTGTTTGTCTGGTAGAACTGGGTGCTCTTGGCATGGGGCCTAGCTCCCACCAGCCTGTTGGCCATCTTTCAACATTCTTCCTCCCATGGAGGTTTAGTGTGAACTGCCCCCGGGATTCAAAGTCATCCTTTTTTATTTGCGTAGTTGTCTGCAAGAGGTTGGAGGGGTCCTCAATTACACAATCCTACTTCCACCTACCCCCTAAAACATAATCATGGCATTTCCAATTCCATGGGGACAGATCGTTATTTGCTGTTAGGAGTCTAAAAACCCCACAAGAACACCAGGGGATTTTTAGGGCAGATGGTATTGCAGGTTGTGGCTCACTTCTGGCCCGTGGGCAGTTGGAATTACTTTTTAACTCCAAAGACCCTTAGCCTGAATATTTTTTCTTCATAGCAGGAGGGAGAGGTGCCTCAGTCACATGGTCACATGGCCTTACTGTAAAGAGCTACAGGTATTATAAATGTATTATTTCAGCTTCCTAATGGAGATCACTGTAGTTTACACATGACCTGTACCTCAGGGAATCCACACAGTCACTAGTCAGCAGTAACTCCAATATAGGATACAGCCAGGTCTAGTGGCTCAGTTGACTAATGCAACCATGCCAGAAATGTCATGGTCAGTGATTCGAATCCTAGTGGATACACTCAGCCTTTCATCTTTCTGCAGTGGTTAATTTGTATAATAACAAGTTCTGCTGCCTGCACCCAGCCCTGGTGAATGTCAGAATTGCCGGATACAACGGCTGTATAGTCTGGATTCCATCTCATGCTTCGTTCTACCTGTTTCTGACCTTACCCGGCCTTTTATCTCACTCTTGCAGGTTCTTTTTCATCCCTTTGTCCATGTTTTTCTGTCTTTTGCGTCATCCTCTTTTACTCTATTTGTATTTTTCTCTCTTTTGCTCAGGATCCAGTCTGTTTAGAAAACATTTGTTCTGGTACCCAAAAATGAGTACCAGTGGGCCTCATCAGCAACCACAAGCTCAAATTAAGCACTGTCCTTGTTAGATGATAAAATTAGCACCATTTAGTTGTGTAAATTAAACCCCCTCATATTTAGTGGTAAGGTGCCCAAAAGGGGTCAGCGTGTTTTAAATTACACATTATATGTCTAATATTGTGACATAAAGTTCTAACATACAACTCCTTTCCAGTTAGTCCCTCAAGTCCATCTTGAATCACATCCCTTTCAAAGCTTGTCATATCGGTCATAAATAATAATACCATGAATGTCGTCCGCCCTTATCATATGTTAAACTGAAAAAGGGACAGAAAGCGTCAAGGCTTTCTGCTAATGACCCAGATATAACACACGATGAGACACTCAATCTGGAATAACTATTCCCGTATCAATTTGTCATGGCCATCAAGAAACACCCATAGATAATTCATCAAAGAGGTTTAGTTCAAATTGACGTCCCCTCGTCTCCCATTTTCTTCAAGATATGTCTAGGACTCCCTTCTCTGGTGCTTGTAATCCATACACCACATTACTAAAACTATGGCAAAGGTCTTCATCTCTGATAACGTTTTAGTATTTAAGGACCACCATTAGACCCGTTAGGTAGCGAGGTCCGTCATCCGAGGTTATCCTGTAAGACACCGACCAAAGACGATCTTGGTTATTGCAAACATTTACAGAAGCCGATGCATTCTGCACTGAAGCTGATAAACAGCTGAGTACCCAAGGAGAGCTGCCACCATAGCGGGTGTTTGCCTTTCGCACAGAACACCTCCTTAACGGCTCTTCTGATAACAACAGCTTGAGTTGTCAACAAAGTATGCTGTGCGCTGCTTCTTCCCAAGAAACTCTAGTTTGCAAGTTACTCTACTACATGCTCTCCTAGAGTAGTGGGTAGAAGTAGGTTTAGGGTGCTAGACATTTAAATTACATTCTAATCGTGTTGGAAATGTTCATTTTATTCTTGTAGTTTGCAACATGCCTTCTTTTGTTTTTACGATATTCTGTTTGATTATTTTAGATGTACTAAGAACGAGAGTCAACCTGCTGTAATAAATACTTTTACTTTTAATTAAAAGTGTCTGTTCTACTTAGTACTGATAAAGTACTTAAGGTGATACTATGAAGAGGGGAAATAGGTTTACTGTTACCATGATGCCCCTGAACCCTTCTTGGGGATTGTTGGTGACCCAAAAGCAATGATTTCACTTGAACTATGTATTGAGTAGAGTTCTGCAGCACTAAAATAACCTGTCTTTCACATTCAGCACATGTGCATTGAACTAGTTTCACCTAAGTCACCCGTGGGTGGGAAAGCAAACCTTACAGAGCTACAACAGAGTTGTAGCTTATGCAATAGTTGGCGCCCAACGAGGGACTTGTATCTTATGGTTATGCCTCGAGTAGTTCCTTCACTATTTACACACACTTGAACCATTACGTTCTTATAGAGATGTCCATAGTAATTATGGATACCTTCTACTGGTATTAAGGAAGCACCTATTTCCGTAGGTTTGTCAAGCTTCACTTTTAAAGGTGTTATTCCCCATTCCCCGCTAATTACAGGGAAGCAGTAACTCAGCATCTCAAATGTCAAAGTGTCCCCGATGAAGGAGGGCAGTTACTTCTGTAGTTGCTGCACATGCGGCATATGCCTTTGAGACATTTTAGTCATGGGTCGAGTTCAAGCCTAGCGATGTCACTTCAGAGCAGTTTTGAGAATATACAGAAGTAGATCTGTGAATACATTATAGGGCTTAGCAAGATTTGGAAATCCCATAGAGTTGCCAGTAACACCACAATTGGTTCCCTGGTCAAGTACCACATATGCACAGGAATGTCTGCTCGGGACCCCTGAGCAATGAAGGGGATACATGGCCAGTCTAGGCTTCCCCGGCCTGAAACCTTAGCACATGCTTAGTTGGTTGGAGTGCTAAATTATACCGTCCCCTTATACAGGAGATTTGTAGTTCGTAAAATGGACTTTGAGTTCCTGTCCCGCTCTCACTTCAGAACCAGTATCCCCAAAACAAGTTCAAATTATTAGTCCTCAAAGATGAGGTGACTTTCTGCATCGCTCACAAGACGAATCAGTTGGAAGCGGTGTATCTTTTCTCCACTCCCAGAATAAACATAGGATACAGACTGTATTCCTCTTGGTATGGTACCACCTGTAGAGGAATGTTATTCCTGGGGAAGTATATTTGCACGCTTTCAGTGGCAGTACACCCCGATGTACTGAAACAAGTACAGATGAGCATGGTGCAGCTACAGTTCTAGACTTGGGTTTACAATGAATGGGAAAAATGTTCACAATCTCCTCTATCATCCTAAGTAACATTAAGAGAAAAAGCTTCTTCCTTTTTTCTTTCTTTATAAACTTTATTTCGCAGTTCAGAGAAGTGCATAAAAGTACACATCTTAAAAACGATTACATTATAAAAGGTTAAAACATACTGGCAATCCGTTGATTCTATAAAAGTTAATACAGTACAGGTAGTCACAGTTGTTCGTTAAATAAAGTGTTTAGGCTGGTAGTGCAAACACAGTTATTTAGGAGAAAAGAAAATAGACAAACTGATGTCAGCAGCAAAGATTTAAAGTGCTATAGATAAAGTGCAACGGGCCTTACGGATTCTCAGAGAAGCTAGTAAAAAGGAAGCTAATACAAAGCAAACCAGTGGGGTATCTAAAGAATAAAATAGCGTGAGGCCTGCTGCTACTGTTCTCTTTTCCGTAATGTGTGCAAAAAAGTAGGGTACGTGATGTTGATTGGGCTGACTTGTCACAAGTGCAAGAGGATAAATTCCTAAACACAAACTGATTATTTGGCTAACCAAGCAGCATAAACGGAATTAGGTTCAATCTAAACCTTGTCAAAATAATTCAGTGCTGGTTGTTTGTCACTATTTGTAAATAAGATAAAGAATGATTCAAGATCTGTGGTAAAGATTCATAAAACTTAACGGATTCTTTCCCTTTGTGATTAATCCATCTGCCCGGTGTAACTTGGTTTAAAAAGATCGCCTTTAATCTTGATCTAGGGAAATGTTTCGAGAGAAGGTGTATCAAACAGATATCCAAGACCCAACACGTTAAAATTATCTCTGATATAGGTTAACCATGGGATTCTGTAGGCATAATCCAAAGATAGAGAATATCTTTGATGATTTTTTGATTCAGGCTCACAGTTTCCCTTTTCCAAATGGATAACCAGAGAGCGAGTGAGGCTAATCTGATTGCGTCCATAATATAGGGGATGCCAGCTTCTTTATGGGCTATAAAATTACTAGTTGAATGAGGAATTGACAGTAATCTTTTGATGAATTTGTCTTCCTGTTTTTACAAAATGGTTACGTCAGTAATTCCCCAAATTGGTGATCCATAGGAGGCCACTGAAAGCGTTTTAGCCTTATAAATTGTGAGCATTTCCAATATGGGCTTATGGACTAGTTTTTTGGAAAACCTAAATAATGCAGCAATGCATTAAATCATTGAGTTAGCTCTATTTTACAGCATCTCCTTCCAGGAGAATGTATTGTCAAAGGGAAGCTTCAGTTACAGCTATTTGAGAGAAGCTAAAGCTGTCCAAGATCAGGAATATGAATGGGAACTACCTAAATTAATTACGGAGCTCTACACCTTAGATCAGAGGTCTTCAAACTTTTTGATGCCGAGACCCCCTTGTCAAACTTTTTTAGGTGTATGGATACCCTTCTTACAAACATTTCTAGAACCTGGTACTCCTCATCACCGACAACTAATGACAACCATAAATGCCCCCAATTACCACAGCAAATAATTTTTACGGTGGGGAAATAATATTGAACAGTGATTAGCAAAGCAAAGGTCAGTGAGCGTGGGCAAAGCTGGAGCTAAAAACAAAGGGCCTCATTTATGAGGAATTGGCTAGGGCAGCGCCGCAAGTCTTCTTGCAGTGCTGCCCTATGCCAATGTGAAAGGGCAGGAATGCAACGTATTTATGAAATACGGTGCCTTCCTGTCCTTTTGCCTTGTATTGGCGCACAAATAGCTGCCTAGCACCAACATAGGCAGGATTGTTTTTGTACAGAAAGGGGCACCTTCCTTCACAACAAGCATTGGCATAGCCAATAGGTCTCGCTTTTGGGACCTTATAAGTATTTAGTTATGCAACTGTTGCATGGCTAAACACTTATAAGGTCCCAAAGGCGAGACCTATTGGCTATGCCAATGCTTGTTTTCTTTCTAATCGCGGCACCGGTGCTTTACTTTTAACATTAAAAGTAAAGCGCAGGTGCCGCGATTATAGCAAAAGTAAAGAAATAGATGTTTGTTTCTATTTCTTTACTTTTGCTATGATCGCGGCACCGGCGTTTTACTTTTAACATTAAAAGTAAAGCGCGGGTGCCGAGATTATAGCAAAAGTAAAGAAATAGATGTTTGTTTTGTGATATATTTTTTTTCCATACCACGGTAGAAGACTGTGGGAGATAACTAATAAAACCGGTTGACTTATGATGTCGCCCTGATGAAGCCTTTGCAAGGCGAAATGCGTTGGCTAAGTGTTAATAGTGTGGTTGAAGAAATTTGAATAAAGAAGAAGAATCGACCACATTGACGAGGACCTACAAGTTTTGAGTCATGCTAACTGCTTTTACATAATCTGCTGTATTTATTGCCTCTCTTTTTTTCTGAAGAAATTCTTAAATGTATAGTCAATATGCAGCTAGCTATTAGAGGCGGACAACTCGGGAGCTTTGATAAAGTGATTACTACAGGAGGTGCTGCTTTTTAGTCCCTGGCTGCTTTGGTTTATTCAGTATCCCAAGTAGACAATCTGGACCCTATAATGCCTTTAATAGTGTCATTGCAAAAGAAGAAGCCAAAAGATCTCTTAGCTTAGGTAACCAAGACAAACCACAAAAGGAAGGCCATTCCCTTAGCGGGAAAAGCGGCGTAAAAGGAACCACAAGCCCAAACACCAGCAGCATAGCCCTTTAACTGGGGGACAAATAACTCAACACAAGGAAAACAAGCATTTGCAATGCAATAGGTCTCGCATTTACGCAAGTTTAAGCTATTGGCATTGTAAATTACAATGCCTTTTATTTATGTTTTTAAAATGAAAACAACAATAAAAGGCATTGTTATTTGCAATGTCAATAGCTGAAACTCGCCTAAATGCGACCCCTATTGAATTGCAACTGCTCGTTTGGATTGAGAAGAGTTGGGGAGGGGTTGAAAAGGGAAAAAGGTGGCACATCTGATCACCGTGACAGACACCTCTCACCAGCACTTTTCAGATCTCAACGGGAAACTGAATACAGTTATTATGTTTTTCTTGGTATGTGGACGATCATTATGAATTATGAGGTGCTTGGAATACAAAAGTGCAGGTACTCGCTAGTCACTATCCTTAAGTACCTGTATGTGCACCCCTGCACAGAGAAGTACAGGGACTTTTCCCTTAAAATATAAAAAATACATGTACTCGGTATCTGTGAGTAGACACTGGTTTAAAGCGCTGGGGTTAGGTCCATCTGTGAAGCGCACATCAACAATTTCCTATGGCCTTGTAGCGCTGTCTGGAATGACGTTTTCGGTACGGTTCTGGCACTCTTCCTCCCAGTATATCGGTGTGCCTACAGTGATATGAATGATTTGAGTGTTGTTGGACGCGATGACATTGAGCCTTCAGCCGCACGTATTCAGTATGTAGTTTATTGGAAGTAAACCTGTGAGGGTTGACCTAGGTGCAAGGCAGCCAGGCACCTGCAGGATGCTCAGGATGTCCACATTATTTCTATTTAATTACGTAAATATGTCTAATCTAAATGAAAACTATTTACATAGGCAGCAGTTATCAGGAAAAAAAGACTTGCAGGACTTAGCCTTTCTGGACCTGTGTTGGACACCCCTTGAAAGCACGGACCCAGTGATTTGCATGTATTTTGACTGACCAAGTTCAAGTCATAACAGGTGACATTACATGCCCTTTGACCTCCAAATGACATCGCAGGGCTGAATCGTAGTGTTACTTTTAACCCCTCAATAATATCCTTTGTTTTTATTCCAAAAGGGTGATGGGGTGGAGGGGAGTCGGCAAGGTGTTGAAACTACAGGGAGTTCTGAACCCCCCCTACTCTGTCCATGATTCCCGGGACCAGACGTTGTGAGGGCAGTGCTAGAGATACCGAAGGACTAGTCAGAGCGAGGTGTGTTTGTGTTTCGTGTGTGCCTGTTTGTGGGCTGAAAGCGGGGAAAAAACACAGCGATGTGGCACTGTGAGCGGCAGCAGTTGGTCCCGAGTAAGGATTCAGATCCAGTCCCTGCTGTGAACATTCCTTCTCCCCTCAAGACGCGCGGCCGCCTTGATATAACGAGTTGGTGAGCAGCGCACAGTAAGATGCGCGGCCGCCATGTGTCAATGTATTAAAAACAAGTATTTACAATGCTATAGGTGTCTCATTGTAAAAAGAGTGCGGTGTCCCTGAAGCGGGCACCGCGCTTTGAATTAAAGTAAAAAATAAATAAATAAACTGAGCGCGGTGCCCTAAAGTGGGCTCCGCGCTCCAATATATAGTAAAAAAAAATAAATAAACGGAGTGAGATGCTACTTTAGTGGCGTACTTAAACACGCTGTCTGATGGTTGGTGCAGCATAGGGTGTGTGGTCTTTGCGCTGAGTGCCTAATTTGTGCCGGTGATGCCATTTTGGGGACTGTGGTTTCTTTTTCATCATCACTCTTGGACCAAGAGCGAGAGAAAACAAGCATTGGCTGCGCGAGCGGTATTTTAGAAGTCTTCGCAGAACCAAGCAATGGCCGCGCGAGCGGCCGCGAGATGCGATCTGTGGGGGGGGGGAGGGAGGGAGGGAGGGGGAGGGGGTAGAACTGGTAGAACTGGTGTGAAATGGCAGCAGGGAAGGGGGCGGAGAGGAGGCTATGAGGGAGAGCGACGTAAAGCCATATGGCTGCTTTGCGCGCGTGCACGCCTCGTGCACTGTAGCTCTATGCCAGGGGTAGCACTTTGAAAAGTCCCTTACAAAATATCTCTTCGAGCCAGCGCATGCGCTGGGCTCAGCGAGACCTAAAAAGGGCTTTAGGATAAAACCAAAACATAACTAATAACCATTGTAACCAAGCTAAATAAACAATCGGCTATAAAAATGACACCCCCGGAACAGTCTCAGCAGCCTTCAATAGTAGACAAGCACACTCCTGACACCGGGGCGTCGCCCCTAAGCTCCACAGATAGGTAATTTTAACTCACTCAACCGAGGTAATATTCTTCACCTATTACGTCAAATTCCAGAAACCACTGATTTTACCTCAAATTATATCATCTCGGTTGAGTTTTTAGCTTCAAAAATAAGATGTTTCAAGGTAACTTGGCAGTCGCCTGTAGCTGCCAATCAGATTTTAAGAGCTGCAAAGATATAAAAAAACTGGAGTATACAGATATCACCTGATGCAGGACCAACTTATGCCTATCTTCTAGCAGCTCGCAAGACAAATCAAATCTCTGTCAGCCCACACAAACACTCTATGTAGATCCTGAGGAGCAAACTGAGCTAATCTCCAATAACCATCTCCAACCACTCCTATGCACCCTTGCCAAGCCAGATTACCATCAGAGGGCCATCACAGGATTATGATTGGAGCTGGATTCCAGCCCTAAATCAACCAAAAAGGCAAGCCTGCACAGGCTGATCAGGTAGCAAAGCTCAGAATTGTTCATGGAACATTAACGGCCTGTCAAATAAATTAGCTGATAAGGAGACTTTAAAATGTTCTCTCTCCTCCCAGATCATGCTGCAAGAGACATGGGTACAAAAAAAAGCCGCCTACGATTCCTGTTTACATCAGTTATACAGTCCCAGCTAGAAAAGAATCCATCTACTGCTGCCAATGCGTGGGCCTAGTGATTTACATACAGACTGCTCTAAAGGCAAACATACTATGAAATCAGTAGCATGGAGTGGCCTGCAAATTGCTCTAATCACCTTAAAGCAAGGCCCACAAACTGTTAATCTAATGCTTATGAACGTATACATCCCCCCCAGAAGCGACGTTGAAAAAGTTAGCCACAGAACACCTGATAAAGGAAAAATCAGATGTTCAATAAGTACTACAGACGGCAGAAATAATGGTCTCCGGGGACTTCAACATGAACTTGCAGGGAGCATCACAGGATGAACATCTATTTACAGCTCAGAATGCATTCTGGATGGTCCCAGAACAAGTTCAAAACCCCGCTTTTAAGCATGACAAAAAGGGCAGAGAGCTCATTAAAGAACTAGAGCTGTCAACGGCCACTTTCTAAGTGACTGTCCACCTTTGTTCACCTATCACGACCACAGGTATTGCTCCTTAGTAGACTTTACATTGCTCTCCACTTATTCACCTTGTTTCAAGTTTTTCAATTACGTCAAGGGATAAAATTGACCACTTACCACAAGAGTTATAATTTGCCCTCACCCTGGATTATTACAAACCAATAGAAGCAATAGAAGGCAACAACTACACAGTCATCAATAAGAGCGAGAAATGGTCTTCCAGAATAATCCACGATCTATCTGCTGCACCCAAAGGCTTACTGGCAACCCTCCTGGAAAAGACCATAGCCCCTCATACAATCTGGGAGTAATTACACACATTGAGCTGCTTGGTCGACCGCAAACAGAAAAACAAAAGATCTAAAAGGAAGCGCAAACCAAGCCCTCAGTGCCTATCAAAAAGTTTCTAACAAGGACACACTGAAAGCCAGGCTGACAAAATCCAAGTCTGCCTACAGAAAACATCTGTCAGACCAAAAAGAGAGGCTTATAACAACTTAAGTGCCAAAGTTTTATACGATCTAAACACCAACCAGCACAATAAGTTCTGGAAAACAGAAAATAACTTAAATTACTTGTCTAAACCAAAGTAACAGTTAACATTCAAAAGGAAAGGTGGTACGAGTACCTCTCCAAACACCGTGGCTTTCTGGGATGTAACCGTCCCTGGAAAAGGTCTTAGAACAGCGAGTTATGGTCCAACCCGTACCTCAAAATACCATAAATCGAATCCTGTTCTAAAGCCCTTTGAATCTCCGGGCAGCAGTGCTTGAGCGTCAGATCTCGAAAAGCCGACAAGAAGGAGCACAGGGCCCAAATGGCAATCCATCAGCCATCTTCAAAGAAGACAAATTATTTTATTTTTATTTTCCTCATAAACTAGGCTTTTGATCGTGTGGACAGAGGAAAGCTGTGGAGCAAACTAGCAAGGTGGAACATTCCAAACCCATTGCTGCAAGCACCTTGACCCTCTGACATACCGACACCTGGGTCAGGATTAAATTAGGTGACGGCTCTCATCTGTTGAGGATGATTTCAACTCATCAAGGACAAATGTAAGGGTGTGTGCTAGCTCACACTCTCTGCAACCTCTTTTTTGTGGATATTCGTACCACTCCAGCCCAGGTGAATTTGTGTGCCCCTAAATTGCACCTGCTGCCTTGCATGATGCATGCAGACGACTTGGTGCCGCTAAGCCGCACAAAAAAGGGCATACAGAGGCTTCTGAATACCACAGCTTTATATTCCAACATAAATGCAGTGGAAATTAACTTGAAGAAATCCAAGATATTGATCCAGGGGAACCAGGGGAAACCACCACTTGGTCTCAAACAGTGGCTCATGGAAAAGGATAAAGTAGAAGTGGTATCAAAATACTTGGGCATGGGTGCGATCATGGAGCACTCCAGTATGAATAGGGATCCAAGCAAGGCACCCAAGACCGCAAGAGCCACAATCCATGATACCCCCCCCCCCCCCAAATGAGCTCTTTGAAACATCTCGAGCTTATGTGCTTAAAAGCCAAATCTCTCACCACAGCCTTTAAGTGCATAAAAGCTACCATAGCAGCCTCTACATACTTTCCTCTTCAGAAAATAATACAAACTATTGCTTATGGAAGTGAAGCCTTAAGGGGCAGAGACACTGCCCTCCTGGATAAAACTATCACCAGACTCTTCAAGTTAGTCTTTTTCTTGCCAGCTCATTTGTCCCCAGTGCAGCAGCGCCTGGTATTTGGCCTAGTAAAACAATCCATAGCAAAGCAAGGAGCCTGCATCAAGCTCTGCTACAAGTTAAAGAAATCCAAAAGCGGAACCTTAAACAATCATCTCTGGGAAGAAATTTGCGGGCAGAAATTACTCCCCAGCCAGAGATTACCTCACTGGCTCTCTAACGAGTCTTCGACTCGTTAGAGAGCCAGTGACAGGGATTGAGAGATATGTTCCAACTACTCCCTAGTTAAGGCCATTGTAAATAAGAGAGTCAAGGAGGCATTTGTACAGAAACGACATGCTTGGCTTGTAATGGCGTCCTACAAAAAGCTAAGCTATCAACTATAACTGGGCACAGCCATCATAGCCCAGGTTAAAGCCTCGTTTCTGAAATATCGCTTGAGTTGCTTACCATCGCTCCTACACTTACCAACATGGAAATAAACTGGTATAACAGAGGACTGTCCACTCTGCGGAAAAGCTCCAGAGACCACGATCCATCATATCTGCATATGCAAAGCAAACATTAAAGATTGTAAAACCATTTTGAGATCAGTATGGAACAAGAGGGAAATACGCCGCCTGTAGGCCAGCAATCATAGCTTGTTTCTAACTCCTCAGATATACAGCTCAATTGTAGACTGACAAGATACTTGAACAGACTAGATCACAAAATTAAAAGCCTGACAGACAGCAAGTAGCACTTAAAAACGGCACGAGAGCAGGCATGATTATAAGATTCTCGTATGAATAAAACCTGGGTGCACTGCCATTTTCTCAAAAATCGCCTTAGAACAATGCTGCTCTCCAATAACATGGAAGCACTCGCACGACGGAGCACATAAGTACAAAGCCCCTGCTCATACAAAATTTGGATTGTACTGCAGCTTCCTTGTAAACTGAAAAGCTTCTGATTGATGTGTCGTCCTACTGCACGGAGAAAAGCCTGGCGTATCAGACATATTAAACTCTTTTTTATAAAGTTTTACTGGGTTTTACTCACATTTATCAAAGACTAACTTCTGAGCAAAAGTCTATGATATACAACTGGTGCACACAATGTAGTGGCAAATGCGTGGGGACTATGAACTTAACAATTCTGTATGCATAAACTTTGGACAGTATCGCCTTTTTCATAAAAACCAGGATTAGTTCCAGGCGAGAGGTTATGCCATTTCTAAATGGACAACCAGGTACTATGCACTTTAAATTGTATATTTTGCACAAATTGCTCGTTTGCATAATGATCTGTTCTCCTTTAAATGTTTATTTTTATAAAGTTTTTATGAATGTACCTTAGTGCAATGATTTTAACTAACTGTGAATAAAATAAACATGAAACTACCAACATTTGAACATGGACGGTCAGATCGCCTCAGATGTTAATAGTGCGCATTTGATTCACTAAGCAACCTTGCAGGTTAATAGTAAACATTTGGTTTATCTAGTACAATAATGTACAAAATACTTGAAGCGTATGTTAGACAGAAGTCTGGTTAGAATTCCTTGTCGTAAGTCTGCAATTAATTCCACTTCTAAACACAGGTGATAAAGTGGTTGGTTGTATATGTCAAAAGGCAAAACAGACAGACAAGATACATGTAGCACTCTATGGGCCAGATGCATCAAAAGACCATTTTGCGATTTCCTAATTGCGAATCACAATAATTTGCAAAAAGGTATGCATGAATGTGTGTTGAACACTTTCTGTGATTCCTAGGGGATCGCAAATTACCTACCTCATGAATATAAATGAGGTAGGTTGCAATTTGCGCCCCCTAGGAATCGCAAACATCACAGGGATGGTGGTCTGCTGGAGTCAGCAGACCACCATGTCCGTGATTGCTTTTAAATAAAACAATCTTTTTTTTTTGTAAAGCATCCCGTTTGCCTTAAAGGAAAACGGGATGCTTTACAAAAATAAAAATGAAAAGTTTTCCTTTCAGTTTTTAAGAGCAGCCAGTGGTCCGTGGGACCACTGCCTGCACTTACAAAATTTATTTACAAACAATCACAAAGGGGAAGGGTTTCCTTGAGGACCCCTTTCCATTCGCGAATGGGTTACCACCTACTTGAAGTAGGTGGTAAAATGCTAATGTTTTCCTACACATTTCGGTCACAAAACATTCCTACATACCGATGCGATTCGGTAGTAGAAAGGGACGCCCTAAACACGCCCCTTTCTAATAGCGAATCTCAAACCCAATTTGCGATTCGATAACAGGTTACCAAATCGCAAAATAGGGTTTGCTGCATCTGAAAAATGCTTGATGCATGTGCCCCAAAGTCTGACAATGGCAATCTCTGTGTTCTTCGGATCAATTACAATTTTGGATTTCCTTTTCATTAAAAATGCCAGCAGTTTGTTTCCACCCCACCCACACTCTTTATTTTATATAGACGTGTTACTTGGTTAAGGGGTCAACTACAACTGAAATTTAGAAGCATTAACAAAGTTGTATTACCAGTGCTGATTTTGTTCAGCAAGGACATATGAATAACTAAAAAGGCAGTTTCTGTTCCTGTGCGGATAGAACTCTGGCTGGCATTTAGAAGCTTATTTTGCTCAATGTGCTCCTGTAGTTGGGTAGTAGCTACCTTTTAAAATACTTTCAGAAGCAGGGGAATATATGGAAAGGGCTGGCAGCATCCCACCAATTCTAAAGGAGTCATTTTCTCCATAATTGTTGCTAGTTCTTCATAACTTTTTTTTTTTTTGCAAGGGCAAGGATCACGCACGCAAAACGTAGGGCTCAGACACATAATCAAGGCAACAGAGTACTTCAGGTAACGTTATGATTTTTTTAATATATATATTAAGTTGTCTCAGACTGCCTATTCTTACTATTAATGTTCATAGCATTTGCCACTCGATTTTGAAAGAAGAGTTAATCTGATTCGTTGTAGCATCTTCTGGAAGTAATCCTGAATAACTCTAACGAGCTGGTGGGCTAATGAAACCTTTTGTGTAAGAGGTTGGATCGCCAATCTGTTTTTAGGTACGGAACTGTTCTTTGAAGGAATTTGAAGCACCATTAACTCTGGTAGAGAATCAGCCCTTCTTATACTGCTATTTCATTATCTTGAGCTCTATCAATTTAAAATGATATTTTTGCTAAAACCTTTTAAAGCATCTCGGATGTGGAGGTATTTTATTTCTGGGGAAAGGTAGGAGTTGAAATTAGTGGCTTTATTTTTGTAGGTAGTTTTTAACTGGCTAAACTCTTCAACTAAACAAGTAAGTGTGCAATTATACCATTCTATCATGATGCCGATGTACCTAAATGGCTTATCCAAGACAATCTGTGAGCTCAAAACAGAGTACATATTGAAAGTGAAGTGATACTATCATTCCTCTGTCAACATATTTGATACCATATGGTGGTTTCTAGGAAATTGAATATGAAAACAGAAGGATCATATTGTCAGTTTCAACGTACATGGAGCGCTTAGTATGAAAAGGATCGGGCAAGCATATTAGAATGATTTTTTTCCCTAAAAGACGTCACTGCATATGAAATTGGGTTGCACTGTACAAAAATGGTGACTGCAAATTAGGGACTGTAGTTACTAATCAGCCCATAAACTTTTATATCCCATGAGGCAATAGAAAAACATTTTGGCAAGCTATGTTCTAATACTACTGGAAATACAACTGATACTAATAATGTGGTGTACCTGCTGAGGGTCTTATAGCAACATTAGCAAGCAGTGACCCTTCTAGCACGGTTGGGCGTGTTCGCAAACCTGCTGTGCTGCTATAATGAATATAGGACTGATCTTGGAATTTTGGAAAGGGTATTTAACAGAGGCAAAACTCTAAAAAGGTGATGCTACCCAATCCTCAGACCATCATATGCTTTCCGTGCTCTGTGCCTCGAGTAAAATCTGTGCAAATGACTTACTAATTTAATTACACAAATAGGTGGAGGAAAATGATCTGCTGCCATTTTCCCAAGCAGATTTTCTTAGAACTGCACTATGGCCATGACCATTAGAATTATGCGGCAGACAAGGGCCAAATTATCAGGTAGGTTTGACTAAACATGTTACAAGAAACAGCAAATTATGCTGTGTAATGCAGTACATTTTGCGATAGTATTAATCATTGATTTTACATTTTTATGCTTGGTATCACTGTCTGGGAAAATATTTCACCTTATTAGTACCAACCAGGTGATTTATAATGCGGCAAATCCATAAATGTGGGAAAAATGCCACAGTAGCAGAATCACATAATTCCAGTAGCCCGGACTATGGCCAACTGTTTGGTAATACCCTGACCTTGCAAACACAATAAGATGATGGACGGAGTGCTGAAACTTTTAAGGCACTCACCCCCCCCCAGTTGTTATGAGATCTGGGTTAAATCGATCATCGTTCTTCTGATCACTTCATCACCCCAAGGCTAGCTTGAATTCAGTGGCAAAGTGAGCAAGGGACCCACGTCTGGACACACCCTGCCAACTTAGCGCGAACAAAGCAAACACAATAAGGTGATGGATGGAGCGCTGAATCTTTTCAGACACTCACCCCCAGTCACTATTATATCTGGGCTAAATCCATCATCGTTCTTCTGATCACTTCGTCACCCCAGTTCAGACCCAGCGACATGCTGTCTTGACCCTGTTCCTCATGGTAACAGTCCGGACCAAGCTGCCAGGCCAGGTCCTTCATGGACCAGAAACAAGCATCCTAGCACCGGTTTCAGGGTAACACCCCTCATCAGCCAGGCTAGTATGAATCCAGTGGCAAAGTGAGCAAGAGACCCATGTCTGGGCATACCCTACCAACTTAGGGTGAACAAAGCAAACACAATTGTGTTTGCAATACCCTGACCTTGCCAAAAGAGCTGCAAGGCAAAATGCATCTGCATTGTATATTTTATTTATGGATCAAGAATCAGCTGTTGAGTCAGCGGATAGAGAGATTATGGTGAAAAGCTTAGTACAATGAGCATTTTAATCAAGGCTGCTAAGAAAAATTTAAAAGCTATACAGTAGTACATGGATTCATGTGAGATTTGGTTTTGGAATCAAGTTCAATGGAAGCACCAATATTCTGAAGGTTATATAACAAGCTGTCTCCCTGTTTTGTTCAATTTTTGTAGCTGATCTTCAATTAGCTGTCGAGGATGATGCCAAGGTTGCATGCGTAGTCTGTTGGTGTGGATTTTTTTCCGATATGGAGGAGTTCCTTCCGAAGATCAGTACTTCTGTTTTGTTGGAGTTGAGTTTGAGGTAGCTGTCTCGCATCCATTTCGCCACCTTGGTCATGGCATTGTAGATGTCGGATTTGGCGTTGGAGGGGTCCTCAGTGAGCAAGAAGATTAGTTGAGTGTCGTCAGCCTAGGAGATTATGTTGAGTCAGTTGGATCTGATGACGTCTATGAGGAGGGCCATGTAGGTGTCGAACAAGGTGGGGCTGAGGGATAATACTTGGGGTTCACGCAAATGATATTCTGGGGTTAGATTTTCATTAGTTCTGCTTAACAATGTACTTATTACTTATGGTTATTTTTTTAATGTTTAACATGTATATAGCAAAACCATCTCGGAGTGAGCTAAAGAATGATGATGGATTAAAACCCAGATCAGTTGACTGGGGGTGAGTGCTTGCAATGTTCAACACTCCGTCCATCATCCCCTTTGGTTTTGCTTTGTTTACCTTAAGTTGGCAGGGTATGCCCAGACGCGGGTCCCTTGCTCACTTTGCCACAGGTTTCAAGCTAGCCTGGCTGATGACAGCTGATTAGCCAAAAACCGGTCCCAGGATGCTTGTTTCCGGTCCAGGGAGGGCTGGACTGTTCCCATGAGGCACAGGGTCAGACTGATTTGCATATGGCCATGTCTGAACTGGGGTGGGGGAGTGAGCTAAAGAATGATGATGGATTAAGCCCAGATCAGTTGACTGGGGGTGAGTGCTTGCAATGTTCAACACTCCGTCCATCATCCCCTTTGGTTTAACTTGTATATAGGTCACTGCATTAATAAGTACATTTTTATAATAACTATTCATCTACAATTGCTTCGCTACTGTAGGAGGAAACATATATATATACAAATAAATTAGCTTAAAGTACAGCAACACTTGAAAGTCCGAGTTTATTTAATATAGCCTTATAGCCCACCGTAGTGGGCTATACCGACTGTTAAAGGCCTGCTCCTTCGGCGAGGGCCTTTAACAAGGGAGTGGTACTTTAATAGCCGGTATAGCCCAGCTACAAAGGGCTATAAGAACATTCTGCCATTAGAGGGCAGAATGTTCTAACAAATAAAACAAAGGCTTTAGGGAGCACAAGGGGACTGAAATCCCCTCAGGCTCCCTGAAGCCTTTGCTCACAGCCACAGCTGTGAACAAAGAAACATTGGAATGTTAGAGCTCCGGGCTTATACCAGCCATTATAAGCCCGGAGCTACTCCATTGTTTTCGATGGAGCTTCCAACATTCCAATGTTCTAATACAACTTAAATCTAGATATATGACCTTACTTATAACATACATACCTTGCAAGTACTTTTGTATCTTTATATTTATTACTTTACTCCTAATACAGCATCTCCAATGCACTACCCCCACCCTATACCTCTCGCCATATATTCTCTAGCTCAAGTCTCTGACTAATCCCAAACCTCAATCTTGTATTGGAATACACTACCCTATTTCTCACCCTAAACCTCTCTCAATATATCCTCTACCTCCATTCTCTGACTACTATGAGCCCCAAAATATCCCTTTCTAGACTACTCCCTACTCTACCCTTACTATGATCCCCAAAATAACCCTTTCAAGACTCTTCCCTCATCTACCCCTTCCTTGCATCATATCAAACCTATTTTACTATTCAGATCTCCCAAACAAGCCTTTCTAAACCCTTTCCTCTGACTCCCCCCCAACTCATTCCAACCCTGCTCCTGCTGCTATGATCTCCAAATAAACTCTTTTTAGACCCTTCCCTCTTATATCCCTCCACTATCCTTTTCGATCGAACTAACAGACTCACATGTCCCCCGCTCAAATTAATTTCATATTTCCCTATACTAATTCACCACTAATCATTTTTGTGTTCCGGAGAAGATTGCGAACCGCCAAAAAGAGCTTTAACACCTCATCAGGGTTACTAAGCGCTATGTAAATGCAAACCCTTGCCTCTTCTATCCCTCCACTATCCTTTTTCAATACAAATAACAAACTTGCATTTCCACCACTCTAATTAATTGAATATTTCCCTATACTAAATCACCACTAACCCTGTTTGGGTTCTGGAGTAGTGTGCTACTCCTCGAAAAGCACTTTGATTCCTCATAAGGGCTACCAAACGTTATATAAATGCAAACCCTTCCCTTTTCTATCCCTCCTCTATCCTTTTACATCCAAATAACACTCATATGTCCACCGCTCAAATTAATTTCATATTTCTCTATACTAATTCACCACTAATCCTTCTTGGATTCCGCAGTGGCGTGCTACTCGCTGAAAAGCGATTCAACGCCTCATCAGGGCATTGTAAGCGCCATATAAATCCAATTACAATGGGCGACATGACGGAGGTGGTGAGTGGATGGATGGTGTTCTCTGTGGCTGTCGGTTTGGAGTATTCCTTGACAATTTTGAAGAGTTCCTTCGTTTGGTTGGCTGTGGTGTTAAAGTGGGCGGTGATGGCTTCTCTATTGGCTTCTTTGACGCGCAGGTGGTAGTTGTTGAGGGCTGCTTTGCGGGCGTCTCTGTACAAGGCAACCTTGGTCGCGCGCCAACGCTTCTTGAGTCGTTAGCAGTTGTGCTTGGTGGTTTTGAGCTCCGGGATGCACCAGCTGGCATATTTCGAGGTTTTGTTGTTTTTTGCTCGTTTCAGCAGTGCGACTGTCAGCGCATTTGTTGAACCTGGCAGAGTAGTTCTGATCAAGGTCTGCTGAAGTTTCCGGTAGTGTGGTGTTGTGAGCTTGTGTCCATAGGGTCTCGGTTACCTTGCTCCAGCTATTGTGGGAGGTGCTGGGAGTTGGAGATGGTAAAGTTAACAATGGCATGGTTGGTCTAGGGGAGTTCTGTGACATGGGTGAATTTGTTTCTGTCACTGGAGGTAAAGATGGCGCTGAGTGTGTGTCCGGCTTTGTGCAAGAGGTCAGGGACCAATAGGGTGAGGCCAATATTGTTAAGGTTCTCCAGGAGGGGCGGTTGAGTTGCGTTGTTGGGATCGTCGACGCAAAAATTGAGGTCGCCGAGCAGGACATAGTGGGTGGGGGGAATCAATGGCAAGAGGGGCAATGAGGTTGGAGATGGTGTCACAGTAGGTGGGGGGGAAGGTCGGGTCCCAGGGGTCTACAGGCAAGGGGTCCTCATATCATGTTCTTAGCATCAGTTTGTAGTCGGAAGTTGAGGTCATAAGAGGACCTGGGTCGTCATGGATGACGGTGCATTAGAGAGTTTCATCGCAAATGATAGTGATGCCCCCGCCGTGTTTGTCAGCGCTGTCTCGGTGTATCATCTTGTAGTTGTCGGGAGTGGCGGTGGTGAGGTCGGGATTCGAGGAGGGTTGAGCCATGTTTTGGTGAGAAAGGCAATGTTTGGGGAGAGGGTGGTGATGGTGTCCCAGATTTCAGCGATGTGTTTGCAAAGAGAGCGGGCATTGAGCAGGATGCATTGGAGCTATACCGGACTGTTAGTAGCCTTCTGAGTGGGAGCAGTGTGGGCTCCGGTGCAGTCGGGGAGTCCTGTGTGTCAAGCAAAGTGTCAGTGGCGGCAGGTGAACGGTCCTTTGTTTGATCGCAGAGAGGCCATGAAACAGCTGTCGTTTTGGTGTCTGAGGGCTCTTCAGCAGTGTAGCAGTGGATGGTTGGAAGTACAGGGATCCTGGCGCTGGCGTGGTCTAGACCCGGACTGGTACAGACGGGCTTGCCTTTGGCATGGCCGCACAGCAGCCTGCATAAGCAGCCCTGGGAGGAGGGTGGGGTTGTCAGGGAGGGTGGGAACAGCGGCAGGACAGGAAGATGCAGGCAAGGCCAGAGGTCAGGGATTGCTACTGGAGCCTCGTAGCGGCCACCATAAGTAGCCCTGGGGGTGAGAGGGGCTGTCAAGGAGGCGGGAGGGCATGAAGAGTGGTGGGGCGGGATAGAGACATCGAGGAAATGAGCGGGGCAACCAGAGGTACTAGTAACCCAGAATAGCACTAAAATAACAATAACAAGTAGATACCAGATAAAAGTAAAACAATGAAAGTATCCAGCCGAAATTACAACAACTAAATAAACAACCTCAATCCAGCACTACACAGAAACGATGTGCCCAGGGGGAAACCGCGCAGCGGGAGCAAACTGGGGGCAGCGAGCACTGGAGCGCATTGCTGATCGCGGTACCAGTAATGAGGAGCTATGCGGCAGAAGAGGGGAAGCGGCATGCAAGACCAGAGGTTATTTTAACAGACATGTTGAGATGCTTCAACACAAAAATACCTGTGTACCCTTTTTTGGATAGTAATTAAACTAAAGAACAAGTTACCTACCTTTATTAATGCCTCTTTCACGTAGAGACTATCTAGCCACTGGTTCATCACCTTTTGAATATTCCCCAGGCATTAGACTTCATCTGGAACCTTTTCAGCAGTTCGTTCTGTGAGCCAGTAGGTGGTGTTGTGCGGCTCCGCACTGATGCCGTTCTGCTCCGGAAATGAAGAATGTAGCCAACATAGGCGCCGTGCGGTGACGTCAGTTGCCTTTGAGAATGTCCATGCCCTCAGAGGGAAAGTCCCAAAAGCAAATTGGTGAGATCAGTGTGCAGATTACTAGCTCTTACTGATGCTAGAATCTCAGAATGGGAAAGATGGGAGGGTCAATGAGGATTCTGCAGCTAGAGACTTTACCAGAAACACTGTTACCAAAGGTAAGTAACTTGTTCTGATAGAGACTTCTAACCACAGATTCCTCATCTTTGAATAGATACCAAATAAGTACCTATCTGGAGGTGGTCGAAGGATCGATTCAAACCAAAAAGTCCTGCAGGACCAAGTGGACCAAATGCTCCTCTCAGCGAACCCGACTGTCCAGACAATAGTGCTTCATGAAAGTACAAAGGGATACCCACTTAGCCGGCTAGCAAATACGCTAATACAGTTGTTACAGCTTTGGCCCTGGTAGACTGAGCACGCAGTCCTTCTGGAGACTACTTTTTACCTAATGTGGATCAGATCTTAAGGCAAAAAACGAGACAGCAGGAGATGGTTCTTTATTTACTGCCTTGCCATTTTTTGCTCCAGAGAACCTCACAAAGAGCAGATCGTACTCCTCGTGGTCTTTTTCTCCTTTGTAAAAGGGTGAGGCAGACAATAGCACACTGGCAAGGCACTGTTCTGACTAATGTGAAACAGCATATCAACTTTGGGGAAGAAAGATGCCTGTGTACAAAAAACCAGCTTGTCTGAGAAGAAGATGGTCTATTGCTGATAGAAACAGAGAGCCGGAAGCTCACTCACGCCGCACCGATGTTATGCTGACAAGGAATACTGTCTGGAGGGTGAGAATCCACAAGGAGCAGCTGTGAAACAGTGCACATCAGAAACATAAGTATCAGGTGCCACTGTGATTTGACAAAGGGGGAGGGAGGAAACTAATGTTATAAAAACTTCAAAGAGCGCATAACTGAATACTTAAATGAGGGCTAATCCGGCAACCACAGAAAAGCCGAAAGGTACCCTTTTACTGTGCCCAGGGCAAGGTCTTGTCAGGCTAAGGATAAAACAAACAATAACACGTCAGTTAACTTTGCCTGAAGGGGGTCAATCTGTTGAGAACATCACCAAAGCCACAAATTTGTTTCAATGACAGGCATATAAATTTTAGTCGAGGGATGCCTGGTGGCATCAACCGCCTCCATAGGAAGGTCAAAGGTGTTAAGCTCAATCTTCGTGCATGAAGGTTGAGATTGCAAAAGCTTGGTTCAGAACCCCTCCTGTTGCTATGACAGATGGTCCACCAAGAGAGGCAGCCTGATCGGAAGGCCGATGTTAAGCCCAAGCGCTCTTGATTACATACTCTCTGTGCCCAATTTGGGGGCACTTGGATGACTTGGACCCAGTCGGTCTTGATCTTCTTGAGAACCTGGGGCAGAAGTAGTGTAGCGTAACTTTCATACAGGAGTCACAGGTTCCACTTGAGGCGGAATGCATCACTGAGGTTAACGCCTTGGAAACTTTAAAGCACAGAAGTGCTGACATTGTGTATCCTTGGCAGTGGCGAACAGATCAAGCCAAGGTTCTCCGCATTCGCGAAGGAGAGCTTGTGCCATCTCCAGGTGTACCTTCCACTTGTGATCCACTAGGCATCGACGGTGGAGCTTGTCTGCACTGGCATTCAATGATCCTGCCAGGTGGTTCACCACTATGAAAATTCCTTGGTGGTCCACCCATTTCGAGAGGCGTAGGGCCGGCCCCATCCCGTTTGTCTGTTGTAGTACCACTTGGTAGTGGTTTTGTCCATAAGCATCCGTGCCAGCCTTCTCTCAATGGGTGGAAGGAAGGCTTTCAACGTCAAGTGGATATCCCTCAGCTCCAAAAGGTTGATAGGGAACAGAGACTCCATTGAAGAGCAGAGGCCTCTGATCTCCACCTCTCCCAGATGATCACCCAAACCCAGAAGCGATACATCAGTCATCACTGTCAGCTCTGGGTGGGAAAGCGAGAGGATCTGCCACCAACCCAATCATGGTCCAGTAACCACTGCAGATCTTTTGCAGTATCCTCCAAGGCCCACTGAGACTTAATATTCCACTGCAGAACCTACATATGCAAACTGGTGAGCTCGACCAGCAGGATGCAGGAGGCCATCAGTCCTACCAGCCTTGCAGTCGACCTCACTGAAATAAAGGACCATGACATGAGATTGGGATCATAGCCTGAATGTCCTAGACTTTCTTTTCTGGCTGTATTCCAGATGGCAGTCCTTTCAGCTCCATGTGGCCAGAGGGAGCCATGAAGAATCTGAAGACTTGGAGCATGGCCTCGCAAAACTATTTGATCTTTTTTTGGTGTGGCGGATGGACCCGGAAACTCGGGTTGTGCTGGAACAAGGTGCCAAATAGGCTCCGGCGTCGACAGACTTCTGGAGCAAGATCGAGAATGATGGCACCACTTCATCTCGTGAGAGTGGGGGGGGGAACGTTTGAATTCCATTTAGATTTCATGTGTTTTTTTCTTAAACTTACCTGATGACTTTGATCAGCAAGAAGGCCAACCTCTGGAACGACTTCCGCAACTTCTGGACCTGGAGCAGGACAGGGATCAAACTTTAGACTTGGAGCAGCCCCATTGTGGAATCTTCCAGTGTTGGGCGGTCTCGGGTGAACTTTGGGTCCATCTACATGCAACCACTGCAAGTCTTAGAATTGTGACTAGACCCCTGACCCACACACAAACCTGATGAGGGTCTGTCACAGACATTTGTTTGCGACCATCCCTACAAGGTTTAAAACCAGTTGGTTAGGGAGGAGACATTTACTTTACACTGTTTTACAAATTTAAGAGGCACTAAGGGTCTCAAAGAGAGGAGAGGGAGCTCAGTTCTTTTCTTTCCGCGCCACCAGGCACAGATTCTGACATCAGCACATGGGAGTGCTCCCCTATAAGCTCTGCACGTCACTTCCGGAGTGGAACGGTGTCCGTGTGAAGCAGCATGGCGCCAGCTACCAGTGTGCAGATGTATTGCTAAGACGTTTCCGAATCCAGTCTGATGACTGTGGGATATTGAAAGGGTGAGGAATCTGTGACTAGAAGTCTCTATTAGAATATCTTTATTTTTCTCAAGCTATACTTCGTTGAATCAAATAATTCACAAAAATTATGAACTTATACTAACAAGTCTTTCACAAAAAACTGAGCCAATAATAACCCTGGCCCACTGATTTTATATCCTGTTACTTAGTAGTAAAATATGAAATTACAAGACCAATCAATCAATCAGGGATCTGTATATTGGGCAACTCCGACTCATCCGAAAAGCCAGGTCTTGAGGCTCTTCCTGAATGCTTGCAGTGTGGGGGTTCGTCTTATGCTGAGGGGGAGTTTGTTCCAGGTCTTTGCAGCGATGTAGAAGGCTCTTCCTCCTGTTCTGGCTCTCCGGATGTGAGGGATTTCGGCCAGGGTAAGGTCGGCGGAGCGGAGTTTTATCTTGGGGGCGTGGAAGGAGATTCTTTCGTTGAGATATTGGGGTCCGGTGCTGTGGAGGGATTTGCAAGCATGTGTAAGCAGCTTGAAAACCACTCTATTTTCGACGGGGAGCTTGTGGAGGTCTCGTAGGTGCTGGGTGATGTGGTCTTGTTATGGGATGCTGAGGACGACTCTGGCTGTGGGGTATGGATGGTCTGAAGTTTATGGAGTAGAGATTTGTTGATTCCGGCGTAGAGGGCGTTCCCGTAGTCCAGTCTGCTGTTTATAAGTGCATGGGTGACAGTCTTTCTGAATTCCGGGGGGGGGGATCCACTTGAAGGTCTTGCAGAGTATGCGGAGGGTGTTGAAGCACATGGAAGATAAGGCATTGATGAACAAGTTACTTACCTTCGGTAACGATATATCTGTAACAGGGCTCGAAAAATCTGAAAAATGGTACTAGTCCTGCAGGTCTAGTACCTTGAAAAATCTCCTCGACCTAACAGTAACCTACTTGACATCCGTCTCTGAAAGCGGACCAAATGTGACAAGATAACAAGATTTAAAGGCATCTTTATTGCTCATTTTCTTTGTGAGCAATAAAAATGCCTTTAAATCTTGTTATCTTGTCACATTTACTCCGTTTTCAAAAGACAGAGGACAAAAGTTAGTATGTTTTCCTACTCGCCAGAAAGGGCGAGTAGGACCTAAAAATAGCTCAACCTCATTAAATTTACTTCGCAAATGCGAGCGGTCGAGTGGATTTGTCGAACCCTGTGTAAGAGACATATTCGTTATAGATTCCTTACCTTAGAATTACCCCCAGGCGTCAGACTGGATCCGGAAATTTTTTCTTCAGCAGTACCCCTGCGCGTCGGTAGGTGGCGTCGGTCGACTCCACGTTCACCGTTGGCATCATTATAACCGGAATGATGTTGCGGTATCTACTTTTATCGCAGCCCCTGCGTGCTGATGTCGGTTTTTAAACGATATTCCACGCCAGAAGCGCAGAGCCATGCAAGACACTGACCACTGGTGCACAAAACTAGAACACTGAAAGGGAGTCCCATACTCTAGAAGTCAGTTCGCAGAACGGGGAGGATGGATGGGGCGGTAAGGAATCTATAACTAATATATGTCTCCTACAGATAAATCGTCACCGAAGGTAAGTAACTTGTTCATCTGAGAGAGACCATTAGTTATAGATTCCTTACCTTAGAATAGAAACCCCAGCAATACCAACCCCGGAGGTGATTCTTCGAACCAAGTTCACACTTGAAAGTCCTGGAGAACTGAACGATCAAAGAAGCCATCTCCCTGGACTTGACTATCCAGGCAGTATTGTTTAGTGAACGTGTGCAGTGATGCCCATGCGGCTGCCTGGCAGATGTCACTGAGGGGAACTCCACGTCCCAAAGCAGTAGTGGCTGCTGTCACCCTGGTGGAATGGGCGCGCATTCCTTTTTCGCCAATGAATAGCAAATTTTAATGCAAAGGAGGACCCAACCCATCGAGAGATGGTCCATTTTTGCACGGCCCAAACTTTCTTGGCGCCCACATAGCCAACAGAGTTGATTGTCCACCAGGAACTGTTTTGTGGGATCCAGATAAAAGAATAACGCACGTTTTGGATCCAGACGGTAGAGTCTCTCCTCCTCCTTTGAAGGATGCGAGGGCGGGAAGAAGGTGGGCAAAGTGATAGTCTGTCTTATGTGGAAAGAGGTAACCACTTTGGGAAGAAAAGAAGGTCTAGTTCGGAGGACAACCTTGTCCGGATGGACAGCTAGGAAAGGAGGATTATTAGACAGAGCCTGAAGCTCATTCACCCAGCGAGCAGAGGTGATGGCAACCAGAAAGGCAGTCTTTAAAGTCAAGAGTCTGAGAGGACAATTGTGTAGTGGCTCGAAAGGAGCACACATAAGATAGGTCAAGACAAGATTCAAGTCCCACTGTGGCATTACGAAAGGAATAGGAGGAAAAAGATGAGTAATGCCCTTAAGAAACCTATTTACAACAGGGGACTTGAAAAGAGAAGGCTGATCAGGAAGGCGAAGAAAGGCCAAAATGGCCGAAAGATACCCTTTAAGAGTGCCCAGAGCAGAGCCCTGCTGGGCCAAAGAAAGAATGAAGAGGAGAACCTCTGAAAGAGGGGCAGAAAGGAGATCCACAGACTTTGCTGTGCAAAATGACACAAATTTGTTCCATCTAAAGGCGTATACCATTTTGGTGGAGGGACACCAGGCTGCCAAGATAACGTTACAGACTTCGGGAGGAAGGTTGAAAGCTATCAACTGTTGCCGCTCAATTTCCACGCAAGGAGGTGGAGGCTGGACAGGTTCGAGTGGAGGACCATCCCCCGCTGCTGCGACTGAAGTTCCTCCCGAAGAGGCAGTTTGATTGGAGGATCAATGGCCATGTTCAAGAGCTCAGGATACCAGACTCTTTGTGCCCAATACGGAGCCACAAGAAAGACTTGGGCCCGGTTGCGCTTGATCTTCTTCAGCACACTGGGCAGAAGAGGTATAGGAGGAAAGGCGTATAGAAGACCACAATTCCACTCGCGAGGAAAAGCGTTGCCGAGCGAGTACCACCTTGGAAGTTCCAACTCGCAGAACTACTGACATTGAGCATTCCCTTTGGTGGCGAACAGATCGGACCAAGGCTCTTCCCACTGCTAAAAGAGACTTTGCACCACCTCCGAGTGGATGCCATTTTTGATCCATCATGCATCGGCGGCTGAGTTAGTCTGCCCTGGCGTTCAGAGAACTTGCCAAGTGTTGAACCACCAGGGACATGCCCTGATGTTCCAGCCACGTTCAAAGGCGTAGAGCCCCCTGACATAGGGTCCATGACCCCACCCCACCTGGTTTGTTGCAGTACCACAGGGCGGTGTTGTTGTCCGTGAACACCTGCACCACCCTTCCTCTGACAGAAGGAAGGGATGCATTCAGTGCAAGACAAATCGCCCGGAGCTCCAGAAGGGTGATGTGGAGCCCGGAATCCGCCTCCCCATGTGGCCGCCCCATCCCAGGAGTGACGCATCTGTCACCACTGTGAACTCTGGTTGGGGAAGGGAGAGAGATCTGCCATTGACCCAATCCTGGTTCGTCAGCCACCACTGCAGTTAGTGTGCAGTGCCCTCTGAGATCTGGACGCAATCGGAAAGATTCCCCTGATGCTGTGCCCACTGAAACTACAGGTCCCACTGCAGAGCCCGCATATGCCACCTGGCATTATCCACCAGCAGGATGCAGGAGGCCATGAGGCCCAGCAGCCTCAGGGTCATTCGCACCGAAATCCGGGTTAGAGGCTGAAACATCGGTATCATAGACCGAATATCCCAGACTCGCTGCTTGGGAGGATAAGCTCAAAACCATGCTGTATCCAGAACCGCTCCAATGAAAAGGAGCTTCTGCGGTCTCGAGGGGAACAAATTGGTAGTGTGCCGTCGAGGAGAGCTCATAAACGAGCCCCCTCATCCCCTTAAGATCATGGGGCACAATTTTTCCTTTTAATGAATACTACGTGACCAATGGTTTATCGTATGTATAAGTTAACGCATGCATATTAGTTGCAGCGTTTTCTTTCTTTCTTTAGAATTTTCACTATTAACCTTCATTTTAGGTCACCTTTGGAGTGGTACAGACAGGGCGGGACCCTGTGTAGTCCTGAAGAAGAGCTCTGAGGAGGCTCGAAACATGTTGACATATACTAGGGACCCCTAACCCATTACAGTAATGTTTATCCCAGTACCTCACCCCGTTTTTAGACATACCAACTAGGAGCTAGAATAAAGTTATTGCGCATACTGTTTTGTGGGATCCAGATAAAAGAATAACGCACGTTTTGGATCCAGACGGTAGAGTCTCTCCTCCTCCTTTGAAGGATGCGAGGGCGGGAAGAAGGTGGGCAAAGTGATAGTCTGTCTTATGTGGAAAGAGGTAACCACTTTGGGAAGAAAAGAAGGTCTAGTTCGGAGGACAACCTTGTCCGGATGGACAGCTAGGAAAGGAGGATTATTAGACAGAGCCTGAAGCTCATTCACCCAGCGAGCAGAGGTGATGGCAACCAGAAAGGCAGTCTTTAAAGTCAAGAGTCTGAGAGGACAATTGTGTAGTGGCTCGAAAGAAGCACACATAAGATAGGTCAAGACAAGATTCAAGTCCCACTGTGGCATTACGAAAGGAATAGGAGGAAAAAGATGAGTAATGCCCTTAAGAAACCTATTTACAACAGGGGACTTGAAAAGAGAAGGCTGATCAGGAAGGCGAAGAAAGGCCAAAATGGCCGAAAGATACCCTTTAAGAGTGCCCAGAGCAGAGCCCTGCTGGGCCAAAGAAAGAATGAAGAGGAGAACCTCTGAAAGAGGGGCAGAAAGGAGATCCACAGACTTTGCTGTGCAAAATGACACAAATTTGTTCCATCTAAAGGCGTATACCATTTTGGTGGAGGGACACCAGGCTGCCAAGATAACGTTACAGACTTCGGGAGGAAGGTTGAAAGCTATCAACTGTTGCCGCTCAATTTCCACGCAAGGAGGTGGAGGCTGGACAGGTTCGAGTGGAGGACCATCCCCCGCTGCTGCGACTGAAGTTCCTCCCGAAGAGGCAGTTTGATTGGCGGATCAATGGCCATGTTCAAGAGCTCAGGATACCAGACTCTTTGTGCCCAATACGGAGCCACAAGAAAGACTTGGGCCCGGTTGCGCTTGATCTTCTTCAGCACACTGGGCAGAAGAGGTATAGGAGGAAAGGCGTATAGAAGACCACAATTCCACTCGCGAGGAAAAGCGTTGCCGAGCGAGTACCACCTTGGAAGTTCCAACTCGCAGAACTACTGACATTGAGCATTCCCTTTGGTGGCGAACAGATCGGACCAAGGCTCTTCCCACTGCTAAAAGAGACTTTGCACCACCTCCGAGTGGATGCCATTTTTGATCCATCATGCATCGGCGGCTGAGTTAGTCTGCCCTGGCGTTCAGAGAACTTGCCAAGTGTTGAACCACCAGGGACATGCCCTGATGTTCCAGCCACGTTCAAAGGCGTAGAGCCCCCTGACATAGGGTCCATGACCCCACCCCACCTGGTTTGTTGCAGTACCACAGGGCGGTGTTGTTGTCCGTGAACACCTGCACCACCCTTCCTCTGACAGAAGGAAGGGATGCATTCAGTGCAAGACAAATCGCCCGGAGCTCCAGAAGGGTGACGTGGAGCCCGGAATCCGCCTCCCCATGTGGCCGCCCCATCCCAGGAGTGACGCATCTGTCACCACTGTGAACTCTGGTTGGGGTAGGGAGAGAGATCTGCCATTGACCCAATCCTGGTTCGTCAGCCACCACTGCAGTTAGTGTGCAGTGCCCTCTGAGATCTGGACGCAATCGGAAAGATTCCCCTGATGCTGTGCCCACTGAAACTACAGGTCCCACTGCAGAGCCCGCATATGCCACCTGGCATTATCCACCAGCAGGATGCAGGAGGCCATGAGGCCCAGCAGCCTCAGGGTCATTCGCACCGAAATCCGGGTTAGAGGCTGAAACATCGGTATCATAGACCGAATATCCCAGACTCGCTGCTTGGGAGGATAAGCTCAAAACCATGCTGTATCCAGAACCGCTCCAATGAAAAGGAGCTTCTGCGGTCTCGAGGGGAACAAATTGGTAGTGTGCCGTCGAGGAGAGCTCATAAACGAGCCCCCTCATCCCCTTAAGATCATGGGGCACAATTTTTCCTTTTAATGAATACTACGTGACCAATGGTTTATCGTATGTATAAGTTAACGCATGCATATTAGTTGCAGCGTTTTCTTTCTTTCTTTAGAATTTTCACTATTAACCTTCATTTTAGGTCACCTTTGGAGTGGTACAGACAGGGCGGGACCCTGTGTAGTCCTGAAGAAGAGCTCTGAGGAGGCTCGAAACATGTTGACATATACTAGGGACCCCTAACCCATTACAGTAATGTTTATCCCAGTACCTCACCCCGTTTTTAGACATACCAACTAGGAGCTAGAATAAAGTTATTGCGCATACTAGTTAGGTATTTTTAACTCACCTCTCCCACTCCACAACACCACTACACTACACACAGTTCTCACAAAAGTGTTCCTACGTAATTTCGCAAGTCGCAGCACGCCTCAATCCGCAGCGGATTGAGATGACACCTATGATGAAGCATGTCACCAAGGGGAAACCCTGGTGAGTGAGGGGACTCAAGAAAGAAATTTTTCTTTCCTGTCTGCTGATTTTCCAACTCAGATTGAGCGAAAATCATATCCCTTTTTGCTAGGTTCTTTATCCGACTTCTCAGATTTTGTAGGTCTACTTCTGAGAGGGAGTCAGGTGTGACTCCGGCATGTTGATAGCGAACCCCAGTGAGTGCAGGAGGTCCGCCGTAGTCTGGAGGTGGGAGACGACAGCCTAGGGCGAGCTCGCCCCCAACAGCCAGTCGTCGAGATAGGGGAAGACTGGAACCCCTGATATGCGCGGATGAGCTGCGAACACCGCCATCACTTTCGTGAACATCCAAGGGGCGCTGGTAAGGCCAAAGGGGAGCCCGGTAAACTGAAAATGCTTGTGGCCTACCGTAAACTGTAGGTAACGCCTGTGGGCCGGCAGGACGGGGATGTGGAAATAAGCATCCTGCAAGTCCAAAGCTACCATCCAGTCTCCAGGATCTAGGGCAGACAAAACCTGAGCCAATGACGTCCCTGAGATCCAAGATAGGACGTAGGCCTTTGTCCTTCTTGGGCACCAGAAAGTAGTGAGAATGACAGCCACAATCTACTTCTGGCACAGGGACTCGCTTGATGGCTCCCTTGGCCAAGACAGCCACAACTTCCTGATGGAGAAGGGCCAAGTAATCCCCTGGCATGCAATGGAGTGTTGGTGGCATGGAGTGAGGTGTAGTGTCTAAGGGGAGGGAGTAGCCCCTTCAAACTATTTGCAAAACCCACCTGTCCGACATGATGATGTGCCAGTGGGGGAGGGGATGGCGAATCCTGCCACCCACTGGCAACTGGTGGCCCTGAAAGATCGGACTAGGAAGGCATGGAGGCTGATGAAGAGGGAGCACTGGTGGACTGGTCTGTCCTCTGGCCCGCAGACCATCAAAGGGTATGTCCAAAAGGGTCGATTGGACATCTCCCGAAAAGCTAGTGGACCTCAGCCAGGCGTAGTGTCTCAAGGCTACTGAGGTAGAAATGGATCTACCTAACGAGACAGCAGTATCCAGCCCACAGAGCGCATTGTCTGCCTTGTCGCCAAACAGGCGCCTGCCATCAAAGGGCATGTCCAAAAGGGTCGATTGGACATCCCCCGATAAGCCAGTGGACCTCAGCCAGGCATAGCGTCTCAAGGCTGCTGATGTAGAAATGGATCTACCTAGCGAGTTTGCAACCGGGCAATCATCCTATCCACAGGAGCCCCTGTGCTTGGCTTGGACCAAGTGCCCAGAAGGATGTCAGTGAGCGCCTCATTGAACGGCAGCTGGGGCTCCGAAGAGGCCGCTGCCGGCTGAATCACCTCAGTCAGGAGATTAGTCATGACTACCACCATAGGAAGCTCAAGGCACAAGGCCTCAGCCGCCCTACGCAACACCACGGCGTAGGAGGCTCCCTCCTCCGTGGCCACGGTAGGGGGAGAAAGCATACCAAGGTCTGGGGAAGTGTCTAGACCACTGGCATCACCCAACTGCTCTCTCCAGTCCGGCTCTTCTAGATGGTCTGCCAGAGAGTCCACAGACCCCTTCCAGTCCTCCTCACCCTCATCTGGCTGCCACTAAGGGCGAAAAGGAATGCCACGACAGAACAGTGGTACAAAAGTACCGTCCGGCGGCGGTACCGGCATCGATCAACGTCGGTCTGGCTCCATGTTCAAGTCGAGGGGCAGGCCGGGGTCGATGCCGGTGTCGTAGTCAGAGGAATCGGCACCTGGGAGGTGTCGTGAGGTAAACCAGCGCCAATCCGGATCAAGGCCTGGATCCCTGGGGGCCCGGCGGCACCGAGGCTGGAGCAGCCGGCATAGAAGGACTACAGCCCCCAGCTGAGTCTGCAAGGCCCGAAGGCGCTGCGGCGGAGTCGGGCTGCCCAAAGATGGAGTGGAGGGCTTTGTAAAAAGCACGAATCTGGGCAAGGGACGCTCCGGGTCCCTGGAAGGAAGGGAGGCTCTGTGCTGTCCCAGCAGGCTCTGCGAGCAGGCCAAAGGACGACGACCTCCCGTGTCCCGCACCTGCCGAGGAGAAGGCGAAGTGCGACACTGCTTCTTTGCCTTCTTCTTGTGCTTTTACTTACCCAATGACGTAGACTTTGATGAGGAATGATGGTGGTGACTCCGTGACCGGTCCTGCGACCTCCCTCTCGACCGGGACCTCGAGCGGCACAGAGCTGACTCCGCTTCCGCAAAGACTTCGGGTTCATTGCCCGACAGTAGGAGCGCGACTTTCGGTCGTGGTCTGGCTCCAGACACCAGAGGCACACGAGGTGTGGGTTCGTTACCGACATCAGTTTGTGACAAGAGTCACAAGGCTTGAAGCCAATACGTCGATGGGACATCCCTACGTGCAACAGGAGTCGAACGACTTGAAAAGATGTCGACAAAAGTCAAACTGTAGTCAAAAAGTGACAAAGGGTACCGCTCTCTGCGGATCTGCGCTGGCTGGTGTGGAAAAAGAAAGAACTGACGTCAGCGCACAGGGGCGGCGTTTAAGTAGATATCGCGACGTCATTCCGGCGATCACGACACCAACGACGAATGCGGAGTTGACCGCCGCCACCTACCGACGCGCAGGGATACTGCTGAAGAAAATTTCTCTGGATCCAGTCTGACGCCTGGGGGTAATTCTAAGGTAATGAATCTCTAACTAATAGCCTCTTTCAGATCCATCGGTTCATGGTGAGGGAGGAGTCTAGTATGATGCCGAAGTTGCAGGCGTGGTCCGTGGGAGGGTTGCCAAGGGCGGGGGCCACTAGGTGTCGTCCCATGCGGTGGGGGTGGATCAGAGGACGAGGACTTCTGTCTTCTCAGAGTTGAGCTTCAGGCAGCTGCTCATCCAGGATGTGACGTCCTTCATTTCTTCTTGGACACTGTGTTTGGTGATGTTGGGTTCCTAGGTGAAGGAGAGGAAGAACTGGATGTCGTTGGCATAGGATACTATGCGGAGTCCGTGTATTCTGACTATGGTTGCGAGAGGAGCCATGTAGATGTTAAAGAGCGTGGGGCTGAGTGATGGTCCTTGGGGTACTCTGCATCTGATCTCTGTGGGTTCGGAGGGGAAGGGCAGGAGTCTGATTCTTTGAATTCGGCTGGCGAGGAAGGAGCAGATCCAGTCTAGGGCAGTTCCCTGTATGCCGGCGTTGTGGAGTCTGGCAGCTAGTGTGCGGTGGGAGACGGTGTCAAAGGCTGCTGAGCGGTACAGTATAATGAGGGCTGCCGCGTGGCCTTGGTCGAGTAGAGTGCGGATGTTGTCAGTGGCAGCTAGGAGGGTGGTCTTGGTACTGTAGTTGCTGTGGAGTCCGGATTGATAAGTGTCGAGGATCGAGTTGGATTCTATGAAGTTTGTGAGCAGGCTGTTGACGATCTTCTCAGTGACTTTAGTGGCGAAAGGGAGGAGAGAGATGGGTCTGTAGTTCTTGAGGTCCGTCGGGTCTGCGGAGGGCTTCTTGAGGAGGGGTTTGACTTCTGCGTGTTTCCAGTTGTCTGGGAGTGTGCCTGTTTCGAGGGTGCAGTTGATCATATGTTGTAGTTCAGGTGCTATGCCGGAGGCAGCTCTGTGGAAGATGTGCAGTGGGGTGGTGAGCCTCATGATCCTTGGGTGCCAACTTCTTGTTGTAAGTAGAAAGAAAACAGATACAGGCTTCCAGAGTTCTTTTCGGGAAGCAGACAGAAGGTTCAGCCCTCTACTGATTCTACTCCAGTCAAGGAGTGTTCTGAAGTGAGTGACTAGAGATACCATGCTTATGCCTGGCACAAGCTAATAAGTGTAAATGATGCCTGAAGATGCCCTAACCAAGGGAGTAAAGGTTCCCATGCATGTAAATAACCTTATGCACTTAGGCCATTTTCAAGATGGTTGAAGTCTTCGGTCACACTACACTTGGGCTCTAAGGGATGGGAGTGTGTTATACTAATCCTAGAGTATACCTACATCTGACACTAAAATCCGTTTTTAGGCAGTCCTTATCCATCCAACAAACTCAAAAACAGCCGTCTAGTAGAACATAGCTGAGTTTCAACAGTCCAACAGTGGATACACACAAATTAATCAGCCACGGTTTCAACTCTTTGAAGTATGCCCTAAATGTTATATGTAAATCCCGCAGTCCTGTTTAACAGGCTTGGACATTATGATGTCAAGAGGCCTGCTGTGATTGGGTCCTGTCTGGCTGGTGGGTGGGGAGGGGGGTTTTGTCAAAGTGCTAGCTAACGTTTGCCTGTGGCCAGGAGGCATCCTTAGAAGTGTGCCAGTAATGTCAGATGACAAACTCCAGCAGACCAGTCAGGCATGTCTTGGCACTCCAGTAGGATCTGTGAAATGAACAACAGACCCACTATGGTGGAGGTCAGTCTAGCTAGGGGGACAAAAGAACAGTAGAAGCCTGGGTGTTAATTACCTCTAGTTGTGAGTGGGTAGGTCTCTTTGAAATTAATCACGTCCTTAGTCCCAGCACACAGGCCATCCTGTCAAGGGCACAACACTAACTCCCCATGCCCTAGGACTTTTGTGTCTGTCCTGGGAGCAAGTTTACACCTTATTCACACCTATTGAAATGCTAATTCCTAGCATGCAGAAGTAGGAGAACAAAATGTAGATTTTGCTTCCAGGGACCTCAGCCCGGCAAAGCTATCTTTTTAAAACATCTCTCCACAATATTGGTTACTAGTGAATTGGCCTTGTAATATATATTTTTAAAAGTCCCAAAATTACATTTGTAGCCGTTTCCTAGGTGGAGATATCATGTATTAACTTAATACTGTATCCCAATGCTTCCCTATGGAACCCCGCTGCACTAGACATAGCTTTTGGGGATTTTTCATTGTAAGGAGATGTTAACATTAAAGTTTTACATGTCATACTTTTTTTTTTATGTTTACAATGTTTATTTAAACTGCCGTGCTCGAATATGCAATAATTGCACCACAATTTTTTTTTATTTTTTTTTAAAAGAAACCTTTATTTGACTTCAAAGAGTTACAGACATGGGCCTACAACCCCTTGGGCCGGCCGCTAATTAGTACGAGACATGTCATTTCACCGTTGTACAGACTTGTCAATCAAAAGATCCCATCAGTCCATCAGCACTCCGAGTGAAGGCAGCGGCAGTAGTCGAGTAACAATATTAAATACGGTTTCATCTTTCAATTTAAAACTTATAAACATTACACCCACATGTCATACTTTTAAACACCATGTAACCTGCCTTGGGGACAATAAGGCCTATTTAGGGATGATGTAAATTTTTAAAAGGAAGGTTTAGGCTAGGCAAAAGGGTTATTCTGACAGGTCAAATTTGTTATGCTTTATTATAGTGCCACTGCAGTGGATTGCACAAGTGCTGCAGTCCACTCGCAGCTTTGGATTTACAGGCCCTGGATATACTTGGTACCATATACTAGGGTCTTATGAGTAAATTAAGAGTGACAATTAGGTGTATACCAACTTTAGCATGTTGAAAGGTTGATCACAAGCACTTTACCACTGGTTTACAAGTTTTGCTTTCGCCAACCAGGTCAACATATTCTTTATTTTTATTTTTTTTTATAAATTGTGTTTATTAAGATTATAATGTGAGAACAATCATAGCAATAGACATTAGGATACAATTGATACATTTGTATCAGAATCATTAACATTTACAAGGTGTTAGAGTTAACTTGACTCATGGCGTGTGTATTTATCTTAGCACTGTTGCCAACTGAAAAAAAGAAACTGACTAATGACACTGGCTTAAGTCTAGTTGATAAATCTGAATTAACAGTATAGCATGTAGTGGTATACGTTCGGTAGTTACATATAATGATTGTAAAGGAACAAAACACCAACTAATGAGAACTAAGTAGGCTCTAGAGATACTTCGGAGATGAAAGAGCTAGCTGGCCTGAAGTCAGAGGAGTACCGAGGCACAAAGGCCCCGACTGCTGCCAGAGGGGATGTGGGCATCTCCCTCTGGTCAACGGCAAACATATACTTGTGATCGTTGGGGTATGTTTCCAACTCATTATCACTTTTGATGTGTGTATGGCAAGGGACAGGACTTAGAAGATGAGGACATGGGCTTTGTCAACGTCCATTTTCAGCATGCTTTTGATAGTAATGTTTGCAACACAGGAAGTTCTCAAACAAACGTTTGTGATCATTTTCCTTCTAGTAAATGCATTCATATGTACATTCTTCAAAAGTTAATTTACTGTGGAACAGTTTAGGGTGGCTGTTGGGTGTTCCTTTCCATTTCTAACAAGCCAATTCAATGGGAAAAAACTGTAAATCCCCCCTGAGCTAAGCTAACTATTAATCCCCTATTGTGTGAACATGTAGTTTTCGGCCTACTCCCCTTGAAGCACAGGTGTGTGTTTATGAATTTAACGTCTGAGAAAGGTAATTTCCTTTTTTTATTATGTTGCACTTTTGATTGCTGTTTTGAGGACAGAGATATTTTGTTGAACTGCAGAACCCAATGAAATGTTTTAGAACACACATTCAATAAGAAACATAATATAGAATTGAAATTGTTAAAGCCCCTGATTTTGCGTGTCTGAGGTCTACAAAACTGTTAACATTTTAAATAGGTATAAGCTAAATTATGGCCCATCTTTCGCGTTTTTACCAACTATACACTTAAAAGTACATGTAATATGCACATGGTGAATGTCTCGGGTACCCTGAATCTTCTGAATATTAGCATAAACTTGACATTCTATCTGTAAAGGCATTTTTATTGTTGTAACAGTATCTTGGAACCAATAGTATATGTTTTTGTTACGCAACTCAACTGTGCTCATTTTATTGACCGCTGGCGGATAAAAGGCAGAATGGTCTGCCAAGATTCATACCTGCGACCATGCGGTAAACATACGGCTAAGCAGGGGATACATTAATTTAGCGAGATGCCAAATAAAATAAGTGACACTATATGCCATCACTGCAACAGTATGCAATTGAGAACAGCTATGATTCAATTTTCTGCCAAGATCAAGAATGCTAATTATCATTCCTTTTTTTTTTTTTAACAAAGCAGGGAAAGCACTTTGTAACAAGAACATCAATGTTTATTTCGGAAATTCACCTCTTGAATCATCCACTATATCTGTTGCATGATTAATGCAATGCTTATATGTATTAACGGTAATTGTTGTTTTAATATTTTTGCCGTCTACATCAACTAAATCAAAAAGGTGTACATTATCAACCATGTGCCACATTTTGTGCTTAATATAAATATATGGCACTGTACCCTCCATTTCCAACTGCAAGGACCTTTGTTTAACCAATGTGTATGTCTAATTAAATATTAAAGTAACGCTCCTCTTGTGCCATCAGTTGGCATAGTAGTCCTTGAGGCATTTGAGAAATAATAGCAGCAGAATCTGTGTAAAGTAAAATAATACTAGCTAGAAAGCAATAGATACGAGTAAGAAAATAAGACAAATGCCCCTTTCCTTTAACAGATAGAATACCACCTTTGTCGCTGTTCCAGGTGAGCTTGTGGCATCAATAATCCAATGATTTTTGAATTTGCCTCTACACACTGATGATAACAGAGGACTAAAAACAAAAATCCTAACAGAATGCTGAATAGTTGGCAGGGTTGCCCACCAAATGAGATTAATCACAGATGATAATAATTTGTCAGATGCTGCAGAAGTATAACATTTCTCCTCTTTACTTAAAATTACGACCTGAAAACACTCCATTAAAAAGGCAAGCAGCTTTAAGCTGTCACAATCTTTATCTTGTGAATTAGAAAATCTATGTAGAATGGTCAAGTGGCCAAGTGAGATCAAGCCTGTTTGTGAAGTTTACCTAGAGCAAAGTATAACTAACTGGGAAAAAAAAAATGCTCATCTTGATTCATCTTTCTTTCAAGAGAGACAAAATATATTTGACCACACTCAAGGTGGCTTCAGCCTCGCACTGAATCAGAGCTGGTCCAAGGCCGTCATGAAGGTCGTTGATGTGCTCCAGGGAGTCCTGGAACCTTGCATTTGTCACTGTATTGATCTTTTTGGATCTGTGTTCTGCTTAAGTCACTGTCAATCATGTCTTGTTGAACACTAGACTCCACGGTTTAAGAATCAGGCCCCAATTACTAGCCTGGATTCAATCATTCCTTCAAATCTGGTTTGAGCTTCTTCCTGTCCAATGGACTTCTATCCGTTAAGTTGTGGAGTACCACAGGGCTCTTCTTTTAAGAACTACTTTATATAATCTTTATGTGGCCCAATTGGAAAGTTCAATTCATTTCTTTGGATTTTCATTGACTCCTATGACAAGAACAACTAGATTTGTAGCAGTCATGATACAACGCACACCAGGACATCATAGCATCAATTGCTACATGAATTAAAGTTAACATCTTACAGCTTAACTAAGCAAGGTTTTAGTGTTGGGACATCCAACCATTTAGTATGATTCCAGGTAGGCTGAAACTTTTGGAACAAGTTGGGGTTTTGGCTTGATGAGTCACTTTCCTATTTCCACAAGTGAACAAAGTTATATCGACTGATATTTTCCTACTTCCCATGGTCAGAAAGATTATCCAACTCCTTTCCAGCCACTGTCCAGGCCATAATGAAATGTAATACTTTCACCCTGGGTAAGCTGAAATAAATAGTACTTGAAATGCTAAAAATCAGAAAGCAAAAAACACTGCATCAGTCATTCTCTGTGGCAGCACCCAAGTTCTGGTCCAGCTTTTGTACAATTAAATATCAAAATGTACAATACAATTTAATTTTATTTTTTTCCTCATTGCCTCACTAACGTAAAGTGCTCTGACATTGATTTGATATGATGTGTGCTACACAAAATCTCCAACTAATAAAAATATAAAACACTCCAAACACTCAGAAGACAGCATGGTAGACCTCTTGCCAAAATTGGTAGACTTCTATCGCTTTGCATCTTGTGAAATTTTAATGGCTACCAGCTATTACCACTTGTACCATTATAATGCAGTAATCACAACGGGATTACCATACACTGGCCATCCCTGAACCCTTGAACTACCCACCCATGAGCCCTAAAAAACTCTAGACGGTATCCTTATGGCCCTTACACAGTACCCACCCCTAAACCCTAAAAACTCTTTATTACCCCTAAAATTACATAATTGATAACAACACTGATGTAACCGTAGGCCTTGAGCAGCAGGGGGGTTGGTCTCCAGTGAGACCCTGTGCCCAACCTCTCACTCGTGCTGTGCAAGGCCTCTGGTTATGGGCAGCAGGAGGAGTTAGTCACAGGGCCTGGCCTCTCACGCCCACATTTTTTACATTTCACTTATGGCTCCTTCTCCCTGCCCACATTACAAGGGTTTCAGGATTTGCCCACCCTACCACTTTATGACCTTTCGATTTTGTTTCAGGACTCAGGGATCTAGTCCCACAAGACCTGTAATGGTAGCCGCATGTTTTTCAACACAGCTGTGGCTAGCCAATCAGATCTATCGTATCAGAGTAGCAAAATGGCTGATAGGAGAACAATCTCCTCTGGCCAGTCAGAAGTCTTTATTGTTTGGTAACTAGTAATCCATGGGGGCCAACCATTCAGATACACCTACATTTTTCTGAGCATTAATCCCTTCATGTGCAACCCGAGCCCCCCTTTAAACACGAATGTAACAAAAGCGGATAAACTTTTTACATGAAATCACGAAAAGAACACTTTTGAGTAAAGTTTTAATTATGTCAAATTTGGCATAATTCCGTTCAATCATTTTTTCTGTACCGGAAGGCAAAATCTCATATGAGAATCAATATGGGAAACAGGACTTTTGGAACCCCCCCCCTTTTCCTAGCCTCCGCTTGACAGATCGGCTCAAAGCTTTCTATGAAGGAAAAACAATTATAATAAAAATAAAATACACTCCCTGCGGACACTATGACCTAAAACAAATCATACATATGTCTATATGTGTGTGTGTATATATATATTAACTGAAAAAACCATAGGTTTCAGGAACGTTATAGTTAGTTGGACATTTTACTCGTACAAAACCATAGATATTCCGGCGTTATAGTTAGTTCAGCTAACTATAACTCGCGCCCCCACAATGCACTGCTGATGACGTCACATATTACATCATTCATGACATGGTCAGTAACATCACTGATGACATCTCAAATGACATCACTGATTACATCACTGATGACATCATCCAGTGACTGTGTGTTTCTGTAAAGCTTAATATTGGTTTTATATATATGCCAAGCTGTATTGAGGAATGAGTGGGTGTATGAGGGTCTGTATGGAGGATTTAGTAGGTACGTGACTGACTGTATAAGTGAGTGATTAAATGCGTCTTACTGAATGCATGGGTTAGTGTCTAAACTGTGTGAAAGTCTGTATCAGTCTGTCTGTTGTTGTGTAAGCTGCTGCATGGGTTGGTGAGTAGCTGCATGAGTGTCTATATGGGTTATTGATTGCTTGCCTGAGTATTTGTATGACTGCCTGAGTGTGTGTGTGTGGGTGGGAGGTGTATGACTCTGAGCATAGATGTGTGAGTGGTTGATTCACTGGGTGTATGGGTTCAAGAGTGCATGTGGAAACAGCTGTATGGGTGGGTGAGTGTGCGTATGGGTGTGATGGTGAGTGAATGGATGTCTCAGTGGTACATGTGCAAGTAACTACATATGTAAAAGGCAGTATATGTGAGTGATGGTGTATATAAATAACTATATGTGAGAGTCAGTAATTGTGAGAGTGGCTGCATGGATGAGTGTGTATTTGTATCAGTGATTCTATAAGAGAGTAATTATGTGTTAGTATCTGTATGAATAAGTGAGGTTGTATCTGTATAACTTTATAGGTGAGTAAATGGAAGTATGATTGATTCTTTGCATGACTAAGTGTGTGAGTAACTCTGGATATGTGGCAGTGTGTGAGTGTCTGTATAGGTGTAAGAGTGCATATGATAGTGTTGTATTGATGAGTGACTGCATGTATGAGTGATTGTATGGGTGAATGAGTGGATGTGTGTGTAGACCTAGGAATCAGTCCGTGCGTATTTAGTAACTGGTATTGATGTGTCTATTTTTTCGAAAATGGTAGTCTGTATTTTAGAGTGGGTGTATCAAAGGTTATATTCAGGTGTGAGGAGATGCATCAGATTTTCACGTGGATGATTTCATCAGTGATGTCACTAACCATGTCATGAATGATGTAATATGTGACGTCATCAGCAGTGCATTGCGGGGGACCGGGTTATAGTTAGTTGAACTTACTATAACGCCGGAATTTCTATGGTTTTGTACGAGTGAAATGTCCAACTAACTATAACGTTCGTGAAACCTATGATTTTTTCAGGTAATTTCTTTGTTTTTTTTAAATGCTGATTTCTAACTATAACGTGCCTGAAACCTATGGCTTTTCCAGTGAATTTCAAAGGTTTTTTAAATGAAAATTTGTAAGTCTAATGTACCTCAATCCTATTTTTTATATATATATATATATTCACTTAAAAAACCATAGGTTTCACACAGGTTATAGTTAGGTGGACATTTCACTCGTAAAAAAACAATGAAATTCCCCCGTTATAGTTAGTGCAGGCAACTATAACTCACGCGACCGCAATCCTCTACTGATGACGTCAGATATTACATCACTGTATTTAGACACTTATTTACCCATGTCTTCTTCCATTAATCTTTAGCTATACATATATTACAAATATTTATTTTTCAGAAAGACACATATGTCATCAGTGATGTAATATCTGACGTCATCAGCAGAGGATTGCGGTCGCGTGAGTTATAGTTGCCTGCACTAACTATAACGGGGGAATTTCATTGGTTTTTTACGAGTGAAATGTCCACCTAACTATAACCTGTTTGAAACCTATGGTTTTTTAAGTGAATTTGCAAGGTTTTTTAAATGCTAATTCCTAACTATAACGTGTGTGAAACCTATGGTTTTTTAAGTGAATTTGTACGTTTTTTTAAATGCTAAGTTATGTTTTTATTTTTTTTCAACAAACAATTTTTTTTTTTTAAATCGCGAGGTGCGCGCACCCAGTGCGCACTGCGAACCGTGCGCGCAAGGTGCGCTTCGCGCACCGTGCGCGCTCTGTGGGCACTCGGTGCGCTTCGCGCACCGAGCGCCCACGGTTCGCAGTGCGCACTGGGTGCGCGCACCTCGCGATTTAAAAAAAAAGAATTGTTTTTTTTTCCCTTGGGGGTCCTTCTGTGACCCCCTGACCAAGGCTAGGGGGTCAGGAACTGTCCACTCTGCCCCATTTTCACGTTCTCCATCTTTGACTTTCACCCCCTCAGACTGCGAGAGACAAAATGGCGGCCGACACTTCCTGGTTTCGACCGATTTGAATGTTTACCGACAACTAACAACCAATCAGAATTGCGCTCGCGCACGGCAGGGTGCGCGCGTATAGATATTGATATGCTTCTAAATGCTAATTTCTCAGGAAATACTGAACAGATTTACACCAGACCTGCGAAAGGCACTTCCTTGACCTTATGGCTACCTCTCTGCCAAATTTCAAGTAATTGTGTTCAGCCGTTCGGGCTGTAGCTGTGTCTAAAGGTCCTATGGAAAAATGCATGGGGAAAACGTGTTTTGGGACCCCCCTTTTTTCTCGGCCCCCGCTTGACGAATCACCCCAAGACTTTCAGGGTAGGAGCTGAACGGAGCGCCCCATTAGTTTTGAAAATTTCGCGAGGATTCGTCAACCGGCGCCAAAGTTATTCAAAATAGAATTTTGAGATTTCCTATGGAAACACGGTCCTAACTATAACTATCTACTGGCCAGTAGATAATATATATATATATATATATATATATTCACTGAAAAAACCATAGGTTTCACACATGTTATAGTTAGCGGAAATTTTACTGATAAAAAACCAGTGAAATTCCCCCGTTATAGTTAGTGCAGGCAACTATAACTCACGCGACCGCAATCCTCTGCTGATGCTAATACTGTATTTAGACACTTATTTGCCCATGTCTTCTTCCATACATTTTTAGCTATACATATATTACAAATATTTTTTTTTCATAAAGACACATATGTCATCAGCAGAAGATTGCGGTCGCGTGAGTTATAGTTGCCTGCACTAACTATAACGGGGGAATTTCACTGGTTTTTTATCAGTAAAATTTCCGCTAACTATAACATGTGTGAAACCTATGGTTTTTTCAGTGAATTTGCAAGGTTTTTTAAATGCTAATTCCTAACTATAACGTGTGTGAAACCTATGGTTTTTTCAGTGAATTTGTACGTTTTTTTAAATGCTAAGTTACTTTACGCCATTCGTGGCGTGCGCGCCCACTTAACGCAGTTCGTTCCGTGCGCGCACGGTGCGCTTCGCGCACCGTGCGCGCACAGTAAGCACGCGGTGCTTACTGTGCTTACGGTGCTTATAAGCCATGCACAAATGGTGCCCTTCGGGCACCATTTGCACACGGGGTGGAGAGAGTGTGGATAATTTTTTCATTGATTATTTTTGTTAAAAATATTGTGGTTTTTCACACTAGTTAGAAGCCCTGCACATTTGGTGGCCTGCGGCCACCAAAAGCACAGGGGGTGGGGAGAGTGTGGATAGTGTTTTTTTTTACATTTTTTACCGTACGCGTACGGTAAGCGTAATCGGCGAAATTAGCGAAAAAATAAAAATGGCGTTTTTGGCCTTGGGGGGTCTTGGGGGACTCCCTCATCATGGCTATGTGTGTGTGAGCTGTCAAAACAGCTCCTTTACATGTGTATTGGTTTTATTTAACAACCTAACTCTCAGTGCGAGAGAGAAAATGGCGGACGCCGCTTCCTGGTTTCGGCAGATTCGAATGTTTACTAAGATCTAAGAGCCAATCAGAATCGCGCTCGCGCACGCCACCGTACGCGTACGGTAAGCTTACGGTAAGCTGGCTCAGATATATATATTGATTTAAAGGCTATTTTCTCAGAATCTACTGAACAGATTTACACCAAACCTACAAAAGGCACTTCCTTGACCTGAGGACTACCTCTCTGCCAAATTTCAAGTAATTCTGTTCAGCCGTTCGGGCTGTAGCCCTGTCTAAAGGTCCTATGGAAAAATGCATGGGAAAAACGTGTTTTGGGACCCCCCTTTTATCTCAGCCCCCGCTTGACGAATCCTCCCGAGACTTTCAGGGTAGGAGCGGAGCGTAGCGCCCCACCTATTTTGAGAAATTCGCGAGGATTCGTCGACCGGCGCCAAAGTTATTCAAAATAGAATGTTGCGGATTTCCTATGGAAAAGGGGTCCTAACTATAACTACCTACTGGCGACCGCCAGTAGGTAATATATATATATATATATATATATTATGACACAATAGGAACGTAAATGAATTCTTTTATGATTATTTTATTTCTGAACCTTCGGTAATAGTTGCATGTTACTTAGTCGCAACCAAGTGATAACATCATGATAGTATTTAAAATATAACGAATACTGTTTCAATGTAACGAATGTCGTCTATGTCTATGGTCAGCAGGGAGTTGCCATGACAACGAGTTCAATCAGTGCCCTAGTGTACAGGTTAAATTCTGAAGTACGTTGTTGAACATGTAGTAGTGAAAAAGGCGGCAAAACCACCGAAACGCTTCTAGCCTGTACAATGGAATAAATATTTTTCTTTGAACATTTCACCCACGGAGTCAGTGCCTGTTTTTCTTACCATCGCACCAGGACTGGTAAGATAGATAGATATAGATATATATATATATATTATCTACTGGCGGTCGCCAGTAGATAGTTATAGTTAGGACCTATTTTCTATAGGAAATCCGCAACATTCTATTTGGAATAACGTTGATGAATCCTCGCGAAATTTTCCAAACTTTTGGCCAGCTCCACTCCGCTCCTACCCTGAAAGTTTTGCGGTGATCCGTCAAGCGGGGGCCGAGAAAAAAGGGGGGTCCCAAAACGCGTTTTCCCCATGCAATTTCCCATAGGATCTGTTGTCGCAGCTACAGCCCGAACCGCTGAACAGAATGACACCAAATTTGGCAAAGAGGTAGTCCTCAGTTTGGACTCGTGCCTTTTGCATATATGGTGTGAATCCGTTCAGTAGTTCCTGAGAAAATTAGGGTAAAAAAGTTAGTGATATCTATGGCCGCGGAGGATCCGCGGACCGTACACGCACCGTACGCACACCCTCCTCGAACCGTACGCACACCCTCCTCGAACCGAGCGCGCACCCTCCCGATCGCGCGCTGAATGCTAATTGGCTGTCGAGTGTCTCTCTACATTCGAAACCAGGAATGGTTGGCGGCCATTTTCTGTCTCGGTAGAAGCGAGGCTGAAGAAGCAAGGGGAATAAGTGTGTAAAACATATAAAGGGGGCAGAGTGGGAATATTCTGACACTCTAGAGGTGCTTAGGGGGCCCCCCTTTAAAAAAAAAAAACGGCGAAATGCGCGCATGGTGCGTGCATCCTATCGCGTTGGATGCACGGATCCTCTCGCGGTGGGTTCGCGGATCCAAGGGAAAAAAATGAAATTGTTGAGAGATAAAGATTAAGCTTAAGTGTTTTGTTCTTGAGTGGCTCTAAAAAGAGCCGTTGTGTTCATTGAGAGTTTTTGGTACTTATAAGTAAGTACCTATACAGAGTCTAAAGTTGTTGAGGAAGACTCTGTTTCCTTCATCAGTAAAGTGTACTCCATCTCTTGCATATGAAAGCGCAGATTGTTATTGTAAATGGACCCCATTCTGTAGTCTCGGAGAAAAGCAGAAACAGATTTATTCACATGTTTCCTAGCTTTCTCAATCTGTGGACAAAAATGATCGGACCAGTTCCATTTCTGCCTTTGGCATATGTTAGAGTACACAAAGGCAGTTTTAGGGAAAAGTGAAATCAGTTCTGCAAAGGTGTCCTTCATAAGCATTTCCAGACCTACCCCAGTCAAAGTGCCTAGGTCATAGCCACCACAGTGCACTATTATATGGTCAGGGTGTTGGATTTGCATGAAGGATTTCACCAATGGCATCAATTGGTGCCACTTTAACCCTCTCTGTCCAATCCATTTAATGTCTACATTTGGCAAACCTAGGTCTTTATGAATGCCTTTGTTTTCTGCATACCTTTGGCTCCAGAAAATGTAGCTGTGTCCCACAATCCACACTGTAAGCATCTTGTAAGGAGGTCTGGATGCACTCAGATGGTCTCTGTAAATGAAATGGCAGTTTGGAAAGTAAGATGTTTCCAAAATGGTGGCTAAGATGCAATTTTGAAAAAAGACAAGAAATCATTGGTTGTTTAACAACCTTCTACACTGAAAGGTAGGGTGCATATTTCTGTTTTTTAAACGCATGATTCTTATTGGTTAACAAAAACTGATTGTAAGGAACATTATATATGATTAGCTGATATGTTGAGAAGTCAAGCACACTTGCTGTTTTGATTAGCAACATTGTGTGTGCTGAACTTGTGACCTGTGTGCTCAGTACAATGTTCCATGACCTGCTTCTATGGTAACGGGCAGAAGGCAGATTGGGGGAAGGGTTGAAGTTTATGTCATTTGGAAAGGGTGGAAATGTTTAACCAATAGAAATGTGTGTTTGCTTTTGAATTTATGTGGGAAGGAATGTGATTTGATGTTTACATGTATATGTGTGGAAAATGAGAGGCAAACTTTGCCATTCTTTGGTTCTGCTGACAGGTGCACAGTGAAGAGATTCTGTATAAGAACATCTGGTGTGTGACTGATATCTGGTGTGTGCCTGATATACTTCTTAATCTACAAAACATCTTGAAAGGTGAGTTATTTAATTGTGAGGGGATGTATGTAGACTATTTTTATTTTAATCAGACTTTCTTCTGCTAAAGTGTAGGGAGTACTTTTTTTTCTCTACGATCTTATTGACAGTGTGTGTGCATGTAGAATCCATTTTGTGATAAGGATTTGTTTTTTTCATGTGTTTATAGACAGACAACTGTGCAGTTTTTATATTTTGGTAGAATTAGAAACCAGTCATTGTTTATGAATTTGTGAAATGGGTTATGTTGCTGCAGTAAAATGTAGTACTTGTAGATGAAGAAATGTGTTTTGGTATAGTGCAAGGGATAGTGTTGTTTGTCTAGAATCACACAGAGAGCCTGTGTGCATTTGGGAACCACTGTGAGAGAAGCATTTAGTAATATATTGTATTTGCTGACAGAGAAATCTTTTAAAACCTGTCATGTTGTCAAGTTTTAGTAGCATTAGAAGCCAGTCTTTGCTTATGCGTTGATTAAATGAGTCAGGCAATGATACAAAAGTGCACTTTTGAAATATGCACATTGTGTGCAGTTCTCTTACCACTTCCATAGTAGTAAATAAGGATTGATAAACTCGTAGGGATAGTGGTTGTTGTCTAGAATCACACTGAGTCTGTGTGCATTTGGGAACCAATGTGAGAGAAGCATATGGTAACATTGTTTATTTGCTGACAGATAACTATTTTAAATCCTGACATGTTGTCAAGTTTTAGTAGCATTAGAAGCCAGTCATTGCTTATGCATTGATTAAATGAGTCAGGCATTGACACTAAAGTGCAGTCGTGAAATATGTAGATTGTGTGCAGTTCCCTTATCACTTGCACTGTAGTGAATGAGTTTTGGTAAACTCCTAGGGATAGTGGTGCTTGTGTAGAATCACACTGAGTCTGTGTACATTTGGGAACCACTGTGAGAGAAGCGTTTGGTAACATCGTGTATTTGCTGACAGATAACTGTTTTAAAACATGTCATGTTGTGAAGTTTTAGTAGCATTAGAAGACAGTTATGGCTTATTCTTCCATTAAATGAGTTAGGTATTGACAGTAAAGTGTAGTCGTGAAATATGCACATTGTGTGCAGTTCTCTTACCACTTCCATAGTAGTAAATAAGGTTTGGTAAACTCGTAGGGATAGTGGTTGTTGTCTAGAATCACACTGTGAGTCTGTGTGCATTTAGGAACCACTGTGAGAAAAGCGTTTGGTAACATTGTGTATTTGCTGACAGATAACTGTTATAAAACCTGTCATGTTGTCAAGTTTTAGTAGCATTAGAAGCCAGTGTTTGCTTATGCATTGATAAAATGAGTCATGCTTTGACACAAAGTGCAGTACCATGTAGTATTGCCTTCACTGCACCAGAACTGAAAATTTAAAATTTTTACCCAGGCACTGTCCTAGAAGTAGTCTGATGATTTAGTCAGTTTCTAAGTACTTATGTTGTGAACCATTCATTACCAAATAGACTGCTTCAAATGTCTATGCAGTATGCATGGAGTTCTCTAACCACCTACACAGTTGTTTTCACACCTTCAATTCCCTAGTCAGTATCCATACACTTCTAGGAAACACCCTGTCAGTCCCTTTGCAGTCTTCTAGTGACCCATTCAGCACCATGTAGTAATCCATTCACTGTGCCAAAACCCAAACACTTATAAATTCACTAAGACACTCTCTTTACAGTACTCTAATGATTCAGTCACTGTCTAAGTATTCATGCACTGAGCCAGGCCTTAGCACATGGACTGCTTCAAACTCCTATGCACTATGCATGCAGTCTTCTAACCACCTACAGACTTGTCTTTTAATCAATCAATCAATCAATCATGGAACTTATATCGCGCACTACTCACCCGTAAGGGTCTCATGGCGCTTGGGGAAGGGGATCTGCTACAGCTCGAAAAGCCAGGTCTTGAGCTGTTTCCTGAAGGCCAGGTGGTCCTGGGTCATCCGCAGGTGGACGGGTAGGGAGTTCCAATTCTTAGCTGCCAGGTAGGAGAATGACCTTCCTCCAGCGGTGGCTCTCTGGATGCGAGGGACGACGGCGAGGGCGAGGTTAGCGGAACGTAGCCGGCGGGTGGGTGTGTAGAAGGTGAGGCGGCTGTTGAGGTACCCTGGGCCTAGGTCGTGGAGGGACTTGTGTGCGTGGGTGAGGAGTCTGAACGTGATCCTCTTGTTGACAGGGAGCCAGTGCAGGTCTCTCAGGTGGCACGAGATGTGGCTGCGTCGGGGGACGTCCAGGATGAGTCGGGCGGAGGCGTTCTGGATACGCTGAAGTCTTTTCTGAAGCTTGGCTGTAGTACCGGCGTAGAGGGTGTTTCCGTAGTCTAGTCTGCTGGTGACGAGAGCGTGGGTGACCGTCTTCCTGGTCTCGGTTGGGATCCATCGGAAGATCTTTCGGAGCATGCGGAGGTTGTGGAAGCAAGCTGAGGAGACGGCGTTGACTTGTCTGGTCATCGATAGGGAGGAGTCCAGTATGAAGCCCAAGTTGCGTGCGTGGTCCGTCGGTTCAGGTGCGGTGCCTAGTGCCGGGGGCCACCAGGAGTCGTCCCATGCGGAGGGTGATGGTCCCAGGATGAGGACTTCTGTCTTGTCCGTGTTCAGTTTCAGGCGGCTGATGTTCATCCATTCAGCGACGTCTGTCATCCCTTCGTGCAGGCTGGCTTTGGCGGTGTCGGGGTCTCTGGAGAGGGAGAGAATTAGCTGGGTGTCATCGGCGTAGGAAATGATGTTGAGGTTGTGTTGGCGTGCGATGGCAGCAAGGGGTTTCATGTAGATGTTGAAGAGAGTGGGGCTGAGCGACGATCCTTGCGGGACGCCGCAGATGACTTCGGTGGCCACGGAGCGGAACGGAGGGAGGCGTACTCTCTGTGTTCTGCCGGAGAGGTATGAGATGATCCATTCCAGAGCCTTCCCTTTCAATTCCCTAGTCAGTATCTATATAGTCCAGCAAACATCCTGTCACTCCCTTTGCACTCTTCTAGTGACCCATTCAGTACCAAGTACTAATCCATTCCCTGTGCGAAAAGCCTACCACTTATAAATTCATCCAGGCAGTCTCCTTGCTGTAGTCTAATCATTCAGTCAGTACCCAAGTACTCATGCAGTGAGCTTAGCCTTAGCACATGGACTGCTTTAAATGCTTATCCAGTATGCATTCAGTTCTCTAATCAGCTACACAGTTGTCTTTTGCACCTTCAATTCCCCAGTTAGTATTCATATACTTCTAGCAAACACCCTGTTACTCACCCAGTATGTCTCCTTTTAGTACTGTAATCATTCAGTCACTTAGCATGTAGTCTTTTAGTGAGGTAGGCTTTAGGGCATGAACTGCTTCAAAGTAGAATGCACTATGTATGTAGTGTTTTAATCATCGTCACACTTGTGGTTCAGGGCTATAGTTTCTTAGTCTGTTTTTATATAAAATGTGTTTGTACACTAATGGAATACTGTAAATTTGAAAGTTATTAATATACATTTATTTGTGATTCTTTTTTGCAGATACTGTTTTTCAACGTTAAAATCGAGAAATTATGCAAGAAAAAAAAAGGAAAAGAAGAGACAGGAGGATTATTTGAAGAAACAATAACCACAAGTATTGAATGAACAAGATAATGTGGCTAAAAGGAAAAAAAATTCTGGTAAGATCACGAAGCAATTTATTAAAAATGTTTGTAGGAGCAAACAGAATGTAGAGAATGCTGCAACTTCAGAAAAACTTTTAAGTAAGAAAAAAATCAAAATGAGAGGAAAAGTAAAAAAGCAAATGTTCAGACAAAATCAGTTTAAGGAATTACGCAAAAAAATATTTTACAAGAGAGTAGTGCATAATTTGCTGAAAGATGTGAAGAAATATAAAAAGAGGGCTTTATTTTATAAAATGAAGAAGCATATTGAAAGCATTGTGGAAAAGGCTTTTGAAGTAAAAAGGAAACTGTTTATTTTACTGTTAAACAGAATTCGATCACTAGATAAACCAATATATGTAATGAAGGCCAAAAGTAGGAGGAAAAGAGTTATTAATAAAAAAAACAATTGGTGATGTTTTTTTGGGAGACTGGAAACACAGTTCTAGTTCAGAGCCTTTTTTTAATGAAGAGAGTTATTCACCAAGTGAAAAATTATTGTATGCAGTTGACACCAGTGGTAGATGTTATGAGGTTAGTGATGGTTGTCCAATGGAGAAAGAGAAAATGGTTGAAAGAAATGCAGAAGAAGTGATAGCTGATGAAGTTTTAGGGAGACGTGCTAAATCCCTGTGTACACTTGGGATTGCAGTAGTGTTTGTAGTGTACGACAGGAATCTATTGAAAAATTATGTAGTTTTTTACGAGTCTATACTAAAAAAAGTGTAAAACAAAAGATTAAGCTGTTGCAAGGACTAGACCCTTGCAGAGTGAGAAAACATACTGGTTTGCAAGGTCATTCTCTGGCTTGTCTTTCTAGGAAAGTTTGGGAAAGTGTTTTTCACCATTTCAGAATGCTGGCAGTACATCATACTCAAATGCGGAAGTTAGTGAGAAGGTTGTATTATGCAAAAAGTCCAGCACTAAAGTTAAGTGCTCTTTTACGTGGGTCAGTTTCAGATGTGAAGCAGGTCTGTGAGGATACTGAGTTTTGTTACTTTGGGCCTCAGCAAGAGAGTGAAGAAACTGACACATTAGTAGAACAAAATGTTGAAGACAATGTAGAACCTGTAATTACAGAAACATTTGAGGATGAAATCACAAAGTTTAAGGTAATTTCAGGTGAAAGACCAAATGTTTCTTGTATTTGTTGTCGGCGAAGTCACTATAAAAATCAGACTAGGGGTGTCAATCTGTATTTAAAAAGTGAAATAGAAGATAATGATAAGTGGATGGAATTTGCAACTTATTTGTTGGTAGAGGATTGTTTTGATTTGGGATGTGAGCAGCGTATTTGCAAATATTGTTATAATAAATTAGATGAGAATAAAATGCCTGCTAGAGCTATTCATAATAATCTAGAGTTGGTTGCTATTCCTCCAGAGCTGATAGATTTAAATACGTATGAGTCTATTCTGATACAATGTGTTCACCCGTTTCAGGCTATTGTTCGTATGAAGCCCAAAACAAGTAAATTACCTCCATCAGAGTTGCAAAGAGGATTGAAAGGAAGAGTTGTGTATTTACCATTAGATTTAAGGAAAAATGTTGAAACTATTGGTGTAGATCATGCAGAAAATGAGCCACTGGTCATTCTAGTTAATGGTGTTCCTACTAAGAATATCTGGCAAGAGTTAGTGGATGTTAGAAAAGTGCAAAAGGCATCATTGTATCTGTTAAAAATTATGAGTACTATAGAAATGTGTTTGTTGGAGAAGAAGAAATAGATTTAGCAGAATATAGTGAAACATTAAGTGGACAAATTGAAAAAGTGGACATGTCCAGATGTGAAGAGATCTATGAACATTACAGTGTACATCCACTTCATTCCAAAGAGGTGATGGGGAATACAATTGAGTTGTTTCAAATGAAAAAAGCAACAGGAAGTCCCATGAGTGTATGGGAAGAGAGCTTGGAAGCTTGTTGTTTCCCGCAGTTGTTTCCAACAGGAAAAGGTGGACAATATGATGAACGTTCTGTGCAGATTCCTGCATCTGAATATCAGACAACAAGATTATATGCAGAAGATCCAAGATTTCGACAATGTATCCCTTATATGTTTCATCTTCTGTTTGAAAGTGACTTGTCTGGACTTTCATATGCAGTAAATCACATTTTAAAAACTGGACTGCATCTTCAAAATGTAACTGTAAAGGATTTTATGGATAAAGTGCATCTGAGAGATGATCATTTAGAATCTCAGTTGATTAATCTGATGGCATGTCAGCGTGGGACTAATGAATATTGGTACCGTGGACATGGAGAACTGAAATGCATGCTACGGAACTTGGGAACACCTACATGGTTTGTTACACTAAGCTGTGCTGAGTATGCTTGGGATGATTTACTTGAATTTCTTCGAGAGGCAAATTCCAATATAAAAAATATTGAATACAAGACACCTGGAGAATTGTGCTCTTTGGATCCTGTCAATGTATGCAGATATTTCAATCATAGATTTGAAGCTATGATGTCTTTCATCTGCAATAAAAAGAATCCTCCTCTTGGAGAAGTTGTGGATTTCTTTTGGAGAAAGGAGTATCAAGCAAGAGGTGCTCCTCACATACATATGTTGTTATGGGTCAAGGACGCCCCCAAATTTGGAATAGATTCAGATGAAACTGTTTTGTCTTTCATTGATTATGCTACATGTGCTCTTCCAAATAGCAGAGAAGAGAAAATCTTACAACAAGTCTTACGATTTCAAAGCCATAGGTGTGGAAAATACTGTCGACAAAAGTACAAGTCAAAGGATAAGTTCTATACCAAATGTCGTTTTGGATTTCCACGTCCTGTATTAGTCAAAGGAAGAGTGAACAGTTTTATGTCAGCTGTACGACATACCATCACAAGAAAGTCTCCGAAAAACACCTACAACTTAAGAAGAAGCGAAGAATCAAAATACATAAATGACTACAATCCAGTTATTTTATCCATGTGGAACGCTAACATGGATATTCAGTATGTTGCAGACAATTCCATTGCTGTTGCTCGATATGTAACGTCTTGCATTACTAAATCAGAAAAGACTGAATTGAAAGAAATGTGGGAAGAGATTTTTCACAAGAAGACTAAGTAAGAAATTATACAGTTTCGGTATAAGATGTTATCGCATCGTGAAATTGGAGCATATGAATGTTCAGATCGGTTATCATCTGCAAGTCTATATTCCAAAAGTAGAAGAATCATTTGGGTGAGTCTAGGTCTTGCAGGAATGCGAAATCGGGTACTGAAATCTGTTCAAGAAATTGAATATTTAGAAGAGAATGACCCTGAAAGTACAGATATTTTGAAAACCAATATGTTGGACACATACTATCCAAAGAGAAGTCATCATCTTGAGAACATGTGTCTCTATGAAGTGCTGCAAAACTACACTTTTAAACGGAATTTTACAGAGAACATCAACGATGGAAAATATGGAGTGATTTCTTCTGAAGGATGTCTGGTGAAACAAAGGAAAGGAAATTTAATTAATCACAGAAAACGGAGTTGCGACACTGCTGACAAAAGGGAATTTTACTATTTAGCCCTTTTGCAAATGTTCAAACCATGGCGTTCTGAACTGGAATTACTTGGAGATTTTCCCAGCTATGAAGATTCATTTAATGCTTGTAAAGATAGCATACAATGCAGTGCTTTCGCAAATTATGTGAAAATGTTGAATGATGAAATTGATCAAGAAGCTACAATTGCAGCTGAGATTGCTAGAGACAGTTCTCAAGACAGTCAAAGTTCTGCTGCACTGAGTCAAGATCCACTAGGACAACCAATTGTTGAAAATGAAGCAGCGATTGCAATGAATGAGGTGGAAACAGCAATGTATCAAGCACAAGAAGATGCAATACAGTTAGGAAACTATGAAGAGCAACTAAATGTTGAACAGAAACAAATATATCAGCAAGTGAAAGAGCAGATTGACCATGGATTACTTCATGAAAAGAGAGTGTGCTCATGTACATCATTTCAACCTATCCGAATGTATGTGAGTGGTCAAGCAGGAACAGGAAAGAGTTTCTTAATTAAAGTAATTACAAGTTATCTGCAAAAAACAACGAGTCGCATTTGTCTTGTGTTGTCACTGCTCCAACTGGGTTGGCAGCACATAACATTAAAGGAATTACTGTACATCGTTTACTAATGCTGCCAGTAGAGCATGAGAACTAATTGGAATACCACAAGCTATCTGGAGAAGCTTGTTGTGAAGTTTCAAGAGTGCTGAAGAAAATGAAACTTCTCATTATTGATGAGGTGAGCATGGTTTCAAACTTGATGCTTGCCTTTGTGCATTTAAGAATGCAGCAAATTCTTAAAACAGAGTATGACGTGTTATTTGGAGGAAAACACGTCATAGTTTTTGGAGATCTACTGCAACTGACACCGGTAAAAGGACAACTGGTATTTAAAACACTTGCCCATGAAGATACCAGAAAGTCTCTTGGCAGTGTTGGTAATGTGAACATTTGTAGTAATTTTGAATACAAAGAACTGACAACAAATATGCGACAGGCAAATGATGCTGAATATGGAAGTATTCTTCAAGATATAAGAATTGGAATTCTTTCAAAAAAAGGGAAAGAAGCTTTGGAGAGTCGATTACTTTGCAATGTCTTTCCAAATGAAAATGGAGTTGCTGCAAAAGTGTACGTGGAAATTGCAAAAAATAAGTCGGTGATTTGCTTAATGCCGACACTGCGTTAGTGTTCAATATTCAACGAAGAATTATTAAAATTGGAAAATGAAGAAATTGTAAAAATGGAAGCCATCGATAAAATAATACATGAAGGAATCACTATTATTTTGAAGGGTAAGCGGAGATCAAAACTAGATTGTTTAGAAAAAAAAATATCTAAAACTGCTGGTTTGAAAAAGACACTGTATGTGTGTGTAAACTGTCGGGTAATTTTTAGGCGTAATTTGGATGTAGAGAAAGGTTTAGTTAATGGTGCAATGGGTAAAGTGGTGGATTTTGCGAATTATCAGAAAAAAGAAGGATTTGAATTTTTAAAAATTAAATTTGATCAGATTGATGAAGTTAAAGAAATTGGTCGTTGTTCAGTTCGTTTTTTGCTTGTTAAAGATTTATATGTCCATAGGAAACAATTTCCATTTTCTCTGGCATATGCAGTGACTATTCATAAATCTCAAGGATTAAGTGTAGACAGTGCATTGGTGAACATTGGATCTACTGTATTTAAAGAGGGTATGGCATATGTTGCTTTGTCGCGAGTCAGAACATTATCTGGTTTGTTTTTGATTGATTTTGATGAGACAAAGGTTACTGCAGATGCAAACTGTGTAAAAGAGTATAATAGGTTAAGAAGGGTGTATGCTCCAAATTTAGGTCAATATCCTGTATTTGAAAAGCGTGTGGTTGGTCGAAAAAGAAGGTTAGAGGATATCTGTACTGAAGATGTCAAGAAGGGAAAAGAACAAGATAATGTTGTGATTGCAGGTAAAAAGAAATTGGACACTGTTGACGAGATTGTTGGTTATCAGTTTGAAAATAGTTCTGGTGTCAACTGCTATGCTAATGTAGTGGTCAATGTTGTTTTTTATCTGGAAGGTTTGCAAGCACAAATTATGCAGAATCGGGAAAAAAGATTTTGTTCTCTGTTGCATTCTGTTTATGAAAAATTGACAACAGATAGAAGTAAAATACAATCTGTTTCAGATGTTCGTAATCTTTTGGATGTGTGTTCTGGTTCTACACAATTTACACAAAATATCCAACAAGATGCTCAGGAATTTTTAATGTATATGCTTACAATTTTTGAAAATGAAGGTGTAGAAATAGAAAATATTTTTGGCCTTTCTTACAAATGGGAACATTATTGTGAAAATTGCATGTATACATGTAGCACCAATGTAGACACTGAGAGATTTCTGTATTTAACATTACCAGACTGTAAATCAGTGTCTTTTAATAAATTAGTGAAAGGTGCAATTCAAAACATGGAGTGTAGCCAATGTAAATCAGAAATGTTATCCACATTATTCTTAACAAAATATGGAAAATACATCATTTTAATGATGCAACGTTGTACAGCTGACGGAAGAAAATTGGATACTTAAATAAAACGATTTGTAGCAGCTCAAATATCAACATCAGGAAGGACTTTTGTAGCAATTGCAATAATTTTCCATGATGGTCCTTCCACCACATCTGGACATTACACTGCCTATCTAAAATGTGACAAAGGCTGGACACTTTGTAATGATGCCCAGTTGGTTTTCACACAACGATTGCCTAGGGAATTACAAAATTCCTACCTAATATTTTTAAAGACAAAGTTTTAGGAAGATAATTCACTCTCTGAGGAATTTATTATTATAATTTAATAGGACTACCATTGGACAATTTACATAAAGAAGAAGTGCAAAAATACCATATGGCCTCAAGGCAAGGTATATTTTTGAATTATGGACTTTTGGTGGTCATTTATTCGGTGATTTTAATGCGGCAACATTTACAGTTTTTATAAGTTAAAGTTATAAAATTTTGTAATCTGTAAGCATTTCATATATGTATGATTTGTATTTTCTGGTATTTTACTGAGAATAGTATGTTGGGTTTTTTTAACAATCTTTCTGATTGTTTTTTTTTTGCCTGCTGTTAAGTGATGAGTACCATTGAAATCACTATTTCGAGTGAAATTCAATATATTCTGAGAACAGCAAAAAAGGCAAACAAATTACTTTGTGCAAATTATGTTCTGTTGTCAAAAATGTATTATTATATGTTATAATTTTTTTTCTTTTCTTTCACAGATCCAAATTTTAAAATAAGCAATTTTTAAGAGTTTATATTTGAATGAAAAACAGCAAAAATTGAATACCATTTTTTATTCCTATTACTGTGAAGGTAAGTTTAACTAAGTCTCAATATGCAGAATGAAGAGGCCTGCAAGAAGCTACAAAGTTGAAACACGTTTCTAAGAACACTCTGTTTATGTAGTTTTAAAATCTGACCATAATCAGATATCATGTGACCTGCAAAAAAGAGATTTGAGGGGTTCATAATATTTCACCTTTTTAGCTGTTGAAGGACCGCAATCATTTCAATCATTCTTCTTTGAACATCTTTGCAGACAAAACTCTGTGCTTACCTTATATCGTTCACAAGGAAATTTAAAAACGGAAATATGTCACTTTTTGTAACATAGTTATTGTGCAAGATACTCTTTTATATTTACAAAGAGAGGAAAAGGCACTCTGTGCACTTTTTATACTCCATGTAAATACAACCTCATCATTTAGACCACTTTGTGTTGAAAGGGTGTTCTATAAGTGTTGTTGTGCATGATTGCACTTAATACTCATAGAACAAGACACATGTGTAGATTTATCAGAAATCATAAATCTCGATATGTGTGTGAATGGTGCACCATTCTACAATTGGTGTAGGAAAGCACAACAAAGAGAATTGTTTTAATTTCTCCACATTTTTATATCTTCAATGCATGCTGAAATGTTCAGCATACATTGAAGGAGAAAAATGCATTTTCTCATTGTTTTTGTGCAGGAAGGTGTGTCTTCCTGTAGAAAAACAAACAGCACATGACACAGATATCCTTGCACTATGGTGCAAGGGTGCCTGTGTGACCACATGGCTGCAGTTTAAACAGCCGTGCAGACAGAAGCATAGATTTGCAACATATTTATGTACACATGTTGCATCCCTGTGCTTTGGAAGTACTACAGCACACTGCAGTTAAAGAGGTTACTGTGTGATGCTGCAGCACTTCCTCATAGTTCTGCACTTAAACATTCACCATACGCTACTAATGCATTCATTCAGTCAATTACGTACTACACATACATTCATCTAAACTTTCACACACTAACAAACAAATTTAGCTCTTTTTTTAAACCAGGAAAGTTAGTTCTTACAAGACCTTTTTTTTTCTTCTTCTTTTATATTTTTTTGGGGGGTTTTCTAACAATTTTGAGAAACAAAAAAAACACAGGAGAAACCAAAGAATGAACTTCAGGGAACAATAAAAAAAACCTAGCAAATATGACTGTCTTGGCGGCGGCAGATCAGATCGATCGACTGCTCGCCATAGCACAAAGTCTTATTGCACTTAGTGCAGAGCACTTTTAAAAATTGAAATTGAGGACGGATGTCCAAGGTTTGGTCTGATGGATGCACTCTTGATGTGCTCAGCTGCGATGAGGTGGATGGCGCAGGAGCAGGAGTGTTTCTCATCCGCCGGCACTCTTCTTTTGCAAGATTGTTTGGATGAAGGGTCCTCATGTGCTTCATCATACTTGCCGTGCCGCAAGAGTATTTCTTGTTAGGATCCCCTCTCGATAGGACTCTTTTGCAAATCTTGCATGTGACCAAGGTGGCATTGGTTTTATTCTGCCCCTCGGGAAAAGTAAAAAATGTCCACACCACTGAAGAGAAACGTTCTTTGCGTGGTAACTCCGGCAAAATTTCATCCTCAGAAGTATGAGGTGATGCAGGTGATGCCTGCTGCCCTGAAGCCATTTTTGGTTGAAAAAAGTTAGAGCTAAGTGTAAACTTAGTCTAAAAAATATTCTTCTCTCCAAAGAGGTGGTTCTCCAAAGAAGCTCAAAGAAGAATGATTGAAATGGGTGGGGTCTTTCAGTAGTTAGAACAGGAAGTGTAATGAACCAATCAAATCTCTTTTTTTGCAGGTCACATGGGATCCGCGCACCCTGCGCGTACGCAGCACGCACCCTGCGCGCATCCGCGAAATTGAATTAAAAAGAAATATAGGATTAGATGTCAAAATATATTACTTTTAAGACTGGTTTAGAGTTTGTCTTCAATTAATATTCACATGAAATACATAAATGTTTTTTTAAGTGTTAAATACTTATACGCAGATAACGCATCGCGGAAGCATGTAAACATCGCGTTACGTACATCGAACGTGTCGCGTATAGGCTGGGAGTCGCGTACCGGTCGCATTGAAATCGCGCACTAACCACGTACCCGACGCATACCATGCGCAGATGCTATCGCGTAGGGATCGAGAACGGTGCGCTTAGGGTGCGCGGATCCAAAAACATGGAAAAAATATATATAAAATAAAGTTTTGCACATAGTTAAAAAAATATTTTGAAAAATATAAAAAAATATGTTTGAAAAACCCATTAAGTTTAAATAATATTTTTTAATTTTTAAAAGAATTAATTGAAAAAATACATTTAAAAATGGTGATAAAAAAGTATTTAAAAAAAATGTAATTAATGAAATGACACACTGAATTTTAAAAATATAGAAATCCAATCAAAATCATTAAACATGATATCTTCAGAGATAAGTTATAGATAGGAATTAGCATTTAAAAAACCTTTGAAATTCACTGAAAAAACCATAGGTTTCATGCACGTTATAGTTAGGAATTGGCATTTAAAAAACCTTTGAAATTCACTGAAAAAACCATAGGTTTCAGGCACGTTATAGTTAGGAATTGGCATTTAAAAAACCTTAGAAATTCACTGAAAAAACCATAGGTTTCAGGGGTGTTATAGTTAGCTGGACATTTCCCTTGTACAAAACCCTAGAAATTCCCCTGTTATAGTTAGTTCAGCTAACTATAACTCGCGCCGCCGCAATGCACTGCTGATGACGTCACATATTACCTCACTCATGACATGGTCAGTGACATCACTGATGACATCACTGATGACGTCATCCATGTGATAAATTAGTGCATCTTCTCACACCCTAATATAACCTTTGATACACCGACTCAAAATTTCAGACGGCCATTTTGACAACCATAGATACTCCAATACCAATAACTACTCACCCACTCCTTGACTTTTAGGTCTACATACATGTCCACTCACCTCTACAGTCACTCATACTTACAGTCACTCTGTGCATTTATACACCTATATAGACACTCACACACCGCCAATCATCCATTGAGGTACTGACACATCTAGTCAGTCATGCAAATAATTAATCACAGTCCAATTTACTCACCTATACAGTTAAACACACTCAAGTTCACTTACTCATAAAAATACTAACAAATTCTGTGTCTTCCTGCACAAAAAACAAACAGCACATGACACAGATATCCTTGCACTATGGCGCATACAGCCACTCCCAAAATCACATACTCTCACATATAGATAGTTATATACTCTTACACATATATGCACTGCGTTTCACATATGTAGTTAGTGACACATGTATAACTGAGATTTACATTCAATCACTAACACACCCATACATACACTCACCCAACCATACAGTCCATCACAGATGCACTTTTAAAACCATGCACCCAGTGAATCTTCCACTCACACATCTAGTCACAGACTCACACACACCCTACCCACACAAACACTCAGGCACCCATACAGATACTCAGACAACCAATGAATAACCCATATAGACACTCATATAGCTATTCGCAAAACCATGCAGCCACTTATACACCAACACACAGACACATACAGACCTTCACACAGTTAAGTCACTAGTCTGCAGTAAGATACATTTAATGACTCACTTATAGAGTCAGTTACGCACCTAGAAAATCATCCATTCACACACTTGTACACCCACTTATTCTTCAACAGGCCTTTCCCTAAATATATATTAAACATATTAAAACTGTTCAGAAACACATTCTCAATGGATGATGTCATCAGTGATGTCACTGACCATGTCATGAGTGATGTAATATGTGACGTCATCAGCAGTGCATTGCGGGGGCGCGAGTTATAGTTAGCTGAACTAACTATAACAGGGGAATTTCTAGGGTTTTGTACGAGGGAAATGTCCAGCTAACTATAACACCCCTGAAACCTATGTTTTTTTCAGTGAATATATATATATATATATATATATATATTTTACAAAATTGTGAATAATTTTTAGTTATGAAAACTATATTAATTATTATTTTTTTTAAAAATACTATACAGAAGTCGCGCAGCCTACACGATGGCTGCGCACATTCCGGTAGCCATTTTGAAAAGTCGCGCTGGGGTCGAGACTTCGGCATAATTTGTAAAGTATGAAATATCTTTAAATTAATTATAAATAAAAGTTTTCCTTTAAGTGTTTGTCTAAATGTATTAATAAAAGTATTTTTAAAGTATTATTTTCAATATAATTTTGTCTAAAAATTATTTTATTATTATTGGATTCGGAGGTTAGGAGGGATGACCATTTTACTCTATCTGTTTTGCAAGCTTTTTTGGTCTAGTCAGGTGGACACCCTCCTCCGGGTGAGGTACGGCTTGAGGATTCTATTCAAAAGGTGAGGAATCAACAAGCAGAAGTATCCATCAGAAGAGCATGTTACTTACCTTCGGTAACGCTTTTTCTGGTGGATACAGTATCTGCCTGTGGATTCCTCACTGTCCCACCCGCCTCCCCGTTGTCCACCTGTTTCTACCAAAAAGATGCTTTTACTGTTTGGCATGAATGTTTTTAATATGTCTTAATCATGCTTATGTTTTAATAGTGAGAAATGCTTGATCTGTTGCTATTTCTTTATGCCTTTATTGGTTATGCATTTGTGTGTGTGTGTGTATATATATATTCACTGAAAAAACCATAGGTTTCAGGGGTGTTATAGTTAGCTGGACTTTTCACTTGTACAAAACCATTGAAATTCCCCCGTTATAGTTAGTTCAGCTAACTATAACTCGTGCGCCCGCAATGCACTGCTGATGACGTCACATATTACATCACTCATGACATGGTCAGTGACATCACTCATGACATCACTGATGACATCTCAAATGACATCACTGATGACATCACTGATGACATCATCCTTGTGATAGAGTGGCAGACCTCCTCTCACCCTAATATAACCTTTGCTACACACATTCAAAAATAGAGACTACAATTTTCAAAACAATGGACATACCAATACCAGTTACAACAACCTCTTCAGTAATTCTAAGATCCACATACACATCCACTCATTCACCAACAGTCCTATACAGTCACTCATACATGTACTCACTCATCATATGTACTCGTACACCTATACATCCTGTTACACAATGCCACTCATCCATAGTTACTCACCCACATAGTCACTCATGCTAATAAAGAATCAAACATACATTTACTTGCATATACAGTTATACACACACCACCACACTTACTTCTACGGAAACTTACACATACTTAGTCTTTTAAACAATCACTTATAGAAACACATACTTATTCATACAGGAACTCTTTCAATCTCTCACTCTCACATTTACTCACTTATATACACCAATAGTCACATATACTAGTTTAAAACATATGTAGTTACTCATAAAGACACTATTGAGACAGTCATTCACTCACTAACACACCCATACACACACTCATCCACCCATACAGTCCTGCACACATGCTGTCTTCAACACATACAAACAGTGAGTCACTCATTCATGCAACTATGCACTACGTAATACCCCCCACCGAACCATGCAGACACTCAGACTGATACTCAAAAACCAACTAATAACCTATATAGACACCCATGTAGCTACTCACCAACCCATGCAGCCACTTATACACAAAGTGAGAGACTGATACAGATATTTACATATTTAAACATTACTCACTAAGCCATGTATTCACTATGATACACTTAATCAGTCAGTTACACAATCAATTTTTCAAAAACAAATCATCCATTTAGACACTTATATACCCATTTATTCTTACATCGACCTTGAGATATACATATATAAAACATATTTAATTTTTAGAAAAACACACATTCACTGGATGATGTCATCAGTGATGTCATCAGTGATGTCATTTGAGATGTCATCAGTGATGTCATGAGTGATGTCACTGACCATGTCATGAGTGATGTAATATGTGACGTCATCAGCAGTGCATTGCGGGCGCGCAAGTTATAGTTAGCTGAACTAACTATAACGGGGAATTTCAATGGTTTTGTACAAGTGAAAAGGCCAGCTAACTATAACACCCCTGAAACCTATGGTTTTTTCAGTGAATTTCTGAGGTTTTTTAAATGCTAATTCCTAACTATAACGTGCCTGAAACCTATGGTTTTTTCTGTGAATTTCAAAGGTTTTTTAAATGCTAATTTCTAACTATGCCTACAGAGATAGGACATGTGAAGAAAGAAGACAAAATGCACAGAAAGAAAAAAAAGAAGTGCAGAAAGAAGCAACAGAAGTCCTCAAAGACGAAGAAAAGTGCAGGAAGAAGGATAACGTGCAGAAAGAACAAAAAGAAGAGCAGAAAGAAGCCTTGTTGCAAAATCATCCTGTACCCTCAACTTTTTCAGACGGATACTGGTGGTAACTGAGTCTGACTAACCAGTCCTAGAGCCAGTGCTATGTTAAAAGACACTTATAGTACAGTGAAAACAAATACATACACTAGGGAACATTATGCGTTGGGGTCCCCCTGTGATTAGCATGACCTCCTCTGTAAGCCCCTAGTATATAATAGGGCAGGGGGATTAAAACTACCTCTTAAAACAGGCCACAAGGCGTTTTTGCACACGTTAACTCAGGCCCCGTCCCCTCCCGTCACCACTGTGTAAACATGCCCTGTGTCCGTTTTTAGTTGGGAGATTAAGTTCATTTGAATCCTGAGGGTCCCCAGGGTCCAACTAGCCCACTAGGTACCTCCAGTAAGTGCCACAGAGCTGCGTTGCAGAGAGGTGTAAAAAGTGGCACGGCCTGGACCACCTCTCTGCAATGCAGCTCAGTGGCGCTTACTGGAAGCTCTTGGTGGGCTAGTTAGCCCCTAGGGGCCCTCAGTATTGAAGGGAAATTATATCCCCAATTTAAAACGTGCCATAGTGCGTGTTTGCACACGTCACCTCAGGCCCCGTACCCTCCCTTCACCACTGTGTAAACGCGCCCTGTGGCTGTTCTAAGTTGAGAGATTAAGTCCCCTTGAATCCTAAGGGTCCCTAGGGTCAAACTAGACCACTAGGTACCTCCAGTAAGCGCCACAGAGCTGCGTTGCAGAGAGGTGTAAAAAGGGGGTTGGCCTCAGAACACCTGTCTGCAGCGCAGCTCCCTGGCGCATACTGGAGATGCCTGTTGGGCTAGTTGGCAGTCAGGGACCCTCAGTATTGAAGAGGAATTAATTCCCCAACTTACAACTCGCCAGGGGGCGCGTTTGCAGAGTGCTGCAAGGAGGGGGCGTCGCCTCCGGCACGATGCCAGTCTTTTATTTATTTTAATTTTTTAAGAAGGGGGGCTGTGTGGTTCCCCTTCTTATTCTAATTTATTGGCCCTGAAGACCCCATCCCCCAGGGCCGGTCTCCTAATTATATATTTTTTTGACCCCAATCCCCAGGGCCGGCCACTGTTTTTAATTATTTTAAAAAAATATATATTTATAGACACACCTAGGACATGCTGGACAAACCGCACGTACCTATCACCATGACGATTTGCGTGATATTCATTAAAAGGCGACTATGCATACAATGAATCCACGTGGAATGTATTTACACCACTAGTGAAGCTCTGACATGTCTGATGCCCTACCGTGCCTAATCCCGGTAGACACCCTTGTCGTTTATTTATACAAACATGGGTAGCTATTGACGGGCACATTTAATACACATGCACACCAAGCCATTGAAAGGGGATTCGACAAAAATTCGACCAAAACTATGCAAGAAACAACCCTCACGATTAATAAAACACACATCCACTGCCGGATGTGTAATACTTTTTATTTTACTCTCTGGAAAGGGGACGAACATCACTTGAGAGTCACAGCGCGCTCCTGGCAGAGCCCAATGCTGTGTTACACCCACCATTGCCTGCTGAGTGCCACACACCTCTGTGTTGTATTCCACTAGCTAGTGCATATGCTATGACACTCTCTAGCCCATGAGCACTGTAACACCACCCCGTGAATATGTCATGCCACACTTGTCTTCGCACGGGTTATATTGCCCCATCTAACGTGCCTTCCTCGATGCCTATGTTATAATGCACAGTGCTATGCCATACATATTACAATCTGGGATCCATATCTTTGTCACAGTGCATATGCAACATTACACTCCCCAGCACATATTTTATATTACAACTTTAGAGACTAGTTAGGTTACACAACACTGCCCTGTGCATATTACACTCCAAGGCGCATATCGCATAGCACGCGCTAGTGCCTGTGCTATCTCGCGCTCTCAAATGAATCTGTCATTGCGCACAATGTATTGCATATTATATTTCACGCCCGGTTCATCTTATCTCACACTTTTTGGTGCATAGTTTATACCATACACTATATCTAGTTTTCACGGGCATTACATTTTGCGATAGGGGGTGGAGGGTCAGGGGGTGTTTCTGCCAAGTGAGCCCGGAGTCACAGTCACAAACGTCCTCTTCTTCCTGAATAAAAGTGAGATTATGCTGCATACTTGTTCATATTTTAAGTAGTTCGCACAGACACACGTTTTAAAAACAATAAAGTTCCTAATACCCGCCTTCTCTGAACAGTTAGCTTGCTGCCCCATCCCCCTCCTCCCTATCCTCTGTTGTGTGAATCCATGGACTAGCCTCCTTCCTCCTGCCATGCATGGTCTGATGTGCTGCCACTGCCCTCAATTTAGTATGATGTACCAGTCCACTCCTCCTGCCCTCCATTGCCCAATTCTATGTCCCATCATTGACCTCCTGCTTAAACTCTGTGCTTAGCTTGCTGCCCCTATTCTCCTTCCCCCTGCCCTCCGATGTCTTTGTGCATGCCCCTGCTCCATCCTTTTTGCCCACCATGTTCCATGGACCTGCCACTCCTATCTACTCTGAGTGTTCTGTTGAGCTGCCACTCCCCTCCCACCTTCCTAGCATTGTCAGATGACTGTAACCTGTCCCTGCCACCTCCACCCTGCCTGTCCACATGCCATGCCCCTATCCTCTTCCTCCTGTCCACATGGTCCATTGTACTGCCACACCCTTCTGCCCTCCCTGGTCTGTTGTGCTGCAACTGCTCCTCCTGCCTGCCCCATGCAGTCTGTTGTGAGGCCCCTTCCCCTGAACTTTCTTGTCTATGCACAGGTTCTGACCCTCCCTTCTATCCTCCATCGTCCTTTGTGCATGCCCCTGCACCCTCCTTCTTGCCCATCATAGCCATTGTGCTGCCACTAACCCTCCCACTTGCCATGCATGGTCTTCTGTGCTGCCATGGCCCCTCCCACCTTCCCTGTGTGGTCAGTTAGCTGCCCCTGACCCCCTCCCACCTTACCTTCATGGTCTGTGTGTATGCCATGACAGTCTCACTGTTGCTCTTCATGGTGTGTCTTGCTTCTAGTGCCCATCCTGCCTGACCTCCATGGCTATCTTGCTGCTCCTGCCCTGCCCCCTTGCCCCCAGCCCTCTGTTTCCATGTGCAGACCCCTATTCCCTCCCTCCTGACTTGTCTGTTCCATTGTAATGCCCCTGATCCGTCCCTCCTGCCCTTTATGGTCTGTTATGCTGCAGCTTTCTCTCCTGTCTGTCCATTATGGTCAGCTAGCTACCATTGCCTCTTGCCCCTCTGTTCTCTGTTGTCCATGTGCATGGTCCTGTCCCCTCCCTCTTGCTTTCTATGGACTGTTGTGCTGCACTCCCGTCCCACATGCCCTGTGTGGTGTATTGTGCTGCTGCAAACCCTGATGCCTGCCCTGCAGGGTCAGTTTGGTGCACCTCTCCATGTCCCTCCTGTCCTCTGTTATCCAAGTCCATGTCCCTACCCCATTTCGTTCCATGATCCAATGTACCATACTTGCGAACATTTTGAACTTGGTAAGAGGGAGATTTTGAAAAAAAACTGGGGTATTGATTTTCCCCTTTGAGTTACATTGAAAAAGAGGAGATTGTAGACAGGAGACAGATCAAATAAAGCCCATTTGAGCTTAAAAACATTGGACGTTTCCTGGCTGAATCGGGTCTGTTGGCATGTATGGTTGTACTACCATTGCCTCTTCCTTCTGCCCACAATGGTCTATTACATTGCCACAGCCTCTCTTGCAAGTCCTGTATTGTTGGTTTGTTGCCCCTGCCCCCCTTTCCACTGCCCTCCATAGTCTGTCGTGCTGCCACGGCCCTTCCTGCCTGCTCAGTGTGGTTAAATTGTTGCCTTTGCACCCTCCTACCTGCCTTCAATTTTCAGAGTCCGTGCCCCTGGCCTCTGCCTCTCAACAGTATCCTAATGAACAACTAGATTGCTAACATTCTATATTTATTACAAAAGTGTGGAACGCCTGACGTCATCTTGATGTCATCAAAACTGTAATACCTAGAGCATTTCCTTTAGAAATTACATATATGAGAGGGTCTTATTGGCATCAAAATTATAGTTAGTGCTCTAAAAGACTAAAATAAGGACATATGTTCTGAGTTTTCAAATAGCGACAAAGCACTTTTAAATTATTTGTTATCTTTATGTTTTTTTATCCAGTTGACCACTTGATTAAATGTTGCACTTAGGGGAGAGGATGTGGTGTTACTTCCAGAACTGCAGACTTTGCAACTGGGGACCAGGTTGGAGTTTCTGCTTCAGCTCGACATTCTGTGATTCTGGTCAAATCACTTAGTCTCCCCATGTCTACAACCAAAATGAATTTGTTCTTGTGTGATGTAACCAATGCTCATGTAAAGCACTCCAATACCTGACAAGTCTGCACTATATAACACTGCAAAAACACAAAATAATAAGTGTTTTGCACACTTCTGTCATTGGGCTATATTTGGGCTACATCTGGGTGATTTTGGGCTACATTTGGGCTCTTTTGTCTCCGGTGGCCATTTTGGGAGATTTGTTATGAAGTTTCCTAATTTCCTCATGTACTACAGTCTCCTCAGTAGGAAATGCTTTCAGTTTTTTACTTTGATTCCATCATGAAGGTATTCAGATATGTCACACATTTGCCATGAATTCTGAATGTTGGCACTCTAGTTGCTCATTAGATCACTGTAGTAAAACTAGTGTTCACCATGGAAGTCTGCTCCTGGTATTAAAAGTGCATGTTTCAGTCTGCATGTCAGAATTTTTTTATGAAATAGAAGAGGATTTGAGAAGTCACTCAAAATGTGCCCTCATTTTCTTTCTTCAGCATTAATCATAATTTCTATGGCAAAATGAACCCCCTCATTGTGTTCCTTTTTAAATTAAATGTTTTAAGTGTTACCAGTTTATTCCAATCAAGATGGCTTCAGGTGTGCCATACTTTTGTCATAATGAAGACAGTAAGCGCTCTAGTTGTTTTTAAGAACACTCTGGGACATTCTGTCATTGGGCTATACTTGGGCTACATCTGGGTGATATTTGGCTACATTTGGGCTCTTTTGTCTCTGGTGGCCATCTTGGGAGACTTATTCTTTATGAAGTTTCCTAATTTCCTCATTTACTGCAGTCTCCTCAGTAGGAAATACTTTCAGTTTTTTACTTTGATTCCATCAAGAAGGCATTCAGATGTGTCACACATTTGCCATGAATTCAGAATGTTAGCACTCTTTTTGCTCATTAGATCACTGTAGTAAAGCTACTGCTCACCAGGGAAAACTGCTGCTGGTATTGAAAGTGCATGTTTCAGTCTGCATGTCAGAATTTTTTAATGAAATAGAAGAGGATTTGAGAAGTCACTCAAAATGTGCCCTAATTTTTCTTTCTGCAGCACTAATCATACTTTTTATGGAAAAATGGACCCACTCATTTTGTTCCTTTTTAAATTAAATGTTTTAAGAGTTACCACTTTAATCCAAGCAAGATTGCTTCAGGTGTGCCATACGTTTATCATAAGTAGGACTTTTAGCGCTCTAGTTGTTCTTTGGAACACTCTGGGAAGCTGCAGTAGAACACAAAGGAATCAACTGAGAGTCTCTGCCCTTGTTGGATGTACATGTTTTACTGAGAATGTCAGACTTCATTCTCACAAAACTGAGAAAGATAATGTGAATTTACAGAAAATATGCTCTCAGTTTAGCTTATAGATCACCTTCCAAACCTCTGTGGGAAAAGCATGAGAAAATATTTTTCTCTCAATCATGATATCCCAGCAGAAGGCTTTTTCACATGGTGAAATCACCTTAGAACATACCACAATTCCTAAAATGAGTATGGTACCATCAACAAATGATTTATAATGTAACTAAAGTCTGAAAACCTTCTATTAACTGCAATGCTTTTTAATGAGGTGCTATCATGTATATTGGTCCCAAGATGGCTGCCAACACTTCTTGGATGAAGTGCTGACAGCCAATCAGATCTCAGGATGAGATGTGTGGTTAGGCTCCGCCCACATATATATATGATTTTACTTTTGATTTTCTCAGGAACTACTGAACAGATTGACAAAAGGCACTTCCCTGACCTGAGGACTACCTCTCTGCCAAATTTCAAGTAATTCTGTTCAGCCGTTCGAGCTGTACCTTGGACCAAAGGTCCCTATGGAAAAATGCATGGGGAAAATGTGTTTTGGGACCCCCCTTTTTTCTCGGCCCCCGCTTGACGAATCACCCCGAGACTTTCAGGGTAGGAGCGGAGCGCCCCACCTATTTTGAAAATTTTGCGAGGATTCGTCAACCGGCGCCAAAGTTATTCCAAATAGAATGTTGCGGATTCCTATGGAAACACGGTCATAACTATAACTATCTACTGGCGACCGCCAGTAGATTATATATATATATATATATATATATATATATATAATCTACTGGCGGTCGCCAGTAGATAGTTATAGTTAGGACCGAGTTTCCATAGGAAATCTAAAAATTCTATTTTGAATAACTTTGGCGCCGGTTGACGAATCCTCGCGAAATTTTCAAAACTAATGGGGCGCTCCGCTCAGCTCCTACCCTGAAAGTCTCGGGGTGATTCGTCAAGCGGGGGCTGAGAAAAAAGGGGTGTCCCAAAACACGTTTTCCCCATGCATTTTCCCATAGGACCTTTAGTCGAAGGTACAGCCCGAACGGCTGAACAGAATTACTTGAAATTTGGCAAAGAGGTAGTCCTCAGGTCAGGCATGTGCCTTTTGCATATGTGGTGTCAATCTGTTCAGTAGTTCCTGAGAAAATTGCAGTTAAATGTACATAAATATCTATAAGCGTGCACCGTGCGCGCACCCTAACGTGCGCGAGCGTAATTCTGATTGGTGGTTACATGTCAGTCAACATTCGAATCGGTCGAAATCAGGAAGTGCCGGCCGCCATTTTGTGTGGGACAGTGAAAAAGAAAGGTGGAGAACGTGAAAAGGGGGCAGGGTAGAGTTCCTGACCCCCTAGCCTTTGTCAGGGGGTCCCTGAAGGACCCCGAAGGGTGAAAAAAACATTTTATTTTTTTTCAAAAAATCGCGGGGATCGCGCACCGTGCGCGCACGGTGAAAAACCCTTAAAAATGTTTTTAAATGAGCCATTCCATATTACAGGATACAGTCAATCTATAACTATATACATAGGTAGTTTATTGTAAAATAAATATATAAAAAATATAATAATACATACATAAATTAGCAATTAAAAAACCTTACAAATTCACTTAAAAAACCATAGGTTTCACAAACGTTATAGTTAGGAATTAGCATTTAAAAAACCTTGCAAATTGACTTAAAAAACCATAGGTTTCACACATGTTATAGTTAGCTGGACATTTCACTCGTAAAAAACCATTGAAATTCCCCCGTTATAGTTAGTTCAGATAACTATAACTCGCGCGACCGCCACTCTATCACAAGGATGATGTCATGAGTGATGTCACTGACCATGTCATGAGTGATGTAATATGTGACGTCATCAGCAGTGCATTGCGGGCGTGCGAGTTATAGTTATCTGAACTAACTATAACGGGGGAATTTCAATGGTTTTTTACGAGTGAAATGTCCAGCTAACTATAACATGTGAAACCTATGGTTTTTAAGTGAATATATATGTATTTAGTATACTATGTATACATGTGAAAATGTGTCGGTCTACCTGTTTACCTCGGTGGCACGGAAAAAATGGGTGGAACGGACGTCAGCACGCCGACGAGGTCCTCTTATGGCTCCTATGACGTCAGACGGTAGCGCGAGCGGAGCTGTGCTATTATGACATCTTCGTCAACATGGGATAGCTGGGAAAGAATTTCCACGGAATGCTGGCGCAGGGGATATTCACCTAAGTGTTCAGGCTAGTCCTTTGAGAGCAACTGTTTATGTTGCCACTCCAGAAACCGAAACCAGTGATCCGAGGGCAGAGGCCCTGCAGATGGCACATGAGGTGGGGAGCCCAGTCGTGTGCACCGGCGGGGTAGCGAATTGACAAGCACCACTAACCACGAAAAAGGTAACAAGGGCACTGAATAACACAGGATCTTCTCTTTGTATCTGGCAGGAACAACAAGGTTAAAATGCGCTAGTTCCAAAATGTAGAATTAGTGCTACAACGGACTTCAAGAGGACCTGCGATGGATGCCGCTTCTGCCTTCCGTACAGGAGGCGGCACGTGGGTCAAGCGGTACGGTCATACTGCGGTGGGATGCACACTCGTTGACCTCATGGCACTGCCACACTTCAGGGACAACGCTTTCCATTATCTGGGTTTTCTGATGACGTGTCGCGCCGGCCCCGTCCAACAGCAGAACCCCTTTAGATCCAAACAGACTCTTCCACTCTCTCACCGGAAGTGAAACCAGGCCACGCGGACACTTTCACAACACAACAGCCGGGAATGCACTTTTCGGTAAAAAAAACACATTCCTTCATCCTAATTTATCAAATAAACGACTCACTGAAGAACAGGGGCCAGCTTCGATCGGTAAACAGCCGTTACAACGACTTTTTTACTTCGCAATACCATTACAACCCATGCATTACCACGCATGCGTTGTACACCACAGTCATTACTACACATTTTTTTAGAACGCATGGTCATTTACCACGCATGCCTTTACAACAAATTTTGTTGTAAAGGTATGTATGGTAAATTACCATGAGGTCTAAAAAAATGTAGACGATCCACGTCGTTGTAAGGAAACCGAGACTGTTCCGTTTCCTCACAACGACGTACACCACCCCTCAGAGATGACATGAAGCAGGAACCACAAGGAGCGAGAGGTAAGGGGGATTGGGCATGGGGTGGTGGTTACTTTTCTAGGGTTTAGGGTAGTGCAGTGGCGTTTGGGTAGTGTAGGTGGTCGTGCTGGGGGTGGTGTTTTAGGGTTTAGGGCAGTGCAGTAGTGTTAGTGTAGCGTAGGGGGTTGGGCTGGGGTGGTGTTTCAGGGTTTAGGGCAGTGCAGTGGTGTTCAAGCAGTGTAGGGGGTCTTGCTGGGGGTGGTGTTTCAGGGTTTGGGGCAGTGCAGTGGTATTCGGGCAGTGTAGGGGGTTGTGCTGGGGCTGGTGTTTCAGGGTTCAGGGCAGTGGTGTTCGGGCAGTGTGGGGGGGTCTTGCTTCAGGGTTTGGGGCAGTGCAGTGGTGTTTGGGCAGTGTAGGGGGTTGTGCTGGGGGTGGTGTTTCAAGGTTTAGTGCAGTGGTGTTCGTACAGTGTAGGGGGTCGTGCTGGGGGTGGTGGTTTAGGGCAGTGCAGTGGTGTTCGGGCAGTGTATGGGGTCGTGCTGGGGGTGGTGTTTCAGGGTTTAGGGCAGTGCAGGGGGTCTTGCTGGGGGTGGTGTTTCAGGGTTTAGGGCAGTGGTGTTCGGGCAGTGTAGGGGTCGTGCTGGGGGTGAGTTTCAGGGTTTAGGGCAGTGTAGTGGTGTTCAGGCAGTGTAGGGGGTCTTGTTGGGGTGGTGATTCAGGGTTTAGGGCAGTGCAGTGGTGTTCGGGCAATGTAGGAGATCGTGCTGGGGTGGTGTTTCAGGGTTTAGGGCAGTGCAGTGGTGTTCGGGCAGTGTAGGGGGTCGTGCTGGGGCTGGTGTTTCAGGGATTAGGGCAGTGCAGTGGTGTTCGGGCAGTGTAGGTGGTCTTGCTGGGGGTGGTGTTTCAGGGTTTGGGGCAGTGCAGTGGTGTTCGGGCAGTGTAGGGGGTCGTGCTGGGGCTGGTGTTTCAGGGATTAGGTCAGTGCAGTGGTGTTCGGGCAGCGTAGGGGGTCTTGCTGGGGGTGGTGTTTCAGGGTTTAGTGCAGAGGTGTTCGGGTAGTGTAGGGGGTCGTGCTGGGGGTGGGTTTCAGGGTTTAGGGCAGTGCAGTGGTGTTTGGGCAGTGTAGGGGGTCTTGCTGGGATGGTGATTCAGGGTTCAGTGCAGTGGTGTTCGGGCAGTGTAGGGGGTCTTGCTGGGATGGTGATTCAGGGTTCAGTGCAGTGGTGTTCGGGCAGCGTAGGGGGTCGTGCTGGGGTGGTGTTTGAGGGTTTAGGGCAGTGCAGTGGTGTTCAGGTAGTTGTGCTGGGGGTGGTGTTTTCAGGGTTTAGTGCAGTGGTGTTCGGGCAGTGTAGGGGGTCATGCGGGGGGTGGTGGTTTAGGGCAGTTCAGTGGACTTTGGGTAGTGTAGGGGGTTGTGCTGGGGTAGTGTTTTAGGGTTTACGGTAGTGCAGTGCTGTTTGGGTAGTGTAGGGGGTTGTGCTGGGGGTGATGGTTTAGGGCAGTGCATTGATGTTTGGGTAGTGTAGGGAGTCGTGCTTGGGGAGAGGTGTTTCAGGGTTTAGGGCAGTGCAGTGGTGTTCGGGCAGTGTAGGGGGTCGTGTGGGGGTGGTGTTTCAGGGTTTAGTGCAGTGGTGTTCGGACATTGTAGGGGTTCTTGCTGGGGGTGGTGTTTCAGGGTTTAGGTTAGTGCGTGGTGTTTGTGTAGTGTAGGGGTTGTGCTGGGGCTAGTGTTTTAGGGTTTAGGGCAGTGCAGTGGTGTTTGTGTAGTGTAGGGGGTCGTGCTGGGGGTAGTGTTTCAGGGTTTAGGGCAGTGCAGTGGTGTTCGGGCAGTGTAGGGGGTCGTGCTGGGGGTGGTGTTTCAGGGTTTAGGGCAGGGCAGTGGTGTTCGGGCAGTGTAGGGGGTAGTTTTTCAGGGTTTAGGGCAGTGCAGTGGTGTTCGGGCAGTGCAGGGGGTCGTGCTGGGGGTAGTTTTTCAGGGTTTAGGGTAGTGCAGTGGTATTTGGGTAGTGTAGGGGGTACTGCTGGGGTAGTATTCTAAGGTGTAGGTTAGTGCAATGGTGTTTGTGTAGTGTAGGGGTGGTGGTGTATTAGGGTTTAGGGTAGTGCAGTGGTGTTTGGGTAGTGTAGGGGGTCGTGCTGGGGGTGGTGTTTTAGGATTTAGGGCAGTGCATTGGTGTTTGGGTAGTGTAGGGAGTCGTGCTGGGGGGTGGTTTTCAGGGTTTAGGGCAGTGCAGTGCTGTTCGTGCAGTGTAGGGGGTCATGCGGGGGTGGTGCTTCAGGGTTTAGGGTAGTGCAGTGGTGTTCGGGTAGGGACATGCGGGGGTGGTGCTTCAGGGTTTAGGGTAGTGCAGTGGTGTTTGGGTAGTGTAGGGGGTCACGCGGGGGTAGGGGTTTAGGATAGTGCAGTGCTGTTTGGGTAGTGTAGGGTGTCGTGCTGGGGTTTTGGTTTAGGGTAGTGCAGTGGTGTTTGGGTAGTGTAGGGGGTCGTGCTGGGGGTGGTGTTTTAGGGTTTAGGGCAGTGCATTGGTGTTTGGGCAGTGTAGGGAGTCGTGCTGGGTGTTACCCATCGAGCTTCCTGTCTTCTTTCTGTTTTCCCGCCCTGCACTACATGACCCATAACACCCTGCTTCCGGGGATGGAGTTGTGCGCCTTCCCATGCCGCCTTGCGTGGTAGGTTTAAACTGGGAGCTTTCCCGCGGTTCGGCGCTTGGCTTTCTACAGCTGTGCTGGACCACGCCCTGGATTCGTACTCTACAGTTTTGCATTTCTGAACTTGGGGGAATGCGGGTGTTCCTGTTGCTTTCTATCCTGCGAACCTGCCGGAAAAAGACTGATTGGTGAAGCCTCACGAACGCTTGCAGGAGCATCGATTCCTTGTTTCCTTTCCCGTCTTGCTGGATCCCATATTCTCTCTCCTGACCTCCCGAAGCTTCACAATACGCTTGCGGGAACAACGAGTCCTTTTTGCCTTTCCTGTCCTGCTGCGGTGCCCGAGAGATTCCGCGCTCACCCTGATTTGACTCCCTCACGAGCCCCGGACGACAACACGGCTCTGTTGCTCCAGATAAGTAACCTCTGGATCTGCCGTTTATAAGACTCCGGTATCTTTCATTTATGAGTACATTGTTTTCGTTGGAAAAAGACTGAACGTGACTTAATGGCCTGTATTGCTGGGTGAGGACAAGTGCCTAAAAGACAACCACGAACTTCTGTGTTCACCCTTGGCAACGGAAACGAAAAGACTGTGTTAGGTAGTGGCCATTCTCTTAAATCTCGAGTGACTTCCAACTCCTGATTCAGAGGGACTTTATTTCCCTTACTCCTCCACTAGAATAACTCTTTAATCCCGTTTTGGATTAGGATATCCTTTCACAACTCCTTGGCACCTTCACTCCTGAGAGACTGTTTATTTGGGAACCTTATTTATACTTCTGACCTTGGAAGGCGCTATGTGAGTATGAGAGGGTGCACAACTGTCAGTACATAAGTAGGGACGCACTACAAAGCCCATTTACCCGTTCTTGAAATTAATCACTCTCTTTTCTTTTTTTCTCTTGTTTGTTATTTTTTCTGCTACAGCTGATTTACACCACCCCCTTGGTTGTCATCTTGGTCACGTGGTCCGGTTGTCGTCTCCTCCCTCCCAAGAGGTACTTTCCTCTGGTCGTGGGCTTTACTAGTACCGACCAGCAGACTTACCTTAAGGGAGAGTGGAGAGCCTATCCTCGCTCCTGTGGACCTGGTTGTTCTCCGGATCTACCTGACCCGACACTGGGGGGTGGTATTTCAGGGTTTAGGGCGTCATGCGGGGTGGTGTTTCAGGGATTAGGGCAGTGCAGTGGTGTTCGGACAGTGTAGGGGGTCTTGCTGGGGGTGGTGCTTCAGGGTTTAGGGTAGCGCAGTGGTGTTTGTGTAGTGTAGGGGGTTGTGCTGGGGGTAGTGTTTTAGGGTTTAGAGTAGTGCAGTGGTGTTTGGGTAGTGTAGGGAGTCGTGCTGGGGGGTGGTATTTCAGGATTTAGGGTAGTGCAGTGGTGTTCGGGCAGTGTAGGGGGTCATGCGGGGGTGGTGTTTCAGGGTTTAGGGCAGTGCAGTGGTGTTCGGACAGTGTAGGGGATGTTGCTTCAGGATTTAGGGTAGTGCAGTGGTGTTTGTGTAGTGTAGGGGGTCGTGCTGGGGGTAGTGTTTCAGGGTTTTGGGTAGTGGGTAGTGCAGTGGTGTTCGGGCAGTGTAGGGGGTCTTGCTGGGGGTAGGGTTTCAGAGTTTAGGGCATTGCAGTGGTGTTCGGGCAATGTAGGTGGTTGTGCTGGGGGTGGTGTTTCAGGGTTTAGGGCAGTGCAGTGGTGTTCGTGCAGTGCAGTGGTGTTCGGACAGTGTAGGGGGTCGTGCTGGGGTGGTGTTTCAGGGTTTAGGGCAGTGCAGTGGTGTTTGTGTAGCGAGCAGCGCATGCGCTGCGTCGCTCAGCGAGCCCTAAAAAGCATTGCGCAAAGATGGCTGCGAACACTTCCTAGATTGAAGTGTTAGCAGCCAATTAGAGCCAAGCTCGTGCTTGTGTAGTTAGGTCCCGCCCAGATATATAAAGATTTTTTTCCTTTAATATCTCGAAAACTACTGAACGGATTTACACCATTTAAAAAGAAGGTCCCTTTATGAACCACGCCTCTTTTGCCAAATTTGGTGTAATTCCGTTCAGCAGTTTCAGCGGTAACAGTGACTAAAGTTTCCTATGGGAAATTGATTTTTTGACCGCTATTTTTTTAATTTCTCAGGAACTACGGAACGGATTTACACCATTTTAAAAAAAAAAGGTCTCTTTCTGAACCAAGGGCTACCTTTTTGCCACATTTGGTGTCATTCCGTTCAGCAGTTCGGGCTGAAGTCGTGTCTAAAGTTTCCTATAGGAAATAACATGGAGAAAACGCGTTTTGGGACCCTCCTTTTTTCTCAGCCCCACTTGGCGAATCACCCCGAAACTTTCAGGATAGGAGCTGACCGGAGCGGGCCACAAGTTTTGAAAATTTTGCAAAGATTCGTCAACTGGCGCTAAAGTTATTGGGAAAAGAAAAAACGCTTTTCCTATGGAAACAAGGTCCTAACTAAAACTATCTAATGGCGACCGCCAGTAGATTATATATATATACACATATATATACACATATACACACACACACACACACACACACTCATATATAAGGTGCCTATAGTGCGGTCAATGGGTTTCAGTGACATTTACAAACCACAAAACCGAAGGCAGACTAGTTTAATGAAAGTCACCTGAACCCAGATATGGCAACATGTTACTCATTATGTTATCTTTATATGGCATGATTTATTCATTGATTTTACTAGCCTTTGGAAAGAATTTGAGCGTCATCCACTTAGAATTCTTTGTTTCCCTGAGACTATAGAAATGCTGGTCAATGGTTTGAGAAATTTGTGTTTTTGTATGGGGCAACGGGCTGATAATATTTAGGATGTGTTTTATAATAAATAACATTTTAAATGCAAAGCCCATTGTAATGAAATTACAAGCATTCATTCCATAATATGCTTTTCCTATTAAGTATATTGACATTGTGGTGTAGGTTTAACAAGAGATGTAAAGGAAGAAAATAAAGTGGAATGTGGGACAGTGTAACTTTGGGCTGACAGGTTTCTACATTTAAAATGTTTATTTTCACACTGGGTTAAATATACATATTAACTTCATTAATACAAGGCCTATATATACTATAAGGTTGAGTGATAGAAGGAAATGTAGTGAGCTATGTTGCACTATTGTATTATAGCATTATTGACTGTACTTCCAGTATAAATAAACAAGCATTTGCAATGCACTCGGGCTCGCATTTATGAAAGTTATAGCTATTGTCGTAACTGACAATGTTTTTTACTTTTGTTTAAAGTGGAGTGATCACATTTTCATAGCGCTATTGCCATTCATACGATCTCGTGGCACTGGAGAACTAGAAATTGGGAAATAGGTTACGAGGGAGGGAGGTGGAAAATAAAGGACACCAATGGAAGAAGGAATTAAAAAAAATAGGTAAGGAGTTGATGTAAAAGGGTCGGGGATAATGCAGGACAAGAGATCACGTGATACTGGAGCAGGATATGTGCGTGAGAGACAGAGCGAAAGAAGGTTTACAGAGAAGTTGAGTGACAGGGAGAAAGGGATGGTTAGAGAAGAATGAGGCAGGGGAAAGGGAGTGAGGAATAGAGGGCAATTGCGAATTCGTAAGGAAGAGACTATAGAAGAATGGATGAAAGAAAGAGCTGGGGAAGTTGATGCATACAGGGAGAGGAGAGAGTGAGGAGTTGATTGGGAGTAGTCAGCATTCATACATCAGCTGAAAGATCTGAATTTATGGGTACATGATTAATGGTATGGGACTGTGACATGAAAAATTTCAGAGGTGCCCAAAAGGTCAGGAGTGTTGTTATGACTATTCCAGGTTTTGGTTAAGAAATTACTTTATTAGGCGAGAACTTAGGATAAAACTTCTAAAATATGGTACATTGAAAACATCGCTTGTGTTTTAATTCACATGGTATGCAATGCGATTCAGAAAAACCAAGACTATCGTTAATCAGATGCACTCTAATAAGAATAAAAGCCATTCCCCAATCTCAGGCATGATAGTGTCTGAAAAGATAAACTGTGCCAGATTTTTGAGCAAATCCTGTGCTGGTGGGTATCCTTAATATGGTAATATTTCAAAGTGCACTGGATTTGACGCATCCTATCACAAAGTTACTGAGGAACTGATGCTCGCCTTGTAATGAACTAAATCCCCCATATCAAATGGCCACAACTCCAGTCTGTTATTGTTGTGTATGCTCCTGGAGTCTTCCGTGTCCTTTCTAGCCTGCGCTTCTGACTCATTTGTAACGTTTTGATGTTTCGATGGATAGGGGTTGAACAGCCCAAGAGGGGGGGCAAACCACACCGTCGCCGTGTGCAGCCAATGATGGACAGGCAAAAAAAAAAAAAAAGACAAGCACAGTAAATCCAATATGTTAATATTTAAAAGGTCACTGGATTTGAAGCATCCTATTGCAAAGTTACTGCAGATCCGATGCTCGCCTTGTAATGAACTAAATCCCCTGTTCCAAAATGGCCACAACTCTAGTCTGTTATTTTTGTGTATAGTCCTGGAATCTTGCGCATCCTCTCTAGCATGTGCTTGTGACTCGCTTGAAACTGTTTGCAGTTTCTATGGATAAAGGTCGAGCAGTCAAAGAGCGAGCAAACCACGATGCCGCCGTGACCCGTTGCCTCTGCCTTTCTCCATGGGCAGCAAAAGATATACGGCACAAATGAAACGTGGACGGGCAAAAAGAAAAAAATACCCAAGCACACAGTAAATCCAATATGGTAATACTTAAAAGTGCACTTTATTTGAACCATCCTATGGCAAATTATGGAAGGCGCAAATGAAACATGGACGGACACAGGGAGTTACAATGTGAGGAGGAGGAACAGGAGACGAGGGAGCATTTGTTGGATGTGGCGTAATGACCAGAGCAGCCCGGCCTTGAAGCTGGAGAACCAGATTAGAGTCTCGGCCTTTGCCCAGCCTGAAAATGTATTGTGTCTGTCTGTAATGTAACTGGTGGTCGTGTAAAGTGCACTGATACCTTTGGGTCGAGTTTGAGCTATATGACACTGCAGAAAAAACAAGCATGGCGGCACCAACGCTTTACTTTGAATGTTATAAGTAAAGCAAGGGTGCCGCGATGATACCAAAAGTAAAGAAATTGAAAAAAACCATCTATTTCTTTACTTTTGCTATAATCGCGGCACCCGCGCTTTACTTTGAATGTTAAAAGTAAAGCGCGGGTGCCGCGATAATAGCAAAAGTAAAGAAATAGATGTTTTTTTCTATTTCTTTACTTTTGGTATCATCGCAGCACCCGCACTTTAATTATAACATTCAAAGTAAAGCGTGGGTGCCGCGATTATACCAAAAGTAAAGAAATAGGAAAAAACACCTATTTCTTTACGCCCCCGAGTGGTGCGCGCGCGTGCCACAGCGATCATGTGTTTTCAATTATCGCGCCCGTGTCTGGGGACGATAATTGAAATCACATGGCCTTTGGTGCGCGTAACAGACACCAATAGGCCATGGGCGGAGCAATGCGACCGCCTTTGGCCTATTGCGTGCTGTCTTAGTAAAAAACACGCACGCAAAGGTCAATAGCGGGCCACAAAAGGAAAAGCACACACACGAGCATGTGCAATTCCAGGCTCCGTTTCTGAACCCCTACGCGAGCTCTAAAAATGTGTACACTTGTTTCAAAAATATAAAAATTAGAGGCTACTTAAAATTAAGGCTCCCAGTTTTGACCGACCTTTGATGTTGTCAAGCATCAACCATGACAGCTGGGTCAATAGCTTTGCAGACTGACACGCAAGAAAGTTATTAAGTGGACAAGTTTTCATATTGAAGAGTTAAACCGTTGTAGATGTCCACATGTACTACAATGTGTAGGTCATATTACAGCATTGTATATGAGTAATGCATTGTATGTGCTTCATTTAACACCGATTGCCATTGGTAACCCAACTACAAGTGTACCTTCATTAGTTAAATAAATATGAAAAATAGTTTCAGGCTCATTTTTTTTCAAAACACAAAATACAGATTAAAAACATCAGAAAATAACTATGGAATTATTATAGACCTAGATGTCTAAAAAGGCAAATATAATAAAACCAGGAACCCTCATTAAAATTAAGGCTTCCCGTTTTCAATGTTTAATGATTTTCATAACTAGACAGAACACCTATTTCTCGTACTGTATTGGTTTTTCAAAATGGAGAAAATACAGAAAATAGGTATTTTGAGTGATATTTGATGCTGTTAATAATGACAGCTGGTTCCATAGCTGTTTAGAATGATTCACATGAAGTTAAAAGAAAGGGACAATTGTTACTATTGATGCTTTAAGCAGTTTCAAAGCTAATTTTTGTACCAACATGCTATTGTCACACGACTGATGCATTAAATGTTTACTATAGCAAAGCCCATGTGGTATCCAGTTTCAAGTGCACTATGAGCGTTAAATAAATGTGGAAATATATTAGTATGTTCATTTTGTTCAGAAAACTAAATAAATGTGAATAAATGCAGATAAAACAGCACAAAATAAATAGGGGCAATTACCAACTGAAATATTTAAAAAATAAATAACATAAGGCCTGGCGCCATGGTTGTAACGCTCCCAGAATACCACATGAATATATGGAAATACATGCAGATTACTAATACCAAGATGCTTTCAACGTAAAATGTACAGAAAAAAATGGTAACTTAAAAAAAGGTCTCGCTCATATGTTAAGCAACTTTAGAAATTATTTCTCTTAGTCATCATTCGTTAAAACGTGTTTGATGCAGGCCAATATTCAAAAAGAATAATGGAGAATCAGAGTGAAAACATTGTGACAACTCGGCATTAAATCAGGGGGCAATTTTTAAAGTCACTAAAGTGAATTGGGTATGTGTTTGCATTGTTGCAGATTTAAGACCTTGAGGAATTCACAAGAATTTACAGACATAGGCTGGCAAACATTTGTGAATCCCTTTCTGACATGAACAGTTATACTCACGTATGTTTGCTCGTGCAAAATAAATGCTGAGCAATGAATGGCAAATCCACTTACACTACACCACCTTTTTTTCCAAACCCTTAAAAAAGCTTGACTCCTGCCCTTGTCCGGAGTAAATTTTCAATCATGTCAAGTATGGGAGGAGACTTTGCACATACCCTTAAACATCCAAAATATGAAGATGTGAGCAGACTCACGGGGCATTCCACTACTGCATCTACTGTTTTCTGTTTACTGACAGCTCCTTAATGTAGATTTGTGGAAACGTGACAAAATCAATGCCTTGCTAAAATACAAACAGTGATATAGTCTTAGTAGTATCAGAAAGATTGGCAAAGAGCTCAGTTACAACGAAAATGCTACTTAATTTGTCACCTGACTGCACATCACCAAACGGGACAAGTGGATTTTTAAAAAAAAAAATTACAGGACAAGTAGACTTCTTAAGCATACCATCCCTTGGACAAGTAGATATTTTATAAAATACCACAACCCGAGTTCTATTTCATTTATAAAAATGATCTTCTACAAGAAAGCTAATAAGTTTACAACATTCTTTACATCAACTTCATCAAATATTATAATGAACCTAAGAAACGGTTAAATTACAAAACGCTCAAGCTACCATAAACTATAGAAGAACTCGTAGGCCTAAACGTACAGGAAAGATGTGAAATAAGGCCCGTCATATCAATTTGGGTTCATTAATAATAATAGCTTCCAAGTCACTAGCAGGTCCGTTACACTGACTATCCCATTTCCCTTTACCGCTTAACGGCAGACACACTAAGATTACTGTGGTGCATTCTGGACTTCAGTCTAGGTCTAAATGGCCATAAATTAAAGCAGGAAATGCCTGTAGCAGATCTAAAAGGGAAATCATGTACATCCCCAGCTCTGCTGCTCATTTAGAACGTGCTAACCAATGAGGGACTAGACTATATTTTCCAGCCTTAATTATTGCACTAAAAATAACTAAATGATTTTTAACCAAATAAATCAGATTTACGATTTGCCATTTGTCTGGGGGAATGAAGAACATTTGTTTGATGAAACCTAAGTCACAATCACGTAATATGAAATTTGGGGGCATATCAACGAGAAATAGCGATAAACATCGGTGAGCGGGTTTAGCGCAGATTAGCATATCGCCGGATTTAATCGCCGAGATATCATGTTATTTACAATGCATAGCTCCACGGCGATATTAAATCCAGCGAAAGCAGTGAAAACCACGCATATCATTGGAAATCCGGCGATACAACAGAAGCGATAAGGCAAACCTTGCGAATAGGGAGATGTGGATTCAGCCATAGAATCCACCTCCCATAATATGTATAGCTAAGTCTGCTTTTTAGCAGACGTTAGCTACCGGCGTTATCCGCGGATTCTAACGTTGGCATTGGTGTCCTGGGCCACAGGCCCGGTTCTAGCGGGTGTGCCAGGCCCACCCAAACTTGAGCCCTGGTCCTCACAGTGAGGGCTTGAAGGCAGGCGGGCAACGCCATTTGGCTCAAAGCCCCCCGTCGTGTGTGTCAGCCCGGCTGAGACAGCTTCCCGGGTACACACACACAGAGACAGACAGTTCTGTCTCCCTCCCTCCCTCTATCACTATCTCTCTCTCCATCACTCTCTCTCTCTCTCTGTCTCCCTCCCTCACTCTGTCTGTCTGTCTCTCTTTCTCGGTCCCTCCCTCCCTCTGTATGTCTCCCTCCCTCGTCTCCCTCACTCTGTGTCTCCCTCCATCTCTCTGTCTCGGTCCCTCCCTCCCTATGTCTCCCTCCCTCTGTCTCCCTCCCTCCCTCTTGTCTACCTCCCTCCCTCTTGTCTACCTCCCTCCCTCTCTGCCCCCCTCCCCGTCTCCCTTCCTCCCTGTCTCCCTTCCTCTGTCTCCGTCTGTCTCACTCAGTCTCCCTCCCTCTGTCTCCGTCTCTCTCCCTCCCTGTCTCCCTCCCGCTGTCTCCCTCCCTCGTGTCTGTCTCTGTCTCCCTCCCTCTCTCTGTCTCCCTCCCCCGTCTCTCTCCCTCCCTGTCTCCCTCCCGCTGTCTCCCTCCCTCGTGTCTGTCTCTGTCTCCCTCCCTGTCTCCCTCTTTGTCTGTCTCCCTCCCTTTTATTCACTCTGTTTGTCTCCCTCTCTCTCGGTCTTCCTCCCTCCGTCGCCCTCCATCTTGTCTCCCTCCCTCCGTCTCACTCACTCTGTTTGTCTCCCTCTCTCTCGGTCTCCCTCCCTTCGTCTCCCTCCCTCTCTCTCTGTCTCACTCACTGTTTGTCTCCCTCTCTCTCCCTCTTTCCCTCTCTCTCTTTCCCTCTCCCTGTCTCCCTCCCTCTATCTCCCTGTCTCACTCACTGTGTTTGTCTCCATCCCTCTGTCTCCCTCCCTCCCTGTGTCTCCCTCCCTCTATCTCACTCACTCTCTCTCAATCAGTTTGTCTCCCCCTCTCTGTGTCTCCCTCCCCTCTCCCTCTGTTCTCCCTCTGTCTCCTTGTCTGTCTCCCTCTCTCTCTGTCTCCCGCTCTCAGTCTTTCTCCTCTCCCTCTCTCTCCGTCCCTCTGTCGCACTCTGTCTTCCTTCCGCTGTAAACTCACCCGCTGCTCTCACTGGCTGCTGTCCCCCCCCCCCTCACCTCACCCTGCTGTCCCTGTCACCTCACCCCGCGCTGAGACAGCTTCCCTGGAACACACACAGCCACCGCAGCCAAGTACTTCACAGGTCTTTTAAAGACCATACACTTGTTAATGAGGCTTTGTTGAATTTCACCTCTTCTTAGCGCCCTTGCATCTCCACTCAGAGTGGAGATGCAAGGGCGCTAAGAAGAGGTGAAATACAACAAAGCTTTATTAACAAGTGAATGGTTTTTAAAAGAATCGCCCGGCCCCCATAGCTCCGCGCTGCTGCAACCGGCGATATAAAAAAACAGAGGTATGTTGCCTGCAAGGTCCGCGGGCCGCCAAGGAAGGCTTGCCGGGCCGCTGGCGGCCCATACTACGAGTATCCGTGGTCTAGGTGGAGGTAGTAATGAAGAGGGATTCTCAATGAAGGCTCGCAGAAAGGGAGCCCAAGAAGTGTCACTTGCCTGATACTCCATCCTCAGAAACCTCCTCTTCCCATCAAAAGGACATTGCATGGAAAAAACACTTTTTGAGAGTGATAACATTGAGAAAGAGAATTGGGAAAGAGTGCGTTTTACTGGGCCTTGTAAGACTAAGAAGAGATAAAGGAGGGCCCTGAAGCAAGCCTGCCTAGACATATATGCGACAAATCGAGCCTACAGTGGCCCACCCAAATGCACCCTTGGCCCACCCAAGTTAAAATTCCTGGAGCCGGGCCTGCTGGGCCAGCTTGTTGATAGGGAGTTGTGCTGTAACTCCTTGATTCCAGTGTTGTGTTAGTGGGAAACGCTCACTTTGCATCTCATTAGAGATGCAAAGCGAAGCGTTGGTAAAAAGGCTGCTAACATGCGCTAATGCATGTTAGCACGGCCTTGTAAATAGGGCGATAACATTCTCTCCGCTTTTTTGGCTTTTTAAGCAAAAAAAAGCGGCGATAAGGCCCTTGATAATATGCCCTTTAGTTTGCTCTGTTTTATTTTTACCTACAACTGTGCTTTTAAGCTTCAGCATAGAGTGGCGGTTTCTTTAGATGTCTTCAATCTGTGGGGCGCGACTCGCAGGGGGGGCACTGGAATCCTTGGAAGGGGGTCGCGCATTTCCAGGCCCAACTTCTGCACCCTGTATGAATGATGATTGGCCATTCTAGATGAATGCCAAGAACAGCTCAACAGCAGTTGTATGGAAGAGAAATCACAGGTTATTAGGTTAGGGGACGTGGGTCGGTGGACTTCCCGAGTGTCTGGCGAGCGGCTCGGGTCCTAGAGAATGAGACACAAGGAAGAGGATGTGGTTCGTCGGCTTGACTGCCGACTCTGGTGCTGGAAACCAGGGTTCGAGCCTCGGGGGCGCATCCACATCCTATGATTCTGGGCAAATCACTTAATCTCCCAGTCCCTGGATGTGTAACGTCGGGTCGAGTTCGCACTATATAAAATATGCACACACAAAAAAAATCGTGGCTGGGTGCACCTGCCCCTCTACATGCAAGGAGAAGCGGTTGCAACCGGGAGGGGGCGGAGCCAACGTGGAGAACAGACGGCGGCAGGAGTAGTGTAGTTTATTATCTTTTAAGTCAGTAGCTCTATGGCGCCCATTCCTTCCGGGACCTCGCACCGAGCCGGTGTAGTTGCAAATTGGCGGAATCAGAGTTTCGCAATATATCCGACTGACCCCGCGACCAGTATCCTGCTATGTAGCCGAATGGGGACTTACCCGCCATTTGAATTCGTTGGCAGGGACTGTCTGAGCCAGAGCCAGTCAGAGCGAATCATCCGCGCATGCTCCACTTCCGGACTCCGAATGACGTACTTCCGGAGGTACCCAAGAAAACCAACAAGCTCTGCAAAATGAGTGTGTGTGGCTGTATGCTCGTCTGACGCCGAGCGTCCATGCACTGGTGACTCCTCGCATTAAACAGCCTGGCATAAGAACAACGTGGCACGGTCTGAGCTTTGTATATAGAGCGTTCAGATATTATCCTCTTTCTGATTTGACTATTATTTCTCTGCATGCAGCTTTGTAAATCCATGTTATATATTATTTGTACACCCTTCTGTGTTTTACCTCGCACTGGGCCGCTTCAAGCACCTACATACTGTACATATCTCGCGCTAGTCCAGTTCGAGGTAAACACATAGACGATATATGTCCAAAAAGGACAAATAATATAGCACAGTTCCCCCTCTTCTAACAATATAACAATCACTATGAATAAAGCAATAGAACTAAGAAATGAAAAAATAATTAATAATATGTGTGCAATAATTCAGCTTGAATTTAACTAAATTGCCAGATAAAAAGTACATTTCCAGCTTGGACTGATACCAGCTAAACTTCACAGGTGGATTTTTTTTTTATTGTAACATTCCTTGACACTGTCAGCAATGGCATCTAAACCTACACCACTTCTTTTAGATGTACAGTCACAGGCAAATGTCTCTCCTCTCTTCTAGTGGAAACCTCTTGTTGATTAAGTCTCAAGTGGGAAGCTCTTTTCTCTGAAAATTTACAGACCTCTTTTCCCAACGGCACTTTTGTCATCTTCTACTCACCTCGATCGTGTGACATTCCAAACCAAATCATCTTGTATCACCACAATGCGAGAGTTGACATTTACCATCCTTACCAATCTCCGAACCTTGGACTCCCCGTTGTCAGGGCTTTAAGTGGGATGAAAAAACGGGGGGGGGGGGGGGGGGGGGGAGGTCTCTCAGAGGGGCGCGGCCAGTGTAATTAAAGGCGTGGCTTAAAAACACATAAGCTACAAACCTGTGTTTAGCATAGTGTGCCTCCCGACTTGTATTTTGCTGTTTCTGTCATTGCATCCAGATATGTGATACAAGTAACATCATACCTACAACAAGTCAGTACTATTGGCTTTGTCAATGGTTGTTAGTTGCATTAGATAATTAAGCAGCAACTATGGCTTGTATAGAATATTGAAAAAGCTTCCACTTAAAGCCCTGGTGACACCACCTCAATGTTGCTGCTCCTGAGTTTCAAAAAGAAAAGGGAAATCCAGAGAGACAATGACTCCATATGAAGGATTTCCCTTCCTCTACAACGCTCACCTGGCATGACGTCATGCTGTAACTGCTCCACTAGTGAGCAGTGTGAGCACACGCACATCGATGGGCCTGCTGTCAATGTAGTCCGGGGGAAAACAGACCGCCAGTGCAAGGGCACAAAACAGAGCACGAAAGAGACCGGTTTCGAGGCCCCCTTTAAAATACTGCCGGTGCTCAGCACTGGGGAGACCTGGCCCACTTAAAGCCCTGACAGTTGTTGACCCAACCGGATTTCAACCCCCTACTCCAATCTCCCTCACATGTTTTTACCATCATAACTCTCCTTCCTATATTACAGTTCTCCTCAATTCTTTTAGATAATGGGTACCCATTAATATTTTCCCAGGGGCCAAAAAGTTTGGTATGTGATGTGACCAAGTACCCGCACAGATGCCAGCAGTAGGGTAGGGGGAGGGAGGGGGTTAATGGGGTTTTGCATGTAGGGGAATGAAGCATATGCATCTGGTGGCTGAATTGCATAATGGGAAACCAGAACACATTGAATCAATCCCGGCATCCCCACTTAACCAACCTGTGTGATCCTAAGCAATTGTTTTATTTCACTTTCCCTCCTTTTTCGTCATTATTACATATATGAGGACCTCGAAATACATGACTTCAGGATGGGTGCTGTACAAAACCTTTTCTTATGTTTGATTTTAAAAAGTATAATGTTCATGTATAGTAATAACCCAGTTCACCCAAAGAGTACACATAACAACTGACTTGCTTCTTATTTCACTATTGGCATATTTAGATATATGAGAGAGAATTCATGTTTCTAAATTCATAATTAAAAAACATCACTTTAAGAAAAATAATAATTCTCAATGCACTGTCTGATGTACTAAAGTGAAATGGTTCTGCATGTTAACGAAATACACTTTTTGAATTTTGCAGAGACTATCATATTTTTACACTTTTGCTGCTAGATGTCTTGTAGGTGTTCCTAAAGTTCAGCGGTGCAGCATTCCCTAGTTACTTATTTCTTTAACATCAATAAAACTTTAAATAAATACTTGCCTATTTATTTAACATTTTTTAAGTTTTAGTGCTGAGTCGACTAAACAGCAGATCAGTACTGCAATGGACCAGGCGGCCGCATGTAAAGGTCAGGAGGGCCGCATGTGCCCCCCTGGCCGTACTGTGAACATCCATTTTTTAGACACCATGGGTTCCGTTTATAAGTTTATATATTTATATTAAGTTTTAAGTCTTGCAATATCAATGATGTGATATTGTTGAATGGGTTTTCCTTTCTGTGGGTTTGGCTGTTTCTTGATATCACTATCGTCCTTCTGTTTTCCTACTCTATGTTCACCAAATCACTATTGTCATTAGGGAAATGGGTTACACATCTGTGAGTGTAACTGTACAAGGGTGTATTTAAGATGCTATATACACGTTAGATTTTGTGTACAACAAGGTGATTTGCTTTATTTTCTGTATTGCTTCCCAGCCCTGAAGAAGTCAAGGGGTTATTGCCCACTGACGAAACACGCGTTGGCTGGTCTCGCAAGGAAATCCATGTTAAACAAACCACAACGCTTCCAAGACTGGTTTCTCATTTCTGAAACACAAAAACAGAGTCATAAATCTGCTTCACTGATTGTGTGTGCATAGGAATTTTCTGTCAACAAAAATTTCATTTCCCATTATCCCCAGGAAAAAATGAAGTTCCAGATAAAGAAGTTCATAGCCAATCAGGCTTTGCCAGTCTCCGTAAAGGGTACTGTCTTCCTTCCATCACCCTCTTTCTTCGCTGCTGGCAGCCTGTGTCAGCGAAGCACTGGGACTCCGGTCCCTTTTCATGTTTTATTGCTATTTTATCATGTGAATGGCCTTATAATTGTATTGTGACCTTTCTTGTGAAGAGCTTAGGCCTCGTGTTCAAAGCAGCAGCGGAAACGATTCGCCGCTCCTTTGCAGCCGCTCGGGCAGGGGCGCGCAGTGGTCCACCGACCGCTAGAGGGCCTGCACCCCTCATGCGTCAATTGTCAGATGCTCAGTGTCTCGTTCCTGTGGAGCACAGTGCACATTAGTTTTTAGTCAACGCTGAGCGACTCCGTCCATGGTTTGAACAAGCTTGTTGTCCCTTAAGCTTGGAGCTGGAACACCCTACAGTGTAAGACAGTTCCAGGAGCAGTGACTCCTGTGCAAGGGCAAACGTTGCCCTGGCTGCCAATTTTTCACCACAAGTGCCCATTCAACTATAAGGGCGAATTGTCTGACAAGGCCCACACTAAGTGTGCCTGCTGAGTTCCCAAGGGCCCTGTAGCCCTTGTTCGCCCTGTCCTCATAGAGTATCGTTATTTAAGGCCTTGCAGGGCCTGTAGCCTGCCGTCTTGCGTCTTAAATGCCAGTGACCTGTTGTGTCACCCCTCGTTTACGGTAGACCTCATAAGGTCAGTTACTGGCTACAGCAAACAGTTATGGCCTCCCCCACCCTATCTAATTCCCTCTTACCCATGTGTGCTTCCTCCCCACTTTCCTCCGTCATGTGCTCACACTGTGTGTTTCCTCCCCACTTCCCTCCGTGATGGCTCACCCTTGTTTGCTTCCTCCCCACTGTCCCTCCTCGCCCTTCATCCTGCACCTCCAAGTCCAACCCCCCTCTCTAGCATCTCCTCTCCTGTACCAGGGCACAGTTTTACACCTCACATCCTCTCCTCTCTTCCCATTAGCTTCATTTACCACAAAAATGGATTTGCTTCAAGTAAATAAAAGGCATTGTCATTTACAATGCCAATACCTCAAATTCTAGTAAATGCGAGACCTATTGCATTGCAAATGCTTTTTTTTTGCAGAGTTTTATATAGCGGGAACTTGACCCGAATCCAATCAGGTATCAGAGCACTTTACATAGCACCAGTTAGATTACGAGGACACACATTCATGTTTTTGTTAGGCACGGGGAGATTAAGTGATTTGGCCAGAATCACAGGATGTTTAGCGTCATTACCAAGACTCGAACCCAGTTCCCCCAGGTCCGAGGTCGAGCACCCTAAACGTTAGGCCAACTCCTCTCATTGGGACCACTTCTTCAATAATGCTCTCCCGTAAGCCAGTGAAAAGAAATGACCTTCGTGAACTGCACGTGCAACCTCTTCAAACCTGCCGTCCACCTATTGTGAAACGTAAAAACCATGTGACCCGAGTCATCATACTTGATCTAACTTGAAGAAATATCCTTTTGCTAATGAAAATAAAAGATAAATACGGAAACTGCTAATCACAAAACAATCCCAAACTATTTTTTTTTTTAAATACTCACATTTTATTGGTTTTGCACAGTCGAAAAGAAACAAGACAGGACCTTGTTGGTACAGTAAATGCAGATGCGTACTTCTAATCAAACATGAATAACCCCTCCCCACATCCGAGTCCAAATGATTCTCGGACCTATGAGCTACCCAGCCCCAAGCATGAGATCACAATAAACTAAACAGAAGACCCTCACAGTCCGATCTGTCCAGCAGACCCAGCCATTTGGCCCAAATTCTCATGCAATTCTTTGGGCATGCCGAGGCCAGATATACCGGTTGCTCCTGCGAGGTGCACCAGTCTACCTCCCTGCACTATTGGGTCATCGTGGGAGAGAGGAGCTACTCCATTTAGCAGAAATATCCCTTTTGGCACCATCAGGGCCCTGCCAAAGAATGTCTGGCTACAAGAGCACAACCTGGGGCGTACAAGGCAGTTCTGTTTCCAACGTTTTGCTCAATTCTTCCAGCACCCTCGCCCAGTAATTTGCACAGGAGCACAGGTCCAGGTCATATGGAAAAAGTCTGTGGGTTCTGTTGCACAATGGGGGTATGCAGACAGGCGGCACGGTGTAGTATAACAGGGGTGAGGTAGTAAAGCTGGATTAACCTCAGCCTAGCTGAGATGGTGATCACCGGGGGACCATAACAGCGTCTCTCCAGTCGTCATCCTCCAGCGGTCCCAACCAACCCTCCCATTTGGTTCACAAGTGGTCTAGCGTGGTGGGGGAATTTATAACAAGGGATCTGTATATCCGGGAGACCTACCCTTGGCCTAATTCCCCCATAAGTATCTTCGCCTCCAGGGGGCAAAACTCGAGGAGCGTGATGTTCTTGGGTATATGCGTCATGAGTGCATGTCGGAGCTGCAGGTATTTATGAAATTGTGTGGTGTCAAACAAGTAGGAGTGCTGGAGGTCCTGAAAAGTTCGCAGGAGCCCTCCCTTCCAGATGCCCCCAATTTGGGAAATACAAATCAAATCCCATTTTTGGAAACCTTCTAGTCGTGCCACCTCCCCCAACCAAGAGCCCTGCCATAAGGGTGTTTGAAGTGTCAGCTTGTGGACCCATCGGATGTAGCGAAGCGCGGATCGCCAGGCGCCGAGGACAGATCTAGTAACAGGCGGGATCCTTCAAGTGAGCGGTGAACCGTATAGCATTGCTTGAATCTGTAGGAGCCCCAGTTTATCAAGTTCCAGCTGGTAGGCCGGATCTGCCCAACCTCCTAACATCCATTCCTTGATCACCAGTAAGCGTGTGGCCATGTAATACAGGTATAGGTTTACCGTAACACCTTCATAGGGGGCCAGCTGACAGAGGGCCAACGCCATGCTGGGCGGCAAGTTGCCCCACAGGAGCGCAGTTGACATTCTGTCAAGTCAGTATTAATCAATAGGGATACCCAGTACAGTGCAGAACCTGGGGACAATTACATGAAACGAACAGTGGTTCTGCCACAACACACTTTTCAAAGCTAAATGATTGCTACGTTTATTTATCCCTTTCAACGTTAGGATATCAGTCAATGTTTTACATGTCTGTCTAAACACATACTCCAAATAAATAACAAATTAATTATGTTATTCTGTAATTTATTTCAAGCAAAAAGGTTCTTGTATCATTTTAAAAAAGAAACCGGTCATACACACATTATTATCTGGTGCAAAGAGTGAGTTAGAGTGAAATAAAGTGCATAGTTTTCATAAATCACAAAACACAACAAATCCATTGAGTACATACATCACTGACATTGAGATTCAGGCATAGAGTAAAAACTTGTAGTTATTCTCAAAATGACCTCGAATTATTCCCAATCAATTTTACTGGTCAAAATGGAATGTAATACTTCTAATTTTGCGTCGACGTTTCGACCCCTGTGTATCTATGCTACATACAAGCATCAAACGCGGGTCTTCTTCTGTGCCTGAATGTTAATGTAATTTATGTATGTACTCGATGGATTTGTTGTGTTTTGTGATTTATGAAAACTATATACTTTATTTCACTCTGTCTCACTCTTTGCACCAGATAATAATGGGTGTATGACCCATTTCTTTTTCTTTCTTAAGATGATACAATAACCTTTTTGCTTGAAATAAATTACAGAATAACATAATTAGTTTATGGTATTTACTTGGAGAATGTGTTTAGATACACATGTATAACATTGACTAATATCCTAACGCTGAAAGGGATAAAAAAAACAACGTAGAAATCATTTAGCTTTGAAAAGTGTGTTGTGGCAGAACCACTGTTCGTTTCATGACATTCTGTCAAGAGCCTGGAACCTGTGTCTAGGTAGGTGCAGCGGGGTATTTTGTAGGACGTAGAGAAAACTGGGAAGGATCATCATTTTGTACAGAGCTACATTTCCCATTGGATTTAGAGGGAGAGTCTGCCAGTTCCGCAGCTCATCTTTGGAAGCGGCGTGAAGTTCAGGGACCAAGTGAGTTCTGAGTGTAACACTACCCATATCCCCAGGTATCGGAAACTCAAACGACGGATGGGTATGGAAGTCTGCCAGTCAAAGTACTCTCGGGACGGGTGAAGCGGGACCACTATGGACTTGGCCGGGTTGATTTCAGACCTGAGGCTTCTCCAAAGCTCTGAAGGATCTGCAAGCAACGGGGGCCTGAGCGCACAGGATCCACCATGCATAAAAAGCACATCATCTGCATATAAAGCTATGCAGTCTTCGTGAGATGAGCTCCACCTCCATCACTGGAGTTGGTCGTCTGATCTAATGAGTCAGGCCAAGGGTTCAATATATAGGGCAAATAATAGGGGAGAGAGAGAGAGGGCACCCCTGCCGTGTGCAATGTCTGATGTGAAACTCCTCTGATAGGATACCATTGGTCATGACCCGAGCCGAGGGGTTGGAATATAGCACTCTGACCAAACCTCTGAAGTAAGGGCCGAGGCCCCGGTGGGCCAGCACGGCTTCCAGGTATCCCCCGTCAACCGTATCAATGGCCTTCTCAAAGTCTATTAATAGGAGAGCCAGGTACGGTGGGAGCAAGGTGTCTATGGGCCAGCGCAACATGTAGGCATCGCAGATAGTGTCTCATGCTCCTGCGGGGCATAAACCCACAATAGTCAGGGTGCACGAGGGTCGTAATTACCCCTTTGAGTCACCTCGCTAGGATTGAGGCATATAACTTAACCTCTGTATTAGTGAGTGAAAATGGGCAGTATGCCAAGCACTCAGTGGAGGGAGGATCAGTTTTGGGTATTACCACAATCGTCGCAACATCAATATCATGCGTAAAACCACCTCTCTCCACTGCCTCCTCTTACAAAGCCAGTAGGTGTGGGGCCAGGAGGTCTCCAAAGGCCAGATAATATTCCACTGGGTACCCGACGGGACCCGGGGTCTTATTTGTGGCCAGTGACAAAATACCCTGTACTATCTCTTGCAAGGTAATTGGCTGATCCAGCTAGTGGGTCTCTGCTTCGGACAATCTGGTAAGTGGGATCCATCCCAAGAAGTGCATGATAAGATTGGCAGTTGGGGACTGGGTAGTGGAGTACAGCCGTTTGTAGTAGGATGCAAATGTCTGGGCAATTGCCTCTGGGGCCCGATGTGCATTGTCTTCCAAGTCAGTAACTTCAGGGATCATCCTGTTGGCGAGAGGGCGGGTTGCTAGCCAGTAGAGGAGTTTTCCATTATTATCCCCCCCATCCACATTTGCTTAGCCGACTCGAGAAAAATGTTTCGTATTTCATCATGGATGAGATCGAGCTGGCGGGCCTGAATGTCCCCGGTCTCTGCGCCCCCAGCTCTTTCCAATAACATAGCTAGTGCTTCCAGGTGGGCAAGACGTTCATCCTTGGCCTGGTATTTCTTTCTGATATATCCCTTGGCGATGCCTCTGATCGTGGCTATACCAGCTGCCCAGAGGGTGGTCTCCGAGGCCACAGATCCCTCGTTCTCAAGAAAGTATTCGCATACCTCCCTCTTGAGGGCTTTCTTATAGTCTCTATCCTGCAGGAAACCGGCGTTTAGTCACCACATAGGACAGAGCGTGGGTGGGCCACCCTTTGTCTGATAGTAGCGGGGAATGGTCCGAGAGACCTTGGGCGAGCGTGTGGACATCAGCAATCTGTCTACAGTCGGGGCGGGCATAAACAGCATATCAATACGTGAGTGAGTAGGGTGAGCAGCTGATGTGTGTGTGTGTGTATTGGTGGAGGCGAGGGTGCCATGCTCTCCAAACATCACATAGTCCTTAACAGGAGGCCGAGCTGGTGAGTTTCTTAGCTGAGCTAATCCGCTGTGGGGAAGGAGTGCCAGATGCTTCACTTTCGGGGTTCATGACTGCGTTAAAAACGCCTCCCACCACTGTAACACCCTGGGGCAGAGAAGACAATAGGTTTCCGAGGTCGTGGAGAGAGGGGCTGAGGGCCGCTGGAGGCATATAGGCAGAGATCATGTTGAGATGGAATCCCCCCACCACGCCCAAGAGGGCCAGAAAGCGCCCATGGGGATCACAGATTATTTGATTCAGTAAAAATGGGAGGGAGTGGCGGAGGATCATCCCCCCCTGGGACCCCTCGTCATAACCCTGTCTGGCGAGAAACGGACATTGATCCCCTAACAGATGAGTTTCTTGCAACATGAGCACATCCGGCCTAGAGCGGTTGGAGGTCTTCCGGACCGCTGTAAGCTTCCGTTAACGTTCCAAGACAGGATCCACAGGGATTGTAGGCCATGAGTGGGAATGCCAGAACGGTGGCTACCCTAAACAAGTAACAAAAACCCCAGAGAAGCCCCCCAACCATCCCCCTCACCATACTTCCACTCCAAAAGCATCTGTCGCCCTGTAAAAGAGAACTGAAACCGCAAACATAGTAAAACCGGTACGGAGTGATGGACCCCTCCATAATGACAGATGTTTCCAATTTCAGGAGTCTAGAATTCTTTGCCTATACAAAGGCCTTAGTATGTTTATTCATGCTGCACACAGAGCCTTAGTTCAAATCGCTGGGCTGTGTGAAAGTTCAGTCAGGGATCTCTACCATTACCAGTCAGGGAGCGGTTCCAGGGCCGGTCAGTGGTGTAGTCCTGTTTGGCTGAGGGGGCATGCAGCCTCCCCCCGACCAGAGATACCAAGGTAGTCTAGGCAATTACTCCATCGACAAGGATTTCTTCCTGCTTGCTGGACACCCCCGGCAGGACCGATTGCGACGGCCCGGTGGTCTGGAAGCCCGCCGTTTATCGTTATTGGACTGTCCTCTAGCCGCTGCGGAGGGAGTCCCGGCCCCTCTAGTCAGGGGGCGTTCTTCCGTGGCCCAGCTCCACACTGACTCCGGGGTATCAAAGAAGAAACTCTTGTTGTCGTGGATCACTCTCAGTCGGGCTGGGAACAGGAGTCTATATGAGAGGCCGAGCACACACAGCTTTTGTTTAACTGCAGTGTATGATCTTCGCTGCGCCTGTTCCTCCCTAGTGTAGTTCGGGAAGATCCTAACTTTATTCCCTTGGAAGAAAAGGTCAACTTGGGAGCGGGCCTTTTGCAGAATGGCATATCGATCTTTGAAATTGAGGAAGTGCGCGATGGTGGGTCTATGCGGTGCTCCAGGGGGAAGCCGAGGCAGGAGTGCACAGTGTGCCCTCTCAATCCAGAACCATGCAGACAGGCAGCCCTCAGGTATTCGCATTCAGGACCTAATACAGGTTTCTAGGAATGGGGCCACTTGGGCGGGCTCCGTGCCCTCTGGAAGGCCCAGCAGACAGAGGTTATTTCTGTGTGAGCGATTTTCTGCACCTTCGGCTCGCCTGTAGAGAACCCACGTTTGAGAGAGAAGCTTTGAGATCTGAGACTTCATCGTAGTGACTTCGTCCTCTAGAAAGGACAGCCAAGATTCTGCCTCTGTCATTCTAGCTGTGGCGTTGCGAAGATCCTGGCGTATGAGAGCCATTTTGACCCGTACTTCCCCAATTTTAGTATCCACTGAGACCTGGGACGTACGGATCGCTTGAAGGATGGTGGCCAAGGCCTCCCCCCCCGGATGATGGGACAGCACTGCTGGGAACGGCATTGCAGGCCACGACAGTTGTTGTAAATTTCTCTATTCGTGTCTGAGAGGGGATGGGGGTTTGCTGGTGTGTCCTTGGCCATGTCTGCCCTTGGGCTACTGAATATTGCCGCCGTTAGGGAGTTGAACCAGGTCTGCTAAGAGGCAGCGAAGGGACGGGAGGGGGTCTTCCTCATCGAGTGGCCAGCACGGCTTCGGTAGCCGAAATGTGTGGTTGCAATAGAACATGTGCTGGGTTGCCTTGTGTCTGGGCCCTCTATCTCCCTTGGGAAGGCCTTGCGGGCGTTGGCCCTTTTGGGATCGCTGCCTCTTTGATTAGGGGCTCTCTGGAGACTCCTCCGGATATTTCCTTCTCCTTTTGCACCTCTTTGGCTGCGAAATTACTTTTACTGCTCCCAAGTGGGGATCCAGGATAGAGGGAGTCCAGGTGTACAGTTGGTGTATGTCCCTGTCGTGGGAAGTTCATTCCACAGTGTTCCTCGTTAGCTACTTGGCCCATGCTCCTCACTCACTGCCTGCCGGGGATCGCCAGGCCTCGTCCGGCTTCTTCCTTGCTGCCTTACCCCTGGCTTGCAGGTAGCGGTTATTTGTAGGCCTGTTCCACTGAATCATCCTCCCCACAGGCCCCAAAAGCCCGGTCGTAATGTTCCCTGGGTTTGGGTGGGTGAAATGTAGCCCACATCTGTAATTGGGTGTCCCTGTTCAAGCAGATGGGAGCCGCCTCTGGACTCCATTCAGGCAGGTCCCTCTTACTTGTAGATTTGCTCTTGTGAATCACGGAGGGATCCGATGCCAATGGAGGCCCTATGTTTCAGGCATTCAGTGGGGGCTCCCCTGCTGCAGAAGCGGTCACAGTAGGGCCGGACCCCAGACATCCTCGGGTTGTACCGAGCCTCTGGGCTAAATTTTGAAGGCTGGGTCTGCTCCTGACCCTCCTCCGGGCCTCCACCGCAGGTCCGCCAGGTCACTGCTGGACTGGACCGCAGTGGCGCAGGCCAGGGCATCCTCCACACCCCGCCGCCTACATGTTTGTGTCTGGAGACGCTAATCCCGGGAGGTCCTGCGCAGATGGCCCTCCAGGGATTCGTCTTCCGCAAACAATCCCGCAGCTGGCCCAGACCGTGATACTCTGCGCAGTGTGGACCCCGGTGTCTCCACTCAGGCGTCGGGTCCGCTTCTCTCCACCCAACACGCAGTCCAGGTGCAGAGCAGACCCAGGCCAGGGAACCACCTCGTAGCCTTGTCGGTCCCCACAGTCCTCGTGGGTGTGGCTCTGGGCTCCATCAGCGCCCCAGATCTGCCATTTTGCTTGCCGCAGAAGATTTCCGACCTTCTCCCTCACGGCAGAGGATGGCTTGCCTGCTCAGCCGTCGGCCACCTCCACCACCACTTCCACACTGCTCCCGCCTCACTGACCTAGGAATTTGGGCAGCCCGATGCGGGCCGGGGTGTGGAGTCACCAGTCTCTGGGCCGCGGTGCAGGACCGGGTACACGGTAGTCCAGGAGACCCACCCCAATGCACTCCAGCGAAGGGGCGAAGGTCGTCTCAGCCCGGGAACCGCTCTGCAGCTCCTCCGGTGTTGCACCGGATCAGACCCCACAAACACGGGCCAGGACCCAGTCAGCAGCACGGGTCCGCCATCTTGGCTGCGGGGATCAGCTGTCCGTTTTCGGACCTGGCAGGGCTCAGTGCCTCAGCATCGGAGGGTGATACTTCCTCCCTGAGGTAAGCAGGAGCCCCTGGGAGTATCTCGATGCGGTTCTAGCTCCAGTGATTGGCGATAGCAATGAGCGAATGACAGAAGGGTCCAGAGAGCACTTAAGGTGCAACCGTCATCTTGATGCTCGTAGCCACGCACTCCACCGAAACAATGTTATAACAAAAGACATTTTTTTTAAGGAAACACAATACTTTGAAAATCTCATGTTTTGAAAATAGAAATACGGCATGTTTGTTATCATAATATGGCTCATGTTGAGCTCAGTCCAATATGGTTTTCTCAAATGGCCTCCAAGATGGTGTTTCTTTTAAGACTTGTGGGGTGCAGACATCCAACGGGACAGCATATGTTAAATCGTAGACAAGGGGTCGGTAGTCTGCACTCCTTCCCTCTTATTTTCAACAAATTTTGAACAGTTTTACATGAAGCTCAAGGCCAATTTTTTGCATGCGTGCTTGTAAACATTTGCTGTCCCACTGGCACGAATTTGATGACAAAAAATGCCTGGTGCATCGTCACGCACCAGTTTAAAGCAGCACTGCTTACTGACAATGCCTAATCCCAGTAAAGAATCCAATAAACTTGTAAGTAATCCTTTTCATCCATTTCTGTCATCTTCAATATAAAGTTCAACGGAGGCAATGTGATTTAAAACCTTTTAATGCTCCAAGAAGGCCCAAACAGGCTTTTTTCAACATCTCGGCATGTCACGTCGGTTTCAGTAACCAGATTTAAAATCCACCTAATGCATTTCAGGCAACAGCCCTTCGTCAGGGGTAACTGTAATTTAAGAACAACCCTTCAGGAACCACATATACATTGTTAAACACATCTAACTTCTTTGAAATGCTATGCATATTGTGCACAAACATTAATTTTATTAAAAACATGCACGCCTATTATCAATTACTTGAAAATGAAAATTAACAAAGATCCCACCATCTCCAGGACTCAGGCCTGTGGTGGCTCCTTCTGGCAGTGTTTAAGGTCCTTTCTGCCCTTTGGGGCCCGTTCTTGATTGACTTGTTTGCATCTACACTCGATTATCAGCTTGCCTGTTACTTCAGTTGGAGGCTGGACCCGGGGGCAGTAGTGACTGATGCCTTCCTCCAGGATTGCTCAACACACCAGGATTTTGCCTTTCCCCCCTTTTCCATGATCATGCGACTAGTAGCTCAAGTGCACAGGCAGAATGCGGATCTGGTAGTGATCACCTCGGTGTGGAAGTCGCAAGTATGGTTTCCAGTTCTGGTTCAACTTTTCTGGGCTTCTCCAATCAGTCTACACCAAAATCCTCATCTCCTGAGCAATCCCTCCAGGAATCCCCATCATCTGGTGACAATCAGGAACCCCCACCTTATGGTGTGGAGAATTACAGGTCTGGATGGCAAGTACCTGGCCTTTCAAGAGATGCAGGGGATCTCCTCTCACGAGCATGAGCGAATGGTACGGTCAAGAGGTATTGATTGACCTGGTCTCCATGGATGTGATGGTGTCTGCAACAGAGTTTGGATCCTGTTGGGACAGACGTTGTCCATACCCTGAATTTCCTGCCTTCTTTGGCCTCAGAGGCACTGGTTTATAAATCAGGCAATACATTTAGATCAGCGATCTCCACGGGCCACACCTTGCCAGTAGGGGAGCATCCCCTGGTTAAGAAATTGTTACGTGGCATTAAATTGTCCCTTCCACCGGAACCTAGATACTTGGTCCTCTGGGACATTAATAAGGTCTTAAACCTTTATTCCCTGTGGCCAAGTAACAGATATCTCTCCCGTTGTCCAGTCTTCCAGCACCGTGTTGAGACTAGTTGGGAATTTGTCCTGGTCGTAGTTCAGGGCATATATGCTACCTATCACTACATGCGTGCCAGAGTGTGCCGTGAATGACATATCTGCCCATTGCATCCATGCGCTGCTCGAAAGCAACAAATGGGACTCCTCCCCGTACCCAGACTGCTGCCCCCCTTGCAAATGCAGAGTATGATGTGGTGAACACTTGGCCTCTCCACTTCTTGCGTAATTTCATGGCTTTGGAATCCGTGAGATGCGTTTCTTGCATCAGGGCAATCTGTGCTTTGCGTCTATTTAGTTGAGCATGTATTCTATGGCACTTGTGTATTGCCCCATCCCCCTGACATTCCAAGTGACTACAGTATATGTTCCCTGCGCGGCCATGTGTGCGTACAGAGCTGAGATCTGCCTGAGCTCGGGGGCAGGGTATTATTCCCTGTGTGGGGGTGAGCCAGAATTTCAGTAAACCATCTTAACACCTAATACGAGGTCCAACCTGTAGGGGGAGATGAGTTGGCCTAACAGCTAGGGCAGTCGACCTCGAATCTGGGGAACTGGGTTCGAGTCTCGGCAATGATGCTGAACATCCTGTGATTCTGGGCAAATCACTTAAACTCCCCATGCCTAATAAAAATGAACGTGTCCTAATGTAACGCAACTCGTGCTATGTAAAAGGCTCGGATACCAGATCCGGGTCAAGTTTGTGCTATATAAAACTCTGTTAAAAAAAAAACAACTATGTTGGACCAAACAGAATACACAACTTGTGGAACAGTTCGCTAAGTTTGGTGTGCATTCGCAATGGGGAAGGCAGCTACATCACCTTGCTCAGTTCTCTTATTTACAGTAGTGTAGATGACCGGACTGTGGTCGTTAATGAAGGAGATGGCAAACCTGGAGGGAGATGACAGCAGCCACAGCCCGTCCAGTAATCAAACTGTCATAGGCTCAACAATGTGTTAGTGCATGGGAGACATCGACATTAAAGATCATTTGCCTAGAGCAGCGTGACAGTGGGTAACAAGGGAAGACTGTTCTTGGAGTCCGAATGCATGGTGGTATCTTCAGACTACTCCGGCAAGGAGTGAGGCCCACAGTACCGAAAGGCTGCAGCCCCAGCGAGCGCCACCTCTTTGTTTCAGTTAGCCTGTTCTGGTGATGGGCTTTTTGATCCAATTTTGCGAGTCGATTTAGTACGGCGCATGTCCTTGTCGCGGGCCTCTGTGCTCCGCACCGATCCCTCAGACATGCGCTGCGGGAATGTGACATCAAGCCAGTCTCCTACTGCCTCCAGATTATCGATGAAATTAGTCTTCTGTTCGTACATGATCTTTAGTCGGGTGGGAAACAGCAGGGCATACTGTAGGTTTAGGGCTCTGAGCTTCTGTTTTACTGCTTGGCAGAGGCCCTCTGACGCTCCACCAGTATAGTGAAATCAGGGTATAGTGCAGTCCGGTGATTTTCGTATTGAATGTTGGACTTCTCTCTAGTAAGGCGTAGCAGTGTGTCCCGATCCCTGTAATTGAGCATGCGGGCTATTATTGGGCATGGAGGTGCACCCTCTATTGGTTTTCTCGTAGGGATTCTGTGGGCTCTCTCCACACACAGGTGGTCAGACAGGCCCTCTGGGGCGACATTCATGCAACCATTGCTCCACAAAGCGAGTGGGTTTAGAGCCCTCACAGCGTTCTATCAGCCCAACTATTCAGACATTGTTTCTTCTAGCCCTCCCCTCCTCATGTTCAATTCTGTCCTGTAGGCTAGATACCGGACCCTGCAATTGTGAAATCTGCTCTGCGTGCTCCTTGTGCTGCAGGAGCAGTTCTGTCAAGAGTTGATAATTATCCTTCCCTGTAGTGGCCAGTTTGTCATGTATCTGCCTTCAGCAATGTGAAGCCGGCTGTCAGGGAGCCAATTTGCTGTTCAATGGCCCTGCGAGAGTCTCTCACTTCCTGCAGGATTAAGTCCAGCTTGTCTGGGGATTTTCCATGTTGGTCGGCGGGATGCAGCTCATTTCGGGCATCTGGGACAAGCTGTCCGAGACGTCCTGCTGTGGTGGACATGTGGCAGCCGACTCCGGCAGTTTCTCTTTGGTGCGCCCGATAGTATAAAGAAAATGGGGCCAGTCCTTGTTAGGGCATGTCAGTGCCCAGGGTCTGCATGCTCTTCCTTCCTGTGCCTGTCAACATTTGCCCAGTTCATAGCTCAGGAAGCCCCCGATAGGTGCTGCTACCCCCGTTCCAAACCTTCAGTGTGGTGCCGTGCTGTACTCCGGGGAGCCAGTATCGATGTCGGCATTAGCCCTCCAAAGCCAGCACCAGCGAGAAATGTAGTCACTCCGTTACTGTCAATAGTGCAGCAGGTGCAGGTTAGTTGCTCTCAGCAGGCCCCACCGTGTGTGCGCAGGCATCCGTATGGGTCCCACCGTGTCCTGATCTGCGCTCGGGGGCGAATCCCCACTATCTTGTCCTGGAGGATCTCACTACATTCCACTTCAGTGCATCACAGGCAGCCAATCGCCCCACGCCTGCAGCTGCCCCCCTCATCAATGGGACAGCGGCCCCACCCGAATCAGGCAGTTGTCCTAGGGGTATTATAGCAGGTTGGTGCTCTCAGTCCACTACAGCGTTTAGCGCCGATGAAGTTGTAAACTTGTACATTTCCATATTTATTTAACTAATAGAGACACATACTTTGATGTCTGTCGAGATTTAGCTATTTAAGCTGTCAAATATTATGCAACAATACATCTACTAAATATTATCGTTGTACCACAAATGTATGTTGACTTGTGCCATTATTTAAAGAAATTTCATCCGGTTTTTTAATTTCCCATGCTGTCCATCTGCTCAGCTGTTGGGCTACAATTCATGGAAGACAGCACAGAGTCACTTAAAAAAAGCCAGATTTTCTGTATTTATCCACTTTGAAAAAGTAAATGCAGACAGAAAACACAGTTTTCTGTCTGTATTTATCCGTAAAAACAAACCAGGGAGCCAAATATGCCAATTGTGGATAAAACCAGTGTTACCATGTTTAGAATAGAGAGCACATGCACTTTAGCACAGGTTAGCAGTGGTAAAGTGCTCAAATTCCCATGGCCAACAAAAACAGGAGATCACAACGCAAAAAGTCTGGGGATGCCAGGGCCAACACCGTAGAACTAACAACCACTTAGCAAAATCAAACGTTTGACCTGCCATAGGAAAGGAATGCAAGATATGTGGAAAAGAGGGCCAAATGAGTAAAGTGTGCAAGGACAAAAGGAATGTTAGGACAAAGATAAGTGAAATAGCCTGGAGGTTCGAACATGACAATACAAAAACTAGAAAAGAGAACTTTGAGTGTGGCTGGTCTGAAAATAGAAAAAGAGTGGTGTTGGTCCTAAAAGAGTCTGAGGGACAAAATGTTCATGAATTACAAAATTGTTCTCCAATAAATGTCAAGTTGAAATCTTGGGTAAGGAAAACTGCCAACAAGAGAATGATTCAAATTACCTACCTACCGCTCCTACCTCAGTAAGTTTGAAATGTTGTAACTTTGGTCTTTTACCTTGCTCTTTAGAACACTGCGGTGGTTGTGGTAGACCACTCATTTTATTTCCTCTGTTATAACTCCCAAAATTGTAATATTGATTCACGGATTTGCATTGTCTACATTTTTGGCATACATCCGTGGAGCATATGTTGTTGAACAACCTGGAATATGTAAAAGAGGTGTTCGTGTGTCTCAAAAACATTCACTAATTTTGAAGTCAAAAATGTAAATTGTTCTGCAGGAAGTAGAGTACTTGGGACATAGTTTGTCGGGCAATGGCATTGTACCCAAACCTTCCCTGGTTGAAGCGATAAAAAATGTGCCACCTCCTAAAAACAAGGAGACACTGCTCTCATTCACTGTCTATGTGAATACTGCAGTAAGCTCGTCCATAATGTTGCAGACAAAATGGAGCCAATGACAATGTGGTTGAGAAAGAATGTTGATTTTGTTTTGTCAAGAAGCACAACAAAGTGCTTTTGTTTGAATCAAAAAAGATATTATTGAAGCTCCTACTTTGAAATTTTTCAATATGGGTAAACAGTGAGTAATAACAGTAGATGTTTGTCTTTACGGAATGGGTGTTAGTTTATCACGAAAGGGGGGAAGCAGGAGTGGAATGTAGCATTTGCATTGAGAAGGTTCAGTATCACAGAGAGAAGGTATGCTGTTATTGAGAGAGAATTGCTGGTGTGTGTTAGGGCAGTGGAATACTTCCAGACATATATGGGGCACTCAATTCCTTTTGCACACTGACTATAAACCTCTTGTGGGATTTTGTCACCTGGGGGTGGAAGAAATACCACTACCCGTATTGCTAGACTAGCATCTAGATCACAAGAGAATGTAGAGGTGTAGAATATGTCCCGGGGAAAAAGTTGATTTGCTCTCGAAATTAATGTTGGATGTTTCCATTGGGGACCACGAGTTGTGACTAAGAAGTTGAACTGGTGCCATGGTTAAGTTAAGTAATTTCTCTTTTGAAAGTAGTATCGGAGTTGGAATGGGAAGTAGCAGAGGAACACAATTCTTTATATTGTAAAATTAAAATTTAGGTTGTAGATGTTTGGCAACAAAAAAAAAAATGTTCTAGAGTAAGTGTTGACATTCTTGAATGTTGCAAATGAATTGTAAGTAGTACAAATGCTTTCATTCAAGAATGGCAAATGTGTGCCCCCATGGAAGATGCGTCAAAGGATTTTAGAGGTCCAGGAAAACCATCCTGGGATATCATCCATGAAAAGGAGAATTAGAGAATACTTCTGGTGGCCTGAGCTTGATAGAATGGCATATAGGTTTGTGAGGGACTGCTAAGAGTGTGTTAATTGTGACAAGATGTTGAAAGTTATACCAGGGCTGCTCACTCCTGTACAATGCCCACCTCATCCTTTGGGGGGGGTGGGGGTGGGGGGGGGGGAGAGGGCCATTTGACATCTCTGGCCGTTTTTAGGTCTCGCCTGTCCCAGCACATGCGCTGGTCTGGCGAGACTTATTGAGAGAGCTCCAAAAAGTGCTCCCAGGACAGCCTAGAGCTACAGTGCATGTGTGCGCGCACCCCTCACTTTCGCGGCCGCACGCCACTTTGATGTTTAATCGTGATGGCAATCACTTTCACGGCCGCTTGGCATAGCCAATAGGTCTCGCTTTTGGGACCTTATAAGTATTTAGTTATGCAACTGTTGCATGGCTAACCACTTATAAGGTCACAAAGCGAGACCTATTGGCTATGCCAATGCTTGTTATAGTCTGTCAGGCAATTCCCCCAACATTCCAAGTGGTCTCAAGTAACATGCGTGGCAAATGCTTACTACTAGGGTTGTGATTGACTTTTAAAAAGAGGTATTCAGCAGGGAAGTGTACCCTAATTCATTGGTTACTGATAATCGTGTCCAGCTCAAGTCACAAGAGATGGAAACCTTTCTGATAGTGGAAATAAACACACTAATTCTGCCCTGTATGATCCATAATGTCAGTTTGGGAGATTCCATTTTGTTCGCAAAGATAATGTAGTAGGTGTACAAACATTTGGACATTAGTGAGCAGAGGTTTTCTGAGAAAAATGGTGGTTCTATAGTTACTCATTCTTCACACAATGAGAAGTCTCATCTGCTTACTGAGAGGGAGAAAACTAGTTACTAAACTGCAGCCAAGGAGGTTCCACAAAATAGGTTGGTAAAGTGGTATAAATTATAACCAGGAAGTAGTGCCTAAAAGAATTGCAAAGGGGTAGGAGCACATGAATGATAGTAAAAGACGTGAGGATGAACATGTTTCTTACCTTCGGTTACGCTCTTTCTGGTAGAGATTCTATCTAGCTGCAAATTTCCTGCGTTTAGAATATTCCCCAGGTGTCAGACTGGATCAGGACATTTTTCAGCAGTACCTCTGTGTGCCCAAGCGTTGTGTCTTGAGGCTCAACACTGACCCTGTTCCGGTCCAGACATGACGTGCAGGCCTAGGTAGGCCCCACTCCCATGCACTGACATCAGTTGCTTTTGAGACTGTCCACGCAACTAGACAGAGAGCCCCATAAGCAAATCAGTAGACAGTTTGTAGATTCCTATACTTGGAATCTAATGGATTGATAGCTAAAGTGTCTACCAGAAAGAGCATTAACTGAAGGTAAATAACTTGTTCTTCTGATAAAGATTTTCAGCTGCAGTTTCCTCACCTTTAGAATAGGTGCCAAAGCAGTACCTATGTGGAGGCAGGTCTGTGAATGGACTTAAACCAGAAAGTCCTACCACACTGAAGGGCCAAAATGCCCTTTTCGGCAAACCCAACTATCCAGACAATAGTGCTTCGTGAACATATAGATGGACGTCCACGTAGCTGCCTGGAATATGTCTGGGACAGGGACACAGCATGCTATCATAGTGGTAGCATTTTTGGCACTGGCAGAATGAGCATGCAGTGCTTCCAGAGACTGCTTTTTATCCAATGCATAGCAGATTTTTATGCAGAGCATGATTCAGTGGGAGATGGTCCTCTTCTGCACTACCTTGCCTTTCTTCGCTCCAGAGAACGCCACAAAGAGCTGATCGTGTACACGGTGGTCTTTGGAGCAATCTTTGTAAATGCTCAGCGTTCTCTTAGTAGCTAAGCAATTAAGTCTTTCCTCCTCCTTAGAGCAGAGAGGCGGAGCATAAAACGCCAGCAGAGTGATGGTTTGGTAGACGTGGAATGTCTTGTCCACTGAACCAGCTTGCCTGAGAAGAAGAAGAAAGTCTATGGGGGATTGACAGAGCGACTGAGGCTCACTCACTCTCTGTGCCGAAGTGATAGCAATAAGAAACATGGCCTTGATAGTAAGCAGCCATAAGAGACCGCTGTAAGGCAGCTTGAACCAAGTGAACATCAGATAAGTCAGGACAGATTAAGGTCAAACTGAGGCATGATAAAACGAGAATAGAAAACACATTGCAGCCCTTTCAAAAATCGCATCACAACTGCTGCTTTAAACAAACAGGGCTGATCAGGCAACAATAAGTAGCCAAGAGGGCTGAAAGATAACTCTTAACCATGCTCAGAGCACAGCCTTTCTGGGCAAGAGACAGAATAAGGGGTCAATCAGGCGAGCGTTGCACCCAGCTTCAAACTTGTCCCAACAACAGGCTTATACAGTTTTTGTCGAGGGATGGCTGGCTGCCAAGATGAAATCAACTACCTCTGGGGGAAGATTGAAGGTGTTCAGTTGACGGTGCTCAGTGTCCAAAAATTAAGGTGGAGACTGCGATAGCCCGGGTGCAGAACTCTGCCCTGTTGATGCAACAGCAGATCCTCCCGGAGGGGCAGCCTGATCAGAGGACATATGCTCAAGACCAGGAGTTCTGGATACCATACTCTCTGGGCCCAATCCAGAATCACTAGGATCACTTGGGCCAGGTTGGTCCTGATCTTCTTGAGAACTTGAGGCAGGAGTGGTAGCTGCAGTAAGACATGTAGCAGTCACAAATTCCACTCAAGGCGGAATATATCTCAGAGCAAGACATGTTGAAAACTCCAATGCGCAAAAGTGCTGACATTGCACATTCTTAGCATTGGTGAACAAATTGAGCCACGGTTCTCCTCATGCACGGAAGAAATCTTGTGCCACCCACAGGTCTCATTTGTTATATACAAATTAAAAACATCACTGAAATATTACATGTTTCCGTAGTGTCGTGGTCGAATGCCTTAGGATTTAAAGCATGGCAATTTAACCAAAGAAAATAATCTGATGCACAGGAAGCCAACAAACGTTGCTAAAGTCCTCATTCGTTACGTAAAAATTATAAATATCACTGAAATATTACATGTTTCTGTAGTGTCATGGCTGAGTGCCCTAGGAATTAAAGCATGGCAATTTGTTCTAAGACTAAGACAATAATCAGATTCACAGAAAGGCAACAAAGAAAAATCATGTTTTAATATGAATACAAGTTTACATGAAATCTTAATTAACAATTTAGACACATTACATATTCAAATTTTCAAATATCTGTACACAAAATTAGACTGGTTATGCTTGCGCAAGGCGCTCTAGGATGCTTCGGTAATCTGAGACAAGCTGCTGGTAGCTCTCTTCCAACTGTTTATGTTGTAGGTTTAGGTCTATTTGGTTCATCTGGTTCGTCAGCTCTTCGGGTTTGAGGCACTTTTTCATCTTGGCCATCTCCCTTTGGTTTTTCTAAAAAAAACAAAAAGTTAGTTTAGTTTTCACTCAAACTTTGATAATCCTGCATTAAAAATACAGTTTTCTTTGTATGTTGTATCACTCAAAACAATAAAAACTTGTTTATCAAAAAAAAAAAAAAATACAGTTTTCTATGCAGTAATTACAAGAGTGTACTCCTATGGGTCACAGATGCTTACAAGCGCTGACAACAGGCCAACATCTAAGGTCAGTTCAGTAGAACAAAAAACTGGTTGGCATTAGCCGAGCAATCGTAGTTGCATGTTTTTACAGGTGCACTTGCAGGCAAGTTTGTGGGCGCGAAGCAATGATTTGACTTAAACCGTGGCAAGGTACGTCCAAAGCTTCGAATTAAAAACTCTGCTCATCATATCTTTGGCCGTAACTAGAAGGCAACATCTCGTCACTACCACTGTGGACCACACAAGGGCTCGGGAAAAGGCGTAAGTTAAAGTGCTATATAAAACTCCGTAAAAAAAAAAATGCTGCTTCCTCCTCCCAATCACAAGTGTTTTCCGATGTCTGTGCACTTTCTACACTTCCTCGCAGCATAAAAGTGTAACTTGCTGACAAGATTTGAAGATTCATATTTAGAACTTTAAGGGGAAAAAACAATCCCAGGTACTATTAGTACACAGACTTTTTTTTTTCCGTCAACAAATGTTAAACTTCCACCATAAGGACACAAAAGTGACCGGACGGTGGCACTTATATTCAGCTAAGTAATGGCAGAAGTCTGCATTCAATTTGTTTCAAAAGGGTAGTTATCCTGAAGGTGACTGGCTTCGTTTCAGTCATTTTTATTGTGGCTTTGGTTTAGTTTAAACTGCCGTGGTGGCTTTGGTTGAATTAGTCTTACTGTATAATTAAGACTTTTCTTTAGTGATTTCTTCATTTTTGCATTTTGTTCATGGCCTGTTCTCTTGAATGGCTTAGTTTAATGAATTATCTTGGAGAATGTCTCATTTGTCTGCTTACTACCCCTCCCCACCCACTGGCGATTTAATGGCAACAGCTGCACGATCGTGCTACAGCTCGGTGTACAGGCTGGTCTGAAGCAAGCCTACCATGTCTCAGGACACTCACTGGGCAGTTAACTAGCAATCTGCGAATGTACCCATGCTTTGCAGTCCTTCACCCATTAAGAGTGGCCACTTGATAGCCGAGTGTGTGCCTGGTTCAAGCTTCTCTACCGATTAGGTACTTCTTGCCTTCTCTCAAACTCCATAGAAAGACATCTGAACACAATTTCACTGGCTTTAAAACCTAGACTTTTCACAGTTGGTCATGAGACTAACTCATACTGCTGGTCACACACTTTTTCGTGGTTCAATAAGTACGAGTTACTTACCTTCGGTAACAATGTATCTGGTAGAGATGTTGTCTAGTTGCAGATTCCTTAACTTGGAATATCCCCAGGCGTCAGACTGGATGCAGAAAAACTTGCAGAAGCTCCTTTGCGTGCCGGGGGACAGCACCACACGACCCTGCCCTGACGTCAGTTTTCTTCGGAGAAACTTTTCCGCGACAACGCGGAGTCACCAATAAAAAAAACTGTGAAAGTATGGGAACAGTGTGCGATGGATGAAAATCCGTGAATAAATAAGGAGGATGGTGCAGACACCATCGTGAAAGACAGAATTAGACACTACCTACATATAGGTGAAAGAGCTGTGAGAAAGAACCTCGCAAGCTAAGCGAAGATCCTTCCGTAGTGTAAGAAGGGAAGAACATCTCAGACAGAAACGGACTGTTAGTACCATGCAGAATAACAGACAAAAATATACTGTCAGTACCATGCAGAACCGTGCCGTCCAGCAACAACGGAGCAGAGAGAGAACAGTCCACCGCAGGAATGAAAAGTCTGGCACTGCCCCTGTAGTAACGGAGGTCTGCAACAGAGGCGAACAGAGCCCCAAAGAAGACTACAGTAGAGGAGCCCAGAACCCTGAGCCAACAGAGAAGGCGGAAGACCGCAGGAGAAGAAGAAAAGGAAGAGGAATCTCCTGGTGAAGGACAATTGAAAAGGCCTTATTTTACAGATAAGAAACCTTTGAGAGGGAGGCAACAGTAGAATTGTGACAGAAACCCCTGAGAGGGAGTCAGTGGTATTATGGCCAGTCTCAAAGGGACGCAACAATGTAAGCACCTACGAGAGAAAAAACCCATGCCAACTGTAACAGGGGGGCCAGCAGAGAACCCGACTTGGCAAGGTCCTCGCAGAACGGGGATGCTGGGTGGGCGTTAAGGAATCTGCGGCTAGACAACGTCTCCACCAGATACATCGTTACCGAAGGTAAGTAACTCGTACATCTGATAGAGACATCTAGCCGCAGATTCATTAACTTAGAATAGATACCACAGCCATACCCCAAACGGGAGGTGGGTCTGTGACAGATCGCGCCAAGCATGGATCCGGCAACAGAGTGACGGATACAGGGGGGAGGCTGTGGTGGAACAGCCCGACAGCAACCAAAAGCATCTCGGAAGAGCAGAAATAACGGGATGGGAGATATCCTAAAAATGCCAGAATGGCGCTACACCACACCCATATTAAAAAGGGGACAGGTAGAATTGTCTGAGCCAGAAAGAAGGACCACTCTCCGCTTAATGGCGCACAATCAGGAGACAGACTCAAGTTCAAAAGAACCAGAAGAGATGCAACCAGAGCCTAACAGACTAGCCCATAGAAGGAAGGCTGAAGGCGCAGGTGCCAAAAGCCCAAAAGCAAGAGCTAGAACCTGAGCAATGCGCTTGGAATAGCTGGCGGAACAAGAAACACGGCAAGTGCACACCTAATCCTAAAAAGGGGAAATAGGTGAAAATAGCATCAATGTTAAACCCGCTGAAGCAGGTAGAAACACGCAGCAGGCAAACGGCCACAGAGACCTAAAAATGGCTTACACAAAAAGCTTAAAAGTGCCCGACCGGGCAGTATGAAGCCAAAGCGAGAAACAACCCACAATATCGACTTGCAGGCAGCAGTCAAGGACCACTGCCATCATAAGAGCTGTCCCACAGGCATAGCCTTAACAAACGGAAAGAGCCTCAGAATCCGAGACCGAACAGTCCAGAAAAGGCACGTATGGTGTGGAACACCAAAAAGGGAGCATTTGTCGAATTGGGAAATCACCCCAGTAAGTGGAAGCAAGGAGGAACTAATGGGCAACTTGCAACCACTCAGAAAAGCTCCCCCACACATCGCAGCCCCGAAAAGAGGTGGCGATGTAGGAAGAGTAATACCAAAGCAACCTGCACATATACATAAATGTATAAACATATAAATATGTAGAGACAGAACAAGCCAGGAGGATGAACATGTCTATACCAGAGCATACCTAGTACAGTAAGGGCAGGTAGGAGCCGTTTTTGAAGAAGAGAGCAAGAAACCTCCCAAGGAGGTGGAACAGGCAACAGGCAGGATGACCAGGACGCAAGAAGATGGCACCAGGGAAAAACCTAGAACGCCGTACAACGGCGATACCCAAGCGATGCATGGAGCCCACAGGATCTCCAGGCCCAGGTGAAATAAGCAAAGCATACCAATACCCCACATGGAGAGTGCATACCCCCAAACAACGGGGAACACCTCTTAGGGCAATAGGCCAAGCCAAAAGAGCGCAGTAATGAACCAAACTCGTGAACATGAGTTCCGAGCCGTATGACATTACCCAGCTAAGCCACCGGCTCAATACCACAGTCAGAGGACCAGACACAGCAATCTGTGGTACACGGACCAACTGGCGGCCCAAAGCAAAACGCATCCTAGGGATGCCAATAAAATGGTAATCACCCTTGACCACAGGAAAAGAAGACGTAAGGCTCACCGCCAATGTAAAACACAGAGCGCAGCTAAAGGATGCGAAATGAAAAAGTACCACCACAGAAGAAAGGCCTACGAAGACCTAAGTGGGAGGACGAAAGCCCGCAATGAGTCGATGAACAGCCGACTCGGCGTGAGCATCAAAAAGCAAAACCCCATCAAAGGGTAAGTCAACCAGTCGCTCTCGGATATTTTCGGGGAAGACACTATCGTGTAACGAAGCGTGACGCCTTAAGGCAACAGAGCATGCCATAGCACGTCCCAAAGAATCCGCAGTATCTAAAGCTGAGCGGATTGTGAATTCGGTAAGGTCGCGGCCATCCCGGAGGAGGCGGAGATCAACCCGAGCACCTTCAGAGGTGGCCGAAAGCAAATACTAAGTAGCCAGTGCTAAAATACACATTGTATTCAAGGATCGTAGGGTCATACTAGTGGAGGCAAAGACTTTCCTGCCCCATGACTCTAGCCATCGGGACTCCCGAGAGGGAGGAAGCCTTAGAGGAGGCAGGGAGGGGAAAGCAGTCTGCAACACAAACCCTTGCACATCAGGGTGTACAAAAAGACAAACAGGATCATGCGGAGCTGGACGGAGGCGGTGCAAAACTGAACAAGCCACCGGATCACCTGAAGCTGGTCGGACCCAGGTACCTAAAAGGGTATCATAGGGGGAAGCCTCAAAGGGTAGAAGCGGCTCCACAGTCCCGGACACCCGATGAAGGACCTCAAGCAAGGGGTCGACAGATAAGGGGGCAGAAGGGGGTTGCATGCTCAAAATGCGGGTGGCCAATGAGACCACCCTCAAAAAAGCCTCACCGGCCTCTGTAGCCCTCCGTGGAGGAGACAACAACTCATCAGTGGGGGAGGGTTGTAAACTGACCCTCCCCAGACAGTGAGGGTGCGACCAATGTTCCACAGAAGGGAGTCCCATTGAAGAATGAGGATCCTGACGTTGCTCTCCTGGGGAGGTGAAGAGCCTGCTGGATCTGGGAGCTCCCGAGGAAGCTCAACAAATTCCAAGGGGGGCACAGGCAACAGTACGTCCGGTGATGGTGGGCTAGAAGATGGCACCAAACTCCCTCCCGAGGCCTCTGCGAAGAGTCCAAAATTCTGCGCTGATACGGCGCCGAAGCGACGCAAGTGGGCGCCAATCCAGCGTCATTAGACGCCGACTCGGCTACGTCCGGCATAGACTCTCCACCATCCGGCGCCGAGACTATGATAAGTTCCCCTTCCGAGGAAGGAGCAGACGCCGGAGCCGGCGAGGTAGGCTTTTGGCCCCGGCCCTGCGCCAAATCCACCTTTTCCATGCTAGGCTCTGACTCCGGGGAAAGGAGCAGGGGCGGAGCCGAGAAGGCGAGCCTCCGACGCCGGTACGACACCGACCCCGGCTCTGGACAGGCAGCCGCCTGCCCGGCCCGGGGCATATGAACAGGCTCTGACTCCAGAGAAAGCAATGGAGGTGGAGCTGGGGAGGCGAGCCGGCTCCGGACAGGCGACCGTCTGACCGGGAGCCTGGGGTGTGCTCAGAGCAGGGCTATGAGCACCGGCAACCACCTGCGGCGCCGCAGGAAACCCAGCGGGGCTATGCGGCGCAGCGGAGACGCTGTGGGTCGTAGAGGGGGACCCCGGCAGGCCACGCTCTAACAACTCCACGTGGACCGCAGAGGGGGACCCAATTGGGCCGCGCCCTAACGGTACCACACATCCGACGTCCTTGGCGGGTAGAGGCTCAATTGGCGCCAAGGGCAAACCCATCGGCAAATACGTCGGAGAGCCCACAAGAAGCTGAGGCCCTGAGGATGCCCCAGGGACGGGAGAGGGCCCAAGGGAGGCCTGCAAAGCTGCAGCATATGCCTCCATTTGGGCCAGAGTTGCCTTCAATTACAGATCCCCCCAGCAGAACATTGTCCAGCACGGAACATGCAGCTTACCATATTGTGCATTGTGCCATATTTATTTGCTATTCCCAATACTTCAACAGTCACTGCCGTAGTCAGTGAGGCCCAGAAAGTGCCAGGGTTTACACAGAGTTGGAAGAAACTAATTGGAACTAAGCAATCTGGACAATCTTCTGCCTGTCTCCCCGCTCTCTGCTGCAGTAAAGGTGCTTCAGGATATGGTGTCCATCCAACATGGGAAGTTATGCACCAAATCTGGGCTGGCAGAAAACCTCTTCAGTATCGTGTACGATGTTGAGCGTTTCATGTTCTCCCGTTCACTGTGACATTTGAGACAGTCGGACACACTAAGTAGCCAATACACTTGCAGGTATTTGGACCATACTTAAATGGTTTGACTCCTTTGGAACAATTGCGCCAAGGCAGTATGCTTCCCTTTTATACTCTTCTGAGCTTTGTTCAGTGACCTGTGGTGTGCCGGAGGGCTCTCTAAGTCACTAAGTTTGTTTCATGGCAAACCTCATCAGATCTCCAGGCAGCTATTCGTACATGTACACCAACACAAAGCTACTTCTCCACGTAGCTGGGTGTTGCTGCTAGATTACAGGCATACATGTTGGTAGTTAGGCATGAAGTGAACAGTCACTGTCCGAGTATCCTAATAGCGTATGGTAGTATAGTGGCTGTTATTTATGGTAACAGGAATTGTGTGATCAGTATTTCTGGCCACGGGAACCTAACCTAGTCCCAGACTAGAAAAATCATGAACTGTAGAAATGGTTTTCAACATTCTTGTTGGTTCTATATGTTTAAGTTGTCTCCTCAGCACACTTTCTCCAGCTTAAGCAACAGAAAACAATCAGCAAATTAGCCAGCGTCAAATCATCTTTTGGGTGTATAAACATGTTGTAAATGGCTATGCCAAAACAGTCAAAACAAAACAGACCGCCTTTAACTGCACATCTGTGTGAACCTTCAGCATGCTAGACACTGCCATTTCTGGCATGTCTCCAGCACAACTACTTCAATTTACATATAATGACTGGTTTGCAGACCAACAATTGTGGTTAGGTCTATCCACATCGACTAACGGTACCAAAATTGATCTGCAACCTTTTCCTACTCGGAAGACCAGCAGATTTCCATTAACTACCCTTGGAACAGAATACCAAGCGGTTTGTAGAGAAGTGAATCCCAGCACAATCTTAAGTCAGGTTTTAAGATGCTAAGAAAAGATATCCCCACTGCTTATCCCCCAAAAATAAAATAAAATGCAACATAACATTTAAGAGAAGCCAACAGGTCAAAATGGTCATGCGTCAGGTTTGCTAGAATCTGATTAAGGTCTCAACAGAACACTGGGCATCTAATTGGAAGAAACCGGAGTATCAGGCTCATAAAAGTTGATGGCATGCTAAATTTGTAAGTACCTAGGCCTTGACTAATAAGATTATATTACCTCTAGGTGGGTTTTGAAGATGCCCATCTGATTCAGCTACAAGAAGTGATAAAGTAATGACATTCAGCAAGAAAGTAAATGGACTGTACTTCTGTTTGGGCAGAATGGCAGAACCTCTGCAATTTTTGCCTAGTGTACAACCTCCTTACGGCTGCCAGGATATCCAGGTTTTCTGTAGATAGGCCAATGTGATCAAAAACTTTTCAGGAACAATACAGATGAGCAATGGTAGAGCAGGATGTAGAACGCTTCCCCATTCCATTGGAAGGCCTCTCCTGTGGGGGAGACATATGTGTTCCTCCTGAAGTAGAAGAACTAGGTCCTAGAAAAAAACTTGGCAAGATAAAGTTATCTCAGACTATGAACATGCTGAGTTACCAAGGATCTTCTGTAGGACCTTCAGGAGTCGCAGGAAAGGCACACAGAAACCTTACTTTCCAGTCCAAAATAAGGCTGTCCCTGAGGAATTCCAGACCTCCTGCCTAGCCATCAAGCAAACTGGTCCTATTTGGAATTCAGATGCAATAAGATCACCTGGCAGGAGTAAGAAACAATGAGGGTTGGAGCCTGTAGACAATCAGTGGTGACTACACTTTGAAAAAGAGTGAATACAGCCTCAAACAGAGGTCTGAGCTAGGAATGAAGTACTACACAGAAGCAAAACCTGTGATTAAGTCAGAAAAGAGCTAGAACGGGTTCTGCTGTTTTTGATCCAGCTATCAGTTAGGTTTCCAATGGAGTCTACATTCCCTTTGAGGTGAAGTGCCAAGGGAGAATTTAGAACTGAGTGCTGACGAGTTCGCTGCTACTGAGAGACTGCGGAGAGCAATGAAACTTATTACTGTAGGAATAACTACTACAGGAATTGCCCACAGGAGAAGCTAGGCTCTATTCCCCAGTGCAAGTCTTCAGTGTCATTGCAACAAAGTGAAACCAAGTCCTCTGATCTATGCACAGGGTGGGAGATTTGCAACAAGTGCCCACAATTAAAAACATGCTAAGTGACTTAGTAAGTTGATGGAGTGGGACACCTACGCACAGAATGCAGGTTTGTATTCTTCAGAGCTGAAGGGGTTTAACATTTTTTTTAAACAAGGGTCATTCAGCTCCCTGGAAGCTTGGTGCCATTTTCTAGGTCCTTAATCAGATATAGTTGAAGCAGACTTTTTGGTACCAGGGGAAACCTGTCACATGACCTGAATCCTTCACCTTTGAGTTTATTTGAAGTGCTTGTTTAGGGTAAGTGAATGTAACCTTGACATTAGAAGGAAAGGGTCACTGATGCATGCAAGCAAAGGTTCAATTTATTATCTTTTCAAGAAGTTTCACCTCACACAAACCCTCCTCTTAAAAAATTACTAGCTTTAAAAGGTGCAAAAGCATCCTTAAAACAGCCTACAAGTCTGGAACATACAACACCCCAGGTAAATACATTGAATTAACTCCCACTTAATCGCAGGAACAATCCTATGCATCTTGCATAACTACATGAGGGGCAGAACAAAGTATTACTATAGAAATGGGGTCCAGGCGCAGGGGCATTAGGTTGGTGGGGCTTGCGTGCTAGGAGCACACCCCTCTGCCTGTTGCTTGTTGGCTTGTTTGACAGTTCGCTCCCAGCCAAGCCGGCTATGCTGAGACTTGGGCTATTGGGAGCCATCAGCCTTCAGGTTACAGCACTAGCGTTTATGCCTCCTACTGCTGGCCATAAATATTCCCAGTCTGCAACCCTACAGTCTCAACTCAGCTCACTTCCACTCCTTGCTGCAGCTGCAAAGGCCTTGTTAGGCCCATCAGGCCCATTAGCAGCTACTCTTCGAGTGTGTACACGCCAAATCTGCAAATCCCAGCAGAAGCTTTGGGTGGGGGTTTCTAGCCTGCTCGTGCCACTCCCCTGGAACCATTGTACACAAAGTTCCAGGGAAGGTGAGGTGGCGCTCACTGAAGAGACTCATTGCAATACATTCTACAGCAGAGCACCGTGCACAGCAGAAATCGCATTAGGTGTGTGACAAGGGCTAAAGCAGGGGCTAAAAAGCTAAGGATGAACGTGGAAGGCAAATAGGACGCAGAAATATTAATGGAGGATGAATTCGGCCGGGGAGTCTCCCCAGGTGGCCTTAACATAAGCCTGATTATAGGCACTGTGGCCAGATTGTAAAAGATGAATCATATGCCAGTATTATAGAGTGCACTATGTGAGGTGCAGCCACGTGTACAGGAGAAAAGAAGCCAGGTCCAGACCCCCTCACAAATCAAGCACAAGCAATTATTGGTCAACACCATAAATTATTTTGGGTCCCTTTCAGAGTATATTTGCTGGTATTTCTCCTGTTGCTGTAACGTTCCCCCACTGGTACAACAGCAGCCTCGACAGTTATCTGGTCTACCTGGCTTGAACCCTGTATCTACGCAGCCTAAACTGATGGTTTCCAACAGCGCAGTCCGGAAATTAACAGACCAGAATTTAATAACAGCAGCTCCGAAGCTCCCTCAAGTAGCCGATGTTTAACTGGATACAACAAGGCGTACGGGAAGGCATACGCCAGTTGAGGAGCAGGGCGCAATAGCAACTGATCGCCAAAACTTAAATAGCCACTCCTTGTGGCCAGAAGTGCGCCAGACCCCAGCGCTCTCCCCCTCACCTCCCAAGGATTTTACTAGGTCTCAAGTAGTCCATTGAACTGGTCAACTAATAACTGAAAAGGTCCAGGGCTGATGCAGCCTGACCCCTGAAAGGTGCAAATACAGTCCCAGGCTTAATCCGGATCCTGGATCCTTAATAGATTCCGGAGCATCATTGGATTAATTTCCCACAGACTATGAGGACCTGATCAATATGAGATGTAATAACAAAGCAGATGTACAGCCAAAAGGGGGGTCATCAGACAAATAGCCATGTGGGAAAATACCTACTTGTGGATTCCAACCTTACCAGCGAAGGGCGATCGAAGAAATATGGACACCACCTGCCCAACCTATTCTAAGTTTCATGAAAGCCATGTGCAGGATACTAGCTTCAATAGCTATTGCACTGACCTCAAAGTCATTGAAAACGGACAATCAAATCCAGGTACTAATGGTAACCCTAAGCACTGTGAACGCAAAACCAGAATTGACCAAAGAATGGCTGGAATTGAGGGAGCTGTGAAGAGTAAACTCGCATAGCCAGCTATGCCAGGGGAGGTGTTTCCCTGTTCTTCCATACTGAATAAGGTGCAAGAGATTCCACAAACCTTAGCCTCAATCATGGAGGACTGCAAGTCTTAGCTCTCAAGAAAGGCAAGGGAGATGCCCACAAGCGAGCTAGTGGGCCAGTCTCTCCCAAAGAATGACAACGGTAATAATGGATGCAAATGGAACTATGAAAAGACAATGTTGAGAACAGTTATAAGGAATGCCCCTAGGGCACACAAATCCTAAAACAGGCGGATTAGGAGATTCCTATCTTCAATAAGACCAAGCAAAAAAATTCAACAGACTGAAAGAAATGGGAAAAAAGGCACTGAAAGGCATGTGGGAAGGTCACTAGTTCCCCTGGGCCCCCGGAAACTTCCTCACTGGTACGCCAGCCCCCGAAGCCCCCTGAACAATCTTCAAGTGCACAAAATCCTACATTGATCTCTTCTTCTAAGGCTCTGGAGGGGAAAGAGGTCAACATACTCAAAACCCCACTAAACAGTGAGCAGATTCCGCAGCCTAGTAATCTATCCCTTCGGTACTTGCCCTCTACCTACTCCAGCCTCTTATGTGACAAACCGTGAAAGCTACACACAGCAATAGATTCCCCACTGGCCAGTGACCTAATCAGGCAACTAACCCAAAAGAGTAATGAAGGCAAGAGAGCTCTGCTCAGTAGTTGCACTGATGATAAAGCTGTATGCACCAAGGTGCCACAAGGTTGGACGTCACTAAAAGCAAGCTTGGATTCTATCCCCCAGGTGTGTCACTACCAGCTTACTAAGGCAGCCCCACAAGGGCTCCCGGTGAGAGCCCTGGGTGCAATACTGCTGGAACACGCTCCCAGGGAAGGGCCAGACCAGCCTTTTCCAATGATGGCAACAGGAGCTGCAAGAAGCGGGCCCATCAATAGAGTGGTGGCACAGGATGATGTGCAATCAACTAACATCACTGGATGACCAGAGGCGAGGGAGTCATGTTAGTGCAGGAAAGTGATACTCTGGCCTCTGTCGCCATGCCAAATCTCAATTTCAACTTAGCGCACCCAAAAACAATTCATATACGATACCAAAATCTATCAAAGATACAAAAGGCCGAAGAGGAAGAAGATCTAGGCCTCCTCCTTCACACTGTCCCTACCAGTTCCATGGACTCAGGTGACCACTGCTTCAAGCTCCTAACAATAACATTTCAAATTGTACTAAGGATGCTATGTAAGCAGATGCTGTGTAACATGTTGGGTCAGGGTCTGGCTCGCCCACCATTTGGGCCTTAAATATTGCAACCCTATAGACAGTTCAGCTGCCCTACCCAGATGAATGAAAGTCCTAGAGGTAGTTTCGCTTTAGTCTTCACCCCAATGTATCACTCAAGAGGGAATCATGCAAGGATAAACATGTGCAATATTCTCAAACTGGCCAACGCATTACCAGGTTAAGCCCAAATAACTTCTAATGATCTGCTAGGCATAAGATTAATCCTGTGAGGGGTCTGGCTGGGGAGGTAGCAGATGCTAACACTCTGCAGTATTTATGCTGCAGCAGACATATAATCAAGCATGTGAAAGATTTGGAAACCTGGGGTGTAATAGTTTAGAAGCCGTCTGTTCAGCCATACCCTCCCATGTTTTAGGAGAGCCCTGAAAGGGATCATAACCCACATTTTGAAGAGAAGGTAGATTTCTATCCAATTCTAAACAGAGCATGTGGCCCCCTCCTAGCCTTTCCCACTGAAAACAGATCTTAGGAAACTAAGGTTCCATGTAGCAACAAACCAAGCCATAGCAGGGAATTCACAATTCCAACCAGGTGGGCAGCCCAAAGTCACCCCGAATCCCACCTACTTGCAACCCTATCTCGGTCACTGGCACGGTTGGGCAAACATGCAGTTATTTATAGGGAATACAGTGATCCCTTAAACCAGCTGTCCATCAGATGCAGATAACAAGCTGGAACATTGCGGGTCTACGCAAGGAGCTGCAAGATAAGGATTGGGTAGCATACATGAAGCTAAAGGATGTCTGCTGCCTGCAAGAAAACGGAGCATAGGAGAAAATAGACTTAGGGGGGTTAATTTTTTTCAAGATAATTGTCTCAAGTCAAACAAGGGAACGGAGCAAAGGATGGCTTTCATATGTGTTAAAGCCTCCTGTACTCTTAATACTACAGTATCATTCTTTTGAATAAACAATAACATCCAACACTAAGTTTGAAAAAGGAAATGGAGTGATTGATCTTATCAATATCTATTTACCACAATGTGGGAAGGATGAAACCTCAATGTTCCTAAAATCCTTGGAAAGATACATTGCTTTCTACTATAAGGCAAGAAAGCGCCACCACTCACTCATTTCTTAATAATCAGGGGAGAAAGATAACACTATGTGGAGACTTGAACACCAGTCTTCACCCAGTCCTGAAGGACCAAGAAGTAATGGAGGAGTACTGAGCCTAAGGGCTTCCACATCTCCCATGCAAGGGCTATAGTACATCAAAAAAGGCAGATCAAATAAGTAATACCATCCTAAATATGGGCTTGAGACCTCTGAATGGCCGGACCACTTCTGATAATCCATCGAGACTAACTTTTTGCGTGGGGAAAGTGCCAGCGCTATTGATTACGTCAAGATTAATCTGGAAACTTCGAACTTGGTAACATATGTATGCAGAAGAAAGATTAGCGACTGATAACGATCCACTTGACCTTGTGGTCAATTTTGCAGTCTCAACTTAAGAACAGTTGAGACAATTTGTATATACCTGTAGACTCACCCTGAATGGTAACAGGAAAGAACTTTCCAGAGTCCCTATTAAATGAGAAATAGTGGACTTCTCAAAGAACCTGCAGTGGAATGCTATCTACACTGTGCTGAGTGTGGAGGCCAAGGATTCTGGCTCCGCGATCAAATCATTCAAGTCAGTGCTTACAGCCACCACTCCAGTATTATTAGTTCAAAAAGAAAGCGGGGATATGACAGTGCAAGGCTCCTACCTTGATTGGTATGATAAGGAATGCACTGAAAAGAAGGAGGAGCTCTCAAAAAAAGAAGGACCACCCCGAGGAGGTGGGGGTTGGGGGTGGTGAGACTCAGCTGCTGGACGCCTGAAGGGCCTACAAACTTCTTATACCATACAAAAAGAGAAACCCGAGTGCCAAGGCACGGAGGGCTCTGCAAGATGCAATCGATCTAAAAGATACAAACAACTTCTGGGAAATCATAGGATGGAGCTGCACAGGTCAAGGCAAGAAGTTAGAGGCCAACATAAGCCCTGTAAGATGGGTAAATCACTTCGCCTCACTATATCAAGCAGCTACGGAGCTTGATTTGCGAAGTATAAACATGGATCCGCAGAGAGCCATAGAGAACCAAGTTACATCCATAGCCTTCCTGTGCAATCACCACCACGAGGACAAGGCATTTAGCAAAGAGGAAATAGCCCAGGCTAAATAAAATCAACAACTGGTAAAAGCCTCAGACAAGGTGCCAGTAGATGTGTTAAAAAAGAATCTGGACTTGTGGCTGCGAGTGAGTAACATTTTTATTGTATAGTTAATTAGAACCATAGCAATTAAGCATAAAATGATCAATCAACAACGATAATCTAAATTTTTAAACACTTAATTAACACTAAAATAAACGATATTCCATTATTCAGGTAGTCAGCAATATACCTTACTAAAGTGCCACATGCCTCGGTCTGCCCCAATCTAAAATCACAGTTTCCTTTATAAAAGTAAAAGAATCTCATGTCCACTAAAATTTGTGTTCAATATAAATATTCATAATAAAAAGTCAGCGATACTTGTGGCTGTGTCCCTTAACAGCAGCCTTTATTGACATCTTAGCGAAATGTGTGGTTTCAGAATCTTGGAAGTCCTCCATAATAGTCCTTATACATAATAGAGGTTAGAGGGATAATCCTACTATTGCCTAATCTCACTGCTGGACGGTGTAGGTAAAATCTTTTGTAAAATGCAGCTTTCTCGCCTGGAATATTGGACGAAGGATAACTGTACATTGTTTCACCTTCAAGCTGGCTTTCGCAAGGTACAGAGTACAATGGATCAAGTCCTGCGACAAGACAGGATTTGTTTGAAATATGAGACTCTTCGAAATTCACCTATTTTCCTGGCCTTTATAGACCTAACAAGAGGTTTTGATAGCGTGGACCGGACAATATTTTGGCGCACTTTGGAGAACAAGCTGTCCTCAAATATCTATTAAAATTGCTAATTATTCTCCTTACTGACGACATAGCAGTTGTAAAATATGGTCCCAAAAGCAAATGCATGGCCAGGTTTGGTAGATCTACTGGGGTCAGGCAGGCATGCGTGATAGCACCAGCTTCATCTCCAGCTCAAAGATACCCTTAGGGGTGACAGTGCTGCGCTTTACAAGTACTGATTGATTTAACATTTACAACAACAACATAGGGAAGTGGCTTGCAATCTTGCCTTGGATGTACCCAAGCTGGGGAAGGACCAAATCTCGATCCTCATGTTCGCCGATGATGCGGTCATCCTAGCACTGAAGGCTACTGGAAGGATCTGAACTTTACTGTAAACTCACAAAACTATTAACACAGAAAACTAAGTTCATGGGAATGAAATCGAAGGCCAAGCTAAGATCGACCTTTAGGATCTATGCAAATCCGATAGAGCGGGTTAAAACTTTTAATTTATTGATCATTTTTTTTACAATCTTTGGTGGCAAACTTATCATTGTGTCTACTGGATACCCAAGATCTGTTAAACAAATTGACGGACGTTGAATGGAGAGTTGACGGACGTTGAATGGAGAGAGGCTATCTCCTTTGCAACGTTGGAGGTCAAATATCTATACACCTGTATACCCAAAGACAATGGCATCACTACTGTATGCCACATTCTGGGAACAGAAAAGCCACACTTATGGAATACACTGAGACGCATGGTATAGGAAAATAACATCTTGCTCCATAATCAACAGTGGCATAAACAGATATTGGGGGTGGCGATGGGAGAAAAATGTCTGTCGTATGCCAAACTTTACATGGGTTATTTTGAAAAGTTCCACCTTTGGAGAATGTGTGTACCTGCCCTGACTGCCAACATATTGTTTTGGGGCAGGTACATAGGCGATATTGTTATGATCTGGACAGGCTCAGAGACCATGTTCAATGACCTAGTGGTTTATTTGAACAATAACGATTCCAACTTGAGATTCACCTAACATAACAGTATATTTTCTGCAGAATTCCTAGATGTGACGATTTACACACACATCTCTCGAATTGCCTCTTGTCTGTACAGAAAAACGTCATGCAATGTTGTTTTAAACGCTGCCAGTAAGCATCCCAGACACCAGATTCAGGCCATTCTGTTTGGGGAAATGGTCCGCCTTCGGCGGAACTGTAGCGAGGAGAATGAATTAAACTTGGAACTCAAACAAATGGAGACAAGATTTATCATCTTTGTGAACCCCATGTAATAAGAATAAACGTAAACACCTTCTAGCACGCATCACTCCATACACTAGAAATAGTAATGAGATCTATAACATCATGCGCAAACACTGGCATATCTCGACTCTAGACTTAAAGTTAGAAAGCACCAAGCATAAAATTGTTTTGAAAAAAGGCACCATTATCCGCAACAGAATATGCCAAAGTTTCTTACCACCTGAACCCCTGGGCTGCCGCCATCACATGGCTACTGCCTAAACCAAAAGGATTTTTCAAATGCAGCAAGTGTAACATCCATCCATTGAGTTTGGACAAAACTAGCACATTTCAATTTAACAATAGTGCATGCTTCTCTATTCACGATTTTAGCAACTGTGGAAGTAAATTTGTGAATTAGGTTATTATTGGTCACTGTTCCCCAATATATGTGGGTAGCACAATTAGATGCTTTAGGGAAATAATATCGGAACACATACGTGCCATTCGGAATAGGGATAGCAGATAGCCTCTAGCAATACATTACAACTTAATGCATGCAGATAAAGATGACATTAGGATCACGTGTCATGTGCTGGAACTGGGGAAGATGCTCCAACACAGTGGCAACGAAGTAGCCCTGCTAAATTAACAAGAAGCAAAGTGGCTTATCAGGCTACGTGCTGTTGACTGAGGTCTCAATGTCGATAGGGAACTACATAATTTTCTGTTTGCCAATTGAACTCTACTTGTTTGTACCACTAGGTCTTCTTAGTGGGAACAAGCTTTGCAGCTTCGGATGGTGTCTTTCCACATGCCGAACCAGTTACACAGATTATACAATATATGTACACTGTGTCCTTATTTCATGCTATTGTGCCTCTGACAACATCGCACTTTCCTTAATTTGAATGTACTTACTTTGGTCTCTGCTATTCCTCGGTCACTCTGGATCTCGCCTCATTATGGCAGTGTTACATCTTCCTCTTTACTCAATTGCATCCTTTAGATCCTATCATGAGTGCACCTATTCCAATTATGAATGATTATTTACTAAGGCCAAAATCCTGATGTTGGAATTTTACATCTTTTCCTTCTCTAATTGCATCTTGAAAGTGTATAGTTTTGACACTGGTGAGATATGCCCTATGTTTCGGTGTGTGTGGGTGTACTTGTTCTTATTATGAATGGTCACCCACTTGTGCTACCAATTATTGTTTCTGTTATAGATTCTTGGTGAGTAGTTCCGAAGACGAGTCAGTTTTATGTGTCTATGATCTAATGTTCATTACTTCAGGATACTGATAACTATACTGTTCAAACTATTGCCGTTTGAGAGATTACACATCTTCTAGAGTGGCTTGGACACAACTATGCAAATTTTGCAAATAAATCTAGTTGCATACCATTGGCTTTCATTGTTGAACAAGTTACTTACCTTCAGTAACAATGTATCTGTAAGAGACATAGGTTAGTTGTAGATTCCTTACCTTAGACTTTCCCCCAGGGTCAGTCGGGATCCAGGGATTTTTCTTTAGCAGTACCCCTGCACGTCGGTAGGTGGCGTCTGTCGACTGCGTCGTGGTCGCTGGTATGACATTGCGGTGCCTACTTAGACACTGCTCCTGTGCGCGGACGTCAGTTCTGACACTACTTTCCACGCCAGAAGCACAGAGCCATGAAAGACACTGACCACTGGCGTGCCACAACTAGGGTCCTGTAAGGGAGTCCTTATCCCTATAAGTCAGTTTGCAGAGTGGGGAGGATGGGTGGGGCTGTGAGGAATTTACAACTAACCTATGTCTCTTACAGAAACATCGTTACCGAAGGTAAGTAACTTGTTCATATGAAAGACAGTTGTAGATTCCTTACCTTAGAATAGATACCCCAGCAATACCATCCCCTAAGGAGGGTCTGCGAACCAAGTTCAGACTAGAGAGGACTGAACGGGCTAAATAGCCGTTCCTCAGGACTTGGCTGTCCAGGCAGCAATGACAGGTAAATGTGTGCAGAGATGAGGTAAATGTGTGCAGAGATGCCCACGTTGCTGCATGGCAGATATCAAGCAGTGGGACTCAACGTGCCAATGCAGTGGTTGCTGCCATAGCCCTAGTGGAATGAGCACGCAGCCCCACAGGTGGATCCATCTTTGCTAAAGCATAGCAGCTCTTTATGCAAAGGACAACCCATCGAGAGATGGTACGTTTTTGAACAGCCCAACCTTTCTTGGGACCAACATGTCCAATAAAAAATTGATCGTCCACCCGGAAATCTTTGAGGCGGTCAAGGTAGAACAACAACACACGTTTAGGGTCCAGATGGTGGAGTCTCTCCTTCTTGGAAGGGTGCAGAGGTGGGAAAAAGGTGGGCAAGGCGACACTGTCCTACATGAAATGGTGTAACCACTTTAGGGAGGAGAAACGCCTTGTTCTAAACATCACTTTGTCTGATGCACAGAGAAGAAAGGGGGCTTGGAAGACAAAGCTTGAAACCCACTCACACTGCGAGCAGAGGTGATGGCCACAAGGAAGGCAGTTTTCAGAGTAAGGAGCCTGAGAGGACAGTTATGGAGGGGCTCATAGGGAGCACACATAAGAGAGATCAGCACAAGATTCAAGTCCCACTGGGGTATTATCTAAGGAGATGGCGGAAATAGATGAGTAATGCCCTTAAAGAATCTAATTACAATAGGGGACTTAAATAAGGATGGCTGATCTGGCAGTCAAAGAAAGGCAGAGATAGCAGCAAGATAGCCTTCGGGAGTGCCCAGAGGAGAGCCCTGCTGCGCCAAAGAAAGTATGAACAAGAGGACCTCTGAAAGAGGGGCAAAATGGGGATCCACAGCCTTTGCTGTGCACCAAGTCACAAACTTCTTTCATCTACAGGCGATATACCGATTTAGTGGAGGGGCGCCTGGCTGCCAAGGTGACAATACAGACTTCGGGCAGAAGGTCGAAAGCTGTCAACTGTCGCCGCTCAAACTCCACGCAAGGAGATGAAGACTGGACAAGTTCGGGTGAAGAACCACGCCCTGCTGCTGCAACAAAATAGCCTCCCGAAGGGGCAATCTGATCGGAGGATCGATGGCCATGCTCAGGAGCTCGGGGTACCAGACTCTTCATACCCAGTTCGGAGCCACAAGAATAACTTGGGCCCGCTCACAGTTGATCTTATTGAGCACTCGGGCAGAAGTGGTACAGGAGGAAAGGCGTACAGGAGGCCACAGTTCTACTCGCAACGAAAAGCGTCGCCGAGCAAGTGCCACCTTGAAAACTCCAACGTGCAATACTGCTGACATTGCACGTTCTCTTTGGTGGCAAACAGATCTACCCAAGGCTCTACCCACCGCTGAAAGAGACCATGCACCACCTCTGAATGAAGACGCCATTCGTGATCGACCAAGCACTGAAGGCTGAGTTTGTCTGCCCTGGCATTTAGAGAAACTGCCAGGTGTTGAACCACCAGTGTCATGCCCTGATGTACCAAACATGTCCAGAGGCGAAGAGCCTCCTGACAGAGGGCCCATGACCCCACCCTGCCCTGTTTGTTGCAGTACCGCATGTCAGTGGTGTTGTCTGTGAACACCTGCACCACTTTATTTTTGAAAGAGGGAAGGAATGCCTTCAGTGCCAGTGTGATCACCCGGAGCTCCAGCAGGTTGATGTGGAGCCCGGACTCCGCCGGAGACCAGACGCCTTTGATCTCCGCTGCCCCATCCCAGGAGTGACGCATTTGTCACTACTGTTAGATCTGGTTGGGGAAGGAAGACGGATCTGCCTCTGAACCAGGCCTGGTTTGTTAGCCACCACTGCAGTTGTCATGCAGTTCCCTCAGATCTGAACACAGTTGGAAAGATTCCCCTGATGCTGCGCCCATTGGAACATCTGGTCCCACTGCAGAGCCTGCATAAGCCATCTGGCATGATCCACCAGGAGGATGCAGGAGGCCCAGCAGCCTCAGAGTCATTCTCACTGAAATCCAGGATAGAGGCTTAAACATAGTTATAACCGCTGCTCGGAAGGATAGACCCGAAACTGCAATGTGTCCAGAACAGCTCTGATGAAAGAGAGGGTCTGAGAGGGAGTCAGGTGTGACTTTGGCACATTGATAGTGAACCCCAGTGAATGCAGGAGGTCCGCCGTAGTCTGGAGGTGGCAGATGACAGCCTGGGGCGAGCCCACCTTCAACAGCTAGTCGTCGAGATAGGGGAAGACTGGAATCCCTGATCTGCGCAGATGAGCTGCAACCTCCGCCATCACCTTTGTGAACACCAGAGGGGCACTGGTAAGGCCAAAGGGGAGCAGGGTGAACTGAAAGTGCTCATGGCCTGCCATGAACCATAGATGGCATCTGTGGGCTGGCAGGACAGAAATATGGAAATGAGTGTCCTGCAAGTCCAAAGCCACCATCCAGTCTCCAGGATCGAGGGCAAACAAGACCTGAGCTAACGTGAGAATTTTGAACATCTCTTTCCGGAGGAATCGGTTGAGGGCCCGGAGGTCTAAATTAGGATGCAGGCCTTTGTCCTTCTTGGGCACCAGAAAGTAGCAGGAGTAGCAACCACAAGCTACTTCTGGCACAGGGACCCACTCTATAGCTCCCTTGGTCAAAAAAGCTGAGACTTGCTGGCGGCAAAGTGCCAAATGATCCTCCGACATGCTATCGAAAGATGGTGGCATGGAGGGAGGGGTAGTCTAGAAAGCGTGGGAGTAGCCCCTTCGGACAATTTGAAAAACCCACCTGTCCAACGTGATCGATTGCCAGTGGCGAATCCTGCTCCACCTCGCCGTTGATGGGCCTGAAACATCAGACTAGTAAGGCTTGGAGGGTGGACTGGCCTGCCCACTGGCTCCCAGACCTGTGAGGTCGCTGGGTTCCACATCTGCAGCCATGCAGAGACTGGGCAGCTTGAATGAACCGGTGACTCGACTGGGCACCCCTTCCATAGCTACGAAAAAGACAAAAAGCAGACTGGAGTGGGCCAGAAGGTGCAGTGAGGCTCAAAGACCTGGCCATAGCCCTAGAATTTTTGAAGCGCTCCAGCGGCAAGCCTGCTTGTCGCCCAAAAAAAGATGGCCATCAAAAGGGCAAGTTTATCAAGGTTGACTAGACATCCCTCAAAAAGCCAGATGTCCTCAACCAGGCGTAGGGCCTAAGGGCTACCGATGTGGCAAATGCTCTGCCTAGTGAGTCGGTGCTATCCAGTCCACATTTGATGACGAATTTGGGTGCGTCGCTCCCATCTGCCACTGCCTGGGAGAGAACGGCTGGGGCCTCCTCCGGGCACTGAGGCAGCACTTGCGCAACAGTATCCCAGATAGTATGGGAGTAGTGGCCCAAGAGGCAAGCAGTATTCACTGACTGCAGTGCCAAGCTGGAGGAAGAGAACATACGCTTCCCAAGATGGTCCAGCTTCCTGGATTCACTATCTGGGGGAGCAGAAGGGAATGCACATTTCAAAGAAGAGGCTTGGACCACCCAGCTTTCAGGGGGAAGGGTGTTGGGCTCAGGAACACTGGGTCATCCAGGGCCGGGCAATTGTCATCTCCACAGGAGCCACTGTGCTGGGCTTGGACCAGGTGCCCAGGAGGACGTCAGTGTGGACCACATTGAACGGCAATAGAGGTTCAGAGGAGGAAGCGGCAGGCTGAAGCAACTCTGTCAGGAGGTTAGTCCCGATTGTCACTGAAGGGATCTCAAGGCCCAAGACCTCGGCTGCCCTTTGCACCACCACAGCCTAGGATGCTCCCTCCTCCGTATCCACGGAAAGCTGAGAAAGCAAGCCAGTGTCTGGAGAAGTGTTCAGACTACTAGCATCACCCAGGTCCTCTCGCCAGTCTGGTTCTTCCAGCTGGTCAGTTAAAGTGTCCAGCTACCCCTCCCAGTCCTCATCACCACCCTCTGGTCAATAGGAAACACCAGGGATGAACAGGGGAAAAAAAGTACATTCCAGCGTCTGTTTCGACACCGGCTGACAACGGTCCAGCTCCGGGTCCAACTCTGGGATGAGGATGGGACGGCGTTGGTTGGGGGCACGGCCAGCGACGGGGGCCATTGTCGTCAGAACCGGCACCAGAGAAGGGTAGAGTGATATCGACCGACATGGATCCGGATCCAGGCCTGGATCCGGGGGGTCCACCAGCGCCAAAGCTACCGGCATAGGAGGCCCAGGACCCCCGACCCGCTATGCGGGGCCCAAAGGTGCGCCGGCGGAGTTGGGCTGCCCAAAAGCAAAGTGTAAGGCCTCGTAAAACTGTCAACGTTGGGCTGTGGAGGTTCTGGCTACTGAAATGGGGGGGGGGGGGCGGGTTCGGGGCAGTCGTCCCCGAAGCAGGCACCAAAGTCAGAGCTTTGGAACGATGACGTTCCAAATCCCTCGTCGCGTCAGCCTACTGACAGGGAGATGGCGAGGAGCGCTTGTGCGTCTTTGCCGCCTTCTTGTCTTTGGACTTACCCGATGACCTAAACAACTTAAGAGTGCGACGGGGAGTGGGGGCTCCGCAAACAGTCTCAAGACCTTCCTCCCGCAAAGACTTCGGATGCAATGTCCCGGCAGTCAGAGCACGACTTTAGATCGTGGTCGCGCTCCAGACACCACAAGCACACGAGGTGCGGGTCCGTCACAGACATCTTGTGACGGGACCCGCAAGGCTTGAAACCGGTCCAACATGGAGACATCCCTTGCGCACCAGGAGTCGATAGACTTGAAAAGTAGACGACAAAACGTCGCTAAAAGGCTAGCCCAAAAGTGGCTAAGGAGTAGCTCTCTCCGGATCTGTGCTAGGCTAGCACGGACTTCAGCACACAGGGGCAGCATCTAAGTAGGCACCGCAACGTCATCCCGGCAACCACGACGGAAGCGCAGGGGTACTGCTAAAGAATAAATCTCCAGATCCAGACTGACGCCTGGGGGAAATTCTTTGATATGACAAATATTACAAGGATACCTGCCCCGGTCAATCCCGACATGTCTTTTTCGTGCGGTCTGCTGTTTCAATGGTTTGCGTGACTTAACATTAATTTGCCTTCATGGAACATTACTAATGTTGCAACTATGCTGTTGGAACTTAGTCTTATCCTTTAGAACCTAATTTTAACTGCTCTTTAAACACTAGCACGTAATTGTACCTTAGATAATACTAATATGTTGTTTCTTTCTGTTCTATTTACTTATAAATTGCTTCCATGGTCATAAACAGACTCAATGTAATGGTATTAGGAAATGCAACAACCACATCGCCAATTATTTGTGTTTAACCCCTTGAGTGCCGCGCCCTTTCCCCGCCCTGTGCCGGCCCTTTCATTAGCGGGCGGGGTTCATGACGAGATAGTCTCGTCATGGGCACAGCGCAACCGCGGCCCATGATGAGACCATCTCGTCATGGGCACTCAAGAGGTTAATACTCATTGTTGTTATTATATGGACTCACACATTTGATTGCTCAGCAGTAGATCAGTGACATTCATATTATGCTGTATGTAGTCAATGGTAATTTAGTCTTGGGGTGCCCTGAGTAGATTCTCAATGTGCTGATATATATTTTTTCCATGACATTTTTACATTAGGCATTCACCGAGTTATGTATAATACAGCCACAGAGTTATGTATAATACAGCCACAATCAATGGCTGAGCATGCCCCTTGGAATGTATTTGGTGATGGCGGTGAAATTTTGATCAATCCCATATCTTTCGATTATGGAAGTTGTAAAGATTTACATGTCTACATACAACAAGTGTTCACAACATTTTTGTCTGGCTATGTTGGAGTTTTTGCTACTTTTTCTCATTGTGACCATTTGGTAATAAACCTAACTCTCGCCATAATTTCTTTTGCAGAACCAATCTCATCATTTTACCAGACTACCACACTTTTTGTCCATTGACTATTAGATTACGCATTTGTTTGGTAAACTTGCTCGCTACCTAATTTTTTTTTTCATCTTCGAATCCTTGTGGCACACTATACTTGTATCATGCATTTCACTCTTTCTAGGGTGGCCTGTCTGTACTTTCCCTTCTTTCCTATGGATCACAGGTATTATGCCTTCTCTATTCACATTATCCACCCTAATGATCACTATCACTTAATTTTCACCCTTTGGTCATTTCTGAAATATTGATTGCTTCTCCGTTTACTTTGTGCGTAGTTGGTGATTTGGTCTCTTTAGCACTGGATTGTGCGCGACTTGGTGCACAAAACGCCTTAACATCTTTCCTGGTATTTAGAATTGCATAAGAAAGAACAATTGTGCATTGTCTACAACTGATTCATTATCAATTTACGAATACCTTTGTACATTTTCTCTACTTTTTACAGCCCTGAGGAAGATTTATTCAAGACTAAACATGTGTTGGCTGTATTGAACATTTCTGGACAATTATGTTTGAGATTACATGTTGATATTACCACCCAGCATTAGGGATAGATCCATTCTTATTGTCCATTGGATCATTATACATGTTCTATCCATTTTCTTGTCCTATTCGATATCTGTGTATTACATACTTGCTACAAAAACCTAATTTGGTATGTTTTATATGTATGAAAATGTTATTCATAAATTAATCTTTCTTGCCATCAAATTAGGTTTTGATTGGATTTACAAAAACCTGGTTTGTGCTGTGGACATTTATCAAATGAAACCTTTGAATACTTGGGTATTCGGATTGACAATAAGCTTCAATGGTGTGCCCCAGTAATCAAGTCAAAAGCAGTTCTGTCCCAACAGGCCGGAGCAGTCAGGGGATTTGCAAGCAAATGTAAAAATTGCCTAATAAAGCCCCTGCACGGACAGCATACAAAACTAAAGCGGTGGCTGCCAGTTTCTATGGCACCGAAATCTGGGGTCATGTAAATCTAGTCTTTACATAAAGTGGAAAACTCTTTCCGGAGACTATTTTGTATTTAGGCCCAGGGGCTACAATGGTAATCCTCAGAGCCGACCTGGGAATGACTTCTGCAGCCAAATTCAACGCTTTTTTGCTCAGTAAGCTACTGGATAGGAGTTTGGACCAGCCCGCATTGCAGAGTATGAGGGACATCCAGACATTCGAGCCATAGAAGTCTGCCTTGGTTGAGACACAAGAGCATATACTAAAATTACAGTGTCTAGCTTTATGGCACCACCCAGAAATCATAATCACTTTACCAATGGTGAAAAGGAAATAATGAGCTTTTGTGTGTCAACAGCACAAGTCCACAAAAAGCATTGTTATCTAAATATCTGGACATGAAAGCTGAACCTCGCTGGGAGACTTTCTTTAACCTGATTTCGCCAACTGAGAAAGGGGCTTTATACCTCCGATACAGGCTAGGAACACTATCAATCAATCAATCACATTTATAAAGCGTGCTACTCACCCGTAAGGGTCCCAAGGCGCTGGGGGGGGGGGGGGGGGGTCAGTGCTCGAAGAGCCAGGTCTTGAGCTGCCTTCTGAAGGAGAGGTGGTCCTGTATGGCACGAAGATGGCTGGGAAGAGAGTTCCAGGTCTTCGCTGCCAGGAAAGAAAAGGATCTTCCTCTGGCGGTGGCTTTGCGGTTGCGGGGTACGGCTGCCAGGGCTTGTCCGGTCGAGCGTAGGGTGCGCGGAGGAGTGTAGAAGGAGACGCGGTGGTTGATGAGTTTTGGTCTGAGGTTGTGCAGGGCTTTGTGTGCGTGGGTGAGGAGTCTGAAGGTGATCCTCTTGTTGACTGGTAGCCAGTGAAGTTTCTTCAGGTGTCCGGAGATGTGGTGGTGGCGGGGTATGTTCAGGATGAGACGTGCGGCAGCGTTCTGGATTCGTTGAAGTTTCCTCTGCAGCTTGATGGTGATGCCGGCGTACAGAATGTTCCCATAGTCCAAGCAACTGGTGACGAGGGCGTGGGTGACGGTCTTCCTGGTGTTGGTGGGGATCCAGCGGAAGATCTTGCGGAGCATGCGGAGGGTGTTGAAGCATGCCGAGGTCACCGAGTTGACCTGTCTGGTCATGGAGAGGGATGAGTCCAGGATGAAGCCGAGGTTGCGTGCGTGGTCGGTGGGTTGGGGAGTGCTGCCTAGGGCGGGAGGCCACCAGGAGTCGTCCTAGGCGGTTGGTGTAGGGCCGAGGATGAGGACCTCCGTCTTCTCTGTATTCAGTTTAAGCCGGCTGTCTGTCATCCAGTTCGCTACTTCCTTCATGCCTTCGTGTAGTTTGGCTCTTGCTGAGGTGGGGTTGTTGGTGAGGGATAAGATGAGCTGGGTGTCGTCGGCGTAGGATATGAGGTTGAGTCCGTGTTTTCGTGCGATGTTCGCCAGGGGGGTCATGTAGATGTTGAAGAGGGTGGGGCTGAGGGAGGATCCTTGGGGGACGCCGCAGATCTCCGTGGCTGTGGATCTGAAGGGGGGGAGACGGACTCTGAGTTCTTCCGGAGAGGAAGGAGATGATCCATTCCAGGGCCTTGCCTCTGATGCCGGCGTTGCTGAGGCGGCGTATCCGGGTACGGTGGCATACCGTGTCGAAGGCTGCAGAGAGGTCCAGGAGGATGAGGGCCACGGTTTCTCCTTTGTCGGTCAGGGATCTGATGTCGTCTGTGGCTGCGATGAGGGCGGTCTCGGTGCTGTGATTGGCTCTGAAGCCGAACTGTGAGGGGTCGAGTGAGTCATTGGTTTCCAGGGCGGTGGTGAGTTGAACGTTGACGATTTTCTCAATCACTTTGGCGGGGAACGGTAGGAGCGAGATGGGCCGGAGGTTTTTGAGTTCGGTGGGGTCTGCTGTTGGTTTCTTTAGGAGGGCGTTGATTTCGGCGTGTTTCCAGTTCTCCGGGAAGGTGGCGGTGGTGAAAGACACGTTGATGACGTCTCGGAGGTGGGGTGCGATGATGTTGTCGGCTTTGTTGAAGATGTGGTGCGGGCAGGGGTCGGATGGTGATTCTGAGTGGATGGAGTTCATGATGCGGGTGATTTCCTCGGTGGTGGTTGGGTTCCAGGTGAGGATGGTGGTGTTGTCGATGGTGGTGTTGTCGGTGGCGGGTTCCAGTGGTGGGTTCGTGTTGGTAGTGGTGAGGCTGTTGTAGATTTCGGTGATCTTGTGGTGGAAGAAGGCTGCGAGGGAGTCGCAGAGGTCCTGTGAGGGAGGGATGGAGTGGTTTTCTGCGTCAGGGTTGGAGAGTTCTTTGACGATGCCAAATAGTTCCTTGCTGTTGTGGGCGTTGTTGTCTAGTCTGTTCTGGAAGGCTGATTTTCGTGCGGCGCAGAGGCGTTGGTGGTGTTGGCGGGTGGCGTTCTTGAGAGCAGACATGTTCTCTTCGGTCTGGTTGAGGCGCCAAGTTTTCTCGAGGGTGCAGCATTCTTTTTTGGAGTCCTTGAGGTCGGGGGTGAACCAGGAGTTTTTCCTGTGGTTGTTGGTGTTTGCTTGGGTCTTCAGGGGGGCCAGGAGGTTGGCGCAGTCGGTGATCCAGCTCGTGAAGTTGTTGGCGGCTTCGTTGGGGTCTGTGGTGCTGGTGGGTTGGTTCTGGGAGAGGGTCGATGTGAGTTGTTCCGTGGTGATTCGAATCCATTGTCTTCTTGGTGGTTGCTGGGTGTGGTGGTGCACGGTGGTCTTCTTGAAGCTGAAGTGGACACAGCTGTGGTCCAACCAGGCGAGTACGGTGGTGTGGCTGAAAGATGTGCTTGCTGGAGGAGAAGATGGGGTCGAGCGTGTGTCCGGCGTAGTGGGTGGGGGTGTTGACTAGCTGTTTCAGTCCCAGGTTGGCGAGGTTGTCCAGTAAGGCGGTGGTGTTGTTGTCGGTGTGGTTCTCCAGGTGGAAGTTGAGGTCCCCTAGGAGGATGTAGTCGGTGGACGGGAGTGCGTGTGGGCTGACGAAGTCTGCGATGTCTTCGCTGAACTTAGTGCGTGGTCCTGGTGGTCTGTACATGAGGGTGCCTCTGAGGGTGGTCTTGGGGTCGCTGTGGATTGCGAAGTGGAGGTGTTCGGCGTCGGGGAGTGAGTTGTCGACGTGGGTCGAGATGCGGATGGAGTTTGTGTGCGATGGCGATGCCTCCTCCGGTGCGGTTGGTGCGGTCTTTACGGATGATTTTGTAGCCGTCGGGGATGGCTATGGCGATGTCGGGTGCCGAGGAGGGGTTCATCCAGGTCTCGGTGCGAAAGGCGATGTCCGGGTTTCTAGAGTCGATGAGGTTCCACAGTTCGGTGGCGTGCCTGTGGACGGATCGGGTGTTGATCAGGGTGCAGTCGAGGTTGTTTCCGTGGGAGTCGTTCTTGATGGGTGCGATGTGTGTTCGTGGGCAGGTGAAGCGGCAGTTGCGGCAGGTGAAGGATCCGTGGGTCCGCTTCGGGGTGGCGCGGTAGCAGCCCGGCGTGCGGCCGGGGTTGAGGGCGGTGAGGGTGGTGGTGCCGTAGGTCAGGCACGGGTGGTGGATGGGTTGGGGGTCGCGGGGACCAGTGGTTCGGGCGCTGGGCGCAGTCCCAGGCACGGACGGGCGCAGACGGGCTTGCCTTAGGCACGCCTGTGGCGCACCCGCTGCGCGCGTCCGCTGAGCGGCCTCGCAGCACCCGCCATTTAAGGGGTAGCCGGGGAGGCGGGGTTAGCTGGGAGGCGGGAGGCGGGCGGGTAGGAAAAAGCAGGAAAATAGCGGCGGAAGGTCTTGAGAACGGCGAGGAGGCCTGAAAAACGAAAAGTACCTCAAAAAGGTACGAAAAAGAGGAGAACAACGGCGGAAGGACGAGGGGGGCGGCGGGGGCGCTCAGGCGAGCAGACACTCGGGAGACACGGAGTAAAAGGGGAGCGCGATTTAGTCCTACACCAAATCCTGAGTTAAGGGTTATGGACAGACTGCTGGTCTGTGAGACTGTCCCCTGGGCGGCCAAGAAACTCTGAGGAATTTCATGCTACGCTGTGTGAAGACACTAGGCATCTGAAGGAGGTACCTTCGACTCCTATTTTTAATCGCACAAAGAGCTGTAAGGATGCCCTCTTACTGTATTGTAGATCGAGCCAGCAGGAAATATATCAGGCTGTAGCATCATATATATTTGCTGCTTGGAAGGGAAGACGACAGGTTAGAACGTAGGGCTATAAGAGTAGTAACACTAGCAAGAAAGGGTATCGAGGGAGCTCATCAATACGTTGGGGTATCAGGCTGACAGATGCCCATCAGTCTTTGTAATCTTCCGATGGAGATCCAGGGTGATTATACGGTTTTATATAGCTCTCACCGTTTACGCGAGGGGTCATGTAGCATCTAGAGAGAACTCACAAGGCTGCGTATGGATGTTTAGGACACTTTGGGCACTGTTAAATCACATCCTAGTCTGCTTTATATAGGCATTTGTTTTTAGGTATTGATGCACACCTAAAGTGACTGGAATAAAGACATACCGCTAGGCGCCACTACCTTTACATTGATCTTGGGTTCTGCCCGTTTGACACCTTTTAGCAGCTATTTTACAGGTAAAGCCTTCTTTTATGTTTTCTGAAACAAATGATTGTTATTGACCCAAACTGCACCTTCACCAGATGGGAGGAGTGGGGCGAATATTTGAGTCTATATAGGTGCTACTTCATAAGTGAGTGGCAGTGCAGAACTTATAGCGGTTTCAAAGGCAGTTTAAGGCTGCATAGGTCTAACTCAGGTATTAATACATTTTACTCAGAGGCTGTGCCCTGCAGCAACATACTTAATCTGATTTGCAAAGACAAAGCCTTTAAGGTGGGCTAATATTTTTACATGTCACTAGCCACCCCAGATGACAACCACTCATAGCAATCTTACCCGCTCGCTGCACAGATACATTTTCTTTCTTATCTAAGTCTGCGCCCCACACATGCACTTTAGTTGTTTTGCACAGATGCTTTTGAGAGTTCTTAATATTCTCATGCTCAGTTGCCCTAGATAAAAACAATACACAGCACTTCTATTTGCATGGTGCATAGCTACTATACAATTTTACACCTGCTTTGTCCTTCTTTCATACCCAGGAACCATTGTGCAATAATTTTATGTTTCAGACATACCTAGATTCCACTTTATGTCCAGTTTTTTTCTGCATAGTAGAGGCATTTCTGATCTAACAAGTTACTTACCTTTGGTAACGATGTACCTGTAAGAAACAGTTAGATATATTCCTCACCTTAGAATATCCCCCCAGGCGTCAGGCTGGATCCGGAAAGATTTTGTCAGCATTACCCCTTGCGCGTCGCTAGGCGTAGTCTGCGGCTTCGCGTCAGTCAGCGTCGTGTGCCGGAATGACGTCGGAGTACTTAGACGCCACCCTCGCGCCCCGACGTCAGTTCTTGTACATAACTTTCCGCGCCAGGAACGCAGAGCCATGCAAGAGACCGACACTGGTGCCAAAAAAAGTCTAGGGGCCTGAAAAGGATAACCTTAACCCTAGATGTTAGTTCGCAGAATGGGGAGGATGGGTGGGTCGGTGAGGAATCCAACTAACTAATGTTTCTTACAGATACATCGTTACCGAAGGTAAGTAACTTGTTCATCTGAAAGAAACACGTTCGTTAGATTCCTCACCTTAGAATAGATACCCCAGCAATACCAACCCCGGTGGTGGGTCTGCGAACCAAGATCACACCAGAAAGTCCTGGAAAACAGAACGGTCAAAGAAGCCGTCTCTCCGGACTTGGCTGTCCAGGCAAGAATGCTTGGCAAACGTGTGCAGCGAGGCCCACGTTGCTGCCTGACAGATGTCCTGCAAGGAGACTCCCCGACCCAAGGCCGTCGTCTCTGCCGTGGCCCGAGTGGAATGGGCCCTCAACCCAACAGGAGGTTCCTTTTTAGCTAAGGAGTAACAAGCTTTGATGCACAAAACGACCCACCGAGAGATGGTTCGCTTGTGCACCGCCCGCCCCTTCTTCGCGCCCACGTAGCCAACGAAGAGTTGGTTGTCCACCCGGAATTTTTTTGTGCGGTCCAGATAGGAGAGCGCACGTTTTGGGTCCAGACGGTGGAGCCGCTCTTACTCTTTCGAGGGATGCGGAGGCAGAAAGAAAGTGGGCAGCGTAACAGACTGCCCGATGTGAAAGGCAGTCACAACCTTAGGAAGGAAGGGCGAGTGCGGAGCACAACCTTGTCCGGATGAATAGAAAGGAAAGGAGGCTTAGAAGAGAGAGCCTGGAGCTCACTCACCCTTCTAGCAGAGGTGATGGCTACCAGGAAAGCAGTCTTAAGCGTCAACAGACGAAGAGGACAATTATGAAGTGGCTCAAAGGGAGCGCACATCAGATAAGTCAAAACAAGATTAAAATCCCATTGAGGCATTACGAAAGGGACAGGAGGAAACATGTGAGAAATGCCCTTAAGGAACCGAGAAACAACAGGGGATTTGAAGAGAGAAGGCTGATCAGGAAGCCGAAGAAAGGCAGAGATAGCAGAAAGAGAACCTTTCAGAGTGCCCAGAGCAGAGCCCTGCTGGGCCAAAGAAAGAGGGAAGAGGAGAACCTCAGAAAGAGGGGCGGAAAGGGGATCCACAGTCTTTGCTGTGCACCATGCCACAAATTTGTTCCACCTACAGGCGTATACCGTTTTAGTGGAGGGACTCCTGGCTGCCAGAATCACATTGCAGACTTCAGGAGGCAAGTCAAATGGCATCAACTGTCGCCGCTCAATCTCCACACATGAAGGTGGAGACTGGACAGGTTCGGGTGGAGGACAGTCCCCTGCTGCTGCGACAGAAGGTCCTCCTGAAGGGGCAGTCGTATCGGGGGATCGATTGACAGACTGAGTACCTCGGGATACCAGTACCTTCGTGCCCAATCCGGAGCCACCAAGATGACTTGGGCCCGGTCGCACCTGATCTTCAGCACTCTGAGCAGAAGTGGTATAGGCGGAAAGGCGTGCAACTCCACTCGCGACGAAAAGCGTCCCCGAGCGAGTGCCGCCTTGGAAACTCCAACACGCAGAATTGCTGACATTGCGCGTTCTCTTTGGTGGCGAATAGATCTAACCAAGGCTCTCCCCACTGCCGAAAGAGGCCTTGCGCCACGTCAGAGTTGAGACGCCATTCGTGATCCATCATGCACCGGCGGCTGAGTTCGTCTGCTCTGGCGTTCAGAGAGCCCGCCAGATGTTGAACCACCAGGGTGATGCCCTGATGTTCCAGCCATGTCCAGAGGCGCAGAGCCTCCTGACAAAGAGTCCACGACCCCACCCCACCCTGTTTGTTGCAATACCACATGACGGTGGTGTTGTCCGTGAACACCTGCACGACACTTCCCCGGACAGAGGGAAGGAATGCCTTCAGTGCAAGTCGGATCGCTCTCAGCTCCAAAAGGTTGATATGGAGCCGAGACTCCGCCGGAGACCAGAGTCCTCTGATCTCCGCCTCCCCCATGTGGCCCCCCCATCCCAGGAGGGACGCATCCGTCACCACTATGTGCTCCGGGTGGGGTAGGTAGAGGGATCTGCCGCTGACCCAATCGCGGTTCGTGAGCCACCACTGCAACTGTTTTGCAGTGCCCTCCGAGATCAAGACATGGTCGGACAGGTTGCCCCGATGCTGGGCCCACTGAAACTTCAGGTCCCACTGCAGAGCCCGCATTCGCCACCTGGCGTGATGCACTAACAGGATGCAGGAGGCCATCAGACCAAGAAGCCGCAGCACCAACCTGACCGAAACCCTGGATAGAGGCTGAAAGATGGGAATCAGAGCCTGAATATCCCGGACCCGCTGCTCCGGAGGATAAGCCCGGAACCGCCCGATGAAAAGGAGCTTCTGGGAGGGAATCAGATGCGACTTCGGCACGTTGATTGAGAACCCCAGCAAATGCTGGAGGTCGGCCGTAATCTGGAGGTGGGAGACAACCTGCTGGGGCGAGCCCGCCTTCAACAGCCAGTCGTCGAGATAGGGGAAGACTGGAACCCCTGATCTGCGCAGATGAGCTGCGACCCCCCACCATCACTTTCGTGAACACCCGAGGGGCACTGGTGAGGCCGAAGTGGAGCACCGTGAACTGGAAATGCTCCTGAGCCACCATGAACCGCAGGTAACGCCGGTGGGCCGGCAGGACAGGAATGTGAAAATAGGCGTCCTGGAAGTCCAACGCTACCATCCAGTCTCCTGGATCCAGGCCAGCCAGAACCTGAGCTAGGGTAAGCATCTTGAACCTCTCCTCCCGGAGAGGTCCAAGATAGGGCGTAGGCCCCCTTTGCCCTTCTTGGGAACCAGAAAGTAGTGGGATTAACAACCACGACCTACTTCTGGACCAGGAACGCGCTTGACAGCCCAATTGGCCAAGAGGGCTGCAACTTCCTCCCGTAGAAGATTCAAGTGATCCCCCGACATGCGGTGGCACTGCAGTGGCATGGCTGGAGGGGTCGTCTCGAAAGGGAGGGAGTAGCCCCTTCGGACGATTTGCAGCACCCACCTGTCTGACGTGATGGAACGCCAGTGGAGCAGGTGATGGTGAACTCTGCCACCAACTGACATAGAGTGGGCCTGAAAGCACGGACTAGGAGGGCTTTGAGGTGGATGCTGCCGGGGTGGATGTGGACTGGCCGGCATGTTGACCCACGGTACCACCTCGGCGGAATCCACGTCCGCGTGCAGGTTGGATCTGCGGCCGGTGGCTAGGCGGACGTGAGGGGGCGCCCCTTCCTTGGCCACGAAAGGGACAAAAGGCGGAAGTTTGCGGTCGCGGCCCCGAGAGGCCCAAGGACTTGGCCGTAGCCCGGGAGTCCTTGAAGCGCACCAGCGCACTATCCGCCTTCTCGCCAAAAAGGCGACTGCCATCAAAGGGCACATCTTTGAGGGTGCTCTGGACATCCCCTGAGAAAGATGTGCACCGCAGCCAGGCGTGGCGGCGGAGCGCCACCGTGCTTGACATCGCCCTACCCAGCAAGTCCATAGCGTCTAGTCCACATCGAATAGCATGTCGTGCTGCATCCCGCCCGTCGGCAAGAGCCTGGGCGAGCCGCATTCGGACACTGGGGCAGCACGTCCTCCACCGTATCCCACAGATTGAGAATAACGGTCCAAGAGGCAAGCGGTGTTCAAGGACCGCAGTCCCAAACTAAGGGAAGAGAACAGCTTCTTACCAAACTAGTCTAGCCTCTTGGATTCCTGATCCGGGGGAGCGGACGGGAAGGAGGATTGGGATGTAGAGGCCTGGATAACCAGGCTCTCGGGCGTGGGGTGTTGGGACAGAAAACTGGGGTCGCCCAGAGCAGGGCGGTGGTGCCGGGCCACGTTCCGATCCACAGGAGGTACTGTGGAGGGCTTGGACCAGGTGCCCTTCAGAACATCCACTAGTGCCTCATTGAACTGCAGCAGAGGCTCCGAGGAGCTTGCTGACGGTTGAAGCACTTCAGTGAGGTTAGTCCTCACGGCCACAGCAGGCAGCTCCAGCCCAAGGGCTTCGGCCGCCTTGCGCAGCACCACTGAAAATGCAGCACCTTCCTCCGAAGCCATAGTCGGAGGAGAGATGAAACCAGTGTCTGGGGAGGTGTCCAGACCACTGGCATCCCCCAGCTCATCTGCCCAGTCCTGAGATAAGATGGCCAGAGGGTCCTTAGACCCCTCCCTGTCGCCCCCGTCATCCGATTCCTGATAAACAGGGGAAATAATCGGAGCCGGACGGTAGATGAAATGGTCATCTATCGGCGTCGGCAGCAGCGCCGGACAGCACCGCACCGGCGCCGGACCGGGGCATGGCATCGTCCGGAGACGGCGCCGGGGGTGGAACCGGTGTCGGCGGAGGAGGCGTCGTGAGGTCGACCGGCACCGACTGAGATCCAGGCCTGGATCCCACGGGGACCTGCGGCGTCGGGACCGAAGTAGACGACGGGGCCGGCGCCGCCGGCTCGCCCAGTTGAGCCCGCGGGGCCCGAAGGTGCGCCGGCAGGCGTCGACGGCAGAGCCAGGGCCCTCATGGCAGAGAGGAAGGCACTGATCTCCGCCGGAGTCGCGTCAGTCCCAGGGACCGGAGGGTATGGGGACGGACGCAGGTCCTGCGGCTCCGATGGAGCCGTGCGGGTGGTACCACCCGGACCCTCGACCGAGTCGCGCGACCGGCGAGGGAAGTCCGAAGAGCGATGTCGCCTCTTGGACTTCTGGGCATGCTTCGACTTACCCGAAGACTTCGACCCCGACGAGCGGTGGTGGTGTGTCAAGGCTCACCTTCAGCTTCTCGCTGGTTGCCGTTGTCTTGCACAGGAACAGAAGCTGCTAGCTTCCCGACTCCCACTACTAATCACTCAGCCCCAAGGAATGTCTTTGGCTCTAACTGATCAGCAAGGGGGAAATTGGATAAAATAACAAACGAGAGAAGAGACTGGTTCTGGACCTTCTGGTTTTCCTATCTGGAATTCTTCTTCAGCTATCTCTCTGCTACTGAAGATTCCTGAGGTAATTAAGTACACAACATTATATTATTATTATTCCTCCTCTACTCTATTCTGTCTCTTATCCTCTCTTCTCTAATGATTTTTCCTACCTACCCAGTATCCTGAACTCTGTGCCTCTCTTCTTGTTCAACTCTGCCTTTTTTCTTCTTTCTTGTTATTGAGGTCTCTAATTATCTGTAAAACATATATTCGTTATTTATACCTATTTATCTTGAAGTCTTTAATATCTTTTAAGACTCTCTTTTGACCTACCATCAATCTTTCTTCTCGTGGTTTCTCTTCTTTCTTTTCTTGCTTCTAGCTATACTATTAACTGTTGTCTTCTAGATGATTCTTTGTGCCTTAACTTCTCCAGATGCTCCCTCTCCTATGATTTCTGCGAATTGTTATGGCTCAGGTAAGTCTTACTCCTTACTTCCTTAGTTGGCTGTTCTTATTGTCTTTAATATTTTCTCCCTTAGTAACCTCTTCGGCAAATACTACTATATACTTCAAGATTCTTCTTTTCTTTTCAGGACTCGGAATGCTTATCTCTGGTGTTCCTGGTAAGTCTTTACTTATTGCGTCACCCAACACTACTTATCATCTTTATGTGACCTTAGATAATCTATCAATAATTCACTTAGCTTTCTGCTGTCTTCTCTTCAGGTGCTGCAGAAGTCGTATCTCGTTTCCTGAAGCGACGAGGAAAACTCCAAACTCTACTCTCAGTAAGTTGCCTTTACGGACTCTGCGGCTTTTTCTGTTCTCTTCGGTAAATATCGACAACTCTATTGCGTCCCTCTGGAAAAACTTCTTGACAAGGTATTCTCTTCAGAACTGGGAACTCTCTCGAACACGTCTTCTCTGAGGAAAAATCTTGATGAAGTGCGCACTACCTCAGGCGCGCTCAAGTCACATCGTTTCCATCAAAATCTGCCAGCAACTAGACCGCCGACTCCAGCGTCTGCGCGGCCATCTTGGAAATGCGGGCATGCCACAAACTCGACCATTGAAACCCATTCAAGACTGAAGCGCCCATAGAACTCAATTCCTTGCGCTTCGCTTTGGAACTCACATTAGGGATCCTGACATGGTGGCTGCGGCTCCGCGACCGGTCCTTCGACCTCCTCCTGAACCGGGACCGTGAACGGCCAGAGCCGAGGGTCGGAGCTCGAGAAGCTTACGGGACTGCTCCCGCCTAGCCTTCGAGGTCAAGGCCTGGCAGTCGATGCACGACTCCGCATCGTGGTCGGCCCCCAGGCAGTAAAGGCACCAGCAATGGTGGTCCGTCACCGACATCAGTCGATGACAGGAGTCACAGGCTTTAAACCCGGGCATCCTACCGGCACCAGTTTGAATCAAGTAGACAAAAGAGTCCAAAAAGTTTTAGTCAAAAAGTGACTAAAGGGGTAAGCTCTTCCCGGATCGGCGCTGTCTGGCGCGGAAAAAAGAAGAACTGACGTCAGCGCACGAGGGCGGCGTCTAAGTACTCCGACGACATCATTCCGGCGCACAACGCCGCCGACGGACGCAGAGCCGCAGACGACGCCTAGCGACGTGCAAGGGGTATTACTGACGAAAAATCTTTCCGGATCCAGCCGGACGCCTGGGGATATTCTAAGGTGAGGAATCTAACTAACGTGTTTCTTTCAGATTATGATATTATTTGTAGTGCGCCTACCCAGAAAAATTACACCTTACTAGTGTTGTAGAGGAGGACGAGAAACACTAAACCTTTGAAACAGACCTTTGCCGTCAACGGAAGTCTCGCAGACTAAGTACAAGTCCATTGAGGTGTTCAACCTATGTACCCTGTATCTTGCATCCAGTAAAGAAACTGAAGTGAATAATGCTAGGACAAGGGAATATGCGGATGGGAATGTTTTAATGTCGATTAACATGGGGTATGTATTACTTTAATTTAGTGTATGCATTCAGGTATTCCGTGATATGTAAATTTTATGTATTATATGGCTTTATCGGAAGCTGAAACAATAAACTGACTCAACTTTAGCAAAAGGGAAAAAGTGTATTAAAATGTAGTAAAACGTAAAATTTAATTTAATTTGCAAACTTACTTAGCTTTCTCCAACAAATCCACCCAAACTAACATCTACATATTAATCTATTCATTGACATCAAAAAACATGTAATGAAAATCTTTTGTATACAAGCATGAAAGAAACAATTTTTAGAATTTTAATTTAAAGTATGCTCAACCTTGTACGGGCCAACCAGTCTTCTCTTGATTTCCAATCGGTAAGCTCTGGATTTTTCAGGATTGCTCATGTCTGTTTCACGTAAACGAAGAATTTCATACACTCGTCTGGAGTGTTGCTGGAAAAAAAGAAGAAAAGTTACTACCCTATGTGGACTCTCATAATCTCATCTAATAGCTTGCCTGTCATACAAGTCATTGGGCACTCTAAAATGAACATGTAGTAGCATTTTAAAGAAAGGAAATTAGTTCTCCACTGAGGCCACACTTTCTAGGTTCAAACATTTTTTTTAATCATTTCCAGCTGCCAGGCTAGAATTGATTGCACATAGCTCCTAGGGATGGAAACAGATCCAACCGTCACAATCCCAGTTTGCAAACCGAGAAGATTAAACATTTCCTGAACCCGTTTCCAGTAACAATTTGTCATGAAACCTTTTTTCTAACAGAATGCTCCCAGAAGTCTGTTTAACCCACAAACGCTTCCAGAAGATGTTTATAAAAAAAAAAAAAAAAAAAAGACAAAAAACTATGTGAGCTGCAGGAAATTGAAGAATGGAAACTTAAACAAAAATCACTTTTAGAAGCTGTGGAGAAAAAGCATTTCCAACTTCTTGCACCTTTTGTTACTCTACAGCTTAGAACCTGGGAAGGATGACTTGCAGAGACGCAGTTACTTGCCAGTAACAGTGGTTCTGCAGCATGAATATCCTCCCCATATTTACAATCTGTAGGGTGAGCTATATGTACTACCCTGGTCCAGTGCGTAGATTAAGAGGGGCTGGGGGAATTTAAACTTTCCTTTATGTTAGTTAGAAAATAATTTTTTATTCTACAGCTAACGAAATTGGGAACGAAACCTTACTGGAGAACTGTGCTGAACTGTTAGGAACACAAAACATCACTCCTGATGCCTCCCTTGGATCTAAAACTAGCCTCATCAAGTGATGGAGGGGAGTGTGTTTTCAAATGGAAATTATCAACTGCGTACTACTGATGTGTAACAGTCTCTTACTCTTACACCATCTCACTTCCATTCAATATCCTCTGGCCAGGCATCACATAACCAGGTTAATTAGTACTTGACCAAAAATGAATAGATTGTCAAGCTTATGTCCAGAATCCAGTACTAACAAGTTGATAACCAATACCACCACCTTGCAGGCTGACTCAGATAAACACCACAACAAACAGTATTTACTTAACTTCAGTTTTCATATTGGTCATAAGTCTTCCATCAAATGTCCCTACTTTTTCGCATGTGCCATTTTTTGGATGAAAGCTGGATATTTAAAGAGATACTTTAAAGTCAATGAAATGCAAGGTCACATCAACAGTTAAAGTATTGTCAGGATGCCATTCTAGATTAGAATACCTTATTTATTTTGAGTTTTTGCTGAGGGTCCATCTTCATTTCTTTACTGAATCCTTGGACTAGCTTTTCAGAGGAAAAGCATGGTAAATCCTGGCAAAGCTTTACCAGCACAAAATCTCTTAATTTCACAAAGTTTTCAGAAGGGTCTTCAGCTGTGGGACAAAATTAAAAACCATAAGTGGTGGACAAATATTTCATTTTCTTTTGCAGACCAGTTGTGAAAAACTATCATAGCAATAAAGGAAAAAGTTAAATACCTACAAGACCGCTTTGGTGTCCTAAATAACTTAATCAAATTGAAAAATAAAGAACCTCTGTTGCTCTGTACACTCAGAGTAAAAGCTCTTTCCAGTAATAAAACTATGCCTACATAAAATATTTTTAGGTTACTTTTTATTAACTAAAGAGGACATTACATATTAGAGGTCTCATATGGAAAATAAAAATCATGGGTTTAATACACATAAATCGGATCTTCTGGCCAACTTCTCTTTATTTTCCGCAAAAAAAGTAAATGAAACTAACTTCTTCTGTATGCATGCAGTCTCCGATATGATAAAAAAAATGTAACTGGTGCTGAAGGCAAACAGTTTTACAGACCTAAAATGCAGCACGGTGGCATCCGGTCCTCCAGTATATTTTGGCAATTTGCTGAATAATTCTCCTTTGATTTTATTGGTTCCCTTAGAGCAGAAAGAAAACTGTTTCTGAATTCAATGACTATACCCACTCTACTCAAATAGTGTTCCAAGTAAATAAATGGCAAGATCTGAGGCACCTATTATACTACACTTTACTGAATTTTAGCCAAAAGTGATGTCAATGATGTCATCAGTGATGTCAAAAATGATGTTATAGAACATTTCATGAGTGATATATTATGTAAGGTCATAAGCAGTGAATGGGGGGGCACAAGTTATGGTTAGCTCTGCTAACTATAACAGGTGAATTTGTTTTTTAAAAAAATTCAAAATCTTTATTACATCACTAACATTCACCTAACTATAATGTTCCCTTAACCTTTGTCTTTTTCAGTAAGTGTGTGTGTGTGTGTGTGTGTGTGTATATATTTCTTTTTTTTTAAAGGCGTTACAGAACACAAACATACTTTTGCAGGGAGACACGCTCTTAGCGTGTATAGCAATTCGATAAAAACTTTAGGTTGAATAGGTTACGTAGGTTGTCTGCAAATGAGATGAACATTTTAGAGTTTACAATTCTATCGCAATAAGTGAGGAGTCAATTATCACAAGTTCTTACTAAACACTCGAATAAAGGTCAATCTTGATTGATGGGGGCTATGGAAACGGACAGGTGGAGAATGCCTTTCTTTGCACACCTGCCAGTGATCAAGCACTTTTAGCATGGCTCGAAGTGTGGCTGAACGCGGCCAATATCGTAACGATGACATAAATTTGAGCAGAAATGTAAAGAAGCCTTGTTCCACCTGCACCCCTGGTTTATTGTCAGGCTTGTAATCGCAATGTAAGGCTGGATGGGACTAGGCTGCCTGGGTGAAAGTAATAACATCAGGGAAACCCAAGCCCCCTCGTTTAGCGGACAGAGGAGTTGAGCGTGACGCTTTAGCTTATTTACCCTGTCACACAAAATCAAGCATTTTCTGACAGATTTGTGACAGTATCGATTTGGGTATTGTGGGGGGGAGCATTTGTAGCATATAAAGCAGGTGGGACATACATTTCCTTTTGAGGATAATCATCCTCTTTAGCTAGGAGATCTCGAGCTTACTCTCACAGTACAGATCTTTAAACCGCATGTGAATGAGCGGAAGAATATTAGTAGCATACAGTAAACGGGTATTCACCGGTAGGTAGATAGCTAGCTATTGAATGGACGACCTGGTCCACGGTATTCCTACCCATTGACCAGTCTCCTGTGCCTCCTGCTGGGGATCTGCAATGCCCATCCCCACGGACCTTGGAATAATTCACCCAAAATCCTGGGACTATCGCAAATTGATTTAGCTCCATCTGCAAAGCATGAAGCAATTCAAAGCCGAAGATGTCATCTGCAAATAAGGCTAACTTATGTTCAGTCTCCCCCACCCTCGTGCTACGGAGATTGGGTAATATGTTGGATACTAAAGGCTTCATTGATGAAGCAAAAAATAAGGGGAAGAGAGCACATCCCTGCCTTGTCCCGCTTGATATAGGTATGTCTGAGGTGTAGTCTTTGTTAATCTTGATCTTTGCTGAAGGTTATTTTTTTAATTTTTTTTTTTTTTTTTTTTATATAAAAACCTTTATTTTCAAAAGTCAGGACACAGCTATTCAGCCGACAACCCGGAGGTTCGGCAGCATCGATATATAGAAACAGAGATGCGTGCCCAATACCATGAAAGGAGTAGTGCAAAGGTTCAATTTTAAATAAACACAAAAACACACAACAAACCCCAGCAAGGCAAGAACACTGAAAGCCCATGATGAAGCCCCCCAGGGGAGGCCGGACCCCACTCATCTAACAGTTACAGTACAGAGTAAAGAGGAAGAAGAGGGACAGCAGAGGCCAAAAAGTCCATAAACCATACTGAGCTGGAAAGAAGGTTAGGAGGAAAGCTGTTCCTCGGGAGGATCCAGATCCGGGGCAAGACATAGTCCCCCCCTGTATTGATTCCACCGCCCCCAGATGGCGTGCCACTTCCGGGGGCGGCCTCTAGCGCAATAGACCGTCTTCTCCCTTAACATACTCCAGTCCATATTTTCTTTCCACGCGGTCAATGTGGGGGGCCCCGCGGAGCCCCACAATCGCGCGATATCTCTCTTAGCGACCATGTTGCCCAGAGTCACCCATTGGGTCTGCGCCGCATTATGATCGGTGGGCCCCCAGACATTCAGGAGACAACACCGCGCTTCCGGCTGCATAGCAATGCCCGTCACCTCCCCCATCACTGCATGGACTCTCCTCCAAAATTCCATGATGACACCACATTCCCAAATGATATGCAGGAAAGTACCCACCATACCACATCCCCTCCTGCATAGGCCGTCCTCCGAGAATCCCATGTGAACCAGCCTTGGCCCCGTCACATACACTTGATGCAGTATTTTAAGCTGCACCAGCCTCAGACGCGACGGGATCGCAACCTCCTTAGGAGAGGAAACAGCAGACTGCCAATCCTCGTCATCCAACTCAAGGCCATCCCTAGCCCACTGGTCCCTCAACCCCAGAAGCATATCCGCCCGGACGTTGATCAGTTTCTTATAGATGAGCGAAATCGTGCTCTCGGGCATATGGCCATCAAGGACCCGGTCCTCCAAAGGAGAGGACTCAGGCACCTTCTCACCCTCTATGAGGACTGATCGGAGGGCGTGACGCACCTGAATATAGCGGAAAAACTCAGATGGCCCCAGCTCATACTCCTTCTTCAACTCTTCAAAGGACTTCACCCTCCCCTTAATCAGGACATCTCCGACCCTGGAGATGCCGATCAAGTCCCATTTGTCAAAGCCTTTTGTGTGCCAAAGCCTACCCAGTCTCTCAGATTCAAACAGCGGGGTAGCGAGGGTGAGCCTATCCTTCCAGCCCAGCGAGTCAGTTGCCATCTTCCACACTCGCACCGCCACACCAGTGGGCCCCGTGAGGGACGAGTCCAGGGACCGCGAATACAACGCCCTGTAATAGTTACCACCACGCAGCAACCACCTGTCCATGGCATACCCAGGGCTGAGGGCAGGGCCATAAAACCCATGATTAATCGCACTCAGCTGGGTGGCCCAATAGTACCGTCGGATGTCTGGGAGCGCAATGCCCCCGTCGTACCATGGAAGCGTCAACTTTGCAATAGCTATTCGCGGCCGCCCATCCCAAAGCAACGTTCGTTGGAGGCCTTCGACCTCCCGAAAGTATTTGGCCGGAACCCAGTCCAAAGTATTCTGCAGTGCGTAGAGGAAGCGGGGAAGCGACATCATTTTGAACAGGGCCGCACGCCCAACGAGGGAGAGCGGCAGCCTCCGCCAGCCCTCAACATCCCGCCTCAGGCGTGCCAGGGGGGGGAGCAGGTTCTTCTCATATCGCACAGCAGAGTCCATGGAGATAAAAATCCCCAAATACACGAAACCCTGCTGAGCGACCTGTATCGAACATGTTCTAGGGATCGGGGGAACCTCGCCACTAAGAACATACAAATATGATTTACTCCAGTTGATAACAAGACCCGAGTTCCTACCAAAAGATGTGAGTACGTCACAGACCACTATAAGTGATTTCTTGGGTGAGGCAAGATACAGCAGGATATCATCGGCATAGAGCGAAATACGGTCCTCGTGTTCAGGCGACCATCTAAGGCCCCGTATATCCGGGTGCCAACGTATCCACGCAGCCAGCGGCTCAAGGGCGAGGGCGAACAACAAAGGCGACAGGGGACAACCCTGCCGAGTACCCCTCCCAAGCTGAAACGGAGTCGACGCCCGACCATTCACCACCACACTCGCAAGTGGCCCCTCATACAGCAACCTCACCCAACTCACAAAACCGTGGCCAAAGCCGAACTTGGTCAGCACGGCCCACAAATATGCCCATTCCACCGTGTCGAATGCCATCGTGGCGTCAAGAGACGCCACAATAGCTGGTTCACGCAGTGTGCCCGCCCTGGCGATTACACCATGAAGGCGCCGAAGATTTAACGCTGTGTTTCGGTGCGGGATGAAGCCGGATTGATCCGGGTGGACCAAGTCACCGAGTACCCTAATCAATCGGGTCGCCAGGATTTTAGCCAGAATTTTCGGCTCTGCGTTAAGAAGTGAGATAGGCCTATATGAGGCGCACTTATCTCGGGGTTTGCCCTCTTTGTAATTTTTTAATAGTTTGCTTGAGGCCCAAATGGATCTTATCGAGTAGCTTTACTAGGTACGGGCAATCAACTCTATTGAATGCCTTCTACGCATTAAGCAAGAGAAGGACCATCGGCTGCATGCACCTTTCGGCCACCTTCATTAGGGTCAATGCAGTTGTGTATAATAAAGCTTGACAGCTGGGGGAAATTAAGCTGGCCAGACATTGTGGAGCTGCTGGACCATTACAGATATAAAGAATTTCACATCACAATTGTGGAGTGCGATTGGCTGGTACTCGGCGCAAAGTAGAGGGTTTTTCTCTGGTTTAAGAAGCAGGTGTGGGTGGGAGCCCAGCACAGAGTCTGTGACATTCAAGGGTGTCGGTAAGTAATTAAATACTTTTGTGAGGGGCTCGGCGAGTAGTGAGGCACAAGCCTTCTAGAAGTAAGCCCAGAAGACGTCCGGACCGGACCTGGGGACCTACAAAGTTTGTTTGCCTTACATACTTCGTCAATAGTAATATCCTTCTCTAGGGTGCTCAGCTCACCCTCAAGAATGGAGGGGGAATAACTGCTCAAATATTGGGCTATTTCATCTAACAATATCTTTTAAAGATGGACATAATCAGAAATCACCCGACAGATGGCGAGGGCCATTGGTAAACCAATCGCCCCCTCTCCTAAGCTATGCCTACTGAATCTGTGGGACGATACAGACCTGGACCAGGCGGAGCAGGAATGGGTGGCGCTGGGGTGGGCCATAGCTAAAAAGAACATCGCCCAGAGGTGGGGGGTAGCCGCCTTGCCACTGCGAGGCGCATGGGCCAAGGACATGGACCTAACTATGGAGGCTGAAAAAACGGTCTATAAGGGTCGAGGCTGCCCCAAGAAATGGGACTTAAAATGGGGCCGATGGAATAAATATCGATGGGACATTTGTATTTCTCCCACAGTAGAACTTCGACGAGAGAGGCAGGCTATTCTGGATGAACTGGGAGCCGGGGCGGAGGTATAATTCCATGGGGAGGCCCAGCGTGGACTGTGTGTGTGGACGAGCCCGCAGGCTTTAACATGTTCTGGGATCCACATTTATGACGTTTCACATTGTGCATCGTTTCTGTGCCTATACCTTTGCTGTGCTACCCGATGTCTCCAATGCCCAAAAAGATGTACTTCGCATGTATGTGGTATCAGTTGAGTGTCATGACTGCTGCAATGTTCTGGATTTAATCTTAATAAAAATTGTTATTTAAAAAAAAAAAAAAAAATTGACATAATCTCAGTTGTTTTTCCTATGCAGCCCTGGTAATCTTAAATTTCTATAATATAACTCCTCCTGGCAGCTTATGTACCTTATTGCCATTCTTCTAGTAGGTTTGTTTGATGTACAAGAGTTCGACAGCATCTTTTATTTACAACTGCTCTAGTTCCCCTCAGACTCTGCAGAGCTCTCTCATAGGTCTTATTGAACTCCCTTGCTTGTGGAGCACCTCGACCTGTGACAGTCTGTCTCCAAATCTGCCATCTTGCTTGTTTAAACTTTCAAATGAAGTCATCTGCGAGATCAATGAGCCCCTAAAGACAGCCTTCCCGGCAGCTAATAAAACTAAGGGAACGACCTCTCCAGTATAGTTTTTATTGAAGTGATATTCTATTATTTCTTTGATACAGTCTCTTAAAACTTAAATCACTCAGGGCAGCATGATTTATCACCCATGGGCAGGGGGAAAACTTCTAGGGCAGCAGGGAACTCACCAGCAGCCACATAGGGGAGTGATCGGACATCTATATAGAAGTCTATCAGCCTATATTACTCTGGGAAGGAGGAAGTCATAGAACCGCTCTGTAGCATTGTGAGGAATGAGCCAAAACTGCCCTGGATCTCTCCTGCCCAGCCCTCTCTAGCCAGCCACGTGTCATCTAAGTGGAAGGTTACTCCTCTGCGAAGAAGTCCCTCCTCTCTGTTTTAGCGTGTAAGATGCATGGAATTTTAATATGTGTCAATAGGAGAGCAGCCTCTTAATGTCCGTAGGCAACAGATGGATTTCTTGCAGTAAGACAGGTCTACCTCTGAGTTTAAGCCATTGAAGGAGTGCCCTGCGCTTAGAGTTGAGACACTGAACGTGGAGCGAAACTATTCTTAAGAGGGGTCATATCAGTGTAAGGGGTACCGTTACTTAAAATCTGGTCTCCATACCCATCTCAGCTTGCTTAGAAACATCAATTTAGCTGAGAAAACCCTTATAGCACCCTGGAATACAGAGGTACCATTGCCTGCAATCGCTATGTACCCATATATGAGGGGCGCGACATGTTTCTTACCATGCATGTTGGAACACAGGAACAAAGGTCTTTAAAAAAAAAAAAAAAGTAACATGATAGCCTGTGACTCCCACTTGGGGACTCAGGGGTATTACATGAGGAAAAACTAAAGTCGAACATCAATAACGATTAATATCAGCGAATAAAAGGCTGGCTCCGAATTCGATAAAGAAAACCAGTTCCCCGATAAGCCAGCTTATCAATACCTAATTACCAGTTTGTTTTAGTTGCAACTTATTGAGTCTGTGGTTGGACAAGAGCGGTGGCTCGTGGGCTGTGCCAATTCAGGTGAGGGTATATTCCTCCAAGGATAGCAGACTGCTTTTTTCTGTCCTGCTGTCTATGGAGCCTTTGGGCCTTCCTGCCTGTATACTTTTATTTCTGGAAACACCATCCACCTTCGGCATCAGTAAGGGTGCTAGGGATGGGGTTCTGCTGGGACTACCCCAGCGTAAAGAAGCCATTGACTACCTTCTTGAAGTCTCTTCCAGCATAGCGCTTATCCTTAATCCGAAATGGGAACCCCCCCCAGCAATATGGAATCTTTTCTTAAGTGTCAAGTTATTTCTCGAAGATCCCTTTGTCATGCTAACATCTGGGCTGAAACTTCTTGGAAAAGTAAAATTGAATCTCCTCTGAACACCAGTGGTTCTTGTTGGCGGAGAGGTATCAGGACCTCCTCCTTCATCGCTGCTCCAGGCTACTTGTCGAAAAGCCAGGTCTTCAGTCTCTTTCTGAAATCTAGTAGAGTTGTCGCAGATTGCAGGGGCAGGCCATTCAAGAGTTTGGATGGGAAAAAGAATGGCCTCCCAGTGGGCAAGGTGGATGGAGTAGGAGCGGAGCGGTCTCGAGGGCTGGTGCAAGTTAACTCTTTGCTTGAGGTAGGCTGGGCCCCTGTTGTGGAGGGCTTTGTAGGTGTGGGTGAAGAGCATCGTTCGGTAGATTTTACGAGAGGACCAAATAGAGCCTGCACATATAATTCCAGCTCTGCTGCGCCTACCGTGGATGCCATGTCCTGACTTCATGCTTGTCCTGCAAGGATTGCTCCCGTTCCACCCTCTAAGCGGGATGCATGCTCATCTTTCTCATGGGTGCAGTTTGTAATGAGTGCCTCCAATAGTCTAGTCTCAACTCAGTCTTGTGTGAAGAATTCAGTGTCAGACATGGCTTTGTGGAAATCAGGTTTAAGAGACATGAGGTCCATCAACAGAATCTGGATATCTTCCTAGGTGGCCGGCAATTGGGGGTCCAAGCCTCCACCCTCCCCATGTTGTTCACTCAAGCACCCCCATCCCGTGAAGGAGTGGGCATCCGCCTCCAAGAGCAACTCCTTTATGGTGGACGATTTGGAGGCCTTTGTTCTGTTAGCAGCCATGCCGATCAGAACGGAAAGAAGTGTGGTGTGTTCTGGCTGTGTCGACCCACTCCAGTTCCCATCTATTCTCGACAATTCAAGGAAGTATTGGGGAACCGCCCGGGCATGGGAAGATGTGCAAGTGTTGTTTACCACGCTCCTCTGATGTCCATTAGATTTAAGTTGGCAGCCCCAGCTTTCTCTGGTTCTCAGACATAGGCCGTGTTTACTGCTCTGCTGCAATCCAGCTGGGGTAATCAGAGCCAAGCTTAAATGAAGGCTCACCGGGCCGTTTTTGGCCCACCTGCTCGCTAGCCTCTTTTCTGCTCACCTCTAGCCAGACATCAGCACTGTTTGTAGGTTTCAAGCAGCTGGGACAGCACCCAAACCACCAACCTCACGTAGGGCCCAGCGGAGGTGCCTTTGGCTAACACTCCTGCATGGGCTTCCTGATCCCAGGTCTCAGCAATGGATGCCGAGCTGTGAGCAGGAACCCACCCACCAGCCTGGCTGCAGCTCCCATTGGTCTATGGCTCATCAGTATCCTCCGTCCCTGTGTGTTTGAGAGGGAGAGCCCACTACGCGGGTCCCAGTCAGGCGTGCGGGGTCGATAAAGAATCAGCAGTGTCTTCTACAACAGCCAATGCCTACGTACCAGCTGTTTCCCCTCAATATATATCTTAAATGGTAAATAAATGGGCAAACCCCCGCTATTTGCTGTCTCCCCAAAGGAATTAGGGTAAGTAGTCCTTGTTTTGCTAAATACAAGCACACGTGGAATTCTAACCAGGTTCTTCAAATGTTTGCTTTTTATTGTAAGCCTGTAACTCATTTTTCTTTGTCTGTTGCTAATATGCTTTGAAAAAGAATTATATGAGTATCTGGTATTGTCATAAAAATTTGGATTTTCCAAGTTTTAATGGGGAAGAGTCCTGAATTTATTACAGACGTGTATTAAGCCCACACAACATTTATTTTTGGTACTTTATGTTTACCTTCAAAGTGATCATAAACAATGGCGTGTTTTATTGCGTGTTTTTGTCTGATGAATTTTTGCATTGTTCTTAGAAACTATGCCAACTGGGGGCTGGGGTAATCGGGTTGAACTTACCGATGTGTAAGTCTGTTTGAATTTATGGTATGTGATTGTTGTCCAGCTGGCGTCTACACGCCATGTGTGGGCGGGATTTTTAACTTGGAGGATAATATGGGGGTGTGTAGGAGTAAGTGAGAAGATGTATATTATATGGAGGAATATGCAACAATGAAAAATACAAAATTGCTCATTTCCAATCCTGTTTTAACACACTAAAAGTTTCACCCCGGCTTGTGTGAATGCATGCCATCACTAACACACATGGGACTAGCACGATTGATCTATACCCTACCAAGTAAGGTTTACTCAAATCACGATGCGACTACTAAATCCTGTACTCCACTCCCTTAGTAAACTTCCCGTATTACGAGTGCCAGGACCAGGCCAAAGCCTGCATAAAGCTATGTAATCACTCCCCATATTACTTACAACCCTTTCACAAACCATTGCACTCTGGCCCTTAGCAATGTCACCTCACACACATTCAATGCATGATTGATAAATCACTACTACAACTCACTCAGAAATGGTGGAGGAGGTACTCACTTACTCCCTACTGATTACTGACTGAGGTACCAAAAGGTTCAATACCTGAAGATTCACCTCCTCCAACACTAGATACAAGGCTATTATGTCCAGGAGGGAAATCTTTGAATCTTCTTTCAATACTAAACATGTTTCTGCAGCGTGCCCACTAAAGTGAAAGCGGACCGCACTGTTAATTTATTAAATTAAGAAGCCCAGCCGCTAAAGTGAAAGCGGACCGCGCTATAAGTGAAATAAATAAATAAGCGCAGCCGCAAAGTGAAAGCGGACCGCGTTGCAAATTTAAAAAAAATATATTAATAATAATGTCAAAGCGGGCGGCTTGCTGCGATGTCGTGGGTGGAATAGGGGAAGAGCATTAAAGAAAATAGGGCTCACCGACTAGATAAAGCAGACAGTAACACCACAAGTAAAAAGTCCAGTCGCTCGGGGCCGTTACAAATGCAGACAAGGTGGTACCAAGGAGGGACTAGTAGGCCTATTCACAAATGAAAAGCAACGATTTTGAAAGGAAACTAACAGGAGCCAATTGAAAAGATGGGTGTGAAATGGGCGGAGCTTTTATTACATCTCTCAATACAGCATGCATCGCAGAGCAGCGCATGCACTGCCCAGGCTCAACCTAAAAAGAGGTAAACTGACTCATTGCAAACAAGCTCTACATAAAGGTTATTGAAAATAACCTTGAGCAGACCAACACAATTTTTTACAAAATTGATTTATGTTGAACCACAGATGTGTAGAGTCATTTGTTCAGAGCTCAAGCTCGTAGAAAAATGACCTTTGGGACCAACGGCGACTGTGCTGTATTTTTGTGCTGTAGCGCTCCTAGACTGCTGTAAGAGTGGAGTTTTTTCTGTGCAAAGCTGTGTTGCTATGGAAACAATTTCATTTGTTTTCTCTACTAAAAGAGGGAAGCTACAGAGGGGCCCAGTACAAAATGCTGCCACGTGTTCTCAAAACCAGCTTTTGATTCCCATTTTTTAAATCTTTATATACGCATTTATTTATTGTTTAAAAGGGACAGTTGTGTATTAATAATGTGAGAACTTTTCACAAACAGAAAAGGTCATCGTAGATCTCTCACACAAATATATACAAGCAGAGTTGCTCACTATTTGCAATTAATAAAGATGTCATGATGGAGAAGTTATTTTACTTGTTCACTGCAAACAAATGTGATTGAAAAAAGCACCATGAACACACATTACCGTTCACATAGAGACATTTGAGGGGCATTAAGAAAGGGCATCTTTTCAATTCATTATTTGGGGTTCATTTTGCAGAAATTTAGCGCCTGCACGGTTTTCCCTTTTTGTGGCACATCTTTGTAGGACCTAGGCAAACAATTATAATATAACATAACAAGCACGCTACAAACAGTTCAGAAAATAAAACCTTGTTAAAAATGCTCGGTGTGAAAAAATATTTAGGGTATTTTTCCAGTATTTCCAATTTTCTTTTCTGCTCCTAGTAAATATTACAGCAAATAATGCATGCTAGTATCAAGTGCTAGTAAAATGATTAGGGTTGAACATCAAGTCATCCACGTCAAAGGAAATACTAGACAGCCTATACCTGGCACTGAATTATGAGCATCCATTTTGCTGGTTTGAAAGAGTTGAAAAACTGCGAGAAGACTTCCCCCCCCAAAAAAATTGCAGTCACCGAATGCTTGCACAGATATGGTAAAAAAATACATTTATTATCTAGCATATCTAGCAGAGAGATGACTGAAGCATGGAAATCTGTCAATTATGCATCCCACAAATATTTGATGCATGCCTCTTTCAATGTATCTAATCACCTATTATGTAGCATCTTTACACATTTAAATATCAAGTAAATACTTAAGTAGCACTTAAAATGTACATAAAAATACCTCATGCATGCTAATCACTTCAAAAACGCTGCCTTTGAAACAAAAAAGGGCTCAGGCTTCATAGGCATGTTTGCCTTTTATATATTTTGAATCCTTTTCTATTTTCAGCTGTGGAGCAGAGGTGGTGAGAGTAGTTATACCCTACAATGAAAAGGGATAAAGCGCTTTTCCATTATGTTTCTTTCAAAGAATGGATGAAGTATTATCTAATCTGTGATGATTATGGAAGACATTGGGAAAAAAAGGGGGAGGAACTGTGGCTATTCTCCGCACAGCAAGTACTGAAAAGGCTCCATGTGATAGATATGGGTGAAAGCGTACCTTTGCTCTGCTATCTTGCCCAACAAATGGGGGTTTCACAAGCTTATCAATGCAAGGAACCACGCACTTCAAAACTGGTCTGTGGGACCACCATAAATACCCACATATTAGAGGATCCTTAAAGCGACCTTTTTGACGCAGCCTTCCAAATCAGGACCCTGACAATCTCCAAATCAGGACCCTGACAATCTCCAATTCTTCTGTACTTTGATTTGTTTCTTTTTGCAGCGTCAAAAGGATTATCTACGCTGAAATTTTCCTGCAGTTTGTGTTGCAATAGAATGTACAAAGTTCGGGATTCCTAACTTATGCGCAAAAACATATTCCTGTAATTCTAAACAGGCTTGTAAAGTTATTCTGGCTGTAAGACCTCTAAAAATATTTTGAAGATGGTGAAGAGTCGCAGATGTGTAAACGTTGGAAAACGTAAACAAATAAAATTCTCCCTTATGTAGACTGTGTGGATCGAACCTACTTAATCAAAATAAAAAAAATAGGACATTTCACATTAATGGTGCAATTACTAAACCTCGTTTCTCCAGATTCCCACAGATTATGCAAAAGAACCATTATGAAAAGTTCATTTTATTTACAGAGACTTATACGGAAATAAAACCGAGTTAACAGAAGGGCCTAATATGTTGAACTAGAATGAACTAATCAGAGTGACCTGTTTAAAGAGCCAGGTTTTCAAACTCTTGTAGAGCCAATTCAGATTCGGTTCAAGACAAATTTTCATTGGAAGCGAGTTCCAGATGGCCAGAGTTTGTGCTGAGGAACTTCGACCATCAGACTAACATTTCCATCAATTCAGTACGGCCAGAAGGTTTGAATGAGCTGATGTCCAATTTCGTCAAGGTTTATAATATTTCACCTTTCTGGCAATGGGCTTGGGGCCAAGACCTTTCAGCCACTTAAATGCCAGGCAATAGGTCTTAAAATACATGCAGTACTTAATAGGAATCCAGTGAAGTTTCTTCAGTAATGGAGTGGTGTGTGCCAATCTCGGTAGATGGTATATGAGGCACGTAGCTTTGTTTTGAGTGACCTGTTTCTGTCTGTAGATAGTATTATTAGACAGTCCTAGATAGACATCATTGGAGTTGTCCAGTCTAGATACTACTACTGCCAAAACAATGATTTTCTCTGCTTCAAGAAGAAGAGAGGTAATCCTCCTAACTGGTTTCAGCATGAATATGCATTTAGATACTACTGCTTCAACCTTTAGGCTCTTTAGGCCTTTAGGCTCTCTATATGCCCCCACCCGGGCTCTCCGTTCTGCAGATTTGACTCTGGCCCACATTCCTATGATTCAGAGGAGCAGAGCAGGAGGCCGATCCTTCAGATATTTGGCCCCGAAACTGTGGAATACGATCCCACTTGAACATAACATAACATAACCTGCCGATTCATTGTGAGGTTGCTATCAATTCCCACTTACAACTTTTAGCTGTTTTGGTGCCAGTAACTGCCCCTTTTCCCGAGGCCAGTGGTCTCGGTTCCAAATGCTGGACTTCTTTAAAATTTCTCTCTCCGTTTTGTATGAATTAAGTTTGGCTTGATTTACCCTCATTCAGTCAACGATAAATTGCATCATGTTTTTGAACTAGTGTGGAGGCTAGTGTTCCGTCCAAACGAATTAACAATTGCGAGTCATTGGTGCAATTATACAGCCCCTTAGTGCTAATTCTTTAACCAAGGGCTTAATGTATCGATTAATTAGATGTGGGGCTAGAAATGAGTCCTGGGTGACGGCACATTCCAATGTTGTTGCAGTTAAGTTCCTAACTGAACAGCCTGCGTGCGGTTAAGTAAAAATGACTTAAGCCACTTCAGGCTCTAACCCTGAATGCCTGACTACTCTGCAAAGTGGACAAAGATCTTATGGTCTACTGTATCAAATGCGGCCGACATTTCCAAAAGTACCAGAGCAGAGATCAGTCCTTGGTCGTCATCCCATCTCAGGTCCTCGACTAGCGATAGGACGACTGACTCCATGCTGTTCAGAGGGTGGAAACCTACTTGCAGGGGATGGAAAAAAGTCTGTAAACTGAACCAGTACACATTTTTATTCCTCAACGTGTGATTCTAACATTTTTGAAGGGTAAGGAAGTAATGAGAGGGGCATATAGTTCTTGAGTATTTCAGGATCCTCGGTGTTTTTTAACTATCAGAAGTACTATGGCATTTTTAAAAGACGCAGGGAATGAGGCATATAGCAATGATTCATTTAAAAGACTCCTCTGGGTGTCTAACTACCATGCACAAGTATTTGATCACCACTGAAGGACAAGTCCATTGGGGATCCAGATTTAACTTTGGTCACCAACTTGTACATCAATTCCTCACTTATGCCTAGGAATAGAGCAAAAACTGGGGAGTTTCTGCCGAATTTGTCTTCAGCTACTGCTATTTTTGGTTATGCTTTCTCTAACAGGTTTAATTTTGTCCAAAAAACTAGATATACACTTTATCACAAAATGTCTAATTGGGAATGAATGAGATTGTGTCTAAACAAGACAGTTCCTTCAGGATATTATTTAATTTTCTTTATTTTATGCCTGAAAGATTTACTAGCATAATATGTGGATCTTACATGCTTCAATTTCCCTTCATATATTGGGAGTGTTATCCTAATTTTGATTTATGCTCTTCTTACTTTTTCTGCCATTTTTGTTCTAGTCTGCGCTACTCAAGTTTTGCCACTTTTAGCTCTGCGGAGTACCAGGGTACTGGCTTAATACATTTTATAAACCGCTGCCCCCTTTGCGAGATGTGAACATCGCAAGTATGGCTATTTTCACTGTAGGTATTTTTTTTAATACGCCCATAGGGGTTCTAAGAGCACTTATAGCCGGAATGGATAGTAGTGGTCAGTTAAGCAATTCACTTATCAATAAAAACTCAGTCGGGATCTAATAGTTCCCAACTAACTATACCACGGATTTAATGGGGATAATGACTGGTTGTTTATGTATTTAGAAATAAAACTCCATGATTGTGATAGCTGATAACTTTTCACTTGATCATAGAAGTAAACTTTCATTTAGTACTCAAGAATAGATGGATGAAACCGGTGGACTCAAATTTTATCCTGTTCTGCTCTTTAAAGATCAACTAATAAAAATCTGGATGAGTTACAACTGGTGATTTTCCTTGCCAAAAAAACCTCAAAAAAATGGAAAGCAAATTACTTGGGGACAACACAAATCTAAACTTTTTGCACATTTAACAAAGGGTACTCATTGCTTATACCAGGAAACTTCTTCCTATGAGCTTGTTTGCTTATAGGTGATAAGAACTATTAATGTGGTACAGAAGATTGTGAATAATTGTTCATATGAATAATAACATTGTAAGAATTCTGCACCGACTGTTGAATAACGAACAAATATGATGAGCAAAAGCCAATTCGTTGTGGATAGAGAAAACATGCATCATGGTTATAAGAGAATCATGAACTTTGGAATAATCATAATAGACAAGGAACCAGTGTATCATTTAGAACATTCATACAGATTTATCCCATTAGTGTATGGCGTGAAAAGAAATGCATACATTGTGCTCTTAGTCCTCAGAATACCTATTGTCTTTATTAAGGCAGTAACAATGAAATTTTGCAAACATTCGGAAACACTTCACTTTGTGAATTTAACATGTGGGGACTGTGATGCACGTTAAAATTCCTTAAAGAACAAGTTAATTGCATTCAGTAATGCTCTTTCTGGGAAAGACTAACCGCAGATTCCTCACCTTTTGAATCCAGAAATGTTTGAGCAGGACCTCTGCGCGCCATCAGGTGGCACCGTGCAGCTCCACACTGACAGTTCCACTCTGGAAATGACGTGGGGCGAATATAGGGGCCCCTCCTGTGGGCTGACAGTTGTTTTTAAGCCTGGCTGCGCCCCAGATGCGGAACTCCAATAGGAAATTGGTGTCAACCACTGTTCAGACTCCTCCGCTTGGGATTCAAATGAACAGAGACCACTTTGCAGAACCAAGAGGATGGGAGGGTCGGTGAGGAATCTGCAGTTGGAAGTTTCTACTAGAAAGAGCATTACCGAAGGCAAGTAAATTGTTCTTCTGATAAAGACTTCTAACCACAGACTTCTCACCTTTTGAATAGATACAAAACCAATACCTAGTTGGAGGTGGGTTCTGGTAATTTACTGAAATCAAAAGTCCTGTAGGACCAAGCGGGCAAAACATCCCTCTCGGTGAACCTGGCTGTCCAGACTGTAGTGCTTCGTGAACCTGTGGAGGGACACCACGTAGCACTCTTGACAAATGTCCAGACCAAATCTTAATACAGAGGACAATCCAGCGAGTGATGGTCAGTTTCTGCACAGCTTTGCCCTTTTTCATTCCTGCGAACCCCAAAGAACTGATCGCCCACTCTGTGTTCTTTGAGACAGTCGATGTTAAAGCTCAGCACTCGTTTGGGGTCTAGGCGATTGATTCTCCCTCCCTCATTAAAAGGGTGAGGCAGAGAACAGAACACCGTTAAGTTGATGGTCTGACTGACCTGGAACTGAATCACTACTTTTGGAAGAAACTATGCCAGAGTCCGCAGAACTAGTTTGTCCAGGACAGAGGAGTGCACAGCTGGTTGACACAAAGAGCTTGGAGCTCGCTCACCCGCCGTGCTGATGTTATGGCAACTAGAAACATTGACTTGCGAGAAGTGGCAAAGTATAGCTGTGCAGTGGCTCAATGTGAGTGTACATCAAGCATGTGAGGACCAGTTTAAGATCCCGCTGTGGCACAATGAAGGAAGGTGGAGGACACAAATGCTGGAGTCCTTTTAAGAAATGCATTACAAAAGGCGATTTAAAAAATGAGGGCTGGTTTGGCAACTGCAGGAAGGCCAAAAGTGGCAAAAGGCACCCTTTAATCATGCCCAAAGCAAAGCATTATGCAATAACGAGGTCCAGAAGGTAAGTTGTGAAGCCTTTATTCAGCTAACATCCATAACCCACAAGCTGACAGTTCAACTGACCCACCAATCGTCTCAACGCTTGCCTGAACGTTCCCCAAGGAATGGAACATGTGGTGAGGGGATGGGCAGAGGAAACCATTGTAGAGGGAAAGAAATAGCAATAAAAAGAGAGGACAACACATTATAGATGTTTAAACACCTTGCCAGGCAAGGGAAAGAAAAACATCAGAATATCAGATAACTTGGCTTAGAGGGGGTTCATGTGCTAAATGTCGCACCAAACCACAAATATGTCCCAACAAAATGCGAATACAGTTTTTGTTGAGGGATGCCAAGATGAAATCAATCGCCTCTGGACGGTCAAAAGTGTTCAGCTGTCGCCACTCAATCTCCAAGCATAAAGGCAGAGATTACAGAGGCCAGTGTAGTCCTTGCCCTGTTTGCTGAGACAACAGATCTTCCTGGAGGGGCAGATGCTCATATCCATGAGCTCTGAATACCATACTCTATGCCCAATCCGAGGCCACTACGATGACTCGGGCCCATCGTTCCTGATGTTCTTCCAAACTTTGGGCAGAAAAGGTCCTGGTTAAAAGGTATACAGAGGGCCTACTGTAGGCAGAACTTGTCCCAGAGAGAGAGACTGAGATGCCTTGGGAACTCCAACACAGAGAATTGCTGACATTGTGCGTTCTCATCGATGGCGAAGAGATCAGACCAAGGTTCTCCCCATGCGTGGAAGAGACCTTGCATCACCTTTGGGTGTTATTTCCACTCGTGGTCTGCTAAGCACAGACGGCTGAGTTCATCTGTCCTGGAGTTCAAAGATCCCAACAAGGGGTTCACCACCAGGAAAATTCCTTGATGGTCCAGCCATTCACAGAAGCACAACACCTCCTGGCACAGTGTCCATGACCCTACCCCTCCCAGTTTGCTGCAATACCACATGGAGCTGGTGTTGTCCGTGAGCACTGGCACCGGCCTTCCCTTGATGCAGGGGTCTCCGACCTTTTCTGTAACTACTGCTATTTATGTTCAATGAAAGTGATCCCAAGCTACTAATATAATTTGTGTTGTAATAGGTACCACGTAAGATAAGATTCCTTTAGTGGCCACCCTCATGCAAGATTACCCGCAATGATCACCTCAGTGCATCATGCGAAGTTGCCAGCACTAACAAAAAAGTGTTTCCAATTTGGAATTCATCTACATGGGTAATACTGAGCAGTAATAGTTGCAATGCCCCAGTCACCAGGCAGCAGCAGCCTGTCCGCTACGGCCTCAAAAGGGCAGGAAAGGAAAAATGAAACGATAATAAACGTGTTTTATTTTTCCTTTCCTGCAAGTCTTTGAGCGTGGGCTATGGGGAATGACAGGCTGCAAGAGGACTGGTGGGCACTGTTGTCAGTGTGCAAGACTTTCGCCGGCTGTCTCAGGCTGCACAAACCGGATTGGCCGCAATGGATTCTGGGAGCCTGTGCCTGCGAAAAGAGGAGCAGAAGAGCAGATGCAGCCGGCTGCAGGTAAGTTTAAGAAAATTGTTTTTTGTGCCCCCCCCCCCCTCGCTCGCCACTCTTCCAGAGCACCAGCCGCTGCTGTCACCAGGTTAAAATTAGTAATATTTCATGATTTACCACTCCTATATAAGCTTTGAATATATGTAGGAAATCCATTTTCTCCAAACGTTAGCTTATAAAAGTTCTGAAAACAGACATTTTCATTGCAAAGTTAAACCTTTCAAATTGGGATACATATTCATTCATCCAAACATAAGTTTCTAATTTAACATGCTGTGCTGCACACAGGAGAGTTGGTGCCAGGTAGCTGGAGTGATACCAGTAGCTCACCAGCTACTTGTTGGAGAAGCCTGCCTTGATGGATGGCAGGAAGGTTTTCAAGACCAAGCACATGGCTCTCCGCTTCAGAATGTTGATGTAGAGCCAGGCCTTCGCCAGAGACCCCTGATCACCACAGCTCCTAGGTGGCCGCCCCAACCCAAAAGTGATGCATTGGTCAACACCATCAGCCCCGGAGTGGTGGTGGTTGGGAGGGGGGGGGGGGCAAATTGGGGGCGGGGGGGGCAAATTGGGGGCGGGGGGGGGGGGGGGGGGGAGAGGGAGATGGGTCTTTAGCAGATCTAATTTCAGTCGAGCAACCACCAATGCAGGTCGTTTGCAGTCTCACCCGATATCTGGATATGATCGGAGAGATCTCCTTGATGAGCCCACAGACTTCAGATTCCACTGCAGAACTTGCAAATGCCACCTGGGGTACTTCACCAACAGGATGCAGAAGGCCATCAGTCTGAGAAGCTTCAAAGTGAACCTCAATGAAATCCAGGAGCGAGGCTGAACCATTGGGATCATAGCCTGAATATCCCAGACTCTCCTCTTGGGGGAAATACACGAAACCGGATGGTGCCAATGAAAAGGAGCGTTTAAGAAGGAACCAGGTGTGACTTCAGCACGTTGCTTGTGCTCCCCAAAGAGGCCAGGAGGTTTGCCGTAGTCTGGAAGTAGGTGACGCCTGCTTGGGGGGAGCCTGCCTTCAGCAGCCAGTAGTCATGGGAGGTGATGACTGGTACCCCTGACATTTGAAGATGTACTGCCACCACCACCATCACTTTTGTGAACACCCGAGGTGTGCTGGTTAGATCAAGGGAGATCACAGTGAACTGAAAATGCTACTGTCCCACCATAAGCTGCAGATAGCGTCTGAAGGCCTGCAGGATAGGGATGTGAAAATGAACGTCCTGCAGGTCGAACACTATTCTTTAGTCTCCAGGGTCGAGGGCAGAGCAGGGCTAGGCCGGGGTGAACATCTTAAAATGTATCCTTCCCGAGGAAGAAATTGAGGGGGTGCAGGTCTCAAGTAGGAAGGAGGCCTCGGTCAGTACTTGGCACCAGGAAGTAGCAGGAGTAACCATCACAACCCACTCCTGATGCAGGCACCCTTTTGATGGTCCCTTTTGCCAAAAGGGCTTGCACTTCCTGCTGTAAGCGCAAACAGATGGCCCTTTTATCAGGCCTTCCAAGGACAGTGGAAGGTGCGGCCAGGAAGGGCAGGGCGTACCCATTCCAGACCATTGGCAGGACTCACCTGTCCAATGTGGTGGCCTACCAACTTGGTAAAAATTATTGGATCCTACCTCCAACACGGTGGCCATGCTCCACCAAGAGCACGCTAAAGGATTTGTTGTCCCTGATCATGGGGTAGGTGTGTGACAAGGCATCAGTCACAAAATGGCTGGGTAGCCTGCAGAGGCTGAAATCACTGTCTGTATCAGACACCCCTCCCAAAGCCTCGGATGGATGCGGTTTGTGTGGCGGAGCGCGCTGGGGCTGTTTTTGTTTTTTTAAGAGCTCTAGAGTGGAGTCTGGTTTATACATAAAAAAAAGGCGAGTCCCATCAAACAACATGTCTATAAGGGAAGACTAGACATCGCCTGAAAAACCTGATCTTAGCCAGACATGGCGAAGGATAGTAGCGCTAGTGCCAACAGCCCAACCAATGAAATCTGTGGTAGCCAGGCCACAGCGGATTGTAAATTTAGCAGCATCACTGTCATCTTGTGTCTGTACAGGACACAGGTCTTCTGGGCCAATCCTAGAGAGCGTGAGAAGATCAGTCCAAAATGCAACTGTCACAGACCGACCGGCTAGCCAAACTTGTGGAAGAAAATACACTCTTCCCAAAGGTCCCCACTCTTAGATTCCCTATCCTGGTGTAGTTAGGAAGTCATTTGGGTTTGTCAGACAGGTGGAGGCTTGCATCATCAGGCCCTCACAGGAGGAGTGCTGAGTCAAAGAAGCAGAGTCGGAGGGGTCGTGCTACACGGTGACCAGAATAGTCTTCAATCGTAGTCTCTGGGAGAGTGTCTGTAAGGGTCCCAATAACAAGCAACAGGGGAATCAGTATTGGTTTGCCCTGACTGAAGAACTTCAGTCAGCACATTGCTTTTAACTTTCAAGGAAGGGAGCTGGAGGTTGAGAAGTTCAGCCACCCTTCGCAGGCCCATAGCAAAGGAGCAAATGAGACACTTTCTTCAGATTCAGGGTTTGATGGTGATACTAGGCCGGTGTCAAGGCCACTGGCCTCCTGGAGGACCTCATACCGGTGTTCTTCATGGTAGGGTTGAACTGATGCATCCACCTCATCATACTCTATCAGAATCCATACAAGATAAGGAATGTTGTGTATGAGACCTCCCTGAGAAGCCAGGACACTAAGCGGCTCAGATGGAGCAGGCAAAAGTTGTGGTTCACTGGACACCGATCATGCCAACAATCGAAATTGGAGCTACACAGACTCAGAGAGCACAAGATGCTCCCATCCTCTGGTGTCAATGTTTCAGGATCTGGGGTGGGCAGAGGAGCCAGATTCAGCAAAGGCACAGGTAGAGGTCCAGCAGAAGTAACCAGAGGGTCCAACTGGTTCTAAGGGCTTACCTGCTGGAGGTATCCCAGATGGTGGACCTCTCAGGCTCCGTGGGGTTTGTAGGCGTGCCAGAGGGAGTCGGAAGGGGGTCTCATAGAGCTCTTGGATCTGCCTCGAAGTCAAAGACAGCCCTGCAAACTTGAGTTGTGTGAGGACAAGTTACAGGATTGGCTCAAAAGTTGCACCTTCTCTGCAGTACAAGAGTGGTGGGAAGGGACAGAGTGTTATTTCTAGGACTTATTTGATTTGAAGTACAATGACATTTGGCCTGTGGACCGACTTCTGGTCTGGGAACAAAACAGACCATTGGACTTGGACAAGTCTCGACATGGAGCCTTCCATTGCATGACTACTTATAACTTTGAATGTGGTCCCAAATGGCCTTTGGATTCATTGATGCACAGTAACTGCAAATTTCAAAACCGCTGTCAATGCACACCAACTTCTCCTCAAAACCCCAAAGAAAACTGCTTCTAAGGAAGAATAAATGCCAAGGTACACAACACCAAAGAGCTCATTGTCAAGGAGTTCGCCAGGCCCAACAACGAGACCACAGACATCCCACCCTCCCAAGGCCCCTGCAACAAACTCAGCACCTTCTTCCACCACAAGATCAGGCAGATCTACAACAGCTTTGACACCGAAGATCCCACCACTACACCCGCCGCGTGAAACTCCACCACAGTCCCACATATTGTGCTCAACTAGACTCAGCACCACATCTTCCATAGAGCAGCAGCCTCCATCGCCCCCCAGCTTTGCCGCACCATTAACTGCTCCATCGAAACCGCCAGCTTCCCGGACTGGAAACATGCCAATATCAACCCCCTGCTGAAAAAACTGCCTGCCAACCCAACAGACCTCAAGAACTTTAGACCCATCTCCCTCCTCCCCTTCCCAGCAAAGGTCATCGAGACCATCAACACCCAACTTTCCGAGTTCATCGAAGAGAACCATGTCCTGGACACCTCCCGATCTGGTTTCCAAAGCAACCACAGCAACGAGACTGCACTCCTCACCGCTACAGACGACATCCGTTCCCTCCTCGACAGGGGTGAAACCACAGCCCTCATCCTACTAGACATCCCGGCCACCTTCGACACAGTCTGGATCCACTCCTTCCTGACCGGCAGAACACAGCGAGTCGGACTACCCCTGTTCCTCTCAGAACCAACAGAGATCAGCTGCGGAGAGCTCCTTCCTGAGCATCACCATCTTCAACATATATTTGGCTCCCTTTGAAGCCATCGTCAGAAGCCACGGATTCAACATCTCCAATGTCGACAACACCCAGCTGATCCTCTCCATCACCAACAAACCCACAGCCACCAGAATCAACTTTTCACAACGGAATGAAAGCAGTTGCTACCTGGATGCAAGGCAGCTGCCTCATGCTCAACTCAGACAAGACTGAAGTACTCATCCTGGGATGACTCCTGGTGGCCCGTCGCACTAGGAACCCCTCCCACCCCTACAGACCATGTAAGCAACTTTGGCATCATACTGAACTCCTCGCTCTCAATTAACTGATAAATCAAGACAGTATCCTCATCCTGTTTCCCCTCACTCCGCTTGATTTGCAAGACATTCAAATGGCAACCCACAGAATCCAGAAAGACTGTCGCGCACACACACTCTTCACCAGCAGACTTGACTGCCGCAACGAACTCTACGCCGGAGTCACCCAAAGACAACTCAGTAAACTACAGAGCGTCCAAAACGTCGCAGCCCTTATCCTCGACATCGCCCGCCACAGCCACATGACAAAACCTCCACAGGCTACCATATCAATAAGAGAATTACCTTCAAGATCCTCACACAAGTCTACATGGCTTTCCATAACAAAGGATCAGAATATCTGAAGAACCACCACCTCGTTTTCCACAAACCCGCCAGACAACTCCAATCTGCCTGGCCTCCGTCCCACAGATCCACCAGACCAGAACCGGAGAAAGATCCTTCGCCTACCTCGCCACCAAGACCTGGAACACCCTGCCTCTCCACCTCTGGCAATCCGTGTCGCTGATCCAGTTCAGGAATGACCTCAAGACCTGGCTCTTCGACTGAACCTCCACACCCAGACGGATCAGCAACCCCCATATTCCCAAAACGCCTTGAGATCCTCATGGGTGAGAAGCCAGGCTTTACAAACCCCTGAATGATTGTAGGCCTTCGAGTTGTAGGCCAAACCCAGCCAAATCTGTTGTAGATCCGTCAGACATCTGCTTGCTTCTTTTCAAGGTTTAAAACTAGTTGCTTCGGTGGCATTTCTGTTGCACACGGAATAACTTTGAAGTAAACCGGTCTCGAAAGAGGCTAGAGGTAGCTCTGGCTCAGTGTCCAGTAGTGCCAAAAGAAAGAACCTGATAGCAGCGTGCCAGAGTGGCACCTATATTGGCTCTGCGCGCCATTTCTGGAGCAGAATTGTGTCAGTGCGAAACCTCACAGTGCCACCTGATGGTGCACAGATGTACTATTAAAAGGTTTCTGGATCCAATCTGATGCGTAGGGAAGCAGTCAAAAGGTGTGGAATCCGCGGTTAGAAGTCTCTAGAAAAAGTGTTTGAGTATGGCAAATGTGGGGTGAAGAATAATAGGAGTGTATAACAGGTATTTGATTGTGGAAGACAGTTTAAATGTTAGGCACATTAGTGCCATTTTGGCCATTGGGTAACATGAATTATGGATTTTAACAAATTGATTCGATCTATTATGTTTTTTTAACTGTACCATCATTGGGTTGCTGTTTCCTTTGCTGCATGCCAACTTAGGGAAGCCAACTCCCCCGCTGCTCATTGGGAAATTGTAACTGATCTATAGTGAGCAGATGGAGGTGCTTGTGTTTTTTTCACCTGGCTGAGGAAGTCCTCGATTTTTGTGTGATACCCAAATAACCAAATAAACTGTAATGCTGTACATGTAGGGCATCCGGGGCCAACGTGCTGTAGCACTTGATTAGGACGTAGAACCTTCCCTTTATTCATGTTGATAAGTTCAGAGTGTAGCTGCAACTTCATCTGAGAGTGGACTAAAATATAAAAGATGAGAAAATAGATTAACCACTCCCTAAGTGATGCCACTGGGATCATTTTGTACACAGCTCTCAGTTTGCAAAAGAGTAAAGGAAATGCAAGGGGAATAAGGAAAAAAAACGGCAAAGCTTAGAATTTGACCACCTCATTGAAAAGGCTTCTCCTTGGTATTAAAACCTTCCATTCTTGGCATTCCCATTACATCTTGTGATTAAAAGGTTAAACTGGGACAATCGAAAGCAATGAAAACAATGTATTTGAATCTGGTCCTAAATAAATTTGTGACAGGTGTGACATTCCCAGTTCAGAGCATCTGCAATCACCACGCTTGTTCCTCGAATAAAACTTGCTGCTCGGTGGACGGTTATGTGGGAGTGCCTGTCTGCAGCTTGCAAGCTTACATGGACAGAGTTGACAATCTCTTAACGTCCTGACACAATACACTGGAGTATTCTTGCCCATAATGCAATTTACTTATTTATTCTTCAAGTAAGGATTGGATAATTTGAGGATACGCCATTGGCTCCATCAACTCTGACAATGCACCTTTTTTTGTTTCTTGCCCCATACACCTTTCACTATTGAGGAGTCCAGATGTACTCACTACCCAAACATGGAAGCACACATAACTGTTACCTTGCCCGATATGCTTTGCTGAGAAACTATCCCTTTATGTTTTATCCATCATACCAACAAACACCTTATGCGGACTGTGACAAACTTCCTCCAAAAGTCCCGAGGACTATTTACACTGTCTAGGTTACGTTGCATAAGTGGCTTGAACCTGCAGCAGGTGCCAAGGTGATTGCAATAAGACATTGACCTTAGAAGACTTGTTTTCATGTACAGTGAACATCTTTTGCAATCAAAACAATGCAACTATACTCTGAAGTGTCTCATCAAGTGCAGCTTGAAAAAGTGGTGTTTTTAAGATCATGACGAGCTGCCCTTTAATGTGCTGTCTTTGAGCTGTGCGTATTTCACTATCTACTTTTAACCTGTTGGCATTACCTAGTCAGCAGAAAGGTAATGCTAAAGACCTTGTTATCTTAGAGCAAGAACAGTGAACCGGCAGTGTAGATTTCCAAGTGCGAGTCTGATTTCCTTTGTTATGCAACCAGTGAGATGTACAATCATACATCCTAAATGGTGAGTGGAAAGACCAAAAGTTACTTACCTGTAAACTGTGGTTCTCCAGTATTGGTGTCTTTCATAGATTCACATGCTTGAATATTTCCCGTTGTCGAAGTGGGAGTCCCACAGTACATAACAGAGCAATGTAGTAATATCATAAGCCTAATAGGCATAAAAGAAAGTAAAACCATAGAGTTTTTACGGATAGACAACTTGTCACATATATAACATATTACTGTCATTATGTTTTAGTCCAAAATCCAGCCTATCAGGCATCCGCACCCTCCAGAACCTTCTCCCCAGAGGCTCAGGCCCTCAGATTCTCGTAGCACAAGAGTGACATAATAGTCAAATAAATGATTGGAGCCTCTGAGGGGAGGTGGGTGGGTCGCATGTGAATCTATGAAAGACACCAATACTGGAGAACCACAGTTTACAGGCAAGTAACTTTTGTTGTTCTCCAGTATTGGGGTGTCTTTCATAGATTCACATGCTTGAATAAGAGTAGTGAGCAGTGCTATCAGAATAATACAAGGTACATAAGAATCAAAGCAATAGCAATACCCAATTCAAAATACTATAGATATATATATATATATACACACACACACACGGGCACACACATACATACATACATACATACTACTACTACACTACTGTCTGGATGCTGCAGACAACACTGACACTGCTGTGGGACAGGCAGTCCTTCGTAATCTTTTTAAATAAGGTGAGCCTCTGATACTTCCCTCCTCCTGTATACAAGGTACTTTAGTTATTTAAAGTACCTTGTATACAGGAGGAGGGAAGTATCAGAGGCTCACCTGATTTAAAAAGATTACGAAGGACTGCCTGTCCCACAGCAGTGTCAGTATTGTCTGCAGCATCCAGACAGTAGTGTCTCATAAAGGTGTGTCTCCTGGACCATGTTGCAGCTCTGCAGATGTATTGAAGAGGAACTCCAGCAAATAGCGCAGTGGAAGAAGAAACCTTCCTGGTGGAATGCGCTAGAACGGTTGATGTAAGTGGTTTTCCAGCTTGTTGATGGCAAAAAGCAATAGTAGTAGTAGATATCCAGCGTGCTATAGTTTGTTTGGTGACCGGAAGACGCTTTCGCATCCGTCCGTAGGCCACAAAGAGTTGGTCATTCTTACGAATAGTAGCTGTTCTTTGAAGGTAAAACTTGAGACATCTCTTGACATCCAAAGAATGAAGCGTTTTCTCTGCAGGAGTTTGAGGATTTGGAAAAAATGTTTTTAAAACAACCGGCTCATTGAGGTGGAAATCCGATGGCACCTTGGGGATAAAGGCCGGATTGGTGCAGAGTAGGACAGAGTCCTTAGTAAATTGAAGAAAAGGTAGTTTAGTAGTAATCGCCTGCAAGTAACTGACCCGGCGGGGGGGATGTAAGAGCCAGGAGTAGAGAAGTTTTCCAAGTAACATATTTGAGACTGACCTTATGGATTGGCTCGAATGGTGGTTTCATGAGCTGTGCCAATACAATGTTTAGATGCCAAGGTGGAGGTGGCCGACGTATCGGAGGAACCATTCGAAAAAGACCCTTGAAAAACTGTTGAATTACTCTTGACGAGTAAAGTGAGTTGGAGCCATCTTGACGGAATCGTGAGATTGCTGCTAGGAAAACTTTAAGGGTAGAGTACGAGAGGCCTGATTTTGCAAGGTGTAAGAAGAAAGGCAAGAGTTGTTCTGGCTTGGAATGTATGGGATGTACTTGAGCTTTGTTGCACCATAGACAGAATAGTTTCCATTTGAGTTTATATGTTTTCACAGTTGAAGGTCCTCTAGCTCTAGCCAAGACCTCTACAGTCTAAAGGAATGTCCAAATTTACAAATTCATAGTGCTCAGGTTCCAAGCCGCTAAACGTTGAGATGCAGGATCGCGATAACAAATTTGGTCGTGTTCCATGGTCAGAAGATTTGGAAGAGGGCGAAGAATGATCGGGTCACACAGACAGGAGCAGGAGTTCTGTGAACCAGATTTGTCGAGGCCACCTGGGGGCTATAGGAATAACATGACCGGGTTCTTTCCTCATTTTCCTCAGAACCTTGGGGACTAGAGGTATTGGTGGAAAAGCGTAAGCATATATTTTTGAACAGTTCATCGAAAAGGCATTCCCGCATGACTTTGGTTGGGGAAGCCAACTTGCGTAGAAGAACAGGCATTTGCGGCTCAGATATGTTGCAAACAGATCCAGATCTGGGGGACCCCATAACTCAAAAATGTGATCCAGAGTGGGTTGGTGCAATTGCCATTCGTGATTGGTTGTGGACGATCTGCTTAGGGAATCCGCAAGATTGTTCGACGCTCCCGGAACATGAACTGCTGAGAGGACGATCTGATGTTGAATCGCCCAATTCCAAAATTTGTTGAGCCTGAAGGGACAACAAGACGGACCTTGTGCCTCCCTGTTTGTTGATGTAGTGCATGCACGTTGTGTTGTCCGTACGGATCAACACCGAGCCTCCTTGAATGATGTTTTGGAAAGCTTTCAGAGCCAGAAAAGTGGCCAGTAATTCTAAAAGGTTGATGTGGCTTGCCTTTTGTTGAACGGTCCACTTGCCTTTTACAGTCAGTCCTTGTAGATGGGTGCCCCAACCCTCGAAACATCGGTCGTGAGACTGAAATTCGGAGTGTCCGCCAGAAATAAACGCCCTAAGGAGACATTTTCTTCGTGAGTCCACCATAAAAGAGCTCTCTTTAGACGTTGTGACTCTGACTAAGTCGCTGAAAGTTCCTGAGACTTGAGCCCATTGTTTGTCAAATCCCTCCTGGACAGGTCTCATTTTCAGGCGACAGTGAGGGACTAGAGGAATGCACGAGGACAACATCCCTAGGAAAGATTTCAACTGTCGGACAGAAACGGACTCTTTTAGATGGATAGAAGTCGCTAGATTGCGAAGACGTTGACGTCTTTCGTGCGACACAAAAGCTTTTCCTTGCTTGGTGTCTAGAATGGCTCCCAAGAACAGTCTGTTTTGAGCTGGGAGAAACTGAGATTTGTCCATGTTTAATGTGAGGCCCAGAGATTGGAAGAGGGACCTGCAGAAAAGAGTCTGTTTGGATGCCAGTTCGAACGACTTTGCCTTCAGTAGGCAGTCGTCTAAGTATGGAAAGATTTGCACTCCTTGTTGACGAAGGTAAGCTGCCACCGGTGCAAGGACTTTTGTAAACACTCAGGGAGCGGAACGAAGGCTGAATGGAAGAACCTTGAATTGGAGGTCCTTTCCGGCTACTCTGAATCTGAGAAACATCCGGTGTCTCGGCAGTATATGAAGATCCAAAGTTGTCAAACTCTCCTTGGTTTAGAAAAGGAAGCACTTCTTGAAGGGACAACATGCGAAAAGTTTGCCTATAGATATATTTGTTTAGGGCACGTAGATCCAAGATGGGGCGCCAGTCTCCCGACGTTTTCTGTACGAGGAAGAACTTTGAATAAAACACCCTGCCCTTCAGTAGTTTTGGCACCACTTTGATCGCGCCCATTCGTAGTAAAATTTTTAGCCGATTCAAAAGTTCTTTTAGGGGAGCAGGAGGGGGACCTTTTGGTGGAGAATTGGGAGGAATCTTTACGAATTCCAATGAGTGTCCCCTGCGCACAATATCCAAAACCTATTGATCGGTAGTGATTTGTGACCATTTGGAGTAGAAGTGGGAGATTCGACCTCCAACTTTTGAAAAGGCGGGAGGACTCTGCGACGGTGTGTGGTGAAAGTCATTGTTTTTTGGAGGAATCCTTTCCTCTGTAAGAGGATTTCCCTCTGTATTGTGTGTAGGTGGAAGAATGCTGTTGTCTATATGTCTGCTGATTCTGGGAGGAGAAGCGGTTATGTCCTGGTCTGTACCGATTAGAATTTCCTCGAAAGGAAGAAGAGGAGCCACGACCTCTTGCGCCTCGAAAAGGCTGCTTTTTGAACTGTAAAGTCCCACGAGCAGTGTCAGTGTCCTTCTTAATTGTTTGAAGGGCATCGTCTATATGCTGGCCAAACAATGATTCACCGTCATAAGGCATGTCCAGTATTTTTGTCTGTACCTCCTGACGGAAAGACGTTGCCCGTAACCAGCCCTGACGCGCGAGGACTGCTGCACCAGCCACAAGACAGAAACCAGTAGAAGATGCATCTACAGCGCAATCGATAATATCCGAGGAAATTCTTTCTCCTTCATGGAGAATTTTTAATGCCTCTGGCCTAGACCTTTCAGGGATAAGGTCTATAATAGATGATATGCCTGACCACATTTGGCGGTCGTAACAGCCCAAGATAGCTAAAGAATTGGCCGCACGAACTGTAGTTGCAGCCATAGTTCAAAGTTTCTTTCCAATTCCATCCAGGCGTCTACCCTCTCGATCTGGCGGTGCAGACAATGGAGACAATGGGTTTCTGGATCGACGCTGAGCTGCCTGAGTAATGATGGAATCAGGCTTTGTTTGCGAAATTAGACAAGCCGGAGAATTTGGAGGAGCTTTGTATTTTTTATCTAGCCTAGGAAGGATAGCTGGAATGGAATTAGGATTTTGCATTAGCTTGAGGCCTTCTTGCCAGATAAAATCGATAATTGGAATACAACGGACTTGTTTTTGAGGTTGATCCTTAAAACCATAGAGGACACAATCTTCCTCTCTGGTGGTCATAGGAAGGTGGAATCTTTTAGCTGCTCTTTCCATGAGAAAATAAAAACCACCGATGTCGACCGGTGGAGAATCCAAAGGAGCTGGATCAGCAGGAGATGGCGTTTGGATTTGATAGTTGTCCCATTCAGAAAGAAGGGATCCGTCATCTATCTCACCTTCTTCTTTGTCACCGTCCTCATCCTGCTCGTCGACAAGGTCTTCCTCTATGATTTGAGGAACTTCAAGATGTTGAACTCTGGTCGCCGACGTAGGTGTGGCACCGATTCTTTATTTGGAAGAGGTTGTGGAGGTACCTGCGGCGTTGGAGAAGTCTGCACAGAACGTGGAAAACAGCGGTAATAATCATCCAACATATACTGGAGGCTAGAAATAAGACTTAAGGGCATTTGTGCCAAAGGAAGCTCCTGCGCCGGTTGTGTGTCACAAGTAGAGAAATCTTCCTCTTGTAAGTCATCATCCTCATCAGATTCATGACACTTTATTAGAAGCTCAGAGGGACTGCGAGCAGCCCGAAATCTGTCATCCTCGGATTCCTCATCGCCGACAAAGCCGCCGCCGTCGACAAAGCCGCCGCCGTCGACAAAGCCGCCAAAGCCGCCGCCGTCGACAAAGCCGCCGCCATCGTCGACAAAGCCGCAGCCGACGTCAAAGCCGCCGCCGACGTCAAAGCCGCCGCCGACGTCAAAGCCGCCGCCGACGTCAAAGCCGCCGCCGCCGTCGTCGTCAAAGCCGCCCCCTACGTCAAAGCCGCCGTCGACGACGAAGCCGCCGTCGACGACGAAGCCACCGTCGACGACGAAGCCACCGTCGACGACGAAGCCACCGTCGACGACGAAGCCACCGTCGACGACGAAGCCACCGTCGACGACATATGCTTCTTTCTATGTTTGCTTGCCGTCGTCTACGAAGTCAAATGCACTGTAGACGAAATGGGTCTCACCTTAACAGATACCAACGTCGACGGTGAAGATGCCGACGACAGGATCATAGTCTGCTTCATAGACACAGAAGTCGAAGTCGTCGACGTAGATGCGAAGACGGCAGCTCTCGTCGACGGCGGAAGCCTTGACAAGCTCATCGACGAGAGAGGCAGTTTCTGAGGTAAAAACTGCGTAGATGGAGTCTGACGCCTGAGAGTCAGATCTCGGGGCGTAAAGGATTCAGAAAGGCTCCTTGGGGGGGGGGGGAATCACCCCTTTTGAAGTTGAAAGTTGGGTAGTGGGCTTATCAACATGATGTTTCTTCCCCATTTTAGGTCTTGGAGAAACCTTCTGAGAGTCACTGGTTCTCTTCAAGGAGGGAGCAGTTTTGATTGAAGACACACTCTCCACATCTGAGAGAGGATGGTCTGAAGTCTTCAACTTCTGTAGCCACAGAAGGAGACGCCCTTCTCTGTCCTTCAAAGTCTTCTGAGAGAAGGTCCTATAAATTTTACAATCCTTAACCTGATGTTCAGGATATAAGCAATAAATACATTTCTTATGAGGGTCTTCAGAATGAAGCCTCAGTTTATCACAACTTCCACAAGGTCTGAAGAGAGATTTCTTGGAAGTAGACATCATAAAGGTAATCAGTCAGTCAGTCAGTCAACAATAGCTTTATTCGGTTAATAATTAAAACCATCAAAGCATACACAAAATTTCATTTGCAAATAGTTACATGTAAAAATAATTAACAAAGGAATTTCAAACAATACACAGTGCACAAATATACATAAAAATAAGTTTAAACAAATAATTGGCGAATGTGAACATTAAAAAGTAAGGCAGGCCAAAATTTATAAAACTATTTCATGATTTCAAAAGAAAGGGATAAAAAGGCCCGGTCTCGGACTGTCAAACATGCTAAAAAATAGAGCTAAAATATATTAGACTACATTCGATTTCTACTTCTAATTGCCCCTGAAAGATAGCTGGCAACTCCAAAACAGACAAGAGGAGAGCCCAGCATTTGCAGAAATACCAAGGCGGGCCTTACTTGGTCAAAGTGATAGTTCTTAAAAATGGGGCAAATAAATTTCTTACGTAACAGAGTGTAAAATTTACAGTAAAAAATCATATGCAGCGTATTTTGTTCGGAGGCGTTATCACAGGGACAGGGGCCCAAAGTGCCCTCTTTAAAAAAGCCCTTCGGGTGTGCTAGGAGCCAAGGTAACATGTCATGTTTAAACCTAATCAATAAAAATAGATGAAAAGGGTTATTTATATAAATCAAGTATGGCTGAATCTCATTGCCCATACTTAACATGACAAATCTCCTAACAGACGGTTTACACACTTCCTCGCCTTCTCTCTGCAACTTTGCCCTGCACATGAACTGCGACTTTAAGTCTTTTATTTCCAATTTAGACAGCTCACATGGTCTCTCAAATAATTCTAAGCAGCCAAGAGTCTCCATCTTAGATTTAATATATCTTAGCCAAGGAATACACATGGCTTTGTCAAGGACCAGACAATCTTGTATAATGAGCTGGTTTAGGGTTGGTGGATGCTGCGCCCAAACCCTTAACCAACCCATTAATGGGGCAACGGAAATCTGATCCACTAGATACTCAGCCCCCAAATCTTCATGGATATTAAAGATTGAAGTAGAAACAGGCAATGACAAAAGTTTCCGAAAAAAGGCATTCTCAATTAATTGAATCTCCACTGCCGACACATAGCCCCAGACCTCACTACCATACAGGGCCATAGGGACGCACTTAGCGTTATATATCTTCAAAATTGCGGGCAAGGGCTTGCATCCCAGCCGTTTTGCAAAACCCAACAATGCTCCTGTTGCCCTAGCGAGAATATTCTGTTTCTGTGCGCGTTGCGCGACCCATGATCCTCGGTCATCAAAAGTGACCCCCAAATATGGAAAGGTCTGGACTTTTGTTAGCTCCTGCTTATTGCAGAAGAATTTAACCTTTTTAGCAGCTCCATCTCCTATTGTCATTGAGTGGGATTTTTTAAAATTAATTACTAAGTCCAAGGAGACCATAAAATCGTTAAAACCATTTAAAAGGGCTTGAAGGCCTCTTGCAGTTCTAGCCAATAAGACCGTGTCATCCGCATACAACAAAGCGGGAATCAACTTAGTACCTACTCTTGGGATGTCTTTACAAGATGAGGACAAAACTTCCCCCAGGTTATTAATATAAAGTGAGAAAAGCAGGGGGGCAAGAATGCACCCCTGTCTTACCCCACGCTTCACCTGCCAGGCATCAGTTAGATTCCCGTCCTTGTTATAACGGACCGCCGCAGTAGTGTCTTCATGTATAAGTGCTAAAAAGGAAATCAGCATAGGGTCAAGACCCATAGTTGCCAGGGATGCCCATAGTTTTTGACGATTAACCAAATCAAAAGCAGTAGATAGGTCCATGAATGCTAAGTGTAAGACCCCCTGCTTCGCAATCGTATACTTCCCAATGATGAGATGCAAATTAAGGCATTGACCTACCGTGCTCCTTCCCTTTCTGAAACCATACTGAAGGTCCGAAATAATGGAGTTGTCCTCCAGCCATGATGTTAACCGTGCTAGGACAACTTTACCCATTATTTTCATCGCAGAATCGAGAAGAGAAATAGGCCGATAACATGCCGGATCCTCTCTAGCACCTTTTTTAAATATTGGTACTATCACGGCCTTACCCCAAGAACGGGGGACACCCTCCTTTGCTACCGCGTTAAAAACTAAGGTTAGAAGTTTCGCCCAGTAATTTGAATCTGCCTTGTACAAATCTGCAGGGACACCATCGGGGCCGGGTGCTTTGCCCTTTGCCATTGATTCAATGGCGCCCTGAACTTCAGCCTCAGTAAAATTAATTTTCGATGACAGATTAGTATCCCCAAAATTTACAGGATTCTGGTCAGGAATCTCAGAATAAAGCCCACTAAAATGAGACACCCATTTATCTGGGGCAATAAGACAATCATTAATAATATTTTCCATTTCATTAAAAAGTGGGCTGTTAATTACTTTCCAGAATTGGGAACTACTTTTTAAGACACTAGCGTCTGACAATTCTTCCCACGCCAAATTTTTCAGACAAGTTTTCCTTGCCTTTAGTGTTTTCTTGAAGGATCTTCTTGCCTCCACAATCCTGCTGATATCTTTAGCGCCATCTTTTAAGGCCAGTAAGAGAATAGAGTGCGCGCTACTACATGCCTGATCAAACCAGATTTTATGCTTCTTAGGTCTTGGTTTCCCAACGAGAGTTAGATTATCCATAATCTGGCTGGTTATTCGCTCAAAGGCACCAAGAATATCCCCTGGTTTAGATTCTATCGCTAGGCAAATATTAAAATCCTCCAAATTACTGTGATACAGTTTCTCGAGAAAATCACTAGGAGTAATAACCTCCCATCTCAAACGAGTTCCCTGTTTAATAGGGACTATGTTTGAATTAGAGATTGTAGACATATGATTAGGCCTAAAGACATCATTAATATTTAATTCCAAAGATAATGGATTGTGGTCACTAAGGACGTTTGCAGTGACACAAAATGGTCCTATCAGTCCCTTCATAGTACAGGAAATTAGTATATGATCAATAATACTGTTGTGACCCTGACCAGTGAATGTAGGCACAGGAGATACTAAGTTCTGCATTGGCACAAATAAATTAAAAGCAGATACAATACTGTCTAGAAACATCCCACCTTTTGAAAGATCAAAGTGGGCTTCCTCCTGCGGGCAATAAGCCTGCTTAAAATTTCCAAAACAATTGGATTGTCTTAAATGAATATTAAAATCGCCAAACAATAACAAATAATAAGGGGTAACATTGTTTGCATCGAAATCCTCTAAAAAGGTGAATAAGACCTTTAAGTGCTCCAATTCGTCCATCCTCGTAAATGAATTATAAAAGTTCACAACTAACATTGATGGAAGGTTGACACCTACAACTTTAACCGCCAATATATTGGGTGAACTAGTCTTAACAAGTTCTGTGCTATACAATAGCTTAAGACTAAATAATAACAAGAGACCACCACTGGGTCTCCCCGAGGAAGAAGGCACAGCATATTTAATAAAAGACTGGAACCCATCCAAGTAAAAGGAATCTCTGGCCTCCCACGTCTCTTGTAAAGCAATTATATGGAAGGAAGAGAGAAATGACTTCCAACATGTATCCTCTCTTTTTGCTCTCAACCCAGCTATATTCCATGACAAGGCAGTAACCCTATTTGCTAATACATTAGCCACACTATTACCCATAACCGAAGGTTGGGAGGAGGAGTCCGCTACCTCCTCCCTAGCAAAAGCCCTTTCAGGCACATAATTAAGCGTGCCAACGGGAGCATTAACCTGTTCATCTTCAGTGAACGTAATTTTTGGGCGATTGATACCATTAACCCGATAATTCATTTGGGTAACGGGACTAACACCCGGACCATAAGAAACGGTATTATCATTGACAGGCATCGCACTTCCCTCATCTTCCATACACACCCCACTGGCTTCAATGTCCAAAGACTGGCTGTGCGCTACATGAAGTCAGTCATTTGTGTCCAGAGAACTAAGGACCTCATATCTGTTACTCAAGGCCAGTGTTCTGATCGCAGGAACAGGTTGGGCATTGTAACCACTATTCCCGCCCCGTCTCTGTAAGTGAGGTGGATAGAAGAACCCCAATGGGAGGATGTTCACATATTCATCATGTAATCTAGACGTTCCTGCCTGCCTAAAAATGTTAGCTACCAAATCCGGGGAGCTAAAACTCACGACTACACAGTCGCCCTTAAGTGTCTTATTTAACTTCCCCACCCAGGGAACCCTTCTTACCATTTTAAAACACTCAAAAAGGTGGCTCCCCAAAACTGTCTTTTCAGCTAAAAAATGTAGGGCTTTGTTCCTCAAAGAGGACCAATTTTCTTCCTTTCCATCAGTAGATGGAGGGACATTTGCCAGAATGACAGTATACGGACAAGCCTCCGGTGGCAAATGCAAAGGATATTCTTTGATTACCTGTGTGGGGGGCAAGCTTACTCTCCTTGGGACATCCCGAGAACTCAAGTTAACACCCCCAGGTGGATCAGCAGCCACTGCAGATTGGTTAGTAACACCTACAGTGGTAAGTATCATGGAATCAGCTAGGTCGGATACTCTGGAAATAGCTCCTGCTAAGGTGGGTCTCTCCAGTAAATTACGATTTGCTAAAATTGTTTCCTGACCAGCTATGTGGCGCTCAATCGAAGTAAGTCTGTTCTCAATTTTATCAAGTCTATTCAAAACCGGGGACAGAGAAACCTTCAATTGCTCATCCATAAGTTTTAAAATTTCAATCAAGTTAAAACCAGCAGAAACAACAGAAACCTGAGCAACGTTCGCACCTGCCCCAAGCGTCTTATTCCCCTGAGCCAAAGGGGCCAATGTGGAATCCTGTGGAACTAACTCAATAGCAGACTTTACAGTCCTAGATTGTTTTACTTTTTGACGCGTTCCATTTGGACCCTTGGTCGCTTTTCTTTTACCATTTTTTAAATTAGTAGTGACGGACATTGATACTCGAGATTGTCCAGAGCGAGTCGTTCGGGGTGAGAGAGGAGGACCATCAGTACAATCTACTACAAAAGGAACAACAATATCTCTCACTTCTAGTGCAGGCTCTACAGTAGATGGACAACTAGGCAAGCTCACATCAATGTCATCAATAAGGGTATTCGATTGCGATCCATGGTTAGACGAGAGTACTGGTTCCAGAGAAAGCCTCCTCTCAACACTTGCAATTTCTCTGGCAACAACAGTTTCAGCTTTCTTCAAAAAGGCATCCAGGGTCCCCACGCCCCCCTTGGCCACAACTTTGAAAATATTTTTAGCCATAGAGGCAAGCTAGCCGGACCAAGGAACAAAAACAACCAGTTTAAGCAGTAGTGCACACAAATACTGCTGAAGATATCGTCACAATCCTTAGAAGCAAAACGAGCGTGGCAGTACTCCCATTTACCTTCAGAGTAGCAAACACAGTTGATAGCAATCTCCACGAGAGATCCGTTCGGTGGTAATTTCAGACCCAGAGTTAGGGGGGTGGCCCAGCCCGGCCTCCTTTGGCCCCTGACGGCCACACACGGCCCGCCCTCTGCCCGGGCTCAGCCCGGCGACACCCGCGCGCGTCCCGCGACGCGGAGGGGGAGCCTTCACTTAAGCGCCTCCGGGCGCGAAGATTGCAGGCAGCTGGTGAAACGCTGAGCCCTCTGGGAGCTGTAGTCTCCCCCTGCGACGGCCGCGCGATGTCGGCCAGCGGCTGCAGGGGAGACACACAGCTTCAGGCAACCAGGGGCGATGTGGCAGAGGAGGGAAAGCCCAACGTACTTCGTCCGTGACGGGAGCGGCGGCTGAATAGAGACCACAGTAATCGTAAAAAGGCAACAGTGAATACTCTCTACATAGTAAGGAAAGTTGTGTACCTCCTCATACTTACACAGGCACGGAATTGAATAATCTCTTCAAAAATGATATCCATACTAATCCAACAAAAGGTATGGAGGATACGAGTCTTTTACCAACAGAAGATAAAGCCACAAAAATTATAAGGGCATGTGTTGTCAGTTTTGTCAAAGAGCAGTTGTTTTTTACTAGTATTGTTCAATAAAGTTTTTTGTTGTCCATAAAAAAAAAAAAATGCACTGTTCAGTTTTCAAGGTTCGAATAATTCAAAAAAAGTACTCAGGCTGTGCATGTTAGTTTTTTCTTATGATTTCCCTGAGAGGAAAAGGAAAACGGGGTCCGTTCAATTCACGAGTGATACAACACAAATCTTCGATGCACCTCGTTACACTCTGCCACCGGGGCAGACGACGGACGCGTGCAGAGTGCGATTGAAGGTTCAGGGTGATGGGGGCTGGCGAAGAGGAAGAACACGCGAGCAGCGCGTATGAAGGTTCAAGGTCCGCGGGAGTGATGAGCCTCAGCGCTCCGCTTTTATCGAAGGTAAGAATGCGCCAGTAACGGTGCAGTACTATTTACAGTCAGCGGGAGGGAAATCCTCGGTGTCTCACTGTCAAGCAAAGGAAAAGAGCGCGCGATCAACGCGTGTGTATTTCCAGGATCCGAAGGGGTGAAGGCACGGCTGGGAAAACGAGGAAACAGAAAAGTTCTCACAAGGTATTCCAGGGGTTCTCTTGCAGTGATGAATTTCAACAGTATTCTGCAGGCACATTCAGAAGGAACCTTCTGAGAAGATATGAGAAGAAAAAAAACTGAGCAAGCTCAGGGAGACTCCCTTCACACGACGTGCAGTAGAAAATCTGAGGGCCTGAGCCTCTGGAGAGAAGGTTCTAGAGGGTGCGGACGCCTGATTGGCTGGATTTTGGACTAAAGCATAATGACAGTAATGTTATATATGTGACAAGTTGTCTATCCATAAAAACTCTATGGTTTTACTTTCTTTTATGCCTATTAGGCTTATGTTATTACTGCATTTCTATGTTATGTACCGTGGGACTCCCACTTCGACGACGGGTAATATTCAAGCATGTGTATCTATGAAAGACACCCCAATACTGGAGAATAGTAACTCTCCTACCAGCATATGCAATTTATAGTTTGTTTGCAGAGTTGCCATCTTATGGTCTGAGCTCACTCTATCCTACACTCCCACCGCTGAGGTTTTTTCGAACCACCAAGTACCTCAAGCTCTTTTCGAAATGCCTCTGATTTATGTGCATCTCAACTATGGATTATTTCTAAAGAGCAATATGCATTTCCTGTTGCCGATCTCAGTTGTGTTGAAGCACTGTGGTGCCTTATTACTCAGTTTGTGGTTTGTTACAAGATGATTACTTTTAGAACTAGACGAGAAATAGAGTATGCTGCATGTGAACAAAATCCTGCATTTTAATAGGCCAAATATTAGCAATGTGACATTTCAAATGGAAATCATGCATATGCATTTGTAAGGAAATGTTTTAAAAACGAAAAAGGTTTAACAGAACATTTCACTAAAAAGGAAGAGGTGCGGTAAAGAATCGCGAGAGGAGGGACTGAGTACATTTAAAAAAATAGGTTCCCCCAATTGACCAAAGATCAATTTCTATTTAAAAAACAATGCAATTGACAGTTAACCACTTGCGTCATGCTGATGTCCATAAAAACATGTTTTTATTTTTATCACAGTTTACATTAGTTTGCTAAACACGTCAGGAAGCAATTCATAAGACAAATCTCTGAACGATCATTGTCAAAAATAAACCACACTGAATATTATACAATGTTTAAAAATAAACATTAAAATCCAACACTCAAAAGGGTCCAATCATTACAAAAATAAGTCAAACAAAAATGTAATTCATAGGATAACAGTAAAGCGGCCCCACTGGGGGTACTCGACAATCCTAGTTCTTAAAAAGATTCAGGTTTACTTTTTCAAATAAATGTTCCTGTCAGACTTTACTCTCTCCTGATTGAAAACCCAGAGCTCAAGTAGCATTTAAATAAATTAAGTATCAATGGTACATTCAGATATTTCTTGGATGGGCAGAATCGGTTATCAGATTAACAGAACACCTACCTCATGAAATTACAGTAAACTACAACAGTTATGTAATTTACAGCAGAACAAATGCTATTCCAAAATATGTCTCATGTGGAGTCCTTCTCAGATATCACAAAGCAAACGCCGAATGCTGTTAGGCAAGTTTATTTTAAATAAGGATGAGCCTCTGTGTGTACTCATTTTAAACAGGGTATGTTTGCTAAGAAGAGTAGCGGAATTCTCTTTTCAGATTTTGAGGACCTAGAATCTGAGGCATGACCCGATACATGTAGAGTTACTTGTAAAGCAACCTGTAGCAACCCACCTACAGGCAGTCAGCAGTTAAAACTGGAACATGCTGCACTGCCTTTACACCTGTAAGAAATTACTTACCTGCAACCTAGGCATTGGTATTTTTCATATATTCAAATTCATGAATCATTCCCCGTCGTCAGGTTGGGAATCCCTGGTAACTTTAAATAGAAGTAAACCGTGTCAAAATGGCCATAGTGCTCAACAGTGTTTGTTTAGCAGCACAACTATCCCATTTGAAACAACCTGCACTTCAGCCAATGAGCTGAACTGCTGAGCTCTCCACTCCCGTAGAGGAAAACAGAGCTCAGACTTCGTTGCATTACTAACAACCTATAACAAAACAAACACTACATGATAAACGTGTAAATGATACTAAATGAAGCACACATTTATAAATGATAAATGTTTACACAAATACTAAATAAATTAAATGAAAGAGGAGATACAGAAGAATCGCAAAGCATACATCAACTCTGCCTTATTGTGACAGAAGGTAAAGCTGGTAGGCAGACAACTGTGAGATGCCGTGTCTCGACATCGGGAAGCCTCTTCCTGGATGGCCGCATGAGATAAATAATTGATCTTAAGAGCATATGTCCTGGATTTGGTCATTGCGGAACCTGATGTATATGCGGACATATAATGAACACGAGATCTGAGGATTTGAATATCTCTATGGGCACTGTTTGCTTGGAGCAAAATGCTTTTGACATGGCCTGAAGTTGTGTAACACTACTGAGGGAAAAGCCTTCCCATTGGAGTGTCCCAAGATTGAAATCTTCTCACAGGATGGATGGAGGATTTATTGGTGTTTAGGGTCAGTCCAAGTCCTCAGAACAGGCGGATGCAGGCAGCTGTGGAGGTACAAGCCTCTGTTTTTGGTCGAACTTTGATGGGCCAGTCGTCCAAGAATACTTTGTGACCTTGTCTGCAAAGGAAGGCAGCCACTGGCAGGAGGCACTTTGGAAGGATCTGGGGTGCAGAATTCAGGCCAAATTGAAGTGCTTTGAATTGATAGTGCTGCCCGCCACTGAAAATCAGAGCATTCCCAGTTATCTCGTTGTATAGAAATGTCCCTATTCTTAAAGCATCAGAAGGACTTCTTGGAGGGTTATCAATTGAGAGGATTGTTTAAGAAATGTCTTCAAATGCCGATGACTCAGCACTAGTCTCCACTTGCCTGATTTTTTCTTGTACAGAATAAATCTGGAGTAGAATACTTGATTTCTCTGATTCTTTGGGAACTTTACTACGGCACCTTTTAGGAAAAGCAGAATCTTTTGTAGCTCATGCCAGAGCAGAGGGTGTTCTTATCAGGGTGGGTGGTTTCTGTATAAATTCTAGAGTGTTACAAACCTGTAATATTTAAAGCAACCAGCGATCTGTAGTCATTGCTTACAAGTAGGGGCAAACAATAGCCTCACCCCCCAACTTACTCAAAGTCAAGCTCTCTTCTGAGGGTCCTGGGAGCGTGTTTGGGATGATTCATTTGTATTCACCAATGTTCTGCTGCAGCCTTGTGGCTGAGGTGTGTTAGAAGAGTAGCCTTGATCAAAATCCGATTGTCTTGGAGTGCAATAGGGTTTCCAGGGCCTATGTATTGGGAGAAGCCCTCTTTGTAGGCTTGAGATCTTTTTGCGCCAGGAAAAGGTGTGGACACTCAACACCTACACTATAGAGCTCCTACGGCGAGTGCAGTATATTGATGTTCTACAGAGGGTCAGCTACATGTTTTCCAAATAAAGTTTGGCCATCAAAACGCATGCCCAAAATCTTTTACTAGACTTCAGAATGGAAGGAGACTGACCTAAGCCATCCGTGCCCCTGCAAGCTGACGGAAGGCTGCGTTGGAAACATCCATTACTGCACTGATGGCAGTCAACACATTTGTACTTTCCTTGAGGAGGACTGTAGCCTCTTGCCTGCTACATTCTGAGATGAGGTTGATAAGGGGTAAAATGCCATGCAACATCTGGCTATCACATCATCCTAAAATGGCCAAGGCAGTCACATATTTTACGGATGTCCTAGCCATATATAAAACTCTGCACCCAAAGTTGTCTATGCACCTGCCAGCTCTGTCTGGTGGAGCTAAAGAAAGTGACATGATTTTTTTTATCTAAGCAGGGCCATGGTCACAATGATGGATTCAGGATTCAGAAATCCAATCTAGCATGCTGGCGCAGATTCTGGCACACTGCAGTCCTTGAGGCAAGATACGACAAACTGAACTGTGCTGGCATATGCAATCACTGGAGACTCTCAGAAAGGAGATAATATCCAGGCTTGGGATGGATTTTGAGTTTTTCTTTGATTGCATGTTAAAATAATGTAGAGAACATGGCTGCTTCATAGATGTCAAGGGAAGGTCAAATATTTGCTCTGCTCTTTCCAGTAGGGTTTGATAGTAGGCAAGATCGTCTGGGGGTGAATCAGGTTGTGTAGGCAATATGATGCCAACTTTAGAAACCCTTCATCATGAACATAATCATCATCCTGTCCTTCCCCAAAAGGTTTGCTTTTTTCGATATTGAACATCTAACTTGAGGAAGACAAGTTCTGTTCTACCATTTCCCTAGATAGCGGTGGGGCAGGGCGTGGAACTGAAGCTGGCGTCATGGGGAGAGGCAGAGCAGGGATTAGAGGTATTTCTAGTAGTGGCAACAGAGGCGATGGGAGTGTTGGCACCCAAGGTAACCTCTGGAACCCGACCATCATCTGTTAGAACGTGGTGATGAATGCCACAGGAATTGAAATCATATGAGAGTCCTTCTGGGCATGATCTAGGTAAGGCTGCTCATAATTTCTTAGGTGGCCTGCGCCCCTGAAGGTCTGAGGCGGATACTGATATTTCTGCTGGTATGCCTCTTTAAATTTAACTACGCAGTCGACAACCAATATTGTAGGACTGTATGCTACATATGACACTTGCTTCAAAACACTGACAACAGCTTTCAATTCTAAATCCATAATGCGTGCTTGGGGGAGGGGTGTTTTTTAGCAGGGAATGTTAAAAACTGAATAGGAATTCTTGTCATAGACGAGGTGGCCTTTGCCATAGTCCGTGGATACACTGTCAAAGGCACAGTCAAAGAGGTGGTCACCACAGGGATCATAGACGGGGGATCTTGAGGTGCATGGTGGCTCCTTGCTCTTTGACGACAATGCACTTCTCAGGGACTCATTCACAAGATGTGTCATAGAAATCAGAGCTATGGTGACCGAGGGGGATTTTAGACCGCACAGTACTCACACCTCACTGACTGAAGTTCGGATTGTTTCAAATGAAGTGGATGTACTTCTAAACAATGTTGTAGAGGCCTATGGCCATTTAAACATTGTTGACTGCTATTGAAAGTTTCTGGGGATTCCCAGTCTGATGAACCAATAGTGGAGAACTAATTCTTAATCAGGCATGCAGCTTAAAGAAACACCTTTCAAACGAGTGAAAGTCAGTAAATTCTTTTTTAGCCGATACAAGATATGGAAATGGAGCACAGTGAGAGCTTCAACTACTTTCCAATGTTCATTCCCTGAAGGAAAGCAGGGAGAAGAACTAAAGTGGTGATCCGCGATTCACTTCAGAGATTATGGTTTGAAGAACCTATTCCATCACTACCCAACCTACTTTGGGTTCTCACCTCCTACACCAAGGAGAATAGTAATTAAGGAGACATCTGGGGGGCTGAAATTAGCTTTGAAGGACACATTAGTTCTGAGGTGCATTCAGGCTTTTCCTGCTTTTGCGACTTGAAGCAAACCTCACCCTTTATTAACAAAGCACACAATCCGGGTATAACTAGACCCTGTGTAATTCTATATTTGACTATGCCAAGGTCATCCTAGGAGGATACTCCAATATCAAAAGAAAATAACACATTCAGAATGAGGCGCTTTATATGGCTCTTAGTTTAAGGTAATCCATCAGCATCGCACAAATCCTGTGTTCTCTACAAAGCCTTTAATACCATTGTCATACCATTTTGCTTTCAATCAGCTAAGTTTAGTTCACAAATGCATCATTGGAGAAGCATAATTTTACCAGACGGATCAAGTCTCCGACTACTTCACTCAGTGGATCCCGAGATTCTGCTGTCTAGGGCTGCTGGCAGGCCCTAGAGCATACGAGCTAAAAAAAAAAAAAAAAAAAAAAAAAAGAGTTTCACTACTGTGAGAAGTTGGCCTGGCATATGCTGGTCACTAGTTATAGTGCCCACCTTGCACCAGTCCAATTCGACTCTTATGGTAGAAAGGTTTAAGACAACCTTTTAAAGAAAGCTATCCTAGTGGTAGCTGTGGAGAGCAGCCTTCAGGCTAAGTCTCTGAGGAATGTAAAGCAGCTTGTTTTACCTTATAATCTCTTGAATTACCAAATGAAAGGACACCGCACAGGTATATATATATCAAATATATATGTATTTATTTCTAGACGCACTCTACTAATCTCTTTATGAGATTAGAAGCCAGGAACACATTCAAATATCAACGTTTCACAATAAGTTTAAAAACAAATATGCCTGGGGCCCTAGGGGCGTACCAGACCATATACTAAAAAAGAGGTTTAGGAAAGTCGACTTGCAAAATGACAAGGCCTAGGGCCTGTAGAATCGCTGGGGCTTCACGACTGCAGTGATAGCAGGTAAGTAACAGACCCACGGGAGACGCATGCAGTGTGAGAACACAGCCGCGGGTTCCCCATTGATTACAATGGAGCAAGTCGCGGTTTGATTTTTAAAATTTTAGGATACTTCGAGGAAGTCTACAAGCAAGCCACTTACAAGGTAAGTAATTCGAGGGCCAACACACACTAGGGCAACGGAGTGCACGAGTTACCTCACCCAGGGAAGCAGGGTGCATAGGTGTCTTTTGGTGTCGGGTCGCGTCGCTGTTTTCTATGGAGACCAAAGAAGACTTGCTGCTTGCGGCGACTGAAGAACTGTCCGGTGGAATCCAAGGCTGGATTCAAGATGTAGAAGACCTGAATATTGAAGGGACAGTGTTCACAGTCACTTGCCAGTGACCCGGTGTAGGAAGGTGGATATCTGACTATGGTTACCCCCAACTTTTTGCCTAGTGTCTAGCTGGTTCTTTGACTTAGTTGGCCTGAGATCCTGCCATTCAGGGTCTCAGGCTGTCTGCTCTCTCTTTAAAATGGACTCCATGTACCCTAGATACATACCCAATTGGTAAGGGTCACCTTATTGGACCCTGTACAGTGTACCCTAGGTACCCAGGGCATAGGTGTACCCTAGGCCTCCCAGGTGCTGCAGCATGTATTATGCCACCCCTGGCCTGGCCTTCCAATCAGACACAACTGGCTGATCACTCAGCTGGGGCAAGGTCGTGTAATCACCCCTTGCTTAGGTGTAGTATTCCTATACCATATATATATATATATATATATATATATATATATATATATATATATATATATATATATATATATATATATATATATATATATATATATATATATATATATTACCTACTGGCGGTCGCCAGTAGGTAGTTATAGTTAGGACCACGTTTCCATAGGAAAACCTCAACATTCTATTTTGAATAACTTTGGCGCCGGTCGACGAATCCTCGCGAATTTCTCAAAATAGGTGGGGCGCTACGCTCCGCTCCTACCCTGAAAGTCTCGGGGGGATCCGTCAAGCGGGGGCTGAGATAAAAGGGGGGTCCCAAAACGCGTTTTTCCCATGCATTTTTCCATAGGACCTTTAGAACGAGCTACAGCCCGAACGGCTGAACAGAATTACTCAAAATTTGGCAGAGAGGTAGTCCCTAGGTCAAGGAAGTGCCTTTTGTAGGTTTGGTGTAAATCTGTTCAGTAGATTCTGAGAAAATAGCCTTTAAATCAATATATATATCTGAGCCCGCTTACGGTACGCTTACCGTACGCTTACGGTAAGCGTACGGTGGCGTGCGCGAGCGCGATTCTGATTGGCTCTTAGATCTTAGTAAACATTCGAATCGGCCGAAACCAGGAAGCGGCGGCCGCCATTTTGTGTATTTCACTCTGAAAAAAAAGAGTGAAAACAAGGAAAGGGGGCAATGAGGAGAGTTACAGACCCCCTTACATTTGTGAGGGGGTCAAAGAAGGACTGTAAAGTACAAAGAAAACATTTATTGATTTTAAAAAAAATCACGGGGTACGCGTACGGTAAGCTTACGGTAAGCGTACGGTAGAAAAAAAAAAAAAAAAAAATGAAAATCAGATTTAAGTGTTTAGATATTAGGGGGCTCTAAAAAGAGCCGTTGTGTTTATGAAATGATTTTTTAGTGGTACCTACAAGTAAGTACCGATGCAGAGTCTAAGGTTCAAGAGGAAGACTCTGTTCCCTTCATCATTGAAGTGCACACCATCTCCTCTATAAATGTCTTGCATGTCATAACGCAAGTTGTTGTGGTAAATGGCACCCATACCATAGTCACGGAGGAAAGCAGAAACAGATTTGTTGACGTGCTTTCTTGCTTTGTCATCGCACCGCGTGCCCACCGTGCGTGCACGGCACTAACTGCGTAAAGTGGGCGCGCGGTGCGCGAAGCGCACCGCCTGCTCACTGTGCGCGCACGGTGCGCGAAGCGCACCGTGCGCGCACGGAACGAACTGCGTTAAGTGGGCGCGCACGCCACGAATGGCGTAAAGTAACTTAGCATTTAAAAAAACGTACAAATTCACTGAAAAAACCATAGGTTTCACACACGTTATAGTTAGGAATTAGCATTTAAAAAAACCTTGCAAATTCACTGAAAAAACCATAGGTTTCACACATGTTATAGTTAGCGGAAATTTTACTGATAAAAAACCAATGAAATTCCCCCGTTATAGTTAGTGCAGGCAACTATAACTCACGCGACCGCAATCTTCTGCTGATGACATATGTGTCTTTATGAAAAAAAAATATTTGTAATATATGTATAGCTAAAAATGTATGGAAGAAGACATGGGCAAATAAGTGTCTAAATACAGTATTAGCATCAGCAGAGGATTGCGGTCGCGTGAGTTATAGTTGCCTGCACTAACTATAACGGGGGAATTTCATTGGTTTTTTATCAGTAAAATTTCCGCTAACTATAACATGTGTGAAACCTATGGTTTTTTCAGTGAATATATATATATATATATATATAGACACGTGTACCAATCAGCCACTCCTATGGCAGGCCTTAACAATCCTGGAGGCAGAGTGCTTGCTAACATGTGAGATGGTGCCCTAGCATGAGCTGAGCCTGTCTGCAGCTTTCGGAACCATGTCCTTATAGCTGTTCTATGATATAGACTACCATATACTCTTAAAGTACCTTATAATCTTAAACGGTTATGGTAACTATGGTTTGGCTTTATCAAAACATGTCGTTTAAGGTGTCTAACACTTTGGAATAATACCCCCCATACCATTTCTGGTGATGAGGATATTATTCCTCCCTTCTAGAGGGAGAGACATGTTAAAATCCTACTTTGCTGTTTAACTCTAACCAAAGCCTCAGCATCACAAAATGGATGCTGCTGCCACAGACACGAGTCTGACCTCCTGCAGCTGGGAGCCCTCCCAGCCAGGGAGGCCTGGACAATAGGTTTCCTGCTTGGGGAGGTGCTAGCACCTCCCCAGACAGACTTTAGTGTATTGGGGCAGGGAGGGCTAAAAGAAACTAGACACTGCCTGGGGCACACAAGGTGTCCCATGCATAGTCTAGTTAAACCGGCGCTGGGGCACTCCAGCCCCAGCTCTGGCGCGGAACTGGACAAAGGAAAGGGGGTGTAGCCACTCCCCTTCCTGGTCCCACCCATAGGAGGGACCTTGCAGGTAGCCCAGCCCACTAGCCCAGTATATCAGTAGGTAGCTGAGCCCTGCTAAATTAGATTAACCTGAATCTGCAACTTGTACAGAAACTCTGGACCTTCGACATTCGACCTCAGGAAGAAGACTGAAGAAATCTCCCTTGTGGCCAAGGAGTGACCACCCTGGGCAACCAGGCACCAGCCAGCGACCGCTGCTTGCTTTGCGACTGATCCTACGAGGGACGACTGCAGAGACTGACCAGCGCCGAGACTTCCAGACACCTCTGACCCAGATCCACATCTACAGCGAAGCTGAGACCCGTGGAGGCGACGAGGGACGTGGGACCGGCGACTTGGGAAAAGTGGCTAGTACCTGACTAGCGCGACTTCCGAGGCACTCTAGAGGCTGTGCTTGGGGAATTGAGAAGCCCCCATCCCGAGCACCATCTGCAAAGAAGACCAGCTCCCCACACTTCACGTGTTCTGCGTGGGGCCCTTCTGCACCCGAGTTGCTTGACGGGTTGTCCGGTTGCTGGCCCGTTGGCTAGTGACCTCTGCGACGACGAACCTTTGTTTTCATCTTGCTGGTCCGGCTCCTCCAGACTGGCACCCGCTCCTCTGTGAAAGAGAAGCACCCCAGACCTTCCTGGTCTGCACCAGAAGCAAGTCCTCCATCCTGCGTGGGTTCCGCTTGCCAAGGCTTGTTGGGTCCTGACTACTTCGACGCCGCCGACAGCAAGAGCCTTCGTGGGACAGCTCACCTCCTGGTCCTGGTCGTCCTCGACGCCTCCTGGTTCCCGTGGCTGCTGCGACAAGCTTCACCTCTTCACCTGCATCTTCACAACCTCGCCTGGTTCCTTCCTGGTTCCTTCCCGGCTCCTGGCTGGTGACCTAGACTCTGTCCCTTCTGCTTGCAGGTTCCTCCCTTCTTGATCCCATCCTTGGGATCCACCGGACACTCTTCACTGACCGCCTGTCAGCAACTTTCCTTCAGGCATCCATAGGAGTCAACGACGAAACCCGACACAAGTTTACACCTATGCACCGCAGCCCGTGGGCTAGGTAACTTGAGTACTTAGGTGCTCACAAGGGTATTGACTATCCAAGGGTCTAGTTTCCGAGTCTCGACTTCCTAGCTATACCGGAAGTGTCCTAAAACTGTTAATTTCTAACAACTTCCATTTCTATCGACTTTAACGCATTACGCGTGAGTGTTTCCACTCTGCACCTGAATCCCGTGGGCCTCCCACTTCATAAACTTTGGTAGTATATTGTAGCCCCAGCGATTGCCTAGGCCTATCCTGTGTTCGTGACAGTGGTTCTTATACCACTTACTTAGTATATGGTTTGCGTGGCCCCTGGGGCCTAACTGTATTACTTACCTGTGTGACAATGTATGCTTAAATAAGACTGTGTTGTACTTACCTCGAATCTCAAAGAGTGCTGAGGGTTTGACTAGAATAAATACATTCTATTTTTATATACATCTGTTGTGGTGTCCTTTCATTTGGTATTCAAGGGATTACATATGGTATAACAGCTGGCTTCACATGCCATACAGAGTTTAGCCTAAGACTGCTCTTGTCCATGCTACCACTAGGATAGCTGGTCTATAAGGTTGACTTTACAACCAATCACCATAAGGGTTGTTTGGATTGATACAAGGTGTACACTAGAACTAGTGACATCATATATCAGGCCAACTTCTCACACCCGGGGCCAGGAAGATGGATGCCCACGGATGTCGGGTGATTTCAGGTCGTCGATGGGTGTTTTGACTCTTCGCTCACGAGGTCCAGGAGAGATCGACTATGACCAGCAGCAGGATTCGGAGTGTCCCATGACGTCTGCAGCTGACTGCGGTGTCGGCAACTGGATTGGAGTCAACAAGCCTTGGCAACAGCAAGTCTCGTGTGGAGTGAAGAAAGTCGATGATGCAGACCAGCAAGGTCTGAGGGACTCACCCAGCGAGGGTGAGTGAGGGCAGGCCTGGAGCAACAGGGGAGCCCTTTTAGTCGATAAAGTCTTCGGGGGACCCACAAGCCAACGGGCAAGGGATCGCGAAGACGCCTCTTGAGGAAATGCTTCACAGGAGCCCATGGTCACTCGGGACGGGGTAGGCCTCTGATTTTCGCTGCAAAACCTGCTGGAGGCTTGGGCCACAAATGGTTCATCAAAGCACAAGTTCGTTGAACGTCGTGAAGGGGTTGCACTAGACAATAGTGCACGGTTCCCAGGTACTGCAGTTCCTCGTCACTCGTGGGGTCCAGACGCCACAGCTTCACTGGGGACTCAAAATGGCCGACGAGAGGTCAGGAAATCCACTTCTGGGACTGCAGGGACTTCGGACTCCGGCGGGAGCGGGAAAGTTTGCGACCGTTGTTTCAAGTTTTGGTGCCTTCCAAGCAGGGGAGTCACTCCTTGACTCCAAGGGAGATTCTTCCGTCTTCCAAAGGTAGTGGAACGTCGAAGGGCCAGGATTCTTCTTGTAAAGCGCCGTCCAGGGTTATCTAACTTGCAATGGCAAGGTTACCTATCTTATAGTAAAAAAAAAGGGAGGGACTAGCTTTATGACCACTCCTCTAGGAGGGTCAAGGGGCGGGTGGTTACACCCACTTCCCTTTGTCCAGTTTCGCACCTGAGCAGGGGCTGGTAGCCCCTGAACCGGTTTGAGCTGGCATATGCACAGAGGAGCCTACTGCTCCCCCAGTGCAGGACTTCAAAGCACTCTAGGAGTGCACCCACCCAGCTCCAATACACTAAATCCTGTCTGGAAGGTGGTGACACCTCCCTGTGACAGGATGCCTATTGTTGGGCTTCCTCCACTGTGAGTTTTTGTCAGCAGCAGGAGGGAAGCCCAGTGTCTGTGTTGGTGGCATCCATTTTGTGATGCCAGGACTCTTTCAGATTTCTACTGTGTTACCACAGTAGGTACATGTCATCCCCTCTAGAAGGGTAGGATCATACTCCCACACCAGTTACTGGTGTGGGGGTAGGATTCCAAGATGTTTGACACCAAACACTGCCTGTTTTGATGCAGTCATTCCTAAGTTAGCATTAATCGGGAGGTTATAATGCACTTAAGAGTATATGGTTTAACCGCATCCACAAACAGCCACAGTGAATAGACCATGCCAGCTGCAGAGGGGCCCTGCTCAGGTAGAGGAACCCCCTCACATTGTAAACCAAGCACCCTGGCCTCAGGATTGATAGGGCCTGCCATAGGGGTGGCTGATAGGTTTATATGTGTGAGTATGGTGAGGTTTAGGAACCTATACCTCTGTGAGGTGTGCTAACACTACCTCACCCAAACTGCAGTAGCAGGCCTAAGGTGTCAGATTTAGTCTGCTTCCCAGGGGTGGCATAATATATGCTTCAGCCCCTGGTAGGCCTGTAAAGTACCTATGCCCTTGGTACCCAAGGTACCATATACTAGGGGCTCATAAGGCACCACAGTAACCAAATCACTAGTGCATCTAATATGCACTCCAAGTCGTTTAGAGATAACAGAGAGACTGGGGCCCTGATTAGCAGGGACCCAGCCTGACTATAGCCAGAAACCAGTGTATACATCAGAAAAAAGTGGGGGCAACATAAGTGCAGATCCTACTCTCCTACAACTACCTTGAGCTCAAACTACAAAACTCTACTCCCTGACATTAGGGAAGATCTAGAGTTTCAGGAAAGCAGTTCAGAGTGTCCCGTTTAATGATTAGTCACCTTTCTTGAGGTCCTGTTTCTCCATGATCTGGTTGTTTACATCTTGTATGGTTTCTATCTTATTCTTTATTTTACAATTCGACGCCAAGAGGCACTTTGGTTTATAGTTCACACTTTATAAATAAATGAATGAATGTACGATCTTAGGCTCATGCTCCAGTACTATACTGGGCAAGTCAGAGCCATCACTGTACATCTGTATTTGCATATCTAACAGGCATTGTGGCAACACATTGCAAAGCGGATTTGCCCATCAAGAACTTTATCAGATGTTGAATAATAAACAGCGTAGGAGCAGAGAGAACTTGATCTCCAAATGTACGTTTCTAGTAGTCAGAACTGTAGCCTGTGTTCATTCAGTAGCGTGGTTTGTCTTAAGAGGATGTAACGCAATTGTAAGCTCAACCAGTTAAACTACTCAGAGTGGTCCGAACAATGAGCTAGAATGATCCAAAAGTATAATCCACAGCAGCGGATCCTCAAACCCAGGTATCGTAGGGTTAATTACTTACAAGAGGAAGGTCTTTAATGTTTGTGAATAAGGGATAATATATAAGTGAGACAATACTAATCACGTGATATATATATATATATGGAAAAAAGTGCAGATTTTAGAGAGTCAGCACCATGAATCCCTGCTCTCCAATGACCGGGCTGCTTCTATTTGACATCACATAAGAAATCCTATTAAAGATTTAGAACTAACACGAAACGTACTTTCTCATAATAATCAAGTAAACAGTACCTGTAACATCAAGCACATTCTGGCAGGACATGTAATATCTGTGAACTGTTTCCAAAAGTTGAGCTCCATGCCCTTCTCCTTGAAATGGGGGTAAAATCAGCGTCTGGCTGCAATAAACAAGGAATGTCATGTCTATTTTTGGAACAAAGAATATTTTGAGAAAATATAGCTCCTTCATTTCTAAAACTGCGCTTGGACAATTATCAACTCTGGTTCACTTTGCCAGTTACTGCTTCCCAAAAAATTGACTAAACTGTTATTCCATCTCCTAAAATAAACTGTTTCTGAATACTGAACACACATGTAAAAACTATTTAGTCTTTAACAAAGCTTTTGGAAACCTGTGGGGGGGGGGGGGGGGGGGAGTGGAGGCGCATAACTTGCAAATTCATGACGAGTCTTTGAACAATTCAACACTGCTAGAAAGAGGATTGTGAACTTCGGCCGCTCGCTTGGCGAATAAAAGAAAAGGCACGTGCGAGCCTGCCAATTACCTTACACGTGGCCGGGTTTTGTCTGGGTACACGTAGTAATTATAGACTGTCATGTAGCCGACGGTCGCAAAGAGCGTCGCTCCGTCCTTATTATACTTCTCAAATCTGCAGATAAAACAGAAAGCCAAGCAGGTCAATTACAGTCGCGCTCCCATGCAGTGTCCATTTTCTTTTCCATTCTCTGGGTGGATTTTCAGTGTCAGCAAGCTACTCTGCGAGGACCCAATGGGTACACCTGCTATGCTCTGAATGTACAATTCACTTAATTGGTGCGCAGCAACTTGGATACATCAGGCCTCTTTACATCACTTCAGTGCACTCGCCTATTGTAGAGATGAATGGGTGGCGAGTAAAAGAAAACACAGGCAAGGCTCATTTCACTGTTTAAGCCTACATTCAGGGTTCGAGCAGACAACAGCGTTTAATTCAGCCCTATTCTGAAGGTCTTCCAAGGCATAATGAAGACAAACTCAGAGGCTGCTCAACAATGGCCTTTGGGCCCTGAGAAAAAAAATATCATTATCCAATGCTAAATAATTGGCCAGCTACAATTAAAATGTAGACATTGTGGAGGTAATAAGGTCTACTTTTGCTTTAGAACTGTACTTACACTAGAAAGTAGTCCCATTTTTCATCATCCACGTCAATAAAGCTCGCTGACTCAATGAACCACATCACGAAAGTCTGAAGCCTTTCATGGTATTCTTGAAAGCCTGAACAGGTCATGTCAGCCTAGGGAAAAAGCCACGAAAAGTCAGGTGAAACTCATCACCGAGACGTCTGAAGAGCACACTTGGGAGGCTCTCCAGCAGGCAAGTGCCTCCCATCAATTCTGCAGTTAAACGCTCTGCGCCGACAGATCGCAGGAACAATGCGCTTTAAACACCAATATATTTACTTCGTCTCCCACAGCTGGACCACATCACAGCATAAAAGGCAACCCCAAACCAAACAGAAGGAAACGAAATCATAGCATCTGAAAAATATCCATCTCGGCAAATTGCACTGTCTTTGCTATACTTTCCAATTATTCTGTTTATGTGTTTTACCTTGCAAATCTGATAGGTAATATCTTCTCCCGCTTCCTCATTATGGACAGAGTACGTGTGAAGAAGGGTTCCAAAGGGCCGGAAATTAACTTCTTTCTCCAGCAAAGAAATGAAATCATCTGTGTTGGAGCAAAAGCCAGCGGGAACTAAGTCTCGAATTTTGCCTTCAATATCATCTGCCTAAAGAAAACAAAAATACCAATAAGAGCTCCAACATGAAAATACAGTTTGTGTTGCAAGTGCTATTGTGTTGAATACACATAGTATGGTTTGGCAGGTGACTGCAAAAGGCCAGACCCGGCAAGATAACCAATGAGGTTTGTTCAAGATGCATTGTAATAAGAGAGCACATCTTACAGTAGCAGTGGGCGGAGAATTCTTTGCTCTGTTATAGGACTAGACAACCTTTACTGCTTGGGATGGAGTGCAAGAAGTTCCAGTTCTCCCAAATGTAACTGCTATGGTGACCCCTTCATCTGAGCCATCAAGTCCTCAGCAGAGGCACTGAACCGCCCCTGCTGAAGAGGACAGGTGCAGACCCGACAGCCAGCCTCGAGGGTAACCCTGCAAGTGGCCGGCACGGAACGCAGTAATGGGTAAATGTCTGGATGTTACAAATGGCCAACACAAAAAGAATGGAAACATAAGCCCTTTGTAGAGCATCAGAACCATACGCATCTGAATTAGAACTCGCCTGCCCCGGTGCACGCTTACACATAAAGGAAGAGGAAATCCTGTCCCCCAATTCATACACCGGACTGGGATTAAGCTTGTTAAACAAGCACGGGGCCTGTTCGGGCTGTCAGCTGAGCAGACTTCATATTCCTTTCAGACCCCAGGACGACCACTTGATTGAATACATTTGCTACTTATCTTTAACCATGAATATTTGATGAGGTTTCACAATAACGTATTACTTCTTCTCACCAGGCAATAAAAACTTAATGAATTGGTCTCAACTTAACAAAACGCGGCCCTCAATGCAGCCCCTAAAAGCCCGGCAATACATTGAACAAAACGAGCTTGCCGTCTCCTGAAAGGGGCTTTTTTGAACTGAACAATGAACCCAGGTTTTAGTTTGTCGTGAGTTCAGCTGTAATGTTTGTATTGTATCCATTTCCACAAGGACTCACACAAGAACACTTTGTGTTAACTTACTAAGAAGCTCTTTCACACCGTTTACACGCATGATGGGTATTAGTTCTAAACCAAGCCCCTTGCTACTTAGCATTCAACAGGGAAATTAAGATGCTTAGGACAAAATTCACGACAAAAGCCGAATACAGCATGCTGTTAATGCCTGTCCTTTCAGCCGCCGTCCCCCGACTAGCAGCAATGCACCTGCACAAGAATAGAAGGCCCTCGGCGGCTTTCAGTTGCATTTTTAGGTTAGAGACCACGAGTGTCGTTCAATTAAACAGTTTATTCCCATTGCTTCCACACCAACAACATTTACAGAAGTTGCCTTCTTTCCTAAAAGAGAGTCGTAACACAGTTAGGAGGAGGCACAACACTGCCAGAGTCTACATTTCAAAACCAGGATGCAGCATGAACAATCTCTTTACTACAAAACAAAAAGAAAATATAACAGGGTGTTTGGCTATAAAGCCTTCCTGAAACCCAGGCATTTTCCAGAATATCAGGAATCATATACAGATAGCTCAGCGAAGACAAATGAAACCAGTGGTCATTTCCAAACTAGTGTATTCCTTAACTACAGTTCTGAAACCCACCAGCAACTCCGTGCGATCTAAAAAACAGTGAGCAAAAATACAATCATGTAATGGCTGGCACAATCATAGTTGTTGATTGATACTGCAATGCCAAACAAACAGTTGGAAAAAAGAAGCTTTGAAGTACATGCAAATTCAGATTTAAAGAAACTGTTCTTCCGGTCTACAACCCAAAGCAAGCATTGCAATGCAATCGGTCTCTCAAATGCAAGATTTTGAGCTATTGGCATTGTAAATAACAATTCCTTTTATTTAGGTTTACAAAACCTGCAATAATAAAAAGCATGGTCATTTACAAAACCAATAGGTCAAAGCTTGGAAAATACAAGACCTATTGCATTACAGAGAGCGTGGTGTCCCTGAAGTGGGCGTTGCGCTCAGCATTAAAGTAAAACAGAAAAAAAAAGAAGAAAAAAAAGTCAGAGTGCGGTTTCCTTGAAGTGAGCACAATGCTGAGCATTAAAGATTACAATTTACAAAAAGCTGCAAGAAAGTGCAGGTGTCCCGGAAGCAGGTGCCGCGCTCAGGTTAAAAGTTTAAAAAACAAGAAGAGGCCGCCATTGTCATGTGGGTGCTGTGTGGGGGTGGGGGCAGCCACTTTTAAAGTTAAAGCACATAACACCCCATACAAGAAGCAACTGAAATTGGCCCGCAAGTGCTGTTTGGGGGGGGCAGCCAAGCCACTATTAAAGTTAAGACGTGCATAGTGCTCCATACAAGAAGCAGTCGCCATTGTCCTGCATTATTCATTAAACAAAATAGTGCTCACCGACTTCTAAAGCAGACGTGTAACGAGAGAAGTAAAAGGTCCAGTCGTTATGGGAAGTTACAAATGCAGACCAGGCGGTACTAAGGAGGGACTACTAAGCCTATTCACAAATGAAAAACAACGCTTTAGAAAGGACAGTAACAGGAGCCAATTGAAAAGATGGGCAGGGAAATGGGCTGAGCTTGTATGCCATATCTCAATACAGCATGCCTCACAAGGGCAATAAGTTATCCTAACCGGGATACTACAGGGACGTCTGCTGATATCGGTGTCTGTGTACGGCCCCAACTCAGATGATGCTGGATTCTTTGCGGAGATCTGGCGTTTAGTGGGTATCATGGGCCCAGGGGCTGTACTATGGGGCAGGGACTTCAATGTGTTGTTGGACGCCGCTGCCGATATATCTAGCGAGACACGCCACCCGCACACCCAGTCTGCTGCGCAACTACACACAATTATTGCAGACAATAGCCTTACAGATGTCTGCCGTGCCCATCACCTACAGTTCAGAGGGGACATGCATTACATCCACTCACAATTCTTGGTCTAGGGTCAACTTCTGGCTGGCTACCAGAGACATGGTTTCCTGGACCATTAATGTCAATCATCTCCCGCGAATGCTGTCTGACCACGCCCATGTGCTCCTGGAGATGCGCTTGCCTGACGTGACCCAGCATGCATCCTCTTGGAGACTCCCACTGGTGCGCTGCTCGACCATGTGTTCCAGAGTGAGATGAGAGAGGCTATTATTGCTTACTTCGAACTTCATAAACTATCAGTGGTCTTCCCATCTATCCAGCCTAAACAGGCTGGGACACTGAGGACAATTCAGGCAAGGTTGACTCGTTTGGAGGCAGACATTCGTGCTCTAGAGCTCCGGTCCTTTGTTTCAGGCGAACGGGAGCTGCTTGCATTCATTCGGAGTACGAGGAGGAGGTTCTCTGACAGACTCGTTACCTGAGGGAGGCAAGCATCAGGCAATATGGGGAGGAGAAAAGGGCTAGTAGGACCCTGGATGGGCTACTGCGTAAGCCCTAGGAGACTGATTATATAGTTGAACTGTTAGAAAACTGTCAAAACATACAGGCTGAAAGCTATACAGTTCAATGTACCATGGTTAACTTCCACGTTAATTCATACTCCACCTCCCAGGTTTCCTCCCACCCTGACCAGACTTCATACCTGGACTCGGTGCAGCTTCTCTGAGGAGGGCCACCGCCTTTTCTTAAACAAACCCTTCACAGTAGAGGAGATTGTTCAGGTCATAGCGGGATTGCCTGGAGATAAAGCTCCGGGTCTCGATGGCCTCGCAGCCTCCTTCTATAAGGAATTCATGCCCCTGCTGGCCCCACACCTTCTTGCTATGTATGAGGAGTCTGTGCGGACTGGCGTCCTCCCTCCATATGAGAGGCCCTTATAGTGACCATCCTGAAACCCGATAATGACTAAGCGCAGCGAGTCTTATAGACCCCTCTCTATGATAAACATCAATAACAAAATCTTGACAAAATTCATTGCCTCGAGACTCCTCCCCCTTCTATCTCAGATGGTTGTTCGGACCAATGTTTCTTTGTGCCGGGTAGATCCACAGCTCATAACCTGCACATTTTTTTTGCCCACCTTCACATGATCAACCCTAACCTTCGGACAGCTGCTGCATTCCTGGACACCTCCAAGGCGTTTAATTCGCACAAATGGCCCTATCTCTTCCAACTTGAACGCCTGAGAGACGGTCGCAAATTCATACACCTGATCCGTTTGCTTCACACCTTGCCCGATGCACAATTGTGGGTAAATGGCACAATCTCTGCCCCCTTCACGATAGCCCATGGTACATGTAAAGGGTGCCTGTTGTTGCCTATCCTATTTGCTATTGCGATGGAGCCACTTGCACAAACATCACTCGCAACGCAGTCTCGCCTTTTGTCCCAGACAGATACTAGTTTCATGTACACAGAGGAGATCACCTTATACGTCAGACACCCATCGGACAACCTGGACCCCTACCCCGACAGTTCACCCGCCCGCTTCGTCGGCATGGCAGGCATTAATATCAATTGGGCAAAGTCCATTTTACTCCTGCTAACGGACGCCAGGCAGACGTTCACTCCCAATTTCCCACTGACATGGGCCCAGGACCCTGTCTGATATGTGGGGGTGTGGCTCAGCCAGAACATGGAAGAACTGTGAAGGGAAAATTGAGTCATGCTGATGGCATGGCTCGAAGATAGTGTGACCGCTTGGTTGAAACTACAACTATCCTTAACTAGTAGATTGACCGTTGCGAAAATTATAATACTACCCAAGTTTCTATACCTCTTTACTAATCCGCCTCTCCCTCTACTGGTTGGTTTTGACAAACAATCCCAATCCCACCTTGTTACGCTGGCTTGGGCTGGCGAACTAGTATTGAGGGAAATACTGATGCTCCCTTTTGAGCAGGGGGTGTCAAACATGGACATATACTTCTTCAGTGCCCAGGCACACCACGCATTTTTGGCTACACCCTATACAATTCCAGCCTCATACTGCTCCCGAGGCTGAGCATGCTACCCCGCATCAGACAATCTCATAAGGCCATGCATGCCGGGTGCGACCACAGGTGGACACCCTGGCATGCACAGTCTCGGTGTGGAATAAGCTGCAGGAAAGCGGCACACCTTGACTACCCGTTTGCCCGGTCCATTCCGATACAGGGACACTCGCTACTCCCTATGGCTTCGGAGGTGAGAACACGTCGGATGCAGCTTTCCTCCTTTGGGACGGTGTACCCCGATGGTGGTTTTGCCAGCAATCGGCAGGTGCTTCAGGGTTCCTGCGGCTCCCTTTTTTGAACATCTGCTCAACAGACTTGGTCAGATGATATCAATGTGGCGATAAGTGGGGAACAGTGGACCTACTGCTGTACCCAATCCAAGGCCCTATCTCAGAATTACAGGCTGTGCTTGATCCACTAAGTTTCTACACAGAATTTACCACACGTCTGCTGTGGATGTGTCTTGCATGCTGCAAGCGCTGCGCCGAGCACTGACATCCGCGTGGGAATATCCTGGGATACAGAACTTTTGGGAGGGGGTGTTCAGGGACGTCTCTAGTATCACAGGCCACTCTTCTGAACCCAAGCCCCTTATTGTCCTACTGGAATACGTCAAGGATATTCCTCCAGAGGGAGACCCGTCGGCTAACGGCAATGCTGCTGCTGTTGGCAAAGCAAAGAGTTGCGATGCATTGGGGTAGGCGTGGGGTGCCCCCACAGAAGCGACTGGCTGCACAATGTCATAGTTTGCTAGGAGATACTGGATGCGCACTAGGAGCTGCCGCCCATCCGCTCTAGCCCAAAGGATATTTGGCCCCCTTGCCAACTTGACTGCAGGGTGAGACGACAATATGCGTGCAGCCCTGATTGTTACCCTCCCCCAGAATGTGCTCACACTTGACCACCCCTCCTCTTATGATGCCCTGCCAGTTTGTCTGATTAACCTCGGAGAAGCCTCGACCATCTAAGGTTAGCTGGTTGTGCTAACCTTAGATCTATTAATTTTGCAGTGAGTAGGTTCAACTGAGTGGCAAGTTACTGGTTTATGCCTTTTCCCTTCCCCTTCCTCTCCCCTTTTGTGTCCCTGTTGCATTCCTGACATGTGTAGACTATTAGTTCCAGACTATACACTGTAATTGACTCTGAATTAAAAACTGTACAATTGTCAATGTTCACTTCAAAACTCCATAAATAAAATAAAAAAAACATTTAAATTATTCACAAATGTTTTCAAATAGCAATCAAAATGTGAAATTTAACCACGATCTAGTTACAAGAAAAACACGAATTAGATGAAATTCTTTTTCCTCAATTTCACAACTAGAAGCCAGTGTAATTGTGTATTTATTTTTCTTTTCTCCACATATTTTAAAATATGCAGAGATCGCGTGAAAGGAAAAATACAATTTAAGTTGGATACTCTCTCTTTGTGGGTCGATTTTAGCTCATTCTCTCACTCTTACGCTCTGCGCGAACCCTTCCCACACACAAGAGAACGCATAAATTGTGCACACATTTTAACGTAAGGTGGCTCTAATCACTTGGTGAATCCAGATTCGGTGAACTATTTCGAGGCCTTGTAGCGCCATGAATAACTAATGCTTCATACTTTTCAGCCCACATAAAAAAAAGACACTTTAAAAGTAATTCGAGGAGGACTCAAATAAGGATGTGGATAGATAGGTTTAAGACTGTTAAAGCATAGGTACAGAACCGATCCCAGAGAGAAAGATTATCTTCAGCGATTAGTGGCAACTGGGACAAGCACTGGCAAAGCCAATCGATCGCCCTATGTGGGAGCTATTGGCTTTGCCAATGTCTTTTAGCCATGTTGTACAGCAGCATGGCTAAAAGTAAAGTTTGAAGAAAAGCACTGACTGGCAACATCAGTGCTGCATCATATTTTCTTTTTCGGACGGGACAGGGTGGGAGGGATGGACAATCAAGGACGGGGCACGGGGGTTGGGGTACGGGAAGCAACAACAGTGGGAGTCAGGGAGTCAGTGCAATCAACAACCTGTGTGCAAAACTGGGGTGGGTGGCGAAGAAGCAACACAGGAGGGGGCAGGCAGGGGGAAGAAGAAACACGGAGGAGGGGGCAGGCAGGGAAGAAACAACACGGTGGAGGGGTGGGTTGTCCGGTGAACAAGAATTAGTACCTAAATCACAAAGCGAGCAGCGGACAGTCACTAACCAATAGGAATCAAACTGTGCCTGGTCCATGCTTCACAGAAAAACAGCTAGTGATGCCCATCACGAGCTGGCCAATTAAGAGGCAACAAAGGTGAGGGATAACAAAGCCAACAAATAGTAAGCAATGGGCCGGTCTTAACCTCTTCAGTGCCCCGCCCTTTGCCGGGCGTTGAATTAGCGGGCGGGGTTCATGACGAGATAGTCTCGTCATGGGCACAGCGCAACCGCGCTCCATGACGAGACTATCTCGTCATGGGCACTGAAGGGGTTAAGCCCTTTATAGTAAACAATACCACTCGGAGCGAGGCTGCATGTGCCGTCAGTGCACGATACCCAACGAAGACAGATGCTCAATATTGTGTAATAACAGAAGATCCAGCGAGATAAAGGGTAGCACCTGAAATACAAATTAGAAATGGATAGCTAATCTTCCAAGTTGCACGTTTCATATCAGTAGCTTGGAATCTGAATAAATCTTATTGTAGGTGTTTTTAATTTTTATTTTTACAGATCACTGATCTGCAACTGAACTCAAAAAGTGAGCACTGTCCACGAACAATTTGTGCTGCTGTCATTTTCGAATAATTAGTGCTTAAATGTGCATTTTTGTACAATTTGTGATTTTTTTTCGTGGCCACAACCACAGTCACTGAACTACAAAGACAAACATCAGATTTAAAAAACTTGTTGGTAAAAGCCACCCCTTTTAAACTTACCACAAAGCGCCTTCACTAGCGGACTGAAGTTCAAAATATGCAGTCAATTTTGCCAGCCAGTGTAACTGCAGGCTTGGATCAATCATTAGTGGCATAGTTGTTCAAATTGACAAAGGGAGACAAGTTGAATGCAAAGTCCTGTAAATTCTGTAGCATTTAAGCACCAATCAATAGCTATAAACTCAAAGAATTGCTGAGCATGTATCCTAATTTTAGTCTAATGAAGTTAATTAAGAGTGAGTTGTTACAAGAGTACTATGGGGGTTCTAGTGTTGTGGTTGCCATCTATCAACAAGCATTGACAAAGCAAATGTCTCTTTAGTTTATGTGCAGACATATGTAGTGTGGTACATTAGTGCAGAGACGGATGGGAGGGAGATCGCAAAGAGGATAGAGAGGCCTATTGTAAAGTAATTGCTCATGCAGTTTAACGCAATAGGTCTGTTGGTCTTAAAGATAAAAATACTATTGCTTGAGCTCAACACCAATTAAAGGACAAAACTGTAGAAATTCTAAATATTTGTACCATTATTTCCGAAATTCAACACCATGCTTGAAAATATTTATTGTGTTTTGTAGCACCAGAATGCGTTAGGCTGGGGCCTCTTCTGAGTCATGCGAGCCAGTGCTGTTCTAGCAGAGCCTCAATCTTGGCAGCCACAACAAATCTAGATTACAGTACCAAACAGAAAATCGGGTTAATCAGAGAATATGTCCCAATCAGGTCTATCAGACAGACCGAAAGCAGCTAAACGCAAATTGTCAATTCATAGTAGGTTCGATGCTTTGATGTCTCTTTGATGTGGGAGATGTAATGTATGGTTTTGTGCTTTGTTACATGAAGAGGTTTCTCCTCTGTTGCAGACAGTTATGTTGAGTGGCTAATTTCTGATGTACAATGTGAAAATTAAAGGATGATAATAATTAAGTGTGTGATCGCAAATTGAAATCAGTTTGTTGTTAAAACAGAGTCAGACTGGTGTGTGTGTCTTGGATACGATAGTGGCCTAGCCTTGTGGGCGTTAAACAGGCCCAACCTCTTGTTAGTTATTGAACTTTTAGAAAGTTATTTTCCTGTCCCAACCATTTGTGCCTTCTGCCACTGTCCTGGGTCACATGAATGCAAATGGTTCTGCTGTTGGGGTTCGTGTATTGCTTTCCAGACACAAACACAAAGACGGCTTAGGAGTGAACAGGATAGGCCATCCTGGAAGGAGCAATACCCAGCCCCACCTGTACTTCAAAGGAGACAGACAGACAGACAGATAGACAGATAGACACACACACACACCTGACACGAGGCCTGTCCTGTCCTGTCACCCCCAGACAGTTTGGAGCCTTGACAGGAGAAGAACTTTCCAGAACCAGATGTAGAGTAGGCCAGGAAGTCCTCCGGGTATAAAGGCTGGCACCAGGTATAAACAATGGACCTCATAAGCCATGCTTGAAAACATTCCTGGACATGTGGGAGTAACAGAAGAACACCTTCCCTGCTGCCAGGGGATTGTCCAGCTGCTTGAGGATTGCCTTGCTGTCTTAGAAGGAACACTGGATCTGCTTACCTTCATCCCAGGCTTTGCAAGCTACAGAGAAACAACCAGCTCCAGGGCGCTCCGTGCAACTGCCCAGCTGACCTGCTGCAACTGAAAATGGCTGAGCTTTGCTGGTCTCCCCTGGAGTGAGTCCGCCTTCCCAAAAAACTGCATCCCCAGGAGCTAGATACCCTTGGCTGGCATAAAAGTGTATTCCTCTGCAAGAAAAGGTAAAAATCCTGAAGTTTGTACTCCTCGTGACCACAAGCTGGCCCGTTTAAGCCAAGACCATACCACCTCCAGTGACCACGAACACTGCACTTCACGATACAGCAACGACAGCCTGTGGTGACCAACAACGTGAAGCTACAGCAGAAAATGTCTACAACAGACAACCAGATCTTCGCACAACAGCAATGACAGTCCGCGATGCCCGCTCTGCTGTTCGTACTACAGCCACGACCATATGCATCGCTCTACATGCTCGTAGCGGCCTCCTCTATTGTGAAAGGAACTCTTCGCGCCACACTAGGAAAGTACATTTTCAGACAGATTAAGCTGGTTCCTGTATCTGGCCCACTGTGGTCAGCCAGCAGTTTTGACTTCCCCCAGTCTAGCACAAGCAGATGACTGGGGGTAGAACTTTGTGTCTTTAGTAACTATTGTCACTTAAAATGTTAAGATTGAACATTTCCGGATCTTCGGATTGGAGTTTTGTCATTCTGGTATCATTCTATTAATTTAAACGCACTCTCTTTTCTACATTGGTTTGGGATTTTTCTTATATCAAGTTTTCTCTTTATTACAGTTTGTGTGCTGCATAAATACATCACACATTGCCTCCAAGTTAAACCCGACTGCTTTGGTGCCAAGATACCAGAGGGTTAAGTAGAGGTTAATTTAGTGACCTTTGTGGTTCCCCCTGACGAGGATTGTGGATGTGGCTCAAGTGGAGCACCCACCCCCTTCTCAACCAATAACCCAATTTCTTACAATGAGAAAAAAATTAAATGAAGTCACTTGCTTATAATCCCAGTTTTCCATCATATGAATCTGCAAATCTCATGCACCTGGAATAGTGCTTCCTATGTACAAGATCTCAGAACATGTTTACAAACCTATTTCTTCTTCTTTTATATGGCTATTTGTACATATCTGCAACGCGCTCCAATACCTTCCACCACAGGAGTGCTAGATAGGAGTGATAAATACATTAAATAAATCTAAAAGGCACATTTTCTTAATAAGCATTCCAATTAGAACATAACAACCAGTACCTTAACGAGGTAGCATGCATGACGGTAGCCATGTTGTCTGTGTAGGTCGATTGTGGTACATATCTGGAGTGTAATCAGATCATTGTTCCTAGGTCTACGATAAGTTGTTACTCCTCTGTAGCTGGCTACGAAGTGCAACATGCCGACTCTGTACGGTTTGTTATAAATAAAGATACATTAAAAAAAAAAAAACACCCAGTACCTTAAAGGTTTCATTTTGTAACTAAAAAATGATAAGTGGGAAGATAGGCATAAAGTCTAACTGAGTCAAAGTAGACTGTTAATTTAAATTCACATGTTGACCCTGCAATTACAGATGATATTGCTTTGATAGGTTTTTTAAGCATTTTATTTGATTAATATCACCATTTAGTCACAAATTACACAGAATGAAAAAGAAAATACAAAATGGTTGGCAGGCGAAACAAGCACGGGCAGCATCATTAGTAAGTGAAAAAGTCAATAATACTAGAGCCATCATAGCATAGAAAAAGATGCATGTCCATAGTGGGATCACTGCCACTCTACAAGAGTCAGTGCACTTCTCTCCAGCACAGTCAGCCAGACACCCCTCCATCTCATAATGGACATACACCCTGCGCCAAGACTTGCATGAAACCAGGCCTTTATCACGGGCGATTACCCTGGGCCAACGCCGCGACCAACGGGTTTGCAGCGGGCAATGCAACGTCTGGAAGTGAATCAATCATTCACGCAACCAGAATCGGCACCTTCCACTCCCCTCTGGCCACCTCCCTGTGAATCGCCTCGCTCTCACATTCTGCCCATCTTGCCTGTTCTAACCCCCATCTATATATGTCCGAACCACAAGCCGCTTTCCAGCTAACAGTCAACTGTGTCTGAGCAAGAATCTGAGCAACATCCTGAAATCTATTTGTAGCCTTCCATGCTGCAGTACGCTTCCGCAGGCCAAGTAAACACAGCTGTGGGCTAAGCACAAATTCCCGGTCAGTGGCACTATGAACCACCCGGAGGACTAGTGTCCAATACGGCGAAAGGAATGGGCAAGATAACACTATGTGCAAGAAGTCGGCATCTTCTGCAGCATAATGAGGCCACTCAGACGGGGACAAAGCGTGTAGGCCATAGGGAGGGGGAGTTGGGAGGGGGGGGATGTAAGGCAAGCCCGATGCAAGGAATAAAACTGTATACGTTTCAAGCAAACAAACCAGTACCATTCTTCAAGCCTGATCACTCAGTGGCGACACAAAATCTGTCTTCCAGCATTTGCGTAGCTCCGCAAGATCCAAATGTTTTCCCTGCAAGAGAGCAGGGTCCCCACAGTGAGAAAAAGGAGGCAGAGGAAATAGTGTTTTCGTGGCTGCGCCACCCCAGAACTCCAGCACTCGTGAACTAGCGTAAAGTGTACTAAGAAGTGCTCCGCAGGGATGTCATAAGTCTCCTGAAGTGCCAAAAAGGGACACAATTCACCTCCTACAAAAAGATCACCAGGTACTGTGACCCCGGCTGTCCACAGATTGAGACCAGACCAGTCCCCTCCTCGCTTCCTGCGTTGAGCAACAAGGAGTGGCAGGTCGCACTTATACGGCGTTGTGGTATGTGTCTGTTTGAGAGTCCTGACCCAACCATATCGTGCCGTTCTAATGAACACATTCGAATTCCATACTAAAGGTAGGAGAAGACCTCAGCAATATCCTTGTCAATATTTCCTTAGCTGTGGAGCCACACTCCTGGGTACCCACACCCTCCCAATGGCACGACCGCCAACGAGGCACCCATTGTAATTGCGCTGCCACATAATACTATTCCACATAAGGGGCTGCCAAACCACCCTCCAACACCGGGAGGCATAACTTTCAAAGTACCACAAGACGTCTTGATAAGTCCCAGTATATGGGATAACAAAAAAACAATGAGTTCTCGAAAGCACTGTTGGGGTGATACTAGCAGGAAAGTCACGAACAAATAGAGGGCAGGACAACCTTCTGGAGACAGCAACCAATCAGATGGAAAACCCCAAATATAGGATATTTTGATGTTCCCAACGCAACGCCGGGCCGTAGGAATGGGCCAGAGAAGTGAGTCATTGAAAAGGGCTACAAGTCTAGGGGCAAGGTCCGAAGCATAACCAAAGTTGAATTCTGTAGGTAGTCCGTCTAGGCCTGGTACCTTCCCCCTCTTACCATGTCCATGACTGCAGCCTGGACTTCATGTTCAGTAACATCAGCCCCCAATCGGTCCGCAACTGAGCGAAACAGGCAAGGCATCCGCGATATAGCTCAGCACATCCATATCACTGCACCCGGTTTCTGCAGAGTACAAATCACTCAAGTGACAAAAGACCATCTCACTAATCTCTTCCTGATTGAAGAGGTCTCGCCCCCAAAGAGTCATGCAGAATGGGTGCCACACCAGCATCCTACCCAACCTATCTCCGTCAGCATGGGCCCTGGCCATATATGCCTTCTAATCAAAGCGCTGCAGGAGTTGCATCATCTCGAAAATGTATCCTTTTCCTCCAGTATTCTGCACCTTCCATCTGGTGTCCTCACTAGCTCTCAAGGGAGACCATCAACCACAGTCTCCTGGAGCTGAATATCACAGCACAGCTGGGATTGTACCCACACTTTATTAGAGATAGCGCTAGCGCAATACAGGCAAAGTGTTTTCCTGAGTTTGTCGTGCTGTATACTCTCCCATACCCTATAGTGCGGTCCCATAATTGGCAGTTGGAATGCATTTACTCTTATACAATTGGGCCATTTCACTTACAGGTTTGTGACCCATTTTGTTTAGCAGATCTAAAGAAAGCCTTGACAGACCTTATGAATTTATGCTTAGGCTTTCCTATATGGGGACCCTAGGTGCCAGAGAATGAAATGAGTACACAGAGAAATAGGTCCAGGTTTCTTCTAACTTATGGCCTCACAGAATGGATCTTTTTCCTCGATTTCCCCCTTCAATAGCCCATCATATAGGATTTAGTCAAATTCAGCTTTAGATCTTTTTCCTCCATATAGGCAACACATTTATTAATCAGCTTTCGAAGTCTATTGGCGGTTTTAGAAATCAATGCCGTGTCATCTGCAGATAGGCACACGAGTGTTGGAAGAGAGCCCATTATTGGCACATCAGCATCCACCTCTTGTAGCACACTGTCCACCTCATTAATATATAAAGAGAATAGAAAAGGGGCAAGGATGTAGCCTTGTCTAATACCTCTGGTGACCCAGAAACTTAAGGTACCCTTGCTGTTAAAGGGGAATACAAATGTGGTAGAAGCGATACAATTTTTTCTGGTGAGCCTATTTCAATCAAGGTCATCCACAATTTGGCATGATTCACAAGAGCAAAGGCGCTACTTAGATCTGCAAAGTAGAGATGAATATGTCCCTTTCAGCCAGCGTATTCTTCCCAATGAGAAGGTTGAGGTAGATACATTGTTCCATGATCCCAATATCCCTCCTGAACCCATACTAGGACTGTTACTACTTGAATCTTAATTGCCCAGATATCTAATCTATCCAGTAGAAGTCTCTCCATTATCTTTGAGGATGAATCCAGGAGGGATACCGGGCGATGGCGTTCAGCATCCCACCGTCCCCTTTTTGAATATTGGGGCATTTAAGCTATCAGTCCAAGTGATTGGAATAAATCCTCATAATGCAGCATTACAACACCTTTGTTTATATTGGGGCCCATAGGGCCATTTGGAATTTGAAAGTATCTACCGGAACCCCGTTGTGGCTTGGGGCTTTCTCGCTGGCAGATATTTCAATAGCGATTGTGAATTTGTTTAAGCTAACCAACTGTACCAGGTTTGTCGTTCTGGGGCAAATGTCCCCTTTTGTGGAATATATGTGCTCCTTCTGGGGATTAAAGATGCTTCTAAAATGAGTTATCCAGTTCAACAGTAAGACTGATGCCTCCACCCTGGTCTCTTGTTCGTCTCTCAGGTACAAGGAATTTATTATTTTCCAGAGAATGGAATTTTTTGCTTCTGCTGCCTATTCCAGACTAGCCCAGGCTTGCTCTCTTAATTTTCTTTCTCTGTTTTAAGGCTTGTTTATAGATGTATCTAAGAGTTTTAACCTCCTCTGCCCCTTTGTACATGCTGTAGGGCCTTTCATATGTTCTTGTTGGCACCGATGGTCGAACCGACCTAGATTATTTTTCTTTGGGCTCTTATTTGCCACTTTGATGTCGGATGCTATTGCAGAAGTGATCTTCCTAAATGCAGCCACAATTATATTCAGGGGGGCCCCAATGTCAGTACAGATTATAACATTATCCTTCACAACCTTTTTAAGAATGACTAACTCTTCCCTTGATGTTTAATGTCAAATTTTGATGTGATGTAATCTGTGAGCATGTTCCTGTGGCCCTTTCATTAAATGTTAATACTGTGTGGCTTGTCAATGTACCATCACAACTTTTCAATAAAGAGTTACAAAAAATTAAAAAAAAGGCTTATTCATGGATTCGTCCATTTGAGACTGATCCCATTTTCCCTAGCAACTGGAATGCTTGCTGCTAACTGGGCCACTTCAGAAGTCAGTTCGCAGAACAGGGAAGATGAGTGGGGCGGTGAGGAATCCATAACTAATTTATGTCTCTATATAGTTACAGAAGGTAAGTAACTTACTCATCAGAAAGAGACAGTTATGGATTCCTCACCTTAGAATAGATACCCCAGCAATACCAACCCGGGTGGTGGGTCAGCGAACCAAGTTCACACCAGAAGTCCTGCAGAACCGAACGGCCGAAGAAGCTGTCTCTCCGGACCTGGCTGTCCAGGCAGTAGTGTTTGATAAACATGTGCAGTGAAGCACACGTAGCTGCCTGGCAGATGTCATGAAGGGGGACTCCACGTCCCAAAGCAGTAGTAACTGCCGTTGCCCTGGTGGAATGGGCACGCACCCCTACTGGAAGCTGCTTTTTCGCCAAGGAATACAGATTTTTATACAAAGAACGACCCATCGAGAGATGGTCCGTTTTTGTACAGCCCGACCTTTCTTGGGGCCCACATAGCCAACAAAGAGTTGATCACCTACCGGGAATTGTCTTGTGCGATCCAGATATAAGGAAAGGGCACTTTTTGGATCCAGATGATGGAGCCGCTCTTCCTCTTTAAAAGGATGCGGAAAGAAGGTGGGCAAAGTGCTGGTCTGTCCTATGTGGAAAGCGGTAACCACTTTGGGAAGAAAAGAAGGCCTAGTGCGAAGGACAACCTTGGCCAGATGAACAGCCAAGAAAGGAGGTTTAGAAGAAAGGGCTTGAAGCTCACTCACCCTGCGAGCAGAGGTGATGGCAACCAAGAAGGCAGTTTTTAAAGTTAAATGTCTGAGAAGCCAATTATGTAGCGGCTCAAAGGGAGCGGACATAAGATAAGTCAGAACCAAGTTCAAGTCCCACTGAGGCATTATGCAAGGAATAGGAGGGAAGAAATGAGAAATGCCCTTAAGGAATCTATTTACAACAGGGGACTTGAAAAGATAAGGTTGATCAGGGAGCCTAAGAAAGGCTGAAATGGCTGAGATATAGCCCTTAAGAGTGCCCAGAGCAGAGCCCGGCTGGGCCAAAGAAAGGAGGAACAAAAGAACCTCAGAAAGAGGGGTGGAAAGGGATCCACAGCCTTTGCTGTGCACCATGCCACAAATTTGTTCCATCTGCAGGCATATACCGTTTGAGTGGAGGGATGCCTGGCTGCCAAGATAACTTTACAGACTTTGGGAGGAAGGTCAAAAGCCGCCAACTGCCGACGCTCAATCTCCACGCAAGAAGGTGCAGGCTGGACAGGTTCAGGTGAAGGACTGTCCCCTGCTGCTGCGACAGAAGATCCACCCGAAGGGGCAGTCGATCGGAGGATCGATGGCCATGTGTAACAGCTCGGGATACCAGACTCTTCGTGCCCAAACCAGAGCCACAAGAATGACTTGGGCCCGGTCATGCTTGATCCTCTCAGCACTCTGGCCAGAAGTGGTATAGGCGGAAAGGTGTAGAGAAGACCGCAACTCCACTTGCGGCGAAAAGCGTCGCCTAGCGAGTGCCTCCTTGGAAATTCCAACGTGCAGAACTGCTGACATTGCGCATTCTCTACGGTGGCGAATAGATCTAACCAAGGCTCTCCCCACTGCTGAGAGAGACCTTGCATCACCTCCAAGTGAAGACGCCATTTGTGATCCATCATGCACCTGCAGCTGAGTGTGTCTAGTCTGGCGTTCAGAGAACCTGCAGGTGTTGAAGGACTTAGGCAGCATCACACTGCTACTTATGATGACAGCGGGAATTGCAATTCAATGACCCCCCCTCCCAACGAGGGTTCATATTATGAGTTTCATCAAGGTTCAAGAACCCAGAGACCAATGTGACGAAAAAAATCAGCAGCGCAGATAGGCACTCACCCTCACAGGCAACGCCCCCTGGGCAGCTCACTTCACTGAACAGCTCTCCCGGAGGTGCAAAGAGAATACGCCCACTCCAGGTTAGCAGCAAGAGTGTGACCCTCGTGATCAGAGTGGGGTCGTCATCGGAAGCAGGGTCAGAGACGGTTGCAGACCTCCCACAATGCAAAGTAGTGTTCGTTGATGAGTACCAAAGAAATCCAGGTGGTCCATTTGTCCAGACGTCCCCTGCACAGTCCGCAACCTCAGGGAAGATCAATCCCCCCCCCCAACCCCTCCCCCACTGGGCCACCACAGCTCACTGCGTGGCTCCGATTGCAATTCTCATACTAGGCTCACCGGCCCCCAGATCAGGTGCGCAGCGATACAGGGGCCTTTTTCACTACGGCCCCCTGCTCTTTCAAGGGGGGGCAGTAGGCTGGAGGGAATCTCATAGCAGCACGTCACTGTGGTGCCATAAACAAAGCAGGCCACCATCTTGCAGGCAACAAAGCTCTCAGCGTCTGGAACAGTTTGGCCTGCTATACCCCTTCTTCATGCAAAGTACGGTGACTGGCACTTCTCAGAAGCACCACATGCCTGTAGGCACCATTCCCATGACGGTAGGAGTGACAGACTGGAGCAGCTAGGGGAAATCGCAGGCGGCAAGGAGCTAGATCCATATGCGTCCTCAGGCCATGGCGGCTGGTCATATTGCTTTGATAGATAACTGACAGTTCACGGTGATGTTAAAATAAGGAAGTAGGATCCTATTGTAAATCTGTTAAAAACTCTTCTGGTTTCCAGTAGAGGGAGGTGGGTTGTTCATGAATTAGGTGAAGAATTCCAGTAAGTCAGTCTTCCTCCCCATCATGGATATAAACTGATGTTTATGAATACTGTTTAGAATATCAAATTAATTCCTTTCTCCCCTAATGAGAAAGGTAAATTCGAGAATGAAGAAGGTGGCCAGCCAAAAGAAACACCAAATGTCCATACAGTTTCCAGAAAGAAACTCTCCCACAATCTTTACTGAGGCAACCCAGAGAACAATTCTTCATCTCGTTTCTCATCCTTCTTAATTAAGAATGATCCAACTCCCAACAGTTACAACCTTACACATATTAAATGGGCTATTCTGGACCTCATAAATGCTAATAAGGAATGCATGTCAGTTGATGACCCAATGCCAGTTGATAAGCTGGAACATTATCAAATCCCATTTTCTAATCCCTTCTTCAAAAACTGATTAACCCTACATGCACACAACTTAGCCCGATAAGCAATGACAATATAGCTGCTTCTTCATGAGCAAAGTCAAAACGACCAAAGTGCCTCTAACCTTTCCCTCAAGCTCTTCTTGTCTAGCCATGACCAGAAAATCTCTGAATATTCTTTCTCCCTACAGATGTATCTCAAATAGAAATTGCTTAGATGATTATCAAGCTTAAATCCTATAATCACGTATCTGATCCAATACCGCCCTACTTAGCAAGAGACATTTTCTCCAAATGTGTGCGTTACAGAGCGAACTTGATTAACTTCTCTTGCTCAAGGAGTGTTCCCCAATTGCCTAAATATGGATCCGGTATCTCGGCTATTAAAAAAAACATTTGTTGATTGGAACGAGGTGAACAGCTTTTGCCTGGTCTCTGGCTTACAGTTTCTTTCTGAAACCTTAGAAAGTTGTATGAATAATCACTTGAAACATCCTGTTAATGACAACAATCTGCTGGACGTTTTTGAGTTGGGATTCAGAGCCTGTGCGTTACAGAAACCTCTATCCTGCAAATCACTGACAATACCCTCTGGACACTAAACAATGAGGATTCATGCCTGCTGATACCATTGAATTATCCTCAGGACGTCAAACCAACTGACCATGGCATTCTTATTCGTGCTTTGATAAAATGCAAGTGTTTTGAATGCACACTAATTGCCTGGTTTAAATACTTCCTAAATAATCGCTCTCAGGGGATCAAAACAGCTCACACATTCCCCTTTTTTCCAAGGGGGGTCCACAAGGCTCAGTTCTATCCCGTACACTCTTTAATCTATATCGAACTGTTGGGCGGCATTATCAGTATGGTGTCTCATGTTACCAATATGCCAATGACACTGCCATACTTAAAGGTTTCTTTTCCTGTGATATTACCCAATAAGCTGCGACTCTTGAGAACATACAGGTTTGGATGACTACTCATCTCAATTTTAATCCTAGCAAAAGTGAGTTTTTTACTCATCTCAGACTTTCCCCTCATTTCCAGAAATGGTTTGATATGACAAACATCTTCCATTGCTTACCGACCATCAATGAAAATTTAAAATTCTAAGGTTTTACTCCTGATGCCCAACTCAATCTAATTTTTTTTTATTTATCAAAACCCTGATATTTAGTGCCAACTTACCAACTCAGACTTTTTCAGGAAATCAAAGTTTCCTTACCAAACTAGACCTCAAAGACTAGACTAGGATAATGCATTAGATCTAGATTTCAGTTGGATCTTTTCCACTTTAGAGCCAGGACACTCTACTCCTGTAAACACCCATCTTCAACAAAACACTTACCTGAGCCAGTCTTACTATGGCCATGCTCTAAAAGTCTGGACAGTTATACTGTCCATCATCTGTATCATTGTCGTCCTTTCCTTTTTCAGAAAAGAACCTACACATTTTCTTTCTACCCCATACTCAACCCCTAGGCATCTGTCCTACTTTTGAATTATCCCGGAGTACTAGGGAAATCGTCCTGCACTTTTCCAGGTAGCAGTGATGCTACTGCACCTGGTAGTGGACAATTCATGAAACCCTATTCCAGAGGTCTTCAATCTGTGGGGCGCGACCCCCAGGGGGGTCATGGAGTCCTAGGATGGGGGTCTCGCATTCCCCAGTTTTACTTGTGCCTGAAATTGAAAAGGTTTGCTTTTCTTTGATGGCTAATTTAGATCGTTATCAGATGGAGTCTCATCAATTGAGTGTCTTGTGTGTGAAAAGCCTTCATGCCAGGACGCATGCCTGCCTGCCTGAATGAAATGCAAATGTGCGTTATTAGTTAATCTGAAAGTGTAAAGGGTGCTTGGGAGCTGGTTCGGACTTTAATTGATGCAATCACTCCAAGCTTTGGGATGACAAAGATTAGTTTTTTTTGAGTGGTAGTCCAAAGAGTTCAAAACTGGGCTGTGATGTGCATGCTTTTAATTGTAACTGCATTTACACAGCCCTTAGTACCGCTAAGAAGGTGTTGAAGGGACAGTTCCGTAAAAAAAAAAAAAAACATTATTACATACGCACTGGTATTACTAAAATCTACATTTTGGAAGCACCATTTTATTGTAAAACTTTTTGCGCATATTGTAGCAGTCTATCTTACACTGTGTGTAATGCAAGTATAAAAGAATGACTTGCGTATTCACAGTGCTTTCTGTCACACGCTGTGACCTCTTAACACTAAAAATACACATCACTATTCTCCACTGCACAAATCAAGATTTAATTCTGTGGCTCTCTGGTTACACACAGACCTCTCCAGTTCATTACCTAATAGAGGTTCCATAATGTACTACAGTGCATTTCCCGCTGAGTAACAACTTTAAAAAATGTATTTTTCATTTACACTGCCCATTTTTTTATATGTAGTAATTCGATGGTGAAAGACCTAAAAAACATGCGGAATATTTTGGGGCTTAGTTAGGAGAGTCTTGCATCGCCAGAGCATCTCTTCTTTGAGACTCCGGCGGCGCTAGCGTCTCAACCATACCTACGAGGAGGTGCAAAGCTACCTCCATGGCTTTGCATGGCCTCATAGATTTCAGACATAGCAGCGCAAGTCACTGTGCTGTATTACTCTGCGCCAAGGAGGGGTTTCAATGCAACAACCATGGATTTTGATGCTGCCCCATATTTATAAAATCGTGTAAACCAGGGGGCAGCTTCAAAAACAGACGCCTCCCCAGCGGAGGCATAACAAGGAGAAATGTTTTAATTTCTCCTCGGTTTTTGCTCTTTCCATGTGTGCTACATTCAGCAGCTCACATAGAAAGAGGAAAACACCTCTCAATTGTTTTTGCGAAGGAAGGTGCCCATTCCTGTAAAAAAATCAATCCTGCCTATGATGGTGCTAGGCAGCAAGTTGTGCACCAACACAAGGGAAAAGGACAGAAATGCATCGTATTTTATAAATACGGTGTATTCCTGCCCTTTCACATTGGCGTAGGGCAGCGCAGCAAGAACGCTTGCGGTGCTGCCCTATGCCAATTCCTCATAAATGAGGCCCATTGTTTTTAGATACACCTTTAAGTACACCCCACTCTCACTGACCTTTAGTTTGCTACACACTGTTTAATATTATTTCCCCACTGTAAATGTTATTTGCTGTGGGAATTGGAGGTGTTTATCGTGTGCATACTACAACTCTAGGAGTTGCTAAATTTAATCTTACATATGCAGGATTGACAGGCCCCCTTCACAGGACCTGGCCTCAACAGTGCTTTTTACGAAATTCCCTGTGCTGATGATGGCCTATGCTATGGCGTGTAGGGTTGAAACGGTTTTTACATATTGAGTAGTGTTATGCCACAGACATTGATCATATTTTTACAACCACAAGGGAACCCAGAAGGTAGATAAGGACCTCGGGTATCGAGCGTCGGCTCCAACAGCATTCCGTGCATCGCCACATGCTAATTTATTGAATTGACTATCATGTATTGTTAAAAAACGCCATAAAATCTTCTATCCACAGAACCATCGTTATTGCGGCTCCTGCTCCTCCCTCTGAGTCCGCATACGGCTATAACTTTTCCGCAAGCCCAATCAAGGCTATTTTTATTGATTCAGGCTTATCCCTTAACTGTCCTGACGATCCTATTATTGTTTTTAAAGGATCGAAACGTCGTCAACTAATGTAAACAGTGTGCACGTTAATCGCATATGATAAAAAGGAGTGCAGTTACTGTTTCTCTAAGCTGGTCAGAAATTGTGCTCCATATTCCACAAGCTACCCAGTCTTGCCCGATATGTTTTTGTCTTAAATGTATTGTTCATGTAGGTTGCAGGATTGTGTCCCACGTTATTGCTGTGCTTGTATTTGTGTTCTTTGACATTTTTGATTTATTAAATTGATTGTCCGGCTGGACACTCGCAATATAGTACGGATTCAAGTCTATATTTATCCTACTGACCAAACTGTTCTGTTAAAGGACCATTGTTCTAATACTAAACATAGACATTGATCAGCAAAAACTAAATTATTTCTGCCTCTGCTAAAGTGTATTTGTGCACAACAGAGCTCACCACTATTATACTAGAAAATGTGTTTACTACTACTTACTGACATTCTGTTCACTTGCATTGAACCAGATCACTACCATACACGTGTACTAGTATCACCATCATTCGTGAACAGAAATGTTTCAGCGAATGTTTAAAAATCCATTCCAAACATGCCAACTCAATGAAAGTGTGTACTGTCTTCTACACCCAGGTTCCATACTTGAATACGGAGTTTACCTCTTTTTGTATCAAATTGTAGAAGTTAACCTACTTGAGACAACACATGGCATAGTCAATTTGCACTACTGTGGTCTCTGCGTGTACAAAGACAATGCACAGCTCACGTTTCATGGATGCAATAGAGTTCATCACTCAGAATTCACCTCAAATTAGACTTTGATTTTCTCCAGTAAATCAGCATTCAGCTCTTCCTTCGTCAGACCTCCAACTCCATGTACACGAGTAAACCTTCAGCTTTATATACTTATGCGGTGGTCGACACTATGCATACAAACGTAAAATAACCTTCACGCTTCTATGCGGCTGGTGCTATTTTGAACAAAATAGTAATCCCTCCCTCCCCGCCCCCCCCCCCCCCCCCATCTCATCTAATATGATTGCACTTGGGATAAACACTTAAGCTGCTCATTTTCAACACTTGATTCATACACCTTACATCCTTCTCCAAAGTGGATTACTTGATTGTACCAAGGTTAAAAGGTTCACTTTCTTTAGCTCGGGCAGAAACTGGATGTCAAAAGGAGTGGAGGTAAACTGTAGCAGCTCCAAAATAATGGTGGAGATCGGTATTTTGAAACCTGTCAAATAGTACAAAACCTTGTTGAAGGCAATTCTTCACCGGATAAGCCAACAAATAGTTGGGGGCTATCATCATTGTGCCCAGTTATAGCCCATCTTGAGAGGACAGGTCTTGCTAGAACTCTAGGCCACTTTTGATCTCACTGACCAAGGTATTTCGTGCACAACATCTCAGTGGTCTCCCTTCACTTACTGGAATTATTTAAATAATTTCTCTTTGTTGTTAGTCCCATAGGTTGTGTGATCACAGCTCTCCTTTTTCGCAAGTTATAGAGGACCACAGGTTGCTTTGCTGGAAGCTCAAGGCATTAAATTCCCATTTGATGAAATGACACTGATGACTGCACTTCCTAAGAGAAATTTTGACATTGACTCCGGTTCTTTACTCACTGGTGGAAAACGTTCAGGGTTGGATGGGCAGGGGGATGATAGCTGGCTTGCACATAATAAAACCAAAAATTGAGTTGATTTTGCTAGGTGCAGCAGAGTTAGTTAAGACATTAAAGGAGGCTCAAATTGTACTTTGGCGATTCTATTAACAATTAACTAAAGACGTGAATACTTGGGGGCTGGTGTCTCAGCATTAAACATTTAAAGTCGGGTCAGCCAGTTGATCAGGGACAGCCTAGGATCCTGGATGAAAAGCGAGCAACGATTGCTGGAGTACTGTGCTACTATTTTTATGGGGTTCCCCAAAAAATAACGTGCCATATCCAAATGATTCAAAATTGTGCACTCAATGGTGTAGAAGGGCTTAACTGTTGAGTATGCATGTCCTATCCTGTGGAGGCTGCATTCAATCAATCAGGGGTTTATAAAGCGCGCTGCTCACCCGTGAGGGTCTCAAGGCGCATTGGTGCTGCTCCGGATCAGTCGAAGAGCCAGGTCTTGAGGCTCTTCCTGAAGGTGTGCAGGGTGGGGGAGAGTGATGTTGACTGGGAGCTCATTCCAAGTCTTGGCTGTGACGTAGGAGAAGTCTCTTCCACCTGCTCTGGTTCTGCGGATGCGTGGGGTCTCTGCCAGGGCGAGGTCGGCGGAGCGGAGGTTCCTTTTGGGTACGTGGAAGGAGACTTTCTTTCGTTGAGGTATTTGGGTCCGATGTTGTGGAGGGATTTGTAGGCGAGGATGAGTAGCTTGTGGAGGTCTCGTAGGTGCCGGGTCATGTGCTCGTGTCACGGGGTTCTGATGACCAGTCTGGCTGTGGTATTTTGGATGGTTTGGAGCTTGTGTAGCAAGGTTTTGTTGATTCCGGCTTAGAGGGCGTTGCTGTAGTCCAGTCTGCTGATTATGAGTGTGTGGGTGTCGGTCTCCCTGCATTCGGGGGGGGGGGGGGGATGGGGTGGGGTTCCACTTGAAGGTCTTGCGGAGGGAGTTGAAGCAGGTGGGAGTGACTGCATTGATCTGGCGGGTCAGGGAGGAGTCTAGAATGATGCAGAGGTTCCGGGTGTGGTCTGTCGTGGTGGGTGGGCTACCAAGGGCAGGGCAGGGGGCCACCAGGAGCTGTCCCATGTGGTGGATGAGGGTCCAAGGACGAGGACCTCTGTCTTCTCGGAGTACAGTTTTAGGCAGATGTCGCTCATCCAGGCAGCGACATCTTTCATTCCATCTTGGAAGCGGAGTCTGGTGTCTTCAGGGTTCTTCGTGAGAGAGAGGATGAGCTGGGCGTCGTCGGCCTAAGATACAATGCTGAGCCCGTGCTGTCGGACGATGGCTGCGAGGGGGGCCATGTAGATGTTGAAGAGTGGGGGCTAAGCGAAGATCCTTGGGGTACTCCACAGTTGATCTCTGTAGTTTCGAAAAAGAAGAGGAGTCTGATCCTTTGGGTTCTGCCGGAAAGAAAGGAGCGGATCCAGTCGAGGGCGGTACCTCGTATACCGGCGTCGTGGACTCTGACTGTGAGAGTGCAGTGTCGAAAGCTGCGGAGAGGTCTAGAACGAGAAGGGCTGCAGTGTGGCCCTGGTCAAGTGGCATGCGGAGGTCGTCGATGGCGCCGAGGAGGGCGGTCTCGGTGCTGTGGTTGCTGCGGAATCCGGACTGGGAGGAGTCGAGGATGGCATTCTCTTCGATGAAGGTGGTCAGCTGGGCGTTGACGAATCTTTCTGTGACTTTGGCTGTTAAGGGAAGGAGAGATGGGCCGGTAGTTTTTCAGGTCCGTCGGGTCGGCTGAGGGTTTCTTGAAAAGGGGCTTGAGACCTCTGCCCGCTTCCAGTCATCGGGGAAGATGCCGGACTTGAGGGAGGCATTGATGGTCCGGCCTAGTTCTGGTGCTATGGCGGCTTTGTGGCAGATGTGCGGTGGGCAGGGGTCCGTGGGGGTCCCGAGTGGGTGTTCTTCATAGTCGTAGAGGTGTCTTCGGTGGTGGCAGGTTTCCAGGTGGTGATGGTCTGCTGGTTGTCGGTGGTGTGGGGGGGGGGGGGGGGGGGGGGTGAGGCGATTGTCTGGAGTCTGTTTGCTGAAGTTGTCGTAGAGGGTCTTGATTTTCAGGTGGAAGTAGAAGCTGAGCTGGTTGCAGAGGTCCCGAGATGGTGGCATGTCCGTGGCTTCGCTGGGGGGTTTGGTGAACTGCTGTATGGCGTTGAAGAGTTATTTCGCGTTACTTGAATTGGTATGGATTTTGGTCTCTGTGGATGAGGGTCCAATGCAGCGTGGTTCTGGGGCTGGTATGGATCTGGAAGTGGAGACAGAGGGGCAGAAAGCGGGCACGAGGGGGAAAATTAACCAGAATATCAGAAAAGGGCACAAAGACAGGCAAGAGCACAGAGACAGGAAACAGGCACCGAAGGGACAGAACATACCAAGAGGCACAAGTACAGAACCAGGCAACAGCGGCTAGCAGACCTGGGAGGAGGCACTTCGGAGCGGAGCTGCGACGGGAGAGCAGGTCCCTGACCAGGAGTCAGAGGTCTTGCTCTGCATAGTAATTCAGATAAAATTCCAAAACGTAATCATTTTAAACGGACTGTACCTCAAGCACTATGTTCAATGCCAAGCCAAATATATGCCCAGCAGGACCCGGAGATGGTGTACAAGGGATAATGGAAGGCTGCAAAATTATACATGTACTAGAAGTAAAAGTTTTGAATGAATAACTTCTGTACCGTCAAAGAGCTGAACATCTTTTAGGGTCATTGATTTCCCAAGATATGCTTTTATGGATAGCACCCAATGCCGGTTTTGCCACCTTGCAAATGCCATTTGATTTGATAAGCACTATACAAGTTGGCCTCTGGGGTAAGTCATTGCTCTTGTTCAATCTCTGAGGCAGTCCAAAAGGCATCAAAATATGCAGTCGAAGAGCAAAGCTACCTGCCCGACAACATCTGCCATCTTTCATGCAAAGAATAACCACGATCCACCTTCAAATTAAGTGCTCGTAAAGACTGTGCAGTTAAGGTCCAGAGTATCGGAAGCAAAACGTGGAATAACAGACGATAGAATCGTCAATCGGTAGGAACGCGAGATATGCCTGTTGTAGTGAAGTGCTGAATATGTAATGGGTATGTGTAATAAACATAATATCAAATGAGAAGACTTTGTTGGAAACTGGAGTCTGCATACAATGAGTAAAAATACATTAAAGGAAAGCTTGTGGAACACACTCCTCAGCAAATCTAAGAGCACAACAGGGAGCTGTATTTGTAAGAGCTTAATTGTGTACACAGACCGCATTTTCATGGAGGCCAGAAAGACGATACCACAGTATTTCAAGTGCCATATCAGACTTTCACGAGTCTGTTTCCCAGACAATGGTGTGACAATATAGAAAGCCTGTATGCCATATGAAGAAGGTCAAACAAAAGATACAGACAATAAGAACATAGAATATGTTGTTACTGTCAACAAAACTGAACAGCAATTGCTCAGGATTTCTTTTTCAAAACCCAACAGGAAATCATTGCCAGGAAGAAGTGTAAATTAGCAAAGACCGTATACAGAGGACCAAAAGAAAGTCGGCCTGATTGAAAGAGTTATATAGGACAGGGGCTCTGTTGAGTGACAATTTGTATCTGATAGACCACGACAAACAAGATGAGTGGGATGGGAAGGACTAAGCACGACCATGAGGAATATGTAATAAGCACTCCCTTTGATCATTCGTTGGACCTTTTGTACTCCGTGGTGGTTTCAAGCTTGAAATGGTATGGTTGGTAGGCCGATACATTTTTTAAACAGGGTTGCAGCATATAGTTTGCCATTCAGACAGTCAAGGGAATGATCGAAAGAATGGACAAAGCCACTTAGTCGGTGTGAGAGAGATCTGTTTCTTATTTTAGATATAAAATTTGTTTTGTTACCAGATGCGGATTTAACCCGATAGGAGCAGAGGGCGGCTCCGAGTTGTCCTCCGCACCAGTCCTCATGTGCAGAGGATAGTCCAGGCCGTCCTTGCACCCAAGGCAGAAGTTTCCTTTCATCATTTCAGCCTCGGGAGCTGGGGGGAGGGGGAATGGGGTGGGGGGGGGGGCTTCCCCAACAGCCAAAGGTATTTCCCCCCCCCCCCCAAAATGTAATGACAATCGGCAGTGAAATGAGCCAATAGTGAATGAAACCAGAGTATTCCCCCAAAATGTAAGGACGATCGGCGTGCATGGCACACTGACATCATTACACGTAAAGTGAAATGAGCCAATAGTGAATGAAACCAGATTACTCCCCCCCCCCCCCCCCCACCTACCCCCTTAGCAACAGGGATATTAGTCTGTTAGGCCCTTACCTGCAGAACTCCAGAGTGTGGATTGAGTCCGTCTGTCTCCTAGGAGAAACTGCGGAGCAGCTTTCCATCCCCCCTGGGCAGCAGCCTAAGCTTGCCGATTGGCTTTCCAGCTCTCAGGCAAACTGGAGCCCTCCACTCACACCTGTCCAGGACCCTTAAAGGTTTGTTGGGTAAAACCCAAAACATTTACCTCCATTTTGTGAGCTGAAGTTTCCCTGTGCACCAGATTGGAGTGAACCAAGGATCAGGAGGTGGTAAGATGTTAGACAAGGGCTGTCTCTTTCCTGAAATTTAAAAAGTGATTTTCCCTACCCACGATTGCATCATTTTCACCCGTTTTTGCTTGTGGTTGTTACAGTTTAAAAATTGATGTTTTCTCCAGTCCGTGATTGCATCATTTTACACCGGTTTTGTTTACAAACTTATGGTTTTTACTTGCCTGTGACTGTTTCATTCAACTTGAATTGTGGGATTGGCAGTCAAAAATCTGTTTATTTCTCACATTGCCTGTGTTCAGACCTGTGTGTTAAGCGATCGTCCCTCAGCTCCCATTTTGATAGCAAGTGAGTGAAATCACATTACACCTCACAACTTCCGATTCTCCATGTCTACTGCGCAAAAAGGTTACACCAAAAAAACAGCGCACCACCTCACTCTCAAACAGTCTCGACCACCTACACACGAAGACCCATCAAAATGTCTTCTTAGCATGCTGGATGAAGAATTCAATACAGAAAAGCTACACAATTGCTATCTTCATATACCCAATACCAATACTGAGGACACCTGCTGCAAGCCGACAAAAAACTGCTCACTCCTCTACAAAACAAAGTCAGACTATCACCAAAGCACATTCTCTAAACGGTCTACTAATAAATGCTTAATCACTCTCTAAAAACAAACTCATATCTACGACCGTCTCACTGACGCAAAACCAGACAAACTATTCATAACTGAATCATGGTTGGAAGATGATATAGTTCCAGTGCCACATCAAACGACCACCCAAAATCGTATAGGAAAAAAAAAAAAAAAAAAAGGTGACCTAGCTGTTGTGTTCAGGCAAACATTACATATCACTAAAGGTGACGACTTCGCCATAAAAAATTGAGGCCCTTTTCATTAGATGCAATCCTACACAGTCTTCCTCCTGTAATTTCCTGCTCCTTTACATACCTCCACCTAGCAATGCAACATTCCCACACACACTTCTAGACACCGATTCAAACATGATAACACTACACTCCAACCTATGCATTCTGGGTGACCTCAAAATTTGGTTTGACAAACCCAATATACCCCATCCCAAAACAATCACTGCTGGCCTAGATGCACTGAACCTGCATTAGATAGTCCACAAACCCACACACATCGCTGGACAGTCCTAGATGTCATTTTTTGCTAACACAGAACTAGTTACCTTTCTAACGATGACTCCAATCACAGGGTCAGACCACCATTTGCTTGCCTTCCAACATAAAACACTAAGCGACGCACCTAAAACCACCTGTTCCCAAAGAGACTACTATTTGGGTGTCGTCAGCGTAGGACTTGACATCAAACCCAAAGGATCTAATAAGAGCCGCTAGTGGGGCGACACAGATGTTGAACAAGACTAGGCTGAGTGAGGACCCTTGCGGGACCCCACAGAGTATGGAGAAGGAAGGAGCAGATAAATCGTCAATTCTCATCGTTTGCACTCGTCCAGATAGGAACAAATTGATGAGCTTTCAGGCTGACCTGGTCATCCCAATCTCACTCAAGCGAGCCATCAGCCGCATTTGAGACTTTTTCCAAATATTTTGGCTGGGAGTGGAATACAAGAAATAGGCCGATAACTACTGGGGTCATCTGGGTATGATGAGGGTTTCTTAGAGGTAGAACAATAATTTTCTTCCAAACAGAATCTACATAAAATTCATACTTTGGTGGTTAAGGAAATTATCCCATAATGTAAGCAAAGGTAGACACCTATAAAAACACTACTGTCTAAGCACTCCCCACTGAACTGCATTGTGGGTTTTCGGCATAAATCAGCAGCATTTCCTACTTGGTGAAAAAAGAAGTGATATTACAACATTGCAACATCAAATTCAGTTTACCCTATAATTCTCTCAGTGGGCAACCTCATAAAAACAGATGCAAATGGAGCCTCGGAAGAAATTCTTAAGTTACTGTTCCACTTTTTCATTGTATCCTAAGTGCACTGGAAATAGAGTGACATTAAAAAAGGTATCCTCGAAGAGCTGAAGACAAGATAACTGACAAATGTAAAATTGTGATCCTTTAGATGCCCAAGTCTACAAAAATGAACAGTGGGATGATCTCTAGAATAAGACATTCGCCATAGTGAATAATAAGACTGCCTGGTGACGTACCTTAAAAAAAGCCAGCGCTTTACATTACTGAATGCAATCCAAAGAATAAACGCAATATCAAGGCTGAAGCAAGGGAAACTTAGCACAGATCTAATGGTAAGATTAAACAAGCATTGGCGAAGCCAATAGGTCTTGCCTTTGGAACCTTATAAGTATTTAGTTATGTAGTACAATATCCTAGGTTCAACAACATCAACTGTTGCATGTCTAAACACTTATAAGGTCCCAAAGGCGAGACCTATTGGCTATGCCAATGCTTGTTCTTAGTTTAGTTTTCTATCTCTTTTATGTAAGAGTAGGAATCCGTCCTTCTCGTGTAGTGAGGTCGATGGTTTAGGTGCCGCCAGGCGGGGGCTCCGTTGAGGGTTGGAGGGGCTATTCGGCCCGCCAATCGTGAAAGCAGCCAGGAAGCAAAATGTCACTGGCACATCCATGTCTCAGAACTGCATGCCAAACCGAAAATCTTTGTTTAAAAAGCATGCTTTGGCATCATTTAAAAATGAATACTAGGGAAAGAACACCCTAGCCTCCCTTGAGAGGATCAGAATGCAGCACGGAGCAAAATCCAGGGCTTGTCTAACATTTTCGGGGGCATTTTTTAGCTCACTATTCTTCCTCCCGTTATAGGCTCTACGCGGGAGGGGGTGGCATGGGGAGCCATCGCTTCCGAGGGCTCAAGGCCCCAGGCGGCCGCTGCAACTGACAGCGACTGCAGGGGAGGCCAGCTGTTACTCAGTGATCGCATTAGGTTGTTATGGTAACACAGGTTTTCTCCCTGATTGAAAGGAGCAGAGGTCACGGGAAGAGATGGGGGGGCAGAAGAAAGACACCCGTGCCTGGGAACAGGTCTGGAATAGCAATGAACAAGGGAGTCAAAGATGGAGAAATGGAGCAAACAGCAAACGAGTGGAAGAAGCCTTAGGCGAAGGGAAGGAAATCCAGGGCAGGAGGAGTGTGTTATGGAAGTTAGTGAAAGATGGATAGAAGGAAGGACAGAATAAAAAGGGGGGAGGAAAGATGAAGGCAAGGAAATGTAGGCAATATAGGCATCAGAAATAAGTCAGGAAGGAAGGAAATGCAGAATGAATGAGCGGTTGGAGGAAGAAAGGAACTGAGAAAAGAAGCTAGGACAGTAAAGAGCAAAGAAGAAAGAAAACAAGCGCGCGCCGCGCGAGTGGTGCGCGCGACAAGTATGCTGGTGAGTGGGCAGGAAAGGAATTTTAACAAGCGCGCGCCGCGCGAGTGGTGCGTGCGATGCGGGGCTGAAAGCTGGCGGATGCGATCGTGCACGCTTGCGTGAAAGCAAGCACTAGGCCAGCCAGCAGCACTTTTAAAACTCACCTACAAAATTTCTCTCCGAGCAGCGCATGCGCGCTGACTCAGCGAGACTTAAAAACTGGCCTTCATGAACTCAAAAAGATAAAAGATTACACAGGAGGCTTTCCTCTTCTATTCACTAGACTTCCTTACACTAAACAAAAGTTAAAGAGATGTACCTTTTACCTTTTCCAAGCCATCTATAAAATAAACTGAGGAAGCAGGTGGGTTGCAGGATAAATGAAATAAATAAAAATAAAAACAGACTGAGCACCCAGCTTCCATTTTTTTGAGGTCTGGCTTGACAGCGCAACTATCACCCAACCTTGTGTGATCAACCTTAAAAAGACCTTTCAGGAGTACTACAGAGGGCGGCTTCGGTTCCACTCACATGTTGGTGGACAGAAGTACGCATTCTGATTGGGCTGACATAGTGTGCTCCCAAGCAAAAAGTGCTTGCCCTCCCCACAGCTGTGATCACATTGTTTATCCAGCTGCCTGATCCAGCAGAAATATGGCTGCCTAGAAAGGTTTCACTAACACACAAAGTGTCAAGCTTGACCTCCTTTCAGGGCACTGTTGTTAAAGTGTCTTAGATAAGTAGATACTCCACAGTGCTTATTTTTCTAGTTCCAGCACTCTCCCATTCCCTTTCCATCATTAACTTTAGAGAACAGCTGTGGGTTTGAAAAGCATTATGAGATGCCCAGGTCTACACTAATCGACATGCTTATTTAGGTCTGGCTTGATCGTGTAGCCACTGCTGGACCTTATGTGATCAACAAAAAAAGAGCTTTCAGAGTACTACTGAGAGAGAGAGGCTTAGGCTCTGCCCACAGTTAGTTCCCCCGAGGATGGGATTTGATAGGGCAAAAGTTATGTGCTTCTACTGAAAAGCATGCTTGTATGTGTACTTTTTGACTTGTGACAAGTATTACACCCAATATCGGATGACGGAGCTGTATATGGTGGCAAGTAAATGATCATGGCTAAAGGCCTGATCTGTTTATCATGAAATATTACAATAAGGCAGCAGGCCTGACACATTTACTGTAAAATGCATGTTAACATCAATCCATTTGAGGGTGGATTGCTATTCCTCTTTATGAAAGCCTGCAGAAGGATTTTGTTACATGGAATCTCAGATTACGGTAGCAAGCAAGGGTTTTGGAGGTGGTTACCCCCATGTGGCAAACCACAGATATTGAAGACTTGCTCTGAGAGAGTCTTTGTTAGGCTCCATTAATAGAGATAGTATTTCGATTTGCCAACTGTAATTTTTTATAAGTTTCCAATTTTAGGGGGTGTGTGCCAGATGGTTGACATGTGGGGAAGCTTTCATTCAAAACAGTAGGCCTAAATGTGTTACTGCGACTCTATAGGCCTGACTGGTACGCTGAGAAAGGTTATTTCGGAAGTCATAGATCGGAACAGCTTAGTATGAAAAGTTATCACAAAGGCAGTGTTGTCTAGTTTAGTTATTGTGAAAAACATGTGTTAAAGACGATAGACTTAATAGTGGCTTATCACTTTAAGATTCACGCTGTAGACCTGTATTTTGGGACATGCAATCTCACAGATTACAGAAGGCGGCAAGTGTTTTGCTGATGACCACCTACTCTGACAAACCCTGAAGGTTTTCATTGTGACGATTCATGTTGGGCCGTATTGAGGGGAGTTGTTTACTGCTACGCAAACTGTCTTTCTCTACATTTAGTTTTTAAATGCACGCATGATGGTTGACAGTTTATGTGCAATTAAAAAGTGTGTATAGGTCTCATCAGTTTAATGGGAAACGGTATGCCAGATTCCATAGGTTTTATCTATTTTGGGGCATTATGGCAAAGCCAGTAGGCTGACTGGCATATTATGAAAAGCATGTGTGAAAGGCAACAGGCTTATAGATGAGTGTTAGGCCACTCTTCAAATTTCACGTAGGCAAGTAGTTTGCTACATGGAAACTCACATACTACTTCAGCAGGCAAGTGTTTTGGGGTTGGTGTCCCATCCGAACAAACCATCTGAATAGAAGATTTGCTGGCTGGTAATTCTCATTAGTCTCTATTAGGATGGATTTTATATTGTTTTGGCACTGTAAGTTTGTATATATTAGGAATTTTATTAGGGTATACCTGTTGGCTTTCTTGTGGGAAAGCATATGCCCAATACAGTAGATCCAAGTTAGTTAAGGTGACAAACCATGTAGACTTGAGTGTTTATTATGAAAATTAACGATAAAGGCAGTAGGCCTGACAATGATTGTGATAGGCAAAAAAACAATATATATCGCAACTACACGCTCCCCAACTTCGCTGAGGCAACAGAGTACACACGGAACCCCAGGTGAGCTGCAAAAATTCCTTTTATTTGGCATAGAGCATGACGCGTTTAGTTTTATTTGAAAACTTCTTCAGATGCCGCCAGGAATTGACAAATGCTTCTCCCGCCCTATTTTTCAAGTAAAGTGCCCCACTGAGATTGGTCTGAGCACCGCTGGCATGCTTACACTGAGTAAGCACAAACACCAGGAATCTGCATTTGCGCGGAGCGGCTACCCAAACATAAAAATATAAATCAATAGGCACTTAAGGGTGGATTGCTATTACTCTGTATTAAAGCCTACTGTTAGGACTGTTAGGTATTTTGTTACATGGAATCCAATAAACTACCATAGTAGGCAGGGGTTTTGATTTGTGATTTCTCCCTCCACCCCTGACAAATCATGGATGTAGAAGATTTGCACTCTGAGAATACTTGTTAGTCCTTTAAGAAAGATAGTATTTTTCTTTTCCAACTATAATTTTCAATACTTTTGCAACTTTATGACTTTGTACCCAATGGTTGTCTTGTGTAATTTGCACTATAAGTTATACTAGAAGAATCTCTTTGGAAGGCTTGGCCAATATAGCGGACTGTCGGGAAGTTGCAAGGAAAAAAAAAAGAAAATGTAATTGGCTCTCTAGCCCCGTGAATTACAGCATTTATTAATCACATGTGTACATTCACTTGAAAATAAGTGTACTTCAGTTGCCAGCTGGTTGGAGAGTCCTTTAGTTTTCAATTTCTTTGTTTTACAGTTCCACATTCATTTCTTTGAACTTCCTTTCATTATCTTCATCCCCCGTGGCCACTTCCCTAAACCAGGCGACCATTATGAAATTCTATTGTCCAGACTATACACCTAGATTGCCAACATACTGGTTCTAAACACATCAGCAATTCAGAAACTTTAAAACAGACTCTGTACAATACCATTGCAAGATGAACACTCAATGTTATGTTTATTTTGGTTATTGTAAGCATATTCCCGTGGGGTTCAGAAAGCAGCATTTATTTTATTCTTCTACTCAATTTATTTTGAATACGTTATTGAGTTTGTGTGTGTTGTTGTGGGGTTGTCTTTTGTTATGGAGTACTATATGCATTTTTTATTCCCTTTTAATTGGTTTTCTTTTATCCGTTGTGTTAAACGTTCGAGAAACCAAAAATGTTAAGGACTGGCAATATGATTTTTCTCATCTTTGTTATTTTACTACACGCTTAGGAATGCTCATTTTTTTAATTTTGTTTATGGTGCAAGTGATATTGTAACAAACACATCCATCTGCTTTTGTAACAAACACGCCAGTCTGCTTGCTTTTCTTAGTTCTTTTGGTTGGTTAGTTCAGTATTCTCCATTGGGAATTTTAGATACTGTTTCAAGGAGAAGCACTTCACTAATCGGCCTTAGTCTGCTAGGTGCTCTTGGCTTGATATACTATCAAAGCCCTGCGTTCACACTTCGAGCATAGAACACTAGAAAGGAGAAATAAAAATTAACTCTATAAAACAACAGGAAAGCAGTATCTAACAGCCGCATCAACACACCTGAGCTGGATGTGGTGATGGTGACAGAGTTTTAGACAAGAATGCAAGAGATTGCCAACCTACAAAGTACTTTTTAAAACGTGGAGTATGTACAAGAAAAAGGGAGATTGAGGACTAACGTCTCAAAGTTTGAGGAAAAAAAAATATTCAACGTAGACATTAGCAGTCAACACCATAATAAGCCTTATGCAAAATATCTTAAAACGTGACCTTCTGCTTCACTGGTAACCAGTGCAGTTCGTTGCATGGTTTGCAAGTATGATCATCTTTGTCAGCTAAGACATTACAGGCTGTGTAATTCTGCATGTTTGAATAATTCTTTCTCAGGGAGACCAAAGTAGAGGATGTAGCAATGGTCAATACGCTATAGTACAAGGGCTAAAACCACTTGGGCATAACGTTTTAAGTGTTGAAAAGGGTGTATCATCTCTAACAGGGACAGCATATAAAACCAAGAGGAGGAAACTGGGTTTACGTACACTGTAAAAAGACAAGACTTCATTTAAGAAGACAAAATATGACTTATACCCAACAACACTGGAGAGAGTGAGGAATCCTTGGGCATGCTACGTCCACTGGGGTATGTTTTTGACTAAAAGTCTGAAGTGTGCCTGAACAATATTCAGGAGGGAGTCAATCCAGGATTTTCTAAGTCTGGTCATTTGCTATGATTTTTTGTTAGACTATTACTACTATATATTAAAATATATTTTTTTGTTTTATAGACGCACCATTTATGGTCATGTATGCTACAGCAAACATTTTCCCAGCTTCAGCCTGATATTTTGCAGTATTAAGAAGCCACCCTGCAGAGGCATAGCGCTTCTTCGAAAAAACACAGGATTTGCAAAATGTTAATGGATGACCACATCCAAAATGCAATATAAAGGAAGTTGAACACAATTTTTTTACCTCACAGTCAAAGTTCTCATCAACTGCTTCTGTGAACTGGACACGGAAAAACGTTGACAAACTTCCAGCGCTGTAGTACAATATGATTTGCAGACCCTTGTAACCAAAAGCAATCTCACTAATAAAAGAAAACAAAAACAAATGATAATTAGATTACTATTCTGACAGCAACTGTTCCAGAGTTTCTTTCCTGTGGGTTAACAAATGTTAATATCAAAACACTATCAACAATGCATCTTGAAATGCTTTACAAAAAGTACATTTTCCAAGATTTGCCTTCGTAAGTACTAAACTATTTGGCATCATTGTGATCTAAATCAAGCCACACAGAAAGTACAAATACAGGTGAGTAACTTTTCCATCACTGGAATACTCATGCATAACCTTATAATAATCATCCTGGGTTGAGGGGAATTCCCAAACACTACTAAAAATATATTAATATCAAAACTTTTTAGGAGTTCTCTGGATCTCTTTTTCCAACTGAGGCCATTCTTACAAAACAGTGCCTCTGCACACACTAATCAAAATCAACTTCACTGACTACCATTTTTAAGTCTGGCTTGACTATGCAAGTGTCGGACACCTTGTGATTATCAGAAAAATTTTACGAAGCAATACGGAGAGGATCTATGGCTTCACTCATATGCTGGTTAGATTGAATACAGCATTTGATTGGGAAGAAGTTGTGTGCGTCCTTTAAAAATAGTGCTTGTTGCACTTCGATTGACGATCTAGGGCTCTTCTTTTGCTTAACATGGCTGCCGTGTTGAAAGGTAATCAAATAGTGCGCAAGAGGACAACTTTCCACCAAGCTGCAATGCAATTTGCTGAGAGAATTCTCCCTTCAAATAAAATGGGTGTTGTGCTGAAACTCCATGTTGCGGCGTGGCACAGCACCTGTGGGTGGTGAACGAACCAAGATAGTGGGGGTGGCTGGTGGTTCTTGTTTAGTGCATATCTGTGAAAGAGCACCCCAGGTTTGTGAGAAAGTGGCTCTGTATATACTGTTCCCAAATAGGTACAGGGTGTACAGAGTCCACAGTCCCCAGAGGCTTGGCAGAGGCTAAAGTTAGATATAACCTTACTCTCTAAAGTGGTAGCTTGGTCGAGCAGTAAGGCAGTATCAGAGGACAGTGTAAAGCATTTGTTGTACACACTCAGTCAGCAACACACACTCAATAACTGACCTCTAGGCCAATGGTTTATATATAAAAAATATATGCTTGTTTTATTTTAGAACCAACAATTGGAATTAAAATATACTTTCTCAGAATGAGATGCTTTATATAAATACTTTTGCAATATGCAATTGACTTTTGTAAACAGTTACACGTGGTTGCAATAGGCAACACTATTTTAAACACAATAATGCATGGAGTTCATTGGAAGTTTCATGTTATTTGCCACAGATTACTTTTAGGATTACTTTTGGAATTACAGGACTGGTCCTAGATTCAGTCCTGGGTTAGTACTTGGAATCAAGTGATAAGAGTCGACTTAATTATTGTGATGATTTTTAGACAATATTTTGCTATTTTAAAAGTTGACACTTGGAAAATATTTCATAGAAAACAGTCAATGATTCCCTATGGCAGAAAATTCAAGTTACAAGTATAGTATGTTCTCGTTACTTTTGTAATCCAGTACTGGGTACCTAGACTCAGTACTGGGACCTTTATCCAAAACAGGTAAGTAATTACGTTTTCAGATATTATACGATGTTTAAATAATATTTAAAGATTGCAGAAACTGACAAGAAATTTCACAGAAAAACAGTCATTGATTTCCTATGGGAGAAAATTGGGTTACTGGTAAGTACAGTTGTAAGTATTTTTCAGAGTCAGCGCTGGGCACCAAGATCCAGCACTGGGAGCTCACCTAAGAGCAGGTGAGTATTTTGGTTTTCGTTACTCGGCTGATTTTTGGTGAATATTTTAAGATTTGAAAAGTCCACACTTAGAAGAAATTTCAGGAAAAAGCCAGTCAATGTTACCCTATGAAGAAAATAGAGTTATCGGTTTAAAGGTAAGTACTCGACTGGCAGAGTTGAGGTTCTGGACATAGACTCAGGGGTCCCCCAGGGTCAGGTAGGTACAGTTGGTTCACCCTGCGCGACTCTAGGGCGGCCGGGTGCAGAGAGAGTTAGGCCCAATGTTATCCTATGAGGGATAGGGGGCCTTGGTTGGTGGCTGCTGACTAGCAAGCCCCGCGGCTGTGGGAGCTGAGCTCCTGGTCACTTACTCAGGGCAAGTGAGGAAGTAGATAAGTGTAGAGGTTGCACTGCCAGGGCCACTCGGGCGGCTGGGTGCAGGGTGCTTTTGAGCCTTCGGGCGCTCAATTGATTTCAATGGGAAATCTCCGGTTTAGAAAAAGACTGCAAGCTCGGGGACGAGGATTCTTCAGGTGCCACCACCACTTCGAGAGGTAAGTTGGGTAGTTGGAGGATAGGTAGGTACCCCGGGATTGGGCACTGGGGGCCGCGGGGCGCCGCGTGCAGGGGTGCCGCGTGCAGGGGTGTCTTTCGGTGTCGGGAAATCTTACCCTCTGTTGATCGCGGTAGGGGGTGCACCTTGTTCTGAGGCTGCAGGCTTCTTCAGGAGTGTCGAGGGAGGTCCTTGGGTGCCGGACTCGGGGTCACAGTCGCCGTGGGGTCGTCCTTGTGGTGTTTGTTCACTCCGGCATTGGCCAGGCTTGGCTGGTGCAGTGTGTGCTGGGTTCGCCGTTCCGGCTTGCTGCCAGGGATTAGAAGTAGGTTTTGAGTAGAGCCTCTACTCATGGGAGTCCCAGGGGCTTGGAGCCAAAAGGTAGCCAGGTCCTCTGGGGTTTGTGAGGTTGCTGGCCACAAGAGATGCCGGGTTGGAGCAGGAGCAGGTTTGAGGGTCGACAGGCCGGTAGGGCTGGGGCCAAAGCAGTTGGTGTCTTCCTCTTCTTAGCAGCTGCAGGGCAGGTCTTCTTTCTTCTTGCTCTTCTTCGTATTTCGGAATCTGGAATCTGGGGAAGGAAGGTTCAGGGTGCCCCTAAATACTAGATTTAGGGGCGTTACAGGTAGGTGAAGGGCAGGGGCCAATGGGTCCCTGTCCTGGGGTGGGTACACCCCTATCCTGCCTCTCCTGTGGGAGGGGGTCAGGAGCCTAGTCCTGATTGGGCAGGGCTTCCCATCTTCAAGATGGCGAGAGCCCGGAGATGTGCTTCACCTCGCCTCCCCCACCTGAGGGGTGGGGTTGGCAGGCTGGCACATCCCCTGTCCCTATTTGGGGTTTCCGGCCAAGCTTCCCGCCGGAGTGGGGGGTTGCAGTGGCCTGGGGAAGCTCACAGAGGCGGCATGCCTTTGAAGCTTCCCCCTGCCCATCCTGGGGGAGGAGATTTAGCACCTCGCCCAGGATGTGCATTGTTGCAGACCCAGGAGAGCAGGGGCTCTCCTACCCAGGGGTCCAGCAACACGTCTGCTGTGTCGCAGCCTAGGCAGCCTCAGAACAGACGTGGATTGTAGGTTTAGGTTTCAGGGGGCCTCTCTAAGATGCCCTCTGTGGTGCTTGGTACATTAAATCCCACACTGGCATCAGTGTGGATTTAATGTGCTGAGCAGTTTGATACCAAACTTCTCAGTCTTCAGTGCTGCCATTATGGTGCTGTGGAGTTCGTGTTTGACAAGCTCCCAGCACCATATACTCTTTGATGGCAGCACTGCACTTACAGGACCCAGGAATGGACCTGGGTACTGTAGGGGCACAGGGCTCCTGCCTCTGTGCCCACACCACTGGCATAGGGCACCAAGCAAGAGGGGTGGCTGATGTATGCCAGGGCAGTGTAAGTTGTGGGCATGGCACACAGGGATGTGTGCCATGTCGACTCTCTGTTTTGTCTTGTATCCAGACACTCAGCCTGCAAGAGCAGAGTGTGTGTGTTATGGTACAGGGCCTCTAAAGGTGGCACAATGAGTGCTGCAGCCCTTAGAGGCCTTCCCTGTTCACAAGGCCCTGGGTACCTAGGGTACCATTTACCAGGGGCTGACATGTGGCCAGGGTTTGCCAATTTGGGTTTTAGCTGTTAGGCAGTTTTTAGGGAAGGAACACAGGCCCTGGGCACCTGATTGGCAGGAGCCCAGGGCACAACAAGGAATAGTGCATCAGCTATTAGGCAAAAAAGGGGGGGGTTACTGCAAGAAACGCACTTTCTTACAAGGTTCATTTGGAAAATTGCAGTAGCCAGCTTCTAACATCGGTTAGCGTACGCAGTGGAAAAGCCAACTGTGAGATGGCAAGCTATTCCTACTGCACGCATGGATTGGAGTTTGCTGCCGAGTTCCCTGCATGCCTTCTTAACATGCATGCTCTGGCATCAATGGAAAGAGATGAAAAATGCTATATTAGACAAGGGTGCATGTATGCTCTTCACAAAATTGTAAAAATTTGGAATTAGTGTTATCAGGCATTACAAGAAGACAATACGGTTTCTCAGAATATAATCACGGCTTTCCTATATGAAGTAAGTGGGAAGTCGCTCTCTGATGAAGCCTCACTTTTGCAAAGGGGTAGGGACTGAATAGATACCTCTGGAATTTGATAGTAAGTTCTTTTCTCTTTTATCCATTGAAATGTTGGCACTCTTCAGCAGTTTAATTAAGTGAGGTTTTACCTCACTCTTGAACAACCATAAATAGCCATTTATTTATTTATTAAGAAGAGGGGCAGAGGGGAGCCCCAGACAAATCTGGGCTTATATAGACCTAATTCACTAATAAATAGTGACGCTAGCATTGAGGGCCGGCTTTAGGGTGGTGCAAGCAGGGGGCGGGCATGTGTTTAGCAATAACTTACGATTTATAAGCACCTGCTGCAGAGTTCCATAAGCGTCCAGCTTTCAGGCAGTAATAAAAAAATGACGCAATAACTCTTGTGATTAATGTTCCTGCTATTCCTCCTGTTAGAGGAGACGGGAGGTCTCGACTGCACTAATGGTGCCACCCAGCGCTCTAACCCTTTAGTACATCTATCCGCGGGCTGTAATGACCCTAATACTAAATCCACTTATATTAATTCAAACTGTGTGAAGATGGTAAAATGGTAAGCTGGTAAGCTGGAATATAGCCGGTCTTACAAGAAAGTTCCAGGAACCAGACTGGCAGGAATACATTGATGCTTTCGATCTTTGCCTCCTTCAGGAAACGTGGGCTAGGGAATCACTGCATAAGGTGGGTTACAGAACATTTAGTGTAGAGGCGCGACAATCACCCAGAGGAAGACCATCAGGAGGACTCCTTATCTGGGTAAGGAACAACATAAACGTCATAATAGGAATTATACCATTAGATACAGAGGATGCCCTGGGCCTAAGTTTAAAAGTTACAAATAACTCATGGTTATATTTATTTAATGTATATATTAGGCCAAGAGACAGTTCAAAAGAATCAATAATACTACAGCATTTGGAAGAAGTCATAGACCCTATATTGCCTAATGGGCCCATTATAATTGGCGGGGACTTTAATTGCCGTTATGAACCATTGTCAGGCTTAAACGAAATTTTTGAGGAAGAAGATATTGCTTTGGGTATACCACCTTTAGGGATAGCTAAAACTCCTAGATGCTCTGCCTCTGCATTACAACTATTAAATTTTACTGTAGCAAAAGGTCTAAGATCATGCAATGGTAGAACTCAGTCGGACCCTGGTGGATCCAATACCTTTTCGAGGGGGCCCTCCACATCTAGGATTGATTATATTATGATAAGCACTGCTTATTGGGCTTATGTGAAAGATTTTAAAGTAGATGCTAGAAGAGAAAGTGATCACTTTCCCCTCTGCTTAGAACTTGCAGAGGAATCGTTCCAAATACATTCATTGACCCACTCTAGAATAGGGAATGAAGTTATCCAGCCCATAGTGAGCAACAATAGAAGGGCAGTAAAATGGCCTTCTATAATGGGGAAGATTGAATCACTCACTTGCATTTATAATAGTTTTAGTGACCTAGTGTTGTCTTACCTAAACGAACGTCCGGGGATTACATTGATAACACAGATCCATTCAAAACTGGTAAAGACAATAGAACCATACCTAACTAAACCAGGGATTGTAAAGATTAAACATACCACTAAGATCGGGCCAACTAACCCCTGGTTTAGTAAAGATTGTGCTGAAAAGAAACAACGCCTAATGAAGGCATTGCATGCAAAGGATCCAACTGTTATCAGGGAAGCAAGGAAATTATACAATAAAACCTTGAATGTAGCCCGCAGGTGCTGGGAAGACGCAAGTTGGGGAGAACTGCTAATAGCATCAAAATTGGGCGATCAATCCTCATTTTGGCGGATTATCACAAAGGGCAAGAAATCAAGTACCCAAGCCCTCGACTACAACCTGGATCCAGGTACTTGGCACAGGCACTTTGCCCACTTGTATGCTTCCCTAGCTCCAACGACGAGTGGTCACTATTGTGACAGCGAAAATCTCATGTCATCAACTGAGATTGCCCCGTTATCTTTTAGCATAGAAGACACTAGACTGGCCCTGGATGCTATTAAGCCCTCAAAAGCACCTGGCCCTGATAAAATACCGGGCGATCTTTTTAAACATGCACCAGATGTGTGGGTACCATATATTAATCTGTTGAGCAATGCAATTGCAGGAGGGCAGCCAATCCCCGAATCTTGGAAGGGAGCGGAGATCGTCCCGATATATAAAAAGGGTGGCAGGGACGATCCTGCTAATTACAGACCTATTAGTTTGTTGGATATACTACAAAAGGTTTATGCCAAACAGATTTTGGAAAAATGGAGTGATTGGATGTTTGCAAATAATGTACTCTCCCCATACCAAGCTATTACAACAGGGGGTACCTAAAAATATTCTAGTGCAGCTGGTTAGGTTACATGAGAATAATTTTGCAAGAGTACGCTGGGGCCACGCGGGAGAACTCACCGAAGAAATAGCAGTCAATAGAGGTGTGCGCCAGGGATGTGTCCTGGCGCCAACCCTCGTCCTTTTATATGTTAATGACATGGTTGAGTTCCTGCAAAAATCCAATCATGATTCCCGGAAATTGGGGGGAAATCATGTCTGCGCATTAACCTTTGCTGACGACACAATATTGTTGTCGCAAACACCAAAGGGTTTGCTAAATCTTTTGAATCCACTTAATGAATATTGCAAATTAAAAGGCCTGGAAATTAATCCTGCAAAAACTAAATATATGTCAATCAGGCCCCACAAATGTTTTAAGCATAACATCAAGTTGAATGGAATGAGTCTAGAGTGTGTTTCTAATTTTATCTATCTTGGAGTGAACATGGATTCCAAACTCTCTTGGAATCCACAGATTACGAAATCAAGATAAATTTTAATACAAAACTCAGCACCAATTTAAAAAAAACTCTATGCAACCACGTCAAAGGCCATCACTCCGGCCCTGGAAGTTTACATGTCCAGGGCCCAATCTGCTGCTTTATATGGCTCAGAGTTATGGGGGGGGGGCTCCCTCTCGATACTAACCACGGGGGAAAATAAGATTTTGGGGAGACTTGTCGCTCTCCCCCAAATACACCTATGACCCCTTTAATGATGGACTTGGGTCTAAAACGAATGGGCCACAGGGCCGTTTGGATGACCCTGTCTTATTGGATAAGAATATGGACGACAGAGGAACTTCATACTTACAGACAATCACTACGTGAACTCTTGGCCCTAGACACACACCTTAGTTTCCCGTGGCTGATCCATATTCGTAAATGGTTGCTGGACCTAGGTTTGAGCAGATTTTTGTAAACCCGAACCTGCTCACCCCCGATTCAAAACAGGAAATCAAGACTATCTACTGGAATTTTATCAAACATAATGTTGTTCTAAATTGTGGAGCTGGTTCACTTACCACTCAATTTTTGATGTTCAAAATAATACCCCACTTTGAACAATTTCTAGACGAGATCGAGCCATTACTCGCTAAAGTATTGTATCTGAAATTTAGGTACGGCACCCTCCAGATCAAGTCTTTTACTTCTAAATGAGGGTCCGCCCAGAGAGGGGAAATTGATGGTAGGTGTACCCAGTGCCACATAGGAAGCAAAGAGGATGTTGCGCATGTTTCATTTTTTTGCCCTGCTTATAGAGTGCCTAGAAAGAAATGGATAAAACCTTTGGGCAGGAAACTATGTATTGGGAAATATGTTGAAATGTTGCGCATTTTAAAAACGGACACCTCAAAACTCATTGTATTTGGTACCAGTAGATTTTTATTGGCAGTCAATTTTATCAGGATTAAAAAAGGGCTCAAATTTGTAATTAGAATTTTTAAATTATATGAATTTTATAATCCATTGTAATCATGTGTGATTCCAACAAGTAAACAAATGCTATACTACTAATAGCTGATGTATGACTGTAAATATACATTGGGAGAGTTATGTTTACACGCTTTTTATGCAAAAAACTCTAGGACCCCTATACTATGCACTTTGCACTTTATGGAAAATGAATCCTGGGTATTTCTGAATATTCTGATCTCGAGTTATTTCGGAGTCATCCACATGTTAAAGTTCTATGAATGCTAAAAGCATATAGGCATCATGCACCTTGATTGTTAGGGAAATAATTATGTTGCTGCTTATGATATTGTAAGCGTTACAACAAACAAATGATGGACGGAATGCTGACAATGCAGACATTCTCCCCCAGTCAAGAGATCTGGGTTAAATCCATCGTTCTTTTGCCCACTACACCACCCCAGTTTAGACATGGCCATATGCAAATCAGTCTTGACCCTGTGCCTCATGGGAACAGTCCAGCCCGAACTGCCAAGCCATGTCTTCCCTGGACCGGAATCAAGCATCCTAGGACCGGTTTCTGGCTATCAGCCGTCATCAGCCAGGATAGCTTGACTCCAGTGGCGTAGTGAGCACGGGTCCCACGTCTGGGAATACCCATCCCACTTAGGGCGAAAAGCGTTACAACAAACAAATGATGGACGGAATGCTGACAATGCAGACATTCTGATATTGTAAGGTTTTATCCATTGTAATGTGAATTTTTAATGAGGGACCAAAGTTCCATATATGTAAATAGACTATATATTCTCTTTTGGTTGTATTGATGCTTTTATGATTCTGTGAATCGAATAAAGATATATTGAATGTTCCTGCTGGAGAGAGAGGGGGATTGGGGTTTTGTCTAGTGGCAGGTTTGAATCACCACACCATAGAGAAGTGCAGAGGGTTGATCTGGCTGCTGCAAAGAACAGGTCAGTATTTTATGTGGATAGCGGGGTGGAATAGTAAGGCCAGTCTTTACCAGTACTCAAACAAATTAAATGTATGTTAGAGGGGCTAAGGAGAGATGAGGGACACTTTTGCCGGGTGGTACTGAGGGAATGCGAGGAGGAGGTCAATATATATATATATATATATATATATATATATATAAATAAATAATCTACTGGCGGTCGCATGTAGATGGTTATAGTTAGGACCGTGTTTCCATAGGAAATCTCACAATTCTATTTTGAATAACTTTGGTGCCGGTTGACGAATCCTGGCGAAATTTTCAAAACTAATGGGGCGCTCCGCTGAGCTCCTACCCTGAAAGTCTCGGGGTGATTCGTCAAGCGGGGGCCGAGAAAAAAGGGGGGTCCCAAAACGCGTTTCCCCCATGCATTTTTCCATAGGACCTTTAGTCGAAGGTACAGCCCGAACGGCTGAACAGAATTACTTGAAATTTGGCAGAGAAGTAGTCCTCAGGTCAGGGAAGTGCCTTTTGCAGGTCTGGTGTCAATCTGTTCAGTAGTTCCTGAGAAAATAGCATTTAAAAGCATATACATATCTATAGCCGCGCACCGTGCGCGCACCCCAACGTGCGCGAGCGTAATTGATTGGTGGTTACATGTTAGTCAACGTTCGAAATCAGGAAGTGTCGGCCGCCATTTTGTTTGTTTTCAGTGCGAGAGTGAAAAAGGAAGGTGGCGAACGTGAAAAGGGGGCAGGGTAGAGTTCCTGACCCCCTAGCCTTTGTCAGGGGGTCCCTGAAGGACCCCGAAGGCAGAAAATTAAAAAAAATATATATATTTTTAAACATCGCGGGGGTGCGCGCACGGTGAAAAACCCAAATAAAAAAAAAAAAATTTAATACTTAGTTTATTGTCAAATATATAAAAAAAATACATACATAACTTAGCATTTAAAAAAACGTACAAATTCACTGAAAAAACCATAGGTTTCACACAGGTTTTAGTTAGGTGGACATTTCACTGGTAAAAAAAACAATGAAATTCCCCTGTTATAGTTAGTTCAGATAACTATAACTCGCGCGCCCGCAATCCACTGCTCATGACGTCACATATTACATCACTCATGACATGGTCAGTGGCATCACTCATGACATCACTGATGACATCATCCTTGTGATAGAGTGGCGGTCGCGCGAGTTATAGTTATCTGAACTAACTATAACGGGGGAATTTCACAGCGATGACTCAAGTTTACGGCATTCGGTGCTCTAGGCGGTGCGAGAAGCGTGGAGACGGCGGAGTCAGCCGTTATAAATATCGAACCAGTTCCTTTGGCAGGAAAAATCCACACGCACTCCCTGGTGTGATTCTCAATTCAATTTAATCAATTCCATAACATGGCATGGCAAGCAGGTCAACCCAACGCGTTTCAGTCTTCTCAGACCTTGTTCACGGGTCTGCAGGGGGGTATCTCCGTGACCCGGGAAGGCCACAACAGCGCAAATGGAACGGCGTGCATATTGGCAGGGGTGACAATGAGCGTCGGAAAAGGACTCAGTGAGTACACAGTACCCAAATTGGGATTTTATTAATGTGAAGGAGTGAGAGCAGCGGCATCCACTTTGGGATTATAACATTAAAGACTGCAAATACCATGATGCACTGAGCAACAACACGCCCAATTAGCGGGACCTTAAATAGAACATCAAGTGTGCAATCACCTTTGCTGCTGTACCACTCGTAAGCCATTCCCGTGACAAAGGGCGATGGGATGCCCGAAATGCGTAGGGAAATCTTGGCAAATTGAAACTGTTATTGCGAAGTTGTTTTCCGTGCTGCCCTGCCAATAAAGAAAACTTCGACATACCGTGTGTGGAATCTCCAATTTAGGGAACCTTCGATTGGAATATATATATATATATATATATATATATATATATATATATATATATATATATAGATATATAGATATAGATTTATAGATATAGATTTATAGATATAGAAGTATAGTCGCAAGAAGGTGCCCCCACCAGAAAGCCACCCCTGCTAATATCCATTCTGAAATTATGGATACACTTCTGAGCAGGATCACTGCCAAACTGGTTACAACGTTGCAACAAGGTTTAATTCCAGGAAGAGGCACGGCAGATCATATTAGAGGAATAATTGCTTTATTTGATATTGCAGAAATAGAGGATACACCAATCACAATGATCCTGTTCGGTGCTGAAAAAGCATTTGATTGTGTCACATACGTTTATTTGTGGGGGATTTTGGAGCCATATTTAAGAAGGCTATATAGATACTATATTGAAACCCAATAGTTAACTTACAGATAATGGGGCTAGAGTCCAACACCATCAACATAACTCTGGGTGCTCGACAGGGGAGTCCCGGCTATTTGTCTTGTCCATTGAACCTTATATTGAAAGAATAATGAGGATCAACAAGATTAGACCACCGGTGCTTAATGGATATACAACAAAAATACAGGCATATACAGAGGAGTTTGAAATAATGACCACAGAAGTAGAAACTTCGCTAAAGAAAGTGGAGGCGGAAGCCACTGATTTTGGGAAAGTGTAAGGATACCTCTAAAATAGTGGGAATACCCAGAGACTTTAATAAAATTCAGTTTCAAAACCAGAGGAAGCCTGATAACACCATATAGTCATAATTGCTGCAGTAGGCTAAATAGCTACATTAAATTATGATCCACTATTAAAGAAGATACATAAAGATCGAATTAAATGAATAATTAAAAACTTATTCATGGGTCACTGCTAATTAATTATAAAGGGTCATATAACACAAAACACTACCTTGTTAGCACAATCCGTCTTGAAATAGGAACCAGATGCTCTAAGAAATTGGATTCAATTTCCTTCAAAACCTCAGTTTATCAGAATTTAGAAGGACAAGGAGAACCCTCAAATGCTTAATCGTGGTGACCATTAATCATATAGTCCAACTGTTGCCGCATTGCAAAATAATAATATCTGGAATTCGGATATGCCCATTCCCCTCTTGCTAACAGCAACTACATACATTTGCTGAAATTGTTTAGAGAGATCCTTGACTTTCTACCTTCCACTAGCTGTAGAACTGTTGATTCATGCTGTGATCACTAGATTATGGAAATTCTTTTTACTTGGGTCTACCAAAATACTCTATTAATCAGATACAGAGAATCCAGAATGCCGCTGCCTGTCTTACCCTCAATTTACCTGGGTACCACTGTGTCCTTGGTAACAGGACTTACACTGGCTCACCATTCATGAAAGGCTGACATTTAAAGGAATGGTCTTCACTTACAGAGCTCAAAAGAAAGAATGCTCAGGTTATCTGCGGAAGATATTATAAATGTAGTCTTCTGGCAGAGTCCTAACGTCATTAGGGGACAAGCTTCTGACTTCCTCTAAAGTTTGTTGCACCAGAATTGGCGGACCTTCTTTGCTTTTCAGGCTGCCAAACATTGGAATTTACTTCCTATTGACTTGCACTCAGCTCCCTCAATGGTTATTTTACATACCAAATTGGAAATCAGTTTTTTTAAATCGAGACTCGCTTTTGAGATATCCAGGCTTTGCTCTATATCCAGTGCCGGGATGCCCCAGTGAGGATCACACTCGCTAAGTTCCACATTCATTCATAGTTTTCTGAGTCCTTGGTCCTCCACAGTGAAAATCCCTGCTGCTCCAGCTTTGCTTGATCTCAAACTAATCCCCTTTTGAAGAGCTCAGAAGACCTCTATTCAGCAAATCATCTTGTTTTTTTCCCTTTCTCCGACCTCTTCTGACTATGTTGTTCCAATGCCTCATGGCATGCAAACTTGATGGGGGGCTACACCGTCCCTTCTGTCTTATGCCAAGTGGCGCTCTCCTACACCCAAAATCTGCAGGAGCACCATGGTGTTATTTGCTGCTTCCACCGATGGTGGTGTCAGTATGCGGCAGCTGTTTTCTTAGAGGCGGACTGAGGATGCTGCCGAAATCATGCTGCTGCCTGCTGGTTCCAGCAATGCAGCCCCTTCAGAGTTTTAGCACCTTTAACACAGGTAGGGTCTTGTTCAGGAAAGCAAGGTCCAACCGGTTGAGGGATACTAACCTGTTGAAGGACTCCAACAAGAGGGAAAGTGTCTCCAGGATGCTAAGATAGACACTGGATGAGGCAGGTCATTGAAAGCTGGCAGCTAACGGGCAACAAGTTCTACTGGTCTACAAAGACTACCTCTCAGTGGTCTAACACAAAGCAAAAGAAGACTAAAACGGAACACACTAGGCCCTCAAAACCTTTCAAAATACACTAGTCTGCTCTCACATTATAAGAATGCTACAATCCATTTCAGGAGCAAAGTAGTAAGTTCAAGACCTTCAACTCACCACCTCATGTAGTAGTAAAATCTTTATTTTGCTGTACCTAGCCACCCTGCTTACAGCAGAGGGCAATGTGGGTGGATCGCATTGCAGATGCTGTGCAATGTGTGGATACAGTTACTTTTGGATGAGAAGCTTCTCTAACATACATGTTAACTCACTGGTCTAGCAGTGCACCGCTATGCCAAAACATGATGATGTTCGGCTCCTTGCAGTGAAGGACACCATCATAATACTCACCCTAGACCCTTATCACCCAACCAAAAACGTACAACCAGTGCAGGAAGATATTGAAAAAGGAAGATGAACAGCAGACAGCATAGTCGTCTTTTCCTTCAGAGGTCAAATAACCAATTCTAGAGACTGCTGTGGCTCTAAACCAATAATATGCTTTGCTGCATAAAGATTCACCATTTTACTCTAGTCACAGTGCCCCTTCCATACATGAAACTCCACGGTCTATTTCATAAAGGGTAAAAATGAAAGAGGTCAATGATCCCGCCACACAAGTTACTATAATTCAGGTTTGTGCCAGCTTAAAAACCTTAAAGCCAATGTTCACGGATTATTGCAAAAAAGTTAACCACCCAAACCGAGCACCCTCCACACCGATTCTGAAGCATACTTAAGAACTGTGAATCACGGAAGCAAAAGCGATAAGTGCACGTTCTTCACTGAAAATATGCATGCCTATAATTGTGTGTGCTGTCGGAAAGACTCAATTTGATGTCTATTTACTTCAGCGGAAAAAAGAATCTTTAAAATAAACTTTACAAGTGTGGCCTGATCGTAAAGAAGAAATTTGAGGATTAAAAATAATAACTTTTTAAAACTAAAACATAGCCCATGTTTTAAAAGATACAACATTAAGTGTAAAAACAAACACAAAAAGTAGTACAGTGGCAAACTCAGAATAAACTACCTGGTGTGCTGTATACCCAAACTTTGGTCCAGTATATGAATCCAGAATATGGAGGTGACTTAAAACTGATCTATCTGGGAAAAGATCCTTAATGGAAGAGGAAACCTCACACCCATAGTAGCGTCATGCCTAATCATCGGTATCCTCTCCCCACCATGGTAGGCCAGTGCCACCAGGGTGGACTCGACCGCCTTGAAGACTGTACCAAAAAGAGGAAGTTCTTAAATCTTACTGGACAAAGCGGAGGGGAATCCAGATTGAATTAAAAATACCTTAGGGTTCCTAGGATATCTTTATTCAGCAGGACACTAGGTATGACTAAAAACTTAATATGAATGGGTATTTTGAGAGTAATGATTCGCCAGGGTTGTGTACTCACACCTTTTCTTTTTTCCATCTATAAGAATAGGGAAGAATCACCCCAGTCAAACTCAATACCAGACGTTCAAGATTAATAATGTGCGCACCCCAATCCTAATTAATGCAGATAATGCCGTGTTAATTGCTCACACGGGCCGAGCCTTACAGCAGCTATTAGAAATGTATATAAGCTACATGAGCGGTCTAGACTTAAAAACTAATGAGGCAAAGTCCTTTATTTTAATTACTGGGAGTAAGTGATGGAGGGTTCCAAATTTTTACATAGCAGGACGGAAAATAGCTCACACTGACATCTTCTCCTACCTTGGGATAACCTTTGACAGTAAACTTCGCTGGACCAATATGATCACAAACAGGGGTTTATCCCTGGAATAGAGTATTATCGCTTTAAACTCTTTCATAAAGAAACTGGGTGTGAAGCCCCTCGAAACGATTAAAAAGGTTTATTCTGCCAAATCCATATCAGTGGCAAGCTATGGGGCAGGGATTTGGGGGAGTCATTAATTCCCTCAGCCTTCAGACCATCGAGGATATCTTTCGGAAAAAACTCGTTGGTCTCCCAATAAGTTGCTCCAACTTTAATTGGCATGCAGAATTGGATACACCTTATATCAATGACATAATTAGATTGGCCCCAATACTACTATGGCATTCGATATGGAGAAGAGAATCAGTGATCCTTACCCAGCGGTTAATAGAAGACTGTTTAGCCCTCGAACACACGCATAGGATTCCATGGCTGACATACATTAAAGATAGTCTCTTTCCCCTTGGCTTAGAGCACCTATTCACATCACCAATAAATTGCTCTACTGTCTCCAAGTCTCTATTCCTAAATCATAGGGCCACCGAGAGAGCGAAAATGAACTCTCATAAAGCATCTGTAAAACTGTTTTTAGAAGGTCCAATTATTTGTTTTTATTTATTTTGATGAGTTTTTTATAGCGCTGGCTAAACCCGGAGGTATCACAGCGCTTTACATGGGGTTGAGAACAAACCAATATTCTGTTACATAAGATACTAGAGCAATTTGCGAACAGGAAAAACAAACAATGGGGCAGAGGGGGTAGAGGGTGAGAGAGAAAAGGGGCATAATACAAGAGGATGAACAGTGATTCAAAACATTGCATCAAAATACAGTTAACATCGGTTACTGGAGAAATTTTAAAGGTTCATATGGCGGAAGAGGAGCAAACCAAGCGGCGAGGAACAATCTGGAAGTCTAAGGTGGATGGATCAGGTCAAGGACCTCAAGGACCACATAACAAAATGGCGAGGCTGCAGGCGAGCACATCCGTTCAGAAATCAAAAAAGGAACACCTACCCCAGGAGCAGGGTGGAATGTGGAGGGCAAGGCACCTGAAGTAGAAGGGTGAAAGTCATGGTTACCTCTCAAGTTTTGTTAAAGTGGGGAAGAAGTCAGCACAGGCACCAGCTCCGGGAGGGGAAAAGCAGCTGCGGTGTCCGGAGGGAGCACACAGCACGCAAAAGGGAGAACAAGCTTGAAGTGAGAAAAGCAGGCCACCGGCGTCACGGCACTCTGGAGGAAGCTCCGACGGGGAGGAACGATACACACCCCAGCTGCAGCCCTGGAGAGGCGCCAGGAAACCGCAGCACGGGTCCAGAAGGCAAGCGTTGATCGGTGGGGCCACCAGGGCAGGAAAGACAGGCATCGGACGTCCAAAGGGAGGCGAAACCGGAGGGCTGGCAGTAGGGCAAGCAGCAGCAATAGAGTCCAGAGGCAGAAGGAAGTCCAGGAGGGGAGAGCCTCATCTCCGCTCACCGACGGCCATCCAGAGAGCTCAATCAGGCATCGGCATAGCTAAGAATGACTCAGACGACCGCAGGTCTTCAAAGACTTGAGGAATGGCGGGGGAGAAAGAAGACAAGTTGCGGAGATGTGGGGAGAGCTGCGTCCGATGCCCGGCTGGGTAGGCGACGGCCGCGGCGAGAAACCGGAGTCAATCTCCCCTATAGCTGGCTGCCCGCCGGGCTTCTCCACCGGGCATCGGCCATGACTGCTTGGTCTCCACAGAAGAAAAGCATTGATCACATTACAACTCCAAGAATCTCAAGTCCACAAGCAGGAGCCCAGAGCAATGAGGACCGCCGGTAAACAAGATCACAGGTGAGCAATGGGGTCCGAGGAGGAGGTGGGAATCTGGGGATTTAAGCCAAAAAGTCGATCCCTGGCTGGGAGCTCCCGGCCGTAGCTCCTCACCTGTCAGCCATCTTGGACCACCAATTGATAAGGAAGGTGCAGCCCTATACTTATTCTTTATTACCAATTTACACCACCGATTTATTTTAGTGCGGTTTCATTTGAATTTTATCCCCACATGTTTTCTTATCCAGCCGGAATCTATTCTACCCAAGATCTCCCTCCCTGCCCTTGTGACGGAATCTCCTTGCAATCAAATGTACATTATTTTTTTTTGCAAATTCTAGAAGCATCACCGCAACAGATTCATCCGGCCACTCATGTGCAGATATAACTTTACCCAATGCCGCCCAGGAATGTATTTTTTTTAATTTTTTTTTTTTTTAATACTATCGCTGCCCGATCATTTGGTATGTTACTCTGTGGCCTCTTTCTTATTTCTCTCATGGAAGACTAGACGACTGTGTAATAATTTTACCTGAACTATGTGTTTTTATTCTTCTCCCTTTGCTTTTAATTGATGTTTTTATACACATTTATTATTTATTGCTAAAATTTTGTATTATGAAAGCCGTAGCTCAAATGTGTATTTTTGTACTTTTATGATCTTATTCTTAAGAATCGAATAAAGTGAGTGACTGGCATGCACCCATTTACTATCCGCCAACATGTTTCTGCCAATCTCTATTAGCCTAAAAGGTCTGGGACATTCTTCAGGGCTTATGGATCCCTATTGATAAATGTTTTGATTGTTTTAATCACTCACACTTGACACTAGAGTGTGTGAAACTATCTTTTTAAACCCAGGTGAGACCTACCTGAAACTTTATATCCTATATTTTAGGGGATACCGGCAAACTGGTCACAGAGGGGGTGGTGTTCTATGTAGTTACACATTCTTCAAAAGGTACCCCACTCTTCAATACCTATGCCTTGCCCCATGGCAAAAGGTAGTTTCACACACTCTAGTATTAGTGTGAGTGATTAAAACAATCACAAAATGTGTGCATTATTCTTTGCAGGATTCAAATTTATCTGTATGGTGCAACCAACAAAATTAACTTTATCTAGGGACCTACCTCCTCTTAAACAGTGTAATATGCAATTTGAGGCATGTTGTTACTGACAAGCCCACAGTAACAGGAGCTTAAGACCTTAACAAATGTTTTGACTGCTTTCCTAATGGTCAGGGTAAGTTTATGCTTAATATTGTCTAGCTAAAAGTCATGAACAGCAATACTGACATCCTCTTGCCACTAGTCTTGTTCTTGGAATTTTTAGGAGCATCTGCTCACCAGACCCCAAAGCGGGAGCCAGTCAATACTATGACAATTTCCTCTGTGGGCAGACTGGGGCATTCCCTTCCAGGAATTTAAACATCAGACATGCAGTTTAAATTTAATACGCTTGGTTAAGGTACCCAATGAAAAGAGTGAAAGCCCACCCTTGTACTGGTAAACTTGCCCATTTTTTTATTTAATTCAGCTGCCTTGCACTGAAAGGACTGTAATGAGATCAATCTTTTCATTGGCTAGGCTTCTCGTGTATTCCAATTATGAGTTTAAAAGCAATCCAATCATTGATTTGTGATGCTTAACAAACAGATAGGGAAGATGTGTTTGGGTTGTTGCAAGCAGAATAAGGCTGAATGGTACCACCTGCCCATTGCCCAGCTCAAAATGTAGGTTTGCATTCCACACCATACCTACATTTCTATCTAGTGAGAAATATTCTTCAAACCTCTTTGCAGTGTACTAAAGTAGTCACTGGGGAAAGAAAGAAAGAAAGAAAGAAAGAAAGAAAGAAAGAAAGAAAGAAAGAAAGAAAGAAAGAAAGAAAGAAAGAAAGAAAGAAAATTGAAGCGGACAGGAAAGAAAGAAAGTTGTCAGAAAAGTAAGAACAGTGACAGGAAAGAAAGAAAATTGACAGGAAAGGAGTGACGTGACCAGGTAATGGTTAACAGCAGAACCCACTGCTCCCTCACTCACACTTGACTCCACACCCAGCTTAAGTGAAGGTGGATGTTTGGAAGAAGAGTCGATTATCTTATCAAACATTTGGTCAGTCTCTTCCTGTGGCCATGAAGTTAGCCATGTGGCACTGGAAAAGGTGGTCATAAAAGTAGAGGATACGGTGTGGGTTTGAAGGCAGCACACTGGTCTGTTTGTGGGCCATGTATTGGCATACACTGCCTTTTTCCTTGTGTGATCAGACATTTAAGTTGCTCTTGTGCTTTAAGCTGAAGTCGCAACCGAAAGCTCCTGTATCCTCTCAATTGTTCCTTTAACCACTTCACATGTGGATAGTCTCTGCCTTGTAATATACTCATTCATTTTCTTTTTAGAGAAAACACATTTCAGACAGACCTATATCTCCTGAAGCGGCGCAATCTTCTGACCCTTGCCCCATTCAAGAAACTTGAATCTGGGCTGTTGCAGCTGCTGTCTCTCTAAGTACTGAGGCCACGACTGTGGCAGTAAGAAATTCCATCTAAGGTTATGGCATCGATTGTAAAATGGCCCTGAAGGCTTCATTCTGCATTTACTTAATTATGACCCTGAAAACAAAACATGTAAACTCTATTAACCAGGGCTCTACATCAGGCATGAATTCCAATCACAATACACCCAAGACCACCACACCATGAGCCTCGGCACTGCAGTAAGATTTGATGAACTCATTTAGTCAGAAGAAAAAAAACAGCATTTCAAGAGCTTTCGAGTCTCTCAGGTCATTATTGCTTATGTGGGAGCCAGCTATCACAACACAGGTAACAATTAAAAATATGCCCACACACAATCTATAAGCTGATAACCACATGCAAAAGATCTGCTTCGTGTGCATTTTTGACCTCAGTTCCGTAAGGACAGGATCTACCTCCTCAAAAAGGTATATATTGACCGTCGTAACCATGACAGGTGTAACCGGCATCAGGGGTATCCAAGAACATTGAGGTAGAATTAGCCATTAAGATCAGAATTTCTACAGACAGGTCCTAGGTTTGGATTCATGAACCAACTTCTGCACTGGGTTTAGATACAACTCCTGCCTTCTAACAAGGGACAAGAGCTTCCATTTAGAAAGCAAATCTCAAGACTCTGTCTGAGCAAACAACTTCTACCCATCTGAATCAATAGGTAGAGTCTCATCTCTTGTTTTTTAAATGTTTGATAGCACCAACTGATTTAACTTCCTGCTTAAGGATGTAGATTAGCGTTGTATGGAATCAGAGAAAAACAACTTGCCACAAAAAAAAGGACTTCACAAGTCCAGTCTTAAAAAAACGATAGCACCATGAGACAGTGTTCTACATACAGTATTATTTCTATTGTTTAATAAAGTACTTACTCGTCAAACACCTGATGAGTGAACTCAGGGTTAAAAGTAGTGTTCTCATCTTCCAGATCCTCAGGAAATCGCACTGTAAAAATAAAATAAAAAAGCAACTATATTAGGTAGAACGCAAACATTATGAGAGTACAAGCCAAATCCTTGGCTGATGAGTGGCTGAAGGTGTTGACCAGTTTTAGTTTGAACAGCAGGGTTTTCAAATTTCTCATAACAAAAAAGAAAAAGAAAAAAAGCTAATTTGATATTAAAAGACAATCTGAGATTTCATAAAACAGACTGATGTTCAGGGCTCCAAATTATAAAAAAAAAAAAAAAGATCAAAAGATAGCGATACATTAACTGTCCTAACAAGAAGTATGTGTACAGAAGACATTTCAGTCCATGAAGCACATACCTAACCCTTTGAGGACCAGATCCTTACATTCTGTAATTCTATGATGTTGGAGGCTTTCCAATGAATTAAAAAAGTCTGAGGCAATAAGCCTCATGCTTCACTGTGAAGTGGGGAAAGAACTAGAAAGACTCACCCGTGCCAAAGTTAATTTAACATTCACTCATCATGGGCAAATAAACTGAAGTTCTAATGTGAACTGACAAGAGATTTGCAGAAATGGTCTCTTCCTTCAGTGGGAAGGGCAGAAGCTGAGGAGATTAATGTCCTGCCCAGATTACTAATTCCTTTTGAAACTGTACCTGTAATGAAGAAAGATATTTCGTATGGAGAGGACCCCGAAATCAAGAGTATTTGCAGAGGACTGTAAAGAATTTTAAAAATACCAAAGAAAACAAGCATTGGCATAGCCAATAGATCTCGCCTTTGGGACCTTATAAGTGTTTAGTCAAGCAACAGTTGATGTAGTTGCACAAAGGATATTGCGCTGGATAACTAAACACTTATAAGGTCCCAAAGGCGAGACCTATTGGCTATGCCAGTGCTTGTTTAAGTTATGACTCAAGTTGTTTACTTACATTTAGTTTTTTTAAATACAGGCTTTTTTCATTTTAAAGGTCATTTTTGTATTATTTTTTTTTTTTAAGACATGAAAAACACACACAAAAAATCAAACCGATTCTCATTTGAGCCAACTTTATTGGCCAAAAATTGCTTCTTTTTTTTTAAATGGAAGCATGAATGCCGTTTCCCACAAAAATCTTACATATTTATCATTCTTTGACTCCTGCTTTCCTTACAGAAACAGGACTTCCGAAGTAATACGTGACACGCTCTGGCCATAGTTTATAGATACACTCTCCAGACTGACAGATAGCAGTGACTTTATGGTCGCATGTCCTAAAAGCCGTGTATTTAAACCATGTGACCAGTGGCACGGCGCAGGTTGGACCCCCATGTAAGTGCACAACGCCATGCCTAGTGGGGTGCACCTCAGGTGCATGCCTCACAGCTTCAGTACAAAAATATTTGTGGCACTCCGGTCTTCAATCTGCGGCAGAAACTCCAACTGACAGCGCGGCGGCCTCGCCGCCCGGATTTGATCAATTTACCATCAGATGTGGAACAGTCTGTTCTGCTGACTCGAGCGTTCGGACGGGGTTTTATGATGGTGGAAACTGGTGCGCGCTCAATGCCCATCTTCAGTTCCGTCCAAAGCAAGTTTCTGCCCAAGACTTATATTCACAGCCCCTTTTCTCTGCTGCCTCTCGCGACATAGGGGTTAATGCTGTGTCCGCGCTAATGATGAAACATTGCTTCCTGAACTCACTTCAGGTAAAACGGATTGCTTCCACATTTCGCGTACAATGAATTGATTACACATTTCGGGTTAAATTCATTGCTTCCACGCTTATTCAATAAAATGTTGCTAATTACTAACAACGTTTTTAAGACGGTGGTTCTTTGAATCGCCTGCCTTTTTTATTTAGAATGTGTAAATTAGTTGCATAAGGCCTCTGTGCTACAAAACACAGGGACGCCTCTAAATGCACAGATGTTCTGAGCTAAGGCCTCGGAGCGGAAGCCCTCGGAAATGTTTTGAACATATCAGTTGGTAACCCGTTCCAGACTGGGGCGTCTCAAGTTCTAGCATCGGGGTATTGGAATGCCTTTGAGTGATGGGTGCGCACTCACCAAGAATGACCTTTTATTTAGAAATGGCCCCGTGTACGCGCCCCACAAATTTGGCCTACAATAGTTCCGGATTCTCCAGTATCCTTCGCACTTTTCTGTTGAATATAATGCCGCGTCCCGCGAGTGGTGCGCGCGAGTGCGAGCACCAGGCCATACGTTTTGAATTATCGTGCACGTGTCTGGGCCCAATAATTCAAAACATATCGCACCGTGCGGGTAGCCGCAAGCAATAGGCCACACACGCACAAGCGTGTGTGTGTGTGGTGAGCTTTTTGAAACCCTTACAATAAGTCTCGCATTGCAGCGCATGCACGCTGCTAGGCGAGACCTAAAAAGGAGGATTTCGTCTGCAGGATCGGATTATTTACTGGCATGCAACTCATGGCAGAATTGTAACTGCTGGTAATATGGGAATTTAGGGAGCAACAGTGATGTCAAAGCTAGCAGATATTGTTAAGTCAATGCTAGAAAGATTCTAGATATCACATGCTTTAAGGCTGAAATTCAATGATAGGAATTAGATAGAAGACTATCAATCATATAGGACAAAGCCGTTCTATCAAGAAATATCACCTTTCACATGCTGATTTTTACCCTTGGTTACGCTTTGGCCAGAAATTACTACTGCTCTTATGACATTACTAGCGCTTGTAGGCAGAGTAGATACGCGAAAAATAGGAGACTTGGCTGGCAATGGAAGACTAAAATGTATGAGCCCTGTTAAACTAAGTAATCAAATATATAATATTTATATACTATGAGATGAGACACTGAGATGTGGCAGGACCAAATCAAAGTAAGCACAACTATGTTTCTTAACATCTATTAAAGGTCTAGGCAGCACCAAACATAATTAAAACTGTTATCCATCACATTTAAGATAATTTTGATGACCCTGGGCATACCATTGTTAAACTACCAATGAACAACGCACAATGAAACCAGGATAGTATTAGCAAGAATGGGAACCTATTTGGAAAAGAGCAGCAATAGCCTTCACCTATTTCCAATTAAATGTTATGATCTGCAAGATAATGTAAAAGTGGTATCAGAAACCAGCAAGGGGCAAGACAAAATTACTTTGGTGTGGAGGAGAGTATTATATGGCAGCCATGTTCTGTTTTTGCCTCTTACAACGAGGAGACCTTTACCAAAGTGCATACAGTTATATGGCTCACTTCCTAAAGAATCAATCAACTGTTGTCATGAGAGTTCCTAATGAAGATACCTATCTTTAACCAACCAAGTCAACTTAACACAAATGTGTGGCAGCAAAACAGTATATGCCTCCAGGCATAGCAAGGTCTCTTCCCAATTACTAATAAAACAATGGCATATGTTCGGCATTGTGACAAATACTTAATGATAACACAAGAAAATATTTGGACTCAACCTATCAATTTCTGCAGGACTGAAGTTGTGGGATAAGTGTTGGCATGCATACACAAAGGGCACATTAGAGGTCTAGGTTATGTTAAGGTGGCTCTTTTGTATTTTGAACAAACATTCAGGACAATTTATCAAACCTTATATCATAAACCTTAACCCCTTCATTGCTTTTCCCTCCCAGTGCTGAGCCCTTTTTGGTTATTTAGGCTAGTTTGTGCTTAAGCCTGCATACTTTTTTTTTCCCACATAAAGTATCAACGCCAAATCTGAATACTTTTTTTTCCAACATCCCAGGGATTCTTAAGGTACTCAAGGTTTGTGGATTGCCCTGGAGGGTACAGACAAATTAGGCAAAATATAGCTAACTCAAGTTTTTGGGAAAAAGTAGGAAAAAGGTGCACCGCAAAAAAGTGCAGTTTTTATCCTAAAAGTGGCATCAACAAAAGATTTGCGGTGCTAAAGTCATCGTCTTCCCATCTATAAGGAACTTGCAGAGCTCAATTGAAAAACAAGTTTTGGCATTTTTCAAAGAGGTAGCTCGATTTTCCTATTTTTCGTGCTTTCAAGTTGCTTCCAGTTTGTGGTCGAAACCAGTACAATAGCTTTCTTTGATCATCCATGGGTGATCCAGCAAAGCTAAAAAAAAATTGGAGAAGTAGACACACTTCTGAATTCAGCAAGGGTTATGTGTGTAGATATTGCAAGGTTAAATAAAAGAAACCAATTGTTGAAATAAAGAAATACTGAAAAGGAGTAGGAAAAAAAGTCCATTTGTGACGTTTACAGCAAAATTTTGATCATCAAGCAATATACCATTACGTCTGCCAGAGCCTTCTGCTTGTGGGCATACATAGGGTTTGTAGGTTTTCCAACAGCCCGAGATATACAGAGCGAGCAACTGAGCTGCTATGTACAAGTGTATTTACAAAAAAACACTTTAACTGCTTTTTAAATTAAGAAACCTCAAATAAACCAAGAGTTGATACCACCCACAACCTACAGCCCCCCCATACGGAACTCTATTTTCAGTGGGAGCATACAATTACGTGTAGCAACTGTACAGTATGTAACTATAGGGCGCCAGTGATGGGAGCATAAATACAGTAACAGCACAGTGTATAGTGCTACACCACAGTCGATAAATAAAGCAACCTGGAGCAGAAATTATAGTCACCGACGTGCGCAGCAAGAAATATTCCAAACAACAACTAAACTAGGCTGAAGGTCCTAGTGCACATCTTCTATCCAACATTCTCAGAGTGGCTTGTTACAGACCTTCGCTATGCATGTACGGACGGGGTGACAATGTGGTGTAAGAGCACCAGAGCATTTACGAATCATGATTATGTCTTGAGTGGGAGGGTTAAGTTAGGAGGTGTAGGGGTAAAGAGTATGACTGGGTAACTGGGTAGTTCAGAGTAACTCATGTTATCAGCCCATTTCCACTGGTGCGGCACCGCACTGCAAATCCAGCAGTCATGTAGGAGTACCTGTTAGTTTTGTCTCAATTGCCGTAAGGTAGGCCTTCCAATCATGGGGATTAGGTGTGAGCGTGCAGCCTGGTATATTCCCCTAGGAGATCTCAATTTCCGCTAGGAGGGCCCTACCCAGGCTAGCGAGCCATGTTGAAGTAGGAGGGGCCAAGTGCGATTTCCAGCACAAGGCTATCCTCCGCTTAGCTGTCACCGTTGCCAGATCCAGAACTTATTTAGGGTCTTACGTTTTGCCATTCGGGAGTTGAATCCCCACAAAAAGTGCAGGCCGTCCAGGGCGATTGCCTTGCTGCGAGTGTCTCTGTTGCAGGAGCCCTGTACGCCACCAACTGCGACCGTGGAGACAAAATGTTCGATGAGCCAGGGTACATCCATGCAAGTCTTTGGGAGGGGAGATATGCATGATGAAGAAAATTGAATTGTGTTTATTTGAGCCTAGTGTTTACGGAGATCGTTTTTGGGATACTCAAACATTGCACCCATTGTTTGTCAGTCAACGCTGTCGAGAGTACACCATACCATAATCCCTGAGCACCGTGAGAGGGACCACGCCGTCCTGCTGGATTGAATTGTATAGCATTGTTATAGCCTGTCAGCCAGTGGACATGCAGTGTCTGAAGGAGTCTGGGTGTCTCAGGCTCATCATGCGTCTTTTGGTAAGCAAACAATAGGTCTTTTGCGACCAGACCATTGTGCGATCTATTAGGAACGTTATGTGTCAATAGCTGGCTTATCAAAGCAACCTCCAAGGTACACCAGGCCTCCTCGGAGGTCTTCAAGTCTGACAACACACTTTTGGTCACTTGCATGCTATTTTTGACAGTGAGGGTCTACCACCATTGTTGTGGTGGCAAATTCCTTAATATTGAGGGATTTTTCCCAATTGTGAGGGCCCTGGAAAGGAATATGGATTGGGCAAGCTCTGAGGGTGGGTCAGAAAGACTTATTTAAGAGCATAGCTCCGCCATGCCCATTTACTGCACTAACTCTTACACTCATACACCTTTTTAAGGCCACAGATCTCAGTCTACCAACGGCAGTTACATTTTCTCTCCTGTATTCTTATAGCTGCAAAGAAAAGAAAATACCTTTTCTCCTCTGAAACGTTCCCCACAATCAGAAATCAATGTAAATTCACCACGAAGACTAAGAACTCAGGGAAATTGACTTATACGTAAAAAGATTATCTATGTACGGTAAGGGGTAGGAGTAGTCTATTCAAGCACAAAATGAGACACCCCAAAATATCTGTGGGGTAAAGACGTGAAAGAGCTAAGTCCTGTCTTCACTGATCCTTCTCTTAGAGCCGGAAATAAGTATTAGGTGACTGTTATTGTGCTGAAGACTGAGATCATCGTAGTTAGCTGGCTGCCTCAAAGAGATAATGCAGTTTTAGTTTTTCTTTCTGGTAGACTGATTACTTATGACATTTTCCATGCCTTTTTTCTCTCCTTAAAAGGGACAAAGAACACGAGTTTGCCAGCTAAGGTATGTGCGTTTAAACCCATTTGCATTTTAAGAGTTTATTCTATATTTTTTATTGCCCATTTGTTTAAAAGATAAAAACTGAAAGCAAAAGTTGCCTTTACATAAGCATGTTGCTTTATTTCATTTTTGTTCCCCTCTGCGTTTTTATAAGTGTTCAGGGATCCCATATGTGAGCAGGACTATTCACTCTTTACGAATATTAGTCAAAATCACGTGCTAGAGAGTGATCATTATCGATTTAAAAAAGCAGCAAAAGACCCCACGATCATTTATCATGGATTAGGCCATAGCTGTCCCAAGTGACAGAGGAGTTCAGGGTACTTTTAAGTAACCTTATCTGGATCCATAAGGACATTGAAAAGTGTAGTCTTCCAGTTCAATATTGGTAAGGGTCCTTTGAAAGGATGGGGTGAACAGATTAGAACAGTAGCTATTCTAGAGCTTATTAACTGCTACATCACAACAGTGCTCACACTGTATAGTGGCCTTGTTGTGTCAGTGATCAGATATAACTGTGAAGAGTAAGAGGAGAGGTCCTTCCTTCCATACATCATGTTCTGATAAAGTCATAAATGACCACAAATACTCCTGTCAGGTCTTACTGCTACACTTTTGATGCTAACCCTGGGGACAGCTGTACATCTTTCGATATGTCACTAATGCTTCACTAGGAGTTCAGGTATGGATACAGGCTATATTCCTTTATCCCCACCAATATCTGATGTACTGCAGTAAGCCAGCACCAAGTGGTTCTAAATCACGTTTGCCTACATTGAAGGCCTTCCTCCTGGTTATGTTTATTCTGTCTAAGAAAACAAACTGGCAGTGAGACTGCCTGCCTCCTCAAATGTCTACTGTCACCAGTAGTGTACTCATTCCAAGATTTCTGTTTGGCTGTAGCAGCTGACATGCCACAAGACAACCAGTGTGTATGTTTTACATGTACAATAAAATGATGGGAAACTCATCAGCAACTTGGCCTTCCTATACAAGGTCAAAGAAACCCAGTGTGTGGTTCTGTTCTGCCACTGAACAGCCTGCAGACAGCAGGAAAGACAGCTAACGCTTCCCCACTTCACCCCTTCAGCACTAGGTACAAAGATAGATTTCAGTACACCAGCACTTAAACTATTCTCTGCAGTGGTGTTTATCTGCTACTGTGTCAGACATTGTACAAATATGGCTACAACATTTTTTCGGACATTTGCAGCACGTAAACATGATGTAAATGTGTTAGAATAAAAATGTCTTAGCTGTGTCGTTTATATATTGTTCTGAATAAGTTAGCATTCCCGACATCATTTTATGTTTGGCCGCCATTTTGATCCATGAACGAAACTAATTTCTCTCTGCCTCTGCGAGAAGCAGCTTTGGTAATTTAAGTTTTCTCCAAGGTTGGGCCTTGCTGTACTAATGAATGAATGAATGGCCCTATTATGTTTAGTACGCTATGGCACAAATATACGAGGGACAATGTAGACTTGCAGTGACCATTGACGGGTACTTTTGATTAACAAAAAATTGGGTTTTTTCATGAGAAGTTATTTGCAAAAAGAAGTAGACAGTCTGTGTTTGATTCTCTTCGAACATGGCAAAGGAGGCTAAACCGAGGCGAATAAAAGCAGAGAAAGAGGCCCAGAAGAGGAGAATGCAAACATTGACTCAGAAAGCTGTACCACATGATAGAGAGAAACAGGAGATGGGAATAGAACGTGAAGATAGGAGGTTGCGATTGAATATTGTTAAATCTTCTGTGGCCCAAGAAGTAAATACGTTTGTGGAATAATTGTTAGATACTGGACCCCACCCCCATATGCCCCGCAGAAGATATATCCTGCTCTTCACTCCCAGGGTCAGCTACTTCTTCTGTCTCGGCTTCGGTTACTGTTGATCGGACTGCCTTGGCCACAGCACCTCCTGTCCTTTCTGTCCTCGCCGTCTGTGGCAACTACGACTGTTAGTACTCCTGCAACACCGATTGCTTCGGCGTCTTTCACCAGCGCTTACACTCACGACACAGCTAGCAGCAACGTTAGTGCCTACTACCGGTTATCACCCCCACTGTGTTCTTCCACTCCTCGACATCACAGAGTAGTGGGACAAAAGGACGTGGATTTGAGGATAGAGACTGGATGAAATGTAGGGAACATATGGGCCGGGCGTTAGTCCGATCTGATGTGGGCTCGGAATCCCATTTATGGCGTGAAGATGTGTGGAGTGTGATGAAAGATTATGAGGCTTTTGTACAACAGCATGCCCTTAAGCATATGTCGGCTACCTTGATTGGTCTTTGGGAGCAGTGTTTCAACAATGCAGCCCCAGAGATTCTATATGATATTAAGGATCATGTATATGTTACTTCTATGGCGCCTGGTCAAGTTTTTGGTAATGTTGCGACGTTGGTTGATTATCGGGGTAGATTGCTTGAGAAGATTCCCACCCCGGTGTCTGTTTCCAATGCGGGAGGTTCATCCTATCCACCATCCTGAAATAGCAGAGCTAAGGGGTCAGCATAATGTTACTAGACATGGGGCAATGGCACGTTTCCAAGAACAATGGGTTTATACTCCATGGAAACGGAGTGAAGTCTTGTCTCTTAAGACTCAGCTACCTGATCCAAGAAAGAATCAGACTGCTTATTATAAAGAGTTGACAGAAGCTGTCTCTTCTACAGTGATGACACTTGCTGATATTTAAATGTTCTTTGGCTTATTAGCTGCTGTTGATATTTGGAGACCGGTACACACACACCGGATCATGCTGCGGAATTGGGTGGTACCTGGGATCAAATTAAAATACGGGATCAGGAACGGAAGCCAGGTGATAAGCCTAGACCAGAGATACTTGCTTTGCCTGGCTGTATCATTACATATATGCATTCTCTTATCCCACCGAGAAAAGTTGAATGGGACAAGTTATCGGCTTGTCGCCAGAAGAAAGATGTGTGTCTGACTTTTTCCACTCGGTTTGAAGGTGTGTTTCCAGACTATAGTGGACAGGATATGTCGATTGAAGGGGGTGTTCGATTATTAGAGTTGTTTCAAATTTGCTTCCTGAGATTGCGACCCAATGACAGGCTTCCGAGAGCACCTGGTCCACCTCTTCCCCCTTCTGTTATTCTGAATACAGCACAGTGTTATGAGCACAGAGCAAACGAGGATAAGGAGAGGACGGAGAAGAAGCACAAGGATTTGAAGACAAAGGTGTTGTTGCAGCAGGCTTCTAGGGGGCATGGTAGAGGATGTGGTGAATCGCCCTGACCGCTTCCCGCACTAGCAGGCCTACAAATACCACACCTTTAAGGCCGAATCAGTGCCCGTATTGTAAACAGGAGACACACTGGAATAGAGAGTGTCCTGTGCTTTTGGAGAAGGTGGCGGTCTCGACAGGACGAGGTTCTCGTGGACGAGGTCGTGGAGCTGGTGGCCAGGACAGGGCTCAGAATGCTGTAGCCCCACAGGGTCGCTCTGATCAAAATTACTTTGATGACACTCGGGGAGGACAGTAATACCATGATGATTATGACACAGATGAGGTTACAGGAATGTCTTACAGCTAGGACAGCCAGGGACAGAGTGAGGGACCAGTTCCAATACCTGTAGATCAACGTGGTCCACATTAGTGCGGATGTGCATGGTTCGGCTAAGGAGTTTTTGGTGGATACAGGTGCAATGAACAGTTCTATTTCTCGTTCCTTGGTCCCTGGGGCAGCTCTGTCTGGCCACAATAATGTTTCAGTTTACAGGACGAAGATGTCTTCTCCTCCCTGTAATTCCTACTGCATAAGCTTACTGTATCTTGATGTATCTTTGTTTTGCGGCTACCTTTACTATGATTCTGTGATACTATGCCTTGTTGTCGAATTTGTTCTAATAAAAAGATTTATTAAAAAAAAAAAAAATGTTTCGGTAGGTTTTTCTGGTGTATTGGTTGTGAGCCCCATTTCAAAACCCTTTGCGTTAACCATTGGTCCTTTCACTGTGGATTTGCCATTCTTGTTGACGTCTAATTGTGGAGAAAACTTGATGGGTTTGGACTTGTTGAAAAAATTGCATGCCAAGATTTACTGCTCTCCGGCAGGTGTTTTACATGACAATGGGTCCGGATGTCGTGCGTGCTACGCAGTGCCGGTCCAAAGATGCGTCTCTCCCTGCAGAGTTTACAGATGTACCGCCCACTCTTTGGAAAACAGGTGACAGAGATGTGAGACTGTTACAGATACCGCCAGTTTCGATCCGAGTTAAAGACAATGCTATTTTACCTTGCATGCCTCAGTATAAAATACCATAGTCAGGTGAGCGAGCTTTATTACAAATTATACAAGACTTGATGTAGAAAGGAGTGGTTGAGGAGACAACTGCTAATGTTTGTAATAGCCCTATTCTTCCCATTCTCAAACGGACACTTTCGGGTTCCTCTGATAATCATGCAGATGTTTATCGCTTTGTGATGGACTTGCAGGAAGTTAATAAAATAGTGATTCCCCAGTTTCCAGTGGCCCCTAACATTACGACTCTTTTGACAATGATTTCTTCTTCTGCTACATACTTTTCGGTCATTGATTTGAAAAACGTGTTCTTCAGTATTCCTATTCATCCTGACAGCAGGTATTGGTTTGGGTTCACCCAAGCTGGTAGAAGCTTTAGATTCTGTCGCGCTCCTCAAGGCTATACAGAGAGTTTGAGTATCTATAGTCGGGCATTGAAAGGTCTGCTGGATTCCTTGTTGCTCCCTACAGGTAATGTATTGCTTCACTATGTCGATGACCATAGGTGTCCGGCCGCACTGCACTAGAGGATAGCGCGCCAACTTGCTAGGTCGCTATTTGATTTTAAAGCTGATGTTGTGTGGCATTGTGTTTTTTTTTTTTTAAAGATAGCTTTTTACACTGCTGCCCCTTTACGGTTCCCTGCATTTCTTGGGCACTGTTAACGAGGCTTACAGGCGCTCACTTGTTCTTCTGCCATTTGCTCGCTACTCCAGGTCCAGACACTGTAGGTTGCCGATCTCGGCAGAGGGATGTGGCTCCTCCCACCCCCCCCCCTCATTTCCGCTTCCTGGGGGCTTATTAAATGATCATAGGTGCCCCGTCGCGCAGCGTGCGCGCCGAAAGCAAGCCCGTCTGCGCCTGTCCGCACCGGTCTGTCGCCAGACATACTGCCAGTTCAGTTGGAATTAGGTATGCTTATTCCCAGTCTGAGTTGCTCGCGATTGGGAGGTGTTCAATAGAGTGCTCACAACCACAGCTACATGGTTTAGAGGGCCCTTTTGGGTGTATATGCTGTGGTTTCGCTTCTCTGGTCCCGGCCATGACCAGTAATCCCCTTCCCAGCACTTTTGCGACGGTCTTTCTGCTTAATTGTCGCTCATTAGCCAAGCACTTTGCTGATGTCCATTACCTCCTGGAAGACAAGTCCCATTATGTTCTATTCCTTACGGAGACTTGGCTCTCAGAAGACATGGTGACAGAGCAAGTACTCGCTCTCCCGGAGGGTTATACGATTCACACCCTTAATAGATCTCCGAGAGGTGGGGGCATTGCGGTCATCCTTAAAACCGGGTTCCCATGTACTTTCGTTAAGCAGGCTGTTACAGACTGTGAATGCGCCTTTTTTAAAATCACTCTCAATTCCAATTATACAGTGTCAGGTCTATTGATTTACCGTCCCCCGGGTCCGTCCAGAGGGTTCAGAGATGCTCTTTCCGAGATAGTCAGCACTCTGGCGGTTAATGCCTCTAACTTTTCTGTTATAGGCGACCTTAACTTACATCTAGAAGAGCTCTCCGATCCGGATGAGTTTTCTTTTCTGGCTGATCTTGCTGCGTGTCAGCTCGAGCAACGGGTCTCGGGCCCCACGCATTTGGCTGGCCATCTACTAGACCCTGTTTTTACAAACATACCCTCTCTTGTGGTTCAACCTCCTGTTCCGATGGACTGGTCATATCACTATCTAGTTCCCATGGTGATTTATGATATTTTGCCAGCGCGCAATTTTGTAAACACCTCGTCTTTTAAGCACCCTTGGCATAAATTGAATTGGGAACATTTTCAAAGCCATCTCGCTGCCACTTCTCCGGTTGTTCCGGCTGATCCCAACGAGGCCCATTCGATTTTTTCCAATTGGATCACTCAGCCTTTGGACGGCCTCATTCCTGTTAAGCTGTCCATGAATTGGCATAACAAATCTAACCCCTGGTATAACGCTAAACTAGCTGTCTTACGTAAGACCAGTAAGAAGCTGGAGAGAACCTGGCGACGGGACTTTGATCCTACATCCAAGGTTCTCTACCGCGCTGCCGTTGAGCGATACCACAGGGACCTCCATGTTGAGCGTGCCGCATTCTACGCAGAGCAAATTTGAATGAGTTCCAATCCGGCTAAGAGTATTTTTTCTATAGTGACGGAGCTTAAAACACAGAAGGACGCTGCAAGTTCGGTGATTACCTCCGACTTGCAATGTGATGAACTGGCTAATTTCTTTGTCAAGAAGGTCGAGGATATTTATAAAAGCTTTCCTTTGGTCCCTATAGGCCCTCTTGAGACCTCTTCTGACCCCATTGATGGTATCCTTGAGGTTTTTTCCCCCCCAATCACTCAAGAGGTTTTACTGACACTTTGCTCCAAGGTGAAGTCGGGCTCTCCTGCTGACCCTTTGACAGGCGCGTAGCTAGCGGGGGCGGTGGGGGCGGACCGCCCCAGGCGGCACTATATTTAGGGCAGCCACTCGGCACTGGTGGCCCGTTGCGGCGGCCTTTATAATTTATTTAGGGACACAGTGTGTCACAAAATAAATTATAAAGTCCGCTGCGGCCGGGCGGCCCAGTTTTTAAGAGTGCACTGTGCTGCGCACTGCGCGCACCTCACCTACCTGGTTGTAGTGCCGAGTGCGCCAGTGCGTCAGCGCCTGCTGCTGCATTGCAATCCGCACCATGACGTTGATCATCCCAGCCTGCTGCAGGGCCGTCAATCTTGGAGAGCGCGCGCCAGCGCTACCAATTACGGCCATGGGCTACATTTTTGCCCGGCCCTCGCGATGAGAGCGTAGCGGTGACGCGTCACCACTACGCACTCTCGTGAGGACCCAATTGTGGTCTGGGGCAGTGTGCTGCGGCAGCGTGGATAATTCGTTTTATATGCAGCCAGGAGAAAAGAGGTTTGTTTATTCCTAATCACTTTTCCTGACCCCCGCAGCTGCTTATCACATCAGGCTGTGACACAAAGTTTGACTAATGGAGTAGTAGGTAAGAGAATGTGTGAGACTACTTATTTTTGTTTTAAAAATATGCGCAGGCCCAGCAGGACACGCACTTCGTGCGCTCTTCATTTAAACAGTTTTTATCATTATCATGGCTGATGCTGAGCAGAACAACAAGACCATAACAAATGTCCCAATAACGCTGGTGATTAATGATCCGCTGGAGAGCAATAATTTGTCTGTTACTAGTTTTTAAATGCAGATGAACTGTATTTTGTGTGGAAGCTCAGTGGGTTACTGCCTTTGTCACAGAGATCCCCCTGTTACTTGCAGTTCAGAAGTTACAATCCTAACATAGGACAGTGACCAATGAACTGTCACCAATGAGCTGCATACAATACAAACATGAATGGTATCGTTTTTTTGTTTTGTGATATAGTTAGAACTTCCTCAGTCTTTCATCAATCTAATGTTGCTAAAATGAGTATGTTTGTTTGGGCAGAGATACGTTTTTATCAGTAAAGCTGACCCCCATGGAATACTCTTAAATCCTAAGGTTGTGTTTCCCCAGACCAAACCCTCTCAAAATATACTGCCCACCAGTATGGATGACATGTGATTCCTACACCTTGTAATCCTCATTGGCTTATGTGACATTCCCTGTAGACTGATTTACATACTTGTATGATTAATTGTCTCTGTATAATGTGTTCGTGGTGTAAAGTGCTGACACACTACACTGATATGAGTAGCGCTAAACAACAAATGCATATGAGAGAGGGGCTACGGAGCGATGAGGGGCACTGGTGGAGGGTGACTGCAGGGCTCGAGTCGGGGTACCAGGCGGGTGGACGGCGTCCCCTCACTTATTTTAACGGGAGCTCGATTACTGGAGCAAATGGAGCCACACATTTACTCTTTGGCCTCTCTAGGCCGAGATCGGAGCTAATTCGGGAAAGCTGTTCACGCGCTGGCTTCTCTGATGCAATGCAAAAACCAAAGGAAATGATGGACGGAGTGTTGAACATTGCAAGCACTCGCACCCAGTCAACTGATCTGGGTTTAATCCATCACCGTTCTTTAGCCCACTCTGCCACCCCAGTTCAGACATGGCCATAAGCAAATCAGTCTGACCCTGTGCCTCATGGGATCAGTCCAGCCCGAACTGCCAAGCCATGTCTTCCCTTGACCGGAAACAAGCTTCCTAGGACCGGTTTCTGGCATTTCAGCCGTCTTCAGCCAGGCATGCTTGAATCCAGTGGCAAAGTGAGCAAGGGACTCACGTCTGAGTATACCCTGCCAACTTATGGCGAACAAAGCAAAAACCAAAGGAAATGATGAACGGAGTGTTGAACATTGCAAGCACTCACCCCATGTCAACTAATCTGGGTTTAATCCATCACCGTTCTTTAGCTCACTCCGCCACCCCAGTTCAGACATGGCCATATGCAAATCAGTCTTAAGTGGCTGTCCTCCTTCCTCGCTGAAAGGACGTTTCAGGTGGTTGCCCCCCCTTTTGCTTCTGGTACTTTTCCTATAGGCCAAGGGGTCCCATAAGGCTTGTCCCTGAGCCCTCTGCTCTTTAATCTCTATGTTCAACCTCTGGCGGGTGTAGCCAGGAGCAGAGGGCTGACCATGGTCTCTTATGCAGACGATACTCAGTTGGTGGTGGCTCTCTCGAGTGACCCCGAGCAGGACGCCAGGAAATTTCAGGGCAACCTCTCGGTGGTTGCAGAGTGGATGACCGCCAACTGTCTCCAACTGAATACCAACAAGTCAGAAGTGTTGTTGGTGGGAGGGAACCATGATTGTTGGAGCGAGCTGTGGTGGCCCAAGAGTTTAGGTACAGCTCCCGTCCCCAAGCCTGTAGTGAAGAACCTGGTGGCCTGGATGGACACCTCACTCAATTTTCAGATTCAGACAAAAAAGGTGGCGGGAACATGTTTCGGTTTGTTGCACGAACTCAAACCCATCCTGGCCGCTTTCGATGCTACGACTAGGCAGATCATTATTCAGGCCTTGATCTTGTCTAAGCTCGATTATGCTTGCTCGCTGTATCTGGGAGCCAATACATCTGAAATACAGAGGCTACAGAGAGTCCAAAACGCAGCCGCCAGGACTCTTTTGGGCCTGCGCAGAACTTGCACAGTGACCAGTGCCATCCGTCGCCTTCATTGGCTGCCTGTGGCCAGGCGAATTGAGTTTAAGGCACTGTGTATTGCCTTTAAAATTTTGAAACTGGCATCCCCACAAATTCTGTCGGATATTCTTTTACCTTACACACCTACACTTTGATCCATGAGACAGTGTCTGGTAGTGATCCCCCGGGTGAGAAGAGTCCGCATCGGCAGGCGCTCTTTTCGTAATAGAGCTGCCATTCTGTGGAACTCTTTGCCGGCCCACATTCGTGGGCTTACTATCTTCACTTTAGGAAAGCCATTAAAACATTTTTGTTTCCTCCCTTGTAGGCCTCCTGCGCTTCTGTGCGTGCTATTCTCTTGCTGCTTAGCGTCGGGACGCCTCTTAGCTGAGGCAGCTGTTGCGCTTTATAAAATTCTTAACATAACATAACTTGCTCATCTCCTCAGATACAGAACAAGGTTGCAGAGACAGTACAGTAAAATTGCTACATTTATCTCAACAAGGCCATAAATTATACCTTGCCAAAATTCAGTTTTGTCGACAGGAGATCACCTACTTAGGTCACCTACTGTCGAAGGAGGGTAGGAGACTGACCCCTGAGCGCATCAGTACCATTGTTAAAATGTCCATTCTGCAAACTCAGAAAGATGTGCGCGCTTTCATAGGTATCGCTTCCTATTGCAGGCAGTGGATACCTGGCTACTCGCTGTTAATCAAACCCCTGCTTGCTCTAACACTAAAAGATGTGCATGAACCCCTGCCCTGGATGCCTGCATCTCAGCAGTCTTTTGAACAACTGAAAACTGCGCTTTGTTCGACTCCAGTACATGGCACCCCTGACTATGCTAAGCAGTTTGTGTTATACGTCCAAGAGAAGGCTGGATTTCTGTTTTAACACAAACATTTGGAGATAAGCTACGGCCATGTGCTTATTTCTCTGCTGTGCTCGATCCAGTCACATGAGCCCTCCCAAGCTGTCTAAGAGCGGTCACAGCCGTGGCTGGCTCGATAAGGCAATCGGCTGGTCTCGTACTTGATACTGACCTAACAGTCATGGGACCCCATGCTGTGGATACACTATTGAATAAGACAAAGACACAGCAGTGCACGTCTGACAGGTTATGAGCTAACGCTGTTCACTCAACAGATCACAATCATACGATGTGCCACTCTGAACCCAGCCACGTTACTACCCCTCCCTTCTGAGAAGGAGGAGATTGACATACATGATTGTATCTTCCGGACGGAAGAAGAGACAAAAGGACAGGTAGACTTGACTGATGTTCCTTTATCTGACCCTCAAGGGGAACTATATGTTGATGGCTCTTGTTTTAAATTATCAGATGGCACTACAACTGCCGTATACGCTATTACTACGCTGCGTACGGTAGTTGAGACATCACAAGGTCCCCATCAGTCAGCCCAAGCTGCAGAGCTCGTTGCCCTAATACGAGCCTGCGAGTTGAGTGAGGGACTGGTTGTTAATATTTATACTGACAGCCAGTACGCCTTTGGAGTCTCCCATAATTTTGGGTGACTCCGGGCAGAGAGGGTTCCTTACTTCCCTTGGGACAAAGATTCAGTATGGTCTTTTTATCTATAGGATTTTGTCCGCTTTGACACTCCCCAAGAAATTATCAATAGTGAAGTGCAGCGCCCATAGGAAAGTTACTGACAATGTGGGTAAAGGGAACACTTTTGCAGATCACACAGCTAAGGAAACAGCCCGGACTAGGATGAAAAGAATGTTTGTAGCAAGACCCGCTAGGTGGGTGCCAGAGGTCACAATGTTTGAAGATATACTTGAGAATGTGAAGGAAATACAGAGCAAGGCCAGTCAGGAATTAGCAGTGTGACAAGAAAGTACAGCACAATTGAACAATGAGGGATGTTGGATTGACAAGTCAGGGAAGCAAAGATAGATGTTGCCAGATGCATATGTTCTTCTTGTAGTCACAATGGCCAATTGCCCAGCCCATATCAGTGCTTTTTGCAAGTTGTTAGACCCTGTGTGGCAGAATGACAAACTTTCCAAAACTACGGCACATTTAGTGAAGTATTGAATGGTGTGCATGATGCACCATCCTGGAAAAGGTACCCCTACACCACCTGGTAATTTTGCACCACCTACTTTCCCTTTTAAGGTTCTTCAGTTAAACTATATTGAATTGGACAGGGTCAATAATTTGAAGTACGTGTTAGTGGTTGTTGGTGCATTCTGTAAATGGATTGAGGCTTACGCTACTAAACAATACAGCCATGACGACTGCAAAAGGTACTCCTAAAGGAGTTCTTTCCTTGTTTCGGCTTGCCCCGTTTGATCTGCAATGATAACGGAAGTCACTTTAATGCCAAAGTCATACAGTTAATTTGTGAAGGTTTGCACATAAAACAGAAATTTCATGCTGCAAACCACCCCCAATCAGCAGGTCTGGTTGAGAAGTACAATGGTACTCTCAAACTGAAGTTAGCAGAGATTCAGGAGACAACAGGGTTACAGTGGCCAGATGTTTTACCATTGGCTCTGCTGTCGACAAGAACAGCAGCACATTCTAGGACAGGATTGTCTCCGTACGAGGTCGTGTTTGGACGCCTGGCAAATGTCTGGGGCATCCTGCGTCCCCATTGGTTCTCCGACATGGAGTATCCATTGTTGACAGCCTACCTGTGCCAGTTAACTGAAAATTTGTCTTCTATTCACTAACACGTCCGGGAGGCTCTACCTGATATACCAGAGGGACCAGGACACAACATTCAGCCTGGTGATTGGATTTTGGTGCAAAAGTTTCAGCTGAAAGAGTTTAGAGCCATGCAGGAAGGGAACTGAACAGGTCCTTCTAGCCACCAGAACTGCAGTCAAGGTCGCTGGCCAAAAGAACTGGATTCACGGTACTCGTAAGCGAGTGCCTCTACCGTTGCCCTATGACCAATGGGTCACTGAGCGTGTTGGGGACACCGAGTTTGAAAAGGTGCCTCAGTTCGTCCCCTTTAGCAAAGCAAAATGAACGTGGACCCAAACGGATGCAAAGAATGATGACGCACTAAATGCCGCGGTCCCTCCAGAAATACGAGCCACTAAATAGCCGTTCTTTGTTGACCCCTCGGTGCCTGGAGTCAACAGGTACAATTTGTGTCCTCGGCTGAGGAATAGTGCACCAAAGGAGAAGTCAGTTTAGTCAGGGATGGACTGTGTAAGTTAGGGTGTACTTTGCTATAGTACCAACTGAGTTAGTTCAGGGTGTCTTGAGATTGGTGCACTGTTCTGACATTTGACAGGATAAATAGAACGTGCTCCCTTAGGAAGGGGGTACATTTTCATGTACGACGTGGTATTCATAGAGAGCTTAGGACTGAGCAAGCTCCACCGCTGGTGCTCAAGAGCGCCAACGTTGATGAACAATAGGAACCTGTACCAGTGAGCTCTGACAGACACTGGGAACACTTAACTTTGCTATCAGTTTTATTACATTCCCCATCTTGTTCTATAATGCATCCGTTTGGTCGACCTTTTGAGGAGGAGGAACAGCTATTTGCAGCACCACAAGAAAGAGTAAAATAGTTTACATATTAATTGTTGTGATTACGCCAATAACAATACTTGGAATAACTTGGTTTCTAGAGGAGGAATAGACTGTACATTCCTTGGTTGGTACAACGCCCACTTCTCCTGAGCACGTTTTTGTCACTTTGGCTCCACACAAAGCAGCGCATAGGTTGTCCTACACCGATAAAGTTCTTATACAAATGTTGCATCAAGCTCATAATGTGTCCAATACAACTAATTGCTGGGTTTGTGGGTTGCTCCCTTCAGTCACTCATAAGAGCGACAATTTGTTCTCCCAACCATTATCATATATCGGCAGCTGTGAAGGTTGGTTTGAATTGTTCGTTATGGTGCACTACCATTTCCAACTCTTTACTCTGGTTATGACACCTTCTGATTCTCGCAGTGTGGTAGAGTATATACGTTTTCATCATGGGTTTACTCCCGAAGGACCGGCAGAGCAAGGGACCTTCGGTACATTTGTCCCCAAACTCCTGTCTGAGCACATATGAAAGAGTGAAGAACGAAACATGGCTTCAAATGGAAATGGCTGATTTCCAAAGGTTCAACGCCTCCGAGTAGTTTCAATCTATCCAAGCTTGCAATATTAATAAGGATAAAACGATGCCGGTGTCCGTGGTCAACACAACAGCTAGTTTCTGTGTCCAGGGGATTGGGGAGTTAAAGGTGGGGAGAGTAAATGCAATTCCACATACAGACTGAGAACGATGAATAGTCCGCCTTTGGTCCTACCCCATAATGTCTATTTTGTTTGTGGATCCCAAGCTCATGTCTGGCTTCTGAGAAGATGGCCAGGCAGATGTTCTGTTTTCTCCTCCACCCTGGGAATGTTGCCCCATCCAATTATCATACAGATCATCAGCTGCAGCGTAGGAGTACATACTTGCCCCAAGTCAAAAGGGTTGCTGACACAAAGGATATCAGGAGATCAGACAGATACCACTGCACAAGAGTTTGAGGATGCCATAAAAGGTATCCTACCCCTTTGGGGCCCCATGGCTAATAGTCTTCAAATTTGACAGCTAACAAGAGTTTTTGAAGGAGTTAGCAATACAACTTTGGGTATAATGACAGCCGAGCTCCAGGCTACGAGATTAGTCACTTTGCAGAACAGGATGGTGTTAGACGTCATCCTTGTAGATGGGGAAGGGGCTTGTCACGTCATTGGCAGCAGCTGTTGCGTTTACATAGCTGACAACAGCCCCAGCGTGTATGCAGCTATTGCGTTGACTTCCGTCTGACATACACCAAGAGACCGGTACTTGGACCCTAACGGGATCGTTCTGGAATATGCTAACAACATGGGGTTGGAAGTTCCTCATCTTTTTGATTGTGGTTGCTATTATTTTTACATGTTGCCTCTGTATACACTGTCTCCCGGCTTGTTTCACCTATTGTGTAAATGTTCTCACCCCTAAACAGAAATGATCAGTCCATGATACTAATGCTGCGATCATGTTGCAGAAGGACCTTGAGGACATGATGCAGATCGATGAGGGAATATTTGATTCTACATTATCCCTTGCAGCTTCTATTTCTTATATTGAGTATATGGATTGTTCAGAGTATTGATGTTCTTTCACTTACAAGAATGTTACGTCTTTTCCACCCACCATATAAAATTGGTTAGCAAATGCTAAAAGGAGGGTCTGTTAGAATAAAAATGCCTTAGCTGTGTTGTTTATATTGTTCTGCATAAGTTAGCATTCGCTGCACCATTTTATGTTTGGCCGCCATTTTGATCTATGAACAAAACCAATTTCTCTCTTGCCTCTGCGAGAAGCAGCATTGGTAATTTTCCTTTTCTCCAAGGTTGGGCCTTGCTGTACTAATGAATGCACTGTTCTTATTAGCGCATACCTTTCCCACTAGATAGAGGCCTGCTCCCACTAGTCCAGTGATGGGTGCAGAAAGAACGACCTTGGCATAGAGATAGTGTGCGCCCGGTCTCAGGATCGAAACATCCCTTTGTACTTCCTTTGTGTAGCTGTCTCCGTCTGGAAATTTCCTGTCTGGGCGTGCCTTTATTGGTTCTGAATCGTACATAATGTATCACTATGTTTTCTGATGTCAGTCCTCTTTGCAGTACTCTAAACGACTAGGCAGACCGGGCTCCGCTCGAGTGTATCTGAATTATCATATACTTGGTTTGTATTCTCTGTCTGGCCGACTCTTCATTTGTATGGAAGGCTGAGAGGTGGTCGCGAGTGACTTGGGTGGCCCTAATCGAGTCACTCCCTTCACATGTACATTATAAGAATGTATCTTTAATATATAGACAGACAGACACACACACACTACGAGGTTAAACACACGCCTGCCACTCTGCTCAACAGGGCAGTGAACGTGTTTGTTCATTCCATCAGTTAATTTGGGGATGGTGTATTTTGTAGGGTCAAGCAGTCGGAGTTTCATCAAGCAAAATTTGGCCAACGTCACAGACCATCTATAGCAGGAACCCTGTAAAACATACCTACTGTCAGGCCTCTGAAATGCTGCCAGGTGTTGAATCAAAAAGATGGCGTTTAGGTATTCAGCTACACACAAAAAGCCTGCTTTTAGTGGTTTTTTTTTTTTTAAAGATCCCTGTACAGTTTGAGTGTTTTCCATGTTGTTGCTTTTATTTCAGTGAATTTCACAACATGCATGCATTTGGTATGCGTCGATCCTCATTTCTCGCTGCAGCATCCACTCCTTTTGCAATGTCCATAACAGTTTTGCCTTTCTTACTGCGTTTTCTTCAGTGTGAAGAGAAGTTATTTATTAAAAGTGATGTTAAGAACATAATTGTTCTTGGAGTCCCAAACAGGATACAGTTAAGTAGGAATGACAAACTATTGAGATCCCCGAGCACGGCAGCTCATATAACATGACCTTTTGCCCAAAATACTGGCCAAATCATGCGGCTTCTGATCTACATAATAACCCACTGCTCTTAAGATCGGTTTTTAAGAACTCTCCAATATACCTTTGGTATAACAAGTAATATGCAAACAATACGCAGTATGGAGAGAGAGAGATGGTTATTTAGTCCAGAGCGCTCTGCCACAACCCTACAGTAATCCATCTAGTTTCTCAGTAGCATAGTTATGAAGAGCTTCATTTTGCCATCCTTAGCAAAGTATGTGGTATCCTTTCGACAATTCTGCAGGACGAACAGTCTTTAACTGTAGTCTTTACGCATCAAGTTTGTACAGGCAATATTAATATAATCATATTTAAGAGGATCATTTCAAGGGCGTAGCTATCATTGGTGCCACAGGTGCCCAGAGGCCTGGTGGACGCACTAAAGTCTAATTATGAGTGTACTTTAATACACAGCAGCAATCAGAAGGTCCATTTTCCTTGCTTGCTCTAGAGCCTATTCTATCGTTGCTACTCCACTGGACCATTTCCTTCTCAAAATCTTCAGTGACAAACTGACATTTTGGAACACAGTGTTTGCTTCATCATGATTTAGGACACGAGTGCTGCTATCCTGGGAAAAATTGGTTTATTTGCGCCATATGACATTTGAAATTTGAGGAACACGAGTAAAATTACAAGTAAATGTTATGGGGCAAGAACATGGCCGTATTTACTACTTTAAAGACCTTTCTGAAGTTTCAATAGTGTTACTCGTATGCTTTTTTTGTAGCAGGTGCTCCTATTTAATACAAAACTGCTGATTCCTCTTGCGGAGCAGAATCTCCCCATTCCTCTTGCGGAGCAGAATCTCCCCCTTCTTACTCTATACCTCAGATTCTGGGCAATCTGCTAAAAGTCTAGTATTGATATTTTCTGCAGGGTCAGTCTTTTCCTACCCACAGCATCAAATCAAAACGGTAGATCCAATGACGAAAGAAAAATAGCTAACCTGCATAGTTTTATGTTTTTAATCAAAACAAAATAGGCATTGGTGGGCGCCCACAACATAAAACTAGCTAAACAACCATGACTACCTCTTGTCCAGTGGGAGAATATGGAGGCTGATAGCTAATGACATAAGGACTTTGAGATGGGGCACTGAAATTGAGGTCAGTTAGCGGTCCAGGTCAAACCCCTCCCTGGGGAAAGAGTGCTCTTTAATGGCCGCATTCAGACACAGTGCTGTATTTGGCAGCACGACAGGCTAGGAAACATTTGGGCAGACAAGAATTGCACTACTTCACACTGCAGGGTTGGAACTGAGTGGAATAGATAACATGCCTTTCGGTTCATTCGATCCAGATCCAAAGCAAACAATTAAAAAAAAAAACAGTCGCTAATTCTAGCCAGCACCACCGAACAACTAAGGCAGAACTTTCTTTTCATCCATAAAACTCTGAAAGACAATTGAGACGAAAAGAAAAATTGCAAATTACATCACAAGACTGCAACGCTGAACACACCGTCTCAAAGACTGACAATCATGTGATGATTCTCGATGTCAGAAAACGGTGTACAACACATTTTGAGAAATAACACAATGGTAGGCAAAGTACTTTATGGGTGGCGTGGCATCAAACTACAGACAATCTTAGCCAATATTAACAGGGTATGGTTACATCACCATGTGATAATTCTGAAGTAAGCGGCTAAAATAACTGACTTTAGCAGTATCATATTCACACTGGACTTTGTGGTAGGAGAACGTCTCGTTCCCGTAGAACTGTTCGACCCACTTGAGATGTCTTTTCAGGCAACATTAAACTTCAGATAATATGGCAACTGCTCGATCATTCCAAATTACGAATAACTAATAATGCTGGATTTTCCATGCTAATAAAACTGATCAAAACGGTGGCTCGGTCATTGCAGAAGAAGCATGCATGTGTTATGAATTACAAGGAACGAATGCGAGCCGACGTCTCTTTTCTGCTGCGTTCAGAATGTTTTGTTTCCATTTCTAGTTCACCGAGGCCTTGTTTTGCATATTCTTTGTCGTCATGGCAATGCTTTCCCTCCAGTGGCATTCAAATTCAGCTACAACACAATTTGTGCAGAAATCCCAGACAGCTGTTTCTCTTCTAAACTGCCACAATTTCCAGTATTACGGGGGTCGATTGCTTCAATACAATCTGCATAAGAAACGCCACATTGGGAAGAAAACGAAACTCCAGACACTCGTGTTGAAAGGACAGGTTTGAAATCTCAGATGTTTGCGAGAGGACAAATCGTTTTGTGCTGGATTGTAAAACATTAGTGCTAGCTATTGTGTAAGCCACAGTGCCATGCTACCGTCATTACTATAACTAGGGGATCCTGATGGGCGCTTCCTATGATACCCATTTTTCATTTACCAGCGTCGATTGTAGACTGATAGGTCGCCAGCCACAGGTATGACTACATTGGAGGTTTTGCCCCCTAACCATGCAACTCAGAGCTTCTCCGTCATCTCCTCTAGCCTATATCCAAATTCACGTTTGTGTTAAGGAAAAAGCTGAACAAAAGGTACTGATGGACTCTGGATGGAGGTACTTATACTGTATTCAACTCAGCAGTCACTGGCCTCCTTACCCATCACCCGGAATACTAAGAGCAGGAAGAAATATTTTAAATGTGCAAGTCACAAATGCCTTGGACTATCCAGTTTTCACTAGGACCATCTAGTTTTCGCTACACATGCCCTAAAATCAAACAGAGGGCAAGCAATAGGCATCATCTCTGTGCGCCCACTGAGATGCCTTTAGACAGAAAGGTGCAGCAATCAATTGAGGGAAAGACAGGAACAAGTTAGCGTCCAGATATGGGGAGAACAATTTGTGGAGCTACCAGATGGCACTTTTAAGGCGAAATGTACAAGTACGAGAGGATTTAGGAGAGCAGCTATCAGATATTTTGTAACTACGCCGCAAGTACATTATAGATTGGAATTACAACGGGCCAAAAAGAAAAATACAGTTTCTAGAATTCTACATGGCCACGCAGCGAGGAAAATAGAGTATAGCTGTTTGAAGTACATAAATGCTTTACGTTAGTTGCATGTTTTCTCAATCTTTGGATAAAAGCTTTCATTTCTAAAAACAGTCTCAGATTGAGACAAAAGCAATTCTTGCCAAAGGAAGGCTTCACGAGTCGAACCAAAGAGAGTAAAACATCTCACATTCTCCCTCATTTGGATGTTTGGGAATATGGGCTTGCAGCAGGTAAGGAGAGAGGCATGGATGTCAGGGAAAAGTAGGGGGGAGAGCATGGAAAACAAAGTGGCAAAGAACAAAGACAAAAAAAGTAGTAACCATAGAAAGACCAATCGCTGTTAAGATTTTGGAAAATTATATATTAAAAAAGTTACGTTTTTATGCTGGTGGCATGCAGAAATCTACAGCAAAGCTTCAATCTTTCACAAACCGATGTGTATGAAATGACACGAGTCTACTCCTCTTTGTTGAATACAATATAAACTGAACAGCAGGACAACATGCCAGATAAAGAAATTGTTGTTTGGAAGAAATTATATTAAATGTGTACCAAAGCCCTATGTACCCCTCCTCCCCCCCACACCGCCTTAATAGGTAAATACTAGCAGCATGTAACTGCATGCCATTTACTACCCCACCCACTTTTCGACAATAAAAGATCATGTTCATTTCTGAATTTTGCCTTCCAAGTTGCCCACATGAAAATAGAGCTACAAATTGCACTAGCTCTCTGCAACGGTTGCATTGACTCGGATGAACACTGCTCATTATATCACTGAAACTGATGCATTTCAAAGATTACAAAATGTACTTTACCAAGTAAATGTTTCATAAATGTCAACAAAAAACATTGTAATGTATTGTCAGTCCCTTTACTCGCTCCAAGTGATCAAATTCGCTCATCTCGAACTCGCCACAAGGCCCAGGTGGAAAACTCCTGGCAAACCGGTGGATCGCAAAACAATAACAGCAGAAGCAATACTTTTGGAGGTAAAACGTTGATTTGTAAAATTGCACATTAATCATGCCGTTCCTAACAACAAATACCTAATTGGAAGAGTGTTTAAAGAGGGCCTCTTTCAACCGTGCCATTCTTAAAGAACATACTTTTGGGCAATTCAAATTTAAAAAACACAACGTACTCTATAAACGTTTCTACATAATCGAGGACCCTCCCTCAAAGTTACAATATTGGCAGTGAAGTACTCGGGAACAGAAGTGCTTGAAATGTATGCACTGTAATCGTGCAGACAGATACCAGTCTACAAAGGTGCCGACGCGGTGCAACTTTTCAGTATGTTCCGCTGGAAAAGAGTGACCCAATCCGATCATCTAGTCGAATTGGGAGCATTACCTCCTTTGTGACATTTATGCGGTTAGCCAGGTAGAATATTCAAATACACATATTGAAGAAATTCAAGATGCAAGTGATCAACCTGAGCGATGGAAAGCTATTGTGAATGATCTTGCCACATAAAAACATAAGCTCACCTAGAGGAAGGTGGGTTAGGTGTCCATAATTATGAACTCAATTATATGACAGACAAGCTACTGTGGCCAAGGCGCTGACTGACTGGCACACGGAAGATCCACATTAAAGTTGCTTTGCATCACCCACAAAGCGATACATGGAACAGGACAGCTCCTCATCGGGAATAAAATCACCAAATACATTCACTAAAGGAACCTTCGCTCTAGATAGGCATCTCGCCTTAAAATCCCACCATCCAAGAAAAAAAAAAACATAGGGGGCACATCCTTTTCTGTACAAGTTACCAAACTATGGAACTCTTTACCCCCCAAACATAAGATCCACAGATCTTATCTTCAGAAGACTACTCAAGAGTTGGCTCTTCCCCACATAACCACTGTATTCAAACAATTAGCATATCCCTCTGTATACAAGCATTTATTTGGACTATAGATGTGTACCTACATATGTGTATTGCTTTGTATAATCGTGTATAATAATGTTTTTAAATATATAGACATTTGTTAGTTCTGCTTAACAAATGTACATATTACATAGTTATATTTATCTATGTTTAACATGTATATAGGTGACAGCATAATTAAGAATCTTTTATCATAACTATCTACAATTGCTTCACTATCTAATTATAAAAAAAGAAAATAAATTAACTTAAAGTATAGCAACACTTGAAAGTCTGAGTTTATTAAACAACTTACATCTGCATATATACCTTCCATGCACCTATGTATCTTTATATTTATTACTTTGCTTCGAATTCTCATTTTCAATACACTACCCTATATCTCACCCTATACCTGTTTTAATATATCCTCTACTTCCACTCTCACTCATCCCAAACCCCGTTCCACATTTATGATCCCAAAAAAACCTCCATCTAGACTCTTCCCTCCTCTAACCCTCCTTGCATCCTCTCATATCTTTTACTATTGAAACCTCCCCTCAGAAGCCTTTCTAAATTCTTCCCTCTGACTCTTTCCCCTCCACCTCCCCATTACTCATCCTAAACCACCTCCTATTGCTGCGATGAACGCCGGAGGAAAATAAATAAATAAATAAAGGCCCATTCCCTCCACTATCCTTTTCAATCCAAACAACAGACCAACATGTCCACCGCTCAAACTAATTTCATATTTCCCTATACTAATTCATCACTAGTCCTTGTTGGGTTCCGGAGTTGTGTGCTACTTACCAAAAAAGTGCTTTGCAGCCTTGTGTAGGTGTAGTAAGCTCTATATAAATGCAATTACAATTACCTAGCCTAGAGCAGGATGACTAGGAGAAATTAATACCTTAGATAGGCTGTTGGATGCAGGAATTGGTAATTCATTGGGAAACATGCTCACGAAGGTGGCAAAATGGTTCAGGAAGAATACTAAACTGAGCCAATACACACCAGAGAGGCCATTGTGGTCCTCCCCTGAATGTGTACATTTGAAAGCTGGCCGCTACGGGAGAGGGGGGGGACGGAGACTCATGACGGCGGGATAACAAGTTCCTTTGATGACCTGATTAGAAGCATATGGTCTTAGACCTGGTTCTTTCTTGTTATATGATGTGATCACGTGTCAGGCCTACCAGACATTGAACAAGGTACATGAGGCGCCTGCCACCTCACAAAGGCTGCAATTGCTATTAACTCATGGGTATGATGGAAGGGTAACTACAAATCTCGATATCGCATTGATGCAACAGTGATATACACTAATGAAACCCTTAAAGAATGTTGGGAGAACCATTTGAATTAAGAACTGCCAGACGATAAACGGATGAGATGCCAGAGCAGTGTAAAATCGATCTTGATGAATGCTAGGCTGAAATATACAGAGTTCAATTATCAATATCACACTTATTTAACACCGCAGGGCATATGGCGTATGTACCATGGGGATTTGTGTTCCTACCCTAGATGCTCCAAGAATGAAGCTGAGCATTCCTATATGGTATGGCATTGTTTTGTGGTGGGGCCCTGAACTGTGTGATTGAGTTGATTGGTAGATTGACTCTGAAAGAGAAGATGTAATGCCTTGTAGGTCGGTCAATCTCGACAAAAAAAAAGAACGAATAAGTGTGCATGCGGTTTTAGAGACTTGGTATTGGTGCCCACTTAGCAGCGCATTGCTATGTCATGGAAAGCTCTAACTGCATTATTAGTGGGAGACTGACTGAAGGATTTGTAAAAAAAAAAAAAAAATATGGACATATACACAGATATTGCATATGTTGTCCAAATTTCAGGGACCAAACACGAGGGGGGGTGGGGACGGGACGCGTGGGGCGGAGGTTAGGAGTTGTGGAATATTTATATTTGGAAAAATTTGAATCGTATGCAAGCTCAATATTGTTTTAATATAATAGTCTATTGTTTTAATATAATTAGGAGCGACGGTCCTTTCTTTAGTATGGTTATGGAGTTAAGCAGAGGTGAGTAAAAATTGCTTAATGTTACAATGTATATTGAAATAGGGAGCCGTATGTACATGTGACTGTGCTTGAATAATTGGTTTGTTAATGTTCAATGTTTATTATGAGATTTGTTGTAAAACTTCTTAAGCAGCTTAATGGGGTACGAGCATCGTGTGTGTTTATTGACCACCAAATGTAAAGGAGGTGCTGAATCCTTCGTAAGTATTGTATTTAGATGATGCTACTGCAGGTCACTATTACTTACGAAACTCAAAAAAGAATTACCTGGAAAATGAAAAAGGATCTTGCCAAATAGCATTTTTTTTTTTTAGTTATCAAGAGTAACCGGGCCAATGGGGTGCAAAGTGAATTATCCTGGTTTGCCTTGCTTCCATTTGATTATCATCTTCAGGTTGGAAAAAGTAATTAGAGAATTTGTTTTCAATTAGTTCATCTAAAAAGCATTATACTTAATTCGGGGAACCGAAGTACAAAGTCTCAACACTGTGTATACGCTGTTCTAGGCCATGATATTTTATATGCATGTGCTATCTGGCTGACTATTTTGTTTGCACCTTCAGCTTGCTCCCTACATGCACCATAAACATAACTCGAGGATCAGTCACCATCACCGGAAAGGACTTATGGAAACTGGCTTTGCTGAACATATTCCTCCACCACGAGTACCACCAGTCGAATAACTGCAGAGCTGCTCGAGACAGAGTCACTCTGTTCTACCAGTCTCCTGTTATACGACATCAATGACCCTCAAAGCATTGCTGAACAGGTCCAATGTAAATTCTTTTATTCAGGACAATGACAATACTAACTTCCATACCAAGAAACAAATGGAACTGTCCATCAAATAAGCCAGCATTTGGGCACATTGTGTGCTGTAGACATGACAAATTCCTATCTGAAGAATGTTTTAGTAGTGGCAAATCTGATCGGAACAGTGGCGAACACTCCGATTAGAACTGTTGAATTTTGTACTTTGTGGAAATCCAGATTATGAATTATACAGATATCTGGAATTTATTAGCATATGGCATGTACATGGAAATTTGGCAAGCCAGTTTGACATCAAGTCAATAATCACAATTGGAATGCATGTTGAACATGGAGGTAAGCGACATCCTACCTTACCTGAATGGAATATGGAAGCGTGTGTTTTTACAAGTTATGGCACACATCCAATCCCGGTTGTCAAAGGGCAGCAGCACCAGTGCATCCTCAGTTTCATTTATGATAACAGTAAGCATGCATGTATTACAACGTATGCATGGTTACAACGAAAAGCCTTTACCACGCATACCTTTACTACGAGATACGTAGTAACGGCATGTGTGCTAAAGGCAATATTAAAAAGGGGGGGTTGGGGGCCCCCCCCCCCCCCCAAAAAACTGATTCCATCGATGTGGAGGCAATCGGCGTCGTACCGTCGTTTGAGGAAACGGAAAGACACTTCCACTTCACGACGTGCGACGCAGATCGAAGAGCTTCCAGCGAGATAAGGGGGAATTTAGTTTAAGTAATTAATGAGGGGGACGTGTAGCGAAGGGGTAAATTTAAGCGTTTGTGGGTGGGGGGGGAATCGCACAGGGAAACATTTTAAATGTTGAGGGGAGGGAAATTTATTAGAAGAAAAAGGGGCAGGGGGTCGCATTATTATTAAAAAAAAAAACATTTACCACGAAAATGCCTTTACCGATATGCGTGGTAAATGCATTTTCGTGGTAAATGTTATTTGTGGTAACGGCATTCGCGTTGTAACGCATGCGTGGTAAAGGCATGCGTTGCAACGGGATGCGTTGTAATGACATACAACCATTTATGATATAGCCCTTTATAGTGAAATTATTGCAATTTCGAAGCACTCTAAATCCAAGGTTATGCAATTAAAGTAAGCTAATAGCAATAAAATGATCAACCTCACAAGTAAGAAAGGCGGAGTTGCCTTTATCATCATTCAGACTCCTAACCAACAGTTCATACGAGATGCCAGCAGCAAACGTTCAACTCACTGAGCCATCTACACTGCTTGCAATGTAGCTTGGTCCGCAGTTAAAAAAAAACATCAAGGTCATAATGTTTGTTGAATATATAGCTTTCATCACACTCTTAAATCAGAAAGTGCTTTCAGAGCAACATGGTATCGGAAAGTATATTAATCGAGTGAGACAGTTCAAACATTTAGGCACCCTGTCTTAAGAATTTGCAATCATGGCGTTCAATTATCACAAGCAACAACTTCTTCCCAGCTCCTCCTATCCTCCAAGTAGGCTAATGTTGGAGGGTGCGTGGTGGCCCTATATGCGGACTCTAGTTATCTAACCCCGCCTGGCTAGGGGCTGAGGAGGAGGATTTCGGAGGCTCAGGACCATCCCCAAAAGTTAGGCAGGAGAGCCACGCACAGACAAGGGTAACCACAAGTTAAATTTAAGTGAGACAAGATTTGGGTTATAAATATACTGATATGTATTTTGATGTAGCTTATAGTAGTTTGACTGGCATGAATTCAGCCTTTTGCACTTAAACAGCTGTTCTGGACCACAGCTCGTTTGGCTAATCTGAGTAAACAACCAACAGTTAACGTATCTGTCATCTTAAAATTATTAATAGTTACAATAAGAAAAGAAATGAGATCCAAGATCTAAATATGCTATGATCAAAATATTTTTTCAGAGTTCCCTAGGAATAAAAGGTTGATGCAAAACTGCAAATAAACATTTCCCAAAATAAAAAGCTACACGTGAACCTCTAAAGACGGGGACACGCCAGAGCAAAGATGCTTCTAGCCATGGGCCAAAGGGGGCATGTAGCACTTACCTCGTTGCTAGACATATTAAGGTATTTCGGGAGAGAAGCCTTCTGCGAAAGCTCTACCAAGTCTTCCAAACAAAATAACTTGTTATGGCTCAGATCAAGCGCAAGCAGCTCAGGGATGTATCTTGTAGTAAAGAGTTTATGGATAGTTACGGGTACGGGTGTAAAGGTTTTTAGGATTCAGGGATGGGTAAGGGAAAAAAGGTAATAAGGGTTTTTTATGATTTCATGATAATAAACGTAATAAATGGTTATTAGGGTTTTAAGGTGCTGGGGGATGGGTAAGGGGTTTTTAAGGGTAGTGGGATTGTTAAAGGGTTAGGACAAATTATATACATTTCTCTCTCTCTATATATTATAGTTCGGACCGTGTTTCCATAGGAAATCGGAAAATTCTATTTTGAATAACTTTGGCGCCGGTTGACGAATCCTCGCAAATTTTTCAAAATAGGTGGGGCGCTCCGCTCCGCTCCTACCCTGAAAGTCTCGGGGTGATTAGTCAAACGGGGGCCGAGAAAAAAGGGGGGTCCCAAAACGCGTTTTCCCCATGCATTTTTCCATAGGGACCTTTAGTCCAAGGTACAGCCCGAACTGCTGAACAGAATAACTTGAAATTTGGCAGAGAGGTAGTCCTCAGGTCAGGGATGTGCCTTTTGAATATCTGGAGTCAATCTGTTCAGTAGTCCCTGAGAAAATTTCAGTTAAAAGTACATATATATCTATAAGCGCGCACCGTGCGCGCACGGTGACGTGCGCGAGCGCAATTCTGATTGGTTGTTAGATGTCAGTAAACATTCTAATTGGTCGAAATCAGGAAGTGTCGGCCACCATTTTGTCTCTCGCAGTCTGAGGCAGTGAAAAACAAAGGTGGAGAACGTGAAAATGGGGCAGGGTGGACAGTTCCTGACCCCCTAGCCTTTGTCAGGGGGTCACTGAAGGACCCCCAAGGGTGAAAAAAACATTTATTTTTTTGATGAAACATCGTGGGCGCTTGTTCGCGAAGCGCACCGAGCGCCCACAGCGTGCGCACGGTCTGCGATGCGCACCGTGCGTGCACGGTGCGCGCACGGTGAAAAACCTGAAAAGAAAAAAAAATACATAACTTAGCATTTAAAAAACTGTACAAATTCACTTAAAAAAACCATAGGTTTCACACACGTTATAGTTAGGAATTAGCATTTAAAAAACCTTGCAAATTCACTTAAAAAACCATAGGTTTCACACATGTTATAGTTAGCTGGACATTTCCCTCGTAAAAAACCAATGAAATTCCCCCGTTATAGTTAGTGCAGGCAACTATAACTCACGCGACCGCAATCCTCTGCTGATGACATCAGATATTACATCACTGATTACATATGTGTCTTTCTGAAAAATAAATATTTGTAATATATGTATAGCTAAAGATTAATGGAAGAAGACATGGGTAAATAGGTGTCTAAATACAGTGATGTAATATCTGACGTCATCAGCAGAGGATTGCGGTCGCGTGAGTTATAGTTGCCTGCACTAACTAGAACGGGGGAATTTCATTGGTTTTTTACGAGGGAAATGTCCAGCTAACTATAACATGTGTGAAACCTATGGTTTTTTAAGTGATATATATATATATATATATATATATACATACATACATACATACACACACACACATACACCTATCTATATTTTAACCTTTGTTCTATGACTCTATGCAATGTTGATAGAAATGCTGGACTATTGCTTAAAGAATAACAATTTTATGTAGAATAATAATTAACCAGCAGATAAGGGGTGTGGCCATAGGGGCCAGTTTTCCTCCCAGCTATGCCGGTCTCCACATGGGTAGCTGGGAGGGACTGGTCCTCAAACGTATTTTTGACAAAACTTTTAAGGACAATATAATTTTATGGCTGCGCTTTATAGATTATTTATTTATATTGTGGAATGGAACAAAACAGCAGGCTGAAGAATTTGTTAAAGAGAAACAAGAATGATCTTAACCTCAATTTTACTGCAACTATGAGTAAAACATCTGTAAATTTCTTAGACACAGAGAACTTTGTGCATAACAACCAAATTGAAACTAGGCTCTATAGAAAGGAGACTTCGGGTAACTCTACCCTTCGTGCAAGTAGTGCTCATCCGGCACATCTCAAACAGTATTCCCTATGGCGAGATGTTGCGTATCAGAAGAATCTGCAGCAGGGAACAAGACCTTAGGGAGGCACAGGAATGCAGCAAGCAGATTCCGTGAGAGGGGATACACTGATAAAAATCAATAGAGCGGTTAGAAAATCAATGATGCACAATAGGGAAGACCTTTTGAAAGACAAAAGAGAGGCCAAACAGTTAGTATCTCAGGATAAGGTGATCAACACAGGAAGCGGTGACACCAACCATTTTAGAATCATCATGAGTTACAGTAGACCACATAGTAGTCTTTACAAAATCATCAACAGTAATTGGCCCTTAGTTTTAAGTGACCCTGTTATTGGACCCACGTTACCACGGAAGGTGTCCATTACACACAGTAGGGCCCTTTCAACGAGAGACTCGTTGGTCAATACTAACTAGGAAATAATTGACAAGGCAAATAGGTTAAAGACCAACAAAGGATACTTTAAATGCAAAACCTGCAAAGCTTGGCTCCGTGGGGTCAACACTAAAACTTACAAAACCCCCTTTGGCGATAAAGAACCAAAAACTCCTAACATGCAAAACAGAATACGCAATATACGTACTAAAATCTCTGTGTGATCTTAAGTACGTGGGAAGCACTAAGTTACCAGTACATAAACGTATTTTGCAACATCTCCGAGCTATTTGCAACCAAGACAACACATTTCCGGTTGCACAGCATCTTAGGGAGTTACACAACAGCAACAATTTGGGTCTTAAATATTTTGTAGTGTATGCTATCCCACCCAGCAGAAGGGGAGGTGACCAAGAATCTAAACTGCGTAGATTAGAGACAAGATACATCTTACAGTTAGATTCCAAAACCCCAGGAGGATTAAACGCAATGGAGGATTTACATATGTGTTTAGGATAAAAGATTACATCAGTCTCCTATTGAGCATAACGGAGTGGCTCTCTTCAAATCCTCAATTCTAACCTCTTAACTACTTTTCAAACTATACATATGAATATATTGAAAATTATAACAAATAGACTTTTTACATGAATATAGACAGTATGACACTAAACACTATAATCCTCCATGTATTGTAAACACTTTGGGCAAGATTAAATTTAACTGCCACAAAACTCTGCGACGCACCAATATGACCAACTCCTTATGCAACTATCGTTAAGTTAACATTTAGTGTTTTTTTAACAGATTCACTCGTTCGGTCAAGCACATCACATTCTATAGTCACCACACTCACATGTAGTAGGTATTTAAGCATCGAAGAGGGACATGACTTTTTATGTAGTTTTTGGATTGGGGAATTAACCCTGAGAATGCAATTCCAGACTACAACTGAAACATACAAGATGCATGCAAAATCTGACTAACAGTATATATTTAATTGGGAGTAAATAATGGGTTCAATATTTAGAAGTTTAATGGGAATAGGTTAACATAGGATTTATATAATAATGTACTGTACATATAAATGTAAGTTTAACAAAAACCAGCAAGTACAAGCTCAGCATTATGCCAGTATTGAATTGCACTAAACGTTGTGATCTTGAACCTCTAATTTGAACCCTTTTATCTTTCTATTTTTCTGTATTCGAACAAGGATTTTACCATGTAATTAAATTATCAGTTATTTATTTATAAAATATAGCATAAATAAGTTGATGCATTGAAAACTCTTCCATGTCTATAGATGATACACTCATGTGAACTAATGTAATTAGCACTTGTCACTTTAAATTGCAAAGTCCAACACCAGTACAATGTCATGTGAACAATGGCATGGCGCTCTGCAAGCTGTGTGTAACCTCGTACCGAACCCGGCCGCCGAAAATTCTCCAAACACTTCCAAAGGAAATAATAGGTCGCACTCCGGCAAATGTTTTCAAAAAAGCGTTTGCTGCTTTATTTTCCACAGGTTGCAGTACTCTTTCGGCAAAGAGACAAACCTACGCGTTTCGGTCATCGAACTGAGATCTTGCTCACGGTAACGCCCCCTTTGTAACACATTTTTTTAACCAATTTGAACAAGAAATTACTACATCATTTCCTGTGTGTCTCTCCCAAAGAAGGCAGTGTGGGAGTTGTAGTTCAATTACAAACTAATGTAAAATACCTTTATAATATAACATTTAAAGCATCATTTTTACTCATCGTCAAAAATATAAATTTTTACATATACATTATAAACTGTATTGAAACAGGTATTTCTGTTCTATAATTGGGTTTTCCTTACGCATAGAATTTAAACACATTATTTCTCTAACCTCATGTGGTGATTATATTTGTATTAAATCTATTCTGCATTCATTTCAAACCTTTTTGTTTATCATTTCATACTCCTCAAGTGGAGAGGAATCATTTAGGTACCTTTCTTACTAATCAGAAAACCCCATTAATATCTGTATTCTTCTAACCCAACTCAGATTTGAAACACGGTGTAAATATATTAAAATTGAAAAAACAAAAATAAAAATAAACTAATGTTAAATTAAATATTCAGTTAGGAAATTTAAAAAACTTTGGAGAAGCGGTGAGACTTGTACATGTAATATTCTGAGTCCTTATTACAAACTGTTTATAGATGTGTAAATAACTCCTCACTTTGATTCAGACCATAGGGGTATATATATATATATATATATATATATATATATTTATTATCTACTGGCAGTCGCCAGTAGATAGTTATAGTTAGGACCGTGTTTCCATAGGAAATCCGCAACATTCTATTTGGAATAACTTTGGCGCCGATTGACGAATCCTCGCGAAATTTTCAAAATAGGTGGGGCGCTCCGCTCCTTCCCTGAAAGTCTTGGGGGGATTCGTCAAGCGGGGGCTGAGAAAAAGGGGGGTCCCAAAATGCGTTTTCCCCATGCATTTTTCCATAGGACCTTTAGTCCAAGCTACAGCCCGAACGGCTGAACAGAATTACTTGAAGTAGTCCTCAGTTTAGGGATGTGCCTTTTGCCGGTCTGGTGTAAATCTGTTCATTAGTTCCTGGGAAAATTGCAGTTAAAAGCATATATATATCTATAAGCGCGCACCGTGCGTGTACGGTAAGCATACCGTACGCGCACGGTGACGTGCGCGAGCGCAATTCTGATTGGTTGTTAGATGTCAGTAAACAGTCGAATCGGTCGAAATCAGGAAGTGTCGGCCGCCATTTTGTCTCTCGCAGTCTGAGGCAATGAAAAACAAAGGGGGAAAACGTGAGAAGGGGGCAGGATGGACAGGTCCTGCCCCCCTAGCCTTTGTCAGGGGGTCACAGAAGACCCCCCAAGGCTAAAAAAAATAAATTTTTATGAGAAAAATCGCGGGGTGCGAGCACCGTACGCGCACGGCACGAACAACGCATCGTGGGCGCTTGGTGCGCAAAGCGCACCAAGCGCCCACAGCGCGCGCATGGTGCGCGAAGCGCACCGTGCGCATACGGTGAAAAAACTTTAAAAAAATAAATAAATACAGAACTTAGCATTTAAAAAAACGTACAAATTCACTGACAAAACCATAGGTTTCACACACGTTATAGTTAGGAATTAGCATTTAAAAAACCTTGCAAATTCACTTAAAAAACCATAGGTTTCACACATGTTATAGTTAGCTGGACATTTCACTCGTGAAAAACCATTGAAATTCCCCCGTTATAGTTAGTGCAGGCAACTATAACTCACGCGACCGCAATCCTCTGCTGATGACGTCAGATATTACATCACTGATGACATATGTGTCTTTCTGAAAAAAAATATTTGTAATATATGTATAGCTAAAAATTAATGGAAGAAGACATGGTAAATAAGTGTCTAAATACAGTGATGTAATATCTGGTTTTTCACAAGTGAAATGTCCAGCTAACTATAACATGTGTGAAACCTATGGTTTTTTAAGTGAATATATATATATATATATTCACTGACAAACGTTAAAATGGTTTTAGAGTCAGGTCAAAATGTCAACTTAAATGTAAAGTTTTACACTAAAAAAAATTCAACAGTTATAGGTTTTTCAAGAAAGTACAACCTGCACCCCTGCCATGCCAGGATTGTCGTCAATGAAGTCTGTTCAGTTATCAGTAATGTTATCAAGAACGTCACAGAACATGTCATGACTGTTGCAATATGTGAGTTCATAAGCCGTGCACAGAGGGCGAGAGTTATAGTAACCTGAAATTACTAACTGCTGAATTTAGGTCTGTTTCTTTAGGTAACTTTAGTACTGCTATCATTAAGTAACAAATGGTATTAATATTACAATTTCTAACTAGAACGTCACTTTAACCTTGGATTTTTACAGTGAATTTCTATGGGGTTTTTTTCACGTAAAAGTAAGATGTCCATAACAGTGTGCGGCTAAGATGTCCATAACAGTGTTCGGCTAAAAAGCCCCTAGCACACCACCTTCGGCTAAGTGTGCCACCGGATTAGACGTATAGTGGGGGTGGGATCAGGCAGTGGCCAGGACCAACACCCCAAAGGCACCCAAACCATCGCTGTGCACAGCCTTTGGGACTTTTTCCCCCCTCAACGGTTTTAGGCTATTGTCTGCTTCGGACACCCACACAAGTTAAGCATCTTTTTATCAGGAGACTTGGGGGAATGCCAGGAGAATGGAAGTTTGTGGCTCCCCGCAGATTCCAGAACTTTCCATCACAGAAATGTGAGGAAAAGGTGTTTTTGTTTTAGATAGATTGATGTTTGCAAGGAATTCTGGGTAACAGAACCTGGAGAGAGCCACACAAGTCACCCCATCCTGGATTCCCCTGGGTGTGTGGTTGCACTAGGCCCCAGCTGAGTCAGTTTTCAGAGGAAACATTTGATGTGTCCACTTTGCGTTTTGGGCCATTTCCTGCCACGCACACTCTGCCTTCCCACCCAAGTGAGGTATCTTTATTTAATTGGGAGACTTGGGGGAATTCAGAATAGCAGAACAAGCGTTATTACCCATTGTCTTTCTCTCTGTATTTACACCTTCCATATGCAAGAAAGTCATTTTGAAAAATGCCCTCCAATTCACATGCTAGTAAGCGTACCCACAAATTCAGAGACGAGCAAATAACCACTGCATTTAAACTCCATATCTTGTGCATCTTTTTGGAAATACATAGGTTTCCTAAATACCTATTTTTTGTTCTTTATATTTTACCAAATGAATTGCTGTATACCCAGTACACAATGAAAAACTATTGCAAGGTGCAGCTCGGTTATTGGCTCTGGGTACCTCGGGTTCTTCATCAACCTATTAGCCCTATTTTTCTACCAACCAGAACGTGCCTAGTGGACGTAACAGTATAATGCTGTCGAAGATCTGCCATAATTTGAATGTTACAGATGAAAACGTAAACACAAATAGCATTTAAATATTTCTTCATTTCAACTGTTACTTATTATAGGGAAACCTTGAAGAATGTACACAAATGACCCCTTGCTGAATTCAGAATTTTGCCTGGTTTTCAGAAATGTATAGCTTTCTGGGATCCACCATAGGTTTCACATCAGTTTCCACCACTAACTGGAAGGAGCTTGAAAGTACACAACTTTCTACTGGGATCCCCAAAAATATTTTAATAAAGCTCTTACAGGTCATTATGGGGCTCCCCCCAGCTGGAGCAGTGAATGTGTTTTCTTTTATTGGGGGGGGGGGGGCATGCAGTCGCCCTAACATTAGCCACAAATGCGCCCCCATCTCCTGGGGCTTCTTATTTTGGGGAGAAGAGAAGGGGGTGGGAGAAGGCGGATCTCCTACCAGAGCCACTTAAGGGCCCCGGAATCTATCTGCCCTGGGGTAATTTTCTCTCCCTGAGGATCTTAAGAGCCCCGGGGACACCCATCACCCAGGGCTGCATTCGTTTCTGTGGAAGCAGGCATGGGGCCCCACTCCCTGAGCCAACCAGTGGCCCCAGGCATCCCATCCCCCATGATCCGATGGCAGAAGTGTCCCGGGAACCCAATCCCTAGAACACTGCAGTTCACCGTCTGCAATAGTGCAGACAGGTATAAAGTAGGTCCTCTTCTCACACTCTTGCAGACAGTTAACATGGATTTGCACCTGCCTGGCGAAAGCAGATAAAAGATGGCTTCGCCGGGTGGTACCAAATAAATACATCCAGTTCCCACAGCAGTTGAGCCAATCAGTGTCCGCAGGGCAACTGAGGCAGCCCTTCCAGCTGCTGATGCGGTGGGTATGCCATGTGGGCACCTGCAGAAACTTAAGCCGCTTTGGCCCCGCGGGATGGGGCCGCTGCGTTTGCAAACTGGCTTTGGGAGGCGGGCTGTATGCACCCTCCCCAATAATACACATAGCGGCCCCAGGGCATTGGGTACTCGTGCCGTACGCCCCCTCCCAAATAATTCACCTATCGGCACCAGAGGATGAGTTGCCCAGGCCTCCAGAAGGCTTGGGGGGTGGGGCTGCATGCCCCCTCTCCGATACAATCCAGTGCAAACAGTGTAGTAACTAATAAACTCTCCATAGAGTGAATATTATTTACAGAGCCCAATTTTCTACTCATATCAACTTCATTTCTCAATGTAGGTTCGGTGACTATCAGGCGTTTGATACAGATAGATCAAAACGGTCTGTAGTAGGGCATTAATTGTGGAACAGACTGAATATTTTGAGGAACTTGGCTTTCTCTGTACAGTTGTATACATATTGAACAGTGTGCAATGAGGGTTTCCCATACATCTGTGGTTGATTGTTAACGTGAACTAGGCTACCCGTAAAGTGTATGGTATAGGGCCAATAATGGACATAACACACGCTTGCAACACCTAAGGGAGTTGCATCTGTGATTGAAGTTTATTATTTTGCCGTTACTTTCATAGCTTTAATGCCATACCCATTTATAGAGCAATGCTTGCAAAAGAAGTCTGGATGAGGTCATCAATGAGGTCACAGTTATGGCATCAGTGAGGTCATAGAACATGTCAGGAGGGATGTAATATGTGAGGGTGGGCGCAAGTTATAGTTCGCTCAGGCCAATTTCTGACTTATTTTTTGTTCAAAATGTCAATGTTGTCACTGACATTTTCACCTAACTCCAGGGTCTGGTGGCTCAGTGGACTATAGCCTCCACAGCAGGGGCCTGTGTTCGACCTCATGGACACATGTTCAAATCCCGGCAGCTCCACTCAGCCTTTCATCCATCTGAGGTCGATAAAATGAGTACCATTAAGTTGGGTAACAAGAAATAGCTGTTATTCAGCGCCAAGATACCAACGGGTGAACGTGTGCGTTACAAATACACGTTAGGTTTTAACTATAACATTACTTTAACCTTTGGTTTTTTTAGTGAATGTCTAAGGTCTCTTTTTTTCCTTTCACAAAAACTTATCTTTATCGCACCTAACTATAATGTTACTTTAATCTTTGGGTTTTTCAGTGAATTTAATTTAAAAAAAAAAAAAAATTAACAAATTAATATTTTGTTACAATACATTAAGCAAACACCCTGCCTGCATCCAGGCCCTTTGGCAACCCCACGCTGTGCACAGCCTTTCATCATGTGCAGCGTGGGGCTGGCTGCATGGCCTGGCTTGCAGCCCAGCCCTATGTGCAACTCCCAACTGGCAGCGACCAACCCCACGCCACACACAGCCTTTGGTCATGCCCAAGGTTAGCCACAGAGCCAGTCTTGCAGCCAGGCCCAGTTTCCAACTCCCCGCAGGCAGCCTACCCCACGCTGCACATAGCCTTTGGCAGTGGCATGTTGGCTCCAGGGCTTGGTATGTGTGGGGTGCAGTGTGCTTCAAGCGGAGGTTGGCCAATTCCCCATCGTGCGCGGCCATAGAAAATTAAATATTACTTTAAGTTACAAAAAAAACTAGAAATTCACTGGGAATAAAAGACAAAGATTAGAGAGACATTATATTTAGGTTCAGATTTTAAACACACAAAACTACAGAAATTCAGCAGTTAAAATTAAAGTTATCTGAAGAAACTATAACTCATGCCCCAAGGTAACGATAACTAAAGCCCCCGCCATGCGCTGCTAATTACCGAACATATTACGGCAGTCATTACATCTATGAAACATCATTGGCAATACCAATGCAAAATTTGCCAAACATTGATGAGAATACTGTTCCTGGCGGGAGCACAAGTAATCTTTGCCTTTCAAGGCACAAGTTCTAGTTTCTTGAGATAACTATAACTAGTTGTCAATCTGGCAGATTGTTGTCTATGCTTCTTTCCAAGGCAACCATCTGATATAGGCAGATCAGGAAGTTATTGTCTTTTTAGATGCTGGGCTTGCCCATTGCCAATAAGGTTTGCTTATTCCCTATAACTCCCCCATTAGATCTTTTCTGGAAGAATGACAGCTTCTGATGTTGCTACTGCTGCATCAACGAGTATGGTGTTTGAAGCCACTGCTCCTTGTTATTGTCAGCAACAAAGGTGTCAATACATCACAAATTTAAACAAAACAAATCTCCATATTATCTCCAACGGCACACATACCAGAAGAAATACGCAACTACAGGAAGAAACAGAACTTTGAGACCAGACAAACAGATACCTATGTTGACAAAACAGGTTTCACACCTATACTCCCAAAACCAGCGGTGACCAACATGTACAAGCCAGACTATGAAGCCGAAACAGAATATGTACAAGATTCCGATTTAGAGTCACTATATCTAAAATTCTTCTTTGAAGCTTTGAAAAATCTGCGACACTTCAGTTCTAGTTTGATCACCCTTTTGTATACTCCACCGTCAATTAATTACCACGAATAGAAATGACAAAAACGGTTATGAAGTCCTTTATAACTAAATAGTTAAACCTTCTATTGGATACTACGTGAAACTTCCTGGATAACTTGTGTCAGTAATGAAACCGGATATATATTCTTTGAACCAATCATTAGTCATGTCACTATTTCAGTTTAGGCCTGTGACCTATTGTGCACATTAAGTGATGCTAGCTTTTAAAAGAAGGTCAGCGTCCACTACAAGTTTCAGTGAACGGTGGAGGAACTATGCATGCTCTTATTTTTTGGGGCTTTCAGGTCTGTGTGGCATGCAAATCTAGTGACAGGGAAAGTAAAATTTTCTCTTTTCATTATCAATGTAAGTGAATCAAAACCTAATTTTTGCTCCTCTGTATAAACTGATTAATGAGTGGACCTAGCAGCGGATGAACAAGCATGCAGAATAAGTCGAGCCACAAAAACATAAAATGACAATCTTCAAACGCTAGGGCATTAGGAAAGAAAGTAAGAATTGGCGAACTGATTTGAAGGTCTTTCATTTAACCAAAGAATCCAGACCATTGCATTATCCTCTCAACATCAAATAATGGCGTGTCCAAACAGTGTACACTTGCAGGGGAGGGGTGCTAAACACCCCCCCCCCCCCAGCTCCCCTTATCTATTTAGCTTAACTTACATATGGGAACACTTGGTATGATGAGCCAGACCAAGGACAAAGACTTACTTCACTTATCATGAAAGCAAGTACAAATTGTGAAAAAAGGGACACAGAAGGTAAGAGGTTCAAAGTTCATCTGGATGTGAAATCTGACCAACGTTAGGCAGATGTATTTCTTTTTTATTTATTAAATCAAAAAGGAGAACACTTGTCACCAGGCCTTCAATGCACGCAACTTGGATTTTTCCAAAAGCCAAGCTCAATTCCTTGAGATTGTAACAGAAAGGGATAAAGGTCTACACATTAAAGTCTGTAGTACTGTTACCAACCACTGCTGTCTCCTGCACATTAAAACGTCACAATATCTTACCTAATTTCAGCTTCACTGCATCATTTGCATGGCATTTGAATTCTGCCAACGTCTTCTCCATATCATTGAGTCCTAGGGAGTAAATAGTAAACAGACTGTTCAATTGTAAAATACTTAAACTGAATCTTTAAGTTTTTCAAAAATAGACTGCTTTATACCATGTAAACACACAGCATTGAAGGTTAGGAATACTGATAGCAATTTATAGTGGAACATTGATGGGAACATTAACAGCTGTATTCTTTATTTTCAAACGAGTTTAAAATGGAATTACTGTCAAGGGCTGGCTAATGAACACGAGGAAAGCACCAACTGCAGTAAAACAAATACATTTCTAACAAAGGATAAGACATGGGGCTCAACCTTGTCGCAAGAGGTGTAAGTTTGTAACTTATGTTTGCATGGGAATGCGGAACTAGTCTCTCTTTCACGCTTTTTGGTTTGAATAGAAAAAAGGTTCAGCTGTCTCACAAGAGTTACACCATACATATGTAGAAAAAGGCTATAGGTCTGCCCACTTTAGTCATTAGTGACTTTAGTATTCACTTTTTGATCAACCACATTGCAGACACTGTATTTTTTTTATAACCATCATTCCAGACGTATGGAGTATTATTACTATTGAATCAAGCTGGTACATTTGTACATGAAGTGATCAGTCCAAACACAGAGGAGACCATCTTTACTCAGACAGTACCCAAGCTGGAGCCTGCTGGGGTGACAGGAGCTCATACTTCTACCACACCCTCTGCTGAGGCAGGCGCATGCAGCACATTGGCAAGCTCTGTAGATGCTACCTTTGCTGAGCGAGGAGTAGCACATACACAAAAAAAGACAAAGGGCGTGATGCGCTGGGTAGCAGCAGTGTAGATGTGGAGGCCATGTTACAATGATAAAGTTGGACATGTAAACTGGGCGGCAAGATTTTCATCCTCTTTTTTCTCCTAGACACGCAAGAGTATTTTTTTTTTTTTGGGTCAGCATGCGACTAGCTTAGAAAATGGGCCAAACATTATGCATTCAATAAAATAAAGCTATCAGGCATTACTTAGGTGATTTTCCATTCATAAAGGCCAAAATTAATACATAATTATGAATTTGAAAAATTGGATTTTACAGCTAGGGATGCTGTCCCAACGTTTTCAACTTTTTTTTTCTTTAAAAAAAAAGTTATTTTTTCCTCATCTCACCAAAAGACACCTGCAGATTTAACAAGCAGTCATGCTTTACATCTGGGGGCCTCTCGCCTAACTGCATTTGCCTAGGTTGGCCCGACCTGCCCCGGGTAGTAGAGGCTTGATGTAATCATAGGACCCGGGGGGGGAGACCATCAATTAAAAAGTTAGCAAATCGCAAGTCCCGGCCCCAGCGTAGCAGGGGATGCCAGATGTTAAGCGAGGTTTCTTTGCTCCCTTGTTCTAGGCGTGCCATACCCAACGAGGCTTTAAGCCAGCCCTCTCTGTTCGGGGGAGTCGAGTCTTTCCACTTTATACAAATCTCCCTCCGAGCTAGCAATACAAGGTATAACAGCCCCCTATGAATCTGTGATAACACCCCGTTAGTAGAGTCGTTACCCCCAAAAAACACCAGATGGAGATTAATATCGATGTTGGTTTCAAAAATGTCCGATAGAGAGTCCCCCACATCTTTCCAATAAGATCTTAGCTCCGGACATTCGAAAAAGATGTGGATATCGTCCACATTTGGTAATTTACATCTAGGGCATTTGTGGGGGGCAGTGAAGCAAACTTAGTTATCTTAGCCGGGGTGTATTAGAGTCTATTAAGAACAAAAAGAGGATTCTTTTTTAAACTAGCTGGTTTGATATGTTTATAAAGTAGTTTAAAGGATGGCTCAAAGAAGTCTTCAATATTATGGGCAAGGGGTGAGTGATTGCAAACCGATGATTGAGGAGGAATATCCAAATCGTCTGCTTCAAGAAGCCTTGTATACCACAAGGATATTTCTTTCTTTTTAGGCTGGACATTTTGCAATAGCCGCTCAAGTTTCCAATTCCCAGAGGTTTCACCCACTTCTGCCTGGTACCATGATTTGAGTTGAAGATACTTGAACTTAGAGAGTGTGGGGCCTATCTTAGCTCTTAAGACCTCCCATGGAAGAATCCCATCTGCGTCCAACAAATCAGACCATTTAGCCACACTAGCTCTCTTAATTGGTATCGCCAGGCTATCACCAAAGCAGAGTAGGGTCCCGGGGGAATCCCATATGGGAGCAAAATCAGAGAAATATCCAATACCCCATCTGCGTCTCACTTTATACCATGTCGCTAGGGCGGCCTCAAGGACCTTAAGACGCACACGTTTAAAGAATCTTGGGGCCCAAACTTATATAGAAACTACGTTTTCAACTTCGAGGTAAATACATTGTTTATAATTATTCTTTTCTGCAGTTTTCAAAGTCTGATAGGAAAAGCAGTTTTAGTTTCTTATTTTTGAATGATGGCAAGACACTGACATTTCTTTAGCTTTCTAGGCTATATGCATACAAATCTTTATAATAATTTTTTATAATGAAAAAAACCGAAGGTTAAAGTGACGTTCTAGTTTGGTGACCTGTTTCATAACATTTTTGACAACACTGATGAGATCTCAAATGACATCATTAAAAGTGTGTTAGTTTATTTCACAGTTTACATAGTGGTGGGTAACTACAGATTACTTTTCTACCTAATATTGTACAACCCGTGTCTGGCTAATAAATGTAAATGTGTACAAAACATATGAACTCCTAATGCGTTGTAGGTCTGTAGAGGTATTGAACATGTTATACATTTTTGTACTGAAGAGCAACTGTGCAGATGACAGTTGAAGAATTGTGTTCAAGCATGCTCCACACACGTTTTCTGGCTCTGGAGAAATGTTTCCAACATAGAATAGATTCTACATACTACAGCCTCGAGTTATTAGACAGAATCGTCTCGGCATAACAATTTCTACATAACAAAAACTGTGCACCAGGTACTAACCTATGTACATGTGCTTGTTTTGCTTCAAAAGCTGGGCTGTCTGTAAAGTATTCACCACAGTATGAAAGAGGCATTAGTATAATCTTTAGCACCTTGAGACCTTGGTTATTTTAAGTGAAGTGTATTTTTTTTATTTTTTTTACCAGTGTTGCAGAAAGTGTACACTGTTCTAAAGGATACTTTCATAATTCTCTGTGGTGTATTTCCCATGAGAGTTTCACTGTCTGCAAACAGTGGTACAGAGAAAAGTCTCCATAGAGTAAACACTGTTTACAATATCCACATTTCTACCCATTATCATAATTTCTCAATATAGGTTCAGTGACTGTGAGGAGGTCGATACAAATAAAAACGGTCTGTAGTAGGGTACATATTTTGTAACAGATGTTGAGTATCTTGAGCAACTTGGCTCTCTCTGAATAGTTGTATACATGTTGAACATAGTGTGTAATAAGGGTTTCCCCAAATATCTAGGATTCATTGGTAATGTGAACTAGGCTACCTGTGAAGCATATGGTATAGGGTCAGTGTTGCGCATAACATGTTTTACACACCCAAGGGAGTTGTATCTGTGATGGCATTAATGATGCTTCATATTATTCTGAGCTACTTTGTACTTACATTCAGATCTCTTATTCCATACTAGTTTACAGAGTAATGTGTATAAAAGAAGCTTGGATGATGTCATGAGTAATGTCATAACATGTCATGAGTGATGTAATAGGCGAGGTCATAAGCAGTGCATGGGAGGGGCCAAGTTAACTGGTGATTTTTTTTTCTTCCCCTCAGTTTAAACAAATGCTGTCACTGATAAATTACCCCGAACTACTAACGTTACTTTAACTTTTGTTTTTTCATTGAACTTCTAGGAGGTTTTTTTTAATTTAATGTCAAGTAATATTTTATTAACATGTGTAAAGCCAACCCCCCCCCCCATGCAGCCAGGCCCTGCGTCCAACTCCCCACAGGCACCCACCCAGAGCCAGCTAGCCCTACGCCATGCACAACAGTTGGTTGTGCGTGGGGTTAGCCGCAGGGCCAGTCTTGCGGGCAGTCTCTGCTTCCAACTCCTTGCAGGCAGCCAACCCCATGATGCACACAGCCTTTGGCCATGCACCCGGGGTGTTGGCACCCATTGCCGAGCCTTATTAGGCCCCGGGGACCCCATCACACAGGGCTGCATTTCATTATAAAAGGAGAGGGAGGCCGCATGATGTCCCCCCCCCCCCAGCCTTATTAGGCCCCAGGTATCCCAACCCCCGGTGCAAAGTAATTAATAGGGAGGGAGCCACATACACCCCCGCCCTTCCCAGGCCTCATAGTAGGCCCCAGGGACTCCAGGACGCTTTTATTTTTAAGGAGGGGTGTGTGTGCCGCCAAGTCAATTACAGCCCCATGGACCCCATCCCCTGCCACGGTGCCCACCTGGGGTACCCACCAACATGTAAGCCCAGCCGCATCCCTGCATGATATAGGAGCCAGTATTCCTCTCGCCCGGAGGAAGCCGCTATTTACATTGCATCGGGCGCGAGCAATATGTGTTCAGCTTCCCTGCCCGCATCAGTGTGGGCAGGGAAACAAAATTTACTCTGAGCCGGCGGGAGCATTTTGAAAGTTCCTGCCGGGTGGGATCAGACTTTGTGTTTGCTCCAGTTTGGCAGGAGAATTTGAAAATGCGCACACTAGGCAGGAGGAAACCCAAGTTCCCCTACCTGTGCAGGAAGGGAAACTACCATGTCCCAGGGTGTGCTCCCCTAGACACAGTATGTGAGCCAGCCCTATTGGATGGGGTCCTGGGGCCATTGAAGGCTCACGAAGGGCTGTCCCCTTTCTCTTTTAAATATATTTATTTGTAATTTATTTTTAGTACTGCCTTACACTGTACATTAAAAAAAATATATACATAGCAACTTATAATTAAATACTTAACCCACACCTTACTACCACTTTAATAAAGTGGTAATCAGTACGGGAAAAATATCAAACCTAATACTTACCCACATATATGGGTGAAATGCAAAATTCAGGTAAAATGTACCTAAAACCAACATGGCTGCCTTTTACCAACATGGCTGCCTTTAACTTTTGTAAAGGCTATCATTAGTCAATCACAATGACTTGTCATCTCTATATACAGCAGTACTTTGCGAAATTCCTCAAAATACACAGTGACATGACCAGCGTGCAAATCTCTAAATTTCGACTTTTTTTTATGGAAAAGTGCCAAGTCACAGAACGGGGTGGGTCAGTTAAGAATCAGTAGTTTGAGTATCTACCAGAAAGAACTTCAACGAAACTTGTTCTTCTAACGGTTACTTCTAACCGCAGATTCCTTGTGAATACATACCATAGTAGTACCTCCCCAGGTCGTGGGTCTTTGAACTGGCTCGAACCAAAAAGTCCTGCAGGACCGAATGGGCAAAATGCCTATCTCAGGCTTGACAGTCAAGTAGTGCTTCATAAACATGTACAGACAACCACATAGCTGGCTGACCAACATCCAGGACAGGTAAACTATGTGTCAACGGAAAGGTGGCAGGTGTTGGACTGGTGAAATGAGCCCTTAGGTCTTCCAAAGGCTGCTGCTTGCCCAATACGTAGCAGATCTTGATGCAGCGCACAAACCATTGAAAGGTGGTCTGCTATTGCACTGAATCGCCTTTCTTTCCCCTGGGAATCCCCACAAAAAGTGATTTATTCACAAAATGTTATTAGGTGTGATCAATGTAAAAACAGGGTGCACTCCTGGGAGCCAAACAATGGAGTCCCGCTTCCTCTTTTGAGGGATGAGGAGCAAAGATCGGCAGGAGTGTGAGAACATTTTCAAAGTGAAACTGTGTAAGCACTTTTGGCAGAAAACAAGATCAGGTCTTTAGCACTAGCTCATCTGGGAAGAATGCTGTACATGGTAGTAGGACAGAAAGAGCAAGAACCTTATTCACATGCTGAGCTGATGTTGTGGCAATCAGGAAGACAGTTTTGAGAGTCACCAGACATAATTGGCAACTGTGCATCAGCTCAAAGGGATTACACATTAAAAAATACCTAAATCTGAATTCCACTGTGGCATCAAAATGTACTTTAGTGGCAATAAATGTTGCAAATTGTTTAGAAAGTTCAACGTATCGGGTGATTTAAACAATGCATGCTGATCAGGCAACCACAAAAAAGCTGAGAGCCGACAAACAGCCTTTAATAATGCTCACAGCAAGTCCATGCTGGGCCAGTGACAAAACAAACAAAGCTTCAGACAAGGGGTCATTCAGGCGAGCCATACCAAACCACAAATTTGTCCCAAAGACTATCATACACTAACTTTATAAAAGGGCGACCAGTTGCCTAGATGACATCGGTGACCTTTGGAGGAAGGTCAAATGAGGTCAACTATGACCACTCACTCTCCAAGCAAGGAGATGTAGATTGCGAGGGCGCAGCATCCTACCTTGCTTCCGTGACAGAAGATCCTCCCAAAGTGGCAGCTTAATCAGAGAACAGATGCTCATGCTCCAGATATCAGGGCACCACTAGGATCACTTGTGTGTAATCGTTCTCGATCTTATTCAGAACTCTGGGCAAGAGACGCAGCTGTGGGAAGGCATACAGACATCCCAAGCTCCACTCAAAGCAGAATCAGTCTCAGAGAGAAAGCCTCTTTGGTAACTCCAATGTGTAAAAGTGCTGACATTGCACAATCCCAATGTGGCCAAAATACTGAGCCAGGATTTTCCACTTGATGGAAGAAGCCCTGCACCACTTACAAATATTTTACTGTCATCAGTGGTCTGCTAGGTGTCGGCGGCGAAATTAGTCAGCCCTAGCATTTAGAGACCATACTAGGTGGTTTACCACCTGAGAAATTCCTGGAAAATCCAATCACTTCCAGGGGCGTAGAGCTTCCTGGCACAGGACCCAAGAGCCCACCCAGTCCTGTTTATTGCCATAACACATGGTGGTCGCTTTGTCCGCGAGCACCTACACCAGTCTTCCTCAGATGGTGGGCAGGAAGGTCTTCAACGTCAAGCAAATCTCCAACTCTAACCAATCTATATGGAATTATGCTTTCGCCTGAGACTCAAGGCCTCTAATATCCGCCTTCCCAGGTGGACTTCCCAACCCAGAAGCGATGACTCTGTTAACACTGCCTAATGTGGGTGGAGTAAGAGAGGCTTCTGCCACTTATCGCCATTAAAATCCAGCAGCCTCCAGATGTTTTGCAGTCCCCACTGAAACCTGGATACAATTTAACATGTCTCACTGGTGTAGTGACCTCTGAACCTTCATACCCACTGCCGAGCCTGCGTGCATCACCAGAAAGATGCAGGAGGCCAGCAATCCCACCCACCTTAGTCATCTGCACTGAGACCCAGCAAAGAGTCTGAAACAACGATATTGTAGACTAAACATACTGGAGACCCTGCCCTAGGGGAAAGGCACAAAATTGTATAGTATCCAGAATGGCTCCAATGAAAAGGAGCGCATATGAAGGAGTCAGGAGTGACTTTGACATATTAACAGTAAACACCATCTATGTTAAAAGAATCGCAGTCGTCTGGAGGTGGTTGACGACTGCCTGGAGCAAACAAGCCTCGAACAGCCAGTCGTCGAGGAAGGGGAAAGACTGCTACACCCGTCATATGAAAGTGAGCTGGGAACTCCACCATTACTTTCTGTAAACACCAAAGGGGCACTGATGAGGCCAGATGGGAGCACTGCAAACTGAAAATGCTCCTGGCTTACTGTAGACCTGCAGGACAATGAAATGGAATTAAGTGTCATGCATGTCAAACGCTACCATCCAGTCTCTGCAGTCTAGGGCAGAGAGGGCATAAGCTCGTGTGAGCATCTTGAATTTGTCCTTCGCAGGAAGACATTGAGAGGGTGAAGAACTAAAATAGGACGAAGGCCTTGGTCCTTAGCCGGAACAAAGAAGCAGCAAGAGTAATAAACAGTTCCTACTTTCGAATCTGGAACCCTCTCTAAAGCCCCTTAGACAAAATGGGCCTGCACTTCCTGCTGTTGGATGGACGTGTGCACCATGCTCTCTGACACGGAATATTGTGTAAGAAGTCATGACCACCTGGTACCTGTCGATGGCAATGAGCAAACTGCCTTTTGACTGACAGTCCTGAACATAGTTCCACCAAACTGCCCAAGAGGGCACCTTGGAGGCCTTTGTAAAAAAAGCAATAGAGTTTCTGTAGGTGCCTGACAAGGTTGGAGGACTTCGTAAAACGTCTCCACATCCATTGTCGGAAATTGTAGTTCTGCCACCTTCTGAATAATCACAGTAAAGGAGGGAGGAGAAATTAGGCCAGTCTCTGAGGCAGAGTCCAGGTCACTGGCATCTAGTAATCCCCAATACCAATAGGTCTCCTCTTGTTGGGGTAAAATCATCACCTTATTCAAAATAGTCATCGTCTGAATCCGTACCAAAAAGATTGTGCAAAGTCAGGGCTCTGCTGATGGTTAGGGCAAGGTATCAGAATAGGATAAGTTGCCGGATGGCTGAGCTCTGGTGGGATCAGGGTGTGGCCTCAGGCAAAGTCAGGGCGAATTCATCTCAGAGTGAGAGTACAATGTGTTGATTGTACTCCCCTGACATTAACAGTGTAGATGCAGAGGGGAACCGCACAGCAGGTGACACTAGAATGGAAGTCAGCAATGAATCGGGTTTGACGGGCAGAGACAGCACAAAGAGAAGAACTACCAGCAGAAGTCTAACTGGAAGCCGAAAGGATCCTTTGGGGCCCAAATGCTCGCCAGAGGGAACTGATAATGTGCCAAAAATATGCAGCATGTCATCCACCTACTGCATCGTCGGTGCAACAGAAATTTGGGGTACAGCAGGACTCCGCATGGAATTGGCTACAATGGAGGTTCAGGAGTGGGACCAGGGGCATATTGATTCCATTACATCTTCTCTGGAGTTCGCAAGAATGAGCCTATTCCCGCTTAGATTTCTTGAGTCTATTTGGACTTGCTCAAACTTCAACCGCAATGAAGATCTTCCGCAGGAACAACTTTGGGTGTAGGCACAGCACCTTCCCTTTAAATTCAGCCTGTCAAGCATGGCCTTCTGGTTTATCTGGGCAAAGTCCTATGAGGCCCTGAAGTCTCATCTAGGCACCAGAGATACACCTCTTGAGGGTCTGTCACAGACATCCATTTGCAGCAGTCCCCCACACTGTTTAAACCCTACTGTCTTGGTAGAGGAGATCTTGAAGAAAAAAAAATTCTGTCAAGAAAAAGTCTTGAAAAATCTAAGGAGTAGCTCCAGATCCACGTCTGAAGGCATGAAGACATTAGGGTGAACATGAGGTGCTTATATGAAGCTCAGTCCTTCACTTCCAGAGCGGAACTGCATTGGCATGGAGCCACATGATGCCACCTACTGGCACACAGAAGTATGCTTTAAAGGTTCCTGCTCCAATCGGATACCTGGGGAATATTCACATGGTGAGGTATTTGCATTTAAAAGTATCCATTAGAAGGAGCAAGTTCGTGCTCAGAGGTGCAGAGGGTTGTTAATCAGGACTGAATAAAAAAAGAAGGAACTGGAACAGCTGCAGAGCCAGGCTACATGTAGTGGCAATTTAGGCGTTTTTTGGGACTGTCTTTCCATTCGGTCAATCTGAACAACCATTAGCTCGCAAAGCTAATTAAAATGAAGGGAAGTTCATCAAAACCCATTTACCATTTGTTTTTCATAAAAACGGACAGGTAAACAAGATATTTTGGGGCTGTATTTATATTTGAACATCAGAAAAGGCATTACATTACAATAGCGTAGGGTCGCAAGACTGGCATTTTTTGATAACCATAAATGGAACTAGATTAATAAAATCATACCCTTGGTGCAGTGAGGGTAGGGGGAATTTCTAGCATAATTGCGTTTCAGACTGGTAAAAACACTACTCTCTACTATTTTACGTTCAAACCTGAAAGGGGCAAAAGCAGAGCTGCCAGGTGGCTGCAAAGCATGTGTGACACATTCTTGACATTTTACGCTTTTAGCCATAAGCCCTTTGGGTTCTTAGTTTTTTAAGCCCATACTTGCAAGTCCAAGAACTCAATCCACTATTGCATAAAAAACTTAGAACTAGTTGTCAAGTTGCCCACTTGCCAGGCATGTACACGTTTTTCATACTTCCAAATAAAAGGGCTAGACACAAGCTTGTGTGTTTACAAGTATGCCTTCTCGCATCATCTTGGTATTTTGTGACATGATTAAGCTACTTTTCCAATGTCCTCCTGTGAGCTTTTGTACAACTGTTTACTGGCTGAATGAGACTCAGAACTTTAATGCACGGCCCACTTGATGTACTTGTAGCGATATGAAGGAAGAAAAATCAGGCAACTTGCTGTGTGCAGAAATAGGTTTTACCAGAGTTGCTGCATTCTGAAATAAAGCATTACTGACCTGAATTAGGTTGTGTCATGCCAAGCTGGGCTAACTCAATGTTCTTTAAAGTCTCTTCAAACTCTGACTGCCAGGGCCCCTTTCGTTTCCACCTCAGGATCCAGCCCACAACCAAACTGGTACCAAAGCATTGCCAGACCAACAGATCATCAGCAGTGGTATATCGCCCTCCATCAAGGTTTCCCTTGGTCTCAAGTTCCAGGTCTCAGCACCCACCAGATCTTTCGCAAACTCAACCGTCACAATTCTTTCACTTTGTCATGCACCAAACTGTTTAAGGGTGCCACAGCTTACATTGGGTTCAGACTTCCACTGTTCTCTCTACCCTTCGCCATTACAACCTCATCTTCTTGGGGCCCCTCAATTTTCACATGGTTCCATTGCACCTCAAATTCTCAGGGTCCCATCTTTGAGATAGTAGTCATGTTTCAAAAAAAGATCACTGGCTGTGCTTCTGGTTTCTCTATTTTAAGCATCCAGATAATCCCCTTCATGAAAAAGTCTCAAATGAAGGGTCTGAATTGAAACCCTTGGTGTGACTCGTCCACAGGCAGACACTACTGCTACACTCTCTGGTCATTTTAGACCAGATGCCAGATATTCAATTCAGACAGGCCACCTTAAGCCCAGTCTCTGTCATAATCATACTCTATGATCCATCCCAGTCAGTCCACCAACTGGCCGAAAAGCAAACCAACTCCACTCCTCCATATGAGCTAACATCCTTGCACTCCTTCCACACCTCAGCCAGGACAGCCACTTACAGCACAGTGTGAGTCATTGCACCTGCATTTGGGAACTGTAGCACCTTACTTGCTGATTCAAGGCTCAGCCATGGTCTCTCAGCCTCAGATTCGTCCATACAGCCACACTGCAAATCGGGAATTAGGAGGTGGGGATTATTTTCGGGCTGCAGCTGTTTTCTCTGGAGGCCAGGTCCAATTCTGTGCCATTGTCGGTTTATTGTCACCTTCATCCAGACCATTTCAGACAGAGCACTCGGATAGCCTTCTTCGCGCTAGTGGTGCTATTTCGCCACCAGCCTGGGGGATGATTCCACTCTCTGCTACAGCTGCAGTTCCACCAGAATCATTGGTAAAGCCAATAGGTCTTGCCTGTGCAAGAGCTACTGGCATTTGCCATTTAGTTTTAGCCAGGTTGTACACCAGCGTGGCTGTTGTTCAGTCTGGCTAAAGCTTAGTGGCGTCGAAGGGGTTGTACACCAGCGTGGCTGTTGTTCAGTCTGGCTAGAACTTAGTGGCGTGCTGTAGACCGGCATGCCAGAGTATGGTTGCGTAGCATAGAGTGGAGCAGTTTCAGAGCAGATTGGAGTGGTGGTGTAGAATTGAGTGGCATTAATCTTGTGTAAGGCATGCAGAATATGCAAACAGTAGTCCCTGGCTAGGAAACAAGTTTGATATGCCACAAAGTATGCCTCGCCTCTGATGGAAAACACAACACCCTACTGAAAGACACCCATTTTTCGAAAGAGCATAGTATGTGGGAACCTATTAATACGATTAATGCTGGAGGGGGGCGTGGCCAAGCAGGCTACCATGGCGGTTGCAGCTTGCTAGGGCTCCGCGATCGGGCCAGCAGATCGACCGCTACCAGACGTTGCTCCTGCCCGCAAACACAGCTCCGGACGCCGGAACGGGTCTGGAATTCGCCGATGCGGTGCTCCGGCGCCTAGCAGGGGAGTTGAGCAGCGGCGGCTAAGAAAGTGCCGGGCTGGGGCTCGTAGCCGCAAGATGGCAGCGGGCGGTCTCGGAGATCCGCGCTAGAGTGTGCGGACGAGGACCCTGGTACTGGCTTCGCCAGCGACCTTCCCCACGGAGCACACGTGACGCACCAGCAGCATCCGCACAGACATTTGTGGTGGCAGAGTCTCATATGATCCCTGAGCGCGCGTCCATCGCCGGACTGGGCTCGGCGCGAAGACAGCAGGCAGCCATCTTGGGAGCGGTGCGAACCCTGCGCAGGGACAAGCTCCGGCATTGAAGTGGTGCGGCAGTGCTGGCTGGGGATGACACCTCTCCAGTGTGGTGCCTTACAACCACGGTGGTGGCGGTGAGTGCACGGCTGGCGGTGAGCCCTGGTGTGTCCCGGTGTATGGTCGGGGCGCCTGACTTCAAGATGGCGCCCGACTCGTTACCGAGTTGACGGAACTCAGAGCAAGAGGCTGGGGGAGGATTGTGCTAACAAGTGTGGAATGAGCTGTGCTCCCCTCTCCTCGGACCTGTGAGGTCCCATTCGGCGGAGTGGCACAGGATTGGGCAGCGGTCTGCATCTAGTCTGGTGGTATGACCCCTGCAGCTGTGCGCAGAAACACCTGAAGGGGTGCCGGTCTCTGGTGGTGACAAGACCGTAGACGGAGTGGCCCCCCCCCCATCTCTTGGGGGCGAGTTGTCCCGCGTAAATCGGCGGAAGGGCATGGCTCACTGCATTACCCCAGCTGCAGCAATGGGGAAACCTAGAGGGACCCAACAAACGGCGGTTCCCGAGATGGCTCCGGAGAAGATACCCAAGACCCAAACGTGGGTGAACGCAACAGAATCACAAGCCGAGCCCTCAATCTCCACCAAGCTGGATCAGGTACTCGCCGCTATCGAACTTTCCAGAGTCTCTATGGAGGAGCGGCTCGGGACACTAGCGACAGACATTAGCCTTATCCGCGACGATCACCAGAAACTGGCGGATAGAGTGAAAGACGTAGAGAAGACGATAGCGGACATACAACCAATGGTCGTAACGCACCAGAAGACACTGCAGGAGGTTCTACACCGCCTCACCATCCTGGAGGGGTGTACGGACGACTTAGAAGGACGCTCGAGACGCTGCAACATCCGCGTACTGGGTTTACCCGAAGGAATTGAAGGTGCGAACCCACTGCAATACCTGGAAACGTGGGTGAAATCCTTCACTCCAGAAAAGGACCGCTCAGCATTCTTTTCCATGGAGCGGGCCCACAGGGTCCCGGCCCGCAGACCACCTCTAGGGGCGCCCCCAAGGCCGATGTTGGCAAAGTTCCTGCACTTTCGGGACAGGGACGCGGTGCTGCGCGCGGCACGGGTGGCGGGCACCCTGCAGGTCGACATTCAGCGGATCATGGTGTTCCCGGACTATGCAAGAGCAGTACAACAACAGTCCTCATTCCTGAACGTGAAACGTCGACTCCGTGAGAACACTATCCAATACTCTTTGCTCTTCGCGGCTCGCCTCAGGGTAATCTATGCCGGTTCCACTGTATTTTTCGCCACTGCCACGGAAGCACAGGATTGGGCGGACCGGCACTGCACATGACAGTCCAGGGCAGAAACCGCAAGAGACCCGCACCCTAAGCTGTCACAACCCAGGAGGCGTTCCCAGAGGCGCCCACGTAGTGGTGCGAATGGCGGATCCAGATCACGCACCCAGGACTCTCCTGATTTGGAGCAGATTGTGAAAGAACGGAGGGAGGCCCTGCAAGTAGTGATCGATCTGCGAGAGTCCCCCCCAGACGGACGACATAGACCGACCTCCGCATATCTTTACCTCCGAGGGGGGAGAATGAAAGCGATGGGACGGTGTCAGGGGAAGACTCTGTGATGCCCCCCCTGGTCACTCCTCAGACAGCGGACCTCTTCCTTGATAAACAATCAAGATCTCATGTGAAGTGAGGTGGGACTACCGAGACTGGCATAGAGATAAGTACACCCCAATTCCACACACTGACTATAGTCATTCTTGCCAACATTGGACACAGTACGAGCAACGTCCATTGATCCTACTATTGGCCCGATTCGCATTTGACCCTGCATGCACACACCGCCGCCCCCATCATATATTGTTGCACCCCCCCTTAATAGGGTACGCAGGTTTGGACGCTTCGCTTCTGGCGATGGGTCCTTGGTATTGGGAATGTTTCCCGACCCCAATTGTACAGTTTGTTTCCCCAGTTCAGCAATATCCCTACCCCCCGCTTGGAATGAGACAGATCCGGACGCTCACCACATATGGCCAAACAGCGTTGTGGGGTACAGGCACCCTCATTCAACTAGACCGACCGAGCTTAATGCACCCCAACAGGCACAGTCCCTGCTCATTGCGTGCAGATACTGAGACATGGCACCGAATACATCACGCACTGATGTTACCATCCTCACCCTAAATGTTAGGGGGCTTCACACTCCGCGCAAGCGATATGCTGTATACTCGTATGTGAAACGTCACAATACCCCGATTGCTTTCCTACAGGAGACGCATTTCATTTCAAAGGAGGTGGGGAAGCTACAGTCAAAATGGCGGGTACCATATGCGCCACAGCTTATTCTGCGTATGCACGGGGGGCACGGATCTGGGTACGACCGGGAACCCCTTTCCAGGAACTTCGGAGGGTGGTAGATAAAGAAGGCTGATATGCACTACAGGCAGTACTTCTTGGTAGCATTTACGCCCCCAATGTAGAACAAGACAAATTTTGGGATCTCACCGGGGTCCTCGCCCCATTTGCTTCAATACCCTGGATCTTGGGAGGAGACTATAATTGCACGCTCGACCTAAACCTAGGCCGTTCGCACCCCCCTGCGGCGCACTCACCGGCTCACAGGCAGACAGCTAGATTTCGGGCTTGAGTTACACACTGGTCACTCACCGACGCGTGGCGACTGCGCCACCCCCAGACCAGATTGTACTCCTTCCATTCCATCCCGCATAACTTGCGCGTCCGTCTTGACCGATTCTTATGCTCAGCCGCTATACTGCCCAAACAGACTACATGGGCAGGGTAATTTCTGATCACGATGCCCACGTTCTCCGACTCAACTGGCGGCCCCCGCGCCCCCCAGTCCCTGCTTGGCGCTTGCCACAGGAATGTCTATCAGACCAAGTCTTCAGACACGAGCAGGAACGTAGTATCCAAGACTATTTCACACACAACGCTGGGGCAGCGTCCTCCACTTTAGTAGAATGGGACACATTTAAAGTAGTGGCCTGAGGAGAGTGTATGAAACAAATAGCTGGAGTTAAGCGCTTGCTAGAACAGGCGCTCACCAAGGCGGAGCAGCACCTCGCCGCCCTCACTAAACGGGATACCGCATCCGAGGGAGAGACGCAACGCATAGCCAAAGCAAAAACAGCTCATCAGGCCGCCTCCGCGGATCTCCGTCGGTACAATTTTAGATCGTACGCTACACGGATGCACAAAGAGAGGGACAAAACTGGCACTCTTGGCGTGGCTGGCCAGGCAGGACACGGATGTCAAGCCCATCACCGAGATACTAGACTCCCGGGGGGTATTGGTGCGCTCCCAGGCTGAGATTCTGGAGGCTTTTTACGACTACTATGCGGAGATATATATAATGACCCCGCCTCTACCCCACAAGCCATAGTGGATCAATTCCTCGATCCCCTGACTATATCAAAAATCTCAAGTACAGATAAGGAGGCTCTAGAAATGACGATAACAGCGGCAGATATGACCAGTGCCTTACATGCCCTGGCCCGCAATAAAGCACCGGGATTGGATGGGTTCCCGCTAGAATACTATGCGACATTTTCAGTGCACCTGGTCCTTCGCTTGGTGGTGATGCTTGTGACTGCACTCGAGAAGGGAGAGTTACCGAAATCTATGAGAGAGTCAGTACTCGTGACCTTTTTAAAAACGCATCGGGATCCGCAGCAAATGGCCCTTATCGCCCCATATCGCTGTTATCCGCTGACTGCAAACTCCTCGGGAACATTCTTGCAGATAGATACTTACAAATAATCCGTCCCCTGGTCCACCCGGATCAGTATGGATTTATCCCCGGCAGATGCACATCCCAGAACATACGCCGGGTGTTCCACAACCAAGATCAGGTGAAGGGGATTTACCCCCGGGCAGCCTGTCTCATCCTAGATCTTGAGAAGGCTTTTGATTCCCTCACATGGCAGTATCTGTTTGCGGTCCTGCAGCGTGCGGACATTGGTCCCACCCTGCTCGCATATACGCAACTTCTATACACTAAACTGACATCGCGGGTGCGCCTGGGCTGCTACATCTCGGCGGAGTTTGCGGTCCAGAGGGGCATGAGGCAGGGATGTCCACTGTCTCCCTTACTTTTTGCCCTGGCAGTCGAGCCCCTAGCCATACGACTTCGGCAGGAGGGAGCTCACTGGGGCATCCCTATAGCAGGCACAATGCACAGTGTCTCTCTGTATGCTGACGACCTGTTAATATATATACACGAGACATCACGGATGACTTGACTACCCTTTGGGAGACTTTGATGGAATTCACAGCGGCCTCTGGACTACGGGTGAATTGGGAAAAGTCCACGATATACCCGTTGCACCCGGGCCTACCCCCTCAGGAGGTTAGACTTGGTACTCAACGAGTGCCCTGGAGTGCGGATGCTCCTCGGTACCTTGGGATCCGTCTCTATCATTCCCAAACAGATATTTTCGAGGGTAACCATGGCAGGGCATTGGCGGGCGTTAGAGCTGCAGTCGGTTTTTGGAAGAGCCTTCCGCTGGCCCCAATTGGACGAGTGGCATTAGCCAAAATGATTATGGTCCCGCGTCTGTTATACTTTTTTACCAATCTGCCAGTGATTCCTCCTAGAACCTTTTTTCGGGACTTGGACTCCCTCCTCAGTGCGTTAATTTGGGGGATCCACTAGGCACAGAATAGCACTGAACAAACTGCAGTTGCCCACCACACAGGGCGGCCTGGGCGCTCCCTCATTCCAAGCCTACTTTTTAGCAGCGCAACTACAGTGGCTTTCTCACTGGACAGCGGACAGGTACACTGTGGAAACACATACCATAACGTGGCGGATATCTGTTCCAGAAATCAGTCGCCTGCTGCTCCCCGGCACTAAACCGAAGCGTACGTACCCACTTCAGGTGGCAGTGGCATGGAGGTGCATGCAACAAATTCACTGCATGTCCTCAGGGACACCATTGTATTCCCCTTTGCTCCCCTTGGTGGGATGGCCCAAACGGGAACACTATTACACAAACAGCGTGCTTCTCACGTGGACATCTTGCGGCATCACAGAGATGGAATCCCTTTTTGAGGACGGGCAGCTTATACCATTCCGCAATCTTGTGGATGACTATGACCTCCCCCCGGGGCAGTTCCTGCTCCACCTGCCAACTACTAGATAGTTACCGGCCATACCAAGACCTCGCAAGGGGGGGGAACCGCACACACATCCAGTGCTCCACGCGATTCTACACTTGGGTACGGGTCACCATCTCACTACATGGCTTTATAAGGCCATACGAGAACTGACCAATGAACCACTAGAGACCCTGCGGGCCACATGGGAAGCTGAAATTGGGCGTGTGCTTCACGAGAAGGAGAGGGCCTTGGAATAGCCCAAGAAAGTATCTAGAAACGCACACTTTAAAAACATTCAATATTACATACTTCATAGAGCTTATTTAACACCAGCACGCCTCCAACGATTCTACCCCGACACGCAGTTCCTTTGCCCCAGATGTCATGCGCAGGACGCAGACTTCCAACACATGTTTAGGAGTTGCCCCGTCATCCGAGGTTTTTGGCAGCACATTCACACTGCTCTGGGTGACCTTACAGGGATTACCTGCATGGACACATGGGAAGCCAGCGCCCTGGGGATCTTCCGCAAACGCAAGCAACACAAGGTGCGGACTCGCTTTCTAACCCTCGCGGTGCTATTGGCCAAACGCAGCATCGCCATGCACTGGCGTTCCCCAACCGGCCCCCCACTGGCAGCTTGGGTGGGAGCCACACACAAATGGGCGGCTGCGGCGGAGGAGACCTTGCGGGAGGAGGAGGTGAGAGGGGTCCGCAAGAACCCTATATCCATGGAATGGGCCATGTTATTATATCACTTCAAGCAGCTAGCCCCTGGCGAAGACCCCAAAGACGACACACCCACACTGCCAGCCCTACAAGCGCAGTCTTAAACCCTAACCGTCCAACCCCTTAACATGCTGAGGACATGATCATATACAAAGCAGCAATATAGTGCATACTATCGCAGCTGCCGGTCGAACCTAAGAGAAGGTCCAATCACGATTCACTGAGGCGCCACACTCACACGACAGTTCAAGCACTCGTTTGTGAGGTCCGGATGTGAACTTCCATGCCCCTCCCCTAGTTCATACCTGTGTTACACCCCAGTTCAAATGACATATTTATCGGAGCCTATAGGGTACACACATCGTCTTGTATTTGATCGTTTCTTTTCCTCGCTGCCTATCCATCAGTTTTGCGGATGATGTGTGATATCGCATACTGTACTATATGCCATAACTGCTCGAAAGATCTATATAATGTACAGTATAAAAAAATCTGAAAATGTCAATAAAAATATGTTACAAAAAAAAAATACGATTAATGCTGGAGATGTTTACCAATTTCTATCACGTAGAATACAGATGTGGAAGACAACTAATTTTCTGCCCCCTTAGATGCTTAGACTCATCTGTAATCCAGATCGCATTCGAACCAGAAAGAAACATTGCAAACTACTGGCTTTGCCAATGGTTTTTAGCAATGATGTGCAGCATGACTAAAGAGGAAACAATAACAAGCATTGGCATAGCCAATAGGTTTCACCTTTGGGGCCTTATAAGTGTTTAGCCAGAGCTATTGACTTTGCCAATGTCTTCAAGCTCTGCTGTAGAGAAGTGTGGCTGCTGTGCAGCATGCTGAGAAGTTATAATAAAAAAGTGTGAGAAGCATTTTTGTTACTATATATCTATCCAAGAAGGCATTATGTACAACTGAACGACCATATTAAAAAAAGTATTTACAATAAAAAATTCTCAGTTTTCTTTGTTCTTGCAGTGCTGGCAACTTGTTTCTGTCTATTCCAATGGTTGTTTGTTAAAGCTTTTTTTGAGGGGGCATAAACAATCGGAGGGTGAAGGTTGGGAACTAGTACCTGTATTATAACACTAGCATCGGCCAGACGCTAGGGGAGAATCAACAGATGCCAGATTCTGAGAGCAGGCTGAGGTGGTGCTGAGTTGGTAGTGGTGGTGGTGACTGGTGCGGAGACAATGCTGAGGTGATGCTGAATGATACTCCGGTCTTGCGGAGGGATGATGATGTGGTGGTGTACTAGTGCAAAGGCGACGCCGAGTGATGGTGTGGTGGCGCCGAGTGATGCAGTGGTGCCGCCGGGCGCCGAGTGTTGCCGCCAGGCGCAGAGTGTTGCAGTGGTGCCGCCGAGTGATGCGGAGGTAATGCTGAATGATACTCCGGTCTTGCTGAGTGATGATGTGGATGTGGTGTACTAGTACAAAGGCGATGCTGAGTGATACTGATGTGGTGCCAAGTGATGCTGTGGTGGTGCTGAGTGACATTGTTGTGGCATTGAGTGATGCTGTGGTGGCGCCGAGTGATGCGGTGGTGTCACACAAACTTCCTTCACGCTGACCTTTAGTCCCCATGTAATCATCTTGCAGAAGAGAGGAATGTCAGGAATGTCAGCAGGATGAGCACTTAAGTCACTGAGCCAACTTGCTATTTCTCCACTTCGCCACCATTACTACCTTCAGACAGATTTTATTAACTGCCCCATCATTATTTTAAGAGGTAGAGCAGAAGGGTACATTTACAAAAACAAATGCAGAAGGTTTAGATCTCAGATGACTCAACAAGTTTAAATATTATGCAGATTTGGTTAAACTGGTTTCAAAAGAAACTATAGGAGAACCTTTTAGGTTCAGCCTACTAGATAGTATAGCCACCTTGCTGCAAAAGCCATATTGTGGACTTTAAAATAACAAAAGGGATTGCAGCCCAGGCATTGCTTACCGTTGGTTGGCTTAACAGTCACTAATTTGACAGCTTCTTATTTAATGGCTTGAAATGTCCATCTTGCGTTTGTGTCTGCCGTGGAGCATCATCAATGTACTTGTGTTTTTCCACTGTTGACTTTTAGGGAACTTTTTTTTTGTTAAGCACTCCACGAGACTATGTGTTTTCCAGCTGTATTAGTGTGCTTCTCTTCCCCCTTCTCCATGTTGCTCTCTTGCCTGTGAGCTTCTCCAGTCACCTCTGTGATGCTCCTACCCTCGTATGCTTCTTCACCACCCAAGCTCCAAGTTGCTCTTCCTCTCATGTCAATTTGCTTTTCTCCCCGATCCAGTTGCTCTCTCGCCCGTTTGTTTTTAATGGTTTGACTATTATGGATATGCAATATTTTTATTAAGGGAGTAAACAGTTGTGAAAATTCCGGTTATTGACTAGCAGTTCGGAATTTACAGCTTTCCCTACATTTGTGGAGAAAAATGCACCAGAGCATAAATTTACGAAAAACTGGCAAATCCTGCTTTTCCAATATTTATGCCTCGATGAAGTATTTCACCACAAACTAGCAATATTTCATCATCAGTGCAATTTAGCACTCAGAGTGGATGCCTAGTTTTCTCTGGTTTCCGTGCAGCTGTGAACTGGATGGATGTTAATTTTTTTTGTTCCTTCAAACAACTAAAATGGGATGCAAAAGTCTCAAAAAAAATAGAGAAATTGGGAATTAGTTAGTAATCGTGGTAAATGTATCAATTACGAGGAAAAAAGCGGAGAGAAATGGTGCAAATTCGTTCACCACAGTTAAAAATTATATTTTCAACAATCACCAAACATACAAGGGCAAAATATTTTGTACAGTGACATACAAAACTGAACAGGGGGCACTGCATACCAGCATCCAGGTGCATATACTCTGCTGTAAAGGGATGAACTACTGCAATAGAGTATTAAGGCTTAAAAATAACAGACACGCATTTATAGAGACACTAGGAAAGCGGATGTGCGTGTAGCTATACTACAAAAGAAACAGCATATTAAAACCATGAAAGCAATGCGAGACCTTAGGAAAGGCAAGAAAGAAGCCTATCCCCGGGTTTACATAAGATACAATAATGAAAAACAGCAGACATCATACTGTCACCAGTTATCTTTGAATTTGAATTTAACAAAAGATATGCAAAAGTCGCACATCACATGGCTCAATGTTAAGAACCAAGTCATACCAGAAACATTCGATCTCAAGTCAAATTAAAGCCTGGGAGACAGTACAGCAAATGATTCAGACAGGGTGCCAGTAGTAAATAAGTTGGTTGGGCAGTATTGAATGGATAATATGATTATCCCGTTTCTGGCACAAAACACTCTTACTAACATGCCAGTATGGACTGTAGTCTTTTTCAGAAAATCTAAAAACATCCACAAGAAGTTTCTGGTTAAAGCATTGGCCGCGTGGCCTAGAAAGTGACACGGCCACGAAAGTGATCACGACGAAAGACAGATGGCGGCTGCGCGTGTGCACACTCGAGTGAACGCAAGCGCTAGGCCACCAAAAGCCTGTGGCAGCACTTTGAAAACCCATACACTAAATTTCTCACAGGGCAGAGCATGCGCTGGCTCAGCAAGACCTAAAAATAAAGGGTGCCAAGAAGCAGCCACTGTGGCTGTCAATTTGTAGGCATATGCACCATGCATGCGGAGGCTTTTTTTTTTTTTTTTTAAATGCACTGATCCAAGCTGAATCAAAAAAATGTTTTTCAAAAAAACAAAACGCAGGTGCTGTCAAAGTTTCATATTTGTAAAATGGGTGGGGGAAAGCTACAAGGAGAGCAGGGGTGGAAGCAACACGGGGGGGGATCAAAGGACGAAGTCAGAAGCTACATGGAGTGCGGTGGGAGAAGTACACAACACAAGCATGAGAGCAAGGTGGAGCATGGGGAAAAGAAGAACCCAGGTGAGAGAGAGCACAACGATGAACAGGGAGTAGCGAATGAGCGAGAAAACAATGCAGGGTGGAGTACAGTACACACTCAAGCGCAACATGGAGGGGCGTGTAGGGAGAAGTACAGAGACGAGAGCAACATGGAGGGCAGTGGAGAGCCGAAGAAAATACAAGTGGAAGACAGCTGGAAATCACGTGCAATCTCAAGAAGTGATTAACCAAAAAGAAGCGTCTGAAAAGTAAGCACTGAAAGAACACTAGTAGTGAAGCCAAACTCCAGGGGAAGGATAAACACAAGAAGTGGAAGGGAAGCTTACCCATCCAGTGTTCAAAGCAAATTTGACAGTGTTTGTAGGTTGCTTTATTAAAAGCATGCAAGTAATGTGATGAACACTACATTTTCTTGTTTACACTGTGCAGCAATTAAAATGTACAAGGCAATCAATTAGGACGTTTATGCAAATGTGAATCTGCCCAGCGAACACGCACCCTGGGATTCACAACAACCTACCATAGAGTTCCTCCTCAACATTTACCTATTTCCATAAAGGAGTCAGATAGATAGCTATAGATGAGGTGTAAATATTTCCTAATCTTAGATATGACTTGGCTTTCCTAGATAAAGTTTCAGCCGATAAGTCACTCGACAGCAAACAAATGCAAACGTACGCCCCAACTTACCAGGAGACAACAATCAAGTGATGAGATGAAAATGGTTATTAAGAAATGAAGTTCTTCTACAGAATTTACGAGCCATGCTGGGTGAAAAGACGGTGGTGGTTACAGTAGGGTAGGGAGGTTAGGGTGGTGGTTAGGATGGGGAGGGTGGTGGTAAGGAGGATGTGGGTGGTGGTAGTAGTAGTAAGGAAAATGGAGAAGGTAAGATAATTAGAGTGGTGATTATGGCGAAGGTAGTAGTGGTCAGGGTGGTGGTGGTTAGGGTGTAGTGGTGGAAGATAGTGTGGTGGTGGTTATCGTGGGGTGGTCAGGGTGGTGCGATGGCAGTAGGATGGTGCAACGATGGCAGGTCGGTGGTACACATACCAAGGACGAAAGGGCAAGAACAAAGAAGAAAACAAAAAAGTAACTCAAATCCTAGTGCAAGCAGCGGAACACTACTAATGAAAAAGAAGTAATCAGTATTTGGTCCATGCTCCACAGAAAGGAGAAAAGAACAGAAAGTGAAACTGACACATGATGACTAATCAGAAACCAGGAAATAAGTAGGACAATGAAGCCAACGAATGGTAAGCAACAGACAGGTTTCAAGGCCCTTTCAGTTAAAAACAAAATGTCTCTCAAGCAACATTCACCGTCTCAGGCAAGACCTAAAACGGGCCTCTTTTTGGAACACCTTGGTATAAATTTCAGATACTTTCTTAACAAGCATTGGCATAGCCAATAGGTTTCATTTGGTATTTTGTAGGTGGTTAGTTATCTGGTAGATATTCTTACGTGCAGTAATCAAGTGTAGCATGTCTAAAGATTTATACGATCTTGAAAGTGATATCTATTGCCTTTGGTGGGAGTCCAATTCTATTTTTGTCCTGAGGGGTCGAGTCTCTGACATCTTCTTACAGGAGAAGTGAGTGAAATACTGGCAGAAGAGGTAACTTTGAGCTGGGGTAGATAATCACAAGTGAGAGAACAGAGGAAGAGCTCTGAGGACAGGTGACTGAGAGCTTTTGGAGAGGTCTGAGGGAGAGATACGGGACTGCGAGTGACCGGTGAGGTGCAATGGTGTGGAGGGAGAGCAGCAGGGTGGTTGGTGGGTGCGTGAAATGCTGGAGAGTTGTGGGGGTGCTAGCACGACAATAGGGTTTTGGGGGGTGGGCCACCCGGGATTTACAGGCAGGTGGTAGGGTCCAGGGACGGGAGGGGAGGGGAGGGTATTGGCCAGCAGGGCAGTGGGCGGAGTGAGTTTATATAGTACGGTGACGGATAGTCCTGTCAATCCATGTAGATTACCAGTTATCAAGCACACCGGTTGGCAGGGATAGTGTATTATTTACCCGTCCGACCCTCCCTCAAGTTTTTAAGAGTTAGGTGGCCACCTTGTGTGAAGGGGTATGCGCTGCGAATGTCGATTATTTTACAACCAATTAAAGCTGTTTAAAGTAACCACAAGCATTTCATGCATAGCAAGCTGTATAAATCAGTGCCTATTGAAGCGTGCCACAAATAAAAGCTCCCGAGCTGCGGCGTGTGCCAGATCCTCGCTAATCATTTTCCTAAGTGTATCAAACCATGTCAATTGCATCCCCGTAATCTCGCAGATTTATAGTTACATACCTCAAAACGTTGTTTAAATTGTATCCTAATTACGCCGATCCCTGCAATTTCAGTAACGAGAAAAATGTGTTAATCGAACGTCATTAACATGCCGCGAGGATGATTTGTGCCCGTTACCTCTGCGGCGCGGAGCAGTGCAGGGCCAGCAGGGTTTAATTTCCGGAGTGGAGACTGCTGGTGTGCGCGCGCAGTTGAGAGCAGCATATGTTTCCAATTATCGCACCCGCATCTGGGCACAATAATTGGAAACATATGCGGATGCTGCGCGTAACCGCAAGCATTAGGACGTGGGTGGGAACATGGGGACAAAAAGTGCCTTTGGCCAATTACGTGCTGTCTTTGTTAAAAGATGCACGCAAAGGCCAATAGCACAAAAGAAAAAAGAAGAAAAAAAAAAAAAAAAAAAAAAAGCACACGCACGAGCATGTGCGACCGCGAGGTGAGATTTCTGAAAGCCCTTGCAAAAAGTCGAGCAGCGCATGCGCGCTGCGCTAGGCTCGACCTAAGAATCACTGGTTTCTAGTCTGTCTTTTTAAGAGGAAGTGTCTTTATTTCTAAATCAGTACAGCTTGCAACTGTGGTGTAAAGTACATTCTGATAAGAATTTCAAGTTTAAATCCTCTTCACACTTTCAGTACTGAGCAATAAATTAACTTTTTATTAAATATTAAAACCAGCTAATGAAATGTTTGACTGTGCACTGAAATCTTATTAGCAGAATTCATCAGAAGCCGTTCCAAGTTTACAATTCTGAAGTAAGAGTCACAGGGAAAGGACCAAAATACCAAAGACTGAAGGGGCTATAAAGTGAGAGTGAAGACAGGGTAGTAATTCCTCTGTGGGATAAAAGCAGAGGTAGATACTGGAGTCTGACGTGCGCTATAAATGAACAGCAGTCACCTTAGAAACTGGACATCAGTGAGCAATAGAGGTGCATGGTTAGTGTGCTTTAGCTGCAGGGCAAAGATCTGTAAAATGCTTCTCTTTTTTTCTGCTGATATACTCATGGAAAGAGAATCTGGAAAAAAAAGAAGCTTGAGCATATTTTATGTACCTTACTTTGAATCAATGCACTACATAAAAGACCAGTGTATAATGTCTTTGAGAAGCGTTATGAGAAAGATATTGAACTTCATGTTCCAGATGTTGGTCCCAGTGCTCTGGGACCAACATCCACACACCCAGTGCACTGCAAGGGATAGATACTGTTTTCCTGGATGCAAGCATCCTCGTACGCCTCTCCAGTACTGCTCAAAAGAGGAATCAAATAATAAAAAGTTTTGGCATAGCCAATAGGTCTAGCGTTGTCCGCCAGTCTTCTGAGACCGCCTGCTTTGTCACGTTTTAAAAAAATCTTTGAGAAGCTGCTGGTTGTTGGTCAATCCCACCTCCCAAAAAAATCAATCTACTAAAGGCAAACATGTTTTGGCCTCCAAAAAAACACATTACCATAGTACACCTTGGCACTGAAGGGAACTACTTTGTGGGTGTGTGGGCTCATTGTGAAAGATCAGCATGCTGTAACTCCAGACGTATGAAGTCTCTGGGTGCAAATGTCCAGATGTATCAAGTCTCTGGGTGCACATGTCCAGATGTATCAAGTCTCTGGGTGCAAATGCCCGATGTATCAAGTCTCTGGGTGCAAATGCCCGATGTATCAAGTCTCTGGGTGCAAATGCCCGATGTATCAAGTCTCTGGGTGCAAATGCCCGATGTATCAAGTCTCTGGGTGCAAATGCCAGATGTATCAAGTCTCTGGGTGCAAATGCCAGATGTATCAAGTCCCTGGGTGCAAATGAGTGATTGATTTGTACAAGCTCTAGAGTCATTGTATCTGTTATATTATTCTGGCCATCATTGCCTTTCCTTGCATATACTTCATTTGTATTCACCTTGTACATATTATCAAAAATCCAATTTGCGGTAAACTGGCGTGCTGCCAGAACGCTGATGGTGCTTGAAAAATGGCGCAAGCGCCAGTTATGTACAAAAAGAATTCCCCAACCTCCATGTGATTGAAGATTTAGCACTCGTTTTCATGGGGTTTCTCCTGTTTATTGCCTCGGTTACATCATATACTCGAACATTACAGGGACGTGTTTCAGCAGTCTCTCTGCCTTTCTCAACCTGTTTATGCGCCATTTTGGTGCTTCTTTTAAAGTTCACAAAGTAATAAAAATAGAGGATGCACTTCCTTCCACAGTGATATGGTATGCACTTGTATGCAGGGATATTAGTATATAAATACACAAACTTATCTGCAATTAAATTAAGGAAAATCACAACTGAGTAATGTCCTGCAAGTTCCCTTGCCTCAAGATTATTTACTAGCTGTGTTTAAACAGATATGTCCATCAGTTCGTTTTTTATCTTAAAAAGTCCCATCATGCATTTTCATGTTACCTGCAAAACCTGGACTGGATTTATTAAAGTCCTTGAACTGTGGAACAGCATCACAACAAAGTTTTAATTTAAAACCAAAACCAATAATTGCAAAGTACATGAAAAATTGTTATCAAAGAATAAAATAGTACTATATGAAGCAATGGCGATTGCAAAGAGGATGGGTGGCAACACCAAAATGGGCGAATGAAAAAGAGGAAAATGTGGCAGTGATGAGACTGTTGGGCCAAACGATAAGGGATCAAATCTGGTGGTCGGGTCAACTGGGATCTCTCACTGTTTTAGGTGTGAATTCCGGGGCACGTGACCACAAACAGCAAGTCATCTGTGGATGCATAGGCGTTTTGTAAATGCAATTAAAAAGTGCCAGAGGGAACAAAGGAGAATACACCATAAGAACAGGGAGAAGAAAATTCATGGTGGAAGCATGAACTGAGAGCTAACATGGTAACATGAGAAGTGTACAGCGCGAGGATACCCTTGAGGGTGGTAGTGTGCTTTACAAACACACAAAACATGTTAAAGTACGCAGGAAGATGCACTTAATTCATTGGAACATTCGGGAGAGGAAAGGACAGGATCGTTCAGGTTCATGAGGCAGAGAGGAAAGGACAGGATGGTTCAGGTTCATGAGGCCGATATAGACATTTTATGCCCCATAAGACCATTGGCTTCTAACTTAGTAATATTAAAGAAGAATAGTGTTGATAGAAAGTTACGGTGGCAAGATGGAGATACAGACGTTGGTGTCTTTCTATGTTGAGCACATATACAGACAGGGTTCAGTTTGTGATACTACAGAGAAGAAATGTATGAACTAAATTGACTAGAGGGTGGTGTTGCATGAAGGACAGCATGCAAGTGAGGATGAGGCAATCTGCTGAAGAATAAAATGGAAGTGAAAAGTGAGTGGGGATTTAAAAGAGAGAAGCGAGGCGCGCGAGAGAGAAGAGAGAGAGAAGCGAGGCGCGCGAGAGAGAGAAGCGAGGCGCGCGAGAGAGAGAAGCGAGGCGCGCGAGAGAGAGAAGCGAGGCGCGCGAGAGAGAGAAGCGAGGCGCGCGAGAGAGAGAAGCGAGGCGCGCGAGAGAGAGAAGCGAGGCGCGCGAGAGAGAGAAGCGAGGCGCGCGAGAGAGAGAGAAGCGAGGCGCGCGAGAGAGAGAGAAGCGAGGCGCGCGAGAGAGAGAGAAGCGAGGCGCGCGAGAGAGAGAGAAGCGAGGCGCGCGAGAGAGAGAGAAGCGAGGCACGCGAGAGAGAGAGAGAAGCGAGGCACGCGAGAGAGAGAGAGAAGCGAGGCACGCGAGAGAGAGAGAGAGACGCGAGGCGCGCGAGAGAGAGAGAGAAAGAAGCGAGGCGCGCGAGAGAGAGAGAAGCGAGGCGCGCGAGAGAGAGAGAAGCGAGGCGCGCGAAAGAGAGAGAAGCGAGGCGCGCGAGAGAAGCGAGGCGCGCGAGAGAGAGAGAAGCGAGGCGCGCGAGAGAGAGAGAAGCGAGGCGCGCGAGAGAGAGAGAAGCGAGGCGCGCGAGAGAGAGAAGCGAGGCGCGCGAGAGAGAGAGAAGCGAGGCGCGCGAGAGAGAGAGAAGCGAGGCGCGAGAGAGAGAGAGAAGCGAGGCGCGAGAGAGAGAGAGAGAAGCGAGGCGCGAGAGAGAGAGAGAGAAGCGAGGCGCGAGAGAGAGAGAGAGAAGCGAGGCGCGAGAGAGAGAGAGAAGCGAGGCGCGAGAGAGAGAGAGAAGGGAGGCGCGAGAGAGAGAGAGAAGCGAGGCGCGAGAGAGAGAGAGAGAAGCGAGGCGCGCGAGAGAGAGAGAAGCGAGGCGCGCGAGAGAGAGAGAAGCGAGGCGCGCGCGAGAGAGAGAGAAGCGAGGCGCGCGAGAGAGAGAGAGAAGCGAGGCGCGCGCGAGAGAGAGAGAAGCGAGGCGCGAGAGAGAGAGAGAGAGAAGCGAGGCGCGAGAGAGAGAGAGAAGCAAGGCGCGAGAGAGAGAGAGAGAAGCGAGGCGCGAGAGAGAGAGAAGCGAGGCGCGAGAGAGAGAGAAGCGAGGCGCGAGAGAGAGAGAAGCGAGGCGCGAGAGAGAGAGAAGCGAGGCGCGAGAGAGAGAGAAGCGAGGCGCGAGAGAGAGAGAAGCGAGGCGCGAGAGAGAGAGAAGCGAGGCGCGAGAGAGAGAGAAGCGAGGCGCGAGAGAGAGAGAAGCGAGGCGCGAGAGAGAGAAGAGAAGCGAGGCGCGAGAGAGAGAAGAGAGAGAAGCGAGGCGCGAGAGAGAGAAGAGAGAGAAGCGAGGCGCGAGAGAGAGAAGAGAGAGAGAAGCGAGGCGCGAGAGAGAGAAGAGAGAGAGAAGCGAGGCGCGAGAGAGAGAAGAGAGAGAGAAGCGAGGCGCGAGAGAGAAGCGCGAGGCGAGAGAAGCGAGGCGAGAGAGAAGCGCGAGGCGAGAGAGAAGCGCGGCGAGAGCGAAGCGCGAGGCGAGAGAGAAGCGCGGCGAGAGCGAAGAGAGCGAGAGAGAAGCGCGGCGAGAGCGAAGAGAGCGAGAGAGAAGCGCGGCGAGAGCGAAGAGAGCGAGAGAGAAGAGTGAGAGAGAAGAGCGCGAGAGAGAAGAGCGCGAGAGAGAAGAGCGCGAGAGAGAAGAGAGCGAGAAAGAAGAGAGCGAGAGAGCGAGAGAAAAACAATGAAGATGAGCGACTGTCACTTGAGAAACATGTATGTGTTTAAGCATTATAGGTAAAATGAACGGGTGATTGGCCCAAGTTTGACCAGGATGACAATGAAAGTTGATCTGGACCTGCTATGACAGTCTGTGTGTCCATATATTGGTGGTAGCCTGGGACCATTAAGGGATGTGACAAAATGGACCATCAAGTACATCACATACCTGAAAGCTTCTCCCATACTCACACACATGCATTGCCCCTCTCTATACCACCCTACTGCGCCACACTAACAGATAGCGCATCTACACCATTTTGGTCACATACCATGACAATAGACAGGTACATTTTCCCTATTACACATGGAAATGAGCACTGATACTGGCAACGTGGGCAGCAAGAGAGGTGTATTTATGCACTAGCCACTGTGCAATAATGTGCCTTCAGCCTCATCCTCCAACGCCCCCATGACCTTTTGACCTGGAGGAACAGGTGGAACTCCACAAACTGGCATGAATATTCCTGGGATGCTTTTTCCCTCTGATCTCCTACACTATTTTGGTTACATTTCTGTTACTTCCTTTATCCATAACCAGACTATGCCTCTATGATCTCTAGCACCCTCTATTCAAATTACTTGATCAGCGATACATATCATTTTCAAAAACTGTTGAACTACAGTTTGCCAAAATGCACACTAGTTCACTTGGAGCTCCATCTTACCAGGCAGTTTGTCTGTCAGTCTATAGCGCTAAAATGATTAGTCAATAGTGCTCAAATTTTGCCTTCTGGGAACACAGTTCTTCGATTTATACATAAACAACCCAGAACTAACATTTTCCCTTGAAGTAGCCGTGCATTCATGTAGTTTAAAAACACCAATAGTCACTTTCCTCACTATTATACACAGCACCCAAATTAAGTCTCCAGTCTCATGCAATCTATTCTGAGTTTATTATAGAGAAGTCCAAAAGAGTGGTCATGCAAGCCCTCGTTTACACAGTGTGTTTTTGTACAGTCATATTTATGTATAGCTTCCAAGGTTTGGTGTGAAGAGTCTTTGCATACTATTTTACTAATGCCTGAAGTAGTAAGCAGGTAAACATTTATAATGCAAAAGCAACAATCCACAATCAATTAAAACTAGGCCTAATGGTTTAAGAGTGTTTTATAAACATGTTTATATCTTTAAAAAGCCTTAATAGGACTAAATTGACTGAGTAAAGTAGAGAAAGAGTAGTAAGATGTTTCATCTAAACATAGAAGTCGCCTATTGAAGAGACACTGGTAAAAATGTCACTCATCCCTAGCTAGAATGTATTGTATGTTGCCAGACTTACCACGATACCGGCTAGGAAGCGCATATAGACGGAACATGGCTTCTTATGGAGGACAATGACGTTGGAGGCCTTCTTAATGGATGGAAAAGTGAAAGATGGTCAAATAAACATCAAAGTAAAGTCAGCGAGCTAAAACTATTAATGGGTCCTATAACCTTCATCAAGTATTGAAAAATGGTGCCATCATAAAAATACCAATCATGGCTCGAAAACGAGGAGGCCTTGTCTCACAGATTATGTTAAAATAAAGGGAAATGAACCAAATAAACATACAATGGAAAATGTTTGCAGACAATCGCCATCAACTATGTATTTAGACATTGCAGAAATGACTTGGACAGCTTTTACAATTAAATATTTTGTGGGTTTTGATTTCTCCATGGGTCCAAACAAGAGGACAGAACACACAGGGAAGGTGGCAGTTGGGTTCTTTAAAATGCCAAACAGATATATGGTGATGGTTTCCTTATAAGAACAATGCTTAAGACAACCGCACAAAATATATATTATATATAATCGTAGGTACTTGAAACAGTGAATACGAATGCATCGACCCTGTCTCGAGCACTTAAATATGCTGCAGGAACACTAATAGATTCTTCACCAAGTCAGGGTAATATTAAACTTGCCTACAACACGAGTTCATGGACAACATGAGACTCGCCTGCAACATCATTCACACTACAAAAGTTGTGGAAATGCAGCAATATCAACACAAAAATAATATGCATTAGCCAAGCCCAACTGAGCATTGAGTATCAAACGACAACATACATCACTCCTTGCCAAATCCTAGAACGAATCATCTACAAGGGTTCAGAATGGTACTAAAATGTGTCATCATATGAACTTAAAATTTTCAGTGCAGATGTTTGAATGTAAAAATTAACACTGGGCATAGTACAGCCGATTCCATATGCACCTGAAATTATAATTAACTATACAAACGGCCCAATAAACTGATAGTTGAGGAATTAATATACATCACAACTTGCCATGGGGTAACTATGCTTCCAACCCCTCGCTGTGAGGTATAAAGAACCAAACTGCAGGCACTGTGAAATGCAGTAAGCAATATAGAAAGAAACATGGAAATGGTTCATGTATTGCACAAATCCACATAGGCACCTGAGGTTATGAATACTGTAATGAAGAATATTACTTATAAACAAGAAAAGGGCTAGATATGTTAAACGTAAACAATCTCCAAAGTAAGGTAGACTTCAAGTGTTTAATCAAAGCTTTTAGCTATTGTCAGATTAGGAGACAGAGGCACAGTGGGAGCACGATTCACCCAAGATCACATACTTTGGTAATGTAGGAAACCCGAAATAGCAATGCTGCACTGCATGTTCCAAAGGCTATAGCTTTGCCCTCATAATACATTGCCAGGAATAAGCTGGAAAACTGGGCTCTGCTGAACACCCCCCCCCCCAACGTAATAGACGCTCCTGTTTTTTTTTTAAACTACTACTACTTTTTAGATTTCACAAAACTTTGTATTATTGGTTGTTTCCAAAACATACAATACAAATGAAAGGACGTGAGAATGTAACCAATAAGGACAACAAAAAAAAGACAAATACAGTGATTATTCAGATTGCGGCAGCAATACGACAATCTGGGCAATGCAGACTGGGTATGACAGATACACGTTTAGATTGACTTAGGATTGTTATAGCCATCTAGGTAGCCCCCTCAATCAGAGGTGTACAAAACATAATCAGCGTGCGGGAATACAAAGAATACAATATATCAGAATATGTAGAAATATAAATACCGGTATGCATCCATCGGACTATAATATGTTTGACAGTATTTCTCTATTAATGTAGTACAGCGAACAAGTGTGAGCATCCCATGTAAGGGACTATTTTGTTAAGACTCCATTGTGATTCATGGCGGTTTGTATAAATTAAAGAATAGATCAAGGCTAGCCCACATATGTCTAAGCGGGGGGGAGGTTTCCATGGCGAGTTCTGGAGAGCAATATTGTCAGCTCCCCTTAGGTTAGAGACCCAGTTCAACCAACATTTGAAGGATGCTTTTCGCGTGTCTTTCCAGTTGTTTATTATGATCTTAACTGCTGCTGTTAGGAGTAGGTCAAGCAGCGCCCAATCCTTATCATTCAGTGACTCTACTCTGAGGTAGCCAAATGTCAACGTAGATGGTTCCCTACTGAGGGAGCATGGAAAAAGTTTAGAGATGAAGTCAAAAACCTTGTCCCAAAAGGATGTCACACATTTGCATAGTAGTAGTAGATGGGCGAGGTCTCCTATTTCTTCATTACAATTCCAGCAGTTGGGGTCTTCACGAATCTTATGTGAATGTAATCGGGATGGTGTCCAGTAGGCCTTATGTAGTAGCCAGAACTTTGCCTGGGAAAGGGCTGGTGTAATCTTATTCCTCAAGACAGAGCTCCAGGTTTTGGACCAGTCAACCTCTGATATCGGGGAAGAGGAGTGCGATTCCCTGAAGGATATATAAACTACTACTAATTTTTACTAGAAACGTTTGGACTAAAGAATAAGTTCAAAAGTGCTTTTCAAAGAGCACTCAACTTGGCTAAAGGGAAAGGCTGAAATTACACACTATATGGTAACCAGCACAACAGCAGAATGGATTCAGTACGCTATGGACCTGCACAAATTTGTGTATCAACCATTGGCCCGGTGTGGACTAATGCTCTTTCTCCTTACACGTATGGCAACCAATGATATACAAGGTAGCAAGTTAAAAAACACCATCATGTGAGCGCTGTTTAATCATGAGCAAGCAGGAAGAAGGCAGATTGCCGAAACACGACCTTCCGACTAGATAATAAAGTTACTTTGAACGGACCCCGCGAGTGCAGCGTGTTTCTTCAGACACAAGAGCTTTCTTATTTCCATGGACCCACCTCCATGTTTGTCTCCACCCATTGCTAAGAGTGCAGCTGCGTCTGAAGGTGGACGGGAGCAAGTATTTCAATACAAGGCGCCTTGCACCGCCTACAAGGCATTCCTGGCAGCAGCGTCGACGCAGTCGACAGCCATCCAGTCTGTTGGAGACCGATCATTGGACCGACTCGTTGTATGCCATGGAGCCCTGAGGTTTGACGAGGGGTCCCAACAAGGTAACCAGTACAACAGCGGAATGGATTCAGTACGGAAGGAAAATATATGCAAATGGACCAATCGTGGACTTTGTGAAATGCCCATGTGGAGGCACAATATGAAAAACTGCATGTAGTCATCTAGACTGTGAATTGTACATTTATTTCACGAAGTACGCTATGGACCTGCACTAATTTGTGTATCAACAGAAGGGCTATGCCATTGGCCCGGTGTGGACTAATCCTCTTTCTCCTGTCACGTATGGCAACCAATGATATTCAAGTTAGCAAGATCAAAAACACAATCATGTGAGCGCTGTTTAATCACGAGTAAGGCTCCCTGTTTTCTGTTTTTACTGATTTTCACAGATAAAATACAAACAGAAAACTTTTATTTTCCTGTCTATTTTTAAACGTGGATAAAAACGAAAATTGCTTTTTTTTTAGTGATTCTAAATGCTGTCAATCATGACTGACAGACCAAAAGCTGTGCAGATTGACAGGCAAGAGCCTTAAACAGCAGTAGATTTGCATAACCTTGATTCTAAAAGTTACATATTTTCTTACAAGTGCACATTCTACCATCTGAGTGTGTGTATATATATATATCTATCTCACTGAAACCTGCCAGGCGGTCAGGCATGAGTGCACATTAACTGGTTTAATAAATGCAGAAATACACCCATTTAAGCTTCATTTTTTCACAAAATCTAAAATAGATATGGATAAATACAAGTAAAATTAGCAAAAAATAAATGTGGATAAACACACACAAATGAAAGATATATAAATACCATAAAACCGGGAGCCCTAATCACTAATCATGAGCAAGCAGGAAGAAGGCTGATTGCCGAAACGTGTCCTTGCGACTTGATAATAAAGTTACTTTGAACGGACCCCGCAAGTGCAGCGTGTTTCTTCAGACACAAGAGCATATATATATATATATTCACTGAAAAAACCATAGGTTTCAGGGGTGTTATAGTTAGCTGGACTTTTCACTTGTACAAAACCATTGAAATTCCCCCGTTATAGTTAGTTCAGCTAACTATAACTCGCGCGCCCGCAATGCACTGCTGATGACGTCACATATTACATCACTCATGACATGGTCAGTGACATCACTCATGACATCACTGATGACATCTCAAATGACATCACTGATGACATCACTGATGACATCATCCTTGTGATAGAGTGGCAGACCTCCTCTCACCCTAATATAACCTTTGATACACACATTCAAAAATAGAGACTAAAATTTTCAAAACAATGGACATACCAATACCAGTTACAACAACCTCTTCAGTAATTCTAAGATCCACATACACATCCACTCATTCACCAACAGTCCTATACAGTCACTCATACATGTACTCACTCATCATATGTACTCATACACCTATACATCCTGTTACACAATGCCACTCATCCATAGAGTTACTCACACACATAGTCACTCATGCTAATAAAGAATCAAACATCCATTTACTTGCATATACAGTTATACACACACCACCACACTTACTTCTACAGAAACTTACACATACTTAGTCTTTTAAACAATCACTTATAGAAACACATACTTATTCATACAGGAACTCTTTCAATCTCTCACTCTCACATATACTCACTTATATACAAGAATAGTCACATATACTAGTTTAAAACATATGTAGTTACTCATAAAGACACTATTGAGACAGTCATTCACTCACTAACACACCCATACACACACTCATCCACCCATACAGTCCTGCACACATGCTGTGTTCAACACATACAAACAGTGAGTCACTCATTCATGCACCTATGCACTACGTAATACCCCCCACCGAACCATGCAGACACTCAGACTGATACTCAAAAAACCAACTAATAACCTATATAGACACCCATGTAGCTACTCACCAACCCATGCAGCCACTTATACACAAAGTGAGAGACTGATACAGATATTTACATATTTAAACATTACTCACTAAGCCATGTATTCACTATGATACACTTAATCAGTCAGTTACACAATCAATTTTTCAAAAACAAATCATCCATTTAGACACTTATATACCCATTTATTATTCCATCGACCTTGAGATATACATATATAAAACATATTTAATTTTCAGAAAAACACACATTCACTGGATGATGTCATCAGTGATGTCATCAGTGATGTCATTTGAGATGTCATGAGTGATGTCACTGACCATGTCATGAGTGATGTAATATGTGACATCATCAGCAGTGCATTGCGGGCGCGCGAGTTATAGTTAGCTGAACTAACTATAACGGGGGAATTTCAATGGTTTTGTACAAGTGAAAAGTCCAGCTAACTATAACACCCCTGAAACCTATGGTTTTTTCAGTGAATTTCTGAGGTTTTTTAAATGCTAATTCCTAACTATAACGTGCCTGAAACCTATGGTTTTTTCTGTGAATTTCAAAGGTTTTTTAAATGCTAATTTCTAACTATGCCTACAGAGATAGGACATGTGAAGAAAGAAGAAAAAATGCACAGAAAGAAACAAAAGAAGTGCAGAAAGAAGCAACAGAAGTCCTCAAATACGAAGATAAGTGCAGGAAGAAGGATAACGTGCAGAAAGAACAAAAAGAAGAGCAGAAAGAAGCCTTGTTGCAAAATCATCCTGTACCCTCAACTTTTTCAGACGGATACTGGTGGTAACTGAGTCTGACTAACCAGTCCTAGAGCCAGTGCTATGTTAAAAGACACTTAGAATACAGTGAAAACACCTACATACACTAGGGAACATTATGCGTTGGGGTCCCCCTGTGATTAGCATGACCTCCTCTGTAAGCCCCTAGTATATAATAGGGCATGGGGATTAAAACTACCTCTTAAAACAGGCCACAGGGCGTTTTTGCACACGTTAACTCAGGCCCCGTCCCCTCCATTCACCACTGTGTAAACACGCCCTGTGTCCATTTTTAGTTGGGAGATTAAGTTCATTTGAATCCTGAGGGTCCCTAGGGTCCAACTAGCCCACTAGGTACCTCCAGTAAGTGCCAAAGAGCTGCGTTGCAGAGAGGTGTAAAAAGTGGCACGGCCTGGACCACCTCTCTGCAATGCAGCTCAGTGGCGCTTACTGGAAGCACTTGGTGGGCTAGTTAGCCCCCAGGGGCCCTCAGTATTGAAGGGAAATTATATCCCCAATTTAAAACGTGCCATAGTGCGTGTTTGCACACGTCACCTCAGGCCCCGTCCCCTCCCTTCACCACTGTGTAAACGCGCCCTGTGGCTGTTCTAAGTTGAGAGATTAAGTCCCCTTGAATCCTAAGGGTCCCTAGAGTCAAACTAGACCACTAGGTACCTCCAGTAAGGGCCACAGAGCTGCGTTGCAGAGAGGTGTAAAAAGGGGCTTGGCCTCAGAACACCTGGCTGCAGCGCAGCTCCCTGGCGCATACTGGAGATGCCTGTTGGGGGCGCGTTTGCAGAGTGCTGCACGGAGGGGGCATGGCCTCCGGCACGATGCCAGGCTTTTATTTATTTTAGTTTTTTAAGAAGGGGGGCTGTTTGGTTCCCCTTCTTATTCTAATTTATTGGCCCTGATGACCCCATCCCCCAGGGCCAGTCTCCTAATTATATTTTTTTGACCCCAATCCCCAGGGCCGGCCACTGTTTTTTATTATTTTTAAAAAATATATATTTATAGACACACCTAGGACATGCTGGACAAACCGTACGCACCTATCACCATGGCGATTTGCGTGATATTCATTAAAAGGCGACTATGCATGCAATGAATCCACGTGGAATGTATTTACACCACTAGTGAAGCTCTGACATGTCTGATGCCCTACCGTGCCTAATCCTGGTAGACACCCTTGTCGTTTATTTATACAAACATGGGTAGCTATTGACGGGCACATTTAATACACATGCACACCAAGCCATTCAAAGGGGATTCGACAAAAATTCGACCAAAACTATGCAAGAAACCCCCCTCACGGTTAATAAAACACACATCCACTGCCGGATGTGTAATACTTTTTATTTTACTCTCTGGAAAGGGGACGAACATCACTTGAGATTCACAGCGTGCTCCTGACAGAGCCCAATGCTGTGTTACACCCACCATTGCCTGCCGAGTGCCACACACCTCTGTGTTGTATTCCACTAGCTAGTGCATATGCTATGACACTCTCTAGCCCATGTGCACTGTAACACCACCCCGTGAATATGTCATGCCACACTTGTCTTCGCACGGGTTATATTGCCCCATCTAACGTGCCTTTCTCGATGCCTATGTTATAACGCACAGTGCTATGCCATACATATTACAATCTGGGATCTATATCTTTGTCACAGTGCATATGCAACGTTACACTCCCCAGCACATATTTTATATTACAACTTTAGAGACTAGTTAGGTTACACAACACTGCCCTGTGCATATTACACTCCAAGGCGCATATCGCATAGCACGCGCTAGTGCCTGTGCTATCTCGCGCTCTCCAATGAATCTGTCATTGCGCACAATGTATTGCATATTATATTTCACGCCCGGTTCATCTTATATCACACTTTTTGGTGCATAGTTTATACCATACACTATATCTAGTTTTCATTTTCAATCGTGCTCTCAGGACTATGTTCTATATAACACTGTGTTCACCTACCCTTTTCACGGGCATTACATTTTGCGATAGGGGGTGGAGGGTCAGGGGGTGTTTCTGCCAAGTGAGCCCGGAGCCACAGTCACAAACGTCCTCTTCTTCCTGAATAAAAGTGAGATTATGCTGCATACTTGTTCATATTTTAAGTAGTTCGCACAGACACAATGTTTTAAAAACAATAAAGTTCCTATTACCCGCCTTCTCTGAACAGTTAGCTTGCTGCCCCATCCCCTTCCTCCCTATCCTCTGTTGTGTGAATCCATGGACTAGCCTCCTCCCTCCTGCCATGCATGGTCTGATGTGCTGCCACTGCCCTCAATTTAGTATGATGTACCAGTCCACTCCTCCTGCCCTCCATTGCCCAATTCTATGCCCCATCATTGACCTCCTGCTTAAACTCTGTGCTTAGCTTGCTGCCCCTATTCTCCTTCCCCCTGCCCTCCGATGTCTTTGTGCATGCCCCTGCTCCATCCTTTTTGCCCACCATGTCCCATGGACCTGCCACTCCTATCTACTCTGAGTGTTCTGTTGAGCTGCCACTCCCCTCCCAGCTTCCTAGCATTGTCAGATGACTGTAACCTGTCCCTGCCACCTCCACCCTGCCTGTCCACATGCCATGCCCCTATCCTCTTCCTCCTGTCCTACATGGTCCATTGTACTGCCACACCCTTCTGCCCTCCCTGGTCTGTTGTGCTGCAACTGCTCCTCCTGCCTGCCCCGTGTGGTCTGTTGTGAGGTCCCTTCCCCTGAACTTTCTTGTCTGTGCACAGGTCCTGACCCTCCCTTCTATCCTCCATCGTCCTTTGTGCATGCCCCTCCACCCTCCTTCTTGCCCATCATAGCCATTGTGCTGCCACTAACCCTCCCACTTGCCATGCATGGTCTTCTGTGCTGCCATGGCCCCTCCCACCTTCCCTGTGTGGTCAGTCAGCTGCCCCTGACCCCCTCCCACCTTCCCTCCATGGTCTGTGTGTATGCCATCACAGTCTCACTGTTGCTCTTCATGGTGTGTCTTGCTTCTAGTTCCCATCCTGCCTGACCTCCATGGCTATCTTGCTGCTCCTGCCCTGCCCCCTTGCCCCCAGCCCTACTCCCTCCCTCCTGGCTTGTCTGTTCCATTGTAATGCCCCTGATCCGTCCCTCCTGCCCTTTATGGTCTGTTATGCTGCAGCTTTCTCTCCTGTCTGTCCATTATGGTCAGCTAGCTACCATTGCCTCTTGCCCCTCTGTTCTCTGTTGTCCATGTGCATGGTCCTGTCCCCTCCCTCTTGCTTTCTATGGATTGTTGTGCTGCACTCCCGTCCTGCATGCCCTGTGTGGTGTATTGTGCTGCTGCAAACCCTGATGCCTGCCCTGCAGGGTCAGTTTGGTGCACCTCTCCATGTCCCTCCTGTCCTCTGTTATCCAAGTCCATGTCCCTATCCCATTTCCTTCCATGATCCAATGTACCATACTTGCGAACATTTTGAACTTGGTAAGAGGGAGATTTTGAAAAAAACTGGGGTATTGATTTTCCCCTTTGAGTTGCATTGAAAAAGAGGATATTGTAGACAGGAGACAGATCAAATAAAGCCCATTTGAGCTTAAAAATATTGGACGTTTCCTGGCTGAATCGGGTCTGTTGGCATGTATGGTTGTACTACCATTGCCTCTTCCTTCTGCCCACAATGGTCTATTACATTGCCACAGCCTTGAAGGAGGGTAGATTTTGTATCACAGGGGGCCCCTGGCCCGTTCTGTCCACACCTGAAGTATGAGACCCTTGTCCTTGCCCTGCCAGCTGCATTTGTAGGCCGTATTAAATTGACCAGCGGGTCCTTTGTTGCTATATAATTATCCTGAGACATCCTTACCACTCAGCCAGCATAAAACCCCTGTGTAGGCCCTTCTGTTCAATATGTAGGCCTCTTTGTTAAATTGACCATAGCTCTGCAATTTTAGTGTATAGCAGTCTGAAGGCAGGTCTGCGAGGCCTTCTTATCCAAACTAGTAGCCCCCACCCTACCCGAGTGCTCTGTTCTCGGTATCAAAGTTCAACATCCCCCTGAAGCTGTCGACATACAGTAGGCTGCATCCTGGACTGGTACTTGCTTCCTGGGCAGGTTTCCCGCTTTTAAGGAAGAGGCAACCGCAGAGCGTCAAGTTAGGAGAACTGAGGAGATTTTATACATGAATATATTGAATTCCCGTACAATACCCATTATTTTCTGCTTGCTCTATGGAACTTACGATAAGCGATTGGCCTGAGAGACTGACCTTTTCACCCAGTCCATTGTCAGCATTAAGTGGGTAAATGACGAAATGTCTGGTAAAATCTGCAGACGAAGCTTTTGGGTAGCATACGTAGGTAGATGTAGCGTGCAAAGGAGCCCACAAAATGATATAAAAAGGGAGCACCCACAGATATCGACGGACTACCTCGCCGTCTGTATGTAGGTTAACAGGCAGTGCAGGTTTTCCCCAAGAGCTGGGAGCTCTTGTCTTCCTTTGCTTAAAATGTCTTGCTCTGCTTTGCTTGAAGTATCTTATTCTATTTTACCTATATGAAATGTCATGTTATGTTTAACCATTGTTCTCTTTACTTTTGCATTTAAAAGATTTTGTATTGTAATTGCAGGAATGCTTGCTCTAAGAGTAAACGTGAGTGTTCCTAGGTAACATTTTCCTTGGTGTAACTTGTTTCTCATGATGCATTTATAGATGTGTTTTCTCTCTCTCTCTGTCAGTACATTAATTGAGATACAGAGAATATTATGACAGCTGTATGATTATCTGGATTCTGTATTTTGTACTTTATGTCTCTATTCTGCGGTTTCTTTGAAGTTGCATCTTCTCATTAAACTGCCATTGTATTCTGCCTCCAATTCCATGTCTCATATGTCTGTTTTCTTCATTTTTGGAGCAAGCGTTCCTAGGCACCCCGGCTCAAATTAAGGTGCCCCTTTTGTCCCTGACTCACTCTCCTGCTCAGTTCTGTGGTGGCTCCCGGGGATCTGGGGACCGCCCCTAGCTTCCTTGACCCGTAATAGATCTTCCCTCCAACAGCCTCTCTTGCAAGTCCTGTATTGTTGGTTTGTTGCCCCTGCCCCCCTTTCCACTGCCCTCCATAGTCTGTTGTGCTTCCACGGCCCTTCCTGCCTGCTCAGTGTGGTTAAATTGTTGCCTTTGCACCCTCCTACCTGCCTTCAATTTTCAGAGTCCGTGCCCCTGGCCTCTGCCTCTCAACAGTATCCTAATGAACAACTAGATTGCTAACATTCTATATTTATTACAAAAGTGTGGAACGCCTGACATCATCTTGATGTAAACAAAACTGTAATACCTAGAGCATTTCCTTTAGAAATTACATATATGAGAGGGTCTTATTGGTATCAAAATTATGGTTAGTGCTCTAAAAGACTAAAATAAGGACATATTTTCTGAGTTTTCAAATAGCGACAAAGCACTTTTAAATTATTTGTTATCTTTATGTTTTTTTATCCAGTTGACCACTTGATTAAATGTTGCACTTATGGGAGAGGATGTGGTGTTACTTCCAGAACTGCAGACTTTGCAACTGGGGAACCAGGTTGAAGTTTCTGCTTCAGCTCGACATTCTGTGATTCTGGTCAAATCACTTAGTCTCCCCATGTCTACAACCAAAATGAATTTGTTCTTGTGTGATGTAACCAATGCTCATGTAAAGCACTCCAATACCTGACAAGTCTGCACTATATAACACTGCAAAAACACAAAATAATAAGTGTTTTGCACACTTCTGTCATTGGGCTATATTTGGGCTACATCTGGGTGATTTTGGGCTACATTTGGGCTCTTTTGTTTCCGGTGGCCATCTTGGGAGATTTATTTGTTATGAAGTTTCCTAATTTCCTCATGTACTGCAGTCTCCTCAGTAGGAAATGCTTTCAGTTTTTTACTTTGATTCCATCATGAAGGTATTCAGATATGTCACACATTTGCCATAAATTCTGAATGTTAGCACTCTAGTTGCTCATTAGATCACTGTAGTAAAACTACTGCACCATGGAAGTCTGCTCCTGGTATTAAATGTGCATGTTTCAGTCTGCATGTCAGAATTTTTTAATGAAATAGAAGAGGATTTGAGAAGTCACTCAAAATGTGCCCTCATTTTCTTTCTTCAGCATTAATCATAATTTCTATGGCAAAATGAACCTCCTCATTGTGTTCCTTTTTAAATTAAATGTTTTAAGTGTTACCAGTTTATTCCAATCAAGATGGCTTCAGGTGTGCCATACTTTTGTCATAATGAAGACAGTAAGCGCTCTAGTTGTTTTTAAGAACATTCTGGGACATTCTGTCATTGGGCTATACTTGGGCTACATCTGGGTGATATTTGGGCTACATTTGGGCTCTTTTGTCTCTGGTGGCCATCTTGGGAGACTTATTTGTTATGAAGTTTCCTAATTTCCTCATTTACTGCAGTCTCCTCAGTAGGAAATACTTTCAGTTTTTTACTTTGATTCCATCAAGAAGGCATTCAGATGTGTCACACATTTGCCATAAATTCAGAATGTTAGCACTCTTTTTGCTCATTAGATCACTGTAGTAAAGCTACTGCTCACCAGGGAAAACTGCTGCTGGTATTGAAAGTGCATGTTTCAGTCTGCATGTCAGAATTTTTTAATGAAATAGAAGAGGATTTGAGAAGTCACTCAAAATGTGCCCTAATTTTTCTTTCTGCAGCACTAATCATACTTTTTATGGAAAAATGAACCCCCTCATTTTGTTCCTTTTTAAATTAAATGTTTTAAGAGTTACCACTTTAATCCAAGCAAGATGGCTTCAGGTGTGCCATACGTTTATCATAAGTAGGACTGTTAGCGCTCTAGTAGTTCTTTGGAACACTCTGGGAAGCTGCAGTAGAACACAAAGGAATCAACTGACAGTCTCTGCCCTTGTTGGATGTACATGTTTTACTGAGAATGTCAGACTTCATTCTCACATGACTGAGAAAGATAATGTGAATTTACAGAAAATAAGCTCTCAGTTTAGCCTATAGATCACCTTCCAAACCTCTGTGGTAAAAGCATGAGAAAATATTTTTCTCTCAATCATGATATCCCAGCAGAAGGCTTTTTCACATGGGGAAATCACCTTAGAACATACCACAATTCCTAAAATGAGTATGGTACCATCAACAAATGATTTATAATGTAACTAAAGTCTTAAAACCTTCTATTAACTGCAATGCTTTTTAATGAGGTGCTATCATGTATATTGGTCCCAAGATGGCTGCCAACACTTCTTGGATGAAGTGCTGACAGCCAATCAGATCTCAGGATGAGATGTGTGGTTAGGCTCCGCCCACATATATATATGCTTTTAAATGCTATTTTCTCAGGAAATACTGAACAGATTTACACCAGACCTGCAAAAGGCACTTCCTTGACCTTATGGCTACCTCTCTGCCAAATTTCAAGTAATTCTGTTCAGCCGTTCGGGCTGTAGCTGTGTCTAAAGGTCCTATGGAAAAATGCATGGGGAAAACGCGTTTTGGGACCCCCCTTTTTTCTCGGCCCCTGCTTGACGAATCCCCCCGAGACTTTCAGGGTAGGAGCGGAGCGCCCCACCTATTTTGAAAAGTTCGCGAGGATTCGTCGACCGGCGCCAAAGTTATTCCAAATAGAATGTTGCGGATTTCCTATGGAAACAGGGTCCTAACTATAACTACCTACTGGCGACCGCCAGTAGGTAATATATATATATATATATATATATATATACATACATACATACATGCACACACACAACCAGTAAGTGTGTAGTAAAAAATAAACACCAGGACCGACTATTTGTTTCAGCAGAGCCCAGTCTTCTAGCCTGTTCCTGGCAATGTAGTATGATGGTACAGTTATAGCCTTTGGAAATATTATATCTGATATTTTTCTGTTATTTTCTCGGTATAATTCCAAAAATACATACATTTAAAAATGACGAGAACTAAATTACAAAAACCATGCACGATTTCCTCTTTCTACACTTCAAATAAGTTTAGTTTAGTCAAATACACGAAAACTAGCTATTCGCCTAGCGGCTTCTATGTTCTCCTCCTTTAACTGAACATTAAACTGTACAAAATAACCCTCAATGAAAAATTGATACCACATAAATGTAAACTGTATCAAAGCCAAGAGGCTGATGCTGTTCTGAGAGGCCCACATAGTCTATATGTGGCATATACCAACTCAAAAAGATAAAAGTAAAGAAAAGAGCAATTGTGATTTAATTAAAAAGTGCACTTATTTCAACTGCTATACTCGAGAAACCGATCTGACAGTCGTCTGTCAGTGACACGAAATCCAAAATCAGCCTGAATTAACAAAATATACATTACAGAAAGATTTTCTTTCGTAATGTTAACAGTGAATCATCCCAATCAGATGTGTATCTTATGGCATTCAGTACACAATCGTCACATGCTGTCAAGATACATCAAAATTATTTTAGAGGAAACGTCATCCTGTCATATCAAGATACCTCGAGAAAAAAAAAAGGGGGTGGGAGAGGGTAGGAGTGGAATCATGATACATAACACACAAAAAGAGAACGAAGAGAACAAACAAAATCAGTTGAGAATACCAATATAATAAGGGGGGGGGGGGAGCCTGCAGAAAAAGACTGAATATTAAACTGAAACCAGAAACATCTTCAGCAAATATGTACAAAAAGCTCTTCATCAACATTCAGGCCTTTTGGATGCTTGCTGTTATGATTGATAATGTATTTGCATTCCAGTCTCCGCAGCCTTTCCTATCTATCCCCACCTCCGACGGTCCCAGGGATCCTGTCAATTCCCAGAAAATTAGAGTTTTACTACTCGGACTGTATACCTTCTCCCAATGCCATGCAACAGGGTAGCTGGGATTATGACTATATAGATCATCCTAGTTCCTTGACAAAAACGCACAACTGGGCCACATCTAGTGAATTGTTCATCTTGCTAGGGGTCATGTCAAGATTTATTTATAGCACTTGCTAACTGTATTGAGTCTGTTTTTAAGCTCCCCCCAATATTTTTATGTGATGGGGAAGAAGAAAAAACAAAATTGCAAGACCTTTATTTTGGGTCTTACGGCAGTAGTTTAATACATGGCAGCATTGTTTTAGGCAGCATTGTTTGTAATTGGGGTTTCAAAGCCTTTCTTGCTTCTGCCTATCAATGTATCAGCCACCCAACCTGTGCATGACATTGGTGACCTCTCATCCTCCTGTCTTTTGCTATCCGTGCCTTCTGTCCTTTACAAGCGCGTTTGCAAGTCACTCACCCGCTCCGGCAGTTACCCTTTGTATTGAGACCCTACTCCTGCCGAAAACCAGTTGCCTTATATTTGGATCTCACTGACTTAAATGGAGAGTTAGGCAGTCGTATTAAAAACCTCCGATATAGCTCTGAGAAATTTATATTGTAATTTCAAACATGCACTAGTCTGGAAACAGTTAGTGACCATCACAAAAATGATGTCAGTTTTGTAGAAAGCCAAGCTTTTCCACCCTGTTGCACGAATGTAGTGAAGTTCCTCTTAACAGAGCTTTAATATACTCATACTGGTGTATAGGGCTGGGTGAAATATTCTGATCTGTTGGCGGGATTTTGGCAACTCGTAACGGAAAGTTCTAGCCAAATTCTACCAAAGGCCACGTGGTAGAGTTTTTTTTCTCATGTGCAGCTGGCATACAGTAAATCGGAGAGCGAGGTTTGGCATACCCTAGCACGATTTTTGGTCTCCAGGAGGGCACCCAATGAGATTTCTGCAAGGCGGTTGCGACCGCTCAGTCAGAAAGCTGCTGCTCAAGTAGAAAATCTTCTCGAGCATCAGCAAATTCAACTTGAGGAGCTGTACCCTCTGGCGAACCTTGTTGTGCCGATCACACAAATTTCTCAGCCCAGATTGAGGACCCGGCACAAAATCACAGCGCGACGTTCCAATTTTCGCCCACAGACTCTCACAGATTTCTGTACCTCTGTGGAAATCCGCAGACTGAACCTCAGCAAGTTCTGCCCAGACCTACTTTTTCATTATGGTAATCATTTTAAGCCATGTTAATGATAGCTCCACTTGATACGTAGCCACTTGCAAGGTTGCTTCAATGAGGAATAATGGCCAATCGATGCTGCTTCCTGTTAAATCAAATAATAAGCAAATTAGCAGGGTCTTGCAGCACCTCTCCAGCCATAGGGCCCTGCAAATCCACTAAAAGGTCCTGTCTGGACTGAATAGTTAAATTCTCTGGTGAGTGGAAGGTAACCGCTCACAAAATAAATAACTAGATGGATGGACTACTTTAATCTCAACCACTAGTAACTACTCTGGTTGCATTCCAGTCCATCATTTTTGGCTCAATGCGCGACTACCAACAGCAGCCAACTATATGCAAATCAACCCAAGTCCTCCTCCAACAGAAAGTCTAGTCCGACCGCTAAACATCCTATTCTGGAGATTATGGCTTTACAGGAAACATTCAATTGGTAAACAACCCAAATTAAAGAAAGTAATCCAGGTGAATGGTTTGGGTGCGGGAAGAATTGGTCCCCACAGGTGAGCGACACTTGTCTGGGATATCCAGACTGGAGAGGATACTCAGTAGCCGAGAGGCAGAAGACTCCTCTTGTGAGGGACAGTGAGTAGAAACCGTGGGTAAGTGATGGTACGTAAACAAACCACACGTGATTCGCAAGTGCGGAGGAGCAAGGTGAATGGGAGGATACCCATTGATGCAAAGGTAGGGCACCGTGAACCAGTGACGATACGATAATCTAGGCGAGTGACAAGAGTCCACCACGGGTTAATAGCTGTTGATGTAGAGGACGCCACAAGTAGAGAGGCGGAGACTAACACCAACAAACAGATTGGCAGCTTAAGGCTCTGGGGCCAGTTGCGGAGTGGCTCCCGGGTGCTTGAGTGGCACAACATTGATATGGGCTCAGGGTTAAACAGTAGCTGGGAACAACTGCCCCGTCACTTTTCGTCCTACTATAACAGTTTGTGCTGCCATATGCGTGGAGACGAGTGGCGCATCTCTAAGTACACACCGCAGACTAAGAAGCGACTGCAGAGAGAGATATACAGACTGTACACGCGGTCCAGTTGAATCAGCGTGGGGAGTAGAGGAAGGTTGGTGGGGTGCTGTTTTCCCGCGCAGCCAGGTTAGGTGCTGTCAGATGGCGGGAGCTCTGCAGCGACCTCTTGTTCCACGCCCTCCAAGCCAGCCCTACAGCTGCAAATACCGCTATGCAAAAGTGACCAGTCTCTTAAAGGATCAAGGTTGCCGCGAGAACTGTACCTTCCGTTTCCCACAACAGGAACTTACCCGCCATTTGAGCGCCTTGGTAGCAACTAAACCAGAGCCAGGAAGAGCGAATCAGCCGCGCGCGCTCCGTTTCCGGACGCCACCTGACGTACTTCCGGCGGTGTTGGGAAAAACAAACGCCTTCTAAAGCTCACCACCAGAAAGAATGAGAGTGCACGAAAGAGGAGTGGTAGAGCCGAGCTCTCTAGTCGCGACTGTGTTTTGGAAGGAACATACGGCGTTTGCGGGCTGTGACACAGATAGTTTACAAAGCTTTCGTATATTGTGTTCCTGCCTTTGGTGCTTTACGTTTGCAACTTAGTGAATTTACAAAAGCGCCCACCCCACGCGACGGTGGGAAAACGAAGGTGATAACCCGTCCAAACGCATGTCAACCAAGGAGTTAACTTCCGAATGTCTCCGAGAAGGCTGTGCTGCAAGGTGCGACCTCTGAACCCTATAATATTATTTGGAATGATATTACTGTATCCAGTGGTCGAAGGGGGGAAAAAAAAGTAGGGGAACTGTGGGCGGAGAATCAGAGGGCGGGAATAACCCGAGGATGGGGTCAGTGGGCGGAGTTAGAAGGATTGGCAAAACATCCCAATCTTTAGTATTTGTTTGCCATTTCATTGACCAGTTACAGCTTATTATGTTATGTAATTCAACCAATGGATACACATGATTATTTAACGATTAATATGAGTTATTGAGATTAAAATAAATTCACAAAGAGGGATATGTTTCTGATCACAGAATGTCCCAAATATGCTTAAAAATGGAAGCACAAGCCATTTGTTTCCGAGCCATGGAGTTTCTGTCGTCAGCAATATACACAGAGACAATCAATTTTACGTGTGTAAATCACTGTATAGGAAATGTTACATAAGACAAAGGACTACAAGATGTAGTAGTCACATGACAACCATGTTAGCAGGCAGTATAGTTTAATAGTGATTGACCTGGAGAAACACAAACTCAGAATTTAAAACTTAATACCATGATTGGGGGTTCTCTTAAATAATCATTATTGATTTCTATCCAAATGAAACCTTTTTGCAACATTAGGATAATCAAAGGCTTAGGGAAAAAACCATAAAGCTCTAGTTTATACCTTGCAGTTTGTATGCAGCTCTTAGATGAAAGTTAATAGCTCACTGTTCTATGTTAGGATTTTAACTTATAAACTGCAAGTAACAAAAGGATCTTACTGACAAAAGCAGTAACCCACTGACCTATTTACAATATGTGCACTTTGTGAGGGGCATGGTACATTTTCTTTGCAGCAGGTACATTAACCCTATGCGCTATCTTTCCATGAGTCAAAACTTCCACTAGACAAAACTCCGATCTCTCTCTAGGAAGAAGTTTATTCACTGGAGTTATCATGACATTTTTATTATTGCCGAAAATTGCTGTAGGGCCAGGAAGGAGGCAGCAAGTGCTTTTAAAACCATAATTTACAACACCCCCACTCAAAGTCAGCACCCGTTTCAGTCACACCGATTGCATCACCCTAGAGCCCGCTCTTCTCAGGGGTCCTGTGACCTCAGTGACAGTCACTGTTGCTCTAGGGTCTGCTACTTCGCAGGCCTGCCCACAAGACTGGAGGTGAACTTCAGTATGGATTGTGGTGGGCAAGACTTAAAGGTGAACCCACACTTACCACTGCTAGGGTCCACCTACTGGTGCTAAGACACCAGGGCTTCTCCGGTTTTGCAGGGCCTTCTAAGGTCTAGCATGGCAATGTGCTCCCTCAGGAGAGTGGTCTGGGGGATTGCTCATGAAGGCTGAACCTGGTTCCCTAGTTCTAAATTTGGCAGCTCTGCCCCCAGTGCTACATCCGCTCCCTCACTGAGCACCATACTGCCCCCTGAGAGAAATTCACACTGCCTTCAACTACAATCCAATTTGACCTGCTATAAACAACTGGATGCGTCTCAATTCAAATTACGCACTAGGCAAGAGCAATATGTTGCCTAAATGGAAAAGTAACAACATCCTGGAAAAAGCAAACACTCATAGGGAATGAAAGATTAAATAAAGCATGTGAAATGTAAGCAGGAACAACATGGTGAACTTTTACAGTCATTATGCAGAAATCAAGGAGAATTTTTGCCTGAAAACTACAGGGCCCAGAAAGGACCCATTTCAATATCCACTGCTTATATGCTTACAAAACGTAAGCAGTATGGTTTAAAAAGACCACATTCGTGAAAACAAAGACGCCGCACACATTTTGGTTTCCAATCCACCCATCAACCAGGTATTGCAGTACCTCCAGGTTTGGCGCACTACCCCACGGGGGAAAACAGCGCTTCACTGGCAAACTCGGTAAAGTGACGCTAATGTTTTTGGTGTTTGAATAAAACCAATCTGGCCACTTTAAGAACTCCGTCTTGTTTTTTTAAATTGATATTTCATATTATGAACCTTTTATTTCCGAGGCTGCACTTTCAAATAGAAAAATGTAAAAACGGCATTTCCAGCAAAAGTTTTCTTTTTTGCATTTATTTCACAGGCGAACAAATGAACGACAGGAGGAAAGAGAGGGTGAGAACCATTTCCTGAGTCATGATTTTCGGTAAGTGAGGAGGAGTTAGACAGACAGAGAGGGAATAGGAGTAAGAAAGAAGGTGGGTGGGGGGGCAGCTGCCAGCCGCAGAGCAGAAGCGGACACCTTCCTTGTCTCGTCTGGGCAGGAAGCAAGAGACGGAGACCTTTTCCTTCCCTGCTCCCCGCCGTCACCGAACAGCCACTAATGCCGCGCCTTCTCTGCAGGCTGTGGATATTTCTTACATCCCGGGACGCATGTTCAAAATAAAAAAGTAGGGGAACGGAAGCAATAGAATTAAAGAAGTAGGGGCACGGCGTGCCCTGCCGTTCCCGCCCACTTCGACCACTGACTGTATCAAATAATTAGTCCACCATCTGAGTAGACACACAGACGTAACCGTCCACATACAACAAATCCAGTACACTCCCAACAACATGTCAAAGGGACGGAAAATCTGACTTGTTAGTAAGCTTCTGATCCAGTGTTTCAGGAAACTAATAAATCTAACATCTAGACCCAAATTCAATACCCTACAGTCCCTTTCACGCTGGGTGAGTTTAAACCAACTTACCAATTAGTTCATCACTGATAATACTTTTCTTTGGCGATTACATCTTCATACTTAATCAGGGTTTAGCAAAATAATAATATTAGAATCTCAAAATGTCCCTAAATAATAATCATCTCACAAACTAATAAATGACTAATAAGGAAAAACTCATTTAATGATTAAAATGATATATCTAATAATGTAATTGCTCATCAAGTACAGCACAGCTGGAACCATAAGTCACAATACAACAGAACAAATCATTCAGTTAAATATAATAGCAGTTATAGATCTCATATGTCAGCACAATGAGCGAGTGGATAGGCGCAGAGACAAAAGGATAGAGAAATAAGTAATTTGCAAATCAGTTATGCAAATTCAGAATACCAGACTAACCAAGGTTCAATAAATCTGGAAAGCTACTCTCTGGCCATGAGAGAGTAATCAGGCCCCTCATGAGAGTTAAGGAGCAAAGTTAAAGAGTCAGGTTCAGCAGAATAGCAGCCAGCCCATAGATTTAGGAAAGAGCAACACAGCTCTCTCCTCTCTCAATAAAGAAAAATGTGCCCAAACCCGCCCCCTTTCTACAACTAATTATTCTCGAAACTCACAAAAGTCCAACCCCTACTCTATCCACCCCACATAGAGAAAAACATTTTATTGGCTACAACAAGGGGTGTCTGAATCACCACTTTTGTCATGACTTCAATTTCAACATGTCTTTGCTATGAAAAAGGCTCCTTGTTGTCCATTTTTACTGATTTTTACAGATACAGACAGAAAACAATTTTTTGTACCAATGTACTATTTTTGCTTAATTTGTCTTACAAAACCCGAAATAAAAATGGATAAAAACAGAGAAAGTTTGTACAAAATAAATATGGATAAATACAGACGGAAATGTCAAGAAAATAAATATCATAAAACCGGGAGCCCTAGTTATGAACTACACACGTCATTCAGCCTTCAGTAGTAGAACTTCCATATCTATCTTCCGTGACTTGCACATAATCCTCATTCAGGCAAAAGTATCGAACTGTGGAAGTTAATGTCCTCATGCTCGCTCTTGGAGGAAGTTCTACTTTTGTTGTATTTATTGTTTCCTTCACACAACCTTGACCATCATCAGTGGCACGCAAGGATCAGCATGCAGCATTCCATTTTCCCTTTCTACATTTTTAAAACATCCCATGTTAACTCCAAAATGTCTCGGGCCTTCTCTGCAAAGCTGCTGACTATGCTTCTAGGAAAGGCAAACACGTGCATCAATTTTAACTTTACAAAACTCTATTTTCAAACATACTTTGAACATTTTCATTTATTCTCTCTTTCTCTACGCACTGCACATTTTTCTTATTTATTAGTGAAAAAAATTAACTCTCGACTTTTGTCTTATTTTCTACATTAGTTATGTGCATCTACTCTGCGGCCTACTCTGATATCCCAGCACACACTTGCGCAGTCTTCATTTTTCCCCTTCAACTTTAATTATTGGTTTCACACATTTCTTGATTAGTATTTTAACAAACAGAAGGGTTCAATATGAGCAGGTTTTATTTCGCAAAAAACCCTGCTCCATCACTTCTAACCTTAAAGCAGATGACAGTAATTGAATTAGAGTCCCCCTTTCGTTTATAATTTGAGTGCATTTTGGATTATTTTAATTGATTCAGTGTGACTAAATTGTCAAATCTTTCTAAAAATAAATAAAACTCAAGATTTGGACGTATGGTGAGTGTCCTCTGACATAGAGCCACTTAGAAGTAAATAACTACCCTGCCCCCCAAAAAATATCATCCAAAAATATTCATATTTTAATGTACACAGACAACGTAGTTATTTTCGACCTTACTCCTATTGGTCTTCAGCGTAATATGGATACTCTGTTTAGGTATACAGAAACTAACTCTTTAAAAATAAACATCTCCAAAACAAAAGTGGTCCCAGGGATAGGAGATGTTCCCTTCTTTTTGTCTGGAAGCTTGGAGGGAGACCATAAGAAGTTGGAAAGACGTACACCTATTTAGGTAGAGTCTTTTCTCAGACATTAGAATCCAATCCCCACATTCAGCACGAGGACCTTAAGGCCATAGCCCACCTAAGTGCTATAAAGAGATTTTATTCATCCTCAGGAAATAGACATTTGTATCCCCTCCTTGAAATTGAGCACGTTAAGATTCCCCTGATATCAATCTATGCATTAGTATATATTCCTCTAAAAAAGTGGTATTTTCTAAACCTTAAGGAAGCAAAGTTTTTACATCAGTTTACCACCATGAGCAAAGCCACGCCTGTTCAAATGATACACCTTGAACTGTCAGTAGTTAGTTCATATACTAGAGTTAGCAAATTAAATCAGATGGGCGTACAATTTGCTACATGCTCCTGACGACTCCCTATGAGCTCTTCTATACCAAGAAACCTTTAAGTATAGTATAAGCCAGTTTACTTTTAAAGAAAATCTTGAGATAGCTCTAGGGCACTTTCGATGCTCCATCAATCTTTTGCAGTCTTGGTCACTGGCAGTATTGAAGTTTAAAAAAAAATAACAATCCCAAGATTAAGTTTTGAACTTGATAATGAACACTGTTCTCAGTTATCTCATTACAGGCATTATGCAGCCAAAATAGATTATAAAATCACCCAAAAATATCTCTGATTTTCATTAAACCATAGAGTCAGACGGTGCATAGTCTTGCTTCGATAGGGGAATCTCCTTTGAAATGTTTTTATCAAACAACTGATGAATTAGTTTCCTGTGACCTTTATAATGGAGGTTTCCAAGATTTAGCACATTTTATTTATCTGCCCAAGTATACTTTTGGTTGAGGCTCAACATAGTTTTATAAAATCGTTATGGTTCAGATATCATGTTTTGAGATACAACAATCTGATTGACGTAATAAGAACAGGACATCATAAATGTGGCTCTTGCGTTTGTTGTGAATCTACCCAGGAAGGAGTTATGTTCTCACATAATTCCATCTACTGGAAACATGAATCCTTCACCAATTGTAAATCAAAAAATATGATTTATGGCATAACATGCCCATGTAGGAAACTCTACATTGGGAAAACTACTCAGGAGGTGAGATTTAGAATCTCACAACATAAATCACGTATTCCAAAAAATGTGCCAACAGCACCTTTGGTTAACCATTGGAAGTCAAAAAATCATGTTGGACAGGATTTAAAATGGACCGTGATTTCTAAGGTTGAATTAGACTTAAGAGGTGGCGACTTGGAATCAAAACTGACTGGTATGAAAGGAATGCTGATGGTAAAATTTATCTCAGCTATCAATGGACTAAATGAACTATCTGAAATGTACAAATTGGCATAGAGTTTTGCTATATGCGACTATAGCCATATTTTTAGTTTTTAACGTTGAAGCAGCAACTTTATTGAAAACGAGCTCTTTATAATCATCTGTCTACTTAAGCCATTTTTGTTAGGATCACGTTGTCTAAGCAATTGTTTATACAAAATTAATCCACCACTGTCTTGACAAACATTTACATGCTCATTAAGTACTACGCGGGCGTCTACTCGTAGAACAACAGATGTATCCCATATCTCGGGTAGTCTACAATTACATTTCCCATAAGCCCCTGCGCTGCTACGCGTCTTTAGAATGCAATGGCGGCCTTGTGCTGCCACCCAGAAATCAGTTCCACATCCCGCGTTAGCCGGAAACAGAGGTCCGCTACGTCTGCTACGTTCGTGCCGGGTTCCCGACGCGCAAACCAGCGGGTAACCCTCGCCTTCGAGAAATAAGGTAATCCAAGCAATAATACGTTTTAGACTTGGTCACGATTGAGAAGGAAAGCCGAGTGGCGGCTGACGATCCTCCGTTTGTTTTTCACTACAGAGTAGATTTCATGAAAAGGATTAATCTACCACGAAAGGCGGCATCTTTGATTTGTCGCATTGCAGCTATTTGCCAAGTAAGTGTAAAAGTTGTAAGAAAAAGGTGTTCACAGCTACATAATAGTTTTGGGGTACTAAGTGGCCTTCATTTGTGTCTCAGGTCTACGCCTTCGAAAGTTTTACTTCGGGTGCAGCCACTTGAAATACAATTTCCATCACACTGCGTGTCATTATTAGTAAGTGATGTGAGTGTTGAATATTTTTACATAGTTGATCTCTGCATTAGTTTGTCATAGAGCGGTGTTATAGTAGACGTTGTACATTTTTGTTGTTTCAGATGATACGCTTTACTTCCAGAAGACTAATAGATCGGCTGATCTATTGTTCGTAAAATAAAGGTAAGCTGGAGACCTTTTAGTGACATGAGAGGGGGTGGCAGCCTGTCTCACTTTAGTTTCAGAGAATCAAATTGAATTGTGTTTTGTTTGTTTCGTTGCAGCTTGTTGATTCTGAGGAGAACACCAATGATTGGATTTGGGTGTTCGAAACGCGTCAACCTATTTCTTGTAACCTATAAGAGTGTTTATATATGTTAAAAATTTCCTTGATTTTGTTAGTAATTGTGAAATGTATACACCGTAGGTCTTATTGTAGTTCAAAAAAAATTCCTATGAATTAATCAATTGCAGCTTGTATATAATCTGGGGGTATGAAAGGTTGAATGAATGTGAGACTGCCGGAGCGAAAAAAAAATTTGGAATGTTGCGGGATTTTATAATTTAGAGAATGTCTTTATTGGATGACTGTTGTTTTGAGAAAGGTATGGAAGAGGAACGTGCGGGGTTGAATTGATTTGGTATGTGTAATTCTTGTAATGATTTTTAATAATTGATAACTATTTTTGTATGTAAATTTTTTTGATAAAATCATAAACTGTGAAGAAAAAGGTCTAGTGTTCATTTTGTTTGATTCAAGGTGTCACTTCAAAAATGAAATTGAAATAATTGTCAGTGTTGGGATTTTGTTGTTTTTTAATAAGAACACCAGCAAATACATTTGTCTGCTATCATTTGCTTAAATTTATTAAGACTTTTTTTTTATCACTGTTTTAATGATGTCTTTTAATATTGATATTTACTGTATACACTTGTATTGTTGAGCTCAGAAGAGATCCAAAACAATAAAAAAAAATTGTACTTTGATAACGGAGGATGGAAGAAGTTTCTTTATTTCATGAGAAAGAGGTCCACAGGAATGCCAGGCAAAAGCAGTTCGTCCCCCCACAACAATCTCTCATCTGTCCCCATCCACACACTCCAGAATTAACACTTACCAATTCTATTATGGAACATTATAATGAATCCATTCCATTACAATACATAAATCACTAATACAACATCTCTATCCTTAACACAAAAAAAATATATATATACCTAAGTGAAAACGAAATAACAATTAAAACAGTACATATTCTGTAAACTTCGCTGGTAAAACAATTCTTCTTCCACTATGTTCTGAACAAAGTGTACCTGAATCAGCTCTTACAGACTGTTACTCATTACAACTTTCAGTTTGTTGTTTAATGCTATTACCACTACACCCATCATCAATATTAGAATTGACAGATGTACGTGTAAATTCACCATCCCCTGTAAAGTTATAACCGTCAAAATCATTTTTTCCCATATCAGCATTAATAATTTTTTCTTGTCCTGTTTTGAGTAGAACCACACAACCTTTATTACACCAACCTTTGTTTTCAAGTAAAACTGCACTACTGGAAACCTTCACCACACAAACAGGTTTTGAGTATTTTGTTTCAGCTAGCTGTGTCTTTATAGGTTTTTCAACAATGACCCCATCACCAACTGCCATTTGGTTTGATCTACCTCTGTTGACATGATCATGATACATTTTATCCTTTTTTTATTGTTCCACAATTTTTTCCATGACATGTAAATTCTCATCCTTGATAACATCTGTTATCATATCCTTTTGGCTGTGATACATGGGCGTAAGAGTAGTACAAACTGGTCTACCCCTCAACAAATAAAATGGTGTAAACCCAGTTACAGAATGGGGCGTATTGTTGTAAGTAAAAACCTTGCACCAAATAAATTTCCGCACACATAGATTTGATGCAACTGCCATTTGTATTCCCTCTTTGATAAACCTATTTATCCTCTCCACAAGTCCATTTGAAGATGGACTATATAAAGGTGCCTTCTGTTGTTTAACCCCATGTCTTGCAAAAAACAATAACTTCCTCTGTGAAGGTAACTGTTTCCCATTACCTGAGACCACAAAATCAGGATACCCTATCCTTAGAGAATATTTCCTCCATAAAATCAATTTCTCAATCAGTTGTGATGCTGTCAACAAATTCATAATGTATCCATTTTGTATAATAATACGTCAAAACAATAATGTAACACATTCCTTGCTCCAAACACATGTATGGCCTTGCAAAATCAATGGCCAATTTTAACCAAAGTCTTTTTGGAATTTCCACCAAATGCATCTCCTCTTTCAAATATTTCTAATCATTTTGCATAAGCAAATTCCCCTCAATTATTAATTCATCCCTTACCCGACAAAACTGTTTGATAACTCTGTCAAGGTTTCTAACAGGTGGCCAACCTTTCATCACATGCTCCTTGACTTTCTGCAAAATTATATCTTTTCCCATAGCCTCTAACCATTTCTTCAGTAATTACACTTTCACGCATTTGGATGGCTGCAATCATGGACAAATCACATTCCTTCTCCAAATCCTTGCCATTACGGTCATCCTCTTCAAGAACTGGCAACCTGGAAAACAATCAGCTCTAAAATTTAGGCCCCCTGAAATATGTTTAATTAAAAAATTATATTCTTGCAGTTTGGAAATTAACCTGACTAATCTAGATGAAGCTGTAGAATTTCGCTGTCCAGAACCATCCATCATATAAATCAAGGGTTTATGATCGGTTATTAGTGTGAATGATTTGCCCCCTTAGTACGTTTTCAGTTTTTCCATTGCCCATACACATGCTAATACTTCTCTCTCTATAGTGCCATAGTGTATTTTAGCATTTTTTAAAGAATGTGTTCGAAATGCAACCATTTGTTTCTTCCCTTTTGAAATCTGTGTGAAAACAGCTTGAAGAACTAATGCACTTGCGTCAACAGTCACCATTTTCTCTGCTTCTGAATCATACAGTTTCAATGATGGGGCACTCATTATCATGCTTTTAACTTTAGCAAAAGCTTCCTGTTACTCCTTACCCCAGATAAATGTTACTTTTTTACGCAATGATGACCTAAGTGTCTCAACTAAAAATGCAATCATGTACAAAACGAGAGTTTAATCCTTAATCCTGGAAATGACCTCAAAGCATCCCTGTTATATGGCACCGGTGCTTCACGAATTGCCTTCACAATGTCAATCTTTTGTGAAGCTCCTTCTGAGGATGCTGTATAACCTAAATAGTCAATTTTTGTTTTGAAGAAGTTGGATTTACTTTTGCTGACAGTAACCCCTTTACTTTCCACTATACTTAAAACATGATCTAATATTGTGTTATGTTCTTTAACACTTTTTGCATATATCATAATGTCATCTTGAAACGTTTGTACTCCTCGTACCTGACCAAACAGAATACCCAGAAAGACATTAGCTGCTGGCCCTAGGCCAAGCAGCATGCACAAGAATCTGAAAGCACCAAAGGGTGTCACAAACGTCGTGGGATCCTTTGACTCTTCAGATAATTTGACCTGATAATAAGCTGAGTTAAGATCAATTATGGTGAAATAAGTTGACCTACTAGCGGCTGCCACCATCTAATAAATGTTTTGTAAAGGGTGACAATCTACAACAATATTCTCTGTCTTTTTTTTTTGCGATCACACTAGCAGAAACCCATTCTGATAATACCGCTGGCTCAATTATACCATCCCTACATAAATCATCTAATAGTACCTTAAGCTCATTCTTAACAGACAAGGGTACATGAAGTACTTTGTGACACACTGGCACAGCATTACATTTCAATTTTATCTTATACTCAAAACATTTGATACAGGCTACATTTGGCGAAAATACTTTGACATGCTTCTCTAAAATCTCATCAATGCACCTTTGATCCTGGCTGTCTTCCTCAATATTTAAAATGGGCATATCACCGAATACAATGGGTTTAGGCCATCTTCCTAATCTTCCCAAATCTTACCATCCAACAATGTTCCTTCCATTCTCTGCAACATACATTTTTGTTCTAATAGAACGTCCTCAAAATTCAACTTTGAAATAAACTAACATAATTATTTCATATTCCCCAAAGGCTTTGGGATTAATGTCAGTATTGAGTAAACATACACTTTTCCACATTTCCTTAAACATATCCTCAGCCAATATTGTAACAGGATACCCTGAGTCAGCCATGATATTCAATTCCACTCCACCAATGTGAATTATACCCAAAGGTCCTCTAAATCTTGTAGAACTAGAACCAGCTTAAACTGTGAGCATAATGTTCACACACATCTCCCTATCAAAATGCTCTACAGAATTTACTTTCACACTAGGTTTATCACTCTGAAAACAGCAGAAAAATGACAAAGTTTTAAACATTTAAGGCGCTTTTTCCCAAAAGCAGGACAATTTGGATTATTCCCCAAGTGAGACTTTCCCCCGCATCTATAACACATAATTTGACCTTTTGAAGTTTACTTACCAACCTCTCAATATATCACCACTACTACCACTCTTATTACTCACAGCATTTGTATATGCAGTATTACTTGAATATTGTTTTTTAAACACAGATTGTTTATCATTGACAGCATAATTACTTTCCGATGCCAAAACGTTTGAAGAAATAATACATCTTTCAATCCCTTTTGCAGTATCGGCTACCTCTGATAAACTAAGATTACAACATGCCAATAAACTCTCCTGTTTCGTTTTTAATAACAATGCAAAACAAATTGGTCCCTAATGTAAATGTCACTATGTTCCTCAAATTCACATGTTGAAGCCAATATATGTAATGCTGCTATGTATTCTTCTACACTTTCTTTCCTCAAATAAAATGTGTGCCTCTCAATCATAATGCTAGGTTCAGTTGTATATTGTTTCACCATTCTTCTGACTGCTTCAATATACTCGTCCCACGAAATAAATTGTCCATGGGGTGCATCCTTTTCAGGAAGATTGTTGAACACCTCTTGCCCTGCTGTACAAAGAAGACCATACATCAGTGCCTTCTTCCTCTCTGCATCAAACGTTTTCCTATCTATAGCTAGTAAGTAACTTTCAAAGTTTCTGTGCCAGTTTTTCCATTTTAATGCTGGTTTTCCAGGATTTTGTAAGAATACCCCGGGTGGATTGCCATACTGAGTACATGCCATATTAGGTTGCAGAAGTTAATTTGCTCTTATTACAAAGTTAAATGAACTAGCAAGAAAACTTAGCAATGAATCTTGAAAAGTACAAAAATGCTCCAGTGTGACAATTTTCATATACCAGAACAAATAAAGAACAATTGCAGTATATTTCAGAGAATGTCTTTAAAAGAGATCTGAAAACTGCTTGACTGTTCCCAAACGTGAATTCAAAAAGAACGTCTATTGCCAAAGACAAGCAAAACAATCAAAATGTTTACAAAAACATAGCCGTTTACGTGCTCTCAGTAGGAAATAGAGTTTGAAGCCTTCATTCACAAGGCGTGCCTATCGCCGAAAATCAGAACATTTTTGTAGACTTTTCCCAAAAATATGGCAGCCCCAAAACAACGTGCATGCTCTTGGAAAGTAAAACTTGGATATTTCTCTCTCTCTCACCCTCCTGACTCTCTTTTTGGTCTCTTGTGCAGCTTTGTTTTTCAGTTCAAGCTCATATTTTTCCCAGAAGGCACGCAAACCATCCATTTTGTTTCTCTTCCCATCTCCCTACCTTCCTCACAGCTCAATTACTTCAACTAGTATCCCCCAAATGTTGGTTGGCAAGGGATGGGGGAGAAGAAGGTGAAGCAGATTGAATCAGAAAGGGGGTTATTGAGACTAATGCAGCTCAATAGTGTAGGCCCATGCAAGAACTGAGCCACATTACACTAGTAAGACCAGATTTTGAGAAGCAAAACCCGGGCAGGCCAGACATAAAGGCAGGACTAAACCCTATAGTCTTGGTTCTATATCTTACCTGTCGTGTTTTTTGCATGGCTGTGTAAATGCACACCCATCTTGTAAATGTATATACACACACTGTGTAAATGTATACACACACACACAGTGGCTTTGTAAATCTATACACACATACATGTATTTTACATAACATTAGCTAAGGCAGCACCCCCCCGCTCTCCTCTTCACTCTCCTGATGAGAGCATGCAGCTGTCCTGCAGCCCAATAGAAACAGATAAATTACTTTAATTATTTCAGATTTCAGAGGCTCCTGTGAAAGGAGAGCATACCTTTCAAGTCTGCTTTGCAGAATGACCTGACCTTTGTCTCAAAAAACGGGACGTGCAAAACTAAGAAAAGTGTCGGAACACTAGGACAGTCCTGTGAAATCCATGACATCTAGTCACCCTACATTGCACACTTCTGGGAGAAAAGCAATAAGGACACAGACATGGAGGTCAGTAAGACCCCCGCCCACTCATGCGCTGCCTCCTTGTTACCTGCAACCTCCTCATCACCTGCCTCCCTGTCTCTGCAATTTTTTTCTATTAACATATCCTGCTAATTTGAGTTGAACATCATCATACCGATGTAGGGGAGCCTGGTTTGCCTGCAGTGGCTATTTGATTTCTGTGCCAATTAACCTATTTCATCGCAGTGATTTCTGGTCAGCACAGATGCAGACCATGCAAGATATACGCACAAAATTGACAGCGTGAACACTATCATGCAGTATTGCAATAAAGTCTAAAGTTCAGCAGTTCCTTAGTTTAAGACATGCATATATTTAGTACTAAAAGCCACACAAAATAGAATTGTCCATACAGCCAACACATGTTTCGTCCTACCGGACTGTTTCAAGACCTACATAGAAGTTGTTCCAGCAGACTGACAGGTGTGTGATATAAAAATCGATTTTCTAAAAAAGCATTAAAAAGTGCTTTTTTAGCAAATCTGTAAGGAAAATAGACATTATGATGTTGGGTATAGTAGCCCATATTGTAGAAAAATGTCCTTTAGTGTGCAGGTCTGAAAGGGTATCCCGTATATGAGGAAATGAGTAAGTCAATTCATCAAACTTATGATAGTAAATATGATGATATATTTGTACCTAATGTATACACGTCTTAAACTAAGAAACCATTGAGCTATAGCCCCTGATTACAAGTTGGGTGGTTAATTACGTCTCATGCGTAAACCAGTGTTTAGGCACGGGACAAAATTACAAGTTTGGTTTTATTTAACGCATTCGATAATTAACACAACATTCATTAATTTTCGGCATGTCAAACCTGCCGAAATGTAACAGGGAAAATGTATACAGTATTTACCGTACCATGCAGATTTTTGTGTGTTAAACACCAAGATCCACGTTATTCCCCAGTAGCCCATAGCTAAGCCATTGCTTGTAGCACTTTCAGCCTTACCTTTTTTGTAAAATCCTTCAACATAACTTTGAACGGACTCCCCCTTGCCACAGTTTCCTTGAGTAGACACTTACATTTCTTTAACTGAAAAGCCCAAGACTACACCTGAAAGTCCAGCAAAGCGATCCCTGTCTTTGGTGCTTCTTCCAGGAAATACGTTGTACACTTCGATGTCCAGTTGAATTAACTAATAGTGCATTGGAGCCCCCTAGCCATTCTTTTTTGAAACACAAGGGGACTGAGTTAAAGAGGAAAGTGAATTTTGGTAAGATGGTCCTTTTTCAGACCGCCCAGGATATAGCGGCATGGATTCGCAAATTGGCGGCACAAATATGGAAATTTAGCGGCATTTTGAACTGACTTTATTAGTATGCAAACCTTTTGAAATCCACTGCCCATTTATTTTAAAGCTCAAAATGATTCTGGTTTCTTCTTCCCACATCCTAAAGCTAACTTCCTGATTTGCAGAAGGGAAGAATATTTGTAAAAAATCCTCTCACGTTTGCCTCAATTTGTGAAAAGCTAATATACAGAATTCAACACACAATCCCTGGTAACCCCTAGTTTTACTGCAGAATAATAAAAGACACGTTCTCTCTGCCCAGGAACGATATTTCTTTAAGCAGAGGTGAGTGAGACAATAAATTAACCACAAGCCGAGCTAAGGGTCAGTCTTGGCTCGAAGAGTCTATGCACGAGCCAAGCCTTGAAAATGTTTGGCATGTAAAAATATATTCCCAATCAATCAAATATAGTTCGTTTTGGGACAAAACCTATAAAACCATATCCGTAAAATAAAAAATAAAAAAACACACACATGCTAGCCCTAAATAAATATGGCACTTAAAAGTCAACCTCTAAATTAATGTTATATAAATAAATCAAGATTATAATTTTAACATCATGTCAAGGAAACGGGAAATGAGTAGGTACGGGGGCACTCCTAATATTTTAAATGGGATTAATCAGGGTCTCCGCGATAGGTCAGAGGCGCTGGCGATAGCCCACAGGTCTGCACCACACAGAGTTGCTCTTTACCCTTGTGCTTTATATGCCTTCAAGGCCGCTTGGATCAGGTCCTTTATTTATATTGGATCAGGATCCTGCAGAGTAGAAAGCGCTCCCGGTTTGTTGGGCCATCAGATTTCTTGAGTAGATCAGATGCTACCTCCACCTCACAGAAGTGTATGGACAGCAGGTGACCTGATTGAGGGGATAAGAGTTTAATGGGGAGTTGTTTTCGATGCCCCTGTGGAGGCGGAACATTATCAACTACGGGATTAGGTCCATGGGTTGTACATTGCCAATTTTGCAGGCACTTTAGTAAAAATTGCGGCATTTTTACAAAAGTGCCGATTTCGCGGGAAATCGCGAAATCCTGGAGGGTCTGATTTTTATCAAATTGGCCCTGCCGAAATTCAATAATGGTAGATGAGACCAGCTGGACAAGAGAACATGTACCTCCTTCAATCTTATTTTTGGAAATTAGATTTAGTAATCTTATCCATATCCTGAGTTATACTAATATCAAGATATTTCTTCTCTTTCATGACTCCCAGGTAGGTCCCACCCATGTTCCAGCCCAATTATCTCTGTCTTGGAAGAGTTTGCTTGATATCCAAACACCTTCTTAAAGTCCAAAACCAATTGCTCCACTAATGATAATGATGCTTGTACATCTATTGTGCATTTCATCTGATTGTCCACATACAAGATCTTTTTCTCCCATCGTCTTGCTTAAGTGGGACTATCTCCGTTTCTTCTCTAAGTTTCTTTCTAAGTGGTTGAATCTACAGATTGAAAAGTGGTGGGGAGTTCAATATACAGATTGAAAGCAGGAGGGAAAGAGGGCAAACCTGCCTTGTCCCTTTCAAAATTTTAAACTCTGTTGTTCCCCCGTTTATAATGATTTTTGACACAGGGGTAGAATATATTCTTTGGATCACATTCCGAAAATCTTCTTCTAAGTTGTTGAGTTTCAGGACTGCATTCAGATAGGGCCAGTTTACCCTGTCATATGCCTTTGTGGCATCTGGCGTGAAAACTGCTAAAGGGGTCCCAAAGGTAGATGCTAGATCAATTGCACATATTAACTTGTGCATCAGTTCATGGAGGAATCCACCCTCCATGAAGCCCTTCAGATCCCTGTGCATCAAGGCCCCCACTGCCAGACTCAGGCTCTTGGCCAGAATTTTGCTAATTAGTTTATAATCGCTATTTAAAAGCGGTTTGGGGAATTTCCTTGGTTTCTGGATTAAGGAAACTAGAGTCTCTCCCCACAATTGTGGAAATGGCACACGTTTCCCAAAATGTCACCAAACAATCTTATCAGGAAGGGTGTTATTGTTTCTCCTAGAGCCCTATAAAACTTGTTTGGGAACGGTCTGGGCCGGCTGCTTTCCGTCTCTAACTCAGGTTGATTGCTTGCTTGCTTAACCTCTTGTAGCCCTATCGCTTGATCTAGCCGTGCTCTCTGGTCTTCCGTCAGTTTATTAAATGTATCACCCGCCAGCCACTCCCCCCACCATTTCTTCTGTCAAGTTTTCTGAGTATAAGTCTGTAAAAAAGTTAAGGAAAGCCTTTTCAATATCATGAGGGCTCGAGAAAGTTAAACCCGTCACTTCATCTTTTATTTCATGCCCTGCATTCCTGGCCTTATCTGTTCTGATTTTCCAAGCTAGCAGTTTCCCTGCGCTCTCCCCATGCTCAAAATGTGCCAGATTGCTTGCCTCTTATTTTGCCTTAACTCATGCCTCCAATATTATCGCCAGATGTTCTCTCTTTACCAACATTTCTTTTTACAATGCCCTTGTGTCTTCAGATGTCATCTGCTGGGCTTGGTGTTGGCTCTCCAACTGACACAGTTCTTCCTCTAATGCGTCAACCACTCTTCTATATTCCGTATTCTTCAGAGCTGAGATGCTAATTAGCCCCTTCCCACATAAATGCCTTATTGGAATCCCAAACTACAAGCAGAGGTTTTAAATGAAATTTAAGTTCAAGAATTCGTCAGTCTCCATTTTTAATGGCTCTACGACCTCTGGGTCTAATAACAGTGACCTGTCAAATGTCCACCTCTTAAGTTTTTTCCTCAATGGTAAATTCCATTTCTAAGAGAGCCATAGCATGGTCAGATAGGTGAGCTGTTACGTGTTTAACCTACTTGACATCTTCACGTATGGCCTGATCTAGTAGCATGAAATCTATCCTAGAGGAGTGGCCCTATTTTTAATTGTATAAGGTGGATCCTCGTCTTCTTGCTGATCTCAATCTCCATATGTCGCACAATCCTAGGTGTCTCGTGAAAGGTTTTAAATATACCTGCATTTTAGGCTTCTCTAAGTTTCTTTCTAAGTGGTTGAATCTACAGATTGAAAAGTGGTGGGAAGTTCAATATACAGATTGAAAGCAGGAGGGAAAGAGGGCAAACCTGCCTTGTCCCTTTCAAAATTTTAAACTCTGTTGTTCCCCCGTTTATAATGATTTTTGACACAGGGGTAGAATATATTCTTTGGATCACATTCCGAAAATCTTCTTCTAAGTTGTTGAGTTTCAGGACTGCATTCAGATAGGTCCAGTTTACCCTGTCATATGCCTTTGTGGCATCTGGCGTGAAAACTGCTAAAGGGGTCCCAAAGGTAGATGCTAGATCAATTGCACATATTAACTTGTGCATCAGTTCATGGAGGAATCCACCCTCCATGAAGCCCTTCAGATCCCTGTGCATCAAGGCCCCCACTGCCAGACTCAGGCTCTTGGCCAGAATTTTGCTAATTAGTTTATAATCGCTATTTAAAAGCGGTTTGGGGAATTTCCTTGGTTTCTGGATTAAGGAAACTAGAGCCTATCCCCACAATTGTGGAAATGGCACACGTTTCCCAAAATGTCACCAAACAATCTTATCAGGAAGGGTGTTATTGTTTCTCCTAGAGCCCTATAAAACTTGTTTGGGAACGGTCTGGGCCGGCTGCTTTCCGTCTCTAACTCAGGTTGATTGCTTGCTTGCTTAACCTCTTGTAGCCCTATCTCTTGATCTAGCCGTGCTCTCTGGTCTTCCGTCAGTTTATTAAATGTATCACCCGCCAGCCACTCCCCCCACCATTTCTTCTGTCAAGTTTTCTGAGTATAAGTCTGTAAAAAAGTTAAGGAAAGCCTTTTCAATATCATGAGTGCTCGAGAAAGTTAAACCCGTCACTTCATCTTTTATTTCATGCCCTGCATTCCTGGCCTTATCTGTTCTGATTTTCCAAGCTAGCAGTTTCCCTGCGCTCTCCCCATGCTCAAAACGTGCCAGATTGCTTGCCTCTTATTTTGCCTTAACTCATGCCTCCAATATTATCGCCAGATGTTCTCTTTTTACCAACATTTCTTTTTACAATGCCCTTGTGTCTTCAGATGTCATCTGCTGGGCTTGGTGTTGGCTCTCCAACTGACACAGTTCTTCCTCTAATGCGTCAACCACTCTTCTATATTCCGTATTCTTCAGAGCTGAGATGCTAATTAGCCCCTTCCCACATAAATGCCTTATTGGAATCCCAAACTACAAGCAGAGGTTTTAAATGAAATTTAAGTTCAAGAATTCGTCAGTCTCCATTTTTAATGGCTCTACGACCTCTGGGTCCAATAACAGTGACCTGTCAAATGTCCACCTCTTAAGTTTTTTTCTCAATGGTAAATTCCATTTCTAAGAGAGCCATAGCATGGTCAGATAGGTGAGCTGTTACGTGTTTAACCTACTTGACATCTTCACGTATGGCCTGATCTAGTAGCATGAAATCTATCCTAGAGGAGTGGCCCTATTTTTAATTGTATAAGGTGGATCCTCGTCTTCTTGCTGATCTCAATCTCCATATGTCGCACAATCCTAGGTGTCTCATGAAAGGTTTTAAATATACCTGCATTTTAGGCTATATTCTAGCCCTACAATATTCTGGCCTATCTAAATTATTGTCCAAAAAGGTTTTAAAATCTCTGGCAATGATGATTGGGTCAGAGAAGGACAATTTCTGGAAGACTACTTATAAAAGGTCGATGTCCTCCACATTAGGCCCATTGTATCCCACCAATGTGTATCTTTCGCCATGTAATTGTAAGATGGCAGCCAGCTAGGGAGCTCGCCACAGATGCGCTTGTGATGGGGAGTTAAGGGAGGGTTTGGCAGGCAAGCTAGGAGAGGCCAACGTGGAACATTGGCTGCGACCTGCACATGAAATCTGGAAGGGCTGCAGCACGGATTCACCTCTGGGGTAAAGGAGGCAGAGGCAGCACAGAAGGGTCACCTGCTTGTTGGGCTGAAGCGTGGGAACATGACGCCAGTACAGGGAGCATTGCACTACCGCCAAAGCCTGCCAGAACAAGCAAAGCTAGACCTCCCAGAGAAGAGGATAGCCGTAGAGACGGTAGGTGGGCATCAAATTACTTGGGGGAGTGGGGCAGGCAAAAGAATAGATACACATTGAGGAGTGTTACCAAACTCCAAAATATGGTCTCATAGTGCCCTGTTAAATAGGTTGGTGAACCTGTTAAAATTATTAAGGTAAAGGCTGGCAGAGGTAGGGCTAAAGAAGTGAGTCAGATGAGCCACGGTGATATCACCCCCTCTGTATTAGGTACAGGAGTGAGCATACCAGGAGTCCTACGCAGGTGGACCCCAGAAAAAACTAGAGGTGAAAATGCCCCTTCTTTAAGGACATTCCTTAAAGTCCTGCCCAGACTTAATATTGGGGTCGTCCTAGTGAGATAGAAGGGTGCCCACAAGGCTGGGGGAGGTGAGTTGGGGAATACAGAAAGCATTACATCTACCATGCCTAGTAAATTTAGTAGCCCCCTTAGGGTGTAACAAACAGAACACTGTACTTAAGGATCCGAGGATGGACAAGTTAGTACACAAAAATAGATTCCAAGTATTGGCCCAAGAAGGGGGAACCCTCACAGACCCTAAAGGAGAGGCAGGGAGCGAAATGGGGATTCAGGTTCTGAAAATGGAGGGGCCGGTGCAAGTTGCCCCGTGAGAGACCGTAAGTGAAGGCCACCAGCCTGCAGAAGTGGGCCCAGTTGAAAGAATGCTACAAGCTTTAACTGTAGAGGTGAGAAACAGATTCACCACTTCCACCACCAATGACAGATCCGGGGGATGTGCGAAACTCTGGCAGAAAAACTTGACTTGTTGGCTTTGAGAACAAAGGCTTTTGAAAATGCAGTGGCAGAACTGAAAGCTGCCATCACTATCGATAGGAGATCGATAGTGATGCAGTAAAATTCAGGGAGAGAGAGCTCCAAGACAAACTTGAGTCCCTAGAAAATAGCGTGAGAAGAAACAGCATAAGAGTCCTTAATGTACCAGAAGGGGCAGAAGTTGAGGATACAAGGGGGTTCATTGTAGTCTTATTTAAAGCAGCAGGAGTGTCTGAGTTCCCAGAAGGTGCCCTGGCAAGTGATATTCAATGAGTGCATAGTGACCCATTCAGGAGACACCCCGGTAGAAGTAAACCAAGGAAGATCTTGGAAAATCTTCTACCATACTTCATAAAACAACAGATCCTGGCCAATACACTGAAACAGAAATCCTTAAAAGTTAGTGGGTTCACATTTGGGCTCAGGTTGGACATCTCACACACCACCCTGAATAAACAATGGGAGCTAGGGAAACTAATAAAAGAGTTTAAGAGGTTAGATACTACAACCCAATTCATATTCCCTGTTACACTGAAAGTAATGCACACAAATAAAATGCACAACTTGAGGGACTACAAGGAAGCAGACAGGCTGATTGAGGCGATAAAGGGGGGGGAAGCACCTCACATTGCATTTCTGACCTGTGCAAATCTGATAAAATAGAAACTTGAGGGAACCATAATAGGGAGCCTCTGGTTTTTGGAAGCATGAGGCTGGTGTTTATTCATTTTAGTAATGATGTTTCGTTTGGTGTTAACATGATTAATTTTCTTTTATTTAATATGAAAAATGTCAAACCTGCATGGCTGTACAAGCACAAGTAAGGAGGATTGGTTAATTTTTATGAAGGGCAAATGAAGCCAAGTATGTAGGCAGTGCCAGAGGGCAAATAATTATTTACATTTGAAAATAGTCAGCTGTTTAGGAGAGAGATAATTGCAAGCTTTCTGTGGTGCATGTGACTAAGCTTGAGAATTTCACTAGTTAGGCTGGTTGGGTGAGGTGAACAAATCATGACGTTTTACAGACTCTCAAAGGGATTATCAAATAAAGCTGAAATTTTAGATGGGGAAGACTACACATCGGCGGAAAGAAGTAGGTGCCAGTGAGGTGATGAGTTGAAGTAGCTGTCAAAAACTATGAGCAAGAAGTGATCTCAGAAATATTAGACAAGGAAGGAGGGAAGGCCCTGAGAGAGAAAACCTATTTGAAGTTGTGAGAAATTACTATCTTTTGCATGATTTAACTTGTAATTTAAACCTATTTATTGTTACTGGCTTTAGAACTCTGCGCATTTTAACCAGTAGTACAATGTTGGTGCTCCCCTTTAAATATGGTTGACTTGGCATAACTCTAATTGATTTATTTAACTTATCTGTACGTCCCTAGTATATGGTGCAAGGTGTACCCTGGGCCTTTAAGTTAAATGTCACTAGTGGGCAACAGCAAATATTGTGGTATCCACTACAGGGGCAAGACAAACATGGATTCAGGCCTAACATTGTAACCGGACTGGAGCAGTGTAAAAACTGTAATTCGACCATTCAAACCCCTTTGACAGTTAAAAACTTCATTTTTAAATATTAATAGGTCACCCCTATCTAGGCCTTGTCCATAAGGCACGGTGCATGGTATTTAAATGTAGAAATGTGATGTTAACGTACTTACAGTGACAAGCACCCAAAAGTTAGTAAGTAAGTACATTTCTTTATTTGGTTAAAACATGTATAACCATAAAAGATACATAAGATCAAATAAAAAATAATTGTAACATCTCATCAAAGTTAAAATAGTACACAATATCTTATTTTAAAGGGAATTACAGCCTCATGGAGTTAGAGATGACTAAAGCGTCCATTCACATCTACATCACAAAGAGGAAACAGGTAAGATATAGAGATCACTTGCTTGTGTAACAGCCGTTCTAGATAATTATCCTGGTCTCTCCCGTCCCAAATGGGCAATGGTTATGGGAGAGCTGGAGTATATGTAGTGTTGGACCCGGCCTCGTAGAATGGCCCTCCGTGCCCCCGCACCACCGAAACCTGGTACCTACAGCCCGAGCACCCGGCCCAGCCGAACCTCCCCACCAGGACACACGCACCGACCCGGACATCCCCGTCCCTGGCCTCTCTCCTTTCGGCCACCCCGGGCCCGCGTGCCCACTTCATGCACCAAGATGGCCGCCCGGCCCCAGCGCGACCCGGGCCTAGAGGCGCCACTCCGGCTGGAGGACATCACGCTTCCAGGGGATGAGAGAGGGAGGAGCAGTTTCTATCGCACCTCTGAACTCCCCCGGGACGATGGGTTTCGATCGGCCCTCCGGCCCCCCTGAGGGCTGGCTCCACGCCTGCTGGGTGTCTGGGACTCCTCCCGACCCGGCCCTGAAAGGATCAAAAGACAATAGCAGGAAATCCCGACAAGCGACCCCCAGGTGACAAGACCCCTGCCTGCTCAGACTCCGGACATCAAAGAGGGGTCGAACTATAACAAGGGGTGCTCGGGGGCTGTCCGGCAGATTCGACGCTGGAACAACGAGAGCCTGCTGACGTGGTCGCGGCTCCTGGAACTGGAACTCACCTGAGCCCTGCTGAGTGACTCGCGGCTCCCTGAAGATCGTAAGACCTCCGAACTTGTACCTGAGCCCTGCTGAGTGACTCGCGGCTCCCTGAAGATCGTAAGACCTCCGAACTTGTACCTGAGCCCTGCTGAGTGACTCGCGGCTCCCTGAAGATCGTAAGACCTCCGAACTTGTACCTGAGCCCTGCTGAGTGACTCGCGGCTCCCTGAAGATCGTAAGACCTCCGAACTTGTACCTGAGCCCTGCTGAGTGACTCGCGGCTCCCCCAGACTCTCACGGTCCCGCCGGACCCCAACTCCGACCACGTATTCCCCAGCTCGAGGATTGTGAGCTGTGCGCCGGATACGTCCCTGCTTTGAACCGTTACCAGAGACAGTCCCGCTACCCCCTACCTTTCCGAGACTCTTGAGCCCGTGCTCACCTTGTACATATTTGCAGTGATACCTGTTTGATAAAGCCTGTTCTGAGAATACCCAGTGTGGTCTCTCTGTGTCGTGTGGTGCCAGAAGTACGATCCTAGTTGCGAGATTCCTCCCCCTGGGGAATCTCCCGCCAGTGCCCGGCTACGATACTTTGAGGGTGGGTCTCAGGGTAGTCAGGACCCCTTTCCGGGCTCCTCTGAGGTCGCCGTCTAACATTGGTGGCAAGCGACGGGATTCGGGCCCATCACCTAGAGATCGTACAGTAAACAACGGACGCACGACCAACAAAGATGGCAGAAGGAAGCGCCACGAGCCCCGCAGAAACCAACGCCAACAGAGTGTTCCAGGTGGAGCATCTGGAAGAATACACACACAAAGAGCTAAAACAGTTTTGCAAAGAACTTAAAATCGCTACCACTGGCCTCAACACTAAGGAAGACTTGCAGAAAGCACTGAAAACTTGGGTGGAGACCGGGGCCTCCCGCCCGGAAGGCACGGGGGAGCGCCCCGACGAAGCCGAACCCCCCCAAAGTGAAAGCAGTAGCAATCAGGTGCGAGGCATCGTACCAGACGGGGGCCTATCCCCGGAAGAGCTCGCGGACAGAGAGAGAAGCCGCAGTCATGAACTCGAGTTAGCCAAACTCAAAATCGAGGGCGAATTGAAGTTAGCGGAGAAAAAGCTAGCAGTAGAGCAAATGCGTGTACAAGGCGAACTGGAAGAAAAGAAGCTCCAACGGGAGCACGAAGGAAGAAAGCTCCAACTGGAGCACGAACGGAGCTTAAAGGAACTCGAGCTCAAGGCCCGAAATGAGGACGGGAGGCCCTCGGGGAACCGAGAGACGGCCCCCCCAGCGGAACAGAAGGTCCACATCCCCAAGGATGTGGTCAAAGAATATTATAAAAACGATGACATTCAGCAATGGTTTCGGGCCTACGAGGTCGCCATGACCTCCCATCGGATTCCACAGAAGGACTGGGGGGCGGGGTTGTGGGGACGGTTTCTGAGCGAAGGAAGGGACACCCTGCTCGACCTACCCCTCTCCCTGCAGACCTCCTACAGCCACATGAAAGAGGCTCTCCTCACGAGATACGGCCTCACCCCAGAAATGTACCGCCAACGGTTCCGGGACTGCAGGAAGATCCCGGGCACCACCTGGGTGGAGTATGTAAACTTTTTTAGTCGGGCCTTCGATGGGTGGGTCAAGGGCAGCAAGGTCACCACCCTTGCCGAACTCACTGACCTCATGTTATGGGAACATCTGGCTGCGAACTGCTTCGTAGAGCTACGTCAACATCTGCTGGATAGCAAGCTCACAGATCCCCGGAAGCTGGCCGTGGAGGCCGACCGCTGGACCAACACCCGGGTCTCCCGGGGCATGGTAGGAGAGTACCCCCGAACCAGTCAGGGACCACCCCGCCAGAGAGGGGGAGGGAACCAGGGAGGGCCGAGGGAGTCCCAGCCTAGCCCCCCGAAGACACCACCTCCACCTTTCCCGGCGCCCCCCCCACCAGTAACAGGGCCCCCTGGGAGACGGGGACACCGGGTGACCGTCACATGTTTTCGCTGCCAGAAACCCGGGCACTACGCCAATGACCCAGAGTGCCCCATGGCCACCCAAGTCACCCCTGCGAGACAGATAGCCAACGTAGCCCTGGGGGAGGAGGTTGAGGAAGCCGAGGAGTGGGAACCCGCCGCTATGGCCCTGGTATCCCTGGGAGATAGGGAAATGATCCCTGGTAGCCTCCTACCCTCCAACACACAGAAATATGGGCAGCTCGTCAAGATCAATGGCCACCAGGTAGAGGCCCTGCGGGACACCGGGGCCAGTATCACCGGTGTCCTCAGGCACCTAGTTCCCGAGGAGCAGATCCTCCCCAATGTCTTTTGCCCCGTAATATCTGCAGACAATAGGGAAAGTATGTGTCAGGTGGCCCTGGTGCCATTTGAGTGGGGAGGGGTGATAGGTAAACTCAAGGTGGCCGTAAGAACCTCCCAGCCGGTCGACTGCCTCTTAGGGAACGACCTGGAGAGTTCTCCCTGGAAGCACGTAGAGCGCAAGGCCCACCTAGGAATGATGGGACTCCCCGAGTGGGTGTGTGCCACCACCCGATCTATGACAGCCCGACTCACTCCCCGGAGAGAAGTCGAGAGCACCCCGGTCGAAGTAGCCAGCACCGTCCCCGCTGAGGGTCCTCCCGTTCCCCCATCGGAAGGGTCCGTCGCCAGCGACGAACCCGCACCATCCGACCCCGCCCCGGTCCCCGAGTTGGGGGATCTACCCGAGTTGGCCCATTGGCGCCACGAGGGCGGGCCCACCCGAGAAGAGTTTTGCCGGGAGCAAGCCACCTGTCCGTCCCTGGTCGGGCTGCGGCGCCAGGCCGAGGGCCAAGCCGCAGGTGACCAGACCGGAACGCACCGAATCTATTGGGAGAATAACGTCCTGTATAGTGAGCAGAAATCAGTGGAGCTGGGATCCGGACGGGTACTGGTGGTACCTCTCCGCTTCCGGGATTTCCTCCTGGGCTTAGCCCACGATGTCCCCCTCGCCGGTCACCTGGGTCAGGACAAGACCTACAGCCGTCTCGTGACCCATTTTTATTGGCCTAAGATGAAAGCAGCGGTAGAGGCCCACTGCAAGTCCTGCCCCACGTGCCAAGCCAGTGGGAAGAGTGGGGGGAAGCGCAAGGCTCCCCTCCAACCCTTCCCGGTCGTCAGTACCCCCTTCGAACGAGTCGGGATCGACATCGTGGGGCCACTGGACCCCCCCACCTCCCAAGGTCACCGTTTCATCTTGGTCCTAGTGGACCACGCCACCCGCTACCCAGAGGCTATTCCCCTACGCACCATTACGGCCCCCGTGGTGGGCCGGGCCCTGATGGGGATCTTCTCCAGGGTGGGTTTCCCCCGCGAGGTCGTGAGCGATCGCGGCACTAATTTTATATCCAGGTATATGACGTCCCTGTGGCAACAATGTGGGGTGTCCTATAAGTTCACCACCCCGTACCATCCCCAAGGGAACGGCCTAGTGGAGAGGTTTAATAGGACTTTGAAAGGGATGATCGCTGGCCTAGAAGAGCCCCTCCGGCGTAAGTGGGACGTCCTGCTCCCCTGCCTCTTGTTCGCTTACCGGGAGGTCCCCCAGAAGTCCTTAGGGTTCAGCCCGTTTGAATTACTCTATGGGCACCCCGTCCGAGGTCCCCTCAGTTTAGTTAAGGAAGGGTGGGAGGCAGCACCCCAGACCACCCCCCGAGATGTGTTCCAATATGTCCTGGCCCTCCGGAACCAGACCAGGAGGTTCCGAGAACTGGCCGAGGCCAACCTGGAGGCGAGTCAAGAAGAAATGAAGCGCTGGTACGACCAGAATGCTACTCTGGTCGAGTTCCAGCCGGGCCAGCAGGTGTGGGTCATGGCCCCCGTGAAGCCTGGCGCTCTCCAGGACCGATGGACTGGGCCCTACAAAGTGGTCGAGAGGAAGAGCCAAGTCACCTACTTGGTGGACGTCCAGTCGCCTCGGGATCCCCTCCGGGTCCTGCACGTGAACCGCCTCAAGCCTCACTTCCAGCGGACAGAACTGAGCCTCCTGCTGGCCACCGATGACGGGGCCGAAGATGAGTCGGATCCCCTCCCGGACCTCCTGTGTGTCAAGGAGCAGGATGGCTCCGTGGAAGGAGTGAACCTCTCCCCAGCCCTCACTGCCCAGCAACAGGCGGACTGCCGCCAGCTCCTAAGACAATTTTCTGACCTCTTCTCCCTGACCCCCCGGGTCACCAACTGGTGTGTTCATGATGTGGACACCGGGGACAGCCCGCCGGTGAGACACCGAGCCTACCGGGTTCCTGACCGGGTCCGGTCCTGCATTCAAGCGGAAGTCTCGAAGATGTTGACCCTGGGGGTGATCGAGCCCTCTGACAGTCCCTGGGCCAGCCCCGTGGTCCTGGTCCCGAAGGCAGCGGCCCCCGGTGTCGCCCCCGAGCTCCGATTCTGCGTGGACTACCGGGGGCTCAATGACGTTACCCGAGCCGATGCCCACCCCATTCCACGAGCCGACGAACTCATTGACCGACTAGGGGCAGCCCGGTTCCTCAGCACATTCGACCTCACCTGCGGATACTGGCAGATTGCGCTCACCGAAGGGGCCAAAGAGCGGTCCGCTTTCTCCACCCCCGATGGGCACTACCGCTTCCGCGTAATGCCCTTCGGGATGAAAAATGCCCCGGCCACTTTCCAGCGACTGGTGAATAGGGTCCTGGCCGGGCTAGAACAGTTCAGCGCGGCATACCTGGACGACATCGCTGTCTTCAGTTCAGAGTGGAGTGAGCACCTCCAGCACCTCCGAAGGGTGCTAATCGCCCTGCGCCAGGCAGGCCTCACAGTAAAAGCCAGCAAATGCCAGATCGGGCAAGGATCCGTGGTCTACTTGGGGCACCAGGTCGGGAGTGGCCAGGTCGCCCCTCTACAGCCAAAGATCGACGCCATCCTGGCCTGGGAACCACCCATCACCCAGACGGAGGTCCGAGCCTTTCTGGGACTCACGGGCTACTACCGAAGATTCATTCGGGGGTATGGCAGCCTTGTCGGCCCTCTCACAGAACTCACGTCTAAAAAACAGCCAAAAAAAGTGCAGTGGACGGCTGCCTGCCAGGAAGCTTTCGATGCCCTAAAAAGGGCCATGTGTACTGCCCCCGTCCTCCAGGCTCCCGACTACGCCAAGGAGTTCGTAGTCCAGACCGATGCCTCCGAGCATGGCATTGGGGCCGTCCTGTCCCAAGTAAATGACCAAGGCCTAGACCAGCCCGTCGCCTTCCTCAGTCGGCGGCTGTTGCCCCGAGAACAAAGATGGAGCACCATAGAGCGCGAAGCCTTTGCCGTGGTCTGGGCACTCAAAAAGCTACGACCCTACCTGTTTGGCACCCATTTCAGAGTCCAAACTGACCATCGGCCCTTACGTTGGCTCATGCAGATGCGAGGAGAAAACCCCAAGCTACTGCGGTGGTCAATCTCCCTCCAGGGGATGGATTTCACCGTGGAACATCGCCCTGGTACGGACCACGCCAATGCTGACGGCCTCTCCCGGTTCTTCCGCCTCAGCGAAGAGAACCCCCCAAGCTGATGGGCAGTTCTCTCCGGCTTTCAGCTGGGGGGGACGCGTGTTGGACCCGGCCTCGTAGAATGGCCCTCCGTGCCCCGCACCACCGAAACCTGGTACCTACAGCCCGAGCACCCGGCCCAGCCGAACCTCCCCACCAGGACACACGCACCGACCCGGACATCCCCGTCCCTGGCCTCTCTCCTTTCGGCCACCCCGGGCCCGCGTGCCCACTTCATGCACCAAGATGGCCGCCCGGCCCCAGCGCGACCCGGGCCTAGAGGCGCCACTCCGGCTGGAGGACATCACGCTTCCAGGGGATGAGAGAGGGAGGAGCAGTTTCTATCGCACCTCTGAACTCCCCCGGGACGATGGGTTTCGATCGGCCCTCCGGCCCCCCTGAGGGCTGGCTCCACGCCTGCTGGGTGTCTGGGACTCCTCCCGACCCGGCCCTGAAAGGATCAAAAGACAATAGCAGGAAATCCCGACAAGCGACCCCCAGGTGACAAGACCCCTGCCTGCACAGACTCCGGACATCAAAGAGGGGTCGAACTATAACAAGGGGTGCTCGGGGGCTGTCCGGCAGATTCGACGCTGGAACAACGAGAGCCTGCTGACGTGGTCGCGGCTCCTGGAACTGGAACTCACCTGAGCCCTGCTGAGTGACTCGCGGCTCCCTGAAGATCGTAAGACCTCCGAACTTGTACCTGAGCCCTGCTGAGTGACTCGCGGCTCCCTGAAGATCGTAAGACCTCCGAACTTGTACCTGAGCCCTGCTGAGTGACTCGCGGCTCCCTGAAGATCGTAAGACCTCCGAACTTGTACCTGAGCCCTGCTGAGTGACTCGCGGCTCCCTGAAGATCGTAAGACCTCCGAACTTGTACCTGAGCCCTGCTGAGTGACTCGCGGCTCCCCCAGACTCTCACGGTCCCGCCGGACCCCAACTCCGACCACGTATTCCCCAGCTCGAGGATTGTGAGCTGTGCGCCGGATACGTCCCTGCTTTGAACCGTTACCAGAGACAGTCCCGCTACCCCCTACCTTTCCGAGACTCTTGAGCCCGTGCTCACCTTGTACATATTTGCAGTGATACCTGTTTGATAAAGCCTGTTCTGAGAATACCCAGTGTGGTCTCTCTGTGTCGTGTGGTGCCAGAAGTACGATCCTAGTTGCGAGATTCCTCCCCCTGGGGAATCTCCCGCCAGTGCCCGGCTACGATACTTTGAGGGTGGGTCTCAGGGTAGTCAGGACCCCTTTCCGGGCTCCTCTGAGGTCGCCGTCTAACATGTAGACAGAAACGCCCATCTACGACAGGTTTCAGCTGTGCATCCGGCAGCGGTGAAACCTAATGGTAGGAGGCCATGAGACATGGACAATGGGCAAAACAACGCCAATAGAGCAGTGTAAGTCTACAAGAGAAATGACTACAAGGACAACAGACTATGAACTAAGTTTGTACTTAGAAATTTGTTATAAACAAAGAGTATAATAGAAACAACAGGGGAATTGGCCGTCGGATTGATACTTTTGGACTGCTATATTTAGCATGAGAAGCAGAGCAGGGGTTATATCTGCGTGGGCTTGTGTATATAAAATAGGGCCGGATTGTGGCAAAGACCGAGATGTTATGGTAAACTAGAAAAACTGTCTCTGGCCACAGAAAAATAAAGTATAGTGAAAATTGTGCTTTTAGATGGAACATTCCAGTATGCTTGTCAAGCTTGGATGTGGAAAACGGATTGGGAAGAAATAAGGAGCTCATTGCGCTCCCTGGGAAAGAGTGTTTGACGGACAACTTATGTGGACATCAGAAGGAAGTGGGTTATTGTAGGTCTGCCCAGGCTACTTATGGCAATAAATAGGGGTCCAAAGCTTTTCTTTTTTGTTTTATATGCCAGTATGCATATTGAAATAAAGAACAGAACACAACAAAGAGAGGAAAATGATAAATTGGTAAAAAATCACTGAGAGTTCATTGCGCCCTCTAGAGGAATACTTTGACGTGTATCATAGATCAACGTCATGCTGAGGCTCTGTCAATGGGGTGGCAGTGATTGAGGAATATGGGTCCGAACATAGGGGGCCATTATGATGTCATGCGGATCGCCACCGCCCAGCCGGCGGTGGCGATCCACAAGCCATCACATCACAATTTACCCCCTGCCATATTACTATGGCGGGGGTACCGCAGCAGACGCAAAGTCCGTCTGCCGCTTTTCCACCTGTCGGATTGCCAGCTGGGCGGAAAAGGCCCACAATATGGTGGCGGTGCCTTGCAGGCACTGCCATCCATATTAGTATGCCTGCGGTGGGTATGCCTTTCCATGGCGGAGACTCCGCCATGGAAAGGCATACGGTAAATTACTTTGCGGGCTCCTGGGGGGTGGGTAGGTGGCTGCACTTTTATAGGGTACCTATGGTACCCCCCTTCATTGCCACGCACAAGGTGACAGGCACCGCGCGGTGCCTGTCACGTTGTGCCTGTCACGTTGTGTCTGTCAATGCACTGCATGTAAATTCAACATTGCGGCGGGTGGTGCTTACAGTGGGGATGCTACCGCCAGGGTGGCGGTCGCACCCTAATTGACCTAGCGAGACCGACCGCCAGACGGACAAAGTCTGCCTGCCATCGTAGTGGGGCCCATAGTTTGGTATTTAGTTGATAACTGATAGCCAAGAAATGTTGTCATTAAGTCCTTTATCAATGGTTTGTAGGCATACATCCATCGTTGATCCTTCTGAAAGAGTACGTATTTTGTACCCATTTTGTCTTCCAGTGTCTCCAGTACCACCCATTCGAGATCATTCTCTGTGTGGTTGGCTGACAGGTAGTGGCTACTCATCTTCGCTGTGATTTTTCGGCATCTGATATTGCTCCGATGGTCACCTATGCATATTTTTATTTTTCTGCATGTCATGTTTATATATCTGAGTTGGCAGGGGCACGTGATTATATAGATCACATGCGTGAAGTTCCAGTTTGTATATCTCCTCAGAGTCCAATGTAGGGTATCGCTTTTGTTTAGGTGGCATGCAGTGCTGGATCCGCACGGGTAGTGGCCCACGACCAGTTGTTAACCCAAAGTAGATAGCACAGTGGGGGCCTGGTTTGATACCATATGTGGGCGGGTATGATCCTGTATGTTCCTGTTCCTTTTGTGGGTGAATCGTGCTTTGGGCCAGTCTAGGTTGTTTGATGTTTGGATGTTCCATCGCTTATTGATGGCTTTCTTGATGTAGTTTGAGGCTGAGCAATAAGTGGTGACACACATGAGAATGTGGTCATCCTTTGTTATTCATGATGGTTCTAAGAAGCTTTCCTGATTTTGGTTCCTGGTTCGTTTGCCACATTTGTCAAAGATCTGTAGACGCTATTTTCCCTCCGTGTTTTTTATTGGTAAGGCCTGATGCCTGTTTTTAATAGTCTGTGATGCTGCTGCAGTTCCCACGTATACTAAGGAGTTGACTATGCAGAAGATTCTCTCTCAGGGGCTGTGGATGGATACTGTCAAATGGAAGTAGACTGTTCTTGGCTGTTGGTTTATAGTAAATTTAGTTTTAAGGGTCACGTCTTCCGCAAAAATGGTGACATCAAGGAAATTCTGTGATGCATGGGAACCTTGGATGGTTGTCATGGGTGTTTAGCTATTCAAGGAGTTCTGGTATTGTATCTGATTCTCCTTTCCAAATAATCAGGATGCCGTCTATGTATCTTTTCCAAAGTGAAATCCTCTGTCTGTATGGACTGGATATGTCCAACATTTGAGAATCTGCGAAGGAGCTGACGTAAAGACCTGCCAGGCTCTGGGCAAAGGTGCTCCCATTGAAGTCCCATGGGTTTCAAGATATAGTAGGCCCTCAAACTCGAAATGTTTTCATTTTGATCAATTCTACAGCACTCTAACACAATATGTCAGGGGGTGTTAATTTGCCACTCTTTCTTGAATATAATTTCTGTGGTAGTATATAATGTTGCATCTTGTGGTAGACTTGTGTACAGACTTTCATTGTCAAGCCCACCCAGCAGATTATTGTTTGGGTCATATTCCTTGTCTTTTAGATAACTTAGAAGATCTTTGGTGTCCTTCAGATAGGTCAGGGTCCGTTGAACTGACTGTTGGTCATAAAAAGAAATCAGCAAATTGTAAAAGTGGTTCTAAAATAGACCCAATGCCTGAGACGATGGGGTGTCTCAGTGGTGGTATCCTGTTTTTGTGCTTTGTAGGAAAAGAATAAAAGTATGGTATTCTTGCACTTTTTGTTAGTAAAAATTCTGCTTCCTTTGGTGATCTCCTGTAGTTGGTTTCTGCTTCTTCATCTACTAAATTTGCAATTACTCTATTAAGTCTCGGTGTGGGGTCCTCAGTTAAGGGTCTTTAATACCTGATGTCAGAAAGTACATTGTTTTTGGTAATCAAGTAGCATTGGCGCCTCTAGGTGCAAAGGATTTTAAGACAAAGAGTCCTTCCTTGAATGCGGCAGTCACAGTGCGTGGCTCAGCACTCCCATCCCTGCAAACTCAGCAGTTATCTTCATGGGTGTCTTCAGTAGTTATTTTTTACCGTGGAAGGCCAAGCTGTTCTATGTAGAAATCCAAAGTAAATATTCAAATCGTAATAGTATATCTCAGGAATGGGACCAGCTAGAAAAAGAATTGCACAGATATTTTTAATAGTTAATCAAAATCCAATTCAATGGTGAAATCTGTTCTTTAATAAATGTTAAGGTAAAGTAATTTTTCTAAAGTTATCTTTTTTCTTCTGAAGTTACTGAAGGATAGTTTGCATTGGCTCTGTAGCTTCTCCCAGCCAGTAATTTGCCATGAAAAGGTGTGAAATGTACTACCAGGAACAAAAAATAGACTGTCCTGAATGGACAGAGTTATCTCCTCTGAATATGAAGGGTGGGGCCTGTGGGCAATCTTTTTTGACACTACATTGTCAAACCCTGCTTGAGTGTCAACACCTGCTTGGCGGGACTGCTGAGTTCACATGTAACACTTGGGGCGCACTGGAAATGGGAGAGAACAGAATGACATGACAATTCATGTCGACTACCTGGTTGCCGAAGGACTCCACTTTCTTTCCTACCAGACATCTTTCTCTGGGTTTGGTGCGGGTTCTGTTTTTGCTTCAAACTAGATTTTAATGTAAGGTTTGGGAGGGCAATAGGATTACTTTAGTACACTCTGCACGCTCACATCCCCAACTCTCAGAGCCCACGTTTAGTTTGGCTGAAAACATTTTCCATCTTGAAAATGCCAAAAAATAGGGTAGTGTTTTGGCCCTGGGACCTTTTACCCCATTGGTTAGGGCAGGCCCAGGAGTCATTCCCACCCAGTTGCTAGTGTCAAGCATAAATGTGTACTATCCAGCCACCCACTTCAGAACACTTCCTGGACTTGCAGTAGATCAGAGGAGGACTAGACCTGCTGCCTGTGACCCAAAAGGAGACCTGAAGGATTGGGCCTGCTCCGACTTGTAACAAGGACAAAGAAGTGGATTCCAAGGGTCATTAGACTCATCTCCTGTTCAAGAGACATTTTCCTGGAAGTACCTAGCTGACCAGTGGCAACTGTACCCAGACTAGACCCTGCTGTTAGCCTCTGACTGATACCCTGTGAGTCTCTAGGTACCTCCCCTATGTTTACGGGGTGCTTTAGAAGTGTAATATGATGGTGGATTGGGACTTAAACAACTAAGTCAGAAGGTAAAATATTTTTCCTGAATGAACCTGATTGGTGTATCTGACCCATGCTTCATCATGGTCAACTTTAAATTGTGCTTAGGTCCCAGCATACTGCGACCAGTGACTGTCATTGGTGCTTTATGCTTTTTGATGCGATTTCTCCTGAAAAACGAAAAAATGTATAGCTCCGATTCCCCTTGTTTGATTTTTGTCATTCTGGCGTCATTATGTTTTTTATATTTTATATATTTTTTTCTAATATGGTTTGGGATTTTCATTGTTTTGCATTTTGACTTTATTCCTGTGTTGTTACTGCATAAATAGTTTGCATGTTGCCCCAAGTGAAGCCTGTCTGCTCTGTAGCATATCTACCAAGGAGTTGAGCTTTTGTTAAATTTCATGACTTTTTGGGTTCACATCGACCAGGGTTATGATTATTCCTTGAGGTGCACCACTCCACTCTACTTCACCCCACTCTAGACACTCCACTCTACAACACTCCATGCCACTCCATTCTACATCAGTCTATTCCATTCTGCACCACTCCACTCTTTGCCACTCCACTTACTTTTAGCCATGCTTAACATCATCCAGGCTTTTGTACAAGACGGCTAAAACACATTGGCAAAGCCTATAGCTGTTGCATTGGCAAGACCTATTGGCTTTGCCAATGCCTGTCATAGCCTATAGTCTCCTCGGACCTACAAATGTAAACCCTTCCACTATAATATATATAGTAGATACCGCCACAATTTGAGACCTTGAGACGTGCAAAATCCCCTCCGATAAATGGTCAGGAGGCGGGCTGTAATATCAAAGAAGGGCCGGCCTTGTCCCATGTTATGCTCAAGCCTTTTGGGACGGCCCTTTCATGGGTTAGGCCTGCGGGAGCACCTTCCTGGGTAGATCCACGGCTGTTGACGAGATGCAAGGAGAGGTTAATTCCTGGCGGATGGCACTGGAAGGGTTCTGGAAAACCTATGGCGCCCGTTGCTGAGTTTTGGTAAGAGTCTTGAGTGCATCAAAGCCCTGACATGGCAATTGTCTCCGCAGACCAAGAGGAGGAAGAGAGATCATGACCTCCATGGACCTGATTTGAAGGCTACTCCAGGGGTGCTGATGAAACCCACAGAAAGGCTTACTATGAGATAGACCACACTGTAAGCAATTTATTGTGGGAGGCATAAAAACTCTGAAATATCGATCCTGTGTGCCTACTTTGACTGGCACTACAGACCATCTAGGACTTTGAGTGATTTGACTGATAACATTTGCTGAAGTACTATCACAGCAGCGTGACTCGTTGTTCCTCATGTCAGGACCTGTGGGATGCTACCAAGATGGTCATCCAAGGGAACCTTATCTCCCACAAAGCCACCGGTTTCCACCTTCATGAGGCAAAGAGTAAAGAACTAGAGCAGAGGTTAAGAGACCAACACACTCAATAGCAAAGAACTTTTCGCCATGGTCAAAGAATTTGCCAAACCCAACACAGAGACAGAAAACCTCATACCCTCCCAAGACCTCTGCAACAACCTCAGCAACTTCTTCCACCACAAGATTAAGGAGATCTACAACAGCTTTAACAAGACCCTCTCACCCCACCCACAACTACAACACCCAACGACACCGGACCCCAGCCGACCCTGCCCAGCTGGACTCTTCTCACTGCTGACAACACCCTCAAGATCGTGAAGAGCATCCACTCCGGAGACCCCTCAGACCCCTGCCTGCAACACATCTTCAACAAAGTCAGCACCTCCATCGCCTCCGAAATCTGCCGCACCATCAACTGCTCCATCAACTCCCCCACCTGCCTGGAAGACTGGAAACACACCGTGATCAACCCCTTGCTAAATAAACCCTCTGCCGACCCAAAGGACCTCAAGAACTTCAGACCCATCTCTCTGCTCCCCTTCCCGGCCAAGGTCTTTGAGAAGGCCATCAACGCCCAACTTTCCGAGTTCATCGAAGTGAACCACATCCTGGACTTCTCTCAATCCGGCTTCCGAAGCAACCACAGCACAGACAGCCCTCCTCGCCGCCATAGACGACGTACGCACCCTCCTCGACCGAGCCGAAACTGCAGCCCTCATCCTTCTGGACCTCTCGGTCGCCTTCAACACCATTTCTCACCACACCGTATGCACAAGACTTCACAACGCTGGCATCCAGGACAAAGCCCTGGAATGGATCCTCTCCTTCCTCACCGGCTGAACACAGAGAGTCAGACTACCACTGTTCCAGTCTGAACCTACAGAGACCAGCTGCAGAGTACCACAGGGCTCCTCCCTGAGCCCCACTCTCTTCAAGGAAGGGATGAAGGCTGTCGCCACCTGGATGAATGGGAGCTGCCTCACGCTAAAGTCAGAGAAGACCAACGTCCTCATCCTGTGCTCCACACCCTATGCCTGGGACAACTCCTGGTGGCCCGCAGATCTTGTGTCCGCCCCCACACCCACAGACCATGCACGAAACCTTGGCATCATCCTGGACTCCTTGCTCACCATGAACCGCCAGATCAATGCCGTCTCATCATCCTGATTCAACATGCTACGCCTGCTCTGAAAGATCTTCAAGTGGATCCCCACCGAATCCAGAAAGATGGTCACCCACGCACTCATCAGCAGCAGACTCAACTACGGCAATGCACTCTGCGTTGGCATCACCCAGAATCTCCTCAAGAAACTGCAGAACATTCAGAATGCCTCCTCTAGACTCAATATCCCCCTCTGCAGCCACATCACTGGCCACCTGAGAGTACTCCACTCGCTCCCAGTCAACAAAAGAATCAACTTCTAGCTCCTCACACACGCCTACAAAGCTCTGCACATTGCGGGACCTGCGCACCTCAACCCCCGCCTCGCATTCCACGCACCTACCAGAGACCTCCGCTCCACCCAACTGGCCGCCGTCCCACATATCCACAAGACCACAGCAGGAGGAAGATCCTTCTCCTACCTCGCAGCAAGGACCTGGAACACCCTGCCTCTCCAACTCAGGCAATCACTGTCACTGCCTCAATTCAGGAAAGACCTCAAGACCTGGCTCTTCGACTGAACCACAGTGCCTTTCAATGGATCAGCATTCTCTTCCACCTCAGCACCTTGAGATCATTACGTGTGAGTAGTCGCGCTTTACAAGTCACCTGATTGATTGATTGACCTTAAATCTCTGCTTGAATATACAGCTTCTTGGTGTGTATATTGTAGAGAACTCAAGCTGGCCATAAGTGAATTAGAACCAGTATTTCTTGGCGAAACAGCCCATAAATTGCTGTTTACAAACCATCGATATTACGCTAGAGGAGACAAAGATTGTTCATTGGCCTATAACTTAAACGCCTAAACATCACGTAGTATTATTTAACCGATAATACATTTTTCTGGGAAACTGATGACATCTCCAAAAGAAGTTGCCCAAAATTTCCATACTTTTTATTCTGACCTATGCAGATGAGAAAAAACTTCAGAACAGATATGGACTGACTGCTTGAGGGATGTTGTTAACTTCACTTGAACAAGACTGCTGATGCCCTCAGTGAACATAGTATTCCCTACATAGTCAAGTGAGCCATAAAAGATCATAGTAATAAGGCGTCTGGACCAGACTGCTTTACGGACACCTCTTTTTTAGCTTTTAAAGATCTATTTCACAAACTTCTAGCTAAAGTTTGCAGCCATTTTATAGATTAATTCAGAGTCATTCATACTGTGACAGATTAAGAAACAATTTGTTATATTGAAAACTAATAAGGACCCCCGAATTGTTCTTCTTACTGCCCTATAGCTCTGCTTAACACTGAAGTAAAACTTTACAGCAGAATCCTCACACAACATCTTGAAGATCTTTGGCTCCTTTTTTGATTCTGCCGGGCTAGTTAGGCTCCATTAAAAACAGACAGGCTCTGGACAATGTCCATTTGGCCTAGTCATGATAGTAGTTGTGAATAGATCACAATCTCAAATGCTCCTTCTCTTGCTCAACGCGTAGAAGGCATTTGATAGGAGTGTTTTGAACTTTCCTATTCCTACTCATTCACATAATAAACTCAGGCCAACATATTACCTCTTGCATACAGCAGCGTCACTCCCTATACCAGCAGCCAAAACAAATGAAAAATAAAACGATAATAAACACTTGTTTATTATCGTTTTATTTTGGCTGCCGGAGCCGAGGCTTGGGGGCGGGGCCAGAGAGGACAGGCTGGTGGAGGAGTGTTTGCACTGTAATCAGTGTGCATGATGGTTTGGCCGGCCATCTCAGGATGGCCAAACAGTCATGCGCACTGAAGCTCTCTCCAACCCCAGCTGCGTTGCTGGGTTGGAAAGAGCAGGCACAGGCTCCCAGTCTACCTGGGAGCACAAGTCCATGGCACTCAGGCCAATCCTGATGCTGCTTTCATGCAGCTTCAGGATTGGTCACAAGGGTTTCTGGCTGGGAGCTTGTGCCTGCAGTGCACAGAGCCAGATCGGAGCCAGATCGGAGCGTGGATGCAGGTAAGTTATTTTTTTATATTTTGTTATCTGTCCCTGGTTCCCCCCAAACACCACCCCCACTTTGCCCCGATACCAGCCACTACTTATATACAGGCAAATATCAGTAACCCTAGTACTAAATTCAAGATTATTTATTTATTTTATTTATAAAGTTTTGTATAGCGCGAACATGACCCTGGCGGGTATCAAAGCGCTTCTGAGTTTTAAACCCCATCCCTAGCTCTCTCTAGAGGCACCTAGTATGGTGTTCGATGATGTACAGATGGGGTGTTTTACTTAAAAATTAGCACTTTTTGTGGGTGATGTTATTTGTTTTATAAGGCAACCACAACATTCCCTTCTTCATCTCATCGCAGAATGTAAACGTTTGTAGAGGCTCGGGATTTCCCATCAGTTACTCAAAAGCTATCAATCTTCCCAACCCCATTGACACAATGTGGGAGGCTGTCTTGACCCGAGGATTTAAGATATCATCCCCTCCACTACAATTCCTAGGGATAAAAATCACTGCCACTCAATGCCAATCTGCTCCCATTGCTGGATAGTTTTGGAGATCTTGTGGTTTGGTCGCATAGTGACTACAAAAAGGAATCTCCCCCACCCACTGTTACTGTATGTATGTCAGACGCTTCCACTTGTGCTCTCCCTAACCACTGTAAAAATCATTAGTTAACAGTTTTTACCTGGAGTAACAAGGCACATAGAATATACAAGAAAACCTTATTCACATCTATACATGAAGGAGGTTTATCCTTCCCACATCTAGCGACTTGTGTTCCTGAACAAAACTACTCCCTTTATTGGGCATTCTACATGATGATTCTGGAGCAGTTGGTCCAAATAGAAGAACACTGCACAATTCTACTATTGCATTTCCCTGCATGGCTATCCGCTAGGATACACATTAGGGAAAGCCTGTTGTTGCCAACCACGTTTACAGTAAGACACTTGGCAGCAACAATGAGGCATGGTAAGGGGATGTCATTTCAATGCACCTGCGCTCGTGTTTTTAACAACCAGGACTTACCACCAGGTTTACAGGACAGCGGTTTCAGAGACTAGTTAATAGCTTCAATGGCAACACTGGCTGATTTATATGAGACAGATCAAACTGGAACCCAAGCAATATGTCATCGAGCTTTTCAGCTTACTAGAAGTGACACATTTTAATATATCCTGCTTACACACTGGGCCCAGCAGCAGAAATAGACGATAGCAGGGCTACGTGACCCTACTCTGATCAAAACATTCTTAAGGAACAGTTTGACCAAAAGAGGAATTTCCATCTTAACAGATTGTTGAACTCCTGTCACCTAGCATCAGAGCATTCCTATGTCTCTGCTTGGGAGGTCGAACTAGGAACTCAAATATTTGACGACTGCTGGGCACACATCTTTTCTGCAAAATCATCCATCTGTATACAACACAAAGAAAATAGTTACAAGATCATTCTGTGGTGGTATCTTACCCCAGCTAGACTCCATGCAGTGTTTGGCTCCCAGGAGCTATCCTGGCAGGGGTGTGGGGAATGGGGTACAGTGGTTCAAATGTGGTGGTACTGTGACCGGGTTCAGATCCTCTGAACGGAAATACTGCAACAAATTAAACTAATAACTGCCATTGACTTACCAAGAACCCCTTTAGTATTGCTTTTGGCTTACACAGGTGAAGATGTTGAATACTTACTGACCACTCACATGGGTAAACCTCTTACGCATTTACCATGTGTGCAAACAACCAAATCCACCCCCCTTAAGCGTGGTGGTGCAAGATTTGCCACATGTATTCCATCAATTTTGGTATCTGAGAAGATACCAGATTTGAGAAGATTTGGATTCCACTTTAGAAAATTCATCAAAAAGGTGGGTAAGCCCAGATGCGGATCTGGCCACGTGTCCATCGAGGCTTTGTATGCCTATACCTTTGCCTTTGTCGAGCGAAGGTCATGACCCCCGAAATATTCAAGAGAAGTTCAGGTCACATGTATAGTTGTCCTTTTAAATGGTTGTGTAAACTGCAATGCGCTAATAACTAATGCAACAAATTACCGTGATATGATTGACAAAGGAAATTTCTCATAATTACCCTTTTGCTCCCTCAGGTTCTCTCCTTATTACGCTATCATATGCTAATCATTTCCTGATGTGTTTTTATTTTTGGAATTTATACTCTTGTCCAGTTTTGTATCCTGCACCCTACAAAACTCTTTACACTAAAGATTTGGGCAAAAAGTTATTGAAGAGTATGAGACAAGAATGTTGAACTTAGTTGTTGATTTCTTATGTAAGACCTTACAGTGGGGTGTTGTCAGTGACAAACAAATGAGGTGAAGAAGATCTGTAATGCAGGAATCAAGAGTGAGTGGAATGAAGTAGATTCAAGGCACATTTAGTCCTAAAATCCATCTCTAGTAAGATGTCTTCTTTGGGAGGAAAATTGAGAGCAGCTACATGGTGGGATGTAGAATGCAGGGGTATTTGCAGCTTTAAAGTTGTATTAAAGATGAGTGGAGCACGTTGAAAGTGCGACATCAAGGGCTTTGAACATTAATAATGCTAGCCTCCAGTCTTACCATAAAATGACAACTCTCCATGGTGTAGTGGCAGGGAGAATCTAAATTTTAGTAACGACACATAGAGGCTGGCATTATCCCACCCTCTTCTCCCGTATTGGTTAATAAAAACTAAATAAATGTAAAAAAAGTTTAAGAGAAAAAATAAATTGGGTAAAGGAGATATTGGTTTTGATTATTGGTTGTCTTGTGTTCTTAGAAGGGCAGGAGATGTGATGGAGGAATTCAGAATGAAGAAAAGAAGGAACTGAGAACCTGCTCAGCGAAGTGTGGAAAATGGAGTGCTAACAAAAGAAGAGGATGTAAGTCTTAGGACATTCAAAGAGCAAGAATGTTGGAAAGTAGGATTGTTATGCAGCCAGAGGAACACTTCTAATTCCACGGTTGCTATGATGTAATGTTTTAACCTTTAAAGTGTTGTGCAGGGAGTAGCAATAAAGAGTTATGCATAAAGGTAGCTTATGTGTCCTTAATGAAATATATATTCTCTTGTCTCTAAGCGTTGGACAGTTGTCATTCTGTCCTTCTTTCTGACTGTCACGCCCCCTCTCTCTCCTTTGTGTTCCAAAATGTTGGCTGTTATGAAAGATTTGGGTACTGTAGCAGTTCTTTGACTTACAGTGGAGTCAGGTATAAGGTTTAAATAGACTGTTTTCTGTTATGCCCTTAGGACATTTGTGGGTGGGCTCGTGAAGAGGACTTAAGACTGGAATCTGCATGGCACACACCTGCATCACCAATTCTTGCTGCAGGCAGATGGAGGTCCATGCTCAGGTGGCCATTCCAAACATGCCATCCTTGTGTCATTCACCCTTTGCGCCGCATTGGTGGGATCAGCATCAGATGGTGTTGGGAGAATGAAGGAGCATGTAGAGATTTTATTAAATGGCTGGCACTGAGGCATAAAGTATAAGGACCATTGCTTTGTGTCCTGTCAGTGGAGTATGCAGGTACTGTGTTCCATCACACATGGAAAAGAGTATGATGCAGAGAAAAGTCAACACTACTGCAGCTCCCACTACAGGTCATCAAATGCCTCTACCAGAATTTCCAGATCACCAACATTAAGCCTGACATAGCATTATTGTATGCATAAGCTGCAAAGCCTGATTAAGTGCTGCCCCCACACTTTGCCAGAGAAAAAGGTTTGCAGGGAATGGAAGATGAAGTCTGGCTGCTGTTGCCAGAATTCTTCCTGTAAAATCGGGTCGAGTTTTCCTCACTCAGAAAAATTGGCTATGAAAACATTAAACCAGTCGTGATTGGGCACAGCAGAATTCCACATAGCAATTCCCCTTCGTCCAACAAATAATCAGGGCTCTAGAAAGAGCTCTTGCAACTGCTGTGCTTTACTGTAGACAATGTCCATAACACTGGTAGTATGCATATGCAGTGACTCAGACTATTGTGTGATCAGACTACTGTGCTGGGTGCGCTATCGTACATCAGGCACCTCTTCAGAATTGTTCCCACCCTATCTCGCCCAGCTCACTCTTGGCTGAATTTTACGCCCGGGTCTCATGCATGAAGGCCTCTTTTGACTGTTGGGGGCAGATTCAGTGGGCTTGAATTTACATCTGCCGGTGAACCGCACTTCAATTGGCTGGTCTGATATGAATATCCAATCTATATTCGGTGGGCGGGGTTGGTAGACAGATCCTACCTCGTCCTTTCTAGGAAGCTCCTGGGGATCCCTATGTGTCCAGGGCACACATAGCCTTTGCATAGAATGCACTTGTGAACAAATATTTTCCTCTGGGATATTTGATGTTGGTGTGTTGATTTTTTGTGTAGGGTCGGGATGTGGGGAGTGGGTTCCAGTTCCTTTATTGTTATTTGTTGCTGGATTAATGGCTGATTAATTGATCAGTTTAAGGAGGTGTAATAGAGAGTATGCAGTAAGGGTTGATGAGCATGACATTTGTTGAGTAGAGTGGGTACTGGAGGATGTACTGGGGTGGGAGTAGGAGGAGCCTGTCCCCAACATGGCCGCGCGGAGCTGATGCTCCATGGTGAACCCTCTATCCAGCTTCCTGAGCGGCGTCCCACCACACTGTTATCCCACCCAAACTAACGATTCCTCTATTGGAATGCAAGCGGATACCCGGAAGCTTAATTTTGCCCATTGTCAGACCTTGCCTCGCTGAGAAACGAGCTGCGTCGTCCTTACCATTGTATATGCCATGATGGTACCCGGGGAGCTGTGAGACCGCGCCCGGTGCCGAAAATAATGTTCTGCGTTGCCGCCGACCTCCACTCTTCAATTCTCCATTCAACAAACATTCTTGGGACTCTAGTGGCCTCTCATGAGACGAGGTGAAAGCTGAGAGACACAAGCGTGGATGGTTTGAAAGTCGAAGGCAAGGTGCAACCATCAGAAGGCAGTGGGAGACGGCCCTACGATACTGGCAGCTGACACCGACTGGAGGGATTGGGGATCCGGAGAGGACCTCGCCCACCATTTTAGGAAATGAGGAGCGATTTAACAGCGGTGAGTGGGGGGTACCGCGAGATACCTGGACGGCCCATAGCAAGCTCCGGAGGTGGACTGGGCATTCCCCTGTAAGCAAAGGGCCCGTCTCCATCACAGGAGAAATAATGATCCCCGGCCGCGCCTGACTCCAACATGGCACCCATGTTGCTGTAGCTACGGGAGGGACAGTGTCGACCCATTCCAGCTGGTGACCTACCCCCTGGACCACCACAGAGTCTCTGGATCGCCCAAAGACACAATCCTGGGAGCTGGCTTGTTTCCAACAACAAGGGGCATGAGCATCACACTGCGCCTGACCCAAAGATGGCTGCCACTGATCCCATCTCGTGAAGGGGGCAGCCTTGTGGCTGAATCCAATCGTCCCCACAGGGTCCTGGGCCACCGATCCTCTGGGAAAGGAGCTAAAAGGTGTGACTGGGAGGTTCTGGAACCACTGGAGGAACACTGAGATCACACAGGAGTCAGGGACTGCATCTATGCCACACTGACCTTTTTGCCAGCTTTGTGTGGCGAGGCCGGAGGCAAGATGGCGCCGTAGCCGCTCTTCGGGCAGTTTCCCTGAACCCTCGCTGGAAGTATTGCTATCAAATGCATATCAACCCTACAGTAAGTCTTAGCTTCTCAGTAACTCTGGGATGGGTGCTGCCAATTGATCTTTGACGATACCCCACGGACTGAAACCCTGAACACTATACACACCACGGAGCCGGATCAACATGGCCCATGCCCGGTGGAACTTTGATGGAACTTTCGAAGGACCTTTGACGATGCCCCCTGGTCGGATACCAAAACTGTTTGTACTCACCTTGGTGCACAAGCAACCTTGGCTGAGGACCGGTGGAGCTGTCATATGCAGCTATAGAGGAGTCTCGCCCTGGTTTCACCCCCTCAGCCATCACCTACCCAGCCGGTCATCTGACATTGTTTTCCTCGTTTCAACGTTGTTTCCTTCCCTCCCCCTCCCCCTCCCTCCGTGATTCTTTGATTTAATTGGTGTAACTATGTAACCTGTAACTCGCTGATCCTCATGTAAAGCGCTCTGATACCTCCGGGTCTAGCCAGCGCTATATAAAAACTTCTCAAATAAATAAATGTACTAGGAGGTTGCTTGTCAATGGTGTTCTGTGAGAAGTTTATGACGAGAAACATGACTGGACTGCGTGCACAGCTTCAGCTGCTGTGTGTCTGTCAAATTCAATGGTCATCCTCCAAGCTCCTCTTCTTATCTTTGTTTAACACTTAAATGGCTAATCATTTGAAATTGATGTCCTCGAATGTAAGGGGACGGAATAACCCTTATAAGGTAAGAAATGTTCTCATCTATGCAGGGAGGCCTATGATAAATGTCTTGATACTTCACGAGACACACCTAGTCATTTGTCAGATGGGTAAGTATACTAGTACACCAGAATCTGAAATTTCATAACTAGTTATGGCCATAATGAAGAGAGCAGATGGGTCTATGTCTCTGGCAACTTCAATGGGCATAAACATTTACTAATAAAAAGTTATGCTCCCAATTTTTATTCTTCTCCTTTTTCGGAGACAAGATTGTTTCATCAAGCACCCAAATGCAATGTCATCAGTGTGTGTATGTGTGTGGGGTGGGGAGACTTTTAATATATTATTAGACATTATTAGACCTTTAATAGGTCTCGCAACACTCCTCATCAGGGTAGTCGCTCTAGCTTGAAAACCCAGTAACCTATGAGATACATTGATTTCATTGACTGCTGGTGGTCATTACATCTGAATTGTCATAACTATTCATATTATTTCTTGGTTCACGATGCACATTCCAGAATAGTTTACATTCTGGTCTCCTCACAAAGTTCCAGATAAATTTCTCTCTGTAATATCCTCGTTCTAATCCCTCTCCTGTTGCTGTTAATATGATATTCCCATTGCATTACCCCCTGTCAGATGTTGGAGGGTTAAGGGAGAGGCCCTGTTAGGGCAAGACAGGCCATTTATTCCACTGATAATTTTTCTGGTAGGCTGGAGCCTTTGGAGTCTGGTTTTGAATGCCCAGGGCCACTGTTGGTGCCTCTGTCATTTACCCAGCTCTCAGAGATTAATTGCAGCATGCACTGGGAGGCTTCAAGAGAGAGAGGGAAAGAGAGAAAGGGAGTGGGAAGGTAGAGAGAAAGCAATCAGAGAGGGAGAAGACGAGAAAGTAAATGAATGAGTGGAACTAGAGAGATGGAGTAAGGAATGAAGAGTGGGGCTGTTTTGAGCATTTTTGCCAGGGCTGCTTTTGGCCCTATGAGATACTGCATTTAGATACCAATTGCAGGATAAGAAAAATAATTTATTTTAGGTGAAAGGGGCTCTTTTGCTGGTGTTGCACTTTTTGGGAGCCATTTAAAGTCTACTTGCATGGTATTTGTATTGCTGGGGAATAGGGAGTTCTCAGATCCCCCAGGTTAATGTGGTCTTTAAAGAGCTAGAAGATAAGTATGTTTCCACAGGAGATAAAACCTTGTTGCATTTGATTATGTATAATTTAGAAACATTTCTTAAGACAGCAGACCCGGAAACTAGTTTTATGCAAGGTTGCTGCTAGGTCATATGATGAGGTGATCGTGTTGCTGGATGAAAGAAAAAGCCGACACAACATCTTTTGACAATATAGCATAAAGTTCAATAATGCACATGGAAAGTCAGACAGCTCCGTAGAACTGGAATCTGAGCTTCAACTTAAAATAGGCAGCCAGTTTCTTTTATACATTTTTGAGTGTAAATAGATCATATATTTTCATATTCAATTTTGCATCTGCTTAAGAACAACATTATATCAAAAGTCTACTTTCTGCAAAAAAGCTGATCACGTGTTTTTAAAATGCTATACACCACCGCTTCTGCTATCGGTTGTCCTTGGCTTGTGTCTTTGAAGCCTAGCAATGATGTACTCCCTGCATATCTAGTGCCCTACAAAGTCTAATCTCCCACCTATTCAGGGGCGTAACACAGGACCCCGCATCCCCCGCAGTGCGGGGGCCCCTAAGCTCCAGGGGGCCCCCTCAGCACTGCACTTCAGCCGAGGAGCTCCTGAAAGAGTCTGTAGGGGGCCCCTCCAAATACCTTGCAGGGGGCCCCCCTCAATTATCGTTATGCCACTGCACCTATTCTGTGCCTCTGTGCTACCATATCTACATATTTTCCTAGAGACGTGTTCTCGCAATGCAAGCATGTAATGTTTCATTCCTGCTATGTCTAATTATATTTCTCTATTTTACTGAAGCTCGTCTCTACTTCCCTCCCACTTGGACCTGACTCCATTTTGTGCTGATTTTGTATTCTACTATTGCATATAACTTTGGCCTGCATTTCTTGATTGATCCGTACATCTGCACACAACTTTCTGCCGATGCCTGCATTGTCATGAGTGGACCTTCTGCATTTTCTACATTTATTATAACATTCCCCCGTTTAGTTGATTTTTCAACTGCTTCCTCACCTTCCCTTTTGCAAGCATCAATGTGTATACATTCGCCTCAATGTCTTGCATTTTATTGACTAACCGATTAGTAAACACCCCTCCTAAATTCTGACTAACCATTTTACAACATCCTATCACTATCTGAAGGACACAGAGCATCAAAAGCAGTATCACAAGGACAGGCAACAAGGCCTCAAATAGTCCTGACATCCAGGATGGTACCCAAGTGAACCACCCTGCAAGGCATTCGTTGGGGGCACCTCCCTCGTCCACCATCCTCTTTTGCAAAGTATGTAGAGCTTGTATGGCCTCAGTGAATGTCCTGTTGTTGGCTTTATTGGCTGGTATATATGTGCAACAGGTAGTTTGAATCTTGCCACATACTCCTCCTTCCATAGCCGTCATTAAGTCTAACACATATGTATGCTACATAATTATTACTGTCTTGGCTCGCAGATCTTCCTTGATCAGATTGAAGCTGTCTTCAGTGGTGTTTATGGCCTTCATTAACTCCCAGCTGGTTATCTGAAGCCAACGCTCAGTTGCTTTTGCTTGAATGAACGGAAGTATGCTTCCAATGAAGATTTGGGCGTCATTGGTCAGCCTGTACTCTTGCGGGACATCTTCCCAGGCTGTAGTACCATAATACTCTGCAACTCTCTTCCGCCAATGATGGTGTAGCAAGGTCATTGGATGGATTATGGGATGGTCTTGCAGTTCAGAAATGTTGACTTCCCGAATCACCAGTGAGTAAGTGTGCACACTGACCAAAGAGCAAAGTCCTTGCCATCTGATAGAAATCTATTAGGCTGGAGGTCCCTCATTGCACGTCAGAGTTGTGCCTTGTGATTTTCCAATTGATGTTCTTCCCTACAGTGACCATTCCATTTCATCTGAAGTACAAAGAAAAGAGAATGGGGTTTCTACCTGCTCGAAGAGTTGTAGGTGTTTCTACCCAAGTTATTCTATATATATTCTCATCCCACACTGTTTGACACCTTTGTTGTATACTATTGTCAGTCTGGTTCCCATTCGATAGAGATAGGGCCCTGCACCCAAATGTAGCACCATGGTGCCAATGACCATGAACTTGTGTAGAGTGATACATTTACTCGGTAATATGGTCTTTCCTGACAATCATGGGGCCGGGTGTAGCTGATTAATTCTTGCAGAAAAGCATAGGACAGTATGTCCCTAAAAAACTCCCTGCAGCAACATTTTAGCTCTCCAAGCTTTATCCTTGTACCTCATAATCCCCTCTTAGCTATTGTATCTAACGTCACTACTAGCTCTTTGCGAGCTGCTAGGTCATTCATTACATCTGCTAACTCTTTCTTATATTGCGTAGTGTTGACTAGGAATTTTCCGTATTTGACTTGCAGTGGTTGCATCTGCGCTTGTATTCTACAAAGGAGAAGATGTAACAGACACATGGCAATAGTTGGCGGTACCTCCTTAGACGAGTGTAACCTATCTGAGTCTGTGGCATGTGGAATCAAAGAACCAACGAAACAAGAAGTATTAGCAGTCTGCATACCTATCGCCGTCATTTGTTGATACCACATATTATCTAATAAACTAGCATGAATACTATGAGATATATTTTTCTGTTCAGGTACTAATCTCTGCAAGCACGTAATACTAGTGCATAATCCCATACATAAAGTAAAATACCATTTCAGTGTGGTCGCCAGCATAAGAAGACACAGTGGCGTCACTAGGGTTGGTGTCACCCGGTGCGGGTAACTCATGGTGTCACCCCCTCACGACTTACCGCATGGACCTCCTCCGCTCCGAGTCCGCCAGTGGACACAGTTGGCAAATAACGGGACCATACAGAATCCTTAGTAACGTTTGTAAATGTAGGTCCTATATTTACAAAATGTGCCTGTTAACAACAGTGTGATAATGACTCATTAATCAGGTTGTACAGTGGGCTACCTGCTAGTCAACAGTTTATTGGAATTTATAATATCATAGGTATGGTACTTTGTACTGGTGTGGTGTTCCCACTATCCAGCAACACGACATATCAGTGGTCGAAGTGGGGGAAAAAAGTAGGGGAACTGTGGGCAGAGAATCAGAGGGCCGGAATAACCCAAGGATTGGATCAGTGGGCGGAGCCAGAGGTGTGGCCAGAATGCGCAAGCATCCCAATATTTTGTATTTGTTTGCTTTCACTGCCCAGTTTTATCAACCAATGGATACACATGATTATTTAAGGTTATAATGAGTTATTGACAGTAAAATGTATTCACAAAGTGGGATATGCTTCTAATCACAGAATGTCCCCAAATACGATAAAATGTGGAAGCACAAGCCATTTGTCTCCGAGCCATGGAGTTTCTGTCATCAGCACTTCTCCTATTTCCAAAACAGCAGTTCAAACATGAATGGCTAAAAATCCTAGTTTGCAAATGTTTTCTAAATAATAATGGCTCTGCCATATTTGCCTCATAATGCAAGATCTGCAGCATGATCTGACCATTTAAACTAATAAATTGTTTGTAGCTCAAACGTATCAAAAGTTAATAAAAAATGTGACTTGTGTTGCTGCGGAGTAGATGACAGTTAATAGCTCACTGTTCTATGTTAGGATTTTAACTTATAAACTGCAAGTAACAAAAGGATCTCTCTGACAAAAGCAGTAGCCCACTGGCCTATTTACATTATGTGCACTTTGTGATCTGCATGGTACATGTTCTTTGCCGCAGGTACATTAACCCTCTGAGCTACTTTTCCATGAGTCAAATCTTCCATTAGACAAAATTCCGATCTCTCTCTAAGAAGAACATTATTCACCAGAGTCATCATGACATTTTTATTGTTACCGAAAATTGCTAGAGGCCAGGAATGAGGCAGCAAGCGCTTTTAAAACCATAATATACTTGCAAAAATTATGCCTCCACCTAAAGTCAGCACCTGGTGCGGTCACACCGGTTGCACCGCCCTAGAGTTGGCCCTTCTCAAGGGTCCTGTGATCTCAGTGACAGGGTCACTGTTGTTCTAGGGTGTACTGCTTCATAGGCCTGCCCGCAAGACTGGAGGTGAATTTCAGTATGGATAGTGGTGGACAAGCCTTGAAGGTTAACCTACACTTGTCATGCTAGGGTCCACCTGCTGGTGCTACGACACCGGGGCTTCTAATGTCTTGCTAAGCCTTCTAAGGTGTAGCATGGGATTGTGCTCTCTCAGGAGAGTGGTCTGGTGGACTGGTCATTAAGGCTGAACCTGGTTCCCCAGTTCCAAATTTAGCAGCTCTGGCCATAGTGCCACATCCTCTCCCCCACTGAACACCATACTGCCCCACTGAGAAAAACTCAGACTGCCTTCAACTACAACCCAATTGTCTCCAGATATAAACACCTGGATGCGGCTCAATTTAAATTGCGCATTGGGCAAGAGCAATATGTGGCCTACAAAAAAAAGTGACAGCATCCTGGAAAAAGCAAACAATCATAGGGAATGCAAAATTTTGCAAACCATGTGAAATGTAAGCAGGAACAACATGGTTACCTTAACGCTTTTACACTCACTGTTCAGAAATCAGTGAGTGCTTTTGCCTGAAAAGTTAAGGATATGACAACAGGGCCCTGAATGGACCCATTTCAATGGCCATTGCTTATATCCTTACAAAACGTAAGCAGTATGGTAAAAAAAAAGACAACATCTGAGGAACTTCGATTTCCGATCGTGATCGAATCGACCCGCCATTTTGTGCTCCACCGCCATTTTGTGTTGCCATCACTCAGGCAGCACGGCGAACAAACTCTATGCTGCTTTTTCTGCAGCTTCGTGTTGAAATAGCCCTTCTGCCTCTATTTGCAAAGCTGGTGTTAGGACTGGCCGAGTACACTAATCCCTGTCTGGTTTTTCTAATCCCCGTCTCAACTATCTGTTGGTTCACACTATTCTTTTCTGACTTTATCTTATTGTCTGGCCTTCACTGTCCTCTGCTAGCATTCTCTCGTTTCACAACTGTCCTCCAACACACACAAACGTATCTCGCCACCTGCAAGTTAGTTACGAATCCGTTAATGAATTAGTTTGAGGGAGGGGTGACAAACATAGTTGAAGGAGAGGTTTCTTCGAGGCATCTGACACTTTGTTTTCAAATCTCTCCTATTGCTTCTGTCCTGTTTTCCAACTTTCCTTATTGGCTCTTTCTTGTATGTTCTGGGTGTAATTTGGTTAATGTATATGTTACCTATATGGTATATAAGATTGTGCGCCATGGAGTAAAGTGGCAGTCTCCTGAGAACCTACCTTGTGTACTTCTGGGATAACTGTACTAGCTGCAGCGAATAAATCTGATCTTCTAACACCTAACAGAGTGTCCCGTGTCTCTGTGTAGCTGAGCAGGAGAACCCAGGAGATTAAGGCGTACCCTGCGCCGCCAGGCCCAAAAGGTTCTGGTTCTTCACATCCCTAGATACAGAGCAGCAGTATGAATGGAGGTGAATTTCAGTATGGATAGTGGTGGACAAGCCTTGAAGGTTAACCTACACTTGTCATGCTAGGGTCCACCTGCTGGTGCTACGACACCGGGGCTTCTAATGTCTTGCGAAGCCTTCTAAGGTGTAGCATGGGATTGTGCGCTCTCAGGAGAGTGGTCTGGTGGACTGGTCATTAAGGCTGAACCTGGTTCCCCAGTTCCAAATTTAGCAGCTCTGGCCATAGTGCCACATCCTCTCCCCCACTGAACACCATACTGCCCCACTGAGAAAAACTCAGACTGCCTTCAACTACAACCCAATTGTCTCCAGATATAAACACCTGGATGCGGCTCAATTTAAATTGCGCATTGGGCAAGAGCAATATGTGGCCTACAAAAAAAAGTGACAGCATCCTGGAAAAAGCAAACAATCATAGGGAATGCAAAATTTTGCAAACCATGTGAAATGTAAGCAGGAACAACATGGTTACCTTAACGCTTTTACACTCACTGTTCAGAAATCAGTGAGTGCTTTTGCCTGAAAAGTTAAGGATATGACAACAGGGCCCTGAATGGACCCATTTCAATGGCCATTGCTTATATCCTTACAAAACGTAAGCAGTATGGTAAAAAAAAAGACAACATCTGAGGAACTTCGATTTCCGATCGTGATCGAATCGACCCGCCATTTTGTGCTCCACCGCCATTTTGTGTTGCCATCACTCAGGCAGCACGGCGAACAAACTCTATGCTGCTTTTTCTGCAGCTTCGTGTTGAAATAGCCCTTCTGCCTCTATTTGCAAAGCTGGTGTTAGGACTGGCCGAGTACACTAATCCCTGTCTGGTTTTTCTAATCCCCGTCTCAACTATCTGTTGGTTCACACTATTCTTTTCTGACTTTATCTTATCGTCTGGCCTTCACTGTCCTCTGCTAGCATTCTCTCGTTTCACAACTGTCCTCCAACACACACAAACGTATCTCGCCACCTGCAAGTTAGTTACGAATCCGTTAATGAATTAGTTTGAGGGAGGGGTGACAAACATAGTTGAAGGAGAGGTTTCTTCGAGGCATCTGACACTTTGTTTTCAAATCTCTCCTATTGCTTCTGTCCTGTTTTCCAACTTTCCTTATTGGCTCTTTCTTGTATGTTCTGGGTGTAATTTGGTTAATGTATATGTTACCTATATGGTATATAAGATTGTGCGCCATGGAGTAAAGTGGCAGTCTCCTGAGAACCTACCTTGTGTACTTCTGGGATAACTGTACTAGCTGCAGCGAATAAATCTGATCTTCTAACACCTAACAGAGTGTCCCGTGTCTCTGTGTAGCTGAGCAGGAGAACCCAGGAGATTAAGGCGTACCCTGCGCCGCCAGGCCCAAAAGGTTCTGGTTCTTCACATCCCTAGATACAGAGCAGCAGTACAAATTTTGTTTTTCACTCCTCACATTGCAGTACCTCCAGGATTGGTGCACTAGTTCCAAGCCCAGGGAAAACAAAGCCAAGACAACAAAAATAGCGCTTCACTGGCAAACTCTGTAAAAGTGGCGCTAATGTGTTTGGGTGTGAATAAAATCAATCTGGCCAGTTTGCTACCACTCTGTCTTACTTTATTTAGTTATTTATTTTTCATATTTTTAAACTTTTATTCCAGATGCTGCACTTTAGAATTAAATGTCAGAAAAATACGACATTGATTTCCAGCAAAAGTGATTTTCTTTTTTGGATCCATTTCACAGGGGAACAAATAAAAGAAAGGAAAGGAGGTTGCTCTGCGCGCACCGGCCCTGTTGGTGTCACCCCATGTGAGGGTGTCACCCGGTGCGGTCCGCACCCCCCGTACCCTCATAGTGACGCTGCTGAGAGGACATTAAGAAAAAACAGCAATACATACATAACTGTCTGCTAGTAGAGTTGACAAAATACTCCACTCGCGCTTTGAAGGGAGACATTGTCACTCTTGTGTCTTGCTTTTCCCCTCTTGATCCCCTTTTGTCTGTGGAAGTCTGAGGCAAGGTGGGATCCACTCGCACATCTTCCATATGGATCTTTGGTTTCCAGCAATCCACCTTCACTGCAGCGGGAGTACTCAGTCACTGAAAAGGGACTGCTGTACGTGGGATCCATCCATTGCCAAACGAAATTCCGCACATAGACTTTCTGGCCAAAGGGTATCAGACTGGTCTGCTTGCCTGAGGCGGTCTTCTCCATCCGCAACACCTGTGTAGAGAAGAACTTGACAGAAGTCATTAACTCAGACAAATAACTCATTTCATCCCCTAAAAGTTCAGCTGTTTTATGGGAATTTGTCTTTTGCCTCGTTATCCTTAAAGGGGTGGGAATAGAACGTCCTGTCACTATTTGATGTGGTGTTAAATGGTGATCGCTTCCTGGTTGATTCCTGAGGGCTTACAAAGAGAGTGGTAGGCAGTACAACCATTTCTTTTGCAGAGAGGCACATAGTTTGCTTATTTTATTCTTGAGGAGGTCATTCAGGTGCTCCACTATTCTGTTAATTTATGGTTGATAAACTAATTTCAGATTATAATTTATTCCTAAAGCGGTGCAAATGTGTTGAAAGAATGCATTGACACAATGAGGCTTGTTATCAGAGCGGCTCACTTCTGCCATGCCCCATCTCGGTATCACCTCTCTTATCAGAAAATTGACTGCTGCTTTAGCATCATTACGTACACAGGGTCCTGCCTCAATCCATTGTGAGAATGGACAAACAACTATTTTAGGATACCTGTAATTGTTACATCTTTCTATCGTGTCGACAAAATCTAAATGTAGATTTTTAAATGGACTTGTTGGGCGTGGTATTTTTGAGGTGATCACCTTTATAGGTTGGCTTGGGGCTATCCTGTTAACATACAGCACATTCTGCAATGTACATAGTAATTATTTCAGATAGTTGTGGAACAAACTAATCATCTGTCTGTAATGTAGCAAGAAGATACTCTTTTGCGGTGTGTGCTGGGAGAGGTATTTGTTCTAGAGCTGTATACAACAGAGCTTGTGGCATTACTGGCTTGCCTGTTCTCTCTTGCCTGTAAATAAAATCTGTTGGTGACTGAGTGCAACCTCGCTGTTCCCACAGCTCCCTTTTGTGAGGTAATGACTGTTCTTGAAATTCACACAAATTTAATTTAGCTGTCTCTGTATATGGAAGTAGTAATTCCATAGCATTCTGTTGCCTGCTTGTCATCATACCTAATGTATGTTCATCACATTGACTAAAATATGGGAACTCTTTAGTTGCTTCCTTTGCTGCCAAATCTGCCAGAGCATTACCCCTATAAGGCCCTGTTTATTGGTGTGCACTGCGCACTTTACCATCGCGACTTTAGATGGAAGTGTTAAGGCTTTTATTAATTGTGCCAATAAATCTTTTTGCATCACAAGGGATCCATTAGATTTAAGAAATCCCCTCCTTTCCCATCTGTGAATGCTGAAATGTACAGTGGTGGTGACATATGCTAAATCTGAATAAATGGTGACCTCTGGTCCCTCAGCTAGCTGCCATACTTCAATGATGGCCACTAATTCGGCCGCCTGTGATAAAAAGTGAGAAGGTAGTGCATCTGGCTAATAATTTGTAATGTATCAGATGATCCCTGCTATTCAGCTGTTACAGTTGCTGCTCCTGAATGTCTTACCCCAGTTTCCTGATCTATGAAAGAATATCCACCAACAAAAGGTAACATACTTCCTGGGATGGGGTCCCCTCCCACCTTACTTACTTTGTCTGGTGTGTAATTAGCACAGTAATGTACCTGTTCATTGTCAGTTACTGGGTGTGCAAAGAATGTTGCTGGATTAACTGTGTGGCAGCAAACCACTTGTAAATATAGTACTGAAAGTATTACTTCATACCCAGATGCTCTCTGAGTTGTCAGAGTACTCTTCTTTGTAAAATAGCAAATACCACATGCTCTACATACAGTGTTAAAGGTGATCCCATCACTATTGTAGTGTATTTCTGGACTGCAAATGCTGCTGTAGCCAATGCTTGTTCACATGGGTAGTGACCTTTCATGGCAGGATCTAGCAGCCCACTGTAGGAAGCAGTTGGTTTGTGTCTCATAGATGTCTTTTGAGTCAGTATGCTCATCATTGTCAATCAATTGCAATGACAGAAGAGATAGAATGGTTTACTGTAGTTAGGCGTAACTAACACTGGAGCGTTTGTGATTGCATTCTTCAGCTCCCGAAATGCTGTCTCTCTTTCATCAGTCCAGTTTATTCTGTTCCGATTGGTATGGGACTCTTTTAGAGCAGTCCAAAGTGGTACAGTTAGGGTGGCATAGTCAAATACCCACTGTCTCACATAATTGCAGAGTCATAGGAACTGCTGTATTTGTTTTGTGTTGGTGGGCTTGGGCACATTTCTGATACTCTCTACTCTGTCAAGTGTCACCCTCCTCCCATCTTTGGATATTATCTGTCCCAAATACTAAACTTTCATCTGCATATATTGTAATTTGTCTTTATCCACTTTGTATTCTTTTTCTGCAAGTATGCGAAGGAGACCACTAGTATCATCCCAGCATATGTCTTCAGTATGTTATGTTATGTTATGTTTCTGAAATTTTTAAAGCGCTCTGTTACCCTGAGGTGTCCTGGCACACTAAAATGTCATCCACATACTGTAAAAGGGTGCTTTTGCATTTTGCGTTTGCTTAATCCTTTTTCACTGTTCTGTTAAAGATATTTGGGGACTCACAATAGCCCTGGGGGAGCCTTCTACAGCAATACTGAGTTTGTACGTAAATCCTGTAAGGTACTGACTATCTGGGGCAGTGGAATGCGGAAAAATACATTTTTCAAATTAGTTACTGAAAAGTAGGTGGCATCCGTAGGAATGTTTTAGTATGAATGATGGGTCTGGTACTACCAGAAAGTCTGGAATTACTATATCGTTCAGGGGGCGGACATCTTGAATCATCCTCCAAGTTTCCACCTTAGCCTTTTTTACCAGGTAAATTGGTGTATTACAGGTTATTGTTCTCTCATATATCACTCTCTGCTCAAGTAACACCTGTATTGTGGGAAAGATGCCTTCTTTGGATAAAGGATACTGATGTACCCTGGGCAGTACCACTCTGGGTTTCAATGTTATTTTCATAGCCTCAGATCCCTTATTCAGTCCCACATCATGTGGTCCCTTTGTCTACAGATCGTCCGGTATCTTTGACAAGTCTTTTTCTCTTATTGCACAATCTTGTGCATGCTTTGGCACTATCCTGTATTGTAACCGTACTCTAATGGGAATATCCATTTGAAATACCACTGTCTGAATTGGTGGGCTATCATTAAACATTTCTTCATCTGATATGTCTTTCAATTTAACCTCTGGATCTGTAAATACTACTGATGTCTACGTTACTTGTTTCCTGTCAAAGGCTATCAATAATGCATAACGTGGCTTTATTTCAAGGGCCATTATTTCTAACTCCATGTCAGGTTGTTCTATGGGGGCCACGGGTCTCTTGGGTCTGAACAATAGTTATTTTGGTATCTGCACTGTGTTCCCAAGTAATGCTGGTGTATGCGCTATCAAAGCCTATAGCAAAAGACACATAATTGATGAACGGAATGCAGACCAAATCAAAACATTCACCCCCAGTCAAGAGATCTGGGTTAAATCCATCATTCTTTTCCTCACCATGCCACCCCAGTTTAGACCTGGCTATATGCAAATCAGTCCTGACCCTGTGCCTCATGGGAACCCCGAAACCGGTCCTAGGATGCTTGTTTCTAGTCCAGGGAGGACCTGGCCTGGCAGTTCGGGCTGGACTGTTCCCATTGGGCACAGGGTCAAGACTGATTTGCATATGGCTGGGTCCAAACTGGAATGGCATGGTGAGCAAAAAAACGATGGATTTAGGCCCAGATCTCTGTAGTGGGGTGAATGTATGACATTGTTCTGCATTCTGTCCATCAATAGTTCTTTTTGCATTTGTCACCCCGAGTGGGACGGGTATGCTCAGACGTGAGTCCCGTGCTCTCCATGCCACTGGAATCAAGCTATCCTGGCTGAAGAGGGGTGAAATCCCGAGACCGGTCCTAGGATGCTTGTTTCCAGTCCAGGGAGGACGTGGCCTGGCAGTTCGGGCTGGACTGTTCCCATTGGGCACAGGGTCAAGACTGATTTGGATATGGCTGGGTCCAAACTGGAATGGCATGCTGAGCAAAAAAACGATGGATTTAGGCCCAGATCTCTGTACTGGGATGAATGTATGACATTGTTCTGCATTCTGTCCATCAATAGTTCTTTTTGCATCAAAGCCTATAGGCCACGCAAAAAGGCCGTGTATCCACAGGAATTGCTCTGACCTGTTGTCCCAGATCCTCATGAGCTATAAGTGACAACATCCTACCTGGTGTAATACCAGGAGTGTAATATACCATTGGCCCATCTTCCAAAAAAGAGATGATCATATTCAGTTTACTCATTAGGGCTCTCCCAGGACGACTGATACCTCTGGGGAATATAAGAATGAGCATTCAATCTGTGTCTCCTATTGTCATGCTCACTGATTCAGTAAAGGGAACCCTCCTGACATCCTCAGAATACCCTTGTGTGTCCATTGACTTCTGAGAAAGGGGTAGTGTTCCTTCTCTTATACAAGACTTTGTGGCCCCAGTGTTGATTAAAAAACTATAAGGGCAACCTTCTATAGCTACCGTCACAGTGGGTTCCTCGTCTGATCTCCAGGTTACCAATAGGATTGAGCAAACACAAGGAGATGATGTACGGAGTGCTGAAACTTTTCAAACACTCACCCCCAGTCCCAGATCTGGGTTGAATCCATCATCATTCTTTAGCTCACTTCGTCACCCCAGTTCAGACACAGCTATATGCAAATCAGTCTTGACCCTGTGCCTCATGGGAACGGTCCAGCCTCAACTGCCAAGCCATATCCTCACTGGACCGGAAGCAAGCATCCTGGGACCGGTTTCTGGGTAATCCCCTTCATCAGCCAGGCTAGCTTGAATCCAGTGGCAAAGTGAGCAAGGGACCCACGTCTGGGCATACCCTGCCAGCTTAGGGCAAACAAAGCAAACACAAGGATATGATGGACGGAGTGCTGAAACCTTTCAAACACTCACCCCCAGTCACAGATCTGGGTTGAATCCCTCATCATTCTTTAGCTCACTTCGCCTCCCAAGTTCAGACACAGCTATGTGCAAATCAGTTGTGACCCTGTGCCTCATGGGAACAGTCCAGCCCGAACTGCCAAGCCATGTCTTCACTGGACCAGAAACAAGCATCCTGGGACCGGTTTCTAGGTAACACCCTTCATCAGCCAGGCTAGCTGGAATCCAGTGGCAAAGTGAGCAAGGGACCCACGTCTGGGCATAATCTGCCAAGTTCGGGCAAACAAAGCAAATACAAGGAGATGATTTGGGCCCAGATCTCTTTACTGGGGTGAATGTATGACATTGTTATGCATTCTGTCCATCAATTGTTCTTTTTCCATTTTCACCCCCGAGTGGGACGGGTATGCCCAGACGCGAGTCCCGTGCTCTCCATGCCACTGAAGTCAACCTATCCTGGCTGATGAGGGCTGAAGGACTGAAACTAGTCCTAGGATGCTTGTTTCCAGTCCAGGGAGGACCAGGCCTGGCAGTTCGGGCTGGACTGTTACTATTGGGTGGAGGGTCAAGACGGATTTGCATATGGCTGGGTCCAAACTGGAATGGCATGGTGAGCAAAAAAACGATGGATTTGGGCCCAGATCTCTTTACTGGGATGAATGTATGACATTGTTCTGCATTCTGTCCATCAATTGTTCTTTTTGCATTTGTCACCCCAAGTGGGACGGGTATGCTCAGACGGGGGTCCCGTGTTCTCCATGCCACTGGAGTGAAGCTATCCTGGTTGATGAGGGCTGAAAGCCCGAAACTGGTCCTAGGATGCTTGTTTCCAGTCCAGGGAGGACCTGGCCTGGCAGTTTGGCCTGGACTGTTCCCATTGGGCGCAGAGTCAAGATTGATTAGCATATGGCTGGGTCCAAACTGGAATGGCATGGTGAGTAAAAAAACAATGGATTGGGCCCCGATCTCTGTACTGGGGTGAATGTATGACATTGTTCTGCATTCTGTCCATCAATTGTTCTTTTTGCATTTGTTACCCCCGAGTGGTACGGGTATGCCTAGACGTGGGTCCCGTACTCTCCATGCCACTGGAGTCAAGCTATCCTGGCTGATGAGGGCCGAAAGCCCGAAACCGGTCCTAGGATGCTTATTTCCAGTCCAGGAGGGACCTGGACTGGCAGTTCTGGCTGGATTGTTCCCATTGGGTGGAGGGTCAAGACTGATTTGCATATGGCTGGGTCCAAACTGGAATGGCATGGTGAGCAAAACAATGATGGATTTGGGCCGAGATCTCTGTACTGGGGTGAATGTATGACATTATTCTGCATTCTGTCCATCAATAATTCTTTATGCATTTACCAATAGTATTGGACACATAATGGTCGTCTGTGGGCTTCCTCATTGTAAATAGTTGTTGGTTAATGTGCCTCCGGACATTTGGGGTTGTGTAGAAAAGGAATTACCTCCTTGGACCATTACTCCTCCCAACTGGACCTGTGTGGGTCCACCTGTAGTATTTCTAACAACCTGGGGCATACTCTGTAACATGTGCCCCTGTTGTGCAGTCCACTGAACCTGAGGAACCTACGAGAGTTGTTGGACAGCCCATTGCATCTGTTGTGCCCCATCTGCCTCTGCGGAGCAAACCATCCCTGCACTTGTTCATTGTTCTTTTTTGCTCTACATTCCCTTGCAAAATTACCCATATTACCACAATAAAAACACTGTAGTATTGCCCTATCTTCTCATTGTATTTTTCCCCTCATTGGCCCAAGGCCTCTTGAAAAACCCTCTCGTCTCTTTTGCTGGCTGCCCTCCTGGTGCCTACACCTGCACTAGCATTGTGACGACAGCTATTGGTGGTGCTGCTGAAAGTGCCCCCTCAGTACTTGATTTGTTAAGTTTCTGTTGCACCAACTTAGCTGTGGCCCTCTCTGCCTGCTCTGTCCTTTTGTCTCTTCGTGCTTTTTTTTTCTTCCGCTAGAAATAATGTATTATATGGGCATGTATTTCTGGCCATGGTTTAGCCTCTATTCCCACTACTCCATCTAAGCTTGCTTGTATATCGGTGGGCAGACCCAGTTTCAGTACGTTATAAAACAACATTACATTTCTTCTGTGATTTTCCAGTTACAGCCTACTTCCTGTACCCATTGTTCTTTCATTCTGGTGATGAATTCTGCAATGTCTTCAGTTGGTTTTAAACTCTCTACAATAGGGGCTCCACTGTCTGGTCTGTAAGGGTATGTCTGCTGGAGCGCATCCCAGACATAGTGACGGATATTGTTGAAGGATGACCTGTTAAACTGTGTATTTATCAATGTTATCAAATGGAGACTTACGCAATGCATGAAATGCTACTCTAGGTCGGCCCCCAGCCCACACAAATCTAGTCATTTTCGCAGTTAAGGAGTGAAACCATCTGCGAGGGATGAGGTATGGATAGTTGCTCCACGCGTACAAGTAATGTGGCAGGCACACCATTTTAAAAGAGGGTTGTGCGCCTCATGGGGTTCAGTGGGAGTGTGGCCCAACATTTGAAGTTGTGGTAAAGGCAAGTCCAGACCTTGGAAGTTATGGGGCCAGGCCAGGTCCGGCAAGGAAGAAACGTGGATGCCTAGATATTTAAAAGAGTTGTGCCAAAAGGGAGTGCTAGGACATCAAACCCACCCCAGAGCCTCACCTCTGACCTCCACCAGACAAGACTTGCCCTAATTAACCTGGAGCCCTAATGCATTTCCATAACCAGAAGAAGCTTGAGACACCAGGGCCCGGAGCGCTGTGGGTTACTCAAGAACAAGAACAAATCATTTGCGTATGACGATACTTGGTCCTTAAGACCAACTCCCCATTGCCAGCCCCACACCTGAGTATTACACCTTATGAGCCTCGCCAGGGGTTCCAGCACCAGGGCAAATAGCAGGGGGGACAGGGGGCACCCCTGGCACGTGCCTCGCTCAATGGGGATCACTGGGGACAGAGCCCCATTCACTCTGACCTGAGCGGTTGGTGTATGGTAGAGGAGCTGAATCTACTGCTGGAACCCCTCCCCCAGACCAGCCAGACAAAAAAACCCCATCTAGGAAGCCCCACGACACCGTATTGAACACCTTAGTGAAATCTATCAACAGGAGGCCTAGAGTGCCATCAAGATCTGCCACACAAGACAGCGTCACCTGGACCCTCCTAATACAATGACAAGTACTACGCCCCTGGTATGCAGCTGCGCTGATCTGGATGTACTAGGTAGGGCATAGCTCTGCCCAGCCGTGCGGTAAGCACTTTGGCATAAATCTTGATGTCGGCGTTGATCAATGAAATCGGTCGGTAAGAGGAACACTGATCTCTAGGGAGCCCTTCTTTGAGTAGGACCCCGATTGTAGCCCTGTCCAATTCTGGGGAGAAGAATGCCTGTTGCAAGGCTGCCACATAAAGGTTCAGAAGGTGGGGACAGAGGGCTTCCCGGAAGCATTTATAATATTCATTGGGGTACCTGGCACGTTGGTTCAGTCCTCGGGATCGGATTGTTGCTAATATGGTCCACCTCTCGATCTACCCAAGCCTGGAAGCCGTAATGGCACAGGTCAGCGGGAGGATCAAGTGAGGGAAGGAAAGGAAGGGGACAGCAGGGAGGGAGATCTGTAAAACATAAAGAACAATATTAGCGCTCTTCCACCTATCCTAACCCCTTGACTCCACCCCTCCTTGCTATAGGGAGAAGGAACACAGATTCTATTGTGGTACCTGTAAATAAAAAGAACGGCCCCAATATAACCAGACCCTCTACCTCGGGCAGGGATGTTTAGTCTTTCATTGCGACGTGTCTTGGCTGCAAGGGGGGAATACATACAATAAACAAGAAACACATCATAGCGTAGTTCCACATTGAAGTTTGCGGCTGCACAGTAATCTCGCTAATACGGTTAACACCAAGAACACATATTGTTTACCCAGAACCTACCCTGATGTAGACTCCACTTGGCCTCACACGGATAGAGCGTAGACCGCTACCACTCAGAGAAACCCCTGTTAAAAGAGAGTCACAAACACAATAACAGACAGCAACACCAAACACCAAAAATGCCAGAGGTCATCTTAGTACGAGCCAGGTACGTTGCATGATTCAGGTTACTGCACCATGGAGTTGCAATGGGTGGTTTGAAGGCATAGTATCTCAATACATATAAGCCAAAACGATATAAGTTTCATGCCATAAGTGACCTTAATCCAGGTTCGGCACTTCCATGCTTTGCCCTAAGAGGGCACGATGATCGCTATCACCCATTGCATACAAGTTTTTCTGTTAGGCAAATAATGTGCAAGGAGCTTTGCGGAATGCTCCGGAAAAGAAACCAGCATTGAAAACAAATCAGGGGACTGGAACCCTCCTATGGCCAAATACTTGTTCCAGTCTTGGTTACCACTCCTCCCTTCCTCCGCACGAGCCAGTAAAGAGCTCACCAACGGAGAAGGGAAGATAGAAGCGGAAAGGATTGCACCTGGGGAGGGACTGGTGCACAGCACCCTCACCCGACCGTACGCCGGTAGACAATCCTCCAATGTCCGCCCCTACGAGGTCGACTGCATTCAGGGGATATTCCCGAACCGCTAAGTAAGGGGGAGGTTACTGTGAACCATAAATGCCCAAGGAACAGTATCTAGTACCTGACAACTAACCACCAATCGTGCAAAGGCAATACATCTTTAGTGCCTTTAGAAAGGCAGTAGGCAATGCAAAAGGTATGTCTAGATCCCCCACCCAAAACCAGTGTCAGAGAAGCAGAGCAGGAACAGCTTGATCATGATGCGTCTGACAGCTGGCATAAAGAACTCAGGCCCTATTCTGTGGATTTAAAAACCAGTGGAGTGGCCGACAAAACCAAGTCCAGAGCCTCCAGAGCTGGGCCGGGGCCATCCTCATTGGCCCCATGCTTGGCCCAGTCCCCCGGGACCAGGTGCATCCCCTCTCCAGCGGCGTATCTTGGTACTTGGTGGTCGGCGCTGCTCAGGGTGGCGCTGTAACAATCAGTGTTCAGTAGCCCACTCACAGGCCTGGTCAGGCGTATCAAAGAAAATGGTGCAGGACTGAAAAAAGACATTAAGGCGGGCAGGGAACAGAAGTATGTAGCGCAAGTCCAGAGCGAGTAACTTCTGTTTCACCTAGGTGAAGGAGCGCCTCTGCTGTTGCACCGCTCTGGTATAGTCTGGGAACAAAAGTATTTTCGAGTTATCAAACCGCAGGTCAGGATGGGCTCGGTGTCAGGCGCTGAGCATGGGCGCCTACCTGCAAGGTAACAGACACGGGACTACAACGCCCAGAACACCTGGCGGAAGGAAGGCGTGGCTGCTGCCTTAAAGCACGGTGTCGCGAGCCGAGAGAGGCGCGTTATCCTGCCATTTTCGTTCCGACAGCGAGGAGACACCGCTGGGGTCGGAAATCACCAATCAACTGGAGAAGTCCTTGGCGGTTCCCGAGACTCAGGAGACCACAGCAGAGCGCTGAGAGAAGCACCATTTCGTCAATCCTACGTCCGCAACGAAGCCGTCCGTGGTATGTTCGGTGTTCGCTAATCTACCTTTGTGGTTCCCGCAAGGAGGGAGACCACAGCAGGGCGCTGCGGTAAGCGCCGTCGCGACTTCCGGAGATTTTGCTTCACTTCCAGAACCCGGGGGGGACTTGGCACGCGTCGGGAAGACAGGCGAGATCCCTAAGATACCAAAAGAGGTGTGCTGCTCAACGGCCCGACAGGTACGAACTCTATAGGGGGAGCCAATCCCGTGCAAGACTTGTGCCAGAAATCCTGCTGGAGACTTTGGGACACGACCGAGTTCGTGCAGTATTCTTTGATAAAGTGACTTGAAGTGATTACGGACACAAGCAGGGAGTAGCTGCTAGTGTGGCTCATTTGGGGACTGCCGTAATCATTGTGAAACTACACCTTGGGAGTAGCTGAAAGAATCAGCAATAAATCTATTATAATTTTGGGGCATCCCCAGGGGAGGAAATGTATGGAGGTGTGGTGTTTGAGTGATGGTACAGTGCTCTCAGAATCCTTCCAGGAAAAGGGCATTCTGGAAGAGATTTGGTGTTTGTTGTGTGTGTGTTGAAACACACTTATTATACACATGTAGTGAGACCTAATGAGTGTAGCGCTGTGTTGTGCTAGGGTTTACAGAGACACATGGATTAAGCGCGTCTAGTGAGAATTAACGAGAGTAGCGCCGTGTTTTGTGTTATTGATTAACTGTCGTTATTCATGTAATCTTTTGTTACAGGTATCCCTCTCCCCGCTGTTCCCTTCCTAATCCCTTTCCCTCACCTGATAGCCCTAGTACTCTGTTTTGGTTTAAATCCAGAGTCGGGGACATCTGGAGGTGGAAGCCTTTGTGCATCACTCGCAGTGGAACATGACACTCGGGCCTCCCGCATCCCGGTCCTTGAAGTTAAGTGGCCTAAGGATCACAGGCCGAAGGGGAGCCCCAGATGGAGGTCTTGGAACCAGGGCACTTTGAGCCCACTCGATAGCAAATAAGGGAGACAGTTTGTTGTGGGACATCCACACTTTGAACTAGTCCTCCAACACCCCAGTTAAACCCCTTTGCTCCAAGGATTCGGGCAGTTCGACGACCCTAAGATTGTTCCGTTGTGCCCTCTTTTCTGCATCTTCTGCCCTCTCTGTCAGGGCGGACACTGAGGTGGAAAATTTGGACATCTGGTTCTTATGGGAGGATAGTTCGTATTCAGTGGCAGAGACCCGTTTTTTTACTTCTGTGGTTTTATCCCCCACGTTGCACAGATCTATGCAAAGGCTGTCCACCTTGGACTCCACTGCCTCTCTAACCATGGCCTTGAGGACCCTTGTTAGGTCTGTTGCTCCCTGCTGTTCTGTGCCAGGTCCCAGATACAGCGAGTTCTCTCCCTAGTCGCCAGGAGCTGTGGGGGGGATGGTGAACTGGTCCATATTAGTCTGAGCCAATGGCTACGGCGGGACCTTCCCCTGCCCCGTCCCATTGTGGACTTCCCTAAACAGTGTCTTAGTCACTGGTAGAAGTAGAACAGTGGCAATCCCCACTACCAAGGTCGCCAAGGATGATAGTCTGGGCCATGGGGAGGGTCCCTAGGGGAGACCCAGGAACCGCAGGTGGCCCCCAAACAGGAGACCTATTGGAAAGCGGTAGTCCCTGCCCCCACCCAGTACACTGCCTCGTGATGGCCAAAGCGCAGGAGGGGCAGGGCAGGTGCCGATGCTCAGCGAAAATGGTAGGCCACCACCGTCCGGGTATGTGAGGGGGAAGCTCCGTGTCACAGCAAGTTTCACCTGGCAGGTACGTCCTCAGTGGTAATCTCCATGGATCTAGTGGACAGGCAGACCGCAGCCCGCCCCAACCAGATACAGGGTCGCGGTTCAGTTTAGGAGCGTTCAGTCACCACACACAGGGCCCAGCAGGAGTCACAAGGAACAGACACGGAAGTCCAGGGGCCTCCAGATCTAACCGGGATACCTGTGGAAACTCCCCAAAGGATTGTCCCTTCCAGAAGTTTCCTTCTGGGTAATTCACTATTACCTGCTAGATCACCCCCAATGAGTCTCTCTTCCAGGAGCTGTCTACAGGGTAATGCACTACTGCCCTCTAGATCACCCCCCAAAGGACCGTATCTTCCAGGGAGCTACTCTCCTGGGTAATGCACTATTACCTGCTAGATAAATCCCTGCAGGAGTGTCTCTTCCAGGAGCTACTCTCCTGGGTAATACGCTACTGCTTGCTAGATCACTTCCAGAAGGAGCGTCTCTTCCCTTCTATTTCAAATGGGAATTCACACTAGTTAGTCATCCGGCTTGTACTGGGAATCACCACGCTTCAATTCATTCCATACCACCAAAAGAAAAAGGAAAACCCCATGCATGCGTTTCTATGCTATAATTGCGAAAGAATCATGCGATTTAAAATTTTAAGATACGAAGTTCAATCTCTACCCCCTTTTGACGACAACATGGGACTCCTACCTGCCCATCTTTTGAATAGGCAGATTTTAGTATAACACTCTGCATCTGCTTACCTGATATCTGCACGGTTTCTATTCAATTGAGGGCATGCAGCTCTTCCCTCAGGCGCAGTCTGGGACAGATTCCTGGCTGGCTCCGCCAAAAATATTTCCAGATGAAAGAAAAAGACAACACAACTTCTTTTGGCAATATAGTATAAAGTTTAATGATGCATGTAGAAGGTCAGACAGCTCCATAGAACTGGAATCTGAGCTTCAACTTACAATGGGTGGACAGTTTCTTTTATACATTTTTGAGTGTAAATACATCATATTTTTGGATAGTCAATAACACATGTACTTAAACACAACATTATTTTCAAGAGAAATGGAAGGTGCACTCATTGCGGAGTCAATCAAGCAAGCAGAAACTTTTGTTCCAAAATTACTTCTTTTATTGAGTCAATCTTTAAAACTGGCACACAGCCAATGCGTTTCGTTCCCAATTTTGCCAGAGGGAACTTCGTCAGGGCTCTTGTATATCCAGCTGATCAGTAGTAATGAGAAGTGTCTATGGTGGGTTGGGACCTCAGGGGGCACATTCAGCCTGAAACGTAGTATATGTAACAAACTATCACACCCAAGGGCTGCAGAGTTATCAAGTATCCTGAATAATATGTTAGGAATAAGGCAAGGTCCGAGTCACCACTTATTTACCAGAAGGTCCTGGTGTATGTTCTGTAAACCAGTATACTCTTGTGTCACGGCATGATAACCGGCAACAAGCGCACCTTCCATTTCTCTTGAAAATTTGACAACTATTTACACCTCTGGACGGCGGGTGCAGGACGTGATTGCACCACTCCTAAATATATTGTACATGTGGATTGGATGTGCTTGACCTTGGTCTGCCATTTGTTCTTCTTCCGTTAACTTAAGCACAACATTATATCAAACGTAATACTGCAAAAAAGCTAATCAAATGTTTATGAAATGCAAAACATGTGCACGTTATTTTGGTTACGTTTCTACACAACCGCTTGTACTTCCAGTTGTCCTTGGCTTGTCTCTTTGAGGCCTAGCACAGCTCTACTTCCTACATGTCTACTGCTCTACAAGGTCTATTCTCCCACCTATTAGTTGCCTCTGTGCTACCTTATCTCCCTATGTCCTCGGAGACGTGTTCTCGCAATGCGGCCCAGTAACTTACCATTTCTGCTATGTCTAATTATATTCCTCAATTCTAATGAAGCTTATCTCTACCCACTTACCCTCCCACCTCCCACCCCAGTACCTGACTCTATTTTGTGCTGCTTTTCTGTTCTACTATTGACTGTAGCTTAGGCCTGTATGTCTCTTTAATACGCACATTTGCACACAACTTTCTGCTGATGCTTGCAATAACATGAGTGCGCTTTCTTCATTTTTTTACATTTATTATAAGAAACCCCCCGAACGTTTCCTTGCATGGGTAGTCTGGAAGGAAAGAAAGCGAAGTATTTGAAATAATTGATGAAAATATGGCTGTGTGTAGAGACCAAAGTATTATAATAAAGATCTCCGAGTAGGACTGTGACTCACTTTATGTTATGTTATGTTATTTTGATTTATTAAGCGCACAGCTACTCGGAAGTGTCCCGGCGCTAACAACAGAAGAGGCAGCCGAACCACCGATATCCATCAAAACAGCAGTGTCTTCAGGGATTTTCTAAACAGGTGCGGATCACAAATAGCCCTCAGAGACAGGGGAAGAGCGTTCCAGGCAAGGCAGGCTCTACGGGCAAACGAGTTGCCCCCCAATCGAACACGCTTAAATTTAGGGGTCTGCATGAGCAGCAATGAGGATGACCTCAGCTGTCTCCTAGGAATATAAAAGGAGAATCTGTCCTGCAGATACTTAGGGCCCAAACCATGAAGGGCCTGTTGTACAATAGACAACATTTTAAATTTAAGGCGTGATTCAACGGGAAGCCAATGAAGTGCCCGAAGTTGGGCCCGGGCACTTTGCCGGGAGGACAGGCCGCCCAGAAGTCTGGCTGCCGAATTCTGGACCACCTGCAATTTCCTTACAAGGTGTCCAGGGCACCCTACCAGGAGGGCGTTAGCATAGTCTAGACGGGAGAGAAGCAGAGCACGCACCACCGTTTCTCTATCCCTGTCTGGGAACAAGGGAAGAAACTTCTTAAGACTCCTCAGTAACCCAAAGCATGTGCCAGCAAGTTTTTTTATATGCGAAGCGAAGTTCAGGTTTTCATCAAACCAAACGCCGAGGTTTTTAACGGCTCCATTGATCGCTGGGGGACATGGAAAGCCCGAAGGCCAAAGTCTTGTTCTAAACTCAGAGGAAAAAGAGCCGAACAACAGGACTTCCGACTTTGCCTCATTGCATTTCAGCTGTGCATTGGCCAACCACTGAAAGACCGAGGACAGACACTGATGAGGTTTGACCACCGAGTCATCTTCTTTGTTCCAAGTGAACAGCAGTTGGGTATCATCCGCGTAGGCCATCACTTTAGCCCCCAAGGACTCCGCCAGGAAAACCAGCGGAGTCACATAGATGTTAAAAAGCAGAGGGCTAAGTGACGACCCCTGCGGTACCCCCGTAGTAACCCTCAAGGGGACCGAAGCACAAGGAGGGAGCCAAACCTGCTGCAACCTTCCCTCCAAAAAGGAGCTGATCCAAAGCAAAGCATTCCCAGACACTCCAATGTCCGAGAGGCAGTCAAGGAGCATGGCGTGGGGCACCGTGTCGAACGCCGCCGAGAGATCAAGCAATATAAGTTACGCTTTCCCGCCGGCGTCCAGACACTCCCGAATCGACTCCGAAACCTCCAACAGGGCGGATTCGGTGCTGTAGGAGGCACGGAATCCGGACTGCGCTGGATGAAGAACGCCTGCCGCCTCAACATAATTAGTCAGTTGGAACGTGACTGCCTTCTCGCAAACTTTGACCAGACTAGGCAAGAGTGAAATAGGTCGGTAATTCTCTGGGAGCAGAGGATCAAGGGAGGGCTTTTTGAGAAGTGGCAGAATTAAAGCATGTTTCCATGCCATGGGCACAAGTGCTTCCCTAAGTGATTGATGACTAAATAGTTGACCTCAGTGTTGATGGTATCTGCCAGATCAGAAAGTAATCTGGCAGCGCACGGATCATTCGGCGAGCCAGACTTGAGGGCTTTAAGAATTCTAAGGGAGCCGAGCAAGTCAATCGAACAGAACAGAGAGAGGCAGGAGGTTGAAAAGGCCTTAGGCAGGGTGGGAACCAGCTCAATACTAGCCGACTTCATCAGAGGCCGAAATGTCTCCTGGATGCTAATAATTTTATCCTTGAAAAAAGATGCCAAAGTGTTGCACCAGGTGTCCGAGACGGGGACCACAGCTACCTGAGCACTTGGAGCAAGGAAAGTCTGCACTATGGCAAAGATCTCTTTGGCGTTGTTATTAGCCCGTTCAATACGAGCAGCATAGTACAGGCCCTTGGCCTCCCTAGTCGCTCTATACTTTACACTACCTATTTGTCTAAATCTCAGTCAGACATCAAGCACTACTTCAATCGGGTGGTATTATTTTGAATTGAGGATTAACAAAGAGAACCCTAAGTGCTCCTCTCACACTTGAGGAGGTAGGAACTACGATCTCCAAACTTCCTAATGGTAAAGCCACAGGCCCTGACAGGATTATACTATGTGTTATATATGGAATATTCCAATATGGTCTTACTATGCCTTATTAGAATGTTTGAAGAAGCTATTGGATGGGCAGCTACCATCCTCCACCAGAATGGCATTGATTACGTTGCTCCTTAAGCCCAGGAAATCACATAGACTGTGTGCATCTCACAGGCCTTTGCCCCTTATAAATACTGAGACTAAGATACTAGCAAAGGTGGAAGCACGTAGACTTTATCAATGCATAGCCATCTTTGTCCATGCAGATCAAGCAGGGTTTATTCGTTCAAGATCCTCTCAGCATAACTTGCGATTACTTTTCGCAGTTTTGCACAATAATGACCAGAAACTGTGCAATAGTAGCCACTTTTGACTCAGAGAAAGTCTTCGACTTAGTTAAATGGCCTTTTTTTTCTTCAGTGTGTTACGTTGTGGGTGGACCAATATTTTCTCTCTTTGGTCTGAGTACCCTATGTGGATACTGGGCTGAAACATTATGTAAATTGAGGAATTTCTGCTGCAATTCACCCTACCAGAGGCATGAGGAAGAGCACTTATTTTTTGCCTGTAGAATTGTCTCTTGCCTGATTTGTGTGTGAGCTACATGCCCATACAGGGATCAGAATACCTTCACACAATCATATTATTAGTCTTCATGCAGACGACATGTTGCTATATATAAATATTTTTCAAGAAAACCTATCCCAGTTATGGTGTATATAAGTGAGTTTAGAGACTTTGCAGTACTGAGAATTTGAGTAAGTCTAAATTCATGCCGCACATGGATGTGACAATGCTAGTGGTTGAAACGTTTGGTTTCCAATTGTTACATAAATAACCTGGGAGTTGTGATCTCTACAGTTTTCTCCTCCCTACATGTGAATAATTATCTGTTAGCATTAGAGGCTTTTGAGCCTAAAGTGGAATCTTGGATAAAGTTTCCCATTATCCATGACTGGGTGAATTCCCCTTATTAAAATGGTAATCCTGCCAAAGCAGTTTTGTTTCAGAATGTACCTATCAGTTTCCCATAATCTTAAAATAATTGATGTGGGCTTATTACAAATGTGGGCTTTCAGTGCCATATCTCAAGTCATATTGTCTAATCATGCAAGCTCAATATGCCCAACACTGTCTCCATCCAGCGTTTGAGTTACTGGATTTTGGGATTGAGCGTGATCCATCGAGTCCCCTTTCTCTTGACTCACTTTTACATAGCAATTAGAAATCATTTAGGATAGAAATTCTAACAGAATTTACAGAATTGAATACTTGGCACAGTCTCCAATGACTCACAAGAGACACCACTCTGTTTTCTTCCCTCCCCTCCTCTTGTTCATCTGCAGGTATTGTAAGTCACATTTGAGGGCAGATTTATTGGGAAGCCTGAGGCACCTGGAAGCAAGACCTTGGGTGACTTCTATGTTGTTGAAACCTTTATCACGCTAGCTCAATTAGGAATAGTAGTTCCAGTCTCCTCATTAACTCTCTTTTACAATTTCAAACTGTGCAACGCAGGTAGGGCTAAGTTTCCTAAGAAACCTGCAGCACCCAAATTAGCCCAATATATCTTGACTGCTCCACACACCAAGCATCTTGTGTCAAGCATATAACCAATTTTGTCAGACCTATCCCTGCCTATCCCAAGTCTGGAAGACAGACTTGGGATGTTTACTTAATGATACTCTGTGGATACAGCGATGAAAACAAACCAAGAGAGTATCTCTTAGCTATAAACACAAGTTAATACACTTTAAAATCCTACATTGGCCCTATATCACACCTGCGTTACTGCATAGGATGGATCCTTTCATACCTGATGTGTGCTCCTCCAAGTGCAGGCTAACCGGAGCAGGTTTCTTGCACCTGGCCTTCGTTGAACTTGGCATCAAGAAAACCATTCATAAAAGCATTGACAAGCCATTGCAAGACCCACCCCTCCACCCCCGTCCCCCGCCCCTCGCACTCCCCACCCCTTAAAACAGACCCCCAAGCCACTTCCCCCACACTTTACGGAATTTTTTGGGGCAGCCCCGAGCAGCATACAAAGACCGCTCCTGAGCGGCACACCAATCCACCCCTCTTCTCCAGGTAGCACCCCTGGCCGGGTCCGGCTGTTTCCACACAGCCGCGATATCCCTTTTGGCCACCATTAGGGCAGTGGTCAGAAAGTACTTGTCGTTACGGGACCCGTCTAGCCCATCCGTTATGCCCAACAGAGCCATTCTGGGGTCAGGGGGGACCTCCCATCCCAGGACCTCAGTTAACTCAGTTTCAATCGCGGTCCAATAGCTCTCCAAGCGGGAACAAGACCATACCATGTGGAAGAAGTCTGCCGGATCGACCCCACAGCGAGCACATGAGGCGTCCAGGCGGAGGCCGGCACGATATAAGCGGTCCGGGGTCAGGTAAGCAGCGTGGAGGTAGTAAAGCTAGATGAGCCGCAACCTAGCGGAAGTGGTAAGTGATCTGGGTGCCATAAGGGCATCCCTCCAGTCAGCATCATCCAGGGGACCCACCCAGGTCTCCCATCGTTGTTTCAGACCGCTCCAATCCACCGGGGTATTGTTGAGCAGAGATTTATAGATGCGGGATATACCCCCCTTCCCCAGACACCCCAACATCACCTGAGCCTCAGGCGGGCTATGGGCTGGCATCCTGGAGTCCAGAGGGACATGGGCCTGGATCGCATGACGCAGCTGAAGGTACTTATAAAATTGCGAAGAGTGCAAAGAGAAGCGGGTCTGAAGTTCCTGGAAGGAACACATATGGCTCCCCCGCCAGACATCCCCCAAGCTGGAGATCCCGAGTAGGTCCCACCGTCGAAATCCTTCAAGCCCTCCACCTCCCGCAACCAAGTCCCGTGCCAAAATGGTGTGATCAATGTCGTCCTTCCAGACCAGCGGGTATGCCGCAAGGCGGCGCGCCACGCCAGAAAGGGGGCCCGCACAACATCCGGAAGCGACCGGGAGACCGTCGCCCCATAGAGCATGTTTAGGATAGAGGAGAACCCGGTAAGCTGCACCTCGAGCCTGTAGGCCGGATCCTCCCACCCAGCCGAAAACCAGTCGTGAATCACCAGCAGCTGGGTGGCCAAATAATACAGCTAAAGATTGGTCATGCTCAGGCCTCCATCGTACGAGGGGACCCGGCAGCGATCTAAGGCCAACCGGGGCCTGCCGCCTCCCCAAAGGAATTTGGTAGCCATCTTATCCAGTTCCCGGAACCACGGGCATGGAAAGGGGCCTGGAGTGTTTTGTAACATGTATAAGAACTTGGGGAAGATCATCATCTTATAGAGGGCGACCCTCCCCAACGGGTTCAACGGGAGCGACTGCCATCGAATCAGATCTGATCTGGTCTTGTTGACCACAGGGGCCACGTTGAGGGCCCAGCAGAGTTCCGGAAGGAGGGTGACCCAGATCCCCAGGTATTTAAATGAGAGCCGCCGGAGGGGAATGTCAGATTGCCAGTCGAAACACTCCCTCGACAGGTGCAGCGGGACCAGCCCAGATTTCTTGGGGTTCAGATGAAGACCCGACGCGTGACCAAACCGACGGAGAACCCGGCGGACCCGGGGCCCCGAGATCGCCGGATCAGAAAGATAGAGAAGGACATCGTCTGCGTAGAGGGCAATTTTGTCAGGGATCATACCGGGCCACTCCCACCCACGGATAATGGGATCCGACTGGATCAGCACAGCCAGTGGCTCCATGGCCAGAGCGAAAAGGAGGGGCGAGAGCGGGCATCCCTGTCGCGTCCCCCGACCGATGGGAAACGGGCGGGATAGAGCCCCATTGACCAACACACGGGCACGCGGACTCGCATACAGGACACCGACCATCACGCGGAACCGGGGGCCGAAGCCCATTCGCTCCAAGACATCACCCAAGTAGGCCCACCCCACCGAATCAAAGGCTTTTTCAAAGTCGACCAGCAGAAGGGCCAGAAAGGGGGAAAGGCGCCCTCGGTGTGCCAGGGCAAGGTGCAATCGCCGCAGGCAGTGTCTAGTCCCCCGGTCGGGCATAAATCCACATTGGTGGACCAGGGAGGCAAGAGACGGGCGCAACCGCTGTGCAAGAATCGTGGCATAGGTCTTGAGTTCGGTATTGATGAGGGATATCGGCCGGTAGTCGGAGCAGGACTGGGGCGGGGGCTGCGTTTTGGGAAGGACAACTATGGTAGCTGTGTCCGTTTAAGGCAGGAACGGGCCCTTCTCCACCACCTCTGCAAACAGGTCCCGAAGCCTCGGGGCCAGGGTCTTACGATAGTGATCATCGTATTCCTGTGGGAATCCATCCGGTCCCGGGGTCTTCCCGGGCGCCAGGCGGCTAATCGCCTCCTCAATTTCCTGCAGCGTAATGGGCAGTTCGAGGGACTCACAACTCTCCTGACCCAGCCACCCGAGCGTCGTCCTGTCCGCCCCCAGCAACTCCGCAAGGAAGATCGCAGACGCCCGGGGTCGGTATAACTGGGAGTAGTAGTCAGCAAAAGTTTGGGCCATTGCCACCGAGACCGTGTGGGTCTCTCCCGCAGGATCTGTAATGGCAGGAATGATCCTGCCCGCCCGGGGGTAGGTGGCCAGTCGGTGGAGGAGTGTACCATTCTTATCTCCCCATCCATAGACCCGGGCCACTGAGGATCGCCACATAGTCTTTGCCGCCTCCAGAGAGTGTAGGCGGATCTCTTCCCGTAGAAAAGCCAGGCGGCGCGCCCGGGTGGCGTCCTCCAACACCCCCTGATTTCGCTCGAGCTCCAAAGCTTGGGCTTCGCAAGCCGCAAGTCGTTGGGTTTGTGTACATCGCTGCAATTGTACATGCCCCTTACCAGCCCCCCTAATAGTCGCCTTGCCTGCCTCCCAAAGGATGGCAGAGGAGGAGACGGAACCCGCATTATGAGAATGATACTCAGCGATCTCGCCACCGACCACTTTCCGAAAGGCTTTGTCGTGAAGGTACCAAGCGTTCAGACGCCACAGCGGGCGGGCAGAAAGGGGAGGCGGGCCAAGAGCAAGCAGCACCGGCGAATGGTCCGAGAGGCCTCTCGGGAGGATGCGCGCATCCTGCACCCCCGCGCAGTCGGTGGACGGAACGAAAATGAGATTGATCCGGGCATGGGAGTGGTGCGCCGCCGACGTGTGGGTGTATTGACGGGTCTGTGGGTGCCAAACCCTCCAGACATCACACAGGCCTTGAGATTCCGCCCAGTTCGACAGCTGCTTCGCGCAAGCGGCACGGGTGGTGGAGATTGGTCCCGTCGAGTCCAGGTGGGGCGCGTAAACGGCATTGAAGTCCCCTCCTAGGATGAGTGAGCCCGCCGGGAGCGTCGGGAGGAGTCCCGCGGCGTAAGAGAGGGCCAATGGTAAGAGGGTTGGTGCCGCAAAAAGGGACAGCAAGGTGAGAGGTCGCCCCTCGAGAGTACCACTAACCGCCACCACCATGCCCTGGGGGTCCAAGTGCACCTGGGCCAAGACGAAGGGAAAGGACCTGCGGAGCAAGATTGCCACCCCCCAGGATCCCCTCGCAAAACCGGAGTGCCACACTCTATCATAGCCATAACGGGTGAGAAAGGGACATTTATTGCCGAGAAGATGGGTCTCCTGGAGAAGGAATGTCTCCGTTTTTAATCATTAAATCAAAGATACATTGAATATTTTAACCTCTTTTTTATGTTGTATTGTATACCAAAACTCAAGTATCTGCTTATTGTAATCTGGTGATAAACTGCTGTCCTTTTTTCTGTTCAGTTTAATGTTTGTTATTTTGTATTGTTTCTATACATTCCCTTTGTGTTAAAACCCACAAATAAAGTTTAAAAAACATACACGTCTAAGAGAGAAAATAAACACTTACATGGCCAAAAGAAGGGGTGTGGCACAACTCATTCAAGTACGCAGGTGCCCTAAACTTTGTAGGGTTAACCTCTGGCAACCGAGGAAGTCTTTCGAACGTGTATTCAAACTAACCTGCGTGGAGGTGGTCTTCCTACACAAAGACAGTGTCCAGTGCTTGATAGTCACAGTACTCACTCAGTGACTGTCACACTCAGAGAAACCGCGTCACTCTTGCGCCGTCCCTCAAGGCAACAATTGTGAATGCCTAGACTATAGGTTCCTCTAAGTGCATAGCGTCTTTGCCACGCAATTGTGATACATAGCTGCTGCAGCTGGGACTTACTACTGGAATACTTGACATTTGTTTCTACGTGAAGTCAACAAAAGGCACTTGCATTTGTTTAATTTGTATCACAAGGATTAATCATTAGATTTACAAACTCCTTTCATGCACTCGTATTACAAACCCCAGATTGCATGTTACAAGGAGTTACGCATGCGGATTATGAACTAATCAGTAATGTAACTTCAGAAGAATTATGTCGGCACATCATTACGATATGCAGACATCCATCATTGCAATTATACGATTAGCAAGTGTTCAGGTGGAATATGTAATACTAATGAAAGCCATTCATGCTACAGTTTTCAACAAATTACACTGAATATGCCTAGAATTAAAGAAGCCTATTTTATAATATAGAATGTAGTCTCTTAGTAATGAGCATATAATAACACCTATTGTGGTTTGCAATTATTATATCAATCTTAACTACATTTCGGCTCAGAAGAAATATTGAGTTCCATCTCAGAATAGAGAGTGAGCATTACAGAGGTTGTTAGCAGTTGTATGATATATAATATCAGAAGTTAAACTCAAAATTGACTTTAGAGCTTTAACAAAAGTCTTGCCTTCTTTTAAGAGCTGGTAGAGAAAAGGTGCCAAAGTCTCACTGTTGTGAGTAAATATTTATTGGAAACTCCTTGCTTCGACTGTGATCTCTTCATCTTGTAGTGACTTACCCAAATGCATGCCGGCGTAGTAATGTTGTAACCTCCTTTGTTGCCAGCCAAGAGGATAAACCAAACGTCGGGAGGTCTGGCCCTGCCAGGTAGTGGGCAGAAAGTACAAATGATAAAGTAGCTCTGCAGGTAGTAGCTACATGTATGAAGACACTGGAATAAAGAACAATAGATCAGCTGCACATACATCTATATTCGTTTGCACACGTGTGTTCATTGGAAACATTGGTGACAACGATGGGTGTCCCCCATGAGTCCATGAGGAAGAGTCTGTCAGAACAGATGGTTGAACTATGTGTGTACATGTATTCCCCCTTTGATAATTTATTTGCTAAAGATTTGTGAGCTAATCAATAAATGAACAGCAGTGTCAAAGCCACCGCAAAGGTCTATGGTGCCAGAAGAACATTTACACTCATCATTCTCCGAAGATGGGCATGCCCTGGTGAAGTGGAAATGAACCAGAAAGACTGACACTGCCTTTGACTAACTCGGAGTTACACACAGAAAAAGGAAGCATGGTTTTGGCTTCCTCAAACAACTTTCCATTACCCCTCTCACTCAGACCCACTACAGCAAGCACCAGTTTAGCTGCCGCAAAAGAGGAATCCGATGACACTAATGTGGATAGACCTTCCTTGGAAGACCTTAAGACATGCTGGATTAGACGTCGCCATTCAGCTGCTCAAATAAATGTAATTAACTCTTCTAGCAAACGGAGATGTGTTATTAGCACACCGGAAGATTGCGGACAGTGGTCTAACTCAAGCAGCAGAAAAATGAAGCAAGAGGATAGGGGAAGCCGAACGCCTGGTTCATTCGCACCAGGCAGCAGGCAGATCAGGCAGAAAAGAGACCACCTTTGCTGGCCCTAAGCCCATGCACAAAGTTGTAATTAATATAGTTCTGGCATCTTTTCCCCTGTATTTATCTGTGCTCATTTACATGGAGGCGCTCACTTGATACATTACACAAGAGTACCAGCGGGGGCTCCTCCGCAATAGCGGGGGAGGGTTGCCCTGCTGGCTTAGAGCCAACAGCTGAAAAATAAACCTATATTTTATCATTGTTTTATTTTTCAGCTGCTGGCTGAGCCAGCGTGTGCAGGAAGGGGCGAGGCCAGACAATGGGAGGGTGGGGGAGAATTAAGTAGGTGTACTTTTAAGTGCACATGTCAGTTTGGCTGCGAATATGGTTTCTCCAACCCAGCTGTATTGCACAGCCGGGTTGGAGAAACAGCACAGACTCCCTGTACCTGAGCGAGCGTTAATCCAGCCCGCTCAGGCCAATCCCTACGCTGCTCTCAAGCTTGAGGGTAGCGCAGGGATTGATTGGGGAGTCTGTCATGTTGTCCCAGGGACTGCTGGGACCAGGAACTGGAAGCAGAGAAGTGCGAGGCGGCCGGCAGCACCAGGTAACTCTTTTAATACTTTTTTTTATTATTAGCCCACTTGCCGCGCGCTCTCCCCGGCCCTCCCTCCACCCGCCCCACCACTTTTATCAGTGTCGGCTGCCACTGAATTATATCCTTCAGGCTAACAGTAAACAAGAAACAATTTGGCCTTTTTTGATTTGCCAACAGATATTTGAGGCAATGTTACTAAAGAAATGTATACTAAGGTATTGCACGGTCCTCCTTTAAAGTTCAAGGAAGAACACAAGCATACTTACTCCATGGCAAATGCCGTAGGATGCAATACAATCTAACACCCAGCGGCACCCACAGCCTGGGGAGCGTAGTGATAGCTAACATAACAACATTTCCTTCTGCATGAATCGAGGTAAGATGATTAATATGTGACACATGGAGTCATGGTGATATTATGCTTTAGAATTGTAAACCCTTTCCCACAGGATTTTGCACAGTTATTCTGAGTTTTAACTGGGTACGGGCCATTCTTCATGCCAACCAGCTTCGCCCATAAGGCATCTAGCTATTTCTGACTTTGCTAGCAACTTTATTTTAAAGTTTTAGAAGATGCAACTTATGTGTGAAACAACACTTTGGTGTGAAAAGAAAGGTTAAAAAGTCACAAGTACATCCAAGTTTAGCATGAAATAAAGCAGTCTGGAAGAATAGCACGTGGTCATTTAGGGAGTCATTCAACATGGCAAAGAAAATATCCATGGGCTTTAGCCTCATGTAAGAAATACTTGATTTTGCTTGAGACTAGTGCGAAATCAATGGCATACATATGTCAAATGTTAACCCACCAAATATTTGTTTTTTGAAAATTCTTTTTATTGGCATTTAGTAATATAAACGTACATTTATCATGTTGCGCACAAATGACTGCAACATATACGTAGCAAGGTAGACCATCGGTTATATCGAGATTACTTTTACATCTTGGTCGGTATGAATGTGGTCTGTGGTGTAGCAGGTTTGTGCCAGTTAAAGAAAAACTAAGGGGAGAACTGAACTGGGGAGTGCCATGGGGTTTGTAGTGTTTGGGTTAGGCGAACCCACCAATATTTGTGATGTTATTTCATGATATTTCCACTAGTGAGAAATTATTAAAAGTCTCACCAGAATAAACCAGTAGTCCATAGTTTGCTTTTGATTACTGATAGCAAGTAACTCCCATCCGAATCCACAACTCCAGTTGTACAATCAGAGGGAGTCTGGGGATGTTATATTTGGCATTTTCTTAATCAGCAATATGACTTCTTTCCAAAAGACAGACATGAACTTGTAGTCCCATCATATAGGAAACACAAATCCAGGATATCCACCATCCAACCACCAGAGATCAGTGCCCCAGAATGTTGCATGAAATCGGGATGAGTGAACTACCATTCTAAGATTATTGTTTACACACTCGCCCTAGATCCTGAACAAACAGATTTAAGCATCCGGTTGTTTCTTCTTGTGTCTGTATATCCATCACAGGAAAGTAAACTTTTTACCTTTTTATCCTGCACTTTATTATATGCAAAATTCACTTACCTCACACATTTCTTTTTTCACTTTAGTGTCAGCAGCTTATGCAAATACTCTACACCTGATATAAGACAGGGCCATATTAATCTACAAGACCAAAGATTGCTCTTCCCCTGAAGAATTTGTGAATTTGACATCGATATAGTCAATGTATGAGTCCTGAACTTTTAATCACATTGCAAGGTGAAATAAACTTCCCTTTGAGTTTAAAACATAAGAATCTTTTAATTTCATATTATTAAATCCTGAATGCAGCTCCCAGTGCGAATCTTTGGGAAGAATTCTTGCTTATAATTTGTTACCTAGGTTTTCTTTTGGAATTCAACTCTGCCCTGTTGATTCTCACTGCACGGTAAAAACTGCAAGTGTTTCTCTCTTTACTTGAAAGTATAGTTGCACCATAGCCTTTAACCCCTGATCTTTGCGCCACTCCCCTTGCTGCTGCTGCCCAGCTCCTCTTTTCTGCCGCACCGCTCGCAGCCCTGAGTCTGCCGGTACAGTCCCGCTGTCAGGTGACCACCAATCCCTCTGTTTGCCCCTTTGTTGTTTTTCCCCTCCTATTTCAGGTAGTTAATCCCTTGTGTGTTCTTGTGTACTGTTAGCTCTGTAATTGTTAATTTTATTGTTTTCCTACTTGTGCATTTTGTTCCGCTCTATATACAGCGCCATTTCCTGCTGTTCTCCAGTTCGCCGCCCTACCGTCTCTCTGCGAGCCCTTCAAACCTTCCAGGACTACTTATGGAGGCTGCTGTGCGGCCGCGCCACTCACATTCCAAAGGCAAGCCCATCTGCACCAATCCGCGCCTCGACCGTGCCCAGCATCAGTAACCCTGGCCCTCTGCACTCCCACAGGTACTCTGCTGCAGATCTCCGTGTACGGACCCCAGACGCAACAGCAACTGCTGCCTCGCATCGCCCCGCTCCACAGAGGGACCATTCACCTTCATCTGCTGCCGGTTCACCTTCACGCCTGCACCGACCACCATCGCAGCAACCAGTGCCACGCCAGCCCCATCACCCGAGACCTCCCTAGAACAACCGAGCTGCCTCTTGATCAATGCCAGATCACTATGCAAATACGCCAACAAAGTCTGGGACACCATCTCCTCCCTTGCCCCGATGTGACCTTCATCACAGATACTTGACTCACCCCCACCTCGGCCCCTGACATTGCCACAGCAACACCCATTGGCTATAAAATGAAATACCGCACCAACAGACACAGTGGTGGCATCGCTATTGTACACAAGGAATTGATCACCTACACCACCACCGAAGGAGAAACAACGCCGATCATGGAACACATGAACTTCCAGCTCCCCACCAACAACAAAACCACCATCAAAGGCACACTCGCATACAGACCACCAGGACCGCACACCAGCCTCAGCGACACCATCGCTGAATTCATCACTCCACTCGCCATTGAATCCGATCACTATGTCTTCCTGGGAGACCTCACCTTTATCTGGATGACCCCACCAACACCAACTCCACCGTCTTACTGGAAAAACTGGACCACATCAGTCTCAAGCAGCTAGTCACTGACCCCACGCACAAAGCAAGACCCACGCTGAACCCCATCTTCATGCCCAGCAATAGAATCAGATACAGGCACACCACAGAACTCACCTGGTAACCGCCACAGCGCCCCCCCCCCCCCCTCTGCAGCTGAACCAAGGTCACACGACACCAATGGACTGACACATTTCAGCATCACATAGCCCAATGTCATCACCAACTTGAACCAAGCAGCAGAGAACTTCAACACCTGTATCACCAGCACAGATGACCGAGTCGCTCCCTCAATAACAGCCAAAATGCACAGATCCACCAAACGAGCCAGCTGATACACCCCGGAACTCAGCACATTGAACCACAGATGTAAACAACTGGAAAGAAATTGGCGCCATCGTCAGAGAGTTCACCTGCATCTCAGCCACCGAAAACTCGATCCCCTCCTCACAGGAACTCTGCGACGCTCTCGCCGACCACTTTTGCCCTGATCATGCTCGACCTCTCCTCTGCCTTCAACATCATGTCCCTCCACACACTCATCTATCGACAGCATCAGATCGGATTCCTAGACAACACGCTCAGATGGATGGCATCCTTTTACACGAGGAGCACCAAGAGCATCCGTCTCCTTCCCTTCACCTCACAACCCAAGCAGACCATCTATTGCGTCCCTCAAGGCTCATCCCTCAGTTCAGCCTTCTTCAACATCTATATGACACTATTCACAGACATCGCCAGAACCCACAACATATGCTGATGATACCCAGCTCATCCTCTCACCACTCTCAGCGGACCCCACCTCGAAGACCAATGACCCCAACTGTATGACGAACGTCTCATTTTGGATGAAGAACACCTGCCTGAAGTTCAACATGGACAAAACTGACGTTCTGATCTTCGGCAGACAGACCACCCTCTGGAGTGACTCCTGGTGGCCATCAGAAATCGGACCCACTCCCACTCCGAAAGATCACGCCCACAACATTTGCATCATCCTGGACAGTGAAGTCCCCATGAAATGGCAGGTCAGCGCCTCCATACTCTCCGCATGCTCTGCAAATTTTTCAAGTGACTCCCCATCAGCACCAGGAAAACAGTGAGCAAGCCCTCTTAACCATGCCGGCTGAACTACGGCAATGCACTCAATGGGGCACCACCACCGAGCTCATGAAGACTCCAGACGATCCAGCATGCAGTAGCAAATCTGATCCTCAATCTGCCCAAGAAGACCCACATCACCCAGCACCTGAAGGTCCTCCACTTGCTCCCCATCCAGAAGAGATGCCAATTCAAGCTCCTGACCCACACCTACAAAGCCCTCCCCGACCAAGGATCCCCTTACATAAACCCCCTCCTGAATTTCCACCGACCTCCCAGGAATCTCTGCTCCTCTCACCTAGCTCTTGCACAGATACCATGCATCCCCTGTTGCCGCTCTGGAGGACGCTCCTTCTTCCACCTCGCCGACAAGCCTTGGAACATCCTTCCCTTCCACCTCCTCACTCCACCCTCACTGACTTACTTCAGGAAAGGGCTCAAGACCTGGCTCTTCGACCGATACCTGCAGCATAGTGCCTGGATACCATCTCGGGTGACAAGCCACACTATATAAGTACCGCTTGTTTGATTGATAGATGTTAGAGTCACTTCGTAGTCCTTATGCTGCAGTAACACTATTCCTAATCAAAGGGATCCATTTCTAGTTGTTTTTATCCTCAACACAGGCCACAACCATGACACGCTGAAGGGGGTATCTTTGTGGCTTGAAACAGTTCCTTCTACTCATCAATCTAACTACTTTTGTATTAGAAATTGGGAATTCACACAGAGGTTCACCACTCAAAAGTACATTGCCATGGCCCGGAACCTCCTTTCCTACAATACTTTTTCATACACCTTTTTCAATTGGCTACACAGTAACTCATTCAGAGAAGATGGAGCCAGAGACTCCTAAACTTGTTTACATTAAATCACCTGCTGCTGATGCAGGTTTCAGCCACTTTCCTGAATAAGCCTTCTTTCCACTGCATTTAGTGTTCTCTCTCAAAGAGTTCATAGATGATATTGCTGATTGCAGTAACGGATTTATGAGCATCAGCTACAATTTTACTGATTGTGTTTGGAACATCTCTGTGTCGATGAGAAACCAAAGTTCACCCTAGTTGCACCTCCATGACCCAAGTGTGTTTATGTTAGTTTATTGTTATTACATTGATTGGCATCAGTCCTGGCCTAGCAAGAGCTTAATTTAGATGCTCAATGATTTGGTAGATCATTATTTTTAGTCCCAGGGCCGAGATTACATTATTCAATCTTGCCCTAAACATGGTGCCGGAGCCAAATGGATTGCTGGTTGATGTTAAATAGGTCCTTTTTAGGTTTTGCCTGCTCAGTGCTTGTGAAATCTACTGTTTTTAATGTATTGTAAAAGGGACTTACATCCCACCTTCACTTTTTATTGGTCTGTATGCTTCCCAGTTTACTTTCCTCCTTTTCTATTGGTTGTAGCCTGTTCTCCCTTCTGTGTCTCTCTTATCAGTTTCCTGTGGTCTAGCTACTCATTCTGCGTTGGTAGTTCAAACTTTTTTTCTTTTGGTTAACGCTGCATACCGTTTACTGTTTACACTTTATTATCTTTTGAATGGTGCAGCAGGTGCAGTGGTACCGGGGCCAAAAGTTGTCAGAATCCTCTAGACGCCTAATATTGCTACATTTTTCCTACTAAACAGGCAGTCTCAATTGCAGTTTCCTTGCAGTTAAAAGGGGCTTGATTCAAATGGTGCAGCAGGTGCAGTGGCACTGGAGCCAAAAGCTCTAGGGATCCGACTAAACACAGATTATTGCTAAATGTTACTACTAAACAGACAGTCACAAATGCAGTTATCTAGCAGGTACTAGCAACGTGATTACAATTGTGCAGCAGGTGCAGTGACACTGAAACCAAAAGGTCTAGGCACACCACTAAACTCCTAATATTGCTATATTTTACTACTAAACAGGCAGTCACAAGTGCAGTTACCTTGCAGGCTATAGGGTCATTATTGAAATGGTGCAGTGGCACTGAGGCCAAAAGTTGTCATAACTCTTCTAAACACCAAATATTGCTATATTTTACAACTGAACATGCAGTTATCTTGCAGGCACTAGAGTCATGATTTGAATGGTGCATTGGCATTGGGTCCAAAAGTTGTCAGAACTCCTCTAAACACTAAATATTACTATATTTAACTACTAAACAGGCAGTCACAAGTACAGTTACCTTGCAGGCACTAGGGTCATGATTTCAATGGTGCAGCAGGTGCAGTCACACCGAGGCCCAAGGCTCTAGGAACCCCTCTAAACACCAAATATTGCTATATTTTACTACTAAACAAGCCGTCATAAGTGCAGAACTCTTGCAGGCAATAGAGTCATGTTTTGAATGGTGCAGCAGGTGCAGTGGCACCAGGTCCAAACCTTTTCAGAACGACTCTAAACACCTACTATTGCTATATTTTTCTACTAAACAGACAGACACAATTGCAGTTACCTTACAGTTAACAGAGTCATGATTTGAATGGTGCAGTGGTCACAAGCTCTAGGCACCCTACTAAACTGATTATTTCTACATTTTACAACTAAACAGGCATTCACAAATGCAGTTATCTTACAGGCTCTAGTGCACTGATGCTCAAAGTACGGCCTGGGGCCCCATTTGGCCCTCCTGACCTTTACATGTGGCCACCTGAGCAGCAGCCGCACTAGACTGCTGTTTACTCGACTCAGCACTAACATTTAAAAAATGTAAATATACAGCAAGCACTTATTTAAAGGTTAATTGCAGTTAAGCAAAAGGAAGTACATAGGCCCTTATTTTAGGAGCACCTTCATTTTTAAGGACAGGAAACATGTAAAAATACTGTAGTCTATTCAAAATGTTAAAAGTGTATTTCATTGACCTGTAACACCATTTCACCTCAGTGAATCAAATTATAGTAGTACATTCAGAAGTATTTTTTTAAAGTAATGGTGGTTTTCAAACATGAATTTAAAAACGTACATGCTTTCCAACCCTGCCCCCGACAACAATGCCATTAGCGGTTATATCCAAGCACAGGATATGGTTTTGTACAGCACGCATCCTGAAGTCATGTATTGTGAGGTCCTCTTATATGTGATAATGAAGAAAAAAAGAGGGAAACAATTGCCCTGGGTTACACAATTTGGTCAAGTGAAGAAGCCGGGATTCATCCCAGATTTTCTGAGTTCACATTGCTCAATTGAGGTCAGCCAGTACATATACATGCTTCACTTCCCCTAAATCCATTGTACACCCACCTCCCCCAGTGGCATCAGTGCAGTCCTCGGTAACACCAAATACCAGACTTTGCAGCCCCCTGGAAAATGCTTGTGAGTGCCCATGCTCTAGGGCATAAATAGGCCTAAACAGGCAGTCACAATGGCAGTTAACTTGCAGGCAATAGGGTTATGTTTTGAATGGTGCAGCAGGTGCAGTGGCATCCAGACCAAGAGTTGTCAGAACTTCTCTAAACACCAAATATTGCCATATTTTACTACTAAATAGGCAGTCTAAAGTGCAGTTATCTAGCAAGCACTATAGCCATGATTTCAATAGTGCAGCAAGTGTAGTGGCAGCAGGACCAAAAACTCTACACACTCCACTAAACACAGATTATTGCTATATTTTACAACTAAACAGGCAGTCACAAGTGCAGTTATCTTGCAGGCGGCATGATTTGAATGGTGTAGTAGATGCAGAGACACCGGGCCCAAAAGTTGTGTAACTTATTTTCTTACATTAAGACTGCACAGCGTTTACTGTTTACCGATACTTATCTTTCCCTTGCTGCATGCAGTTAAAACGTGCTTCTTTAACTCTGCTTAAGTGGGTGAAACTTTTAACACATTTTTCCATTTTTTCTTATCTGCTATTGTTCCGCAAATATTTTTTTGTGTCATGTGGTTGTCACTGTGGGAAAGTAGGATCTGCTGTCATGGTTACCCCCACTTTTTGCTTGGTGTCAATATGTTTGTGACTAGTCTGACTGGGAGGATCCTGCTCATCAGGACCCCAGTCACAGTGCATCTTCCCTAAATTTGACCATGGTAAGTACTGTTGTACATACGCAATTGGCTACTGGTGTACCCTTGTAAGTTCCTAGAATATGGTACTAAGGTACCCAGGGCAGAGGTACACCAGGGGTCTACCATGGGCCTCAGCATGTATTGTGCCACTCAAGGGAGCTCACTCAAAATGTCACTACAGGCCTGCCATTGCAGCCTTTGTGAGTTGGTGCTTGCACGCCTCACAACAGAGATAGGTTTCCTTATATCTGAGGTCACTACACTTAAAACCTATAAATTCACCCCCATGGCAGGTTCTTCAGTCCTGAGGGCAGAGTGCTTGGTTATAAGTGTGACAGTGCCCCTGCATGAGCAGGACACCCCTGAGTCAATTCTCCAGGCTTTGTAAGTGTGTTCAGCCATTTTTAAACATATAGTGAACATCAGTCATTATGTTATGTCTAACTATATAGTGGCTGCACCGAACCCAGTCATGTTGGAATCATACCACAACAAATTCAATTGGGGTACCCCCTGTACTTCCGGTAACAGGGTCTGACAGCAAGCTAGTGCTACTGTCGACCACAGACACGATTCTCTCCTCCTGCTGTTGAGCCAAGCTTGGGCAGGGGAAGGTAGAACAATAGGTTTCCTGTTGCAGGGAGGTGTGACCACCTCCCAGACAGGACTTAGTGTATTGGGCTGGGGTGGGGGTGCTTGCCAGCACCACCAGACAGCTTTGAAGGCAGATTTGGTGCCCTCCTTGCATACTCCAGTTTGAACCAGTTCAGGGGAGCCCTTGGTTCCCACTCTGGGGCAAAACTGGACAAAGGACATGGGAGTATCCTCCCCTCTGTCCAGCCCCTCTTCTGGGAAGAACCCTTGAGTTGTTCCAACCCTTCCATTAAGGTACTTAAGACTTATCTGCGGGTGGGTTCTCAGATTCATCGTGGGACAAGACTCAAGACTGAAACCAAGTCACTCTTCGACTGTCGGACACTTGCCCTTCGCTGGACTACGCCTGGAACTGAGACTGCATCAAGGAAGACTCCTGCTGCTCCTCGTCTCGCTGTTCTGCAAGTCTTCTTCGTCATCTGTGTCTGTGCTTCATCCAGGATCTTAAACAGCCCTTTGGGCATCAAGGACACCAGTAGTAATCTCCCTTGGAGTGAAGGAGACACTCCCCTGCATCTGCAGGCACTGCAATGAAGCTGACTGGTCTGCTGCTCCTGACGTCCCAGGGACTTCGAAAAGCTCAGCGCCACTGGGACCAAACCCCTGTGCACTGCATCGACTTGCCGTTGCCCAGGCTTGTTGGTTCAGAACTCAAGAGATCATCAGGCTACAAGAAGCTCCAGCCTCCAGCATCTCGTCCTGCCAAGTACAGCATCCTCACCGCATCCTCTGCTCCATGGGCCTTCCTTTGTGGTGAGCTGCTCGAGGTCCTCTTGCCACTCCTGTGCCTTTGGCCTGTGGGTTATCTTGAGGGTCTTCTTCTGCTCCAGTGGGCTCTCCTGCTTGCTCAGGAGCTGCTCTGACTCTCATGCTTGTGGTGAATCCCTTGAACCTTGCTGATCCCAACGTTCCTCCTTCTTCACTTTCTCCTCCAGTTGCAAGTGCCAAGGCTTGTTGGTGCTCTTGCCTGACACTGACCCCCTGGTTCTCGACTTCTGACGTGGGACAGCTCGTGCACAGCTCCTGGTCTTCCTTAGCATCGCTTGGTCCTCACAGCTGCAGCGACAAGGTCACCGTCAGCACTTCTGAACCATCCGACATCAGTGGGAAATGCTCTTCCGTGCCTCCTGGTCATTTCCAAGTGGCATAAACTCTGTCCCTTCTATTACAGGTTCTTCACTTCAAGAATCCACCCTTGGATTCCACTGGACTCTTGCACAGTCTTCTCCAGCGGCATCTTTCCTGAAATTCTCCATTGTGGTCCACGGCGGTTTCCGGCTTAACTCTGCACCTATGCACCGGGGTTCTTGGGGTATCCACGGGTGTGCTGACTCGCCAACCGTCTGTCTTCCAAGAGGTATCTTCAGGATACACTGAGAAGGGTCCTTCTTCTTAAAAACTGCAACTTCCCTGTTGACTTCTATTTGACACGCTGCTGTGTTTCCACTCTGCACACAGCCTCCGTGGGGTTCCTGGGCACTTACCCTGTGTGGTTCCTTGTGTCCCCAGCTCCACTGAGTCTCCTGGTCCAAGTCCAGACTTCCGTCGCAGTTTGCATTCCTCTTCTTTAATATATGGTATGATCTCCCCCTAGAGACCACTGTATTTTGTGCTTACTTACCTATTTGCAATGGAAGTATTGTTGTATTGTTGTGTATTTGTGTTGATATCTCCAGGTAGATGTGCTAGTGAGTGTTGTGTGATAAATAGACATATTTTTATATATATACTGCGTGGTTCTTTTTCATTTAACCTGCGCTACATGATTAAACTGGTAAAATACGCTGCTTAACACTCCTTAATGATAAGCCTGAAGGCTGCCCTCCACAGCTACCACTGTGAGAGCTTTCAAAGGTTATCAAAGACCACTAAAATCACCATAATGGTTGCCTGGATTAGTGCAATGCGCTTCACTTAAATAAGTGTGCACCATATACTAAGCCAGCCTCCTACAGTCGCTAATAAAATTGTGTTTTTTCCTGTGTCATGTGTGTGTTGTTGGAACATTATGTAGTGTAAACCCAAGTAAAGAGATTGCAGTGCTTTATATGAACATGTTCTGTGGTGGTCTGAAGGGATGTCTTAACCTCCTTTATCCATTGGGAAGTTTTCTGTATAACACTACACCACCAGACAACTGCAGCAGTCTCGGATTGGAAACATGGTCATGTGATTGTTCTAAAAGTATTCCTCGAATTTTGTGATTGCAGCCTGTTCCTTCTACTGGAAGGGGAGGGAAGCTGTATAGTTTCAAGAGCAGTGAGTTAGAAAATTCCAGCTGCTGGGTATTGTTGTCACATTGGGTCAAAAGCTTGTCTTTGTGAGCAAGCATGTTTGGTGACTGTATAGGTTTTGTGCATCGTGTTCTTTTTCCGGTAGGTATCTATTATTTTAAAATACTTTAACATTTAAAAAAAAATGTTTTGTTCTTCTTTGGTGTGAGTTCTCCACTTTATTAACACCGAGCGTTTAGCTTAGTAAGCAGGTAGGTGGTAAAACTGGATTTTTTTCAGACTGGACTACTGTGGAGATTGTATTGTTTTAGCACCAAAAACATGTTATATCATTTGCTGTATTTTCCACTGGCCATATGAATAAGCAGCAAAGTAGTTGAGCGATACTCTGTACACTGAGGCAGGAATTATTTCCTAATATTGAGAATTTTGCCATTCATCTTTCCGTGGATGTAAAATGCATTCATATTTTTTTACATACTTTTAATGTATGGTATTTTAGATTAATAATTGCTAAAAGGGGTTTGAGTTGTCTGAAGTAATTTAAAAAGCCTCCTGTATTTTCGCTGTTATAAAATATAAAGAACCCCAACTGCACATTCTTAAAATAGGTAAAGTACAGTTATCTGGCAGGCACTAGGTCATTGATTTCAATTATACTGCACATCTGATAAATCACTCATTTGAAAAATGTACAGTTTATTTTCATTTGTTTATCTTAACAATGGACAGTAACCAAACAACACCTTTTCATCTAGTTTTCATAATCTTGTTTTTTGGATTTGCAAAATCAGCAATTATACTGTACTTCTGTGAAAATATGTACAGTGTGCAATACTTTCATTTGCATAATACGTGTAATCACAAAAGGCAGGAAGTAATTTTCAGGAACAGTCTGGTACATCAACAATTGCCCCTCACGATCCACATCAAGAGAGAGCATAATCACCTCCCAAGCTTATGTAATACCGTGCACAGACCCCTCTTTGCTTCCCGCATTAGTGCAGTGCGTTCACATTCAGCCCACTTATTGAGTTATTCCCTCCACTTCCATATATTTGGTTCCCAAGGACTCTTCCAAGTCAAGAATATTTTTGCCTGCCCAGTATGAGTGCCAGATCCATAAATCCACTAGTGTTGGTTTTAGACCTGGGGAATTGTCCCAGCAGGTATACCAACGGTGCAGTGGGGATTCCACAGTCTGTGGCACTGGATGTCATTTGTGTGAGAGTGTTCCAGTAATTACTTAGTTGTGGGGAGTCCCATACCAAATGGAAGAAGAATTCATCTCCTTCCCTGCTGCACCGGGGACATCCAGAATGCGCATGGGGGAACATGTGACTTGTTCTCTTAAGGTGTGAGGTACACTCTGTGTAAGTAATAATACTGTATTAATTTGAATCTAGATACATTTAGATAGCGTTTCAGAATTACATTTAAATCATTATCAGTAACCTGTACCTTTAGGTCTGCTGACCCGTTTTTGTGCAGACCCATAAGGTTCCCTTTACAAAGTGCTAGGAGTAAGTGGCATAAGAGCATATCTGTTTTATTTCTGTCATCTACCTTGTGGATGCTATGCAGGCACCTGCGTTCCACTGCTTCAGCATAGCTGCTATAAGGGCTCCAAGAGTCACAAAATGGCTGCGTGGGATGCCAAATTCTACAATAAGTTCCTGCAAGTGCCGCCTGCGTATAAATTGCCCATCATTGTAAGACCCCCACATCCCAATCCTGCAATCCCTTTGAGCTCCCCAGACGAGACAAAGCAATCAGGAAAATAATAGATATCTCCCTAGTGTATGGTGCTTCTACGGCAGCGAACAGATGTTAAAATGTGTTTCAAGCATGTCATCCACGTCACACGCGCAATATACAGAAAAAAGTAGCAACTCCGTAATTGCCCCGTGAGATAGGATGGCATCCATCTGAGCGCGTTGTCTGTGATTCCGATATAGCGCAGTCGATGGATGAGTGTGCGATGGGAGACAGTGTTGAAGGCTGTGGAGAGGACGAGCAGGATTAGGGCAGGCATTCACGATTGTTGCCACTATTGTAAGTCTCATACAAGGCCTATCGGACATGTAGACTTTCTTACCTTTACTAAGGTGTTTGACTTCTGAGATGCGAGGGTTCTGTGGAGATGGTGCCCCCAGTCTCCCTCCTCTTTTACTACAAGTTGAGGAGCTTATATCACCTCATCATATGGGATGGGCACATAGAGGTATGCACATTCTGCGCTTTATCCGGACATGTACTGACTCTAATAGTGCATCTCATCTTACATAAGCAATGGTTCCTGTGCTGAATAATGACAGAAAACTCTTTAAAACAATCAGTGCTAAAGTGGCAAAAAGGATAAAAACAGCTATACTTTAGGGTATAGGGATAAAATAGTAAAAGTGTATACAGTGTGCAAAGACTGGCTTCATTAGGTTCACAAAAAACAATTGTTTTGGAGCGAGGCCTGCAGGTCACTGTACACATGTTTTAAAATAGTGCCTCAGGGGCATAAAGCCGGTATTGATGGAGGGTCATCATTATGATTGAATGTATAGATTGCCGGCCAGAAAGGCTGGCTGAAGGGAAAAAGAGAGAAAAAAGGAACAATAATCAATATCAATAATGTGGTGCACAAGTTGTAAGCAATTAAAGCCAGTATCATCAGTATGCCAAACAGGACACACACAAGTAAGACCTGAGGTCCCATGTTCTGTAAAAAAGGGAGAACATTGTACTAGTTACCAAAAGGTGAGACTCAGGCGTGACGGTAACACCTTGTGGTAAATGGTACTCGAAGCAGTGACTTACAAGAGTGCCCCTTGGATAGGAATGGGACTTCTGATACTCAGAATACTATTTGGGATGCAGCAAAACATACATTATAGTGCACTATGATCTTACAACTCCTCAAATATGTAGAGGGATGTGGGAAATACTGCACTCCACTATGGTGATATGTGGAAAATACCACAGCAGTTGGTCTCACTAAAAAGGGGAATCTGAGAAACTGTTACAATCCGGCGCCCATTTGTGTCCTCACAAGTAGTAGTAGAAAATCGCATCTTAAACGTTGATAGTGTATCTAGGTATCTTCCAAAAATATATTTGTTGTGGGTGCAAACAAAGAGTGCAACTTTAACTACTGTGGCTGTGATGTCATGCTCATGCTAACATTGCCTAAAGGAAGGGCTTGTCTATGAGGTTTAGATTTTCTCTTTTACATATTTGCTCCTGAGTGACACTCAGCGTGCTCAGCTGAAAAAGTTTACATTTGTATTCTTATCTGAGGTAACTGTATTCCTTTCTCTTGATCTCAGACTTAGGCACTGTGTACGCCTGTTGTTTTACAAAGTCTTGTCATCCTCAATGGAAGTCTGTATACAGAACTTAGCAAGTGTGTGCCTTGCTTTTGCTTGCCGAGTTCATTCCAATGAAGTTTCCTGGGCGGACCACCTGCCAAGTGAATCTGTAATTCACTGTTATGCTTTTTTCTTCGATTGGCGTGTGTGTATATTTGCATTAACAGTTCTGTTTTCTTGGTACCTGGATATGCCTGCATTTGAATGAATGAGGGGAGGGAAGTGGACCAGACGCCATTCCACAGCCCTTGTTGCCACAAAAGTAGGAGAGGATTCTATGTGTGGAACTTGGGTAGAGGAAACTGAAAAGTACTGTGTTTAGTACTTGTAAGTGTGTCTATTTGAATGTTCCTGCAGAGAACTCGAATGCCGTCCTGGTGGTCCTATGTGAGAGTAACGATGCACGTCAAACCAATGGTACTGTAAAACCTTCAACTCAGTCAACGTTAGATGTGCTCGATCAAGTTCCTTCTTCTTTGTGGTCTACCCATGGTAGTAGTGTAGGGTATGTATTAACTGCTCAGCCTGTAAGAAGCAAGGGGAACCCTAAGAAAAAGGTTCTAAGGAAAGGGCAATACTGATTACGCCCGAGGCGGAAGCTGGGATCCGCCCAGTCATTGCTGTTCTGCTAAAGCAAGGGGTTTTATTGCCCACAGTAAGTGTTTGCAGTACTCCCATCTTGACAATGAAAAGGCCTGTCAGAGACAGCTACCATTTTGTACATTTGCATGCTATAAATGTTGTTTCCCTGTTGTGCTCAACCCAACTACCTAGTTGTCATGTACACCAACATAGTTTTCCTTTCCATTCCAATACATTCTGTCGTGTCACCTTTTCATTTTCTTGGGACCAGCTGGAAGAGTCGTGATCATCTATTCACAGGCTCTCAAGAAAGATCTGGACACCCTCAACTTCTCCAAACAATCTATGCTAGTTTAATACGTTGAGACTTTTTAATAGCTTCTGGGTCTTTGGAACAGTGTTTGATTCACTGTATCTGCTCAATCAATTGACTAACAAGCATTTGCAATGCAATAGGTCTCGCATTACTGAAAGCTTGAAGTATTGGAATTGCAATATAATGTGCAACGCCAATAGCTAAAACTTTTATTAATGCGAGACCTATTGCATTGCAAATGCTTGTTTTCATATTACATGCAGTGTATATTTATTTGGGTAATTTGCCTTCTTTTTAAAATAGGGGGATGTGTGGCATCTTACTCACTTGATTGCTATCAGGAATATACTAGAACATTATTATTTTAGCGTCATCAAATTCTAGAATAAGCTGCTCCCGGTCTATTGGACGCTGTGGTGACAGTTAGAGCTAGTTGTGGCTGAGGTGTACACAATAAAAGCTTCCACTCCACCTTATTCCTGCCACTATCTTCTGTTGGATGCACCTTGCTGACTTTACACTGACGCAAAGACACATTCACACTAAAATATAGCGCTAAACAACAGACCTGGATTTTGCATAATATTTCCGAAATTGTGTGTACTTACTCCAAAAGATCGTACGTTAACTTCAACACACCCCTAATCAATAGTTAACGTAGTTCTTGGGCGATGCTGCTTGCAGGGATGGCCTACGATGTATCAGGTGAATGTATTATGTTTCTTCTTTTTTTAAATTTTTAATTTTTTCCTGTTAAATGCTTTACAACTCTCAATAAACAGATTATATTAAAAAAGATAACCTAGTTATTGTGCAAGAAGAAAATTCCATATATAGACATGCCACCCACGTATCCATTAATGAGTAGATAGAAGCAATGAAGCTCCTCGAAATGGTCTGGAAAACTACACTTTGTAGAAGTATTAAAAAGACCACTGAGTGTTGAAAACTATTTTTGTTCAGGATAGATTTAGCAAATGCGCCGTCTGCCCGCTTGTTCAATTACACTGATATCTGGCCCATGTCGCCGTCCAAACAGCTTCCTCAAACATTAGGGAGTGGTGGGGAATGGGGTCGGCATTTGATAGAAGACAGTGTATTATTCACGTAGTCCCTCGGCAGCTCTACTCCTCCATCAGCGGTCAATGCTCCAGAGGCAACATTCAGGTTAGCAGGCAGACGTGTGGAGCAACTAATACTTTAAGACTGCCCACACTTGACTTAAGTATAATCCCGTAAATAGTGGATAGCTGTGAAAACGGAGCAGGTGTTGCTCGTTTTCATTATTTCTGGACTGTGTCGCAGCGTGTAAACAAACTAGGCGAGACCTAAAAAAAACAGGACTGCGAGTGGTGCGCGCGCACCACAGCGAACATGTGTTTTCAATTATCGCGCCCGTGTCTGGGCACGATAATTGAAACCACATGGCCTTTGGTGCGCCAATCGCAGAAGCCAAAAGGAAAAGCACTCGTGCGTGTGCGATTCCAGGTTCTGTTTTAAAACCCCCTAGAAAAGGGCTCTCGCCTGCGCAAGCAGTGCTACGCACTGCAACGCTAGGGCGCGAGCCCTAAAAAGGGACACAAAGCTTCTAAAGCGGAGTTCAAATTACATTAGTAGGTCTGGGATGATAATGATATTGCTGTAGTAGCCCATTTGACACATAGATTGTCAAATGGGCTACTCCATCAATATCATTAGCCATGGAATCCAAAAATCACAGCATAACTGGGCGAGGCTATATATCAAACTAAAGCACTTCTATATGATCTCCAAAAGGGACCTGTAGTAGTAGAGAAGCTCCCTTCACCAGCCCTGAAGTCAATGGCGTACCATCCACAGTTTAGGCCACCTGGGGTACCTTAATAGCTTTCCTAGGGTTATAGTTCCTAAGGTTGCATTCATGATGATAAACATTCTACACCTCCACAGTCCAACAGGGCTGCAACACTATTTGTCCTACCATGCTCAGTCTTCAAGACAATAGACAGGACTAACAGTTGTCAGAACTACTTATAGACAATCCCATATACGGGAGCCAATCAGCAGCTTCCCTCTTCTCTTTTTTGATATTTACTCAAATCCTTTTGAGGACCCTCAGAACAGGCACAGGTAATGTGACCAGATTCGCCATAATGTAGCCCCAATTTAGCCTTTTGGCTGTGTTCTTTTTTGTACTCTGTCAGAGTACCCCTGTCTGTCTCTGTTTGCTAGGTTCTTTTTGGTATGAAGTATCCTTGTGAAATTCTGGTCTACAAAATTTTGGATTCTGGTGAAACTAGGAAATCCCGCTCAGGACTTCTTTCTTTCATTACGTCTTTCCTGAAGCTTGTATTCAATTAACAGATGGAGCAGGACAATGAGTCCAATTAATTTTTGCACCCAATTTGAAACCATGTAGCAATTCTTTAGTGGAATGCTGCTAATCAGGATGTTCAAACATCTTCTGAAAGGCAATAAGAAGGTACCATACCTAGCCAGGCAGGAATCTGAGGTTGTAACTAAAGGGGTTGCCCAACCTAGCGCAGATTCAGAAATACAACTATTAAGTAGCCCAGTTTTACTTTCACTTTAATAAACTGTAAACAATGAAAGCAAAACGCTTTACCAGGGAGTCCAAAAATACCCTTAATTTCACAGGATCGTTAGAAAAGTGTCAGGCACCAGAAGAGACTACGGGAATATTAGTAGGCCTTAATGCTAATGTTTGTTTTAGGGCTGAATGCTGAAGATGAAGTTGTTGTAATTCTTGTACAAAGTCCTGAGAATGATCCATGGCACTAGTAGGTCTATGGAATTGTTGGTGTTGCAATCAGTAAAGGCTGAATGCTGTGAAGAACGATCTCGTTTACTTTTTTAATTTTTTTTATTTTATTTACTGTAAGGTTTAATTGAAATACAGTACCCAACAGACCAACATACAATAATAAAACAAAAAGGAAAAAAAAGCAAAATGAAAAACACATACCTGCTAACACATCCCCACCCCCCACCCTCAACCCAAGTCCCATCAATGAAACACAGAAGAAAGCCAAGCATTAGATCATGCATCCCACACCCATTCAATCTTCCCTCATCCCATTAATATATTAAATGGACAGGTTCCAATTCGATGCCCCGATAATCGGCCCATGCCTGCCATACCTTGGAGTGTTTCTGTGGGCAGCCTCTTGCTTTATAAACTCCCACCACTAAGCCCATACAGTGGTCCATCCCTTTCTTCCACACGCCTAAGGACGAGGGACTCGTAGCCTTCCACTCCCGTGCTATTTCCTATTCAGTTAAAGAGAGGCCCAAAAATAATAAGAATATTTGGTATCTATTACCGCCAGGTTCATCAGTGCCATGGAGGAGAATGAGTTTCGGGTCCATCAGGACCAACTAGGACAGAATCCCGCCCAAACAGGTGGTCACCCCGTGCCAGAATTGAGTCAACGCAGGACAGCCCCAAACTGTGTAAAAAAAGTACCATCCTCACCATTATAGTGAAGACAGGACGGGGGAGGCAATCATCCCATTTTCCAAATCCAATGACGAGTATACTATACCCTATGGAGATATTTAAAATGAACCATCCTAAGTCTGGCTGCAGTGGCCACCACATGAGGCACCTCCAGTGCCTCAGTCCAATACTTGCATTCCAGGATCCCTACATCAGCCTCCCATGACCTTCAGAGAAAACTAAATGCGTCAGGCTGAATGGATATAAGCGTCTGGTATATTTTCGTGATCTTATGACTGCCCAAGTCGCCCATGATAAGCTTGCCTTATAGCAGCTTAAATTTGGGAAGTCCGGACAGGGCCGCAATGTAAGGGGTTAGCGCATGGCAGAGTTGAAGGTAGCGATGAAACTGGTTCCAATAAAGTTGGTATACCCCTGTGCAGGGTCTGGAAAGATTTGAGGACCGAGCTTGACATAACATCATGCAGAATCAATATCCCAATTATATCACATTTGCGGGAGCCCTTCAATGCCACCACCTGTGAAAGCAGCGTCTACACCATCTGCCTGCCCCACCACCCCATCTGCTGGAGAGAGTGGCACCACTGATTTAGAACCACCCTTGTCACCGGAGGGAGAACATCACCACCGGGATGAGAGGTGCCCCCCATCGCCCACCTCTCAGAAGCATAAGCGGGGTCGCCATGGAGGTTGTACCACCAGTCGTTAATGAATAAAAGATGGGATGCACGATAATAAGATTCAATATCTGCTATGGTGATGCCCCCACAGTAAGTGCATTGAAAACATTTGCAGAGGGCAATACGGGCGGGGGGGTACCCTCCCAAAGAAAGGTAGTGAGAATGGAATTCAATTTACAAAACCATTTCTGCGGAATATCGTAAGGAACATTCTGTAGTAGATACAGAAACCTGGACAATGACACCATTTTAAAAATGGCAGACCCACCAGTCTGGGACAAAGGCAAGATCAACCAGATCTGAATGTCCTCCATCATACGAGCCAAAATACGTGTCCATGCCAATGTCATATCAGGGGACTCGGAGACCCCTAGATACTCTCCAAAGCAATTCGCAACCCCAATGCCCAAGCAAACATCTGAGGAAAAGCACCAACCAAGAACACAATAGATTTGGATTTATTAATGTGGAGATCAGAAGTTTCTCCCAAAATATGCATAATGTGTTGAATGCGGGGCCTGAGTCATCAGGGGTAGTGAGAATGAAAAGGACATCGTCAGCATACAATGCTATTCTATCGGAAAGCCCTTCCACTCAAAACCTTGGACCTGAGTTTCCCTCCTCATCCACTCCACTAGAGGCTCCATGGCAATGACAAATAACAGGGGGGGCAGGGGGCAGTCAGCAGTCCTGCCTTGTCCAACTCTGTATCGGGAACAAGTCTAACCTGGCACCGGCCACCCGCACTGTCGCCATCAAATCAGTGTATAACAGCTAAAGGTAGGAAAGTAACGATGGACCAAATTTCAGATGCTAAAGGAGAATGAACAAAGACTCCCAGCTCACAGAATCAAACAATTTGTCGATGTCAGCTAGGAGATTTGCTACTGGTCCCCCAACCTATCGGCGAGCGCCACAGCATTGTATAATTGTCAAATGTTATGATGGGTAGCATGATGAGGCATAAATCATCTAGATGAGGGGAATAGAAGATGAATAAGAAGTACCCTGGCATAATCCATGAAGCATCTTACTTGATTTGTCTCCCCACTGATAGATGCAGCTCTGGGCCGCTTGCCAGGACTGTTTGACCTCATCAAGCAGAGTTTGTTGGTATTGTTGCTGCAAGAGGCCCAATTGTATATGTGCCATCTGCCCACCATCCCCACGCGCATCTAAAACTGACATTTGGGTTTCCAGATCCACTAGGTGTAACGCCCTGAACGTCTCAGGATCGTTTAACAGACACGACAATGAGGACGCAACCACTAGTGAAGGGTTAGTTGTTTTAATGAAGGCAAATATAATACAAAGAATAAACAAAAGTTATAGTCACTGGAATCCTCCAGGCTAAGTACGTTACCAGCCCACAGCACGGATGGTCCTAACCGTCCTCTGCATATACGCCGGTCCCGGCGTATGCCAACAGAGGGCAGAAATGAAATGGCCGACAATGCCAATCGGTAGGCTGTGAGGGGCACGAAGAGTGTTGGGGAGAATCGAGGAGTCAGGGAAACACCCAGCCGGGGTCTCTACCTGAAGGGAGCAGCCGCTCAACCTCTTCCTCAGACTGCACCGGGACGCGGAGTCACCTCCTGGTGATGCGTCACCGATACCCCAATCACAAGCAAGAAGACTGAACCGAGAGCAGCCGCTCGATCGATCCTGTGGACTTCCGAGTCTGTAACGCGGCAAACACCTCCTGGTGTGCGTTACAGCTGGCAGTCCCTGTGTCTCTGGTCGGGCTGGGAGTTACGACTCCAACCAGCAAAAGCGCCACTGCGCTTGGACTCAGCCGAGTCAAAAAGCGAATCTCAATGGTTGACCGGTAGAGCTTCCGGGTCCTTCACAGGTGACGATGGGGCAAGACACGGCCCAGGGAGTAACGACTCGACCTACCTCCGTTCTTGCCTTACTGGAGCACCACTCCGGAACACTGCTCTTCACGAAGCAGGTACGTCGGTGTGAACACAATATCCGACAGCGTTGTACCTCCCGGTTCCTCCCTTTATAGGGCGTGTTTTCCTTGAGTTATGTAACAGCTCTCCTGTTTACATAAGGGCGTGTTTCCTTGAGTTATGTAACAGCTCTCCTGTTTACATAAGGGCGTGTTTCCCTTGAGTTATGTAACAGCTCTCCTGTTTACATAAGGGCGTGTTTCCCTTGAGTTATGTAACAGCTCTCCTGTTTACATAAGGGCGTGTTTTCCTTGAGTTATGTAACAGCTCTCCTGTTTACATAAGGGCGTGTTTCCCTTGTATGACAGGAATTCTTGACAGTACATCCTCCCTCTCAGCGGCTCCCCACGGGTCCAGCGCTGGCAGGAAAACGCCGATGGAACAAGGAGACCAAGCGCGGAGCATGAACCCCTTCAGCCGGTTCCCATGAATGCTCCTCCGGGCCATAGCCTTTCCACGCAACCAGGTACCACAGCTTCCCCCTGCGCCATTTGGACGCCCGTATGCCCGACACTTCATACTCCACCTCCGACTCCACGCATACCGGCCGAGGTGTCCCAGACGGCTTGGAGGGTGCTGGTTTGAGCAATGATACATGAAAGACAGGGTGTATCCGCAATGACTGGGGCAAGCACACCTTCACGTTCACGGGACCCATACACTTGGTAATTCGATAGGGGCCCATGTACTTGGGATGGAACACACTGTTCTTTCGAAACCTCATGTTTCTTGTGGATATCCAGACGTAGTCTCCAGTGCGGTACAGTGGCCCGGGCCTTCTCTTCCTATCTGCCGCAGCCTTGTATCTTCTCTTGGCCTCCATTAGGACAGCCCTTGAGCGCATCAATGTGTCTTTTATGTGTGCCACCCTGTCCGCTGTGGCGGGAATCCTGTCCTCTCTGAACGGATGTAGAAATGGCAAGAACCTGGGATGTTGGCCATAGTTGCTATAGAACGGAGATGACTGTGTGGAGCTGTGAGTGGCGTTGTTATAGGCTATCTCTGCAACCCATAGCAAGTCGACCCATTCTTCCCTGCCCTGGTCCACAAAACATCGCAGATACTGTTTGAGCGTTTGGTTCAGGCGCTCGGTTTGGCCGTCCGTTTGAGGGTGGTAGCTGGTGGACAGGGCGGTCTTAACATGCAGCGCAGTGCACCAAGTCTTCCAGAATTGCGCAGTAAACTGCGACCCCCGGTCCGACACGATCACCCCAGGTAATCCATGCAGTCGTACCACATTCTTTAGGAGTAGTGACGCCAATTCCCCGGCCGTAGGGACTCTCTTGCAGGGGATGAAGTGCCCCATTTTCGTCAAGTAATCCACCACCACCAGTATTGCCGTCATCCCCTGGTCTACCGGTAGGCCCACCACGAAGTCCAGTGATATGCTATCCCATGGTCTATCCGGGGTTGGAAGTGGATGTAAGAGCCCTTGGGTTCGGCCATGGTCGGCCTTCATGGTAGCACACGTAGGACACTCCTGTCCCCACCTCCTGACATCCACTCTCATGGTTGGCCACCAGAAATGCCGTCCCATGCTAGCCACCGTTTTTTCAAAGCCCAAATGACCTGCGCATGGAGAGTCATGGCACCAGATGAATGCTTGTTTCCTTAGCCTAGGCGTGGGTATCAATAGGCACCTGCCCTTCAGGGGTATCCCGTCCTTCAGCTGCCATTCTCTGTGACTGAGGAGCCACCTCCGCCATGCGAATGACCTGATCCCTCTCTTTATTCCCCTCAGGAAAGTATCCGGTTGGATAACCCCCAATACCATCCTCGGGGAAATGATGGAACGCTCGGTCGCAGGCAATGGTTCCTTAACTGCAGATTGACGGGACAGGGCGTCCGCCTTTCGGTTTTCCGTCCCCGGCCGATATGTGATGCGGAAGTTGAACCCCGCAAAGAAGATCATCCACCGCAGCTGCCTGGGAGAAAGGTGTCTAGTGGCCGTCATGAACTGTAGGTTCCGATGGTCCGTGTACACCGATACCACATGTCTTGCCCCCATCAACCAATGCCTCCATTCGGTGAAGGCGTCCTTGATTGCGAGAAGCTCCTTCTCCGCAATATGGTAGTTGCGTTCGGCGTCGTTGAGTTTGCGGGACATGTACGCAACGGGATGAAGCACCCCTGTGTCGTGGTTGCGTTGGGACAAGATAGCCCCCAGCGCCACATCCGACGCGTCCGCTTCCACCACGTAGGGGAGATCCGGATCGGGGTGAGCCAACACCGGCGCCTTACCAAAGGCACTTTTCAGGGCCTCAAAGGCTTTGTTCGCTTCAGGGGACCAGACAAACTCCTTGGACTTCCTCAGTAGCTGTGTGATTGGGGCCACCACTCCTGAAAATCCATCTATGAACCGCCTGTAAAAGTTGGCGAAGCCAATGAAACTTTGGACGTCCTTCACGCTTTGGGGCACCGGCCATTCTTTCACCGCCTTGATCTTTCGTTCTGCCATCTCCTGTCCCTCTGGACTCAGCATCACTCCGAGGAATTCCACGGATGTGACGTGGAAGTCACACTTGCTGAGTTTACAAAACAGCATGTTTTCCCTCAGCTTTTGGAGTACAGCTTTGACGTGGTGTACGTGCTCCTCCACACTGGACGAATAGATGAGGATGTCGTCGATATATACGACCACGTAGATATCCAACTCCTCCCTGAATACCTCATTCAAAAAGTACTGAAAGGCTGCCGGGGCGTTGCACAGACCGAACGGCATGACGAGGTACTCAAAAAGGCCGAACCTGGTCTTAAAGGCGGTCTTCCACTCGTCTCCGTCCCTCATGCGCACCAGATGGTATGCCCCTTTCAAATCCAACTTGGTGTAGATACGAGCTTTCTTGACCTGTTCCAGAAGTACACTGATGAAAGGCAAGGGGTACCGATTTTTTATGGTTATCGCATTCAATGCCCTAAAGTCCACACAGGCTCTCAGCTCCCCATTAGCCTTCGGGATGAAGAAGAGTGGCAAGGCGGCCGGAGACTTGGACGGGCGGATGAATCCTAGCTTGAGGAGTTTATCCAGGTACCCCCGGAGATGCACGTTTTCAGGCTCCGTCAGGGCATACAGCCTGCCGCTGGGAACGCTGGCCCCTGGCACCAGGTCGATCTGGCAGTCAAACTGTCTATGTGGTGGTAGCACTTCCGCCTTCACCTCATCAAATACATCCTCAAAACTGTGATAAGCCTGGGGGAGAGCCACATCTTTTTCTGCCGCTGTAGCCACCGTCTGACTCCCGCTCTCATCTGCGTCAAGGGATTCCGTTCTTATTCCACAATGCAGGATGCAATACGGTGACGTCATTTCGATGCGATGTGTTGGCCAATCCACAAAGGGGTTGTGTTTCTGTAGCCACGGCAATCCCAATATGACGCCATATTGGGGCGCTCGGATGATGTTAAAATCGATTTGTTCCAAATGGTTCCACCCATATCTCATCGGAAGGACCCCCGTGTGCTGCCCGATGGGCCCCGTCACCAATCGCCTTCCGTCTACAGCATAGACGTCTTCGGGTACAGCTTTGGGAAGAAGCACTAGCCCTAGCCTGCATGCCTCGTTGTGGTCCATAAACATGCCAGTGGCCCCTGAATCCACCATGGCCACAACGGGTATCCACTGGTCATGCACTCCCACGTGCACCGTGATAAACAGGTGTCGTTGTCCCTTAGTGACCGAGTTGGAAAGTGAAGGGATGGATGAGTGACTCCGAGATGCCCCTTCTCTGGTCTTGGAGTCCTCCAGTTTTCCACCGGTATGTCCACCACGGCTGTTACCGACCGGTTGGCCCGATAACGTGACGTCTTCGGTTTGGCAGGGCATTCACGTACGTAGTGGCCTTTTTTGCCACAATATAGGCACAATCCTTGTTTACGGCGTGACTCTTTCTCCGTGGCTGTGAGGCTCGCTCGTATTGCGCCGATGTCCATGGGTTCTCCCTTGGATGCGGTGGAAGTTTCAGGACTTCCCACCGTCACATAGGATGGAAGGGATTTTCCTTTTCTCCCATGATCCCCCTTTCTTTCACTTAGCCTATGTTCCAGCCGTAATACCAGGTTGATAAGGCCCTCACATGTCTTGGGTTGAGGGTCAATATGAGCCACGGCGTCCTTGAGCTCATCGCACAGCCCTTGATGGAAGAGCGCCGTCTGTTTAGCAACAGGCCACTTGGTTTCCGCAACCAGCCTTCGGAACGCGTTGAGATACTGCACCAGGTCGTTGGATCCCTGTCTCAACTCAAGCATTTCACGGTCCGCCGTGTACGAGTCAGCCCTTCTGTCGAATACCTTCAGGAATTCCTCGCGAAAAGCACCCCAATCACATAAGATGGGGTCGTCCCTGCTCACCAGAGGTACGGCCCATTGTGCCGCGTTTCCAGCCAAATAGGATATAAGGAAAGCCACACGAGCCTGACTCGTGGGGAACGCCTTTGGTTTGCACGATAAATGTAGCGCCACTTGTGTGAGGAATACCTGCACTGTGTTAGGATCCCCACTGTACCTCTCTGGTGTCGCCAAGGGGATGGCTACCGGCATTTCCACTACTACCGCAGGGGTCTGATTCGTGAGGGAGGTGCTGGGCGTGAGCGGGTCCAATTGGATAGCATCCAGTCTGGCTTTTACATCGGCTGTTTCTTGCCTGGAGGCAGCCAATTCAATTTGCACGGTCGCTAAAGCAGCCAGCACATCATCAAGTGTTGCCATGTCTGTTATCGACCGGGAGACAGTTAGTGTTATTAAGGTCGGATATTTTGTAACGCCCTGAACGTCTCAGGATCGTTTAACAGACACGACAATGAGGACGCAACCACTAGTGAAGGGTTAGTTGTTTTAATGAAGGCAAATATAATACAAAGAATAAACAAAAGTTATAGTCACTGGAATCCTCCAGGCTAAGTACGTTACCAGCCCACAGCACGGATGGTCCTAACCGTCCTCTGCATATACGCCGGTCCCGGCGTATGCCAACAGAGGGCAGAAATGAAATGGCCGACAATGCCAATCGGTAGGCTGTGAGGGGCACGAAGAGTGTTGGGGAGAATCGAGGAGTCAGGGAAACACCCAGCCGGGGTCTCTACCTGAAGGGAGCAGCCGCTCAACCTCTTCCTCAGACTGCACCGGGACGCGGAGTCACCTCCTGGTGATGCGTCACCGATACCCCAATCACAAGCAAGAAGACTGAACCGAGAGCAGCCGCTCGATCGATCCTGTGGACTTCCGAGTCTGTAACGCGGCAAACACCTCCTGGTGTGCGTTACAGCTGGCAGTCCCTGTGTCTCTGGTCGGGCTGGGAGTTACGACTCCAACCAGCAAAAGCGCCACTGCGCTTGGACTCAGCCGAGTCAAAAAGCGAAGCTCAATGGTTGACCGGTAGAGCTTCCGGGTCCTTCACAGGTGACGATGGGGCAAGACACGGCCCAGGGAGTAACGACTCGACCTACCTCCGTTCTTGCCTTACTGGAGCACCACTCCGGAACACTGCTCTTCACGAAGCAGGTACGTCGGTGTGAACACAATATCCGACAGCGTTGTACCTCCCGGTTCCTCCCTTTATAGGGCGTGTTTTCCTTGAGTTATGTAACAGCTCTCCTGTTTACATAAGGGCGTGTTTCCTTGAGTTATGTAACAGCTCTCCTGTTTACATAAGGGCGTGTTTCCCTTGAGTTATGTAACAGCTCTCCTGTTTACATAAGGGCGTGTTTCCCTTGAGTTATGTAACAGCTCTCCTGTTTACATAAGGGCGTGTTTTCCTTGAGTTATGTAACAGCTCTCCTGTTTACATAAGGGCGTGTTTCCCTTGTATGACAGGAATTCTTGACACTAGGTCAAGGGCCTGACTTCGCCGCTCCTCTGTAGGAAACTAATATCCGCACCCCATACTGTGGCTTTCAACACCTCTCACAGTGTTGTGAGGGAGTCAACCGAACCAACATTATATATAAAATATTCCTCTATGGAAAGTTCTGTGTGCAAACGATATCCCAGATTTTGTTGATGCCCGGGTGAAAGGTGCCAGTGGAAGGCAGGGTACTGGCGGCCCACACGAAGCTGAATGACTACTGTGGAAGGATCAGAGAGACCCTGTGCAAGAACAGTGACCCATAAAACTCTATGTAGGTATGACTGCAGAACAAAAAAATAATCAAGGCAGGAAAAGGTGCCTTGGGCCAGAGAAAGAAAATGTGAAGCCCCCTACAGATGCATGGTGCATCCTCCATACATCAACCAAACCCAATGCTGATATAATCATCCCAGACTCCGGGGGTAATCCCTGTGGAAGCCACCGGTCCATAGAAAGACTTGCAATACCATTCCAATCACCATCCAACACCGTGAGTCCCCCAGGGAGCTGACCCCATAATCTCGTCATCGAGTCTACCAAAGACTGACTGTGGGTTGAGGGGCATAAACACAGAGAAATGTGACAGATTTCCCATAGAGTGTTTTCTTGTCACTGCAATGTATCTATCCTGCTAGTCCACCCACGTCCTAATATATAGGAAAGGGACAGTATTTATTATCAAAATTTCTGTACCCCTAGATACCCTCACAAACCAAGAGTAGAAAACATGAGTGTAACCAAACCAGGAATGGGACCTTATTGCCAAGGAGGTGGGTCTCATGAAGGAGTAAGACATCCGCCCCCACCCTCCTAGCATGTTTCAGGACCACCTCCCTTTTCATCATGTCAAGAAGGCCATTCACATTGCACGACAGCACTTGTAATTGGTCTAGGGAACGGTCTGGTGGTGAATTACTCGTGAGTCAGTGGGGCAGTGTCTCCAGCTGATAAGTGGGTAGTAAAATAGGTGTGTGGCAGGCGTGTAAAACTTTAGCTATGTGGTTTTAGGGCATGTGAGAAGAAATTAAAATTGCCTGCCGGATCCTATTACTTTTGTAATGGGTGGCCCATTGGCAAGGTTAAAAACAGTGCGATGTGATAGGGAGTAGTGACCCTATACATCTGAGGTCAACATGTTTCAGCCGTTAGAATCGCCTGTGTACGTTGGTCGGCTTTCTTCTGAACCATATTTTTGCGCTAACCCCTATAAGTGTAACTGACCTTTAGCATCGTGTATATCCACCTTTTTAAAAACATTTTAAGAAAGACAGATATACATGGTGAGAAAAGGCCATTTTGCTGTTTTTAACCTTGCCAATGGACCAACCATGAAAAAAGAACTCCACTTACAAACGTGTTGAGCCCGTCCCCCTACACTAGGTGAGTGGACGAGGGCCCAATGATGAAGCAAGCCATAGGTGGTACCTGTGAGTGAGGACCCTAAAATATATCCCACAAGGGCACTGTGATTTTCACCTATTTACCTGGGTGAGCAATTCTATATCTGAGTGAGATAGTGGCAATGCAACATTCTGTCTTGTGGATGGTAATAGGATTCAACTAAATAAGGTAACCCTCCTCAAGAATTGTTGTATATGAAAAGGGGAGCTGACACATACTTCTCACTCCTCCTAATTGTTGTCCTAACAAAATATATGAACAGCACATAGGTCAGGATGAGCCGATGTGTGAGTAATCCATGTGGTTTTCTTCTGTGTTTCCCAGAGGGTTCTTGCTTCAAGCAGGGGCCAGCCAGAGTCTGAAAGAAAAGGAGAGCAGCAGCGGTAAGTACAATTCAGAAAACTGTGTCTATCCTAACCCTTCACCACACACTTCGGTGCATTTGTGTGGGCTTGTGAGATATGTTATTTTTATAGTGCCTAGGGAGGGGGTTAATGGCATGCAGCTGGAAAATAAAAGGCTTTTCCTTCTCTTATGCGGTATGGACCCCTTTCCTTATGTTCAGGATTATGATACTGGGGTTACTCTAACCCTGGTTTTGTGAAAGGTCCTAAATTAACTCCCCCGTTGTCGTACCCACACAAACATGCAGGCTGTCCCTTGTTTTCAAGGTGAGCGATGTCAGGTAAAGCTGTTAGCTTAGGGTCTGTTTCCTTCGTATCCGAACAGAAGATGTGCTCGACAAGGATTTGGTTATGGCGCTTTATAAAAATTGAGTGCGCTCCGTCCTCCCCTTATTCCATGGCAACCCGCAAACTTTGCGTCCCGCTGTCACTCATCTGCTCTGCCGCAACTCTGGAGAGTTGCGGCCACTCTCCAGCCTCCTCTGGTGGACTCCACCACTCCTTGCACCAGGAGTCGGACGCCTCTTCTGTATCATCAACATCCTCTAGTTTGGTATTCACCACAATTAGTGTCCGATCTTGCGACTTCGCCTTCCTTCAGCTTCCATTGTGTTTTGGTTCTCCTCTTCATGACCCTGACTTCTGGGGTAGCTGTCCTTTTCTCCTCCTCCTTTCTATTGTGATTGGTCCGTCTTCTTAGGGGTGTCACCTTCCTGCTTAAAGACACAAGAGCCTGTTTTTCTTCACTTTTGTTTCTCTTTTCCTTTTTCCACAGGGGCCTTGCTGATGTCCACAGTCAGGGGAGGAGTCCTCGGTGCACATATGGTAAGTTTGACTGTAGAGGGCAGAATTCTTCACAATCTCCTACCGGTGTTACATAGAAGGAACTGTAGTCGACATCTGAGAGGATGGAGGTTCTCCATCGACGGCCAGTGACACTTCGCCCCACCTGGGATTCTTCCACGAAGAGCGAGATATGCTGCTGTGTTTCACCTGGGTTTTTGAAGGCCGGTTTCATCTGTCCCCTTGGGACGAGTCAGAGTCCATGCACAGGGGAGTATGTGGCTTCAAGGGAATTCTCTTGTCAGTCCACTGAAACACATCTTCAGGTGTCTCAACGAAAAGCATCTGGGACTGATTCATGACTTTCAATTTTGCGGGATAAAGGAGCATGTACTGAATCTTGAGATCACGTAGATGCTGTTTAGCCACCAGAAATGACTGCTGTTGCTGCTGAACCAGTTTGGTGTAACCTGGGAAGATCATGATAGTATGGGATTGATACAGAATGTTGGAGTCTGGCTTGTTTGAGAATAGCATCTCAATCCATATAATTCAAGAGCTTTGCAATAACAGGCCTGGACCTAGTCCTGGGAGGAGGGTGCCATACCAAAGCCCAGTGGACCTGCTTGATCACAAAGCATGAAGAACAGGGCCTCTGAAGGAATCCAAGAGCAAAGCCATTGATCTAAGAAGCGTTCCATTGAGGGACCCTCGCACCCCTTGGGGAAGCCAACAAATCTCAAGGTGTTAAGTTGAGTCCTGCCCTCCATGTCTTGTACTTTTGTCCCCAACTCCTTGTTCAGTGCGGTTAGTTTGGTCGCAGTCTGTTGTAAGGTGTGAACTGAGTCTTCCACCCCAGAGACCCTGGTCTCAGCTTTTGTAACCCACTTGACTGCTTTCCGTAGATCTTGACAGAACAACGTAACGTCAGTGCCCACCGCACCAATTTTGTCACTAAGCATGTCTTGTGACTGCGTGATGGCTTCTAGGACTGCAGAATTGTCAGGATTGGGATCGCCGTGTCCGCATGCCCCAGCAAGCAAGGATGGCCCACCTTGGGCTGAGTATATTTGTCAAGAGTGCTTTGTTTGGCCCCAGGTGGAGTCTTGTCTTTGGCCATGATGACGAAAGTGGCCTGGGGTACAGAGGCTCTGTCACTGCAGTATGAGGCACTACAATTGACTCGCCAGATCCCCACCATGACTGAGCACGGGAGGTGGCATAAGCAGTCAGAATGAAGGTCCACGTTGAGGCGGACAGCGAGTGGCCCACCACTATAGTTCAAAGGATAAGCCAAGAGGCTCAAGTGTGAGGTACAAGGGGAACACTGCTGCAAACCGCACCAAGACCTGTCTTGGCTATCTCCACCACAAGGTACACCCCCCTCAGCGTGGCCCCTTAATGAGGTCACACGCCATGACAGAAGATTATCCCAACGGGGATCCCAAAATTCAATTGTCAGATCGAACAGGAGGGAAGCAGAGAATCATCAAGTGGTAGAGGTGACGGCTGAGGTTTACCGCGGAAACCACGTAAATAGCAGTTCTACCCAGGGAATGCTGTCCCTCCACCAATACGCGCCACCCGCACGCTGCATGAGGCAATAGGGCTGGCAGAAGTCCATGGGCAGCTAGCTTTGCCGCGTTTATTCGGGCTGCTGGGAGGCAGTAATCTCTAGGCCGCGCTACAAGTCCAGCAAGGAAAGTCAGCCCCATTGATGAATTTTGCCGCAGCCCTGTGCTCAGGAGGGGGAGGGCATGTCTTGGAGTTCAGGAGTGGCAGAGGCCCTGGAATCCTAGCGCTCGAGTCATTAGCACCACAAATCTCCCTGGGGCCCGCCTACTCCTTACCGATAACTGTAGCTCCTGCCTTGCGGGGATACAGGATCGACACTGGAACCAAGATGAGACCCTCCGTCGCAGGGATGTAGGCCTGAGAGCCAAATGATGCAACTGGCCTGGGCGCTGGAGCCAAAATGTTGCTGATACTGAGGGGGATGGTAGGCTCCCATTCTCCACACTGAACGATAGGCAGGGCCCTGCAACTGCACACCCCACACCCCGTCAGGCCAAATGCCCATAAGCTGAGCTACCTGCCACAGCTCTCACCACGCCACGCAGCCGTGCCCATCAGCCCACGGATGCTGCTCCCAATCTAGTGGCCGGGAAGGCACTCAGCACCGCTGAAGTGAGTTGGCAGTGTTTCCGTATCGATATGTGCCAGGAATCCTTTGCATTTCTAGCGACCGCGCGGAGCGGTATCAGAATGCGGTTGCCGTGATCGGCGTCCAAGCCACCTCTAGTTTACTTCTTGATTTCTTGAAGAAAAGGTGGCTTCTTCCGGTAGCCACTGTGTCACTCAAAATACACATGAAAGGTGTCATGGACAGAAAAAACTCCTTGGTAATAAAGTAATTTCTTGAATGAAGATGATTGATTATACAGGAGGTACAGACAAGGCACTATAATCACCCTGAAATCAGGGTTGAGAAAGAGCCTAGCATAAGGTCTTCTAGAAGAAAGAATTCAACAAGAATATTGTTGCTGAAAATGGAAGGAAAATGAGGGGAAAATGCATCAAATAGGGCTATTGTTGTGACTTTCTGCAGTGGAGCCAGTCGTCATGCCTGGACCACTCATTGCAGAGGCTCATCGGTGCTGGTTTACATACTTCCATGTAACTACTTTCACTGTGACAAGTTCATTCTCTCAATCAAGGTGGGCCAATGGTCACATGCTGTCTTACATCTGCTTTGTGCTGGCAGCCAGAGGTGGCCATTGTCTCCTGGTGCTTCTGTTCCTAGCTGATGCTGGGCCAGTGCAGGGCAGCGAAAGCCCAAGTAAGGAGTTGTCCTGCCTATTGATTCCTCCATATTTACTTCCTCTGATGGCTTGTGGGTTCGGCAAGTCCTTTGTTTTTCCCTACTAAAGATGGCATCAATCCCTCTATATTGTATTGAATCTCACCAATTCAAGATGAAATCCAGTTGATTTCCTCTGACAACACCTTCTGCCTGTGCTATAAACAAAGAAGCCAGTTCTGGGAACAGATGTGCTGAAATGCATTAGAAATTTTCATCTTCCCTTCAGTTGTTTTTCTTCCCTTATTATTTTCCTACTTTAGCCTTTATTCTGGACCTGCTACCTGACTATTGTGAGCCTGCTTCTATCCTACTCATTTTTAGGTAGTTTGCTGCCTCTGGATTGCCTTCTAGAATCTGAAAGCCACTTTCTGTTGCATAGGGAGCTATTTTATGCCTTTTTTCTTCTTTGGGACTGATGCTGGAAGACATTAGTTGCCTTTCATATGTCATATATTGACCTACGAGCAGGCGTCCGGATGGGGTAGGCGAGTCACGCCGACACCCGAGGTAAACCCCCAAGAAGGTGCGGGCATCCCACGCCATTAGTTCATGAAGAAACTTTTTCTTTGTATCTAGGTCATATTCGAAGGGGGCATTAATCTTATTAGGATTTATGTTAGCCACTGACTAGTAGCTGTAGGCTTCTCCCCTTCTTCTATTTCCCCCACTTATTAGACTTCAAGTGGGCCATTGTTACCCCACCTTTAACACAGACTTTCGTGCACTCACTACACTCCACCTACACTCTTGGTCCTGAAGAAACGCCAAGGATCGTTTGACCGTTTTTAGGCGTGAAACATGTCGACCTTTAACGCAGTTACCAAGGGCACATCGCGCCCACGCTGGTAACCCCTAACCTACGGGTTGTTTTACTCTGCCAAGGGTACCTCCTTATTAAAAACTTTTTTGGTTACCCTTAGGCATTTTTATTCGCACTGCACGCACGCACTGCCCTTCACACCCTACCTGTTACCCACACACCCACATGCACCCATCGGCAGCTCTCTAAAAGATCTCTGTCAAAGAGACCCTTTGGCGGGCCCGTAGGGCATTGCACCACCGGCCCGACGAGGAGCAACTGCCCGATGATGAAGCATGACATCCACTGGGATGTGTGAGGGCTACAAGAGACAAGTTATGTTTCTCCCAAACCCATGACCTGACACCTCTCTTCCTCCCTCTCCTTATTTCTCTTTTTTGTCCCCCTAAGTGTGAGGACTACGTGTTTACTAATTGTATACACAAACCCTGGAACAGTGCCCCTTATTTGATTTACATATATTGCCGGGTAACACATAATTATTAGATGGGTTTCCTCTCACCTCAATACAAACCGGTAAATAATGGCTACTGCATCCAGTCCTTGACAGGTTGTCAGGGTATTCAGCACCTAGTGTTAGCCATGGATCTAGCTCGTGACATGGCTCAACCATACAACAACATCGGCAAGAAATGCAGCAACTCTTGAGGATGCTGTTGTAAAGTAGACAATTCGGTCTACAGCTATTGAAACACTTGTTTTGGGAAAGATGTATTACCATTAAGTATTTCTCCACAATAAACCTTACTTAAACTATATATTTTATAGATGTGTACTTCTAGAGAAGATGAGCCTCCTCCAGGAAAGATATCATGGAGCGATGATGCTCTAATTGTCTTTTTTTCAAGTAGAACTGAAGTCCAACAATTAAATGTATAAAAGACAGTTGCTTGTGAAAAAGTAAACACACAAAAAGTGTTATTTACTTTTCTAGATTCTATTCTATTTTGAAACCTTTCCCAACTCTGCCACTTGGATTCTGTGCCAATATTATATTATTTTTTGATCCCGGTGACAAAGCTGCTCAGCATCCAGACCTGATGCCACCCCTATTTGTATACTGGCCTTAAGACGTCTTTGATCTTGAGCTACATCATAGGTCATTGCCCGATACGACTACAATGTGTCTCAGTGTGAGACCTTTGTGGCCAGTAAACTTCTCTATGGTCACATGCCTGGTGATGATGTAAGGTAAACTACCCAGCTTGAAGTATTTGGTCTTTCTCACCAGAGTATCCACAAGGGTGTCTCATTTATCTCATCTATGTTTAATGGGTTTGGACCAAGTTCCCTGCCACAGTTATTTTCCCCTTGTTCTTTGCTGGCGGTGCATGATCTGAAACCTTTTGTTGTCAGTTGTGTCGCTTGCCAGTTCATGTCCAGTGCAAGCCTGACATATAAAACAAACCAACTGATGCAGGTCTGTCTGCCATTTCATGCTGTAAGTACAGGATTATGCAGACTCTCAGCTTCAACCCAGGACACATAGGAAGCTTTTGGGACCCACTTCAAAGTTATCTCCATTGATGCTGAGGTTTTCTCCAGAGTTGACCGTGACAAATCCGTGATTCCCCTGCAGAAGTGGCAGAAGGCCACAAACCCCAGTTACAAAAAATAGGCGGGAACAGGGGAGGCAAACTGCCACAAATGTTTTCATCCAAATCTAACATGGAATCTGCTATTTCTTCTCAGTCCACGATGAAAACATGCCATTTCTTCCCACTCCAAGATGGATCCATTTATGTTGTCCTGTTTCAAGATGTAGCACACCATCTCACTGGCCAAATCACTGATCCAAGATGGAGGCACACACCAAACATCAATAAAGAGCTGACTGTTCACTTTGAGTAGCTTGTGGACACCTACCTCTGGATAGGTACCCTGACTTATTCCTGAATTTGGGAGGGTAATCGTTAAGAATACTGGTTTCTTTTACTTATGTAGAGGGCCACTTACCTGGCTCTGATGATTTTGGGATTTTGTTTCCTCTATTTCGTGGCATTGTCTAAATACCTCTTCCTCATTATTCAAGTCATTCATTTCGTTTTTCAAAAATGAATAGAAAGGGGGGGGAGATGTCAGGAGGAGTAGTGACGTTTCCTCCGTGAAAAATATTTCATGAATCATTTTCGTCACTTGTCAGTTTCTGCGGATCCCTGTTTTCCCTTTGGCTCCCTTTGCCTCTCTTGGAGTCCCCCCCTTTGGTACCAGCACCACCAAATCTGAGAGTGATCCCTTTCCCTTCCCACCCTGAAAGGGAAATTACTCAAGCCTTGTGTGGAAAAACGTCTAGAGCATAGGCCTACAGCTGGTGAGTCGAGAACCGGTGACAAAATACTAATTCATGAGCGGGATGTTCGGAGGACATGAAACCATCTCACAGTATGGAATATTTGAGAAAAGAAACATTTCATGCGTGGTGCATTCTAACACGAGCAGTGCTGGTGCATGATGAAGCATGGTCTAAAACACTTATTTATAAGACAATTACTCAGTATGGAATATTAGAAAAGAGACATTTTGGTATAAAGCATGCGTGATACAGTCTGACATAAGCATTGCTGGTGCATGATGAAGCGTGGTCTACAGAAGGCTGTGAATGATAACACATTAGAAACATATTCAATATCAACCAGAGATTTACTTTTTAAAAAGGCTTAACAAGCACAATAGTGGTGAGGGAATCATACTGATAAGGCACCTCGCCTGCCCGTGCCGAATAGAGTTGAAATGGGACCTAAGAAACTGATACCTGTAACATCGATCAATCATACCATCATAAATCATATTTGTGACATGTTTATGCACTAGTTGTAATTTATCTAAAACCCGACAGAACCGCTTTTTTGAATACTATGTTATACCCAGGTTCTGAGGGACACAGGGTCGCCCATTTTTGTATAATTTATAGTAAGGTAAGGCAGATATTTTTGCTTTTTTGAGTTACTAAATTAAAATTTGTCTTCTGCCAAAAGGCATGGACATCCAAGGTTTTGGAAATAAAAAGACTCTTTATTTATCCTGTGGTTCCAAGGGCAGGAATCAGCGGCAACTCCAAACTGGCTTCTTCAAACATGTTCTTCTTTATTAACTTCTCTGCTATCCTCAGGTGCACTGTAAAAAAGGAAGTACAAATCTTTTCTTCCTTCCTACCTCCATTGAATCCTCTTTCCTTTTAAGGGGCACGTTAGCTAATCACAACTCCCCCATGCCATCTCATGCGACCATTGTCTATTACCATTTGCCTCACTGCTCTATTCCCTCCTTCAAAACGTAACCTTCCCCTCATCCACTTCTCCTGAGCTGTTTCTTTGGAACTTACCTACCTTATCTTCATTTCGTGCATTCTGTGCCAGGAGGTCAGACACTGCCCAATTCATCCAGCTCTGAACCCCCATTTTCACTTGATGCCTATCTTTGTGAGATGAGTTATGGGCTACATTGTCCTGGAAAATAATGTGGATGAATTGGCTGTAGAAATTGCTGATTCCAAGGAATATTTCAACCTCTTTATTTGGGTTCATATCAATCTCTTGTTCAGAGATGACAAAACTGACATTGGAGTTCTCAAACTCACACATTTTGTACTTAATGTAAAAGGTGTCAGGTCTCAAAACTTCAGAGAGGACCATTCGTTTATCCCAGCCTTGTCTTTACCCTGTCTAGCGTGAGGTAGTAACACTACAGTCTGGAATTTGATTAAGGCAGGGAAATGACTGCGGGAGAGATAGAGAGAGACTGGCGCTCTCTTGGTTATCGGTACAGCAGTCACCATATTATGTTAAATGAAAGGCAAGACTTCAAGCAAACAGAGCTTTAGACAGACAGAAACAATATGTTAGAAATTATACCAAAGAGAAGTGCGCACTGAATAGTTGGAGTAGATAATGATGGTGAAACAACTGGTCAGCATCTGGGAGATGGTATGCATTAAAGAGCTGCCAGACTGACCAGGATGGAGGTATGGATCCCTCCGGATAGGACACCAGTGACTGGAGTACTATGATGTAGGAGGCAAGTGGAGGACAATAAACAAGTTAATACAGAACAAACACAGGTGCCGAGTGGGAAACTAGTTCCCGAAGGGACCATGGAGGAGGAAAATAACAGAGGTGAGGAATGTATGATCGAGTGATAAAGTAAACAAGAGCAAAATACCAAGTGCAACTCACGAAGCATTGCCAAGTAAAGGTGTAATGAGGAAACATCCTTTTTGTGCTTACTCTAACTTCCTTGACCTAGAAGTGAAACAAAAACTGACACTAACCAAGGTGTCATCCAAAGGTCTATGAGACAGCCACCACAGGGTCATTCTCCATAGTCTCCACGCGCAGAGACGTTTTAAGGCATGGGCAAAGTGGGCTCTGGCCCAGGGCCCCAGCCTTTCAAAGGGGGTGGGGGGGTTGAAAGAGTCTTGCCCTCATGACCATGATTTTTTTTTTAAAACAATGTTGTAAATAGCGGTTTTTCTATCATTCATTTTTAATGTGTAAGAGTCTATTATAGACATTTTGCAGACAAAATGTGTTTATGCGTCATGATTTTTTTAAAATCAATACAGGACCTCGCATATGAGAAATGGGAGGGTGTGACAGAGATTATTTGCAGTAATATTAGTGAACTGCTGTTGTGTTACATACTGAAAACACACATCACTATCCCTGAATATCAGATCTACACACATTAGTATTTGACCAAAGAAGGCATAAAAGAGTTGAGACTGGATCATAAAATCAAAGCTGGTCCGAACAGGGGCCCCCAATATACATTTAGCCCAGGGCCCCCAAAATCCTTAAAACGTCCCTGTCCACGCGTCTTCTCTGTTGATCTTAGCAGCCATGTGGGTGTAATACTATGTTGAGTAGATTGTGTAAGGAGAGTAACAGACCTTGTTGCTTGTTGTGATTAGGAGTCATACTGAACTATGTCATTTCCTGTTTTGACTTTCGCCCTGAACCTAAGACATGACAAGAGCATGTTGAAACAGTACTTCTCTTGTATGTGCTCCATGTTCCATCAAACAGTTGGAGAAAAACAATAGGTGCTCTCACTAAATGAGAACATACTGATCCAATAAACTCTAAAAATGTTTTACTAGATGTTGTAAAACTGCCGGAATGCTGAATAGGCCTTGATTCAGTATTTCTACAATATATATATATTTTTTAAACAAATTTGTATTCATCAAATGACACATCCATCGCAGGGCTCTGTACCCCAGAGGCCTCTGCACAATCAATAATCAACATAATGGCGTTGACTTTCTTTTGAAAACAAAGGGAAAGAAATGTAGCGAGGATAAAGAAGTGCAATACAGATGAACCCCCCCTTTTATTGTTAAAAGAGTACCCCCCCAACAACCCCCAACGTCCCCATGTCGCACGACAACCTCTTAAGCTCAATTAGAATCCGGCCTCGCACAACACCCGCCGCCCCAACCCATTCATACTTACAAGCAAATATCCTGTACACCCATGAGGTAGCATCAAACTGGACGGGGGGAACCCCCTCCGCAACCGGCTCCAACATCAGCCCACGATAGTCTGCCCACCGCTTCCAATTTTTATAATGTTTCTGCGGGCAACCTCTAGGTGTAAAAATAGGGAGTTCCAAGCCCATACAAAAATCCAGGCCCCTCTTCCATACCAATACTAAGGGTGGCGCCGGCGCCTTCCAATCCCTGGCGATATCTCTCTTTGCCAATGTAAATCCCACCATCATAAGATGGCACTTATAAATATTACCCCCAATCCCCTCCATGACATGTAGTAATACTAATTTCGGTGACCGGAGCAGGTCCCAGCCCAACACTTCTGAGAGGCATGACATCACCCTTCGCCAGAACCGCGCCAGGGAGGAGCAATGCCAGACCGTGTGTATCAGGGTCCCCTCTTCCTGCTCACATCTAAGGCACATCGGGGAAGCCACCATGCCCGTCCTCCATAACCGGACCCTTGTGAAGTAGACCCTGTGGAGATATTTGAATTGGATAAGACGTAGACGTACCGCAATGGCCGCCCCTCACGGAGAGGCCAGAGCCTCCATCCAGTCCTCCTCATCCATGGAGCCCAGGTCCTCCTCCCAAGTCCCCCTGAGATTCTGCAGAGTGGGGGAGTTGTACGTCACCAATTTCTGATAGATCTTGGAAATGTTGTGGTCATGAAGATCCCCCAGAAATATCTTGGCTTCCACAGGACTGAATTCGGCGAGTGTCTTCAGATCCACCATACTAGGAGACATGGCGTGACGAAATTGGAGGTATTTATAGAATTGAGACCTAGGCATCTGATAGTCGCCCTGCAGGTCCTGAAAGGACTTCAAGGTCGTCCCCCTCATAACATCTCCAAGAGTAGAAATGCCAATGTTATCCCAATCCCGAAACCCCGGCAAAGCAGCCAATTGTGGCAGGCACCCATTATTCCACAGTGGGGTCTCCCGGGTCAGCGTGTTCCACCACCCTATCCACCGCAATGCCTGACGCCAGACCCGGAAAACCACCTGAGTCACCGACGGCAGAGAACTGCGCGCCGGTGCAGAGTATAGGATTGTGTGGAGAGAAAGATCACCCATGAGGCGCCGCTCCACAGTGTAAAGCTGGGTCATCCCGACTTCCATACCACCACTCATTTAGGATAAGTAGCTGCGAGGCCATATAATAGGACAGAACATCCGAAGTCGCCACCCTCCGCAATATGTGGATAGGAAACATGTCCGCAAGGTGACACGTACCGCCCCACCTGCCCACAAAAACTACCCCAGGGCCGAGTTCACCTGTCGGAACCATTGGGGGGAATCAGGTAGGGATAGTTCTGCAGCTGATACAATAAGTGAGGAAGCGCGACCATCTTAAAAATGATAGCGGCATGCGCGACCAGACCTTCAAATCATCCCGGATGCGTTCCCAGACCGGAACCATTTCTGCAATATTTTGAAATGCATAATCGTAGTAGTTACTTCTGCAGGTAAATAATAATGGACTCTGGAGTGTGCAAGCTCTTGTTTTCCAGATAGGCCCGTTTTAGTTTTTTGGAAGCTGTGGTTATTTATGTATAAAGTGTTCTTGTTTCCCACAATAGAGGCTGAGACCCCCCTTGAGACCCTTTTACTTTCCTTCCTTAGATATAGGGCTTCTTGGGTTCCCAAGCTTCATGGTCTCTACTATTCATGCTAAAAATGCTGCTGTTTTTTCTGATTCTTTTATTGGAGGAGGCTGAATACAACTGCATAGTTCATATGTGGGATTCTGTTGCTGTGCCTCATGTCAGGAGGGTTAGCCCAATCAGAGTCTGTGTAGTGGTTAGTGGTTTACAACCAAGGTGTCCTTTGATTCTTCTCTCAGCCTAGTATAGAAAGTAGCAGCCATCGCTTCATCAATCCTCGCGGTTTCTGCCTTCAGCTGATAAAATATGCTCACAAATTGCACTGTGCCTATGAAGGATTATTTTAGAGTAAGCAAACTCACGTGGGCTGACTGGTTGGTTTGTTTCATGGCAAAAATACTGGTGAAATGTTTAAAAAAAATCAGGATATTGTTTCAGCAAGGGGCTGTCTCTCTTAATTAAAGGTGGGACCCAAGACAACACTTTGTTGGTTAAATGCGATAATGTGATAGTGACCTTTATGAGTCATTAGGTAAAATGTGTGGCTGATTTAAAAAACTGCATTTTACATTGAGGGAGGAAAGGCTGAGTGAAACATTCAGAGACCACCTGATTTTTTGGGGGTTAAAGCCAAGGGAGAATGACCTAGGCTAGAAATAGGTATAGCAGATGCATCCCCGTTGTTCAGTATGGGCAATTCACCAATCTCCCTATATGGGCAACTCTAGAGGTAAATTTGCATAACAAACTCAAGGAGGAAGTCTCATGCAGGAAAAAAAGGGCTAGGGGTGAGGAAAGGGAGCGAGAACAGAACACACCATCTGTCACCACAATAAGGGACTCTGAGTATTTGCACCCCTAATCGTGGTGAAAGATAATGTCTGGGACTGAGCAAAGTCCTCATATAAAAAGTAGCAGAGCAATATTAGGTAATTTATGAAACAGTGTTCAAGAATATGACTAATATACAAAGGTAATTAATGACTCATTGGCTCCTTCAGGTGAATTTGCAATGGCAAGTCCCATAGGCATATGGATACGGTCTGTGACTCTGAAGGAACCAGCAGTGAGGACGCTAACAGGCCAATGGCCATGATGTTGATGAACCATCTTGTAGTATTGATGTCAGGTAAAATTGGTACAGTAAGCAGTAGCACAAACAGTAACAAAGGGGACATGAACCGCGGAAAAGAACAAAACAACAAAAATGAGGGACACAAGCCAGTGACAAACTTATTGATAGCAGGAGCAATACAACTCATGAAGTTGCCAGTCACCATCTTGCTGGTTACTTCTTACCCCTTTTATGGGAACCTGGGGTCTATGTTTTACTATGCTGGCCCTGAGCTGGAAATCACTATCTCTTACCCCCACGACTTGACCCAGAGTCTCCCAGTCTCTCTTGTAAAATCAAACATGTTTGTAACTATTTCTGATGTTCTTGCTTACATATCTCTTACCTTGTGTTTTTCTTGATTAAATCATCACAATCTGCAGGCAGCCATTTAAATTAATTTAATAAGATAGAGTAAGCAATTGTCAATAATAATAAACATGTGGTTTGATATTCTTTGAGTAAAATAGTGGTCAGAGATTATGTACTAATTGTCACATACATTTATATATTTTAATGCAGTTGAAAACAAATGAAAGCTTCTATTTAAATGCACGCATATCTACTACCTGAAGAGGCGATTAAGACCACAAGGACAAACTTATACGGCTTACCTACAATCCATGTGAGACCAACAATGCTATCTGTGACGTACAAACAACCATCTTAGCCCTAAAAAGCAATATGCTTGAGTGTCATTGAGGGGCGAAGCACGTGTTGGCTGATCTAAGTTCTCTACTGCCTTGCAATTAGATTAAACTTTCATTTGTTTTCAACTGCATTCAAATAAACGTATGTGATGATTAGTATGTAATCCCTGACCTCTATTTTACTCAAGGAATACCAAAACACATGTTTATTATTATTATTATAATTGATAATTGCTTACTCTACCTTACTTAAATATATTTTTTGTTGTGTGCATAGGGGTTTTGCCCTCATAGGATAGGCAATCAATGCTGCCAACAAGCCAATACTAGTCACCATAACTCCAAAACTATTACCTCCCTTCCTCGATAACTATATCCATTTAAAGTCAATCCGGAGTGGCAATAGGTGTGATATCCTCAGGGGCCTTCGATGTGGAAATTCTGCAGTGAAGGCCGTGGGATCTCTAGCGTCGTACATCAAACTGAAAGATTTTCTTTGCGACAGAACTAACAGAAAATCACCTCTAATAGCAGTATACTGGTTGTTGCATGTATTGTCATATAGGAAAGTTTGATTGATTTACTTATTTATTGTACTTTAAGTAATAGTGATGATTTAGTAATATAGTTTAAAATTCTAGAGTTTCTAAAATGTCCTTTATAGCCCTATGAAAACAAGCAGTAACCTTTGCTTCATGTCTTGTTGCCTCACCAACATTTGCGGAGTGCATTTCTGCATTCGTAAGGTCTTATAGTGTTTTCAGAAAGTAGGAGCCATTCCACTTGGATTTGGGAGTCTCTCATTGACAGGAGTCATGGTGATCTGGGATTATTGTTTTGAGAAGTGAAGAGAACATTAAACTGTTTTTAGTTTGTGATGGCGAACAACCTTCATGCATGCTTGTCACTTTGCTGTTTGGTTCCTATCATGAGGATGAACAGTTGTCGCAGAGTCATCCTGAAATTGTGGCTCTGTTGAAATTTGGCTACCTTACTTGCCAAGTTTGTGGTAGCTATTCACCTTTCATAGACAATTTCAATTTTTTCCCTGAAACACATTGTATGGTTGTGTCATCCCTACCTTCGCATAGCAACAGCCACAAAACCACCAAGAAAACTGTCACACGACTGAAAAGTGAAAAAAGGTGGACGATAGGCCCAGCTAGCTTTCATTGTAATTTTCTTTAGGACTGTAAGGCGCCCCGTAAGCCCCTGTCCTAGACTCTAGAATGCACACAAAAGCAACAGTTGCTTCTTCAAGGAAGCATATATATGCATGTATAGAGAGTGCTGACTGCGCTACGTAGTGTCGGAAGCAATAGGCTTTCCAATGCCGGTTTTCTGAATCCAACGACAACCTATTGGCATTATCTCTGCAGTCGCTTTTTCTCCCACTGTCATTTTTTGCTAGAAGCACAGACCATCTTTCATCATTTCTGCTTCCTGATTGATTCCAGGCCTGGGCATGGAGAGGTGAAAGTCTGTCAATATGACTCTTTGGCTGCAACTAACATCTAATCAGAGAGCATGGGCAGGCGGTCATTACTTGTGATTCGGCTAATGGGTGTTTGTAAAGCAGTGGAGCGGCGCTCTCTGCCTGCATCCGTGCAGGGATATCGGGCCAACACCCAATCAAAGTTATTCGGAGGAGAAAGGTCTAAAGACAGGCCAGCACTCTAGGAAAGTACCAGATAAGCTCTTTCAACAACTCCTCCAGGGAAGGCATGACCACGCAATCACTTTTACAGCAATCAACTGCGATTCAACACTTCCAGGAAGAGAACAATGTTTCTGTCGACCACAGTTGTTCAAGTAATTGGGAGCGAAATCGAAGTGCAGAAAAATACTCAACAATCAGCAGGAAAAAACACAATATCAACATACACATTTGTTTCTGTTGCAATCAAAATAAAAATAATGATTTGACGCTTCTTTCTGAATAAAATAATAATTTGGCAACCCTATTCTAAGATCTGAAAAGTGCTGTAGGGGCAAGCTTCCCTTTGTCATTATTAATAAATGAAATTGATCTCTGGAACCTTTTGAAGTGCAAGTGACTGAGTTGTTTCCGATCTTTACCCTTCTAAAGTGGCAGTTCACAAAGTGCTCCAGCGTGTCACCATCAATGACAGATATGCTATTCGTCAACGGGAAGGAGTTAAGGCATAAAGTTCAATTTACGCGGGAAAACAGCAGAAAGACTATGGCCGTGGCTAGAGTTTGGAGGAAAATGTTGATCCCTGCAAGAGTCAGATTTGTGGTAAACACAGGACCCCTGGAATTTACCCCTAGCAAAGTTTTGGTTATCAAACCTGCTAATATTTAACTGGAGAAAACGTGCTGGAGAACTTGCATATAGGCAGAATTCAGTGGAATCAACACGGAATCCAAACGGAGGTAAGTATACAAATAACTAAATAAAACGAATTTCATTGCTCGAACTACATTGCATTTGGCGATGCAGCGCGTGCAACAAAATTCGTTTTATTTATTTATTTGTATACTTACCTCCGTTCGGCCATAATCCAGAGTTTACTACCTCCTACCCTGCCCCTCCCCCTTCCTGCGTCACGCCCGGCGGCACTCCCTCCAGGAGCCGCTACTGGTATCTCTGCCTGCGATTTTAGTGGTCGAGCCTGATATAGGTCCCTGTAGTACTCAGCAAATGCCTTGGCTGCCCCTTCATCGGTGGACTGTTTGGTCCTCTGGGGGTCAGTCACCTCTGCCCCCCATATGCCTTGGACCTTCCGCCTGCTGAGCCAGGCTAGGAGCTTCCCAGCCTTCTCTCCCACCTCATAGAGGCGGTGTAATGTCGCCAGGTTCAGTTTCTTGGCATTGTCTGTGGCCAGTTCCTTATATTCCAGTCTTAGGGTTGTGAGTCCACTGGACATTTCAGGGTCTCTGCTCTGGGCGGCCTGCCTGTCTAGCTCATTTATTTTTTGTTCGAGCTCTACCAAGTATTTATCCTTCTCCTTCTTTTCCCACGCTATTCAGTTTTGGGCTCTATCCCGCAACACGGTCTTATAGGCTTCCCAGACCATCACTCCAGAGGGGACAGAGTCTTTTTTTTCCAGGAAATAGGCTTCAGTGTCCGCCCTAACTCTTGCGATTTTGGCGTTGTTCAGGTCCCATTGGCTCAGTCTCCAATTGCGGGCACTGTCCTGTTCCCTCAAACCCATCTCAACCAAGAGCGGGGAATGGTCCGAAAGGCCCTGGCTGTATAGTCAGCATGCCCTGCATCACGTAGTTCCCCCTTGAGGATAAATATGTAGTCCAGTCTGGAGTGTGTATTGTGAGCCCCAGAATGGAAAGGGAACTGTCTAACTAAGGGATGTTTATCCCTCCAGATATCTGTCAAGCCCATCATTGTGGAGAAACGCCATAGTGGTGTGGTCGGTATAGATCTGTCCCCTCCCCCAGAGCGGTCCAGGACCGGGTCCATGATGTCATTGAAGTCGCCTCCTTCCCCATATCCCCAGAACTCCCACGTATCTGCCCAAGGTGTTTTGCCAAAGGCGTGAGGTTTGAAAGGGAATGTTCTTCTCGATCAAGATCGGCCTCCCCTTGCCCCAGATGTGAATCCCGAATGTGCCAGGGCCCTATAGGCCCCGTGGTTGATAAAACCGCACTGTGTACCCTTGAGATGTGTTTCTTGCAACATTGCAACATCTGGATGGAGCCTTTCAATATGTTGTGACACTAGCCTTCGTTTAATCTTATCCCCCAGCCCATTAACGTTTGAAGTCATAACCGTCATAACCATCAAAGTAGGTTGTCTGGTCCTGTTACCTCTAGCGACATTACATCAATAACGCTACAATCAAGGGGTAGGTGGGGGTGCAGTTCTCCCATGTCCCTCAGTCTGCAGGAGAGTCCCGTCGTGGGGGTCCTTGTGCTTAACAAATCAAAGTGCATACATTTCAATCCCAACTGTGCGAAAGCCCTCTCATCCCCCCACCTCCCTCCATCCCCCCTCGACCTCCTGCCCCCCCATATGCGGAAGTGGCTCTTGGCCGGTGGGAATAGGTCGGTCTGTCGTTCCCCCCTACCCAATTATAAGCCTCAAAACCACAACTCTTACGGTTTGCTGTTCAAGAGTCCGAGCTCTACGCAGTTCGAGGCTGAGCGTACTTCAAAGAAGGAAAAAGAAAAGAGAAGGAGGGGGAGCAAAGGAATGAGAGAAAGAGAAAAGAAAAGAAAAAGAAGGGGGGGTAAGGACACGTCCACGAGGCCTTCCCACCGGCGTTCAGATTGCAGCACCCAGTTCATTTGGGTCACTTTCTGTCGGTGGAGCACCATCTTTTGGCCTCTCTTCTTCCTCGCTTTGCTTAAGTGCCAGGATTGCCTTCTCTAATGGATTTCTTGATTCTGGTCCGAAGGACATGTCAGTATCTTTAGAGTCCGATTGCTGATTGGGGGATCCGGTTCTTTGTGCCGTATCGGTTTTGGATTGGGAATGCTCGCCTTTGCGATGGTCCTTACTCCCCTTGCGTAGGTTTTCTTCTGGTATACAGTGTTCCTTTGCGTATTCTCTGCGGTCGTCCCACATTCGTGCAACTCCTTCATCGGGGAGACCCACTCCCATCGACGCCGATATGTGGCATGCGGTTGTCCAGAGATGATTCCCCCGGGAGTCGACACACTAGTCTTTCCTCCACCCAGGCCCACGCCTCCTCTGGGGTCTGGAAGAAGAGGGCTTTCCCTTGGAATAGGACCTTTAATTTAGCTGGGAACAGGAGCATGTACTGAATCTGGAAGGCCCGTAATTTGACCTTGACCAAGTCAAAGGTGCGGAGTTGCTTCTGTACTTCTCAACTGTAATCTGGGAATGTCATGATCTTTAAATTTTCATAGCAGTCTTTCCCCTTGCAACGCATTTCTTGAAGTATAATGTCCCTGTCTTGGAAGTTCAGCAATTTTGCAATAATGGGGCTTTGGTGGGGCCATGTGAGGGGGGTTTACGCGTTCTATGATGAAGCATTTGGAAAATTGTTCCGCCGGGATGAGATCCATCAGCCATTTTGTCAAGATTGCTGCTACATTGTTGCCCTCCGCTCCTTCTGGAAACCCCACGAAGCGGAGGTTATTCCTTCGGGTCCAGGTTTTCCGCATCGTCGATCCTCCAAATGGAGGTCTTTGACTGCATCCTCCACCTCGGACACTCGGGTCTCGGCTTCCGTTACCCTCTCGAACTCCTTGTGGAGATCCTGTCAGAGCAGCGACACCTCCGAGCAGACCTCTCCAAGTTTCCCTTCCTGTGCTTCTCTGGAGCTTTGAATGGCCTGGAGGAGCAGGGCTGTGTCTGACAGAGGCTGGGTTGACTCCTCGGGTTGCGTGGGGAGCACCTTGGTGTACTTGTCCATTTTGCACTGTCTGGGGGTTTTTGGATCCTTATCCTTGGCCATGACTCTGCCTTGTGTCGCCCCAATATGAACAATAGGATTTCTGCTCGTGTTCTCCCCAGTGTTCGGCCTGGAGGGTGACGTTTCCCCATCCCCCTGGATATTCGGCACTAACTGCTGACACAGCAGTATGTCTCCTCCGTCTCCCTCTGGGATCAGGTGGGGAGGGCCACTGTTACTATTATCTGGTGCTGGACCACTACCGCGCTCCCTCCCTCGCTGAAGACGACCCTCGCACCCCATCAGGTCTGTCACTCTGTTGGGGTCTGCTGTGTCAAGTCTGTCCCAGCAATCTGTTGGGAGGTTCAAGATCTTTTCCACCTGGCATGTATCAGCACGTTCAGCCTATACTGACCATGTTGCCCTTGGTTTCTATCCCCTCCAGAATGGGTGGGGGTCTCACCTCACTTCCCCACTCAAGCCGCGGCTTCACGGGATCGGTGGTGTCTTTTAGCCCCGCCCGGGGAATCATTCAGGCCGCCATCTCAACAGGGAGAATGGGAAAGGATGGGCCGCCTCACCTTTTGCTCCCTGGCCCTCCGTCAGGGGCAGGACCCAGCCGGGCCGCCCCGGCTCCCCCTCCGCATCGCTCAGCATCTTCAAGAGGGAGTCCGGAATCCTACAGCCACCGCTCCAATAGGCTCTCACCTCACACCCGGGCTGTGGTCGGGAGCGTCCCTGTGGCCTCCTGCAGGATGGGTGCAATCAGGCAGCGTCTTCTTAATCTCCACTTAGGATGAGCGCGAGGCGGGAGGAGTTGCTCCTGCTGCCACTCACCGGCAGCACGGCCCTTAGCACTGGCTGATTCTCAGCTATTCGTTTTCCAACCCTCCGCCTGGGGCAGGACCCAACCAGGCCACCCTGGCTCACAGGCCACACCGCTCCGTACCACCAAGATGGGGCCCAGGATCTTGTTGCCACAGTTCTTACAGGCCCTTACGTCCAATTTAGGCCGCAGTTGGGCCGCTTCCTCTTGGCCTCCGCTCCGGACAGCCGCAGTCAGTCGACGTCCTCCATTTAGGGTGGGCGTGGGGCGGGAAGGGGTCGCCTGTGTCACAGCTTATCAGCTGCGCACCCCGGTTGCAGATCAAGTCTTGGCCCGTGGTGAATCAGGGCCCAGGATCCGGCGGGCTGGGCCCTAATGGGTCCTTAATGCACCCTCTGGCCGCAGTGGGTGGTGTCGTTGTGTCCGCCACTCTTTAGGGGCAAGGCGCAGGAAGGTGTCGCTAGCACATCGGTGGTGCGGCCCAGAGCACTTGCTATTTCTGGGGCCACATCTCTCAGCTCAGGCCCCTCTCTCGATCTCCGTACCACTCCAAGGCACTGCTCGAGGGGGGCTCTGCTCCGCCTTGACAATCCAGCCGCCTCCGGGGCGGCGGCCACATGTAATCAGCCACCGCTTGTTCTCCGGACACTTCAACAGTACAGGAAGGCTCCCAGGACTGATCCGACCCCGCGAGCCACCATCTTGATTTTGTCTCCCTTGATCGGCCCCAAATTCAGAGACCCTTAGGTTTCAGGTGCCTAAAGGGCTCCCACCAATAGTCAATGAGGGGAAGCCCCCCAGGACCGCACTCCGGGGTGAAATCAAAACGTGGTGCAGCTGGATTAAGCTTAGGATTCAGAACTCCGGCGGGAGCTCGTGCTCAGTATGTCTTACCTGGCCATGAGCTAGGCCACGCCCCTAATGTTGTATTGTTATGTACTTTTTGATTGTTCTCACTCTTTTAATGGTATATTGCTTATCCTCCTTTGACTTTGTTTGACCTACACATATCCTTGCTTGTAGCTGTAATTACCTTGTAAAGCGCTCTGTTACCTTCGGGTATAGCTAGCGATAAATAAAACTCAAAAATAAATAAATAAATCTATGTGTATCATTTTGCACAAGATTGTGTTTCACGTCCCATACAACATGTACCATAGCTGTTGGAATCTCAAGAACTGTGTGCAAATCAGTAGATATGATAGCAGAGGTGCATTGGATGATAGCCACATCGTCTGATATAGGTTGTTCAACAGGTCACTTGGCCACCTGGATTTTATTGTTAGCATGGCTACTTGCATTAGTAGTACAGACACCAGCGACTGGATAGCAGATAATTTGCAGGGATATTATTTGCATTGTATGCAAGTGATCACAGATGATCTATGCCTTTCTTGCACCTTCTGACCATTTAAGACGCCAAACCTTAACGGGTTATGTGTACCAGTCTCCTCTGTCATTAATTCTTTCCCTTGCTTTTCCGGAACTGCTAAATCTTTTTTTGCCCAGTTGTCAAGCACAGTTGGAATCCTTTTTTTTACCTTAATAGCAAGTTCACGTAAACTTTTGTTTCTTGCTCGCCTACTCAGTGCTGCTGGATTCTTGCTCTTTGACTTTGCTATGTCAACTATTAACAGCTGCTCAAAAGGTTGTTACAGAATATGACATAGCTGCAGAATCTAGGAACTGGGGTAGATAGAGGTCGAAATAGAAATTCTTTCTTTGTGTTTACACTTTTTTTTTACTTTGAGGCCAACATTGATCAACATAATTTATCTTTGTTTCTTTTTGAGAGTAACAAACCATTACATTAGTCCAACAGCCATTATACCAGCAATATGAGTTTCACGTAATCATCTCTTACTATCATTTTATGTAATGTTACAATGGCATTTCTGTTGCATTCAGTTTTTGCGCTTGTCCATTTGTCATCTCTCGCTTTTGTCTTAGGTGTCACTTCACAATGGGAGAGGGGGGTTTAAGAATCCTTTATATCATTTTGTTGGTCTGCTTTGTACAAGTCACCCCAATGATGTTCTAATTCAGTCAGTACTGTTTCCCATAAATCACCCAGTTTATTTCTCTTTTTAGATCTCCGCTATCCGTGTTCTATCCCTTGGCTTAGATGTTGCCCATCTCCTACCATTTTTTTGGGGGGGGAGTTTTATATAGCGATATGCTTTGAGTACCAATTGCTTTAGAGACGGACACATTCATTTTGTTGAGCACGGGGAAGATTAAGTGATTGGTCCAGAATCACAGGATGATGAGCGTCCCTGCTGAGACTCAAACCTGAGTCCCCAGCTTTGAGGTCGACCGCTCTAGCCATTAGGCCACATCCGCTCCACTGGTAAATTTCAGCATCACTCTCATTTTCTTTGATGCCATTTGTCATGGCATGAGAGCATCCATAGCGTATGGACCAAGTACATGTCTCCTTACACTGCTCACAGTTTGCAGGGCAATTTTTTTCTTTGTTTTCAAACTCTCCATAGCAGTAATTATATTTTCGGGCCATCTCCCCTGGTACACATACCACTAAAATCAGACCCTCCCCCCAGGATTTTTCAGCTTTGAATGTCAAATTTTGTTAGCCAAAAAGCTGAATTTGCAGCCCAAAAGCTCAAAATTCGCTGTATTTTTGCAGTGGGCAAAAAAATGTGCCTGCCACAAAATACTTAAGGCCAGTGCTTTGTCACTGCTGGAGACTGTGCTATATCACATTCACATTCTGTAACTTTGCAGAGCCTCCAGCAGCACAGCGCCTAGAACCAGAGGGTGTCTGATGCCAAATAGAGTAGACTACAATTTGAAACCTGCTCTTTTTGGCATCACACAACTGTGTGGGAAGGGCAGCGTGGGCCAGCAGAGTCTGCAGGGGGCATACAAATGTGTGAGGCAGGCTGCAGGCTAGTCGCACAGGAGAGTGCAATGTGCATTTCAAAGGCAGGCGCCAGAGGCATTTAACACCTCTGCTTCCTGCTAGCCTGTTGCTCACCCTCCCTTTACTGCCTCAGGGCCAGCACAGAGCTGGTAAAGAGAGGGTGAACACAAGTTTTTTTTAAAAACATATTTTGCGGGCACTTTTGTAAAAATTGAGGAATTTTTACAAAAGTGCTGGGGGGGTCTGAAAAATGCATGCATGTGTACATAAGTGAATACATTTCTTTAAAACTTGTTAAATCAAGAACAGCACTTATTATTTTTTTTTTTGCACAATCTGATGGTATTGGAGCGCTTATTTTGTCCTCCATCTTGCCATAGTGCTAACACCAGCTGATGGTACTGGAGAGCCTTAAGTGCTCACCAGTTACATAACAAAAAATGACACATTCATTGTTGTAGGCGGGGGAAACATAAGTGATTTGCCCAGAATCGCAAATTGTTCAGCCGACCCCGAGACTCGAACCTGATTCCCCAGTTCTCCTGTCAGCAGCTCTGGCTGTTACACCACATCCTCGCTTCACTTCAAAGCTCAATTGTTTCGCACTATAACTTGCGATTTCTTCAGCATGAACCCGTCAACACCAAACAATCGTTGGTAAATACAGTAGATCTCAGCAATGCCAGAGCTATTGGCCTTGTCAATGTGCCATGTTGGCCGAAAATCACTGAAAAAAGTGCTATGATGTGGTCAGCGCAAGCCACGGCATATAACCGTTTTGTGTTAGAAGGGGCAAGACAATAAACTCAACATGGGGGGGTGAAGAGACTCAGCATCAGCTCAACATCCTGTGACTCTGGGATTTCAGTATCTTTCATCTGCACATACCAGTGCGGCTTCAATTGAGGTTACCAGTTGCCCATACTAGATTCTATATGCTGTACTTGTGCTGCTCCTACAGATCAAGAAAAGGATACAAACGTAATTCATAGATGCTTTTATATGTATTTTACTCATCTGCTACATTTAATTTTATTTTATAAACCACCTGAATAGGAATCGCGGAGCAAGTGCTTTGCTACTTTAACGGCATCCAAGCGGTTACAAGGGCACGCTTTCACCCATCCTGAAAACATGCATTCATTAAAACATATGAGTAGGTAGCACCCCTTGGCATCTGGATAAAATCCAACTGAAGGTGCACAAAGGGGCCCTAAGGGGGAGGAGGAGCCATGCAGCTGCCCTTAACACCCTTTCCAGCATTGTGAGATTGATTAGGCTGGGGAAGAAAAGAAGGGTGCTGCTGCAGTAACTTCATCCCTGCTGGCGAGCTACTCTCAGATTGAGGAGTAGGAATATTGTTGCAACCACACACCCAATGCCGTCTCTCCATAGCCCCTCAGCATTTCAACTTGAGCAAAAACTGTCCTTCCCTTTTTGGAGGCTTGCTCCTAAAATTCCGGCAAATATTTCAGTGACACATTGTAAACAGATGAGTTCTGACAATACACACAGTAACATCAGCGGTTTCAGACAAAGCAGCATTTTTGGCGGCAGAATCTGATATGCTGTTACCCCTGGAGCCATAATTGTTAGGATGCTTGTGTGCAGCACATTTTACCACACCACCTTCTAGGATAATTGTTGTGCATTCAGAGCTATTTATCATACTGCCCATTCTTAATTGCGGGTTCATGCAGAAGTTAAGAATCCCTTTTGCATCCAGAGGACACCAAAGTCATGCGTCACTCCAAACACATACTTTGAGCCCGTGTACAGTCATACATTTTTATTTGACTAGATCATATGCTCTGGTGAGAGCAACAAGCTCTGGTATTTGAGCAGATGTCACATTTGGCAAAAAACAACTTTCCACAATTTGATACATGGTACATACAGCATAACCAGCAACTAGGACACCATCATTATTTGTGAGACATCATACACCAACAAAATACATCAGCTCATAGTTAAAAATAAAACAACACATTGTCAGGTTATATTGGCAATAACGAGGCGACAGTCATGGGGATACCCTCCTCACCTGCGTTTGCAGTGTTTAGGGCTAGACACCATGCCAAGATGATATGAGAAGAAACCCACATTAAAATCTAATACCTGGGATAGTTGGAATGTAGAGAGGTGCTGTTATTTTGTAATGAGGAGGAGAGCGACAACAGTACTTCGTACCACAACAGTTAAGGAGAAGTCAACACAGTTTGCCACTACAGACTGTTAACATGAAGAGAGCTAAGCTGCAACTGGGTCTAAATTTGATGAATACTTGGCTATGGACTTTTTCTGATCTCCATGACTCTGAACCAAAACTCAAAGTGTGTACGTTCATGACAGTACACAGTAAAAGGTTTGGCATAATCAGAGAGCCCTAGAGCTGGCGCAGAAATCATCACTTGTTTGGGGGGCGCTAGAGGGCGCGCAACCAAGATGGCCGCACAAATGTGAGGCTCTGGCGGCCCGGTGCCTTATTTAACATTTATCCTACACAAGACGTTATCTGACTGCCTGGAGACTCGTTGCATCGATGGGTCGGCACTGCCTGCAGACTCGCTGCGACTTGTGGAGCTTAGGGGCGGATTGTGTCCCAGCGCGGACCTCGAGAACATCCGCCCGTGAGAGCGGACGGAGAGCTGCTCACGTGAAGACTAGGCCGGTGCCAAGGAAAACTGCGGGCGGCGGCATACCTGGGGTGAGTCCCCTTCACCGGCCGTGGCTTCGGCGGGTGAGGAATCGGCCCGCGCTGCGGTGAAGTGGGAAAGGTGGGCGGAGTGACTGCCGGAGGTGCTGGGAGGTGACGGAGCCCGGAGGCCTGCCGGGCTTCGGCCGTGGTCCGACGCCGAGTGGGCGCTGCCTGCATCTGTGGCTCGTGCCGGTGGCAGCGGTAGCGGGACACTTGCTTCAGTAAGAGGCCTGGGGGGAGATGTTGCTCCCCCCCCCTTTGTGGGGATCCACGTGAAGGCGGTGAGTGGTGGCGTTAGGGGCATCCCGTAAAAGAAGCGGAGCAGCGGTGGGGGTTGCGGCGCCCCCCTCATTCACCATGGAGCCCGCCGGGCCCGAAACCGGGGAAGTGGATCATCAGCGGGCAGACACTGGCAGGGCAGAGGGGCCCACCTTTTTTATACTGAGGCGTGGCGTGTGTGCTGCTTTAGCACTGGACTTTGGGGTTTTCTCCCTGGAGGCCCACTGTGTGCAGCTGAACTGCTGGGTATTGCCTGGCTGCTGGTGCCTTTGTCTGGGACGCCGCGTGGGTCTCTGGACTGCCCGGCGGGGAAGGGGGTAGCGGATGCCCCACTGGCCGCACTAGTGTCCGGGTGACCAAAGGAGTGGAGGAGGTTGAAAGTGGAGCCCGGGGAGACGGAGCGCGCGGCGGCCCGAATCCATCCCTGGCACTGAGAGTTGAGTACGAAGTCCTCGGGGGCTTGCGGACCGGGGGGTGTGAGAGAGCAGAGGTGGGGGCCCCGGGGTGCGACGGGCTGTCTCCCCCTCCCCCCCCTGGGCTTGGCAGACGGAGGTTGGCCCGCAGTAGAAGCTAAGCGTGAGGAACTTCGATTTTCGATCACGATCGAATCGACCCGCCATTTTGTGGCCCGCCGCCATTTTGTGTTGCCATCACTCAGGCAGCACGGCGAACAAAGTCTATTCTGCTTTTTCTGTAGCCTGGTGTCGAAATACGCCTTCGAACCTCTATTTGCAAAGCTGGTGTTAGAACTAGCCGAGTACACTAATCCCTGTCTGGCTTTTCTAATCCCTGTCTCAACTATCTGTTGGCTCACACTATTCTTTCCTGACCTTATCTCATAGACTGGCCTTCACTGTCTCCTGCTAGCATTCTCTCATTTCACGACTGTCCTCCAACACACACAAACGTATCTCGCCACCTGCAAGTTAGTTATGAATCTGTTAATAAATTAGTTTGAGGGTGGGGTGACGAACATAGTTGGAGGAGAGGTCTCTTCGAGTCATCCGACACTTCTGTTTTCGAACCTTTCTTATTCGTTCCGCCTTGTTTTCCAACTTTCCTTATTGGCTCTTTCTTGTATGCTCAGGGAGTGCATTTAATCAATGAGTATGAACATTGTACGGTATTTAACCCTGTGCGCCACAGAGTGAAGTGGCAGTCTCCTGAGAACCTACTCTGTGTACTTCTAGGATAACTATACTAGCTGCAGCTAAATAAATCTGATCTTCAAACGCCGACAGAGTGTCCCGTGTCTCTGTGTAGAGAAGCAGGTGAACTCCGGAGACTTTGGGCGTACCCTGCGCCGCCAGGCCCAAAAGGTTCTGGTTCTTCAACTGGCGCCCAACGTGGGGCGGCTTCAGTGGTACCGGTTCTGCTCGAAGGTCGTGAGGAACCCCGCAAGAAAATTCCGGAGGGTTCGCGAGCCACACTAAATGACCCCTGTATGTCGAAAGTGGTCCGAAGGTCTTTTGCAGCGCGGTTACTCCTTCCTGACAGCTACTGACGACCGCTGCCCTGACTGTCGCCCTGCTTTGGCCCTTCCTTTGATGATGTATGGTAAGGCGAGACGATAAACGGGCCTCTGTTGGTGGAAGAAGACGTCCTTAGTTAAGTATTTTCGTGGGTCGCGCCCACAAGTTTGGTTCTTTGATTGATTTCTTTGGGTACTTAGATTTATCTTTTGCAAATAGATAAAGCCAAGGGTAAGTGCATTTGTGATGCGTAAACTGAGTTTTACTCCCTTGAAGTTTGTGAACAGACAGGAAAAATCTTGAGATGCCTGGCTAAGTTTGGAAGAATTTGTTGTCTTGGTTGTAATAGGGATTCCCGACTTGAGGACTCATGTCCGATTCCTTCGGTTGGAACTCCCACATATGAGCTCTATTCAAAACATGGTATCGGCCCCATTGCCTTTAACGAGACATGGACTCGATACACGAAGAAAGATGGTGTTCTAAAATGGCCGGAAAATGGTAGTTTTGATCCTGATGTGCTAGGTAATTTGGAAGCAGTTTTATTCAAAAGAAAAGCCCGGCCGGCAATGTTTGACTCTTTCCTCCTTTGGCGTAAGGAAGCCAAACAGAAAGAAATTAAACAAGCAAAACGAGATAGGAAAGCAGAGGGTATGACAATTATACAGGCTGCCCAACAGTTCAAAAATGATGAAATTGATAATGCGGCTGAAATTTCAGAAAGACAACATTGTATGGCGATAGATAAATGCTATCCGGTGTTGCCTGTTTCTCCTTCTGATAATAAGAAAGATATAGAAGAAGATCCCCTAATGTCCCATTTATTAAGGTTGCCTCCGCCCTATGAGCAAAGTGCCAATGTACCCCAGCCGTTACAGCCTGTTCAGCCGCCAGTGGTACTTCCGCCTGTTCCGGCTCTTCAGCATTTGCCTCCTCCAGTATTACCGCCCTTGCCGGTTCCACCGTTAGTCTCAACTTCTTTGCCCTCATCTCCTGATCTTAGATCTCCTTTGCCTTCTGCTCCTCCTGCAGTTATCCATTCTTCTCCTGTCAGTTCCCCTAATACTCTGTCTCCAATTCTTATGTCTAATTCTCCGTCTGTGCGTAAGCATCTCACAGACTCTGTCACTAGTATTCTATCTCCTTTCTTTGAAGCTTTAAATGTGTCTCCGGCTTTTGTTCGAAGACAATCTCGTAGTCAGTTCCCAGATTTTGAGGAACGAGAGAAGTTAGACTCTCTTGCACGAAAATGGATCAAGAAGGGTCCACAATACAGTGTGCTTGATATTATGCCTACCTTTTTGCAATGGAATGCGCCTACGCAAAGATACGTTTTTAATGTAATGTGCGACACTCTCATTAAAGAATGGGAAGATGTGAGTTCGAGTCCGATCCCACAAGATCTGTTAAATGTTCAGACTGATTTTGAAAAAGGACTTATTGTGGGTTCTAAGGTTGAGGAAGCTGTAAGGACGCTTATCTCTTATAGATCCTTATTGTTTTCTCAGATTTTCCTTGATTCCGATCCGTCGGTTAGACTGACATCGAAAAATTACCCTATGAGAGAGGTTCTTCCAGAATGGAAGGAAGAGGTTGCGGCAGTAGGTGCTAATGCAGCTATCCCTGCTCATTTCCAACGTATATGGGTACATGTCCCTTGGAAGAGATCTGAAGTTTTGGCCCTTAAGCAGACTCTACCAGATCCTCGTAAGAACCCTGCAGGTTATTATAAAGAATTATCGCAGACAGTTGATGCTTGTATTATGAACCTAGCAGGTATTGACATGCTAATGGGAAATGTAGTCCCACAGACAATATGGGCTAAAATTCGTAGAGAGGATCACGCGCAGGAACTAGGTGCTACTTGGGATGTTATAACTAATACAGATAGAGACCAAGTGGGTGGCGCAAAGCCTGACGCTCTGATCTCGGAACTCCCTGGTAGAATCATTACGTTAATGAAAAATATGATGCCTGCATTGAGAGTTAACTGGGATAAACTAGCAGCATGCAAACAAAAGAAAGATGAAAGTGTCTCTGACTTCTTTACTCGTTTCGAGGAGACATTTATCGACCACAGTGGTCAAGATATGGCTACAGAGGGTGGACAGCAATTATTCGTGGACAAATTTGTATTCAATTTGCTTCCCGAGCTGTCACATAAATTAAAAGATTCAGAAAGTTCATGGGCTGTTTCTTCTTCTGCCCAGATATTGGCTACTGCACAATATTACGAAAACAGAGATAAGGAAGAAAAAGAAAAGCAAGAGAAAAAGACAAAAGAATTAAAAACGAAGGTTCTCTTGCAACAAGCCTATCCGCCACGTTATGCTCAGCCTCGAATTCAGCAGCCTCCGCAGTTTCAGAGGTTGTATCAAAAACCTGAGCCATACAATCCGCGACCTTTGTTAGGTCCTAATCAATGTGCCTATTGTAGAGAGGAAGATCATTTTAAGAATAGTTGTCCGGTTTTATTGCAGCGCAATGGAGCGTTACCTGCTCCACGAGGTCGTGCTGGCCTCCAGGCAGCAAACAGAGGTAGAGGTCGGGGTATGTTGACTCAAGAACGGCGTGCCCTACCTTCTCCCAATTCCATGAACTACTTTGATCAGCAAAATGTGAGGTCTGCACAGTATTACAATGAAGACCATTATGTTGAAGGCGAGAATGAGAGTCTTCATGCTAACTAGGACAGCCATGGACAAAGTAAGGGAGTTGTGCCAATCCCAGTAGATCAAAATGGACCTTATGTTAACGTCACTACAATGGGTGTTTCAGAGCCATTTCTTCTGGATACTGGAGCAATGAGAAGTTCTATCATTCATTCTAAACTCCCTAGGGCACCTTTGTCTGGCTTAACGAATGTTTCCGTAGGATTTTCTGGCGCCCCTGTTCGCAATCCAGTTTCTTGCCCTTTGCCTATTTCAGTTGGTCCTTATGATTTGGAAGCTCCACTTCTGTTAACGAATGGTTGCGGTGAGAATCTGTTGGGTCTAGACCTATTGGAAAGAATGCGTGCTACAATATATTGTTCTCCTTCTGGCGTACATCTTACTTTAGGACAGAAATTGGTCTCCCCAATGTATTTGTCCAAAGATCAGTTTCCTCCTGAATTACTTTCTCTTCCAACAGCACTTTGGGCCACGGGTCCGAACGATGTGGGTTGTCTTGAGATTCCACCTTATGTTGTCACTCTCAAGCCCAATGTTGAATTACCGCGCATCCCACAATATAGAATTTCTGCTGAAGGTGAGAAAGCGCTTTTGGGAATCATTCATGACTTGATTCAGAAGGGTGTGGTTGAAGAAACAAGAGGTAACACATACAATAGTCCTATTCTTCCTGTTCTTAAACGCACTGATCCTTCTCAGCCTCCTGTGTACAGTTTCGTAATTGATCTGCGAGAAGTAAACAAAATTGTGATTCCACAATTTCCTGTTGTTCCAGATATCACTGCTTTGTTGACAATGATACCTTCCACAGCAACTTGGTTTTCTGTTATCGATCTAAAAAATGCCTTCTTCAGTATTCCCATTGCAGAAGAGAGTAGGGACATTTTTGGTTTCTCTCTTGGAGGCCGAAGCTTCCGGTTTAAGCGCGCACCTCAAGGCTATTGTGAAAGTCCCTCCATTTACAGCCAAGCTTTAAAATGTCATCTTGATACTTTTCATTTGCCGTCTGGTGCTGCTCTTATCCAATATATGGATGACTTATTAGTCGCCGCCGATTCAGAAGATATCTGCAAAGATGTCACTGTTGCCTTGTTACGCCACTTGTTTAAACTGAATCACAAGGTATCACCTTCCAAACTACAATATGTTTGTCGAGAGGTTACCTATTTGGGTCATCTCCTATCAAAGGAGGGACGACGATTGACACCAGAACGAATACAGGCGATTGCGCGAATGTCTGTACCATCCACACAAAGGGAAGTACGTGCCTTTCTGGGTATTACTTCTTATTGTAGACAGTGGATCCCTAACTTCTCTCTAATTGCCAAACCTTTGTTGGCACTCACTTTAAAAGATATGCCTCACCCCCTTCCATGGACTGATGAGTGCCAAAAGAGTTTCACTGACTTACGTACCGCTCTGTGTTCTGCTCCTGTACTAGGCACCCCAGATTACACTAAGCCTTTTACGCTCTATGTTCATGAGAGAGAAGATTGTGCATTGTCAGTTTTAACACAGCAATTTGGAGACAAACAGCGGCCATGTGCCTATTTTTCGGCTACGTTAGATCCTGTAGCTAAAGCATTGCCTAGTTGTCTCAAAGCGACAGCAGCAGCAGCAATTTCTATCCGACAGTCTGCTGGAGTGGTGTTGGATAACATTCTCACTGTCATGGTGCCACATGCAATGGATACTTTGCTAAACAGAACGAAAACGCAGCATCTTACGAGTGCTCGTTTAACTGGTTACGAGCTGACACTTTTGGCTAGTCACGTACACATCAAACGATGTAATACCCTAAATCCAGCTACTTTGTTGCCCCTTCCAAATGAGGAAAGTGTTGAGGATCAGCATGATTGTTTCTTCCGTACTGAGGAAGAGACAAAAGGAAGAATTGACCTGAGAGACACACCGCTAGAGAATCCGGATGGAACTCTATGGGTAGATGGTTCTTGTTTTAAAATGCCTAATGGAGATACAGTTTCAGCCTATGCTGTAACTACCTTACATACGATTGTGGAAACTGCACGTATTAGACACAATTCAGCGCAAGCAGCAGAATTGATAGCATTAACAAGAGCTTGTGTATTATCGAGAGGGAAAAGAGTGAACGTATACACTGACAGCCAATACGCTTTTGGTGTAGCGTTCAACTTCGGGCGTCTCTGGAAGGAAAGGGGTTTTCTCACTTCACATGGCACCAAAATACAACATGGTCAGTTAGTGACTGATCTCCTTGAGTCACTTGCCTTACCCACCCAAATAGCGATTGTGAAACGTAGTGCACACAAAAAGATTACGGATGATGTTGGCCGGGGAAATGCATTTGCAGACGAAATAGCAAAGAAAACAGCGAGAGATTCAACGAGTCGAATGTATGTGGCAGGACCTGCGAATTGGGTCAGAGATAGAGGAATGTATGAGAATACAGTGGAAAGCGTAAAAGCGATTCAGAAAGAGGCTTCAGAGAGAGAGATAAGCAAGTGGGAAGAAAGTACGGGAATGTTAGATGAGATGGGTTGTTGGGTGGAATTATCTGAACATCAACGTTGGCTGTTACCAGATGCCTATGTTCTCCCAGTGGTTACTATGGCACATGGTCCAGCCCACTTAAGTGCAAAAGGCATTTGTAAACTTCTGGCTCCAGTGTGGCAGAATGAAAGTATCCCAAAATGTGCAGACAATGTAGTAAAGCACTGTATTGTTTGTTTAATGTACAACCCGGGAAAGGGAACCCCAACTCCAGCAGGTCACTTTGCTCCTCCGACATATCCATTTGAGGTGTTGCAAATCGATTACATTCATATGGAGCGATGCAACAACCTCAAATATGTTCTGGTGGTAGTATGTGCCTTCTCAAGATGGATAGAAGCATATCCTCTAAAAGATAACATAGCCCTATCTACAGCTAAAATCCTTCTAAAAGAATTCTTCCCCCAGGTTTGGTTTGCCGCGCATTGTCTGGAGTGACAATGGGAGCGAATTTGTTGGCCAAGTCATGCAGATAGTTTGTGCAGGTCTTGGTATTAAGCAAAAGTTCCACGCGGCAAATCACCCACAGTCAGCGGGTTTAGTAGAATGTTACAACGGAACCTTGAAATTAAAGTTAGCAAAGGTTCAAGCAAGTACAGGACTCAATTGGCCCGATGCTTTGCCGTTAGCTCTGCTATCCACCAGAACTGCAGTACACTCTCGTTTGGGACTTAGCCCATACGAATTGGTGTTTGGCCGTCCGGCTAACGTATGGGGAATCCCTTGCCCTAACAAATTCTCAGACTTGCCATATCCAATGTTGATTGACTATCTGCATGACCTTACGACTAAATTGCGTGTTCTCCATCAACAGGTTCAGAGTGCTTTCCCGGAGGCTTCCACAGACCCAGGTCATTCCATCCGACCAGGTGACTGGGTCTGCGTAAAGAACTTTCAGAGGTCCAGCAATTTGGAGCCCAGATGGCGGGAGCCCCGGATGGTCTTGTTGACCACGAGAATAGCAGTTAAAGTCGAAGGAAAGAAAAATTGGATTCACGGTGTGCATTGCAAGAAAGTGCCTTTGCCATTGCCTTTTGATCAGTGGGTTCGCAGAGGTGTTGGTGACTGTGAAAGTGAAAGAGTTCCACGATTCGTACCTTTTAGTGATGCACACCTGAATGGGACACTGTCTGAGAAAGAGGACGACGACATTTTACAGGAAGCAATTCCATCACATCGTCGCTTGGATACGACTGAACCACGAACATTATTCCAAGACCAGAATGTTCCGGGGAAGGAGCGATAAAATTTAAGACCCAGACGAAAGAACATTTAAGACTCTTCTCCCTTGTGTAGTATTCTGTCCCGGTTGCAGGGTCACGGTAGGAGTCTAAGTCACGACCTGAGTAGTGCCAATAGGTCTGCAGGATCTTCAGTGTCATAGGACGGTGGAGCATCGTGACTTTAGTGATTGAGGAAGATTGCCGTGAGCATCCATTAGTAAGATGGAAACTACACTAGGTAATAAAGAAAGGAAAGAAGAAATGAAGAAAGCATCCTGTAAAATAATGTACAGTTGTTTCAGCATAACTTTATGTGTTATTATATCATTATGTATTGTTTTGGCGTTTATTAGTTGGATAATTTATGCTTTGCAGCCAAAAGATGCCTCCCCTTCTTCTTCTCTGCCTTCTTCTACTATCTCACCACACTTCTTTCATACCCTTCCTCCACATGAACTTGTCAGAAGAACCGAATATTATAACAATTCCTTTATCCAGCTATTACATCAGCACCAATTAGTGGTTAATACAACTGATTGTTGGGTGTGTGGTCTTATGCCACATACCACAGAGAAAGGAAGGCCATATCTAGTTCTTCCTTTTTCTTATGAGGGTTCTGCTTGGGCTTACTTCGTCATCTTCTCCAATGCTTATCAAAGCAAATTTAGACGATCTGTTAGTTCACATATTAATTATCCGGACTTTAGTCATAGTTCTTTGATTAAGGGTATGGTAGCTATGGCTAAAATCATGGAAAACAGTAAAATCTCAATTGACGAAAGAAAAGCATACACTAATTGGAACGTCACCCAATATATGTCTAGTCTTAGTAGTAAAGTTGGAAAAGGAAAGTCCTCGCCGATTTGGACTATACCACTTCAGGGTAACTTCTGCTTACAGATAAATGATCGCTCTTCTGACACTACACAAAGGAATAACTGCTCCTATACGTATGTTAGTTCCTCTCAGAACTCACCTCCTCTAGTGCCGTCTCAAGGCACCTATTTCATCTGCTATAATAGAGCTTATCCTTGGTTACCAACGGGTTTCTCTGGTACTTGTTATATAGCCTTTCTTCTTCCCCCTACTTACACTGCTTCCGCAAATCATCACAGAACCCGATACGGCAGAGGGATTATTGATTCAAAGAACACAGCAGGACAAGAAGGAGGAGATTTCCTTAAAGGTTTTCTTCCCTTCTGGGGTCCAATGGCTAACAGCGGAAATATAAGGCAACTGGTCCGTGTCCTAGAGACTACAATAGACATCACTGTAGGAGCCTTAAGTAACATCACGGCAGAACTACAGGCGGATCGTCTCATGACATTACAAAATCGAGTTGCCTTAAACTTTGTTCTTGGCGATCGTGGTGGAGTATACAAATTGATTGGGTCAAGTTGCTGTATTTTCATACCTAATGACGCTCCGACAGTATACCAAGCTATCTCCAAGTTGCACATAATCTCTGAGTCTATTCATCAGGACGAAGGAGATTGGTCTTTAACGGAATGGTTTTGGGGACTACTGTCTAAATGGGGTTGGAAAGCATTGACGTTTCTTGGTATAATCTTGACCGTTATTTTCTCCTGTTGCCTTTGCATGCACTGTGGTCCCGCTATCTGTGACCTTTGTGCTACTATGTGCATCCCAAAACCCAAGCCACAAGTAACAGAAAACATAAGAATGATGTTACAGCAACAGCTCGATGACCTCATGGCCATTGACGTGGACTCAGATTAACATGAGTCTATGTTGCCTGAGTTCTGGCAAAAGGAGGGTCTGAGGAACTTCGATTTTCGATCACGATCGAATCGACCCGCCATTTTGTGGCCCGCCGCCATTTTGTGTTGCCATCACTCAGGCAGCACGGCGAACAAAGTCTATTCTGCTTTTTCTGTAGCATGGAGTCGAAATACGCCTTCGGCCTCTATTTGCAAAGCTGGTGTTAGAACTAGCCGAGTACACTAATCCCTGTCTGACTTTTCTAATCCCTGTCTCAACTATCTGTTGGCTCACACTATTCTTTCCTGACCTTATCTTATCGACTGGCCTTCACTGTCTTTGCTAGCATTCTCTCGTTTCATGACTGTCCTCCAACACACACAAACGTATCTCGCCACCTGCAAGTTAGTTATGAATCTGTTAATAAATTAGTTTGAGGGTGGGGTGACGAACATAGTTGGAGGAGAGGTCTCTTTGAGTCATCCGACACTTCTGTTTTCGAACCTTTCTTATTGGTTCCGCCTTGTTTTCCAACTTTCCTTATTGGCTCTTTCTTGTATGCTCTGGGAGTGCATTTAATCAATGATTATGAACATTGTACGGTATTTAACCCTGTGCGCCACAGAGTGAAGTGGCAGTCCCCTGAGAACCTACTCTGTGTACTTCTAGGATAACTGTACTAGCTGCAGCTAAATAAATCTGATCTTCTAACGCCGACAGAGTGTCCCGTGTCTCTGTGTAGCGAAGCAGGTGAACTCCGGAGACTTTGGGCGTACCCTGCGCCCACCAGGCCCAAAAGGTTCTGGTTCTTCAAGCGCCCCTCGCGGACATGGGCAAATCAGGCAACAAGCAGCCCAAGTGAATTTCGAGGCGGCGAAGAAACCTCCCCAGGTGTTGCCAGAGGACCGTGACATCGACGGGGTGCGGTGGCCCAAGGGGGGGCTGCGGCCCCGAATTCGGACGTGCAAAGTATATTGCAGGAGGTGCTGCAGGGATTCGCTACCATTGTTGACAAGGTGGACAGGATGTCAACTCGAATGGACGCCATAGCATACAAACTGGAGGGGCATGATGACTGTTTAAAGGAAGCGGAGCGGCGGATCTCCGATGCAGAGGACACAACGGCCAGCCACACGATGCAGCTGGCCCAAATGGACAAGCTTCTCAAAATCATTGCTGCAAAAAATGAGGACTTGGAAGCGTGCATACTCGCGTAATGGGTATTCCCGAATCCACCAAAATAGGGAAAATGGAGGAGTATGTAGAGAAAATGCTGACCTTTGCTATTGGAGCTGAGTCCTTTTCCAGTCAGTTCATTGTGGAGCGTGCTCACTGAGCCCTGGGACCTCGGCCTCCGCCCGGCAGCGTACCAAGACCCATCATAGCGCGCCTACTGAACTACAGGGACAGAGATGTGGCGCTAAGGGCAGCAAGAAACAAGCAACCGTTATCTTTTGAAGGGAATACATTCACCATCTTCCCGGATTTTACGCCGTTGGTTCAGGAGGAGCGACGCAAGTTTATGGAGGTGAAGGCCAAATTGCGAAGTGCACAGATCGACTATGCGTTACTCTATCCAGCACGGCTCCGAGTAACTCACCAAGGGAATCAACAGTTTTTTACTAAACCGCAGCAGGTGGAGGACTTCCTTAAGCGACTCAAACGTGGAAATCGCATGGAGGGAAGTGGGGAGACGCGGCAGGGCTCCGCACAACCTGGAGCGGGAGAGGCATAAGGAGGTCAGCGGTCTCTGGGACATATCAGTATCCCGCGCGGAAAGTGACACGCAAGCTGCACTGGGGTGTGACATCTCCGGCAGAGACATGAATATGCTTTTTCCCTGCTCTTTGGGCGGCGGCTATCTTTCTTGAGCACTATTAACGATGCACTGGGCACCCCCCTCCTGCTTTAGCCTGGAATGGGTGCCAGTGAGGGGCTCGGCGGGGGGGAGGTATCTGTGATGCCCCAGGCAACATCCCCCTGAGGGTGTGCTCCGGGGAATGTTCATTGCAGGATGCATGTGGGGATGTTAGAGTGATTTGTTGGTGTGTGGGGGATTTGGGGAGGGGTGGGAGGGTGTCGATTGCTGTCAGGTTGGGGTTGCTTCAGTAGGAGGGAGAGGGCAGCGGTTGGTTAAGGAGGGCTATTCAAATGTTGGTTTTCATGCATGGTTTCCATTTGGAGAGCTTAGACATTTTATTTGATGTTTTGGAATGTGGGCATGTAACACGATCTCAGGGATTGCGGACTTATAAGGCACAGAGCATGGCGGACTTTGTAATGATTACGGTCCCGGTTGGGAGAGAATGTCTTGATACATGACGGATAGTGGCCTTGGAAAGTTAAATATCATCACATGGAATATCAGAGGCATGGGGGACCCCAGGAAGAAGAGATAAATATTAGCATATCTAGATAGACACGAAGTGCACATTGCCATGCTGCAGGAAACGCATCTCGCTCCCCAGCGCCCGTGCTACTTTGCGATTAGGTGGGCGGAGCATAGGATCTTCTCCTCCTACTCAATGTATGCAAGAGGGGCAGCAATTCTTATTAAGAGACAAGTGCCGTTTCAGTTGGCCGGAACCTTTTGTGACCCACAGGGACGGTACTGTCTGGCATGGGGGCGATTGGGCACAGCTTCGGTCACACTAGCCTGTTGTTATGGTCCCAATGTGGATGCCCCTGACTTCTTTACTAGACTATGGGCAAAGATATATGACATAGGATCCAGTCACATAATCTGGGGTGGGGACTTTAATGTAGCATATGATCCCAGTCTGGATAGATCACATCCTTTACCACACCATTACACTTGGGCGCGGGCTGTTATTCAAGACACCATAGAAGCTTATAATTTAGTCGACGCCTGGCGACACACCCATCCGCATGGCAGGGAGGGGACGCACTACGCGACACAGGCCGCGTCTTGGGCGCGACTGGACTATTGGCTGGTATCTAGGGGGGTGGCTTCGGCACTAGTAAAGGTCCAACATCTGGCCCGAACCTACTCAGATCATGCCCCTGTCAAGCTTACATTAGCCTCGTCGGCATTTTGCGTACCACGCGGGGCTTGGCGCATGCACGCTTCTATATTGCTATATGCTGTGTTCCAGGCGGAGCTGCGGGATGAGATACAGGAGTTTTTTGTTCATAACAAGGACTCTGTGGACAGCGTGGAGACTATATGGGAGGCATTCAAGGCCACACTCCGCGGTTTCTGTATCGCGAAAGGGGCCGGGGTGTTGAAGGACATATCAAATACGTTGAGCAAATTGGAGGGGAAGCTTTGTTCCTTGGAAATGCAGTTAGCCTTAGACCCAAGTAGTGACGCCCAGCTCAGGTTTCGAGAAACACTCACGGAATATATGGACACCGTGCAGAGGGAGACTCGGTTCCGGGGCAAATATTGGGTGGCGCGCTGTTACAGAGAGGGGGACAGACCCGGTAGGGCCTTGGCGCAGATGGTGGGAAAGACCCGATACTCTGGCTACGTTATGGAGCTTGAGGACGCAGATGGTACGACCTACTGGGATTCAGACCAAATCCGGGAGACGTTTGCGCAGCATTATCAGAAATTGTATACCACCAGTGGGAGGGATGACTTGGATTTGGAGAACTTTCTGGGGGATGTGGCGCTTGGCTGGTTGAGCGATAGACAATGTGAATTTTTGTGTGCACCATTTGAGCTGGACGAGGTCAAGGACGCTATCATGAGTATGCAGTCTGGGAAAGCCGCAGGGTCGGCTGGCTTCCCGATAGAATTTTACAAAACATATATAGACCTAATGGACCTTATACTGCAAGAGGTATACGAGGAATCCCTCGAGGTGGGCAGTTTACCCGCATCCATGAGGGAGGCCGTTATTGTCTCTCTTCTGAAGCCTGGGAAGCCGCCCCAACATTGCGACTCATATAGGCCACTTTCTCTCCTCAACTGCGATGCCAAAATTCTGGCTAAGCTTATCGCCGCACGTCTAAGTTTGCTTATGGAGAACTTGATCCTCCCAGATCAGTCGGGCTTTGTGCCCGGAAGAGCCACCTCACACAATCTGAGAACGCTCTTTGCCATCTTAAATAATGTGTTGCCTGATTTGCCTTTAGCTGCAGTATTCTTAGATGCCACTAAGGCATTTGATTCCATCGAATGCGATTATATATTTGGAGTTAAGTTGCGGATGGGCTTTCCACCTCTTTTTTTATCCTGGATAAAGCTGCTGTACAACAGGCCAGTGGTTAAGGTACTTATCAATGGGTGCGCGTCCCCTGCCTTCCATATTACTAGGGGCACCCGACAGGGGTGCCCCCTATCACCTTTATTGTTCATGCTGGCAGTAGAGCCCCTAGCGGCAAAACTGAGACAGCACCACAATGACAGGGCTCTGCGGTGCAATATGCGGCAGATTCTCATATCACTGTACGCAGATGACATCACGCTATACATACGTGATCCGCAGCAAAACTTGAATCCGGTACTGAGGGAATTTATAACATTCGGGGTGCTCTGGGGAGTACAGATTAACTGGGGGAAGTCTTGCGTCTTTCCGCTGACGGCGGCGACGACAAGATTTTCGCTGGACTACCCTTTGGAGTGGTGCAAAGATGAACTGCGGTATCTGGGTATTCGAGTCACCAAAGACAGGGAGGAGCTCATGCGCCTAAATTATGGGACGGTTATGACCCGCAATTCGGAAGATGTCAATCGCTGGATAGCGCTTCCCCTCTCCATGGCAGGGAGGGCCTCCCTAATTAAAATGATAATACTACCGCAAGTGCTCTATTTGTTTTTAAACATCCCGTATTATCCAGTGGTTTACTTTTTCAAAACGTTGAGATCAGAGCTGACGCGACTTGTGTGGGTAGGAAAACGGCCAAGGCTGCAATGGAAGATACTTATAAGACCATATGCGCAAGGTAGGTTCGGCATACCAAATTTTGAACTCTATTATCTCAGTGCGCAGGCACACTGTGCATGGTTTTGGGTGAAGCAGCCGAGATACATGCCGCAGGTCGCGGCTGAGCACTGGCTTGCACATCCTACGCCACTGGAGGGAGTGATGCACGACCCGGTCACGCCCAGACATAGGGATCCGACCACAATCACTTGTACGGCAAGAGCCTGGCAGCGCATAGGATGCTTGTTGGGTGTGGCTTTGCTCTACTCCCCACTGTTGCCGCTTAGTTACCATCCGCGAATACCTCTGCTCCAAGAGACCATCTTTCGTCATTTTCAAAAGCGCACCAAGATTGTCAGTTGCGGAGACCTCTTTCATAATGGGCGTTTTCGGACTCTTGAGCATATATTTCAGGGTATACAACAGACGCCGTTAGATGTCTTCCTATACATACGCCTGCGCCTTGGGATACGATCTGTGGTTCCGGAATTTCCGGCGGAGCCACAGGCAACAGCCCCGCTCCACTCAATGCTGAAAACCGCCTCAAATGAACGCCTCGTCTCCCAGATATATGGGACGGTGCATGCACAGAGTGTACTGCCAGACACGCCCTCCCGGGGGCACTGGAACGAGGAGCTGCAAGTAGTTTTGACGGATGAGCAATGGAAATATTGCTGCTTTGAAACGGAGAGGGTTTCGGCCAGTAGTAGGCTCCGCATAATTCACTATAAGTTTCTCCACAGATTATACTACCCTCCAGTCAAGATGCATAGGTTTAAGTTGCGGGATTCGGATAGGTGTGATAGATGTCACGTGCCGGGGCGGACTTTATCCATCTAGCGTGGGAATGCCCTGAGGTACATGAGTACTGGAGGGAAGTTTTTACCGCATTGGCGCTGATCACGAATACACGCATTGACCCTACGCCACTGATGGCATTACTTGGCTACGTTAAGCCTATACAAGCGGCGCACTGTAAGTGCGTTGCCCTTGCTCTGCTTATGGCCAAACGACGGGTGGCTTGTCGCTGGAGTAGGGGGCGGGCACCCAAGTTTAAGACATGGATTGCGGACTTGTTGACCTGTCAGGAAAGATTGGCCACATATGCCGAGATGCTGCCCAGAGCCTCACGGCCTAGGGAGATATGGGCACCCCTGACATGCTACCTATTGTCAGATAGGCAGAGGTCCGCGTCCTCGGATGCAGAAGGTTCTTCCTAAGATTCTACTTGCAATGTAGGTGGGGGCGCACTAGATATCATGGGGGGATTCACCCCCACAACCAAACTGTTGCCTCCCAAGAGAGCGCCTGGTTCGGGGGGCATGTGCCCCCACCTGGGGATATGTACGGAATTGGGAGAGTTGACGCAGAGTAGCGGAATACGGGGGAGAGGAGAGGTATTGGCCTAGTATGCACATGTTTGCGTGGGGAGGTTACTGGTTGGAGATCCCATGGAGTGGTTACAGGCACTACTTACGTCACACGCATACAGATTACTGAATCACATGCAGACCATCATGCCTGCAAGAGCGGATAGAGATGGCTAGCATGGGGAGAGGGAGAGGTGCCCATGGGGGTGTGGGGGGGGGGGGAATGCGCACAGCATGACATGTCGCTACTAGAATGTGATGATGTAGTATATATTGCATAATGGTCCACTGCTATTGAGATTGATAAGTCACTCATGCTACTGGTATATTGTCTTGTGCCCACATTAATGTTTGGAATACAAATGTTTGCTTTGCAAAACAATAAAAAGAATTTAAAACAAAAACAACAAAAAAAGAAATCATCACTTGTTTAATTGTTACAAAAGTATTTTCACCTTTGAGACACTATTTCAAGGGTTGTGGGGTATATTTTCTGACATCATCATGAAAGGCCGTTGTCATTTTAACAAAGCTCATGAACCACTGTCTGCCCTATGCAGTCATGTCCAGCAAAGTACATACTTGAAAGACAGTTATAGAGCGAGGCAATGAACGAATGGCTACAACACGTTCAGAGGACAAGTGACGCTCACCAGCGGAGAATTCATGACCAAGGTATTGCACTAGGAGATGGAAGACTTCAATTTCTCCTTTGAAGCCTTTTCTTAGCTAATTTGGTGAAGAGTCAGAAGGAATCCACCTTAAAGTGATCTAGGATATCAGATGCCAAATGTCATCAACATATTGAACTAAAGTGCAAACTCATGGAAAACTATTTTTTCTAGATCTTTCTTATGGGCTTGGAAAAAGATTTCAGGGGCTATGTAAATCCTTGAGGAAGAAGGGTTCACACAAGTTGAGATATTCAGAATGAGAACAAGAAGAGATACTAACTTCTTTCATTTAAGAAGATGGAACAGAAAATTGTACAGAGATGAACCATGTAAACCATTGGGTGTTTGCAGGGATGCAAAAAAAGGAGGGTGGCATGGTTGCGGACCACATGGAAGACTGAGCTAGCCACATTATAAATTATCCTAAATTCTTGGGAAAATCTGTATATGTTGCCTTAATTTTGTCAAAATTGGGGTGTTACTTTTAATAACAATAGTCACTAAAATTCTTTGCATTTTTAGTTCCGCTATCACTGGGTGAATTCCTTCCTCCACTTTTCAGTGGATAATGTTTTTTTGGGGTAGCTTCCTCTGAGGGTCGACCATTATCTTTACTGGTTCCATTCATGATATGAACCCCACATCGTTGGTCCCTGTGGACCACAATGTGGACGGTACCTGTGAAAGCAATTTGCTTAATTTTGTAGACTTTGCAGTGTTATTCTCATCACTTTGGCAATTTGTACTTTCACAGAGTAGTGTGAGCACATAATTTTCTTGCTGTTGATGTATATTTATTAACACGCCCTCCAGAGTACAATACACAGTTCAATCTAACTTGCAGAGGTTGTTTCTGCCTAGCAGATTAGCTGGGGAAGTTGAGCTTGTAAGTTAGGCACAGTGTTAGTACATTCTTACTTTTAATGCCGAAGGTAACAACCAACAAAAAAAATTGTCTTTCATCCTGAGGCCTCTCCCCTGCCCTTTTCTTACTTCTTCCATCATTCTAACTTCTCCTCCCTCTCCCCATTGTCACACACTTTGTGCGGCTCCCAATCCCATTCACTTGACCGTTCTCTGTATGTTCTGCAATTTCAGTGACCTCAGTTTCAATTCTACATTCTCCTTCTTTCTGGCAAAACTATGCAGTGGTTAGCTACAGTCCCCAATTTATTCAGCTTCTTAGTCTGCCATCTGTTGCATAAACAGGCTTCTAACATTCTTTAGCAATCTCTGTACAAATGCTGCACCTACAGCTTCCTGGGCAATCTCCGTCAGATAGGATATGCCCGAATTCCTTTCACACACATTCTTAACTCTATCCAAATAATCTTGCACATCACCCTTAATTTGTTTACAGTTTGAAATCTTAGTCCAGTCAGTTTTCACCAGACGCACATCTGCAGTCAAGTTCAACAATACATCCTTTGGGAGAGGCGTGGCAAGCAAGATGGCAGAGTAGAGGTCCTTGTACAGAGCTCTGCCAGGGCCTAATTACATCCTGAACTTTGGCATCTCCAGTCCCACCTACCCCTTAAAATCACCTCTGATTGATCCTGCAAGTGAGACACGTGATCGGAGTGGTCTTGAGGGCCCTGCGACGATCACTGGCCGAGTGGGGATGGCCTCGGGCACAGCGAGGAACCTAGAAAAAAAATGGCAGCCGCTGTACTCCTCGGCTAGAAGAGACAAGAGAAAGGTGATCCTGAGCTGCAGCTGGGCAAATACAAGACAAGAGAGGTCCGCGCCAAGCACCAATAGGTACCTGCCGCAGGAAGAGAGCCCCCTGTGCTGCCTGCTGATCGAGGTGCATGTTGGCACCTAAGCAGTGCGGCTGCATTGGTTCGCCGTGGAGAAAGGTATGGAGAAGGTGGGAGAGGACCTCCCCGTGGCTCTAGATTGGCGCCTTGAGGGGCATAGCCCAATCCAGACCGAAAGCACCATCGGCCTGAGCCCCTCTCTCTCCGCCAACTGAGATGCAGATCGGCATCTGAGGAGCAACGGGGGGCAAACGGCAGTGAAAGGGTGTAGAAAACCTTGGGCTGGGAGGCCTGGTAGCATGGTTGGGCCTGGTACCTGAAACTCTGGAGTGCGGACACCTTAAGAGGATGAGCCATTGTGCGAGGTGGGACCCAGCGGAAGGCCTGGCAAATGGAACCGAAGGGGGAGAGCTCGAATCACTCGGAAACCGATGACATGGGAGAAATCTAAAGGCAGGTGCCAGCAGCAGACACGCCCTGACCCCTGGAACCTGGGTATCGCGAGGAGGGGGACCACAGGAGCAGTCTCCCCCCAAAGAGTAGTGAACCATTGCAGCCCAAAAACAAAAGGGAGAAGACGCTTATTTTTGTGGATTCTCCACTGACCCCCTTAAACACTTCCCCCAGACATACCCACTCTGACCACTATGTATGATGACTAAGTGGAACTCTAACTGTGACATTGCTGGAGAGTGGTCTTAGGGGGCAGAGTGTGGGGACGGATGGTGAGGATCCACCCTAGGGGGTTCGGCATGGAGCTTCAAAGATGAGCCCCAGAGGCAGACAGTAAAATAGGCTGAAGGAGTAAATCCTGGGCCGGAGGTAGAACCAAGAGGGAGCGAAATGAGAGCAATACTCTAGAGACCCCTGCTGCTTCCTCGCCATTGGATCGGGTGGGTCCTGAGACACAAGGCTGAATGTTACTAAATGGGTACTCATCACTGCTCTCCTCCACGACATGGGACCTGTTTCAGCAGTGGAGGCGGTAGGCTGCAACCTCAAGGGAATACCTATTTTGAACAAGGGAAGGGTTCTCTGCAACGAAATGGCTTGCCAAAGCAGGGACAATAACAATAAGTCTCAAGGTAAGTCTTAGGCAAGTGAATATACAATCAAATTGAGGGCACAAAAGACACAACACAACTAATTATTCTCATTATAACAAATATAGAAAAGTATATTTATTCAATAATGAACAATATAAAGTTTTAATACACAAATTTAAAGAAAATCTACATGTGTAACTTTCATCAGACATACTCATACACATACAAACATACATTCCTCATCATTCTCATAGTTAATATAGTTTGTAATTAAAAAAATGTATATGCATATTTGTAACCATGAGACCTAGTTTTGAAGGGCTGTGATGTTCGAGCAAATACACCTGAAGCTACTTGCGTCCATCAGTCAAGGGTGAGATGAAGTCGATGCCGATTTCCTACAGTCGTGAAAGACAATGGCCCAAAAATGTCCCGTCAAGGAAAAAAAACAAAATCAATAAGTACATTAAGGTTGTGGAAAATACGCCGGAACTAGAGGTACCACCCACACTGCGTGATAATGCAGCCCTCATGAACGTGATCCAGCTTTCCAGAATGGCTTTGGAGGCCAGGATTAGAGAGGTGTGAGCGAAGTCTCGCTGCTACAACAGGATCTCCGTAATGTGGCAGAGCGGGTGACAGCGGCAAAGGGTAGAATGTCCAAACTAGAAGATATTGCACAGTCCATGGGAAGAGACATTAAAGAAGCACAGACAGTTACTAAAGACCTGTTCTGGACGGTTGATGATGCAGAGAATCAAGCGTGGCAAAACAACCTGAGGTTGGTGGGCTTCCCTGAGGGAGCTGAAGTATCCAATATAGTGGGCTCATGCAACAGTGGCTTCGATCTACTTTCACGACTGAGAACTTCTTCACCTGCTTTGTTATAGAACAAGAACATAGAGCACTTGCAGCCCGGCCGCCACCAGGAACTCCCCCGCAAACTGTTATTGTCAGCTTATGCAACTTTTAGGACCAAGGTATGATTCTTAGGGAAGAAATGTGAATAGGAGAACTCAAGCACTAATCATTCACCATCATGATATGTCCAGATTACTCCTGTGAAGTACAGTAGCAGAGACAGACATTTGATACAGTGAAAGCCAAGCTCCAATCAATGCAAATACAATACATGCTGCTCTTCCCAGCCAAATTCATGCAACAGTGGCTTCGATCTACTTTCATGGCTGAGAACTTCTTCACCTGCTTTGTTATAGAGCAAGCACAGAGAGCGCTTGCAATCCGGCTGCCACCAGCAAGTACCCCGCAAATTACTATTGCCAGCTTACTAAACTTTCAGGACCAAGACATGATTCTTAGGGAACTGAGGTGAATAGGAGAACTCAAGCAAGAATCATCCAACATCATGATTTTTCCAGACTACTCCTATGAGGTATTGAAAATTAGACAGAAATTTGATACAGTGAAAGCCAAGCTCCAATCACTGCAAATACAATACATTCTGCTCTTCCCAGCCAAATTGAAAGTGATGTACAAAGGCAAAACCCACTTCTGTGCCACACAAGAAGAGGCCTGGAACTGGCTGGAGGACAGACTATAGATCAGGCCATTGCAAACTGTAGAAAGAACACTCTTGGAGAGGAGTGGACCGGGAGCCAGGCCCAAACTCTGGTTCTCCATGCGTAAGAGGCGGGACCGACCAAGAGGGGGCAGAGGCGGATCACTGGGAAGGACGGATAGAAGCAGAGCGGCTGGTGGGAGATCCTCCAATTCTGATGATGACCTACGGAGACAGGTAAGCCAATGATCCCGGACTGATGGAGAGGAAGAGACATATCAAAGAGAGACAGAAGACGAATTAAGCCGAGACTTGTACAAAGTAACATCACATCACATGCTGACCAGAGAAACACTGACCATGGTGAACCTGAGAACATTGACACCTGATGGGGGTTGCAACAGGGCTCGAGAGGGCGCTTAGAAAGCAGAGAGATATTTATCCTTTAGACTGGGGCTACACAGGGGACACAGATGAGGCATGTCAGAGATGACCTCTTTCTCCTTTGTCCCCCTCTGGTGTAAAGACTTAAGTGCGAACTGTGTGTGAGAAGAGTGAGTTGGAAGAACTGGGGCATACAAATCGGAGAGGCTATAAGAGTGATTGCTTGGGGACCTTCCTCCCTCTTCGAGAGAATGCAGTGCAGTTCGGGTGAATGCTTGAATGAGAGGAGTGACCTGTTTGGTTAATTATTGAGTGGTAGCGTGAATAGTTGGGGTGGGGGGGAGGAGGGAGGACTGCAGACCTCTCTGGCCCGACCTGCAACATAGTTGTCTTGTTGACATGAGGGTGGATACCTACAGGTGGTGGGAGTGGGTGGGTAGGGGGGTAGTTTAATTGAAACTGTTGTTTGTTAGGGGGTTTGTGTTCAGGTTTAAGGAGTGCAATACGCTAAAACAAAGATGCAGACAGGGAACTTGCCATGGGTTGCGGTCAGATAATGTAATAACAGAGATGGTGGGACTCATGAACTGGAAATTAAAGGGAACTCTATTATGACCTGGCATGTGAACAGACTGGGCAATAAAGCAAATGAGGATTGGTGGCCACTTATATTGGGCAAACAAAACCGGGTGCGGTCTTGTTAAAAGAGACCGACTTGCTGGAGTCCCAATGCCATTTTTGAGCATGGGGGCCTACACCAAATTGTCCCATGCTGGCTTCACATCGGGGTCTTGGGAGTGGCAATTCTAGCTAGGACACCCCCCTTTCAGGTTCAGAAGACTAAAACAAATCCCAATAGGACATATACATGGTGCGGGGGATATGAAGGGAGGAGACATGTTACATTCATGAAGGTATATGCCTTCCCCCCAAGACTGCAATAGCTCACTATAGACAAAGTTATAGCGATACTGTTGGAGACGACTCCTACATTCACATCGTGTAGGGGGGACTTTAATGATGTTATGATCCCTGAGTTGGATCTGCCTTTATACCCCAAGAGAGACACCATAAGCACGTTTCACAAATACACTGGCACTTGGTCCTTCGGCATCACCGCTACTCAGAAGACCAAAGGGTGTTTTCAGCCTAGATTATATTTTTGCCCCAGCAGAAGAGGTAGATAGGATAGATAGGGCTCAATAACTGGCAGAGGCCTATCTGAGCACTCGCAGGTCTGGCTCACCCTGGAAAGACGACCTCGTTGTCCAGCTTTGGAATGGAGGCTGAATGCATGGGAACTAAGTGAAGAGACTGTCTCACGATAACTGAGCATAGACACAGAGCTGTATTTTGCGGAATACAAGGAATCTGTGGACTTGGTGGTCATACTCTGGGAGTCCTATAAACAGTACTTACGGATCTAGCACATAATGTAATAGCACACAAAAAGAAGATGGGGGAAAGGGAACTAGAGGACATAGAACCTAGCTTGGTGAAGTTAGAAGGGGCTCCTGGGGCGGTATTGGATCCATCTACCCTCCACAGGAGTGTGGCCATGTGAACGGAATATCGAACACTGGCACAAATTAAGGCGAGAAACCAGATACTGCCTATGCAATACTCTCTTTATGATATGGGTGACAAAGGTGGCAAGTTCCTGGCTTGGTTAGGTCGTAGAGAGGCTGAGGCGCACAGGGTCCGTAGCACAGTGGGCAGCAATAATGAAGTCCATGATAGTAATAAGAGGATAGCTGAATAATTTGCACAACTCTATGAGAACTTCTACAGGGCACGCCCACTAGAGGAGGCCCCCGATTAGAAACCTACTTAGCTGCAGTGAATTTGCTGACCCTGCTGTTGGAGGATCATTTGGTCCTAGAGGAAGAAATCACTCTACCTGAAATATTATATAACAAAACTAAACTGGGGTAAGGCCCCTGGTCCCAATGGACTACCATTCGAGTTCTTTAAAAGAAACGCTGGGATCCTTGATCCGCACTTACTTAAAATGTATAAAGAGGCAAGAAATGAGGGAACATTGCCGCCAGATCTCTGCTGTGCCACTATAGTGGTAATTTGCAAGCCAGGGAAACCAGCAACAAATTGTAGTTCTTATTGCCCAAACTCACTCCTTAATGTAGTGACCGAGATACTGGTAACGGTGTTGGCTATACAGCTCATTGGAGTCATATCCCCTCTGGTTCATAAGGACCAATCTGGAGATTGACCAGATTTAATCTCCGTAAACTCCACTATAGGTTGGCAAAAGTCCACCCGAGACGGGACCCTCACATATTCCTTTTCCTAGATGCTTAAAAGGCATTTGATGCAGTACACTGGCCTTTTTTGATGCAGGCTCTAAAGAGATTTGGTTTTGGCCCCAAATTCCAGGCCTGGATGGCATTTTTATACCAGGCCCCTGTGGCCGCAGTAAGAGTAGATGGTATCCTCTCCGCTGAGTTCGCAATTGGACGGGGTCCAAGACAGGGTTGCCCTCTGTTCCCCCTACTGTTTGCCCTAACACTGGAGCCTCTGGCCTTTGTGTTTGGTAACATCCCGATATCACGGGCTTCTGACTTAATGAAGCTGTGGAGGAAGGTGAGAGGATTTTGCTGTATGTGGATGAGATTTTCCGACATGTCACCCGGTTACAAGAAACCTGGAGTTTTAGATCTTTGACTACAGTGCCATCCATGCAGGATACACAATAAACTGGGACAAATGGGTCTTGTACCCAATGGGTGGAGAACTGGACTTATCAGCCCTTCCTGGGAGTTTACAAATAGATGGGGAGGGCTTCCAGTACCTTGCAGTATATATGGCCTTGGTCAAAGAGTGCAGCTTAGAACAAAATCTTCTGATAATGCTGGCGGGTTTCCACGCAGACCCCTGGAAGGTGCTAACACTAATGCTGTTGGGCAGAGAGGCCATGTTTAAAATGGTCACCCTGCCAAAATTCTTATATGTCCTCCAAAATACCTATTGCAAGATATCAGATGAGATTTTGACCAAGAAAGATAGGCAGGTCCGAAAATTGTTGCGGGTGGCGCTGCTGACACTACAATGCAACCAGTGGCATTGCCCTTCCAGACATCTGAGGGTTCTATTCAGTGGCATAATTTATAGTCATCAAAGACTGGGAATACGCGCCCAGTGACCACCCTATCTATATACTCGAAAGTAGCTAGTTCCTAGGTAAGAGAAATTTACTGCCGGAAACCCAGATGACAATTGAGGCTTGTAACAGGATGGGGAAGTGTATAGGTTGGGCAAATAAGATCATCCGTGAGAGCCCATTATGGGTTGGGACAAGATTGAAAGAAATCAGAAAACTGAGAGGTTTTGGAGTCTGGGACTTCATTGGGATATCTAAGCTGGGCGATCTCCTCGGAGAAGGTGACCTTATTCCCTTTAGCTCCTTTCAGTGTGAATACCAGCTCAGTGATGCGCAATTACTTTAAGTATATACATTTCAGACATGCCTGTAGGACTGTCCCAACATACAATCATAATGAAGAGAAGTACTATAAGAGTTAGGCAAGATCTTGGGAGAGCCCTTCCAGAATGACCCAAAGTATGTTATCCTTGGTAAATCCACAGAAGTGGTCGTTCCACGAGCCAAGCCTCTCATCTGCAACTTTGGCCTGTTGGTGGTAAAAAGAGACTTGGCTAAACATTGGGGTGCCCCATGGATACAATCTCTCCCTAAGTGGAAGACGGGGATGGATCTATATATGGCAGCAGAAAAGGTCACAAATAAAGTCAGAGGGTGTTCAAGGAAATATAATAAGATCTGGGGTCCCTGGATAAAATACTATGACATGGATTTGATGTATGATAGTGATGTGTCACCATCATTATAAAACCAGTGATTTATTCTTGAAGACTGATAGTTATGTATATGTTATTTGATATTTGCTTGACTGCTTTATGATACCTACTTGTACAATGTATGTCTGTAAAAACCTAATGACTGCTTTTCTGCACTGATATTGTTAAGAGTGTGAATTTTTGCACCTTTTGTTGCTTGCTGAAGAAAACGAATAAACAATAAAATAAAAAAAATAGATTTTGCTGACCCTCGTCCATGTCGACTTCTCTACAAATCTAACTCCGCTCAGCACCACCAATTACAAAAGCTGTTTTACATCCTTCCAATTTGGTCTGTATACTTCAAACACACTCTGCATTCGGTCTTGGAACTGAGTAGGTTTTCTCTAATGGTAGGGAATTGTTTCTTAATGCTTATGAAATCATTTGAGGTGGGAGAAGTCCCAGGAACATGGATCATAAATCATAATTCTACCCATGGCTGCTGGGTAGTCCCTCAAAAGAAGAAGTCCAAAAGGTCTCATCATCAGTTGGGAGAAAGTAGTGTCTCCTGGATAATCGGTCTGTCGTAAACTTTCAATAGTGAGGGTGGGGCTGTGTTATTGGGGCTTTCTGTGCCTCGCAGAAAAAGATCGTAAGCAAATTCAGGACCAACCCACAGTACTGGAATTGGCCTTATATCTTCTCACTTGCACCAGTCTATCAGGCGCTCTACTGTCCATCTGGCGTATAACAGCACTTGCTTGTGCATTACCTCCTTTTGCTTCAGTCGCCGCCAGACCTGTAGGCGATGCTCTGCTTACAGGTGCGTATGCTGCAGTACCCTGAGCCACCACGGGCAGCATGGGGAACATATCTATCAGATCCTCCTCCCTCTGGTCCTTGCTGTCTTTCTCCTTTTTCAGCAGTTTAGTGATCTGGGGGAATAGTTAGGGAGGAGGCGGAACAGGGGTAGCACACACTCTAACTCTGTTCCTAAGATGACAAATTTGGTACTCTATTTTTCATACATGAACTCAGAATTCGTGCTTATGACTGTGTGCCCTCTCATGCCTTTGTAGGAATAGTGGCCATCACTCGGCAGCTGTCTTATTTTTGGGATCTTTCAGTTTCTGTAGGGTTTGCTAGTCTTTCTGTGATAAAGGAACCATGTTCAGAAAAGGGCTTCTTCCCCTCCTCATTAGTGAGTCCCAGGCACTCTTGAAAATATTTGCATGTGCATTTACCATATGGATGATACCTAGAATGGGCAGGAGTCACAGTTTACACACCCACGGTTAACAAAGAAATGGGTTCATTGGCCTACTGCCTATCCCATGATGGAGTTAGGGAACAAAACATAACACAGGGTAGGGTTTCCTCAGTTATATTTCTTCTAATTAGTCTTGTGGCGGGAGGATATGCGAGGTATTGTGCACTCTCATCCAAAGATCTTCTTGCATTCAGCTTTTTTTGCCTTCAGTCAACATCTGGTGGGGGCTGGTGATGGTTCTTGGGAGGCTGGATCTGGGGCCTTTTCCTCTCATAAATTCTTCCTTCAAGAGTCTGTGCTTAGGGTCCTGCGTTCCTACCTATCCCAGTTTCTGCACTATTTCTAGAGACATCTTGCTCTAATCCATAGACTAACATGCATACACATTCTTCTGCTCATCGAACTCCTCCCATCATGACCTACCCAGATAACTTTTCCCTCTCATCTCCTACCAGAAGGATATTTGTGGGCACCCTTTTCAAGAACGTATTGGCAGCCACAAGACAAAAGGACAACAAAAAGCAAGCAAACGAATATACAGTAAGCACAGTTAGACTTTAACTAGAATTTTGGTTCACTGTGCTCGCTTTGTTTAGCCAATTCACCAGGTGCATTGCTGGTTCACGCTCCACCTTAGTTCCACTGGAAAATCTTCTCTCTTACCTTTGGCGTCTGGGGTATTTGTGTGGAGTCCGGTCCAGCGCTCATAAATAGCAAGCTGAGAAGAAAATAACAAGTGGCAATTGTCATTTTAACTGACCGAAGCAATCAATGAAAAAGCTAGTTGGAGCATGTAATGCTTACATATATGCAATTTAGTATGGTTTTTTGTCATTTTTCTCTCAGTATAAGTCAATGGAGCATGAACACGTGCTAGAAACTGTTACTTCAACAAAACTATCTATTGAGCAGGAGGCAAGGTCTTCTTATAGAGAGAATCCGAAAAGTAATTGAGACATGGATAACAATACATAAACATACTGCTGAATTGACTACTTTTCTGAAACTAATGCTTCTAATTGCCAACATTGAAAATGACGCTAAGCTTTACTATGGAATGCAGAAATTGTGCAAATGTATTACCCCGAATAAAACGATATCTGCGCCTGAGAATATCACAAAATTTAGAGTGCAAGTTAAAACGAATGAACACTTTGGATTATTACAGAAATAATATTCAAACTTGGTTATGTAATTAATCAGTGCATAAGATAGACATGTGCATGGAAGCAGACCTTAATTTGTAAATAAATAAGTGCCAGGCCCTTGTAAGGAGGCCCACTGCTGTTTGCAACACCCATTGTCCATACCTGCGCTGCAAGTGGCAGGACCAAAACAACTACTAACCATCATACACCTACAAGTGTGATATTTTAGAATATTCCAGACCCCCAAAGCTATAAGAATGGCATGGGAGGTAGGAATTAGTTATTTCTAATGTATATTAGGCTACTTAACAACTGTTATTGTACTGATCGCTAAATTAGACAAACAGGCCTCGATGTGGCAGCCTGTCATAAGTGCCGGTGTTGACAATTAAGTGCCAGTGACGAGCACCAGAAACCACCGGCTCAAATTAACCATTGCATGGAAGCATTGGTATTAAGGTAACACAAGTACATAGTTATGTTTTCTCACCAGCTAATCAGGATGGAAAAGGTGAAGTCATTGCTAGGTTATACAAGATCAGAAAATACCTCGGATGTGGCACTTCACCATGATTCAGGAGATGGTTCTTCATCACATGAACGGGCCACCATCACTGGTTATTTTGTCCAAATATTTGAGAATTGCTTCTGCGGATAACAACTTCTCAAACACTATTCAGTTGGTATTGCCAGACTCTGGATGTTTGTTACCTGTTTTCATTAGGTTTCTCGGCTTTACTTTTCTCTTACAGGAATTTTAATTAAGTATTGAAATTTTTTTTTAGCAGAATGGGGGGGGAGATATCAAAATGTTAATTGCACTAATAATTAGCCTTCATTGTGTAAGACAATTAATGTGATAATAAGCCTTTTTAAAGTACCATAAACTCTATATTTTAGGGGGAAACATGTTACAGCACAGATATGCCAGTACAGAGGCTATAAAAGGAGATTTGTGACTGTGTCGCCCAGGGTATGAGCAATGTGCAAATATGATGTTGGTTTCTGGTTCATTCGATTTGACGTTTGAGGTGGTTCTATTTTAGTATTGCCTTGTAAAGTGGCTGCACAGCCTTCTTTTGCATCTCTTTTTAGAAACCATTTGATTCATCTTTGTGGAAGATGGCATGTGTGAGCATTCTCATGAAATAGAAGTAATCTATTGTTCTAAAATGCAACTGAAAGTGTCCTTTAACCAAGTGATGCAATTGGTGGCAGAGCATCCCATTGCTTGGAAGTTTTGTGTTTGTCTCAGTCTAAATTATCTGGCAGGCAGCGCAGGTGAGTGGTGCCTGATGCAAAGTGACCCTTGGTTTTTATAGAGCTTATAAAGGGCTTCGGAGAGACAGGCAGAGGGAGGACCTAAGGCAGTAGACAATAGTGCAAACATAAAGGGGGAGGGCTAGTGCTGGGAAGCCATTCCAAGACCCTCAGCAGTGGCTGCTATATCTACATTATCACTTGTCCACCATGTGCTCTGTGGCTGACCTCCAATAATGGAAGAGAGTGTGACATTAAGAGCAAATATGCTAGGGTGTCCAAACCCAGCAAAATAGCCAGGAAGGGGAATCTAGTAATTTGGTGCTTCTCAAACTTTAGAACCACAACTCCATTTTTAGTACAACAAACTTTTGTGACCCGCCTAGCGTTCATGGATATGAGGCGGGGTGATATATTAGTGTAACTAAAGTATTGTCTGGTAGCAGACTGTCATTTACAGACAGCACATTTTCCATTGAAATGGACCCTTAACTTGCACAGACATACCGCTTTACTGATACAACTATACTGCACCCAAATCATAATGTGTGGAAATCAGGTTTCAGTGACTATTTATCATTTGTGCATCACCAAGTAGAGTGTCGTGATGCATTGTGATCCTACTAACATGTTTGTTCCATCACTAAATGTGCTTCGCTTCTGCTTTCCTTATTGTTGAATGTGTGTCGTTCATTTACAGTCATTCACATTTTGTTGTGTGTTAAAAAACAAATACATCCTACAGCTTTTCCTTTCACACTCCCTGTACCCCCAGCAAGATTGCAACATAATGCACTTTACTTTTCGCTCACTGACTGCAAAGTGAGAAAAGTTTGTAAACCCCAATAATGTCAAAAAATATAAGCAGTAATTTGTCAAAATACTTAGCCTGACATCTGATCTCTATCTTTGAAGTGCAGCAAATGTGAAATGATAAGTACAGAATTTAAAGCAATCTCAATTTATTTCTTGGAATTTCATCAACCCACCAAAAATCAGCTTGAAACCCACCAACAGACAGCACCCTACAGTTTGGGAAATACTGCAGTAGCAGCTAGTCAGCTGACAATGCATAGGCTATGTAGGACAGTACAGTGGATAAATGTGTCTACTGTGGGCACCTGTAGGTGTCAATGCACCTTGCGCAACAAAAGATGTGTAAACTGCATACTTCCTGTTGAAATGGCTGTAGGACAGCTCAGGTTAAAAACTTAAGTTTAAAGAATCTTCTGCAGCAATTTCTTTGTGTGAAATATAGGTCACATTTAGAGCCCGTTTTTTTTCTTTACAATTTTACATCGTTGGATTGCATGCTATCTCGAAAAGCCTCCTTCTACTATATTCCTAAAATTCTGAATGAAACGTTTACCTTGACTAACATTTAGTTGTTCCCTCTCCTTTATTTCTTTCATAAAAGCCTCTCCTTCCCCTCCATTTTCTGCAGGCTTCTTTGAGCATAGCGCACCAGAAGTCGGCAGCCAATCTGCTTTAATATCTTGATTGTATTGCTGCAAATTGTCCTCACCTTATTTCATAGATCACAACCTATCCTGCTTTGAACCCATATCCCTGCAATCTAACCATACCTTATCTCAGCGAGCCTACCTATTTATCCCACCAACCATTTGCTTGAATTCACAAAGCCGCCACAAAAGATCATACCCAACCTCTACTAATTTTATGTACCACAAAGAAACTGGAGGAAATGCCTGGTGTCCTTGAGAGCACAAAACTAGTCCCAATAACCAATAAGCATTGGATTCCTCACTAACCTTGGATCCAGAGTAGTGTGCTACTTGCTGTAAAGCACTTCAATGCCTCATCAGGTGTAGTAAATGCTCTAAAAGGCTGTGGAGAAGGGGAGAGCATGGAGTGCCTATAAACCTTAGCACAGACCTTTGTGGATGAATATGTGAATGAAAGAGGTGCACTGATCTAGTCACTGAAAACCTCTGCAAGCTCCAATAGGCTGGTTTCTGAGCATCCATGTTTAGGCATAAAAGGACTCTCCTACTTCCTTACACGAGAAAAGAAGCAAAGAGCTGTGAGACAAATACTTACTTTTCTTATTCTTTTACTCCAGCCCTTCAAAAGGATGAGCTGTGGCACAAGGCCGGCGGACACCTAACTGTGTACCTGGTGGTAAATGAGCATGTAGTAAGGAAATGGTGGCATAAAAGGTCAAGGTCAGAAAACGCCCAGCAAAAGTGACTCCTGTCTAAATGCTGTGCTACCAGTATGTGCAAGTGTATTGAAGTCTGGTTTTAGTGCGCTAGCACGGAGGATAAAAAGTAATTGCTACAAAAAGATACTTTTTACATTGAACGCTTGAATATTCAAAAGAAGTGGCTGAAGGATTCTATGTATAAATGCAGTCCAGAACAGTGGCAGCCTTTCTAAATTGTTAGGAAGAAGCCGTGAGGGGTAAGCAAGTATCTGGGGTGCAGTGATAGAAAGACATCCACGAAACACTGAGGTAACAAATGAGTCACTTGAGGGACAGGGTTCAGGCTTGTCCCCTGACTGTGCTGCCTCCTCCTTATGTGTTTTCTGAAATCACTAGGGGAGAATTCAGAAGAGGTGGAACAAAGGAGGAAGATATATAGATATTTTGAGTTTACTCACACCAGCAGGAAATGTTGTAGATCACTGCAAGAAGAACCTGGGAATTGGGCAGTACTGTCAATGGGCAGGCTGAAGGGACAGAGGCAAATCCAGCGAAAGCGAGTGTGGTGACTACCGCAAGTGGTTACATGACTAGCACATACAAAAGAAGAGGGTCACAGGCCAACATCCCGCGTGTCACACGCAATTCATTCTGAAGCAATTGATCAGAATGGTTGGGCTCGCAGCCTGACCATCACTTGTGAGAGACAAAATAAATTGCAATTCTAAGAGCAAAAGAGCTTGGGAAAGTACCCCGACACAATCAACATACTCATTTGGGAAGTGAGGAGGACTGTGACGACCCCCCTGACATTGCCTATGTCAAATCTGATGCCCTGCTACCCCTGCAAGAGAATACCCAACCACTAGTGTACATGGCTCGAGCTACCGTCTATTTACCCTGGTCTTCCGGTGACATTACAAATATCAAACACCAATTCCCTAGTGTATGTAATAACGCTCGGAAGCTCTGTGAAGAATTGCAAATGGTATTTCAATGTTACATCCCAAACTGAACTAATGTCAATCAAATGTTCTACAATATTACGCCGATGACATGGTTTGATAAGGCCAATTGGGAATGACAAGCACTCCTCGATGTAACTGCTCTCACGTCTGCTAGAGATGCTCTATTGAATGTTGTTATTGAAGCATATACTGTGTAAACTGCTTAGACCAAGCTTAATAATTTCACAAAACAGGGGTGAAACTCCTGCTTATTATCCTGGTGTTTGAAAAATATGTTTGATCGTTCCAATGGGACTGCTAATGTTGCAGAAATCACTCCAGAAGATGTTGAAATGATGTTTGTTCAGTGACTATTGTCTTAGATGAGCAGCTGTGCACCATTGCATACTCACAGGCTTACATGCCTTTATCTAAAGCTCTACCTTACCTGTAAACCTCCTAGGGAGGGATCATTTGTGGAAATTGAAATGCACTGTGCCATTTTACCGTATCTGCAGAAAACAAGAATGCTGCTTTAGTGGTCTTGTGTAAAAACAGCGATTCATGTGAAACTGATGATACCGCAAAGCCTTCATGTCAATCAGTGACAGATTTGCTTGCTCAAGTTCCCTTCATTCTATCATTTGAACATGCTAATGATGTAGGTTGTGTTTTAACTTGCAATCTTGTCAAGGTCAAGTTCAATCAGGTCCAAACAATACCCCGGTAGTCAAATTTAACTCACTTTGCTATTCCATGCGGTTGAAGAAGCAACAAGAATCCCACCAATCCCCCCGCTGATTACCCACACCGAACAATCTGGACAGTGCATGCAACCCAACTGTGGAAGGGCTGCCGGGAAGAGAGGAGAGAAAAAATAGGAAGTTCTTCACTGCTTCCTGGTCTGACTCACCTCCTGGCAAGGTTCCCCTCTAGTGTGAGCCAAAGAAGAAGGGGCAGGGCAGCATTAGAAGATGCAAGAAAGTCCTTCCATCACCAGATCAATATATTGTTGTGTGTCTGTTTTCTAAAAGACTGTCTGCACATGTACAATAGGGTAATTATCATGGTTAACGCCTGCTCTAGGGGAGCAGGAGACATGTTTGGTTGCAATTGCAAGCCACTCAGCATTAGCATCAGTGGATATCACTTTAAACTGAGAACATATGTTTCACACATTGAACACGTCCATTTCTAAACGTACAATCAATGCTTACAAACCCTTATTTATTCAAAACGTGGTCGCAAGGTGTTATTTATAAACTCACTTATCCTTTGTTATGTGGACAAGATACATGGATACCTTCAATAGTAAAATGAGTTTAAAATGTTCTTTTCACATGTCTCTTGTGAAGAAAATGTATTAGCCACCATCATGTATGCACAGTGCTTTAAATGAGGGAAAAAGTGTAGGTCCTCACCAAATTGAGCTATGACCAAAGGGGCGGGGCGAGAAGGTGGGTTTAGGGGGCCAGGGGGAGGGCTACTGGCCAACATGTACGGGAATCTGTGTGGTATGTAACTGTTAGTGCATAGTGTGGTAGTGCATTTTCATTCAGAGACAACACGTTTTCCATTGCCATTACCACCAAATGTGCACAGCCTTAGTTTTACTGACAAAAACTATGCAGTGCACCAAGGATAATGTGTGGAATTGGGTACCAGCCAGTGACATATCCAGTGTACCATGTGCCTGAGTGCAAGTAAAGAAATGGGCTAGAAACAGCTAGAAACAAATGTAGAAAAAAAATCGGCCTGACAGTAACATATTGTGCTCACTGAGCACCAGCATTGGCATCACTGAAAGTAGCGTGTCTAACTTTTCATTTTCTATCCCCCTTTGCAGCAGGCAGAGTCAGATTGGGGTCAAAAGGCCCTGCAGCCGAAGAGCTCTCAGTAGCAGAGAGAGTGAGCACTGCCGGGACCCGAGCATATGAAGAGTCTCCACCAGGGTGGAGGCTTCCTCCAATCACACCTGGGCTCCAGGGAGGTCGCTCAGGCCAACTCCCCACACCCCCTCCCCACCCATTATGGGCTCAATTTCCCGGCTAGACAGGGGGCAAGTGAATCAGGTGAAAGACCCTGTCAGACCCCAGTGGCTGGCAGGCTAAGAGGTGAAAATGGTCCACCTGGTGTCCTGGCTTTTCAGTTGAGCTGTATAGATGGGGAGCCCAACTGGGGTATCTGGTTGCTGCTTCCTTGGTCCCGGATGGTGCTGGATGCAGGAATCCAGTTCTAGGCCCCCTGCCAGGCACCAGAGGTAAACCTGATACTGAGGCGCAACACCTGGCTGGCTCCTTGTCAATAATCCTCGCTGCTGTATGGCAAAGAAGGAAGGGAAAGTCGTTGCTAACTGCATATTTAAAGGGCTTCCATTCCGTCCTGCCACACAGCTGCGGGGTGGTGACTTCCCATGTTTTGCTGATGGCAAGACGATGGCCACTGCCAGTGTGAAATGCTAATCATGTGTGTATACGCTGCAGAGTAGAAATGCTGTGCATGCTCTCATGATGACCATTTCTTTGGGAAATTTGGGAAATCCCAATATGCTGCAGTGAGTACCGGTACTCTCCCTGGGCACAGAGAATTTCCGGTACTCAGAGGGGGGGGGGGGAGAAAAGTGCTGGTACTCAGTACCAGTGAGTACCGGCCCATATAAAGCACAGTGTCTGCAGGTTTCAGAGCCTCATGGTATATTAGCAATAATTGAGGCAAGACAAGGGAGTAAAGTAGCAAATGTACTGAGTTCGATCTAAAAGGAAACTGTGCAAAGAAAAAACATTTTGAAGGCCACACCAGCTTGTTGGAGATGTAGCTTCATTCTTATGCAAAAGTAACCCTGCATGGTATTAACTGAAGTTCTTTTTTTCTTAGGTTAGATCCACAGTTCGGTCTATAATGGTGTGATAATTCTGTGCTAATGAGAACACTGCTCATTGGCGTCACTAGAGGGACCCCTGGCCGACTGTTTTCTCACTTTAGTAATCACTAAAAACTGCATACTACTTAATCTGCTTGGTAAATTTCAGAGTATAGCAGAGAGTTACTTTTCTTCCGCAGTCTGTGTGTTAGCTCTTGCTATAATGGAGTGACACTTTTTTGCACTTATTTTGCGTTCTGGGTTTGAGAAGGGAAGGTTAAGGGTCCATGACTGGTTGGCAAGTTCTTTGCAAAAATGAAACAATCCGTGATTCAGCCATAGTTGTGGGATGCATTTCAAACAGCATCCCGCTGCCCACATGGCTTCAATTGTGCTGCGATTCTGGCCTGGGGCAGAGCCACAAAAATAATTTGATGAGCTGGGCACTGGTGTGTCAGAGGCATTTGTATAATCTCTCATCTTGTTGGACTGCAAATGCATTTAGCCGACTCCTTCTAGCATTGTGCGTGTTAAGTTAGCATTTGCGGCGCCATTTTGTCTTCAGCTGCCATTTTGTACTGTGAATGAAAAGTAAGCTTCTGTCTCATAAACTGTCTGCCTCAGCGAAAAGCTGCTTCGAGCTACTACTTCTTATCATATTCAAGGTTGAATCCTAATGCACTAATGAATAGTGTTTTCGCATGCCTTTCCACTCTCGTAGCCCTGCTCCCACACTAGAGAGTGTTGAGCCTGAACAAGACAACCTTGAGAATGTGATAACATGTACCCATCCTTAGAAGGGATAAGTTGCCAGGGGGGGTAGAAGACCCTAGTGATAACAATAATAGAGGTTTACCAGATATAAAAAGACAAGAAAGACAGGGGTGGAGATCACACATTTTTTAACCAATTTTGAGATACCATTGCTGGAGAAATTTAATAGAATGGCCTTAGGTGTTTCCTCAGGATCATCTATGGATCTCTTACCACATAAAATTTGGAAGGAATTGGGAACAGAATTATTCCCAATACTTCGGCAGATTTGTAACCAATCCCTATCGAGTGGATCAGTACCGGCCGATTGGAAACAGGCATTGGTTACACCTCTCTTGAAAAAGGCAACGCTTGATGCGACTAGTCCAAAATATTAGAGGCGTATCTCTCTGCTGCCTTACCCTGTAAAGATCGTAGAATGATTGGTTAGTAGAACACTCTCAAAGCAACTGGAAACCAATAACATTCTGGAGGATGTGCAATTTGGCTTCCGTCCTGGACACTGAACGAAGACCGCCCTGGTGACTGTGATGGACGATCTTCGCATGTGCGCAGACAGAGGTCAATCAGCGTTATTAATCCTGCTTGACCTGTCTGCCGCATTTGACACAGTCAACCATGAGGTCCCTCTGGACAGACTTGAAGAGGTGGGGATAATGGGCACAGCTCTGAAGTGGTTTCGGTCCTAACTATCAAATAGGAGACAGGCAGTGACCCTTCCCCCCTATCAGTCTGAATTCACAAATATCCTGCATGGCGTCCCCCAGGGATCCACGATTAGCCCAATATTGTTTAACATCTATATGAGCCCTCTGATTGCTGTCATAAGGGCACATAACGTTAATATTGTAAACTATGCGGATGATACCCAACTTATTCTATCTTTAGAGGGGGAACAGTCTACATCCCTGGAATACTTTCATGCTTGTCTGCAGGATACGGCACACTGGTTGAGAAAGAACTCGCTACAATTTAATGCTGACAAGACCGAGATTCTCTACTGTGCAGCAGGGAGGTCTCCTCTGTCACTTCCCAGTAACTTCTGGCCATTGGCCACAGCCAGTCCATCGGCTCCCTCGGAGAAGGTGCGGATTCTGGGAATTATGTTTAATAACAAACTGACCCTTGAATCACAAGTAAATAAAACTGTGGGGAGTTGCTTCTCTATTATTAGAGCCCTTCGTAAGATTCTTCCAGTTCTGCCAGCTCAAGCTCGAGCATTGGTAGTACGAAGCGCCATTCTAAGCAGGATGGTCTACTGTAATGCCTTGCTGCTGGAGTCTCCAAGATATTTGATTGAGAGGCTCCAGAGGATTCAAACGATAGCAGCTACGCTAGCCATGAGAAGGCCAAGGTGATCCTCTGCCTCCCTGGTCTTGTTGGAACTGCACTGGCTTCCCATACTGCAAAGAGTTCAATTTAAGTAGAGGGTGTGGCTACGCCGGCTGCAAGATGGCCGCACTCTAAGTGGGTTATACCGGCCGAGCCGTGAATCTGTTCATAATCCTGCAGACTTTCATGCTGCTGCCCTTCAGCGACACGCTCCATCGCTCCGGCTCACTCTGGGGCGCTGTCTGCTTCTGTTCTGGGTCTTCAACGACATCGCCATCCCGAGATCTGCCGCTGAGGCTTGGTTCTGCCCCCCACCTGGCTACACTATTCCAGCTGAGTGGCGACACTGTGGGGGCGAATCGCGGTGGGGTAGGGGGCACGCTCGCCGTAACGCTGGGCCCGGGCCTTCATTCACAGCGGGCGCCATTTTCTTACTCCGGGCACCCGCTACAGCTGCTCGCCCGACCGGGCCCGCGATGCAGGCGGCGCGCTTCCTGCATCTCCCTGCTGCTGGCTGTCCCTGCTGGCACGCACTCCCTGCGGTCCAGATCTCTGCCTCGCCAGGACTGAGGACCGCCCTGTTGCCTTCCACCTTCGTGCTGCAGCAGCCCAGTGCATCGCTTTCCTGAAGACGCAGGCGCATCGCCTGCCTGGCCTGGGGACCCCTCTTTGCTCATTGCATACAACCGGGCTTTTCCCTCGCTGCTCACAGCTGGGATGGTCAAACGTGCAACTAGCCTTGGGCTGGCTGTGTTGTCAGATCTCTACCCTGATAGCAACTTTTTTCCTCTTCCAGCGGACTCCAGCCCGATGGACATGTTGCTCTATTATCAACTCAGGGCGTCATGCCGGAAGCTCCATCCCACTTTCCCTCGGCCCCCTCCCCCAATGGCTTCTCTGGACCTGGTTTATACTTCTGTCTCTCCCCGCAAACTGGTCTCCAGACTCTATGCAGCTACGCTGGCGGCGTCCTCTGTATCGGCTGACCGTGCCCGCGTCGCCTGGAGCGTGGATTTGGGTACCGATCTCTCTTCAGAGGATTGGATGTACTGTTGTAAGCAGACCAAGCGTCTGTCACCTAATTATCATTTGCGCCTCTTCCATTTAAAATATTTACATAGATTATACCGCTCCCCTGCTCAGCTTCATAGAATGGGCCTCGCTCCCAGCGACAGATGTCTTCGTTGCTCGGCTCCCGCGGCGGATTTTTCACACCTGGCCTGGTCGTGTCCTGAAGTCTCTGCGTACTGGCGCGAGGTGTGCACCACCATTTCTGAAATCACCTCCACCTCTGTGTCCCCGAACCCGCTGGTCTGCCTTCTGGGCTTTGTGAAACACTGTCCGGACGCCTCTCACTGTCTCACCGCTATGCTACTTGCTCTTGCGCGTCGCAGGGTCGCCATGCACTGGGGTCGCAGGTCTTCGCCCAAGGTTAGGGCCTGGCTTGAAGACGCCGCGCACTGTCAGACACTCTTGTCCGAGTTCTGGGAATTGACACCAGCAGCTGGCCGACCTCATGATATCTGGGACCCCCTAGTTTCCTACTTCCTCTGCCGGAGCGCATCCCCTTCTGCGACCTCTCCCGCACCCCCTGCCGGCACACTGACCACGGTGGCCGCCGGTGCTGGTATGTAGAAATGTGTTGATCCCCTGCTGTACGCTATTGATTCTTTGCAACCCCCTCCTCGCAGGCACCCTGGCTGCCTCATGCGCCCCACCATGCCCTCTTTACTTCAACTTTTCTCTCCCCCTCCTTAATTTGGCTGTATGCTATTCATGTACAAGTGCCTTTCCGATATATGTAACAGATGCGATCTCTCTTTTTCTCGCTGTTCATTGCCGTATCTTGCCCTTTTATTATGTAACCTGATGTGCAACTTTCAATAAAGGTCTTTTAAAAATCAAATAAAAAAAAAAGAGTTGAATTTAAGTCCCTTTCCATAGTATTCAAGGCTCTGCATGGGTCTGGACCTAAACCAATGCAGAATAAATTTGCCTGGTATGCCTCTGCTAGAAGCCTTCGCTCCTCCTCCGCCAGGATGGTGAAGGTACCAAGATTCTAAAAAATAAAATCAGGAGGTAGGGCTTTTAGCATCTCCGCTGCACGACTATGGAATAATCTTCCATTCGAGTTGAGACAGCTGAAAGATCTGTTTCTGTTTGTGTAGAGACTGAAGACATGGCTCTACCCTAGAGTATAACTCTACTAAATTGGTTAGCCCCCCCCCCTTAGCATGAACCCAGTTGGACACACATATGTTAGTGCCAGGATGCCCGTAGGGTGACAGTGCGCTTTATAAGTGCTGAAAATAAATAAATAAATACATTATGTAGGTGGTAGCAATCAATCAATCAAGCTTTATTCGACAAATGAGTCATAAAAGCACATTACAATCATAGTATAAAACAATTAATAAATTATCTAAAAATTTTAAAATTACAATTAAATCTCTAAACAACCATCGAATACAGTACTTAAGAAGCTTTAAGCCAATCTAGAACCAAATCATTTTGATTTTATGTCAGCTTGGCGCAATTCAAGGGGCATACTATTTTGATTACCAAACGAGATTAACTACATCTGATAAATGCTACTGAATATGAGTGTATTAAGGACAATTTACATCATAACTCAGGGCTTTTGACCGTATGCACCAAGCCCATCCCAAAAACTTGGCCACAGCTATACAAATGGGGGGAGCAGAATCTGTGCACAAGATACGCAGAGCTATAGCGTATCTCCTAATGCCCAGGAGTCTGCAAATAGGCTTTATCCAGATTTTTCGGGGTACTACATACATGGGACAAAGAAATAGTACATGTCCTACTGTTTCACATACATCTACGCATCTATAGTACTTATCAGTTTTGCTGTGTCGACCCCCCCATCTGGAGGTGAATTCCGCAACGGGTAGAGTACCCACCCTTAGTTGGAAATGCAATTTACGGTCGGAGGTTTTTTCAATTAAATCCCAATACCTCTCTAAAGATGGACAAACTTTTAGGTCGAGGAAACGAGATGTTAGATAGGTAGAAAGGCCTTGTGTAGTTTCTACCTTGAATACCCATTCCCAATATATTATTTTCAACTTTTCCTTTGTAGGGAAAACAGCATTTAATGGGTCATTCCAAAGATCGACCAGGCCTATGTTACCAAGAAGAGATTTGATCCCCCGCAACCAATGTATTTTGTGAAACAAATCTGATTTTATAACATCCATAAAGCCACTCCTATAGTGGTTAAGTTCTCCTGTGCACCACAGCCGACGCCAATAAAGTATTGGGCGAAGCTTCGCAAGATATTCGAGTGGCTTTTTGCCAAGATCCAGTAATAGGGGTCGCAACGGCATGCTTGAAGGGAGATTTGTAATCTTGCGTAAAAACGCATTCTAGAGCACTATCAGGCTGCTCAAATTTCCGAATCCCCAGAGCTCATAAATACATTATGTAGGTGGTAGCTCATTCTTCTGTACTTCCTTTGTTCATCATTGCCTGAGCTGGAAAATTCCAGTCTGGGTGGGTCTTTAGGAGTGTTGGAAATGGATATTATGTTTTACCAAGTGTTCTGAAGTCAGTCCCCTCGGTAGCATCTAAGGAGGCTAGTCTGACTGGACTCCGTTCGAGCGCAATTGCTAATGTTATGTTATGTTAATCGAAATTTGTAGAGCGCACGGTCACCATAAGGTTTCATGGCGCTAATTGTGTGAATGTTGTGGCGGAATGAACTAAACGTAGCTTTGCGAGTACAACCAGGTCTTGAGGGCCTTTCTAAAACCCATCAAGGTGTCCTGCATCCTAATGTTCAAAGGGAAGGAGTTCCAGAGGGTAGGAGCTAGATAGGAGAACCTGCAACCGCCTTGGCGTTTAAGTTTGAAGACTGGGATGGTGAGGAGTTTAAGGTGAGCAGATCGGAGGTTGCGACATGGGGCATGTTTGACGATCAGATGATTAATGAATTTGGGACTCCTGCAGTACAAGGCCTTGAAGATCAGACATCCGGTCTTGAAAGCAGCACGTTTGCCGATGGAAAGCCAGTGCAGTTTGGCTAACAGGGGAGTGGCCGAAAGCCATTTAGGGTGTTTGAATATCAGTCTCGCTGCCTGGTTTTGAACTATTTGTAGACGCTTGAGTAGGTACGCCGGCAGACCGAGATAGGTAGAGTTGGAGAAATCAAGGCGCAAGAGTACCAAGGAGATCACCACCTGAATGAGTGCCGATTGGGTCAGTAAGTGGCTAATTTTCCTGATTTTCCTCAGTTGGAAAACGTAGGAAGAGACCATTGACCCCACCTGACCTCTGAGAGAGAGGTCTGAGTTGAGGGTGACGCCCAGGTTTTTCACTGAGGTAGAGGAAGTTGGGGGTGGTCCGAGGGCCGCAAGCCAGAAGTGGGGGCCCCAATTGATCTCGCTCCTTCCCGACAAAACAAGTTCTGTCTTGCCAGGATTGAGTTTGAGGTGGTTAAGGTTCATTCATTGTTGGATATGGAGCATGGTGGCTTGGAATTCGAGGGCAGAGTCCGGGGAGTCCAGTGTGAAAATGAGTTGCAGGTCATCCGCATAGTTGAAGGTGGTTACCTTCCTGTTTTTTAAAGAGTTTACCAAAGGTTTGAGGTAAAGGTTGAATAGGTGAGGTGAGAGGGAGGAACCCTGAGGCACCCCGCAAAAGGTGGCAGTCCTAGGTGCAGTGAAAGGCCCCAAACAGACTGCCTGGGTTCGATCCTCGAGAAAGGATTCAATCCAGCTGTATGCAGAACCCTGGAGGCCAGCCTGCTCGACACGAGTCAACAAGATGTTATGGTCGACCGTGTCAAACGCGGCCGACAGGTCGAGGAGGACCAAGGCTTGAGGGGTTCTCCTGTCTGCGTTTGCTCTCAGAGTGTCCAGGACTGCAAGGATAGCTGACTCAGTGGAGTGGGCAGGTCGGAAGGGAGAAGAGAAATAGGACGGTAGTTTGAGGTATTTGCAGGATCAGCCCCTGGTTATTTCAATAGAGGGACCACTATTGCGTTCTTAAAGGTGCTGGGGACCTTACCCTGACGGAGTGATTCGTTAAGGAAAGGGAGCACACTGTGAGGGAGGGTGGAAAAGGCGTCCTTGAGAATGTGAGGGGGACAGCAGTCGTTTGGGGAGCCGGATTTGACCCGGGCCAGTAGATCTAAGAAAGTCTGAGGGGAGATGGCGGGGAAATGATCCATGGTAATGGGGTTGATAAGTGTGATGGTCGAGTCGACCCAGTCTGGGGAAGTAGATATACTGGCTTTGATAGTGGCAATTTTGTCCAGAAAATAGGTGTTGAGGGAGTTGCATAAAGCCTGAGTGGGTGTTTGGTTGGGGTGGGTTCTTTCAGTGTTACAGAGGTCGTTGACTATTGAAAAGATTTCTTTGGGTGTGTTTTGTGCGTCCAGAATTCTAGCCGAGAAATAAGCCGCTTTGGCCTCTCGGATCGCTCTTTTATAGTCCTTGCAGGCTAAAGAGAATTGTAATTTGTCCTCCAAGGAGTTATTAAGCCTCCATTTCCTCTCTTTCTGGCGCAGCTCAAGCTTTTGCTTTATCAGCTCGACAGAGAACCATTTATGAGCCTCTGTGTGTCGCGCGCGTGAGAATTTAGTCAGTGGGGCATGAGTATTACACGCCTTCAAGAGCCATTTCGAGATATTTGTGTCCGAGGTATTGACGTCTTGATCGAGAGTAGGTATAGAACTGGCTAGGGTGTCTATAAATGCAAGTTTGTCTATGGTTCGCCATTTCCTACTTGTCCCTCCATTTGTTAAAGGGATCTTGATCCTAGAGTTGGTGGTGATAGTGAAATCGATAGAATGATGATCAGACCAAATGCAGGGTAAGATGATAGGAGTAGATATAGTAAGATTTGAGGTCCAGATTTAGTCTAATGTGTGACCTTTTATATGAGTGGGAGAGGATATGTGATGGACCAGATTCAGGCTGAACAGTAGCTCTGACAGTTCTGCCGCCGCTTGTGGTCCACCCGAGGTATCATTTAACCAGTAATTTAGGTCACCTATAAGCATGACCCTGGTATAGTTGGTAACAAGGTCAGCCATTTGTTCGCTTAAGGAAAGCGGGAAGGAGACCATCGCCTGAGGGGGACGATAGATTAATACGCAGAGGATAGAACCAAACACGGCATCAAATTTGATGACTAAATTTTCCCCCTCAGGAAGGATGAGGGGAGTAAGGGTAGTAAATTGATAATCTTTGAGAATAATAGCGGCTAACCCCCGCCATGTTTTCCTGGGGGCCGATTTGCCGCCAGGATGTAGTAGTCCGCGGGGAGGGCTGCTAAGATGTCAGGGGCGGAGTTTTCAGTAAGCCAAGTCTCAGTAAGCAGAAGAACGTCTGGTTTTTCAGATCTGAGTAATAAGAAGATGTCGAGTTGATGTTTAACTAAAGAACGGGTATTGAGATAAATGATACGGAGAGTAGACAGGTTAGGTGGGTTAGGATTGGCGGAGGCCGGTTGATAGGAGTTTCGGATCGATGGGGCAGCCTGGCAGGGCTTATCTGAATATATATTGTTTTCCCTAATGCGGTTATACGTGGTCAGCTCGAGGGGAGAGCACGTAGTGGCTAAAGAACGAAGTGTCTCAGGAGAGTAATTAATTATTGGACCATGGGTTGTGGCCCCTGGTCACAAATACAAACTTGGTTTGTATTCTCTACTGTCTTATCGACTCTTCATTTCTTGGAAGGCAGAGAGGTGGTCGCGAGTGACCCGGGTGGCCCTAATTGGGTTACTTCCTTCAGTTGGCGCCCGAACAGGGACTCCATGGGGCTGACCCATCTCCGCCCGCGGATGGTTGTAGAGGACGGGGCTGCATCAGGTCGGATGGGCGGATCGGGATCCCTGCATGATACAGCCTAGTACTCGCAGCTGCCCCGCCTATCTGATCGGGCGGTGCCTTGCCCAGCGGTCATCCTGGCTGGGGTCCTGAAAGGCAAAACCCTTAGATCTGACCGTTTGGTCCAAATAGTCGGCAATGGAGAATAACTTTGTTCTACCTGTGTGCAGCAGGTGAGTTGGTCTTGATTCTTGGTGAATATGACGCTATTTTGAATAATATTGGGTATGGTCTGAAGACCATTTCTTGGCTTGTTTGAACTTGGTAGATCTGTGGACCGTTTAGATACAGGGTGTCTGCGCACACTCTGCCAGGCAACATAATGAATTTGGCTTACTCTTGAAAATGCCTGGGGCTCGAGCCTGTCTCTTTGGTGCAGTCTGAGGACTGACTCTTGGTTTCCTTTGTTTGATGCGTTCTTAGGACCAACTCTTTTGTTATTCGTCTGGTATGAATAGTGAACGTGTTTTCTATTAAGATGCTTCGTTTGAGCAAAGTGTGGTGTTTGGGGTGCCATTGTTGTTCTGCTGAGGCTTGACTGGAGGAAAGACAACCTGCACCTCCGGAAGGCACCCCGAACTTCGATATGTATGTTAAGCACGCCATTGGCCCTATTATGTTTAGTACACTATGGCACAAATATACGAGGGACAATGCCGAGCTGCAATGGCCACTAACAGGTGCCTTTGATGAACTAAAACTGAATTTCCTGCAGGATAAATTGTTTGCAAAATGAAGTAGACAGTCTATGTTTAATTCTCTTCAGGTATGGCAAAAGGAAGCTAGGCACAAGTGCATATAAGCAAAAAAGAGAGGGAAGATGCAGACAGTGACTCAGAAAGCAGTGGCATATGATAGAGAGAAAATAGAAAAAGGTATAGAGTGTGCTGATAGGAAGTTTTGATTGCAATGTGACAAATCTCATGGCGCCCGAGAGGAAGGCAATGCATTTTTGGAGGAGCTGTTAGATACCTGACCTCTACCTCCCTATGCCCTGCAGAGAATATACCCTGATGGCCCGACGCCTGTTCTGCTTCCACCTCTGGTCCTTCTGCTCTTGACCTGCCTGCTTTGGCTACGGCACCACCTGCTTCTTCTCTAGCTTCACATACCACGGATGCAATGACGGCAAGTCTCCCTGCTACGCCTATCGTTTTCGCTTATGCTGTCTCTCCATCCCTCACACCCTCAATGCAGCCATTAATAACTTTGGTGCCTGCCCCTTCATCTATTGTGTTTTCCTCAAATGTCTGTTTCACAACAGTGCTGAGTATTGGGACGCCAGTGCGTGGACCGGATAAAGGGAATTGGGCAGCAGCTCGAGAACGAATGGGGCGCTTGCTGATTCGATCTGATGTGGGGAATGAGGAGAAAAAGATAGTGGCAGATCAGGCCGCGCAGTGGGCCCGGCATCCGATTTACAGAGTGGAGGATGTGTGGAGTGTGGTGAAAGATTATTATCACGCATATATTGGCCACACTAATAGGGTTGTGGGAACAGTGTTTCAATAGTGTTGCACCTCAGATAATTTATAACATCCGGGACCATGCGTATGCTGCCGGCCTGAGTCCGAACAACGTTTTAGTAATGTTGCCACACTGATTAGTTACCGAGGTAGTTACACCAGAAAACACCAACGACAGTGTTCCAGTTTCTGATGAGGGAAGTCCATCCTATTTTTTACCCTGAGATACCGGAGCTGCGCAATCAGCAGGATGCCGTTATCAGACAGCGAGTGATGGCCCACTTTCAAGAACAATGGATGTACACTCCATGGAAAAGGAGTGAGGTTTTAGCTCTTAAGAGTCAGTTGCCAGACTCTAGGAAAAATCCGACTGCATATTACAAAGAATTGGCAGAGGCCGCCTTGTCAACAGTGATGACATTGGCAGATATCGAGATGTTTTTATGTTTGTTGGTACCGGTGGATATTTGGAGGCAGGTGCCACGTTGTGGAGTTGGGTGACACTTGGGACGAGCTCAGGGCATGGGATAAAGAGAAGAAGCCTGGTGAGAAGCCTAGGGCTGAGATATTAGCTTTGCTGAGTCGCATTATTACTTACATGCATTCCCTCATCCTACCTAGACAGGTAGATTGGGACAAGTTAGCGGCATGTCGTCAGAAGAAAGATGAAAGTGTATCCGATTTCTTTACTAGATTTGAAGGTGCATTTTGGGATTTCAGTGGGCAGGATTTGTCAATGGAGGAAGGTATCCGATTGTTCGTTAACAGATTTCTTACGAACCTGCTTTCCGAGATTGCAACTTGGTTACAGGCTTCGGAGAGCACTTGGACTACATCCTCCCCTTCAGTGATACTGAGAATTACCCAGTATTATGAACATAGGGAAAATGAGGAGTAGGAAAAGGTGGAGAAGAAAAATAAAGAGTTGAAGACAAAGGTGTTGATGCAGCAGGCAGCTAGGGGGAATGGGTAGAGGATGTGGCGAGGGTCTGGCCCGACAGCTGACCTGCACTAGCAGAAATAGCACACCTGTGGGGCCGAACCAATGTACGTATTGTAAGAAGGAGGGACACTGGCGAAGTGAGTGCCTGGAGTTGTTACTGAAAGTTGCAGACGGGGTCGTGGTGGTGGTGATCGTGACAAGGTCCAGGCAGATGAGTCGTCGCAGGGCCGCTCTGATCAGAACTATTTTGATGACCCTCAAGGAAGACAGTATTATCACTATGATTATGATATGGACGAGGTGACAGGGATGTCGTACAGCTAGGACAGCCAGGGACAGGGGCCAGTTCAGATACCTGTATATCAGCGTGGTCCTTCTGTCACAGCGGATTTGCACGGCTCGGTCAAAAGGTTTTTGGTGAATACAGGTGCAGTAAATAGCTCTGTTTCTTGTTCGCTGGTCCCCGGGGCAGCTCGGTTTGGCCAAAATAATGTTTTGGTGGGCTTTTCAGGCTTACCGGTAGTGAGACCCACTTCCAAGCCCCTTGCCTTGAATATTGACCCTTTTACTGCAGATTCGCCATTCTTATCGAACTGCGGAGAGAATTTAATGGAACTAGATTTGTTGAAGAAGTTGCATGCAACAATTTTTTGTTCTCCAGATGGTGTCTATATGACGATAGGAACCAATGTGGCTAGTACCAAGCAGTGATTTTCCAAAAATGCACCGGTCCGTGATGAATTCAAAGATGTGCCGCCCACGCTGTGAGCTACAGCTGATACGGACGTAGAGTTGTTGCAGATACCTCCTGTCTCTATCAAGATCAAAGACAATGCTGTGTTGCCTTGGATTCCTCAGTATAAAGTACCGCATGCAGGGCAATGGGCTCTATTGTAGATTATACATGATTTGATTAAGTCGAGAGTTGTTGAGGAGACAGCAGCAAATGTGCGTAATAGTCCTATCCTTCCCATTCTTAAAAAGGCACCCATGGATTCCTCTGATGCCCATCCTGATGTCTATCGTTTTGTGATTGATTTGCGTGATGTTAATTAAATAGTGGTCCCTCAGTTCCCAGTGGTCCCCAACATCACCGCCCTTCTGACGATGATTCCTTCCACTGCAAAGTTATTTTCTGTGATTGATTTGAAAAACGCTTTCTTTAACATTCCCATTCATCCAGATAGCAGGCATCTTTTTGGATTTCTTCTGGCCGGCAGAAGTTTCCGATTCTGTCGCGCTCCTCAGGGCTATACTGAAAGTCCTAGTATATATAGTCAAGCTTTAAAAGGCCAATTGGATTCCCTCACACTTTCCCCAGGTAATATCTTACTGCAGAATGTAGATGACCTCCTAATAGCTTCTGACACTGAAGAAGGCTGCAAAGATGCAACGGTCAAATTATTACTACATTTGGCACAGCACGGATATAAAGTGTCCCTTTCAAAGTTTCGATATTGTTGACAGGATGTCACCTACCTAGGTCACCTACTGTCGAAGGAGGGAAGGAGACTAACACCTGAACGTATTAGTGCTATTGTTAAAATGCCCATCCCTTAGACTCAGCGGGATGTGCAAGCTTTTATTGGCATTACTTCGTATTGTCGCACTGGATACCTAACTTTTCCTTACTAACAAAGCCGCTGTTGCAGCTAACCACTAAAGATGTGCATGCACCCTTGCCCTGGATGCCTGAATGTCAGCAAGCTTTTCAGCAATTGAAGGTTGTGCTTTGCTTTGCACCTGTGCTTGGCACCCCAGATTATGCTAAGCCGTTCATGTTGTACGCACACGAGATGGCTGGTTGTGCACTCTCTGTTTTAACACAAGCCTTTGGAGGTAAGCAGGGGACATGTGCTTATTTTTCCACTTTGCTTGGTAACGTCGCAAGAGCCCTTCGAGCTGTCTAATTGTTTCTTATTATGCTAGACTAGACAAAATTGTTAGCAAATGCTAAAAGGAGGGTCTGTTGGGCTGCAAATGCGTTTAGCCAACTCCTTCTAGCATTGTGCGAGTTAAGTTAGCATTCGCGGCACCATTTTGTCTTTAACCGCCATTTTGTACTGTGATCGAAAAGTAAGCTTCTATCTCATGAACTGTCTGCCTCGGCGAAAAGCTGCTGCAAGCCATTACTTCTTATCGTGTTCACGGTTGAATCCTAATGCACTAATGAATAGCTCATACTGTTTTCGTGTATCTTTCCTCTCTCGTAGCCCTGCTACCACACTAGAGAGCGCTGCGCCTGAACAAGACAACCTTGAGAATGTGATAACTTGTACCCGTTCTGCAGGTGGTAGCTCATCGTTCTGTATCTCCTTAGTTCATCAGTGCCCGAGCTGGAAAACTCCAGTCTGGGCGGGTCTTTAGGTGTGTTGGAAATGCATATTATGTTTTACCAAGTGTTCTGAAGTCAGTCCCCTCAGTAGCATCTAAAGAGGCTAGTCTGACTGGACTCTGCTCGAGGCAATTGATAATCAATAACTTGGTTTGTATTCTCTACTGTCTCATCGATTCTTCATTTCTTGGAAGGCAGAGAGGTGGTCGTGAAAGACCCGGGTGTCCCTAATCGGGTCACTTCCTTCAATCTGCAGGCCCTGGGGAACATCATTACATACAGATTGTATAGAATAAGAAAAGACTAAAAACGTATGCCAACAATTGGTAGCAGGAAAGAGGGAAGTTTTTAAAATTAAATAGGGGTTTTGTATTTTCCCCATTAATTTGCTGTGAAGTGGGGGCAAGCTGAATCACCAGAAAGCTAAAATGCACCCATTAATAGTTTTAAAACAGTTGGCAATCTCCTGCTTGAATCGTGTGCAATGATATATATATATATATATATATATATATATATATATATATATATATATATATATATATATATATATATATATTCACTGAAAAAACATAGGTTTTACAGATGTTATAGTTAGAAATTAGCATTTAAAAAACCTTTGAAATTCACTAAAAAACCATAGGTTTCAGGGACGTTATAGTTAGTTGGACATTTGACTCATACAAAACCATAGAAATTCCCCTGTTATAGTTAGTTGAGCTAACTATCACTCGCGCGCCCGCAATTCACTGCTGATGATGTCACATATTACATCACTCATGACATGGTCAGTGACATCACTGATTTTTTTTTTTTTTTATTGAAGTTCTTGTATCATAATTTCAATGTGACAATAACATAAATTGGCAGCCAAAAATAAAAGTACATAAGAAAAATTATTCACAGAATACAAGAGTCCAGCATTACTCAAAATAAGAACTCCAAATTTTGTCAAACTTCTTCGTCCCAACAATTCGCTGGGCATATCGCAATTCACTCTTTCTGACATTCCTCATTTTTTGAAGCCAGACATTAAACAAGGGAATTTGAATTGACTTCCAGTTCTGGAGCACCAGAGACCTTGCCACTGCCATTGCAATAAATAATAGTTTAACCATCTGTTCTGTCAGACCGGAATCAGAATCATATCCATACAGTACTAATTTGACGTTGTAAGTAATTTGGATCCCACAATACTTCTGCAAATATTCGAAAATCTCATTCCAAAAAGGCACAATTTTAGAACAGTAAGCTGTAATATGAGACCAGTTAGCAGGAGAATATTGCTGACATCTAAAACAGGTGGCACTAGTATTAATGTACATTTTCGCAATGGTAGCAGGAGTACGATACAGGAGCCATTTACTAAAGAATAACATTCTTCTCCAATTAGATCCTCGTAGAACACTAAAATTCAACTTATTTAAGATTTTCCAAGTATTTATAGTAAGTACGTGATTCTCCTGTTCTTGCCATTTTTTAATGGCTTTCTGACTCAGATCTACTTCATTATGTTGGGCTAAGCAACGTTTCCATGCCCCTGGCTTCCTCATCCGAGGATTCAAGAACAAATCGTCCCATAACTGACTAGAGGAATCAATAAGTCTTGGCTCCACTTGTTCCAGCGTCTTAAAGATCGAAGCATAAGAACCTAATAGTAAGAAATTTCCCGAGATTAATAGCTGCATCTCTCCTGGTAACAACCATACCCCCTCCCTTAAAAAATCTGCAGGAGTGTAAAACCCAAATCGTTCCCATTGTAGTATAGTATCAACTCCAATTTCCATCCCCAAAAAAATTAAAGCATTCCTTAAGGGAGTTCTAATATTAAACTGAGGGAGAGAATATCTTTTCAGAAAAACTTCGCGACGCTTAAAAAACCAGAGCATCATCTTGTATCGACTGAGTTTCGGTGATTTAGGAATATGCAGCGGAAATGGGGTCTGAGCTTCATGACAAATTTGGTCCAAAAAAAAGTTAATAAAGACGTTTGGACTCTGCATTCCAGATTTAAACCGCTCTAAATATTGTGCAAAATATGCGCTATAATAATCTCTAATATTAGGTACGGATAAACCGCCCAATTCAGTTTCTGCGTAAAGAGTCCCCATTGCTATCCTGGGACTTTTTTTTGCCCATATAAACCCTGAAAATAACGATTCTACCTTTGAAAAAAAGCCACTGGGCAAAAAACAAGGAATAGCAGAAAATAAAAAATTAAAAAGCGGGAGAATGGACATTTTTATAAGTGCCACCCGCCCCAAAATGGAGAATGGCAATGAATCCCATTTAATAAACAAAGATTGAACCTTGCGTAAAAGAGGATCAAAGTTCAGCATAGCTAAATCGGAAACACAAGTAGAAAACATAACTCCCAGATACCTCTTCGGTCTTGAATTGATACAGCCCAATAAATCAACATGGAAATCCACCTCCCCCCCACCACAGACTAAAATTTCCGTTTTTTTAAAATTAATTCTATAACCTCCCAAAGCTTAGAATTCTTCAAAAAGCTGCAAAACAGCAGTTTGAGATTGAATATCCGTCTTAATCAACAACATAATATCATCGGCATACAATTTAATTTTTGCCATAGAAGAGATCGGAGGAGGAATATTCCCAGACTGACGGTTTGCTGTAGCTAACGGTTCGATGAAAAAAGCAAAAAGAATAGGGGACAAGGGGCAACCCTGCCTGGTGCCCCGTTGGACCGCTACTGAACCCACCATAACAGAATTAATAACTATATTGGCTTTAGCACCCGTGTACAAATTCTGAATTAAACTAATAATTTGTGAAGGAATTCCAAAGTGCTTTAAAATAAGAAATAAAGTTGTCCATACCACCAAATCAAAGGCTTTCTCCGCATCTATTAATAGGCTCAAAGCAGAGATTTTTTTTGTCTGAAAATAGTCTAGAGCCTCAGTAAGAAAATGTGTATTGGTAGCTAATTGCCGTCCGGCCACAAAGCCATTTTGATCCAAATGAATAAGATCCTTTGAAATAAAATTAAAACGTATTGATAATAATTTAGTAAGGATCTTATAATCAGTATTCAATAACGTAATAGGCCTATATGAGTTAGGGTCTTTAGGATCTTTACCTTTTTTCGGAAAACTGACAACTGTACCCACCCCAAAAGAGTCTGGAACTTGCCCGCCCACTAACATATAATTAACTAATTATAATAGTAAATCAGAAAAAGCACTTAAAAAAACCTTAAAACATTCAGCTGGGAGGCCATCCGGACCACAGGCCTTGCCAATTGGTAAATTCTTAACTACTAATTCTAATTCTGACTTAGAGAATAAATGCATCATTGCACCACTGTCTGCCTGAGATAAAGAGGGCATATCAAATCTAGCTAAGAAATTTGAGAGCCTAGAATGATCTATCTCGTGATGTTGGCTGTATATCTGTTTATAATGGGACAACATTATAGTGCCTATTACATCGGACTGGGATGTTTCTATCTGAGTAGCAGGGCATTTCAAAGTATTAATCCGATTGGCAGCGGCTTGCTCTTTAGCCTGCCACGCGAGAAGTTTACCAGAGAAATTACTTTCCTCATAAATCCTCTGAGATTGTGTTAGAAATTGCTGTTCACTCTGTGTAAAAAAGAGCGTACTGAGTTCACATTTGGCCTCATTTAATTTATTTTGCACGACATTAGAAAAATTAGATTGTCGAAGCAGAGTAAGCATACGAATTTTTTGATAAAGTGCAGTTCTAACTTGTTTAATAGAACGCCATTCGTCTGCGTCTTTACCGATTATGATACCACGAATGAAGGCTTTTAATGAGTCCCAAATAATGTGAAATGGAGCTGTATCTGAATTACGAGCGATAAACTCAACAATCTCCGATTTTAAAAAAGAAACCCAGCTACTATCTTGTAGATATACTTTATTAAATATCCGTCTCTTAGGGGGCCTAATTTCTTTCCCTTCTTCAAATTCGATTACCAACATTGCGTGGTCTGAAAAGCCATTATGCAAACTTTTGATGGGAAAATTTTAATAACCTAGAAGCTAAAAAGAAATCTATACGAGAAAAGGATCTATGTCTGCCCGACCAACAAGTAAATTCTTTTTTTTGTGGAAATTGTCCATCACTGACCGCATCCACCTCGCATATCACAATCCGCAATAAAAAAAAAGGGATCCATGAGGTGTACACCATCCCCGCAATCAAAACTCCATTTGAATTGTGAACCCTGCTGGCCGTCGTGTTTGGACACATAACAATGACAGCAGGTGAGCAGTGGGGCCTGGGTGCAGTGGGGCCTGGGTGCACAGCGGCTGCAATTGAGCACGGTGCTACGGGAGGGGTGGGGTGCATCAGCTTGGGTGCGCAGGTACAAACAAGCGATGTTGCTGTGCGTAATGATGTGATCTCTGACCTCATTCAGTCACATCTCTGTCTCATTTTAAGGACCTGCTGGACCGTACTGTAGGCCTGAACCAGTGGGCAGCACTGCCCTACAGACACGTGTTGTTGGCTTTTGGGGCACTGTAGTGAGCTGATTACTAAGTGTAAATGCGCATAGGCTTCTGCCACTGCATTACACGCGCACATTATGCTTCTAGCATGCGCTCTGTTGATTTGTATGTGAACGTTGGCATAACATAATATTATTTAACCTTGTGTATTCTCGTATACTCCAACTCCTCTTTGAACCACGATTACCACTAACAGTTGGTAGATCGTATTTCAAGAAGGAAGGATGCACTCAACTGGTGTTCTCTATTATGCTTGAAATAAACCTTAATTTACCTCAAGACGTTTCCAGCATTATAATATTTCTCCCTTTTCAGACACTGAGTTAGATGCACCAAAATGCGCGCAGCAGGTGCTCAGCCCGTGATGAGGCTCTGGGCATGCTGACGCCTTCCATCGTGGTATCAAGACACCGTCCCAGACCGGAGACCTGCTGTGCCACCCTGAGAGAGGCACCCCGGAGTCAGAGCTCACACTGGCAGGTCGTTGGACACACCGGTGTTGGCAGGTGAGCAGTGAAACCTCGGTGCGCAGGAGCTACAATTCAGAACAGTGCGGGGGAAGGGGCTGGGGTGCAGAAGCCTGGGTGCACAGGTGCAGGCAAGCAATGTTGCCATAGATAATAATATAATCTCTGGCCTCATTCATATCTCTGTTTCATTTTAAGGACTTGCTGGACCACACTCTTTCTCGCGGACCCCAGTGTCCCAGACACACGGGTGGTGGGAGGTAAACAGTGAGGGCTGGGTGCAGTAGGCCGACGCTCTGTCTCTTTCTCCCTCTGTTCTTTTGACTCTCCCTCCCCTTCTCCCTTCCACCCACTCGCTTTCTGTCCCATTCTCACTTTCTTCCTTTCATTCTGACTTCCTCTCTTTTTCTCTTGGGCATGGCACACATACTTATGTTTCTTTTTTGTCTTGCAGGTTTTGTACGCTGCTTCTGGAGGAGTCTCACCCACTTATTTCATATTTTACTGTTGTTTGTTCGAATATAGAATTGAAGCACAACATACAGGTGTAATGGGCTTAACTCTAACTGGAGGTAATGTCCTGGTGGGCCTGGTGAATTTTTACAATGCTGCTTATGATAGTGCAGGCAGGAATCACATTCATATATTAAATTCTTTTGTCTCTAATTTTATGAAAAATGTGGGCCATAACCTCATGATTATGGGGGATTTTAACTTGCATCCTTGTATAGACCCATTGCACAAGTGCTTACCAGAAATGACTTGTGAACGTGCGGACTGTCTCCATATGGAGCACACTAAGGAGGGGGAAATGTGCAATGACCTACTGAATGACTAGGACCTCTCTCTGGCTATGTCATTAAAGGACCCGCTATATTGCTTTGATACCCCTACCTTTAAGGGGCATGGAAGGGGTACCTTTATAGACCACATACTTGTTTCACGGACGATGCAAACGTTTTTAGATTCTTTTTGCATTGTTCCTCGCGAATTCAGCGACCATAACCCTCTAACAATCTGTCTAAAATGTCCCTGGTTAAAAAAAGGTAATAAGATCATCAATCAAGGTAGATTGGGCACAACAGATGGGAGGAGGCGGTTAAAATGGTCTATGGTCTCTGCGAATATCCTCTATAAGAACATCTCTGTAGGGTGTGCAGAGGATATTAAAGTCTGTACCAATGGGGGGGGGGTGAACCTAGGCTGGTTCTAGAGGCTTATCAAAATATCTCGGAGAAGGTGTCAGCGTTTCTATCGGTCCCTAATAAAACTCAGGTTAATGTAGGCCCGAGATGGTTTAGCCACGACTGCACTATAGCTGCTCGCAAACTGAGGCTTGCACTGTCAGCCTCCCCGAGGAATCGGGAGGTCGTAAAACTCTGTAGAAAGGAATATAAGGCTATTACGGTTGCCCGCAAGGAGTTTCTGAGGAAAGAGGCCTGGGAGGAACTGCTTGATCCCTCCACCCTGAATAGCAGCATAGCAGCACCAAATTCTGGGCCCTGGTTAAAAAACCTTTTTTGACCGAGGACCCTGGAGATGGACTTGTCTGTTGCATAACCAAAGAGGAATGGGAAAGTCATTTTAAAAGTCTGTACTATTCTGAGGGTTCTGGAACCATGGCTGCTGCCCCCCATGACAGGGACAGCACCATTATTTTTGACAAAAGTGAGGTCTTGGTTGCCATAATGGGTCTCACTGCAAATAAAGCGCCAGGTCCTGACGGAATACCACCGGATCTTTACAAATCTGATCCAGTTTTCTGGGCTCCCATTCTGGTTGCTGTATTTAATGCTGCGGCCATAGTGGGTTGTCCGGGAACATGGGGTCTGTCAACTATAGTTCCTGTCTTCAAGAAGGGAGATAGGGGAAGTGCTCTTTGTTACCGACCAATATCCCTAATCGATTCAATGGTTAAGATCATGGGGAGAGTTATACTTCAACGCCTAACAAGCTGGTCGAATGAAAATAACACCATGTCGATTTCCCAATATGGCTTTTGTGAAGGGCGCTCTACCATAACTCAGTGTCTCAACCTGTTTCTTATTCTGAATAAATATACTGTTGTACAGAAAGGAGTAATTCACCTTGCCTTCATGGATCTGTCCTCAGCCTTCGACTGTGTTAACAGAGGGAGGCTGTGGCAGACCATGAAGGATAAAGGTATTGATAGCGGGATCGTGGAGTTCCTAGCGGATCTGCACAATGACACAAGAGCCAACGTGAGGTTCTCATCGACCGGGGAAACCACAGGAAGTTTTAGTATTAATAAAGGAGTACGTCAGGGGTGTATCCTGGCCCCTTTTCTTTTTAATTTTTATATAAATGATTTAGAGGCTGAACTACAAGAGGTAAAATCAGATTGTCCTAGAGCTGGTGCGAGGGGTATTCCTTTACTTTTATATGCCGACGATGCGGTTCTAATTTCACGAACAGAATTAGGTCTCCAGGCACTTTTGAATGCTTTTAATAATTTCATGTCTGACAGGGACCTTATGGTCAACAATTCTAAATCTTATATAATGCATGTTGGCCGTCAACCTAAAAAGAAGTTCAATTTTAAACTGAATGATGTTCTGATCCCCATCACCCAGACGTTCTCATATTTGGGTGTTTTATTTGATCCGAAGCTTAGTTGGGCCCCACATTTGGCCAAGAAGAAGGGGGAAATGACTAGAGTAAATGCCTCCATCTTCAACTTTGCCTCTAAATTGGGGAATAAGCCAAATGTGGCTATGATGAAATTATACAACAGTAAATCCATAGCCACCGCAGTATACGGAAGCGAGATATGGGGCTACATAAATGGCGAACAACTACAAATAGTTGAAAATAATTTCTTAAAGCGTCTGTTATGTGTCCCAGGTAGCACACCGAATTTAGCTGTACATGAAGAACTTGGTTGCCTGCATTTATCCGACATTGTTGGATTGAAACCACTGTTATGCTGGGTAAAACTATGGTTAAATGATGTAATTCCTTTAACACACCAGATAGTGGAAGATCTTGTATCACTCGATCATGCAACGTGTGTACCTTGGCTTAAATATTTGAAGTCCCAATTTTTGAAGCTTGGCCGCCTGAACTTGTTTGATAACCCAAGGGATATAGTTATGGGTGATGTTGCAGCAATTAAGAGAGCTTTTTTCTTGGATTGTAATGCCCTAAGAGATGAAGTTGAGCTTTCGAAACCCAATGTTAGAAAGTATATCATGTTGAGAACTTGTGATTCTATGGAAATGTACCTAACATGCTCTTTTACCTCCCATGAGAAATTTTTGCTGACCCGATTTAGGTTTAACATCTTTCATCATCTTTTAATTAGACTCAAGTCTGACATTTTTAAGAAACCTGCAGCTCCCTGTGGCTGCGACGGGAAGTCTCCAGAGGATATGCTGCATTTTATATTTTTATGTACATTTTATGAATATCCCCGTAGGCGGAATCTTGTTACTCTTTTAAAGAAATTAAATTTTAAACAAATTAGACCCGCCCTTATGTACTTACAGCTGCTGCACTCTGATAGTGTCCTCCAGGTGCTAGAATTTTTAAAACTAACCATGAGACTAAGAAAATGTTTAGATGAGTAACTGTGAATCATCTGCAGCCCAATGCACTAATGTACTTTTTCTGTATGTGGGCACTACTTGCACTTTTCTTGTACTGATTTCGTCTATGCACTCTTTTAAGAAACATATGTGTTGTATGTAACTTAGATTGACTTTGTAATTATTGTGATGTTTTTTAATATGAATTGTCTAATGTTGTGTACTTTTATGGATTACAATATATCCGAAATAAAGTCAATTTTGATTTGATTTGATTTGGCTACTACCTGGCTGGACGAGGATAATGTACCCTAATGTGTGCTTTGCCATGTTGATATGGATGGATTTTTATTGTGCATTGTGTATTCATGCTTGGTTTGAAGTTTTGGTTTTGTATCAAAAGCAAAATAAAAATATTTATATGAAAAAAACTACAATTTTAGATTCTTCTCATAAAATATACTTTGATGTATTTGCAAACCTTAGTGCAAGCAAAACATGACAGTTTTAGCAGCTACTAAGCACAGGATGGCCTCAGTCTCTCAACATGGCACCAGAACATAATTCCATGCCAAAGTGGTGATATGTAAAGTTTGAATGCCTCTTCAGGGTCTGTCATGAGCAGATATTTTCCTGACCTTATCAGTGAGGGCTGTGACTGGTTCTGCTCCATTTCATGAGGGTAGATAGAGATGACGTGCCACCCCACCCCAGACTATCCTTTTCCCCGCTCCAATGCTGAATGCAGGTCTCCATGGAGAAGAAGGTTGACACCTTAATGCCTATAGCCAGGAGTTAGAGCTCTGTAAGGGAATTCTAGATATCTATCTGATTCTGTGAGGTTAGGTAGAGATGATGTGCCCCTCCTCCCTACTCTCCCTTTTCCCAGCTCCATTGCAATGCTGAATGCAGTTCTCCAAACCATAGTGCCATAGAAAGAGAGAATATTGTGGTGCCTTAATATCTTGGGCCAGGAGTTAGGGATCGGTAAGGGAATCTTACATACCTCACCCCATTACAATAAGCTTTAGACCTCCTCCTAGTAATGTTATCTACACTCAGATCACTGTCTAGTGGCATCAAAGCTCACTGAAACTACCTTTATTTATATCTAATTTCAATATTATGGCTGACTGAAACTACCCTTATTTACAGCAAGAATCAATGTTAGTGCACTTGTATTCAGCAGAGCTGTGTGCACACATTAAGCTTCAATGGCATTATAATCGGTCAAAGCTTAATTATTTTAACCAATATTTTCCATGATTTCTTTTTGCATCGAGGAGAATCACAAAATTCATTTAGCATTTTGGCAAAATGTTGTAAAAATTATAAAATATTCCACAATAGCTTGGAAATTAGATATGAGAACAAACATAGATTCTGCTTCAATGAGGAAAGTCCAATTACCTCCATAAAAAACTACACAGCTTTTATTAATGCCATGCAGGAAACAGGTATGAACTATACAACTAAGTGAAATATTATTTTTCCTCCTTAAGTGCACCGCATCTAGGCTTTGAAGGTGTCATAATTCAATTGTTCCAACCAGAAATACCAGAAGAGATTGTATGTACATTTACAAAAGTAATCATTATCCAATTTGATTAAAAAGCCTCCTAGGATGTTACAACATAAAATAATTCACAATACATATAAAACACATTCTCCTTAAATTTTGTAAATACTTTAAAACTTACTACTGGGCATTCACATAATAAGGCATCCTCTATTTTTTCCAATTTAGAGCACTTTGCTAGCTCATAAAGCTGTAGCGGCTTTGCAGCAACACTAAAGTAAAAAAGAAAGCAGTGTTTTAGAGAAATGTAACAGATACAAATTTGTCCCAATAACTGTTTTTTTAAAGAAACCCAAAAATTGTTATTTATCAAATGAACTTTGACCAAACATCAAAAATATTCTAAATTGGACTGTCCTCCCAATAAAGCATTACCTCAAGTTTCACATTTTGCTCAAAAGGAAACATCTCTATGCGTTTAATGTGAAACTTCCCAAGTTAACATCCCTAGGTCCTGTTCACAAAGGTATTTTGGAGTATGTAAAGTAGTACTTCTATAGTACTCTTTTACACACTGGTGTATGCCTTTATGAAGTGGCCAAAACATGGAAAATGGTAAAACTAATATAAATAGAGAGGACTGTTCCATCTTTTCCTTTTTATAGAAAGTGGAACATTTAGGAGGTGATTCACAAAGGCATGTAAAAATACTTAAAACAGTACTCCTGAAGTACTTTGTGTGTACTCATAAATGCTTTTGTGAATCAGCCGATGTGTGTCCACTTTCAAAGGAGATTTCCAGTCATATAACTCTTACAACAGTAACTAAGAATAACTTATGCTTGTCTACATACATTGCATTTCCAAAAGTTCAAAACCTAGCATAACTAAGTGAAAAAGGAGTGTGTCATTTAAGCTCTTGAGCATTGTCTCCTTAGTTTTACCTGAGGACATTCCCATGTATGCGTAATACAAGTTATCATGAAAATGAACACCCACTCAGAATGATCTTCTGTCTATGATACCTCAAATACAGCAGACCAAAACCTGCATGAAAAATAACGTCATAACACAAAGCTGAATATAGCTCTACCTTTATGCATGAGGACTGAGGGATAGGAGTTGACAGACAGGCAATGGGAAACAGTGCTATGAGAGTTAAAAAGGTATCAAGAAATTCACGTCTCAAATACACTAGATTTAATTATTTGCATTAGTCCTATCTCACCCCAAAATGGCTTAATTGCATGTTCCCAGAGGTAAACCCCAAATGCGCACGTTTTGCATGACCTGAAGTTGATTTTTACCACATGGTATGGTCTTGGAAATTGAAAAGTTCTGGACTGAAACAATATCACTTAAGTCGCAAATAACAGACAGGCTGACCGTTGACATTAAATCCAATTTCCTGTTGACTGGGAGTGATGGCACACACTAAAAAAACCTAAATGTGATAGGAAATGTATAGGCCTAGCCGAAGTCTTGATCAAATAATAGATAGCAATGGCCTGAAAATCCCCTATGGCTCCCCTGTTGAAAACCTGTATTGCTGCTCTCTGTAAATGGGCCGCGTGGAAGTGGGCATGTGGCCATCTCTAGCGACAAGAAGGGAAACGCCCCCTCTCCAGGGGGGAAGCATGGGATAAATATTTGGAGGCGCTGCAAACCAAACCAGATGAGTGGCCGCCATGAATCCACCAGTAGATATACTGAGGTGCGTTCAGTCTACGGAAAAGTATTGGGGGCCCTGGAGAGCATGAGAAAATAAAATGCCCCTTAACCAGACCATGCGTGTAGGCGAGAGGGGAAGAGTTAAGTAGAGCTGCGGGAATAGCGATGTGCTTCTCTTCTCTCTTTCCCCTCCTTTTTCTGGGGTGTCCATCTGGGCCCCTCGTCCCTTTGGAGAGGTCAGAAGAACAGACAACATAAGACACAGACACACAATCACGGAAGGGCAACCCTATCCTATCTTAGTGTAGACTGAGGGGGAGACCTATTAGACTTCACAAAGCTCAAAAGATGGCCAAGTTGAATGTGTTAAACAAGGCAAGTGGGTGCAGCAAACAGGACATGGATTGAACTGACTCTGCACACAAAAAGACAAGCGATTACAAGATGTTGTAAAATAATGAAATAATTGAACAGGATCACACGTGTGGAAATGTATAAACCACAAGACAAAGAACTGCTTTGCATACCTAAAATGTCTACGTATTTTAATACTGTAAAGTATAAAAAAATGGAAAAAAAACACTTGGTACAAAGAAATGCATATAGACTGAAAGAAAGTATAACATATTTTGACTTAATTGAGTCGCCATTTTTACTACCCACTCAAAAACTGATCGGGTGAGTGAAAGGGAGGACATGGTAGAAGAAGAACAAATGGCACAGCAATATAACAAATCAAAAGTTACATTCAAGACCCATGCAAAAGTAACTCATATTCCCATTATTTCTGGCCCAGTAGCCAAGAAATCAACCTTATTACACGACTATTCGACAAGCCAAGGCAGATCTATGCTGATTGAGTGGGACAGCCTTTCTTCGATGAGAGGTAGTCACAAATAGTCTGAGGGTTTGCAATCACAAAGGTTTTCCCTTATCATAGTCCGTTTGTTTTGCTGGAATGATAGGGATGCTTCCATTCAACATGTTAACAATTCTTTCTTTACCATCTCCAAGTTTTTTCTGCACCTTAAGGAAGCAAGGTTCAACTCTGAGACGATATGAACTGTGGAATCATTTAGCATCACTGCAATCTTCTTTGCTGCAGCGACCCAATCATTCTGCCTTGCACAGGCTAACACCTCGTTCCAGTGGCTAATATCCTGGCTCTGAGATGGTTCATGGGAATCCTAGAAACCCGCAGTTCTAACACTGAATCTGCTACATCGTCATTCACAACTACATTTATAAGAAACAGTTGAGCAGCGGTAAGCAAATTCTCTCCAGAATGCCACAGACGGAGTAGTTCACAGTTCTTTTCCAACAGTTCAATTTTGTTTCCAGGTTTAGTATGGAAGCCATGGTGCAGTTTAAATAGCTTGGTGATGTCACGTCATTGGTGGACATTGACATTTCCACTGCCACCACATAATGAATAAGACATAACATGTTCTGTGGCCGAGATATGCCCCTTTATCTTTTACAAGGATCCATTGATGCCATTCTATACCTGATGGGCCTCAGTGTGCTCTGGAGATACCTCAAAGACAAATTAGGTCTCCATTTGTGAAATAGGGAATACGTTTGATTTTGCACATATCTATAATAACCTATTTGCCGCGTGCCTTTATAGCAGCAAATCTGTCCCACATTTCTTCTGACTTTTTGTAATAAATCTTTTAATTTTATTCCACTGATCTGGATCTGGCTGTATTTTGACTATTTTTATGTGCTGGGAGGAGCCTTACCTGGGGGAAATGCTGCCTCATTGCGGGGGACCCCGCACCCACACCATATCTTTAATTAGTACTTTAAACACAATTACATCATATGACACTGTGCTTTTTGTTTATATGTGCTAGAACGACACAAAAATGCTTTAAGCTTATAAAAGAATAAAGAGAAACGACCATCCCATCAATCTCATTAATTCTATTACATGGTTTCCTCATATAAGACTTGATAAAGTACAACACCTGCTCGATACTTATGTGTTAATCAATGTTTTTTTTTTAATGGGAAGTACTTGGTAGATCATCATGTCCTGGAAGCCCAGCAAATCGCCTCTACATAGTACAATGGCTTGGGTGAACGTTACTAGCTGATTTAATAAAGCACTGCACTTGGATACTTAAAAAGTGGCAAAAACATGGTTATCCTCCAAAGTATTGCGGAAAAAAATTACATTCCCTGAAATCTCCATTATGGGGTACTAAATACTGGTGGTCAAAGCTTTTATTTATGTACTTATTTATTTATCTGAGGAGTTTAATATAGCGCAAACATGATCCATCAGGGTATCATAGCGCTGTACAAATAGCAGACGAGTGATACACAAGAAGTAAAAATGCAATAAGGTAAAGCAAGCAGCAGATACAATATAATAATCGGTCTGGCAGATGTGGGATCCGGGGGTGCCCACAGGAAGATAGTCAAGCTGAGATACTTCAGTGCTGCTATTGAAGGAATCTGTTCAACAAAAGTCTTTTGACTTCATTTTTTAAAGAGGTAGTCGAGGCTTTTGATCTCCAACCTGCAACCCTATAAAGAGGACAGTATCAGATTCAGGGGAAAAAAAACAAAGACTTATCTCTTCAATTAATTTTCATTCTCTCTGCCTGCATTGACCCTTTCTGGCCTCCTCTGCCTCTTCGTGTTTTTCTGGCACTTGCCTCAGCCCAATACCATATAATCCCCAAGTGTGACATGATGTGAACCCTACATGAGCAACTGTTAAAAATGACCCTTTAAATTTTATCAAGATGTACATGTAAAATCTGGCAATAAAATTGCCAGAGCAAGTGAAAAAGGCATGCTGTTACTCAAAAGCGACTTGACAGTGAGAGTCCTAAGCGGTAGGATATATTTTAGTACATTCCTGAATCTTGTTCCTTGGAATAAACCCTACTTTGGGTATCTGCTTTTCCATCTTGCTCTTTGCACTTATGCTGCTCCTGGAAAAACATAAGACTGCCGCTGTCTCCAAGGATAATATGCTGAAGGACTTCAAATAAAATCCGTTTTTCATGCTAGCGACATGGGGCTTTTTACAAAAAGGCAAAAAATGCGGTTACTAAGAGCGGGACCAGTTATAGAAAATCAGTCTCTGTCACAGAACAAAGACCTTGACCAGAACGTCCTCTCAAACTGATCTTTGTGTTAAACTGAAGCACTTTAAAAGAACTGCTTAATGTTATGGAGGGTGTTATAAAAACATTCCATTTAAAAAAAGAACTAAATAAAAAACATTCCATATGCACTCTGAAGATTTTTTAAATCATTTCACACAAGGAGGTAGCATTTTTCATGTTAAAGTTTGAAAACTATTTGAGCATTGAATCTTCTATAACATCAATTCATTGCTAAAGCGAACGTGATATACAAATATGTTTGAGAATGTACTAATGTTCTTGGTGCCAAAGAAAAGCATCACTAATGACCTACTGTGCAATCTCTGGTAATTTTTCTCACTAAATATGAAGATTTTCTCATTCAATTATATTTAGAGGATATCATCTCTGTGTGTTTTGCACATGCAAAATGGACTAGGAAACGCACTAATGGTGTTGAGGCTGTGCACAATGCATCATTGCACCACTGTCTGCCTGAGATAAAGAGGGCATATCAAATCTAGCTAAGAAATTTGAGAGCCTAGAATGATCTATCTCGTGATGTTGGCTGTATATCTGTTTATAATGGGACAACATTATAGTGCCTATTACATCGGACTGGGATGTTTCTATCTGAGTAGCAGGGCATTTCAAAGTATTAATCCGATTGGCAGCGGCTTGCTCTTTAGCCTGCCACGCGAGAAGTTTACCAGAGAAATTACTTTCCTCATAAATCCTCTGAGATTGTGTTAGAAATTGCTGTTCACTCTGTGTAAAAAAGAGCGTACTGAGTTCACATTTGGCCTCATTTAATTTATTTTGCACGACATTAGAAAAATTAGATTGTCGAAGCAGAGTAAGCATACGAATTTTTTGATAAAGTGCAGTTCTAACTTGTTTAATAGAACGCCATTCGTCTGCGTCTTTACCGATTATGATACCACGAATGAAGGCTTTTAATGAGTCCCAAATAATGTGAAATGGAGCTGTATCTGAATTACGAGCGATAAACTCAACAATCTCCGATTTTAAAAAAGAAACCCAGCTACTATCTTGTAGATATACTTTATTAAATATCCGTCTCTTAGGGGGCCTAATTTCTTTCCCTTCTTCAAATTCGATTACCAACATTGCGTGGTCTGAAAAGCCATTATGCAAACTTTTGATGGGAAAATTTTAATAACCTAGAAGCTAAAAAGAAATCTATACGAGAAAAGGATCTATGTCTGCCCGACCAACAAGTAAATTCTTTTTTTTGTGGAAATTGTCCATCACTGACCGCATCCACCTCGCATATCACAATCCGCAATAAAAAAAAAGGGATCCATGAGGTGTACACCATCCCCGCAATCAAAACTCCATTTGAATTGTGAACCCTGCTGGCCGTCGTGTTTGGACACATAACAATGACAGCAGGTGAGCAGTGGGGCCTGGGTGCAGTGGGGCCTGGGTGCACAGCGGCTGCAATTGAGCACGGTGCTACGGGAGGGGTGGGGTGCATCAGCTTGGGTGCGCAGGTACAAACAAGCGATGTTGCTGTGCGTAATGATGTGATCTCTGACCTCATTCAGTCACATCTCTGTCTCATTTTAAGGACCTGCTGGACCGTACTGTAGGCCTGAACCAGTGGGCAGCACTGCCCTACAGACACGTGTTGTTGGCTTTTGGGGCACTGTAGTGAGCTGATTACTAAGTGTAAATGCGCATAGGCTTCTGCCACTGCATTACACGCGCACATTATGCTTCTAGCATGCGCTCTGTTGATTTGTATGTGAACGTTGGCATAACATAATATTATTTAACCTTGTGTATTCTCGTATACTCCAACTCCTCTTTGAACCACGATTACCACTAACAGTTGGTAGATCGTATTTCAAGAAGGAAGGATGCACTCAACTGGTGTTCTCTATTATGCTTGAAATAAACCTTAATTTACCTCAAGACGTTTCCAGCATTATAATATTTCTCCCTTTTCAGACACTGAGTTAGATGCACCAAAATGCGCGCAGCAGGTGCTCAGCCCGTGATGAGGCTCTGGGCATTCTGACGCCTTCCATCGTGGTATCAAGACACCGTCCCAGACCGGAGACCTGCTGTGCCACCCTGAGAGAGGCACCCCGGAGTCAGAGCTCACACTGGCAGGTCGTTGGACATACCGGTGTTGGCAGGTGAGCAGTGAAACCTCGGTGCGCAGGAGCTACAATTCAGAACAGTGCGGGGGAAGGGGCTGGGGTGCAGAAGCCTGGGTGCACAGGTGCAGGCAAGCAATGTTGCCATAGATAATAATATAATCTCTGGCCTCATTCATATCTCTGTTTCATTTTAAGGACTTGCTGGACCACACTCTTTCTCGCGGACCCCAGTGTCCCAGACACACGGGTGGTGGGAGGTGAACAGTGAGGGCTGGGTGCAGTAGGCCGACGCTCTGTCTCTTTCTCCCTCTGTTCTTTTGACTCTCCCTCCCCTTCTCCCTTCCACCCACTCGCTTTCTGTCCCATTCTCACTTTCTTCCTTTCATTCTGACTTCCTCTCTTTTTCTCTTGGGCATGGCACACATACTTATGTTTCTTTTTTGTCTTGCAGGTTTTGTACGCTGCTTCTGGAGGAGTCTCACCCACTTATTTCATATTTTACTGTTGTTTGTTCGAATAAAGTTACGTTTCCAATTATTTGTGTTGTTTTAACAAAAGTTATTTTTTTTACCAATAAATGAGTGTATGGGTCTTCTTTATCTGACAACACTTATCTGTAGTTTATTGTGAAAATCAGTGGTTGATAGGAGGTTATGAGGGAAAACATTTGTAATTTTGCAGTGCACCTACCAAATATAAACCAACAGACTATTACATAAATGAAGCCTGGGTAATTCTACAACTGCAAGGGTTCTATGAGTGTATCACTTTATAACACCATGAGTACTGCCCGTGTGATTACAGAACCAATAAGGCACTGCCTAGGGCCACCGAGGCTTCAAGGACTGGCGAGGCCCACCCTGCATATTTAAGTAAAGCCCCGGAGGTTGCTGATCCCCGGACTTGAGTCGGCCTCGAAGCCCCCCTGAACAGTTAGTAAACAATACCCGGGGAGGTGGCGATCCCCTAGGCTGCGAAACATCTCTGTGCCCTCCCGTGCCTAATTTACATGTGAGATTAAGGTCCCCAGTGCTGCAGAAACCCTGCAATATAATAATAGGATTGGCCCCGGAACATTGCCCACCAGGGAGCTCATTTAAATGAATGGGTGAGACCCCGCTTCATTTTTTTTTCTCAATTTTTACCATCCGGATCCGCTGGCTCATAACTTGAACTTTATGTACACAACTACTGTATGTAAATCTAATGTCTGGATTTATTTTTTAATTTTTCTCCCCCCCTGTCTTTTTCAAAATGACTGTATGCAATGAAGCCATTTGGCGTGAGTCACTTTCATGACGAGAATGTTTTAATAACGTTGTTCTAACGATGGGTCTGTTATTGTTTTTAACCCATCAATAAGCAGTGTTAACCATTTGTTTATTCGATATACAATATACATTATTTTATAATCAGAGTGGATATATTGACACCAGACTTCATTTACTCACTCAAAAAACACCTTTTATGTCACTAGAGTCTTTTTCCAATAAGCGGAATATTTCAAGTCTGTCTTCCCTTCTTGTTAACTACGTAAAGGCCGGCATTCGGCGACGGTACCGTACCGGTGATCACGTGATTTCACGTCTTCCTCCCTTCAAATACACTTGTCCGCGCCTTTCACGCGTTCCTTCCTATTAATGACAGGAGGCTACGCGAAGAGGGTGAGTGTTCCTAAATCGTTTCCCTGGAGACATGTCTCTTTCTTAGCCACTCGAGCGCACCAGCGCTTTCACCGAACCGTGACGGCCTATCCCTCGTTGCCTTGAGGCATTAACTTGATTAATGAGGCACTTTGTTTTTAACTGCCTTTTTTCATTCGTCTCCAATCTGCCTAGAGTCTACACTCTATATGGGGAGATACATCTCCGACTTTACCATCATGCCCATTCACATGAGTGGTTAGCCACCGGATAATTGATTATGGGCATTTAATATCTACTCTCGTATACTCTCACAGGACAGATAGGACCGAGCACACTTGCACTGTCACTTTGTTCTAACTGCATGCGCATACAGGACCAGACCCTCGCTACTCGCTTTCGCCACAACTAGACACACGGCGATCGTTATTTTCTTTATTAAGCGTAGCATGTTGAGCGCACTTCTGGTTTTAATCTGTTTTAACTGCATGCCCACACAGGACTAGACCCTTGCCACTCGCTTTTGCCACAACTAGACACAATGGCGATCGTTATTCTCTTTATTAAGCGCAGCATGTCGTTCCTCCATCCTTCACAATAGAATTACATTGCATGTTTGCTTTAGACGACGGGACGTAGCACGATGAATCTCTCCCGATTCATCTCACTCAATTTTGCTCCCCTGTTAAAACTTGATCAATCCACTGCACAACGTAACTTAAGAATGGCTACATGGTCCTCAGCACTAAATTTATCCTCCTTTTCTTTTGTTTAATTTTAGATTCATTCCTCAAGCTGATTTAATCGAGTTTAAGCCTTTATGCTTCAGCCTTTGGTCTGCCGACCGCGGCTGTTTTCAGGCAGGACTTGGACTGCATCCAATCGAATTTTTGTCGGGGAGTCTTCCCCTCTGTCTGAGTACGTTGGCTTAAACTGACAGACACCTTATTATTTCAGGTATTCATCACTCTCTCCATTGTACCCCTCGGAGGCACTGTACCCCATTTTCTTAGACGACTTCATGCGCCTTTGATTACTGCCAACTCAGGCAGACACGGTAATTATAAGCCAAGAGCCCCTCCCCCTTTTTTCTAATTGTCTTGATCTTAACTAACCTCTATATCTGACATATTATACCCTTTCTATTGACTTTCTATGTGCCCTTTTCCCTCCCACTCGCACTTCCGTCCTGAGGAAGACCCCATTAGTAAGGTTTTGACAAATACCTACACGAATCCAGGGGTCGAAACGTCGACACACCACTGATGTCAGTAACGCCAACAGCGCATGTCGCACTGTGACCTCCGTTTTACATGGCTGTACACAAATTTATTGTAGTGTATTGTGAGATAAACCATATGCATAATATGTGGCATTGAATAGACATGCCTAACAATTTGATTGTGAACAACTGTTCATAATATTTTTCACTTACCCCATAACCTCACACGATTCACTGCCCCTTTCCCTTCCTACCCATCTGGGCACATCAATGATGTTTTTTGAATGATTGTTGCTTACTGTGCTACATTATTGTTGATTGTCACCGTCTTCCCCACATTCAGGCGATGCTTTCTAACATTGGTCATTCTAAATATTTTCCCACTATTGACCTGCATTCTGCGTACCACCAAATAGCCTTAAGTACTGAATCTCAAGAACTCACCACCTTTGTCACTCCATTTGGTGCATACAAGTTCTTAAGGCTACCCTTTGGTTTGACTTCCGCAGCCTCAGTATTTCATTTTTTATTTTTTATAATTTTTTTATTTTATTTAGCTATAAATGCAAAACAATATACAGAAAACGAGCATATTGGGAGGTAATATTAACAAAATTTCAAAAAGAAAGAGAGAGGTAGAACAAGGGAACATGAATGACAAAAAAAGAAAAAAAGAAGAGCCTCACATTTTTATAATGCAAAACAGAAAAAAGAAAGAAAAAAAAAGAGGCAATAAAGATTGATTATAAACTCAAATATATCTTGCTAGATTTAAACTCAAACAGAATACGTATACAACACAATTCTAGTCTCACTGAATACCAGACCACATCCGTTTAAATTTCCGCCAGGATCGTGGACCTCTAGCTTTGTCAAGAGGCATCCATTTGATATATTTCACGAAGCAGAGTCCAAAATTCGTTGATACTAGGTCTTGTTTTTTTGGATCCAGACACGAGCAATGCACAAACGCGCACATACAATTGAAATAGATATAAATGAACCCGAAAGACAACCCCGTTCCTGTATTACCCCAACACAATTTCCTTTTCTGTCATCTGAATACTGTGTCCAGCCAAAATTGAAAAAGCATGATTAACTTTAAGCCAAAAACACTCAGACCTAGACACATAATGAACATATGTCATAAATCAGCAGCATACATTTGACACTTTGTACAATATGCTTTAGGTGAAGATAATTGATTCACAACCCATTTAGAGATTAGCTCGGGAGTATAGTACTGCATAAAAATGACCCTGTGTTGCTGTAACTTCAGGTTGACCTATGCTACTGCTGTATCTATGGTCGCCATGGATTCCTGTATTTCATTACTAGTTATATTGGTTTGAAAAACCCGACTTAACTTTGCTGCAATTTGTATACCATCATCACTGGCAGTAACTAAAAGTTTCTTATAGGCTTTGCCAATTATTCCCAGGCCAGAAGCCTGAAAGAGTACAGAAAGTATCTCAGAGGGACTTGGTATCTCTAATAAACCCAAGCCGCGTAATAAACAGTCCCTTATTTGTAGATACTTAAAAAATGTAGTCTGTGGCAGCCCATACTCTTCCTGCAAGGTAGCAAATGACCATAACCCTTGTCCATCATACAACTGGCCGAGTTTTAATATGCCCCTACTTTGCCACCCACTTCCAACAGGGTCGTGAAATACCTCGGGTAGTGCAGGATTCCCCCATAATCTAGTATATACATGCAGATATGAAAAAGGATATGTCTTAGAGATATCTTGCCAAACCTTAGCAATATCTCTCACAATCTTAAATCACACCCTCTCATAATAGTTAGGATCAGTGGTTTTGTATACCTGAAACCCCACACCAGGGCCACATGCCATTTGATAAGAAAGCCAGATACTGCCACTATCAGGTCCCTTAAGCAAACTTTGCATTCGACCAAAAAATGAGGCCCAAAAATATAATTTAAAATCTGGGAGCATGAACCGGCCTTGAATATAGGGAATAAAACGTAAAGCTCTCCTAGCACATCGATAACTCCAGATAAAGCTACCTTTAGCTCCCTCCAAAGGTTTAAAGAATGCCAGAGGACCCCTATATGGAATAGTAAGAAATAAATACAAAAGCTTCAGCAAAATATTAATTTTAACAATATTACATCTCCCCACAGTGCTAAAGCGAAGCCGATGCCAACTACGCATATTTGAAACAACACTCTTTAGCAGTGGTTCATAATTGAGCTTGATCACCTCATCTACTTGGCTACAAATGCATACCCCCAAATATGTTGCTGTTGGTGTAATCCCCAAAGCAGCCTGGGCCGCATTTGATTGATAGTTCAATATTGTTTGTGTTTTATTTACATTTAATTTATAGCCTGAAAATGACCCGAAACGCTGGGCTTCTGACGTAATCTCAACTATGGAGTCTTCAGGTCTACAGGAAAAGACTGCTATATCATCTGCAAATGCAGTTAGTTTGAGCTCTAAGCCATTGAGCAATAATAGTTGGATCCTTGCATTATGTAACAAATGCTGTACAAAGGGCTCAATATAAAGAGAGAACAACAACGGGGATAAGGGACACCCCTGTTGCGTGCCCCTTTCAACTAAAAAAGAAGGTGAAGAAAGACCATTAACCTTAACCGAAGCTGTCAGATTGCTATACAGTTTCTGGGTTGCCGAGATAAACCTCCTACCGAGGCCAAGCGTTGTCATCGTTAGCCATAGTGATCCCCAGACCACCCGGTCGAAGGCCCTCTCGGCATCTAACATCAGCATCCCAACACGCTGTTCTAACCGGACGAATTTTTTAGAAGATTTTGTCGTCGGCGTTTATCAATGATATCGGCCGATATGAGCTCAGCTCCTGTGCGGGTTTCCCCTTTTTTAAGAACACTATGATATTAGTAATGTTCCAGGAGGGCGGAACATCCCCTCCTGCATGATCTAGTTACATAATGCTAGAAAAACCGGTAAAAGCTTATTTTTAAAAATCTTATAGAATTCCAGTGGGATTGTATCACCTCCTACAGCTTTACCAGTAGGCAAAGTGTTAATTGCTCCCTCAACTTCACCTTGGTCAACATCCCTTTGTAGAGGCTCAGAAAGAGAGCAGTTCAAAATAGGTATAGCACTCTCCTCAATATAACCTATAGCAGTTTGATGGTTAAAGCAAGTTGAATTGTCATACAAATTGGCATAGTATAACTTGAATTGTTCAATTATATTCTCCGATCTAGTATAAACTAGTCCATCTGCCCCTTTAATACACTTAATGCTAGATCTAACCCTCATATCGGCGATTTGATTAGCTGGTTTTAAACTTATGATAGCTATTCGCTACTTTATCCCTTAAACATCTTTTAAATTTAGCTCTGGCGTCTATAACCTGTTGATACATCATCTGTTCTCCGGGATCTTTCAAAACAATAGATCTAGCATGCTTTTGCTCTAAATCTAGCTACGTCTTGTGTCTTTGTTCCAGCAAAGATAACCCCTGTCTATTCTTTTTTATAATATACTGCAACATAGCCCCTCTAAAAAATGCCTTCTTGCAATCCCAAACCATTGCCGTTGACGTTGTTCCCACATTATTTTCGATAAATTCCCCTGATGTTCCTTGCATGAATTCCACGTACTCTGGACTCTTAAGAAGATATCTGGGGAAGGAAAACTCCCTCTTTGGCTCTTTAACCCCCGATTGAAGCTGCAGGGTCAACATCACCGGATTATGGTCAGAGGTGATCTTAGGGCATACCTCGATTTGTGCCCTCTCTAAAATCCTATTACTAGTGAAAATCATATCTATTCTAGAATATGTGGAGGAGTGTGGCTCAATGGTTAGAGCGGCAGACCCTGAAGCAGAGTTCTGGCCAAGGACCAGGGTTCGATTCCTGCCTCGGCGGGGCTCGGGCTCAATTTCCTCGGATCTGTCTATTCTCGCCTCGGTGCCTATTCTAATCACGGGCCCCACGCTGCAACTCTGGGCAATAGCTTGCTTAGCCTCCACACCGGCCCCAACAGCGCTAAGGATGCCTGGCTTCACCCTGGGGGTGCCCAGGAGTGGACACTTCACAGGGAAAGCCAGGAGGGGTTCCACAGCGGTATGAGTATCAGCGCCAGGAAACCGCAAAGGCGACACCACAAGGTGGCCGTCTGGTGACAGTGCGCTCTATAAGTACCTTGACATTTACATTTACATTTATGTTTTATGGGGGTGTGAAAAAAACGTATAATCTGGCACCGTAGGATTTAACCTTCGCCAGACGTCCTCTAATTGATGTATGTGAAGAAGTACTGATATAGCAGCCCTAATCTTCCCCATCCTGGACCGAGTTAAAGTATTAGTGGTATCTATTTTTCTATCTATAATACAATGAAAATCTCCCATAAGGATCAGATCACCATCCCATTCCAATAACTTAGAACACAAATAGGAGAACATATCAGGGCAGTCGATATTGTGGCCATACACTGAACAACCCGTAACTTTGCACCCATGGAACAATACCTGAACTATTGCCCATCTCCCCTTAGAATCAGCCAATGTACGAAGCACAGTGACCTGGCAATTTTTAGATTTCAAAATAGCCACACCCGAATAGAGATTGATTGCGACGTGCAAACAAGCACATCGTATCCAAGCTGTTTTAGGTATACTCTATCTTTATAAGCCAGATGAGTTTCGGAGAGTCCTAATATATGGGGTTTAAATACCCGAAGTTTCTCCGTTACAAGACGGCGTTTCCCAGAATTATTGAGACCTGATATGTTTCGACACATATATTTTAACTGCAAGATTTAGTCAAATTGAAATGACCACTCTTCTTGTTCCCCCTCATTCATTTCTCTTTCCCCTGTGCTCGATCAGTGCTACCTTAACCAAACTGTGGCTAATTAAACCCCTCCCCTCCTCCCCCCTCGCCGCCTGTCATTCTGTAAAATAGATTCAAAACAACCAGCACCAAATCTCACCCTCACCCAACCAACCCACCCCCCCCGTGTCTGTGGAAAGGAATCGCCCCCTTTTCTGCTGTCCCACCCTGGCAGCATTTTAGGAAGACGCTCCCTCTGCGCACCCCCGCCAAGCCCTGAGCCATCACCCAATGCCACCCCTGCTACCTTAGTACGTGTAACCATCTTCAACCATCATTGACAAAAAGCCTATGAGAATGAATTTTATAAAGCATATTCTACAAACATTTACGCATTATTCTTCCCTATTAGCCCGGAATGAAGAAAAGCCTATCCCCCAGACATTCAAAAGAAAGGGGAAAAAAAGCATATACCTTCAAGTATTTGGACCCTTCTTGGCAGCTGACTGCCACTCTGAAAGAGCTTGTTGAGCATCATATTCATTAAAAAAAAAGTGTGTTCAACCGTCCTTCATAACTTTTAGACGGGCCGGTTCTTGCAAAAATACTTGTGGACAAAGGTTCTTAAAAGGATCCATCAGTTGGCGCAGCTTCCATCGCTTGTCCATTGTTTGTTTGCACAAATCAGAACGCACAAATATTGACATAGAGTCAACTTTAACAGGTGCTGCTGTGCAGGCCTTCAAGTATATTGCCTGCCGAAACAGAAAATTGCCAAGAAACACCAAAATTGGCAGTGCAAAATTGAACCGTCCTTGATTAGCCTTTGTTAAGGCCAGAGGCAACCTATGCGCATGTTGGATCTGTGAATCCATAGCCCAGTCTCCTAGGTCGGGAAAGGCTTTTTGAAAAAATTAACAATAAATGCCCGAGGATCATTGCCCTACTTCCCTTCCGGAATACCAAAAACCCTTAGATTCTGACGTTGCTGCCTGTTCTCGCGGTCTTCCAACTGTGCTTACATAAGCCCAATTTGAGAATTCACAAGATTCAATGAGTATGTGTTGGCCTCCTCTACTGCTGCAACTTGCTCCTGCAAATCCGTGACCTCAGAGGAGAGCTGAGTAACCTTAGATGTAACCTCCAGCAGAGCTTGCTTTATCTCTTTACTATCTGCTTTGGCCTGTTGATAGTACTCTTGTGCCTCTGTTCTCGGAATCAATAATGCCTGCATTATGCTAGACAATGATGGCTCCTCACAGTCTGTCGAATAATGCTCGTCAGAGGGAACTTCGCTTGCCAATGATGTAGGGCACAGGGCTGACGATGAGAGCAGCAGAGAGCTTGTGGGCACACTTTCCGTCATTTGCCCTGCTATAGCTATGGAAGATTCAGTTTTAGTTGACCCTGTTGAGAGGCCTGCAAGTACGGTATTCAGGGTGCCAGACACTCCCCCTTGGTCGTTAGCGCCGTCTCCAGTGGTTAGTACAGCCTCTAGGGGTTCTACTTGCTTCTTGTTAAAAAGGGTTCCTATATCAAGTCCTGCTGCCGGTGCCACTGCCGTCAGACTGTCCGAATTAGACAGCCTTAAGACAATAGCCTTGACTTCACCCTTTGTAGAAACCCATTTGCGTAAAGGACTTGCTACCGAACCAAACTTTGTAGTATTTGCTGCTACCTCTTTAAGCCGCCCCACAGTGTTGGCAATTTGAAGCTTAGCTCCGCTGCCCCGACCCTTAGCTCCCTTGCCCACCTTTGCAGCTTTAGGACATTTTGCTTTACCTCCTTTCACTCCCTCGGAAGTGGTAACCTTAGAATTACATAGAGCCTCTGCGTCATTAGTATGACTTCTCAACATATAACTCAGTGCGTCCTGCTGCTTCGCGGATCTCGCCGAGGAGCTTGGCTGGCCATTTTCACTGTCTTGAGTAGGGCTCGGGAACATCGCATCAATAACCAAATCATCTGTCATCTGTAGCCAATTTGTCGTTTATCATTTCTGCAAGCCCAACCCCCACAGAGCTGCGTGGTGAGCGTTCAGGCTGATCTGTTATACCGTTGCTGGCACTATTTCCCTTTTCTTTACCTTCTGCTTCATTAGACATTTAATCGAAGGTCTGACTTGTCTGGCTATTTGTTTCTACAATATCTTCAACTATCGGCCTGTCCACGACAGTGAAAGTCGCTGGTTTTGTTGAAGTATTCAGTATCAGGCTACTCGAATCCTCAGTAGTGAATATTGACCTGCATTCTGCGTACCACCAAATAGCCTTAAGTACTGAATCTCAAGAACTCACCACCTTTGTCACTCCATTTGGTGCACTTAAGGCTACCCTTTGGTTTGGCTTCCGCAGCCTCAGTATTTCAGAAGGCCATGGACGTTCTTTTCAAAGACATTCCCCACGTTCAGGCATTTTAGGATGACATTCTTGTTTTCACTGAAACCAAAGATGCTCATTTAGACACCTTTTCTCCATCCTCAATGCCAGAGGAGTTATCATTTAATCAGAAAAGTGTAAATTCTTGGTTGAACAAATTGATTACTTATGTTATGTTAATAGGATTTATAGAGCGCAGCGGTTACCCTAAGGTGTCCTGGCGCTATAAGTTGCCTGGCCGGTTGGGCCACGGATGCGCCAGCCGTAAAGCTCCTACCACCCCAGCTGGCCTTTTTAACAAAAGGCGTCAAGACTTTTTTCACGCTAGAGGACCGAAGGGTCCTAGTAGGAACATACCATCTAAACTAGTCCTGCAAGTATTGTGGGCCAGACTCATTAAGGGCCTTAAAAACTGTACAGAGGGCCTTGAAGCATACTCTCTGCTTCACAGGAAGCCAGTGTAACCTAACTAGATCTTTTTTTACCGATACAAATTTCGGGATGCCTGATAACAGCCTCGCAGCCGCATTTTGAGCCATCTGCAGCCTGTTGACCAGATGCAGACGGGCATTAATGAGAATGCCATTACAATAATCCAGTCTTGACATGATAAGCACCGTGACCACCATCCTGAAGTTCCCTTCCGAAAGGTAAGGTTTAAGTTTCCTTAGAATTCGTAGCCACATAAAACAGGCGGAAACCACGGTGCTTATATGATCACTAAAGGTCAATTTGTAGTGTACAGTTACGCCCAAGTTTTTTGCTTTCAACGAGGGGAGGGGGCAACTACCCAATTCTGCCGGCCAACAATCAGGAGTCCAAACGTTGGGATTGTTTCCAAAGACAATGATCTCAGTTTTGGACGAGTTAAGTTTTAGACAGTTTGAGGCCATCCATCCAGCTATCTCCTTCATACAGTCATGAAAGCGCACTCCCGTTTCTTTTTCCTTGCCATCCTTAAAAGATAACACTATTTGAGTGTCATCCGCATTAGACGTTAGCTGAAAGCCATGGGATTTTATAAGACCGGCCAGCGGAATCATATAAATGTTAAAAAGGGTAGGGCTTAGTGAGGATCCCTGAGGGACCCCACAGGGAAGGCAGAAGGAATCAGATTTATGGTTACCCAAATTGACAGTCCGGGATCTGTCGGAGAGAAAAGAGTGTAACAGTTTCCAAGCCGCCCCTTGTACTCCCACCTTCGACAAACGGTCCAACAAAAACCACATGATGGACCGTGTCGAAGGCTGACGAAAGGTCCAACAAGATCATCACAGCCTTCCCACCACCGTCCAGGGCCTCCCTAACTTCATCCAAGGACTTAATTAAGGTCAATTCCGTATTGTGTTCGGCTCTAAAACCAAATTGCATTGAGTCAAGTATATGATTAGTTTGTAGATAGGTGCTAAGCTGGCTATTCATAGCCTTCTCAACGATTTATGCTGGCATTGGAAGCCGCGAGATCGGCCTATAACTGCCCGGATCTGAAGGATCCAACGTTGGCTTTTTCAATAAAGGGAGAATAGAAGCAGTTTTCCAAACCTCCGGGAAATACCCCGAGAGCAAGATGTCATTGATCAACGGATGTAAAACCGCCCCTATCAAATCCGAGACGGTTTTCACAATCAAGACCGGACAAGGATCTGTGGGGGAGCCAGAACTAATGGAGTCCAGAATGTTAAGAGTTTCTGCGCTTTCTAAAGGGAGAAACAAATCAAAAGTCGGCCCAGTGTAGCAATCTGCCGTACTCTTACTAAGAGAGGGAGTTCTGGTTCCAGATTGACCTATAGAGAAGGAGGAGTAAATACCCCCCACCTTCTGTTGAAACCAGGATGCCAGTTTATTGCACAAGCCTGGGCTACTAATAACCTTCGGCGAATTTGGTACAGCTAATTTCTTCACTGTTTTAAATAGTTCTTTTGCGTTTGATTTTGCTTGGAGGATTTCATGGGCATAGAACTCCTTTTTTGATTCCAACAATAAGTCTTTATAACTTTTAAGACTCTCTTTATAAATCTCTTTGTCTGAATTTTTGTATTCCTTCCACCAAACCCTTTCGAGTTTTTTGCATGCCAGCTTCTGAGTCTTAAGTTTATCCGAATACCAGGGGGCAGAGGGTTTGGTACGCCTTGGGGCCCACTTTTTCACAGGGACTAATTTTTTGCAGGCTTATCTAGCCAGTCAGAGTATCCCTGCACGGCCTTATCAATGTCCGACGGGAGTGGAAGAAAGGAACTCTCAAGTTCCTCTCCAAACCGGGCCACGTCTAGGTCCCTCCAGGATCTGATTTCAATTACTTAGGGCATACCATCACCCCAGAATGCATTAAACCCAAGTTTTGTAACGTAGAGGCCATTATTAAAGCTCCTCCCCCACTTGACAAGGATGCCTTGAGATCCTTTTTAGGTCTCTGCGAATACCATGCTCGGTTCGCTCCTGACTATTCCTCCTACATTCAGCCCTTGAGATCACTTCTGAAGAAAGGCACAAGTTTTGTCTGGACTGACAACATTAACACTGCTTTCACACACATCAAGAAACTAGTCATCAACACTCTTGTCTTGAGTCCTTTTGTTCCTGGTCACCAATGCACTGTTACTGTTGATGCCAGCTTAAAAGGTCTCAGTGCTGTTTTTGGTCAATAAGTTTACAACAAGGACCTCACTATTGCCTTCGCCTCCAGGAGTTTATCTGTTGCTGAGTCCAAATACAGCACCATTGAAAGGGAAGCTTTGGCTTGCATCTGGGCTGGTAACAAATTCAAGACCTACCATGGGGCAGTCAATTTACCATTTTCACTGATCACAAACATCTTGTCTACCTATTACCTGGCGACGGTTTAGGCAAAGCTTCTGCTCGCCTTGTACGCTTACTCTCCAAATTACAAGAGTACAATTTTGTTATTAAGTACATTCAAGGCGGCAGAAATTTCAGAGCTGATTGCCTTTCCCGTCTACCATTGCCCTCAGATGATGATTCTATTGACGAATTTGAGGATGTTGTAGCTACCATTGATGCCTCGTCTTTCTCCAATGGTGTCATTTCTGAGAAAGAATGGCTTGATGCTTCTTCCTGTGACCCAACTCTTAAAAAAGTCTGTGATTTCATTGTCAAAGGTTAGCCTCCCATTCACAACTTATCCCACGATTTAAAACCATTTGCTCAAATTTCCTCTGAGTTATCCCTTGAAAATGACCTGTGCATTAGAAATGGCTGTTTTATTCCTCCCTCTTCACTAAGGATTAATCTCATTTCCATTGCACATGATGGACACTCAGGAGTCACTGCCACATGTAAAAAAAACTCAGAGAAAATTATTGATGGCCCTCCATGAATACCTAAGTCTCATCCTTTGTGGATTTGTTCCCTCAATGTATTGTTTCCGACAAACATTGGAGAACCACGCAAAATCCCATTCGTCCAGTCTCTACCAGATAACCCCTGGGCGAAAGTCGCCTTGAATTTCGCTGGTCTTTTCAATCTTTTACCTAACTCTTCAAAGTTTTTATTGGTAGTGATTGAATACTACTCCAAATGAATGTACTTTTCTTTTGTAGATTCTGCTTCCACCCAATCTGTTCTACAATTCCTCAAAAATGTTTTTTCTCTGGAAGGCCCTCCTAAGGAGTTAGTCACCGATAATGGCACTCACTTTGTCTCCACTCCCATGAAAAACTTCCTAGTAAGTTTTGACATCAAACACCTACAAGTTGCCTTGTATAGCTCTTCAGCCAATGGATTAGTGGAAAGAGGAAATCGCTTCCTAAAAGAAGGAATTCAAATGGCTCTTTCCTCAGGTTTAGATTACAATCTTTTTCTTAAAGACAAAATTAATGCCTACCACAATTTGCCTCATTCTACCACTGGTTACACCCCATTCAAATTGTTAAGAGGTAGGAAATGTTGTTCCAAACTCTTGTCTTCTTGGTTGGAGCGACACAGTTATTTCTGATAATTCTGCCAATCGGGATTCCATTTTACGCAATACTGTATATTCTGCACAAGATAAACAAAAACGTCATTATGACAATCTAAAACATGTTCATGACAAAGATTTCACTGTTGGTGCTTGGGTTCTCATCAAGAAACCATTTAGAGTTAAAAAAGGGGAGTCTACTTTTACTCCACCTTGTAAAATTGAAAAGGTTGGTCTTAGTGCTTGTTTATTGCAAGACAGGGGGTGGTGGAACAAGGGCAGACTTGTTCTCATTTATGATCTGCAAGCTGACATTTACAAGAAAACAGCGATACCATGTCATACTGATGATTCCATTTTGTTTGAGCCTATAAAAACATCCAACGCCTCTGTGATTCATTCTGATGTTCATACTCAACTGGATGTTTCAGACGTTTCTCCACCCATTGCTAATTCTTCTTCATCTACTCCTTCTGTATTACCAGTGAGAAGAATCTGTAGACTACCACAACGTTATAATGATTTTATTATGTCTTAATTTGTTTGTAAGAAGGGAGATGTTGTAATATCCTAATTTCCCCACCTGTCTTTTCTCCTTCCTCTCTCTGTCTGTTGCCCTTTAATTCTGTCCATTCCTTTCTTGATATATCAATGCACACGATTCAAAGCAATCACAGTGACAGCTGGTAAACCAGGAGCATCAGTCTGGGTTACATTAAAACTCATACTCCACAGCGTGCTGACTCTAACGCTTCCTGGCAACAGCAGAAGGAAGGCAGTGGCAAAGAACACCTTCGACGCCTTCCCGCTGGAGCTTGTCAAGACAGGGTCCTGCACCAGCGAACCGTGTGTATTTATAGGCCTCTTTCCTGCCTTGACCTATCCTGAGAGCAAGTTTTAGGCGGGGCGTTCGAGGCTGCATCTAGAGGTGATACTTCCCGGTCTAGGCGGGGCCCCGGAGGCTGCAGCAGCCAATCGGGAGCCCGCAGACGCCGACTGATTAGCATCGTGCGCGCGAGCCAGGCCGGGCGCGCGCACCCTTTAGCAGCAGCAGCTCTGACATCAGCCCTCAGCATGGCGCTCAAGGTGACTCTGAACCCGCCGCCGCCGCTGCTTGCTATTGCATGGGAAACCCTGGCGTGTGCTTTGTAACCGCTCGATACATAGTTATTGTTTAACCCGAGGGAGTGAGGCTTGAGGGGCCGGGGGCGGCGCATCAGGGCACGGGCGGCGCTGCCCCATGTTGCAACGGGCCTGGCTCTATCACTGGCCTGGGTACAGTGCGTGGGCATCAAATGCCGCTGCTCTTTTGCCCACGACCAGGACGACTTTTCAGCCTCCACCGTGGCAGCGGGTGGCGTGGACGGGCGGAGCCGCTGCTGTCTCTATGCCTCAGCCTTGTCTTCTGGCATGCAGTGAACATTGCATGGATTTTTCTAGGAAACACAGAGCTTCAGGGTCCGAGCGTCAGGCACCCTCCGCCTCACAGGGCTGGTTCGCTGCTGACAGCTCTATCTCAGCAGGCACCGGGCGTGCGGTGCAGAGCGATTGCAATTTGGGTGTTTGTTTTTGGACCGTCGCTCTAGCTGCTCAGTGCAACAGGGCTCTAAAAAGTACTTGTGTGTGCAACAGTCTGCTGCTTAGTGACACTCCTGTCAGTGCCAAAAGTGATGTAGCGTTTTCTCGGCACTTTGGTGACGTAAGTAAGGGGGTGTTTGGTAGCTATGGCTGCTTTAAAAACCACACGAATCGGTTAAATAACTTAAACATAATCCACCTTTGGGTTGTGGAACTCTCTCCAATGTGAATCTGGTGGCTCATGTGACTTTTATTTGCTTAAACTAGTGATAAACTGGTGTCAGTGTCAAATAATGACAGAGATTGATGAGATATTGTGACCTCATGCAATCGAAAGTAGACTTACTGGCCAATATTGAAAGACTGGTGTTCCAAAAATAAAGTGATGAGCTAGACCCTGTATCCTGCAAATGTAAACAACGATCGTCCATTGTGTCCTTAACAGATGGTGATAGTTTAGACACAGTGTCATGTATCTGAAATACTTTATCCTGTAAAGTAACTGATATATGTGCCACTGTGTCCTGTAAAGGTAAGTGTAGGTTCTATGTTGTACTACAAATATAGTAATAATAGATTCGAAATTGTCTCCCATAAAGATACTGATTGATGAACCAGTGTCCTGTAATGACCTCCATCCATAAAACAAGTGTTAGTTTAGATATGGTGTGCATCAAAATAAAATTATTTTTGAGCCTCTGCGCACTTAAGATCTGGCTAGAATAGACCATAAGTGCTAGATAGTGAGAGTTACGATACAATGTCCTGGAAATACAACCATAGATTAGAAGCTGGTTGCTATCAAGATACTGATTAGATACTGCCATAAAATCATATCCTTATCTTTATTATCAAGGCCTTTAAAGGTGGCAACTTACTTGAAACACTTCAAGATAAAAAAATGTTTTACTGCCAATGGCCATGTAAAGATAGTGATGGAGTAGAAAGTGCAGTTAGAAAGCTGTTGGTGGATCAGTCACGTGTCCTACAAAAATCATGTAATAGAATTGTCCACGCAATGTGACAAAGTAAAGATGCTGTCCAAAATAACAGCCCTAAAATGAATTAGCCATGCTGTTCTTTAAAGGCAGGGATGGCTCAGATAGACAGTCATTTGAGGGTTGAAATAGCAGGGGTCACCTGTTTGCCTACAAAGAAAGTGAGGGGGAGAACACATTATATAACAAAGACAGTGGCATATTTCAAGGAGTGCACCATAATGACAGTGATATTTAGACCCTCTGCACTCTAAATATAGCAATACATTAGACAGCGTGCTGTAAACATAGTCTCTTTGTTCTAGAAAGACAACAGTGGATTGATTGAACGTTGAGTTACTGATAATTTAGGCGTTGCCATGGAAATCCACAAAATACGATATACTGCAATGTACAAAGGTAGTACCAGATTCAGTGTTGTGTAGTATAGTAATCATTAGAACGTGTCAAATAAGGACGGCAGGCAAGAGGTTATACTCCGAGTCATGGGATAGTTAAAATACGTCAAATGCAGCCTGCCATATGAACCTGGTCGCCTGAAGTTAGCAATGGTATGAACACTGTTGAGTAAAGACAGCCAGGTATCGGATGCTGGTTGATGAAGGCAGTGACGTGTGAGACAGGATGGTACAAAGATAGCAATAGATGGACATTGTACACAGACTGCGACAGGTTAGTGCTCCCATGAAGACACCCCTGTGCCAGAAGCGATGGTAGATTCAATGCTGTATTATACATGGCCTGTGGTTAGCCTCACTGTTCTGTAAAGATGCCAGTGTGTAAGACGGCATGCCATTGGAAGGAAGGAGGTTCAACGTCGTGCCTCGGATAGATGCAGATTGGAAGGGTGTCATGCACAGCTGATGATAAATTGCTGCTTCTGTCTCAAGTGTTGACATAACTGACGTGTTTCGTTTCTTTTCTCTTCCCAGCTGATGTCCACAAAGAGGGCCGAGCCCAGCGAATTAAAAGACATCTTCTTACGGGTAGGTTGCTGGTCTGCGAGTGCTGTACGCGTCCCCTCCGAGCCATGCCCTTGAATTGGCAGGGCGGCCTGGGGCTGCTATCCGGTGACACTCCACTGAGGTGACATTGGCCGGCGCTCTGCGTCCTTCCCGGGGTCACCCGGTGACTGCACCGTTCGCGGGCCCCAGAGACTCTTCTGTTAACACGCGCTGCGCTCTGGGTCCCATTCTGTGGTGTGAGGTTTAACATTGTTTGGCTGACACGAGTGATTTGCGCACAGTGCATTTTTTTTCACGGTGCTTGGCGTGTTTAGGAAACGAAAGTTGGTGCTGCTTTCCAAAGTGCCAGAGCACGCCGCGTGCCCCTTTAGGCTCCTCTCAGCGGCCTGATCTTTTTAGTGCCGAGGAGCAGCAGCTGTCCCTTGGAGGAAGGGCCTACACGGGGTTCCCTGGCTCACACCTGACTCCGGCTGAGCTCCCATATTAGCATTTAAAATGTTTACGCATGAACAGCAGTTCAGTTCTGCCCGTGGGCGCTGCTCCCAACACGCTGGGTGGTGGCCGTTCCTGCACCTCTGAGAGGGGCAGCCCGGAAGTAATTGTGGCTGTTTCTGCACCTCTGAAAGGTGCAGCCGGAAGTGTCAGATTTATCACGTAGCCTTCATTTGAAAGCCTGGCATCTACCAATGGGAATGCTCCGCTTCTCATTAGGTAAGACCTCTGATGTAATCTGCTCCATCGATAAATAAACGTGAATTTCATTCAGCTCTTTAAAGTCAGCGAAAGGTTATTTCTCCCAAGCTTGCACTTCTTACCTTCCTAGTGGGGTTGTCTGGTCTTTGGCTGTTTCGTGTCTTAACGCCAAGGAATCTGCAACCCATCCTCCCTTCACACGACAAGGCTTCATTAGTTTCTCTTATGTTTTTATTGCATATATAAAGTGTTCCTAATGTTCTAAATCAGCTGGTGGGGTGCACGTTAAACAATAAAACCATCAAATACGTAACACTACTGAGGGCCAAGAAAGAGAGATACTTTGTTGCTATTATTTCAGCCATGAAGGACAGATACCTTGTGACGGATCCTTAAGCCCAGGAAGGTAGAAGGGATACCACGTTGCAACTTTACAGTGCTACAGGTCTGTATGTATCCAACTTCAGCCCAATGTTAACAGAGCCTCAATACACAAAGGGCCTCACTACGAGCTCCTCGTAATATTCCGACCCATGCGTAAACTTCTTTTTATGCACAGGTCTGAATTACGAGTTTGAATGTATTTGATGTATCCGATAATTATCAGATGCATCAATTATCTCTACCTTCTTTACATTTCTGCAGTTTTGACCTAACAAGGGAAAATTTATGGAATTTAACGTATTATGCAGAATTTGGTGCATTAAACAAAATCTGTATGTTATTCCCCACGAACTCCTCATAGGTGTCATTTATCGCATGCGCAATCAGGCACTATATTCAGGGTGTTACAAGAAAACGGGAATGCGGAGCGTTGTCTGCGTGAGCCAGCCGCTTGCCCCTTTACGGTATGTCCTGGTGCAAGTCTCATGTGATTAAAACATTCATAAATAAAAAATGCCTTCATGCACTAATACATTCGAAAAAGGCTTTTGGGTTAGTCCTCTTCATCCCTTGATCTCTGAAGCTGTTATTCCCATTTTACTTTTGCTCCCCCCCCCCTCCCACGGCATCAGTGGATAATTTGTAAAAAAATAAGTGCACAGGCTCTCGTCAGGAGGTAGCTTGCACCAGCCTGTTTCTCCTGTTAGCGCTGCCTAAAACAGAACAAACTACTAACCACGGAAGTGGGGGGGAGGATGTGGCATAATGGCCAGAGCTGCCAACTCGGAGCTGGGGAACCAGGTTTGAGTCTTGGAGTCGGCTCAACATTATGTGATTCTGGGCAAATCCCTTAATCTGTCCGTGCCCTTACCAGGTGCTCATGTAAAGCACATGTTTTGATGATTAAGTGCAAGCCTACAAATTAAAGAATGGATGCATATCAAAATGCATAATAGTGTAGGCATGACAAACTTAATTTATTCAAATTTTATTCAATCCCTTTCTGTCTTTTATGAAAAGTCTGGACCTAAAAGTAAACTATTCCAAATCTTTTGTAATGACCTATGGCTCAGCTTAAACAAAAACTAAGAACCACTGGCTGGATTGGACGAGGTTGGGCAGAACTAATACTGTTAACTACCTAGGGATATCATTCAATTCCTCGTTGACTTGGTCACCCATGATTATGCTAAGAAATCAACATTTTTATAAAACTAACAATGCAGTTTTAAGATTTGTACGCAAACTGCGCCAAAATCTGTTAAAGAAATAATCACCAGAGCAAGTGCCTGTGGGGTCAAATAGGTTGGTATCTAGACCTACTCAAATTCAGACATCCTCCAACGCACAGAAAAAAAAGCTTTATTTATAAATTGTTGTCTGTACCATTGAGCATTGCTTCAGTTGTTGGGCATGAGTGGGAAAAAGTGAGGCCTAACTTATATGAAGGATAGGCTCACCCTAGCCCCGCTGATTCTATGGATAAACTGTCGGACCAAGCAGGAAGCAGGCTTGGTCAGAGCGTTTCTAGCTTACTGTTTATCATTAGATAACATGCAATACATTAAGTGTGAGCGGTGAGCTCCACTCGTGAAGTTTGCAGAGTTTTCCCCATTCCGCAGTACGCGGAGCTCGCGGAGTTCCGGAAAACTCCGCTCCGCATAGCAGAGCAGAGTTTTTTTTCCTCGCTCGTGCTTGTCAACATCAAGTTGGCAAGCGTGAGCGAGGAAAATTCACCTCCTGGGGAGATTTTTCCTTGTTCGTGATTGTCAACGTCAAGTTGGCAAGCGCAAGCATGGAAAATCAACCGCCCAGCAAGATTTCTCAGTGCGGGCGGTTGGATTTCTCATTGCGAGTGGTCGCGTCTGCTCATGACCGATCACGTTGAGAAGCCGTCCGTTCGCTTGAAAAAAGCTGCCACTGGAGTAAAAAATCTACTTGAGTGGCAGAAAGGAAGCAGCGCCCGCTTGCGTTGTGCATCGTACCATTTGCGATGATTGGACAGTGCGGACAAACACCTGGCGCTGGAAATCACTGCGAACAGCATTTATCTAACCCACTCCGCCACTTGCGGAGCACCACGTAGCGTGGTGGAGTTTTGTTTGCACTTCGCAAAGTTTTGCGTAGCGGAACTCCACAAACTCCACCCAGGCCTACAATTTATCTCACGGCTTGTCTATGTTAAGAGAATGTTGTATCAATTAGAACTCCCAGAAATGCATAATAACCCCGGGTCGATTGCTATGAGCTGTAAAGACAAAATCAAACAGTGCTTTTTAGATCGCTGTATGGAGTTAAGGTGGGAAAGAGCGTCATCTCTGTCAAGCATTTTTGAAGATTCTGCTATTTGCACAACCACAGGACTAGAACCCAGTTTATCACTTATAATGAATCCTGGTCAGCGTTTCTTCTTAACTTGCTTTAAGTTGAGCACAGTGCACTTTATTATTGCATTTCCCATTCAGGGGACCTTTTGTAGAAAATTGACCACCTTACCCCTGTCCCTGCAACGATGTTTCTAGTGAAAGCACATGTCACGTTATGCTCTTTTGCACCTTGTATTCAACTCCCCGCCACTCATTTCTGGTCCCCATTCTTTGCCTGACTAACATAAAATCACATAAGCTAGCTCTGATAAGTCTCCAGAAACTATACATGCCAGCCACCTGTCTTGTTTTTTATAATTTTATAAATTGATTCATTATGATCGGTAAAAGATATGATTCGGGACTGTGTATTTTATAAGGATTTAGATTGTGTGATTTAAAAATTACTTGTATTACCTACATTTTGCTTTGTATATGGTCTACATTTTTATTGTATATTTTATTGGAATGTGTTTTAGATGTTTCTATGTTCTGTTATGGCCACTTTATAGCTGAATAAAGACTGAATGAATTTATTGTATGCACCCTGAAGTTGCATTCTTCCCATGTCCATGAAAAAGGAGACGCATAATGTGAGGAATGCGAGGCCTATCATATACATAGTAGATCTCTTGGGTGGAGTCCTCTTATATTATAATGTAACAAGAGTTATACATGGCAAATGGTCCAGCCTCTAAAGGATAGAAGAAGCCTGAGATCAGAGTAGGCTACTAATGAGGAGGAGCAGAAAGGAAGTTACCTCTACCAGTACCATTATGGGCACACTTTGTGTGTGTGTGTGGAAATTGAAGGATTAGCGTTGCAGCATATTTTCATGTAGTCAGGACATCCTATTTTCTATGCTGGGGTTTTCTGTTAAAAATCTGTCAACCAATGGAAACAAACTCCCAGAATATATTATATTGTCAATTGAAATGCCGGGTATGGGAATGTGGAATTATGATGACATGGAGCTAAGTGGCAACCTTAGTAGGGGTGTTCACATGCCCCCGCCTCCAGAATATTGCAGCTATCATTAGAAACTTTAACTGCACCAAAATGGAAATTTTGTGGCACACATTTGTGTTTTTTGCAGCATTATTGCATCATCTTATTTATTGACTGTCATTACTTTTTGCTTGCTCCTGTTTTGTGAGTTACGTTTAGAAGTGGTATAGAAAGTAATAGTTCTGAAGAGTTGATTTCTAGGCTGTGCTACATGGAGACTGCAGGAGAGGGGATAGGCCAATAAGCACGCTCGTTTACTAATATGTCTCAGCTGAGGGATATACACATGTGGTTAAGAAATGTGACGCAGTAGCTACACAGAAGGAGAGGAGCAGAGTAAAATGAAATCCATTGACTATTCAAACCTTTTTTAGACTAATAATTTCACCAGTGAACAAGGATCTGCTTGAAAAATGCTACACAACACTCAAAATCCTTTCCATATCGGCCGGGGGAATGCAGATGCTTCTTTTGGCATATTTGTTGGCATGCATAGTTGTGAGTAGGCCTGGGCAAAAATTTCGTTCCGTTCGCGGAAATTGCGATATTTTGACATTTTTGCGTTCCGCGGAGAGCGCGAAAATGTCAAAAATTCCGGTTTCCGCAGCTTGGCGATAATTTGTTTCTTGCTCGCGCTGTAAAATGATACATTCTCGCGCGCGCGCGATCGCCTTACCTGAATCCCTGCGTTCGCCGACAAGTTTTCTTGATCCGGTCGCGTTCTCCATGAGATGTTGTATTGTTTTTAGCCATTTGCGCTGTCTCGCGACAGTTCGCGCCCGCAGTGACGTCATGCGTCGCGCGATCACGTCTTTCTTCTCGCGATCATGCACCGCGAGAACAACTCAAAACAAGATGGCCGCGCCCGCAAGCAGCCACATGGGTAAGTTGGCGACCCGCAACCATGCAGAAAATCGCGCGAACATGCCGGAAAAAAACTTCCGCATCTTCGCGATATTTCTGCTTGTTTGCGATAATTTTAAACATTCTCGCGATAATTTGCGAAGGTTAATTCCGCAAATTCCGCCCACCCCTAGTTGTGAGGCTACCAGGTGATTCCATGTCATCTGGTACAGAGCACCATTTTCCGGTCATTGCTGTTCATTTTAAAATCCTAATGCAACGTGTGACTTGTAGTGTCTAGTGTCAGATTTATGGTTGCTTAGGTTATGTTTAAGTAAGTGACTGGTTTAAACCATGTTGATTCCTAAATCATATTTTTTAAAACAAGCATTGGCAAAGCCAAAAGGTCGTACCTTTGGAAGCTGCTAGCTTTGCCAATTATTTGCGATGCTGTACAGTAACCCTGATGCTGTAAAGCATGACTTTTGAAAAAGAATTAAAAGCTTTTGACACGGCCTTATGCATCATTTTGTGGGCCTACAAAGGGACGCATATCCTGTTTACAAGATAAATCCTTAAACCAATGGGATGAACATTATATAGCCATTTGAAAACACAGTGGTCCTCATGGGTATCCTTCATCATCTTATTATAGTTCATCAGCAGTTATTACTGTTACCGGTTAATGCATGGACACAAAGTAAACCAGCCATTACTCTTTTATAGGAAAATATCATCCTAATTAATAAAAACAACAACAGACAAAGTGCAATGTGTCATGAGTGAACATAGACAACCTGGCAATAATATACAAAATAAGGAAAAGTGAAATATGGATTGTGTTTCAACTGCAAGCAACCTAGTTTATTTGTAAGTCCTAATCATTGTGTTCCCCATGCCTGCTATACAGTCATGCCTTTTATTTTACGTTTGTTTGTTGGTTATATGTCAAAGACTTTTTGACCTCTTCTGCTAGGGCGGAGAGATGTTGGAACATCCTCTAGGTCAGCCAAGCATTTTAAGAAATTGGGTTGTTGGTTGACTGGGGCATAAGCTCTCGTCAAGAAGCAACCACAATCATTATCAGGGGTATGGCACAAGCAAACTCCAAATTAACCTGTGCTCACCCCCTTGACAGCTTGGCACAGAGCAGTCCGGCTTAACTTAGAGGCAATGTGTAAAGTATTTGTGTAACATCTCAAACAGTAAAACCATACTACAAAAGGAGCCCACAACAAATTTGAAAAAGAGGGTAATTTTTAATAAATAAAACAAGACCAAAAATGACAAAAATCCAATCAGTAAAAACAGAGTTATTAAATTGTTAAGTTTTTAGAGAAAATAGCAGCAGAAAGCAACAACGGCGGGTATCTGGTCACTCTGGACCAGGACAAAGTCACAGGCTCAAGCCAACTGCAATGGAGCGTGGGCTAGTTATACGGTCTTAGTTAGGCCTGCTGAACACAGTACCTTAAATCCACGTTTAGGGAGTGTTGTGAGGATCCACATTGACCCTGCTCTTGGGGCTGTCCAGGGCCTACTTTAGGGGAGACTTATATGTATTAAAAGGTAAGGTGTAAGCTTGGCAAAAGGCTTATTTTGCCAGGTCGAAGTGGCAGTCTCAACTTCACACACAGGCTCCGCAGTGGCAGGCCTGAGACATGTTTAAAGGGCTACCTGAGTGGCTGGTTCAATCACTGCAGCATGCCCACCAGTAGCATTTAATTTACAGGCCCTGGGTAACTATATTACCACTTTACTAGAGACTTGTAAGTAAATTGAATATGCCAATTGGTTATCAGCCAATATTATCGTGTTTAGAGGAGAGAGCACATTCACTTTACCACTGGTTAGCAGTAGTAAAGTGCTCAGAGTCCTAAAGCCAGCAAAATGTGTTCATGAAAGTTGAGGAGGAAGGCAAAAAGTTGGGAGTAAGACCACCCTAAGGCTGACATGTCTAACGTGTCTACCCCCTGCTGAAAGTGGGGAGAACCTACCAACCCTTTGGGAGTTGCCATCACTGAGGCAGAAGAACCTGGTTAGACCAGGACTGTGTTACCCCATAAAGTCCATTCCCTGGAAGGAGATTGATCTCCTCAATAGTTTGGGATTTTCACTCCTCATTTGCCTTAGCCACCTGAGGGTTATTGGTCTGAACCCGAAAGTGAGACGCAAACTGGTATGATCTCAGTTTCTTCAGTACCCTATCCACAGAAAAGGCCTCCCTCACAATTGCACTCCACCTCTGTGCCTGTGTAAGTAGGCTCCTGCTAATGAAAGGCTACTGGTTGGTCTGGGCCCTCCTCATTTCACTGTGCTAAGAGCCTAAGACTGCCCCTATGCCCTGATCTGAAGCATCTGTCAGCACTATGAACTCCTTAGAAAAGTCAGGAGCCTTGAGTATGGGTGCTGTACACATGGCCTCCTTGAGGGCAGCCATGGCTGCTGCAGGTAAGAGTGGTGAGGGGGGATTTTGAGAGACGACCACGAGGGAAAATCAATTATTTATTTAATTTTCCATCGTGGTCGTCTCTCGAAATCCCCCCCCCCTCACAGGGCCCCACTTCCCCACCGCTCTTACCTGCAGCGGCCACGGCTACTTGAGGGTATCAAAGGATTTCTGGCAGTCCTCTATCCAGATCACGTGTCTGGACTGCTGTTTTTTTGAAGTTGGCTCTGTTAAGTGAACAAAAATGGATCCATATCCTTTAACAAACCTTCTACAGTATCCTGTGGTGCCCAGAAAGGCCATCACTTCACTCTGTGTTTTAGGGGGTTGCCAGGTCAGGATATTCTAAATCTTGGCCTGAAGGGGCTACACCTTGCCCCCAACCAGCATGTAGCCCAGGTTAAACCACGGAACCCTGCCTTATATGGCACTTTCTGGCCTTGATTGTAAGGCCCGCCTGCTGCAGGGCATTATGCACCTCCAGGAGGTGGTACAGGTGTTTCTCCCAGCTGGAGCTGTAGACGGCTATGTCGCCCAGGTAGGCAGCACAGAATACCTCCTTCCCAGCTATGACCCTGTTGACCAACCTCTGAAAGGTGGCAGAGGCATTCTTTGAAACCGAAAGTGGCTCTCTGGGGTTGAGAATGTGGAGCTCTCTTTTGCCCCTCCCCTCCCCCAGTCAGAGCAATTTGCCAGTACCCTGATGTCAAATCCAAAAGTTCTGAGAAATTTAGCAGCGCCCAGTCTGTCTCTGAACTCATTTGCTTGGGGTGTGCATTAGTCTTTGTGATGGAATTGAAACCCAAATAGTCCATGCAGAACCTAAATTCTGGGATTGCACCCAGTGGGGCTGCCTTAGCTACCAGTACCACAGGACTTGACCAGGGAGTGTTAGAGTGCTCAATCACCCCTAATGCCAGTGTCTTGGAGACCTCTTCCTTCATACTGGCCCTGACCTTGTCTGACAACCTGTACATTTTGTTCTTAACAGGTGGATTATCTCCAGTATCTGTCATGGATGCACAGGTGTGTGAGTCCAGAGATGAAGGACAATAAAAAAATGAAGTGCCCCCGTAACTGTCAACAGTCACTGTGCTATTCTGGGGTCAGTGTTGGGGAGAGGTTCACACCCTCCGCTGACTCATCATGTTTATGGGCAGACAGAAGGTCAGGGAGAGGCGCGCTCTCCTCTTCTACTCTCTTATCTGTCACAAGGAGGATGCTCATTTTGGACCTTTGAAAGTGTGGTTTGAGGCAGTTCATGTGGAGCAGCCTTAAGAGGTTTCTAGGGGTCTTAGGATCTACTCGGTAGGTGGGCTCCCTTTTCTGCTTCTTCCCCCTCATGTGGGACTGTCCAGTGATTCTGGAGAGCTCTGGGTTCCACAGACTCCATAACCCACACCTTTTGGCAGGGCTGAAACTCTACCAGAGTGTCCTTCTGCTCATATCAGAGTTTTATAACTTCTTGACCGGCCTCAAGATTGCTTTGACCAGAAAGGGTGCATCTGGTTATAGAGGGTCAGCATGTAGCTGATCATATCCTGTTGCCTAGAAGCTTGCCCCCCTCTCTTTTAAAAGGCTAGGAGGTCCCCTAACAGGGTGGCCATAGAGGAGTTCAAAGGGGCTAAACCAAACTCCCTTGTGTGGCACCTTGAAATGAAATGAAATGAAAAATTATATTTATATAGCGCATAGACTACCCGGAGGCCTCGCAGCAAAGAGAAGGCTTTCACCTCATGTGCTCAGGTAGGCCCATTTACATGTTCTTCAAGGTCTGGATGAATCTCTCCACAAGATCATTGGTTTAAGGGTGATCAGGTGTGGAGAACTTATAAGTTACTCCACACTCATCCCACATGAACTTCATGTACGCTGGCTGACATGAAGTCAGGGCCTCTGACACACTACCTCTTTGGGGAACCCCACACAGGGAAATATCCCCATTAGGGCCAACAGGATAGCGAGTAGCGTGGTCCACCAAGACCAGGATGAACCTGTTGCTTGTCTTGGGCTCCAAAGGTCCAACAATGTTAATACCTACCCTCTCGAAGGGTATGCCAACGACGGGTAATAGGGTCAGGGGAGCCTTGAGCTTTGTCTCTTACTTACTACTAACCTGGCAGGTGGGACTAAATCTACAGAATGCATCCAAGGCTGTATTCATCTAGGGCCAACAGAGCCGGGCAACAAGCCTGGCAAAGGTCTGGTCTTTCCCCAGATATCCTGCCAGGGATGCATCTTGAGTCGAACACAGTTGAAAGGTCCTGCAACACTGGGGGACCATAGCACACGGGCTGCCCCAGATACAGCAGCCTTAGGTTCGCTATATAGAAGGTTGTTGCACAACAGACAATCTACAGGCATGGCAGGGCTCACAGCTACTTTTACAGAACCGGAGATCCCCTCACCACCACTCAAAGGGAACCAAAGCCACTGGTAGATGACTCTCCAGATTGTCGGCGATTATGATGTGGTGGAATGTGTTAGGGAGGACCTGCTCTGAGGACACCAGCTGATACTTCACAGTAATTATGCTGGCTCCTGTGTCCCTCAGAGCCTCCACTCATTGCCCATTGATGGTGACCCACTGCCTGTACTTAGTGCCAAAGCCGATATGCCGACAATACTTCTATCTCCTTATCCTCAAGAGGAAAACTAGACTCGCCTCTATCTGCTCCCCAAAGCTATCTGGCATTACCTCCACCCCATGCGCTACACTCACCAACTCAGTTGTCTACCCCGAGGTGAGGGGCTTTTCCCTCTTGGGACATTTGGAGATGCTATTAGCGTGCCCGTATTTGTAGCACTCTGTGCATTGGGGTACAATCCTCCCAGTCTGTTTGCCAAAGAACACCTTCTTGTTCAGGCTGGGACTGGTTACCATTACTCACTTGGGAATTATTTTGGGGGCCTTGTGAGAACTTCTTACGTTAAAGTTTTTCTGCCCTCCTTTCTTCTGGTGGGATCCTTGACCACCCTTGTGGGAGTCCCCTCCACCCACCCCCAGGTACTCTTTGGACACTCTGGTGCTGGCCCTGAGGTTGCCTCCTTACCAAGCTTCCTATGGGTCAGTCAGCTAGCTGTCAACTAGGTGGTGGTGCAGCTATGGATAACAAATACTGAGCATGTGCTCTCTCAAAATCAGATTGTTCAATCCATTGTAATCATTAACCTTGCTGCCTCACACCCAACCATTCAGTGCCTTGCTAGAGTAGTCCACAAAATCTACCCAGGATTGGTTGGGGAGCTTCTGGCAGCCCAAACTTAGCAGTAAAGATGGCTTTTATAGGGGGGGTACCTGGTTTGGTCCCCAACCTTTAAAGTAAGAAGTGTGACCTGCCCCACTGTAGGCACGTGTTTCCATAAACCACCCCTCCACCAGTGCTTTTCTGAGACACTGTGAACCCCCCCAGGGCTTCCTCATAGGCATGAAACTATTTTTCGATATCATCCCTCCCCACATAACTGGGCACCAGGTCCTTGGGGATGCAGACATTTTTGTCTTCTTCGGACACTACAGGTATACTGCCACCATCACTGCTATCCTCTGCCTGTCTGGCCTTGATGTCCATCTCTTTAGGACTTAGTTCATGAGCCCGTAACAACTTTTTCTCGTCCTTTCTGCCCTCTTCTCCTCTATTTTTGATGCATCCATTAGCAGTTGAAACTCCCTCTCTGCCAGTTCCTCTGGTGACAGGTCATGCAGTGAACCACTGCTTCCTGCTCTGGCAAGGGGATCAAATTCAGGGGGGAGTCCTCTCCTTCCCTGAGGTCTGCATTCCAGGGCGGTTGTCTTGGTCTTGATCCTTATCCTCCATCAACCTCATGCTCCTCGGTGGCTGCGTCAACTGATGAATCTCTGTCCAGTCCCTCAGAGCTTTCTGCAGCTCCAACATTTTGGTTTTGGTGCACTTCTTTATTTTTAGTCCTCTTTACTGGCAGACTGTTTAAGCTCAGCCACTGTGTAGCTTTCCAGGTTGACCAACTCAAACTCCATTGCTGCAGGTAAGGTCTCAGACAGTCCACTAGTAGGAATGGAGCTACATTTTCAAAAACCAAAAGAAGCCAATGAATAATTGATTGGTCTTAAATTATTTATGTGCGGTGATAGTATAGCACAAAGTTACTGTATGGCACTGCACAAACACTAAACCAAACAAACACCAGTGTAAGAAATTGGGTTGTTGGTAGAATGGGGCAATCCTTGTCATGGTAAGGTACAAGCAAACCCCAAATTAACTTATGTTCACCCCCTTGATAGCCTCACACAGAGCAGTCAGGCTTGACTCAGAGGCAATGTATAAAGTATTTGTGCAATACTTCAGAAGGTAAAACAGTGAAACCACAACACAAAAGGTGCCCAGAGCAGATTTAGAAAAATAGAGATTTTTTTTATTAAGCAAAACAAGACCAAAACAACACAAATCCAATTAGTAAAACCAGAGATATTGAATTTTAAAGTTTTTAGACAAAATAGCACGAAAAAAACAAAGTGACAATAGCGGATATCTGGTTGTGCCAGACCAGGGAAAAGTCACAAGTACAGGCCAACTGCAATGGAGCACGGGCCGGCTTCAGGGGCCCAGTTAGGCGTGCTGAACATAATACCTTAAGTCCTGGTTGGGGAGCCTTGCGAGGATCTGCTTTGAAGATGCACCATGCAGCTGAAGCAATGCATCGGTTCCGAGATGCGGTGAGGCTGTGGGTGAGGTCCTGTTGCATCGTCGTCAAGGATCCTGTTGATCGGGCTTGCAATACAAAGTTCGGCATTGGAGATGCGGCGCACAGTGCTTAATTTGTATCAAAATAAGTGCCAGGGCCCTCATCAGAAGGCCACTTCAGCTTGCACTCCCCATTGCCCCTGCAAGGGCCACCAATGACAGTACCAACATAACTACTAACGATCAAACTCCTACAAATGTGACGATTCAGACTATTCCAGGCCCCCAAACTAAGAATCGCTTGGAAGGCAGGAGTTTGTCATTTGTAATGGCTATTGAACTAATGAATAACTGGTGTGCTCGTCTTTAAATTAAACAGCCAGCCCCACCATGTGGCAGACTGTCATAAGTGCCAGTGTTGACTATTATGTGTAGCTGTCAGGCAGCGGAAGCCATTGGCTCAAATTAAGCACTTTTGATGCATCCATTCCAAGGAGCTGCGTGACTGTGATGCGGAGTCCGTTGTCAAGGCTTCTGTCATCGAGATATGCAAGGGCCTGGCCCTTGGATGTGCTGTGCCGTCGGGCGATGTATGGGTTCCAAGGACTGTGGAGGCGATGCGGTTCTCTGTGACGTGTCCAATCCACGCAGCAGCGGTGATGTGTCGGTTCTGCCACTCAGCATAGGAGATGCATTGGATCTGCTTGGGGATGATCTGCTTAGCAGAGAAGATTCATCAGTTCCACTGGCAAGCACCTTAGGTCCACATTAAGGGTCCAGGACTGGGGTGGCACCACTTGGCAAGGTAGACTTACAGATGGCAGAGTCCAGGTGCAGGGGTAAGGTTGTTGAAAGCCTGGTATGTCTCTGAGGCTTCAGATCAGAAGGACAGCCAACTAACCCTTGGAGTCACTCTGGGTTCTGGGTTCAAGAGATGCAGGTCCAGTTCTTCTCACCTAGGCAAGAGGGCAGCAGTCGGTACAGCAGGGCAGCAGTTACTTCAGAGCAGCAAAGTGGCAGTCCCTCAGCAGCACAGGAGTCCTTCTGGGTAGAGTATCCACAGGTCCAGAAGTGTACTGAGGTGGTGGGGCCTGAGGTCCTTTATATATATGCCCTGGTTCTGGAAGGTGGAAGAAGTTTGTAGACACTATATTTGAACTGCATTGAATTTCCTACTTCCCCCTGCTCTGGCTCGAAGCTGGCCTAATTGACAATGCTGGGTTGTTAGGCCCTCTGTGTGGAGACGGGACCCAGATTATTCAAATGTAAGCGAGGCTGGGCACAGCTCCTCCCTCTTCTGCCAGGGATGGTCTACCCAGTCACACCTAAGCTCCCATTGTGTGTTGCTGTCTAGGAGGAATAAGTTGCCAACTACACTCAGTCATGCAACCAGAGACAGGTTGCAGGCACCTAAAGGCTAAGGCAAGAAAATGTCAAATCCGACTTCATCATAAATTAAGATTTTAAATTAGGATTTCAGAGACACCAAACATGAGCCAGTTACCACTTCAAATTTGGAAATACTTATGAAATGTAATCAACTCCAACGTTCCCCTATGGGAGACATTGGCCTACCTGTAATCAAAAAATGATTGTAAGAGTTTTTCACTACCACAACATGTAAAACGTATAAGTACATGTCCAACTTTTTATATACACTTCACCCTGCCTTTGGGGCTGTTCAGGCCCTACTCTAGGAGTGACCCATATGTGTTAAAAAGGAGGGTTTGGGCCTGGCAAGAGGCTTATTTTGCCAGTTCGAAATGGCAGTTTCAACTACATGCACAGGCTCTACAGTTGCAGGCCTGAGACATGTTTAAAGGGCTACTTAAGTGGGTGGCACAATCGGTGCTGCAGGCCCACTGTTAGCATTTAACTTACAGGCCCTAGGTACCACTTTACTAGGGACGTATAAGTAAATTAAATATGTCAATTGGGTATAAGCCAATATTGCCATGTTTAGAGGAGAGATGCACTTTAGCACTGGTTAGCAGTGGTAAAGTGTTCAGAGTCCCTAGCCGGCAAAAACATGTTCAGGAAAAATGGAGGAGGAAGGCAAAAAGTTAGGGGGAAGACCACCTTAAGGCTGATGGGTCTAACAGACACAAAGTAGCTGATCCCTAGCTAATGGGGTAGCTTTTAATAGATATCGCACCAAGTCTGAACAAATCAAAAATTAAAGCGCACCAACTCAGGGTAAAAAGCCCTGGCAATCCAGATAAAGGAGCACTGCACAGCTAGTGCTTCCGGGTGCAGCGGCCACACATTTCTAACTCCTTTTACAAACTGGCACCTTATCAGGTTGTAGACTCAGCCTGAAAATGGTGACAAGTGCACAGGCACACTATGAATGGAAGCTAAGGTCGCATAGTCGGGTGTGTTCCAAGTGAACTGCAACCATCCATGTCAAAGACAAAATATTAAAAAGTGAACAAACGTCCAGTATTTTTCTGTGGGAAAAGTAGCAACTCTATTGGCAGTCCTGTCATGCCTCTGTCAGGGGAATGTTTCACAGCCAACATTGCTCTGCATGGCAAAAGAATAAAAAAAGTACACATTCTCACCATAACATTTGTTTTTTCCTGCGTTACTCGTATCTTTGACTTCTTTTTCCTAAAAATGCTGCAAGCCAAAAGACCAGCAGCATTGTCAAGAAACAAGACAAAAAACCAAGCACCAAGTAGAGACAATTTCTTTATTGCGGTTGGATCAAGTGGAAATTTTAAGCATTGCGGGCCTTTGTTGCAATTTCACGCCCAATTAACGATTCTCTAAATCACTAAAAGCTGGAGGGTCTGGTTTACTGAAAGTGAGAAAGGTGATGGGGCTGGAGACCACTCATGGGCTAGCATGAGGCGATTTTTAACAGTACAAAGTATGACCTGCTCACCTCTACTTGCCACCTCAAGTCAGTCCAGTGCTAGAAAACACAGCTCTGCCAGCGTATGTCTCAGCCCTGACTTACTGCACCCTCTACTATTGTAGTAATGAGGCTGACATGTAGCTTTGCTAGAGTTCCACAGTAAGGTTATGCAGCAGCCACTGTAGAGAGTTAATGGAACTTATCCATATTTCTACCAGTTCATCTGAATCTAGTCTTGCAACCTCAGGTATTCTCTTGCATTGCCACCTGATTCCTTCCATCCTGAACTGCATGTCTACTGCGGTGCCTGCTTCTTGACTGTATGCTCTCTCCCACCCCTGGCAAACTTGTCCTGGGGATGCTGCCCACCATAACTCCCTATAAGACAGAATAGTAGTTCCTGGAATTCTATTTTTAGTGAGCAATAATTTTAGAGACCACTAATCTCATATGCAGCTAATGCCAACTTTCTCAATGCAAAGAGACCTCAAGACAGAAAACACGTTTTTGTTCATGTAGAATGATTTGTAAGTTACAGTTTACTCGGTACAGATGACACTTGAAAAAGAAAATGGAAAAAAAGTTAGTGAATATGCAAGAAAACGTTCTCAAGTGATTCGCACAGCATACTAGACATCCAGTGTGAAACAATGGCACTTGGGCCAAGGAACAAGAGTCTTGAATTGTTTCAAAAATATTTAGCAATCACAAAACAGACTAAATAGTACATCAAATGTGTCAATGTTGTAATAATCAATGGTGTTTTGACCCCCTGTAATAGGTGAGTAATCGGAACTGGGAATCTGAAAGGAAGCCCAAAAAGGGAGCTGGGGAAAAAACTGAAAACAGTAGAAACAATGAGGAGGGAAATCTTGAGAGTTGCTGCAATAAGCCAAGAAGCAGGGCACTTACTCCGAGGGAGGGCACTGTGTGTCCCCAATTATCAAAGAGAAAAGCCACTCTCATTCCCCTTATTGGATTATTGTTGTTTTGGTGTCATTTAATTTATTAAAATTTACTATAGTTTTCTAAATTGGTTTGGGATTTGTCTTTTGTTGTGTTTTCACGTTATTACTGTTTTGGTTCTTCATAAATATTTTACACATTGCCTCTAAGTTAAGCCGGTCTCCTCTATGTGCCACTGTGGCTATTGCTGGACAAGGGTCATCACCACGCTTCACTAACAGCCTCAGTTTCTTACAGGCTCTCTGTTGTACTTTTGGTCTACCACAAGCAGCTGAAGCTTGAAACTTGTAGATGATTGGTCACCCTATTACTGAGCAACTACAAAGGAATTTATATGTCTAGATGCAAGATGTATTTTATTAGTAAAACCTAGTGCACCCAAACTTTAACAAACTTATACGTTTTAGATTCATGAAATATATATTATTTGAGTGTTGAGAAATCAGGAACAAAATCCAAGAACAAATGGAGAGAAGGATTGGGGTGCAGGATTACACTGTTATGCCTCCCTAGTTAGTCACCGTTGATACATTTGTTCCTAATTCATGCAGCTTGACCACTTCTCAAATTGAAGAATACTACATGTACCTGAGGCATGCCAGCAGTCTGCCTTTAGAGTGGGATTTCCTAAATCGCAGAAGATCAATGATAACCTCGGTAGTTACGTTACTTATACAAGAACGCGTAATCTATTATATAAATACGTAGAAATATTTTAGCTGTCAAATGTGACCTTTGTGTTGTAAAATATGGTTGGCAAGGTAATGCTCCTTTATTTCCTTGTTTTGTATTAATAATCTTTCCTAACTGTGGTTGGGAAGACTATTGAAAAGTATATACACTATCAGATCCACACTTGTCTAAACTATTACTAGTCTCTGAGTCTGCATCAATTTTAATACTATCTTGACGTCTACTAATTCTCCTTCACAGTAGAGACACTTATGATACCACAAACCACCATTTAATATTGCCTAGACTGTAGCAAAGATTTCAGCCATGGCCCTTAAATGCTGAAATTCTTTCCCTAAGGTTAGGAAGCAGATGGTGAAATTAGCGACCTGCCTCTTCTCCTCATTTTGTTCAATGTGTAGTACCCCTGGGATCCACAGTATACCCTGATTTTGTAATATTTATCTGCAGTTCTTTGCCCCATTGCAGAGTTCTTATGCTTCTATAATGAAGCTTCAGATACATATGTCCAGTTATCCGACCGCCTCATACTGAATCATCATGAACATTTAAAGATGTTTGCATCACAAAGTAACCAGAATGGCATCCAGTCACCTTCATTTAAATGCTAAAAGTGCCCCAAGACCATTTTTTGGTCCTCTATAAACTGAAGAATGCCTCCTCTCGCTTTGTGGCTCATTTGTTAACTCCAATATCAGAGCAAGCACAAAAGTTGGAAAGAGTGTCATTTTGTATGGAACTGTGAATCTACATCCTGTAGGTCTTCTATGTAAAATTAAAATGTTTTATAAATCGGAAAATCCTTTCCGGATCACACATAATCGGACAAATCATGTACCAAGTGCCTAGCTCTCGTAGGAAATTTCTGTAATCTTGCCAGTCAGGTCATAATTGAAATACATCATCTCTCTTTTGAAGCAAACTTCTAAACTTTGACTGTAAAGAGCCAAAAATTATGCTCTGCTGGCCCATTGGGCTCCTCAGAAAAGGAGATCATGTCACTTCATTCTGTTGGGAGTGTGCCCTGGTTACTAACAGAAGGCAACTCATTTTAAGAGCTTTTGTACTCCCCACCAATGTATGGTCCCTGCTTGATCCCTAATTGGTAACTTTACCCTCTGTGTCACATTAGAGGAGGCCATATTGGAAGGCACTAACTGTTAGCAGTACCAAATGTCACACTAAATACAAAGGGCAATCAGTGGTTTGTAATTCTGGACAGGAACATGATCAAACCAAATTTTCTAGATGTGCTGTGCTTTGTAATGGCCAAATATGCTCTGATTCAGTGTTTGCAACCTTTAAAGTGCTTTTTTCTATGTAGTAATCCAAATTTAGGTATCGGACAAAGGTTTTCCCAACTCCTGAAATCCGTATCTAGAAGGGACATGTTGTAGGCCTTTTTTCCAAATACTTAATGCATATCTGTTCCCCCTACTCCGAACAAATCATCTTTAGTACCGTCTCTGTTACATGCCGAAATTTGTTTAAAAATGCTTTTGAAATTATCTCTGCTTTGTTTTACAAAAGTTTTTACACCTACTCTGCTTTTTTTGTAAAGCGCTCTGATACCCTAATCTGGGTCTTGTTTGCGCTATAGAAAACTCTAAAAATAAAAAATATCTTACATATCAATGTTTTATCACCACAATCCTTTCGCTAAATATTAAAAATTTACAGACACCTTAGAGTAGGTAGCAACACATTCACAAATGTGAAAGGTTCATTTGGGACCTCTTCCCCTTTGTCCATGTAAAAAAAAAGTTTGTTGAAGACTATGAAGTGGTCAAAGAGATGACTGTCAACTTTTAAACACATTCATTAAAAAAAAAAACATTTTAAATTTCATTTTATTTTTGTAAACAAAATGAGCTGCATTAAAACAATTTAAAAAAAATTCTTGAACTATATTACAGAACTGGTGGACTACTAACCCTTGCAGCACACCATCCTTGTTATTGTGGACAGTTGGATTGAGTCACAATTTACAGTCTACCCGATGAATATCAATTAGGTATGACAGATTGTGACTCAATCGGGTCCTTTTTTTATGAACTGAACCAATGGTATATAGGCTGGTTTGTAAAAATGTTTACTGGTTGCAAAAATACAAGTTGCAAATTGAAACTAGTATGTAGAGCCAGTAAAGAGAACAGCTGGCTTTTAGATAACTGCCTTAGCACTATCTTTTGTATACCATTTTCTAATTCCTGCTTTTGTCTATGTTTATACTGTTCCAGTGCTTGGAAATGTTTCAAGCCTCATAGCAGAGCAATGTAGATTAAGTTAATTCAACATCTGGGACCCTGCTTCTGGTTAGTCAGCTATTATAATAGTTTATGTAAAAAAACAACACAATGGATTAATCATAGAATTTGTGACGGAAGGCACTGGCATTCTGCTGCAGTTGCAGAAATGTTTCAGAATCTGACAGCGAGCGACAGATTTCTCAGCACGAGTGGTTACAACCTGCCGCAACTGCCCACGTTGGAAAAACTCTCCAGGAGGTGTTGCGGGGATTCTGCACATATACAGAACTATGCACAGGAAAACAGAACCTCAGTGAATAGGGATGTACCAACCTACCACATTAGTACCCAAAATCCCAAACAGACTAGCTATAGTGTCTCATTCGTTCTCCGTCTACAGCGAAGCTACTAATGATTAGACAACCCAGAACACGTCACTCTATCTTGGGAATCTTGGGAGCAAGACACTCTTTCGCTCACTCACTCGTACTTGTCCACAATGCGAGTAATCAGACGCAGTATAGTTTAAAATATTTATTTCAACTAATGCGTTCTATGGTGCAGTACACGTGCCAATACTAGCAGCAAAATGCATAAACACAAGCATTGTTACAATACCATAGAATACAAACGGGGATATCATTTTAGAAACAACCGTGGAAAAGGGCTAAACGACCTAACCATCCTCCCCATGACAAGAGATAGTTTATTATAAGAAAGAAGACCTCTGGGCTTTGTCAGCAGACCCCCATACCTCAAGGCCTACACGCAATGTTCACATCGCAGGACAAGCGCAGCTCTTCTCTTCGGAAAGGTGCCTGCAGTGTCGGGCGCAAAAGCAGCCTCATGGCAGCGAAGCTCATGACAACTTAGCAACTCCCCCTGGTAAGTCCAACGTATGTGGGCATAGGAAGAAAACAGAGTTCAAAAAGCATGAGCAGATATTAATAGGCGTGTCCATAAATTTGGAAAAAGCAAAGATCGAAGTCTATATAAAAAACCAAGTTCAGGGAAAAGCAGGGGAAAAAAATATCATGGGAAAAAGGCATCCGAAACCGAAATGATGCCGACTGGCCATGTTCATGATTAATCCATCAAGATGTAGGTGCAAAAGAACGCAATACCCTTCAAAAGTTCATCATTTTGGTTTGTGGAAAAAAGAGATGACATCCAATTTAGCAAGCTGAAGGAACAAGAATGTTCTTCATAGTCGGGTGCTTCCATTAGCATTGCAGGATAACTCGTGTGATGTTCAATGTAGCTTTGAAGTAGGAGATTCTGTGTAGCTTCACAGATATCCCATTGTGCCAAGACTCCAAGTGCAGCATCACGCGCCATTAAGCCAATCCCAGAGCAGTCCTTCTAATGAGCAACTAAGGGGCTCATCCGCTGGTCGAAATCCGGGTCCGGACATGACGTATTGGAAAGGCATAGATCCAATGCCCAAGTAAATTGACAGCGGAGGCATGAAAATACGCGTTGCACGCAAGTGAAATATGCAAAACAGAAAGATAATCCATAAGTCACGCTGAGTGTCGCAAATGGCAGTGCATGCATCCAGTCACCGGCCCGGTATTTGCAGCACCACAAGAGAAGCAGCCATTGCATATTAGGCACAGCAGAAGCAGGATTCCAGAGGCTAATGCCATTATCAAGGGAAAACTGCCAAAGACGCTGGAAAAGATAGAATGAATAAATGCAGGTATTACACCAAATATAGTCTGAAAAGAAGACACGAGGCCAGAACACACAGCCTTAAAAAAATGTTTCAGGCCTCGAGTAGTCGACGCATTGAAAATGCGATCTACTAACTCCCCAAAATGTAGTGGGAGGTTTGTATTCAAAAGTGTTTGAATTTCAGCGGCCGTACTTGCCACCTGGAGGGTGAAGGTTTCTCGTGTGGAAGTCAGTGCAAATTCTTGTTGCGTTAAAAGCACCTTTAATCTGCTCAGCTTGTTGAAATCTTCTTTCAAAGTCTGTATTGAAGGCCAAACTGAACAATCCAGCGGCCCACTCGGGGGTGGAAAAAGCACATTATTGCAACAAATTATGCGCTGGGAAACCGTTACCATGTATGGTATACCAGCCAGCAAGCCGCAGCATTCCTGGTTATTTAAAATAATAGCTACCATTAGCAAGCAGAGTCAACATGGGAATGATGGCGGGCACTGGTTTACCTTTCAAAACACACGCGAGATTCGGAGCTGACAGATTACATGCTCCATGCATTTGTATGTTTTTGCATACTAGGGAATGCCCTACTGTGGAATCACAATCCTCCCCGGTAAGTTAAACCTCAGTATCTTCCCTAAATCATCGATAAGAGAAAGGCAAGGACCACAGTTCATGTAGAAAGGCATTTCAGCAGAGTCAGATTCTCCTACAGAAAAAGGTAAAGGGTCTATTTTTTCAATGTGCAGAAGAGTGGAGGTAGCATATTTCATGGACATAAATTGCTGTTGTTAAATTAAACGCAGAAAACAAAGCAGTTGCATTCAAATAATCCCAGGGTACTTTTCCCATTTTTAGAGTTTGCAAAGTCCATGCAAATTGCATTACAGAACACAATTGATTCTGACCATGATATTAGAGAGACACATCTTCTTGTACAATGTCAATAATAGACGAAACTATATTATCTACTGTATATATGCGTGAAGACCGTGTATTAATCCTGAGGCCGACAACTAACAAAACTTTTTCTAAGTTTGCCTGGTCTATTTCCCGCAAACGAGATGCTGCTTCAATTTGAGGAAGTTTCCAAATTTCATTGTATACAGCGTATATCCATCGTTTTGTTCTAAGAGCTCTAGGTCCCAAGACAAAATTAGCCAAATTAATATTGTTGGACAACAACGACAAGTGTTGTTAAACGGACAAGAGTGTAGAGTGCAGCAACCACTGTTGACATAATTTACCCACTGAATAGGTTGTGACAGTATGCGAATGAGAAAATCTAGGGTTGGGTCTGTCTTGCGTAAAACCTAAACTAGAGGTATGAAGACGGAGTTGGCAGGCATTTGAACTAGTTTGCCAAACTAACCAACCTAGTGGATCCATTGCAGATTCATTAAATTAATTATTTTGAAATAACATTTGTAATGCTTCAAGGGTAGAATTAGTGAACAAATGCCAATCATTATATTCAGCTAAGGATGGAATGGCAGGAGCATTAATTTTCTTAGCAGTAGCCAAACCAAAGCACGTGGTTTGGTATACTGTATTACTTAAAAATAAAATGTGTGTTGGGATGAGGCAGGCACGATGTAAGGCTTCAGTGCCTCGCACTTGCCAGTCCTTAGAACCCCAAACTGATTTTATTTCAATGGCGTCCTTTCAATGGTCATAACCCTTTACAGACAGATTATGTCGAAAAGTATTGGAATATATTAATTTACTATGTGTTAACATGACTTTCTGAGTAAACTTTTTCTTTAGTGTTTTTGAGCTGCCTTTCAACGGTTTTGGGCAATGTTCCCACTGAGTGTAATTTACGACAGGACTTAATGTATTGGTCTTGTGTAAGAAATGATGCCCATAATGTTGATAACAGAACAGGTCGGCATAATTTGCAGAATTCATATACAAGTCTTCAGCATCAAAGGCAGCATAATATTTTAAATCAGAAAACAAGGCTTGTATTGCATGCACATTCCAATCATCAGAACGTATGTCCTGTGTCACCACATCACCCAGTGAAACACAAAAGATATACGGTACATTAATGAGCTCTGTCGGACCATGAACTTGAAAATCCATCTTATCCCAAAAGATACCATCTGAAATCAGGAACGCAGAAATGTTAACAAGAATCTGGTCTCGCTTCATGATGGGGACAATGAATGGGGTGCCAAAATACCATCAACAGAGTTCACAGCAGAGCATTCAGGCAAGTAGTGACCATTGATGAGTAGCAAAAAAACTGTCACATATCCAATTGATATGAAAAGAAAAATCATAATTAGTATCAACCAGATGTATGTACAGGGAGGAACCAAATATGTTTGTTTAAACCAGGATAAAAAAAATTGACAATTTTGTCGGGTTCCCTGAGGAGGTGGATGATGAGCCAAAAGAAAAACTGTCATGGTGCAAAGGACTATCCGGCAAATCATGCAAAGACCCACTTGTGGGATATGTGTATACAGCCTCCGCGTTGCAGGAGGCAGCTGTGGGAACAGAAGAATGGTCAACAACCGGGTCCATCTCGATGACAGTGTCGTGTGGCATATTGAATGATGGACAACTTTAACGAGTCTTCGAAATTGTGGGATACGAAACAGCAGGTGTCACACTATTCAGTATCGGCCAGATGTTGTAGCTTGACATTGTCCATTGAGATGTATCTGTTGTCTTTGCGACCTGGAATAGGAGGTAAAATGACTGTTCGAGTACCCTTTAGGCCAAGCACTGGAACCGGTGCATGAAAAGAGGGACCAAACTCCTTTTTGTTCTCCACCTTTTCTCGGACCAGATGTCCAACTATAGGAAGCCAGCTGCCCACCGGATTCAGGAGTGCTGCTTCAGCTGCTGAGGAAAAATGTTCAGTAGCAAGGCTGGCACGGGTACTTTGTAGGTTCTTTGACATAGTAGAATGATTTCCTACGTCAAAAGTTGCGGCAGCCGCTGCAACGTCTAGCCCATCAAGGTCTGGCACAAACATTTTGATGCCAAAGAGCATCTTGTATGGGGTCTGCCCACCCAGAGGTCTTCATGTGAGATTATTAAGTGCACGTTGAACGCCATGCAAATGGGCTAACCAGTTCCTGCCTGTACCTCAGACTCTAGCTGTCAAGGATTGCTTTAAGTCACGGTTCATTCGCTCCACAATTGAGTTGCCCTCAGGCCTGTATGGAGACGAAAACTGCACCAGCACCCCCATAGACTTCATTGCATCCTTGTATGCCTTAGAGGCGAACGCTGGACCTTGGTCAGAATGAAAGGTTCCACAGGCAAAAATCCCTACAAAGACATGCAAATCCCTAATGACATTTCAAGCGACAGCACTACGTTGTGGCCATACCCAAAGGAATCTAATGCACAAATCCACTGCAACTAAAATACATTTATATGCAGTATCTGAAGAAAAGGGACAGCAGTGATCAAGATACACACAAGCAAAAGGGCGATTAGCAATGCAAAGCGGTGTTTGTGGTGGACATGTTACCGCAGAAGGCTTGATCTGTTGACAGATGTCACAAGAAAGTACATAATTATGGTTCTGTTTATATAAACCACGCCACCAATAACGTTGCTGCAAGATCGAAACAGTCGCAGACACGCCCGCATGGGCCGAAGCCATGCCTTCAGGTGCGATTTTGATGAAAGTCTGCCTGCGGTCCACGTTGGGAATCAGCCGATCTCCAACATTTGGTATTCTAGCAAAAGGAACATGTTCGGGAGTAAACTGATAAGGATATTTAGAAGGGAAACCTTGTGGGTAATTGAGGCCTTCCGTAGTAGCAGCTATTGCTGACAAAATGTCACTATCAATTTTAGTTTTGGATCTAGTAACGGCTGCTACGGAACACGTGGCTACTGCAGATTTGGCAGCTTTATCAGCCAAACAATTCCCAAGAGCGTGCGCTCCCACACGCTGGTGGCCAAGAGTATGTATAACATGTGTGAGCGGCAGACGTTGTTTAAGATCTGCCACTCAAGCCCAAAGCGTTTTATGCTTAATTGTGCTGCCTTTAGAATCTCAATAACCATTTTGAGACCAAAAGAATAAGTTGTCATTAAAAGACTGAACACAGTAATAAGAGTCGCAGAAAATTATAGTTGAAACTTTTGGGTCAGCAAACTCGAGAGCAAGAACCAGAGCACGCAGCTCGGCCAATTGAGAGGTACAGTCTCTCAGTGCCTGAGTGTGCACTATGTCAGACTTGAATTCACCATTCTACCTGTCACAATAGCACAAGCCACTGAAAAAGCATGTTTAGAATCCATGGCCGGTTGCGCCGAATCATCAGTGTAGATGACACATGCGTATTCTTCCAAAGGAAGCAAAGACGGGGGAGGTGGATGAACGTGTTTATACTGCAAGAAATCCTGTGCCTGAAGAGAGGGGTCAAATATAAAAGTGACATCCGGGGACGTCAAGGAAGTAGCCCATTGTATCCAACGGGGATGCAAAGCTTTTGAGTTTGGCACACTTGCCTTTGTCACTGCTTCTAAAGCAGGGTAAGGAGTAACCACCAAAATGCATTTTCCCTGTGCCAGCACGTGTTCCTTTGGAACCGCCATCTGCACAGCTGTCAATACTTTTTCAACAGTCGAAAACCTCATCTTGGCCGAAGTGTACAAATGTGATTTGTAGGCGATCGGTACTGTGTCTATTTCGTTGTATGTCAAGTAAGTGAAACCCACTGCGCCTGGCACGATTGGTATCACCAGGTTAGTGCGGTTATCACGTGTCAACAAGTACTTAGATTCAAGCAAATCAGATTGCAAAGAAAGTAAAATAGCAGAATGTTCCGGTAACCAGCTGGCTTTTGAAAATGTAAGTTTTATCAAGGCATAAAGTGGCTTGATACGCTGGGCATATTCGGGAATATAAGAACCCCCAAAATTCAAAAATCCCAGCAAAGACTGAAGTTTCTTTAGGGTAGTTGGAGACTGCAGATGTGCGCATTTCTCCAGAAAGTGGGGAGCCAAGCCCGGCCTTCATTATTGAGCTCATAGCCCAAAAAAAGCACTGCATAACAAGCGATGTGTGATTTCGCAAAATTAAATTTGTAGCCGTAGTCCCTAAATTCCAGAATTATGTTTAACACGGCACAGATGCAGCCATAATTAGTTGTCTGTGAGATGAACATCATCCACGTACGAGTAAGCATCTGGGTCTATGCTGTCCAACAGAGAGACAACATGAGCGGTGAAAACCCCGGGACTATTGTTATACCCCATAGGCAAACAGCGTTTTATTTCTTTGTTTTCCACCGGCCGTCAATGTGGTCTATTAACTGCATTCAGGGGGCAGGTTATGGCTATAAAAACCATTGGAAATATCAATTGTCATTTTATATTTTTTACAAACTTTACTTTCAACTAGAGCAGAGCTATGGGTATTCTGTACCGCAAAGGTCCGACAATGAGAGTTCAAATGCCGGTAATCAAAAACTATGCGGCAAGACCCATTGGGTTTAGATACAGTAAAAAGCTGATTATTCATTGGTGACACACATGTTTCAATCACTCCTTCATATTCTAACTGAGTGAGAATATCAGCAACTGGACCTTTAGCTTCCCACCGTACGGGATATTGGGGTCAGGGCCGGACTGGCCGTAGCACGGGTGGGGGCCGGTTTTGGGCCCACAGGGGCCGTTTTTGTTACAGGGCCGTTTTTGCAGCATTGCTGCAAAATCGGCCCTGTAACAAAATCGGCCGAAAACCGGCCCTGGCAAAGAGCTCGGCGGCACCCCGGGGGGCCGCCGAGCTCTTTGCCAGGGCCGGTTTTGGTTCCCAGTCCGGCCCTGATTGGGGTTGTGGTTGAGCATAGACCGCAATGGAATTTCATGTGGCGGTGAATCTTTATCCCAGCCAACTTGATTACCGTACAGGGCCGGCGCCAGAGCTAAAGCCCACTCAGCTGCAAAAGCCTCTGCATGCTCCTTGGGGAAGTAACGCGAAAAACTAGGAAGTATCACGCCCTCCCCGCGTGCTGCAGCCAGAACAAAAGTTGGGGGCCAATCCGCCTCCGCTAATAAAATGTCATAGGAAGCGGTCGGATTTTCCCCCCCAAAAAAATCCCTGTGACTACACGCTCAATGTCACCTTCTATATGGAAGACCATATTATACAGCCGATCCGGGAGGGGCAACCCGGGTGTCAGCTGTCTCCACAGTAATGAAAGTTTCGGTTGCTGTCGCCTCCAGACAAGGACGCAGTGCCTCCCGCACTATGGTAACCTTCGCTGCGCTGTCTAGCAGGGTCACTGCCCAATTCCAGTCCAGCAGCCGGGTTCTCACGTCTGAGGCACATCTTGCTGTCAAAGTGGCAACTTTTTTCTTTTGAAAAGGAGTACGGAAGCGTGGTTGTTCCTCCTGTTTCCCCTTGCCGTCAAACTGACGAGGCTGATCACGTCCCCGAGGAACAGGTTGACTTGTGCCAAGATCCTGGCGTTCCCCACCTCCAACTTGCGAACCAAATAAGTCCTGTGAAGAACGAGGAGAACGCTGATCAGTGACCTGAAATCTATCAGAAGTCTTAATTTTCGCGCGGTCGCACAAATCATAAGCACGCTCCGAAGTATCATGTGTTGGTGAACCGGCACGCGACCCTTGCTTCTGTTGTAGTTGTTGCCCCCTTTTTTTGTTTTTCCAGTTCTTTTTAGAAAAAACTGGGCGTCCATCTGTGTCAGATGGAACTCTCTGTTGTGTTTGAGACTGAGTTTGCGTTTGAGTAAAAGGCTTAACACCCAAACTATTGCGGCCAATGGTTTTATAAGCCTTTGCAATAATTTTTGGTAATTCGCGTGGTTTGTCTGCATCAGGGACCGCTGTCAAGCTTTTAGCGACTTGAAAGCTTACTGCATCGCCCTTGACATTAGCAAGGATCATATCAGCTACCACGTCGAACACTCCCACCTGACGCATCCCCAGTTCCACAGCCGCTTCAGCACCATGCTCATCTTGAACACGCTTAATCACGGAGAGAAGGACTGTCATAGAGGGAGTGCCCAAACACTTCGAATACACAGCTGCAAACACCTTGCCCCAGGTGTTACAATCAGCTAACTCGGGAATTAAGTCTTTAGGCAAACTAATAGTCAAAATTCTGTATTTTACAGGAGAGGTATTAGGAAAAACAGCTTCAAGCTGTCCACATTTCTCGGCAAGCCAATGAGGCAATTCATCCTTATTTGTTGGATGCTTGCCCATTACCGAATTAACCGTAACGGGACTGATAGTCACCCCGCAGGCCCCGCAGGCTGCGCAACAACTCCAGTTGGAGCCACCTGGAAAGTACGCAACACTAACTGAATAACAGCTCTATGTACTCGAATCAGAGAACTATGCAACACGCGTAGCTCAGCCAGCGTTAATGCCGTTAACCCACGCGGGTGAGGTGCATACCCAGCCAACACCAGCCATGTGGCCCCTTCTATTGATAAAAGACCTAAATGGACCGACATGAATGTGTGAGGAAGGGTGCCATTAAACCAAATTCGGTGTTACCAAGCTGTTAACGGAACCTCAAGGGTCCGATAGGGTTGATATGCAATCGGAACAGCCATGGTGGTGTATTCGTGAAACAGATTGTCCTCTCCGTCCACCGCCGGAAAAGTGACCCAAGAGTAAAAAACCTCGAACGGGTACGCAGGATCTGCTTCCACTACAAAAATCTGATCCACACCAGCATCAGGGACACCATATGTTCTCAAGTAATCCCTGAGCGGAGCGCAATTGTGAACAGCAATATTATGCCCCATCACAAAAAAAATGTAGAACAACTTAAAAGTTGGCAGCACAACAAGGGCAAAGAAGAGAGAGAGAAACCTTTTATTTTAAAAGTTCAAGCTTGAAAGAACCTATAAAAAGTCAATATAGGAGGTTACACCATCACAGCCATCTACGGAGGCAGATGTGAGGGTATTGTGGACAAGCACAAGCACTACTCAAGCGTCTCGCAGATAAGAACCAGACCAAACGTTGGTGGTGCCATGTTGCTGGGATGCTGCACATATACAGAACTATGCACAGGAAAACAGGACCTCAGTGAATAGGGGTGTACCAACCTACCACATTAGTACTCAAAATCCCAAACCGAATAGCTATAGTGTCTCATTCGTTCTCCGTCTACAGCGAAGGGACCAATGATTAGACAACCCAGAACACATCACTCTATCTTTTGAATCATGGGAGCCAGACACTCTTTCGCTCACTCACTTGTACTTGTCCATAATGCGAGTAATCAGAGACGCGGTATAGTTTAAAATATTTATTTCAACTAACGCGTTCTATGGTGCAGTACACATGCCAATACGGATAAAAAAGACGACCTCTGGGCTTTGTCAGCAGACCCCCATACCTCAAGGCCTAGATGCAATATTCACATTGCAGGACGAGCACAGCTCTTCTCTTTGGAAAGGTGTCTCTCCAAGTGTGTCGAAACATGTTGAGCTTGCATGTTGAGCTTGCAATATTAAAGCACAGGATTTCCAATAGTGCAGCTAGTGCACCTAGACATGTTATGTCTAGGTGCGAGGGACTGAGCAGAACGGAATAACAAGGGGCATTGTTGTTTAACCTTGAACAATGTGTGCAGACTAAAACTCAGACTAAAACTCAGAGCACAGCATACAACGTGCATGGTAGACAGTTCTCATGTGAAAAGGGGCACACACAGGGTCTTGCGAAATATATTCCTGCAGTGTCAGACGCAAAAGCAGCCTCATGGCAGCGAAGCTCATGACAACTTGGCAAATGTCGACAATGGACCTATAAGCCATACTACAGGGGAGGTCTAGCTCACAATTGTTTTTACGGCCGCTCGCCAACTTAACCTTGAAGAGCCGCTTGAGAGAAAAACTCCACTCCGTGTCTCATTTGCAGAGATTTTTGGAACTCCGAGTGGGCAAAATTCCGCTGATGGAGTGGAATTATTTGCCCGTCCCTACTTTCGATACGGTCTCCCACCCAATTCTCTGCCAGAGGCTGGAAAACACTGAGATCACAGGAGCAGCTCAAAGATGGTTATCATAAGTTCTCGCTGACAGGAGCTTTCAAGTTAGTGAGGTGCCCTTTCTGTCAGAGACGCACCAATTGAAATGCGGAGTGCCGCAAGACTCTTCTTTGAGCCCCACTTTATTTATCATATATGTGCGGCCACTTTCAGACATCCTCTGCAATCTGGGCTACACAATGGACGCCTAAGCAGATGACACCCAGATGTTAGTCTCATTGTCACCAAACAGCAATGCAACCTTTAACAGACTTAACATCTGTCTGGAAAATGTATCCAACTGGATGGCTTCCAGCTGTCTCAAGTTAAATGGGGACAAGACCGAGATAATGGTGACAGAAAGCAATCCAGCACTTTGGTTGCAATTCCTCTGGCTATCACACTTGGGGTAATGTCGTTCCCCTAAGTCAGAAGTAAGGAGCCTTTGTGTCACCCTAGACAGAGAACTGACAATGACCACTTGAGCAAAAAAGGTGCCAGGACACATGCTTTGGCCTCCTGAAATCTCTTCGTAAGACACTCAAATGGCTACCTATGGAGTGTCGTAAAACAGTGGTCTGAGATTGATACTCTCTCGACTTGACTACAGCAGTTCAGGCTACCTGGGCAGCCCATCATATGTCATTAGAAAGCTGCAGTTCACCCAGAATGATGCAGTCAGAGTATTGACGGGACTTTCTAAAACACAATCTGCACGAGCAGCCTTGGTGCAACTTCATTGGCTGCCAATAAGAGAGAAAGTAAATTTTAAGGTCCTCTGCATAGCCCACAGGGTAAACACTCTCAGGGGCCACACGTCTTTCAATATCTTTTCATTCCCTATACTACCTTTAGAGACTTGATATCAAACAATCTTTCTCTGCTAATCGTTCCCAGAGTTAGGAGAGCAAGAGGTGGTGAACGGTCCTTCGGTTACCTCGTCTAAAAACTCTGGAACACTCTTTCCATTAATCTAAGATCAGACCAGATTTTACTCAGCTTTAGGAATCTGCTGACAACTCTCTATTTCACCCAAGCAGAGTAAACCTCCCACATGTCCTAACTGTGTTGTTGCCAGCGCCGGGAAGCCCGTACTTGGGTAGTTGTGTGCTAGTGAATTAAACTGCCAACATTACCAGTGCACTCATAAACTTAACTCCATTTGTATCATCTTTGCAGAAACGCTTCCATTCTGCAATCGAGGATCATACAATGTTTATTCTCCCCAGAAGAAGCCAATATTTGAAATGAAGGAATCTTCTCAAGCTATAAGTAGAACATTAGCTAAGTCTTTGAATACCACTGAATGTACTTATCCTTAACAAAGTCTTAGTCCAGGCATCATTGTGTTTGTCTACTTGCAAGAAAACATTCTGCTGCATCCTTACTCTTTTATGATGCATCCACTACCAAGCCATTACACCTCAGGTAGTCTTACAGACATGTAGTGACTAAAGTTCGGGGGAACGAGTACATGTTGCTGTGTGGGGGAATGTCTGTTACTTACAAGTGATCACTGTCTCCTACTCAAACTCCTCCCTCTGACTTAGTTTCATCACATTCTGTCCTCTAGAAAACAAATCAATATTATTCAGAATTATCATCAACACCATATGTAACCACCGTAACCTTCTGCTGCTACAATTCAGAATCTATACCACTGAAGTCACCCAAAATGCCGCAGGAAACTTGGAAAGGGAAAAATTATACTTGATCCCTCACACTTCATTATCCCACCATGAATGCTCAAGATCCTTGACCTCATCCACAAAATTCTTCTTGGAAAGGCCCATTAATACTTTGGTGTAAAAATGCGACCCAATGCCAATAAAAACCTGGTCCTTGGTCTGGCACTACATTGAGCACGAGTTACTCTAGAGCTCAGTGGTCAGGATTGCTATGCTCAACAGACTCGATGTGCAGTGTCTGGGTAAGAGCCTGCATTCCATGCCCTCCCCTCAAAGTCCACTGTATATGCCGTACATCCATGCCCAGTATGTTTCTTGGTGAAGAGGCTAGCACGGGTCAAATTCTGTGTTCACCCCCAACTTCCCACACAGTAGAGCAGGATGAGTTATTATTAAGTCTATGGTACACGGATGTGAATCTTGGCACAAATCCACTGCCTCCGCCTGCTGCTTGCCAAAAGAATGAGGCAAACTGCAAGCACTAACGTCTTGCCATCCCAGGAACTGCTGCAAAGTTAACATATTGCTGGATTTTCAGGAATGCAAGGGTTTGACGCTCTAATCAGTTTGGGCGAGCTGCTGTTTGCCCGAACACTGACCAGGGGATCTACGGGACCACGGTCTCGGAGATATTAGCGCATTGAACGCAAACACCGTGGATACTGGGCGGAGATTACAACTGCATACTCGACACACAACTCGAAAGTTCCGACTTTCCACTTCCCCCACAAACTCAGTCGGAACCCTTCACGGGGTGGCTCTGTCAATGGCCTCTTGCAGACACCTAGAGGACCAAACATTTGCATTCAAGTGTCTATTCATTTTACTCTGCACCACACAACCTGTACATGCGCCTTGACTGTCTTTCCTTTTCCAACTCTGTACTAGACACGGTCATTCATGCTGACTATTTAGGGCATGTTATCTCCGACCATGGCGCACACATCGTGGAAATAGCTTGGAACGTCCAATCCCCCCTGCCCCCCCAACACCCACATGGTATCTTCCCTGGGGCTGTCTGGAGGATCCGCTATTTTAGTGAGTCGCAAGAGTCGTACAATAGGCTCTATTTCACAGAAAATCATAATTCTGCATCCACTAGGGTGTTTGAGTGGGATACCTTCAAAGTGGTCACTAGGGAGATCTGCCTGCAGGAGGTGGCAGAGATCTGACAAATGTTTGAAATCAAGGTCAGGGAAGCTGAACGACTCTTGGCTACATTCGGAAGGGTCGTGAAACACAATGCAGCTAAAGGTACCGCACTGGCCAAGGCCAAGACTCACCACACCACTCTTCTGGAGCAGCTGCACTGCTTCAATTTGAACTCCTATGTGGTAAAGATGCATCGAGAGGGATACAAATCAGGCCACCTTCTAGGTTGGCTGATCTAGCTGGACTCGAGCTAAGGCCCCATCTTCGGAGGTAACCACACCCGTTGATGATAGGCTTAACGCTCAGCGCAACATCCTGCATGCCTTTTTTGGGTACTACTCCTCCATCTATAAGGCATCCCCCCACCTGTTACTGACAATCGGTGCTTTCCTGGTGGACTTACTCCGCGAATTCCTGATGAAGCCAGGGAGAGCTTGGATTCCCCCTAATTATGCCTACTGAAATCAAGCAAGCCCTTCGAGACCTGGCACGAAACAAAACCCTGGGCCTCAAAGGATACTACAGCACCTTTGCTTCAAGTCTGGCTCCTTGACTAGCAGAAATGTTCAATGAAGCCCTGCGGAATGGGGAATTCACCCTGACCTTCTGAGAATCCCTCCTGGTATGTCTCCTGAAACCTGACAGTGACCTAGCCCACTTTTCCTCACATGGACGGCTCCTCCATTTTAGTATCTTAGACTGCCGGGTTGAGAGACTACAGTGTCCTTGGGAGCCCCGACAGAGGCCTCTCCCTCCAATCCTGCCACTTCTCTCATGCTGGTTAACAGCATGAGAGCAGTGCTAGGATTGGTTAAGTATTTTTCTTTTTTAAACTATTTTATGCATCCACCCTCCACTGCCATAGTTGTCAGCCACCACTTTTTCCTCATACAGGCCGATAGCAATCCTTGGTGCTGACTATAAGATTTTGGGGGAAGATCCTGGCTGACAGATACGACAGTTCTTACCAGAGCCTATCTACTCAGGCCACAAAGGTTTTCCAGGTTGCCGCACTTCCCAAATTATTCGACACCTCTTCCATGTACAGGACCAGGCCCCTAGGTGGTTCCACTTCATAGCCTGCCTGATATTGGATCTTGTAAAAGCATTCAACACACTAACATGGGATTAGCTTTTTATTTTTTCGAGTGCTAGTCCAGATGGGGTGGACAAGCACCTTCTGGCATAAATTATTGTAATCCCACAGGATCTGTCTGGGCAAGCTCATTTCCCCGCCCTTGCCCATAGGCAGGGGTACCAAGCCATGGTGCCCTGTGTCTCCTCTACGTTTTGCAATCGCTTCGAAGCACCTTGCCATTTGACTCTGCCAGGAAGGCAGGACTTGGGGGATCCCCTTAGGTGATGTGACTAATGTAGTGTCCCTATATGCGGACCACTTACTCCTATATTTCCGAGATGCCCATTCAGATATTTTCTCTATACACACCACACTCCTGCATTTGCACAGGTGGCTTGTCTCCAGGTTAACTGGACCAAATTGTGCTTTTGCCTGCTCGGTCCAGGTCCAGCCCCACTCGAGGTGCAACTTGAGGGAACCCCCCTAAATTGGCGAGGAGTCATGGTCCATTACCTAGGAGTTCACCTCTACCATTCACCAGCCGCCCAGTATGAGGGTAACTGAAGGAAAGCCCTTCTGACCCTAAAATTACAATTACAGTTTTGAAATCATTTACCCTTAGCCACGGATGGGGAAAATAGGTGTATCCAAAATGATAATTTTACCACTGTTGCTCTATTATTTTGTGAATATCCCCCTCATCCTCCCCCAGGAGTTTCTTCTGGTACCAGGATACCCTGTTGGGCAAACTCATCTGGGGACATAAACGCAATCGAATCGTGCTGAAAAAGTTGCAAATGTCAGTTGGAGGGAGGGAGGATTGGTGCTCTTCATTCGATGCCTACTTAGCTGCTCAACTGCAATGGATTTCGCAATGGCTCGCAAGGAGCTACATGGGAGAGACATGCAAACGGTCTAGTCTCCTTGTGCCTGTTATGGTCTGAAGCTTCCTGCTACCCACAATTATGCCTCAATTTGTGTGGTCATTGCAGGTATCTGTGACCCGTAGGTGCGTGGCAGAATTTCTCACCTCACACATCACGTCCTGCCATATGCCCCAACATTCCCCCTGGAGGGCCTTCCCCGATTTTCTAGATCTTAGCCCGTCATGAGCCTGAGAAGCTGGCATGAGCGATCCTTCACAACAGTTGATGACCTCTTCACAGATGGCCACCTTCTCACCCTCAACCAATTTATCTCAGATCACGCTCTATCACCAGGGTAGTTTCTTACCTACAGATAGTTGCATAACACATGCCAAATCATCTGATCCATTAATGATGAGGAACCTCAGATCCACTCCGTCATGCAGACATTACTCCACATGGGAGCAGGGCGGCACCCGACAACCTGGATTTATATGGCAATACGGGAACACACCGAGGCTCCACTGTCCGCTGTGCAGGTTAAATGGAAGGGCAATATTCGAGGGTGATACATAAAACTGAATCAGGGCAAGCCTTGGACTTTCCCCAGCGAGTATCTAGAAATACACGGTTTAAAAACATGCAATTCTCTATTCTACACCGTGCCTACCTGACGCCAGAGCAACTTAATCGTTTCTACCTCATTGCACAGCTTTACTGGTCCCACCGACGCTTGGTCATGGCTGACTTACAGCATATACTGTGCTCCTGTCCAGACCTAACTTCTTATTGGCACTCCATCCATGACAGGCTGCGGGAGGTCATGGAACACACTGACATTAACACATGGGAGGCCTGTGCCCTAGACATCTTCAAGCGCAGGAAGCGACATAAGATGAGGGCACTACGCTGGCATGGATCACCCCCTTCACTAAAAGAGCCCTCAATTTGCAGTGGCGGGCTGCACAAGGCCTGTCCATGGCTGCATAGTGTGTGGCGAAGTGAAGGTGGGGGAGGGCAGAGGGGGAGGCCCTACACTATGAGGAAGTTTGCCACTGCAAGCATTCCATATCCGTGACCTGGGATACTCTCCTAGACCAATTTCTACAACACATTAAGAGTGACAATTTACCCCTGTGAGCCTGACCGGTTCTCCATTAGTTCCTGTCTGGAATTGTGTGCACCCTTGGCTGCCCCTGCCTGCTGCACAGCTGATCAGCCTCCCAGTCCCTGGTGCTCACATGCCAGCCTAGCCCTCAGTTACACTTGCATCTCACCTATGCACTGACGAGAGCTTCACTTCAGATGTACTCAGCACCCTTCATGGGCTAGATCCCTCTAGCATCCGTGCCTGAATCACCATTTTCCCCTCCCCCGTTTTGGATTCATACTCCAGTTAGATGATCAGACACATCAGCCTGTAGCTGTCTAGCACTTTTACACTTATCATCCTCTACAGGGAGATTTTAATGGATGTCCCCCCAATACATTACCATATGTGTTTGAAATTGCTTCACGAATACTTGCACTGTGGTTACACAACAAACTTCCTGTACTTCACTATGGTCCTGTAATGCTGCCACTGTTTGCATATGCAGGCAGGCGGGCGGGCAAGACCTGGCAAGCCAGGCAGGCTAGGCAGGCAGACCAGCCAGGCAGGCAGGCAGCCAGCCATTTTGGTCGGATTGTACTGGGGCACGAATCAGAGGTGCAAGTTTGGTGGCCAAAATCTTTGCCAATAATTTATACTCTGACTTAAGGAGGAACAGGGGTCTGCAAGAGCACACGTTCAGTGGGCTGCGTCCTTGCTTAAACAAGTCTACTTAGGTTGCCGTCCTAGTATGTCTGATTATATTCCTTATGTATTTAAACATTAGCCAATTGTTGCAAAGGCAAATGGATAATGCTATATTACAACCCTTTCTTGACATCTACATAAAAATTAAACAAATAAAAAATGGCGGTATCACACAATAATATGACTTGTGAATTAGGCCTATTCTAAGAAGAGGGCATTTTTGCATCTAGCACCTGTAAATATGCACATTGTTTTGTGAGGAAATTAATAAATCAATATTTTATTTTAAATGCATTCGGTGAAAATAACATTTAAATGATCAAATAAATGATCCTCCCACCCACCTAGCTTGCTGGCCACCTCTTTACACTGCCAGAAGTTATTGGAAGGTGACAAAAACCTTGTAAAAGCACCTGCAAACACAGCCTCTCCGCGCTTGTGTTCCCTGGCATAATGCATGGACACCATGGGCTTTGTCAGGGTCTGGTGAGGCTACGGTTCCAATAATAGTGCTTTATTTGTTTTAAAAAAAAGTTACTCTCTAGGGTTTTTAGGCCTTGCCTAAGCAGCACATGCGCAGTCTTCGAGACATGTGGTATTGAGTCTATGCGCTTTGAACTCTCCCAGCACTTGCCATTGGTTCTTTTGTCTACCTGCACAAATAGTTTTTTTGGTTGTTACCATACATTTGTCCTGTCTTTGTTAATTTGTTTTGCCCTGGAGACTGCCCGTCCTACATGGATCAGGTCACTTCTTGGCTTTTATTTAGTTTCGGCGCAATACTTTTGCTTATATTTTTTTAGTTTAGTTTATATTTATGCTTATTGCCGCGTCCGCCACACTTCATCACACAGCATAGCGGTTGCACGCCTTTCATTTTTTCGGCATGACTCCCCCAGCCTCTTCCACCTATAACACTGAAGTTCTCTCCCTGTGGCCTGGGCTTTAGAGTCGCTACCGTGAAACCCCCAGCGGGCAGAGTGCAAACAGAGCAGGCTTCTTAAAATGACTTTTGTTCGCTGCAACAGACAAGCTCTTTCAATTTAACAAGCGCTTTAAATTTTCAGCGATGAACTTTGACCACTTCTTTTTTTTTTTTTATTTTTTTATTCTATTTATTGATTTTCAAATCAAAGACACAACACTGGTATCATGCAAAGCAGTACAAATACCAAACAAACAGTCAAACAGCATGTGATTGGCTAACCCCTCAACCCGTTGCTTGTTGAGACACTTGTGTTGTTTAGTTACTATAACATTCCAAGGAACATACATGCATAATATTATCAGACTTCATCGTTCAATGGCTGGTCTTGTGAGCACAAATATTGTCTTAAAGGTTCCCAAATGTCCTTGGGTTTTGAGGATGATGGCAGCATCTCTGCATAGAGTTCGAGGTTTTCCTTACAATATACCAGGTCCTTTATCCAATGCTCTGGTCGCGGGGCCTAGGCACTCCCAGGTTAGTGCCACCCGATGTTTCACCAACAACAGTGCAATTCTAATAAATTTGTCTACAGCACCCTTCAGCTGTGGTATGCAGCGCAGTAAACAAACCTGCGGTGTACACTGCACAGGGACTAATGCCATAGCTTGTATGCGCCACACTACTTCATCCCAGAACTCAGACACTAGCCTGCATTCCCAGGCCAAGTGCCAGAAATCTGCATCCGGCCCCCGCATCTTTGGCACCTGCTATTATCCCGGAGACCATACTTGTGTCATTTGAGCGGTGTGTGGTAAACTTGATGGATATATTTGAAATGGATGATGCGCAGATTACCGTTGGATGTGGGGGTGCTGGTGATTTTACAGCAGTGCTTCGATTCCATTTGTGTTAGCGGAGGATTGAGTCTTATCATTCCAGCAAGTGAGACTTTTATCAGCACTGTTAACCTTTTCTTCTCTTGCTGCCCTGTACAGTTTGGTGATTAGCTTGCGACATGTGGGAGTAACCAGAAGCAATTGCAAAATTTGCGGCTCCGCTGGGAATGTGCCATAATGTGCTTGTATCGCCAGTTTTAATCTATGAAGTGTGAACCGGAATAGCGGCGATGAATTATGAATGTATTGCAACTCCTCTGTTGTGAGAGAACTCCAGTTTGGATATATGTCTTGCATTGTGTTGCCCGCTCGTCTCAAGGAGTGCATTGCGCCTTCCTCCTGCGTCACCTAGAGTGCATCGTGGTGAGCCAGAGGGAGCGCTGGAGCATAGAGTGGAAATTTCGCCGCAAGCTTACCAATGGAGTGCCAGACAGCAATGGTGGTATCTATCGTATTGATTTCATGCTTTGGCATGCCTCTCTGCGAATGTGTAAGTATGTATTTTAAAGGAATCGGGTGTGCATCACCATCTTCCACTGCCACATGTGGAATAAGGGCGTGAGGGCTGCACCAATAATATGAGTTTTGCGCCTGTGCTCAGAGATAATACAAATATAAATCTGGCACAGAGAAGCCCCCCTTGGCATAATTCAAAGTAAGTGTGTTCCAACCCACCCAAGACTGTTTTCCTCCCCAGATTAGCCTCAACAGTAGCGAGCGCACAGTGTTGAAAAAATGCTTAGTTAGTTTTATTGGGATGTTGCTGAAACAGAAAGCGAGGTAGAACAATCATTTTAATGAGGGCAATACGATCTTCTAAGGATAACGGCAATCCTGTCAACCTGCTCACCTGTTGTTCCAACAAAACACACGCCCTTCCATAATTTTCTTTGATCACTATCTCGGGATCACGATGCACCCAAATTCCCAAGTATTTAATTGGGTCAGTGGATTACACCAGCGAATATTCCAGAGTAGGTGAATCTGTGACTGGTGTTAGAGGTATTATCACAGACTTATCCCAGTTAATAGTTAATTCCGAAAAAAGACCAAATCTGATATATTCACGCAACACAGGTGCTAGGTATCTTTGCGGCTCTCTTATGAACAGTATCATGTCATCAGCATAGAGAGATATGCTAACTGGTTGGTGTGCAAAGTTAAATGCTGTTTCTCTATGCCGCTGTTTTATTATGCAAGCTAGTGGCTCCAGCATGATCGGGAACAGTAGCAGCGAAAGAGGACAGCCCTGTCAAGTCCCTCTGCTAATCTGAAATGGCTCAGACGTTAGTCCATCTACTTGAACCCGTGCATTGGGATTGGTGTATAACAGCCGCACCCAGTTTGTACAAATTTCGGGGTACCCCATTCGCTTCAGGATCTGAAACATATAGCTCCATTCGATGGAGTTGAATGCTTTTGCTGCATCCAACATAACAGCGGCAGCAGGGAGGGCAGGATCAAGTAAATTAAACATCGCAAATATAGTGCGTAAGTTGTGGGATGTGGACCTTTCTGTTATGAAACCAGATTGATCCGGTAGGACCTATTTGGGAATTAAAGGTCATAGTCTGGAGGCCAAAATTGTTGCTAGTATTTTTGCATCCAGATTAATAAGTGATAAGGTGCGGTATGACTCACAGTGAGAAGGTGTCTTATCTTTTTTTAAAAGAGTTATTATCAGGGCTTGTCTTACCGATGGTGGAAGTCTACTCGACTCGTGTGCCTCTCAATACATTTCTAATAAATGGGGTACCAATAACTCTGCATTTTCTTTATAAAATTCTGCCGTGAGGCCATCCGGCCTCGGTGCTTTGTTATTCGGCAGACCACGGGGAGCAAACCAGGTTCCACCAAGCTGCACAGCCACAAGGCTTATATGAATCCAATGCGTTAAATTCCATTAATGTTTGTCCACTTTTATCCTTATTTTAAACCTTATAATTTTCAACCTTTATGCTTAAACTCTGTATTCAATTCATTATATTCATATCCCTGATTAGCGTTGATATTCACAAAGGCTCAGGAGCAGAAGTAGGTTCCATGTCATGATTTTATTACAAAAACCCAATGCATTTTGGGAAAGATTCTCTTCGTCAGGGGCATCTAGAAAATACAAACACATGTGCTTTACCCATCTCTATCAACAAAATTATTACTAACCCTGGGCGTTGTGGGGCTACGCGAAGCATCGCGAAGCATCGCGAAGTGGGGGCAAATCTACGCACACCCGCACACTCCGCGTAGCCCCACTATGCGCCACCCGCCTCCCTCCCGCTTTTAAAATGTAGTAAGAATGATCCTAAACTTTTAAAAAACAACCTTAAAGTAATTTAAATAACTTACCTGAGCTGCGGCGTCCCGGGGCTCCCTCTTCCTTCTCTCGCCGTCTTCTTCCTCACAAATGCGCATGCGCGGGAGGCCGCGCATGCGCATGTGTGAGGAAGATGTTATCACTGTTACAAAGCCGCCACTTGTCTACTAGATCAAGTTCAACCATTCCATCCCTGGTGCGCTGGGCGGTTCTAGGGGTGCGCCCACCTTGTTTACTGGATTTATCCTTGGTTGGGTCTAGATGCGTGTTGGAATCACCCCCTCACAAAATTCTGGCTTCAGACCACTTGCGTAGTATCTTAATAATACCTGCAAACAGCTCAGGCTCATCCGTGTTGGGCCCAAACACATTGACAATAGTTAAAAGAGAGATACCCAACTTGCCATGCACAATAGCGTAGCGTCCCACATGTTTTAATCGCAGTGAATACAGGACCCCTCACGCACATGAAGAGTATGAAGAAGCTAGTTTATACCCTTCCATCTTAAGAGCAACCTTGGCTTCCATTTGTTTGGTCAGGTGCGTCTCTTGGAGAAGAGCAATCAGAACCTCATGCCTGTCGAGGTAGGCAAAGACTTGTCTGATTTTTTTTGGGGGGGGGGGAGTTCAACCCTCTGACATTCCACGTTAGGCATGTGAACCTGTCTCTATCTATCGTCATTGTGTGTAGTGACCAATGATGTGCATAGTTCCCTTCTTTGCAAAGCCAAACAGGTACATATTAACAGTAGTCTTAGCGTCCAGCCAACCACATTAACGAACCCCAGTAACCAAGTTCCCTTACACCTCCCCCCACCCACTTTAGCATACCCAACTTGCCAAAGCCATCCTGTGAACTAAACAGAAGACCCAGAGTGTGAAACGTGAACATAGTGTAGTGTGGGGTGCACCAATTGGGGAACGCCTGAGCACAACAAATTCACTAGGTGGAAAGGGAGGTGGACTAACAGCGCGAGATAAGCGCCCAAAACACCTTACATCTTAGAACAGCGGAACATTCAATCATTAAAACATTACAACTTGTCAATATGCATCATCCCCAATCCGGAAGATATACAAAGTGATAAAAAGCACAGGTATAATGGTACACAGCAGCAGGAGGGGCCCGCCTATTTATGCATGATATCAGAGAGGCCATTAATGCTGTTAAATACATCCAATGTAATGATAACCATTTAGAGGGCCCTCAGTGAGTGTTACACCAGAGTTGTTAACCCTCATCGTCCAAAGTCTCAGGGACGACCTGCTTCTTATTGTGGAAGGTTTTTGCATACTCCATGGCCTGTTTGGGGTTGGTAAAAATCTTGGCCTTGGCATCTGAACCAATGCGCAGCCGGGCCGGATTCAGCATGGCATATTGCACATTTTCTGCCATTAGTATTTTCTTAACTTGCTGGTATTCCTCCCACGCCACTTGGACCGTGGCTGTGAAGTCCGGATGCCACCATATTGCCCTGATAACTTATAGTACCTTTCTGGTGAGATATGCGCAGTATCAAGTCACCGTCTCTATAATTTAGCAGGCGAGCAATGATCAGCCTGGGTGGTGCCCCCAGGGGAGGGCAATCCGCCAGGGAGCGGTGGGCTCTCTCCACTATGAGCAGTTGAGATAGACTTTCAGCACTGAAGATCTCTCGTAACATTTTTTCAACATAGGTCTCCAGCCTGCCCACATTGGTCAACTCTGCCACGCCTGTTATGCGCAGATTGTTGCACCAGGACCTAGCCTCCAAGTCTTCATTTTTGGCTTGAATACCAGCGAGCACCTTCTCCATATCCAATGACTTGGAGGTCAAATGCTGCAACCCGTCCTCCGCATCCGATATGCGTTTTTCAGCGTCCCCCAGTCTAGTAGCGTGTTTGTTGAGATTTTGCAGACATGTGGTCCAAACATCCACTGAGGGCCTCGATTTGACCATCTATGGACTGTAGACTGGTTTATATGGCCATCAGCATCGTTTCCAGTGAGGATGGAGCTTCTGAAGGATTGCCCAATTCAGAGTTAGAGGTGGCTCTTTGCTGTGGCCTTCCAGGTTTCCGCAAGTCAAAAGTGAGGCGCAGCTGATTTTTGTCTGTTTCACCCATGATGGATTTCTCCGTGCGGTGCAGCCGTGACCAGCACTCCTTGAGCAATGCACGGCTGTTGGTTTAGCCACTCGCCGGCGCCTCCTCCCGTTGATGACCTCTGCGTGCACATGCCGCTTTTCCCCAGCTCTTGTCTGCAGGTCTGAAGTCCAACATGCACGGCACCGTGCCAGAGTCGACGTTCAGGCAGCCATCCCAAGTGATCTGCACTCCCCTCAGATAGAACTCAGTTCAGGAGCAGGGAGCCGGTGCACCTAGCGAGCTCTTTGCCCCTAGTCTGCTGTCCACGGAAGTAGGCCATGCACCGCTGCGTTATCGTCCCAGGTTCTCCCAGTCCCATGTGTATAGCAGGGGCCTGTGGCTTCTTACAATGTAGAGAACGCGGGGTCGGGAGCTGCCTACGCTTCCGTCTGCAGTGCATATATGCAGCCCCAGTCTGCTTCGCACACATTCCAGTGGGCAATGGAATCACCTCAGGTACCTGCAGATAGCAAAGTGTCCAGCGGCACCTTTCAGTGTAGATGCTGGCTCGCAGGCAGCCCTCAGGCCCCCGGTAGCCGCTAGGCGTTTTACAGGGCCACCATGTTGTTCTCCGCTCCGCGTTTCAGTTTGCCAGCAAGCCCACTCAATTCTCTTTCGACAGAAGCTGTATGCCTCCTATAGCCATCTTGTGCTCCTTCATCGAATACTTCTGTTTGCGAAGCTCGGATGGCGCTTAGGGAGCAGGATGTCTATCGGATTGGAAAGTCGGCCGGCGAGCTGCACTACAGCGCAGTCATCTTGCCGTGCGCCCTCTAGTGCCGCAACTTTGACCTCTTCTGATGCACATGCGAAAGAACGTAAGGATTGATCTGGTGACCCTCAACCATTGAACTAATTGTTTGCCTTTTATGATCACTCCGCACATGCGCGTCACCTAGAGTGCTTGCTCTTCTGCAGTATTAGGCATGTGTACTGTGTGACACTGTAGAAGTGCTGGTCATCAAGATGGCTTACTCTTCTGCGGTATTAGCCATGTGTAACATGTGACCCTCTGCAAGTGCGGGTCATCGAGACAGCTTGCTCCTCTGCGGTATTGGGCATTTGTACTGTGTGACCCTCGGTAAGTGTGGTCCATCAAGACTACTTGCTCGTCTGTAGTATTAGGCATGTGCTGCGTGTGACCCTCTGCAAGTGTGGGTTGTCGAGACTGCTTGCTATTTTGCGGTATTAGGCATGTATAACATGTGACCTTCTGCAAGTGCGGATCAACAAGACCGTTTGCTCTACAGCGGTAGCAGGCATGGGCTGCTTGTGACTCTCTGCAAGTGTGTCTCATCTAGAGTGCTTGCTCCTCTGCATTATCATACACTTGCAAGGTATTTCTCTCTGCAAGTGGGTGTCATCTAGGCTCCTTGGTTGTCTACGGTGTCAAGCATGTGCTACTTGTGACCCTCTGTAAGTGCATTTTGCCTGGGGCATTGTCCTTGCTCCTCTGCAGTATCATGCATGTGGGACTTGTGGCACTCTGCAAGTGCTGGTCATATATGCTTCTGCTACTCTCCGGTATCAGGCTTGTGAAACATGTTTGCATCTGCAAGTCGGTGTAAACTAGGCTCTTGTTCCCCTCTTGTGTCAAGCATGTGCTACGTGTGACCCTCCAAATGCAGGCCAACTAGACCAGTGGTTCTTAACTTTTTGACATAGGTACATCCCACTGAATCACAAATGGAAGCCAAGAACCCTCACCCTAAGCAATGTTTTTGATTAAAACCTAGAAACAATACACCACAAGCATTTGCAACGCAATAGGCCTCACATTACTGAAAGTTTGAACCGTTGGCGTTGCAAGTAATGTAACACCAGTAGCTCAAACTTTCAGTAATGCAAGACCTATTGCTTTGCAAATACTCGTCTTAGAAGCCTTTAGCCATTACTGTAGAGTTTGCTGACTATCAAGAGAGCCTATTCTTGATTCCACTTCATACCTATTTCTTCCTCCTCCCTACATTGATTGTGTTTTTATCTCACACTTGCAGGGTGTTTTTTATCTCTACTGTATACCTTTGTCTCTGTTTGCCTATCTTCATCTAAACAGTTATTTCTCCCCCCTTTTCGGCCCTTTCTCTCTTACTCTGGGTCTAATTATGATAAATATAGCTAATGGTCTCTAACAATGAGTACAAGTGCCCACCCCATATAACCGCTGGCACAAATTAAGCACTGCCAGGTAGTGTTCACCCCAGCTAGTGCTGTTTTTGTCCTTCGTAGTGTGGGGGAGGTGTTCTATGCAGAACTATGAACACAAGGTAGACTAGGCTAGCGGAAGGAGGTGTTTCAAAGCATTTGTTCTCCTCTCCTAAACAACAGGTCGTGTGCAGACATGCTCTGGGGACCTGGGGAGACTGGGTTTGTGTTGAAAGAGATCAGTTTTGTTTGCTTAGTCTGTTTGGTCTTCCTTTAAAACAATCTGTTAGCTTGCTTCAGATTTCCGTGGGTGTATGTTTGCTTTAATATCTCTTCCACCAGCCCAACACAAGTTTACAGTCCTGCATGCAGGACTTGTGAGACCTTCTCACATTCCTAACTTACCAAAACAATTATAAAGTTATCATATTGTTTAGATTTCAATTAAGGAGTTTTATAGTCAGAAAATATGCAATGTGTTTGCTAATGTGAACATTTTAATTTTTGCAATACCTTTATCAATGTATATTGTTTTTGAATGTTGCACATAAAAGCCATGTACTTTTCTGGTGGTTATGTCATATGAGGGGAAGAGGGAGAGAAAATACTTTAGCTGTTTTAAGGTGTTCCATATTTTTGTTAGATGAAAGATGTTTTGTGATATGGCCACAAAAAGATTATATGTATACATACACATTACTCAGAGACCACATTTTCTTTAGTTTTGGGTTTGGGACACACATATAAGGTCACAAGCCTTTGTTGCGTACATTGTACAATAGTGCAAGAGCAAACTAACATTAGATTTCTAGAGACAGACCTAGAAATCATGGATCTTAGTGGTCGCTTTCTCATGCCTCCTACTGCATCTCTGTCTCCTTGTGGGTGTAGACATCAATGTGATATAATAAGACCCATGAGGCGGAGTTTGGGGGTCTGGCGGTTGTCTTCTGACAATTACAGGTCACAAATGCCAGAGCTTCACAGAGTCCTGGACATTGTCATCGGGATTCAGCTTAATCATTCCTGTTTGATGTCAGTAGAGGGCACATTTTGTAACCTGTGCAAGTGATGCACACAAGACTTATTGATGTCAGATAACTTTAAGTGTTCCAAGTTATCCTCCCACTTCAGCACACCATCACCAGGCTGGTTGGTTCTCTGCCAAAAAACAGCACTTTATACAATTGACTGGCACCTACTTTCAGGATAAGTGGTATGGCTAATAATAATATCTCTAGGATATCCTGTCCTGTTGCACACTTAGGGGAAATTAAAATCGACTGATCACAATCCTCTAGACACTCCCCAATCACCCTGCTCAGGGTCAAAGTTCCTGCTCTTTCACCTTCAGAGCCCTCTCCACTGGAACTTTCTATAATTTCTCTTGACAAGTTGAGCAAGCATTGGCAAAGACAATTGGTCTGGCTTTCACATAGCTACAGCAACTCAAATAATTATTAGAAGTCCTTATCCAGAAATCAGAAGAAACAGTGTGAAGTCTTTATCATGACTGCAGCCCTTCAAGACCTTTATTAGATGTCCCTCTTAAGTCAGAACCAACTGCATAACAAGTTTGTTACAAAGCTTCAATAACTCATGTTATTACTGAATGTCCCTCTTGAGTAAGATCCAACTGATTCAAATATCCTTAGAAAAGTTGGCTTGAACATAAAAATGTACATATCTACTTTTGCCTCTCAAATAAATTGTGCTTGATTTCAATAGGATAAGTAAATAGGCCAATGATGGTATATGTTGATGAATGTTGATGAATCAATATCGCATCTTTTAATAAATGTCTTGATTACTATGGAACACTGGTTAAGTGAAGCGCCTTCTTCTGTATTGTTAGGAAACTGCTTTTTTTGAGTGGCACTATAATAATGTCCCAGTAAAATACCTACTACAGTATGCTGTGGGAGTAAGAAGCATAATGCAAGCCATTATATAAAAATATTTGGTGAAGGGTGTGTGTGTGTGTGTGTGTGTATGTATATATGCATATATATATATATATATATATATATATATATATATATATATATATATATATATATATATATATATTCACTTAAACCATAGGTTTCACACATGGTATATTTAGCTGGACATTTCACTCGTGAAAAACCATTGAAATTCCCCCGTTATAGTTAGTGCAGGCAACTATAACTCACGCGACCGCAATCCTCTGCTGATGACGTCAGATATTACATCACTGTATTTAGACACCTATTTACCCATGTCTTCTTCCATAAATTTTTAGCTATACATATATTACAAATATTTTTTTTTCAGAAAGACATATGTCATCAGTGATGTAATATCTGACGTCATCAGCAGAGGATTGCGGTCGCGTGAGTTATAGTTGCCTGCACTAACTATAACGGGGGAATTTCAATGGTTTTTCACGAGTGAAATGTCCAGCTAACTATAACATGTGTGAAACCTATGGTTTTTTAAGTGAATTTGCAAGGTTTTTTAAATGCTAATTCCTAACTATAACGTGTGTGAAACCTATGGTTTTTTCAGTGAATTTGTACGGTTTTTTAAATGCCAAGTTATGTATTTATTTATTTTTTTTGAGGTTTTTCACCGTGGACGTACCGTACGCGCACGGTGCGCTTCGTGCACCGTGCGCGCGCTGTGGGCGTACGGTGCGCTTCGCACACCGCACGCCCACGTTACGCATTTCGCGGAATTTTTCTGTTTCTACCATACGCGCACGCTACGCGCACTTCGCGATTTTCGAAAAAAAAAATAAAAAAATTTGGGCCCTTGGGGGTCCGTCTGGGACCCCCTGACAAAGGCTAGGGGGTCAGGAATTGTCCACCCTGCCCCCTTTTCACGTTCTCCACCTTTGTTTTTCACCCCCTCAGACTGCGAGAGACAAAATGGCGGCCGACACTTCCTGGTTTCGACCGATTCGAATGCTTACTAAGATCTAACAACCAATCAGAATCGCGCTCGCGCACGGCAGCGTGCGCGTACGGTAAGTTTACCGTACGCGCACGGTGCGCGCTTATAGATATATATATGCTTTTAAATGCTATTTTCTCAGGAAATACTGAACAGATTTACACCAGACCTGCAAAAGGCACATCCCTGACCTGAGGACTACCTCTCTGCCAAATTTCAAGTAATTCTGTTCAGCCGTTCGGGCTGTAGCTTGGACTAAAGGTCCTATGGAAAAATGCATGGGGAAAACGCGTTTTGGGACCCCCCCTTTTTCTCAGCCCCCGCTTGACGAATCCCCCCGAGACTTTCAGGGAAGGAGCGGAGCGGAGCGCCCCACCTATTTTGAAAATTTTGCGAGGATTCGTCAATCGGCGCCAAAGTTATTCCAAATAGAATGTTGCGGATTTCCTATGGAAACACGATCCTAACTATAACTATCTACTGGCGACCGCCAGTAGATAATACACTTGTTCTGCTATGGACTACAAAGCCCAAGGAAACCAATGGACACTAATGTGAGTCTATGCCTTGTGAAAATAAACCGGATGGTTCAATCTTGCTGAGAGTGCACTTCATAAGCTTGGGCAATTGGGTAAATAAATATATAAATATATACACACCAAAGGAAAAAGGGATGTGGGATGTTATACTTGGATTATGTACACACACAAAACCATAGAAATTCAGCAGTTATAATTATCTCAAGTAATTATATAACTCGTGCCCTAAGGTACCTAAACTTGCACCCCCGACGTACAGTTTTCTCATCAATAATTTAAATGCAAATGTTGCAGTGATAGTATCAATGATGTCAAAGAAGATGTCATGAGTAATGTAATAGGTGGGGTAATTAGCAGTACATGGCGAGGGTGTGTGTGTGTATAGTCTGAACCAAACTATAACGTCCCTGTAACCTTTGATTTTTCCCAGGGTATTTCTGTGTTTATCTGAAGCAAACTGTAATGTCCCTTTAACCTGTGTGTGATTGGTTGTATGGATGTGTGAGTGTGTGTTGGGTGTGTCGGTCCATGTGTGACTGGCTGTGTGGGTCTGTGAGTGTATGTGCATGTAGTTGTATGGATCTGTGAGTAGATGTGTGAGTGCCTGTATGGGTGTTTGAGTGATTGTGTGGGTTTGTGACTGGGTGTGTGAGTGGCTGTATGGATATCTGAGTGAGTGAGTGAGTGGGTGTGTGAGTGGTGTGGTGTGTGAGTGGCTGTGTCTGTCTGTAAATGGATGTGTCAGTGGCTGTATGGGTGTGTGAGTGGGTGTGAGACTGGCTGTATGGGTCTGTGAGTGAGTGGGTGAGTAGCTGTAAGGGCTGGGGAGTGGGTGTGTGAGGTCCTGTATGGGTATATGAGTGGGTGTATTAGTGGTAGTGTGGGAGTGCATTAGTGCATGTGATTGGGTCTGGGTGTATTTTTTTTAATTGGGCACTGGCTCTACGGATTTGTTGCGGTTTCATATCAGTGACAACATCAATGTTTTGAACTAAACATAGCAGCATATATTACATCCCTTATGACATGTTCTGTGACATGTTCTATGACATAATTGATTTCATCACTGATGAGATCATCCAATTAGTGTGTTAGTTTGTTTTATAATTTTTATAGTGGCGAGTAACAGCCAATTTACGTCTCTACCTAATTTTGTACAGCCTGTGTCCAGCTAATGGGTGTAAGTGTTTACAAAGACCATGTGCTGCTAATACATCATAGGTGTGTAGAGGTATTGAACACATTATAAATCTTTGTATTGAAGAGTAACTTTGTGTGCAGGTGACAGTTAACAACTTGTGTCCAGTATGTTGTGCACATGTTTTTTGGTTCTGCAGAAAAAGTTTCCAACAGGGCAAAGATAATACATACTACATACTAAGTATTGTAAGTTGCCCTGAGTTATTAGACAGAATCGTCTCAGCATGACAATTTCTTCATAACATAGAAGACTGTGTGCACCATGTACTAACCTATGTACATGGGCTTGGTTTGCTTCAGAAGATGGACTATCCGTAAAGTGTTCACCATAGTATAAGGGCAGAAGGTAGTATGATATATAGCACCTTCAGACCGTGGTTATTTTAAGTGAATAGTCGTTCTTTGGACATGTTTTGCATTAAGTGTACACTGTTCTTAGTAGATACTTTTTAATACTATGTGGTGCATGAGAGTTCCACTGTCTGTGATCACTGTGGTGCAAATAAACTATCCCTATATCGCACACACTGTTCACACTGCCCGCTTTTCTAATCATATCCACTTAATTTCTCAATGAAGGTTTGGTGATACTGAGGGGTTCGATACAAATAAAGATTGTCCATAGTAGGGCATTAGTTATGTAAGAGAAATTGAGTATCTGGAGGAACTTAGTTTTCTCCGAACTGTTGTATACATATTGAAAACTGTGTGCACTAGGAGTTACCCTTCTATCTGTGGTTGATAGTCAACATGAACTCAGCTAGCCATGAAGTGTATGGTTTAGGGTCAATTTTGCACAAAACACAAGCTTTGTTCACCTGAGGAGGTTGCATATATGATGGCATTAATGATGATTCATATTATTATGATCTATTTTGTACTTGCTTTCAGACTGCTAATACCATACTCGTTTACAGAGCAGTGTGTACAGATGAAGCTTGGATGTTGCCATCAATAATGCCATTTGAGATGTCATCAGCGATGTCATAAATTATGTCATAGAACATGTCATGATTATGTAATATGGGAGGTCATAAGCATAAGCACTGTATGACTGGGCGGCAGGTTATAGTTAGCTCTTTATAACTGGTGAATATATACTTTTTTTCTTAGTTCAAAACGCTAATATCACTGAGATATTCATCTAACTAAAACGTAACTTTAATCTTTGTTTTTTTCCAGTAAATTTGTAAGGTTTTTTTTTAACAAAATAGATCATTTTATTACACTGAACTATAATGTTACTTTAACTTTGTTTTTTTAAGTGAATTTCTAGTTTTTTTTAATGTAACATAATATTTTATTACCATATGTTAAGGCAACCCGCTGAGGCACACAAATTTTGGCCATTTGTGGCGAAGGGGTTTTGCGGCCAGGCCCAGCAACAAACCCCCAAACCCCCTGCACAACCAACCCTACGCCACGCACGGCCTTTGGCATATGCAGCATAGGGTTTGGCATCTGGCCTTGGGGACCCTATTACCTGGGGTGAAAACATGCATTTTAAGGGAAAAAGGGTGTGCATGACTTATGGACCCTTAATTGTCCCCAGGGACCCCATCCCACGGGACCAGTTTCAATAAAAAGGAGAGTGTGGCCTCCCTCCCCAAGCCTTAAAAGGCCCTGGGGACCCTACCCCCTGGGGCAAAATACCATTAAAGAGGGGGAGGAGGGTGGACAGCCCCCCTCCCTGAGCTTTAATAGGCCACAAGGATAACATCCCCAGGGGCCAAATACAATAAAGGGGAGGGAGGCCGTTCAGCCCCCCTCTTCAAGCCTTTTTGGGCCCCAGTGACTCCATTCACCAGTGCCAAAATCTAAGGAGAGGGGGCATGCAGCTCCCTTCCCAAGCCTTATTAGGCCCTGGGGACCCCATTCTCTGGGGCCAAATACAAGCATAAAGGGGAGGCGCTCCCCCCCACCTCCCCAAGCCTGCATAGGCTTCAGGGACCTGGGATCGTGGCAAAATGTGCCTTTTTTTTCTTTTTTTGGTCTTGGTTGTAGTGGGTGTCCCTCTTGGTCACCCCACCATGTGTGGCAGGATATCCTTAACATATCTATATATATTATACATACATATTATACAAATTTATTTTTAAATAAGTGTTCAGGACAGGAGACTATGTCCCCACATCCTGTAATGACTGCCAGCATCATTTCTCTCATGTTTCTGGCAGCCAAACAGAGCGATTGCTCCCCCGAGAGAAAGACTGCCTAAGGGGGGAAAAAAGCTACCTGGGCCAATCAGAATGCTCTTAAATTACCACTCCATTACAAGAGGGCTCTCTCAAGTCGCTGAATTGTCAATCACAAACCTTTGGGGGTGTGGCTTCATCGAAAAGTCTACATATACACTCTAGCTACACTAATTACTTGTGCTCCTATTCAGTAGGATAGTTAATTACAATAAAGCTGGTTTATTGTGAAGAATTTGTATAACATTTCTTGAGAGTTAGGAATGTAGTTGATGTAACCCTACTATAAGGACAATCAGTCATTGGGAAGTTGAAGTGTCTAACAATTTCTGTTTTTGGGGAACTATTATTTAGGTGTATATGTACATGTGCAAGGACAAAATGCAGTTTTTCAAAGTGAAAGCATTCAATCCCTGAAGTGGACTGGTCTGTTGATCTACCTTCTGCTGGGGTGAGCGGGAGTATAATTTGAGTGACAATTCTACAGACTAATGGTGCAAGATTTGTATTTTTGTATGGAATTTTTGGAAAACATGAGGCTTGCAAGACGGCTAAAACTGTCTTTTCGCAATACCTAAAAACTGTATAAACCTCTAAAGAATGCAAGCAAATTGTAATCCATTCCATATATATATATATATATATATATATATATATATATATATATATATATATCACTCGGGCCAATCTTGATGCTGCTCTCATGGTGTGAGAGCAGCGTCAGGATTGGCCGCAGGGCAGACTGAGAGCCGGTGTGTGCAGTGGAGCCAGAAGAAGGATAATCCGGCAATGCCACGGGATTCAGGTACGATTTGTTCAACATTTATTTGTTTTGTCCCCCTCGCCACTTTCCCCCGACACCTGCAGCAACTGTCTCTGCTGCTATCCTTCTAACGGTAACCACTTTACCGCCAGTGCTCTAAAAAATTTTTGTAAAACGTTTCTGATTGAAATGTTACTGTGGCCAAATAAATAAAAATTTAACAGAGGAATAGTCTAATTTCTAGAGAAATTAGTGTGCTTTTAATTGTAATTCAAGGTATTCCCTTTGCTAAAGATGCCACCCACAGCTCAAGAAGATAGGCCTTCGTGTTAAATTTAAATAGATATACAGTAGTTAATACTACCTCTCATTTCTATACAGGACAGAGCTATGTGGATAGGAATTGAATAAAGTGACAATACCAATTAAAAGGTATATATGAACTTTGTGGAACTCAACCTCCTCAGCCTCAATAATTCTGTATCTCCTATTCTCTGATTCCTCACTTGTTACATTTGGATGAAATTATAAGAAATCATGTTATCATTTCTAACAAAATGTTGTTGCAAATATATAACTTACTACAAATTGTTTATTATTCTTATTATTTTGGTCCTCTATTTTCCTTTCAATTGGTATCTCTCCTTTATCTGCTCGTTTTCTTTATCTGATATATTATTCACATCATAGCACAGGTGCTGTTTTTCCCAAACCCCTTGCCTTATTCTCGCAACTTTAATGTATCTTTAGAATCTATATTTTGAAATTGGTCCCATGTTTTTGCACCACCACTGACTAAACAAAAAGGTGGTATGGTGAGCATAAAACATTGAAAAATAGGAAGATAAATCATCAGTTTGGGGCATGCAAGAAAATAATGGATGCTCTGAACTTCAGAACCAAGAGGCATCTCTGATAACTGGGAAACTATTGTGCTCACCAAAATCTATTCCATCGACAGAGGTCTATATGCAAGGTTGAAACCGTCTAGTTGAGTGCATCTCATGTCCTATGCTGCTACATGAAACATTTACTGTTCTCCGTGCTTACCTTTTCTTTTCTTATCTTATTTTTAGACGTGTAATAAGTGAATATTACATCTCTCAAGTATGTCATATAACAAAGAATTTTATCTTTATCATCACAAAATCAAATTTCCACATGGCTGTGAATATATTATATATTCATATATATATTCACTTAAAAAACCATAGGTTTCACACATGTTATAGTTAGCTGGACATTTCATTTGTAAAAAACCAATGAAATTCCCCCGTTATAGTTAGTGCAGGCAACTATAACTCACGCGACCGCAATCCTCTGCTGCTGACGTCAGATATTACATCACTGATGACATATGTGTCTTTATGAAAAATAAATATTTGTAATATATGTATAGCTAAAGATTAATGGAAGAAGACATGGGTAAATAAGTGTCTAAATACAGTGATGTAATATCTGACGTCATCAGCAGAGGATTGCGGTCGCGTGAGTTATAGTTGCCTGCACTAACTATAACGGGGGAATTTCATTGGTTTTTTATGAGTGAAATGTCCAGCTAACTATAACATGTGTGAAACCTATGGTTTTTTAAGTGAATTTGCAAGGTTTTTTAAATGCTAATTCGTAACTATAACGTGTGTGAAACCTATGGTTTTTGCAGTGAATATATAAACATATAAATATAATCTGCATATCTATATAAATATAAATTCATGCAAACATATACATATATGCATACATATGCATGGTATGTACATGAAAGTTTGAAAAACTCTAATACAAGCAAAGCTAAAAAGCCACCTAATTACAAACAGAATTGCTTTAACTTAAACGAGGGCGAGACCTATTGCATTTACAATGCTTGTTTACTTTGATTCCATCAAGAAGGCATTCAGATGTGTCCCACATTTTCCATAAATTCTGAATGGTAGCACTCTAGTTGCTCATTAGATCACTGTAGTAAAGCTACTGCTCACCAGGGAAGTCTGCTGCTGGTATTGAAAGTGCATGTTTCAGTCTGCATGTCAGAATTTTTTAATGAAATAGAAGAGGACTCAAAATGTGCCCTAATTTTTCTTTTTTCCTCATTAATCATAATTTCTATGGCAAAATGAACCTCCTCATTGTGTTCCTTTCAAATTAAACTACTCACTCTCTACTACTCACTCGCTACTACTTTCTACTACTCACTCTCTACTACTCACTTTCTACTACTCTCTACTACTCTACTACTCTCTACTACTCACTCTCTACTACTCTCTACCACTCACTCTCTACTACTCTACTACTCACTCTCTACTACTCTCTACTACTCTCTCTCTACTACTCTCCCTCTCTACTACTCCCTCTCTACTACTCCCTCTCTACTACTCTCTACTACTCTCTACTACTCACTCTCAACTACTCACTCTCAACTACTCTCTCTACTACTCTCTCTACTACTCACTCTACTACTCACTCTACTACTCACTCTACTACTCTCTACCACTCACTCTCTACTACTCTCTCTCTCTCTCTCTACTACTCACTCTCTACTACTCACTCTACTACTCTCCACTACTCTCTCTGCTACTCACTTTCTACTACTCACTCTCTACTACTCACTCTCTACTACTCTCTACTACTCTCTCTACTACTCACTCTCTACTACTTTCTACTACTCTCTCTCTACTACACACTCTCTACTACTTGCTCTCTACTACTCACTCTACTACTCACTCTCTACTACTCCCTACTACTCCCTACTACTCACTCTACTACTCTCTCTACTACTCACTCTCTACTTCTCTACTACTCTCTACTAATCACTCTCTACTACTCACTCTGTACTACTCTCCACTACTCTCTCTACTACTCACTCTCTACTACTCACTCTCTACTACTCTCTCTCTCTACTACTCTCTACTACTCACTCTCTACTACTCTCTACTACTCACTCTCTACTACTCTCTACTACTCACTCTCTACTACTCTCTACTACTCACTCTACTACTCATTTTCTACTACTCTCTCTCTGCTACTCAGTCTCCACTACTCACTCTCTACTACTCTCTACTACTCACTCTCTAATACTCACTCTCTACTACTCCCTCTACTACTCACTCTCTACTACTCTCTACTACTCCCTCTACTACTCACTCTCTACTACTCTCTACTACTCTCTACTTCTCACTCGCTACTACTCTCTACTACTCACTCTCTACTACTCACTACTACTCTCTCCTACTCACTCTCTACTACTCTCTCTCTACTCTCTACTCCTCATCCTCTACTCTCTACCTCTCTACCTTTCTCTACCTCTCTCTCTACTACTCTCTACCTCTCTACCTCTACATCTCTACCTCTCTACCTCTCTCTACCTCTCTCTACACTCACACATATGCACATATATGCATTTATATATATGTATGTGTATATATATGTATATACATACATATATAAACATATATATAATCTGCATATCTATATAAATACAAATATAAATGCATGCATACATATACAGATGTGCATGTTATTTACATGAAATTTTGAAAAACACTAATAAAAGCAAAGCTAAAAAGCCACCTAATTACAAACAGAATTGCTTTAACGTAAACGAGGGCGAGACCTATTGCATTTTCAATGCTTGTTTACTTTGGTTCCATCAAGAAGGCATTCAGATGTGACACATTTGCCATAAATTCTGAATGGTAGCACTCTAGTTCCTCATTAGATCACTGTAGTAAAGCTACTGCTCACCAGGGAAGTCTGCTGCTGGTATTCAATGTGCATGTTTCAGTCTGCATGTCAGAACTTTTTAATGAAATAGAAGAGGATTTGAGAAGTCAAAATGTGCCCTAAGTTTTCTTTCTGTAGCACTAGTCATAATTTCTATGGCAAAATGAACCCCCTCATTTTGTTCCTTTGCAAATTAAATGTTTTAAGTGTTACCACTTTATTCCAATCAAAATGGCTTCAGGTGTGCCATACTTTTGTAATAAGAAAGACTGTTAGCGCTCTAGTTGTTCTTTAGAACACTCTGGGACATTCTGTCATTGGGCTATACTTGGGCTACATCTGGGTGATATTTGTGCTACATTTGGGCTCTTTTGTCTCTGGTGGCCATCTTGTGAGACTTATTTGTTATGAAGTTTCCTAATTTTCTCATTTACTACAGTCTCCTCAGTAGGAATACTTTCAGTTTTTTACTTTGATTCCATCAAGAAGGCATTCAGATGTGTCACACATTTGCCATAAATTCAGAATGTTAGCACTCTAGTTGCTCATTAGATCACTTTAGTAAAGCTACTCCTCACCAGGGAAGTCTGCTGCATGTTTCAGTCTGCATGTCATAATTTTTTTATGAAATAGAAGAGGATTTGAAAAGTCACTCAAAATGTGCCCTAATTTTTCTTTCTGCAGCACTAATCATACTTTCTAGGGCAAAATAAACCCCCTCATTTTGTTCCTTTTTTAAATTAAATGTATTAAGAGTTACCACTTTATTCCAATCAAGATGGCTTCAGGTGTGCCATACGTTTGTCATAAGTAGGACTGTTAGCGCTCTAGTTGTTCTATAGAACACTGGAAGCTGCAGTAGAACACAAATGAATCAACTGACAGTCTCTGCCCTTGTTGGATGTACATGTTTTATTGAGAATGTCAGACTTCATTCTCACATGACTGAGAAAGCTAATGTGAATTTACAGAAAATATGCTCTCAGGTTAGCTTATAGATCTCCTTTCAAACCTCTGTGGGAAAAGCATGAGAAAATATTTTTCTCTCAAACAGGATTCATGATATCCCAGCAGAAGGCTTTTTCACATGGTAAAATCACCTTAGAACACACCAGAATTCCTAAAATGAGTATGATACCATCAACAAATGATTTAGAATGCAACTAAAGTCTTAAAACCTTCTATTAACTGCAATGCTTTTTAATGAGGTGCTATCATGTATACTGGTCCCAAGATGGCTGCCAACACTTCTTGGATGAAGTGCTGACAGCCAATCAGGTCTCATGATGAGATATGTGGTTAGGCTCCGCCCAGATATATATGTGATTTTGATTTTCTCAGGAACTACTGAACAGATTGACACCATTTAAGCAAAAGGTATGAGTCTGAACTGACTACCTCTTTGCAAAATTTGGTGTAATTCCGTTCAGCAGTTCGGACTGTAGCTGCGGCTAACGGTCCTATGGGAAATTGCATGGGGAAAACATGTTTTGGGACCCCGCTTTTTTCTCGCCCCCGCTACACGAATCATCTCGAGACTTTCAGGATAAGAGTGGACCGGAGCTGGCCAAAAGTTTTGAAAATTTCGCGAAGATTCGTCAATTGGCGCCAACGTTATTGGGAATAGAATGCTGGGGATTTCCTATGGAAAATAGGTCCTAACTATAACTACCTACTGGCGACCGCCAGTAGGAAATATATATTCTATATATTTAGCACATTGATCATAGATAGCCTCCCTTCTCGGCAGCCCCCCTTGTACATTGACTAAGTGCTCAAGTAACCACATTAGTCTGTGGTACATTTCAGCTCAGTGTTAATTACTTTGGGGCTAATTCACCCAGCTTTTTTTTAAAGTCTGGTATGTATTTGCTGTCAGGACCACTCCTGAGATGGGGTACCAGAATAGCTACTTGGAAGAGATTACTCTCTGCAGGGATCAGGGAAAAGGGATTTAGGATCTGAGGAAGCACCTGTAGCAAGGAAGAGGAATTACTGGACAGGAGATGAATCCTGGAGTAGGCTATAGTGGACTGGGATCATAACACTGGAGAAGAACTAGCAAACGCTTGCAAGAGACAGAACTAGGGAGAAGACGTGCACTAGAATAGCCACTGTAGAGGGCAGTAGCTTAAATCATAGGCAAGTACAAAGTAGGAGAACAATGGACTATCATAAACTATAGTTTGTGTGCTCCACTGAAAATAATCTGTAGTAAAAGAGATCATAATAAAGTGAGGAACAGTTGTTAAGGAAGTCTGTGTGTGCACGAAGCACCAAGTCTCAGAACTTATTGACAACCTTGGATTATAACAAGTCTTTCAAACACAAATACAATAGAGGACAAATGAGCAGAGTAATGGAACAGAATACAGGATCAAGGCTCATGAAAGGCAGTAATGGGTTCTCAGAATCAATAAATGGGACAAGAATAACAATATATATACACAGGTTACTGGAAAGGCAGGATTGAAATATACACAACGGAGAATAGGGTAAGAAAAGAAATACCGATCAGCATTGGCAAAGCAAATCTGCTTTACCTAGGCAAGAGCTTTTGGCTTTGCCAATGTATTTTAGCCATGTTGCACAACAGAGTGGAGTGGCATGGTATAGAATGGTGTGGTGTGGAGTAGAGTGGCTTGTAGTGGCATAGAGAAGAGTTGTGTAAAGTGACGTACAGCATACAGTAGAGTGGACTGTGTAGAGTAGACTGGCATATAGTGGAGTAGCATGGCATAGAGTGGTTTGGAGTAGAGTGGCTTTGGGTAAAGTGGCATAAAGTGAAGTGGTGTAGAGTGCAGTAGTGTTGATTTGAGTGGTGCAGTGGTGTAGAGTGCAGTGGAATAGAGTGCAGTGGAATAGAGTAGGTATAAGTAAAAAGAAGCTTGTAAAGCACTCGAATGCCATGCGGCGTCTTGGCGCTGAAGTGTGTACGGTCAATGGAGAGAAGAAACAAGTCGCTAGTGAATGTTAAACAACTGAGACTTCCTAAAAAATGAGAAATTCTGTCGAAGTTGCATAGCCACTGGTAACTTATTCCATAGTTTGATTGAACAGCTGGCAAAAGAGCGACCGCCCCATCTTGCCAGTCTATATCTGGGGGTGCAGATGAGGCCAAAACTGGCCGAGCGCAGGTCACAAGAGGGAGTGTAGGGCCTAAACCTATCCCTCCCGTCAGTTGCACGCCCACCAAACCGTGCCTTGTGCACCAGACAGAGCGCCTTGAACTCCATTCTCTGCTGGACCGGAAGCCAGTGTAATGATCTTCTTCCCTTGGAAGTGGGATGTCCCCTAGGTAAATTTAAGATAACACGAACCGCCGCGTTTTGCAGTGACTGGATCTTACCGACCTGGTACTTATCAATACCCAGGAACATAGCATTACAATAGTCCAATCAGGACATAAAGAGAGCAGTCATTACCCTCTTCTGCAATGCCTGAGGAATGAAAGGAAAGATTTTTCGCAGCGTTTTTAGCAGAAGAAAACAAGAGGAGGTTAAACTATTAACCTGGGCTGACATATTCATCTTATCGTCAAAAATCACCCCCAAGTTCCTCACCTTAGTGACCGGTAGAGGACACTGCCCGGCCTCAGATGGCCACCACAGAGTACTCCACAGAGTAGAGCCCCTACCAAATTCCATGACTTCTGTCTTCTCGGTATTTATCTTTAGGAAGCTCTGGCGCATCCATTCCATCACATCCTTTAGACAGGCATGAAATTTGGCCGCTGCTAACTCTGGATTGTCAGATACTGATATCCCCGATTGTGAATCATCAGCATATGACAAAAGGGTAAAGCCATGTTTCCTGACTACTCTGGCCAATGGCCTAACATACACATTGAAGAGGGTCGGGGAGAGGGCAGAGCCTTGTGGGACGCCGCAAGGCAGGGTAAAATTACCTGACTGTAAGCCTGCCCAATTTAGGCTCTGCTTTCTGTCGTCCAAAAACGAGGACAGGTGGGCCAGGGCCCGCTCAGTAATCCCTACCTCTTCTAGTCGCTGTACCAATACCGCATGATTAACGGTATCGAAAGCGGCAGACAAGTCAAGGAGGACAAGAATTGCCCTCCCTCCTCCATCAACTGCTGCCCGAATTCCCTCTGCTGCCGTAATAAGGGCCGACTCAGTAGAGTGTTTAGTCCGGAAACCATGCTGGGATCGGTCAAGCAGGCCATGTTTGTCTAGGTGGTCAGTTAGACTTAAATATATAGCTCTCTCCGTTACTTTAGCTACCAGTGGTAGGCCGGAAATAGGTCGGTAATTTTTGAAATCTGACGGCTCCAGTGAGGCTTTCTAAAGAAGAGGCATGATACTTGCCGTCTTCCAGGCAGCCGGATAGGTCCCGGCAGCCAGGACTTGGTTAATCAGGGACGTGAGGGTAGAACCGATCCTTTCAGCCGCCAAATGCATAGTTGGCGGGGGACAGGGATCGGTAGCTGAGTCTGACTTTATAGATCTTAACAGATCTAATACCACCTCCTTAGACAGGGGACCAAAGGAGGTGAGACTACACAACAGGTTCTCCTCCTTACACGGTGTCTGCTGCTTGCCTGAAGCAGATATTAGACTTGATGAGATGGCCAAGTCGTCATATATTGTCTGCACCTTATTTTGAAAGAAGGCTGCCAACTGATCACAAAAAGCCTGGTCGGGACTAAACAAATTGGCTTGCTGGGGTTTGGCCAAAAAAGACACAGATTTAAAAAGTTATTTGGCAGAATTGCCGGCGTCCGAAATTTTCCGGGTATGAAAGGCCTTTTTTGTAATCAGAATGGCCTGTTTATATTTATTCTGGGCATCATTATAGACTGCCTTGCTGACCCTACTATAATCAACTCTCCATTGTTTCTGCACTCTACTTTTAACTTTTTAAGCTCTGGTCCATACCAAGGGGCACCCGGTGGACGTCTATTACGTGTAGCAACCTGTAGGGGAGCGACACGATTAATTGCTCCCTGGATCCAGTCATTAAACTGAGTTGCTGCCACCTCGTTGTTGCTATTCAAAATTGGGGGGGGAGTGGTCCAGCGCGGCCGTTAAGTCGGCGCAGGTTATCTTATTCCATCGCCTGAAAGAGATCTTTGTGGGTTTATGGGGAACAGCCACTGCCATTGACTTAACCCCAACCTTAAAAAACACTGCTCTATGGTCGGTCCAGGGGAGGGATTCAGCCCTTTAAAATGAAAGGTCGGGATGGCTAGAGAACAGGCCATCTAAGGTATGGCCACCAGTATGTGTGGGGTCCGAAACCAGTTGATGCAAGCCAAAAGCTGCCGAACAATATAAGAGTCTGGTGGTATCAGTATTATTTTCAAGCTCCAAATGATAATTAAAATCGCCAAGAATGGAGTAATATTCAGAGTCAGTACAGGACTCCAGATGAGACTGGAGAGCCAATGGAAAGGCGGCTCTGGGGCCTGGCGGTCGATAGACCAACAGACCTTGGAAAACAATCATGTTTTTTTATTTAATACAGTATTGCATTGCTTCTGCATGTAGGTTGGCTACTGCCCTAGCCTGAACCTTCAATGTTTCCCGGTAGATTATAGCTATGCCGCCAACTCTACTATCTGTTCTATCCTGGCTGAATAACGCATAGCCCGAGGGCAGGGCTGTATTCCAGTCAGGACTAGATGCTGCACCTGTCCAGGTCTCAGTAATAAAGACCATGTCAGGGCTATAGGTACTTAGAAACCATTCTAGTTCATGTTTATGTTTGGCCACTGAGCGGGCATTAAGGAGAATGCCCATAAGACTGTTCACTGAAATCCTCTCAGGCTCAAAGGCCAAGGCTTGCTTCTCCCTGGAACGGGAGACAGCATAAGACCAAGAACCTTCTCCTTTCCCAAACCCAGCATGGGGAGCAGCACAGCCCTTCATCCCACCGCTTCTGCCAGTATACATACAGCTAGAAAAGTGGCAGTGAGTACAAGAGTATATTCGTGCCTCACCGTCAATGATGAATCGGGTGCATTCCCTGGACTGCTCAGGCCGAAGGCCCAATAGCGCCCTCTGCGAATAGCATATAAACCCCACGCTACCAGGGATCGTGGCCCTTGGCGCGTTCCTGGTGCTGACGGGCGCAGACGGGCTTGCCTTAGGCGCGCCTTCGGCGTGCCATCGGCGCGCCAGCGTAAATTTAAATCGGATTGCAGAGGAGAACTAGAGCGCTGACCCAAAAGGAGGCGAGCCCGCTCGCACGGACGGGCACCGCAGCTCCAATGAAGTTTAACACGGGAGAAAGTGTGAGCAGCAAGCAGTAAGTAAAAAGGTTAAAAATGAATTAAAACACTCATTGACCCTCTCGCAGCCCGAGTTGTCACCTGGTCACCGCACCCATTCACCCAAACGAACAACGTAACAGACGCTGCGCGCTCGCACCAGCGTGAATTTAAATCGTATGCAGAGTAAAGTGCACTGGGTACAGTAGAGTGGAGTAGACTGCAGTGGCATAGAAAAGAGTGATGCAGAGTGGCGTAGAGTGCAGCGGTGTAGAGTAGAGCTGTGGAGAATAGAGTGCAGTGGCATAGAGTGAAGTTTTGCTGAGTGCAGTGGCATAGAGTAAAATGGTGCAGAGTAGAGTGAAGTGGCATAGAGCAGAGTGGTGCAGAGTGGAGTTAAGTTGTGTAGAGTGTAGTGGTGTAGAGTGCAGTGGCATGGACTGGACTTGTTCATAGTACATTGGAGTGGTGTACAGTAGAGTTCAAGGGTGTGGAGTGGAGAGATGTGGAGTGGCGTAGGGTGCAGTGGCATAGAGTTCCGCAGAGTAAAGTTAAGTGGAGTGGTGTAGAGTGCAGTGGCATGCAGAGGTGCAGAGTAGAGTGTAGTGGCATAGAGTAGAATGGTGCAGAGCAGAATAGAATGGTATTGAGTAGAGTGACGTAAAGTGCACTGGCGCAGAGTAAAGTAGAAAGTAAGTAAGAAATATATTGTTTAGTTAGTTAAAACCGTAACAATTTTACATAGATCAAATATCCTTCACTCAAAAGTTTAAAATCACTTCAGCATTAGCAGTCTAAAATTTAGCACGCAGTGTTTAAAAACCGCAAATGAAAATTAATTCAGTTTTAAAGTCAATCCATCGTACATGTCTGACTTGCATAAGACGTTGTTCTGACTTCCTCAATTTTGCTAGCTCTGCGTATTAAAAATGCTAATAAAATGCATTTATATTAAAACTCAAAATTTCCAATACCAGGCTGATTATTTACTTTCTATCCGGCTGTAATTTAAACATTTATAAGTCTCTATATCCCATTACTACCAGATTGACCGGTCAATGCCCCTAAAGACAGTCCAATGTGTTGGTTCAGGCGATAAGTGTAAAGTAGACTGCAGTGGAGTAGATTGGCATAGAGTGGAGTGGAGTGGTGTGGTATGACTTAGGGTGCAGTGGAATAGAGTAGAGTGGTATACAGTGGAGTGGCGTAGAGTTGAATGTTCTAGAGTGGAGGGAGCAGTGGAAGGACCCATGCTCCAGAGGAAGCCAAATACAAGAAGAGGACATGATGCAGGCATGCCAAGACCAACAAGAATGAAGGAAATTAGATTGATGCTGAAGCTAGCACATTGTAGGCCATTGGAGGGCTTTAAGCCCATTGTATGTAAACAAAATGTCTTGCTGAGATAGCGCATGCGCTGTCTAGGCGAAACCTAAAAAAGCAAAGTGACTAACTATGTAATTCGGAAAGCAAGACAGACCTAGAGAACTGGGAAAGGGAAGGGAAATAATCACCTGGAGCCATGATTGACATTCTAAATGAGGGGCTGAGACCGATATCACAGCAAGATAGGAACTAGGAATCAAAGCTCACATGAACAAGACATTTTCCAAAAAGCAGAGAAGCAGGCTAGGTTTGAGCAGTGACAAAGAAGTAAAGAAGGTTACAAGAGGAAGAGGCACTGTGTTCCCAGGGATAACCTATCAAGGGAAGAGCACTGGTAACAGCAGAGAGCATGAGTGAACAGTCAATCGTGTGCTGGGTATCACATCCCCACCTAGAGACTGAGGTTGGTATGAGGGCTGGGAGAAGGAAGGACTACAGGAACCACAAGGTAGAAGACTGAAAATGGGACCATTCAGTCGACTCTGGATTGAAACAGAGAAAGAAGAAAATCTGGAAAACGAAGATGTGCGCATCAGTGAATTTGTAGAGCTAAATAAACAATAGGACAAACAAAATTTAGCCTCCAGAATGTGTTCTTGGTAAGGAAAGAAAGGACTACATTGATCAGAATGCATCATTTTGGTAATGTGAAAGCCAGGACTGGAGTTCAGAGTCGAGCCAGATTTTCAATGTCCTTAGAAGTGCTGTACAGGACTGAAACTTTGGGGGCCACTACGACTCTCATAATAGCAGAATCCAGGCACTTATTGAATATTTCCTTTTATTTCTGCACATTTCTGACTTTTTGGTGGTTCATAAAAATTAAGCATGTAAAGTTCGGTGCAGTACATAATTTGAGCCAGTGGTTGCCTGTGGAGTTCACAGGCACTTATTTTTAGGGACAGGCACTTACTTTCCCTCACCAAATATCGATCACGAGCAAAAGCGGGAAAACACACAAAGGGGAAAGAAGTAGGAAGATAAAGACAGACAAAACGTTGCCACAGGAGAAAGGTGGAACCTACAAGAATGAGATAAAAGGGAAGGGAGCGTCTGATCGTGGATGGGAGAGCCATGATGTGGATTTAAGACTACATAGCATTGGTATTAGACGTGCCGACATTTAAACGCACCAGTCATGAGTTTTTGAGCAGAGCTTTGGGTACCGGCACTCATTCTGTTGCAAATTAAGCACTGGTTGTGTGGGTCAAGGTTGTGGGAGCTGTTCAAAAGCTAAAGAACACCAACCATTCTCAAAAACGTGTTGACAACTGATATTAGAGTTTACCTGCTTATGATCTGAAACAGCTTGCTCGGTTGCTCTTAAGATTCGGTGTATTGACAACCCTCTATGCAATTGCACATGAATAGGCTTTAGTAAAGGTGGATGAGCAATTTTAAGACTTCTTTTCGTTTACATTTGTGTTTATACGTTTAACCAAGGCAAATGGGTACAGGTAATGTTTCAATGAAGCATATACAGAGGATGGACCTGATTTAGTCAAATTTCTAAAGAGAAGCATAGCATTCTGACAACCGATACTAATTAAACTCCAGTTTGGTGAAGGATCAAATGAACAAACTTTCACTTTGATGCACATCTGAAGATTTTCATAGAATTAGTTACCAGACCTATAGAGACTCGTTAAGAAAAAAGAGCTGCAGCACATCCTAAATCAATTGCTAGAATTCTTTAAAAAAAAAGAAATAGAAGACTGAAAACATTTTTTTACGGCAACCGGTATAGGAAGGTGTAATAGGCATGACCAAGAAACACGCCAAGAAAATGTGAGTAAGATTGTAGAAATTAGATCCAATTAAGATAACAGTTTCTAATAAATCGGATTATTATTTGGGGTGGGTGACCTTCCACCTCAAAGTATAATCACAGCTGTTGGCAGGGTGAACCCTTAAGGGCACTAAGTTAACCTGAGCTCAGCCACTGGTACAGAGCAGACAGACTTAACTGAGGGCAATGTGTAAAGTATTTATGCAGTATCAAAACAGCAATAAAGTCAAAACACAAAGCAATAAAAATCTCAAACCAAATTAAAAAAAAATGGAGAAACATTTAATGAAGAAAATTACAACAAACCAATGAAAAAATTCAATACGGAGAAACAGAGATATGTTTTTTTTAAATTAAATAGTGCCTGTTGGAAACCGGGCAACCGGGTTAGCAGTCACCAGGTTCCCAGCACAGTGGTAGCTTGGCTCGAGCGGTTGGGGGTCAGGCACCGTGTTAAGCGTACGTCACACCCTCACAATAACCATGCGTTCATCCGTTCCTAAAACGACACTACACCGTAAAAATTATGGGAGACAAGTTGAAAATATATATGTCTTTATCTTATTTTCTCTTAGTTGCAGATTTCATAACATAAATACAATACAATAGGATTTTTCCACAAAGGAGCAGGTCAAATAAATAATGCTACTTTGGAATTTCAATAAATAGGTTCAGGTCATCATTAAGCAAAGCATAAATAGGGTGCAATAAATACAGACGGCAAATAAATATAGTCAGTCAATAAATACAGTGCAAGAATAAATTAGTGGAAGACAATAAATAAAGCACCTTCAATAAATAAAGTAAAGCAATCAATGACATTTACAGATCAGATCACTTTCATGAGGTAACTTGGTCTTACTTTGCCCATACCCAGCTTGTGGTCATTTAGATGGTATGGGGGTGTCCCACCTAGATTGGTCAAGGCTGGGGCCTAAGCTGAGGCAGAATGAGGATAACCTAATGATCTGGCCCTCCAAACTACACAGCCCCACACAGATGTCACTGCACCAGTCTCAGTTCACCCCTGGCACTCCCAGGCTGGTTCTAACACCCCTCTAGCCCTTAGAATGGTCTTTTAGGGCTCCACGGGGCCTTAGACGCCCCTTCTACCACTTACTGTCCCTTCCTCGACGATCGGCTCCGCTCGGCGCCGTGTCGACGTCGTGAGGCGGCTCCGGATCGATGTCGCTGGGCGGCCTCGACTCGATGTCGCTGGGCGGTCTCGACTCGACGTCGTGAGGCGGCTCCGGATCGATGTCGCTGGGCGGTCTCGACTCGATGTCGCTGGACGGTCTCGACTCGATGTCGCTGGACGGTCTCGACTCGATGTCGCTGGACGGTCTCGACTCGATGTCGCCTTCCGGCGTCGCAGGGACATGGTCTCCCCGCTTCCGGGTGTCTCCGGAGTGCGATCTCCACTCCCGACCTCCGGCGCGCTTCACCTCAGTTTCTGGCGACTCCGGTGGGCGGACTTCACTCCCCCGTCGACGCCTCACCTCGACCTCGGGTGACTCTCTACTCGACCTCCGGCGCCTCTCCACGACCTCCGTCGGCGCCCTCACTCGACCTCCGGTGACTCTCCACTCGACCTCCGGTGCCTCTCCACGACCTCCGTCGGCACCCTCACTCGACCTCTGACGGCTCCGGGTACGACGTCTGCTTTCTGTCAGCGCCGCTTCTCTACCTCAGGCCCCAGGTCTCCAGGCTTCTCGACGTCAGGACTTCAGGAGGACATTGCTAAACAGGTCAGGAGCTTGCTGTTCTTCCTCTTTAAGGCCTGTTTCAAATGTTCAGTTCCATAAGATGGTTCTTCTGGTCTTGGTCCCACACAGGGCTTTAGGCTGGGCTTGGTCAGTAGGGACTAGCATCAAGGGTGGTTTTCTGGACCCCACTCCAAGCACTGGTTTCCACCCCTGCTGCCTTACTCCGACCTCCTTCTATATCTGTCCTCTCTCCTCTCTAGTCAGATGCCAACTGCCACACTGAGATGGCCTCCCAACATTCTAAACTGCCTCCCACTGTCACAGGGTTCTAGAATGTTACAGAAGGTTCTAGAAACCTCCAGTGGGTTCTGGTGATGTCACAGGTGACAATGGGTGGCCACCATTTTGTGTCTCAGGCCCTCAGACAGAAGTTCCAGGGGTAGGGAAAATGGCTCCCTGACCCTGCATCAACACTAAAAAGTCTGGTGGTTCCCAAAAAGGAAAAATTATAACAGGGATGAGGCAAAAGTGGGACAAAATAAATAATGATGAGGAGGGACCACCCAAAGGGCTGACAGGTCTAACACGCGTCCCCCCCAGCTGAAAGTGGGGAGAGCTACCCAACCCCTTGGGAGTTCTCATCACTAAGGCGGAAATACCTTGAGAGACCGTCTGCATTGGCGTGGTCCACTCCAGGCCGATGTTCTACCTGAAAGTCCATTCCCTGTAGGGAGATAGACCACCTTAGCAACTTGGGATTCTCCCCCTTCATCTGCATCAGCCACCGAAGGGGTCTGTGATCGGTCTGAACTAGGAAGTGCGAGCCAAACAGGTATGGCCGCAACTTCTTCAGAGCCCATACCACTGCAAAGGCTTCACGCTCTATTGCACTCCACTTCTGTTCCCTGGGAAGTAGTCTCCGGGATAGGAAGACCACGGGTTGATCCAGACCCTCTTCATTGAGTTGCGATAACACTGCCCCAATGCCATGTTCCGATGCATCTGTCTGGACAATGAACTCCTTGGAAAAATCTGGGGCCCTTAAGACCGGGGCCTCGCACATGGCTTGCTTCAGTTTCACAAAGGCCTGCTGACAAGCCTCCGTCCAGACTACCCGTCGAGGTTGCTTCTTGGACGTAAGCTCCGTGAGGGGGGCCACAATGGTCCCATACCCCTTCACGAAGCGGCGGTAATATCCGGTGAGGCCCAGAAAAGCTCGGACCTCAGTCTGAGTCTTGGGGGGTTCCCAGGCCATGATGGCCTCGATTTTCACCTGGAGGGGTTGCACCGCTCCCCTACCCACCAAGTGTCCAAGGTGCACTACCGACCCCTGCCCGATCTGGCATTTACTGGCCTTGATCGTTAACCCAGCCTGCTTCAGGGCCTGGAGAACAGTTTGCAGGTGAAACAAGTGATCCTCCCAGCTGTTACTGAAGACGGCAATGTCGTCCAGATAAGCAGCAGAGAAACTCTCCATTCCAGTGAGGATCTGGTTCACCAGACGCTGAAACGTGGCAGGTGCGTTCTTGAGCCCAAAGGGCATCACGCAGAACTGGTAGTGGCCCTTGGGCGTGGAGAAGGCTGACCTTTCCTTAGCTCCATCAGTCAGAGAGATCTGCCAGTACCCGGAAGTAAGGTCAAAGGTACTCAGATATTGGGCAGCTCCCAGCCGGTCAATCAGTTCATCCGCCCTCGGGATCGGATGAGCATCAGTCTTGGTTACTGAATTCAGTCCCCGGTAGTCCACACAGAACCTCAGTTCCGGTTGGGCACCCGGTGGTACAGCTTTTGGTACTAATACCACCGGACTGGACCAGGGGCTGCTAGAAGGTTCAATCACTCCTAGCTCCAGCATCTTAGTGACTTCACTGTGAATGCTGGCCTTCACCTTGTCTGTCATCCGGTAGATCTTTGACTTCACAGGTGGGCTGTCTCCTGTGTCCACGTCATGGACGCACAGGTGAGTCCTACCCGGAACAAGGGAGAACAACGAAGAGTACTGCCCCAGGACCTGGCGGCAGTCCTCCTGCTGTTCAGGAGTTAGGGACGGGGAGAGAATCACTCCCTCCACCAACCCATCCTTCTCTTGAGACGCAAATAAGTCGGGGAGAGGCTCGCTTTCCACGTCCTCTGCTCCGTCAGTCACCATCAGCAATATGACTTCGGGCCTCTCATGGTGGGGTTTGAGGCGGTTGGCATGCAGCACTCGTAGGGGCTGGCGAGGGGTCTTCAGATCCACCAAGTAGGTAGCCTTACCCTTCTTTTCCAACACCTCAAAGGGTCCTGACCAGCGATCCTGGAGGGCGCTAAGCTCTCCTGGTTCGATCACCCACACCTTCTGGCCAGGCTCCAACTCCACCGGATGAGCATTGTGGTCATACCACGCCTTCATCACTGCTTGGCTGGCTTCCAAGTTGTCAGAAGCTTGCTTCCACAACTTAGCCATTTGGCTCCGGAAGGCCAGCATGTAGCTCACCACATCCTGGGGAAGCTTTCTGGGAGTTCTTTCCCATCCGTCTCTCACCAGGCCAAGAGGTCCAAGCACAGGGTGCCCATACAAAAGCTCGAAGGGGCTGAAGCCCACTCCCTTCTGTGGCACTTCCCTGTAAGAAAACAATAGACCGGGTAGGAGGATGTCCCATTTCCTCCGCAGGCTTTCAGGCAGACTTCTGATCATGCCTTTCAAGGTTTTATTGAACCTCTCCACCAGACCATTGGTCTGGGGGTGGTAAGGAGTGGTGAACCGGTAGGTCACTCCACACTCCTTCCACATAGCCCGCATATATGCTGACATGAAGTTGGTCCCCCTGTCAGACACAACTTCCTTGGGAAAACCCACTCGGGTAAAGATTCCCATCAGGGCCCTAGCCACAACAGGTGCAGTAATGGTCCTCAGAGGTATAGCCTCTGGGTACCGCATGATCCACCAGAACCAGGATAAACCTGTGACCAGCTGTAGTAGGCGGATCTAACAGACCCACAATGTCCATGCCCACCCTTTCAAAGGGGGTGCTAACGACAGGAAGTGGTTCCAGGGGAGCTTTCAGCTTCACCCCTGTTTTCCCACTGGCTTGACAAGACACACACGTCCGGCAATAGGTGTCGGACGACACTTTCATTTGAGGCCAATAAAAGTGCGGGACAAGCCGGGCAAAGGTCTTGTCTTGCCCCAGGTGTCCTGCCAAGGGGATCTCATGAGCCAATTCCAGGAGAAAGGCTCGGTAACGTTGAGGGACAACCAAGGCTCGTGACGATCCGTGCATGGGTGCCTTGGGTTCACTGTAGAGGAGGCCATCCTCCCAGTAAATGTGGTAGTTCCCCTCAACGTTCCCTGCTGCCTGGGCTTCGGCCTGTCGCCTCAGTCCCTCAAGGGTAGGACACTCCTTCTGGCCCTTGCAGAATTCCTCCCTGGTCGGCCCTCCCTCCACGTGCCACTCAGCCGGGATGGGTAGGTTCTCCAGTTCGGTAACATCCCCCTCCGCGGACTCCTGGTCCACCACCTCCGGTGGCCTATCCGTCACACGGGGCGCAGATGCCGAGGCAGGCTCCTCCTGTCCTCGGTTCTTCCCTTGGTCGGCAGCCGGCTGTGCCTTTGTTCCAGGCTCCAGCCTAAACGAACTCCCTCTCCGGGTAGTCGCAGACCCTGTGCTGACACAGGCCCAGTCAGGTGTACCCAGCATCTCAGCATGAGTCCGGTATTCCACCTCCTTTCAAGCATTATGCTCCATGTCATTCCCCAGCAGACAATCGACTGGCACGGCAGGGCTTACGGCAACTCGAAGCAACCCTGTAACCCCTTCCCATTCAAATGGAACCTCGGCCACTGGATAGTGGCCCATTCTGCCGTCAGCCATCGCGGCAGGGTGGAGCACATCGGGAATCGCCTGCTCTGGAGACACCAGTTGGCTACGTACCATAGTCATACTGGCTCCTGTGTCTCTCAGAGCCTCCCCTCTTTGGCCGTTGATGGTGACCCACTGCCCATACTTTGTGGTATTTGCGGGCACCTGGATCTTAGGAACCATCTCCCGTTCTCCCAGGGACACTAAAGTGACACCCGCCCACTCCCTTCCCTTATCTAAGGGCATCTCCTCCCCGAGCACTACACTAGCTTCTCCGGGGGCCTTTCCTCCGATGGGAGGGGGTGGTCTTTTCGGGCACTTCACATCTCCCTTATAGTGTCCGACACCACCGCACTCGTAGCAATGGACAACCCTTGGCTGCTGACTCTGGCCAGGATTAGGGTTTCTGGGTGGGTTAGCCCTAGGGGTGAATCCCGTTCCCTTCCCTTGGAAACTATTTTGGGGGCCTTTAGAGAACTCCGTTTTCTTTTCCCCTCCCTCTTTCTTCTGGGGGGGCGCCCTGTCCGGTCTTTTGAGAGTCCCCTCCAGTCCCCCTTTTGGACACCCGGGTACTAGCCCAAATGTCCGCCTCCTCAGCAAGCTTCCGGGGTTTGGTCAGCTTGCTATCCACCAGGTGTTGACGCAGTCCGGGGAAACATTTTTCGAGCAGGTGTTCCTTCAACATCAAATCAAACAACCCCTCGTAGTCCCTCACCTCGCTGCCCTGTATCCAACCCTCTAATGCCTTCTTTGCATAGTCCAGGAAATCCACCCAATTCTGTGTGCCCAGTTTGTGGCTACCCCGGAACTTCTGTCTGTACTTCTCGGGTGTTAGTCCAAACTTCCTCACGAGCGCCACTTTCATGGTGGGGTAGTGGGTCTGCTCATCCTGCTCTAGGGCCAATAATGCATCCCTGCCAGCTGGAGGCATGTATTTGTACAATCCCCCTCCCCAATATTTCTCTGGAACCCCATGGACTCTTAAAGAGACCTCATAGGCCGCTAGCCACTTGGCGATGTCATCTCCCGCACTATAGCTGGCTACTATGTCTTTTGGCAAATAAGGTTTGGGTTCCCTAGTGATTTCTCTTTCTCCGCTGCCACCATTAGGAACAGTATGTGCCCCGACCTGTAGGATCTGGAGATCTATCTCCCTGAGCCTCAACTCGTGAGCCATCCTCCGTTCCTCCTTTTCTTTCTCCAGCTTCGCCAACTCCCATGTGAGCTGTCTTTTCTCCCTCCGGTCAGTTAACTCTGCTTCTAATAAGCCGTTGCTAGAGACACTGCTGCCCTTCCTTGAAAGTGTTCTGGGCCCCGCTAATAGGTTCCCCACCTCAGTTTGGTACAAACCAGCCCCTTCGCTGTCAGGCTCTCCATCCCTGTCCTCCTTCTCAACCTCTCTCGTCGTGCCTCCCACCAAGCCCTCAAGCTGGTCTGGAGCTCACCCTTCTTTGCACCTTGGGGACAAAACACCCCCTCTCGCTGACAAAACTCTCTGAGTTGGGCCACAGTGTAAGTTTCCACATCCTCCAATACAAACTCCATTTCGCCCACTCAGGATAGAAGACCGTTGCTTACAGAAGCTATGCAGGGGGGGTACCTTTTGTAATACCTCCTCCCACCCCCAGGAGTAAATTTGGAAAAAACAAAACTCGAAATTAGGAAGTCCGCTTGGAGAAAACTCCCGGTGTAGGCCTATGGACTACCCAAAGTTATTGTCGAGTAGACGCAAGCACAGCTCTATCCCACCACCGAACACCAATTTTATGTTGGAAACCGGGCAACCGGGTTAGCAGTCACCAGGTTCCCAGCACAGTGGTAGCTTGGCTCGAGCGGTTGGGGGTCAGGCACCGTGTTAAGCGTACGTCACACCCTCTCAATAACCATGCGTTCATCCGTTCCAAAAACGACACTACACCGTAAAAATTATGGGAGACAAGTTGAAAATATATATGTCTTTATCTTATTTTCTCTTAGTTGCAGATTTCATAACATAAATACAATACAATAGGATTTTTCCACAAAGGAGCAGGTCAAATAAATAATGCTACTTTGGAATTTCAATAAATAGGTTCAGGTCATCATTAAGCAAAGCATAAATAGGGTGCAATAAAAACAGACGGCAAATAAATATAGTCAGTCAATAAATACAGTGCAAGAATAAATTAGTGGAAGACAATAAATAAAGCACCTTCAATAAATAAAGTAAAGCAATCAATGACAGTTACAGATCAGATCACTTTCATGAGGTAACTTGGTCTTACTTTGCCCATACACAGCTTGTGGTCATGTAGATGGTATGGGGGTGTCCCACCTAGATTGGTCAAGGCTGGGGCCTAAGCTGAGGCAGAATGAGGATAACCTAATGATCTGGCCCTCCAAACTACACAGCCCCACACAGATGTCACTGCACCAGTCTCAGTTCACCCCTGGCACTCCCAGGCTGGTTCTAACACCCCTCTAGCCCTTAGAATGGTCTTTTAGGGCTCCATGGGCCCTTAGACGCCCCTTCTACCACTTACTGTCCCTTCCTCGACGATCGGCTCCGCTCGGCGCCGTGTCGACGTCGTGAGGCGGCTCCGGATCGATGTCGCTGGGCGGCCTTGACTCGATGTCGCTGGGCGGTCTCGACTCGATGTCGCTGGACGATCTCGACTCGATGTCGCTGGACGGTCTCGACTCGATGTCGCTGGATGGTCTCGACTCGATGTCGCTGGGCGGTCTCAACTCGATGTCGCTGGACGGTCTCGACTCGATGTCGCTGGACGGTCTCGACTCGATGTCGCCTTCCGGCGTCGCAGGGACACGGTCTCCCCGCTTCCGGGTGTCTCCGGAGTGCGATCTCCACTCCCGACCTCCGGCGCGCTTCACCTCAGTTTCTGGCGACTCCGGTGGGCGGACTTCACTCCCCCGTCGACGCCTCACCTCGACCTCGGGTGACTCTCTACTCGACCTCCGGCGCCTCTCCACGACCTCCGTCGGCGCCCTCACTCGACCTCCGGTGACTCTCCACTCGACCTCCGGTGCCTCTCCACGACCTCCGTCGGCGCCCTCACTCGACCTCTGACGGCTCCGGGTACGACGTCTGCTTTCTGTCAGCGCCGCTTCTCTACCTCAGGCCCCAGGTCTCCAGGCTTCTCGACGTCAGGACTTCAGGAGGACATTGCTAAACAGGTCAGGAGCTTGCTGTTCTTCCTCTTTAAGGCCTGTTTCAAATGTTCAGTTTCATAAGATGGTTCTTCTGGTCTTGGTCCCACACAGGGCTTTAGGCTGGGCTTGGTCAGTAGGGACTAGCATCAAGGGTGGTTTTCTGGACCCCACTCCAAGCACTGGTTTCCACCCCTGCTGCCTTACTCCGACCTCCTTCTATATCTGTCCTCTCTCCTCTCTAGTCAGATGCCAACTGCCACACTGAGATGGCCTCCCAACATTCTAAACTGCCTCCCACTGTCACAGGGTTCTAGAATGTTACAGAAGGTTCTAGAAACCTCCAGTGGGTTCTGGTGATGTCACAGGTGACAATGGGTGGCCACCATTTTGTGTCTCAGGCCCTCAGACAGAAGTTCCAGGGGTAGGGAAAATGGCTCCCTGACCCTGCATCAACACTAAAAAGTCTGGTGGTTCCCAAAAAGGAAAAATTATAACAGGGATGAGGCAAAAGTGAGACAAAATAAATAATGATGAGGAGGGACCACCCAAAGGGCTGACAGGTCTAACAGTGCCAAAAACAGCTAAGTGCCAATGGTAACAAATTGTCGTGGTAGACCAGGACTGAGGCATGATCCGAGGCTGACCCCTATGGAGCCCTGATAGGATACACAAAATAGATTGATCACATTGAAAGTCTGAAACTGTTCGACTTCCAAAGTTCTAATCTAAACAAAAGGTCGTTGTCATTTTTTTCTCTGACAAAAAGTTGTCTGGCTGTGGGAACAATCTGATATTATAGCCACACCTGTGGAACTGCCATTTGAATACCTGCTACAGATTGGTCTAGCTAGGGCTCTGGAGCTTTTGAGGATTTTGCAGAGATGCTGGAGCCTTTTCGGAGGGAGAAATCTGAAATTCAGTCTGATGCGTGGAAGTGCTGGTAGGATACTTTTCACAGTAGGTGCCTCCAGAGAACTGGAGCAAAAGTTTTTAGAAGGTTCCAAACTATTTCCTGGTGCCCAAACAACCACAGAAGTACACAAAGAAGCACCTAAGGGGGCCACCTAGAGATCCTCAGGTTGCCATGTAGAAGCACCAGCAAAGTCCAAATAAGATCTATTTGCCACTGGTGAGCAGGGATTTTGCAAGGTCTTTTGCAATTTTTTGTGCCCCTGTAGCCATACAGGAGGTCTGCCAACTGACTCTTGGAGTCTACTTCTATGCCCTGGGTACAAAGCAAGCAGGTCTTCTTCAGAACTCTTCACAGGTCAGAGACAGCAGGTCCAGTCCTCTATTGTTCTTCTGCATTTCCATAAAGTATTCCCAGAGGGTGCCTTGGGGTGCCACATTTGTGCCTGGGCCCACCTAGTGGGTGGGGGTGACCCCCAGGCACCCTCTAACCCATGGGATAAATGTTTCTTGGGGCAACCATACAAACATTTTTAGTACATAGTGTAGACATGCCCAAGATGCCATGTGTCCGGGCATTTTCAAGATGGCGAAAATCTCGGGCCACACTAAACTTGGGATCTGAGGGTTGTGGATGTGGAGGGGAGTGGACTATGTTAATTATTAGGGGAATACTACATCTAACATTAAAGTACAGTTTGTAGCAGGTCTTGTTCCAATGCCACACTAGGAGGCAGATGTATGGTAGTGTAAACAGAGGGTTCTACGGCACCCAAGTCACACACCTATTGAATCTCAGTCATACAGATCTGTTTCTGGTAGGGAGAGCGAGATCATTTTTAGAACAGGATACTGCCTTCCTAGCTTAACATGAACACTGAATGGTATCCTATAACCATATTTTTTTTCTTTCACCTCCAAAGATGTCGAGATAGATTTCAGGGGAAAACTCTAATCTAGTTATTTTGAAGAACATCACCCACTCTATTAGTGGCACGCTTTAACATCTGGTTTCATTCTGGTCCCTATAAACCAAGATGGGCTGAACCATATTCCAAAGAGCTCTTTGGATATTACCTGACGGGAATCTTGGAATTAAAATACCTTAGGTGCGTCTCAGTTTCTCTTTAACATTGAATGTCAATGGGTATTATTGTCCATGCATCCTCTGAAGCACCCGACAGGGGATACACAAAAGTTGTCCTGGCATGAAGTTCTCTCTCTCTTTTAAGTGCATCAAAGTGTTACTTGTGGCTCAGACAGAGCTGCCAGGCAGGATTTGACACAGATGTGTAAAAGGATGCCCACAGCTCCCACCCAGAGATTCAGCAGAGCTCAGAGGAGTCATTACTTCCTTTACAGGTCAACCCATAGTGTAGCTTCGTGGAGAAATGCTAATTTTCCTTCTGAAAGCTCAGGCAGGTAAAGTGAAACTTTATAAAAGTTACATTCCTATCTGTTTTAAGGAAATCCGACTTTACAATTCCATTGCATTTTTACCAAAATAAGTCTATGAATGTTGTCTGTATGTGGTACCAGTCAAATGCTATAGTTTAAAGTGTATAATCTATAATTTGACTTTTTATATGTGGCAGTGAAAGCCTGATCAGTAACAATGTTGGGGGGGGCATCCCATTTTTAATGTCATACATGTTCACTTAAATATTATGCATCCCTACCTTCTGGGCAGAAGGGTGCATTTAGGAGTCACTTAATTACGTTTTAAAATCAGGTTGTCCTACCTGTGAAAAGGGTGATTTTGACAGGCCTGAGCAGCAGGGTTCAAATTGCTACTGTCAAACTACACATGGTAGGCCTGAAGTCATGTTTTCATTTCCACTTTGGTGGATGGTACAGTAGGTGCCGCAGTCCATAGGTGGCATTTAGCCTTTCACACAGCAAGTGTCTCTGGACAATTGGAACCTGAGCGCCCAGCTAGTGAATTTATCAAAGAATTGTTTTTACACACAGATTTGAATGATACGTTTGTGACCACCTTCTCTATTTGTTTCAAACTGTTATGTTTAATTCAACATTATATCAAATAAATAACATTTAAACATTGATTTTTGTGAAACACATTAATATACTGTGTTTGTATTACATTAATTATAATCAAATATTGGCCTATTTAACAAATGGAAACTGAGTTTCTGATCACATGCCTGTTGCCCAATGCATTTCGGGAACACTCCCTTCTTCGGGGGCCGCTGTTGAGAGCATAAACATGATAGGGGGAAAAAAAATCACAAAAACATATTTAGTGATGCAACACCATGTTTTCTTGGCTGTTAACTAGTAAAATAGGTTTATGAAGAAAACATGGTGCCTTTAGTGATGAATGAACATACCTGTGTTCGAATAAAAAAAAGTGATGCTAGAATAACTTGAACTAAAAACCATATGAAGAACAGCATGCATTGCGTAAGGAGAATGAACTGTGAATAGAAAGTCACCTTGTTGCGAAGCCTACATATTCAATATTGATCGTGCTAAGCCATAGAGTAGCAAAGATATAGTTCTAATCTCCTCCTCAGTTAATTCTTAGAACAATGGATTGTACTCACAACAATGACGTGGATCCAACGCACGAGTACAAGTACATAAGTATCATTCAAATCTGTGTTTAAAAAAAAATATTTTATAAATTCCCCAGCTGTGCACTCAGGTTCCAAGACACTTGCTGTATAAATCAAGTTTCATGAATATCAGGCAGTGAAATGTTCCTGATCAGCACACTAAACATTCAAAATAATCTTGCTCAGCATTAATTGAAGGCTCCCCAGAAAGAGCATATAAATAGGTGTGTGCAATACACATATACCGATTTATCATTCCATGCCATGCACCTTATGCTGTGGTCTTAAGGGAAGATTGGTTATGCCAATCTGGCTGGGGGGGTAGCTTGTTCAGTAATATTGGGAATGTGTGAGCTTTAGATTTCCCAACAATCACGCTGGTAGAAAATACATTAAACGAGAAGCAGGGCATGCGGAGGGCCTTAATGAGCAGTAGGAAGGGAGAAGAGTCGAAATTGTGAGGGATACTTATGGGACATATTTCTCTGGGGCATATTTATGAAATTATGCCGCAGCACAGCAAGTCACCTTGCTGCACTGAGTGATAGAGAAAGAGCAGGAATGCATCGTACTTAGCAACAAACTGCACATTCCTGTCATTTCCCAGCATTGGCGCACAATGTGCTGCCTAGCGGCAACGTAGGCACCCTTGCATCTTGGTGCAAGGGTACCTGCATTGTAAGCGGGATTGTTTTAGTGCAAAGAGAGAATCTTCTTGCGCAAAAACAATTCCCTAAGGCTTAAGGCATTTGCAGAATGCAGAACACATAGAAAGAGGAAGTAACAAAGAGAAATGAAGATATTTCTTCTTGTTACTCCCTACCTGGGGAGGTATAGACTTGCGACGCATTCCCAGGTTTACCACTAATGGTAGATCTGGGAATGCGCAAAAATCCATGGGTGAATGCATGGGATCAATAATGCTCCAACCATGGAACGCCTCCCTGGTGCAGAGTAACGCAATGATTTACACTGTGATGTTACTATGGATTTATCAAGGCTGTCAGGGCCACGCACGGTGGCCTTGCGTGGCTTGATAAATCCGACTTAGGTTTTGCATCACACTTGTGTGGCGCAAGGATGAGGCGAAATGTGTGTGTGTGTGTGTGTATATATACAATCCGGGTAAAACCAATTTAACCATGGTTAAAGTAGAACCACAGGAACTTTGCTCCTTCTTACCAGGGGTAACATGCAGAGTTCTAAAGACAGTAAAAATAGGTTGAGCAAAAAGGCAAAAAATCTCAGGCAACCAATAAAATGTTAATTTCCTACATAAATAATTTTTGGAAGATGAATTGAACAAATCAAAAAGCCTTTGGGGAGGAACAGGTGTAGAAAATCAGACAGGCAAGCTTTATGAAGGAAGGATTTAGGAATGGCATGAAATGAAGGGGTAGTGTGAGGGAGAAGGGAGATATATACATATATATGTGTATTTATGTGTGTATATATATGTATATATAGGAAATATGAAGCGATGAGATCCAACAAAGGCGCAAACCTAAAAGAACCTAAAACAGGCACGTCAAGACAGGGAGAACTAGCATCTGGCACATCTCAATCAGATTTGAGCTCCGCGATTGACAGTGAGTCAGACCGGGAAATGAGTGGCATTAACAGAAACCAAGTACCACAGAAATCAACATTTGACCAAGAACTCAGTTTTTTATGCCACGAAAGGAGACAAACACTCCGACCAAGATATCAAAGAAGCAACTATGCACAAACAGGAATTACAGGAGGAGACAAAGGCAGAAAGCCTGCAAAAACGCATCCAATCAGAAAAAGCCAAACACAGGTTGGAGATCAAGAAAATAACAAGTACTAACAAAAACCAAACAATTATCAACCTGGCAAACATAAATTTAACCGATAATGACAAAGAAATACTTAACCTGGGATTGTCTTTTTGTCAAGCAAGAAATTTTAATTATTCAAAAACGAGACTGGATGTATACAAAAGTATCATAAAATTTAAACGTAGAAAATTCCACATGTTGAACAAAAAAGATGTAGCAACATCAAAGGAGACCATCAATGAATTAGGAACTACCAACCTCACCAAATCAGATTCAGTCCTCATTATTGAGATCCAGGATTTATGGAATGCCAGTTCTAGCAATGATAGTAAAGCCAACGAAGAGAGGGGTGATAGAGACGAAACATCAGTTATGAATGCCACAGATGTATGTGATAAATTCATGAAAATTTAACCGACCCCATTTAAAAAGAAGTCTACGTTTAACCGTATTTTAATTAGGGATTCAATTGATATTTATCATGAACAAGTGGTAGATCAGATCAAAAAGCTACATCAGAAGACACAAAACACCAAGCATAAATACAACTGGCAAGACAACAAATACCAGGAATTTATGAAAAAATTGCACAATAATACGGACATTGTTGATCCATAATTCCGATAAAGGCGGAAATATTGTAATCATATCCAAGGAAGACTATTTGAAAGAGGCTTACTCGCAACTCAACGATAGATCTTGTTATTTGAGGAGTAGCGTCTCCAATATTAAGACAGTGTATACAACCTACTATAGCAAGTTATTGACATGGAAGACGAAGGGATTAATTACGGCTCAAGAACACAGTTTTTTAAAAGAATGAGACCCCGGTAATACCAACTATATATTTTATCCCTAAAGTGCTAAAGGATGCTCAAAAACCACCGTGTAGACTGATCATCTCCGCCAGGAATAGTCTGTCAGAACATTCATCACAGTATGTTGATTACTTTTTACAAGAACATGTTAACATTTTACCATCGTACATTCGCGACACAAGTGACTTTCTTAAAAAACGGATGAATTTTACATGTCAATAGGATTATTTATTGATAGCACCTGATGTCATCTCGCTATATACAAGCATAAGACATTCAGATGGCTTGCGTGCAATGAATTAGCATTTGAACAAGAGACTAGGAAATGTATCAGATCATAATGAAATGTTGACTGATATGGTGACCTGTTGTTTAACAAATAATATTTTTATGTTCAACAACATACTGTATCAACAGACTCGAGGGGTGGCGATGCGGGCCAGCTTCTCCCCACCTATGCTTGTCTCCACATGGGCTGTTGGGAGGAGCTGGTCATAGGAAAAGAACATGTGCAATATACTTCAAGTCATATCAGATTATGGTTACGTTTCATTGACGACCTATTTGTGGTGTGGGAAGGAACAGAGGAAGATGCAAATGAATTGGTCAATACTATTAATATCAAAGAATTGAATTTTCATTTCACAGCCACAATTAGCAACACACAAGTTAGTTTTTTAGATACTTTGGTGTATGTTAGCAATGACAGAATTGAGACCAAGCTATTTAGGAAAGAGACGGCAGGGAATTCCACCCTGCATGCAAACAGCTCTCATCCTAAACACTTAATCAACAGCATTCCCTATGGGGAAATGTTACGATGAAGACATATACACAGTAACCTTAATGGTCTGATGACTGCTCAAGAAGCCAGTAAGGATAGGTTCTTGGAGCGAGGTTATCCCTATAAAATCATCAACAGTGCTATCTTAAAATCCATGCAACACGAGAGACATGCATTATTGAGAACTACGCTGGTCAACTCTGCAAAAAACACAAAACAGAATGGTGACAAAGATTTAAATTCAACAAATAAGTTTAGAATTCTTTTGGAGTACAGTAAACAACAGAGACAAATACAGTCAACCATTAGTTGAAATTGGCCATTGATTCTAAATGACCCGGTCATTGGGCCAACTCTACCTCAGAGACCATCGGTCACATACAGTAGAGGACCGTCCATGAGGAATGGCCTGGTAAAGACTAGCCCTGAGGTATTAGAGGGCTCTAGCTGGCTACAAACCCACAAAGGCTTTTACAAGTGCAAGATATGTAAAGCCTGCCAGCAGGGCATTAATACGACCTCATATGTAACTCCTTTCAGTTCTATACTTTTTTTAAATTTCTAAATTGTTGACCTGCAAAACCGAATATGCAGTGTACGTGTTATCATGTCGTTGTAATCCACAATGCGTTGGAAGCACCAAATTACGGGTGCTCCAACATTTGAGAGCCATTAACGATCAGGATAACACGGACCCAGTAGCGCGACATTGTAAAGAGAAGCATAATTCCAATAGTTCAGACCTCCGATATTTTGTAATTGATTCAGTGCCTCCAAGTAGGGGAGGAGGAGATAGGGAGTCCAGATTAGGACAATTGGAAACTCAATATATTATCGAACTGGATTCCCAACACCCTGGAGGCCAAAATGCTCACAAATCATTAGCTTTTATGAGAATTAAACTGAACCTTTTATTCAATATTTAATGTCATCATTTTACATATTTATATTCACATATTTATATATTTTATATATTTATGTACATATTTATATATTTATATCTGTGGTCTGTGACATTTATTTATTGGAGACACTACAGCAATATTTGCACATTCGAACACCAGTTTTAAATCATGAATGATTGATAACAATAGGGGATCCTCATATCTCTAATTTATTGGGTAAATAATACACCACTTAAGAAACTATATAATAAACAATAGTAAATTAATAAATAAATATGTAACCAAATATATACCAGGCTCACTTTAATCAAAAGGCCAACAAAGTGTCCCAGGTTAGGGGCTCTTAACTTGGATAACCAGCACCAGATGGGGCAGGTTATGTGTGATCTACTAAGAAATTAAGAAAGTACGCTAACATACATAAGACTGTGTAAATGGCACTTAGTTTTTTATTTATATCTTTATCACGAATCACATATTATGTATCTGCACTAGAGCACTTTACTATCTGACAATACAGATATGTGGACATTAGCAATAGTCAATGTTATCTGGATGGAGGGATTTAACCCAATATTTCACAAGTGACAAACAATTGTATCTTACTATTATTCGGCAGTATATGGCAATACAATGAGGAGGTTCAGTGAACACAATAATATCAGCATTTATGCATATATTATGTACTGCTATGCCAGCCTGAAAGGGTATATTAATCTAAGATATATGTATGTCAATTTCATGGATTTAACCTGAAAAATGCCATAATTTACTAATGCCTAAAGTGATTGTGTCCACATTACAATGCTTGCATTGAAAGATTTCATTTTTTTGTCTATAGATAATTGTGTTCACGTGGTAAACACCACTAAGCACCTGTCACTTTAAAAGTACCAAAACAACGCGATTCTATGTCATGTGATCAAGGCTTCGAGCAAGCTGAAACACGTAATGGTGATTTTGCACTAATAAATTGTTTTGCGCATACCGTGGTCCGTATCGTTCCTTGGGTGGTGGGGGGGGGGGGGGGGGGAGAAAATAAAAACACACACACACAACACACACACACACACTCCTCCTCCTCTCTGGTTAACAGGAATCCAATTTATTAAAATTTCCAGGCAGACGCGTTTTGACATCAACATGTCTTTGTCCCATGCCATTCAAAGTGAGTGGATTGCCGTCGTCCGTTATTGTGTGTGAAACTGTCTCTCTCATTGGTTGGTTGGTTCTTCTGCAGTAAGCGTGTAACAGCTGCATTGTACAGAAGTTCCCCAATGCACTTCACTGGGTAAAGTACATCCAGATTTTTGCCAATACTTGATTATACAGGGAGCACAGTGCCCCTCAAATAATAGCATTCTGCTCCTCTCACTCGGCCAAAATTGCCCCATCGGAAGGGCATGCTTGCAGGCGTTCGTACAGTAACTTGCACTCTTCATTTAAGTAAATGATGCTTAGTATCGCTTCCTGTGCCTCTCCTTCTCTGCACATGACTGTTCTAGCTGTGTGCATTCCAACGTTCCACCAAATGCCACTAAAATGCAGCTGAACACTTTTCAGAGCGGGTGCATCCATATATGCTAGTGACTGTGCGTTATTTTCTCCACCCCCAAAGTTGAGTGTATTGTAGTCGTCAGAGTTTGCGTTCAACTGTCCCACCCATTGGTTGATTCTCCTGCAGTAGACGTGTTACAACTGCATCGTACACGAGTTCCACAATGCACTTCACTGGGTAAAGTACATCGAGTATACTGTTCTCCTCGTTCGGCCAAAATTGCCCCTTCAGGGGGGCACGCTTGCAGGCGTTCGTACAGTGACTTGCGCTCTTCATTTAAGTAAATGACGATTAGTATCGGCTATGATAAGCAATGGACCTGGTGAATTGGGCCAAATAATCTTTACATGAATGACCAGAAACTTGAAATTCCCACCAGAGCCACTGGATCCTCCAAATCGTACCGAAAGACTCAGGTCGAGAACACACAGCATAATCTGAACGAATAATTTGTAACAAAAAGACCTTTTCCCATGAAGGAAAAAGAGGAACACAAGGTATAAAAACACACAGAAGCATCTCAGCAGGCCAGATTCACAGGCAGACACCAGTCAATCGCAGTAATGACTTCGAAATTATGGCATTTCTCCAGTACAACAGATCCGTACAAAAATAACTCAATGAGCATTGAGCACAGGAATGCAGCTTCTGATGATCTCACAAAATATGACAAGTGCAAACCGGTGCAAATACACCCAATAGCAGAGCATGAATGAGGAACACCCAGTAGTTAGGGTGTTTATTTAATGACTCACATACTTTAGGTAAACATATAGAAGGTGTTTAACGTTTATTTCCTTTTTCCCAGGTGCTTTCAGGTCGTATGTGCCATAAATGCACCTGACCTGATAGAGTGTAGAGCTAACATGCTGCTTGGCACTCTGGGACTTGTAGTTTTATGTGCAATACCATTAAGTTCATGATTCTGGAAAATCAGGTTTGACTCCTGTTTGGAAAAACGCCATATAAGTGGTAAAATATTATGCTTGTTGATACAGGAGTATTTGGTTGGGCCCAGACTGTTTCTAGGCTACAGGTGGCCCTTGTGACGTGGTCACTGAAGTATGCATATCTGATTAAGAAGATTCAGAGTGCATTCAGGAGGATGTGCCACAGTGGTCTGATTAAAATGCAAATTTGGGTTAGTACTAGATGCAATGATGCTGTATAAAGGGAGGCATTGGAGATTAAGATGCCCAGATCAGATGCTGCAAATCTCCTATGGTATTCATGCCTTGTCAGTATGTTGAACCTCAAACTTGAGTAGATCTGAACATCACAGTACAATACGTCACATAGCAATCAGAAAAATGATCTAGCAAAGAAGCTTTGGCAGATGAGAGCTGCAGTACGTCGTAAGTGGTGTCCAGGGTCGCCAGGGACATCCAGTTATATAAAAAAATAAAAAAGGTAAATAATGGAACAAAAAATAAAACATTAAAACCATCTCTGATTAACAATTGAACAAGTGTACCTCGTAGGCATACGAAAGACTGGAATATTGAAAACTCCAGCAGTCGAAAGTAGTTCTGACAATTACCAATAAGTAAAAGAGCATAGTAATAGGCCCCCTGGAACAAGATGGTAGGCAACTGGGAAGTGATCGTGCTGCCCCTCAAACGTAGAAATATCATAAATGTGCATGTTGCCCCTTGGAAGAACAAGTAAGGCGTATTAACGAGTCCTACCTGTAAAAGACTGCTCTACTGTGGGAAGAAGTCCTCAGTGCCATGTTTTAGGCAGCAGTGTAAACGTAGTTTCACAATGAGCCGTCCTATGGGAGAGAAGCGTAAAACCCTCGAAGAGCCCGACTGCTCAGAGTATGAGGCAGTGTGGACCTGCTGCTTGGCCAGACTAGAAATGCCCACTTGCGCATCTTCAGGTAAACCCAGCCTTAAACAGCCCTGGACATTTAAGATCCAGAGCGGATTCTAATATAGAATCCCTCTCTGATTTAGAAAAACTAAATATGAAATGTGCGGAATTAGATAAAACATTTCATACCGTGCTATCATCTTCCATATGGTCAGTTATGTTGGCATGCAGTAGAATATGTTGACACTGCTGTAAATTGTCCTAAATATTATGCTAAATAGTTATAGGAACAATCCTGCGAAGTGCTTATGTCATAGTGGCGGGAAAATGAAAGCCAAGAACAATAACTCTACTCAAGTGACGCTGGAGAAACAAACCTTGTTTTGTGGAAAATGAAGTGCTTTGAAAATAAATAATGGGTACTTTCACTAGAGTTGGTTAAAATTTATAAAGATACACTAGAGTTCTGTTGCGCTTTCTTGGACAACCAAATATCGCAATTGCTGCGTCTCTTTGATATCACCCAGAACCCCTTGATGAAAACTTCTGTTATTGACAGTTGCTCAACTATAATTTTATCAGTTACTATGGTTCCCCCTTCATGGCTGCTCTGCTTTTTCATTTTCCCCAAATTTGAATGGGGCATCCGGTTATTTGTTCTAGTGCCATAGTCCTGTTGGTGTGAATGATTTGAATTCCTCTCTTTTGTGGCTTTGGCATGGCTATTATACTTGGTTTGTAAGTTCGCTGCGCTGATGATGTCCCAGAATTCTTTTTTTTCCCATGCAATATGGACTACGGTCCAGGATGCTTGAAACGGGCCTTTGATGAGGCTACCGAAAGCTAACTGGGAGTTGGTCTCTTGGCTCTTGCGTTATTCTTTAGACAAATCAGTCATTGCCTTGTGGTTCTTGAATATTAGGTTGATTGGGGCAGATCTGTACTGCAGCAGTTGTCATTGGTGCTCTACAAAATTGTGTGTCTTGCTCTGGTCTTTTATCCTCTTTTTGGTGGTGTGTTTCTTAGAGCTTTTTCAATAGATTATTGTGGTATGTGAAATTCAAGATCCCTTGGAGAACGATTTAGCGCAGAGACCCCCGTCCAAAATATTTAAAACCTGTTCACCCCTTTCAGGACGGGATGTAAGTCAAAACGGATGCTATCGCAGCAGTGTAGTGAGGCCATGTGTGTACCTCTTGATTTATTTATTTTTATTTATTTTGAAGGTTTTATATAGCGCGAACATGACCCTTGCGGGTATCAGAGTGCTTTCCAAGAAAGGTAATTAAACAAAAGAGACAATCTACAAAGGAAACGTATAACAAAAGTAATGTCTTATGGTTCAGCTAGTTGATCTAAGAGTCCGATACAATGTTCAAGTGAATTTCGTCATGAGAAGAGATTAAACTTCTTTTTTGAAGGATGCTGTTGAGGGATTAAGTCTGGTTTCTGGGGGTAGTGCATTCCAAATCCTTGGAGTAATTTCAGAGAAGGCGCGGTTATATGTTTTCTTCTTGGCAAATCTTTGAGGTTTCAGAAGAAGGTTGCTGGCACTCCTGGAGGATCTATTTCCACAGGAGAGCTCCAGTTTCTGGGCCAGATACCTCGGGGTGTTGTGATGTAGGGCTTTGTGCGTCATGCAGGCGATTTTTAATTGAATTCTTGCTTCAAAGGGTAGCCAATTTAGCGCTCTGAAATCAGGTGACATGTGGCAATTTCTTTTGGAGCCTGTGATGAGCCTGGCTACTCAGTTGAGTGATGCTCTTAAAGGGGCAGTTGTAGATCTAGGGAGTCTACAGAGAGTTGCACTACCATTTCTAGTCTAGGAATTACTAGTGCTTGGACTGCCAGTTTGAAGTCATTTACTGGGAGAAAGGGTTTTAATTTTCTCAGGGTGTTCATCTGGAAAGATGCTCCTTTTGCAGTGGCACTGATGTTTTTGCATGTTTAGGTTACTGTCCAAAGTTACTCCCAGTGATTTTGCTGAATCGATTATAAGAGGTTGGCAGTTGAGCGCTGTAAGTTGTTTAAGCTATACTTGTATGATGGCTATTTGGTTATGGGGGGGCGATTAGTAGGAATTCAGTTTGGAGGGCGTTTAGTTTGACGTGGTTTTCAATCTACCAAGACTGAGTTTTTTTGTAGAGTTAGATTGGGAGATTTGATGTCATCAGGAGAGTTTATCTTTAAATATAGTTGTGTGTCGTCTGCGTACATGTGAAAGTGGATATTTGATAAATTGAGGATCTCTGTGAGCAGCTCCATGAATAGGTTGAACAGTGTGAGTGAGAGGGAGGATCCCTGCGGGACTCATAATTTGACTGGGACGGCCATGGACAGAGATTGGTTGACCTTGAAACTTTGGGATCTATTACGGAGGAAAGAGGTAAACCAATTTAGTACTGACCCTTATAAGCCCATTCTGTATTTCAAGCGGTCTAGTAGATTATCATGTTTGACAGTGGCAAAGGCCGAAGATAAGTCAAGCAGGATAAGTAGGCAGGTTTCGTTCTGGTCTAGGATTTTTAGTGCGTAGTCTACTATGTAGGTCATAGCGGATTCCGTACTATGCCCTGCACGGAAGCCAGATTGGAAATTATTGAGCAGGTGGACATTGGTGATGTGGTTGTCTAACTGGCTGAGAACACATTTTTCTAGGAGTTTAGCCAGAGTTGGGATGTTGGAAATTGGTCGGTAGTTATTTAAATCCGTGGGGTCCGCCGTAGTGTTTTTTAGGATGGGGGAAACTTGTCCTGATTTGAGAATTTCAGGAATAATTCCTTGGAGTAGGGAGGCATTGATAATCTTTGTCCAAAGTGGCAGAAGTACCGATATGAAGTCTATGAGGTAGTTTGCAGGAAGGGGGTCTGAGAAGTGGTTGGAGGGGTTCAAGAACGTGAGTGCTTTTAGAATTGCTTCTTCACTATAAGTAGTGAAGGAGGCCCAGGAGGCATTATTTTTTAGGACGAGCTTAGACGTGCAAGTGATTGGGGTTCCTAGAGTATGAGATGTCATGTACATCTGAGTGTCAGTCTGAGCTATTAGGGCCTTGAGTAGGTCAGTTTTCAGGAGTTCCGTCTTTTTCGTGAAGAAGGAGGCAAATTCTTTGCAGCTGGGTGGAATGCATTTTCCAGCTTGGGGAGGGTGGGTTACGCCAATATATTGAGTTTTGACTAGTTCAATCGTTTTTTGGTTTTTTGATTGTTTTGTCACAAGAAAATCAAGATGTTTACCTGTATAAATCATGATTAAGAGCCAGCTCCCCAACCAAAAAAACACAGTAACTGAGTTATCGGAAGAGAGGCCTGAAAAAGCAACTGGTCTGCACCCCCAGGCTCCTACCACCCCACCCTGTTCATGTTCAGAGAGAGCAAATGGACATATCTCAGGGAATGCGGGAGATGTCAGCCACAGTGGTCTAGCTGTGTTTTTGGGACATTTGTCCACCTCACCCTCACCTCTCCAAACGGGGTCTGTCCCTACTGCAGGTTCCATTGGCTTTGGTCCATTTTAGCGTAACCCTCCCTCACCCCTCCAGTCTATCATTCTGAAAGGGCCTGGAAAGAACCACAATTACAGCTTATGTCAAACGGTGTGCAGAAACTGCACTGCACATGCGAATGTCTCTGCCTGCGGCCACTTACCTTTCAGGTGTTCTCAGCACCATGCACACATCATTTCCTCCACTTGTGGGAAATTGGCTCAAAGCGGAGATGGCAATCCAGAGAACTCACGCGTACGAAAACAGAAGCAGTGGTAATGCTTCTGAAGTTATGGTTCCACTGGTCAGTACCTAGAAAAATATATATGTTCACATCATGCTGCCACCAAATATCACCAAATCATCTTACAAGCAAAATCTAATTTGTTTTTAAAATGTTTGAGGCTGGGAAGGGTTGTTGAAATTTGAATTATTTATATCTGAATATGTACTGCTGAAACATATTTCTGTATTTCTGATTTACTTGCTTTCGTGTAGTCAGATCATCTTTAGACTTTTTCTTGAACCAAAACCTTTTATGTCGATTTGATGCTTACCTTTCTGCGTGTTATCTCGTGCGATTATATTTCAAGAAGGATTCTGCGCAACTTTTTTGGTTTTGGATATTTTTTATTTTTGGATTTAAGTGTTGAAATAATGAATTAGAGCAGAATGTTTTACAGCCTTAGTCAATACGGTTTATGTGTTCTTACTTTAGACCTTATTGAGCAGTTCCTTGAAAATCAACGTATATTCTTAATTTTTCTTTTGCTGTCTTTTGTCTGTGCAGGGTCTTTAAACTTCTTCAATTTCATTTGATGATCTGTCCAGTGTCACAGCTCACGTTTTATACCATGTTGTCTACCTACATTCTGGTTGTAGGATTTAACACATGTGGCACAATCTTAAGGAAGGTTTAGTTTATGCACGACAAATCCGTTGTTTATTTTAATTGGGCTGCCTCAAGTGTTTTAATAGGGCATTAAGAAGGTCCCAAAAATAGGATGTCTAGAACTGAGAATTTGCTAAAAGCCTAGGCGCTCTATTCAGTGTGGTGTGGTATAGGATGCTGGATTACGGCTGTGGGGCGGAGCCTGCCCCCGCTCGCCCGTCCCATGGCTGCAGCAGCAGGTGACAGAGCTCGGCCCTGCAGCCCCCCCCCACCCCAATCACCTGCTAGACACAGAAAGCATAAAACCCCCTTTCTGAGCCCAATGAAAAGGAATTTTTGTCATGAATATTCAAGAATTATTTTCTGCGGCTGGAAATGCTTGACAGATGAACAATGCACACATTAGGACGGTGTTGCACCCTTTAACGCGGGAGGATTTGTCAACGCTGATAAGGACACTTACACGTTCTCTTTCAATCCAATGAAAAACAGCAATTTGGAATGTTGAACACTTACTCGCGTGACAAACGCGCCTGTTTTTAAATGGCTCTTTTGGTTGCAGATGCGTGTTTTTTTCCCTTCCCTTTCAAAGCATACTCGGTATCCTTAATCAATTTTTTTTAAACAAATAAATACTGAGACTTTATAAATAAATAGTATAGTTTTCTGTGTTATTTCGGTTGGAGATCGAAAAACGTTTAAAAACAATGTATTCCCCCTTTAATATTTATTGTTTGTTTCATTTTATGTACGTTTAAAACTGTTTGCTTGTTAATCGAAATACCTATACGGATGTCAATTTCTGCATCTTGTCGTTGGTACTTTATTCTTATTGACATTTGTTACACTCTATTGTCCCTTGTTTTCTGATGCGCTGTGCAAAGTTTGATATCTGTGATATCTGTGATGATTAGTGGAGCACATACATCCCATACCACAAATGAATGTGACGCCTTACTTGATCACTCATAATTATGAGAATTGTTTGCATCCAGTAGTGTTATATATGCAACCATTTTGAAACTTTCACATTTTAATGTGGACAGTAAATCCACTAGCCTCACGTTGTTAAATATAGTGACCCATCTAACTTAACTGCATCCGTTTGATATAATTGAAACGGACTAGGACAAGTTTTGCGATTGGCTAGGAAAAATATGAGCATGTCTGCCATGCCGCTTTGTATACAGGGACCTAGCTTGTCAGGGTATTGGTGCACGATGGGAAATGTGCCACAGTAGAGGGTGGCTCCCCTCAGCAGTCTGTATCCGGGCTATACCACCTTTGAAGCCAAAAACTGGAGAGAACTAGAAACCTGATAAGCTACCATGTACCAGAAACCCGCCAAGCATCAGCCAAAAGGAAAGCTGTTGTGGCTACCGTGGTACTTTCTGCACTGCGAGAAAACCTTTTGGTGACTTTAGAACTTACTATGTAACTGAGGTGCCATCATTTTAGCTCCTTAGTCTACACATGAAAATTGGAGTAAAAGTAGACAGGCTCTTTAAAAGCCGCAGTGGGAGGTATCTTCTGCTGTGCAAGCCTGTAGGGGCGCCGCTATCACCCACAAAGCCAACATGCAGGTCCTTTAGGTAAATGCTACTGGATCCCTACTCGATGATGCAAGAGAACATGGGAATGGCTACCGAAATATAAGTAAAGACTACCACAATCCAATCTGAGGCAACTGAGCCTTTCATGAGAGAAGCTATTCGATTATGCCGAGTACTGTGAAAGTTCAAACAAACATGCATGGTACAACCACCCGCGAGGAAAAGGGCTGATAGAGAGGAGCTGCGATCAGAGTTGCAGATATGGCTTAAATTAACAGCAGACTACAGAGAACTGTTCAACTACAGGAGATGTAAAAAATGAGGTGAAAGTAACTACTGATTGTGTGGATGAAACCGCATCATGACCCCTCGTCCTTCTAACTTTCAAAGCTAGATCTCCGAGGATTCTGTCATGAAAAATCCTTAACAAAAGGGGATTTCTTCTGGATAGTAGTCCTTCCAGTGGACGGATTGTCATATCTTTGTGGGATGCAATAACTGGTTCAAAAATAGCAGATGAATGGACTTCGAGCTGCTTTTATTTATAAGGTACATCTTCTCTTCTTGGGGACTAACACACTTAGTGCCAGGTGTCAAAGAAGGAACCTCTAACTTCCACTCTCAAACAAGGAAGCTCTAACCCCAACTAACCGAAAAAGTGTACCTGCCAATGATGCTTGAATGTTACAGCTATTGTGTAAACGCAGGACTTGTGTTCTCTAGAACTGATTACAACCTGAATATTCTGAGTTTATGAAGACGTGAAATCACCACTAATAGTTGGAGGAGGAAGATGATACTAGGGATTATTGACAGGAAACTAATGGGGGAAGGGTGAAGATGAAGAGAGGCTAAGGAAGAAAAGGGTGGCTTCTTCCTACCCCTTGTGATATTGGTTTATTCCAGGCTGCTAATGGAATGTAGTTCTATAGATGCATTGCTGTTCCAACCTATCAGTTGGCCCTGGTCCTTCTGAGAGTGTGGGCGTCTGTTATCTTTTATGTGGATAAATACACGCTTAACTTCCTCATGTGTACGCTTCAACACATGCAGCATCACAAAGGCGAATGTCTTTAACTACACAACAGGTATGTACAAGTCTTTGCCGTAGAAAGCTCTAGTGTCAAAAGGAGAAGGTTTTTGAGCCAAACTAAATTCAAGATTTTGTAGATATTTTTAAGACTGAATGATTAAATGCTTTAGACATCTGGAAGTTCAGAACACGGTTAAGTAGTGTTGAAGCCTGCGGCTTAGCCTCCGCACTCCTCTGCCCTTGTCAACTGGAGGAGGCACTGTCGGAGAGCGAGTTAGAATCACATCTTTATTTGAGAAGAACATAATTGGGAATGTTCAGATTTACATCACAGCTGGCCTCCGAGTGCAGTGCAAGGCTTAAAATCAGAGTCTGAAATGGCTAAAGCATGTAATGAAGAGAATGTGTGCTGTGAGGGTGAAAGTGGCTGGAACATTTGAAGGAGTTGGATATGGGCCCCACTTGGAATCAAAAGCAGCTCTGGCAACATCTTCAGTGATGTGCCCCCATCTCTCCTTCGCTCACTCTCTCTTCCTCCCATCTGTCTCCGTCATGGGACCCCAACTGCGCCTACTGCAATTGACCTATGGGACCTAGAGAAGGTGATCGAACCACAGACAGCAGCTGTGGGTCTTCACCAAGTAGCTTTTAATGGCTCCAGCCCTGTGGAAATGCCCTATCGGACAAATGACCAATGCAGCCCTAAAATGGATCCATTCATGTTTAGACTGCTGTCTAATAAAATGTCATTGCATTTTTCGAGAACTGTTTCTTTCTTTTTATTCCTCTACTAGACTCCTCCATGTACCAAGTGCCTGCTAACTGGAGGCTGATGACAATGTTTGTGACATAAAAACATTGTCTAAGCTTTAAAGTGTAATTCAAGCCTTTTTTGTGAAGAATGTCCCTGTCCCCACAAACACAGCATTATAATTGTGTGTTGAGTTGTGGGTTTAAAGAGCGTTCCTGCCCCAACTTCATGAGAAGTACGTTGGCCCCCTTCCAGAGTACTCTCTAAAAGCTTTTTTTTTTTTTTACCAGAGCAAGTTTACATGTATAATGTGGAGCCCTTGTGAATGGATACGTTTAGGGATTTTGTTTATCTGAAAGGGAAAAAAAACAGACTAGCGTGCCATCTCTTAGAGTGAACTTGCCTACACGAACGTAATAAACCCCTGCGTATTTTTAAAGCACTTTGAAAGTTTCTTGGTCTAAGGTTCTCGTGGTTTATAAGCCCACTTTGGCCCCATTACACAGCGTCACAGGCAGCACTAACACAAGGTGCCCGATACATCTGGGCTCACTCCACTTATTGTAAGGAAATAGAAGTACAGATGTCTTTAGTCCCTCCCTTGCTCCTCCCCCTCCCCCTTTTGTCTGAGCCCCGAGGCATCTTTTGCATGTGGGACCTTTAAAAACACAAAACCATGGATAGCCATTCTATTCAGTAGAAACCCGTTTAATTTAATAGTGCTTGGCACTGCACTTAAGCTGTTTCGAAATGCTTCAAACAGGTGCTATTACCCAGTTTAGTATTACTCCATTTCCCCACCTTGGACGAAGGGAATGTGGAGTCTGCTTTGCTGGGATTCAAGCTCTTGACCTGAAGACTAGTTAGTTGAGACTTCCCGGGCAGATAGTTTAGCTCATGGAAAGTTGCGGTTGACCTGCCTCCTACATGCAGACCTAACCATTCATATGATTTAGAGTTTAAAAAAATACACTTACTCATGGTGGTGTTGCAAGCATATCAGAGTTGCGGTTAATGTCCTTCTATTGATGCCCTTTGACCTGCCCGTCCGGTCAGCTGTTCCCACACAGGACAACTCCGCGTGGTCCACTCAGACTCGACACTGTCGTTAACAAGAATATTGCCTAATTTATGGTTCGAGATTTGTATAATGCTCTAAGAAAGTACTGACATGCAGATTACAAGTAATGACAGATATTGGTGACAGTTGTAAGCTTTGCTGGTTGAAATTCCTTCCTACAAATTACATAGGCTGTGGAGAACAGAAACAAGACATTTTAAAGAAAAGTTGTGCTCAATTGTTTCAAAGTCGCATTCGAATGTTTGGTCACCAAATCTTTCAAATGCATTATTTTGTTAGCCAAATTACATTATTATTTTTCCTCCCTACGAAAATTTGCTATTCATTGTTGATACATGTATATGCAGTCTCCGGGCCTAAAAGTAAAGACAGACAAATAGATTCTGTGTAGTTTGTGGTGCTGATGCAGGGGGAGCAATGGACAAGCTAGGCTCATCTGGTTAGCAGTTCTTATTAATGTTTCCATGGTGTAAGTGCAAAGACAGACCTAAACCCAGTGCAGAGGGATGGGTGCTGCAGAATGGAAATGGTTAGATAAAAAAAGTTCAAGAGTCTTAAGCGACTCTTCTATATCGGTTCACCTATTAAAGCCAGGGCCGAACTGGCCGTACCACCGGGCAGTTCCACGCTGGGCTGCCGGGGTGGGGGCCGGTTTGGGCCCCAGGGCGGCCGTTTTTGTTAAAGGGCCGTTTTTGCACCATAGCTACAATATCGGCCAATGTAACAAAATCGTTAAAAACCGGCCCTCACAAACAGCTCGGCCACACCCCCAAATCCCCGGGCGGGCGGCCGAGCACTTTGCCAGGGCCGGTTTTGGTTCCCAGTCCGGCCCTGATTAAAACATCTATAATGTAGCTGCAGTGTGAGAGCAAGAAGAGACCTGGCGCCCAAGGAGGGATAATGGTGCAGCAGCAGCAGGTAAATATGGGATGACTAAACAGCTTTACAAAATCTAGCAACAACTAGACCACTAATACTCAAAGTACGGCCCGAAGGCCTCATGCGGCTCTCCTGCCCTTTCCATGTGGCCCCCTGGTGAACAGCAGCACTGGGCTGCTGTTTACTAGACTCCGCAGTAACATACAAAAAATATTAAATAATCAGTCAATTATTTTATTTAAAGGTTAAGTGGTGCTAAAGAAAGGAAGTAACTATTGATTCCTACACCTTTTTAACTTTAGGAACACCTTCATTTTTAAAGCCATCTTGCAGCAAAAGTGTACAAATATGATAAAATCGTTTCAAAATTGAGAAAGTGTATTTAATTAACACACTGAACCTTTTCACTTTAGTACATCAGATATTGGTGCATTGAGCTACATTTTGTTTATATATAATTTATAATTTTCGAACATGAATTTAGAAACAATAATTCTTCCCCCCCAACCTGACAACAATACCAATAGTGAACTAAAGAGGCAAGTTAGTTGTTCTGTGCACTCTTTGGGTGACCTGTGTTCCTATTCTACAAGTAAAACATTATAGTTTATTAAATCAAACACAGAAAGTTTTGTATAGCACACATTATGAAGTCATGTATTTCAAGGTCCTTGTATATTTGATAATGAAGAAAAAGAAGCGAAAGTGAAATAAAACTATTGCCTAGGAACACACAATTTGGTAAAGTGTGGAAGCTGTGATTAATCCCAGCTTTTCTGGTTTTACATTGTGCAATTCAGCAACTAGATGTATATGCTTCGCTTTCCCTACACCCACCTTACTGCCAATGAACCATCCACCCCCAATACCCCACCCGTCCCCCCTGGCCCAACTTTACCCCACTAGCATCAGTGTGGCCCTCTGTCACTTCACAGACCACATATTTTGGCCCCGGGGAAAATGTTTGCGAGTACCCATGAACTAGACACTACTTTAGGATACCCACACTAAAGCTTTACACCACAAATGCCCTACCTATTGACTTTGTTAAATTTTTTTTAAATGTTAGTTTTATTCTTCAAGTACAACAAAAACGTAATTAATCCTTAAAGAAAATATGTTCTAAATAAAAATCACACTGACAAATTAGAATTATCTCTTTTATTTGGAGAAAAAAGTAACTGATTGGCATGTAGGACGCAGCACTGTTCATTAGGAAGGAGCTTTACATGCTGCAAACGATGCACAAACAAAAGGTGTTAATACTAGGCTGTAAGGATGGAATAGGATGTCTGGTGCTCATCAGGATTTACAGACAACCTCCACGGTGTACGTCTGAAATCGGTGCATGGTGTGGTTTGGCTGCTTGTGTGGGGGGTGGGTGGATGCATACTCTAGCCACAGGCTAAGCACTTTGTGAAATGTGTCTACATTTGACTGAAATTGTGTGCAGTAGTGGTTTGATGCTTGCAGAGGGTTGGATGAATGACTTTGCATGAAGTCCAACCACTGAGTCAAATTCTTGATTCGGATTGGATGCATGGTGTGGTTGGAGGTTATGACTGAGATGTCATGAGTGATGTCATCAGTGGTGTCATTTAACATGTCATGAGTGATGTAATATGTGAGGTCATAAGGAATGCATAATGGTGGTGCAAGGTATAGTTAGTTCACTAAACTTTTTCAGTGGGTTTTGGGTTATTAACATTAGCTAGTATCTCATTCCAACACTTAACTAAAATATCACTGTAACTGTATTTAAAAACAAAAAAAAAAGTAAAGGTCGTGGTACCTAAGCTAACTATACCGTCACTTTCACCTTTGTTTTTTTCAGAAAATGTATATGTATATTGGTCCAACAAAGAGTTTCTCTTTTTAAAATGAGGGAGCTGTTAAGCTGGGTAAACAGATCTGTAAAGAGGATTCTTTACTTATGCAGACATATCTATCTTTAACTATTTTAGCTCCTTTAAAATGCATTATTTCTCAAATTACTAAAATCCTACCCATTGTAGCCCACTGGTTTCATTCCTGCATTACCTTGTCAATGTACATTTACTTGAGGTGGCCCAGGAAAGGCTTTAAATTCAACAGTTCATATTACAACAAAGTGGTATTCCGGGATGCCTCACTTTTGTCTTGAATACAAAATGCTAGTGCTATAGTTGATCATGTGATGGTACTGCAGTTGATTACTAACTCACAGATTGCTTCTGGGGTTGAAAGTATATTTTTCGCTTTGCATGTCAGAATGTTTTACTGAAATGGGCGAGGAAGATATTTGAGAACTCCTAATAAATGTGTCCTCACTTTAGCTTTGTATAGCGCTAACTGTAATTTCTAAAACAAAATGAACCACCGTATTTAGTTTGTTACTCAAGGAAATGCTTTCATTTTTACAGCTTTGATTCTATCAAGATGGCGCTCGAGTGTGCCATACATCTGTCATAAATGCAGTATGTTAGCGCTCTAGCTGTTTTTTAGAATATTGTGGTGATGCTGCAGTAAAATACTAGGGAATCAACTGGCAGGCTGCTGTTGGAAGTATATGTTTTATTCAGAATAACATACTAATGTGCTCTCAATTTGGCTTCTGGAGCACTTTTCTTTCAAACATGATTCCTCAAATCCCAGCAGATTCAGCATTTTTCACAGGGTAAAATCACCTGAAAACTCACCAGAATTCCTAAGATGAGTAGAAGACCAAAAGAAATACGATTTAGATTGTGAATTTAGTCTGTTATCACTCTTTATATGTGATCTTTTTGCGACCCTAAAAACCTGACATTCACTACAATGCAGTTCAATGAGAACCATATCACATGGTCCTGTAATGGCTGCCACAACATGTTGTCCATTTCGTGACCAGCCAAGGGTCACAAGGTAAGGGTGCTCACCCCACCCCTTTATACATTTTTTAATTATGTTTTAGGATGAAAGGACCATGTCCCTGAGTCCTGTAATGTCTGCAACAATGTATTGTTTATGTCATTGCTGTACACACACAAAAATAGAGGGAGGGGGTCCAAGTGAAATTTAAAGACCTGCAAGGGTTGGTTCCCCAAACAATTAATGATAAACACTGAAAGAACCCGTGGATCTAGATTACCAAACAGCGAAGAACCAGATATTATCTCATGTAGCTTGTGGGGAGATCCCTTTGTTAGAACGAAATCCCTCACACACCGTAGGTGGCATGCTTCATCATTGGGATTCTCCTAGTGATGGGAAAACCTAGTCCCGCCACGGGCTACAACCCCCTCTCTGAGAGGGAGGAGCTCAGGGATGTTTCATTCCTAATCTTTAGGATATACTAAATCCTGCAATGAGAAGGAAGATATCAGGTTGGGTAGAGGGCACAGCGCAAAAAATATATATAAACTGTGAGGGTAGTGATGTTAAAACTAGCTACCAGGTGCAAAAGAAATTACTTTATTGACTTGTTCCTTGGGCCAGGATTAAAAACAGAGCACCGGCAGTGGTAATTTATAACTGTAGGTGATGGACGCAGACAGGTCTACATGTTTCAGCCTATAGACCCAGATAGGTGTCGCGGCTTTCGTCAGGACCTAGTTATGCTACTGCTTAACAGAATGTGAAGAGGGAAAAATAATAATGATAAGATTAAGAAAAATAAAGGTTAATACAACACTGATTGCGTGGATGATTTACTGGGCGTACCTGTATGAAAAATACAAGCAACAGGAAAAATCATTCAAACATGCAACTCTGAACATGTCTGGTATTTTATGTTTGCAAAAAACAGTGCAGTATATTTCTGCCGTCACTGGTTTACTGTTATGACAATCATTACAATGAACAAGTTGCTTACCCATCTCATACGAATAATAGGCCTCACCTTAACCTGGCAGCAGCTCAGGAAAGGGGCACAGCTCTGAAAAGAACATGTCACACATTTATAAGTCAACCAACACTTATATAGACACATAACCTTAGTTATACATGTTTAAGGAAGAATGATCACATTAAAAACTGCAAACTCAGATGTACTGCCTGGAGCGCTGCACAGTGGATGATAACACTGATCTATAAGTAGAAAGTCCTCCCATAAGTAACTTAATATAGCACACTGCATAAAGCCAAGAGATTTTAGAAAAATATGAGGAACTTATTAAGGAGCCTGTCAAGTCTTGATGAGACAAGGCTGTGCAGTACAAGGAATAGGAGACAAGGAATGCATGTTAAAGCAGGCAACACACATATATAGGGATGTGGCATATAGATCTCACAATCGCCATTTAAATTACAATTAGAATGAGCCCTGGTCATGTATTTATTGTGACCTGCAGGCTACCAGGCACCAAAAAACAACCGCAAGTCAGTCAGAATTACCGGTGCGGACGCTATAGGAATCTGTAATCAATTGTCAATATCGCTCTTTAGAGCATCTTTGAGAAAACTAACCCCATGTGGTGCGCAGAGTGGAAGGTATAAATGCTGCTTTATAGGATCACAGCAAGGGCTTTTCTGGGCCCCTTTCCCCTGAATAGCGCAGCGTGGAGTGCAACAAGGAAAGCTTATACATTGCCCCACAAAATCTTGTAATGGGCTCTTGTGAGCGCAACGAGGAAAACGTAAACATTGCCCCACATGATCTCGAAGCGGGCTCTTGTGGGCTCCCTACCTTTCCGTCGGTACTCCGGGTGGCAACAAGCTGCAATTGGAAGGCAGTAACCGATTGGAAGGGCTACACGTAGCCTGATCCGGCCAGTGTTTACGTATGATGTCATGGCTTCGTCTCTAAGCGCCCCGTGTTCATGGTAAATGTAGTTGAGTATACTATCGACATATGATCTATTCAGCAAAAGTTATCATTGCCATTTTAGCCCTCGTGATCGCAGTTTCAGATCTATTGCCTCTGCAAGTGGAGAACCATCACAATAAATCCACTTATGAAAGGATATTCTGTCATTTATTGTTTTATGCCTTTTATTTTAGAAGACGGATGCAATCACTCCTCTGGACACCTAGGGGCCTACACAGTATCGGGAAACGGGACCGCCGGTCATTGTCGCGGCAGTCCCGCAAGTGGCATCCTGCATTTTAAACATTGTGGTGGGCGGTGCTGCAAGCAGCCCCTGCCTCAATGTGAAAAATGCATGTTGTGCATTTGAATGCACAACTTGACAGGGACAGCGCGGTGCCTGCCACCTTGTGCATGCAAATGCAGAGGGGTACCATAGGTACCCCCCATGTGCACCCCCCTGAACAGCCTGGGGGCCTACAACGGGCCCCCAAAGACAAAAGCGCATGCCTTTCCATGGCGGAGTCTCTGCCATGGAAAGGCAATTCACCGCCATGATGATAATATGGATGGTGGTGCCTTATTCCTGAGCTTTTCCGCCCAGTAGGCAATCGGGCGGATTGCCTACCGGCAGAAAACCGGCGGACGGTCTTCCCATCCACCGGGCTCCCCCCCACCATCGTAATGTGGCGGGGGGAAAAGTTATGCGGGCGGTAGATTTTGGGGGGGCGGGTCGCCACCGCCATAAGGGCGGTGGCGATCCGCCCACTATCATAATGACCCCCCCTAGTGTTCATTGAAATAATTCTGGGAGATGTGGTTCAATGGCCATGTGGAAGGGATACCTCACCTCCCCAATTCCTGACACTATAGCAAGAGTCATCATTATGCAACAATCCCAGGCCCTATGGAATAACCTATAAATATATATCCCAAGATAACATATTCTCTGCAGTGGAGACTGCTTGGGCAGTGATGGATATAGCGATCGTCTCTCTATAAAAGAGGACAATTATACCCAGAGTTGAGGTTTAAGAAGTTGATACCGATGAAGGATAGCACCTGTATGGCAGAGTGGAAATGAATCTAGCTGTTTAAGAGTGGTGTTTTGAAAGTGACATCTCATGTTTTATGTCTCCTACAGTGCTGTCCATGGGATTGCGTTATTCAAGCCGTCAGTGTCGCAATGTAACTTGTGCATCCATCGTTGTTCTCTCAGAAATAAAAACCCGTTTTTTTCAGATATGTGCGTGGAAATGTATGGTTGGCCAAGCACTGTCCATCGCAAATCTTCTGCAGCATGTACTTTTTCCAGGAAATGGTTCGTGAGTTTGGTGGACTGTTTTCTGCAGCGTATGTTACTTTTATGTTCCATTATCCTGGTTTTGATCTTCCGCGTGGTCATGCCCACGTAACGGAGTCTGCAGGGGCAGGTTATCAGATAGATTAGTCTTTCACTGTTGCAATTGGTGTGGTGTGCTAGCGTCCAAGGTCTACTGGTACCAATGTCAATAGAGGTTGTATGTATGTTGTATGCCCCACACAAACTGCACAGAAAATGGCCCTTGACAGCCGGTAATCCCCAGAGCGTATCTTGGGTTGCAGGTCTTTTGTATTTGGGTCTGGTGTGGACTAACCGATCCCTCGGTTGGTGCTCCTTTTAAAAGAAAACAAAGGTTCTGGAATGGAAGAATCTCTTATAATTGGGATTTTCCAATTCTTGTGAATGCTCTTCTTAATCTGGTTGGAAACTGTGCAAAAGGTGTTGTCACAAGTGATCCTCGAAAGAGGTTCTTTAGGTGGAGCGATCTTGACCAGTGCATCTCTGTTGTTATTTCCTGCTCTTTTTAATGAGTGTTGAATCAGTTGTGGAGGGTAATCCCTCTCTCTTAATTGGGTTGAGATCTTCTTTGTGTATTCCTCAGATTTCTCCCTGGAGAAACAATTCCTCCTGATTCGCAAAAATTGCCCATAAGGCAGATTGTCGCGAAGCGACTTGGGATGGTGACTTTTGTATGACAAGAGAGAGTTCCATGCCATTGTTTTTTTTTTAAATAGCTTGGTTCCTAGTCCAGCTCCTGCAGGCTCGATCCGTATGTCTAGAAACAGGAGGCTGATGTTGCTGAATTCAAATGTGAAATTCAGGAAATCGTTCTTGGTGTTGATCCACTGATGGAAATCGATGATTTTGTCTGGTTCACCCCGCCAGATGACAAAAATGTCATCGATATAGCGCTTCCACATGAGGATGTGGGTCCTGTAGGGGTTATTGTCTGTCAAGATCTGCTCTTGTTCAAAGAGGTGCACATAGAGCTAGACTAGGTGCAAAAACGCTGTCCATGGAAGTACCCGATGTTTGTAGGTACAAAGTTTCTTCAAAGCAGAAGAAATTCTCCTTCATAGCTAATCGGGCACAGTTCATGATAAAGTGCACTGGAGTGATGGTGTCCAATTCTTTGTTGCTCAGTAGTGTCTCAATTGCTGTCAGTCTCGTCTTGTGGGACACTATTGACCAACCACAGTAAAGGAATTTCTAAAAGGCAGGCCAATCAACCAACCAGAAGCACTGGGCAGAGCATAAAACCCATATTCTGACTACAACATGTCTCAAAGAGACCTAAAAAGCACAGCACACTTACTGAGCAAAGATCTAATTTTTTTGTTATATTTGGTGTAAGTCCGTTTGGCCATTTTTTTGTATCGGAGAGCAGTTTATTGCCAGTATTAACCTGTGAAATAGCGAAACGTTCCATGAAGAGCAGAGGTTGGGGAACTTTTTTTTTCCAGATTCTTCAAATGGCGCCAAAGTTGTTAGTGAAACAAAAATCTCTTCCTTATAGTCATTATATGTTATTATGTTATGCAATATTCATTATGCTATATTTGGTATACCATGTAATGTAATATATTATATACTATATAATATAGATATAATATAAATTATATAATATTATCAATCTACATATGATAATTTACCATATGAGTGTATATATATTATATGGGTGTGTATGTGTGTATATATATGCACACACATATGTAGATATATGTTATATATGTGTGTGTAATATATGATTCATATGTATATGTTTGCAAACAAAAGTAAGTGAATGACCAATCACAAAATTAAATGAAAAAAACATGATATGAAAATAAAAATAAAATCAGAGATTAATGCCCTCACCTGGCACTGTAGTGTACCACTTTCTAGGTGGATATGCACATGCACAAGAACAAAATGTCACCATTGACCGTGAAGAGACCCAGAGCTCAATTCAGCTGACCTACTGCCCAATGATGTATGTTGTGATGGGTGGAAGCAAAAAGTAAATGACACCTGAACAGGCCAATGGATGAAGAGGGCTGATCAATAGCCTCTCTATGTATAGATATATGTATACCTTTTTATTATGATATTTGTGGAGAAACATGAGGCTGGCAAAACAGCTAAATCTGTCTCTAGGCTGAACCTAAAAAATACTAATTTTGTTTTTAACATTGATTTAGACGGATTTGCTGGTTCATGTTTTTAATGTTTCTTTCAGTATGCCAGTGTTGAGAAAGATGGAGAGAGTTACATGACCCCATCAGACTTCGTGCAGAAATACCTCGGTCTGCATACAGATCAGCATTTTAATCCAAAGACTGTGCAACTGCTGGCAGGGGTAGCAGACACAACAAAAGATGGGTGAGCAATTTTAAATTACATATGTGGACGTAATGGCTGCTAATTAATGATGATGGCCTGGTTTAAAAGTCGATTTGCAGTTTTTTTGGTAGGTCACAGGGAACTGTTAAGCACTTTCAGCACTTTTACCTTTGTAGTTAGTAGTGTGTACAGACTATAATTTACTGATTGGAACACATTTTATTAACTTTATCTGACAGTATTCCCCCAATATAACAATTATTGTAAAAACTCACCAGCCTGTGGTTTTTAGCTAATGTGATTCAAGGGAATCCTGGTTCTGAAAAGTAGAAGGATTTTTATTAGGACTTGAATCTGTTGCAAAAATCTTTTCTCAGTTCTGGTATATTCCACTTTGTAATCTTCTGTTCCTTACATCTGTTTTTCATTACAATTTAAATTCTCATCAGCCCTAAATCTGGACCTTTTCAGCCTCTTTGTACTTCTGTAACCCATTTTTTTTTGGGCTTCCATCTTTCTCCATGTCTTGGTGATTTGTCTTGAAAGTGTTATTATTCTTAGCCTTCATACCTGACGCACATTACTTCTGACTAATAGGTGTCATTGCGGTATTAAGGAATCTCCCTTTTGTTCCCTACAACTTTTTGGAGTGGATTGTAAAATATCGACAACTAGGTTGCAGCACAGGGATTGCTGACCTAAATATGAATCAAATACAGCAAGCTATCTATGACAACCTCAATGTGCCACCCATATGTCCTTTTCCCAAACAACATCACTACAGGATTCGACCACAAAGCTATTGCTAATTTATTATCAGCAATGTTCTTCCCACCAAAACCTTCACCACCTGAGGCAGGTTTGCTGAAATACCAAGCTTTGCCATAATACAGCTTTAACAGAATTCTAGCATCAGGGAATTTAAACACAACTTTAGGTAACTTTTATTTATTTTTTCACTTTCATTACTCTCCTTTTGAATTCTGAGCTTTCAAACCATTTATTGGTCATAGTGAATTTGCTAATCAAATGGAGCAATACATGAGGACAACGAATCCTACTTCTCAGCACTGAAAAGGTGATGTACTGGTTGTAGATTTCAGCATGGTTGAATATGACATTTGAATAGCCATTAGTTCTCCTCTCCAATCCAGACTCTCCCCGTGACCAAACTTTTTAATCAGTCTGGAAACTATCTAGCAGTTTAACATGAGGATAATATAATAAAGCCAGTTTGCTAAACTTCAAACCAACCTTTTCAAAACTACATTGAACCCGTAGGTATTTAGGCTTATATTCGGTTACATATGAAAATGTATTTCAGAATTTTGATAACTAATGCTTAGACACTCTCTACCACGAGAACAGCTGCCCTTCTGCCAAACAAAAAAGTTCACGAGAGCAACTGCAAAGTTGAAAAAAAACTAATCACAGGCATGCGGCAGATTATGTCCAATGCAACATTATCTCAAATTGCATCCATACATCTATGGGACATTTCAGAATTGTCAAGGTTTCCTTGGACAGATCACAGTTCTGGCATTCTGGCATGTAACACCACACTGATGAAAATTGAGCATTGTTCCACCTTTTCGTGATTTTCATATCCATACATGCTTTGAGTATTTGCATAAACTATAAAACCAGAAACTACAAATGCTAAAAGTCCCCTTTTTACCCAGCTCAGATATTTATTAACAATGACCCCGGCATTTGAGTCCTCTGACTGAAAATATACCATATCCTGATCATTACATCTTCACCTTCATGTATCCTCAATTCCACTGTGTTTGAACACCAGGCCTGATAAAGAGGAATACATAAGCAGCTATGCTTTAGGTGTTGGATTAGCCACGACCTTTAAAAAAAATTTATTTTGAAAAAAAATCTTAAAAAGACATGCCTATACACAATTATATAGGGGCTATCAGTCTGCCCTCTTCTTCCATTACTCTGCCTTTCATCTTCTCCTTCACTCCACAGCAGCACGTAGCGGGGGGCTATGGGTGAGCCCACCTAAATTGTTGACTATGCCCAGAGTGACTGACGTCATTTTGCATGTGCACAGCTGCAGAAAAAATGCACAATCCACTTCAGCGACAGGGCTGATGGGCCAGTGTCTCTTTTATTTCGTTCTCTCCATGTCACACACTTTTTCTTAATGTGCTTGAAGTTCACATTAGTTTCTGAAGTTCAGCTATGCCTGGATTTTCTAGGCATGGGCTTCCCTTGGTTGACTGCATTCGTGCCCCTTCTTGTCTGTAGGTCAGTGGGCGGACACCAGTTACTGCTACTGCTCTGCCTCACCCTCCTTCCAAGTGGAACTCAGAAACGTCTTCTCCATCCGGACTTTAAGGCAACTGTTATGCTTATTTCACATACAGAGAACTGAGGTTTTAATATTAATATTATTTTTCTATAAAGAGGACGTTTTTCTGCAGTATTTTTTTGATATCCATAAAATGATAGTGTTTTATCTTTCTATTTTGATAATAATGTGTAGTGCTCAATGTGAAACTTCCCCCTTTTAGGACGACAGCCATCTTCGATTTCTAAGACAAAGAGCTTCAGTTTTAGCCCTTTCTATATTTCTTTAGTTGCTGTTCTCAGCCTGTGCTGGCAGCTACTGTAATATGCTTGCCATGCTGTTAAGGTATGTTACATATAGAAAAATAAAGTTATAACACAAATTTGAATTTAAAAAAAGCTTTATCTTCTATCCTCTTCTTTGCTGGACTTTTGTAAAATGATGGTAGTTTTTATCTTCGCATTTTGATTTTTCACCAGTCAGCATTAAACCCTTCCCATGTAAGATGGCCTCCATAGTCAATGTCAAAGTGTAAGGGTTCCAATCTTTTTTTTTTTCTTTTCATGTGTGATTAGCCCCTACCAAAAAAGTTAAGTGTTCTTGAGGTACCAAAGAACTCCTAATAATCTTCCAGCTGAAACGGGAGTCACACCAGTTCAAGCAATAAACATCAGGCTTAATAGTCTGAAGGAAAATCCTTGAATCATTTTAATTTTGAGGCAAACTCTCCTTCTTGATGTAAGAGTTTAGTGATGCTTTCGTATCCAGTTGTGGTGTGTGCAGAAAGAAAATACTGCATTTGTCGATTGGGGTGCAGCACACGACTATCCCGCTCCCCTGTCGTGGTTTCCGCAGCATCACCCGGAGACTGCTATAAAATACCGATTTAAAATACTTAAGTTCAATCAAAGTTATGATCAAGTAGTGTCTTTTCTTGGTCAGTTTGTTTCTGTGACAAGACAATGTGGATCGAAAAATTTGATTTGTTGGAAATGCACTGTGCATCGTGTTGATACAGAAAAGTTTGAAGAAAATCAACACGTAAATGGACATGATTCACTTCGCTAAACTCTGCAAATGTGATACCTTTTAACTCATTTTCAAGGAGTTTCTTTTGGGGGATATGTTTGCAACATGAAATGTGCTTTGTTGTAAAATACAGAAACGTGAATTAAATGTTGTTTTAGTGTAGATGACGATTCAATGTAGCAAAAACATGCAAAGGTAATGTGTAGTAATGTGGAAGACAGTAGGATGTTTAGCTGTAAAGAATTACAGAGCTCCAGAATAGCTTTGACCTTGCATTCCTGTTGATTTTCTGCTGCTGGTAGGAGCTCTGCTTGGTTTCAAATGGGCGAAGGTCTTTTGGCTTACTTACATACCAGCAGTAGCACATTCTGTGTCTGGGTAAGGATCTTTCTTTACCTTGTCATCCTGTGTCAAGTGCAGTATGACCCTCTTCCAAGCTCTGATCTTGTTCACCTCTCCAAAGCTCGCTGATAGTCCCCTGTTGTAAGCAGGGTAACATAGTGGAAAGAGACCTCTGTATACCCACTTTCCAGTCCTCTATTGATCATCAAGCCTGGAGCCTCTGATGGTTGGGTGGAAGAAAAGCTGGAGCAACCTCTATGCAACCACAGAGGGTGCGAAATGCAGAACCCCTGCGTCACGGCAAGAGCAAACATATCCGTGTTTTGTAATATTCAGCAAACTTGCCAGGGTCAAGCGATGCATGTTTTATCTTCGTTCTCCCATGTTACCGACCAAGCAGTGGCTCTGGAACGATTTTCAGAGTCTAGGTACTGTCATCAATGTTGCATTAGCAAAGACCGGTGGATTGTGAAAAATCCAAGCGTCACACAAAGAACAAGGTAGCAAATGAGTCACACCCATTAAGCAGGAAAGTAGTAAGGGTGGGTATGTAGCTAGTGGTGACTTTTGGAGCACACGTTTGCATGTATATTACTAATGCAAGGTGTGGTTGCATACTGTCGTTTACAGACCGTACATTCTACATTGAATTGACCACTAAATTTGCACAGACGTGCAGTTTTACTGATAAAACTATTTAAGGCACACACAATATATAATGTGTTGGGTGTCAGTGGATATTTTTTATTTGCACATCACCATCATCAAGTAAAGTCTCGATTTCTTTTGATCGTATTAAAACCTCTGTTTCCATAACACTCCAGAACTGCAAAACAGTGTGCTTCATTTGTACTTTTATAATTGCTGATAACGTTTGAAATGTTTGTAGGGTTCATCTACTGGTATTTCAATGTTGTTTTGTGTTGGGAAACAAAATATACATCCTATGTCCTCTACTATCTCACTCCCTGTATACCAGCAAGATTGTCACATAGCTCACTTTACAAAATATTCTTACTTTCTAGTTGGAGAAAGGAAAGTTAGCATAATTATCCATGTGAATAAGCAGAAATTTGTCAGAAGACCCCACCTGACATTTGACCTCTGTCTTTGAGCCACAGCAAATGTGACAATATAAAATCAAAATACAAAAGCATCTTTATTGCTCATTTACCATCTAAGCTCCATCATGTTATTCTGAGGGGCTGCGGCACTTCCAGCCCCTATGCAAACAAGGCTCTGAAGTCTAAACAGCAAAGTGTGAAATTCCACTGTTAGTGATGGCCTTCTGAGAGAAAAGCTTTTCTTTCAGACTAGTCATACCTGCCCCGGAGTCTTACATGTTTTTTTTAACCGGATGCAAATGCACCCGTCCCTGGTCTGAGTGTTGGAACAGGTCCTGCTCTCTGTTTAGCCACATTTGTATTTGTCTGTAGTACTAGTATATACTCCATTAGCTGCCACAATAATAACATGGTATATGTTGTGGAAAAGATATTCCATAACTTAAGCATGTCAAGTGAATCCATGGCCTTTTTGCATGTGTCTTTTTTGGTTTAATTTAAATAATTAATGAGGCAATAGATTAACAAACTCCTTAATCTTTTGGAAATATTACTTAATTTCATGTCTGTCTGTGTGTGCCCTCAATGAAGGCGATGCTCTACACAGACATTCCTTTTGTACCTGAAACGTGTCTGGTGGCGAACTAATCTGGGACCATATTTTTTGGCTTAAAGGCAATATGATAATTATATTACAAGGGTACTTTCTAGTTTCGAAATGTAAAGATCTTTCAGACTGTTTCAATTTTTAAGAATTAGTATTCTTTTTGTAGTCACACATGATTGCCATAGCCCTAACAATAATAATGATAATGATTACTCAATTAATTGTTCTGATGTCATAGATCTCTGAAGAACATATGGCTGAGCTGCTCCTTCTGGGATTCAATTTAATGGCTGTAGCGTCTTCCCCAGCTTGGGAGCATGCAAGTGAACATATATTTATTCCTCAGAATACAACTACACACTGCATGCATTGCATCATACCTTTCATAACTACACCTTAACACCTCCCAACAGGTTACATAATTCCTGTTTAGAGTCTGTCGAGAACCGCAAGGGTCCTAGCGTGCTTAATATCACACCCCTACATCTCGGTCTTTGTTAAATAAAAAGTATAGACGGAATTAGCATTATAGTTCCTCAACAAGCAGTAGAGGCGCTTGCACTGGTCAGCCATATCCGGTGGTATGAGGTAATTGAGGGAACCTTGATCAGGCACTGATAGCATCTGTTCAGATGCTTCACCTGGACAAGTAGGCGGGCACCTCACTGGTGATCTCAGGAGCTAATGAACATCGCGGTAGGTGTTTAAAGTGTGATGAGTCCTGTGTGATGGACTTTCTGGGGTGAAGCGCTGTCACCAAGTGTCCTTTGCACGTTACAAACCCTCAAAGGGTCGACATCAAAGTCCGTTTTCCTCTTCCTTTTCTGTTTGACGAGGACCCAGTCCCCTTTGTCAAATACTGTTTCCTCGGTGCATTTGCGCTGATCAGCATATGTTATCATCTTGCACTTTTGAGAAGTGACCCGTGACAAGAACCTTTTCGTCATTCATCGATCGGTACGATGTCCATTGAGGTAGTTTAGTTTTGATGGCTCTTCAGAATAGCAAAGTGGCAGGACTCTCACTGGTTGTGGAGTGAGGAGTTGATCAATATGCATGAAGGGCTGGACTCATGGCTTGATTTAGATTGATTCCTTCTACTGATGCTCATTGAGTTACCCTCTTGACTGTGCCGTTGAATCAATCAACACCATTGGCTTGGGGCCAGAGAGGTGTACTCTTTTGATGCTGGACATTGAGTTGAACACGAAACTCCTTGAACCCTTTGCTATTGAAAGGCAGGTCATTATCAGGTTTAAAAATTGCGGGGATGCCCCATGCTACAACTATGTCAACAAGCCGCTTGATGACTTTGTCATGTGTTGTTGATGATAAGTATTTCACCCAAAAAAATAAAAAAATATTCATCAATGACTACAATGAGGTGATGTCAATTTCCTAGAGGCCCAAAGAAGTCAACTGCAATTCTCTCCCAAGCCTGAGCAGGAAGGTCAGACATTGTCCATGGATGCTGTGTCACCTTGGGGGATAAACAGTTACAAATCTGGCACGCTTTCAGCTCTTTCTCAACTAGTTCATCTAGATGAAGGATCCACACTCGGTCTCTTCGGGCCCTCTTGGTGGCTACAATGCCATGATGTCCTTCATGAGCCAGTTCAATTACTTGCTGTCTCAGGATGGCAGGTTTGACAATTATCGAGCCTCTCAATATTATACCTTCTTGGGTGACAGGCAGAGCTCAACCTGTACTTTTGGAATTCAACATCATCAGCAAAGGGTCGACTACTTATTTTCCAAGATTGTTGTAATTAGGTTTTTGAGTTTGAGCATGTCTTTACCTGCATTGGTAGCAGCAATAATCTGTTCAATGGATAGAGCTACTGGCATGCTGAACCACACAATTAAGTTGAGGTACTCTTCAGCCGCTTTGGATGTTGAACTGTTGCGGACCGGGGAAGAGACACTCTTGAAAAGTGATCTGTTGGGTTTTGATCTTTTGCCCGGCTTGTGTACAATCACATAGTCATACAGTCGCAGCCCTTGCCACTTGATACGAGGAGGCATCTTAGCTTTTGGGTTTCCAAAAATAGTGAGCAAGGCCTGGTGGTCAGTGATGACAGTGTAACATTTTCCACATAGAAACACATGTAAATGTTTGCAGGTCACACTACAGCCATACTCTCCTTTTCTGGCTGAGAATAGGAATGTTCTGTTTCAGACATGCTTCTACTGGCATAGGCCACAATGTGTCTCTGAGCATTTGAATAACCATTGTGTTGAGCAAGAATTGCCCCCCAGTCTCACAGGCTCGCTTCTGCTGTGATCTCAGTATGTAACTTGGTGTCAAAATAGGTAATTTCAGTAGCATTCTCAATTGCATGTTTTTTTTTTTTTTTTTAAACTGTGGTTGGATTGAGGAGACCAATGGAATTGGGCATTTTGCTTTAAGTTTCTCAATGGGGCACTCAATGCAGTAAAGTCACAAATGTATCTTGAGCAATAACTGTCCATATCTAAGAAGGATCGCAGCATGGTTGCATTGTGTGGGAGTCAAATAGATAACAGTCATGGCACTTTATCCGGGTACGGAGTCATTCCCCCATCAGAGAATGTTCACCCAAAGAATTTAAGTTTGGCTTTGTGAAACTCATACTTTGCTGCATTCAGAGTTAGATCTGCATCACCAAGCAATTAGCACACATATGTAAGAGCCTTGTGGTGCTCCTTTTGTGTTGTCCCAATACCATTATGTCACCACTGTCATTGAAAGCATGTGTAACATTTTGAATTACTCAGCGAATTAACATCCTGAAATATCGCTTAAGCCGAAGAGACTTCAAACTCACTCTTTTGTATCTGAACAGACCAATGTGAGTTGATAAAGTAGTAATGTATCAACAATTCTCTTCCAGATCATGTTGATGTTTTCCTTTGTTCAGGTCAAGACAGTAGAAGACTTTGGCTCTGTTCACCTCCATGCTCATGTCCGCTGTGTGGGTAACAGGATGTCTTTTTTTCTCTTGATTGCTTTGTTGGCCTGGTGCATAACAACACAAATGCGCACTGCACCTCCACTGTCCTTTTTTGGCATCAAGACTATGAGCGATAACCGCGGCATAGGACCGCTGGAGCTTTCAATGATGTCATGTTTCTAGTTATTTCTCAATGGCTTCTTGCAAGTGAAAAGCAACTATGAGATGCAGTTGGCCAACTGGGTGAATGCCCTCATTATTAGGAATTTGCACTTTCATTTGCTTAAGTCTTCCTAGGTTATGAAACAATGATGGGAACTGAATGATGATTTCAGACTAAGCACTGATGTTGTCGTTGAGAGATATCAGTGCCATGTCAGCAGAGGTGGCAAAGCTAAGTAAACATGCACCTAATGAAGTTCCCTGAAGAACAAGAATCAGCACTTGCACTGACATTGTTTTGTGTCTTATGGTTGCTGGAAAAGGACCCTTGACTCTGTATTGGTTTAGAAGCAACCCACATGTATGCCTTCATGTTTGACGGGGTAAGGTGTGGCACAGAAGATAAGCTGTTAAACCTCTTTACTGGAATGATATTAATTGATGCACCACTTTCTATAATGAAGGCTAAGGGGCAACCGTTCACCTTCAATGTAATTTTAGGGCAGTGCCAAAATAAATTGTTTTGCCCCGTGTGGTGCTTTTCTGTTGACTTTTGATCTCTTTGCAAGCAGCTAAGCCTAAATATGCATGTCATTCCTTGGTAATTATCAACGCACACCCTACTTCTTCACTAGCACTTGATAATGACATTGAAGAGCCTTTATATGACAAACTTGACGATGATCGACTTTGCTTGGTTTCTACTTGTCGTAACTGATGTTGCCTTTTGGCCTTGTGGGCATAGCGAGAATGCCTCTGGAACCGTCTGCCGTCCATTTTGTCTGTTTGTTGTAATGCACTTGGTTTCTCTTTCACTCTGCAGACCGTTATATACTGGTTTACTTTTTCACAGTCCTTACGTAGTTGTTCTATGGCTGGACATTTACCTTCATGAGGAAATGAAAATCCACATCAGAAGCTTGACTTTTTCTTCCTCAGAGACCTCAACATATGTGAAACTGTTTTGTGCTTGCTTCCGTATCAGCAGCTTATTGATCTGCTCATTCTTCTGCTCTTGCAGCCATAAGTATTTTCTCTAAACTGAGTGTCTCTCTCAACATGTGTCTCCTGAAGGAATCTGAAAGACAGCCATCAATGTCTCTGATGGGCATGGCTTCTTCATCATTAAAGTCACAGAACTTAGTGTTTGATAAGTGTGTCAAGTCTCTCAACAAACTGGTCCATCGTCTTGCCAATCTGTTGTCCTGCTTGGTTGAAAGTGTAACTTTTATAGTCGACATTCGGCACCAGATTGTTTTTGGCTTCCAATGCTTTTTTGATCTTTTTGAACAACGTTCCATCAGTTTGTGAGACTTTCTTTAGCACTTCTTTCACTCCACCACTGGCAAGGTTTTTTAAATATTTAATGATGTTCTTATTGTCTTCTTCTAGTGTATCTATGAAGTCCTCGAACATTTCGATCCATGAAGTCCACCTAATACCGATGTTGTGTGTTCTTTGGTGGTGGCTTTAGGAATGTAGTTGTGGTGTAATTCGTGCAGTTTTCTACTGACATTGAGAGTATATGCTGTTCAGGCAGCGCTCGGTGCACAGGATGCCACCCACAACTTCTGCACTCATCAGCCTCATGCATGAACCTGTGTCATCACATCCAATTCGAGGTTGTGTTGTGCTTTAATGTTCTGTGCCGGTAAGTAAATTTCTATTTTCAGACACGGCCGTCGCTGCCTTCAGCGTTTTCTTCATATGCATGATGGCTCTGCGTTACGAAGTGATGCCGTATTTCTTCTTTCAGCCTTAGCAGCGGGTTTCGGTGGGCTTTTTTGAATTTGCTCCTCTACAGGGCCTTCTACTTCTTTGCTGGCTGTGCATGGGCTGGAGCGGGACTTTGACTCTACATACGCCAGCCACAGACTGCTTTCCATTGACTTGGGGCACAAGTGGCAAGCTCAAGCAGTTTGCTGCACCGCTGCAAACTCTAAGGGAGAGCAGTCTTTTTCCCTCAGGGCATGTTATCCTTCCTCTTCGCCAGTTGTGGTATCTTCCTCAGCCTGGGTGCATGCAAGTGAACATGATAGACACGGATCTCGGTAACAGACGTCTTAATTCCTCAGCATACAACCACACACTGCGAAAATTGCGTCATAACTTTCAGAACTACACGTTCACACCTTCCAGCAGATTACGTAATTCCTGTTAAGAGTCCGCCCAGAACTGCCAGGTTCCTGGCATGCATAATATCACAACACTATAATGGGCAGCAGATCATGCAAGATGTCAGCAGCAAACGTTTATTTACTGTGTTGCTTTGCTGTCGTCATGTCTTTATCTACTGCTGTAGTTTAAATCGCAATCAATATTTTTGTTTTGTGAATTGCCCCATCAGCCTCTCTATAGCTTGTCAATGCTGTTCTTTTAAGGCAAAAGCCACATTATAGGCCTGTGCCCATCATTGAACATCAGAGACCTGCCATAGATTCTAGGATGTGCACATCGAAAACACTTCTGCCTGCATACTGATTCTAAGGCTGGAACATGATTGGTTCTTACTGTTGTCTGATATTTCCATAGATCCACATGGCCCTACTAATCAATTGGTCAAACTGCATTACACTGAGATGTGATTATGTCTAATGGCATAACAAAATGGTTTGCATTTGGCAAGGTGTAGTAATGCATTATTAATGACTTTGGTTTTTAGCCATTATTAAAAAGATCATGCAGCTGCAATGCTGGGAAAGCGATGTCTGACAATCTTGTTTCATACAGAAACCATATGAACTGAAGTTGCCTTGTCAATTTGTGGATCAATATTTTAGTTCCCTGTAACTGTTGCTCTTCATTAAGGTATTCACATTTTAGTAGCATGTTTTGAAAATTAGTTTTGATTTAGTCCTTTAAGTCCTAACCCACCACAAGAGTATACTTCCAAAGTCCCCTCAGGGCCACAGATACTCACAGAGTGTCATACAGAGCCTAACCAGCAGAGTTCAGTCCAGGTCAGATCCCGTTGCCACTGGTCAGCTGGTCATTGGCAGGAAACAGTCTAGTGTCACTTGTTGAGTTCCAGTAGCTTTAACAGGAGGTCAACCTTATGACCCTTGAAGTCCACTTCTTTGTCCAGGTTACAAGAGAGAGCAGGTCCTGCCCTCCAGGGCTCTTCTCAGGTCGCTGGCAGCAGGTGCAGCCCTCTTCTGATCTTCCTGAGGTCCAAGAGTACTCTGAAGTGGTTGTCTGGAGATGCTGCCCTTCTGCTTGGCGAGCTAATTGGTGGGAATAACTCATTGGCAAACCCAAACCAATTGGGTAAGAGTTCCTGGGGCCAAACATACCAACTTTGGGCATGTTCAAGATGGTGCATGTCTTCGGTCACACTAAACTTGGGCTCTGAGGGCTGAGGTTGTAGTGTCTGGGGAGGGTATTCTGGTAATCCTAGTGTCATCCTACACCTAAATCTAAAATCCAGTTTGGGACCACTCATTGATCCTACAAGGGAGATGTCTAGTAGAACAGCAGCGAGACAGAGGATACAGAGGAATTGTTTTGGAATCCTGCTTCCTTTCCTTTCAAGTGTGTGTGCTCTCTGTTAAATCTAAACTCAGCAGACCTCTCAAGTAGGATTTTATATTGGAGCTGGATTAGGTACTGTAATGTTAAAATTGATGCTCGCAGGTCCACCCTGCATATTCTGTCAGGTTCACAGGGGTCGTCTCTGCCCATTCATGTCAGCCTTTTGCTTGCTCCTTGTAGGCATTTCACACCTATTTAAATGCTGATTATTGGCTGTCAGGAGTTGGGAAGCAAATGCACATGGGCCTCCAGAGGCTTTAGGCCGAGAAAAAGTAACTTTCTAAGAGTACAATTTCCTTAATATTTATCTAAATTCCAATGTCATCATTAAATGAGAATTTAATTACTATTAAAATAGTTGTTTGTTTATTTTAATAGCTAATTTCTAACTGAAATTAGTATTATTAAATTGCATAATGTAAACCAGTGTTTTCCTATGGAGTTGCCAGCCTTACTTCACAAAAAATAGCTTTTGGAACTTTTACACTGTAAGCATATGTTTAACATTAAATTCCTACATGTCCTACTTTTAAAAGCCATGTCCTCTGCCTTATGGCCAATAAGGCCTACTTAGATGTTACTTATAAGTAGTTAAGAGGAAGGTTGTGACTGTCAAAAGAGGTTATTCTGACAGGTCCAATTTGCAGTTTAAAACTGCACCAGTCAGGGTACAAATGACAGGCCTGCAGTCTTGTTTGCACTATCTTTATAATGTGGGCACATTGGGTAGTGCTGTCCACTAGTGACATTTCATTTACAGGCCCCGGGTACACTTTCTACTGTATAATAGGAACTTATAGGTAAGTTAAACATGCCAATTAGAGGTATGACAATTTCACCATGCTGAAAGGCAAAAAACAGGCACTTTATCACTGGTTAGCAAGGGTAGAATGCACACAGTTCTAAAGCCAGAAAAAATATATGGTCAAGGAAAACACGAAACATCTGAAAAGTACCTGAACTATTTGCACCTTCTTGCATATTAACCTAGAGGTACAAAGCATACAGGATGTTTGTTCCTAAGGAGAGAGTGTAAATAAAATTGGTTGCTTGTGCAGCATGAAAATAAACATAACAGAAACATTATTTTTATATGCACCACTTTACCAACTACCCTTAAGAAAAAACATATCTAGCTAATTATCTAAATGTTCCTTGTGGAAGATTCATAGGTTAGCAGTGTGCCATCTAGAGCTTAGCATACATGATATTTACCTCCTTTTCAAAAACAGGAGATACTGCTGCTGTGCAGCTTCTTCTTAAGCCTTCTTGACGTTCGTTCATGATCTGCGTTTCAATCTGGTTTCTTCTAATATGCCTTCTATAGATCAGTGTAAACTTAAATTACCGAGACTAACATGTGAGCATCCTGTCAATAAAGGAAAGGGTAATTTACCTTCTTGGCACATCAAATGTCCGAATATTTTTATTTCAGGTTCTATTGACTTTCTGACAGATTTCTACCTTACTTAAACATTGCTTGAAATCTCGATATGGACATGAATCTCTTAATTCTGTATTTTTTAAAGCCATGATTCCAAGCTATAGGGTAATGAGGACCAATGCAGAACTCTGCTTTCCTCTCTAGCAATAGATCTAATAAGTTTGGTAACTTAACAGTAGATAGAATGTGGTTAAGTCCATTTTCCTCATTTTGCATCTTATTTTGTGATTACTCTAATTTCTCTGGAGTAAAGGGAAAATTAAAGCAAATATGGGATTTGCACAAGGGATACCTATAGTAGAGTGATCCAATTTGTGACCTAGGATTTTGGCAATTAAGTGGCAACAAAGCAAAAAAAGCTCTCAAGAAGCAGCACTTCAGTGGTGAACAAAAGCCACTAATTGATATCCCTAGGAAAGTGCCAGAACTTGAAGTATTTGCTGAACTTGATACAAATATTCCCCACTTGTCTGGAATCAGAAGTGAACACCCACCTATATTCCATTTCTTGAATTTGAAGACACCAACTACATGGCCTTTGCAGATAATTGGGCATGCCAACAGTACTGATTAGCAGATCTGTCCCTACAAGTTCCACCCTCCAATAGCAATGCTAACTTTGTTCATCTCCATATATACATAAGAATCTTCTTGATGGTGAATAAGTAAGCTGTAGATGCAAAGCACTGACCTGTTTGAGACATATGCTGTAATTGATGACGGACTCAACAATGCAAAATGCTGTGTGTGGTTGGCAAGGACAGGAGCCTGAATTGAAAAGACAAGAGTATGAATCTAGTGTCCCATAAATAAATCCCCATCAGAAATGTCACCATCATGCTCCTTTTATTTCTCCCCAAGTTAATTTCTTCAGAGTTGTACTCCAAGTTATTATTGGTATGAAAGTAGCAGGTGGTATGAACACAGTCCATATTGTCAGAACCTCTGAACAATTAGAGGAAACAAGGTAGCAATAACCAGTTCTCCTGTTACAATGTGAATAACAAATGTGGTGATGAAGGCTTATGTTAAAGAAGAACAGTTGTCGACTGTTATAACCTAGTTATAATTTCATATAAACAGTGGAATAGCTAATGGATATTGCAAGACACTGGAGGGCAGCAGATGGCCCGCACTTAACAAATGAAAGGTAGTGGTAAGAAATTGGAAAAGGATGAAAGTATAGCACTATATGGGGAAGAGAGATGAGGAACTTGTAGAAAGCCAATAGCAGGCAGACAAGCTCTTTTGAAGAAACCCAATATAAGCAAGACCCAAACGAGATGAGACTGAAGGAAGGAAATGTGGGAGCAATGCTGGACTGCGGAAAGAATCGACAATGATAGGCTGGGGGTGGTGGTGGTGGAGGCAGAGATTGAGACAGATACGTAGGGGCTGAGAAAATGAAGACCTTACCATTTGCAAAAAAGAATACATTTATTTCAGCAAAGGAACACAGCAAATTAATTCAATGTTAGAGACCCTAGTTAAACATTATTGGGCAATATAGGTCTAAAAAATCTGGTGATGCGACACCTAATAACAATGTACTGGTAACAGGATGACCTTGCATACTATGTAAAGTAAACTAGAAGTACACAACTAAAAAAAAGTGGTGGCTAAGAAACCACTATTTGCTCAATTGATGCTACAACGATACTGAGTATTGGGGGAGAGACTGAGTGCTGTGGTGTAGGTCGCCCTCTAATATTTGGAGAGGTTGGTGGGAAAGAAGGTTGTGGTAGAAAGGTGGATGTTCTAGAGTACTACTAGGTTAGATTACTCATGCCAGTACTCCCTGATCACCACACAATTCTCCATAATTCCCACTTTTATCACCATAAGGGCAAGGAAATCATCAAAATGAATTTTTACATATCCATGCAGGAACTACAAGAGATGGAAGTCCTTGTTGCTACGTACACATGACAAAGCATAGGACTCTGGTCCAGACTGGCCGTATCGGGCAGCGGGTGCTTCCCTGTTGGGCCGCCAGGGTGGGGGCCGATTTTGGACTCCTGCGGGGCCGTTTTTGTTACAGTGCCGTTTTTGCAACTTAGCTGCAATCTTGGCCCCTCTAGCAAAATCGAGCACTTTTCCAAGGCCGGTTTTGGTTCCCAGTCCGGCTCCGATAGTACTGTAGTCTGGGAAATCATTCAGCACCTGATGCCCGCCTACAATGTACTGTAATACTGACTGGAGGCTCAAAGTGCCGCACTAGTTCTTTTTATTCTTCAATTAATATTTTTATTGGGAGAAATCGCAGCCAATACACTACTCATAGTATTACATCAATCATAAATATACACCTAAAAATACTACACAAACCCGGTTCTTGGAGAATGAGCAGCTTTGCTCCGAAATGAAACTCGTGCAATTTCAAACTATTCTTGACCCTTTCTCTGCACATGATGCCGGGAGAGACCATCAGCTGACCCCCTCCCTCAGCATAGTTACCACCACCAAGTGATGTTGTGCTTCTCAGAGTACCTTTCTGTTCACAACTTTTGGGGAAAGAAGGAAAGAAAGTTCTGGGGTATGATGGTTGATTTTAAGAAGCTGAAGTGGTGAGCCATATAAGCAAGAAGAAGAGCTGGTTAGGATTGGTCGGGGCCAGCGCGTGAGGTGTTGAGCAGCATCGAAGCCAGTGTTTGCTACAACTTTGTCATTTAGCTTGGCCAAAAAGAGTGCAAACTACATACTTTACTAGGAGTGTTTTGGCGTACATAAAATGAAGTATCTTCAGAAGCAACCTATCATGCCAACATGTTACAAAAGCTTTACCCCAAGGGAAGGCTGACCTAATGAGATCTTTCTGTGGGACAGGGGAGGGGGATGCCGAGGAGACCAGTTATCCTTCGAGAAAGGAGGTCCTGATAACTTTAGAGATGCAGATGCAGGAGAGTTAGGACTTCTAGATAGCTGATATTTTGGATAGCACCCTGCACAAAGCAAATTCTTTTTTTCTGTACTCTAACCTAGACTAGGGAAGAAAGAGCTGCTGTCCAGTAAAAGAGAAAAGTAGTACTATCATTTTCTTTCGACAAAACGGTGATGAGTTTGCTTTAGTTTAAGACAGAAAACCAGCTATTTATTTTTACACTAAAATCATATAGAAGTATGAGTCTAAAATAATGCAGAGCAAAAATATAGCAGCACACCTGAAGCCTATTTTTTTTCTTTTCTTTTTCTCCCCATCCTCCTTCCCTTAGTCTGCTCCATACAAACTGAAAGATTGACTTTACTCACCATGCTCTTGCCCACTGCTACACATTTACCATAGATACGAAGTGTGCTCTGCAATAGCTTTCGATCAACAAATCAACACTTCTTTTTCACTTGTCCTTGTACATCTGCACTGTGCACATCAAACTGGGCTAGTGGGCTCTGCCTTCCTCCCACAGCATAGCTTCTCACATTTAAATTGGTGTGTGCACAAAATCTGGGAAAGGACAAAGGAAAAGTGCACGGCTGGATAGCCGAGAAACGAGTATGAAACACTAGCACCTACTGAAGCTACTTTCAGTGGCAGATAGCTTAGATGAACACTGTTGAGGCGCGAAGGCGCACGACTCACCATAAATGTGGGAGCATGACCGGTGACGTCCAATTCTCTTTGCTTCCCATGAGCAGGAAATGAAAGGACTTCCTTCCTGCTTGTGGAACGCAACTCCAACCAATCCTGGAGCTGCTCTCATTCTGTGAAAGCAGCTCCGGGATTGGTGGGAGCAGGCTCACACAGCGCTCATTTTGAGGCTGGGGGCCTGTGCTAGCAATCCCCGGATGTTTCACAGCCAGGGGATTGCTGGGTGTGCACTGCGTATGTCTGTCTGGCTGTCGCTAGACGGCAGGTCAGGTTGACATGTGCACTGTAGACCAGTGCTGTCATCCTTCATTGGCAGGATTCAACCCCGCCCCCACCCTTGTGCTGTACACAGCACAAGCCGATGTGGTGGCAAATAAATAAAATGGCATTAACATGCCATTTTATGTATTTGTGTTTGCCTGCTGCGCTCGCAGCAGGCGGGGCGAAGCTAATCCGCTCCGGAGGACGAACCGCCCCTGGCTACTTTAACAACAGTTTTAGCTTTGGTACATCTTGGCGTATCCTTTTATCTTGTTGAAAAGAGACATTCTGAAGATGAATACTCTATGGCCCTAATTATGAGTATCCCGGAGGGAAAGGTACTATTAACCAAATCTGAAAACATTTGACTAAAATTTGATAAATTTATAGAAGTCAAATTTTATTGGGTAACGAACCTAATACATAAAAAAAAGCACAGGGAACAGAAAATTCCGGCCCACTCATAATCAGGGCCACTCATCAGCAGGGCATCAGAAACTTGTTAGGTATAGATCCGAGGAAGAAATTTCCAAATCACAAAATGTGGTTTGCGTAAAAGTGGTTCCAAATGCATTCTTTGTTTAAGACATATGCGATATGATGTCACCAGAAACAGACTTACTAATTCTATCACAACTTTAAGGTAGAACTAACCTTATATGTTTAAAGGGGAATCTGAGTGTCTGTTGTTGTGACTTTAGTTCAATGCAGCAAGAGGACTGGGTAAAGAAGACCAAAGCCTCTGTCCATGTTCCCCTTCCAGAAAGCCATTAGCCGGCCGTCTCACACAGTGCTCAATTCTACTCTCCCAATTGTCAACCCTATTAACTCTCACGGTGCGCCGGGCGCATTTAGCACCTACTGCGAAGTTCTACCTTGTTATGCCTTTGTCCATTCTTCCATTACTGAGAACATTACTTGCAAGATTATCTGTGAGAACAGGTGACCTGGAGCAAATGCATTTCCCTCTGTGTGAAGGTGGCAAAGGCATCACAGTATGCTTAACAATTTGATGATACCAAGCACTTTCACTGACCTGCATTTTCAACTTTTTACAACTACTATATAGATTTTAGTATTGTTGTACCCAAGATTAATATAAACTTCTTAACTAAAATTCTGAACATTTCTTATTTTTCTGCATTTGTGATAATGAAGGATAACTGGTTTTAATAAAAATTCTTCACTTTTTGTTTCTTCCTTTAAAGGATTATTTACTAAATTAGTACATTCATAGGAAATATTGATTTTATCGATGATGTCCCTTGGTGAATTGATGGCACATACGTGTCAGAACATCTATACTGAAACTACCTCCCTCATTTTCATTTTAGAAAAGTATTTTATCTGCCTCTAGTAATTTATTTCAGAGTAGCCCAGATAGCACTGTTTTTGTTATGTGATGTATAGGTAACATTTGAGCTCTAGGCTGAATTACCTGAACTGCCGGACCATGACCCCCCAAGTCACTGCATCCCCTATTCTGCCTTCTCATTAGAAATCATATATTTTGACTAGAAGCTGCCAAATGGAGATATCTAACCAAGTTATCACACTAAACTAGAAGAAGTCATTACGGTTTCCTTATCAGCATGATGCCTCCAAAACTGCTGCTAAATCTGTTCCATTTTCCTCTGCTTTTCCTTGGCCCTCCCATATTATTGGTCTATCCACATAACCCAATTTTCTTCCATGCCTCCTTCAGCTCTACCAACCATTGTTTTTTGCGTTCATCACCACTTTCCCTACCAATTTCATCACTGTTTCTTCTTGCCTTCTTGTTCCCTCTCATTTTTCCTCACCCCCTCTTTCTATATCTCCTCCACTGTATCTCTGGTGTTCTACCACAGTATTGCGGTTCAACTATCGATCTGCACATAGTTGACTTCCAAAATGTCATTACAGGGGAGATAATTGAAAATCTACACTTACACTCACAATATTTTAAGAGTCTAGGTTATGGTCCTGATATATGGGTCAATATTTTGGGTGACATACAACTTCTTAGCCCCTTTTCCCCCCCATCTCTCTCCCACTCTTACCCTCTGGCTTTCCTTCTCTCTTGTGCCCTACCCCTTTCTTTCCATGTATTTTCTTCTCTTTCTCTCTCAATATTTCTTTCACTCTGCTCTACAAATTTTGTAGGAATAAATGGAACAAAACAAATCTGCACTGCTTATGGAGGTTGGCAGATTGCCTCCCTGCTCTGCCAGCAACACCTAATTGATTCACCCTCTCCCTAATCTCTTGGTGCAGCCTGTATTCCTTAAACCCATCCTTTACAGGGATGGTGTAAAATTTAAGTGATCTAAAGATCTGAAGCTCTAAGACTAAAATCGTGTCATTCATGTTTTTGTTTTATGCAGTCACTTGAGATGACGTATGAACAAATGCGGTGTAATTGTGCAACATTTGTAAGGGTACCCTGAACTCTAAATAATGATATGTCTGCATTTGCAGAGAGCTGAGACATTCATACTAAGTTGGGGCACGTGACCGCAAGTGGTTTCTCCCAGGGACTAAATTCCCAAAAGTAAATATTTATTTTCAAAGTGTGTCTAAGTAGGTTGCATTTTAAGTAGTCGGTTTTGCTCTTAGTGCAGGATGAAGTGCATTCTATCTCTGCCCTCCAGTAGATCTGACACCACGTATAATCCTCTTGACTTTCAGCAGGCAGCTGTTTCATGTGTGTCAGGACCTTAGATTTGTTTAAGATGCATTTTGTAGGACAGTTTTGCAAGGTGGTGAGCAACCTTACCACAGAAGGCATTATATATATAGTTTGAGGTCCGTGCCTGTGTTTTCCGCCGTCGAGAATTGGGCGGACAGGACGTCTTCAGTGTATATATATATATACATATATATATATATTTAATATTCTGCCAACATTCTAAACAGCATGCATCAATTACTTACTACAGTGATGATATAAAGGGCCTCACGGTTTGTGCCCAGCACTATTCTGTGTTCTACCTCCCTTGACAGTGCACAATACTCGTCTGCCATACAGTGGTAGCGAAAATACAGTTTTTTAAAATAGCCTATTTTAAGGGGCAATTGGAGGCCAAGAGGAGGAGAAAGTAACCTGGTAATGCATTCATTGAAATGGTGGTCCCTGACATTATTACTCACCTGTTAAAAGGGGAGACCAGTCACATTAGGGTAACCTCATGTTCCAGAAGTATGAGTATACATTGGAACTGGGAAGTAACTTGTTCTTTTTAGTGTCACAAATAAGTTATTTCTCTAGAGGAGAAACTTGGAAAAGTAATTTCATTTCTCTACCATCACAAAAGGGAGCAGGATGGTTCATCTTCCATTCTTGGAAACTGAACAATTCTCTGACACCAACTGACAAAAACAGTACCCTGTGATATTCCATGCCCAATGCTGATAAACCTTTTTGTGGGGTAAAGTGTTCAAGTTTGTAGGTCATTATGGATTTGGATAATAGCATCAGGGGATGGTAGGCAAGTTTATAAGTCATGCTTAGTCTATCAGGGTTATGGCGACTGCTGATTTGGTGATTGCCGTTTTTTCTCTAACCCCAATGTCTACTACTCTGCCCAATGGAAAGATTTAGGGCAGTGCTTCCCAAACCTTTTAGAACCAGGACCCAATGTTTAGAATGACAAACTTTTGCAATCCACCTAGCTTTAATGGACATGAGGCGAGTTATTTTGTTAAATATGCCTAACACATTATATGGTAAAGAACTGTCATTTACAGACATCATATTGTCCGTTGACATTGCCACTAAATTTGCACAGAAATACAGTTTCACTGTTAAAATTATATTGCACACAAATAACAAAGTGTGGAAATCGGGTTTCAGCGAATATTTATCATTTGAGCATCACCAAATAAAGTGACTTGATTTATTTTAATCCTAATAAAATCTTTGTTTTCTTCACACTTCAGAATTACAAAAAATGTGTGCCTGCTGAATGTGTACATTTTATTTACAGGTATATACATCCTACAGCTTTTCCTTTCACACTCCATGTACCTCAACAATATGGTCACATAGCTCACTTTACTTTTCTTTCTGTGACTGCAAAGTGAGAGGGGGTTTGTAAACACCAATCCACACATAAGCAGCAATTTGCCAGAACACATGCTCTGAAATTTCACCTCAGTCTTTGAAGCACAGCAAATGTGACAGGATAAACCTAGAATATTAAGACATCTTTAACTATTGCTTGGACTTTCGTGACCCACCAAAAATTGTGCCAGGATGCTTGTTTCAAGGAGCTCCTGGCCTGGCAGGTTGGTCTGAACTGTTCCCATGGGGCACAGGGTCAAGACTGATTTGCATATGGCCGGGTTCATACTGGGGTGGCGTAGTAGGCAAAAGAACGATGGATTTAACTCAGATCTTTTGACTGGGGGAGAATGTTTGCATTTTCAGTATTCCGTCCATCATTTGTTTGCTGTAACACTTTTCGCCCTAAGTGGGATGGGTATGCCCAGACGTGGGTCCCTTGCTCACTGTGCCACTGGATTCAAGCTAACCTGGCTGAAGAAGGGTGACATACCCTGAAACCGGTCCCAGTATGCTTGTTTCCGGTCCAGGGAGGACCTGGCCTGGCAGTTCGGTCTGGACTGTTCCCATGGGGCATAGGGTCAAGACTGATTTGCATATGGCCGGGTTCAAACTGGGGTGGCGTAGTGGGCAAAAGAACGATGGATTTAACCCATATCTTTTGACTGGGGGAGAATGTTTGCATTGTCAGCATTCCGTCCATCATTTGTTTGCTGTAGTGGTGAGTATTGTACGACAATATTTTTGTTCACACTGATCGTGTCCAAAGTTGAAATGGCTCTGTCCTCAATATTATTGTAGGTGAGTGGTATATATTTCACGTTGCACAGGCTGGGCCAGGTCAAGCCATTGGGAGGATTATAGGTTGAAAGATCTTTGCCTGAAGAAAACAGTATCCCGGTGCTTTGATCAGTGGTCAGAATCCTAATCTGGTCAAAATAAGGGAATATAAAATTGAAATGTGTTGGGATGCAGTAAAGGGCTAAAGATCTTCTATGTGTTCTCATTAATATCTCCCTCAACTCTAGGAAAATGTACAGTTGGTTGAATCTATACTGATAACATGCCACTGCAGTGGCAAAACATGAGAGAGACGTACTCAGTTTTATATGATCAGACTGCATTTTTGTTAGCTTCTGGGTTAGATAATGTAGTCCGGCTCTGTCCAGGCTACATTGTGATATTCATGCATGGGACCTGAAATCTAGGGCGTCCAACTTGATCCTGTTACATGGGTTCTCACACACATTATAATTTGATAATGATTCATATTTCAAAGAGTCTGCAGCATTTTATGTGGCTAACCAGGGTTTAGAAAATCCCTAGGAACGCCACCCTTCTACAATGGGTAGTATATCTATAGACACTGCTTCCTCTGTCTTTGTAATCATTGGCAATCTCAGCCGAAGGTAACCAGTGAACATGGTCAGAAATGGGTGATGTTTAGGAGTGGTAAGGGATCAGCAAATTAAAAGCATCCACAGTAATTGTTTGACAATGTAAAATATATAGATCCAAAATAAATACCTTAAACAAAAATGTTTTTAAAAGTAAGTCCTGCAACAACTTCATTTACACCTCCTAAAATAAGTATGCAGAAGCTAATTTGAAAAAAAAAAAGGCTTTCTATGAAATGGTAAATGCCATTCATTCTGAAATTTTCCACTAAACCGTTAAATGAAATTGTTTCTCAGTAATGGTATTCTAATAAATGCTTTTTCTATGAAATCACATTCAACCCTAACTGGCAACTAACCTGATTCCCTTTGAACAATCTGGGTTCCACCTGCGTAGAGCAGCCATAGTTAATAGCTTGGCATTTATAACAGTCAACTAACATTATAACACACAAAAGAAAATGAACCTATATATTGCATTTATTGACCTTTCTTCTGCTTTTCATTGAGTAACTTGTGCAATACTATGATCTAAATTGCATAATTGGGCCGCACCCCAGCCTTACTAGCATGTTGACACACCTCTATACAAATACGTGGGTTAAGGTCATTTTGGTCCCCTCTAACGAGTACGTCTCAGAGAAATGTGTGAAAAATAGACTAAAACAGGGGTGCACCTTCCCTCCTTTTGTTTTAATCAATATTTGGAAGCCACATATTCTAATCCCCCAACACTAAATTGAAGAAAGGTCAGTGTATTAATGAATGCAGACAATCTTTTCATATTCATTCTGTAGTGGCCCACAGAACAAAATAAATAGCTTCCAGAAATGTCTGGAAAGTCTGCATCGTGTGATAAAAGTCACTACCACTAATATTATGATTTTAGGTCATAAAACACAACCCAACTATTTTTGTTAGTCTGTCAACAACCATCCTCTGGAAGTAGAAATAGAACACACCTATGAAGAGTTTTTAATCAGAAATAATCTTTCATCAAAGGAACTTGTTAAATGCAGGCACCCAGGCTACCTGCATAGGCAACTGCCTACGTTTTTTTCATTTCACTGGGCAGGCAAACAATGTATACCCTTTTAAATGGTTATATGGGAGATATTCCTTGCATTTCATTACTTGGCTTTGAATGTTATAAAAAGCTTATTGATTTTTCCCATTTGAAAGTATGTTATTAAAAGACTATTTTAAGATAAGGAGCTGGTCTATGGAGGTGCTAAGATGAGAACTAGATAAGATTGTAATGTTGTATTGTGGATATGGGCAAATTGATGGAAGTGGATTTGGGTATGCAAATCTATTTCAAAGGTAATTTGGACCTGATAACCTGTTGTGTAAATTGTAAAATTGAAAGTTTACAGATTGCAGACAATTTATGGCTAAACCATGCACCTCTTGTCCCCTTCAGCAATAAATTGTAATCCCTGCTCATGCCTTCTGCAAGACATAACACAAGTTATGTTTGTTTGCCGAGGATAATGAGCTCAACGTCAGTGCTTCATAATCCCAGTGTTAACCCACCATGGTCTTGAAATGTGATTTGATGCAAGGGCTTTGTTTTATTTTCTGGACACAAATATTATGTTATTTTTGTAAAATATTTTAAAATCGTTTTAATCACTATTTATAATTTGATTGTAATGTTATGGAATATACAATCTAAAAAACCTTGTCAGATTACTTTGCCACAAGTGATGTCAGTTCTATAGTGGTAAATTCATATAATTCACTTCATGATGAAGGGTGGCTATGTGATATTCTTCCCATACTATGGATGGTGATAACATGCCTCCCTTGAACTCAACAAGACTACTAATGACTAGTAATCTTTGCTGAGAAAATAATGAAAACACCTCAGCCTTATTTACAGTTCCAATTAGAGCATGGGGCAAGGCGTTGTATCCTCCTCTTACGATTCGGTACTCTCCCTTTCTTATAGCTAAGTGGGAAGGCACAAATAACTCTAAAGGCATATGTGATCTATGCAAAGGCGGCCAACAAGATCTGCATCATGTTTAATTAATTTGCCCCAACCCGAGATTGGTAGAGGCTAGACAACGGTTTATATCGCCTATTCCATTAAGATACAATGCCATGTTAACTCAAGATCTAATTATGCTGTGTAACTCTCCCGCTAATTAATTAGTCTGTTATCACTTGTTTACATTTTTTTAAAGTTTTTTTATGTTATTTTAAAAACGTATAATTTTAACATTTCTATTAACTCTATGTTGTATAAAACAGTACTAATTAATCATTTCAATAAGAAATTCAATACTTTTATTCATGCCCCAAGAATAATAATTTTAAATATCTGTATTTGTTGATCTCTTGTGAGGTCTGAATCAAATAAAAAGTTTGAAAATCGACTAGCAATGATGTCTAAATATATATGTCACAATTTGTAAATTAAGAAAATGCAGATGGAAGATCCAGCATATGAAACTGGGACAATAAACCCACTTAGTAAGCTAATACAAAGTGTGGCACAATGCTTTATGAATGGTGATTTTCCTAGTGAAACTGGGCCATGGATTAACAACTATCTAAATGGGTCTTGTAAGTAAAGTGAATAAGCAGTACAACAACTAACAAACTAATAATTAGAGAACAGTCAGGAAAACATAAAGGATAACAACATATTAAATGTTGACAAAAAACAGATAGCAGTCATAAAAAGCTTCTACTGACAAACACTCTGCTAATTTGATATTTGAAGACAAAATTAATTTCCACTGCTGAAGTACAAATCGATGGTGTCATAAGAACAGGGCTACGAGCTAGGTGGATTCACTGCCAACCAGTCACAGTGCTGGAACAGACACTGCTTGCTGTATGTTCATATGCATCCTTCCGAAAATTAGCCAAATATATCTGTGAAACAGCAGTCTTTCAGCCTCAAATCTCTAGCCATGCAATTCTACTATACAAGTTGAAATTTCATTCTGTTACCCTTAATCATGGCATCTGCTGGTAGAATAAATGCAGCAGTAGACAACTAAAAAGAAATTGCAGTGAACGCCTCTTTGGATCCCACAAAAAAAACAAATCAAAGACTAAGCAAGTAGGTAGGTCAACGCCAGAGAAGTAGCCAAACTAAAGATTTGAATTTGAATTTGAATTTTGAATTTAAAAGCATTTGTTAAGCGCACGTATACCATGCGGTTTCATGGCGCTTTAAGTGATGCAGTAGCGGTCGGCAGAAGGGCTAGACAGTATAAGCTTGCTCAAATAACAGGGTTTTAAGGTCTTTCCGAAACTGTGTGTATGACGGAGAAGATCGGAGAGCAGGAGGGAGAGAATTCCAGAAAAGTGGGGCGAGAACAGCAAATTTCGCTCCGCCAGATTTCTTTTTCTTGAAACGAGGAATGATGAGGAAAGCCCTATGGGCAGAGCGGAGTTCACGACCTGGGAGGTACGGTTTTATGGCGGCGCAAATGAACTCGGGGGCTGTACCTGATCTAGCCTGAAAGGTAAGGCAACCCAGTTTAAAAAGGGCACGCTCCCTCACCGGGAGCCAATGCAAAGCTTTAAGCAGGGGAGTGGCACGATGGTATTTGGGTAAGCCATAGATCAAACGAGCCGCTTGATTCTGAATGAGCTGCAAACGATGGAACGCATATGCTGGAGCTCCATTGTAAATGATGTTACCATAGTCAACTCTCGACAGTACCATGGCCAGCACAATGATTTTTAAAGCAGGAAGGGAAAAAAAGCGGGATACTTTCCTAATTAGTCTTAAAGAAAAGAAACAAGCAGAGACCACTGAACCCACATGTGAGTGAATAGAGAGTTGTGTGTTAAGAAAAATCCCAAGAGTTTTGACCTTAGAGACAGGAAGAGGGGGAGCACCAAGTGACAAGGGCCAGTGGGCAGAGGTCCATGGACTGCAACCACCTCCGGTCAGGACTAACTCAGTCTTGTCCGGATTGAGTTTGAGGTGGTTGCAGTTCATCCAGTCCTGAATGAATGTCATTACGGTCTGAACATTGGAAGCAGATGAGGGGGAGTTGGAGAGATTAAAGATTAGCTGGAGATCATCAGCGTAGTTAAACACCGTGACCTCCATCTGCTGTAACGAAAAAATGAGGGGATAGATGTACAAATTAAATAAAAGTGGGGAAAGTGATGAGCCTTGAGGGACTCCGCACTCCACTTTGCGAAAGTCAGCGGTGAAATTGGCCAAATGGACGGCTTGGGCCCTCCCTGTGAGGAAGGACTCAATCCACGAGAAGGCAGAACCTTCTATGCCCGCCGCCCTGACACGGCTGAGAAGAATGGAATGATCCACCGTGTCAAAGGCGGCGGACAGATCTAATAAAATCAAGGCTTGCGGAAGGTTGGTGTCAATGCCTTCACGTAGCACGTCCATTACCGAGATCACCACTTTCTCGGTGGAGTGCAATGGGCGAAAGCCGGCTTGACGGGGGGAAAGACAGTGATTGATTTCAACATGAGTGCTTAAGGTGGTTGTGACGTGAGTTTCCAAAATTTTTGCTAGGTAAGGCAGTAGGGAAATGGGACGGTAGTTGGAGGGGGAGGAAGAATCAGCGTCAGGTTTTTTAATAATAGGTATGACAACCGCTGATTTATGTATATCAGGAACGTTTCCCTTCTTTAGCGAGTCATTGAGGAGGGTCAAAGGGGGAGTGGGGGAAGATAAATAGATTTCCCTGAGGATATGGGCGGGGGCAAAATCTAAGGGAGAACCGGATTTGACTCGGTGAAGTAATGAGAAGAAGGTGTCCTCAGTTAAAGGTGGAATAAGGTTAAGTTTGGGGACAGTGGGGGGAGGGGAAGAATTGACAAATGCAAGGGAGGGTGGTGGAATGTTAAGTTTGATTTTGAGTATTTTATCAATAAAAAACTCATTGAGCGAGTTACAGAAGGACTGAGAGGGGGGAATGGTAGTCGTGGTTCGACTGGATAATGCTAATTCATGGACCGCGGTAAAGATTTCCTTTGAGCGAGACTCAGCTGCCATAATCCTGCTGGTATAGAATGCAGTTTTAGCCGCTAGAATGCCCGCTTTATAAGTTTTTAAAACAGACAGATATATAGTCTTTAGCTCTGGGCTGTAGTCTTTCCTCCAGGCTCGCTCGGCTCTTCTAGCTGCTAGTTTCTGTTCTTTTAGCTCTAAGGTGAACCATCGATTGGCTGCATGGGCCCGCTTGACAGTGAGTCGCCTCATGGGGGCGAATTCGTCGCCTGCCAAAGTCAGCCAATTATCAATGGCGGCCAGTTGCGACGTAGCAGTGAGATCTGTAAGGTCGGGAGCGGTTTTGGCCAAAGTTGAACAGAAGGAGGGCATGTCCGTTTTACCCCATTTCCTGACCCAAATGTTTTTAGGAAGAGGAGGTTTGACCAGTGTGGTCAGTGCAAGGGAAAAGGAAATAATAGAATGGTCGGACCAGGAGCACGGGGAAATTATGGGGGGTGTGGATGGAATATTTAGCGCCCAGATTTGATCCAACATATGACCGTGGGTATGTGTGGGGCCATGAGTGAGCAGAGAGAAGTTCAAGGAAATCATGAAGTCTGTGAAATCTTTGGATTGAGGGCTCTCAGCAGGTTCATTGGGCCAAAAGTTTAGGTCCCCTAGCACTAGTACCGATGAATTGTTAACCACCAAGGTGGCTAAGAGAGCCTGAATGCTAGGGAGAAAGGATGGGGTTAGCTGGGGAGGACGATAAATTAAGACAAAGGTGAATGGTACCTGATGGAGAGTTGAACGAGCTACAAGGTAATCTACCTCAGGAATGGGTAAGGAGGGGAGAATCTGGAAGCAGAAGTCTGTCCGGGCTATTAAGGCTACTCCGCCACTCCGCTTGCCCTCAGGCCGATCTGCTCGAATGGCAGAGTATGATGGAGGCAATGCGGCTAATACATTGGGTAGGGAGTCTGCCTTAAACCAGGTCTCCGTTAAGAATATGAGGTTTGGATTATGGGTATCAATGTAGTCAAATAGCTCGTATTGATGACTAACCGCAGACCTGGTGTTTAAGAGTATTGCTGAAGTGTTACAAATTGGTGCTGGGGGGGCTGGGGGGGGCAAGATGGTGCAGGATGGTGTATTGGATAAAGGAAATAAAGGTGGGCTGGTACTAGGAGGACGGTAAGGTGGGGAAGAACATAAATCAAGCTGTCTCAGGTGGGTACTGATCGAAGGGTCAACCGTTCCAGGGACCCAATATGAGAGTAGTAATGCAGGTGAGTACGTAAGTAAGCGGGCAGCCTTTCGTGCCCCTAGCCCCGGTCGGCCGCGGACGTGCGCAGATGGGCTTAACTCTGGCGCTACTCCGGCGCGCCTACGTCGCGCCCGCTGCGCTCGTCCGCTGCGCTGACACATGCTGCACGATTAAGTAGGGGCGGAGCGGTGGAGGAGGGGCAGGGCTAGGAAGGAAGGCAGCCCGATCTAAGATGGCGCCCGTTGCTGCTTAGAAGCCCGCAAGTGCACCAACCCGCCCTGGCAACCCACCTCTGAAACCGCAAAAGGTAAGAGACCTGCACAAACTTTGAAGATGAGTTAAAAGCAGTAAAATACAATACAAATGTACATCGCCTGCGCTAGTAATCAGCGGGGGCGGAGAGCAGGATGATCGCGACCAGCAATCCAAGCGTCAACCAGCAAGCCCACTGCCACCGGGCTACTGGCAAACACAGTAGAAGGACAGGTCAAGGCTCTTAAATAGGAGCGGTGGGGGAGGGGCAGGGCTAGGAAGGAAGGCAGCCCGATCTAAGATGGCGCCCGTTGCTGCTTAGAAGCCCGCAAGTGCACCAACCCGCCCTGGCAACCCACCTCTGAAACCGCAAAAGGTAAGAGACCTGCACAAACTTTGAAGATGAGTTAAAAGCAGTAAAATACAATACAAATGTACATCGCCTGCGCTAGTAATCAGCGGGGGCGGAGAGCAGGATGATCGCGACCAGCAATCCAAGCGTCAACCAGCAAGCCCACTGCCACCGGGCTACTGGCAAACACAGTAGAAGGACAGGTCAAGGCTCTTAAATAGGGGCGGAGCGGTGGAGGAGGGGCAGGGCTAGGAAGGAAGGCAGCCCGATCTAAGATGGCGCCCGTTGCTGCTTAGAAGCCCGCAAGTGCACCAACCCGCCCTGGCAACCCACCAAACTAAAGATTTCCCAATGTTCTTGTATAGTAAATGAAAACAGTAAAGGTTGCAGTCCTCCCCAACAACAAAATAACAGGTGAAATTAAACACGTCACAGGGGCATTCTCTGGTCTTATGATTTTTCAGACATTAACTTATCTACACCAAATCCAAAATCAAGGAAATTGAACCAAAGCTAGTTGACATGAAAACTTGCAGCTGGTGAAGCAAGTTGCTATTTGGCATGCAGCACTTTCTTGAAGTAACACTTACCCAAATACTAAAGTTAGAATTTGGTCAATGCTTTGACATGCAAAGAGCCTTGGGTTTCCATCCAGCTTGTAAAAATGGATTAAATAATTAGGAAGGCTAAGACCAATTATCCTAATGGTTCTGCATCAAGGTACAGACTTATTCAAGACAGTGAAAATGAACAACTTGATCTCCTAATGAGGTAGTACCATCCATGTTGCACACCATCTTCCAAACAGACTAGAATGAAAAGAAAGAGGTTTGTTGCTACTGCAACCGAAAGAATTAAATATCAATATTTCACTACACAACCCCGCTATCGTGAATATTTGAGGTAGTAGGAAAGTCTTTTTCTTGACACACACAGTAGAACATCTCAGGCTTGTAATTTATTGAAGCGCTGAAGATCTTAGCAAAAATACTGTGAAATACTTGTTAAAGTTAAATAATCTATAACATAGGAGTAATACCGTGATAGCCTTGTTATTAACACTGCGATAAGATGATAACATGCAACCCATGAAATCAAAAGATAAGAGGAATCAACAAATCAATCCAAATTACTGCTTACTTTGTGAACAGAAACTGAGAAGTAACTATAAATGACCTAAGGCTACACAAATGTAATTGATACTACATTTGGACAGCAACCTACTTTCACACAGTCTCTCCTACCCACATGTTTTTTTCTTACTCTTTTATTTCTCATTCTTGGACATGAATATTTAACAAAATATGTTATTGGCTTCTACCAGATAAATTACCTTTTTCTCACAAATAACTGAGCATTGTTTCACGTTACAGGTACTATATTGTTTCGTGCAACATATGAAATTACAATCGGGATTTAACAAACTATAAACACACACTCTATAGATGCCAAAGCCTGAACCCTTTGTATTCTTAACAATCTACACAAGCTCCAGGATAAAGCCTATTTGTGATACCCATATTCACTTGCCCAAGACGATCTGACACCTACTTGGATATGCAAGCTTCTGAGCATTCATGAATTCACGCTGCACTAGTAATTTTCAAGCAACATTCAAGCATGTACTTACTTAAAAATATCCACTAAAACAGTCAAAACCTTTAGCTGAATAATCAGTTTGACTAATACAGAAAGTGTTTCCTGTTGACTTGGGGAATGAAGGGCCGGGTAAGTTTTGTGAGGACATTTCATGCTGTGTTGAGTAGGCAGATTCTGAGTGGATAGACTTGAAGATATATCTGTTTGCCATTGCTAGATGAATATTGAAAGTTATTCTGCTTTACTTCTGTTTCTTATTTTGCTCTGTCATAGTTATAATAATACCAACTTCAAGCAGATAATTATTGCACAAATAGCTAGGAAAGTAATGGCTGTAGTAGAAAATATTGTAGCCCACTGTAGCGGGCTATAACAGCTATTAAAGGCCTGCTAAAGCGTTCGTTTCGGGCCTTTAACAAGGGAGCGGGACTTTAATGCTCGTATAGCCCAGCTACGGAGGGCTATAAGGTTATTAGAATATTCCCCCAGTAGAGGGCAGAATGTTCTAATAAAGCAAAGGCCTCACGGAGCCCGAGGGAATTGAATTTCCCTCGGGCTCTGTCGGGCCTTTGTTCTCAGCAGCAACTGTGAATGACTACATTGGAATATTGGAGCTCCAGACTTCTACCAGCCGTTAGAACCCTGAATTACTCCATTGTTTTCAATGGAGTTCCCAACGTTCCAATGCTCTAATATTCCTCAGTCCAGTAATGTTCACACTACTTCAAAGGCAATTTACATATTGCCATGAACAGTATTAAAGTATGCCCAATAAACATCAAGGGACTTAACCATCCTGTCAAAAGTAAGAAAGACTTCTGCTTTTTGTATGGGCTACTGTTCTATCAACATACGCTAGATCTGTGTGAATTGCACCAATGTCCCTTGTTCTTCGTTCTTCTCTTCCAGTCGGGGCAGCCAACTAAATTGATACACTATGGGATACATCAAATTTATGGTTTTGCACTCTAATCAGTTAAAGATAATCACTCTGGTTCATTGTATACTTACCCTAACACACTGTGTTGAATCCCTCTTAGAAGTGTAGCGGGGACTCTTTGGGATTCTGTGATATTTCAACCACTATTTCTTGTGCCACACACAATTCTGTGATTCTCTGTACACTTAGTTTCTGTCTGAAGCAAGAATTGTTTTGAGGGTGCTCTTTGTTATATATGCAGTCATGATAACAACTAGCCTGCTGAAGTCTAGGAAAAAACGTAACTGCTGTGAGTCTCTCTATCTTTGAGGTTTTGGGGCAAGTGTACCTGCTTGTACTATGTTTTTGCAAGTCAACTATTATGAAATTATCTTTCCAAATTACTTTTTTTTTTTTAAACTAATTTTATTGGTCAAGCGGCACATGTACAGCAGAGCCCTGTAACCCAGAGGTGTCCGCACAATCAAAGCATGGAAAAATTGACGTTGACATTTTCAAAGCTATACCCAATAAAACCTTAAAGGAAATACAAAATAAATCTAACTCCCTCCCCCGATTGCACTACTCATCCACTCTACTCAGATCTATTCGAATATATACAGCCAAGCCACCCACCGGGGTCCCACCCCCCGCCCCGCTCCCGGGATCCCCCCCAGCAAGCCCAGAATTTATAGACGTGGGTCCCGATCCACGGGAACCGGGTCTAGGAGCAATCCCCGATAATCTGCCCACCGTTTCCATATCTTGAAATGTTTTAGGGGGCACCTCCTGGCAATAAAAATAGGTTTCTCAAGGCCCATACAAAAGTCCAGACCATTCTTCCATGCAGCCACTGCAGGGGTCCTTGGAGCCTTCCACGCCCTCTCTATGTCCCTATTTGCCAATGTAAGACCCAACAGTAATAAATGACGTTTATAGACGTTGCCGCCTATCCCCTCCAGGACGTGCAACAGTGCTCGTTTCGGCGAACGGGGAAGATCCCAGCCCGAATCCTCTGATAAACAAGTGTAGACCCCCCTCCAAAACCGATCCAGAGAGAGGCACTGCCAGACTTTGTGCAGCAGCGTACCATCCAGAGACACAGGGGAAGCAACCAAACCCGCCCTCCACAACCGCATTTGTGTGTAATAGACCCTGTGCAGATATTTAAACTGGACCAGGCACAGACGCACCACTATAGCCGCCCCGTGCGGGCCGCTAAGGCCTCTACCCATTCCTCCTCTTCCAAAGGTCCCAGGTCCCCCACCCAATCCTCCCGGAGTTTCTGTAATTTGGAGGAGACGTGTGTAACTAGAGTTTGATATATCCTGGATATCTTACAGTCCTGAAGTTCTCCCATAAAAACTTTCGCCTCCAGGGGGCTGAACTCAGCTACAGACTCCAATCCCACCCGACTGGGCAACAAAGCGTGCCGGAACTGGAGGTACTTGAAGAATTGGTACCGTGGCATATGGAATTCCGCCTGACGGTCTTGGAAGGATTTCAGTGCTAGACCCTTCAGAACATCCCCAGGACCAAGATCCCTATATGATCCCACCCTCTGAAACCCTGCAGAGCAGCTAATTGCGGCAAGCGCCCATTACCCCAGAGGGGGTCTCCTGTGTCAGCTTATTCCACCACCCCATTCTACACAGTGCCTGTCTCCAAACCTGGAACACAACTTTTGTTGCCGGAGGCAGTGGTCCCTGCAGTGATGCCGAGTATAGTATAGTATGTAGCGAGTGATCTCCTATAAGACATGTGGCATACCACCACTCATTCAAGACGAGTAGGTGAGATGCTTGGTAATATGATAGGATATCGGACTACGCTAGACCCCCACAGTAGGTAGATAAAAAGCACGTCTGCAGGGCCACACACACCTTGCCCCCCTAACACAAAAACTGCCCAAGGGCCACATTTACTTGCCGGAACCAACTGGGGGGATCGGATACGGGTGATTCAGCAACTGATACAGAAAACAGGGGAGCTCAACCATCTTGAATATGGCTGATCTGCCATAGATGATCAGTGGCATACTGGATTACTTTTGATGCCAGAAGTCTCTAGTAACTTAACAATATGTGCATGATTTGCTATGTGAGTCTCCATATATTAAAGAGAATTTGTCATGAGACAGTGTCTAAAAAGAGACTTTATGTGGGGGGAAGGTGTTAGCGAATATGTTTGGTGAACTTCTTCTGGAAGTGGAGTACCTTTTAAATGGTTCACATGCGGCTCAGTGTAATTGCCATCCATCCTTTATTTGTACCTTTCATATTGTGTCACTAAGTGTGACGGGCATGCCCAGACATGGGTCCTATGCTCACTGTGTCATTACAACCAACCTGCAAGAAAAGGCCCCGATATGCTAAAACTGGTTTTGGCTGGCTTGTGTTCCAGTTCAGAGAGAACTTGGCTTGGCAGTTCTGGCTGGACTATTCCTATTGGAGCAAGACCGAAGCTGATTTGCATACAGCTGGTCCACCTGAGGTGGCACAGTGGTCAAAAAACGATGCATTAGGATGCGGCCCGAATAATGACCAATGGCTGAAATTAATTGAAGCATTTCATCCATCACTTTTTTAATATTCCTCAATTACTTGGTCAAGACAATCCAATTTGTAATCTTAACAGTTAAGAATGAGCTATCATAAACACAAACAACACTATCTATTAGCAGTGTGCCATCATATTTTGCAATCACCAATACAGCATTGACTCATCTGTGCAGGTTTTCATGACTTTACATGCTTGCATTAGCTAGCTGGGCTCCTTCAGGGGAGAGCACTCTGGACAAACTCCTGTTGGCTTTCTTTCATTTGCCATTACAGGACATTAAGAGTTTTGTTAGTAAGACAATGAGTTGTGTCCAGTGTGGTGTCTAGGGTCAGCTGCTGAAACTGTTGCAACGGTGAGTAGGAAAAAAGACTAGGTTTTTAGGTGTTTGAGGGCAATAGCATAGAGATGCTGCCTGTTTAAATTACTCGGATAGGGCTCATTTATAAAGCAGACATTAAAAGTCTGTGAAATACAAAAATGTCCACAGCTTTATTAATTCATGGAGTCTCTGGGCCACACAAATACCCAGGACCTACATTTCGTCTTTCATGCCAATAGTGCTTGCTTTGTCTTGTAAACACTTGAATGACTTTACCTTTTTCTTTGTTTGCCACAGTATTTTTTTTTTTGTTGAAAACCTTTATTATGCAAAATAGCATCGTTACAAATATGGGCCTACAACCACCAGGGCCGGCCGCTAGTGTATGCATATCAATTGCTGGATGTCACGAAGCAGCGACTGATCCCCAGAGGCAAAGCAGGGTTACAGGAGATATTCTAAGCAACTCAGAAGCTAGGCAGGATATAGATCTTTTTAATTTTGAAAAAGAAAAAAAGGAACAAACAAAGAAACAAGAAGACAACACTCAAGGCGAGAAACAGTCTGGACGGTGTCGAGCTCCGACGGGGGGATCCCACCATACCAGATTGAAAATCAGGCGGACAACAAAAATGACCTGGGGGGGGGGGTGGGAAGGGGGAGGCAGCGGGGAAGTCAGAACAATCAGTAAAAAGAGTACAGTATTCCAGGAACCTCAGGATCAGGGGGACAGAGAAGTGTACGGAGTATCTACAAAAGGGGGCGTACATATGTTACCTCAGTAGGTGTTCCACTGACTCCAAATTCTACCCCACGCCCCAGGCTTGCCCCGAACCAGATACACCGTCTTCTCTCTGAACATGCACCAGTCCATGTTCTCCTTCCACACTGACACGGTGGGAGGCCGCCGGGAACCCCAAAGCTGCGCAATATCCCTCTTTGCAATCATGTTCCCCAGTGCCGCCCACCGGGCCTGGGAGACGTTGTAGTCATTCAGCTCCCATACATTCAACAAACATCGACGAGTCTCAGGCAACAGAGCGACCCCAGTAACACACTCCATTACAGCATGCACACGGTGCCAGTGTGCCGCAACCTCGCGGCACTCCCAAAGGATATGAAGGAAGGTGGGGCTCATTCCACAGCCGCGCTTACACAACCCATCCATAGAAAAACCCATCACAACCAAACGAGGACCCGTCACGTAAACACGGTGAAGAATTTTGAGCTGGACGAGACGGAGACGGCCAGGCATGGCAACCTCTTTCGGGGAGGACAGTGCGGACTGCCAGTCTTCGTCATCCAACTCCAACCCGTCTCCGGTCCAGACCTCCCTAAGACGCACAAGGAGGTCCGCCCGATTGTTGATTAATTTCTTATAAATCAAGGAAATCGTACTATCGGGCAGATGACCATCAAGTATACGGTCCTCGAGTGGTGAAGATGCAGGGACTGTAGTACCTGCCTCGAAGACCGACAGCAAAGCGTGGCTGACCTGTGCATATCTGAAGAACTCCCTCTCACTCAACTCATACTCACTCTGAAGCACCGCAAAGGATTTGACCGCACCTTTCACCCAGAGATCACCCACTCTGCTAATGCCAATCATATCCCAGTTATCAAAACCTTTCGTTGTCCAGAGGCATCCCAATCTGTCCGATGCAAACAAGGGGGTCGCTCGTGTCAGGCGATCATTCCATCCCACAGCCACATTGGCATCCTTCCACACACGTACTGCGATCTTAGTGGGTCCCGTTAGGTTCCTCCCCGCCGTCCGAGAGTAGAGCGCTCTGTTGAAGTTGCCACCAGGCAACAGATATTTATCCATCTCAAAAGCCGGATTCGGACCGGGTGCATACGTAGCATGGTTGATGGCGGACAGCTGGGAGGCCCAATAATACCTCCTGATGTCCGGGAGCGCGATGCCCCTGTCATACCAGGGGAGAGTCAGTTTTGCCAGAGCGATGCGTGCGCGACCGTCCCAAACAAGTCTCCTCTGTAAACCCTCTACCTCCCGGAAGTAGGCCGCCGGAATAATATCAAAGGAGTTCTGGAGTGCATAGAGAAATCGGGGCAGGGACATCATTTTAAAGAGTGCCGCTCGACCGAGTGGCGACAACGGCAATCTACGCCACCGAGTCACGTCCAACTTCAATCGCCGAAGAGGGGGTAGGAGATTATGCTCGTGGCGGACCGCCGGGTCCAGTGATACGTAGACCCCCAAGTATTTGAAACAGGATTGCGAAATTTGAATGAGAAACCTATTCGGTAAGGGGGGAAGGCCACCGGAGATAACATACACACACGATTTAGACCAATTAATAATCAAACCGGAGTTTTTACCGAAAGAAGTGAGGACGTCAAATAGGACGTTAAGGGATTCACACGGGGAGGTGAGGTACAAAAGAATATCGTCAGCGTACAACGAAACCCGGTCTTCAAAGTCAGGGGCCCACTGAATGCCCTTTATCGATGGTTCCCATCGGAGCAGAGGCTGCAAGCGGTTCGAGAGCAAGAGCAAAGAGCAGGGGGGACAACGGACACCCCTGCCTAGTACCCCTCCCGAGAGCAAAGGGCTGGGACACCCTATCATTGATAACAACCTGAGCTAGCGGATCCGTATATAGAAGTCTCACCCAACTAATAAACCCCGCACCGAAACCGAACTTCGCCAGAGTGGCCCAAAGATATGGCCATTCTATTGTATCAAAGGCCATCGTGGCGTCCAAGGAAGCCAAGATGGCCGGCTCGGAGAGAAACTCCGCCCTGGCGAGAACGCCATGTAAGCGCCGCAAGTTGAGAGCAGTGTTCCGGTGCGCAATGAAACCAGATTGATCCGGATGAATCAGGTCACAGATGACAGCGAGTAAGCGATTAGCAAGGACCTTGGCGAGAATCTTCGGTTCAGCATTCAGTAGAGAAATAGGCCTGTATGAGGCACAATGATCACGAGGCTTGCCCTCCTTAGGAATCACAACTATAGTGGCCAGACGCTGGTCACAAGGGAGGGAACCAAGCTCACGCGACTCCAGAAACATATCACGGAGAAACGGTGCGACTTTATCCGGGCGCAATTTGTACAATTCTATAGGCAGTCCATTGGGGCCCATAGCTTTGCCAGAACGAAGTGAACGAATCGCGGTAGCAATCTCGTCGGCCGACAACGACGCCTCCATGCGCTCTTGATCCTCTTCAGGCAAGCAGGGCAGCGCAATGTCCCTCAACAAGAAACGAGAGTCATCCTCATCTCTATTGGACACCGGGGAGTAGGCCACACGTAAATAGTCAGCAAAACACTCCACAATCTCGCCAGGGTCAGTCACATGCACACCGTCAGAATTCTGAAGCACAGGGACCACACGGTTCACTCTCTCCTTCTTATCAAGCCATGCAATCAATTTACCCGCCTTATCCCCGACGTCATACAGTCTACCTTGCTGTTCCCTGTACATTGTCTTGGTAGCATCCGTGACAAGGGATTTATATTCAAACTGTTTCAAGCTAAGGGCGTGGAGCCTATCCTGGGTGCACCTAAGTCGAGATCAGCCTCCAACTCCAGTATTTCGGCCTCCAGCTTTACGACCTCCCCATTCCTAGCTTTCTCGGTCTCGACTATTAAAGATAGGGCCTGTCCACGAATAACAGTTTTGAAGGCTTCCCACAGGGACACTGAGGACAAAACAGACCCCTCGTTCTCCAGGAAGTAGTGGTCGAGCGACTTAATGAGACTGTTACGAGTCTTGGGGTTGCGCAGATGCCAGGGGTTAATAGGGGCGATCCGCCCCGCGGCTTGCGTCCCCATGTCGAACAGAAGCCACACAGGGGAGTGATCTGAAATGCCCCGGGCCAAGTGTCTTACCTCCCCAACGTGGGGGGACTGGGCCGCGGGCATGAGGAAGTAATCAAGCCTGGAGAGACTCCCATGAGCCCCGGAGTGGAAGGTGTATTGACATTGCGTCGGATGCATTAACTTCCAGCAATCCACCAAACCAAAGGTGTCCAAAACCCCACCAAGCCATGATTGGGAAACGGGAAGGGCCCGGGGGGGGGGGGGGGGGGGGGGTGGCGATCCAGATCACCGGATAGCACGGAGTTGAAGTCCCCACCCATGAGGAGAAGACTATCAGGGAGTTCCAGCAACATCCGCCCAACATCAGAGAAAGTGGAGGTCTGGAGGCCTGGGGGAACATATATAGTGGCTAAAGAAAGTGTCTTACCCTCCCACCTACCGGTTAGGGCGGCATAACGCCCTCTGTCGTCAAGGATGACATTATCAATCTCTAGTGGGAGGGAAGACCGGACCAGAATACCAACCCCTCTGGAACCAGTGGTGAACCCGGAGTGTGCAACCAATCGGTACCCCCACCTATTCATAGCATGACACACATTGCCGACCAAATGCGTTTCCTGCAGGAGTACCACATCAGGGGTCAAACGACGCAAATATTGCAGTACAACACCCCGTTTAATACGATCCCCCAATCCATTAACGTTCCAAGATATCAACCTCAACCCACTACCCCCCATCCCCACAAGAGTTGCATGAGTCCCCCCACAGCGAGCAGGACACCTGAAGCAAAGAAAGAACCAATATGCCGCCTTGAGAAAAGAAAACACAAACACAAACACCCTCTCCCACCCCCCAACCTAAACCCGTTACAACTCCCCCCTCCCTGCACCCCTGCAGACTAAAAAGCCACCCCAAAATGCAGTGTGCCTGTCGCCCTAACAGTCCCATTTTACAAAAAGACCCCGGAGGAGGAGAGAGGCCCGTTTCCACCCGCCACCCGGACGAGAACTACTATAAGGCAAAATATACAAAAGAAGTAGAACCCAACTGAGCAATGTCCGATTGTCAGGGTTAGAGACCAAAAAGTCACTTCTGTGTAGGCTCACCACCCTCGGCACCGCCAGGGTGCCCCGTTCGATCGCCCCGACCAGGCACGGAATCCAACCAGTCACTCACATTGTCCGGTCGCTCAAAAAAAGAAGGTGCGTTCCTCGTATTCCACTCGAAGCCTGGTAGGGAAAAGCATAGCATACTTCAATCCCAGGTCCCGGAGACGTCGCTTAACCCCCTGAAAGCCCATCCTCTGTCTCTGGACAAGTTGAGTGAAGTCCGGGAAAAAATTGACAGAGGAGTTTTCAAATTTCACCGGGCCGTGCACTCTCGAAGCCTGCAAAATCGCATCACGATCCCTGAAATGAAAAAGTTTTGCGATGATAGGCCTCGGAGGAGCGCCGGGCTTGGGCTTACCGCCCGGAACACGATGTGCACGCTCCACAGCGAAAAACTTGCTCAGCCCAGAAAGGGCAAGATGGGTGAGGATAAGATCTGCGACCAGGAGGTCAACCTGTGGTAAATAATTTAATTACCGGGACTTAATTTGATACAAAACATAATAAAAATAGCTCAATAAATAAGAGGCAGAATCCGTGGTATTAGAGGTTCGGAATGGGCTTTATTCCAATGGACGATTCGAATCGTGGCCTCCACGTTCCATCACCACGGAGGTTCAGGAAGTGGAGTACATACTTTATTGATAAGTAATTACTTTTATACAATAGGCATTACAGTGAAGCAAATGCGAGAGGCGTAACAATTGATAGTGTGGATAAAACATACATACGTAGCAAAAGTAGGTGTAACTGGGTGTGACTAAAGAACGTCATCAGATGTGATGTCATAATAGGGTGGTTCCATGAAAGAATTTCGCAATGTCAGCAGAAATACTTGGCAGAAATGCGCGCACAGCAGCATGACGTGTGATTGACGTGCGACTAGGGGGTGAAGGGGACTTGACATTTAGCTCTACATGTGGCGACAGATGTCTGGAGGGTCAAGTCAACCTAATCCCAAATCATATCTAACATCCTATGTTTAAAGAACTATGTTATCCAAAAGAGAGGTCTCTTAGAGTAGAATCTTATTCTATACTGACTATACTGACTGTTAGTGCGTGTACAAGCGTCTAAGTGTCTACACTAGATGCGAGGGCAGAAGTCTTCCATGGTAATAGGGCTATGAATTACTTGTATAAAGACAGAGAAGCCGGGCCTTTGCTCGGTAGCTGGCAGAATGTTTATTTAAACTACTAGACAGGAATGCATTGGGCAGGGAACGGAGCAGATAATTTCGAAGGTGAAATACAGTTCTTGGCAGGCAGCAAGCTGATGTCAGGCACCGTGAGCCGCGCAGAGGATGAGACAAAGTTCATGGTCACAGATGCAGGCTCAGACTGGAGCTTTCAGAGGCAGAAGGCAGAAAAGCTTGATGACAGAATCAGGGCCTACTTGCATGGACTGTAAAATGGCATAAGTGAACCATATAAAGGCGGTGGCCTTTCGTACTTAGAAATGGAATATCCGGCCCATTCATGGCAGATCTGAAAGAGGACATGTTAACGGTGGACGCACATGTATTTGCGTCTTCATAACTGGAACTGGAGGGAACATACATGTACTTGTAACATGCACATAGAACCGTTGGGGTCCAAGATAGGGGACATAACTGACCAGAAAAATCCATATTTCCACATTCCCTCCTTGTCCCCTACTTGCCCGTCAAGAGATATCAATCTTCATCAATCCATTGATCTGTTCATATAGCATCATTTGTTCTTCTTTCTTCTTCCGGGATCTTGAACGAAAATCTTGATGTGGAATACACGATGTGGCACACAGACCACAAATCGCTGGTCCACATTGCAGGCATAAGCAGCAACTGAATAGTATGAGAAGGCCAATACCTAGGAAGGATAGAACTCTCCATCCCCAGGCTGATAACACGCTCCAAAACCACCCGGACCAAGTCCAAGTGCCTGGATTCTGGTGTATCTGGCTCGCAATCTTATGAAGGCGCGTTATAGCTTTATATACAGATGGCGAATTTTCTGGTATGAATACGCAACAACTTGATCCGATGACCCTACAAGCTCCGCCCCTATCGGCCAGGATGACGTCAAGGACAAGACGATTTTGAAGTACAACAATCCGCATAGCAGACTGCTCTTCTGTTAAATTGCCTAAGGCGGAAATAGTTTCGTTCACTACTGCTTCAAGGGTTCTAGTTAATCTACGTATCAGCTTACTATTAGTAACGGTACCTATATAGGGAAAGAGACCTTTATTGAAATCTGTGTATTTTTCCCATGCTGTTTCAGTGTAATCGACTATTGGGAGATCTCTCCTTTCTCTATTGTGTACTAAATGAGTATTTCTGTGATAATCAGGAGGAGCTAGAAAAACAGGTGGCAAAAGGAATCCAATGTAGCAGGTACCATCCCAATCTAGAGGCAAACGTACATATGCCATCTGACCACATATAAAATAGGAATGGCGGGAAGCTCTAAATGTCGACTTGCCTTGATCACTGAATTCTATTACAATGGTGCATCTACTATGGCCCATATGTATGGAACCATTCTTTCTTACACATAATTCACCTTTTACTGGAAATACTGACATGGCGGGCAAACTTGGAGTAGCTTCGGATTCGACATTCAAGATCAGGAGATTAAGCGTAAAATTACCTAATCCATATACTTCATTTTCTAGATCGGTTCCTGTTCTTTTGGGAAGTCCCTCCTTGTTGGGGTGGCAGACTTTAAGTAAAACTAAGTTCAGATTTCCCCATACCCCGTTGTCTTGATAAACTGCGGAGTTCGAATCTTGGGAATTAAGTAAACTAAACCATGCTCCACAGGAGCCGTTGTGTGTGAACGGGTATGGAAAAAGAGGTAGAATTCCTTTATAGTTCTGATAGGGAGGGAGTCGCCCACATATCCAACAATTTGTAGCATTGCTAACCTGATGGGAATGATGTAACATACTAATAAAAGTGTTATTGCGCAGCGCAAATCTGTATGACAATTCATGCGGAGGTAATTCACTAAAAGAATGTTCAGCAGTAACATTATAAACATGTCTAAAAATAGGATAACATATGTGCAACAATATACTTGCAGTAATTATTAAAAGACTTTAGGAAAAACAAAATCAATAACGTCACTGTGCAATGACTACGCAGTGATTTACAGTATGCATGTCGTTTCAACATTTTTCGGGTTCTTTCTCTATTCAGGTCTAAGGGATACATGTCAGAGACAAATTCAACCGCTTCACCTTGGAGAGGACTTAAACAATCAAATTGCCCGACTGGTTAGATCTGAGTTTTAGTTTATATTGTTCGTGACTACTTGATTCAACCAAAGGAAGTTTTGAGTCAATGGGTGAAGACACGCGAGGTGTGGTTTTTACATCCGATGGTAGTCCATAAAATTTCTTGATATGACTTGAATGTGCCCAGCCTTTCCTGCCTTCGATCTTCACGGCTGTCCTTGTGGTGAGCAAGACCAGTTGCGGCGACCTCCACCTAGGATCCAGCTGAGTCTTTCGATCAAAGTTCCTCACCAAGACCAGGTCCCCCGGAACTACGTCATGGGGTTTCACCTCAGTGTTGTCAGGAAAAGCTGCAGCTACCTGTGAACGACAAGATTGTAGTGCAGACATCAAGGAAGCCAAATAATCTGTCAGCATATTACAGTCAATATCAGTTATTTTACGTGGTATAGGCGTCCCCCACATATTTGGTGGTCTGCCAAAGATCACCTCATACGGGGATAGCCCTGTTCGAGAGTGTGCTACCATTCTCATGTAAAAGAGTGCAACTGGTAATGCTACTACCCAGTCGACACCTTTCTCCCTGCATATTTTGGACAATCTAATTTTCAGGGTCTGATTATGTCTTTCCACGAGACCTGCTGCCTCGGGGTGTCGGACACAGTGGAATTTCCACTGATAGCCTAACAAAAGTGAAACGTGTTTCATTAGTTCGGATGAGAACGGCTGGCCGTTATCTGAGTAGACAGCACGTGGTAAACCGTATCGTGGGAAGAATTCTCGAACTAACTGTTTGGCAGTAGTCGGGGCAGTGTAATCTGAAACCGGGTATGCCTCTGTCCAACGGGAAAGAGAACAGACAACTACGAGAACATATTTGAATCCTCGACATCGTTCCATCTGGATATAATCCATCTGGAGAATTTCAAAAGGGTGATCAGGAGGCTGAAATCCACCCTGCTCTACGGGAATGCTTTTTCCTGGGTTGAACTGACAACAGATCATACAGGTACGAACTTTTTGTTTGGCTGCTGCTCGTAAATGTTTGTTGAACCAAATGTGTTGAATGCTGTCTAGCATAGCTTTTTCTCCTAGATGTGCTGGACTATGGACAGTGTTAATAATGACTTGGACCATTGAATCAGGAAGGAACCACACAGATTTTTCCTTCGTCATCCATCCTTGATCCGTTTGGATCCCTCCTAATTCAGTCCATTTCCTTATTTCGTCTGGAGTAGCATGTGTCTGTATGTCAATTACATCAAGAGCGGGATCCTTAACCATCATGCAATGTGTTGGTGTCTGGACTATTGTCTTTGTCATGTCGGATGTTTGAGTTTGAGCAGTCTGTTTAGCTGTTCTGTCAGCTAGATCATTGCCTTGAGAAATGATATCAGTAACTTTCGTATGAGCTTTGCATTTCATAATCGATATTGCAGTGGGTAAATGTATTGCATCTAATAAGGCATGAATAAGGGGTCCGTGCTGAATGTGGGCACCGTGAGAAGTTAAATAACCTCTCTCTCGCCACAGCACGCCGAAGTCATGTACAACTCCGAATGCATAACGTGAATCAGTGTATATGTTGACTCTTTTATTTGTGGCTTGAATACAGGCTTGTGTCAGAGTGATGAGCTCTGCTGCTTGAGCGGACAAGGTATTTATACACTTTGTTTCAATAATTTCAGTGTCTGTTGTGACTGCATAAGCGGCCACTAACTCTCCTGTACCTGTTCTCATACATGAACCATCTACATACAACGTCAGGTCTGGATCTGACAATGGGACATCTGTCAAGTCTTGTCTGGGTTTCGTCGTTATTGTAATAACTTCAATACAGTCATGAGCTAGTGGGTCTGTTCCGTTTACAGGTAAAAGTGTGGCAGGATTCAATGTGCTACAACGTCTGATTTCTATATGTGGCTGAAACAATGTTAATTCGTAACCTGTAAGTCGCGCTATAGTCAAATGTTGTGTTTGCGTTCGATACACAAGAACCTCTACTGCATGTGGTACTTGGACTGTCAATAGATGTCCTAACACTATGGCATCGCTTTGTCTGATTGCTAAAGCTGTCGCTGCCACTGATTTCAGGCACGCAGGCAGAGCCTGAGCTACGGGATCTAATGTACTAGAAAAATAAGCACACGGTTTGTGTGATCCTGCTTGTTCCTGTGTGAGTACTGACAAGGCAGTACCTTCTTGTTCTGTAACAAAGAGTGTAAAATGTTTTCTGTAACATGGTGTTGCTAAAACAGGTGCTTGGCATAGAGCTTTCTTTAAGCTTTCAAAAGCTAGTGTGTGTTCCTGAGTCCAAGGGAGGACAGTCGATGTGGCTGCCTCCTGTGTTGTTAATTGAATGAGTGGTTTTGCTAGAAATGCATACTGAGGGATCCACTGCCTACAATACGAAGTGAGGCCTATGAAAGCCCGCACCTCCTTTTGTGTCTTGGGTATTGGCATATTTGCAATTAGCTGGATGCGATCTGGTGTAAGCTGCCTTCCCTCCTTGGACAGCGAGTGACCAAGGTAAATAACTCGCTGGACACAGAATTGCAGCTTAGAAGGGGACACCTTGTGTCCCTTTGCGGCTAGAACTTGTAAAACCGTCAGTGATGCTTTTTCACATTCAGGTTCGCTTCGGGCGGTGATCAGCAGATCATCGACATATTGAAGCAGAGCAGTGTTGACTGGCATGTGGATACTGTCAAGTTCTCGTTTCAGTGCTTGGCTATAGATGCTGGGGCTTTCTGTAAATCCTTGAGGTGCGCGTGTGAATTTAAAGCTACGTCCATTTAAACTGAATCCGAACAAGTATTGACTTTCTGGATCTATTGGGACGCTGAAAAAGGCATTCTTGAGATCAATTACAGTAAAGAATGTTGCTTCGGAATCAATAGCTGTCAGTAATGAAGAGATGTCTGGAACTACGGGGTATTGTGGTACAATACATTTATTTAATTCGCGCAGATCAATAACCAATCGATATACTGGGGGAGCCTTTGGATCAGTTCGTTTAAGAATCGGAATTATCGGTGAATTACACACATTGGAGTCGGTCTCCACAACCACTCCTTGGCCAATAAGCTCGTCAATGATTTGCAGTAAAGCCATTACAGCATCTGGGGGTAACTTGTATTGTCGCATTCGTGGTAGTACCACTCCTGCCTTTAGTGTGACTCGATATGGTGTAATGTTCATGCAACCAACATCTGTAGGGCCTTGTGCCCATAAATGTGTGGGTAAAGTCTGCAGTCGGGAATCCATGTCTCGAGACACATAGTGACCTTTGAAATCACGTAAAAACAATCTTACTCCTTCCGGAGAACAACATATTATAGCTCCTAGAGCTTTCAGTGTTTTTATACCTAACAAGTTTTCTGGACATGATTTAGTAAGCAATAAATCTGTAGTTCTGGTCAGGGGTCCTATCGTAAGTGGAAGAGGCTGTGATACTTCATTAACAATAGGTTTTCCTGAGGAGGAGCCTAGCGCGCAACCAAGATGGCCGCGTAGGTGTGAGGCTCCCGAGGACCTCCGCGACCTCCTGAATTAATCCTGGCGATATCCTGTCCTTGTTGAGGGGACTGTGTCGGGGAACCCGAGCTGAGGCGCCGCCCGTTTTTTGGGCTCGAATCGGACCCCGAACACCGGTGGGAGCATCGATCGAAGGTTGCGGCCTTCTCCTCGCCGGCCCCCCGGATTGGAGTAGTGGGGTGATCCGGGGACAAAGTGAATAACAGCGGCGAGCGGGGCTGGGCGGCTCGCGTACCCCGCACTTTCACTTTCGCTTTTGCGCCCTCCTTGCTTCCAGCGGGGTCGGGCTGCGGAGCGGGGTGCGGTGGTGTGGTCTTGTCCAGGTGCCCGGCTGACCCGCCGGCGGTGGGTTGTCCCGCGGCCCGGTGGTCGCCCCCGCCCCCCCCCTGACACCCGTGATTTGGTGTGGCGGCCCGTTTGGAGATCTTGGCACGACGGTGGAAGAGCCAGCATGTCCACCAAACAAGATGGCGACCGGGCGAAGATGAAGACAACTCGCCGTGGCACGGCGCACCAGGCCAATAGTATGGATCGCTACACGCTCCAGAAGGGTTCTCCGGAGACATCGCGGACATCCCCGGTGGGCCCGACGGAGGCACCTGCCCATCCGGCAGATCTGACCCTCCGGGACGTCATGGGCGCCATCGCGGAGATGAAGGCCTCAGTGGACCAGCGTTTTGATACCTTGGCGCAAAAAATTGACTCGGTCCTGGTGGATGTGGGCCTTGTGAGGGCAGACCTGTCAAAAACAAACGACCGAGTCGACTCCCTGGCCCACACCACCACGAGCCTCACGACGGACGTGGTGGCCCTCCAGAGGGAGGTGCGCCGGCTTGGCCAGGTGAGCGCCCTGATGGACCGGCGACTAGAGGATTCCGAGGGTCGGGCCCGGAGGAATAATGTCCGTATTATTGGTGTGCCGGAGGGCCGAGAGGCGGAGGCGGCGGATCTCTTCGTGGAAGAATTGATCCTGACCCATCTCCAGCCCCGGGGGCTGAGTAAGCTTTTTGCGGTGGAGCGTGCCCACCGGGTCCCCGGGGGCCGCCCTAAGACCGGTGCCCCGCCGCGGCCTCTTATTGCCCGGATTTTTAACTTTCGGGACAGAGATGCCATCCTCCAGACCTCCAGGCAACAGGGACCGGTCAGGCTGGACAACATGGACGTACACTTCTACCCAGACTTTACTCCGGCGGTCCAGAAGCAGCGACAGAGCTTTCTTGGTGTTAAACGTCGCCTAAGGGACCTAAACCTCAAGTACTCAATGCTCTTTCCGGCTAAGCTGAGGGTGGAGGTGGATGGCCGTACGCACTTCTTCGACCGGCCCGAGGCGGCTGGGGACTGGTTAGACACTTTGCCTGGGGATCGGGGCGGGGGGGGCGCGGCTGGCGAGGAGGGCCCGCCGGATCAGAATTGAGGGGTGACTGTATAGGCCTTGCTCGGGATGTTATTCCTTTACCATATTTTGCTTTCGTATGTTCCCCTCCCATGGAGGTCGGGTGGGGTCTGCTGGGGGCTTCCCTCCTCCTCTGGGGGACTAGTTAGTATTTAGCTATGGGGCGACAGGCACACTGCACTTTGGGGGGGCTGTCTGGGCTCATGCAGGGGTGCAGGGAGGGGGGAGTTCTGTTGGGACCGGGGGGTGGGGGGGGTGTGTTGTTTGTTAGCACCGCAAGGCAAACCCGCAATTGTTTTGTCGTTTTTAAGATGCTCGGTGGGGGACGACCGATTGTTTTGACGTATGATGGGGGGTAGGGATTTGACTGTGTTGTCATGGAATGTTAACGGCCTGGGGGATAGGATTAAGCGTGGTGTGGTCCTGCAGTACTTAAAACGTATTTCACCAGATGTTGTCTTCCTGCAGGAGACGCACCTTATAGGTAACACCTTTCATGCAATGAATCGGCGGGGATACCGTTTGGCGGCCCACTCCGGCTTCACTTCGGGCTCGCGGGGGGTGGGTATTATGGTCAAGAACTCGCTCCCGTTGGAGATTGACGAGGTGCGCCATGATGAGAGGGGACGCTACACTGTTCTGGTGGGACGAATGGAGGGTAGAGTGTTTATCTTTATATCAGTGTACATCCCGCCTGGGTTACAAGCCACTACATTTGCAGACCTGGGGCGCCTCCTTCTGGACCTTCCGAGTGGCCTGTTGGTGGTTGGAGGGGACTTTAATGCGGTTGCCTCCGGGTCTATGGATCGCCACCCCCCTAGGGACCTCCCCCGGGCACAGGCATGGCTGCCCGGCCTTTTAGACACGCTGGGCCTGGTGGACTGCTGGCGCTTAAAGCATCCTGGATTGCTACAGTACACCTTCCACTCGGGGGCCCATGGTAGCCTCTCGCGGCTTGATTACATCCTTGTCCCGGCGGCCCATGCAGGGAGGGTGGGGGAGGTGCGCCATTTGGCACGGGGTATCTCAGACCACTCCCCATTGTTGTTGCATTTCGATGTCTTCCCGAGGGGGGATGGCAGGGTGGCCCCGATTAATGCATGGTATTTGCGCGACCCCACCATTCGTGCCGACTTGATCGAATCCTTACAGCGCTATTTTGATGAGAATGTGGGGTCGGTTCCGTCTGCCATCTCCCTGTGGGAGGCTTTCAAGGTGGTTCTTAGAGGGGAGGCCCTCTCCGTTATTTCCAATGCCCGGCGGCGCGAGCGGGAGGAGGTGACCCGGGTTGAGGCCGAAATTGCAGAACTGGAGGGTGACCTGGGGAGCGGGGTAACAGACGCCAAGTTGCATGTGTTGCATTTAAAGCAGGCGGCCTATCGGGCCCTCGTCACGGAGGCGGCCAGGGGCCTCAGTAGAGAGCAGCAGGGGCGATTGTATGATGTGGGTGACAAGGCTGGCAAACTGATTGCGTGGTTGGATAAGAGGGAGAGAGCGAGCCGCGTGGTGCCTTTGATTGAGAGCGTGGATGGAGTGTGTGTCACCGAGCCATTGTCTCCTGCTTCGCGGACTATTTCCGCGAAGTTTACTCCCCGGTTTCTCCCTGCTCGGAGGAAGATTCCCATGCCCTGCTTCGGGACATCGCACTGCCCTCCCTTACGGTGGAGGACAGTGATTCGCTGGACGCCCCTCCCACCTCGGACGAAATTGCCTCGGCTATTCGCTCGGTTGCATCCGGCAAGGCCATGGGCCCCAATGGTATTCCCATTGAGCTATACAAGCTACGCCCGGATGTGCTGGCGCCCCACCTGCGCGCGATGTTCCTTGCGGCCCACTCGCAGGGCTCCCTCCCGCCGGACCAGCGTCTGGCTACAATTGTGGTGATCCATAAGGAGGGGAAGCCCCGTGAGCGGGTCACATCCTATAGGCCGATTTCGCTTTTGAACGCGGAGCCCAAAATCCTCGCCAAGGTGTTGGCCAACCGGTTGGTTGGCGTGGTGGGCGATTTGGTCCACCAAGACCAATCGGGCTTTATACCACACCGCAACACGGCGCTTAATCTGCGGCGCTTACATGGGGTGCTCGCGCGTGTTCCATTTGTGCGGGAGCCGGCCATCTTGGCGTCCTTGGACGCCACCATGGCGTTTGATACGCTCGAATGGCCATATATCTGGGCGATGCTGGCGAAGTTTGGGTTCGGCCCGGGTTTTGTCAGCTGGGTCAAATTGCTATATTCGGGCCCGTTGGCGCAGGTGGTGGTGAATGGGCGAGTATCGGCCCCATTCGCGCTGGGGCGGGGCACGCGACAGGGTTGTCCCCTGTCGCCTCTCCTGTTCGCCCTGGCCATGGAGCCCCTGGCGGAGTGGCTGCGGTGGCACCCTTCTATCCGTGGTCTCCGCTGGACCCCCGAGCATGAGGACCGCGTGTCCCTCTATGCTGACGATATCCTTTTGTATCTCGCCTCCCCGCGCAAATCACTGATCGTCCTGGTTGATGTTTTGCGCTCCTTCGGTCGCAACTCAGGCCTGGTCATCAACTGGGCGAAATCCTGTGTCTATGTGCTTTCCGGGGAGGCTCCGGTCCTGCCACGGGACTGTCCGATCCAGATTGCCTCCCAGGGTTTCCGGTACCTGGGTATCTATATCACTCTTGACCCGGAGGCCCGCTATGAGCGGAACTTGCTGCCCCCCCTCCAGCGTTTGAGGGAGGACGTGGTGCGCTGGCGGCGTTTGCCGCTCTCGCCGCTCGGCCGAGCGGCCTTATTTAAAATGATGTCCCTGCCGCGCTTCCTCTACGCCCTCCAGAATACCATGGACTTGGTCCCGGCACGCTACTTTCGCGAGGTGGAGGGCCTCCAGCGGCGCCTGTTCTGGGACGGGAGGCCGCGTATTGCTCTGGCTAAATTGACGCTCCCGTGGTACGATGGAGGGGTCGCCCTCCCGGACATCAAACGGTATTACTGGGCCTCCCAACTAGCTGCAATTAATCATGGCCTTTACGGGCCCGCCTTGAACCCGGCATTTGAGATGGACAGGATGCTTCTGCCCGGTGGCGATTATAATCGAGCGCTCTACTCTGGCGCGCCCGACTCCCGTTTGACGGGACCGACGCGTGTCATGGTGCGTGTCTGGCACGCGGCTAATGCAGCTATGGGGTGGAAGGACCGTTTGACCCGAGCGTCTCCGCTTTATGCATCTGAGAGGTTGGGCTCCCTGTGGATGTCGAAAGGCTTCGAGAAGTGGGACACGATCGGAATCAGCACGGTGGGAGATCTCTGGACGAGGGGGGGATTCAAAACTTTTGAGACGCTGCAGGCGGAGTTTCAGCTGCAGGGCAGTGAGTACTTTCGGTACCTACAGGTCCGCCATGCGCTGGGCTCCGTCTTCCCGGATGTCGCATCCATTCCGGAGTCTTCCCCCCTGGAGGACAGAGTGCTGGATGGCCATGTCCCGGACAGCACGATCTCCCTCATATACAAAAAATTGATCAACGATAGATCGTGCCTGCTGACTAGTCTCCGCGCGGCTTGGGTTGCCGACGGGCTGGAGCTGGACGACGAGGATTGGATTTCTGCGGTGGCCTCTCCGAAAGAGGTGGCCATCCCGGCTCGCCTTCGTTTCGTCCAGCTCAAGATCCTTCACTGGGTCTACGTGACGGGGCCAAGGCTTCTACGTATGGGTTTTGCCGGTGATGGAATGTGTAAGCGTGGCTGTGGTGCGTTGGCGACTTTCATGCATATACTGTGGGAGTGCCCGAAGGTGGAGCGATTCTGGCGTGGTGTGCATGAGGTTCTACGAGTGGTTACGCGTGTCGCGCTGCTGCCTGAAGCGAGGAGATGCTTGCTGAATGTCTGGGAACCTAATGACTATTCGGTCCCCCAGACGCGGTGGGTGACTCTGGGATACATGATAGCTAAGCGTGATATTGCTCAATTGTGGGGATCCCAGAGGCCCCCTGCGGTGTCGGCCTGGAAAGAGCATATGGATTGGTGTATGTTTCGTGAAAAGGTGGTGTATGTGGCGAGGGGTAAGCCTGGGGCGTGGATGAAACTCTGGGGCCCCTGGAACGCCTACCGCGGGGGTATTTGTGAGCCGCCACTGCTACCGGCTGCCTCGCCTGCTCCGTCTCCCTAGATGGCCCCCCTCCCTCGGCCGCGGGCGCGCGGTCCCCCAGTCCCTGATCTACTCCCGTCCCCCTCTTCAGAGTTTTGCTGCTGTTTGGATCCCCCACTTATGGAGCACGTGTTGTCACTTTGGATCGCGGGTTGCCTTGCGGTTGTGGTTTGTTGATGTTGTGTTGTTTTAAGAAAATGGAACCGTATTGTGGGCATGGAGCTATGTGGCCTGCACCATTGATTACCCCTGTTTTCCTACTGTGCACCGCTGAGAGACTTTTTGCTGTATGTATGTAATATGCTTCTGATGCTCTAGCGGCCGGCCGTGTGGTTGTAGGCCCATACCTGTAACTTTTATAAACTGTAATAAACGGTTTCAAAAAAAAAAAAAAAAAAAAAAAAAAACAATAGGTTTTCCTGAAAAACCAAGGGAAATATTCTGTGAGCCTGAGAGGGGTGCCCCTGGAACTTCACTACGTTTTATAGTTGTTCGACTTGCCCCTGTATCAAGTAAAAATTTTCTATCTTGGCCTAATAATTCACTATGTACATAAGGTCCTTCTTGGTCTACAGGGACCTCGATAAGGGGTAAGTCAACTTCCCTCTCTAGGCTGGTTCATGCGTATCGTTGATAATCAGGATAGTCATACTGTGCGGTCTGGTACAGCTGTCGTGTCGTGGTTTGTGTGGCAGCAGCCGGCAGCGCTGGTGCAGCTGGCACAAACTGTATAGACTGTTGTGGAGCTGGCATGGACTGTGCATGCTGCGGTGCTCCTTGTTCATTCTGATCCTGTCTAGGTGGCCGTGGTCTTTCTTGTGTTTTACCTGTGGCGATATTACGCTTCAAGACTGGGCAATCGTGTATGTAATGACCTGGTTGTTTACAATAGTTGCATGTCCCTTTTACAGGTCCTGCTGAATCACCGGACTGTGTCGTACCCTTTTTATGACCTTCAGCTGGAACTGTCTGGGAGACTAGCATTTTCATTTTTGTGTCTTTCATGCGTCTTTGTTCATGTTCTTGTTCTTCTCTAATTCTATTGTAATGATACTGTAACATTTGTAACATTTGTGATGGGGTATTACCTTGCCAGGTACTCTCGAATTTTAATACTCTATTCTTCACTTGGGGCAAGGAATTTTCAACTAATTTTGTCACAAACAGATGTGGGTATGACTCGCTACTTGCTTTTATACCACTATTTATACCAAAACATTTTTCGAATCGGGCATAGAAATCACTAGTGTCTTCATCTTGCTTTTGTTTACAGGCTGAGATTGCACCCCAGTCTTCCTTTTTCGTAGTTAATAAACGTGGCAGTACCTGTACTAGTAAACCTGGTAGTGCTTTAGTTTTGTCCCCAAGCCCCGAACCTGGACCTCGGGCCTTTTCTTCATTCTCTAATGCTGTCCAATCTATCTTTTGGTCTCCTACCTCCCACTCTTTTTCCTTGAGTTTTTCATAAATGCCAGCAGGCATTAATACCTTTAATATTGTCATAATGTCGGGATAGGTATACTCTCCCATGAGTAACATGTCTTTAATTTCTCGGTGGAAACCCGCTGGGTCTTTGTCATGACTGGGTACCACTTTCTTCATTTCTAACAATTCTATTTTTGATATGGGCGTATATACAAATACACGTTTAAACTGATTGTCCTCGCCCTTTATTGGGTGTACTTCTCGTAAGGGATTCTGTCTGTCCATGTAATACATCGGTCTTTCCTTGATGGGCAGTGAAACATGTTCTGGACATACAAAAAGAATGTACTGCTTTCTGGATTCTAGTATTTCCTTAATTAACTTAGTACCTGAACCTCTCCATCTATTCGTGAGTAATTCAGTCAATATATCAGGTAAGGGACCAGGATCTGAATGTTGGCTTTTATATAGTATAAGAAGTTGTTGAATCATATAAATCCCAGCTAAACGCTGTTCATCTGGGGTGAGGTTCAAAAATGTGTGTGCTACTGTATCATCACCATATTTTCCGGGACTATCAACCCAATGAACGGCTGACCTGGCTAATTCTTGTTCATCCATAGAATCGAGTAAATGATAACCCCTTCGTTCTCGCAGTAATTTGTCAGCGGCTTGGAACGAATGCTCGGGGGACCTCATATTTATTATAGGTGTTTGGAAATTCCTGTTATTATCTGGACATATCGGACGTATCGGGTCAGTAAAACATCTAGTACTATTACAAGATCTTCCTCTACCTACATAGGCTATGGTTTCTGACTGTCCTGTGGACGGTCCTGATCCTTCCTCCTCCTCGTTTTGTTCAAACTGGTCTACCGCTAATCTCTCTTCGTGTAGGCGTTCTATTTCTTTTCGGATCTTTCTGCACATGGCTATTATACATTTTTGCCTATCATGTCTCCCTTCTGATATATTCTGGCTCCATCTGGTAAGAGTTTCCATTGTTTCCGGGTCTACCCCCGGTCGGTCTTGATTTCTGATCACACAATTTATGAGGAAACGTAACAGTTCCCCCTGTACCTCCACTTTCTGGTATTCCATAGCTCTGTTAATACTTTCAGAATCTCGCCCTGTTTGGACAAAATGATATATATTATCTAGATGCACAGTCATTCCTGGTAACTTCCCTAAATACACCGCGGCTCGTCTGATACGTAATGATGCCATGATCATTTCGTCCTCTTTGCCGGGCACAGGGTCATATCTACAATCTATAAGAAGTTCCTTAAGCGTGCGGGAATTTATGAGTTTGGGGGTACGTGGATGTGCTGACTCTAGAAAGGTAAGTTTATTTACTCTGGGTGGCGTAGAAAAAATGTTGGTAGCACCTCCAGTAGCCCCGTCTGGAGTATCGGGCGTGAAAGGATTCGTAGAACGCGATACAGCAACTATAGGTGTGGACACAGCTATAGAAGTAGCTGTAGGAACAGATGTGGAAACGGACGTGCTTGCCGGATTTTGTGTCAGGTTTTGTTGTTGTAGAGATACAGATACAGGATCTTGGCGTTGAACCTCCCCGGCCGACGGTCTATGTGGGGCGGGGTTAGCATACTCGGGAGCTGCGTCATCTAAATATGAGGAAAGAAAAACATCTTCTGCGGTTCTAGGATGCCCCTTAGGATGTACTTTTATTGGAAATAATGGGGGTGGCAAGTCTTTTGGTATCCCCGGAGTAGCCTTAGGTAATCCCTCGGCCAGAAGGGGATACATACCCTTCATAAGGGCATTTCTTTGTCTGTCTACTTGTTCTGATTTCACTCGTGTACCTTCTTCAATTAATAGATTTTCTCGGACTTTATTTGAATTCTCTTTACTCTTCTCTTCCTGTCTACGTGCTTTTTCTGTCCGTCTATACGATTCTTTACGCCATAATTCAATGGCGTCTTTCTGTGACTGTCTGGCTTTCCTTTTCCATAATTCTTCCTCTACTTTCACGATGCAATCTGTATCCCAGGTCCCAGCTGCGGGCCACCTCTGACTTTCTGGTAATTCCTTAGTGTAGTCTACCCATAGGTCAAGAAATAATATAGCGTCTAAGCCGTGTTTATGATACATGAAGTACCCTGGAGTGTCCCTAGGAGGAATGGGAACAGCTTCTTCGAGTACCCCTTTTCTAGTTGTGATCTGTCTTAGTTTCGAAAAGAGCGGCATATTGAGAACTGGTCTGATACTTGGTCTTGAACAAACTTAATACAATAAACCACGATAATGAACAGTCATTCACACCACAATATGCAGGACGTATTAATACATTTAACATTTAACATTTTAAACGAGCAACAATGAAGATGACGATCTAAGAAAACTTAATCACAAAACATAATTCTCGACATTAACGGAATTATTCTGAATTTATATACTTGATATACTAGATATACTGCTAAACAGTACAGATACACTGCTAAAACAGTGCAGACCGGATTTGTGTACCCAAACCCGTCTGGATCGGCACAACTTATGTGCACGCCAGAACGCCTCCCCAGTAATGGTACTCACCGGGTAGCTCGGAACGGAAGGCCTCGGAACGGAACTGAACTGAACTGGACCGGACTGGACTCGACTCGAAAACTTCGGACACTTCGGGACATCGGAAACCTGGTGGGCCTCTGTATACCTTGGATCTTGCTCTCTCAGCTAGGCTCTGGTCGGGATACTTCGCACTTCTCACCGCCTCGTCTGGGTGTTGATCGCAGCCTCAGTCGCCCCCGCTTGACCGGAGGGAGATACAGGAAATCCTGCTGGTACGCGTTGTTGTCCGTCCAGCTGTGGCAGGAGACCGGGCCTGCAACGCACCGCCGGCGCGTGAGATGAGAAAGTGTCCCTGTTCGGGCGCCATTCATGTGGTAAATAATTTAATTACCGGGACTTAATTTGATACAAAACATAATAAAAATAGCTCAATAAATAAGAGGCAGAATCCGTGGTATTAGAGGTTCGGAATGGGCTTTATTCCAATGGACGATTCGAATCGTGGCCTCCAAGTTCCATCACCACGGAGGTTCAGGAAGTGGAGTACATACTTTATTGATAAGTAATTACTTTTATACAATAGGCATTACAGTGAAGCAAATGCGAGAGGCGTAACAATTGATAGTGTGGATAAAACATACATACGTAGCAAAAGTAGGTGTAACTGGGTGTGACTAAAGAACGTCATCAGATGTGATGTCATAATAGGGTGGTTCCATGAAAGAATTTCGCAATGTCAGCAGAAATACTTGGCAGAAATGCGCGCACAGCAGCATGACGTGTGATTGACGTGCGACTAGGGGGTGAAGGGGACTTGACATTTAGCTCTACATGTGGCGACAGATGTCTGGAGGGTCAAGTCAACCTAATCCCAAATCATATCTAACATCCTATGTTTAAAGAACTATGTTATCCAAAAGAGAGGTCTCTTAGAGTAGAATCTTATTCTATACTGACTATACTGACTGTTAGTGCGTGTACAAGCGTCTAAGTGTCTACACTAGATGCGAGGGCAGAAGTCTTCCATGGTAATAGGGCTATGAATTACTTGTATAAAGACAGAGAAGCCGGGCCTTTGCTCGGTAGCTGGCAGAATGTTTATTTAAACTACTAGACAGGAATGCATTGGGCAGGGAACGGAGCAGATAATTTCGAAGGTGAAATACAGTTCTTGGCAGGCAGCAAGCTGATGTCAGGCACCGTGAGCCGCGCAGAGGATGAGACAAAGTTCATGGTCACAGATGCAGGCTCAGACTGGAGCTTTCAGAGGCAGAAGGCAGAAAAGCTTGATGACAGAATCAGGGCCTACTTGCCTGGACTGTAAAATGGCACATCCCTATTGATACTCGCTCTTCCGTTGTTCTCGCTGCACCATCAATCTGTCGGTCTCTGCCAAAGTCCGTCGTTCACAGCTCTCGATCATTGGGCTCCATTTTGAGGTTCTGGGGATCTAGGTCTTTTCTAGATTCTCCCCCCCATTTCATGTGAAAAACATGGTACACTGCTACCAACTGAAGGAGCTGAGTTCCACGCTCTATATCTACTCAGGAACCCCTGGCTGATGACTCTTTTTATCAGCATGAAAGCGTGGAGGGGAGAGAAATCGTTAGACAAACAATCATTACAATTCAAATGAACTACGGCTCTGAAGAATCACCGACTCCCAATGATTTAGTTAGTTTATTACAAAGCCAAGAACAGTTGGACATACAAACACCTCAGAATGAGGGTGTAGAAATACATTGGAACTAGAACAAAGCCGAACCTATGGGTGAAATAAAGGCGGTGCAGCATACACAGAATAATCAGGTCAAGAATCAGGATACAGAGGATAATAGCACCAATGGCCAGATTCCCCTTCCAAAGAGGGTCGTGGGTATAAAGCATTAGTCTGTCCCTACACTAACGAGACATCCCTACTTTACATTCCCTAAGGCAAGCTCCATAAAGGTGTCAGCGTGTGAAGTCTTCCTAAGTAGTCTCTTCACGTTTAGGTGGGTCAAGTAGCATAAAGCTACATAGCTTGTTCTAGGAGCTCTCTCTCTCAATACAAGGCAGAAGTTAGGGACACTGTCCCTAACTTCGATGCTTTAGTTTCACAGGTAGTATTCCAGGATGCATTGCAGCATCACCCCATCCAGTCAAGCCACCTCCTTGTAGGTAATTTTCCACACGTAGGGATGCTCCCAGGCCTGGGCGAGATGACCTTGATTCCCGGGCTTACTACAATGAGTAGTACAACAGTTCTCTATTATCAGTATCAACGTTCAATGTATCCTCTCCTCCCAAAGCCTAACTCCTAAAACAAAGACATTATTGTAGCTACCAAGGATGAATTTTTGCACCTGCAACAGAAACGTGAGAAAGAATAAATCCAACATGTACATTAAATTCACTATTAAGTCTAATGCGAGAGCTTCCAGGGGAAAAATACAGTTCAGGCCTGCATAAATTGGTCAACATAAGAAATAGCAGAAAGCCTCATGTAATTACACATATAAAATGAACATTATTTACTGAACACATCTAAGTTAACACGTTACTTAAGCACATCAATTGTGTGAACTTGTCAGCGGCATGTGCGAATTCTGCACGTTAATGTTTTCAGCTAAACACACATAGTTGTAGAGGTAATTTCTTACCATTTACATTGAAAATCTCCCTAGCACCTCACCTTTCACATTATTACAATTCACTTTCTGATGGCCTAAGTTAATACAAAAAAGCATTATATATAGGTGCGAACCACCCGTGATTATAATGCACCACTACAAATGGAAGAGCAAATTTGCGCTTTAACCCATGCAAGCCACTCCTGACAGGTAGCTCAATTTACTGGTGATCGTGTCTAGTACAGTTCAAATTTATCGCAGTGAAGGCCTTGCTGTCCGTGGGAGAAGAAGGGCTTTCCCAGATATTTTTGATACAATGACTAATCAACAGAGCTGTAGCTTACGTTGTTAGATTTATAGGCCATAATTAGCATACTTGAATTTACCAATTCCAGTCTCGCCTTCAATCCTCCGAAAACGATTTTAAAATACACTCTTTGTCAAGGTTCCAATAATAGAAAATGTCTCACGACCACTAAAAACCAGACTTGCATGACTCACTGTAGTGTGTGTCATATTTTGAGCGGTAGCCTGCAAGTGCACTCATGACGTCTAAAGTAAATAAGTGCAATCCATGATAAACTAAACTTTACTGTGAAGATCTGACTGAAGCTAACCTTGTATCTCTACCATGTATTAACAACGTAATACAAGCAGTGCTTTAACTGGGCCGGTACTGTCCTGTACTGAGTACCAGCACTGTTTTATTTTGAGAGGCAGAGTACCTGCACTTCTCAAAAGTGAAGTAATACTTAGTGGGAGAGTACCAGCACTTCTCAGAAACAAGCACTACTCTGGTACAGGGTACAGGGTATTTTTACATTTCAAGCACTGAATACAAGCATATGCTCCATTGTTGCTTGCTGAATAGTTCTAATATTAAATGTTCCGTTCTGATATTTTTGACTTACTGATAGTCCGTTCTTAATTTGTTAAACACACAAGTGCAGGAGCCCTTTGTTTTCCTTGGGAGCATGTTGCAGACTCTACCAAATGTTGGGGTTACCAAGTAACAGGACTGTCTTGTCTTCTATTGCATATCTCTTTATAGCACCACCCTACACTTCTTGTCTCTGTATGGTCAGGCACTAGGACCCGAGTGAGGTGATTGCATATGAGGGATGGGGCCAGAGGGAGAACAAAATGGCATTTATGGGTGTGGTTTCGGGGTGTGGGAGAATGGGCAGGGTAGAGGAGGACGGATAAAGAGAGCTTAGCAATACGTGAAACTATCTCTGCTTCAATCATTGTCTCCTCTAGAGTCCCCTACCACTCTACAGTCTCCTTATCTCACTCTTGTAAGTTTTTTTCATCCTTGCTTTGTCCCTTTAGCACTGTTTTCCTTTCATTTTTGTCCTCTCCTCTTTCTTTCTCCCTTTTCTGCTTCTTTCTCTCTGGGTCAAAGTCTGATGATGAAAAATAAGCTGTGCTCTGTAAAACTGAGTGTCGGTTCGCAGGGGCAATATGAGCCCCCGCTTTAGCAGCTTAATTGAAGGGTGGGTGTCCCTGAGCAGTATGTGAGACATTTCATCTGTAAAATATTGTTTATAGCTCCTTTCAATTTTATCAGGAATACTGGTTTCTAAAAAGAGCCAGTAAACATCACTCTGATAGAACAGCTTGAAGACACTATAGGATGGAGAAACAATTGCAAAAAGTGAGCATGAAAAGAAAGGAAAGAGGGGAGGGATGGATGGATGAAAAGAAGGATGGCTGGGTGGGTGGAGAGATGGATGGATGGATGGATGGATTGAGGGACAGATGTATGAAGAGATGCACAGTGATTGATTGATATTTATCCCACAATCCATAATGGAGAGAAGGATGGAACAATGGAGACATAGATGGATGACTGAAGAGGACAATGGATGAATTGATCAATGAATTGATGGAGACAAGTGAGCATTGATGATTGTATTGATGGAGAGGCAAGTACATGAAGGAGGAAGGATGGACTGAAAAAAGGAAGGCTGAAGTTCTGGGTGGATAGATTGTGAGAAGAATGGGTGAACTGTTACATTTATGGTGAATTGAAGTGTAAAAGGCGCTGTTTGGCCTCATGGTGTTCACTATTCTCTTAGAGAAACAATCAAATGAGTGTCAGGCTCACTTGCCTCTCTCTTGCACTCAGTGGCATTTAGGACATGGTTCAAAGTGGGGGCTTTTAACTTTTCTGACTACTCCCTTGCTTGTGCCCACCACCTGCAACCGTCGATACAAACTGGGCACTGATCACAGTCCAGTGACAATTGTATGTTTTTTTCTGTTGATGAAATCTGCCTGTAGGTGTGATCATTGCCCCATCTCAAGTATTGGTTTTCTTTTGATTATAGGTTGATTTCCTTTCAAGAGTTTTTGGCCTTTGAGTCCGTCCTCTGTGCCCCAGACGCGATGTTCATCACAGCTTTTCAATTGTTCGACAAGAGTGGCACTGCAACAGTAACATACGGTAAGGAAGGACCGCATGCACTCAGATCTTTCCATGATGCAGGGAAGGTGCTGGGTGGACCATAGACCCTTAAGGGACTCATCACATAAAGTGAGCGCTGTAAGTGTTCATTTAAAACACAAGTCTCTAGATGAAGAGATGCAGCAGCACTAGTTTAACACCTAAGATTACTTGCATGATTGATTGCTTGTCACAGTTACTCTAAAGTAATGTGCTTCTATTGGTCAGAAATGTAAAAGCATTTGCTGACCGATCTAGAATAAAAAAAACAGAGCATAACACAGTAAAAGTCCTAAAGCAACATAACAATACAACTACTCTATAAAAGCAAACAACACATGCCTGGAACGCCCCATGACACTTTTGACAAACGAGGCCTTGGACTGCACATATGGTATTTGTGTACTGCTCGCTACTATGTTTCAGAGCAGCACACAGTTTAGTACAATTGGTTCATCTCAAAATTGTGAGTTATGTTGGGTGACTGAATGGCCGTTTAACACTATGAAAACAGTCCATCTGTCCACATCGCTCAATAAAAATTCGTCATCTACTTATCGACTCCAGGTACAACGTTGGGTTTCTTTGAGACACTTCTGTAAATTATGTTTACTAAACATGTACTTTTTCTGTATGCCACATGCAATGTGCACAACCCTCCTTGAAAACACATCCTCCTTTAAAACATCTCTGTTTGAGATGCTCAGAGGTCTTTTGTGCTCATGTCATTTTTCATTATCCCTTGAGAAAGATCTAATTAGCCCTCAAATATACGTCTTCTTGGTCTCCCAAACTTCTATGGGTGATGGCGTTGTTGTGTTTTTTTAATGGTACACCATAGTGTGCCACTATTTCCTTTTCCAAGTGTTGAGCAAATCACTTGACCGATGACAAGCACATTTGTTTAAATTACGTTTCCTATGACCCTTGCTGGCTGATTCACTTTGAGACTCAATAGACAGAGGAAGTGGAGCCAGGCTGGCCAGATGGAAGATGTGCCTTGCTGAACTTTGCGACCCAATCCTGGAAAATCCCACATTATCCTACACTCTGGTGACCAACCTGCCACAGGTAACAGAGCACGGCATCTGGGGCTCCCGATGATGCCTGGGCTAGGAATAGCCCAATCCGGGAGAGATGGGGTGATTGCGGCCATGGCCCTGGATGTGTGGCCAGTGTGGCGGCTTGAAAGGCAGCGGGGACGGCCGCCTGGTGTTGGAGGGAGCGCAGTGGTGGATGGTGTCTCCATACTCAATGGCAGAGGGCAGTATGGGCACCCAGGGGGGAGAGCGAGCTGGCAGTGTGAGCTGCAGTACAGCGAGTGAAGCGTACTGCAGGACAGTGCTGATCGAGGAGGACAACTGCGCCCATCTGAAGCCTAGACAGCACATGGCAGAGAACACCTGAGAAGGTGGGTGATCTGACAATGGTACTGTCCCCTCAGGGATGCCGGCCTCGTGCATTTGCCTCCTCCCCGCGCCCCCTCTACACTGTGTAGGTGGCTTGCGGTGCCTGGTGAAGATCAGGAGACTGGTTACCTACTGCATAAACTTGACGCTGTTGGATAGAGCACACGGGTCAAACCGCCATTAATAAACCATGGCCAGCAGCTGGTGGCCTGAAATCTTGGTGAGCGCCTGTGAGGTTCTGGGTTCTGGGTTCCCTGTTCCTGGCGCCTTCTGGCGACGATAACCGGCATGAGACTTGCATAGGCTGTTATACTGTAAACCTGGGAGCACTGCAACTTGCTTTGGCCACAACCTGAAGTGAAATAGGACTGAGCTGGGTGAGGTAACTTTAAACTAAGTGAGGATGGAATAAGCACCCCACCGGGGTAGGCGCCTGGCGCAATGGAAGCCATCCTACATCCTGGGACCCATCACCCCAGAGTACACAGAAAACACAGGGTAAAAAGTATTGCCCAGGTGCAGGGCCAGCTCATCAGGGGTGCAAGGCAGAACACGTGACCTAGAATGATTTTGGTGGAAAGAGCATACCACTCACTGGCAGCTCGTCCACCCTTTGTGGTGCCACAGCGACCAAGGATTACCAGAATCTTTTACTTTGAGACTCTCGGACAGAATCTATTCTATACTGACTGTGCGTGCGTGTACAAGCGTCTAAGCGTCTACACTAAATGCGAGGGGGTAGGAATATTCCATGGTAACAGGACTATGAATTACTTGCATAAAGACAGAGAAGCCGAGCCATTGCTCGGTAGCTGGAAGAATGTTTATTTAAACTACTAGACAGGAATGCATCGGCTGAGGGGGAAGCAGATAACTTGAAGGTGAAATACAGTTCTTGGCAGAGAATAGGCTGATGTCAGGCTCCGTGAGCTGCGCAGAGAATGAGACAAAGTTCATGGTCACAGATGCAGGCTCAGACTGGTGTTTTCAGAGGCAGAAGGCAAGAAGAGTTTGATGACAGAATCAGGGCCTACTTGCCTGGACTGTAAAATGGCATAGGTAAACCATATAAAGCCGGTGGCTTTTCATACTTAGGAATGGAATATCCGGCCTATTCATGGCGGATCTGACAGAGGACATGTTGACGGTGGACGCACATGTGTTTGCGTCTTCATAACTGGAACTGGAGGAAACATACATGTACTTGTAACAAGCACATGAAACCGTTGGGGTCCAAGATAGGGGACATAACTGACCAGAAAAATCCATATTTCCACAGATCCTGTGAGCAGCCCTTGAAATCAGCAAAGTTACAATGTGAATCCTCTGCTGAAAGGATATTTCCACACTGTACCCTGAAAGTACAACAACAGAGGAAATCCTTTCAGGAGGTTCAACAAAAACTGCATACTATGGACCTTATAGACATGTTTCTTTTCCCGGCACTTCTGAAAATTTCTACAATGATAAATTCATATTCTGCGATACTCCTGAAGATTCGTGGAGCTGGCTGGAGGAAATACATATGGTGTTGACACAATCTAAAATGGATGTAGTCTTCCTGCAGAAAATACATCTCATTGGAACACACAGTCAATTTATTGGGAGGGAGAAGTACAAGGTGTTCTGCCATTTCAGTTTCATATCAGGCTCCAGGGGGGTGGCAGTACTAATCAGGAAGTCTGTTAATTTCCACCCTGCACAGGTTTGGATAGACAACAGTGGAAGAAAAACTGTGGAGGGAGTGGGAGGGGATCCATCTATTGCTGATGAGCCTCTATGTTTCACCAGGACTGCACACAGATACTTCACATACCCTGACTTGCTTTACTGAATGTCCTGACAGTATTGGGAGGGGACTTCAACATGGTAGTTCACCCGCAGTTGGACAGAACTGGCTCCAGACTGCTTTTCTGAACCACAACAGGGAAACCTGGTGGCATGGGCGACATTTGGAGAACACTACACCTGCAGGAACTGCGATACTCTTATTACTTGGCTGCACATAAATTCCACTCAATAACCAACTATTTTTCCACTCCTGGTACGCCCATAGATAACTATACAAAAACAAAGTATCTGGCACAGGGTTGTCAGACCACTCACAGCTAAGGGTAACACTGGACGCCTAATAGGCGCATGACGCAGGACTGGATAATGGCAACATGACGCTTGGGTATCTCCGCTCTGGTTGACACACTATCTAAGGCCACGGAGTGCTACTACAGAGATAGCACAGGGTCAGTGGCGAGAGACGGCATGCTTCCAAAGGCCTACCAGGTCACTTTCAGAGGGGTAATATCATCTATGGTGAAATAGGACAGTGAAGTAAACACAAACCATCTCCTTAAACAAAAATGGCTACATGAAACCCGGTGACTGGGCTGGTAATCTACTGGCATGGCTGACCAGCTGGGAATGAGAACAGAAACCTGTCCAACAGATTTATATACCTGAGGTGAGAAAGTTGACGGGTGCTCAGAAAATAGCGGAAACATTTGCGGATTACTTACAAGTCTTTTACCACCCATGATCCACCGTACAACCGTCTGACCTTGATGACAACTTCATTAAAGACTACCCCACAAGGTGCATAATGGGGATGCAACGGAACCTTCTAGAAGGTAAACGTACTGAGGAGGTGATAGCAAAGACTATTATACAATTGCAGACTGGGATACTCCCCATAGAATTCTATAAAATAATGGTCTATACGGCAAGTATAGAGAGGCAATTCAGTCCCAGACATTACCACCAGACCTATGGATAACAGCAATAGTACTGGTCGACAAAAAGGGGAAGCTCTGGAATGTCTGTGATTCCTATCAACCAATATACCTGCTTAATGCAGAAGTTAAAATCCTCCCAAAGATACTGGTTAACAGGCTACAGATGGTGATCAGTGACTTGATCCACCCAGATGAGTCTGGATTTATCCCACTGAGATCCACCAAGTTCAATTTAAGATGCTTATATAACAATATGGCCTTGGCGGCAAGAGTATGCAAACCGATAGCAGTGGCGTCCCTTGATGCAAACAAGGCATTTGACTCAATAGAATGTCCTCTTTACCATTCTGAAAAGAATTTAACTAGGGGCGAGATTTTGTACATGGGTATGACTCCTAAACATGGAACCGCTGGCAGCAGTAAGAGTCAATAGAACTCGATCATAGGCTTTCCCTGTTGAGAGAGGCAGACACCAGGGATGCACAACTTGGGGGATGGACATGGTGGAGGGGTTGGGAGGAACGCATTTCTTTATATGCTGACAACAACTAATCTACCTAGTTGACCCTGAGGAATCTTTGACAAGGCTGCGACAAATATTCAACACGTACCAGACATTCTCTGGACTTGGCATTAGATGGAAAAAATCATTGTTGTTCCCAGTGGGCAACAAATTCCCTAACCCTAAGGGTGGAAACTCATCATTTCAAATATCTAGGAATGTGGATCACGAGAGATGACATTATAACGCCAATTTACGTCCCCTCCTGACTACTTTAGAAAAGCACATAATGCACTGGCGACATCGTCTGCTTTCACTAATGGGATGGGCGGCGATCTCTAAAATGATAGCTCTACCTAGGTTTACCTAAATGCTGCAAAATACTTTCTACGGGATGCCTGGCTGCTCTTTTAAAAAAAAAAATAGATCAGCTGCTCCTAGCTCTGCTTTGGGAGGGAGGCCTACCCTGGATAGCCTTGTGCACCCTCCAACGCTCTACATACGGAATCATCCTGCCGAATGTCTGCAAATACTATGAAGCAGCGCAAGTATGCACGGTTAACGGATGGGATTACTCCCCAGTGGAGGAACTTGCATTCAGTTTAGACAGACTCACAATGAACAAAAAGGGCTACCTACACATATATGGGGAAAGACAGAGTTTGTTATCTCACGCAACAGACACTGTGACAGATAAGATCGGAGAACAGACTGACTCCCAAAATACTTCTGTTGGTGGGAACAATACTCAGAGTGGTGGCTAAGCGACCAGGATTAAAAAAGTGGGATCTAATAGGCATATTGACATTAGAACAGGGTTGGGAAGCAAATGGGATTGTCTCAATCTTCAGAATATGAAATGGCCCCATCCAAAACATTTAAATACCTGCAGTTACGACATGCTTTACCCTCTACGATCGCGACAGACAAAGAGGCATACGAGGACTTTGTTTGAAAGGAGACTGTTTCACATATAACTCAGTTATGATCGATACCCAAAGGGCACTGACAACATTGAGGAAGAAATGGCAGATTGATCTGGGGACTATAGAGAATGACGAATGATGTGAGGCAGAGCGATTTCCCCAGCAAAGTGGCAATAGGAGCCGGATAAAGGCTAATACAACTGAAAATCTTGCATAGGATATGCTGCAGTAGTACTTTTCTGCATACAATAGGAAGAGCTGAAATGGAGTGATTCCTGTAAAACTGCTGGCAGCGAGGTACATTCTTCCATATTTTGTGGGAATGCCCCAAACTCCAACTGTGCTGGCAAATGGTGACGCACAGGTTAAAAGAAGCCACGGATTTCACCCTTGAGCCAAATGCTTTCTGATACTCTTGGGGATTTGGAAAGATGTGGAATCCACTAGATATAGGAAGCTGCTTATAATGTAAACCTTTGATATATGGTAGCGACACGGGACATCATCCAAAAAGGGGGAGGACTAGTACCTCCCACAACACTAGAAAGGGAGAGGGGCATAGACTCATGAATGACCTTGTACAAAGTAATCTACAGAGATTGGGCTGCCCCAAGAAATTTGATGAGATATGGGGGGGTTAGGAGGGACCACAGCACCACATCATCGCAGACCAGTGCACAAAGTCCCTGTACTCACCTGTACGTGTTCCCCCCCACACTGCTTCCATGAAATGTCAATATCACAGACACCGCAACATGTAATGGATGGTGCACAGCACTCATGGATTGGTACTGTGGAGGGGCCATCTAAGTGTGTGTGACAGGAAGATGGTCATGGGGAATACGCTGGGTTTGTTGTGCTACGGAAAAGTAAATATGTATTTTAAAAAAATATACAGGGGGGAAAGAGCCTAGATTACAGCAAGACATTGGATAGCAAAACCTATATTGAGTTTAGAGCTGATACAATTCCAAATTTAGCCGGCAATGGTAAAAGTGAAACCCCAGCACAACGGTGATAATGTTGAAGATGCTGAAGTTGTCTAAATGCCCTGCAACTTCCACCTTTTCTCTACCAATCCTGCCCTCCTGCCAGGCTGCCGTGGGTGTTCCCCCTGCTCTGGGGGATGGGGAACCACAGTTCTTTCTGCCACCTTTCATGTTCTATGATCAGCTGGGAGAAATGCCCTAATGTTGATGGAATCACAATAAAATCCTGAAATCACTGTGGAAGCTCTAATCATTAGGATGTCACCTGGTCAACCTACCATTACAGCACCACCTTTGCTGTAGATGTAAAGGGTTTGTTGCAAGGATCCAAAAACTCATCTCTACAAGCTACACCTAAACACAAGCTAAACACCTGAATGTGGGAATACCCTTGAAGCGGTCTCACCCCCACGCCAGCCTTTCCCCCACATTCAGCTTAGCTGCTCTCCTCGCCGAACCAGCTCTCCCTGCATATCATACTGCAGTATCTTGTCCCTCTCTACTGTAACCCCACACCATTTATCTGGTGTTTCTGCTCCCTCCGCCACTCCCCCCTTCTTCTGCTTTACCTGCTATAAAAACTCCATTCTAAGATTTTTTTACATTAATGTATTAAGGAAGTTTATAGAACTATATTCCAACCCAGGAATGGTGCATTAGGTAGGAACTGGTATTCAAGGGAATGAAGGTTAGACCTATGAACACAGACAAGGCCACTTGAGCGTCTGTTTGCCTGGGGCTGATATGGGTCTGTTTACTGATCAAGCAGTAGCCAGACTGGAAAGAATCCTTTAGTAGGTGAGTTTTTGTCTTTTCATACATTTGTTGGTTTTAACATTTCATATTGCTAATTGCATTCCACATTTTGCTACAGAGGGGCAAAGTTGGAGACCATGGTCCAGATTTGCTGTCAGAAATTGTATGTTCCCAAGACTGCAGCCAAATGTATTACTGTAGTTAGAAAGTTTATTTAATGTTATAGCCGGAGGGTTTTACTTTGCTTATCACACTTGTGAAGAGTACCCCTTCAGGTAAACATTTTCTTCCAGGACTGTCTTCAGCCAACAACGCTTGGTGTGTGCTACAAGTTAAACTCGAATTCCCAGAATTAATAGTGCTACTTGCCAAAAAATTAAAGAATGGTTGAATTGTGTGAGAAGCTGCCTGGCAACTGTGGCTTACTTTGTAAGATCTCTGGTATTGGGTGATGTCACATAGAGTTTGTGAATCATATACTCATCCCTATAGTAAAAAGAATGCATATGTTTCCCATAGGATCCTTTTGTATATAACATTTTGAATGTCAATCATACAAATGTTTTTTCTTTTTCATATTCAGTTTTCTACCCCCGCCTTTTATTCAATATTTTTGGGCCTCTGCCTAAGTTTAGTTTATGAAACACGTGTTTTTGGTTTCTCAGCGTTGAGCAGAAAAGCTGCCGGTTATTATGGGCTTAGTGTCAAGCGATTTTCCTAAAAGCCTTTCTATTGACAAAACTTCCACTTGTATTTTCTGTTCAATGGCGCCCTGGCTGTTGCTAGGGATTAAGCAATGCAAGAATGTAATTATTGCACTTCATTGAATTATTGACACCCCAATGTTCCGGAAATGGGAGGCCATCTTGTGGAGCATGCGCCTGGTGTTTATGGAGCCATGAGCAGCGCTTAAAGTATGAGAGTAGCGGGGCCACTCTTGCTTTTGTCGATGGGTGCCTGAAATAGGGCCCGCTTGCCTCACCCCTGGCAGTGCTCTACACAACTGTGCTCTACTTTAGAGAGGTCTTCAATCGACCAGGCTCTGCAGGACAAATTGTAATCTTCGAGAAAGTACTAAATGAGGACTAATCTGTTCTTTTCATCCCTTACAGCAAGTAGAGCAGATTTTACACTGAGCAAGTAAATAGTGATCTTGTGGTTAATGCACTTGGTTTTGCTCGAGTCACTAAAAGAAGAAATCTGTACGACTTTGGAATCCGAGCCTTTGCGCGGGACCCACTGATTGACTGACAGAGAACGACAGAATAGATTGAAATGGGGGGAAAAAAATTAAAGTGACAGACACAAAAAAACTGGCTGAGTGCAGTGTACGAATTCTATACAAGTATGGGCAGATTACTAATTCCCATTTTATTCTCAATTTATAGATTTTGTTGCCAATTCATAAGAGCATGTTAAAGTATGTCAAAGAGTAGGGCTTAATTTGTAAAGAATAAGTGCCAGGGCCCAATGTTTTTCTCGGAAGCCCCGCACTGGCATTCTCAAAGGTTATGGTTGCCAAATACCAAGGCTGGTTTGCCTTGATTCCACCTCAGGCCTCTTTCATCCAGCACTGTACACTTCCTGTCTCTTTATCTCACTCCTGCAGGTTGTTTTAATGAATGCTTTCTCTCTTTGGCATTGTTTTCTCATCTTTATCTTGCTCCTTCTCTCCTCCCTTGTCTGCCTTTCTCTTTCTTGTCCTAGCATTTGTGTGGTTAAATCAACATTGTGGCGTAGTAATCTGTTCATCTTATATCATGAACCACCCTGATTTAAATGGCATAAACAAAATAGTCACATTTCATATAATGTTATGTATCATTCTACAGCTTATCAAGCCCCATGCTACTGCCAGCTCTGTACAGACCACTTGTATACATTATTTTTGGATATACTTTATTTTAGGCTTGTTCAAATAGCAGCGATTTAATATGGCCAGTAGATATGTTCCACACCTTTCTTAATGAGGTATACCACATTACACAGCGCAGCAGGAATCCATATTTCCACACACTTCATGATCTTTGTGTCTCATGTGCTAAATTGCAGAAAATGTGGCTTTAAGATACTCTTCCTTAAATTGTATGATGAGTTGAGATGGGTTTTAGTCTCGGTGATCATCCCGTCAAAGTGACAGATACCTCTTTCCTATTGTTCCTGCCAAGCATTCTTTTCTCTAGCAGTACAGTTACCAGATATTGATGGATCTAAATTAATAAATTGCCTCACTGCAGTATCTCTCAGCAAACATTAGAACCAGCGACTTGTTGCATTTTCTCAGTCTGTGCCTGCCATAAGACATAAGTTCTTAGTCTAAGCTTCTTTTTCACGTAAAGATATCCAGTTCATTCTATGTGAATCTAACATTTTATTATATTGTCGTTTTTAATGCTCAAAATACCAAATATAATCCAATATACCAAAGATATAATGCAGCTCTTCCCATCAAAAGATAAATTCATAAGGCATTAATATACTTTAAAAAAAGTAAATAATACATTTATCAATATGTATGAAGAAATACCCCGCCATATTTCGCCAAGCAACAGAAACTTCCATTTCTATGTATTACCATTTAGTAGAATAATTAATTTGACACTTTTTTCAAATTAATTGACTCCACAAAATCCACTGAATAAACCTCACATCTCCTTATATGTATTGATCTTCCCGTCTTTGCAAAAAATTCCTATCCCTCAAGACCTGCTAGATTTTTTGTGTCCTGAAACCATGCATTGCATGCAACTTTGATGTATTCTTCCAATTCTGAGAATACATCATTTTCTCATCATTAATCCCTTTCTCCATGTTTCCAATTTTGCTTACATGGCAATATATTAAATATTACCACACCCTTGTCTTTTTTTCATACGTTTATTTGAGACCATTTGAGACCATGCTACTCATGAGCAAAATCTCACCCATAATCTCCTTAACCGCCTCCCATTCCATGAACATATATTTCAATCCTGCACTATTCAATCCACATTTTCAACAACTGTAAGCCTGCATTGTGTCATTTAGAATTTTACTTGGAGGCCACATTTAGTTTGCTGCACTAGTAGTCATTTTAAATCTTGGCCAAGTTTTTTCACTCTTTTCAACAAATGAAATCATGTATTGTTCTCCACAGCGATGTCTTCTGCTTCTTTCAATCTTTTAACATTCTAGCTTTATTGAAGGGACTGCCCCCAAAACAACTTTATAGTTGCAAGAAGTTTCATTAGATAAACTAGCACCATCCACCAAGGTCCTAACCATATCATCTTGCTTCCACTGCGAGTGATTTATTCTGTTCTAGGTTCTAAAGAATTCTTACGGAGCAAAACATTTTATAAATTTATCATACTCCACCCATATTTACATTTCAAATCACTAGAGAAACGCATTTTCCTAGTTCCATAAATCTGTTCAATGATCCAAATACACGCCTTCTACTAAGTCAACCCAACACTTACACACAATATTTTCAAGTTTTCGCTTTGAAATACTCCATATAGGGGACAATCGTATGAGATCTTAATTAAATCCTTTCGCTTTGAAATACTCCATATAGGAGGCAATCGGATGAGATCCTATTTAAATCCTTTACTTGTAGCTATTTTTCTCAATCTAGAAGACACCAAAATTCCCATCTGCTTCAAAGTATGAAGTTAGTAATGGTGCTTAAAAACAGGAAAGTCAAACCATCCCAGCTATCCCCGAAAGTGTTCTCTCATTAGTAATATCTTTGTCTCCTTTCCAAGTCTTCACATAAATGTCTTTCTAATTATAATCTTTAGTAGAAGGCTGTCACTAGCTTACTAAAAAGGAATTACATTGAGAAGGATGGTAATTTTCATAGGATTTACTTTCCTTTCTAACTATCTAATTACTTTCTAGTATTTTTAAGCTAAGGGTAAAAAATTATTTTAAGTATTTTGAACATAGCTCTTGAAATATCAGTCTACGGAAAGCTGAAACATCCAGTTAATTATTTAAACCCCCATTCATCCAAATCATCCTTGAACATGGTTGTGAGAAAGGAAACATGACTTGGGAGCTTGGTTGACTTCAAATACTGATATTGATCCATACATCTCAATGTTGTCAAAACGTCTCAGTAAGCGTGTACCTAGATTTGATACAAAAAAATTCACACCATCAGCAATGTGTATTGATTTGCTTGTTTTCTGTCTATGGTACTATCACCTATTTCCACTGCCTTCAACAATGGTTTCAGTGCAATATTAAAACTCAAAAGTGATAATCAACATTTCAGTTTGTGCTTTCACCTTAGATGTCCGTTCTGACACTTTTCCATTGATCAAAATCTGCTAGAGAATCTTCATACAGCGATTGCAATGCTCTCATAATGGGAGAATGCATAAACATTCCTGGATAGTATTGTCAAAGGCCTTCTCTGTACTTGAATTAAGCAAAACATGTCATGTATCCAGTTATTTGCATTAAGTCTAGTATTAGTCTTACATTGTTCAAACCTTTCTGTTATTGATGAAATCATTTTATTATTTTCCCACCACACTGTGTAATATTACTTTGACTGGTCGTATTGCACAAATGTTGATTACAATTTTATAGTATGTTTTTGTCAGTGAAACAGGATTTTCTTCTTTATGAATCAATACTTTCGTTGTACTTTTCATTTCAGTTGACACATGCTTTAGGAATACAAGTAACATTTTCTTAAGTATTTAAGACTATAATGAATTGTGTCAAAGTCATATTTTATCAAATCGATTTTTGCTACTGGTCCCTACTTTATAGTTTTCTATTTTGATCACCTCCTTGCCAGAGTCCCTATCACATTCTAAATTGAGCACATTTTGCCTTTCTTGTATACATTTAATTAAAATTATATTGTATCAAAACTACTTTTATCCCTTTTGTTAAATATTCTGTATGCCTTTTTGATTCATTCTTGTGGGCTTTCAACTGACTTTCCAGATCTTTCAATTCTGCTTCCTTCATCTTTCATTTTTGTGAGGAATATAAAACGCTAATTCTCCTGATAGTGAAATTCATGCTCTGTCATAAAATATTTGAATTTGTTTCCTTTTTGGATATCACACTTTAACTTCTTGAAAACTCATAAGTGATATTTTTTATAGAATATCATGATGGGTGGCTGATATACAAAAGGGACTTAATTTTTGATAGTTGTATGTTACGCTTATAGAGATTCTTAAGTTATGACTTATCCTGCAAGTCACAACACCAGAAACAGCAATGATATATAACTTAAGGCGGTCCTAAGCTGGAAAAATGGATAGGTAATATTCACAATAACTAGGTCCGTCATTAGTGATAGTCATGGTGTAATTTACAGAATATGTAGGATATGCCAAAAGGCACGAATAGAAAAAGTTTAACAGATAAATATTTTTTCCTCTCATCCCAGAATATATTTCTACAACACCCTTGCTGTCACTGTTAATAAACTGGACATTTACAGTTAATTTTGTAATGTATTTGAATACTGACATGTTTAGTTGATACCCCTCTACTGTGTATCTCTTTACCAAACAATCGCCTATTGAGTTTTCTTACCTCCTCACCATCTAAATGAGTTTGTTTACCTGGATTGTTCATCCCTATCAACTTTCCCTGCTACTATTTTTAAATGTTCAGATTTTACCATAAAATAGCGTTCTCTAACCAGAACATTATTAACGGTAATAAACTAATACACATAGGAACTGTGGATCTAGTATGTTTTAGTACCTACCCCTGTCTCTGACAAATATAGCATGGTGAGTTGTTTGGAGGTGGGCCCAGAGTGTCAAAAACTCAGTGCTGATATATAATCTATTAAATGAGTGCCCAACATTTGCCCAGAAGGTCTGGAGCCATGCAAGATTCTGATATGGGTAATTCTCATTATATTTGTTTATCTTCCATGAGTAGCCTGAAACTAGGTTGGGGCTTAGGCCCTTTTGGACTATTGTTGGACACCTTTGATGTATTGTGTAATCATTTTTTCTAGAAAGATGCTAGAAGTTCAATTTGGCAAGCCAGTGCACAATTATAAATCTTACCTGTACATCTGAACTAAAATAAATTTCTGTTGGTAAGCATTAATGGCAAGTTAAATTTGGAGGATCTCAAAACCCACAGCTAAAAGGTAGTTGAGCTGTGATATTTTGGTTAGTAATCTATTTTTTGTTAATGTCCAGAATCTAATACCTACATTGATGATTAATTCTGTGTCTTGGTTATATTCTTTAAGGCTAGTTCAGTATATAGCTACTGGTGAGAACATCAGCTCCACGGACGACCTAACCCAACAAAAGAGGCCTGTCCCAACGTGCCCATCAACAATTGTATTCATCCCTTTCTACACAGTCTAGAATCATAGCCTGTTCTGCTGTGCAAGGCATCTTTGTTTCACAGATAGGTTATTGCTGCATAGACACTACATTTATAGTCATTAAGATAGCACAAGCATTGGAATTATACATCCACTTCATCTGTGTGCGTGCCTGAATATCAGGTATTCAGAGAAGAACCCCATCTTTAAGAGGTTTACAAAATATGTACAACATATTTTGGTTAAGAAAACTTGTGTGTAGTTTTTTTTAACTGTTTAGTCTCTCCGGAAAGAATATAAGGCAGTACATAGATATGACTATCACTTTTAGGACTGCTATTGTTATTCATTTAAGAAATAATATAAATGGTAATGATATTGTAGGAATAAAGATTTTTATTGTTGAGGGAGAAGAGAGCAGAAATAGATCCACAACTTAATACCATTTCATGGTCCCTGGCCATCTGACGTAGACCATAACTCTGGTATGACCGCTGAAACAATGTCACGCCAGGGATAAATATAACATGCAATGCATTCCTCTAATGCACAGTAAAAGAAACTGTAATTGACAAATTTGTCAAATTAGAAATGTTAAGCGTCCCTATAAAAGTTTGGTACAGAAAATAAATCTTTTATGTAGCCTTGTGTTTTTTAAAGAAGAAAACAAACGTCAGGGCAAACTTACCAGAAGCTGTTAGTGGAAAAGAAACAATTGTTTTTAACTGTGATTGCTGGCTGGGACGGGACTTGCCACTTGCCCCAATTATGATTGCACCTTTGTTAAGTTCCATCCACGGATCTCATTGGAAGCAGACGTCGTCTATCATCTGTGCGCACTACGATAGGGAGGTGTGGAAGCTGAAGAGGGGGAGTTGCAGGTTCATGATAGGTAAATGTGACATACATTTTGTAGAGGTACATCATGATTAAAGATTTTGCAATCGGAAGGTGTGGTAATGCCCAAGGGTAGCTCCCCTTTGCCTTTAGAAGTCTACATTTTTTTATTTGAATTTATGCCCGAGTGAAGCTCAGAACATTGTCTTGTAGCCATCATCAAACATTTTCTCATGCCATCAGGCCATATCACAGCTATGATAATTGCTTCAATTTCCAATAGCACAAGCTATTATCGTTTTCCTCCAAAAGAAGAATCCAACTTAAAAGTACTCGTGTTTCAAGCCCCCACCCTGACCTACCCCAGCAAAATCTTGAAAGATGAGACAAGCAAATTGCAAGAATTTGTAAGAAGAAACTACTTCTTCCATGACTACTGTTTTGTTTTTAATCCACAAGGAGAAAAGAAATGGACAAGTACTCCCTGGCCTCGCAGCAGCCTATTATAGACCTAACTATTCTATTAAAACTCCAGAAATGTTTTCTTTTTTTTGTTCGTATTATAAGACCCCCTGAAAGAAATACTTAACTGTTTTTACAGGAATCAAATTTTAGGCGCTGCAAACTAGCATTTATGCACTTAGTCCCTCCGACATCCCCACTGGTAATTAACACATTGAAATACTTTTTAATATCTGTGATTAAATCAACGAACTGGAATCAAATGTGTTATGAAGAATGCTTGGGAATTGTCTTAGAATTGCTGGCTGAGGGTATTTTTTAACTTGGTATTCACATACTTATGCATCAGATGTATTGTATTTTTTTTTTTTTAATTTGTGATATACGTTGATTTATGAGAATTAGTACCCGAACAAATCTTTTGATGATGACTTGACAAATTGATAAGGTGTACAGCATCACACAACAGTGGATTTGTTCCCTTTTCCGTGGAAGAGCTCAGGAAATGTGTAGAATTCAGATCAAGCATCGACATAATGCACAGTGCATAGTCTCAGAAAGGACCAATAGCTCCTGCTTTTTTGCATGCTCCTGTTGGCACATGCAGTCGTGTTCTACCAGATTCACTTCTAACATTAGCAAGTACCTACATATATAACAAACTGGCAAACACACACTAGCATAACCAAATAACCAGATAAAGTTTATCACTGAGTGCAAGGCTCATTCCTCTGCCTAAGCAGAGCAAACACAGCAATTGAGGTGCTCAAACGAGCGGACGACATCAATCTTTTTGACAAGTTCTGAAGTCTGGTGTTAATTCCAGCTACAGCAGAGATGTGGCCTAACAACCAGAGCTGCCAGAATTGACCTGGGGAACCCGGTTCGAGCCACTGTGTTGGCTCCACATCCTGTGATTCTTGGCAAATCACTTAATTTCCTGTGCATAAAAAAAAAAATATCTGAACTTGCGTAATGTAATCTAGTGCTCTTGCAAAGCGCTCCAAAGACCTTGGGCTCACTTCGTTTTATATAAACCCACAAAAAAAGATAAAAAGCTAAATATCCCAAGATCATATTTGACATGTCTATCATTCGTACCTTAAGATAGAACTACAGTTAAGGGTGAGTCAAGATTTTGAAGTACTTGGGACCTCTCCCTGAACAAAATTGGAGGAGGTTTACAGAACTGTGAATTTTATCTTATGCTTCTCTGTTCTTTCATTGCTGGTGAGATATGACCATGTTTTCACATGTTAAGGAATAGCCTAGCTGTGTACTTCTGGGCCCTCTGGAGGTTCAGAATGGGCTCCTTTGAGCACTAGTGTAGGCATTGTTGAAATGGTACATGTGTAGCAGAACTGGAGCTCTTGCAAATTAGATTTTGTGGTTCACATTGAATAGTTGGCAGCAGCGGACGGTCCATTGGGGCTGAGGGGCCACGCCACCCCACCTTTTGCTCCACACGAACAGTGCCTGTCAGGCTGAGCAAAGGTCAGCCTGACAGACACTGTTCATTTTCAGGTTAGGCAGCAAGGAGCCAGACATGCGCTAAATGCGGAGGCTCCTGGCTGCCTGATCTGAACTTGGCAGGGCTGAGGAAGTCACAGCTCCTGTGGGCGTGACCTCCTAAGCTCAGAAAAGGTCCCTGAGGCCCTCCCCTCAGTGACAAGGGGTAGCGTCATTGATTGTCTCGCACCTGGGTACTCCAGTTTCAAGTCCTGAAACACCCAGGTTCGAGTGTCAATCAGGGAAACTTCATCACAGAGTGGGGTGGGGTGAGCAGTGTCGCTGGCCCCATCCCACTCTGTGATGACGTTGGGACTGCTGCCATACCTCACTGGCCAGGCGCGCAACACCCATTGGACTCAAAGGGCTTCAGACCTTCAGACCCCCCCCCCCCCCCGTCGTGTGTCACCCTCCCGGGCAAAAAAGCAGCCGCACCCGAGCACTTCACAGGTCTTTAAAAGACCATTTGCATGTTAATGAGGCCATGCTGTTGTTTCACCCCTTCTAAGAGCCCCTGCAGCTCCACTCTGCCTATTGCTTAAAGTTCAGCCCCCCCCGGAAATTTTGCTCAGCCCCCCCCCCCCCGAAATTTGGCACTTGTTGCGCCTCTGTCACTGGCTGACCTAAGGTCCCAAGCCTCTTGGGGCTTCCGAGGCAGCTCTGCAGGTAAGTGTGTTTTTTTTAGATTAATGTTTGGTGCCTGTGTGCGTGTACGAAGAAATGTTTGGTAATGGGTGTTGTGAATGGCTGTGAGTGTGTATGTGTGCATGTGTGTCCCGTCTGCCCCCTCTCTCCTAAACTTACCGGCCACCACTGATAGTTGGAGGACACTTCTTAGTATCATGAGTTGTACGTTGATGTTCTTTGCTACTGAAGTAATCTGTTGACTGACTAAGAGCCCAGTATCAACCCAAAATCTCAGTTTTGTTTACCACCCAGACTGGCAACATAATTGTCTCAGCCATTACCATGGAACTGGAAACCCTAATCATCCCTGGCAAAATTGTTCAAACCCCTCTCTCCCTGTGCAAGGCTAGGACTAGAATGTGACTTTGGAGGCTTTCGTGGGTAGGTCGTGGCAGCTAGGGTTCCCACTAGCTGAAACTGGAATAATATTTTGTAGAAAAACCTCTGTATTCTTTCACACAGTAATTCTGCCTATATTTGTTTTAAAAGCTATTTATTTATCTTATAGACTACATCAACATTTTCAGATGAGTTTTCATCATAAATTTGAGGCTTTCAGATTCTTTTTCAAGAGCAAAAATACTTGTTTTAATGCATTTATTGATATTTTTATGTGTTCTAACATGAAAATATTGACCAGACTGATAAAATATTTATTAGGTGGCAACCCATGTTTTTCTGGAAGCAGCCCCATCAGCTGCAGGCCTGTCCAATATTGTAATGAGATTCATGATCTCTGAAAAATATAAATATTTTTTGCAATTTCATTGTTGTACACATTTTACAATGTTGAATATAGACACACAAAGGATTGTCAATTCTGGGAACATATCACTATAACATTTAAACGTATAGCACACCTTTGGACTATTTGAAATGCAGATGTCCTTGGCTCACACCATCTTAATTTTCAAACAGTGCTGCTTTCCGAAAGGTGCGGCGTCCAGTATAAAATCAGGAAGCTTTTCAGGAAATCGCACAAAAAACATTTTCCTACCTTTTATGCGAATGAAAGGTATTTTTGATCATTTGTTATCCTCAAAATCTGGCCTTGATCGGGTCTGCGTAACCTATGTTAGATACCCTGGGACAGGAAAAAAAACTTGCTTCTTCCAGTGAAAAAAAAGAAAAACATCTATAGGATGCTCCTTATTTTCAAGCTTCACGCTGTCGTCCTGCCCTTGGGGGGGGGGGGGGGGGGGGGGAGGCATTCTGCGCGCTGGACCCCTAGTTACAAACGTGAGCCGTAATTTGAGAGTGGCCATGTGAGTTTTGACCTAAATGTGTTGGATAAAGAACTAGTTATTGGATTGCCCTGATGTACTGTGCATCTCACAGCTTGTGTTGGAGCTTACACCGTTGCCCTGAAAGCACATTGACAGGAGGCCTCATGTAATGTAACCTGGTGCTCATATAAAGCGTTCTAATGCCTTTGGGCCAATTTGGTTCGATATAAAACTGCAAATTAAAGCAATCATGGAACAGTGCAGGAGAAATAAAATCAGAAACAAACCAAATTTTCAGTTCTTTACTCCTCTCGAATTATGATCCATGTGGGGGCTGGACTGTTTCACGAACACGCTCATACCCCAGTGACCTCTTATCTGCCTGGTGAGAAGCAAGCTCTCTCCTGCCCCTCACTCACCCGCCATCTTGCAGTACATTTTCTAGCAGGCCAAAATAAGTCACAAAAAGGCATTTAGATCGATGTATTTATTTGTTGTAACCAATCCTGACTGTGGCAAGGATATCTTGACATTCTTGTACATTTTTATATTGCGTTTTTTTCCTTTTTTATTTATGCTGTTGAGAGAGTATCGGCTCATACTTCTGTAATACCAAGACTCACTCGCAAAGGGAGAGGTATGGCGGTATTAGGCCTCAGAACTGCAGACCTTGCGGAGCGTCTAACATGTTCCTTCAGTGCAATGTGCAGGTAACAATTAAAACAAGCATTTGCAATGCAATAGGTCTCGCATTTACGCGAGTTTAAGCTATTGGCATTGTAAATGACAATGCCTTTTATTTATGTTTTAAAAACCAAAACATAAATAAAAGGCATTGTGATTTACAATGCCAATAGCTCAATTTTGCGTAAATGTGAAACCTATTGTTATGTTATGTTATATAGGGTCTTATATAGCGCGCGGCTACTCCATGGAGTGTCCCGGCGCTTTTATTGGCAACTATAATGAAACAACAAAACACAATAAAATAAAACAAGCCCAGCAAAAAGAAGGAAAAAGAAAAAGAAGACACACTAAAGAGAGAAAAGCCAAGTTTTAAGGCCCTTCCTACAAGTCAGCAAATTATGGGTACTGCGTAATGCCAAAGGCAGAGAGTTCCAGCGCTGTGGTGCCAACAACTTAAAAGAGCGCCCTTCAATACGAGCTCTTTTTACTCTAGGGACCACCGCAAGGAACAAAGATTCAGACCTCAAAGATCGGGCTGGGGGGTAAAAGGCAAGCCTCCTTTGGAGATATTTGGCTCCCGATGCATGGAGAGCCTTGTGAGCCAAGGTCAAAGCCTTAAAAACTATCCGTTTCCGGATAGGCAGCCAGTGGAGTGACTTCAAAAGACCAGAGGCTCCGGCTCGCCTATGCAGGCCAAAAATGGCCCTCGCGGCCGAGTTCTGAACCACCTGCAACCGTTGCAGGAGATCTTCCGGCAGGCCAAAATATAGGACGTTGGAATAGTCCAATCTAGAACCAATTAAGGCCTGCACCGTCGTCTTCCTATGATCTTCTGAGAGCAAGGGGAGAAACTTACGTAACGTCCTGAGGAGGCCAAAACATGTTCCCGTAAGACCAAGGACCTGGGATCTTAATGACAGACCATTGTCAATCTTGATCCCCAAATTCTTTGCTAGCTGGGACGAGCACGCTGGAGGGAACATATTAACAGGCCACCATTCCTGCCAATTTGGGTCAGAGGGACATCCGAAAAAGAGTACCTCAGATTTATCTGAGTTGCACTTGAGGCTGTTGAGCTGGAACCATTTAAAAACAGCCCCCAGGCACTCACGGATACTCTCTCCATCAAAATCTTCTCCTTTCCTACATGTAAAGAGGAGCTGGGTATCGTCGGCATAGGATACGATCTGGGCCCCAAAAGACTCCGCCAGTGCCGCCAATGGGGTCATAAAGATGTTAAAAAGAGTCGGACTCAGCACAGAACCCTGCGGGACTCCGACCCCCAGAGGCGACATCACGGCAGAGCTAGGTGAGACCCAGACCGTTTGTCGACGGCCAGCCAAAAAAGATTTAAACCAGCTGAACACCGTCCCCCTCAGACCGATCTCATGAAGTCTAGCGAGGAGACCCTCATGGGGGACGGTGTCGAAAGCCGCCGACAGGTCGAGCATTACAAGCATAGCTTTTCCCCCGAGTCCAGTGCCTCTTTGATGGCCTCAGACACCTCCAAAAGCGCCGTCTCGGTGCTTAAATTGGGGCGGAAGCCAGATTGAGTGGGGTGCAACAAATTGTGAGATTCCAAAAAATTGGAAAGCACAATGTGCACATGTTTCTCCAAGATCTTAACCAACGCGGAGAGAAGAGAGATGGGCCTATAGTTGGCCAAGACCTCAGGGTCCAGAGCAGGCTTCTTAAGAAGGGGAATAACCATCGCCTGCTTCCAGGCCTGCGGGACCGTCCCCTGACTCAAGGAAAGATTCAAGAGTGGATTCGCCAACGGATTAACAACTTCAGCCATTTTCGCCAGGAATTTGGCTGGACACGGGTCAAGAGGCGACCCAGATTTAAGGTTGGCCATAAGCGCTAATGATGAAAAGACTGAGATCGGCGGAAAAACTGCCAGGACTGGGCCCAGAGGGGCCGGCGGAACTAAGCTGTTCTCAGAGCAGGCAGGTACTTCAGCCACCCTCAAGGGAAAAGAGTCCTGGATCAGTTTAATCTTGGTGGTAAAAAAGTTGGCAAGGGCAGAAACCCACGACTCAGAAGGAGCAACCTGAGTAGCATTATGTCATGGGGCGTAAATTCCCTAACAATCGTAAAAATCTCCTTGCAGGAGTTAGAGGCAGCCTCTATCCTTCTTGCCAAATAACCTTTTTTTTCAAGGAGGATATCCCGATGGTAAACTTTGACCGCTGACCTGTAGACAAGCCTGGCCGCAGGATCATACTGTGACCGCCAAGCCCTTTCAGCCACCTTGCACTGCCGTCGAGAGGCTAATAGTGCTGCAGTAAACCAGGGGGCCAAAACCCGCTTACTTAATAATCGGGGGGCCATCTCCGGGGCTAGATCATTCAGTCTATCTGTTAACCATACCTGCAGGGACTCTAAATCCCTCTCCAGGTCTCCCGTAAGGGGGCAGGGATGATCAATAGATGCCTGGGCCAACATTTCCGGGGTCACCCGATGAAACGCCCTCGGGGCACAACCCTGCTGCCTAGGGGCAGTGCTTAATAATTTCTTTGTGCCCAGTACATAAAATTTGGCCAACCTATGATCTGACCAGAGCACCGGCAGAAGTGCCAGCACCTCTATGGGAGATGTAGAAAAAACCTGATCCAAGGTATGACCCTTATCATGCGTTGGACCAGAAAGGTATGGGGCAAGACCTAGGGGGGCCGTGACATCAGTCAATTTAATCATGTCAGGGTCCAATTCCTCATCCATATGGAAATTAAAACCCCCGGCCAATACACAATGCTCAGCTCTCAGAACCAACGCCGAGATTACCGACTGGAGCTCGTTAAAGAAAGATCCGGCAGGTCCAGGGGGCCTATAAACTAAAAGCCCTTTAAAAGATTGATGAGGTGCCAATGATATAGAGAAAGCAAGGGATTCGGATCCTGTAATGGCATCCGTGGGAATAATGGAACAAGCGACAATTTTATTCACTACAAGTGCCACACCCCCACCTCTCCCCACCCGCCTATCTTGCCTAAAAATATTATAAATGCTTGTTTTGATTACAAAAGTATTATAATGCTTGTTTTGATTACAAAAGTTCTTGCAGACAGTGCATGCTTTATGAAGCTCGACCTAAAAACTATGTGCGATCAGATAGATATGAGATGAGTTCACAGAGAACATAGTTATTTATGGATGCCTTTAGCAATTAATGGACTCTTTGCAGTGAGCTGGTAGATACCAGTTGTACCAGCTGCAAAAAATATTTAGGTATTATGTAAAACAATAAAGTGGCTTTTTATTTCATTTGAAAAACGTTTGGACACACACAGTTACAGACTTTATGTGTTTGTAAAAACTTTCCATGGCATGCAGTAGTTGATAAATACATGTTTCCACGCTCCTCGCTTTGCCTTCCACCAAAGAAACACCCACTGCTCACTCACATTGAAGGTGTGGACGGCTCGTTGGACGCTGGTCACCAGGTAAAACTGATGTTTACGGTGGTAGTGCAGCACATGTGGCAGGTGATCTGAGTACAGCCCAAGAGCATGTAATTCCTAGAAGATAGTGCTGCCACAGCTCGTGGTCGTTTCGTGCTGGACAGGTGTTTTTTCGTCAGACTCTGCCATTTCAGCAGGCAAGCTTAACTAGCCGCTAGAGGGTGAAGACCAGTGAATGCGAGATGCTCCTTCTCGCACTGGAGGAAAGCAACACACGTTTTAGCTATAGAAAGAGGACTCAATGCTTGAAGCAGCTGGACATGCCGCAATAGCATCTATTCGTCCTTTTGTCAAACTGCTCTATACAAGCATGTCAGTGGATCGGAAAAAAACTATATAAAAATTGTATCTTCAGCGGATACGTGCTTAATGGGACAAACTAAGCACACTTGTTTAATATAATGTTCAGATCAAAATATAAGTATTTTGTCCGTTGCTATACTTAGCAAGAAAAAAAGTAAAGAATCATTTCTTTTTGCGGCACTGTTCTTTGCTAAAATGTAAGGGATGAGCAAAGACGGGGTGCGAGGGAAACAGAGGGCAGCAGCAGGAGTCTGGGGATTAAAGAAAAGAAGCCAAATAAATAAATACATGGAAAAATACCTTCTGTCGGCCTGCCACGAGCGCAGTAGAAACAAGCATTAAAAAACGACCCAGAGATGTGATTGAATTTAGGAATGTTGAGTAATGTCCGGGCAGCAGTATTCTGAAGGGATTGCAGCTTAGTAAGCTGCCATTTGTCAACCCCTAAATAGAGGGCATTACAATAATTGATGCGAGACAATACAAGAACAACCACCACAGTTTTCCTCAGCGCCATTGAAAGAAATGGTAGGATCTTTAGTGTAAAATAACAGGCTGATGTAACTTGATTAATCTGAGCAGAGAAATTAAGCTGTGTGTCCCAGACCACACCCAGATTTCTCATCTTGTCCACTGGTGACAGACACTGTCCTGCCCCGTTGGCCACCAGGCTGTATTCCAAATTGGAGGGCCATTACTAAACTCCATGATTTCGGTCTTCTGTGTATTTAGTTTCAAATAGTTGGTGTGCAGCCATTGTATGGTGCGATCAAGACAACTATGAAACCTTGCCGACGGCACCTCATTAACTGAGGATATTGAAACTATGATTTGAGTGTTGTCGGCATATGACACAAGAGAAAAGCCAAAGTCTCTAACTAGTTTGGCCACTGGAGTCACATAAATATTGAAAAGGGTGGGTGAAAGCGCCGACCCTTCTGCAACTCCACAGGGGAGATGGAATATGTCTGATTTGAGATTGTCCCAACAAACCTTATGTTCTCTGTTTGTCAGGAATGATGAAAGAAGAGCCAGCGCCTTGTCCCGGATCCCACTTGCCTTCAGCCGTTGCGTAAGAATGAGATGATTCACCGTGTCAAACGCGGCCGACAGGTCAAGTAGGATCAGGACCGCCCTTCCACCACTATCAATTTGCGTGGCCATAACAAGTGCGGACTCTGTAGAGTGGTCTGCACGGAAACCATGTTGTGAGGTGTCCAGAGTATTGTTGGAGATGAGAAAGTCATTTAGTTCCTGGTTAATAGCTTTCTCCAGAACCTTGCCCGCCAAAGGAAGGCAGGAAATAGGTTGATAGTTCTTAACGTCCCTAGGGTCCATGGATGGCTTCTTTAAAAAGGGCCTAGTGCAAGCTTTCTTCCAAGCTGTAGGAAAATCTCCAGATCCTACAATTATGTTTAAAAGGGGGGTCAGTAGCGAGCCTGTTAGTCTAGAGGCCTCATGAATTGTATTCAGTGGGCAGGGGTCCTCTGGTGAAGCAGACTTGATGGACAATATGAGATCATTTACCAAGTCCTGTGTAACTAGGGAGAAACTAGATAGATGGTTAGAAATTTCTGACCCCTCCTCCCCATCCTGAGCTGGTGGATTATGGAGGCCAGAGTCCGATCCCTCCAGGTGATTGTAAATTGTTTGCACTTTTGACTGGAAGAACCCGGCCATTTAGTCACATAAATTTTGGTCGGGGTAAAACAAGTCTCCTTGTTGGAGCTTGGAAAGGGAGGAAACAGTCTTAAAGAGTTCTCTGGTAGAATTCTTTGCCTTCTCTATCTTGCCAGTATAAAACTCAGTTTTGGCTCTACAAATAGCTTCTTCGTACTCTGTAAGAAACTTATTATAGCTAAGCTTGCTTTCTGTGGTATAATGCACCCTGCATTCACGTTCCGTGCACTTGCATTTTGACTTCAAGGCTTTCAGCTCCGCAGTATACCAGTGGGCAGTAGGTTTGTGTCTGCGTTGGGAAACTGATCTTAAAGGAGCTAGTTGGACTATTGCTTCTCTAATCTAGTTGTCGTAATTGTCTGCATCCAAATTAGAATTAGAAATGAGCATGGGAACGGTATTAGTTAGCCTCTCAGTGAAGTTCTCATGAATAAAATTGGGCCAAGACTGTGCAAAAGTTGTAGGTGGACGTTGTGCAGGGGAGACGGGTTGATTCAACAAGGAGATTAAAAGTGATTGCCCTATGGTCTGTCCAGGTCAGTGGCAGAATTTTATTGATCTGAATTGCGGGATATATAGTAAAAATTCCATCCAGTGTGTGTAATGCCTTATGGGTAGGGCCAACCACTCGCTGGGATAAACCAAGAGCTTCAAATCTATCTAATAATGACATGGTCATAGATCCAATGAGGAGTTCAAGGTGAAAATTAAAGAGTACAGTAAAATTAGAGTACAGTAAAAGTCTGTACAGGACTCCATAAAGTCAAAAATACCTTGTAAGAATGGAAGTTTGGGCCCTGATTGTCTATAGAGAAGCAGACCAGGAAAATTGACCTTATTAATAATTTTAATGTGAAATGACATGGCTTCAGCACCGGCAAGGGGTATTGACTCAAATTTCAATTTGTATTCTGTTCTATAGATTATTGTTATTCCTCCACCTATTTTGGCCACTCTGGGGACCGAGGCAAGTGAATAGCCCAGAGGCAATGCCGCCACCCAGTCAGGTTCAGAGGTGGGGGTAGCCCACGTTTCTGTGAGAAAGATTAAATTAGAACTAGTTGTTTGAACCAGGCATTCAATCTCCAACTTATGTTTGCTAGCAGATCTAACGTTAGCAAGATAGCCTTGAGCTTATTAGCATTTGTGGCTAGAACATTATTATCCCTTGTGCGGTGGACCGGCGAAACCCCGTCTATTACCCTTTGGTTACTCCCTAAGTTTGAGGCATCTGGGAGATAAGGGTATGTATCAGGACAGCATGTGGCCTTAGTCGAAGCCACCCGATATTTGCAATTAGGGCAGGTAAAAATAGAATTGTGCAAGCTATTAATATCCAAAGTGTGATTGGCGCACTTACCAATATTTAAAGCCTCTAGTTGACTCCTTGAGCATGCGCTGTCTCGAAGAGACATGTTGTATTCAATATGTGGGCTTCGGCCCTCCCATAGGCTTCCCATTTGCTGGCTTCATCGTTGCTCTCATATTCTTTCTCCGCATTTGTCCATGGCATACATGCGTCATGCTTCTTCCTGTGTTTTGCCCTGGCCAAGAACATGGACCATTTACTACCATCAATTCAATACTCCCTTTTTAGGAACTGTTTTAGGAACTACTATTTTCTTGAGTGCTTCAGGCGAGTACTCGTGTTTTCACTCACTCCGAGCTCCATTTCAGTAAAGAGGCCTATAAATATTGTTCTTATCTCGTCCCATTTGCTGTGCGTTCACAGACCGAGGTTAAATTTCAGATGTTGTTTTCAGTGGTCGCCAGTTTACTTTTCTTTCTCTGAGTAGTCATAACACTTTTGTGTGAAAATTCTCTTTTCTCTTAAAGTTAGGACCTTCACTTGAATGCTACACATAGAAAACTAAATTAATGAATTCCACCAGGTGTATTTAAATGAAAAAATTTTACTTCCACGTGCATGACTGAAAATTGGACATATTTGCTTCCTCACTGTGATGCTTTGATGGGGGATCCTTGCAACACAGGGACATTTCCAAAGCAATTTTAATAAATTCGTAGTTATTTATCTTGTTCAATCATTGGCCTTCTTTTCCTTTAACCACCAACAGCCTTTAAATATACTTCGAGGCTCCCTCTGCGGTATCTCCTCAGTCCTTGCCTTCTGCCATGGTAAGCAGGGATGGGCTAGCTCAGAATTTTTATTACGTACAGCCTGTTGTCAGCTGTGATTTGCTGCCTTTGCTAAATAGTCTCCATGGTTTGCATCTACGGAGTGGGAGCAATAAATCACACATATGAAAATATGGGCAAAAACACTAAATCCCTTTGTCTCCTGCCTGCTGGCGCTGGACTTTACAGGCTTTATTGGTGCAGAAGCTCAACAGCGATTGAAACTGCTGCTCACATATTCTGGTCACACTCCCCTTCAATGCTAAAAGGGGCCATGGGAATATGTTGAAAAATGTACATAGTTTAAACAGGATTGACCTGAGTAAACCATCTCCGTCAGATTGATTTACCTTTCACATTGTATCTGATTATTGCACGAAAATTATAATCAGTCTATTCCAGGTACAGCTGCACATTTTTATTATTTAACATGCTGAAAGTATACAGTGATTACTTCTCCGATAGCTTATTCAGCACCTTCGGTATCAGTCTGCTCGGCATCGCACCAAAAAGGTTGTGTGGTTTTGTGTCAAAAAACACATATGTGTGGTATGTGTGTGGAAATGTACCCAAAAGTGAGCACACTGGTGCAGGGTCACCCTCTCGTCCACGGGTCCGAAGACTAACAAAAATAGATCAGCACTGGAATTGAAATAAAATAAAAAGTTTATTAATCACTCATAAGCGAGACCACGTCCACACAACACTCTCAAGTGTTGTAGGAGGAGGTACACTGGATTCACAAACCATCGTGCTTTTATACTGTTTTGTTGCAATGTAAGCATGTGGACAGAAATGGAAATAACAAGTTTGAAATAGCTATCAGCAAACAAGGGCAGATAGATGACTACATTCTCAGCAAATAGGGAGGGGGAGCAGGAATGCTTATGGCAGCAGTAAACAGTCAACAGAACATCTAAGACCAGGTGCACCAGCAGCTACAAACCCCCAGCACGCACATTGCTTAGCCATGTCAGGAGGTCAACTAAAATAGATGACACAAGCAGAGTGAAAAGGCGAACAGCAGAGGACAAAAGAATTACAAAGGAAACGAAATGGACACCACAGTCAAAATGGCTGTTGCTTATGCTAATGAAAATATTACACATTTCCACAGACAACTCTTTTAGCATAAGATAAGACATTTTCTTATTTCTTCAAAGGGGTACGATACACATCATGAATGTCAATTAACATCATTTCACAGATTTCTCGTTCTATTGCTAAACGGGCATTTGCATTTTGGACATTCGTTTTAGAGGGTACACAAGTAGTAGAAGTGGAAATACAGAGGGAACAGAGCATTGGCCCACATTGAATACATAAACAACAAGACAAGAGAATTGCAATAATTATGAACAAGGCCGACAATATTTGCAGACCCCATACAGAAAATATGCTCCAGAACTATCCAGTCCAAGTCCATGTTCCTGAATCTTGATGTATCTCAGTGACTTTTTTTATGCATTTTTAAAATGGCATCATAAACAGAAGGAGCGTGGTCAGGGATGAACACGCAATAGCTACTCCCGATAATGCGACATGCTCCACCACGATCAGCTAAGATTACATCTAGAACCATTCTATTTTGCAAAGTCACATTTCTCTGAATTTGAAGTTCTTCTGTAATATTTCCAAGAGCCATTGCTGTTTGATTAGTCACAGCCTCTACTACACGGGTCAAGTGTCTAATTTTCCTACTGTTCAAAGCCGCACCAACAAAGAAAAAGAGTCCCAAATTAAAGTCAACATATTGCTGTAATGCAGTGTCAATTTGATCCACTTCATCATTGTTTATAGTTCTTTTGAATCGGTTCAAGGAAATGTCATTAAACAATTTTTGATCTTTATGATAAGATGCAGGTGCTAGGAACACAGGAGGAAGTAAGAAGGACACATAGCATTTTCCAGACCATCCAATTGGTAGATGATAGTAATCTTTACTTCCACAAATGAAATAAGTGTTAGGTGAGGATAGAAAACTGCTATTGTTCGTTCCAGTGATATTCAATACTCACTTTTTCCCACTGGGATGCTGCTAAAACTACACACAAAGATTTGCTCGAGCTCTAGTAACAGAGATAACAGGAGGCCCGTTACTCTTGGCCATTCAAGTGTTGGGGAAAACATAGCTTGTGGAGGAATCTCCTTTGTGATACTCCTCCATTTCCCATACAGTTCCTTTGGCTTGTGGGTCCCCTTCCTCATCGGGGTAACAAACCTTGCTTAATTGTGCATTAAGTCCTCCTACATCAGCTAGAGTAATATTACTGATTTCAGAGGCCCACAACAGTACGAAACAGGCTCTACAGGAGCCTTTATGCGAGAATGGCAAGGGAATGAAAGGCTTTCCTCCCTTCTTCTGATGGGCTGGCATCATTCCACATACCCAGCAGTTGGTAGTGTTCGTAGCTTTATGAGTATGATGCAACAATTGTATGAAAGTTTTATTGAGATATGACATTCGGTGCTTCTTTTCATGATAGGGAAGGTGTGAAGTAATAATGTTCTGTGGAGACAGGAGTAGTAGCTGACAGTAAGTTTCGAGCCGGAGTTACTTCCTCCACAACCCACATTATCACAGCAATGATGACAGCAGTCCAGTGATTAACATTGTTCATTTGCTACAGACTTTTGCAGCATTCGATTTCTTCTCCTCAGGCATGTTCATCTCGTCGGTAAACAACGAAACAGATGATGCCCTAAGGGCCTGGGCAGGCGTTGGTTTCTTCACTAACGTTGATACGAGTAGTCACTAAAAGACTACCCCCCTTTGTAGTCAGTCTTTAACCACCAAGGACAGTGGCTCAAACAGTCTCTTTCTGCGATGAAGTGTCCTTCTTCCTGGATTGAATCAGATATCTAGATGCACCAGGAATCGTGTGGTCTGAGAAGACTTCCTCAGGCCCTTCAGGTGACGCTGCTCGTCCTCTCTCGGTGACCAGGATGTTGCGGTGATCTGTCAACGCAGCAGGGCTCACGACGGCATGCGGAATCTTTCGGCAATGGCTGGCATGGACCCAATTCTTCAGGTTGGTCACTCACACTGCAGTTCTGGTAGCAAGGAGGACCTGCTCTGGGCCATGCCACTGAGGTGCCAAAGAATTTGTCGGTTGAAACGATTTTGTCAGCAGGAAATCGCCTGGTCACAGATCGTGGCCTTCACCCTGCAACCTGTCTGGAAGGGCTTCCTGTACCTGCTGATAAATAGAAGACAAACTGTCAGTTAACTGGGACAAATAGTCACTCATCAACATGTGGGGAATATTATGTATAGGGCGAGGCTTGGGGGACCCCCCAAATATTCATTGGCCTGCCAAAGACAATCTCATATGGCGTAAGGCCATGTGATGCTGTGGGTAACTTCCATTTGGTCATACCTCTATTCCTCCAGCAGCCCTCATCATCCAGTGTTCCCTCCTTAGACCGTTGGTCTAGTTCATCAACAGAGGTAGATTGTTGCATGTCCAGCACTTCCTGCCTGGCATCATGCCAACGTTCAGCTTGTGACTTCACCACATACATAGATGTGGTACTCACGGGCTGTGTGTTCCGCAAAGGCGTTACCTGCTCCTATTTTATCAGTCACGTTCTTGTGTGCACTACACTTGACAATTGCCACTTTCTTAGGATAGGTTAGGGCACTAAGAAGATTATGCACTAATTCTACATGCACTATCTCTGTCCCATGGGAGGTGAGGAAGCCCCTTTCTTTCCACAAGCGACCAAAATTGTGTGTCACCCCGAAAGCGTACTGGCTGTTGGTAAACCTTTTAACAAGTAATTCTGTACTAAGCACACATGCTCTCGTCAGTGCAATCAGTTCGACCGCTTGGGCCGACTTCTGTGGGATGCGAGCTGTCTCAACTACTGTCTGAAGTGTCGTGATAGCATAGGAAGCAGGTGTAGTGCCATCAGGTAATTTTAAACGTGAGCCATCAACCCATAACTCCCCATCAACACTAGAGAGAGGTGTATCTTGTAGGTCAAGGCAACCCTTTGTTTGCTCTTCAGTGAGGAATATACAATCATGTAACTCTTGCGACTTAGACTGAGTGGATGGAAATGGTAATAGTGTAGCAGAGTTTAATGTCAAACATCTTTTCAATTAGATATGAGGGGCCAAAAGTGTCAATTCATATCCTGTCAAACAAGCTCTAGTCATGCTGTGTTTTCGTTTGATTTAGCAAAGCATCAACTGAATGGGGTACTGACTCTGACGTATAGATACAGCCGTTGCTGCCACCGCTCGGAAACATCCAGGCAGCGCGCGAGCGACTGGGTCAAGGACAGCTGAAAAATATGCGCACGGGCGTTGTTTATCGCCGTTTGTCTGTGTTAAAACCAAGAGGGCACAACCTTCCCTTTCGTGGATATAGCGTGTGAAAGCTTTAGTATAGTCTGGTGTACCTAATACTGGTGCAGAGCAAAGAGCTTGTCGTAACTGTTGGAAGGCATTCTGACATTCAGTGGTCCATGGGAGGGGCATCGGAGTGTCTTTAGTCAAAAGGGCCAACAAAGGTTTAATAATGTATGAAAAACTGGGGATCCACTGCCTACAAAAAGAAGTGAGGCCAATCAGTGCTTGGACATCCTTCTGAGTACGGGGCACAGGAGTATCTAAAATGGTCTGAATGCAGTCTGGTGTGAGTGCACGTCCCTCCTTAGACATTAGGTAACCTAAGTAGGTAACCTGCTGTCTACAATATTGCAATTTCTTTCGCGAGACTTTGTGATTATGGGAGGCAAGAAATGATAACAATAACAGTGTTACTACTTCACACTGCTCAGGAGTATCTGCAGCTAACAAAATATCATCAACATATTGGATAAGGGCCACTCCCTTTGGTACAGGAATGCCTGACTGTAAATACTAGGACTCTCTGTATAGCCTTGTGGAGCTCTGCAGAACCGGAAGGATCTATTTTTCAATGTGAATCCAAACCGATAAGGGCTTTCAGGGTGAATGGGTATTGAGAAGAATGCATTCTTCAAGTCAATCACCGAAAATGTAGCAGCAGTTGGAGGGACCATAGTGAGAAGCGTTGTGATATCAGAAACTACCGGATATTGGGGCACTACAATTTTATTAACCTCTTGCAAATCAATAATGAATCTTAAAATTTTAGTGTCACTATCTTTTTTCAAAATAGGAAGGACAGGGCTATTGGAAGTATTATAGGGGACTTCTTCCACTACTCCAACTTTGATCAAATCCTGAACAATGTGTGCTAATGCTTCTTCACCTTCTCGGGATATTTTGTATTGGGGCAGAAGAGGCAATGAGACACCTTCCCTTACTAGGATATGCACAGGTGGAATAACCATTTGACCCACATCAGTATCTGATCTAGCCCACAAGGTACAAGGTAGGGATGCCAGAGCGACATCCTCATTGATAAGACAAGATCTCTCAACCATTGGATAATGGTCATTCAAAATAACACGCACACCTTCCGGAGAACAACGTATTGTAGCACGAAAATATTTAAGCATATCGATACCCACAATGTTGTCCGGCGTGTTAGGGGAAAGCAAAAATAGACATGCTGCAGTGAATTTGTCAAGCCTGAATTCAAGTGGCTGTGAAAGCGGGCTAGGTGTAGGTGTTCCATCGAACCCTATCGATGTTATCATTGTGCCGGACAGGAACCAATCTTTTAGACAGAGCACTACGGGCAGTCCCTGTATCAACCAGAAACCGATCAATAGATCCCAAGACATTTGCGTCAACATAAGGACCCATTTGATCTACTGGCACCTCAACCGGTTCCTCACCCCATCCTAGGCATCCCTCTGCATAATCGGAATCTGCAAGTGCATAAACAGAATAATCAGACATTTGGTATTGATTTCGTCTATCAAAAGTATTAGAGTAACTTGTTCAACTGCCTCAAACCTGGGACGAGCTCCTGTACCTCCCCTGTTTCCTGAATTCCCTGGACGTCCTCTCATACTACCCGTTCCCCGCTGCTACTGCTGACCACTGGCACTCAGAACGCCAATGCCCAGTCTCTTTACAATAAGCACACTGATCAGGGGACAAATTTGCTCAAGGAAGAGGGGGCACTCCAGGTGTATACATTACACGTCCACCTCTTCCACCTCCCCTAAATGACGGGCCATATACTCGAGCCAACATAACTTTTGTCTTGAAGTCTTTAACCTTCTTATCCTCCCTGCCTTTTGCTTCCTGTTCCTGTCGCTCATATAATATTGGGCCAGGGTCAAAAGGGAAACTGGGGAAGACGTGGTTCAAGAACTCTCACTAGCTTTTAGGCTGACTAGCTATTTCCGGTAGCATATTAGCGACAAATTTGTCGACAAACAAATGCTTACCCGTATCACCGGCCAATGACTGGCCACTAAAATCATGGAATATCTCCTCAAATCTTGAAAAGAAATCAGAAACTAACTCATCCTTTTTTTGTTTACTGGACGCTAACGTTATCCAATCTATTTTCTTAGCGGGTATGAGAGCTTTCAACTTAGTCACAATAGCTTTCGGAAGGTCTAATATCTCCTTCTGAGATTTCTAAGCAGGCTCCCTTTCCGCATCTATTTCTTCTAAATGTTCCCAGGTATCACCATATGCCACATTATCATCTATTTTACGTTTTGCTCTCCACATATCAAGGGGCAAAATAAGCCCAAAGAACATATCAATATCTGGCAAGGTCATAGTGCAGCAGCTGATGGCTCCTTCCACCTCATCATAGAAGGCGGCGGGATTTTTCCGTGGGTCGGGCAGTGCAGCTTTAAGAGCCATAACATCTGCTCTATTCCAAGGAGTGTAAACCCAATTATATATAAAATATCCCTTTCCATCATCCAAAGTTTTATCATCATTTCTTCCTGCACCCTTCGGAGGAACATACAGGGGTGCAGCTGCACGCATTGGTCTCATAGTAATTTCACTACTACTGGGTTTATTCTAATCCACCGGAACATCTACTTTCTGTGCTTGGGGTTGAACTGTTTCTACAAATTTATTTTTTCTAGCTAATTCTTGCTCCTTTCGTAAACGCAATGTTTCATTTCGTAATTTAACCACTCGTCTAATCATATCAGATCGGTTCGAAAAAAGGGAAAGTCCCATCTGTTAACCATTTATAATCAGTGTTTATATCATCAGGCTCTATTTCTTTAGAAATATGCTGCCAATCATATATTACCTCCCAAGTGAATTTTTCTACAAAATAAAATTGCTCCATATCTTTCCACTGTTGAACCATTGCTACGAAGATCGATGCAGTGGTACTCCGACGAGCTTCCTCTCTAGCAGCAGTTTTTAATGTATCTTTTTCTGATTTAGTCAAAGTAGAGCGAGTCTGCTGCCCACCTTGCTTGTCATTCTCTTTATCCTCTGAAGAAGAAATCTCCTCGTCAGAAGCCTCATCCTCAGGGGCACTTGGAGTAGGACATTTATACAGGGGTGGGGGTCGTTCTAAAAGGATGCAATCATCCTCAGGCGTATTAAGTAGTGGATAAATAGGGCACCTAATATGATACTGGCCAATTACTTCTAATCGACGTTCTCTATCTTCCTTTGCTATTTTTTCCTTCATTTCTTTGTCTTTTAATTCCAACGCTTTTTGATGTATCGTTTTCTGCTGCTTTTTTTTCTGCTATAGCTTCTACTCTCTTCGCTCTCTCTCTCGCACTTCTTTATCCCACATACGTACACAATCAAACATATCCTGTCTACTCTTTCTTTTAAATAAACACTGCTCTACATATTGAACCTTTTTAGAATCGAATGACTCATTCACTGGCCATTGTAAATCAGACTCTTTCTTAGTGTATTTGTTCCACAATGAACCATACATTATGGGACAAATACCTTATTTAATATACAGTTCCTTATTTGGGGTCCCTTACAAACCCCCAGCACGCACATTGCTTAGCCATGTCAGGAGGTCAACTAAAATAGATGACGCAAGCAGAGTGAAAAGACGAACAGCAGAGGACGAAAGAATTACGAAGGAAATGAAATTGCTTATGAAAATATTACATATTTCCACGTGTACTAAATGCCTTTTCATTTTTCCTCTCACCACCTGCCTTCCAACCCCTCCCATGTTGTGTTGCTTTTCCTGCCTTTGCTGTCTTGCTTGTACCACCCCTGCTCACAGACAGAAATGCGCTCTGACACTTCCAGCGCTGGCCTTGTCATAGCACTATTTTCAAGAACTTTTAGCCATGCTTAAGAGCAGCGGTGCTGCTGTACAGCATGGCTAAAAGACATTCACATTGACAGTGCTTTTAACTCGTGCATTGCTGAGACCTATTGGCTTTGCCAATGCTATTTTTTTATATAATGCTGGAGAAATGGATTTTCACCGCATGGTAAATGTTGGCTCATACAGCCACTAACTCTGTCTCACCTTAGGGATGAAATCCCCACAAGGGCTAGTCTGCGACTTCAAGGGCTAGTCTAGGGTGTGCTGATTTCAAAGGAAACGTACGGTTTCTACTGCAGGCTATGTAATATAACCCCGTTATCTGATTTTTAAATCCTGATATAATTGTCTCCCTTTTAAAATTTGATAGTTTTGAAGAAATGCATTTTAAATTCAGCGATTTCAAGGTATAGAAACTAGATACATGTTTTGGTTTTTGTATCAATATAAATGCATTTAGAGATTTTGGAACTTTTTAGCGTAATACAATAAAATTAGAATTGAACTGAAAGAGGAAAAGATCCTACTATTTAGAAAGAATGGAAGAGGAAGGGAGGTTGGATCTGGAAGAACCACCAGATAACATTGCTGCATCTCAGGGCCTGTCGGATCTCTGATGCTAAGAGAATTCTGAAGATAGATTTTCAAGGATGATGGCGTGGGATTTCTTATGGAGGGGAGTTTTTAGTAGATAGATAAAATGTCAGGAGCATGTAGGACGCCCAAGCCTTAAATGTCCAGATGTTGGACTCTACAGCCAAGAACTCGCGAGCAGAACTTTTCATTGTTTTTTTTTTTTAGTAAAGAATGCCTCTTTAGATTTGTGCTTGTTTTCAAGGAAAGGCTACATGACACACAAAGCTTTCAAGCCACATGGTTCGGATTTAAAACATAATTGCTTTGAATGTAAGACACAATAGTTTTCAGTACAGTTGTCATAGCCTCACAAAAAACATTATTTTTGCCATAAAAACCAAGACATCTGTTTTGATGCAGACCCATTGCCTCGTTTCAGATGAACATTACTGTCATATTTACATACTTTTTTGCCTGTATTAATGTAAGCCACCTGCCTTAGTATTACACAATACATTTGTGATGATTTCTTTGGAAAGATGCTTTATTTGCATAGGTGAGATATATCACAGCAGCTCAGACACCTCTTTTGGCTGACCTATTCACAGTAAATTTGGAAGTTACTAATAGCTAGACAAGAATTCTAAATTGCACACTTGAATTTGTACATAAGTAATTAATTTATTAACTGTAAATTATTCCCATTTTAAGATGTACCTTGTTGACTTGCAATAATTAACTAAATTAGTGTATATAATGTATTCTCTATTATTCGCCGTAGATAATCGCTCTTCTATGGTTTAAGATGGATCTTGGATTTATATATATGTTTTAATATAGCTGTGTATTGATGATTTTCCAATTGTGAGATTTTAAATAATCATGCAATTGAGTTATTCTTATTATTATTATTGACCTATTCACAGGAGAAACAAAATGTCGGTTTGTGTTGCAGTGCCGAGCACGTTTTTTGCTTGTACCCTGGAGGAAGCGTTTTTTCAGTAGTATTCTTTCTCTCTCATTTCACAAGTCGCGATTTCACCACAAAGTTGATTTCTAATTATTTATATTTTTTATTCTCAATTATTTTTAATTATTGATACGTTGGTAGAGCATACACTGCATATCTGAGTTGCTCCTATGGCCAGTAAGAGAATGCAAGATGAAAAACAAACTGGGAGGGGGGCGAGGGCTCAGTGAGATATGTTTGGAATAAGAGGTGGCGCTACACATCCGCTGCAAAAAAATGATGACTTTGATCTCAGCCTTGGTTGTGTACCACATTTGATTCATTGCTTGTTTTTTACTTGAGGGAGCCTCTGGTAGGCCCAATTGGACAGTTGCATTTATGTATTTTTTTTTTTTTTACAAAATGAGCATTCAATAACTTATAGCTGTAAATTGCTCTGCTGGGAAGTCATCAATGGTGTCCTTGTCTTGTGATCCGATGTTTTGAGCTCTCATGACTATGACTGCCAGTCTCCAAACATCATGAGGCGCGAGGCCGCTGTATTAGCTACAGGCCAGAATTCCACTAGATACATGTTTAACTCGTCTTGTGTGTCAGCGGGTGGGTACTAGCAGCATCTTTTTCTCTGTGATGCTGTTGACGGCACTTATCATGTGCTTTCTCTGGTGTCTTGGCGCTTTCACGTCTCATGTGGAATTCCTTCCAGCAACTCTCCCTGGTGCCCCACATCCTTGGCTCACACTGCACAGTGATGTAGGTAGGGGGCCACTTTTGCCAAGCATTGCGGTTTGCTGGTGAGCAAACCGAGCACATTTTCACATATATTGCAGTTTGCTTCCAAATTTGAATGGCACTCTCTCATTCGTCCCTGCTGTTGCAGCTATGCATACCTCCAATCAGGCCAATTTAAAAGCCTGCAAAATAAAGTATATATGACATCGATAAAGTAATGACGTAATATGGTTAGTAATGAGGCTGTCCAGTCTCCAGCCAACTAGTTTAATTTGTATCCAGCGACACTGCTGATACACTCGGGTTTCAATCATCAAAACCTAGAGAATGGATTGTACCTTTAGAAAATAAAAATATAGATATTACCGGGTGCTGTAGGTTGTCTCTATCATTCCATCTCAGTTGTGTCATTTAAAATGTAAACACAACAAGGATCTTCAGAGGGAAAATAAACCAGATCGCCCTCCACTCAATAATCAGCTTAAATACCAAAAGATCTGGTCTATGAAGGTGCCTCTCTTCAGGCTGAAATAATCTATATATAAGAAGAGATAGGGATCTGCAATACTTTTATTCCCATATACGTCTCTGTTTTCATTAATGAGATAGTAACCTCCTACTTTATACCTTCAATAAAAAAATTATATTTTCTTTTCTTTTACAATTGGTAGTCCCCGTATTTTTTCTACCCCTGACCAATATATAAGGGGAATAGTGTGAAAAGTGCAACAAATTTGATCATCGCAATCAAACAAAATGAGAAAAGGCAAGGTGACCCCTCACGTGCGCACCACCAATCGGGCCTACTGGTTGGTACTCACCAGCTGTGCCCACTTTCATCATCATTGGTAGTCATCTTGCCTTAAAAATAAAAAATGTAGTGTCCAAACCAAAAGGAAAATGGTGCAATAAACAGGTGAAACAGTCACATCCCACGATGCGACCTAGTGAATCTAAGATTGAAGAAAGTTGCACTTTTATCGATACCCACTTTATTGTTCTTTGTGCACTTTAATCAAATTAAAAATGGTTGCTTCGCATGCATACCATAATACTCAGTATTATACTTAGTATTATGGTATGCAGTATTATGGTCTGCTGTGCCGCTAACATTTCTGCTGTGTTCCAGCAGTCTGTGCTGCACCTCAGCAGTCTCCAATATACTTCAGTATCATTCTGTCTCTGCAATAGAAAAACTCTTAAGGAGACTAACACATTTTTTGTTTAATTAAACAAATACAATCACAAGCATGAACCTTGAAGGCAAAATGATCCACCTCTGTGGAGTTTATGGGCCTTGAATAGACCAGTATTGTTATCTGCGGCTCCCTGGCATTGCTGGATCTAGGGTCATAGATGACTATACATTCTGTTGCATGTGAATGAAAGACCTATGGCCACCTTCACATTTTAGACCAATCAGAGCTAACTTTCACAATGTTGCCCGTGGGATATCCCATTGAATGCTTGTCCAACTAAGGATATTTGCATTCATAGTTCATATCCAACCCAGTATGTTGAATCTTTTATTGTATGCAGTTTACCCTACATCTGATATTTTAGTAGTAAATAGACTGCTCAGAAGCCAAACAACAAATAATCTGTGTCAAAATAAGGAGAGGCAAAAAAGATTTGAGTCTTCTCAGCACAATGCTGAAGAAAGAGAAATCCTACCAACCGTATCGTCTGCCTGTACTGCATTAGTCTAGCCATGGCATTTCCCATATTTGGACCGCGGGAATAAGTTGTCAGTGAGCAGAATATTGTAGTTTTTGCAGGGGAAGTGATTAATGGTGCTAGACCTCTGCATCTTGAATCTTCTAGCAGGTGGCAGCCTTCCTTTCGAACATCTCCCTCGTCCGTATGCACCGTCAGAACTGCTTACCTTGAGACACTTAAACTCTGCGGGTGTTATATAAAAATAGGATTTTTCTGAGGAACATGTGCTCGAACAGAAGACCAGATATCCAATGTAGAATTTGGGAGTGTGGTCTTTCTAAGCAAAGAAATGTTCATCCTTGGTAACCTTTTCACATGTTCTAGCTGCCCAAGATCTACAGAAATTGCTCTAATTCTTCCATTAAAAAGGAAATGACTTGCATATCTGCCCAAGAGCTCCGATATTACCTGTTTTGTAAATTGGCTTTCGATCTCATAATGGCCCCAAAGACCTTCACAAGATAATGGTGGTCACCAATGTTCCCTCTAATTTTTTTAAAGGTTCTCGGTGCGCAGCAGACAAGGCTGCGAGTGACGAAGTCATGCAAAAACTCGCTACACAAGCGATCACAGTGCTTGAGCTACCAAAGATAGTAGGTTCTGTCACTTAGTTGCATGTAATAACCATATTTAAGTCTGACATATTATACACTAAGATGATCCTACTGGTTCACCAGTACAGTTACTCCAACAGCACCTGCATAAACGGGTACAAAAATGACAGAACTCAAATGTAGGTACCCTTAAGTAAATTTACTTTGAATAGTGTAGGAGAGCATTAAACAGAGCTCTCAGGTGCTCCCATGTAACTCATGAGTAGCTGATCAAACATGGTGTTTCTTGCCATTGCATAACATATATTTTTTTCCACCACATTATAACAAGAAGTTTACAAGCAGTAGAATGCAAAGTGAAAAAAAGGATTGCATGAGCTAGCTATGCCTGATGTTGGACAACAGCACTAGATGAGCTAACCGTGCCCAGAGATTGGACAGCAACAGTAACTGCCTCTGGTGCCCAAACATAACTCGGGTCATGTGAAAAGTACAGCTTCATGCACGTCAAGCACATGAAGGGGTGCAAGGCAGAGCCCTACATGGCACGAGCTTAGGATAACCGCCATCATATTTAAAAATTGTCTGTTTTATTAAATGCTTTTCAACGCAGTGAAATATTCCGATTTACTAAAGGGAAATGCTTCCTTATGTTAAAAAAAATATGCTTTTTGGAATTATTAATAGATGTTCTTATATTTTTGCATATTGTTTGTGGCATAATTTACACACCACACATTATGAGAACTTGGCTCGTGTACCTGCTCTTAGAGACAAACATACCCTTGCCTCGGACCACCCTGTTAATTTGTTGACCCTCACACCTCTAATACTTCACTGTCAATATCTCAACAGCTATGTGTCTCCTTTGTTCCAAATGGCACAAATGTGACTTCCACTCCATACTCTACAGAGAGGCCAAAGATTGCATGAGCATGTTTTGTGAACACCATAATGACCCAGTGAGATCACCAGGAGAAACTTACACTGCTTTCAGACGCACTTTCGGAGCGCTCAATCTTGCCGCATCATAAACCCCATCCACACCCTAAACTCACCCAAACACTTGGAGGAAACTCCGCTTGCATGATGCGCTGTAGACCATTCATAAGCCGAAAAATAAGTTACTGAAGCACATCTGGTAAAATGTAATACTCCAAGAAAGCAGGATTTGATATACCATACAACATGAAGTCAAAGAAGTGAACTGTAACAGGGACTGAATTGCTGATCTGTATTTACTTTTAGAGTTCATGTACATATTCTCAATAGAAACTGCTGTTAACTGCAACATTAAGGGCAACTATATAGCAGTTGTTGTGAACCCACAACTGTTTCATGGGACCTACTCCACATAAACCATTGACCTCAGCCATTACATCACCGTAGGCTGCTTAAATCCTGAGAGGCCAGTGTCATACAAAATGTGCTTTGATGCCCACAGTGACTGCTAAATGTCCAATTAACTTTAGCAGACCCCGCTAGGGCTCAAGTCACACAGGACTGCTTTACTCCTCCTTACCAGCACTCTCCTCCCCTCAGCACAAGGCCCATCACACAGTTCTCAATTCGCAGACTCCATATGTTACTGTGCATTACTGCTTGCTGGGGAACGTTCACAGGCTCCCAGTACCTGTCTGAGCGCCGAACCATGCGGCTCAAACCAATCACAATGCTGCATTTCAGCGTTGTAATTGGCTTAGCGGGGGGCCTGTGTGCTTCCTGCACTTGCCAGGAAGAAAAACGACAGAGGAAAGACTGTGGCCGTGAAGAGGTAATATAGGTTTTATATATTTTTTTCCAGCTACTCCTCCCCCTGTTCCCTGCCAGCCACCAATGCTATCCCAAGTTGGTGGTGTCTGCAAAATATGCTTGTTTCTGAAAAAAAAATCCCCAGAGTGCCCTCACACTTCTCCAAGACTTCTTACGGAGCTTGAGTGCCCAAGAGAAACTTGCAAGTCGCTCATTTAAATGACCACTTGACAAAGTCTCCCTTTGTGCATGTTCAGCGTGCTCTCTCCAAAAGAGAAACTGGGTGCTTTTAAATGGAAAGGTGCCCGCGCAGGCGTTCACCCTAAAGGGAACCTCGGTGGTCATGCATTATTGTCTAAGGCTGCACTGTGCAGTGTCTGTGCCATTCTCTACAAATGCATGCTTCATTGGAGATTATTTAAGGGAAGAAGACTACCCTGTGCCATAGAGATTACATTTTTGCTGGTTCTTTTGAGGGCCTCTGATATATCAGCTTCAGCCACAGCATTCCCTTCTCTGTACAAGTTTAGATCTCATGTTTTTTTACTTGCACGCTGTGCTCCATGTTTACTTGTCATTGTGAACCATGCAGCAGATATTCATGGCATAGTGCTGCCAGGTGTCTTAGATTTGTAGAAAGAAAATGTTCCCATCACACTTCTGACCAACCGTCTCGTCTCGATGAGCATATCTGCTCTGAGAGGTGCCATCATTGATTGAAAACTATGGGGCACATACATCAAAGTTAAAGTTTGTGATTACCAAATAGCGATTTTTAAGGAATCGCTATTTGGTAATCGCAAATGCCTATCCATGTAGGAATCGCAAAAAAAATTGTGATTCCTTAACATTAGCTAAAAGCGATTCGGAAATCGCTATAAGCTAATGTGACTCCATTTATTCCTATAGGCCCATAGGAATGAATGGGTTTGCATTCACAAATTGCAATTACCAAATTGGTAATGGTAAATAGCGAATGCAAGTCCAAGGGTGCCTGGGTCCTAAGGCCCCCCCTGAAGCACCCCACAAAAAAAGGTGAGTGTGCACATGTAAAGCACACACATGCCTAAGGGCATGTGTGCACTACATGGCACAGTTCGCATTTAGGAAAGGCTACATGCATTGGCATTAAGGAATCACAAATTGCGATTCCCTAAATGCATTCGCAATTTAGGTAATCGCAAATAATTGTGATTACCTAAATTGCGAATGTCAAGCGTTTGATGCATTAGAAATGGCCTTTTCCCGTTCGCAAAAGGGCCGATTCTGCGAATCGGCCCATTTGCAAATGGAAAATGGCTTGATGCATGTGCCCCTAAATGCTGTCCTGCATTGCCTACAATATCGGATTATTTGGGCTGCCCCTGCGTGTGTATAAATGCAGAGTTAATACATTCTAGTGAGCCCCTACATATGATCACCCTGGGAAAAATCCAAGCATCTTTCATTTATGTTGGGTCTGTTTTAGGCTGCAAGTGTGTGATTTGGTGAGTCATCATGCTTGTTCTTACTCGTTTTGCCATTTCCACATGAACCTAGCAATTAATTCCAGGCCCATCTCCACAACCCAGTTGCAGATATTAAATGGACTGCTACTCTGTGACTTTTGGGTGAACATTCTAGGGAATTTACCATGGCTGCTGTAAACACTGCTTACCATAGGCTGTCCTCTGTTGCCCTCGAGAATATACTGTTGGCATTATTGATTTCCTGTAGCTTGTGCATGCCATGAGCTGCTTCTTTGTTGCTTCTAGGAAAACACTTCAAGATTTTTACAATAGCTGCCTGTGACAGCACATGACCTTGTCTGCTTCTCTGTCATCTTGGGCGAAACCTACAGGGTTTTTACTACGACTGCCTGTAACCAGTGAGTAGTGTTGGCTTCTCCTCTGTGGCTCTTGGAAGGATCTTTATAAGCAAAATCTGGACTCTGCCTGACACCACCAATTCTCAATGACAAAGGGGAAGTGTTCGCTGTATGAATTATTCTGTTGACTTGCCACATGTTTGTCTTGTTTTTTCATTATTTGCAAGCCTCGATGTCCAATTGTAACCTTGTAGTCCTGACTACCTGTAACTAATTCAGATCTGCGGAATGCCCCTCTATTGCTCCTGGATAGACTCTAAAGGGAACTCTCTATGGCTGCTTTTGCCCATTGCCCGCACGAATGGGCTCGCTGGATCAATCGTAATGTCAAGGGCTGTTCTTCTGCTGCTCCATGGTTTATTGCTGTTTTTCAAAAGAACATAGTCTTGCAGAGTAAAAATAAGTGAAAGGACATTGGGGCATTTTCTGTTATCCCATTAGGTGCAGAGGTCGGTCAATGGGCGATGGTGGCACTCCCTCCCCAGTGCGTCTGTCGGCCATTAATTGACACTGGGGAGGGTTAGAAAGTCCCCTCTGGTGCTTTACACCAGAGGGTTTCCTTTTTTGTGCCCCCAGGCTCAGGCAGCTTGAGCTGAGCTTCCGGAGTAGCCTCCGCTTTTTTTAAACAATTTTTGGGTTTGTAATGATGATCAGGGCACTGACCTCGTTATATTCCTAAAGTGAACGTAAAACGAACCGAAGGACTCTTGTCACTTTCACGGAATCAGTGCTCAGGGGCATATCTCAGCCCCCGAGCACTGCTCCTTTTGAGACGGGTATCACTGGAAAGGGGACAATCTCCCCTTTCCAATGGTACCTCTGCTGAGTGGATCCCTGCTTGAAGATCGCCACGGGAGCGCAATCGCCAAGCAGGGATCCACCCGCTAGTCATCAGGGATGGTGGAGCAGTCCCTCACGCAAGGGATTGTGCTTACCCAGCCCCCTACAAACGTTGTCATTCTGCCACAGCCCCCTACAAACTTTCAGTCATTCTGCCCACTCGGGGGAAGATGGGGGCAATGACCCCTAATCCACTAGACACCAGTGATTGTTTTTGTAAATAAAACACCAGTGATTGTTTTTGTAAATAAAACTATATGGATGTGGGCTGCTCACCAAGGCACAGCCTTGCACCCAGCCCCAATATAGATGGAACAGTCTTTCTGGCCCCCCGGGGGGGGGGGCAGGTGGACTGATTACCCCCGATCTGACCCCACAAAGCAAAAAGCCTACTAGACACCAGGGATTGTTTTTATGATACAAATATAAGGGTGGGGGCAGCCCACTAGGGCATGACCATTCCCCCACAATATATGGAACAGTCTTTCTGCCTCCAAAGAGATGCAGATGGGATAATTACCCCGATCTGCCCACCAGGGCGGGCAGAAAGCCCAGTAGACACCAGAGATTAAAAAAATATATATAGAAATCGGGCATGCCCACCAGGACAAGGCCATGCCCCTCCCCCAATATATATGGAATACTATTTCGCCCCCCCCCCAGGGGGCCAAATGGGGTGATTATCCCCAATCTGCATCCCCGGGGAACAGAAGCCCACTAAACACCAGGGCAAATTAAAAAAAATAAACATATGGGTGGAGGCTACCCTCAATGGGAATGGCCATACCCCATTCTAGAAAGGGCACAGACAGGCTATCTGCCCCCCTGGATGTTTGGGGGTGATCACCCTTAATCTGCCCAATGGGAAAATTAACACAGAAGTGGGCGCTGCCCACCATGGACACGAGGATGCCCCGGGCCCTAAAAAAGGGTTCCACAGTCTTTCTGCCTCCCTTGTAGGTAGATGGGGGCAATTGCCCCCCGTTTGCTTCCCCAGGGGGGAAGAAACCCACTAGACAAGAGGGACTGTATTTATGCTGTGTTGTTTTGGAGGAAGAATTGGCTCCCTTGAGCATGTGCCTGAGCTTTCCCCACCCCAGGGCCCAATAGACTTTCTGCCCCCCTCCCCCGTGGTATGGTTGGCGGTATTCACTACCAACCCCCCTCCCCACGGGTGGGGTAAAAAGCACAATAAACACACAGGATTTTACAATGGTGCCATGCAAACAAAAGGAGGTGGCAGTCTTCCATGGCATCAAACTATTCCCCTGCCTCCAAAGGGACAATGCAATAGTGTGGTTCTGCCCCCTTGAGGGCAGAAAGAAAGTTTGTCCCAATTGGAGAGTTTGCACCAAATCTGCCCCGGGGTGGTAGAAAGCCCCCATGTATTTCACATTTGGGGCAAAAGAAAGGGGCATGGTATTGGCCACACCCCCACCCCAAAATATTCAACCCAGTTTTTTGCCCCTCCCTCAGAAGTAGACTAGGGGTTTTCCCCCGGGGCAGGAAGCTCAGTTAATAATAGGAGTATGTTGTTTTATATATATAAAATAATGGGCTGGGTCTTACCTGTCCTGACATTAGGCCCCACTCTCACCCTGAAAGGCTCAACAGTCTTTCTGTTCTCCTGGGGACTATAACATCCCATTCCGCAGGCAAGGAGTGGACATTTGATTCTTTTGGGTGTTATTTTTCTGTATAGGCCAGGAGAGTGGAGCTAAATCCCAATATCTTGCAAGGGTGAATGGCTGCACTTTTTGGGCCTTAGTAGGCCGCCACCTAGAGAAAACTACCAGGCCCAGACCATTTGGAAATCTAGACATTAAAGAGAGTCTAGAGTGGTGTGCTTCGCATGGATCCCATGAAGTTTTCTTACCCACAATGCCCTGCAAACCTCAAACTTTGCCTAAAATCACACATTTCCTTGCATTTCAGTGGTGGAAAGTTAGGGACTCAGGAGGAATCCGCAAAATGTTTATCTGTACAAAGGAGGTAGCAATTGTGTGGGTTCACCTGATTCTGGAAGTTTTCATCTCAGATATACAAGGAAAATGCGTTCAGGCAAAGTTTAAGGTTTGCATGACATTATGGGTAAGAAACCCTCATTCGATCCATGCAAGGGGCCCCACCCTGGAATTCTCTGGTTGTCTAGCTTACAAAAATGTCTGTGGTTCGTAGGTTTGCATGGGTAGCGCCACAGCACGGCCCCAAATACCGCACCTAGCCCTATTGTTAATTTATCAGTTAAGCACTATAGTGCCATGGTCTCTTGGCCCAACCACACAAGTTGGGTATTGTTATTATCAGGTAACATGTTGAAACTCATAGTGGTAGGAAATTTGTGACTCCTTGCAGATTAAAGAACTTTTCATCATTGAAAAGTCAGGAAAATTGTTTTTTTGGGTCAAAGCTTGACAATTGCACGGGATTCTGGGTAAAAAACCTGGTAACAGCCATGGAAGTCACCCCACCCTGGATTTCCCCCAGGAGTCTAGTTTTCTAAAATGTGGAAGTTTGCTAAGTTTCCCTAGGTGCCGGATGAGCTAGAGCCCAAAATCCACATGTTTATTGAGTTTTACATTTTTGCGATGCAAGTGTTATGCAAATGACGTATAGCAGAGCATTCAATTGGAGACAGGCCATCAGACAATCCATAAAGGATATTGTAACATACATAGCACATCAATAACATGGCTAGGTTACAAGAATAGGCGGGCCCTATATGCCTGTAATGGAAGGTGGACCTTGCCGACTAGTCCTATATTCTGATATGTGTTCAACAGGCATGTCTCTGTGCATCTGAGATGAAGTCACTATATCAACCTCTGTTTTTGAACAACATAGGCGAGGGGGGGGTCATTCCAACCACTGATTACAGCGACAACAGATTCATTTAATACAATCAATGGTATAGCAATAACAACCATAAACTAAGAACGTATATGACCTCACGACTCAATGCCCCCCCCTCCGGCGCCCTTGCTCATCACAACAAGCTGATGCATTGTTAATGACCCATAAGTAAGATGTATTGGGAACGTGTGAGCATGAGGCTTCATAATAAACTAGGAGGAGAAATCGCTGCCAGTGACCCTAGTCTCCATGTCTGGAGCTTCCTACAAAGGGTCAGCGCCACTGCCTGCCTTGTGAAAGTGATCAGGCTGCATGTTTGATAAGATAGTGTCCCAGTAAGAGGCAATGGAATACTTACTCGGTTCAAAAGTGTCTTCTCTATGCAAAGCCGAGCTTTCCGCCTGTGCCCAATTGAGCATCGAGCGTGTCCAGGCCAAAACCTGAGGGGGTTCAGAGGCTTCCCACCTATTTGTAATAAGGTGCTTAGCTACAATTAATCTCACGTCTAGAAAGTGGGAGGTAACCATGTGTTTCCTGTGCTTGCGATACAATCCCAGGAGGCATATTTCCCATTTGTGCAGGTTCAGGAGCTCAGTGCACATGGATAAGCATGTGATAGTGGCGCAATAGGTAAGTAGAGGTGGACAGGCTCATAACATGTGTAGCAAGTCAGCGTCTATCAGAGAACAGCGAGTGCATGTGGCATCCGCTCTGTGGTAATACCAATTTATATTGGCTGGGGTGACATAGGCCCTATTTACTTTATAAAGTTGAATAATCTTGAATCTGCTATTATGCGGCACATGCCTCGGGCCCTCTAACAAAGCAGCCCATTACTTATCTGTGCATGGGCATGTTAGATCAGTCTCTAAGCTTTGTCTTAGAGTAGTAAACTGCAGAATAGTGTGGGTGTGAAGCGAATCAGCAACCCATTTTGGGAAGTGTATACACTTCCCATCACATGCAGATATTAGACCATAAGATGGATTGGTTGTTCAGTAGTCATGTCCCCCCAATGGTTCCTTAGTGTGGCAATCAGTGAATTGTGAAGGAGGACTTGGCTTGGGGTAGACCGTCCTCCTCCATCAGTGTCTAATGGTGCCAGAGTACCATCCCGGTATAGGTCCCCCATTAAGTGCATGCCTGCCGTGTGCCATGCCGTCAGCTCAATTGTCTATGTGAATCCCCCAACCCTTGACATGCAAAGTAGCACCAACCCTGGTGTGTTGGAGATCTAGGGGCACATGTATCAAAGTACAAGTTTGTGAGTCCTTAATAGCGATTTTTTGTGAATCGCTGTTAAGGACTCACAAACTGCCATGTAGGTAGGAATCTGCTAATATTTAGCGATTCCTACGCATTCCTTATTTGAAACTTGCAAAATGGCCTCCCATTCATTCCTATGGGCCAAGTGGACCATAGGAATGAATGGGAATAGCGTGTGCAATTTCAGGGCTGCAAGGGTTCCTAAAAGACACCCTGTTGCACCCCTGAAATGTGCAGGTGTGCACATCTGGCACACATACATGCCCATGTATGTGCACCACATGGCACTTTGAAAAGTGTATACAATTGCATTTTTAAAGGAAATTGCAGTTTACCACCAACCTGAAGTTGGTGGTAATTTGCGATTCCTTACAGCAAAATCGCAATTTGCGATGTCTCCCAGAATAGCATTTAGGGAATCGCAAATTGTGATTCTCTAAATGCTTGTGCAAAATAGGGAATCGCAGATTTAGCGATTCCTTATTTTGCGAGTGGGTTACCTGCATTGCACACAGCTGAATTGCGAACGCAAACTCTGAAATTCTGCGATTTTCAGCGTTTGCGAATGCCATTTACCTTGATACATCTGGCCCCTAATGTTCAGTAAGGCGGAGACACCTGTGGTAGCAGCAATAGGTCACTCCCAGCAGCAGGAAGTCTGGTACTCGCATTCGTGTACAGGGATGAAACCGATGTAGAATAGTGGGCAAACTCCAAGCAGTTGAGGATGTGGCAGTGTCCGGAAGGTGTAAACCCGCCAGCCATTTAGCAATTCACTGGATTTAGGAGGCAAGATACTACTGTTCAAAGTGCAGCACAGCCAGACCTCCACGATCTGTGAGTGAGCAGAGGTTTGTTAAAGCGACCCTACATGCAATCTTGTTCCAAATAAATTTGAGTGTCTGCCATTCGAGCAAAAGAATGTGGCTGGGATATAAAGAGGGAGATTAGTTAAGAAATATAAGAGGCAAGGTAAAACCACCATTTTTAGTAATGCCACCGGCCCGCAACAGCCAACGGCAGTGTTCGGCAAAAGGATATTTGGGCCCACAGCGATGCGACTGCACAAGTAACATTAATATTGAATAGGTCAGCTAAAGAATGGTAAAAACGCACCTCTAAATATCGGAATGTGTGTTGTTGCCAACCTAGGTGCGCCCCACCAATAACAAAGTGTGTATTGGGAACATCTGAGAGAAACAGACCGGACCAATTCCAATTGACTTTCAGCCCAGAGAGGGATGTGAATTGATCGAGAGTGAAGGCAAATCCGGCGGGGATATTGTGTGTGTGTGTGTCTAAAATAGAGCAGCATATTGTCAGGGTATAACAATATCACATGTTACCCGCCACCTATGGAAATGCCCAAGGGCACTCCCCCCCCTCTCGCATTGCAAGTCCCAGTGGTTCAATTGCCAGAGAAAACAATAAAGGCGAGAGCAGGCAGCCTTGCCTTGTCCACCTGTGTATAGGAATGAATCTTGAAAAAAGGGGTCCTGTCTTGACCCAGATTAGGGCGTTAGTGTACAGTAGTCTAACTAATCGGAGAAACCAATGGCCGATACCATAGCGAGGCAGTGTATTAAAGAGGTAGTCCCATTTCATTTAATCAAAGGCCTTTTCCAGGTCCAAGATCATGCTTTCAGTGCGATGCCAGTTTTGCCGCACGTAGGTCATAACTCTGAAGAATCGGCGTAGGTTCAGGGAAGTATTGCGGGTGGGGATAAACTCATTTTGATCAGAATGAATCGGGGTCTGGTAAAGGGGGCAAGGCGGTCCACTAGAATTTTGGCTAGTACCTTGTAATCTGTGTTAAGTAGAGCTAATGGTCGGTAGGAGACAATAAGCAGGGGCTCCTTAAGAAGCAAAATGACAGTTGTCTCTCTCTGGGAGGCAAAAAAGACTACCGATAGAGATGGCCTCTTCATACATTGCCAGTAGGTGAGGGGCTAATTGAGGCACGTACACCTTACAGAACTCTGCAGGCAAACCATAAGGCCCTGGGGACCGGGCGGTGGACAGCTCCTTGATTGCATCCTTAAATTCCAGACGTGTAATGGGATCATTCAGTTCCTCTCACTGGTCTGGGGTAATGCGGGGCACCTTCAATGCAGCAAAGAAGCAATACAAATTATCGAGGCTTACGCCTGTAACTGACTCATACATCTGGGCATAGTGCCGTGTCAGCTCGGCATGTATGGCGTGTTGCGTGTAAAGGACTGAAACTGTAGCAGAAGGAACGGCCAGTATGCGCTGTTGCAGCCAGTCCTGATAAATGAGCCACACCAATAGGCACCCTGATCTGTCAGCTGTGGCATGTGCAGCATAGTTAAGACAAAGCAGTTATTCTAATAACATTACGTGTGCATCGCGTGTCCGCTATATCACTCGCGCTTCTGGGATCAACCATCTGAGATTCTCAGGTCTAGGAGCGGGTGTTCTATTCTAGAGATGTCCCTGGTAAGTAATTGGCTCATGTTCCCCTATGTTCCCAAACAGTATCCACATGTCATTCCCTTGAAAGCATCCCACTCTATCAATTTGGTCGTTCTGTGATTGCCGAACCAAGGGAAGCTCGGAAGGGGGGTGTCTTCCAGCAGTACAGGTTGGAAGCGCCCGGTGGGTATGGGGGGGCGTATCAACCTCCCACCGCAGTTGCAAGATCTCGGGATTGTGATCAATATGTGTGCGGTCCAAGTACTCTACTTGTGCAATAGAAGGGAGTAGCAATGGCGCGCCCACCAGTCTGTTGATGCAAATGTGAAGTTGGTGCGGCGAGGAGAAAAGAGTACACCTTTGCGTCAGGGTTACGGAATTGCCAAATGTGAACTAGCTGCAAATTATGGAGCCAGTCTTGCAGTAGCTGTGCATTGGAGGTCGCAGGGGTGTGAGGCAGTGGAGTGAAGGAGCGATCGAGGGTGGTATTTATGACACTGTTAAAGTCCTCCCCTAGAAACCAGGGTACACCGCTCTATCGAGACAGTGTATTTATAGAGCATGTAGAAAAGTGGACTGGTCATAATTTTGGGCATATACAGAACCTATGAGTATGGAGTCGCCGTCAAGCTGGCCTTTCACTATGACATGTCAGCTGTCTGAGTCTAGTATAGTGTTGTCTGCCATAAAAGGGGTCCCGGCAAAACCCATAGCAACACTCCCGGCATAGGTAGAATCGTTGGTGGCGAATTCCTGACCGCACCAGCACCTCTGCAGCTTGGTGATATCTGTATGTATTAAATGAGTCTCCTGGAATAATGCAATGTGTGTGGAGCGGCGTTTCAAGTAGGAGTAAACTGTGTAGCGACATGAAGGCATATGCATGACCCTCACGTTCTATGTGAGAATATTGAAATGGGTCATGTATGCTCGGGCATAGTGGCCTATAACTGGGCATTGTGTAGTAGTCGGGGACGGCATAGTGCTGCATCTTGGACATAACAATAGCCTGCAGTAGAGTGCTGGGCCATGAGGAGATGTGGGTCATGACTGAAAAAATGCAATCCATTAACATAAAAACGAAAATACCAATAGAGCAGAGGTACAACAGGTTTCCACCCAAACTGTTGAATAACTAAGATCGGCATGCGTCAACCAGTTGGAAAACTGGTGGGGTAGAAGCTAGACTGCCAGTGATTGAGCATCCCATGCAAGTAAGAAGGATATACGGGAATCCACAGGAATTCCAGAGCCTAACATTGCTGTACCCTGAGCCAAAGTGAGGCAAGATTGAAACATTTCTTTATCGTATCAGGCGGTGGCCACCAAACGATGCTCCCCCACCCCTGTAACAGGAAGACAATGGAATTACATACAATCTAAGGAGGACGTGTACGAGTGTGTCCAACGATCAAAGTGGGACTACCAAACAGCAATAATCGGGCAATCTAAGTATCAAATAATGTCATCAGCCGTTTGCGGCATTACTACAGGTGGGGCCACCGAGTCCACCCAAGAGTGCCACGTAGTCGAGGAGCCATCACCGCTGATTGATTTATGCGAGTCGTCGTCCGATGATTCTGAGCCTGTTACAGTGTCACATATCACCGCAGCATTCTGCAAGGCCTGGGGCCTCTCTCATATCACTTGTTCCAGGTGGGTGAATTCTATGGCTGAGAAGAGTGCATCAATGTGGGACGATGTCTCTGATGTCCCAGAGCATCCCTGCCATGGGCTGCAGCACCCACCCTCATTGATTGGTGCACCGTTGATAGCCACGGCGTCTCTGGTCAGTCCCAGGCATCTTCGGGAGAGCTGCATTTATTTTAGCATTGTCCACCATGATCTTGTGCATCTTCTGAGTCTAAATAAAATAGAGTCCCTGATGCAGTAGTGTAGTAGGCAAAACAAGGATGGCCTGGGGTTAGATCCCGGCAGTGGACGGCATGTGAGAACAAGATGGGCGTGTTCCACTGAGAAGAACTGCAAGTGGGTCTCCTGAGGTAGCATTTGTCTCAGCCATAGTTCCACATAAGCAACAGCGACCGATCCCTCCATCCCCTCTGGAAGTCCCACCATTCGCACGTTGTTTCACCGTGAACAACCCTCCTCATCCTCCATGTGGCGCTCCAGGAATTCTACTCACTACACCATTTTACGCATCAAGGATTCCATTTCCGAGCTAGCAGCTGAAGCTCTGTGATGATCAGCTCAGCAGTGTGGAATTTGCCAGCTTACGGTGATCCACATGCAACAGCGTTAGTTCTGCCGTTACTGCTTCTATTTTGCTATACAGCGATATGGGCCTGGTCTCGAGTAGTACCAATTTTCTCTACCGCTGCAAGGACAGAGTCCAGTTTGTCACAGATTGAAAATTGTGGAACAGCATTGTCTGAAGGGCCAGCATCGGCAGGCAGTCAATCGTGGTTCACAGGGGGCCTCAAGCGGCCCATGCAGTGGCGTCGTGAACCCCCCACTTCCACAGCTTAAGCGTTGGTGGTGACGACAACTATAGTTATTTATGACTCTGTCATGGCTGCAGCGTAGCAGACAAAAGCTACTAAAAATCAAAAGTAGATGAAAACGATAAACAACACAGTGATCAGGAGTTAACCACAGCATCAAAATTAAGAGAAAAAGAGAAGGAATGAAAGAGAGTGGGAGAGAGGTTTGGAAGGAAGAGGAAAAGGAAGGACATCAAAAATAAAGAAGGATCTGTGGATGAAAGAATGAATGCAAGGATAAAAGGACTGATGGATGGAAGGGGAAAACAAGATTTACATGGGTGGGTGAAAGAAAGTGTCTGAAATGATAAAATGCTGGCTGAATGGGTGGATGGATAAATAGATGGCTGGGTGGAAGGGTGAAAGGAGGAATTGGTGGATTGATAAAAGAAGGGTGAATGGATGGATGGATGAATGGGTAAAAGTATGGAGGAATGTTGGAAGTGTGAGTAGAAGGATGGAGTAGAAGGATGGATGCATGAGCTGCTCTGGGTTCTGGAAGTCTGTTGGTGCATGTACCTCTCACAGGTTAGCTCAGGGCCAGGGAAGGTGCAATGTGGACATCAGTCTATGTTGTGTCCATTGCTAAGAGCGCCCTGGGCTGATGTTTTTCCAATGGCGTGGCAACCAGCAAGGTGGGGGCCGGGGATGGAGCCCGCTTGCCAGCACCAGCCAAGTCCTGTGAGCGTGCCAGCATGAGCAGCCCTGAAGACACACAAGTGGGAAAACAGTCCCAGACTGTCCCAACCAGGAAAGGCAGACAGTGGAAACGGGAATGATGATTGCTCCCCCATGAGCAATGCTGCATCTGTAGGCTGTAAGGGGCCATAACTGTCACCAGGGAGAACGCACAGCCTAGCACCATGTGTGTCTCAAAATAGCAGCCACTGGGCACCCGAATGGCAAGAGCATCCAACCATCCCAAATAAAATAGGAGGGGCGACCGGGGCCACATACTCTTGGCAACGAGGGGTGGGCATCACAGGGGGCATCCGTCCCTCCTTCACCTGACCCACAGACTCCCAAGCAAGGTGCAAGCAGTGGCCGTCCATCACGTCAGCACAGCCCAACGCCGACTCAACCAGCAGCAGGCTAGCCCACGAGGCCAGGGCAGTGCAAAAGCCAACTGCAACCAGGGAGGCAACTCTGTTAGCACCCCACACACCAACAGCTCCAGGCCATCCCCAGTCAGTATTTTCAAGGGTTCGGGGATTCCCCTAACCTGGAGCGGCACACCCCATGGGCTGCAGAATTCCCCCGGCAGCGCAGCATGTACACCACATGCCTTACGGGCATACCCAGATCCGGCGCCGCCACGAAGCACTGCCATCCACCCCTGCACAAGGCTGCCTAAGACACCAACCACTGGAAATTGCTCACGGTCCTCAGGGCAGCCCCCTACTGCCATCTGGGGGGAGGGCATTGCTCCAGCACAGACACCTCATGGGCGGCGGCTATCTGCTGCTCAGGCGCCACTCTCTGCTCCGCTCCTCCCAACAGCGGTTTTAGCATGTATCACTAGCCAGAGAAACAAGGAGTGCAGGAGGCAGGTCAGCTGGTGAGGATGATGGGTTCCAGGCAGGATTGCTGTTGAACAAGCAGGACGAGCAGCAGAGCTTGCTCAGAGTACGTTCGCCATGTTGGCTGCTCAAGCCATGCCCCCTTAAACTCCATATTTTGTGCCAATTTCAGATATACAGATTTCCTTGATACCCATTTTTCACTCGACATATTTCTCCATATGAATTGGTTTATACTCAGTACACAATTAAAAGCCATAGTACGGTGAAACTTAGTTATTGACTCTGGGTACCTTGGGTTCTTGGACAACCTACAAGCCCTATGTATCCTTTCAACCAGAAGGGTCTGGCAGATGTAATGGTATGGGGTCCTTGTTCCAGCCTGCTGCCACTCGCCACGCTGCCTACCTGCTCCCTGTGGGGTCGCCCACACCTGCACACTGCAGCGTCTCCCTGCCGCCGCCGTAGCTTCCACCAACACGGCCGCTGTGTGCAGGGAGACTACCGCTCCCAGCAACCTTTGCGGGTGGAACCCGCCCACGGAAACTGAGCGCGCTGAAGGCGCATAAAGCCGGTGAGAGCCCCGGCAGAGCGGGGGTCCTTGTTCCAGCCTGCTGCCACTCGCCACGCTGCCTACCTGCTCCCTGTGGGGTCGCCCACACCTGCACACTGCAGCGTCTCCCTGCCGCCGCCGTAGCTTCCACCAACACGGCCGCTGTGTGCAGGGAGACTACCGCTCCCAGCAACCTTTGCGGGTGGAACCCGCCCACGGAAACTGAGCGCGCTGAAGGCGCATAAAGCCGGTGAGAGCCCCGGCAGAGCGGGGGTCCTTGTTCCAGCCTGCTGCCACTCGCCACGCTGCCTACCTGCTCCCTGTGGGGTCGCCCACACCTGCACACTGCAGCGTCTCCCTGCCGCCGCCGTAGCTTCCACCAACACGGCCGCTGTGTGCAGGGAGACTACCGCTCCCAGCAACCTTTGCGGGTGGAACCCGCCCACGGAAACTGAGCGCGCTGAAGGCGCATAAAGCCGGTGAGAGCCCCGGCAGAGCGGGGGTCCTTGTTCCAGCCTGCTGCCACTCGCCACGCTGCCTACCTGCTCCCTGTGGGGTCGCCCACACCTGCACACTGCAGCGTCTCCCTGCCGCCGCCGTAGCTTCCACCAACACGGCCGCTGTGTGCAGGGAGACTACCGCTCCCAGCAACCTTTGCGGGTGGAACCCGCCCACGGAAACTGAGCGCGCTGAAGGCGCATAAAGCCGGTGAGAGCCCCGGCAGAGCGGGGGTCCTTGTTCCAGCCTGCTGCCACTCGCCACGCTGCCTACCTGCTCCCTGTGGGGTCGCCCACACTTGCACACTGCAGCGTCTCCCTGCCGCCGCCGTAGCTTCCACCAACACGGCCGCTGTGTGCAGGGAGACTACCGCTCCCAGCAACCTTTGCGGGTGGAACCCGCCCACGGAAACTGAGCGCGCTGAAGGCGCATAAAGCCGGTGAGAGCCCCCGCGACGCGGGATCGCGCGCGGGTCGGCGCCGGGCTAAGCCCGGGCAAAGGGCGGGCCGTTGTGAGGCCGTTAGGAGGTCGTAGGTGGTCGGGTTGGGCCACCCCCCTTGAACGTGTAGTGGACACGCTCCTGCAAGTATTCTCCATGAACTGATTCAGTCATACATGAGCTTTTCCTGTTTGTGCTAGAGTCGTATGTTTTTAGGTTATACAGTTAGGTGTATTACTATTGGTTATTGCTCTGCCTCCAAACAATTCCTAACTGTTGGTTTAATTTAATGTTATAGAGTGCTAGTATTACCCCGTATCTAGGGATTATTTGGGATATCAACTACACTGTAATTGTTTATGACCTAACCAGCGCCTAAGATGGCAAAGGCTAAAGTAACGATGGACAATTACTTGGTCAAAAGGGTCAGTATGATAAACAGTGAAAGACGGAAGTCCCTTGGGAAGGTGACCCTGGAAGATAATCCAGAGCTATGTATAAATGACGATGCCCACGGTTTACTTATAGGGAACTGTTTAATCGAAGCAACCTTAGTGGGGAACGTATCAGATTGCATTGTGGACAATGAGGTTAATATTGTAAGCCAAGATATATCGGAGCCCCAGAGCGAGCCTGAAGTCCCTTCTTCTCCTCCGAAAAGAGCAGTTAGAAAATGTAGAAAGTCTCAATTTAAGAAGGGTAGTGCACATCATAAATCAGTGCCAGACCAACCTCGGAGGCCCGTTGTGGCTCATGTTAAAACACAGACCCGTAATGAAGTAGATAATTGTACTCTTGCTGAGACTATAGCTAAAATTTTGGAGGATAAATTGGTGCTTTTGATTAAACCCTTTGTAGACAAAATTGAAACCCTGTCACTAGAGGTATCAAGGCTGGGTGGCCTTGTTGAGGGTTTGAAACACCATATTACACCGCCTATTATACTGCCTAAGGTACCAATGAAACCTGTTCATGCTGCCCCAGATCCTCCGCTAGAGGTGGGAAATTTCACTCCAACTGGCTGCACGACAACATTACAACCAGCTGATGGCGGTATTCGAACTAACACAGATCCACTCAGTAACCAGGGTCCTATAGCCATAGCACAAAAGCCTATATGTGCCAATCTCCCACCAGCTTGCGAACCATATGTGGTTATTTTATCTAATGTTCCCCCACTTGTTCCAGGCCCCCTTAAAGCCTCGGTTGAATCTCATGATTCACTCAAGAGGAAATCAGTTGCTTGGCTAAACAAAAACTGTGGGTTCCCCACGGACCTCTCAAACCAAATATTGTCTACTAGAAGAGTTGCCTGGTTAGGTAATACAAGGAAAACATGTAAGGGGGATTGTGTTATAATAAACTTCAGACATCCCCAGCATGTGGCAACTACACTTTTAAGGGCAGCTTCTCTTGCCATAGGAGGAGATGCTGTTCGTGTTCACCCTTTGGGTTATTTTTACAGACATCCAGACAGATTACTCCAAAGAACAACTAAGGATAGTCCTATTCGTATTGATAATAAATCACTACAATTTGAAATCCCTATGGCAAATAGATATGCAGCGCTGAGGGACTTAGATGAAAACGATTGACTCCCAGAGGCTGATATAAATAAGAGTTTAGTCACATTCCTGGCCACCCACCCTCTAGAGATTAATAGTGGTTGTGGAATCCCTGGTTCCAAAAATATGGTGGCACTGGGGGTCCCCTCTAACCCTCTGGATGAACAGCTAGAGGTAGATTGGCACTTTGGATTTAAGCAGGGAGTGCAAGTAGAAGCTGGGTCTGATACCGTCCCTAAGATAACTATAGTACAGGTAGAGATATTAGGCAATGAAACTGCCATTGAGGAAGATACAATGGTACCAGAAATCTTGCCAGGGTACAATAATTCCAGTGATGTGACCGGATTAAGGGGAATTTCCCCAAAGTTAACTGAGGATCTTAATGTTAGCCTATTGTCTTGGAACATTGCTGGACTCTCTAGGAACCTGATGGACATGGCAGTATGCTCCTTTTTTGGAAAACATGATATAATTGCCCTTCAGGAAACCTGGATGGTAGAACCACCCCATAGAGTAGGATTTAAAACCTTTTGCACTCAAGCGATACCATCGAATAGGGGAAGGGCATCCGGGGGGCTTGTTATCTGGGTTAAAGTTTCCCTAGAAATAGAGGTTAGCCAGTTGCCTAGTACCTGCCCGGACTTGTTAGGACTAAAAATTGTGACCAGTAATAAAAGTGTTATTTATTTATTTAACATTTACAATAGACCATATCCGTCAAACAGAGAATCTAATTTGATAGATACCTTGGACTCCACCCTAGATGGACTGGGAGTTAATGCTCGTGTTTTAATATGTGGAGATTTTAACTGTAAATACGAACCTATCCAGGTTCTTGATAGCCTGTTTGTCGAACAAGATACTGCTAGTGGTATCATGCCCCTGGAGACTTTAAGTTATGCAAAAAGTACCATAGCCTCTATACAGATCCTACAGATGACTGTATCACACGACCTAAGATCATGTAATGGTCGGTTTCCCTCAGACATTCCTTCAGCTCCCACTTATTTTAAGGGAAGCATTAGATCACATATCGACTTCGTAATGGCCTCTCGAAACTTATGGAGATCATTAATTGACTTTAGGGTTGATTCCAGAATAGAGAGTGATCACTATCCCCTCCAACTATGGTTAGACCCTGCCCTATTTCTTCTGAGATCACCCGCAGAAGACCCATTGAATCTCCAAATAGGAGATATACAGATTTCTAATAATAGACGTGCCATAAAATGGTCTTATATTGCGGGCAAAGAAGACGCGCTGACCAATATCTATAATAAATTCAGTGAAATTATAGGGACTCCCCAAATACCACCTTCAGGCACCCAGGGAGTTCTTGACTTACACTTGAAGTTGGTCGACGCACTATCTCCCCTTCTGAGTAAGGCCTATAAAAAAGAAGGGAATAAAACTATGGACCAGGTCGAATCAGGAAATCAATGGTATAACCAAGATTGTAGGGTTGCTAAATCACAACTGATTCACGTAGTAAAACATGGGAGCCAATGTGATATAAAAAATGCAAGGTTAATATATAAAAATACCCTGAGTGAAGCTAAAAAAGTATGGGATGCTAATCTCTGGGATGACTTACTGAGTGCAGCTAAATTACATGACCAAAGTACCTTCTGGAATTTAATTGCTAAGGGAAATAAAAAGGGTAGATCACCCAAGGATATCTTTCTGGACGAACTGACCTGGTGTGATCATTTTTCTAAACTTTACACGATTAGTAAGGATGATTTGTCACTAGCTAATGTAGATGTTGATCCAGTTAGTAGTACTGTACCATTACACTTTACCTTAGAAGAAACAGTTCAGGCACTATTAGCTGTAAAAGTAGGTAAGGCCCCCGGCCCTGACAAAATTCCTGGTGATTTGTTGAAACACGATGTCAATGTGTGGGGGCCGTACATTAACTTTTTAAGTAACTCAATTTTGGCCGGTACACCTATTCCAGAATCATGGAAAGGGGCAGAAATCATTACAATTTTTAAAAAAAGGTGATCGCCATGATCCTAGCAATTACCGCCCCATCAGTTTAATTGATGTTTTACAAAAGATTTTTGCCAGACAGATTTTAAATAGGATTTTAATATGGATTGAGGAGACAAAATTACTGTCAAGATACCAAGCTGGCTTTAGATCTAAAGTAAGCACAGTTGACCAGGTGTTCAGATTTATGTGCATCTGTTGGAAATACGTAAAGATCAGACAGGGTAGCCTTTATGTTGCATTCGTAGATTTAAGGGCTGCTTTTGATCTTGTTCCCCGGAAGTTGCTGTGGTCTACATTAAAGAAGCTAGACATCCCTGGCGAGTTACTTAATGAACTCATTAAACTCCATACAGGGAACTATGCAAAAATTAGATGGGGAAAAGCAGGTGAACTATCTAAAGCAATTCTTGTGGATAGAGGGGTGCGTCAAGGATGTGTGTTAGCACCCACGCTGTTATCACTGTACGTTAATGATATTCCAACATACTTGAGGAACTGTGCTCATGACTCTCCAAAATTAGTCGGTGAACCAATTACCTCTTTACTTTTTGCCGACGATACCATCCTTATCTCTCAGACCCCGAGAGGGTTGCAAAACTTGGTCAATACCTTTCATAATTATTGTGTGGAAAAGGGGTTAGAAATTAATCCAAAGAAAACAAAATACATGGCCATAAACCCCACTAAAACGTTTAGGAAAAACTTGCTCCTAGAGAATCGCACATTGGAAAAGGTAGAAAGTTTTAACTATTTGGGGTTGACATTAGACAACAAGCTGTCCTGGCAAGGCCAGCTAAATAAAAGTCTATTGTCTCTCAAACAGAATTCTTTCCCTATCCTAAAGGTGCACGGAGCAAGTAGCTCCAAAGCCATTACTCCAGCACTAGAGGTCTTTAAAGCCAAGGCCCAATCAGCAGCCCTTTATGGCGCTGAGATATGGGGACATAGTAATTCTTCCAAATTTGGGATGATAGAAAATACATTTGTGCGCAGTCTACTTAAAATACCGACTCGTACTCCAGTTGCCCCCTTGTTTTTAGACGTTGATCTTAAAAGAACAGAGCACTTGGCTTCTATAAGACCATTATTGTACTGGATTAGGATATGGTCGACCCCTGAACTGATAGACTATAAGGATGGGTTGATCGAACTTATAAAATTGGACGTCCATTTGAAAACCCCTTGGTTGAAATATATCTGTATATCATTTAAGAGATTGGGGCTTTTTACTTTTTGGGAGGAGCCCCATAATTTGACTCAGTCTTCCAAAAAACTCCTCAAGGCAACCTTTTGGTCCCACGTTAATAGTGAACTAATTCTGAGTCCTCGTATTGGTACTTTGACCCAGACCTTTTTAAATGCAAAAGATTCACCTAATTTTGAGGAATTTATGGATGAGATTGCTCCCCCCTTAGCAAAATCTCTCTATCTACAATTTAGGTATGGGGTACTATTGCTAAATTCTTACACATGCAAGTGGGCTGGAGGAAATGGATTGGATTTGTGCACTATGTGTCCCCTTGGGGCTAGGGAAGATATATCCCACATACTCTTTTTCTGTCCGGCCTACAAGAAACCAAGGACTTCTTGGATTAAACCCCTCTGTAGGAATATGGGGACTGAGTCATACAAAGTAGCTGAGCGCATATTAAGATTCAACTCCTCCCAAGTAATGGTATATGGTATAAGTAGATATTTATTTAATGTATACCTTATTAGGAAACGCTGTGGTCAAAAATTGTAATTAAAGAAAGAGGAAGCATGGATTACTTTAGTTATCAGATTATCCTCAAGTCTACCTCATTTTTAATATTGTTTTTACGAATTCTGGCTTTTAGCTAAATTAATGTAATATTTATATTTTACCCGGTATTGCTTAATCATGGACAAAAACCAACCATTATAAATTGTATGTAAATTGTTCAACATGGACTTATGAACTGTGTATTTGCACTATGGATTTATGTATTATGTTTTATGTGTTGACTTTTATGGCTACTCTTAGCCGAAATAAAGTATTGACTGACTGACTGACTAATGGTATATTAGTTTTGTAAATTGGCCATCGTGACAAAAAGTTCCAGATGATAACGTTGTCACAAATGGCCATTTTTCCTACACATTTCTATATATATTTATTAAAGTTTATTTGAGAAAACCTTGAGGGATCTACACATAATGGCCCTTGCTGAAAATAGAATGTTGCCTACTTTCCAGAAATCTGTAGCTTTCCTTGATATCCCATGGGTTTCTCACTGGTTTCCACCACAAACTGGAAGTAGGTTGAGTGTACAAAAATAGGAAAAATGGGCTACCTCTTTGCAAAAAAGCAAAACTGTGGTTAAAAAAAATAGGGTTTTTTTATTCAGCTCTGTGTGTTACTGAGAGCTGGTAAGTTGGTGACTTAAGCACAGCAAACCATTTGTTTATGCCATTTTTAGGGAAAAAACAGACTCTTCAATCAAAAGCACTCTCTTTCTATTTTTCCCCCAAAAACCCAAAATGTAACTATAATTTGCCTATTTTCTCTGCCCCCTCCAGAGGAATCCACAAACCCTGGGTACCTTTAGAATCCCCAGAATGCTGAAAAAAGGTCGCAAATTTGGCATGGATACCATGTGTAAAAAGAGTTCTTGAGCCCTAAGCGCCAACTACCCTAAATAGCCACAAAAGGGCTCAGCACTGGGGGGAAAGGCCAGCAGTCACTGTCCTATTCATAAAACCCAGCCTAACGGGCTTCCGCTTTTTGTTATATTGAAGATTTCGATGTTCGAGGATTCCAACCGAATTTATTTTAGGGGGCATGGTTTCTAAATTCCTATATACCTTCCACATTATTTTGCAGCAGCCCCACCCCTATATTTCAGAAAACCAGGTAAATCACTGTAGGGCCACTATCACCCAAAATACATCAAAGCATGTCCAATTTGTTGAACATAAAAAGTTTATTTTAGAAAGAAACAAGCAATACTGCAACAAGACAAGAGGGTGCCTCTAGGAGTCCTAAATGTACCCACACTGCCTGCAAGGTTTTGAAGAACCGTCTTGATTAGCCAAACCAGCGACTGGTGATGAGGGGAAGCAAATGTGGATTCCTAGTGTTACTTGTCTAATTGTTTTTGTGGTTATTATTATTATAAATAATAATACTGCCATTAGTAAATTGTTTTCTTGGGGGGGGGGGGGGGGATCAAGCTTACTTTGTTAGGGCGCATTGTGTTGTCCCCTACACTGTGGTACATATGACAGAAAGTAGTGTGGTAGCAGAGCAGTGTGTGCTAGTGCAGGTTGGGAACTTGGGGTTTTCATTGATTGCCCAGGGCCAGTGCAGTTTCACCTTTGATTTAATAGAACTTATGAATTAATAAAAAATAAATATACCAGACATGTTCACAAATGTATTCTGACACATCCTATGATCAAAGATATTGTGTTGCATGAACATCACTTTACACTAAAGGCAGTGCTTAATTTGTGAAATATTAAGTACCAAGGCTCTAACCAGGAGGCCACTGCAGATTGCATTTCACATCGCCCTTGTCATCGCTGCCAAAACAACTAATAACCATCTCTCTTGCATGTAAATGAGACAGTTTAGATTATTCCAGGTCCCCAAAGCTAAAGGAATGGCTGGGGATGAAGGTATTAGCACTATTTTAATGTATATTGTATTCCTAAACAATGAAGCGCCACCATGTAGTAGACTTTCAACGCCATACTTAGAACAGTTAGGTGCCGGTGCCGAGCACTGGAAACCAATTAAGTGCCGGTGCTGAGCACTGGAAAGCACCGACTCAAATTAAGCACTGACTACAGGACTTGCAACAAATACTCCTCTAACTTGGTAGTGCCTGTTGTATGGAACACTGACCTACCGTTTCTGCGAGAAATGACAAATACAGACAGTAAAATATAAACCATAATACTCCAAATCACGGCTGTGCATTTTAATATTCGCAAAGTCTTTTTTTATTGCACATAATATATAAAAGAATTCGAGTGTGGGTGTAAAATAAAGCGGGCTCCAGTTGAGATGAAATGCGAGGAATACACATTTTGAAAGATGTTGCCTAGGCTGTGGGGCTGCCTAAATAACAAATTGATTCAATAAGGTGCATTTGGGAGCTTTGCTGTGCAGAAGCTTCGGTTATGGATGGGCCTGCATAATTGCATATTCCTCAGATGCAGATTATGCCACTCAGTCACTTCCCGACACTTACAGACAACGTACTTATTCAAGGAGTAGTGGAATTAAAGCAGCGCCAAGGGAACATTTTACTACTATTTCTGCTACTAATAATAACATGTATGTAGAACAGCCTACCTTGGGGCCCAAAGCACCCTAATGTATGTTACTAAAGTTATGCTAAAATGTAGTTGTGGCTGTAGACCACTTTATATACTTGTAAATATGCATGACAAGATTTACTGTATATTGGTAGTTTTTTCTTTAACGGTTGAGTTATGCTAATGCAGTGACTTCAAACTTTTTAATGTTGCACCCCCTAGTGGACAAAACAAATATAATCGCCCCCCCTCAGAATTTTTCACAATGATTCTATTAAATTGGCAATGTTTAAATATGTTTAGACTTATTCAAACATTGCAGTGAAACTAATACATTATTGCCAAACATTCTGTTCTGGTCAGGCAGGCCTTAATAACGTGTAAATGTATCCACAGTGTGATTATTAGAAATGTAGGTGAGGGTTTTGAAGGATACTTGGAGTCCCTTCCCTTCTGACACATACTCACAGCTAGGATATAAAAGACTTAAAATGTTACTGTTGGTCCATTACAGAGCAGCTTATGGTTGCTCATTTTTTTCTGCTTAAAATAAAGCCCTGTTATCAGCATAATTCTTCTTTTGGCCAGAGCCTGCCCCCCTGCCTCCCCCCCCACCCTCCCGTCACTTGAGGAATCCCCAGGGGGGCCGCCCCACAGTTTGAAGACCCCAGTCCAAATGGCATTTGTACTGCATGCATTCTGCTATTTCTGTGACCTCGTAGTGCTTTCACCAGTCCAGTGATTCCATGATTCCTAGTTACCCCCTAAACTGGAGTCTGATTCAGCTTATGAGGATGTGCTACTAGGATTTTTACCAAGTAATATGCAGTCAGTTGTATGAATATTTAATTTGCAAAAAGTGGTAGCAAATTGCACACCTACTTTTTGCAAACAGAATCTGATTTTTCAAAGCGACATAAGTAGTAACAGATAGGTTCCAAATTGCTGAATTGTTATAGGTAACAGACTATCCTTCCTAATGAATATTAATTTGGAAGGTTGCAATTTGCGGCCATTACGATTGCCTACGATTACAAGTATGGTGGCCTGCAAGGTTTAGCAGACCAGCATCCCTGTGATAGCTTTTCAAAATGATTTTGTTAGCAGCCTGACTTCCCTAAAGGAAACTGGACTGCTTAAATAAAAGTTTTCAGTTTTGAAAAACTTCAGGGAGAGTTGGTCCTCATGACCACCGCCTACTCCCCCTGAAGCTCTCATCCCTCTTTGCAAAAGAGAATAGGTTCAAAGGGGACCCCTTCCATTTTGTGAGTGAGTTACCATTTCAACTTGGGAGTCTGTAACATATCCTCATTGGTACACATGGTACTGAATCACAATATGGAAGGGAAGCTCACAGCACGGACCATTCAAATTGTGGCTCACTATCTATTTCTAAACCTAGTTTTGGAGTTAGTAACATTTTACTAGCTCCTAAACCGGGTTTAGTGCATACGAGTATACGTTTTGGCATGAGGAAACCCACTGATTTGGCAAATCGGCATATTCGCGACTGCTAAAAAGGTTTGTACATCTGGACCAGTCTCTACTAGGTGGCTATGTCTCAATCACTTGCCCATTTATTGTTAGTGTCGCCTGCTTGAAGTTGCCATTGATAGTAAAAAGATGACGATAATAAAATGATGATAATACTGATAATTGTTAATAATAATACAATACCACTACTATTACTACTACTACTACTACTCGTATTAATTTCAATACCGAACCTCATACTACACTCATGTCATTACTAAGCGCAGCAAGGAACAGGCGTTAGTATTGCTAATTTACCTACAATAGAAGGATGACTTGCCCTTCTCAGAGTTAAAACTCAGGACCTGTTGTCGGTGGTGTTGAACGCTTAACCCATTGAGTAATTTTGCTGCCTTGTAATGTTCTATAAACTGAATAAACAAAAGGGTACATTGTAGGTGTCTGTGACAACAATTTATTGCAATATTTCATGTTCTTTTAAAACAGATTCTGAGCACAGAAATAACAATTTTTGCTTCTCTTCAAAGGTGATGTCAAAGATATTTTTGGGCAGACCATTATTCATCACCATATCCCTTTTAACTGGGATTGTGAATTTATTCGACTGCACTTTGGCCATAACCGAAAGAAACATTTATCTTATGCAGAGTTTACTCAGTTTCTAAAGGTAAGACATTTTCTTTCTGTTTCACCAAAATCCACATGCCTCAGAGCTTTCAATCTTTGAACATTATGCCACATTGTTACTTATGAGTACTACCATATGTGTGATTGTTTATTATATAAGTCACTCAGTGCATCAGTAAATCAGCTAATATGCAACTGTGCTTTGCAGTCAGTGATGATAGGCCGCTTAAAGATAGCCTTTCCTATGATTGTAAGCTATAGAAATCTTGCTACCAAGGCTAAACAATTTGGTTTGGAATGCTCTGTTTCTGAAAAATTATCATCCAAGATGTTTGGACTGACAAACCAGCAAGCATACTTGTGTGTCCTGCTCCCAGATGTTCCTTGTGTTATGGTGTGTTATTTGGTCTATAAATAGACCTCCTCTGTAAGCTACATACAAGGACAAAGTAGTGCTTATATTAAGGAACCTTGGTATGCACACATTATCATAGATGACACCAATGGCACGTCGCTAAGATCTCATCCTATATGGTTAAGCCATATAAGTCCAAGAGTTCAAAACTATGCCCACAAAGTGGGGCTGCTGCTGTGCAAAGCTGGTCAGACTTGGTCCCACTTGGTGCTAGGTTCATGACTGTTTATACAACTACAGGCACTTGAAGGTCCAAGAGTTGTCAGCATGTTATTACTAACCCGCCTAAACATGTGAGGTCCTCCAAGACCTTGTCTGACCACTAAAGACTCAGATTGGCTCTACCTTGCATAAGCAAATCATTTGTGAAAGGTGTTCTAGCATAACTCCTCTCCCACCTAGAGACAAAATCCCTTCTCCGCAGCCCCCAATGCAGCTTTAAACTTCCCTGTTGGACCAAAACCACATTACTGATCATCAAAGAGCGTGCCTACTCTATCACACTCTGTGCCCCACATGTACATTCGTCCTGCTGGATCTTTCCTCTGCCTTTGATATAATTCCCCACTTTGTACTCCTCCATCACTAGACTTTGTCTGGCTCTTTGGGTGTCCACCACTGGCTTGGGTCATATATTCCCTATAATACTGTTCCTATTATGTCAACCTGTCATCATTCTTTTCTAATACAATTAACATTTCCTCCAGAGTTTCAAAGGACTATCCCTTTTGCTGCTGAGTCAGCATAACCCTATACATTACCTAGTGATAGAGGTGCATAACATTCAGACACCTCTCATATGATCGTGATGTCTGAGGATAGCTCCTTGATGCTGACTGCCAAAAATATGCCCAGCATTCAATGTCGCAAAACTGGCTGCATCACGATGAATCACAAACCAAAACTCAGCATATGAATCCTGCGAATCCTTCAACACTATCAGCAGACCGACATGAGTAATTCGGGCCTTCCGGTTGACCAATGCAAATATAAACAAACTGGAGGTTCTATTCAACTAAGACATTTCCTTAATCCACCAAGCAAATACAGACATTCAAAATGTGTTTCTTCACCTATACTTATTGAGTGATACTCCTACCTGCAGATCATACCACAGAGTATTGTCCTAATGCTTGCTGTAGTAAACCCTGACTTGAATAATTTCAATACTGTCTACAAAAGCCTGTGAGCTATGTTTCAGTCTAGATTTATTGTGCAACCCACTTCATATTTCACTAGCTCTGAATTCCCTGTATTAACTCCCAGTCAACAATAATGCACAATTTAAAACTCTTTTTAAAATACAAAAATCATTGCATGGTCACTTTCAGGCTATCTTTCCATGGGTTTTGGTTGCATGAGTTGACGTTCTAATTAAATATTAAAGAGGGTCAAAGCGTGTGTTCAGGGATGCCTGAGCCGTCATAAGACTTAGCCCAGTGCCAGTAAATGAAATCTCCACAAGACAAGAATTCAAGTCAAAACCTCAAAGGTTTATTCAAAGATTTTGATCAATATAGCAGGGCAAAAGGTCATCAGTTAAATTATGAGGAATGAACAGATACCATAAGTTTAAAAAAAAAGTGCCATAGCCAAAGTATGGTTAAGCAAGAATAATGATGTAGAGTCTGACTCCAAAGAGTGCACCAAAAGGGTAAGTATAATTTAAATGACAGACTGACATAGAGTCTGCACATTTAGGAAAGCAAGAAATGTCCAACACATATACCACAAAAAAGTGTTCTTTTATAGGGTTTTAGACAGGAAAGCCACACACTCAGTGTGGTTTGACATGAGCAAATAGGAATGGATTAACACATATACATTAAAACCAATCACTTTTCAAATACACGTTATACATAAAATAAGATACATCTAGTAAACAATTACTTTGCTATATATTTCTAAAGAGGCTTGAATAGGAAATGAAGATGATGGTGCATTTATGCAAATCAACAAATCAATGACACGTTTAGGGAATAAAAGGCCCTTTAGTTGAAGTCCAGGAAACGCCATTGACATTTTTTGCATGCAGGAACATCTTGAATATGGTTTCCTTGCAAGGAAGGCACATTGATACATTTATAATAAAACAGTAAATACCACCACAAACTAGGCTTCTCTTTTGCGTGGAGAAGACTCATTCACAGAAAAGTGCACATTCTTTCTGCACATACGAACAGATGCAAATGCAAGCTATTTGAAGCCTAGTCAGGCTAACTAAACTTTGTCTGTGTTAAACAGTATTTTCTAATTATTAAAAAAAGCTCTAAACCAATGCCTCTGCTGACCATTTGTACCAACACATATAAATGTTTCGGTGGAAACCCTGCATTTCTAAGGTGCAAGAACTTTGAATTCCCATCCACTCCAAATAGAATTTGAAACCGGCCACATAAAGGTTTCAAGAGTATTAAGGACATACCGATTCATCTCAGTTTATGACCAGCCTGGAACCACACTCTAGAGTCACAGATGCTTTTACACTCTCACTATCCCTGTGCTCCTGCTAATAACTAAGCATTTCAAAAAATGAAATCCTTTTTTTCAGCTAAGTAGAGAACCATCTTCTCCAAACTTTCAATCTCTGATCTTCTAATGTTGGACAATTTGTTGTTAAGATTTTTATGTAAGTATATCACAGCATTAATCACCTACAGTGCAAACCCCAGGTAGCGTTTAAACTCGCAGATCAAAGTATTTAGTGAGCAAGCCAAGTTTAGGTAAACTCCATAATGGTATTTGTGGGGCATAAGGGTTTCTCCCCTCATAGTTCCTATATATCTAAGCCAGCAATATTTGATTACTTTAACCGTGTGTACCTTTATTTTCATGGCCGGCCTGGTGTTTCTAGCAGTGTGAAGACAGGTAACACTCCCTTGAGGCATGTAGTAATTCCAGTTGTACTGCATTCATCTGGGTCTTCCAACCACTGTGCCAGCGAGGCTGTTGAGTAGCCAGATCATACAGTTCCAGGCACAGCATTTCCCCCTCCCCCAATATGCAAGGGCAAAATAATTATTTCCACAACTAGTTTCTTCCATTGACCCACCCATACTAGGGTAGATAAAAGTCTGGCCAGTTATGAAAAAAAATGTTTCATGAAGAGCAGAAGTGCCAGGAAAAAATGCACGAGCTGTTGCAATATCAAAATTTTTACAATAGCCACTCTACCCATTGACAGCAACAACATTATGTACGGTAAACTCCCTCTTGTGTTGCAAAGATATAACAATGTTTCATCTGCCTAGAGGGAAATATTATTCGGCACTTGTATTAGATTAATACCCCACTTGGTGGCCATATTTCTGAACACATAAGCCATCCGTTCCATTGCTAATGCGAATATCAATGAGGAAAGTGGACAGTCATGATGCATGCCCCTACGAACACCCTATGTCTCCGAAAATGACAGACCTGTCTTCACTCTGGCCTTTTGTACAGCAGGCTCGCACGGTTCAGAAAGCCCTCACCCATCCCCAGACAGCATAACACTTTAAATAGAAATGCCCATGATAAAGTATCAAAAGCCTTTTCTAAGTCTAATGAGATGACCATGAGCATCAGCTGGGATTTAGGTGTCGTGTCTATTGCATGAAAGGGACGTCTCAGATTCATGTGTGCTTGCCTCTGCATGATAAATCAACACTTATCTGGGTGGACCCGGTAGTGGACTAGAAGTGCCAGTATATTGACCAAAAGCTTCCTCAAGATTTTTTACTCAGAATTTAGAAGGCATAGGGCTTTTATGATTGCATACCCATGGATCACGCCTTGGTTTCAGCAACACCACTACTGTTGCCATATGAGTGGATTCTGGTAGCTACCCTCTCTGAGTTGAATCTTGATACATTGACAAGATTTTGGAGATCAAGTGGGCCCTCCAAGTTAAGTACAATTTAGGCAGCAAGCCATATCTACTAGGTGTTTTTCTTTTGGTCAACAAGTCAATGTCTTTATTAATTTCCTCCATGATGATGGGTCCTCCAGGTTAGGACTGGGCAGTGTCATATTCTGAAGAAAATAGTTTGCTCTGTTTATATTTGTATAGAGTCTAATAATACATTCAAAATACACTGTTAATTGCTGACGGAGTATGAAGTACGTTTTCCTTGGGCGTGCTTAGAGAATAGATTAGTTGTCTGTCTGAGGCAGCAGCCAGGCACCATCAGCATGCTGACAGGTTCACTTAGTGAACTTTACTAAGGGCCTAATTACGAGTTTGGCGGTCTTGTAGCTGGGCGCCATGCCAGCGCCCTGCTCCAAGACTGCCAAACTCGACCACCGACTGCCTGCCAGATTACGAGTTTCCTCATGGTCTGGCGGGCGGTGCTTTGACGGTCCCACAGCAGTGCAGTTCTAAGACTCACATGTGTACCTTAGAACTGCAGCGCTGAAGCAATGCCAAAACCCGTTCCTGCACGGCGTGGACTGTGCACTCCATGCCGTGCAGGAACAATGGTGCATACAGACAGGGGGCACATTCACTTCATGCACAGGGGCATCAGGGGGGCCCTGCAAGGCCCCCTTACTTTCCTGACTGCCACATTTTTCATGGTGGGCTCACTGCCATGAAAAGTGTAGAGGTCTGGAACGTTGTAATATGCTTTGGCACCTCCAGCATATTGCTGCCCCAGACCGCTGTGCCAAAGCTGAGGGATCACAGATCCCCCCCGCAGTTGCGGCGGTCCTGTGGCAGTGGGATCGCTGTACTTGTGATGCGGCAGTTGGACCAACAGTGTGGTGGTTCCCGCCATGCCACCGTGAGTTTGACGGTCTGATGGACCGCCAAACTTGTAATGAGGCCCTAAGTCTGTGGACAAGTGTTGTGTATTCATTGTGGGCCTCAAACTTACACATGCCATGCACAGCGTCGCACATCACCACGTTCTCAAATTCAGTTTTTAGAGTTACAGTTTAATATAATCCCAAAAAGTATAATTGCAAACATGTGGTATACTCTGCAAAAAGAATAGTGAAAATTAGAAAGTAATGTGAGAAAACCGAGAAGGGTAGAAGAAAAGGAGACTGGATCCATTTAGAAATTGATCTAGTGAGAAGAATAATTAAAACTGGTATAATTGAAAAAAGTATGGTACAGTAAACAAAGTAAAAGTAAAGGGACCCTCCTGACTATGGTGGTGTGAAACTTCATCCTTTAAAACAGATCAATGATTATATACTAGTTAAGAAGGTATGGAATTAGTTAAAAGTAAACACAGTATATCTTTTTGATATTGTAATGGAGTTGCAAAAAGTAAATTCCACCAAACACCCAACAATAATTTAGAATAATATTTACTGCATGAGGTAACTTGTTGAATTTAAATAAAGGTTAGCTCGTTAAGATGTTATGTTCCTTAGTGTTTTTAGTTTCTATAAACATAAGAAAAACTAAAACATCTCGTGCAATATAAGAGGTAGCAGCATGTTGAAATTCTTATTATATGACAATTTAACGATCAGGAATTATTTACCTTGTTAGATGCAAATGCATATGCTTTTAATACCCTGTTGCGTATGACAAGACCAGCATTATTCATCACTTGTGTTCAACATTTAATTTGAGTTAAACTGAAGTAAATAATACCATATGATAAATAAATAAAAGTATTGGTTAGTTTAGAAGTTTTGGTAATTTTGACCCATATGCTGTCCTGTATATGAGGAGATTAAGGGCCTGATTATGAGTTTGGCGGTCTACCAGTAAATGGTACAGCACACTGTCTGCTGTGGGACCACAAAACCCGTTGTGAGACCACCCGCCAGATCAGGAGTTTTTTCGTGGTCTGGCGGCTGGTCCTGCGGTGGTCCAAAAAGGGCGGTATGTCACGCTCATAAAATAGACTATCTGGCAGAGTGCCGACTATACCTTCCCGCACGGTGTGGCATACATGCCACACGGTGCAGGAAATGGGATGCATATCGAGGGGGGCACTACATGTGCGACACCACATGCATTCCAGGCCCAAATACGGCCGGATTTCTTGCCATATCGTCACCCTTTTCATGGCTGGCTCACTGCCATGAAAGGGGCAGTGAACTGGCAAGTCGAAATATACGCGGTGGTGCCAGCTGTGGCACCGCCAGCATATTCCTGCCGTGTTGAAGACTGCCAGCCCAGATGGACCCTCGATCCCGGCGGTCTTGTGGCAGTCTGACCTCTGCAGTTGTAATACTGCGAGCGATCCCGCGGTACGGAGGTTGTCGGACCGCCACTGCGTCGTAATCAGGCCCTAAATCACAAATAGGCCAGTTTCCCATTGTAGTTTAGTCTGAGATGTGGTTCTTCTGAAAGAGTTCTTTTGTAATTCTATACTTTTTGTATATGTTGTATATGTATTTGAGAAAAAAACCTTCGTTAGAAGGTCTCAACTCAAATTTCTTTTGTGAATGTATCAGAAGTTAGTTACTCATATAATGCCCCACAACGAGAACAGGTCCCACTGTGTGCAGCCCTCTGGATTGCCACTTCCAACTGCTGGCAGTGGTGCAGAACCTAAATCACACAAAATATTTTACTGGTAAGAAATCCTTAATGCTAGTACACTACAATGACGTAAGTAGACCAGTGCACAACACAGGACCTTACACATGTCCATCCTTAGACAGAGGAGCACAGCACAGGACAGCTAGCTAATCCAGTGTAATTGCAGGCATAACATGAGTTATTTTCTGTGAAGCTTTCTGAGGCAACTGCATTGTCTCTATGAAAATTCACTTTAACCTAATCAGTGGAGTACAAGCCAATAATATATTTTCTGCAGACTTTGCTCCTGTATTGTGTGACGAACAACTGATGGCAGATCTTTTACACTCCCCTTAATGAAAATCTTTCAATTTAGATTCAGTTTTTCTTTAATATTTATGCATCCATTTGTTACGGAAATAAAATGGCCGGATAGTGTTATTATCCTAAGCCATTCATCTAACAGGCATAATCAACGTTTAACGGCATTGATATTCACTAAATGAATAAATACACTTTAAAATTTCCTGTAATTTTGCCTTAAAGATGCCTGTAGTAAGGAATTTTTACTACACTTTACTCCATATATTGTATCAGCCCATTTAATTAATCAATTAAATAACTCCAAAAAGAAGTTCCAGAAAGGTTATTTTTTTCGGCCACCAACAAATTACCACCGTTGTTTGATTTTAATTACATTCAGTTTGGGGTAAGAAATCATCATCTTTTGGTGCCTCAACATTTATACCTGGGGTTCTACTCAATGCTTCCAAGGAATGTGGAGTCATTTAAATATAATGGATGTCTGTAGGCCAGAGTACATAGTAATAGACCCAAGGTGTTTTTCTTATGATATAAGGGTTTGTGAAGACTTAGGGCCATATGTATGAAGCCAAATTGCGATCTCAAATGCTGAAATTCGCAGAATTTCAGCGTTTGCGATCGCAATTTAGGCAGTGTGCAATGTAGCACACAAAAACCTATTCCGATTCTCTATTTTGCGAATGCATTTAAGGAATCCCAAATTGCGATTCCTTAAATGCAATGTAGGAAGCACCCAAGTTGTGCGATTTTGGCTTAAGGAATCGCAAATTACCACCAACTTCAGGTTGGTGGTAATTTGTGATTTCTTTGACAAATACACTTTTTTGCATTTTTCAAAGTGCCATGTGGCGCACATACATGCCCTTAGGGCAAGTATGTGCGCCACATGTGCACACATGATTATTTCAGGGGTGCAACAGGGTGTCCTATTGACACCCTTGCAACCTTGAAATTGCATTCTCAATTTGCGATTCTCTAATTGGGAATCGCAAATTGAGAATGTCTTCCCATTCATTCCTATGGGCCTTCTAGCCATGGGAAGGTATTCCTTATTTGCGAATCTCAATTTGCGATTCGCAAATAAGGAATATGTAAGATTCGCAAAATATTTTGCAAATCCTACAAACATTGCATTTTGCGATTCTCTAATTGCGGTTCCCTAAAAATCGCAATTTGAGAATCGCAGAACGCGTGTTTCATGCATATGGCCCTTAATAACATGCACATTGTTACTGCCTTTTGAAGTTGAATGATTCTTTGTCATTTCCCAAGGAATTCCAAAGCACAGAAATTTCTGTCATTTCCCAAACACGTCAAAAGCACACAATTGTGCGTAATTAAAAAAAAACTTAATTTTCCCTGGCCCGTCTAAGCTAAGCATAGGTAATACCTTCCCCCCTTCACAAGACGTGCATTATTTTCAACATCTTTATCTTTGAACAATCTAAGCCTGCAATTCCCTGGAGTTTTTAGGAGGGACATCTTAAGGATTTTAGGGGCCTGAGCCAAAGTATTTTGGGGGCCCCTGTTCCAAACAGCTTTGAATGTATGATCCAATTTCAGCTCTTTCATGCCCTCTTTACCAGGTCACTGACCGTGCACGAGAACACTCATCCAAATTATAAATCTGTTTACATCTAATTTTCAGGGAGGGTGATGGTTGTTATCAGATTTGTAACACAGCAGCAGCTCACTAATGTTGCTGCAAATAATCTCTGTGACATCCTCCAATTTCTCATATGTGAGGTCCTGTTTTGATATAAAATAAACTTTTTTTATGGATGTTGCATGAAACAAAAGCACAACATTATGTCTACAATAGACTCACACAGATCACTCACATTAAAAATATATTAAAGGAAAACGGTATTTAAAACAATCTGTTTAAGAATTATTCAAAGTCATTACACTGCAAAACAAAGCTGGCTCCATCATCGCCCCCTCCCCCCTTTAAAGGCTGGTGCCCTGGGCAAGAGTCCTCTTTGCCAAACCCTTAAAACAATGCTGGTTTTGAGAAATGCCTTTTACCTTTTTCCTCTCCACTGAACTAAATCATTCCATACTCGCAGCCCAACGATACCTCACCCATGTTGTGTGCACCCCACGTGTAACACAGGCCCTGCGGTGAAGCGCCCGCCTCCAATCTTTAAAGGGGCCCCAAAAGCCCATTTAGTTCCAGTTCACAGTTTTTTCTGTAAGATATGCGATACTGGGGGGGGGGGGGGGGGGAGGGGGGGGGGGTGGCTGGCTCATCACATTCTGCAGCGGGGCCTCGTCATATTTCCGTTACGCCACGTGCGTCGCGAGCTGAGCAGCAGGTTTGAAATCACTAAAGGCGATTGAACGGCAGACCCCATGTCCAGATTCCTTTCAACTCGCGTGGCCGCCACGTCGAGAGAACGGTAGGTCGTAAGGTGTCATCAGCAATCCATTTGCCCAGCTACCACACCTTCTGCAGCCGGCTCCCCAAACAGTAGGGACGCCGGTTACAGGCACAGGACAATAAAGCGCGTGCAAGCAGGCAATTCAAAAGCGGGGAACGATGCATAATTATTAAAACCTGTTATTTTTCACCCAGGCACCTTTGAACTAAACATGACTAATGCCTCACCTCTGTCACCAAATGCACATTTTTTCCTTCCTAAATTCCATTAAGCCCACGAGAGTGGAATGCATTTTAGGATCAGGAACACAAACATTTTGTTGGAAATATTCAGGTGTCTCATTAACACAGTGTGTCCAGCAGTTTTGTATTCTGTGGCTTTTCATAGAGCATTCCACGCCAAGCAAGCACCAACCCAACTGCACCTCAGAGAGCAGGGGACAAAGTGAGGGAGGAAGGGCCGCAGCCAAGCCACTGGGAGCACTACTCTCAGCACCCGAGGGAACTGCTGAGAGATGCCAGCAGTGGTTATAGTGCAGCTGTGATGTCCTGATGGCACTGAAACCACTTCTGCGTATACATCCACCGGCCCCCTCTTTCTGATATTGTTGTTAAAGAAACACATGCCAAACAGAATATTATACCATCACTTTCTGCTATGAACATTCTGCAACAAAAGAATACACCACCACATTGTGTGGTGTGGCTGTTGCGCAAACCCATAAGTAGTTGTTCAACTAAAACATCTCAACAGAGGGAGTTCAACCTTGTAAAACCTGGAGATGATAACATGCTTCTTAAAGAATTTTAAGAGCTGTGGTTCAGATACTTTGTGGCGCTACGTTGTTTTGTTGCATTTTAAATTAAGCAATTTAATTAATAATATATTTTGTGGGGAGGGGGGAAGCAGTAAACTGTTTTAGAAGGGAGTTTTTTTTAACGTATTGAAAACATCAATTCAATTGAATATTAATGTATGTTTTTGACTTTTAGGAGCTGCAGCTGGAGCATGCAAGGCAGGCCTTTGCACTTAAAGATAAAGGCAAGAGCGGCATGATAACCGGGCTGGATTTCAACGACATCATGGTCACGATACGCTCGCACATGCTCACTCCATTTGTAGAAGAGAACCTAGTTTCAGTAAGTGCTGAGAAACAGTGAATTATGTTAATTCTGACATTTTCAAGTAGATTTCAATAGCCATTTTCACAAAATAAATACCACGTGACAGCTGCGTGATGTTTGTTTTCAGATTCAATTTTGCAGCGAGCTTTATAAAGATTTTGGTGCAAATGGTATTCTGTACTCATTGGCATGGTTACAGTGGAAGGAAAGTGAAATACCTTAATATACAGTCAACTCATAAGTATTAATATTATGATGGGATATGGAAAAAGGATGTGTGATATGAGTTCAGGATTGCACTCCATTAATACAGTGGCAAGAGTTGCTTACGCAAAGTCTGTGCCAGGTACTTGAGGGCCAATCAGACATGTTGACTTCTTCCACTTAAGGTAAAAATGTACACCGTTGATAGGTGTGGCTTCCATACCACTTCTCCTATATTTTAACTTTTTTGGAATTCTCAAAGAATTCGTTGGTTAGTCAAGGAAATCTACAACAGCTGTAGATTTCTTTAAGTATTCACAAACACAACATTTCTGAATGTTGAAATGTAACTATTTGTAAATAGAACATACATGCAACTGTGTCCATTCAACGCTTGGTTTTATTTCTCGTTAGGGAAATATTTTTTGCATTGAGAAACCTCTTCTCCAACACACCCATGAACTATGGGGTGTACCTTTCACGTTCTCACCCTCATCTCTGCCCTTGAAAGGAGTAGAAGTATGTCCCTTTCCGGGGTAGGAAGCTACAAGCAAATTGTGGCTGAATATCCACAGGCTTACAAGTTTGTTGGTGTTGACCAGCTCTTACAGGTGGACCCGCCAATCAGTTTCCCCAAAAATTTCCTGTAGCCTTGCTTTTAAAAATGTGGAAATCCCTTTCTCAAAATTTCCACGTGGGAAAATCCGTTTACTGAGACTAAAATCCAGTGATTCCAAAACCTGCGATAAACAATAGCAAATAATTAGTTTTATTCAACTAGGTTGTACAATCCTTTAGGAATTCGACTGGAAAGTCCGACAGGACGCAGCAATAGTAGGGCAGGAATTGGAGAGTGGTTTATGGTAAATGATGGTTTGTAATATAACAGAGGGAATGGGAAACCTATTCACATTCAGTAGATCATTTTGAAAATGTTATTCATCAACAATTAACAAACACCATTTTATTAACACTTCAATTTTTACCTTTCATTGCTAAATTGTTTGTGTAATTAATATATAGAGGTGAAGTCAGCAGAACACAAGCCTACATGCTTCTTGCGCATGCACATTTTTAAAATCTGCACATTCTATTTATGTTATAAAACATGTTTTGGTTTTACAATCGAAGACCTAAGCAAGCTGCTATTTGTATTGAGAGACAGCTCTGCAGAATTGGATCATACATATCACAATTATTATGCATGTGTCTCAGCAGGAGGCACTTTAGGATACGCAATATCTGCTCTTAAAAAGAGATGCAATATATTTCAAGTTCTTCTAAACTATGAGTTCCCTCTTGAAGTAACTGCTGCTTTACAAACAGTGTCTGTAACGTAAACATTAATTTGCAAATCAGTGCCTCATGTGAAGAATCACAAATAGCTTGTGGTTGCCACTAGGTTTTCGATATCCAATCATCTGTTCACACAAGGCATGCTCTTAACATTTTTTAAGAGATGGGGATGTTCTTGGATACTTCTCATAATAAACATTTGCCCAGCTAATAAAACCATCCATAACAACTTTACAGCCAATTCAAAGCCAAGGTATTCAACACATTTGAGAATTGTGGGCTGATGTAGCCATTTGGACGGTGTTTGTCGTTACCTTCAATGAGGGATTTATTTTTTCCAACAAATGTCCAGATTAAACTGCACCGGAATGGGATTTAGATCGTTCAACCTGAGACTGGTACCATTTCCGCTGAGCAGCAGTTGTATCTGTTATCTATATATTCTGCGAAGGATTTGCAGCAGTCAATCGGATCAAATGCATGGGTCACGGAGAATGACTGCAAAGATGATGTCAACAACATGTCATCTCGGAAAAGAAGTGTCTTGTATTTCTTTGCTCATATCTTGATATTTATGATCTCAGCAAAATTGCTCAAGTGTATACCTATATTGATTTATTTGAACCAATCGACAACAGCTGCAGAACCAAGGTCATACTGTCGATTTTATCTGAGACATCACAGGCTGTATAATGCAGAATTACACTAGCTAAGTGCAAAGCAAAGTGCCTGTTCTTATAGGTTGCAGGAGTCTAAAATTCATTTATATAACCTGTAAACAGTAAGCGGGGATACACTAAATTGAACTGTCCTGCTTTCTAGCTTTCCAGTGCCTTTAGTGGACATACTCAGACAAAAACATATGAGATGTCCCATTATCTACCTCGGACTAGGTGACCAAACAAAATGTAAGTCCTTCAGAAGAAAGTATATAATAAACCTTTATCCAGTACTTAATTTGTAAAAAACAGAAGTGCCAGGGTCATAGTCAAGAAGCCACTGTAGCTTGCACCACCCATTGCCTTTGGCAGCACTGCCAATGACTGTACCAACACAGTTTCTAATCATAACATTCCTACAAATGTGAAAATTCAGACTATTGCAGGCCCTCAAAGCTATAAGAATGACTTGGGAGGCAGGTGTTAGTCTTTTTTTAAGTTATATTAAATTAATAAACAGTCGTTGTTATCCTCTTCTCTAAATCAGACAAACAGTGCCACCATGTGGCAGACTGTCATAAGTACCAGTGCTGACAAGTAAGTGCCGGTGCTGAGCACCGGAAACCGCTAGCTCAAATGAAGCACTGCCTTTATCGTATGCTTTTATTCTTCCCATTCTCATTCATTCACTTTAGACATCTTGATGTACTTCTCTTAAAATAAACAGCCCAACCTCCTCCATAGTTTCTATGCAAGGAAACTATTAAGGAGGTTGGGCTGTTACAGCTTCATTTCTGATTCCGGATTTGGGCGATGAGAAATAAATCATTATAAGAGGATACCTATAACGTGGAAATTCCTGAGCCAAATATCATATAATAATTCTGAGCCCTGATGAAGAGGGTCCCTCCCTCAAAATGTGTTGGCTGGCCCTACTGTTGAGTTTAACAAATTAATTAAGATTTGTTACATTTGTGGCAAATCACATTGCAATTCTATTAAACATCATACAGCCTCATGCATCAACCCAAAATCCAGTCGGTAAAATACCGATTCGCTAATAGCTCCCGGTATTAAGTTAAAAATACCCAATCCCAATGCATCAACCCAAAAGCAGAAATCGCTATTTAAGGAATCCTTAAATAGCGATTCTTTAAATAGGGATTCCTTAAATACCGATTCCTTAAATAGGGATTCCTTAAATACCGATTCCTTAAATAGGGATTGCATTTAAGGAATCCCAAAGTGAGATTCCTTAAATGCAATGCATCAAAGTAAAAAAATTAGCGATTTCGCTAATAGGGGGAGCAAATTACCATGAAGATGAACTGCATGGTAATTTGCAAAAACTTTGAAAAATGCACTTTTGTGCATTTTTCAAAGTTTCATGTTGCGCACACACATGCCCTGAGAGCATGTGTGTGTGCAACATATGTGCACATATCATTTTCAGGGGTGCTATAGGGTGTCATTTTGACACCCTTGCACCCTTGAAATTGCATGAGCAATTAGCGAGAACCTACTGGTACTCGCTATTTGCTCATGCAATCTCCGATTCATTCCTATGGGCCTGGAGGCCCATAGGAATGATTGGGACGGCATTCCTTAATTGCTACTCGCTATTTGCTAGTAGCAATTAAGGAAAGTTAAGGAATCGCTATTTGAATAGCGATTCCTACATGCATAGCCTTTTGCTATTCCTTATTAGCGAATCCTTATTTTTCGCTAATAAGGAATCGCAAATGCTAATGTTGATGCATATGCCCCATATTTCCTTAGCACCTATCCTACTACATGAATGTTGATTCTGCTCACTTAATGCTAATGTCATCCGGAGATGGTGGAACAAACTAGATACATGAAGAACAGCAAGCAATTATGAATGAATAGAGTACAGTGAGCTTTCAAGAGGGCCTTGAAGTAATGTTTGAGTTCTGTGACTGAGCGGGGGGTGGGAGGGACATCTAGAAACAGCATAAGTAATGACAATGTAAATAAACAAACAGGATTCTGCTGGACTGTGTGCTGCAGAAATAACAAACAGTGAAACGTGTAGGGACAAGACAGGAGAGAAATCCAAATTGAGGCTGGTTAACAATGATCAGGTAAATGCACTTCTATACATTGTAGGAAATTCGTTTTAGTGTCAACTATACTATATCAGTTTATATTGTACAAAAACATATATGCACAAAAACCTCTAGCAGGAGCAATACACATTTGGGCCCAGTTGGGCCCCTACACAGAGCTGTGGGAGGACCAGATTGGCAGCAGTGGACTAAAACCTATGGAGGCCATCCCAACTGTGCCACACCCATGTCTGAGAGGTGCTCAGCTTTTGGAAAGAGCAGTTCACTCAAGAAAAGATGAGGCTTGAAGAGGCAGCGACCCACAATCTGCAGGGGTTGTCCTGGTGATGCCGTGGCTGCAGGAGCGCCTGGCTGTCCAAAAGAAGATGCCTACCGAAGCAACATTATGGCCTGAGGGTGCAGCCGTTACCACAAAGCTCAAACTTGAGCCGGGCATTGGTGCCTGGTGATGACCACCTAGAGGTGAGGCCCCAGGCAGGGGCGTAACACAGGCCCCCGCATCCCCCGCAGTGCGGGGGGGCCCCGAGATGCAGGGGGCCCCCTCAGCACTGTACTCACACCAGAGAGCTCCGTATTAAATATGGAAGGGGGCCCCTCTTTATACCTTGCAGGGGGGCCCCTTCCACTTTTGCTACGCCACTGGCCCCAGGTCAGGATATGACTGCCCCCCTAGGGAGCAGGTTCTGAAGTGAAGCACTGACCACGAGGGAGGAACTGAGCTGTCGTGCTTCCTTCTCTCCCCCACACTCCCGCCATCAACACAGTGCAGAAAAGGTCGAAGATAACAGCCAAAGACCCGTGGGGCTTCAGAGGGAGAACCGAAACCAGAGACCCAAGCAGCCCTGGAGAGATCTTAGACCGGGCATTAGAACACGCTTATTGAGCTGGCAGCAAAGCGACATGAGTGCCTGCAGTGTAACAGAACTTGGTCAGCTGGGTGGAGATTAATCTGCCTCTGGAGTGTGGTGGGGTAGATCAAGACCTCCTGACCAGGGGCCTGGACTTTGCTGTATGCCTTGAAACTTGAGGAGGGAACAGGAGGCCAGCTTGGTGGTAATCCCTCTCTCCCCACCTCATTTCCCTCATGGGCGCTGAGGAGGCGTTTTAGGTGGTCCCTGTACTGTGAAGGTGGTTCTCCTCCCTTTTTGTGTGCGGCCGGTGGGGTTGGAGCCTTGCCCTAATGGTTCTGGGAACCACAAGAGGGGGCCCCACAGTTGCAGATGCTCAGAGCCCCATGATTCAGACAGACCGTGTCGCCCTATCAGGGAAAGATCATAAATTCACCAGGTCAGGCATGGCCTCAGGCCGCCAGATGACCTGCCTCGCAGCAGCTGGTAGTGGAGGCGGGCCCATGGTATACCACAAACCTATTTTACAGGCAATAAAAGAGTCTCTTCCTCATTAGGAAGAAAGATTGATGAATTAAAGCTAGACCCGACTCTGCTTAGACAAGATCTCTGAAACACAGTTGATTGGGTGACTGGCGCGGATGGCAGAATCACAATGGCGGAAAACTCTGTTCACACACTTCAGGCCAAAGTTACCGGGCTGCAGAGGATGGTGTAACAACTAGAAGATCAGTCTGAGAACGAAAAGGGGAGACCAAGACGCAAGAACCTCAGGACCGTCAGGGTCCCAGAGGGTACAATGTGCTCAGCACTGATGCAATTCTTTACTACCTGACTAAAATCACGGTGACAGCGTGGATATGTGCCATTGTCTTATAGTTGAAAGGGCACACAGGATCTTGATAGCGCATCCTGCCCCGGGGGTTCCGCCCAGACCCATAATTGCCTGGGTATTCAACTTGGCTTATGGGGACACAATCGTGCAGACGTCCCATGAGATAAGCAGCCTGAACTGTGACCCAGCGTAAATCATGGTATTTCCTGACTACACATTGCATGACTACAGTGCAACAGCACCGTTTCTCATTTCTTGATGTTAAGTAAAAACTGCAGGCAATGCAAGTCATGTATATATTATTTTTCACAGCTAAGTGGAAAGTTTGACATACAAAGAGAAAACATTATTCTTTGATACACCAGAAAGATCATGGGACTGGGTGGAGGAGAGGCCTGCTCTGAAACGAAGCCAGACATCTGGGGCAAACTACCCTGATAATAAGAAAGAATCTGTGGAATGGAAACCCTCAATTGCTGGGGTAGGAGGAACAGAAAACTGTGTAGTTTTGAGGACTCATCACTCAAGTCTTTAAAGCATTTCCGCTCGCCCTCAGTAGAGGAAAGTGTCCCCGAGGAACTTTGCCCATCCCCGGAGCACTTGTGATAGCGTCACAAGGAAGAGGTTACAGGTCGTGAGATAAGGAGGGAAAGCTGGTCTACTGGCTGACAACCAGAGAGCAGATCATGAGCATAACACTGGCCATACGAGCCCCAGCCGGCTGGGTGGTTGCAGATGCAGCATAGCAAATTTCTTTGCCATATATTACAAAAACCTGTATGCCCAATCCCAGAGCGGGATCCATAAACCACATTAATCATGAATTTACCGATCAGAAGGATGCCTGCATCAGAAGAATTGATCCCAAAGAACCTATAACAATATAATAAATCACTGAAGCCATTGGATACTGACAGTCTGAGACAACACTGGAACCAAGCAGATTTCAGTGGAATTCAATAAGCAATTTCCATCTGTAATGTTCCGCTGCCTGTTATCACTGTTTAACGAGGCCATTCAGGTAGGCAAACAGCCTTGTGACTTCTGTGAAGCTACTATAATTGTGATCCTGGATCCGAGTAGACCCCAATATTTGTTTGTCAAATTGGCCAATCTCCCTGCTCGACCACAATACTAAAATGTTATCAAAAATTATTACTGGCAGGTTGAGTGGGATAATCCATTTGTTGGTACACAAGGACCAAATTGGCTTTAACAGACCTTGCATTAGATGACTACATCTGGAATTGGACAGATGCCAGGGACTTGAAGGAGTTCTGGCACTGGCCATTTTAGATTTAGAAAAGGCAATCAACTGGGAGTTCCTAATTCGGGTGTTAACAAGATGATCTTTGGCCTGTGGTTTGTTGCTTTGTCCGTCAGCTTCCTTCATGTTTGAAAGGAGCACCAGACATGGACGTCCCCTTTCTCCATTTTTCTTTGCCCTGGTGATAGAGTTTCTGGCGGAATGGGTGAGAACTACCCACTACCTGAACCACTACCTGCATTGCGCGTAAAATGGCCAGCAGAGTTCGGGATGCTGGATGACGACCAATTGAGGGAAGTTGTGATGGCCCCATAGGTACTCGCTGCCTTAGCCCACAATAGATCGGTTTTAATTAAATACATGCACAGTATCTACTGTATACCCCAGAAGCTCTGGCAGATGGCATTAGACCTAGCCCACACTGCACCCATTGGACTGATACAACTGCTACATTCTTCCACATGGTATGGGAATTTCCTGTTATCCACATATGTTCATCCTGGGTGGAAAGAACTCTAGTCAATGCTTGAGTAGATATGTCCAGCTTACCCCCAAGATGGCTCTAATGGGATTAGTGGAGGAGCGTGCCCCAATAGGTAACCGCCTGCTCCTCAGGATGGGGTGTGTGCTCGCCAAATAAGAGTGCTCGATGGGGTGCTAGTGTGGCTGCATCCATCAGTGAATAGAGAAATGGAATAGATCAGTCTGCTATCATGGAGAGGGTGGTATATAGGGCTAGGAGGTGCCCCCAGAAACCCGCTGAGTTGTGACAGTCTTGGGAGGATTACTCTCAGACACCAGACGCATAATGCGTCTTCTCATATGCACACTGGCATGGAGTAGGAGAGATGATCTTAAATACGCTGTCTTCTCCAAAGATCATTTAGCATGTCACACGCATTGGATCGAATGATTGCTTAAGCACCTTAACACTCTGCACAAGTATGGTAATGTAAATATCCATGTGATATCAGTGCGGGATGCTCTCTGACTTATAATGGCTATGAAATTGATCGGGGAATATGGGATACGGCTGTGAATGTGATATTGTTAGTTAGTAAAAAAGTGTATAAAAAACAAAAAAGGTAATGTATTGTGGATAAGGTGTTAACTAAAAGTGTAGCATTGGGTGAGACAATGTGATGTTGATGATGATAAAAGCAGTATAGCGCACGCTCCACTACCATTCCAAGCCTGCTCACAAATCCAGCCGGGGCTGTTATCTTTTCATTAGTCACATACATGCAGTTGCCAAATGGTTCAGTTTAATGGATTTATTACATTTCCAGATTATATTGAGGAGGGGAACAATAACAATCATGAGTCAACAATCAATGTGTGAAATCAAAATATAGTAAATAAAGGCAAGCAATTAAATATACACCAGTAAATAATCTATAATTTATAGAACTCTGACTTCTCACTCTAGTAATCCCGTTGTAAATATATCATGTTAAAACTGAAGGATATGTACATTTTGCCCGCTAATGAACATATATTACATCGCTATGAACAGAAACAAGTTAAAAAAAAAGAAATGGGTTAAGAAGAAAGGGAAAGTAAAGAGAGATACAGTAATATACAAAGTTCTAAAATATAAAACTCCATTTTTGTAAAGATAAAAATGACAATATATTATGAATAGTGGCGAATCCTACACTGCAGACCAGCTACTTGTGTGAAGAAACGTGCCCTCTCTGGGGAGATTCCAAGCGACTGGAAGACCTCCTTAGCCAGACCGTACAAAAACATTTTATTGCTGGGTTGATTTAGTAGAGAACCCAGTATATCAAATGAAAAATAATGAAAACGAAAGGCTTGCCTACTGACACATGACAACATTTTAGAAGAGGAAAGTTGAAGATTAAAAAAAATCATCGGCAGAATGTATTTCCCCCATTGACTTCTGTTGAAACAGAGTCCATTTCAGACGGTAGGCAAGTTAAGGAATGTTTTGCTAAAAAAATCTGGAGTCTCCCCCTGAATCGGGTGTATTGGCATGTTTGTACAGGGTTCACTGGAAGATTTCACATTACATCTAGAATCTTTCCCCAGTGCTCCACACTGGAAGGTTTTAAAGTGGACTTTGAATTCTCACATATATTAGGAAGCAGTCCACTTTTGCTTTCTATTGTTGTAGTACTCTCAGAACCTGTGATAAATTTGACTGATTACTATTACAATTGACTGAGCCTTAGAAAATGCACCAAATGCTCTATGACAAGTAACACATTACTTAGAATTTTGACCACGGCAAGGAATGAAATCTCCATTATGCAGTAACAAACGAGGGCATTCTTTTCTGACCAGCAGCTTCCTCTGTGCTGGTTGTCTTGGCTTCCAGTCCAGGAAGGTTAAAGGCCCTCAACTTACTACAAATCCACAGTACTTATCCTCTCTGCTGCCTCCACCTCTGGTGCTACTTACCTCCACCGTCCCGCCCTCGCTCCCCCGAAGACATCTGGAGCCGGAAACTGGCCAGGCCATCAGTCACTGTGGTCACTGAGCTCTCGTGTCAGCAAGGCCAGGCCAGACCCTCAGGAGAAGCGAGGCAGGCCTTCACCTAGCTTTACGAAGCACCATGGCGCAGTGGAAAAATATTATTTAAGGTGCACATCTGCGAAAGTAAACAGATCCACTGTTATTTATTTACCACAGTATTTCTTTTAGCTTCTTTGTCTCTCAGCAAGTCACTCTTTCAGCTTCATATTTAATTGTGTTATACTGAGATCAGCCTCTGCTGTTCATTCATCGCCTGAGATGCAAACATTTTTAAGCATTAACTAACTACAAAAGTCATAGTTGCTAATGTCCTAGTGTTTTAAACTAAAGTATAATTTGTGAATTGTGTGGCTAGAGATAATTGAATTGCAGACGGCTGATGGCGTTTGTTTTGTGTACACACCTGCTTTGTTTTCACCATGTCCAGGTGTCTCTTTGGTCTCACTTTCATGAAGCGACTGTGACTTTGAGGCGTGAGGTCGCACTAACACTGTGCTTTTCTTTTCTAGGCTGCCGGTGGCAACATTTCCCATCAGGTTAGCTTCTCGTACTTTAATGCCTTTAACTCCTTGCTGAATAACATGGAGCTAGTTCGAAAAGTATACAGCACTCTAGCAGGCTCAAGAAAGGATGTAGAGGTTACTAAAGGTGATCTTTATTTTACTACTTTTTCCCTTCATCTCTGAGCGTATTTTTGAAACAAGAGCTTTACTAACGCGGGCTTCTCTTTTCTCTAATTGCTGTGGTATCATTCATTAACCTTGGTACGTTGACATCGAGAGCTTCGGTGGAATTTGCAATGCTTTACTCTAAAAGGCAGGCCTCTGGTGCGAGGAAGCATGCTGGGTGTGTGTGTTTGCTTCTACAATGTTTGATTGCCCTTTGGAGTGAGTTCTATCACAATATTGAAGATGTCCTTGGAGGTTACAGCCAGTTCACAGCTGCATTGCTCTCTTTTTACCTTATAACAGAGGAGTTCGCCCACTCTGCAAACAAATTTGGACAAATCACGCCATTGGAAATCGACATCCTCTTCCAGCTTGCAGATTTGTTCAGCGCCACAGGGTAACTATTTTCATAAACTTTTTAGATGGCCCTGAACCTGTAAGGTGAATCTTGATTGTTGATCCACATGTTGCAAAACACCTGTATGGGAGCTATGCATGTGTGTGAATGGTCCTGGCCTTGCACCTTTCAGTGTCTGCATTTAATTTGTGTAAAAAGTAATGTATATGGATCAGCGCTGTAAGTGGAACTGGGTCTTCAAACGGACATTGAATCAGGGCCCTTTTTCATGTCCTTGATCTGCTGGAGGAAAAAAGTGGTACCTCTCTGTAACATACTAAAGTTGCAGTGCAACCCCGCTGAAAGTTCTCATTTGTTACACAGGGATGGAGTGACATGGCGCTGGGTGCACAAGTAGCCTTTAAAATCTTATATCCCAAAAGTCTCCTCAATAACACGCCCATGGGTGGGTGGATCGGAGACCCTTTATCAGGCTGAACCACAAAAAGTCACTAAGTTAACCTGTGCTTAACCCTCTGGTTTTTTGGCACAAAAGCAGTCAGGCTTAAGTTAGAGGCAATGTGTAAAGTATGTATGCTGCACTCAGAGTAATAAAGTAAAAACACAACAGAGCAAAAATTTCATACCAATTTAGAACAATCAAGTAAAACATAATACATTATTTGGCAGCAAAACGACAAAAATCCAATCAGTAGAACTGGAGATATGCAATTCTGAAAGTTTCAGGTAAGTATAGCGCCTCAAAGCACCACTCAGGACTGGTTGTTCGAGACCGGGTGAAAGCCACAAGTTCAGGCTGACTGCAATGGAGCACATGGCCAAATATAGGGACCAGGTTAGTCCCTCTGAAAAAGTCACCCTAAAGTCAAGCGTGAAGAGTTCCGTTCGCGGTGTAGGAGGTCATGAGGAGCAGGGAGAGCATTGCGGATGGTCGTCAATGTAGCGGGAAGAGTAGGCTGGGCATCACAAAGTGTTGTCGCTGTAGCATGAAGATCTGGTCGGGCATTGTGGATGGTTGTTGGTGGAGATTCGCATTCGTGGTCACCCAAGGCTGTGGATGCTGTAGCACGAAGTACAGATCTTGCCTTGCTAGTGGTAGCTGTAACGCAAATGGTCCGGTTCACCAGAACTGTCGGGAATTTCCTCTTTGCCCTGTTCCTAGTCTTTCTGGGGTCACAATAAACTAGTGAAAAGTCCTTTGTGTGTGAGCTTGTCCAGTGCCTTCGAAGTGCAAGTGTGGTAGGTCAGAGCTCCACCCCCTGCAATCAGCCAGGATGGCCTATCCTACTGACACCCAGACCCTCGAGTGTAATGCTGTCTGAGAGGAATACACAATGGCCAACTACACCTAGTCATATGATGCAGGAACAGGCTGCAGGCACCAAATGGTTAGGACAAAAACATAATTTCTAAAAGTGGCATTTTCAGAATTGTGTCTTAAAATCTGACTTTACCATAACAGAGGGTTTTAAATTACAATTTCTCAGACACCACACATGACCTTCCTACCTGCCCTCAATGAAAAGTTACCACTTAATATATGAAATAAGGTAACCAAATGTTATCCTATGGGAGAGGTTGGCCTAACAATAGTGAAACATGAATTTAGGAGTTTTTCTCTACCAGGACATGTAAAATCTAAAATTGAATGTCTAACTTTTTAAATACATGCACGCTGCCCCATGGGCTGTTTAGGTACTACCCTAGGGGTAACATGTATTAAAAAGGAAGATTTAGGTCTTGCAAAAGGTTTATTTTGCCTGGTCAAATAGCAGTGTAAAACTGCACAAACAGTCTGCAATGACAGGCATGGTACATGTTTTAAAGGCTACGTAAGTGGGTGGCACCATCAGTGCTGCAGGCCCACTAGTAGCATTTAATTTACCCACCCTGGGTACCTATAATACCACTTTACCAGGGTCTTACAAGTAAATTAAATATGCCAATTGAGTGTAAGCCAATTTGACCCTATTTAAAGGAGAGAACATACACACTTTAGGACTGCTTAGCCGTGCTGAAGTGCACAGAGTCCTACAGGCCAACACAAATGGGTTCAGAAAACAGGAGGGTTAAGTCAAAAGGTTTGGGGGTGACCCTGAGGAGAGGGTCAGGTTGAACACAAATATATAAAGTTGTTGCCATGAAGGAAATCAACAATTGGCCAATAGAGATTTATGGGCAAAATCAAGACTATTTTAAGTCCCAATGAGCAGCAAAATCATCAGCAAGAAATCAGACAACATCCCTAGTAGCATCGGAAAGGTCTCATGGCTCACTCCCGAATTCAAAGGTTTATATAGGAAATCTTCTGATGGAGCAGAATGAAAACTGCAGATTCATCATGGTCAATACTAAGAAAACAATTTCAGCAAATTAGAACATTGAAAATTAGAGCAACATACTGCCTTACTACCTAAGCACCCTCCCATTACATGAATATTGATTGAGCCCCCTCTATGCTATTGCCATCCAGAGATGGCAGAACTAACTAGTTACAAAACAACACTTAGCTGATGGCAGAACTAACTAGTTACAAAACAACACTTGGCTGTTGCAAATGAATGCAATACATCGAGCAGGCGGAAGAAATCTTGAAGGTTGAAGGCTTATTGAGCCCATGCTATAGAGAGTTCTTTGAGAACAGCGTCATACAGAAATATACAAGCATGACTTGCCTGAATATGTGCAGCAAAAATAATAAACAGTGAATGTGCAGGTTGTTACATCAATTTTGATCAAGATGGTGTTGATTTCTAGCTGAGGCCTAGTTCACAAAAGCCAAGAAAAGGCACTTTAACAGGACATAGCAAAATTGTTTCAAAGGCAAATACATTATATAAGCGCACACATATAAATCTGAATGTATATCTATATTACCCTCATTGTTAATAATACACAAATAATATAAATGCACAAAAACTTCTACAGTGGCTACTATTATTTTTAGTTGGTGTCCCAGAGCCTGTCACGAGCCATGCTAAGGCTAGTGTTTCAGGCATTCCTTCTGGGCTGTGTCTCAGGGGCTATGTTAGCACTCTGAGCATCACCCCCAGATTGTGCCATGATTGCTCTGGCATTGGCCAACCCAGCAGATGTATTCTCCCATGGTAAAGCCTCTTAGGCAGTCAGGAGATGCATGGTGATTCACGAGACACATACACCTTAGGTGTCATCTGCAGGTGTGGTGCCATCCTGCCATTTTACAATATTGGCGCTCCACTAGGTCTGTGCTTTTCATAATGATAAAAGTTTGTGTTAAGAATAGATTTAAGAGTATGTATCGTGAGGATGGCAGAGAAATTGATTTTGGTGTAGTACTTCTAATTCCTGCACTCTTCAGTCATTTAAAAAAATAAGCAGAGCTACCATGAGGTTTGCTCATCGTTGTTAAAGGCACCGAAGACGGCCCACTATTTGTATTACAGTGGGTGCTGGGAAGCCCCAGGGATACTGTCATTTTCTTCTTAAAGGGATTGAAGTTTATTTTTTTTTATAGGAAAGAGAGCAGGCTCTTTGACTGGCCTCATCACCCCAGAGTGGAGAGGTGGGGTGGCATTGGGTAGCATCAGATAATGGTAGCCACTGTTTCAAAGAGTGAGGCATGCAGCTATGTGGTTTGACCACCTAGAGTGTTATCCTATTGGTTGGTGCTAGTGAGGTATACTACAAAAGCAGCCTTTCTTCAAAGGAAATGCAGCTTTCTTCTTGGGCAGTGCAAAGCACTTGGGTAGTCATGCTCTCTCAATAATTGATTGCCAGACAATGTACTATCTGTAGTCAAAGGATTCTCCAAACCAGCAGGGGAAGGTGTGCAAAAAAAAAAAATGGGCATAACAAGGGCTTTGCCATGGTGACACAATGGCAGCAGGATGGTATGTTGTTTTAACAAATTACACAGTTTCTCCTCCATCTAGAGCAGCAGCATCCTTTTTATTCATGTTAGTAAGATTAAGTTAACGCTCTCTCTCTAGCTGGCATCAAAAGAAAACTTTCCTCCATGATCCGAAGTGTCTATACAGTTAAGTGGAAACACCTCTGCTTCTAAGTGTTGACATCATATTACCTCTCAGCAGTTTTTGCTTCTTTGATAATTTCAAAGTCTTAAACTGTTCTAAACACATTTGCTCGCAAATTAGTAGTCTTTTCACTATCTGTGAGCATCTTTTGTCATTTTAAAACACTTTCTCACCCTGTCAGAGCCATAAATTCTACCTTTTGATCATGTTTAGACTTATTTTATGGTGGTAATGCTGCTTTAAATTCCAAGCATACGTTTGTGGGAGGCCTTTATAATTATTATTTCTTTTTTTTGCGTAAGGGGATCTAAAAACAATTCAATGTCTCTCTTGGGTAGACATCATATTAATAGCTCACATGGTATGGTATGGGGTGAGGCAGAAGGTGTAAGCTCGGAGGATGAGAATCTCAAATTCTTGACCAATGGGGTCAATTTAAGACCCATGAGGAAAAAAGTACTTTTCATGAGGCAAAAACCTCCTTGTTAAGATGTCCTTTCTGTGAGTTAATGCATGCCCCTTTATGACTGTGTGCTTAGTAGCCAGCGGAAACCTTTCAGTCGCGTTCTAAGGTTTGGTAACAGTTGCTATTATTAAAATGTAGTTCTGTGTATGAGGTGTGTGTTTTTTAACAGAAACTGTCACCTTGGTCCTGGGTCTTGAATATAATTTTGATCCAGTTGTGATGTTGGAAAACTCTGAGAAGGGGACTGCCGCATTTCTAGTTGATTTAAATGTATTTTTATATCCTGTTTTAAGAACTTTTTCTGTATTTGTTTGTAGCTCGTTGATCTCATTCTGATTCACACATGGGCTAATTTTGTCTATGCAGTGTTGATCATTGATTATCCAGGATCGTTTATGAGCTGATATCATTGATCCTTTTTGGTCACTTAAATGTTATCCTATTATTATGTTTTGCTTCTCTCTTTGAAGAGTTTTCAAACATTTTTAAATTCATAATGGTTCCTATGCGTATTGCACAATTTAAAAAAAAGATTGGTCTCTTTTTTTACTTTCTAAAATCATTGTCCTTATTTAACTTCTAAACTCAATGTCACTTTTTCTAACACATTATTTTCATTTCAGCAAGGACAATCTTTATGCAAGTGTTAACAAAGTTTTTTCGCTGTTTTCTTTTTTGCATAAAGACGTTTGACACTTACTGATATTGAGAGAATAGCACCACTTGAGGAAGGAGCCTTGCCCTACAACCTGGCAGAACTGCAGAGGCAGGTAGGAGAAACACTTACAGTTCAAACCTTTTCTAGAAGTGCATACTTAATGCTTAAATGCCTAGGATTGTCAGGAAATGCCTGCATACTTTGTAGGTCTAGAGAGCTGCACCTGCATGGTAGATCTTCGGGAAAGGAATTGAATAGACCACCATACTACATGCAAAGTTGCTTACATAGTATATTTACATCATTACCTTTCCTCACGGTACTTGGAATCTCACCTAAGAAACAGCACTTTTGTTAACCATGTATTGATGAACGCTGTGCACTGCAACATCTTACAAATGACTTTGCCGCCAAATGTTTGCCAAAAGTAATATCCCTTAATTTTCATAAATATATTTGTCCCTGCCTATGTTTTGGGCACAAAGTTTTATGATCTCATTTGTGGTAGGCGATCTTTGAAAGGGGTGGGGCGTGTAATATTGCGGGGCCCTAGGCCCCCATGTATAAGTAATCACGACACTGACACTGATACTTGGTGGGTAGAACTGGCCCAGGGCACATGCACCCGGCCCCTTTTATTATCAGGGTTACATGTTCTGTGACGCCTGTGGTGGATGGGTGTGGGGTGGGGTTTATCCAGACCTCGGGGAGTAGCTGGTACCAAGAAACATTAGTCCAGTGATTAGCAGGTCACTACATCCCTCCCAAACTTTATTCAAACTGGAACAATAAAGTCCTACCTGTGGTAGAGAATAAAACAGTAACAGAAACTTCCACTGAGTCTGTTCAGCTACTTGCAGAAATAAGACTATGGTACAACTGCAGCTAGTATCATCAGTTCTACTTGGCACAGTTCTGTGTTTTCCTGCGGGTTCGGTCCTCCTCTGACTCAAGGCGTGGAAGTTGACACCAAAGTCTCTATATGTACAGTTCTCTGTGACGGTGCAGGTGGAGTGATAGTGAAATTGGTAGATGTCACATTTTCACTAACCAGTCCTGGTTATTATTGTTGAATCTTCACAAAAGCAGCTTTGCTTCTAGCTACAGAATGGTTGAGTAATTACAAACATCCCTTTCTCACCTCACCAGGATGCCCCTCTGCCGGGTACTTCCCTCTCACAGGATGTCCCTGAGGTCCACCTCACTAGGCTTCCACTGAACTGGGTGTGCTTCACTGTGTCACTCTAATGCCATCCTCTAGGTTTGTGGAGGAAGCGCTACGAGTCCCACCATCAAGTCCCTCGTTCCACCTGGAGGGTAGTTGTTTCTTGATAGGATCACTCCTGCCTCTTAGAAGGACATCTTTGTCTTCCTGGGTCCGGTGGAGGAGTGGCTGTAGACTCATCTTTTGTGGCGGGATCCGCTCTCACCGGTGTCCCTAAGGCCTCGGGCCCTGGGTCGCCACGGTCTGGTGTAGAGTGGTCGGATCCTCTTCTAGACCATATATCTGGGGTCACTCAGGAGGTCCGAGCAATCTCACCATCCAGTCTCCTGTGCGACCCCAAAGGAGGATGTCACAAACGATCCAGCGTGCTCACCTCTGCAGTCACCAGGTTTGCTTGGCATTCCTAAGACTGCTGGACGGCGGGCTTCTCAAAGTTCCACCGATGTTGCCAAGATACTGTGCTCCCTTCCAGATGTTCTTGCACTCAGTCGTCCTCTGTCTTGCAGTGTGCAAGTTGTCTGATCACATAATACTCTCTTCTTTTCTCTGCCTCTGAGATTTCTTCTGAGATGGCCTCAATCCACGCGATTTCCTCTTTCTGATTCTTTCACTTCGCGATGCGGTCTAGTCCCATCAGGTCTTGTACTCTGACCAGGCTTCTCTATGTGACGTGCACTTCACAAGGTTCTCCCTGGCCCTGTGATACCCCTAGGAAAATGCATTCTCTTCGTTCAGTGACCAGACCTGTTGTAGGGACCTTCTTCCTTTCACTACTTCTCGTAGGCTTTCATACTTCCGGTCAACTTGTCAGACCTCTTCTTGGTCCTCTTCACTGACCTCTCCTTGATCCTCTCCACTGACCTCTCCTTGGTCCTCTTCACTGACCTCTCCTTGGTCCTCTTCACTGACCTCTCCTTAGTCCTCTTCACTGACCTCTCCTTGGTCCTCTTCACTAACCTCTCCTTGATTATCTTGTCAGACCGCTCCTTGGTCATCTTGTCAGATCTTTCTCAGGTTCCCTCTTCTCTGACTTCTGGCAGGTCGCCTCCTCTGACCTCTGGCAGGTCATCTTCTCTGACCTCTTGCTGGTCATTTTTGCCAACCTCTTGCAGGTCATCCTCGCTGACCTCTTGCAGGTCATCCTCGCTGACCTCTTGCAGGCCATCTTTGCTGACCTCTTGCAGGTCTTCTTTGCCGACCGCTTGCAGGTCTTCTTTGCCGACCGCTTGCAGGTCATCGTTGCCGACCGCTTGCAGGTCATCGTTGCCGACCTCTTGCAGGTCATCGTTGCCGACCTCTTGCAGGTCATCGTTGCCGACCTCTTGTAGGTCATCGTTGCCGACTTCTTGCAGGTCATCGTTGCTGACCTCTTGTAGGTCATCGTTGCCGACCTCTTGCCGGTCACCTTTGCCGACCTCTTGCCGGTCACCTTTGCCGACCTTGCCGGTCATCTTTGCCAACGTCTTGCCGGTCATCTTCTCCGACCTCTTACAGGTCATCTTCTCTCTGTGACCTCACTGTTCATCCTCACTACCTTCTCGCTCTCGGGCTCCAGCCCATACCGTCAGAGTCTAGGGTACGATCTTCGGCGCACTTCTAACCTTGCACTCTCCTTTCTTCATCAGATGGTACTCCTCCTTTGGGTGGCTTTTCAGCATAATGTTGATGCAAAAATATTTAAAGATCCACAGGCAATGCAGGCAGTTCTAAAACTGCAATTTCAAATAACCTATAATTTACAATAGCATTTATCTGCACTTTTACATATCACTGTCCCTTCCAACCAGATTCTTAGTCATTTGTTATAACTTTTAATCTTTATTAAAAGGGTAGGGTGAAACTTTGTTTATAGAAAGCCCTATTAAAATGACCCAATTGAAGAAAGGGTGGTATAGCACAATGGGAAACATGTATGAGAATGAATAATGTAAAACCTTTGCCAAAGCACACAATGTATATCTGATAGGTCCACAACAATGTTTACATTACAGTAGACACATGAATGTGGCTAGGGGCATGCAAGGCATGTTTACAAATTCATTGGAGCCATTGTAAATGCTGGAAGCCATGTTAGGGATGCAGTCAACTAAAGAAGTGGTCACAAGAGTTTATGGAGCACTCCAGGTGGGTGCTCACAAGAGGACATTTCAGGTGGTACAAAAATTTGAGAGATTGTGATACAGAGATTAGAGAAAGGGACTAGGATAAAGGGTTGACACATATTACACAGCCCTTGAATAATGCAAGGTTCTGCCTCATGCAGTTCAATTTTATGCACTTATTGTGGGCTTATGTGATCCTAGCTATGTTTAACAAAATAGACCGAGGCAAGCTAGAAGAGCATCCAAAATGTAAGTCAAAAGGATCCACTTTAACATATATGACATCGTTGCATCCAGAGATTCAGAAATACTCTGACAAAGTGGCAAACAGGTACAACAGCACTACTGGATAAAGAATCGTACTTAGTTTGACCCCTTGCCTATTAATTAGAACCGCATTTACAACCAAGGTCAACATGGGAAAGCACAGCACAACTGACATTGCTACCAGGTAGGAAATGGATAGCTAATAACTGGATGCATACAAAAGCCCCTACCATTGAAGAATGAATCAAAGATGGAAAGAAATGTGCCACAGAGGACGGAATTCACATAGTGATGATCCACAAGGATGTCGGAGTGATAAAGGATCTGTTTTTTCTCGTTTGTCTTATCTTTCACTTCCATCTTAACTTCAATTTGTTACCTATTTACCTTCTTGGATCCCTCAGTTTCTACCATGTTGTCAACTGCCATGATGGTTCAGAAAAATGTTTTGATTAGACCCAGTTCTCCCTCGTGCTGCAAGCCCTCATTCTTGTGCATAGTTCATGTGTTTCTCTCTGATTCTGCTTAATCTTGTACCTAATTTGTGTACTTCTCTCTGATTCTGCAAAGTCTTAATTCTTGTGTCTCTCTATGATTCTGCTAAAACTTGTGCTTATTCTTGTGCTTATTTTGCATGCTTAATTGCTGGGCTCTTTCTCTGATTCTATTAAATTCTTGTGCTCCCATTTGTTTTTCCTCCCAAACTCCTCTCCCAATCGCTGCCACCTCTTGCCTAGCCCCACCCACTGCCTCCCAGCACCCCTCCTTCTGCCTCCCAGCACCCCTCCCTCCTCCCAGGACCTACTTAATGAAGGCTGCAGCGAGGCTGCATCAAAGGCGCAACACAGGCAAGCCCATCTGCCCCTGGCCATGCCTGGACCGCGCCCAACGCCAGGACCCCTGGCTCACAGCCTATTAGCAGGTATGACACTGACATTCTCCGTTCCCTGAACACCGGATGCCCCAGCAAACACTGCTGCCGTGCCGCACCACACTCTCCAGGAGGACTGATTTCCTGTACTGGCAGCACCTTCTCCTGTACCAGCACGGCCACCTTCACGTCGCAGAGCACCACGCCAAACTCCTGCCATACCACACCAGAAGCGTCCCATCGACTCTACTGTTTACTCCTCGACACGTGTTGTATTTGTAAGCACTCCACTGAGTTATGGGACCTCATTGACACCCTCGCAGCTGACATTTCTTCCTCACGAGACCTGCCTCAACCCTTCATCAGCCCCTGACATCACCACAGCCATTCCTGGCGGATACAAAATCGCCCACCAGAACTGCATCAACAAACCAGGAGGAAGAATAGTCATCATCCACAAAGACCATACAGTGCACCACCACCTCTGACAATTCCACCACCCCTATGAAACACCTCAACTTCAAGCTCCACACTGACAGTAATGGAGCCATCAGAGGAACGCTCGCATAAAAACCCCGGGCCGTTGCTCCAGCTTCTGCAACTCATTTGCAGACTTTATTGCATTCCTCGCCCTGGAATTCAAGGAGTACAACCTCCTCAGCGACCTCAACTTCCACCTCGATGACCTCAACTACAACACCACCCACCTCCTCGACAGTATGAGCAGCCGAAGACTGACCCAAATTGTGCAAGACTCCACAGCACATGCTGGACCCTATCTTCACCTCCATCAACCACGTCAAATATTGCCACGTCATAGAACTCACATGGACCTCCCACTCCATCGTCCACTTCAGCAACTTCAGTCCCCGCACCACCACTCCCAAGATGGCCAGCACCCACCACCACAATTGGAGCAGAGTTATAAAGACTTACTGCACAGATGCCCTCAACACCTCCAACCTAGCTGCCGCTCCCAACCAGGAATAGGGAATTAAGAACTTCAACACCTGGATCACCAACTGCGCCAACAACATTACCCCCATCAAGAGCAACACTCACAGAAGATCCTCCAAATAGGCCAGCTAGTACACCCAAGAACTCAAAGCAGTGAAAAGTGTTAGCAAACAGCTGGAGAGGAGATGGCGCACCAGCAAGAAGACCTTTGAGGCAGTCTTCAAAACCTACCCCATCAACCGCTACTATCGACTGCTGAGGGCAACAAAGAAGACCGTCCTATGCATCAAAACCAGCACCAACAACAAGAAGTAACTTTTCAACATTGTTAAGGAGTTCTCCAACCCGGCTGCAAGCAAAAAACATCACACCCTCACAGGAGATTTGTGAAAGCCTCACTGAATTTTTCCATGACAAGATCGCAACCATATAGAGAAACTTCGTACCCCAACCTCTACACCCATGGACTTCCTCGACCAATGTGCCCTCACCGCAACTGACACAAACCACAGACTGACTACCTGGAACTAGCTTTCCAACGAGAACACCACCTCCATCATGAAATCCATCCACTCAGGAGCTCCCACTGACCCTTGCCCGCCCCACATTTTCAACCTTGAAAACCTATGGATTAGCCAGGTACTGACCACCCTCCTTAACACCTCAATCACCACTGCAACATTTCCAGATGCCTGGAAACATGTCGAAGTCAGATCACTACTCTAAAAACCTTCTGCTGACCCCAGCGAACTCAAAAACCACCGGCCTATCTCCTTGTTCCCATTCCCAACCAAGACAAAGGAAAAGTCTATTAACAGGCAACTCTAGGCACAGCTGCAGCAGAGCCAGCTACTTGACACCTTCCATTCAGGTATCCGCAACAATCACAACACTTAGACCACCATGATAGCAGCCACCGATGACATCCAAAAACATCCTCGATCCAGGACAAACAGCAGCCCTGATCCTCCTCGACGTCTCAGCAACCTTTGACATCGTTTCCCATCACATGTTGATCAAAAGACTCCACCACATCGGCATCCAAGGGGACGTGCTGAGATGGATCATCTCCTTCCTCAGCAGAAGGACACATAGGGTCTACCAATCACCTTTCACCTCCAAACCCAAGGGTATCATCTTTAGCATTCCCTCAGGGCTGGTCTCTCAGCCCTACTCTCTTCAATGCATACATGACCCCCATCCGGCCAACATAGTCAGATCTCACGGCCTCAATATCATATCCTGCTCAGACAACACCCAGCTCGTCCTCTCCCTCATCGCTGACCCTACCACCACCTGTACCAGCTTTCACAAATGCATGACAAGCGTCGCCAACTGAATGAAGAACAATTGCCTGAAGCTGAACACAGACAAGATAGAAGTACTAACCTTCGGCAACAACCCTTGCAACAACCCTTGGTGGCCCTCAGAACTGGGAACCGCACCCATACGCACCAACCATGCCAGAAACCTCTGAATCCTCATTGATAACAAGCTCATCATGAAATCAGACTGACACCATCACCTCCGTCTGAAACCTCACTCTGCCATGCTATGAAAGATCTTTAAGTGGCTACCCCTGCACACGAGACCCACCATGACACAGGCCCTCATCACTGCCGATGGGACTATGGCAAGGCCCTCTACATGGGCATCACCTCACACCTCCTACAGGGACTTCAAACCATAGAGAATGTCTCTGCCAGACTCTTCCTCAACCTCTCCCAATGTTCCACATCACACTCCACCTCAGACAACTCCACTGGCTCCCCATACGGAAGAGATGCTAATTCAAGCTGCTAACCCACATGCACAAGGCTTTACACAACCTAGGACCTGCCTACACCAACCACAGCCTGAACTTCCACCTGCCATCGAGAAGCTTTCACTCCGACTCCTTATCACTTAACCCACACACCCAGCATCCACCGTAGCAGAATTAGAGGATGCTCCTTCTCCTAGATCACAGCAAAGACCTGGAACAGCCTCACCATGCAGCTTCGAACCATCAACTCTCTTCCGGAACTTCAAAGGGCCCTCAAGACCTGGCTGTTTGAATGAGCCTCTGGGTCCTGCAAGCACCAGTATATCCTATTGGGTGATTAGCAATACTATACAAATCCTGATTGATTGCAAAATCAATTTACTACTCGGCCTCGTCGCTGCCAAAGGTTTATGCTGATTGTATATATAGTAACACATCCGTGTTTCTGATTACAGTGTTATTGTAAGCTGTGTAACCTGTCAACCAAAAACTTGCACTAAAATTGTTCAAAACCACCCCCCCACCACCACCCACTACAAAGGATCAGTTTCGATGTAGGGTATATATTCAATACCTGCTAGAGCACTACCGCCATACTCTCCTACATGTATATAGTTGGAAATTTTAAAAAAGCATACATTTGAAGAAAGCCTCCTGGACCACTACCCTTACTCGGGAATTAATTTCCCGATCAACATGCCAGCGCACCCATACATTCCTTAACATTACTTTGCAGGTCTGTAAAATACCAAACAAAGTAGAGTGTTAGCTAGCCCAAAAGAGAGAGATCTTAAAAAAGTATCAAACACTATTCCAAACCTACATTGTAATGCAGTAGTGTGAAGATAATTCTGCATTTAGCCAACCTTTTAGTGAAAGCAGAATCACTTGGTCCAGAGAAGGAAAACAAGTGGTTCCTTAAGGATATTTAGAGAGGAGAGATAACCAGAGGAACGGTCTCTGAAGTGCCCGCAATAATCTCCAAGCTAAGGCAAAAGAGTAAACACTTTCTTTGCTTGTTCTTCCAAAAAGACCTAAACCAGGAGACTGCCACGTTATGTAAGAGGAGAGAGTGGTCCATAGTGGGAATAGCAAAATCCAACCTAACATGATGCACAAAGGTAGGACTCTTTTGTCTGCCTTTCTGAGAATATCACCATTGTCGCTCACCAATGCACTCTCGGCTGCATGTTTAGCCTGAAAACCTTAATTATGTATGTCCAGAATGTTTAATCCTTCAGGAACTCTTGTAAATTTGTGCATCAAAAACCTTTGAGCAATGGGGTAAGTCCAGCCATTGACCTATATTTAGGGTTGATAATATCCAGGTTTGCATCTACTTAAATTGACATTTTGATTAACACTTTTGGAGCACAGCCTTTTATGAAGTACCATAAAGAAAAGTAAATACTGTGGATCAATTTTATCACAATACAGAAAAAACTGTTCATAAAAAGAAGCTTGTGATGTGACAAAAAAAGCAAAAGCTATTAAAATATCGAAAGAGAAAATAACGAAGCTGGATTAAACATTTTCCTACAATAATAAAGAAAAATAAAAGATGCTCCCAGCCACCGGCTCTACGAATTTCCTCTTGTCATCTGATACTTTAAGACAAGTCACTAGTAATGCCTAAAAGGAGGTGTTCTATATTTCTGTGTGAACTCCTGTGTGCGTAAGTGACATGCCTTACATCAAACATGAGTAGTGTCTTATTACAGGTAAGCTTCTAGACAATTTAGCTCCTTCTAAAAAAAATCTGGTAAATTGCTGAGGCGACACCCGAGTATGATTCAGTCTGTCAATTGGTTCCACTATGCTACATTTATCCTTTGGACAAACTTTAGGTTCTACGACCACATATAGCTATATCCCACCTTTTTCTTAAGCAGTAAAAGCTTTTTTGTTCTATAAGGCATCTCTGGACTCACTTTTCATCTTTTTGGGAACTTTTCGAATTTCAAGGATTCTTGTGCAATTGACATGGGCCAAATTTCCTTGTCCCCAATTTGATGTAATGATGATTTAACTGCAGCAAATAGCAGAATTTTTGTTGACTTCTTGGATAGTGAAGGAATATTTAGTGGCTTCCATTCTATTTCCTTCTTTTTAGACCTCTTTCGAACACTGACGTATTGTGGACCAGTTGGGCTGGAAGTTGCTTTAGTGGCTGCTTGTGTTGACCTGCTGCATTTTGGAACCAGCACAGGGGTGAACAGATGTGCAGGATGGGGCACTGATGATTGGACCAGTATGTCCTTCCCAGTGGCACAATTTTCATTAGGCCTAGTGAAAGTGGCCAGAAATTGTGCTGTCTTTCTCTGCTGAGGTTGATAGCCTATGCCTTATCTATGTTGTTGTTTTAATCGGTGTCCTCTAATCGGTGACTTTCTGTACTTTTCTTTTCAACCATCTCCTTTAGTTTCTGACGTTCTGTCCTAAGTCTGTGTTCTCAAGTCTTTGAGAATCGATCATAGACAGGCGTGGGGGTCTGAGTAAGGGCTTCCTACACCAAATATTAAGTTTGGTATTCGGTTTCCACTTGAAGAGAAGGTTGTCTGAGCAGGGTTTTTTGCTCTAAACTTCCCCCACCACCATCAAAACCACTAGCTAGTCATTGCTAAACAGGGCTTAGATTTTACTCTAAAGCTGTACTTGTCACTTGCAATAATTGGGTTTCAACCAACCCCCACCCATTAGGTCTTCCTCTTTATTCATCTTAGCTTGGGCCCTTTGGAGACTTGGCTTAGGGCACAACTAACCTTCACCTCTTGTTTTCAGAGAGGCCCCTACAGGCATGGTAACCTTTGTATGAATGTTAAATAGCTTTCTATACTCCATACTTTATCTGAGTCCCTCAATGCCACAAAATTGTAAAATTGGCTAATGGTATGGAACTGAGCTTGTCCTCATAACTTAGTAGCTTCTAGTGAATTTCAGGTACTAGTGTAATTAGTGTAAGGCACCACCAATATGGAAGAATATTATAGACAGTAATTCAATTGGAGATAAGTGAAACACTTAGTATTATTTTAGAACTTTGTCATGCTTGCATGCTACCGTGAGGGTAGTTCCCAATAAATCTTTTGCTGGGGCTAGCCAATTTGTATCACTCTATTGAAAGATCCTGTGCAAGTCAATAACCTCTTCAAATGTTGGTCCCACTCAAACTCAAACTTGGGTCCTGGGGCCTGTGTTGTGGAGGAGTGGGTGTTGAAAACATTTCTTCAGTTTCATTCATAGTCATACATCTCCTTGGTTTACGGGAGTTTGCGCACTCCACCCCCCCCCCCCCCTCCTTCATTAGATTTGTTTGGTATACTCCAAAAGGGAATTTCCTTTACTTTCAGTGTTCACTGATTTCCAATGGGGTGACATTGGTGAATAATTATGCTTCCTTTGCCCTCGGCTCGAAACCAATAATCCAGCTTGTATCTGCTTTTACTCCTCCAGCATCTCCTTCATCTGCAAATTCTCTTGAGAATCTTTTTGACCAGTGACCCAGGCTTGGGGGCCTGAGTAAGGGCTTCTTGCACCAAATATTAAGTTTGGGATTCGGCTTCCATTTGAAGAGAAGGTTGTCTGAGCAGGTTTTTTTACTCTAATCTTCCCCCACCACCATCAAAACCACTAGCTAGTCATTGCGAAACAGGGCTTAGATTAGACTCTAAAGCTATACTTGTCACTTGCAATAAGTGGGTTTCAACCAACTCCCACCCATTAGGTCTTCCTCTTTATTCATCTTAGCTTGAGCCCTTTCGATGCTTGGCCCTTTTGAGACTTGGCTTAGGGCACAACTAACCTTCCCCTCTTGTTTTCAGAAAGGCCCCTACAGGCATGGTAACCTTTGTATGAATGTTAAATAGCTTTCTATACTCCATACTTTGTCTGGGTCAATCAATGCCACAAAGTTGTAAAATTGGCTAATGGTATGGAACTGAGCTTGTCCTCATTACTTAGTAGCTTCTAGTGAATTTCAGGTACTATTGTAATTAGTGTAAGGCACCACCAATATGGAAGAAGACACCAGGAGCAAAGGAGTGTAATTAAAACCATTTGCAATTCCTTTGGAGATGTGGGAGAAACTAGGGTGAGGAAGGAAACAAAAAGCAACATTGCTCAGCTTTCAGTATGCCTTAGTGGGCACAGTCGTAACACTTTCTGCAAATAGATTGTTGCCAATAGCATATGTCATTTTAAAATTTACATTTTTAAAGTCTGTTTTCCTGCAAGATCCACTATGTACATGGGGAGCAAGAACAATTCTAGTTAAGGGTAATTGTTTCCCAGGCTCTACAGTGTGCTATATTCACACCCAGTATTTTTATTCCTTTTTTCTTTTTTAGATTTCTTTTACTGAAATTGATATATTCAAGTACACAAAGAATGAAAATTGATAATTTCAGTGTACAGTCATGAACATGCCACAGAATATTTATAATGATATACGCACAGTGGTCACTCATACCTCCTCCCAGGTCTCCTTTCCTTTCTACCTGCATTTAGGGCATGGGTCCCATATCTTAATTACATTTTGGGGACAGCCCTGGGCTTTGTATACTGCGTCTTAGGCTTGAATGCACCAATCCATATTACATGTTCAGAAAGAGTCAGGAGTTATGTGCTTCCGCACAGTTTGGCTATGTCTCCACATATGCCTAAGGCCACCACTTGTTGAATAAGTTTACATCCTCCCCCGTGTTTTCTCCAAGTTTACTCTGTATGCCCCCCACATGGTATTAAGGTGTAGGCACAACCACAGGGCATGGAGCAAGGTTCCAGCCATGTTGCAGCCCCTAAGGCATTTATCACTTCCACTCACACCCATTTTGTGTAACTGCGTCCTGGTGAACTATGCTCGGTGGAGTATCTTAAGTTGTACCATGCAAAATTCAACCTCAATGACTGCCTCTCAGGGGTTTCTACATGCCTCCTCCCAATCGCATTCTGTAAGATCCCTAATTGCTATTCCCACCGGTCCCTGCGGTGCGTGATGGGAGCCCTACACTTGCTTAGGAGAGTTTTGTAAATCTCTCATGTGGCGTGTTAATGTGTTTTTATTCTTGATTGTGATTTTTGGAAAATGTATTAACAAATGTTTGGCACATTTAATATAACATCGCGAGGGATATAGATAGGCACAGAATACTAACAAGATTTTTTGATAATTCAGAGCACAAATGGTCCCAGCTTGTTTTGTTTTTCATTCAAAATAAATATATTTGCGTGTATTTTTCCCAACCAACCCAGTTCATATTAACTCATGTTAGCTGACTTTAAACCTAGAGTTTGCAAGAGGCAGCCACCTCATGCCGCTTCCATATGCTATGGGTCATTACCTGCCATTCATTGAAAGTACCACAGAGGTAAACCAACCTTCTTCACCCACATGCCAAGCAACTTACCTTCACGTTGGCCCAAGGTAAGCATTCCATCTATGAACTCACTCTACACCCCAGCTGTAACTCATTTGCCTTGATCCAATCCCCTTCACTATAATCATCTACCATCATATCTGTTTACTATACATTAACAGCATCCTTCTCCTGTGCACCCATATAGACTTTTCAACTCCACTTACTGCTCATCATTTCCTCTGCATCAGTCTTTACCTTGACTATTATAATAGTGCCTTTCAACTTGGACCATTTTACACATTCCTGAGACTTATGTCCCTCTGTTACTAATAGACAGATGCTCTAAATATGTAGCGTTTCATAGACCGCAAGGAGAGATCTTTGGTGTAGAAGACATACTAAGCCACATTAGGGGCAGTGACTTGCTCTACATCGGTTTCTCCTTTGTCTGTATTATTGCATTCCATCTTTTCCCCATGTTTTGTAACTTTCGCCCATGTTTACATTTCTAGATATTCTCCTTTCACTTTGTGTCATTTCTATCCCAGTAACCTCAATAATGATGTGTCTACTCAAAGAACTAAATCAGAAATATAGCTTTTTTTCCACCAGCAGTATGGTGGTATTGTTTTTTGCTATATTACCATTTCTGCATATTACATTTCTTATGTCACCACAATTTCTCATAAATATGAATATATTTAAATATCATCTATTGATGTTCCCAGGCCCACTGGCTTGATGGTTTATGATGTCGAATTTTGCATGACAGTAGGCTATCGGAGCACGCAAGGCTGCTGTCAGAAGAGATGGCCCTTTGATCTAATATACTTTCTTCAAGAATCTTTCAGCAACTACTGGATATGTGGGTCCTTGTAGTAGAAGCATATTTAAAACAAGTCAGCCTTAAAATAAATATGTCCTCCATCTTGGGGGAACAGCACAGTCATCCCTCCATACAAAAGGATGTATGAAGTATGCAAAGGCTTGCGGGATGATCAACCCAGCTGACACTGGCTAAAGAACATTTATCACATTCTTATAAAACATCTGGAACATGAACACATCACTGTACAGCCCTCTGTAAGGAGAATGTGGCCATTATCTGTTCACTATTTATGAATATGCTCATTTTCTGCTCATCTTACACCAAATTCATCATTTTTAAATCGCATATTGTTTTGGATCACAAATGAAGCGCCATGGAGGGACATTAATCTCCTAGGAACCACTGAAGTTAGCAAAAAGGGATAGCAAAATTATCCCAATACCTCTTTACACTCTCTGCTACTCAGGAGTCAATTTTGGGGAAAATTATACCCCTTCCATAAATCCATCATTCTCATCGCTTTGCAACAAGTCATGGCACGATTCACTCTCTTTATCAACCTCCTGTCACTGCCAGGATGCTCTCTAAGTTGTCCACTTAAGATACCTTCTGCACAACTGTGTATGGCCCACACAGCCCATCTTCCTAATCTCTTAGACAAATGGGCTTCAACACAGCCTCCTGACCCACCTGGCACTGAGTCTGTTTTTCATTCTCATCATATTGCTTCCTCAACTTTTGGCTTCTCTGATGCTTTTCCATCTTCTGACTCATAAATAGCTTCATTAATTTCCTTAGACCAAACAGTCTGCCACCACTGAATGCCTTTACTCAAATGCCACTTGTGAAGAAAAGATATGTACTACGACGAATCGCTCCAGTACTGTTCTGGAGTACACATGAACACATACATAGAAATGCTGGTAACATTTTTCACCATTTTAAGCCAGCTTTCAGAATATTTTGAATTGAGAAAGAGTCCCTCAAGACACAGAGCACATTTCCTATTTACTGTAAAGGAGTGCCAACTCTTATGAGGTGGACACTTGATCTTTAGATAGCTACAAGAAAAGGGAGTGATCGTTTGCAATGCTTTCATCAGGTTTGTTAGGCTAAACGGTAGTGAGGTGTTGAGCCCAAGAAGAGAAAAATGCAACAGTTCAAGTATTGTAGCAGAGCAAATTATGGATTTTGGATACCAGATTTGGGAAGATTGGAGTACATAAAGGACTCTTTATTTGGAGGAACTGTTGTTACAAACAAAGAGCTTTCCTACTATTACGGTGAACTACAACTCAATGACTAAAAGAAAACAAAAAAGATCCATTTAATAAGCAAATAAATCATTTTCCAGTTCAGCAAACCTGGTGGACAGGGCCCAAAATACCTATATGGAAATCGAAAGTCCTTTGAGGGGGGCATGTTAAAGTAAAACCATAAGTAGAATCTTTAAATATGGAGCAGTTCTTTTCAGTTGTCTTTAGATCTTCTGTCATCATTCTTGCGTATCTTGATAAAATCTAATTTACTTGCCACAAAAGGAGGATTTCCACAGACATTGAGAAGCGTGCCCATTTGGCCAGGCATGAGGTTTCCTCAGTGACCAGGTTCCTTCTTTAACTATGAATACTAACCAGCACACTGGAGTGTTCTCCATGGCCATGTCTGATACAATTTCACTAGCAAATATTAGGAAACAGTTTGCAAGAGTAATTCCTGTCTTGGATGAGTGATGGACGGTATTTTTATTTCAAAGATTATACACATCAGGAAGCCTAAATTCATCAGGCATCTGTCTTTTACGTAGGCGTTGACCCAAATCAGCTGGAACAGTAGGGACCCCAGAACCCAGACAGCAAGTCCTGGGAGCAGAGATGTAACCTTATTGCGCTCAACTCAAGAAATGACACCAAATCCGGGGTAGACGTTTTAGCATATATTTTATTCGAATGAAAGCCGATCGATAGCAATATACAATTGGAAAGCGCCTATATCCAATATAACCTCATACTTGATTTTAGTCTAGTGTTGCAAAATCTTGACAAAATTCCACAGAGATAAGGCCAGCTTTGCCCTGCTACGCACCCTCAGGAAGGGTAATCATGTGACAGCGCACTGTGGCCTCAGGTCAATGCCAAGTCTCACCCACATGTACGCAGCTCAGACTAATGTATGCAAAACACTGGCAACTCTCCATACCAGAATATTTATTCTCAAGAATCATCTAGACCGTTGTCCATGCAAGTACTTTTACATGTTGCACACTGTCTATACTTTGTTCCCCAAATTATCTATACTCAAAATAGCACGTGATCATGCACCTACATACTGCACTATTTCTAACTACCCTACCTACACTTATGTGCTAGCTTAGCATCTAGGCACTACTCTAATTGAACCCAAACACAAATAGAGTACAATTCCTCACCTAAAACTTGAAAAGATAATAGGCACAAAAATAGTAATGATCTCCCTGTTAGCAGATTTCCCTTTAAGAAGTAATCTCTTAGCAGAATTTGACCTTAAAAAATTAAATGATTTATTACTTCATGGCATAATTCACCTACTTGCATGCACAAACTGTAAACTGTTAGAAATTTGGGTAAGTGCACCTACACAGGGAAATTGACCCAAATAGAACCATAGAACCAAAAGGTAACTAACAAACAGAACTTCTTGGAAATGAGGTTAAATCAAGAAAGAAATCCGTTGAAGTTGGGTTGAAGAACTCTGCAGTTTACGTGGCATCCTTATGTGCTTGGAGACTAGGATGAAATGAGTGAGGCAGTGGCTAGTCAACCTTGGCAACCATAGGTCAAAATTTAAAGTCTTGTTAGGATTATTATGCCTGCCCAAAAAAAGGCGCACAGTCTCTTAATTTTCCCAATTTGTGGATACGTCTACTCTTGCCAGCATTTCCTGTATTTCCCTCTTTAATCTTCTCTTACATCTTTTCCATTTCCACCTTTCGAATCAACTTTTCCAGTTTCTTGCAAACTTTCTGCTAGTTTTCTGCTCCTACCCTAATAAGGTCGATTTTAAATTACTCTGCCAAAAGTACACCAAATGTAATCCACAGCCCACCTACATTGTTAAGTTACTGTTCATGCCCGGTAGCTACACATGCATATGGAACCCTTACTACATCATACCCAATCAGATATTTACTGTATAACTGATACAGACAGAAGCCGGGTGCAGCTCTGCCAAGTATCACGCATCAGAGGTTAGACTAACACGTTTAGGCTCAATCACAGCTTAAATTCATGACTAATGTGGGACTCTGCAGAGTTCATCTGACGGCTTGTTCTTTTAAATCAGAGGCACTAATAAAAGACCGTTCCATAATGATGTGTTGTCTCTGCCCCACACCTGCTAGAGACATTTGAGCTGCATCAGGCACGTAGCCAGTGGTTAATTTGTAAGAAAAAAAAAATACGTGCAGTGTCTATCACCAGGAGACAGCTTGCACCAGCCTATTTCCTACTGACCATGAAAGTGGGGAAAGGTTGTGGCTTATAGGCCAGAGCTGTCCACTTTAGAGCTGGTGCATACATCAATATGTCCTTAACTGGTGCTCATGAAAAGCGCCCCAGTGTTGATGATTAAGTGCCGGTGCTGAGCACCAGAAACCACCGGCTCAAAATAAGCACTGCACATAGCAGAATGCACTTGCTAGTGCTTCACATGCAGCCTGCTGTCTCTAGTGTTCCAGATTCTCTGGTGGGGAAGGATGCACAAGGAGTGGGGACTGGGTAGCACACCCCTGCTACACCAAATGTAGCACGAGTGTGGCCCAATAAGCCGTTTCAACATTGGGTCTTTCTCTGTGCCCATCCCTTCTCAGACACCACAAGAAAGGGCACAGATGCAGCGGCACTGAAGACATTCTGTCAGTGTCATCAATGCCTGGAGCCAAGCAGTCAAACTCTGGGCTGCCCCTGTACAGCACTCCTTTCATTACATTTATACAGAGACAAAAGTAGAGTAACGTCTTCCAAGGAGGAATAACACTTTATTTCAACAGAGGGCTACAACAAAATTAAAAAAAAAACATAATATCACAGATAAATATTTAGCATTACATCGCAATACCAACACATTATTACCATCACTACCTCGATAGGACACATAATCGTCACCACTACATTACCATAGGTAAGTATCATTTTAAAAACTGTGTAACTTAATTTAATTGAAAACAATATGAAAGGTAACTTATCTGATATAAACAGTGGCCTATGACAAAATGCAGGCGATATAGTGTCCCACAATATATTAGGTTAAGGTATACCCTATTAATCCTAAAGTAATGAACCATGGACTCTTCTTATTTGTTCCTATTTTGAATCCAAAAAGATGGTCTCTGAAACATTTTTTCAAGTATTCAGACGTATTTCACTTTCTTTTCTGATACGTAGCTGAGTTAGGACCTTTTCTCTGTTTACTATATATTCCTTTGTCTTAAACGGTTTAATGCCTAGTACAAGCTTCAAAGTCACCACAACAGATCAATGCAAATATATATTTTACCGAAAATACTACTGTTATTCTTTTTTTCCTGGTTGTTAAAGGTCTTTGTAAATGCTAACAGGAGCTGTGCAACCTTGAATAACTGTGCACATGTTCGCATGTAATATTGACATCAAACTAGACTGCATTGAACCACCCACCCTGTGCCTAGACTATTCTCGAATATTTCCCCGTTGTAGCCCATACAGCAGAGAGTATGAATGATGAAAAGGTTTTTGATCAATGAGGATAAATAACAAAAGATGCAATATTAACTGGGGAAACCAGAAATGGGACCTATTTCATAGGACTGCAAGAGACATTTTTTTATGCTTCTCCATTTTTAGCTCTGTTCTAGAAATGAGAAGATGAAGTATTCTGAAGAGTAGTACAGAGGTCTGTGTGTTTTGGAGGGGACATAAATAGTAGTGGTATTCGTCTAGTAAATTGTTTTGTGGGTGGTGTTGCAGTAGCTGACCATAAGCAGCTTCAAAGGCAGCAATAATCACTGTAGCGCTTCTTCTTTCCTCACTTGCAGAAGTGCAGGTTATGTGGTGCTTTGACAGTAAGCCCCTTGGCGCTCAATACAATTTCCAATATTTCAAGCAATTGAAAATAAATATTCAAAAATAATTACTCGCACTCAGGCAACATTAAACATTTATATACGGGCATATGCACGTAATTAAATTGCAAGCATTATACTTTAGATTTGGTCAAGGCTGATCTGCTACATAACTACTAACTGAATATTCTCTTAGTGTGATGTATGTGCAAGTAAAATGAAGTAAGATAATGAACATTATCTTTTCCTGACTGTCCCATCTCACGTATTCCCTTGAGAATAATTAGCTTGCTGTGTGCTAAGATGTCGCATAACTTCTGCACGATTGTATGATTGACTGCTTTCCCAGGATCTGATGAACTTTTTCTTAATTTTCTTTTTTTATTGCATTTCCAGATTTATAAACATCATTACCGTTATACAAATTAAAGATTAAGCCATACCAGCCAGTGATATATCGGAAACAGTAGACACCATAGTATCTAATACATAGCATACAAGAGTGTCAAGTCCAGTGCACCACGTATATTCGAGAAAAATTATCAGTGTAGTGTTCATTCCCTCCTAATCCTGCAAGTCAGATGAGGCCTGCCGCTGCAGGTACTGTCGCAACGGCTCCGAAATGTCTCTGGGTCTGGATGAAATTGGCAGTTCCTCCACATACAGCTCAAGGTTTTCCTTACAGTATACCATGTCTCTGATCCAGTGTTCCAATTTCGGCACCAGTGTAGCTTCCCATGTTAAAGCAACTCTACGTTTAGTTAAAAGTAAGACAATACGTACAAACTTCCCTATAACCCCTCTCACCTGTGGAAAATAACATAAAAGACAGGCTGATGGTGTACACTGGATTTGCAGCCCCGACATTTCCTGTATTTTCTGTGTCACTTGTTCCGAATATTAGGCCACCCTCCCACATTCCCATGCAAGATGCACAAAATCCGCTTCTGTCTGGCCACATCGTTTACATTTACTGGTATCTCTCAAGCCATATTTATGTAAGCGCAGGGGCGTGTGGTATATCTCATGCAAATATTTAAAATGAATTATGCGGAGGTTCCAATTAGCAGTGAGTTTGCTGGTGAGGCTGCACACGTGCCCCCATTCCGCAAGTGTCATGGGGGGTCAGTACAGCGTTCCAACGGGAAAGGCTCTTATCTGAAATGGTGGTAGTTTCGGCCCTTATTGCCCTGTACAATCTCGTGATGAGCTTCTTACGTGTGGGTGTTGTGAGTATAAGTTGTAAAGAGTGTAGGGTCGGAGGTTCGGCTGGGTATGTATGATAATGTGATTTGATAGCGTACCGTAATCTGTGGACCGCAAATCTAATAAGTAGTGTGGGGTTGGCAATGTAGTGCAAATCCTCCGGGGTGAGGAACGTACCACCCGGATAAAGATCTTGCCTTGTGCTCAGTCCCGTCTCGCTCAGCAGACGCATAGGGCCAGTTTCCTGAGTCACCGACAGCGCCATATGGTGTTCTTTCAGCATCTCTGGGGCATAGATGGGCAACTTATCCGCAAGCCGTCCTATTGTCTGCCATGCCGCTATTGTAGTGTCGATCGTATTTATTTCCGATTTGGGTGTATTCCGTCACGTGTGAGTGATGATACAACGAAGAGGGACCGGAGATGCGTCGCCATCTTCGACTGCTACATGAGGTGTGAAGGCATGCCCGTTAAACCAATAATACGCATATTGTGCCTGGGCACTCAGATAACATATGTAGGGGTCCTGTGCACCGAACCCCCCCACCATGGTATAATACAAGGTGATGATTGCCCACGATACCCGAGCCTGTTTGCCTCCCCAGATCAGCCGTATCAGCGAGGTGCGCAGTGTGGCGAAAAAACCCTGTGTCAGTTTAATAGGGATGTTAGAAAATAAATATAAAAAACGAGGCAACACCACCATTTTTATAAGTGCGATACGGTCCGCCAGTGAAAGCGGCAATGTCAACCAAGTATCTATTTGGTGATCAAGTGTAATACAAGCTCGCTCATAGTTCTCTCTGTACAACTACTTCCGGATCACGATGAACCCAGATACTTGACCGGGTCTGTTGACCATAATATCGGATATTCCAATGTCGGTGCGGTGGTAATTGCCGTCAGGGGAACAATGATCGACTTGTCCCAATTAATATGAAGGCCTGAGAGTAACTCAAATCTAATGTATTCCCTCAATACCGGTGACAGATACCGAGCAGGTTCACGTATAAAGACTACCATGTCGTCGACGTAAAGCGGTATACCCACCGGGCGATGATTAAAATTCAGAGCCGGCTCGCTGTGTCTTTGGCGTACCACGCATGTCAGGGTCTCGATTGCAATGGCAAACAGCAGAGGTGATAGTGGGCAGCCCTGCCGCGTGCCACGTTTAATAGAGAAGGCCTCAGACGTTAATCCACCCACACGGACCCTCGCCGATGGGTCAGTATACAGCGTCTTTACCCACCCCATGAAGATTAGTGGGAATCCCATGCGTTGCAGAATGCGGAACATGCATTTCCATTCTATAGAGTCAAACGCTTTGGCTGCGTCCAGCATGATCGCCGTGGCATGAAGTTCAGGGTCAAGTACGTGCAACATTGCAAAGATAGTGCGTAAGTTGTGAGAGGTAGAGCGCTCCAGGATAAAACCCGCTTGATCCGGTAGTACCAGGCACGACATCAGCGGCTGTAATTTCATGGCCCGATTCTTAGCAAGAATTTTTGCGTCAATATCAATCAGAGACAAGGGCCTATAGGATTCACACTGCTCAGGAGGTTTGTCCTTCTTCAGAAGGGTGATTATGTGTGCCTGTCTAAAAGATGGGGGCAGTACTCCCGCTTCATGCGCCTCAGCATATACTTCCAATAAAAACGGAGTGATAAGATCTACATAAGCTTTATAGAATTCAACAGTCAGCCTGTCGGGTCCCGGCGCTTTCGCATTGGGCAAGGCCTGAATCGCAGCTTTTATATCTGCCTCACCTACAGGTTGACTCAAGTATTCCCTGTATCCATCCGATAATCACGCACAAGCAATGTCCTCTAGATACTTCTCCACCTCATCGTCAGTGCCCGACTCCCGCGACGCATATATACCAGCATAATACCCTCTAAACTGCTCAACTATCTCTAGGGGGGCGTAGTATTCTTTCCCGTGAGAGTCCGTGATTTTGTCTATGTGAGTGTATTCGCCCCGAGTCCTAATCTTCTCAACCAGGTTACGGATCGAACGACCCCCCCTCCGCATTTCCTAGGTACATGTCGGCGCAAAATGTACCGTATCTCTGTTTCCGCAGCCGTGTCATATTCCTGAACTAATGCGTGAATACATGATAATGTGTCTGGGGCAGGGTTGTCGAGGTAAGCTCTTTCCAGGGTTTTTAGTGTAGTTTCTATTTTCGCGAGTTGTATCCTGATATCCTTCAGGATACCAGCTGTTGTGCCTATACAGACTCCCCTTATTGTCACTTTAAACGCCTCCCATAGAGTATCAGCATCGTCCACAGTTCCCTTGTTTTCCAGATAATAATTATCTATTGCTGTACGGATTGTGTCATTATACAAAGGATCCAGTAGTGCCTCCAATCGGAAGCGCCACGTGAATGGACGGTGCGTCGAGGTAGGGATATGCAGATTCAGCTTCACTGGGTTGTGGTCTGATAACATACGAGGGAGGTTGGCGACATCAGTCACCCACTCCACCGCTCCCTCACTAAGGAGCCAATAATCAAGTCTGGACCAACTGTTGTGTGTGGGTGTTGCGTGTGTGCCCTCTTTTACGGTAGTGTTCCGCAATCTCCAGACATCTACCAGTCCGAATTCCAACTGAGCTTGGTTGATACTCCGTGCTACTCCATGTGTTCGTGTACTTTGCGGATTGGATTTATCTAGTGCAGGATCTAGATATGTGTTGAGGCCTCCCCCCCCCCCCCCCATACCAAAGGTGACTCAGGCCATTGTCGCAGAATGCTATACATTAGTTGAAACACTTGTGGCTCATCTGCTATGGGACCATATGTGTTTACAAGGGTAATTAACGTGTTGCCTAATTTACCTTGAGCCATTGCACACCGACCTGCGTCATCAATATGAGTCCTATGTGGCGTGAACGGGATGCCATTTTTGATTAGTAGGCAACTCCTCTGGCATAGGATGAGTATGAGGAAGTCAGTCTGTACCCCGCCGATTTAATCGCTATTTTAGCTTCTGATACCTTGGTCAAGTGAGTTTCCTGTAGGAAAACAATCTGAGTGCCATGGCGGTTAAGATACGTGAACACCTGTCTGATTTTCTTAGGAGAGTTTAGCCCTCTGACGTTCCAGGTGAGAAATCTATAATCCTCACCCATAACCCTGGCCGACATGACAATTTACAATCAAACAATTGAGCATTACAATCCTCGCAATACATTGGGCCACTAACACTTTTCACATACTTGGTGTCACTCATATCACTGTACGCCACCTTCATTATACCAAAACGCTCACACCGGCTGGTTTTAGACGCAAATAACTCCCCATCCCAACCCCTACCCACTACAACCTCCCAATCAGGTCGAGATAACAGACTCCACCCCATTCCAAAAACTACCCCAATTACTATGTAATCTACGAACAGCTAGGGGATCACCCTCCGGGGGAGGTGGAACAGCAACAAACACCTACCAGTCGGTAGGGTGACCAGGCCACAATATCGACAGAACCTCCTAGATCTACGAATCCTGTAAACAAAGGTGTGTTGGATAGAGCAAACCATGGCATATAGAAATGAACCCCGAGTGCAACATTCCGAAAACATAGTGTCATAACACAGACTCAGACAGTCTCTAGGGTCGTGAGCAATAAAGTACATGCTAACCATCGCACACTTCAAACCCCAACAGTGTGCATCCAGTTAGTCCAACATCAATCAGCATCACTAAGAGACGGTGATGCCGTTGCGCTCTTTGAGGCAGGCTTAACCGCCTTACGTGGACAGATGTGTTTTGCGTACTTCATGACCGACTTGGCATCTGTAAAGAAATGAGCCTGCCCATCATGAGTGATTTTCAATTATGCAGGGTAGAGCATAGCATAGGGGATAGATGCAGATTGTAACAGTTTCTTAGTCGGCACAAACTCCCTGCGTGCCGCCTGGACCGCTGGAGTGTAATCCAGGTAGAAGGAGAGATTGTTGCCCTGATGATTGATGGGACTCTTTACTCTCGCCTCCCGAAGGATAGCGTCCCTGTCCGCATAGTTGAGTAGGCGAGCTATTATCGGACGCAGTGGTGCCCCCGGCGCCGGACGAAGCCCGAGTGATCGATGCACCCTTTCAACAATCATGACCGATGACAGCACAGGCCCGAACAGTTCTCGGAGCAGGTTATCTGTGAAAGGCGCCATTTTTGGAATGGCTGTTGTTTCCGGAAGGCCAATTATGCGAAGGTTGTTGCGCCGTGAGCGCGCTTCCATGTCTTCGTTTTTCATCTTTATGACCTCTAGCACTTTCTCCATGTTGAGAATCTGTGTCCTTACCTCGGCATTGGAATCCTGTGTGTCGGACAACCTATTCTCAAGCACATCCAGCCTGGTTTCATGCTTGTCCACCTTTTTCTTAACTGCGTCAAGACTGGAGGTAAGGGCGTCGATCTTGCTATCTATAGTCTTTAGCACAGTGCGCATCCCCAGCAGTATTGACCTCATGTCTTCATCTGGGTCCTCCGTGTGTTCTGGCGGGACCTGGGCGGCTCCCGTCTCAGACAGCGCGTCAACAGTACGCACGTGGCGTTTACTTTCAAATGGCAGCTTGGGCTGCTGGGGGTCCGCTTTGCCCATGATCAAATGACAGTAGTGTTAGTACAGCGCGCTTTCCGAGGTTCGTCATGTCTCTACCAGGCAAGTAATGTTGCGGACCAGGCGAGCCTGCGCTATGTAAATCGGGGAAGTCTAGCAACCCCTTGTACATCTAGATCGGGGTGACTTATGTGTGTGTCTTAATCACAGCGACGTAAGCGTATGGGCAAGGCACATAAAGGAAAGTCAATTGGAGGCTGATGGGGCAATGTCAGCACCCAGCCACTACCAGCAAGTGACCTCCTACAACAATCATCACAACTGTGGTGTCAGTGTAAGTTGCTACAAAGATCAGTTTGTGAATGCCGAAAAGTAGTAAACTTCCTCAAAAGTGTACTTTTCTACAAAAGTGAAGTTTGTGACTTGACTGTGTAGTGAGTTTTGTAGTACTACTGTAGTTTTACAAAGCATACTTCAAGGTGCAGTTTGTAAATCTAAGTTAACATTGTGGAAATTCAAAATCCGAAATCCACACATTTGCTGTTTTCTAGAAAATGATTTAGGATTTAGGTGTTAATAAAGCCATTATCCTGACAGTCTTGTCTTGCAACATAACATTTAACACAACACAGTCATTTCACATGTATAATGCTTAGAGAAACTATGTATATTACATCAGCAAAAACAAAGACTTAAGATGAAAATGACAACTCTTTGTCTCCATTGGTTCAGGTACCACCAGCTCAGGGAATTTCAGGTAGATTATAGATTTCTCATTGCACGGCTATTTGCATTTAAACTTGCTACCTAAAACAGCTGCCTTTTTTTCTGGTCATTCTACTTTGAGAGTTAAGGAGCCTGGCATATACTTTGGAAATCGATGGGCAAAGTTTGACATTTAGTGCTAGTTGATGCAAAGATGTAAACTGTCTTGCTTGACAGGCATGCAGAGCTAACCCATCTGACATCAGCAGATTTTCAAAGATGCACGGTCATCTATGGAAAATACCAATGCTGAAGAGGAATTGTTATGGATAATTAGCATGCTTTCTTCTCTGCATCAGATGGCACTTAAAATTGCTCATACAGTCAAATGAATAAAATAGTGGAGATACATGGACCAAAAAACAGAATACCACCACAGCTTTCAAAATGTGAGTCCTGTATTTGTTTCAAATTAATCTTGTGTTGAAGTTTCAGCTCGAACTGCTTTCTTGTCGAGAACATCCTAATTTTTCTGCTTCTGTATAGTTTGTGCACTTTTGGAGGAAAGTCATTCTTTGGGGGTGAGTAAAGGTAGGCAAGTGAGCCAGAAGTGAGAAAATTCTCTCCAGGTTGGAAAAGCAAACATGCCTGTAGCACGTATATGGGTATACTATTGTAGTCGTCGTACAATTTCAACAATAGACAAGAATTATTTGCTTTGTCTTTCTTTGGCTGCCTCGAATTTTAACATTTTAGTTCTTCATTGTTTGCCTTTTCAGTTTGATATTCTCCAGTCATAATTTGTTCATTGGGAAAAAGTCTCACAGTGTAAAATAATGTGTTGCAAAAGACGGATCTCGGCGACAATATTACTTTGAAATATTTTTATTTTTACATTTGTATTCCTCTCCGATTTTCATTTTGTTTGCTTTGCATGCGTTTCCTAGAAGCTGAAAATCTTCAGTGCTGCTGAAAGGGTGACATAGATCCGCCTCTGTTCTGTCGTACACAATGTGAAATCAGATTCCAGCTGTGAGGAAAACAAGTAAAACGTTTCTCTTTCATCCTGGATATTGGGGTTTTGAAAAGCAAAGAAAATGGTTGGGATGCTCTGCGCAACATTTTGAGGCACTCGAGATGGGTGTAGAAATGCAGACTCTCTCCGCTTTTTTAAAGTTGGAATGACTCAAACAACAATGTTATCATTACCCCAAATATTTTCTTTATTATACAATGGGAGTCTTATGCCAGAATTTTCTATAGTGCAGCACAATGGGTCAAATCTCATAGACTGTTCAACAAATTGTAAGACAAGAACCACATATGAACATGTAGCACATGTTGAGTGAATGCATATTTAGAATGTTTGTAACCTGCGTGTGTACTATATTCAGTTGTGCCTCCTGGGGTGTGTTATACCAGTGATGCATGAATAGCACCTCTTAGTTGTAAAGCAAGTTATGAGGAGATGTCAGCACCATTAGCGCACGTTGTTTTTCTTCTACAGAAACTGTGCTTACGGCACGTGTTCTGCTAGCTACAAGACTATAACACCTTTTCACCATCACAATACTGCAAAAGAGGGTTTATTTATAGATTATCAGACAGGTTTAAGTGTGCCTCATAAACTGGTACCAGGGTTGAGACTACAGCACTGGAAAAGGCAGCAACATGCAGCCACCATTTTAAAAAGGGAAATGCAATCATTGATGTCCGGTAGCAAATGTTAACAGATATGTGAATAAATACAAAGCAGACACACTGACATGTTCCTTTTGACATATTTTGGATGAATTTTAGAGAGACTGTAAAGGTTTTCAAAATGTATAAAAGAAATACAACAGCATATGACTATTAAATGCACAAATATTTATGAAATATATCAATATTTGAATTTAAAGCTTGGAACGAGTAGATGGTCACAGTAGTTCAGTGCTGTGATTCACACCTGGCGGTAGCTGGAGTAGGGTATCAAGTCATGGTCCATGAGAGCTGGATTAATTTCAGAATGATGCCACATCCAGATGAAATACATGTACGTTATTTGAACCTACAGGAGAATGATTTACATAGTGGGGAGTAGCGTGAAGAATATGGCTTGATCCTGTCCTTGTGGACTAACGATGGATTTACCTGAGGAAGAGCAATTGCGAAAGCAGACACAGAGTCAAGGTAGCTGCATGATTCACACAACAGTGAAGTTAGCAGGATATCAGTCGATGGATGAAGTTATTGTTGAGATGGCTATTGTAGTGATAAGCAGTGGGTTGGGGTTGTGTGTACTATAAAAGGCTATCAATTTGGAATAGCGTAAAAAGCCTGCACTGGCTCCCTGTCAAGCAATGAATAGAATTCAAAGCCTTGACATTAACCTTTTGGGCCACTTAACTGAAAGGTCCTATGTACATCTGCAATAAAATCAAAAGATATCTTCGTGCAGAGTCTTGCGCTCAGCCAATCACAACCTACTCTGCATCCCCATGATCAGAAAGTCCAGAGCAGGTGGGCGCTACTTCTCCTTCTTAGCACCAAAGCTCTGGAACCTCTTACCGGATCACATTAGATGTGCTACTTCACAGAATTAATTTAATAGCCTTTTAAAGACCAATCTCAAAAGGGAAACCTAATGATTGTTGGTCCCTCCTATGTTTGCTCTTCTACTGCATCTTACTTTTCACCTAGTGCTGGGATGCTCCTTCTCGGAGCAGCTGTTTTGCACTTTACCAATCAGCTTCATTTGTTTATAGAAACTCTCATGTCAGGGGGGCAGAAAACAAATCCTATTGACTGAAATTTCTTTTTTTTTTAAATTATTTTATTTAATATTGAATCCACATAACATGGCACAAGTACAAAACTGTTAGCAGGATGAGAAATATTCCTACCTTGTCACTCATCCTGGACAGTCTGCTGTCAAAGGCCATCTAGTCTAGTATTTTTCAAACAAGCTCCTCACACTCGCCAACAAAGCCCTCCACGACGCAGGATCAGATATCTGAACCACCGCTTTCATTCCACGTATCCACCAGACACCTCCACTCTGCCCAATTGGCCCTGGCCACTGTCCCACGGATCCACAAGACCAGGACTGGAGTAAAATCCTTCTCCTACCTTGCCACCAAGACCTGGAACACCCTGCATCTCCACCTCAGGCAAGGCCTGTCTCTGACCAAATTCAGGAAGAATCTCAAAAGCTGGCTCTTTGAATGACCCCAGCACCCAGATGGATCAGCAGCCTTGAGACCCTCACGGGTGAGTAGTCACCCTATACAAAGGCATTGTGCTACCAAATATTATAGTATGAGATCTAGGACCTCAGCCCCACCCAGCTCATAGGATAGTGCATGTGTTCCAGCTAATCCTAGGTCGTTTACCAGCCCAGATGAATTTGATGAATAGGCTTTTTGAATAAGTTAAGAAACCGTTTATGAGAATATTGGGAATGTTCATAACGTTAGTCAGTGACAGCAGACGGTTAATCCAGCTTTCCATCTGTGTAGTTACCCTTTCAATCAAGGGACCTTAGTTCAAGCGAACTACAGCATCTTTTCTTCTGTAAAGTGTTATGCCTAGATATTTATCCAAGTCTTCTGCCCACCTAATCTGACAGTCAAGGGCAGTATGAGTCATTCAGTCCGTAAGGGGGAGTAATTCTGACTTTGTACAATTGATGGAGAGTCCAGAGAACTGTATAAATAAGACAGTCTTTTTTTTTTTTTTTTTTTAAACCTTTATTGACACAGCAGTTATGTACAGTCACGGGCCTACAACCTCCGAGGCCGGCCGCTAGTATGCAAAAAAGGGAAACACAGTACAGCTAACAAATGAGCAACCTGCACGGGAGGGTGGCCGTCAGGCCCACAACTAGACTCCATCCAACAAGAAGGTTTTGAATTAACATTTTATGAAAAAGAAACAACAAAACAAAACTAAGAACAGGTATGGAAACTACATAAGCAGGAACTTGCTCTCACATGGGGGGGAGGCAGCCGCCACTCAGCGGCACTATAGTCAGAAGCTAGTATTAGGAGAGGCAGGAGGGGGGGCAGGGAAAACCCCAAGTACCAATTCCAGGAAGGATCAGGAATATCCGAGCTAAGGGGACAGAGCTACATCGGAAGCGATCACCAGGGGGGGCGTGCATATATCTCCACGGTAAGAATTCCACGGACCCCACATCTTATTCCATTTTTTGGGTTTGCCTCTAGCAACATACACGGTTTTCTCCCGGAACATGCACCAATCCATGTTTTCTCTCCATTTGGACACCGTAGGAGACCTACCCGAGCCCCACAGCTGCGCGATGTCCCTTTTGGCTATCATATTGCCCAGAGTCACCCAGCGCTCCTGGGCCGCGTTACAATCAGTCGGTTCCCACACATTCAACACACAGCGCCGCGCCTCCGGGAGTAGAGCCACACCAGTGACCTCTTCCATCACTGCATGCATCCTAGTCCAGAACCGGACAACCACTGGACACTCCCACAGAATATGCAGAAAGGTACCAAGCAGGCCACAGCCACGCCTACATAAACCATCACTCAAGTAGCCCAAGCGAAGCAAACGGGGACCGGTAACATAGACCCTGTGTAGTATCTTTAACTGCACAAATCTAAGGCGAGCGGGTATGGCAACTTCTCTCGGCGAGGCTATAGCCGCAACCCAGTCCTCGTCGTCCAATTCTAGGCCATCAGCGACCCATACCTCTCGCAGGCGGGTGAGGAGGTCCGCGCGGGTATTAATCAATTTTTTATAGATCAGGGAAATGGTGCTGTCTGGCAAGTAACCATCAAGTATACGATCTTCCAAGGGGGAAGCCTCAGGAATATCAGCCGGGTTCGGAAAGGCAGAAAGCAGGGCGTGGCGGACCTGCGCGTAACGAAAGAATTCCCTATCGCTCAGGCTATATTCGGTCCGAAGGACATCGAACGTTTTAAAAGCGCCCTTCGCCCACAGATCCCCCACTCGGCTAATACCGATCGTGTCCCACTTCTCAAATCCCTTAGTGCGCCACAGCCCGCCCAACTCTTCAGAAGCATACAGCGGAGTCGCACGAGTCAGGCGGCCCTTCCAGCCCGTAGCAGCAGTGGCGCCGTGCCATGCGCGTACAGCATTGTTCGTGGGGCCCGTAAGTTTAGTGCGTCCCTTCTTGGAGTAAAGCATTCGATTGAAATCCCCACCCGGCAACAGTATCTTATCCATCTCATACGCGGGGTTCAATGCTGGGCCATACGTCCCATGGTTCACCGCTACCAGCTGGGACGCCCAATAATACCTTCTGATATCAGGAAGAGCTATGCCACCATCGTACCATGGAAGAGTCAGCTTAGCAAGAGCGATACCTGGTCTCCCATCCCACACTAGCTGTCGCTGCAGGCTTTCCACCTCCCGAAAATACCGGATAGGCACCACGTCCAGCGTATTCTGTAGGGCGTACAAAAAACGTGGCAGAGACATCATTTTAAATAAGGCTGCCCTGCCCAGCGGCGATAACGGAAGCCTCCGCCAACGAACTATGTCAGCCCGAAGCCGCTGAAGCGGTGGCAGCAGGTTCAGAGAGTAACGAACCGCTGGACTCAAGGAGACGTGAATGCCTAAATATTTAAATCCAGACTGAGAGATTTGAATCGGACAGCCGCGAGGGAGAAGAGGGGGGTCGCCAACCAACACATATACACAGGACTTGGCCCAATTAATAACAAGCCCAGAATTGCGGCCGAAGGAGGTCAAAACATCGAACAACACTATCAATGATTTCCGTGGCGAGGTGAGGTAGAGCAAAATGTCATCAGCGTAAAGTGACACACGGTCCTCAAACGTCGGAGTCCACCGGATACCCGCCATAGAGGGCTCCCACCTCAGCCACGCCGCCAGGGGTTCCAACGCAAGAGCAAAAAGAAGCGGGGACAGGGGGCAACCCAGTCGCGTACCCCTCCCTAGCACAAAGGGGGCAGACACCCTACCATTCACCACCACCTGCGCCAGCGGCTCCACATACAACAGTTTCACCCATTTAATGAATCCGGGTCCAAAACCAAACTTGGCCAGTGCCGCCCAAAGATACGACCATTCCAGCGTATCGAACGCCATCGTGGCGTCCAAGGACGCCAAAATGGTGGGCTCCTGGATACAATCGACTCTTGCGAGAACTCCATGTAGGCGCCGCAGGTTCAACGCGGTGTTGCGATGCGGAATAAAACCAGATTGATCTGGATGAACCAGGTCGCCAATTACAGTAATCAGTCGATTTGCCAGGACCTTCGCAAGAATCTTTGGTTCGGCATTTAGGAGTGAGATAGGCCTATAAGATGCACAACAGTCTCGCGGCTTACCCTCTTTATGGAGAACCACAATAGTTGCTAACCGTTGGTCCAGCGAAAGGGAGCCAACCTCAAGCGACGCATTAAACATCTCACGAAGATGAGGCGCCAGCTTCTCAGGACGAAGCTTGTACAAGACAGTCTTTTTAATTAAAGGTGAGCGATTGTCTGTAGGCCCTCTAACAAATAATACATTATCATCTACATACATTGAGAGTAGCAGTCGTCCAGTATGAAAGAGTAGTCCTCTTTGCAAGTAAATGTCTAGTCAAAGGGTCTTTAGCTAGTATAAACAATAACAGAGATCATGGATATGCCTGCCGGATACCTCTGGTAATGGTGAATAGATCTGACGTTAAACCGTTGGCGCCTATCTGTGAGAACCCTGTTGAGAGGGCCACGGGGCATACAGGGGTTACTGGGCCCAAGCTTGGAGGTTGTGGCCTTTTGTTCCTGATGTGTCGGGGCCTGACCTACTATGGATTCTGAGCAACTTGGCCAAGTACCCCTTCAGCACTTGAGTCTCAGTAGTTGCTTGGATTGAGCAGCCCAAGACTTCTCTGGGGCAGAGAAAAGTAGATACAGAGGGTTGAACACAGACTCACAGCTCAAAATACAAGCAGGAGGAGCAATAAGTGATTGTCCAGTCAAATGCTTGCTTTTATGAAAAAATAAATATTTCTTTTACAGCTGCCAGCACAAAGTAGAATACAGCGTTCGCAAACAAATCACACAGTCTGCTGGGGTCAGGGCTGTAGTGTTCCATAGGCGGTTCCCTGAGACCTGCTTCACTCAAGCTAGTGGTAATGCTTATTCCCTGTGCACTAAAGGTGACCTTCAGGTTAAGCCTCACTAGTAGTCCAAGTCTCTGGAGTCTCACTCCGACTTTGTATTAAAGTCAAAAGAGTTCCAGTGCTGAAGTGCTATCTTGCATGCAAATTCCCCGGGGTTGACTGGCCCAACATCAGTCTTACCCGCACCAGCAGGATCCTAGTGACCGGAGTCCCTGAGTGCATCACTCCGCTGGTGCAGAGCTGCAGTGGCTGTCTCCGGTAAGTTCTTTGCAGATGGCCCAGGCGGGCTGCATTCTGCGGTCGTCAGTTTCCTCACATTTCTGACCTCATAGCCTCCTCCAAGGTAGATCTTCATTAAAGAAATGTGGTAGTTTCTCACCTTCCCTCCATTAGAGAAAACCAAATGGCTATGCCCTTCCCCTCAAGGACATGTTACACGAAAGCAGTGAAGGTCTTTCCTTATTCACCAAAATCTTTGGAGCTGCTATTTTGTAAATCCATATTTATTCACCTCCTCCAGTCTTTTATCCATAACTATAAACCAACGCAATAAAGGGGTTTTGCACCGTGGTTTTCTCTAATGTTCATATAATCTAGAATATCTCCCTCCTTGTATGAAAGCCCTGAACACCGTTTTTCAAACTTGTTTCCCATGTTTTACGATTAAAATATATATATAGAAAACATGGCCAAAATCATTTGTGTTTCCAACTCTCTGAAGTTGGTGAAATTCTTTAGTCATCCTAAACCTCAAACACAATTATCTATGAAATAAATGTCTAAAGTATTCAGAGCTATTACACTTTTCTGATTACAGACAGCTACCTTCTGTATTATAAGAGCATGCTCTGGTATTATGAATTATGTTAAACATGACAGGTTTGCACACTATCATGCAGTAAACATAGATTAGGGTTATAAAGTTCACCCAGTAACAAGCAATCACTTTCCCAACCTGCAACAATACCGTAGTATAATACGAGTGTCAAAAAGAAATGCTACCTAAGTTTGTGAAAGGGTGAGGATGCTTACTCTTCTTTACGTGGCATAGCAAGCTACACAAAATGCAAGTTCATATCCCTAAAGGAAAGCTCCTGCGTTAGTATTTAGAAATATATTCTGAATCCTTGAACACAAATGGTTTCCTAGAATACTTCTCTGTATCCAGTTTAGTATTTTACTGAATCTAAATGTTTTCCAAGTAATCATCAAGAATGTTCTTAACTCTGTCAGCCTATCCTGACCTGAAGCAACTTTCTTACAGAATTGCCTCTCACGGACACTTGGACCCATAAGGAACCTCTACCCTGTGACTTCAAAATGGTTGCCACCACTTGAAAACCTTCTGAGAGTCTTGTAGCTTCATGGGGCATGTAGCTTCCTTGACTGAGTTTGGGTATTTCACATAGCGTGTCTGTATATCTTTTGTTTGGCCACCTGATGCTTTATCTTAGCCCATATGAACTGGTCTACTGCTTGTTGCAGTCTGTTGCGGAGGTTGGAGTGGGATGATTTGGAACACAAAAAGAACCTTAGGGCAGGATTGTCATTTTAAGTGCTGCCGAACCATGACAGTCCTATGTTATGCCATATGCAAAGCCTCTTTGCAAGTGGCACCAACACCCTATGCACACTGCCATCATTTCCTTCTTAATGCGTGCACCACCAGGTGGTCTGGAATATCATGGTTGGCACGCACCTTCTATTGTTGAAAACACAAAAGCAGAAACCAAGTTGCCACTTGTCAAAGCAGAACCTATGGGTTTATATGATAAATTACGCACAGCCATCTTTTCTTTCTTATTGGGGGCATCCAGAAATAGCTTGTTTGCAACATTAGAAAATACCATTCTTATTCCTCCAGATTTCCAGTACCTCATTCTCTGTTGCACGCACGTTAGAGTTGTCTGAGGGACGTCACTGCTCTTTTCCTCTATGACTCACAATTGGTGGTACATGGGTCTTCTTCACATGTCCCTTCTGCTGCACAAGAGACTGCTAATCAGGTTGCATCTACTTTCCAGGGTGTTTTGCTGAGTCTTTCATCCCAGCCTTTCATCTTCATGTTGTCAGCCTGGCTTCTGCGGTCTTGCAGTTAAGACACCAGAAGTTTCTTGATGATTGCATGGCCGTTCTGAAAGAGGCAAAACATAACTCTTGAGGTCTTCATACACATTTGAATGGAAGAGGTTCTGCCTGTGGTATTTCAGCAGGGAGGCAGAAGCGAGAACATGCTGGAGACAGTACTATTTAATCTTCTTTATTTAGTAAAGTCTGGTTTAAAGTTCTCTTCTACTAGAGTGCCTTTTGCAACCATCACTGTATACCGCAAGTCTCCTACTCGGGCATCTTTTTTCTCATATTCCAGTGATTTGGCATTTCCTGAAGGGCCTCAGGAAAGTGTTTCCCCCAGTTAGAAGGCCTTCTGTATGGGAATCAAATGTTGTACTCTCCAAATTCATGGCTCTTCTTTTAGATCCAATACAGAAAGTTGATTTACTGCACTTTTTATGGAAGGTTGCCTTTTCGTTGCTATGACATCTGCCGGGGAGAGTGCGTGTGCTTCAGGCTCAGGGTACCAGTGAACCTAACATGATATTCCATCATAACAAAGTATCATTATGAATGCAATGTTTTCCTGCTCCTAAAAGTTGTTTCTGGTTTTCGCATTCATGTTCTTGCTTACTTTTTCCCCATATCCAACATCAACAACATTGATTAACGTCAATGTCTACAGGGTCTACTTTATTTCTGGGTATAAGACTAAAGAGATTCGTACGGTCTAACAGATCTTTTTTAGGATATTGTGGGGACCGGTATAGCTTCTTCCAAACAGACCATGGACAGGAGTATTGTTTATTGTCTTATTACCAGTTATGAAAAAGCTAATGGGTCCTTACTTGGTGAGCCTAGGGCCAATTACACTAGCAGGAAGGTGGCTACTGCCGCTCTAATGAGAAATGTCCCCAATCCTTTCATTTGTAAGGCTGCCACAAGGATATTGGTCCATATTTGTGTTAAACATTGTTTCAACTCGGAATCCTAACTTTAGTAGGTCAGGCTTCTGTTTGTAAAGTTTTTGCCTAAGAGCTCAACTCTGTGTTTCTGATCATGCATTTAAATGTGACCTAGCTTACTACTCTCCTTTGCATTTTATGACTGTCGGAGAGATTGCTGCGGAGAATACGGGAAAGTTAGTTACTTGTGATACTAGTTCCCCACCACGAGTATTCTCTCTGAATTCATAAAAGCCCCTCCCATCTGCCTGCTTTAAGGGCAACAGATTTTGAACAGGATGCTCCAAATATTTATTTTCCCTTCCAAAAAAGAACTGCCTAACTTATACCTTGTTGGGCATGATTTTACAGAGCAGTCTTCCAAGATTCTTTAAAGGAGTAGAGTTGAATTCCTAATGTTTGTATTCTTTGGATTTTCTGTTTTCTTTTTTCCCTATAAGTACAGTGTGTCTCGAGTGGTGTTTTCAGCTAAATGCACTGTGTTTTCTTCGAATATTTAATTATAAAATGTAAATGTTGCTGTTTTTGGAATGGTTTTTATTTAATTGGATGAACTGGGAAGCATGGAAAAATAAAAGTAATTGTGTTTCGGGATCTCGTAACTGTGAAGAGATAGTCTACCTTTTATGTCATTTGGGAGAATATCCATGGTAAACAACTATTATGTAACGTATGTAACTTTTCCTTAGAACTCACATCCTTCTTCTAACACCTCCCAATAGGTTACAGTACATTCTTTATCTAACACTTGAGGAAACTTATCACCTCAATAAAGACAATATTTCATCAACTTTTTCAGGAGATTTTGCAATGAGACATCAACCAAAAAATCGAAACTGAAGAAGGATACTCACTTAACACTCTCAACAAAAAAGGCAACACCCTGAATCTACAATTTGTCCTTTCAAAAATAATCATCCCTGGCGACCCTTCAAACTGGTTTGGACCAATTATTTCACAATAGTTTTCCACACATCTTATCTAGCATTTCACAATAAAAGACAATCTAGACCTCAGAAAATCTTGAGAAGAAATCTAAAGGATACAGGATAGCTCCTTTCGTCAACTCTCTCAATATCTTATATTTTTAAGTAGACCATATACATCTCTACCTTTTGAACATCAGAAACAACCTTGCCTACTTCACAATATAATCAGTTGCAGGCAAACCCTTTCCTTCTTGGTTAACTAGAAGACTCAATGCCTGTAAAAGGATAACAAGAAAACATTGAGAAAATTACTAACTGAAAATACACTCCAAAGTCTAAAATAACACACAAAAAGGTTCATAAAGACTGTGCTTTACTCAGAAAAAACGTTTTAAAATGTATCAACAAAGCAGTAAACAATTTAGTGCACTCTTACAAACTATCAAACTTTGCACCCAGTGCAGCAATTTAAAAGCAACCATAGTAAACAACATTGCTAACATCATCTCTTAGAAAATACAGAAAATCCACATGGAATTCAAAAGAAACTCTCTAGCAACACCTACCTCACACATACAGAAAAGAGGCACTTCAAAATTATCATCCTAATCCTTTCAGAAGTTAGATGCACTATTATTGTTGCATATCATTACCTCTACCAATCCCTTCTCAGATGCTGGTAACACTGGCCCTGCTTCAGAAAACATCTGCAGCCAACACATCATACTCCTAATTATCATAATTACAAACTCTTACAAAGAAAATGGCTAAAATCTGGACAGGTCGTACCTTCAGAATCTGAGACCAGTCTACAAGCTTCCCTTTCTGTTAAAAGTTCAAATAAAAAACAGTTTCAAGGCAACCTCTAACACACGTTTCTAACGACTACCTACTGAATTCCTTTCCAATTTGGCTCTTCTGCGGTCCATCCCTTCGGTGTCTGTGCCAGCCCGCTCCCCCAGCCAATCTGCGGCAGTCAGTTGTATCTCAGTTCGAGCACTCGCCGCGGCAAGTAGGCTATTGCTATTCTGCCAGTGTCCTAGTCCATCTTCTGCATTTGTCCAGTTCCTCTGGCTGCGTCAAAGTTATGGGAACCAGTGTGGATGCAAACCAGCAGCTCAACCCTCTCGTGTGGCCAGAAGCTGTTTTGAAGTTATTCCTTCACTCGGTCCCCGCTGTTTTCTTAAAGCGAGAGGTGCCTCTCATACACTTCTCAGATCCTGTGGTGCTTACTTCAGTCTCTTCATCCCCTGGCTATCCATGAAGCCCAGCGTTTTTATTTAAGTGCCCTGGGAGCTGTAATGTTACAGAGGTGTCTGTCTCTGTTCTGTAGGCCGACACCCCACGGGTCATCTGCAGCAGGATCGGGCGCCTCTCTCAAATGGGGCCCACGGTCCTCTACCAGGCCTCAGACTCCTTTTTACGTGGCCTACATTACCTTTTCACTGTGGGCCACCATAGAGTTCCTAGGGTAGTGCAGGCTTAGCTGTATGGGGGCAAGTTAATGTGGTTGTCCTCCACAAGGTGGGGGCAGCCTTGGGCCATCTTAGTGGGTAGAGGGGCCACACCTCCTCACCTTTCTTCTGACATAAATAGTGTCTGTCAGAAAGGTCTGCCTGACAAACACTTTATTTTCAGGTCAGGCAACCAGGAGCTAAACATGCGCTAAATGTGCAGGCTACTGGCTGCCTGAGATGAACTTTGCCATGCTGAAAATGTCACAGCTCCTGTGGACGTGAGCTCTTCAGTCTGGCAAGGCACCTCAAGGCCCTCCCCCTTGTGATGAGAGGGAGCGTCACTGATTGCCTCGAACCTGGACGCTTCAGTTTCCAGCCCTGAAGTGCCCAGGGCCGAGTGCCATCACTGGCACCTTGTCACAGAGTGGGGGTGTGGTCAGGAACGATGACTGACCCCATCCCACTCTGTGACGAGGTAGAAATTGGTACCGCCCCTGATTAGCTTACTCAAGGTCAGCCATTAAGAAAAGGCAGCAGCCCCAACCATCCTGGGACCCCTGAGGCAGAGCTTTACAGTTAAGTGTGATTTGTTATTGTTATGTTTGGTGTGTACATGCATGCATGTGTGCATGAATATTTGGGAGTAAGTGTTGTGAATGAATGTGTGTGCACACGTGTGAATGCATGTATGTGAAGGAGTGTGTATGTGTGTGTGTCCCATCCCCACCCTCTCTGCTAAAATTAACGGCCACCACTAGTGGGACGGGAGCCTGGCCATCACCAATCCCCCAGCAGCAGCAAGTTGCTGTCTTTCCAGTCTGGCCCCTTCAGCTTCCCACTTTCTAGTCAGACGCCTGTGGTTAGGGAGAGAGTGCCCACTGGCCAATTCTTCCCACTGTGATTTCCGGTGTGCTGTGAGCTTCAGGCTGCTTCTTTGTTTCAGGCGCTTCCATCTTGCCAGAGCTGCCAATAACCTGCCATGAAATCTTTCCACATTGGACACAGCTATGGTGCCATAGAGCTTCTTCCGCCGTTGTTCCACTGTTCGGGGCACTCTGTAGCGCTGGTCCACCACCAGCCAGCTGGACCAACAAAAAGAAAGTCAGAATGCTAGTTTCACATCTTGTTGTGTCACTTGAACAGGGGTACAAGTGGATTTGAAAATATTAGGGGTGGGCCATCTTGGCGTCCCTGGACGCCACCATGGCGTTCGACACGCTCGAATGGCCCTACATCTGGGCGATGTTGGCGAAATTTGGATTTGGCCCGGGATTCATCAGTTGGGTCAAATTGTTGTACTCTGACCCATTGGCACAGGTGGTGGTGAATGGTCGAGTCTCGGCCCCATTCGTGCTGGGACGGGGCACGCGACAGGGTTGTCCCCTGTCGCCGCTCCTTTTTGCATTGGCCTTGGAACCCCTGGCGGAGTGGCTGCGGTGGCACCCTTCTATCCGAGGTCTCCGTTGGACCCCCGAGTATGAGGACCGCGTGTCCCTCTACGCTGACGATATCCTTTTGTACTTAGCCTCCCCGCGCAAATCATTGATTGTCCTGGTCGATGTTCTGCGCTCCTTTGGCCGTAATTCAGGCCTTGTCATCAACTGGGCTAAATCCTGTGTCTATGTGCTTTCCGGGAGGCTCCTGTCCTCTCTCGGGGCTGTCCGATCCAGATTGCCTCGCAGGGATTTCGATACCTGGGGGTCTATATTACGCTGGACCCGGTGGCCCGCTACGAGCGAAACTTGCTTCCCCCCCTCCAGCGCTTGAAGGAGGACGTCGCGCGCTGGTGGCGCTTGCCGCTTTCGCCGCTCGGCCGGGCGGCATTGTTCAAGATGATGTCATTGCCGCGCTTTTTGTACGCTCTCCAGAACACTATGGACTTGGTCCCGGCGCGCTACTTCCGTGAGGTGGAAAGCTTACAGCGCCGTCTGTTTTGGGACGGGAGGCCGCGTATAGCCCTGGCAAAATTGACGCTCCCGTGGTACGACGGAGGGATTGCCCTCCCGGATATTAAGCGGTATTACTGGGCCTCCCAGTTAGCTGCAATTAATCACGGCTTCTATGGGCCCGCCCTAAACCCGGCATTTGAAATGGACAAAATGCTCCTGCCCGGTGGCGACTACAATCGAGCGCTCTACACTAGCGTGCCCGATTCCCGCTTGACGGGACCCACGCGTGTCAGGGTGCGAGTATGGCACGCGGCTAATGCAGCTATGGGATGGAAGGACCGTTTGACCCGGGCGTCACCGTTGTATGCGTCGGAGAGGCTTGGCTCTTTGTGGACCTCGAAGGGCTTCGAGAGGTGGGACATGATAGGCATCAGTACAGTGGGAGATCTCTGGACGAGGGGAGGATTCAAAACATTCGAGACGCTGCAGGCGGAGTTTCAGCTGCAGGGCAGTGAATACTTTCGCTACCTGCAGGTCCGTCACGCACTGGGTTCCGTCTTCCCAGACGTGGCCTCCATCCCGGAGTCCTCCCCCCTGGAGGATAGAGTGCTAGATGGCCACGTTCCGGACAGCACGATCTCCCTCATTTACAAGAAATTGATAAATGACCGCTCGGGCTTACTGACTGGCCTCCGCGAGGCTTGGGTTGCCGATGGGCTGGAGTTGGACGACGAGGACTGGATTTCCGCGGTGGCCTCTCCGAAGGAGGTGGCCATCCCGGCTCGCCTTCGCTTCGTCCAGCTTAAGATACTCCACCGGGTGTATATGACGGGGCCAAGGCTTCTGCGTATGGGCTATGCCGAGGATGGATTGTGTAAGCGTGGGTGTGGTGCTTTGGCGACCTTTTTACACATTCTGTGGGAATGTCCGAGGGTGGAGCGATTCTGGCGTGGTGTGCATGAGGTCCTGCGAGCGGTTACACATGTCGCGCTGTTGCCTGAAGCGAGGAGATGCCTGCTGAATGTGTGGGAACCGACTGATTACTCGGTTCCGCAGACGCGATGGGTGACTCTGGGATATATGATAGCTAAACGTGACATTGCTCAGCTGTGGGGATCCCAGAGACCCCCGGCGGTGTCGGCCTGGAAAGAACATATGGATTGGTGCATGTTCCGAGAAAAGGTGGTATATGTGGCGCGGGGTAAGCCTGGGGCATGGGTGAAGATATGGGGCCCCTGGAACGCCTACCGCGGGGGTATTTGCGAGCCGCCGTTGTTGCCTCCCGCTTCACCAGCTCCATCCCCATAGTTGACCCCCTCCCTTAGCCCTGGGCACATTGTTCTCCCAGTCCCGGATCAGTTTCCCTCCCCCTCTCTGGATTTCTTTGGATGGTTGGGGTCCCCCACTTGAGGAGCACGTGTCGTCATTTTCGATCGTGGGTTGCCTTGCGGGTGTGGTTTTATGTTGTTGTGTTGTATAAAACGAAACCGTATTGTGGGTTCAGAGTTATGTGGCCCACGTTGTTGATACCTCCTGCTTTATCGTCTATGCAAAGCCAAGTGCCTCATTGTATGTATGTCATTTGCTTCTGTCACTTTAGCGGCCGGCCGGAAGGTTGTAGGCCCATACTTGTATATATTTGAGATTGCAATAAACGGTTTAAAAAAAAAAAAAAAAAAAAAAAGAAAATATTAGGGGTGGGTGGAACTTGCGGAGTTTCAACCACCCCTATGGAAATCTGCAGCCAGTGGCGTAACACAGGCCCCCATAATCTCCAGGGGACCCCCTCAGCACATTACTCTGGCGGAAGAGCTCATGATTGAGTCCGGAGGGGGCCCCTCCACGTGCCTTGCAGGGGGGCCCCTCTCAAGGTTCGTTACGCCAGTATCTGCGGTGTTAGATAAAAACTTGGTGAGATTCTGCAAAGTTACCCTGAATGGTGGAAATAAGCAAGAAGCGCTGCTTGCACTGTAATTTAGCATCAGTAGAGTGAGCAGTGCTGAAAAATCAGCTCTAATGGCACCATGCGGTACGCAAGATCATCCAACCATTTGAGTTAATTTTGCTGCCCCTTAGGTAGAAAATCTACTCGAGCGGCAGCAAATCTACTCGAGAAGCAGCCTTCTGATGGTGACCCGCTTGCGACTGCCCACATTAGAAAATGGTGCTATGGAACGCCAAATCTTGCCTGTGCTTACATTTTGGAACTTCACAGGAAAAAGTTCTGCCAAACAGCAGTTTGTGGAATTTGGCCAGAACTCTACATTTGAAGAAGGTCTGCAAGGCCTACTCAGGAAGTCTGCGGCTGTTTTACAAAATTTAATAATATTAAAATGAATATATTAAATTTAAAAACGTTTATACCGATAAAGAAGGAAAATGAAAATGTGAAAACTTTTTCTGTATTTGATTGTGAATTAAACAAAATATTTCCATATTTTAGGATTTGTTTAGAGTATACCTGTTTCTGTACTTTTGTACATTGTTTTGAGGTTTAAATCACAGAAATGTCCTAGGCTGGGGGTGAGTGGCTTCCAATAATAAATCATTGGGGGCCCCCAAATTCCATTAATAATTCAGTGGGAGTCCACAAAGGTCAAAAGGGTAAGAACCGCTGCTCGAGATTACATGTGGTTGGGGACTAACATGTGGGAATTGGTATTCACTCACAGAGTTCTGCAAATTTGAGTCTATTTTCACCTGTTGTGTTACCAAGGAAGTTTGCCTGCTCAGCGACGGTAAATTGTCTGTACCTATGGTGTTCTAGTAAATTAAAATCATTCCCGGTGTGGCAGGAATTAAAGAACGGTGCTAATGAGGCCCACGGTGGTAATAGTTGCGCTATACCAATACTCCAAACATGAAATGCGCTCACGAAGTCAGTCGTCTATTCTCGCTACTAGGGCATGCATTCAAATCTAGATTTGTGGAAGGCATTTATATGTAAAAGGGTAGAACTGTGGGCACACATTGAACACCACTCTAATAAGAAATGCCTCCGGCCAATTGGAAGAACTTACTAAAAAAAGTCACACAGTTTGCAAAAGTACTTTATTAATTTACAGACAGATTTGAACTGGAACGCTGTGGTCGTTTTGTATTTGTATTTGAATTCTACTGGGTACAATTTACTTACGTAAAAAAAACAAATCTTACTGTAACATTAATGCTGGCTGAGCACTTGGTAAACCGTCTGATCTGTAATGAAACGTACACACTGTGTTTTTTCTTGGTATTATTGCACGGGAGGCAGCCTGCTGGGCTCTTCGTTGCCCTTATAATTTTCCTTTCCTGCTTCCTCCACAGCAATCTTACGGGGATTTGGGTCGGCCGATCTGGCTGCAGGTCGCAGAGTCCGCTTACAGGTTCACCCTGGGCTCCATTGCTGGAGGTGAGTGACATGCCTGCGCGCGCTTCTCCGGGCCGGCGCGCTGTAACATTATCTCCTCAGACGGGTGCAGACGGGCCGAGATGCCGCCCATTGTTCGGGGCGGGAGGGGAAGCGCGCCGGAGCGCCCCTGGCTCCAGGCTGTCTTCAGGGCACAGCTCCCGTAATCACAGAGGCCTTGTAGGGCTCGGGGTAATTATACGAGATGCCGCCGATACACACCAGAAATCTGAGGGAGCGAAGAATGAGGAAGCGGAGATCAAAGAGATAGTGCCTAAAAAAAATAGAATCAGAAGCACGTCTTCGTTTCCAACTTGCTGGCTTTGAAGAGTTTGCTGTTTAGTGGGAATGCCTGGTCTAGACTGTATTGTTGCTGTTCAATACCTGAGGCTTCATTAACCAACACAGGTCACAGCGTTCAAATAGTGTCTCGGTTTTGTTTTCTCAAAGTAACGTGCTAAGGGTGTCTCTGTGTACAAGCATTAAAAAAGGTAAAGAATGGATGATGTATATGGATAACAATCCCTGAAAGACACACATTTTGTGACGTGCACAAGACACACGCCAAAATGCTAATTTTTAACGTTTTCAGCACATTTCTTAACAGTTTCCCCCCGCTGTTTTTACACTTCAACATCAGAATGTTTACAGACTGCACTGCCGATGAGATGATTCCGTTCCCTGATTTTCTCTTCTGATCAGTCATAACAACATGGAGGATGGCAAGTGCTTAATTTGTCCCCCCCAAAAAATGAAGCGCCATGGCCCTTGTCAAGAGGCCACTGCAGCTTACATTACTCATTGCTCCCACTAGCGTTGCCAATTGCACTATCACAACTAGCCATCACACTCACACAAGTGTGACAATTTAGACTTTAAATATACATTAAAATGGCTAATGCATGCCGCCCAAGCTATTCTTATAGCTTTGGATGGCAGGTATTAGTGATTTTAATGTATATTTAATTATTGCACAACAGTTGTTGTGCTTCTCAAAAAATAAGACAAACAGCGCCACCGTGTGGCAGGCAGTCATGAGAGCCGGCCAGTGTTGAGTAACCATCAGCTCAAATTAAGCACAGGGGTCACAGAGGCAGAGGAGTGTCACCCCACTGCTCTCAGAGCAGGAAAAAGGAAAAATAAAATGATAATAACAATGTTATTATCATTTTATTTTTCGGAGCTACGGGGGTTAGGGCGGGGCAAGCTGGGGTCACAGAGGGAGGAGTGGTTCATGCACACTCTAAGTGCGCATGATGTTTGGGCCGGCCAAACAGTCATGCGCACTTTGCATGTTCCCCACAAGGCTGTAATGCATAGCCTGATGAGGATCACGCACAGGCTCCCAGCCCCTGTCTGAGCGCTGAACCACGGTGCTCAGACAATCACAACATGCATTGTGATTGGCTTAGGGGAGCCTGTGTGCTTCCTCCTTCCGGGACTCCCCAGGAAACTAAGTTAAGGAGAGACAGCAGCCGTGAGACGGTAAGTGGGTTTTTAAAATGTATATTTTGTCCCCCTCCTCCCTGCCCCGCCACCTCCATTTCCTGCCAGCCACTTCTAATTAAGCACTGGGTGAGACTAGCCTACAGCGCAATCAGGCAGTGACCAATGGGCTGGATGCTAGATCAGTGTGTGGCCAGTTTCTTAGCAATTTGTGGGCCTGTTTTATGGCTGTCTGGCCCAGTTTTCACTGTTGATTTGCCTGATATTACTCCAAGCATTGCCTGCAGCAAACAAAAATGAATACAGTCTTTCTTACCTTTGAAAATACACATACGTGTCTTTACAAGTTCAAAACTGGCTGGATTTGCAAATGTGGAACACTTTTTTAGCTATCTGGTTCGTTAACTGGGCCACTTTTATTTTGGTTACCTGGGCCTATTATATTTCCCAGTCCGACTCTGATCAACATGCACAGCAGTAAGGGCTGGTGTAGGGATAGCAAGCATTAGCAGTTACTACCTAGGTGCTGTTACTTGCAAGTCCTGTGATTTACCTGACTATAGGTTTATTGGGATGCTTTTTGCTAGATTACTTATTTGTACCCATTATAAATTAGTGTTTATAAATTTCAGCACTGAGTTTTGAAATTCTCCCTTTAAAAATACAATGACCTGAGGCCCAGATCAGTGGCTATGTGGTATAAGTTCCCTTCCTGTCCTGGGTGGTTAGGAGGGGGTTACTGCTTGCCTGACTCCAGACTGCAGTATAGGAAGCAGCTATAGGTGCAGAACCACATCATTCCTCAGCGCTTAGATGCCTGTGGGCTGAAGCACCATATACAACTGATGATGGTTAACATTATCACCTCTTCATTCTCCTCCTCGTCAATCTCCTTCTCCCTCCCCCTCCACATCTTCTGGAGCCAGTGCTATCCACCAAGCGTCTGCTGCATTTTAGAACATCGAGAAGCCTGACCTTGGAATAACCCATCTGACATTTACTGCATGGAGAACCAGTGTCTGTGTGCGCAGGACACAGAAGCCTTGTAGGGACAGTGATCAAGGCTGCTGAGGCCAAGGAGGCAAGCATGAAGAGGAGAGCTTCTGGTCACCGGAGTCAAATGAGCGGATACTCCGAGCTGTCCACCTGAGGAACGCATGATGGTGACTGAGCCGGATGGCAGTGGAGGCTGCAGCCTGTTACCCAAGGTTTTCGGCCAGAGCAACCTTTTGGCCAATGTGAGTTCAAGGGGTCTTGGAGCCTACTGGGCTGCAAGGACCTGGCCCTTAGTGTTGAAAAGGGCTGTGGAAACAAAGGGGTTGGCAGCCAGAAGGAGTGAGGGGCGCCACTGAGGCTGAAAGGTGCGGCATATTTTTTTTATGGCTTATGTGCGTCAGTTCTGTGAAAAGTGGCAGCAAAGACAGGCATTTTACTAAATGCATACTAATAAAAAATACATTCTCTATACATTATTTCATAATGCGATTGCCATGTGTGGGGATTTCTAGGAGCAGGAGATAATTTTATGAGTCTGTTAAAAAAAAGCCTGAGAGAGGAGGTTGCCCACAGTAATGGTGGAGATGAATTCCAGGGGCGGGATCCTACTAGGTTGAACAATGAGAGCCCAGAAGCCGCACAGATGGTTTTTGGTCATACCAGGAGGTTCTGTTTGCAGGTATTGCATTGTGCGTTGGTGTATATTGAGCCGGGGCATCTGAGAGGTATCCCTGGGTTCTTTGAATATTAGCCCTCTTGAGATAGCGCTGGCAAAACATATGCAATAGCGCTATCTGTATTACAGACAGGGGCGCACAAGCATCTGCAACCCCTTCTGTAATACCAAATTGCCCTGGGCATCAAAGTGGGCACATAAGCCCTTTGCGCCCCCGGGGCACTTCTGTAATACACACCAAGAAAGGAAAATCCATTCACTGCCTAATGGTAGTGAGGTAATAGATGTTTGTGCCTGATGGAAGGGTGAGAATGTTAGGAAATCGGAGATTTGTGTCTTATCTGCATATGGATGGGATAAAAAAACAAACAAGGAGATGTTTCCAAAAAAGGTTGTGTAGAGTGAAAAGGAGAAGATCGATGGGACGCACCAAGTAGTAGTGACATGAGTGAGGAGAGTTAGAAAGTGCAAGAGACCGAAAAAGAATGGTCAAAGAGGTAAGAGGAAACCACTGAAGGACGTAGCTGGTGATGTTGATGCCAAATGCAGTTGGGAAGGGTAGTACAGTGGAATGATTATCAGTGGGTTGGGCACAGCAGATATTTCATGGATGAGGACCGCTGAGCGGAGATTGAGATGAGCTGAGCTGATGAAGCTGATTACATTGGAAAGTCCTTTTTTTGTGGAATGGACAACAAAGAAACTAATTTGGAAGGGATATAGAAATACAGGATAATATAGATATACGGTAAAGTGGTTAACAAAATGCCGTTCAGTCTTTTGGAGAAGGCAATTTATATATTGGGCCATAGTTAGAAGGGAAGGAGGGATTAGTTGTATGTTTTTAGTAGAAGTTGTCCGACTCCAGATATGAAGAATGAGGGCAAATAGCTTGTTTGAGTGAGAGCTTGAATAGAGATATTAAGAAGAATAGAGCATTTGGGGTTAAGATAAGAGGTTTTATAGTTGGGGAGTGAAAGGGTCAGAAGAAGAACATGATAGATAAGCAGATTTACACCTGGGGATCAGCTTTGGATTCTATGTAGTAGGAAAGAAAAAGAGCAAAGCAGAGTGAGGATGAAGCTTATGTGTTGTAGGACAATGGAGGTGTAGCACTGAGTAGCAAGGGTTCCTCTGATAGTGGTGATATCGGAGAACATATAGCGTCTGAAAACTGTTGCTGATAGAGGCAAGTGTTTTATAGATGTCAGACATGTTCCTGTTGATAGTGCATGCCATTCATTGTGGGAAATGTTGGAGGGAAGGGAGGAGGTTTTGAAATTAACCTGATTGGACATTGATCTGAGATTTCGATGCTATAACCAGACTTATTTCTAGGCTACTAGATGCTCAGCGTTTATATTATTTTGCTAATTATGAAGAAGTTCTTGCATCTTGGTGTTCAAGAAGCAAATACTGGACGAGGTCCAGTGTTGTGGATGTGAGACATCTCAGAAGAAGGTGCACAAAGGATTGCATAAGTCAAATAAATATTTCAGTGCTTTGTTGAATTGTACTGAGGAGAGGTCAGTGTGATTTGGTTCAGGAGCGCTGGCTGGAATTCTGAAGAGTCCTTTTAGAAATTGGGATGGTATTATTTGGGGGAAGGCCAGGAGTGAGGTGGATCATGATGTTACCACGTATATGGGGATGTGAGTGTGATATGGAATGACCTGTATCAGATCATTAAGAGACAGAAGCAAAGGCATTTCTTGAGAACTCCTTGTGAGCGCAGGCAATTTGTCCTACTGGCATGAAAAGAAGACCACCGGGTTGAGCTGGCATGAGCACTGGAAATCCTAATTTTGGACTATTACAATATTATGTGCACTGAACTTCCGAAACTGCGCATCTAAAGACTGCCAGAATTTGTCAGAATCTGTACATGAGAGACCACGCAAAAACATGTCTCTGAATGTGCTGCACCAATCTCAGTGGAATCAAGGTTTGTTTGCACCATGCAAGGTTTGTGGCGACCAAGGAACTGGATATGTGACTTAACCCCTTCAGCGCGGCGCGGATTTCCGCGCCACGCTGAAGATTCCGTGCGCGGGCGGGGCCATGACGGAACGGTTCCGTCATAAGCACAGCCCAACCGACGTGCATGACGGAACCGTTCCGTCAAGCGCGTCGAAGGGGTTAATGTGCACCTCACAACGTGTCAAACAGTGGCCTCCACTCAGTGATTGCCCATCTAGTTATCTAGTGAGCATTGAATTGGACAAGACCTGTAGGCAGACCTCTGGCTATTGAGGTTATTGAGGTGTCCAGGATGCACAATGCCTGAGAGCAGAACAAGCCTACAAACACTTCAGAATAAGGCAGACATTAGAACTGTTTTGACATCTCTTGAACTGCTTTTGGTCAATATTGGAGTTGCTGTTGAAAAATAACATAAAGGAGCCGTTGATTTGACTTTCTTTCGCTTCCACCCATCGTACTTTTTCTTTTTCTTACCCAACTACTGCACTCTCAAGTGACCAAAAGGGCAAGCAGCGCTCTTTACAGCTACTAGTAAAAGAGGTGCTCTTCTATGTACACTGTAGACACGTCAACACCCAGCGCTTTAAATTATGAGCATCTTTTTCTTATTAGTGGCTATGCTGTTAAAAAAGCATCTTGAACAGTATTTCCCAAACGGTGAGTCGGTTACCAGGGCCGAGAATGTCCGAGCAATAAATAAAGATGCCTTTAAATTCTGTGTTGATCTCGTCACATTTGTCAGGGCTTCTAAGATAGAGGTCGAATGGCAGACATTATCTTCTGACAAATTGCTGCTTAGTCTTTTAACAAGGGATTTGTGCTTATTTTTCTTTCTCTGACTGCAAAGTTAGAGGAGTTTTTAATAGTAGCGGCTGCAGTAGTGGTGGGGGTGGTTTAAACTAAAATAATAGGAAAAAAAGAAACTTTCACTTTCCTGCCGGCTAATGCCTCTCCTCTGTCCTCTTCGGTTGACGCAGAAGGCACACAGGCTCCCAGACTCCCCAAAGCCAATCACTACGCTGCTGTCTTCAGCATGACAGCAGGTCGTGATTGGTCTGAGAGGCCTAGTTCGGTGCTCAGACAGATAATGGGAGCCTTTGCATGTTCTCCACCCAGCTGTGCAATCCAGCTTGGTGGAAAACATGCTAAGTGCGCATGTCTATTTAGTCGGCCCAAGATGACCGGCCGAACCGTCATGCGCACTTAGAATGTGCCCACCACTCCTCGCCTTGTTCTGTGGGCAGCCCGCACCGTCCCAACCCGCACCTAAAAGAAACACAACAGAGCCATTACTGAAAAATAAAATGATAGTAACATGATGTTATTATCGCAACACTCCTCTGCCAGTTGTTTAAGTGGTTTGTGAGACAATCTTGCTGGAGTACAGGGAATATGAAAGTAAGGCTGTAGGATGGTGTTTTGTTGCAACACCAAACAAAATGTAAATACCTGTAAATGAATTGTATGCATTCATCAGTTTGGAAAGCAAAAAATGAAGCAAATTTTGTGTAATTTTGAAGTGTGCTGTAAACAAAGATTTTAATGGGATCAAAAGAAATCAAGACACTTTATTTGTTGATGTGCAAATGATAACTATTCACAGAAACCGATCCCCACATATTACCATTTGAGTGCTATATAGTTTTATCAGTAAAACCGTATGTCTGTGCAGAGTTACTGCCCATTTCAATGGAAAATGTTCTGTCTGTAAATGACAATGAGCTACTACCCAATGCTTTAGTTACATGAAATAATTGCCCCTCCTCATGTCCATTAATCAATCAATCAATCAATCAATCAATCAATCAATCAATCAATCAATCAGGGGTTTGTATAGCAAAGCTACTCACCCGTGAGGGTCTCAAGGCGCTGCTGATCCATCTGGGTGTGGAGGTTCGGTTGAAGAGCCAGGTCTTAAGGTCCTTCCTAAATCGGGGCAAACACGTGGATTGTCTGAGATGGAGGGGCAGGGTTTTCCAGGTCTTGGCGGCGAGGTTTGAGAAGGATGTTCCGGTTCTGTTCTTGTGGATCCATGGGAAGGAGGTCAGGGCGTTTTGGGCGGAGTGAAGTTGTCTGGCGGGTGTGTGAAAAGCGAGGCATTGATTCAGCTATTCTGGTCCTGCATCGTTTAGAGCCTTGTAGGCATGTGCGAAGAGCTTGAAAGTGATTATTTTGTTGCTTGGAGGCCAGTGGAGTTGTCGGAGGTGTTGTGTCATGTGGCTGCGGCGTTCTGTAGTTTCCTGAGCTGTGTCTGGGTGACACCGGCATAGAGTGCACTGCCGTAGTCAAGTCTGCTGGTGATGAGTGCATGGGTGACCGTCTTTCTGGATTCTGTGGGGATCCATCTGAATGTCTTTTGAAGCAGGAGGAGATGAGGATAGTGCGCTTATTTGGCGGTTCATTGTGAGCGTGGAGTCCAGTATGATGCAGAGGTTGTGTGCGTGGTCCGTAGGGGTTCCAAGTGCAGCGGGCCACCAGGAGTCATCCCAGGCTGAGGGGCTGGATCCCAGGATGAGTACTTCGGTCTTGTCCAATTTGAGCTTGAGGCAGCTGTCTTTAATCCAATTAGTAACAGCCTTCATTCCGTTGTGAAAGTTGTGGGTTCGTTGGTAAGGTAGATGATCAGCTGGGTGTTGTCTGCATAGGAGATGATGTGGAGTCTGTGGCCTCTGACGATGGCTGCAAGGGGGGCCATGTAAACATTGAAGAGGGGTGGGCTCATGTGGGAGCCCTGGGGCACTCCGCACCTGATCTCTGTAGGTTCTGAGAGGAAAGGGGGTAGTCTGACTCGCTGTGTTCGGCCGGTCAGGAAGGAGTGGATCCAGTCCATTGCCTTGTCGCGGATGCCGGCGTCGTGGAGTCTCGTGATAAGGGTTCGGTAGGAGACGATGTCGAGGATGGTCGAGAGGTCCAGTAGGATGAGGGCTGTGGTCTCGCCCCAGTCGAGGAGGTAGCGGATGTCTTCGGTGGCGAGGAGTGCGGTCTTAGTATTGTGGTTGCTTTGGAAGCTGGATTGCAAGGTGTACAGGACGTGGTTCTCTTCGATGAACGCGGAGAGTTGGGCGTTGATGGCCTTCTCAATGACCTTGGCTGGGAAGGGAGGAGATGGGTCTGAAGTTCTTGAGGTCTGTCGGGTCGGCGGATGGTTTCTTCAGCAGGGGGTTTGTTTCAGCCTGTTCCCGTCATCGTGGAAGGTGGCGGTTCGATGGAGCAGCTGATGGTGCAGCAAAGCTGTGGGGCGATGGAAGCGGCTGCTCTATGGAAGATGTGGTTTGGACAGGGTTCCGATGGGGCTCCTGAGTGTATGCTCTTCATAGACTTGAGTGTGTCGTTTGTGGTGAGTGGAGTCCAGTTGAGCACGATCTGTTGGAATGCGGCATGGTTGCTTGCGGTGGTTGTGGGTGTAGTGGCAGGGTCTTGGGTGTCAAAGCTGTCTTATATCTGCCTGATCTTGTAGTGGAAGAAGGTGCCGAGTTTGTTGCAGAGGTCTTGGGAGGGTGGGACGTCAGTGGTCTCGCTGTTGGGCCTGGCGAACTCCTTGATGGCGAAGAGTTCTTTACTGTTGTGTGCGTTGGCATTGATTCTGTCTTTTGAAGGCTGTTTTCTTTGTGGTGTTGATGAGAAGGTAGTGTGCGTTGACAGCGGAATTGAAGTTTGCATGGGTTTCCGGGGTTTTGTTGTTCCTCCATCTCTTCTTGAGTCGTCTGCTGGTGCGTCTGGACTCGGGAAGGACAGGAGTGAACCAGCTGGCCTTCTTGGAGTGTTGCTTGCCTGGTGTCCTCCTAAGGGGTGCCAGAGTATCGGCCCAGTTGGAGATTAATCGGTGAAGGTTGTGCGCTGTGATGTTGGCATCTGTTGGTGTTGGCGAAGTGGTCGTGCTGGGGAACTTGACGAGACATTATTCGGTGGCCTTGTTCCAGTTCTTGCGGGGTGATGAGTGAGATGGGCATGGTGAAGGCAAGATGTAGACATTGGTGGTCGGTCCAAAGGAGTTTGGTAATGTGGCTGTAGGTGAATATCCCGCTGGCGAAGAAAACGGGGTGGAGCATGTCTTCAACTGTGTGGGTCGGTGCGGTGACTAGCTGCTTGAGTCCGATGTTGGTGATGTTCTCCAGTAGGGATGTGGTGTTCTGGTCACTGGGGTTGTCCAGGTGTAAGTTCAGGTCTCTGAATAGGATGTAATTGGTGTATGCAAGAGCCTGGGATGTGATGAGGTGTAAGACAGTGTCGATGAAGGGTGGATTGGGGCTGGGAGGCCTGTAGACGAGGATGCCGCAGAGGTAGGTGTTGGGGTTGGTCTAGATCGTGAAGTGGAGGTGTTCCATGGTTGTCGTTGGGTCGTTTGAGTGCATGGTGTGGTGGAGGGTGTTCTTGTGGACGAAGGTAATGCCTCCTCCTTGTTGGTTGGCGCGGTCCTTGCAGGTGATCATGCAGCCGTCAGGGATGGCAATGGCGATGTCCAGGACAGGGGTTGGTCCAGGAAGAAAGCGATGTCGGGAGAGGTGGCATCGAGGAGGTCCCAGATTTCTGTGGCGTGTTTGTGAAGGAATCCCACGTTGAGGAGGATGCAGTTGAACCGGTCCGGTGCACTGTTGGTCGGCTGGGTGGCGAGGGACGCTGGTGTGTTGGCGTGGGTGAAGGTGTGGCTGCGTTACAGCAGGCGAAGGGTCCTTGGGTCTCCTTTGGCGATGCGAGGTGGCAAGCGGTGTGGCGTCCTGAGTTGGGGCGAGGACGATGCTGGGGTTGTAGTGGTTGAAGGTCCGAGAACCAGGGTCCCTGGCACTGGGCGCGGTCCAGACGGGGGGCGATGGACTTGCCTTTGGTGCGCCAGCGGCACGCCCGCTGCGTGGCTGCTCAGCGGTCTCCATCAAGTAGTGCTGCGGTGGGGGGCTGGACAGCTGGGAGGCGGGAAAACGCAGTAGTGGGTGGGCCACAGGAGATCGCAGTAACAGGGGCGAGGCCGGAGAAAAAAAGGCAATGGAAATAACAGAATAAAGGCAGAGGCAGAATCAAGAGAAAGAGCAGAAATAAAGGCAAAAACATGGGGAAAAAGCAGAAAACAGAGACCGAGGGGCAGCCCTAGCAGCAGAGCGGGGTGCTCTTCCACTAGACCACCAGGGATGAGGAGCAGGCAGGAGCCTGGGGGTGGAGGAGGGCCTCGAACTCCTGCCCAGCGGGTCAGCAGCAGCTACCAAGCGCTGTGAAGGGAGCAAGTTCTAAAACGTTTTAGAACCATTGCTCTAAATGTCCTGTGTTTTTATTTAACCACAATCCTAGAGGTTGCAGGAGTGATGTCAAATGCCGTGCCTCTCTGTTTTCAGTACAGTGAGCAGCATCTCATGACTTTCGACTCTGTACTGACCAGGGTGCATTTTTTTAAACAAGCTTTATTACAAAGTCATGGTTCCTGCGTGTCCATAAGCTCTAATTGATAACAGACATACACTACCAGCTACTAGATGCAGTTTAAGCTAAATGCATACTTTTTTTAAAGTACAGTTGTGAGACGGGACAAACAGTAGCCCTCTGTAGCTACCCCTAAACCGCACTTCAGAATACAGTACTACAATAATCTCAAAAAGAAATTACAGTTGTAATGACCGTGTGCAAAGTTTTACTGAATCTATGTTGGACTCCAAATTTGTAAGGAATAATATGTAATTTACATGATTTTTATTTCTTAAGTGGAACTAGTAAATAAACGTCAGTTTTAGAGCATAAATTAATTTCCATTGTTTGGGGCCACTGCGTTTTGTTATTGTTTTTCGCTTGTATTACATTTTATAGCTTGTCACCTGGCCTGTGGACTGAACGATCAGATTTTCATTGTAGCACAGTGCTGCCTTCACAAATCATGAACGTCAGGAAACAAAGAGTTGATCTAATATAAGGCGAGACTTGACTTGTCATTCAGACAGGAAGTGTGCCAGCGGCACCCATCCCAGACCCTATTACAGCATGTGTGGTGAGCCTGGAGACGGGAAACTTTGCTTTCTTGTCTGGCTCACGCCATTGTGTCACCAGCCTTAATCCGGGCGCTGAAAACGAGGGGGTTCTGCAGTTGTTGATTCCTGCCGTGTTAGTAGAAGCCTTTCCCGAAAACATGTTTTATCAATCTTTCATATTTTCCCTCCTTGAATTAGAGTTGCAAGCGTGTAATCATATAGGGCGATGTTGAGTTTAATCAAAATGATAACAAATTATAATTATTTGTTCTGTTAAAAAAATGAAATAAAAAAATATATAAAGTACAAAGACACTTGGCCTTTACCTAATCCTTCTTGGACCTAAAACACTACCGATGTCGGTAAAAGCCTTAAAAATTATTCTTCGCATTATGTTTTAATTCCTAATGTTTTTCTATTGGTTCAGACACTGATTGTGTTGTTGGTGCTTGTTCCTAGCTGTCGGCGCCACGGCTGTCTACCCGATTGATCTTGTGAAGACTCGTATGCAGAATCAGCGCTCTTCCTTTGTGGGCGAGCTGATGTATAAGAACAGCTTTGACTGTGCCAAGAAGGTCATACGCTACGAAGGGTTTTTTGGCCTTTACAGAGGTAAATGACTGGAAGATGGGTTTTTTTTCTGGCTTGGAAAACAGGAGGTACTGTACATATGTGAATCTGAGGCATGACGTTTGATTAGTGCTTCATTTGATAAATGCAGTGTTTCTTAGGGAATGGTGCTGCTGAATGCCACGTCATGCCGCCTTCCTGCACTTCCTCTCTTTTCCTCATTCTTACAGTTTCTTTTTCATTGCAGCTTTATCCCTTTGTTGTTTTCTTCATATATTTCTTCTCGTTTCTCCCTTTTCTGCCTTTCTCTCTCTTGTTCTGTATTAAAGTTTGATGATAAATAATATCACTGCCTATGCCCACTACCTGCACAAACCTGATTAAATTAAGCACTAAGTGGGGTCTCAGGGAGTCAAGGAACTACTCGGTTTGCAGTGGGGTAAGTGCTTGTAGGAAAAAGGTCATTTATGTTGTAAGAAAGCCTAGCTTCCACGTTTTGAAGGACAGAAGACACCGAGCAAACAGAAGACCATCTCGTCCCTCAGTATGAGCATCAGGATTATAAATATATCTGGGATATGTGGTAATACGGTACTCTTCATTTGTTTTCACCGTGCACATTACACCAGGAAAAACCTGATAAAACCTGCATGCGCCCTGGATCATGGAATACATCTATCAGCAGAAAAGCGGTTACATTAATGTCTATGGGAATCAGAACAAGTGTTTGGCTTAGGAACCTTTTGTTATGGTTGACTCACAAGGGCACATTTTTTTAAAACTAGCTGCTAGGTTGACTTGATGAAAAATTCTCCCTTTACCTTTCTTTAAAAAAATAAAAAAAAAGTATGCGAAAGCGCCACAATTTTGGCACTGAAAACTTTGGATTCTTCTTCCATCCAGTACTGGCGGTAAGTTCTCAAATTGTTTATCAAACTGAGCCCTCGAGACTGGAGTCCCAACCCTCACAGTAATTAGTTGTACCACCTGAGGTCGAAATTTAATCTATCAGGAGTTTACTTGAATGCTATCACCACCTTTTCACCTGGCGATAACATTTCCTTATACTCACATACACCCTCTTGCTTTTCCTCAGACAACATTTCTGTCCAGTGAACAGGACCATAGGTCTTTCTTGACCTTTGGTGGCCAATGTGTACACAAGCACTTTGAGCACAGGTCTTTTCGTTTCCTGTCTGTCCACAGTTACTACACAGGACTTCATCATTTCCTCAATGGTGAATTAAGAGTAGAAGTCATTAATATCTAGATCCTAATATATCAAAAGTGATAACAGATAGAATTTTAATATCAATGTTATCTTAATAATGTCCTGCTGTTTAATCAAAGTAGCTTAAAATAAGGCCACAGGTAGTTTAGTTGTACACTCTGGACACTTTTCAGCAACCAGTGGGGCGCACCCTCCTGTGCCAGAGTTGCCAAACTTAATATAGCAATGGTACACACGGACTCCAAGACTGGAAATGATCAGGAACAACCCAATGAAACCATATTGTTTGATACTGTAGTGTTAAAGTTCATACATATACTGGATTTGGTCCCATTCTGTAAGGCCATTGCTTATGCACTGATTGTTCCAGACCTGCACCAAATATACATTCAGAGCTAAACATTTTCAAAGCTTTTTTGTATTTCACACTCCAGAGAATAACATCTTCATGGGATCGGATACCTCCTGCCTCAGACAGCAGTTGCCAGAACATCCCTGGGCGAGGGTAGAGTCCCAGCTCCTTTTGCTTGCTGTATCACAGACAGAGAAGCTAACGAGTGGCAGCAGGGAGGGAATAAAAGCTTCTATCAACCTTCTCTTTTCCCAAGGCAGACAAACTCTACCACAGTTTTGTACTTTCACAATCTGTGGCTACTAAGACATTTTCTTTTCAGCATATTAGAAGCTGAAGAGTCTGCTTCAAAGCTTCTACAAACCAACATAGAACTGGTGGACATTGCAGCAGGAGCTATGAATGACTTGTTCTGTATGTGTAAATAAGCTTGAATCAATACATCGTCACTTCATGGAGACATTCTAGACATGACCATAGATTTGACGGCAATAATTTATTTGCACCATTTACGGTATTGAGGACGCGGGAACAGTCCCCACTTTTTCCCTTTTTCTATGCGAGTCATGGGAGCCCCAGAATGGAAAAATTTGATGTGTCAATGATGTGGAGGAAGAAAATACCTTGTAAATCTGGAATGTGTGTTGTTTGCTTTGCAGTAGCAAACCCCTGCTTTCCGGTTTGTTGCTGCAGGCAAAAGGAAATGCAAAGGAGGTTGCTTCAATATTACGGCCCACTCAGCATTCCACTGTAATGAAAGTGCATCCACAACATTAATGGATTCACTTCCATTATAGGGATCCCCATCTGCAAAAGTTTAAACTGGCCCTTAGGTTCCCTGACGTTCTATTACTTCTACTCCGCAAAAGAGCAGTAATCCCGCATCATGCGCTTTCAAAGCCTTCTGCTGGGAAAATCTCGACAAGTCCATACAATGTTCGAACGCTGAATTGAGACAAGGGATGGCACAGATTGAGTTACCAGAGATTGTAATGGAGATTGGGCCTGTGGAGACTTTAGCACACTGGCAGGAAGACACTAGGTCCTCACAAACGTCAGAAGAGTAATTCCAGGTCCATAATTGCAGAGTCAGAAGGAATTCACATTGCCTAGTTACATCATGTTGTAAGATTCCTGCTTCACATAGTTGGCAATTGGCATTTGTAGTCATACACATTTTTTTGTTTTCAGTCCCCCATTCCCTTTGCATTAGGATTTTTTCCTGTTCTCCATTTACTGGTTATTGCTGTAACCTGTCTTTGCTCTAAAACAGGCTGTGCCCGCTTCTGTATTTTGAGGTATCCAGTGCTTGTCAATGCTGCTATGCTAGAGAAGCAGGTAAAACTTTACAGATATATATATATTTTTCTTTACTTTAAGAACCAAAGGTTACAGAGACGATATAGTTAGGAAATGGAATTTTAAAAAACCTTAGAAATTCACTGAAAAAACCAAAGGTTAAAGAGACATTATAGTTAGGCTCAGATTTCACTCATACAAAACCAGTGAAATTCAGCAGTTCTAGTTACATGAGCTAGCTTTAACTTACACCCCAGCAATACACTGCTTATGGCCTCTCATATTACATCACTCACGACAAGGTCAGTGACCTCATTGATAACATCTCAAATCACATCACTTATGACATCACTGATGACATCATCTAGTGAGTGTAAGTATTTTCTAAGAGTTTATGGTTGTTAAACATGTATACTAACCAACTACAAAAGTTACATTAGTATATTAGGTGCATCACTACTGAGTGATACTACTTCTAACATAAATTATGTGAGTGGCTGTGTGACTGTTTATATCCTTGTGTGTATGGGTGTGTGAGTGGCTGTATGGGTGTATAAGTGGGTGTGTGAGTAGCTGTGTGGGTGAGTGAGTTGCTGTGTGAGTGGCCATATTGGTGAGTGAGTGTGTGTGTTAGTGGCTGTAAGGGTAAGTGAGTGGCAGTGTGAGTGGCTCTATGGGTGGGTATGTGGGTGTGTAGTGACTGTATGGTGAGTGAATGCATGCACGAGTGACTGTATAGGTAAGTGAGTGTATTTCTGAGTAGGTCTGTAGATGTGTGAGTGGTTGTGTCAGTGGTTGTTTTGGTGAATGGTGGTGTGAGTGGCTCTGTGGGTGGGTAAGTGGGTGTGTAGTGACTGTATGAGTGAGTGTGTCTGAATGGCTGTATAAGTTAGTGACTTAGTGTATAAGTGGCTGTATGGGTGAGTGAGTAGTTGTTTGAGTGAGTGTTTGGTTAAGTGAGTTGGTGTGTGAGTGGCTGTTTTGGTGAGCGAGTATTTGTGCAAATGGCTGCATGGATGAGTGAGTGGGTGAGTGAGTGATTGTGTAGGTTAATAAGTGGGTGTGTGAGTAACTGTATGGCCAAGTGTGTGGCTGTGTGAGTGGCCATATGGGTGAGTGACTTGTATGAGTAGCTGTATGGGTGAGTGAAGGGTTGTATTAGTGGCTATACAAGTGAGTGGGTGTGTGACTACTGGTATGGGTCTATGAATGGGTATATGAGTGGTTGTGTGTGTGGGCATATGAGTGGTATGGGGTGTGAGTGGTTCTGTGGATGATGTCATGAGTGATGTCATTTGAGATGTCATCAATGATGTCACTGACCATGTCATAAGTGATTTAATGTGTGAAGTCATAAGCAGTGCACTGTGGGTGCCTATGTTACAGTTAGCTCAGCTAACTATAACTGCTGATTTTCACCTGTTTTGTACGAGTGGAATCTGAGCCTAACTATAGCGTTCCTATAACCGTTGGTATTTTATGTGAACTTCTAAGGTTTTTTAAATTCTATTTCCTGACTATAATTACCCTGTGACCTTTGGTTTTTTAAGTGAATTTTTAAAGTTTTTCAAATTCTATTTCCTAATCATAACGTTCCTGTAACCTATGTTTAAGTGAATTTCAATGTTTTTTTAACTAGTAGTCACGTTTGCAGAGTGGTGGAAAAAGGAGTCAGGGCCTCCGACCAGCTCTCAGGAATCCAGCTGTGTCGGACTTACTGGAGTTACCGGAAGGGCTTCTGTGCCCCAAGAACCCTCAGCATCCAAGAAGACTTCATCCCCCAACCAACAGTGTGCCAGGAGGTGTGTTTGTAGAGTGGTGGAGAAAGGGGGTGTGGACTCTGAAGGCCTTTCAGCAATCCCGGTGTTTGGGACTTACTGGAGGTATACAGGAGGGCTTGTTGGCCCCCAAGGACCCTCTGCAGCCAAGGGCACTTCATCCCCAACCAGTGTTGTGCCAGGAGGTGTGTTTTGAGAGGGGTGGTGAAAGGGGGCGGGTCGTCCTTTGAAATGTCATTCTTTTTTAAAATTATTATTATTTATTCATTCCCAAGGCCAATTTCAGCCCCGGGGACCCCATCCCAGGCCTTGACCTCAATTGTGGGTGTCCTGGTCCCACCCAGGGCACCCACTCTGTTGGGGACCACGGGGTAGCCTCAAGACCCCCGCAGTCCCTGCCGGCTCCCCGCCTCCAGCGGGAACCGGCATTGCTTGACAGAGCTTGTCAAAGCATTTGTGCTCTGCTTCTAGCAAGCAAGAGCATTTTTTGTGCTCTATCTTGCTAGAAGTGGAGCACAGTTTGCTATGGCTTGGCGGGAGCAGTAAAGCTCCCTCCAAGCCATAGCAAACAGCTATGTGCCGGGGGTGGGCACCACGGGACATAGCAGGAGCCAGCCCTCTAGGGCCCTCCATCGCAGGACACAGCTTGGTGGTTCCCAGGGCTGCAGTGTGCCTTGCGGCCCCCCACTTAAATTCTTAACATTTGCCCCGGGGAGGTGGCGGTCCCCGGGACTGTGGGGGTGCCCCGCAGGACCCCCACATTAATTCCATTTTAGCCCCTGGAAGGTGGCAGTCCCTGGGGCTGGGGCCCCTGTATTGATACAGCATTTGCCATGGGGAGGTGGCAGTCCCCAGGGTACGGGGGTTGCCAAGCATGCAACCCCAGCATAAATTATTAACAATGCACCAGGAAGGTGGTGGTCCCCGGGGCTTTGGGGTGCCTAGGAGGGGGCCCTGCTGTGCGCCCCACTCCTACAGATATTGCATATGCCCCCGGGACTTTGCCCTTCTGGCGGCTCAACATTACAGACGCACTGGAGAGTGTGCTTCCAATTTTTACAAATTTTCAGCGGGATCTGCGGATCCAGCGTGACTCCATTTTTAATTTTTATGCTTTTTTGACCATGAAGGGTCCCTGTGGGACCCCCCACCCGCCCCCAAGAGGGGCAGGGTGTTTCTACCCTGCCACCTTTTCTTTTTTGTTTTACACTTTTTTTGGTGACTCGGTACAACCGAGTCACAAGATGACTGCCATCACTCCCTGGTTTGAAGTGTTGGGAGCCAATCCAATACTTCCTTGTTTCAAGTGTTGGCAGCTAATCCGATCTCGGCACGAGATCAGGAGGGGTCACGGATCCTCAGCGTCCCTACATATACAGCTGGAAATTTCTTTAAATAACTCCTTAACTACTGAACGGATTTATATCAAATCACAAAAAGGCACTTCCTGCCAAATTTGGTGTAATTCCGTTCAGCAGTTCGGGATGTAGCCGTGTCTAAAGTTCCTATGGAAATGAATGTAGGGAAAATGTATTTTGCCCCCCCCCCCCTTTTTTGCGGCCCTTGCTTGATGGATCACCCTGAAACTTTCGAGACCGTAGCTGAAGTGAGTGGCAAACTATTTTGAAACAGTTAGGGAGGATTCATCATACAACGCCAATGTTATTGGCAAATGAAAAAACGCTCTTTCTATGGAAACTACATCCTAACTATAACTACCTACTGGAGACTGAGCAAGGCAGGGCAACCTCTCGAAACGCGTTATAGCACGATAAATAAATAAACTTCCATAAAACTGAATCTGCGGTGTCGGTGTCTGGTTTCGAAGCAAGAAACACTGGCGTTTGATGTGGATATGTACATATATATATATATATATATATACATATATACATAATATATCTATGAAACCAGAATCCCAGTGAATGACCGCAGCAGGCCAAGCAAGGGCACAGACTCCAGTTGAAGATACAATGAATAGGTTTATTGCCTTAGCATATCAGGATGACGCGTTTCGACCACAAGCCTGTGGTCTTGATCACATGGCACGCTTTGAAAAAAGACATTGTATTTATAGTATCATTAGTGACTTTTCTATGTTCATTGTGACATAGTAAAAACGTGGCAATTTTGCAGCATGCAGTAAAACATCTTGACTCCAGTTGTCTTAACAATTTTTCTTCGTTGCCACCACGTCTGAGTGGTGGGATGCAGTCAATAACACAATATTAAGGTGGTCCAAGATGTTCTGATGTGTTCCTTTAAAGTGCCTGGCAACAGGATATGCCGGGTCACTGTTGACAATTGCTCTATGTTGCAAGATTCGTAAGTGCAACTGGAGCTTGGTGCCTGTTCCTTCACAGTTCCTGTCTTTGCTGGGTGCTCCACTTATTTCAGTTGCTCTTCTATTGAGATCTCTGCTGTTGAGTGGAGGATTTTCCTTTGAGACATCCTGCATATCTGAAAACTATTCAGCTGTCTCCTCTCACCCGTTGCTACTCCTGTGTTTATTTCTAGGATACCTGCCTTATGCACTTTGTTTATTCTTAGTGCGGAAGTTTGGAATTGCCTCCGAGTTCACCCTCTACTCACTTGATTCATGACAGATTACTACGTCCAAACTTAGCTCCATGGACTCTGATGTAAATCCTTTTCAAGTTATGCCACAAGCCATCAGTAAGGTACAAGCCGATTTGAATTTAGCACAACATGAGAGGGCGTTCCTACTAACTAAACTAAATGAATGTGTAGCCTGGGTGCTTTTCCTGTTGCATCTGAGAGTATTTCTTCAGGAGTTTTATCAGATCTTCCTTGAGATTGAATTTTTGATGGAGTTTGAAGTCGTTCAATGCCCATAGCTCCAGCTGTGTCCCCTCCTGAAACATTTGCAAGGGATCCCACATATTTTAAAGTATTTATTCCGCAATGCAAATTGCAATTTTTGTCTTAGACACCTTTTTCCCAATGGATCTATTTAAAGTGGCATTTATTCTTTCATACCTAGTCTAAGAAGCTTTAATACAAGCTTGCAAGACTAATAAATACTTAGATACATACTCAGTATAACATTTTTATCACTTGATTTCTGGCAATTCTTGAAACCCCTTGGGTGGAGCATGCTGCACACACAGTTTTATTGTCCTTGAGCCAAAGGACCGGAGGTATTTGTGTCTATGTGAGTGACTTTCAGTTCTTAAGAAATGGAGAAGCTTGGATGAAAGAGGCAGAGGCAGAGGCTTTATGTTATGGTGTGCTGGAGGAATTAAAAGGCATCTTTCCTTAGTAGCCAACCTGCCTACATTTGCAGACACTTTAATTGATGTTACTTTGCATATGGAGGCTCAGCTTAAACTCCAAAAGGAGGAAAGACATTGGCTGGTTCATAAAGGACAGATACAAGTAATGGCGGAATCATCAAAAGACGAAACCCAACCTCACCAATCAATGCAGACTGGTAACCTTAAACGTTTGTTATCTAAAGAGGAAAAGAAATGGAAATGCAAAGAAGAAGTTTGTTTATGCTGTAAAGGACTTTTTGTTAAAACCTGCCCTTCTTTGAAGGCAAACAAGAGAGCTTGACTATGACCATCAACTTCAGTATCGGCTTTAACAAGAGTCAAGTGTTTTGCTAATTAAAGGATGCCTTTCCATCTCTGCATGGAATTGGCAACATCAGATGGTATTTTAAAAGTATTTTTTATTATTTGGTCATGAAGCTATATGTTACTTTATGGGCTATAAGTTCCATAGTCAAACCAGGATTCCTTTAATTTGAAAACAAAAAATATAAGGCAGCATTTTAGGTATGGATGGCACTTTACAAACCTCTGAGAAGGTGATTTTGGAAACGGTACCTGTTGTGATGGTAACTACAGAGGCAACACTTGATTTATTTACTTAGATCTCATTGACACATCATATTTTATCATCATTTTGGGAATGGCTTGTTACAGAAGGCATAGCCACATGACTACACATTAACAGTGCAGAAAGACTACATTCACAAAAAAGTGAAGCGATAATTAACCTGCTATTTGACATCTCAATTGGCGGCACCAATTTTTTCTATATCAAAATCTGATGGCAGTTTTGAACCCTACATAGTTTACAGAGAATTAAATGCAATTACTATTGGCAAAAGATATTTGCTTCATCTGATCTGTATTATTGAAAAATGGCAACATATTCACCAAGTTGGCTTTGAGTTGTGTGTACAATTTAATATATATTAGAGAGGGAAATGAACAGAAAGCAGCTTTTAACATAAGATATAGGCACTTTGAATACCAAGTGTTGACATTTTGCCTGTGTAATGTGCCAGCTGTCTTACTACATTTTATCAACAACATATTTCTAGATATTCTGGACCGTATGTAACAATTTATCTGTATGATATCTTGGTGTTCCTGGATACACTAGTGTAACAGGGGAAGCACATCAAGGAAGCGTTCAGCTGACTTAGTTCTAACTCATTTTATGCTAGGCTAGAAAAATGAAGTTTTGAAATGACCAGCATCCTTTTTTGGAGATTCTAAATGTTCCCTTCCGGAGTTCAGGTTGATGCAGAAAGTGTCTTTTGTACTCAAATGGAATAAGGGGTTACTGTTACATGATCAGAAGTTATTTGTACCAGAACAAAGGATACATATAAATCGGTTTTGCTGTGCCATGAAATCCCTGTATTGGGCATCCTGTAATAAGGAGGACAGGAGAACTTCTGACAACCATGTTTTGGTGGGCAAAGATGCAAACTTCAGTGGAAGAGCCTATAATGAAGTGTCTCATATCTGTTGAGGCCTAGACAGACCATAGTGAGACTACAGGCCCTCTTCAATCTCTTCTGTATCTACACAACGTTGGTCCCAAATCTCAAACCACTTTGATGGAATTGCCCTCTTCCAATGGTCTACACACATTGTTAGAAGGTGTTAACTATTTAACTAAGGTGGCTCATTTGATACCCCTCAAGAAATTAAAATCCACATTACAGCTAGAAATAGTGTTACTACTGGAGTTGTTTGACTTTGCGGTTTATCCGAAATTATTATTACAGATAGAGGGTCACAGTTTATATAAACGTTTTGGAGTGAACTGCCAAACTACTAAAATGATTTGTATCAGTCAATTATTTTTTTAACAACAAATGAAGAAGATCAAAGCTATTGCAGTTAGTCATTTTTAAAAACCTAAGCTGGACTGTCAAAGATGTCTAGAAAGGCACAAACAGGCAGTCGCCTTGTTTAAGAAAGGAGATTAAGTTTGACCCTCTTCTAAATATTTGACTCTTACCAGTATCCATCCTAGATTAGCTTAGTTTTTTTAGGACCTTTTGACGTCAATTGGGTGGTAGAGCCTGCAGCAGTTAAATTAAGTCTCCATGAATCCTGGCATATGCATCCAGTAGTTCATGCCTCACAGGTTAAACTGACATTCTTTGTTGATCGGTGCTGCAGTGGTAGATGAAGGTACACCAGAATATAAGGTAGAGACAATATTACATTTTAAGATCTCAATGGATCAATTGCAGTATCTCATTGGTTGGAAGAGATATGATGTGACAAATCGACCTTGGGAACTTGCTGAGTTAAAACTTGCTCCCAGATTAGTGTCAGCTTTCCATCGCACGTTTCCACACAAGCCTTCACACCTGCCCTTCAGAGACAAGTTGTTCAGGGGAGAGAGAGGTCTGTTGGGAATCTCTCAAAAAGCCTGCCCTACATAAAACGGAATAGAGAGAAGTGAGGGTGCAGACTGAGTTATCATAGATTTTACATGGAGATTATCGAGGTAGAGCATATGGGAGCTAGGGCCCCACAAAAGACAGGACAGTCCATCCAGGTCCATATAAGCAGAGTAAGATAGAAATCACATTGCCTAACAAACTTGTATGGGAAGATTCTCACTTTCAATAGCTGTCATTCAGCCTTTGGGGTCCTACACCCTGGTGTTGTTTTCCCTTCTCAGTTCCCCTCACATTAGGATTCCATCGTGCTTCCTAGTTATTGCTATAACCTGTGTTTACTCCCCAACAGACTGTGTCCTCTTTACCTGTGTTTTGCTGTTTTTCCTGGTTGCTCCGGTGCTTGTCAATGCTACTGCACTGGAGAGGCGGATAAGACTTCTGAGATATGACCGTGCATGTATCTTAACTTTGTAGTTCACATAACTTACTGTATATATCTACATCTTTTTTTATCACAGTTGCAGCCTTCACTTGGTGCTCCAATTACCTTAGTTTCCTTACTTATGAGACCTCCCTCCTTGGGCAGAGATGTTACCTGTGAGACCTCCCGTATTTCCGAAGACTATCCGAAGTCGTGTATCTCCACCCTACTTCCTCTCTTCCCCACGGGTCTAGTTCCGGGACCACCTGCCTTGCGCTCTTGGCTTATACTTGTGAGGAAGTTTGGAATGCACATCGGAATTCACCTGCTACTTGCTTGATTGATGACACCTTCAAGGCCAGTCAGCATCTAAAGGGAAGCAATTTTCTGTCTCAAAGTGTCTTCTATAATACAAACATTTTACCAGAAAGCATAAGATTGCTACAAAATCTTTAAGCTCCATAGATACAACAAAAGTGACACGTAAATTCCATCAAAGAGTTCAATTCCTGTTCTCACCAGGGTGACTTCTACTCTATTGAGAGGTAGACTTTGCTTCTTCTCAGAGACAATGGTCTTTCATCACTCGACATCAGTGGTTTTGGAGTATAATATTGGAAGATTTATCTTTACACCTCTCTCTTCTTTCTCTTCAATAAATCAGAAATCATCTCCAGACTTTCTAAAGGAAATTCACCAGCTTCTGCTTCTAGGTGTTGTGACATTGGTCCAGAAAATGTTTACTCCATGTACAGGGGCATCAGGCTGATCTAAACATTGTACACGTTGAGCCAATTCATCATTGTGGACACATTTTACATAGGAACTGTAGCTAAAATTCTGGAGGCATTTGTGCCAGGGGTACGGGCTATATTCAAAGTATTAATCTGTAATATAAAGTAAGTTGACACTAACAGAAAGATTAGTCTCAAACTTCCCTTGATTAACTTGATTTCTTCTAAAGTTATCAACCTTGGATCCCCTGACGTGCTTTGTGTACTCTTGCAATTTCTTGATGGATTTGCATTATGTTTGTACAATGTTTACTGTAGGCACAAAGGTAACATGGCTGGTCTAGCTATTGTAATCAATGTGCACCTTCCATCCCTCCCGGTTTGTGTTTTTAGAATTGTAGCAAGGGATTTTAATTGTAATTTTAACACACTGTATTGCCACTGATGCACTTAGTGGAGAAGAGGATGAATTATGGGCAATTCCGGAGCTTACACTCCAACCGATTAAACAATGGTCTGCAGCAGTCCTGCAACTTAATACCTTTACCCTCAATAATGGCTTGCGAGCCTGTAACCAGAGGACCCCATCAGATAAAGAGGGGCAGGCCACCTTCAATCGGCTGGGTGGGGCTAGCCGCATACATTATGTCTTAATGAATGTGAGGCTGTGGTCCCAAGTAATTGATATGGAGATGGCTTCTAGGCAGGACAGTGACCACAATGCCTTGAACCTCTTCTTGAGCACGTTGGGCTCCAGCATCCCATCATATGATCTAGAACCCTTTGAGAGGAGGCTATTGCCAACCAGCAATCGACGTAGGCTGAGATGGAGTTTTATTGTTGCCACTCTAATTATCCAGGCCAAGCTGTATGAAGCCATTGCTACAGCCTTGGAAGCAGTCTTGTCTCTTGGAGTGAGTTCATTTGCAGTGTCCTCATGGGAGGACCTTACTGACACTCACAATTCTTTTTTCTGCTTCATAAAGAAGCTTTTTTTGGTAGAAGCCAGGACTCTTCCAAAATGGGCTCATGCAGCCAAATGGTTTACCAAGGCATGTTGGTTAGCCAGGCGGGCCCTGATGGCTGCTATCAAGGGGGGCACCACAGCTGCAATCCAGGAAACTAGAGCTTTCTATAAAGCTATACTGGGCAGGGCCTAACACGACCATGAGATGGCTAGATTGAAGACATTACTGGCTGTATCTAAGGGGAAAGACCATCGCTCCATTTGGCAGATAGTGGCCAATAAGGGTCTAGACTCCGTAACCCCACTGTGTAGTAATATAACAGCTGCTGCTTAGGTTGAACATTTCTATGTCCTGTATGCTCAAGATGTGGGGATGAATGAGCCGGCCTTGTCACCAACCAGCCCTATACTGAGTCCAGCTAGTAGGATTCGTGAGGTGTGAGCTTTGCCATACACGCCGAAGGCCTGGCTCCCTCAGGAGAATGGAAAAAGGAGTGTCAATCATTATTTGCAGCTGCCCCATCCCAACAGATGATTGTGCTCCCAACCCTATCACTGTGAGTGAAGTTACCGCTGCAATTGATTAGATTACACCAGGGAAAGGGCCAGGGCTTGATAAGGTGCCTGAGGACTTGTTTGAAGCCCAGAAGAACATTTGGTGCCTTATTTTGCCCTTTTTTTCAATAATATCATGAATGGACTTATAATGCCGAGGACTTGGGTAGGGACTGAAATCGTCCTAATCTATAAGAAGGTCGGATTTTGATCTAATGCCCAGGAAGGGCCTGTGAGAAGTTCTAACAAACATGAGAGTTCCGAAATATCTGATCGATGGGTTCAGGAGGCTTCACCTGGATAATTATGCGCAGGTCAGGTGTGCCCCTACTGGGGATTTGACAGACCCAATTCCAGTGTCCAGGGACATGAGACAGGGGTGTGTCTTAGCCCCCACTTTGCTCCTGTTATATATTAATGCCCTGGTAACCACATTAGAACAGTGTAAGCATGATGCCCAGCGTCTGCCAAACAGGAAAGTCCCGGCACTTCTGTTTGCGAACAACACCTTACTGGTCTCGAAATCCCCAAAAGGCATCCATAATTTGCTGGATCAGTTAGGTGTCTTTTGTAAGCAGAGAGGGCTGGAGATTAACCTCAACAAAACAAAATATATGGTATTGAATTTTTGCCAGATGGCTAGATTGCACCCAGTCTTTAATGGCTCTCTGCTGGTGAAGGTTTGTACCTTTGAATACCTAGTGGTTACTCTCAATGAGCATTTTGCTCGGTCACCTCAGATCCTAAAGTGCCAACTCAGAATAGAACATTACACTGATTGTATTTTGAGAGCCTTGAATGGACCTAGTTTTTTTCCGATAACACCCGCATTGCAAATTTACTACTTGCAAGCTCTGTAAAGGGGGGTCTCTATATGGTGGGGAACTTTGGGGCACGACAATGTCCATTATATGGAATTGACGGAAAATCTTTTTATCTGACTCCTCACCAATCTTCTTGCCAGCACTCCACTAGTGCCACTCCGACTGGATCTTGTCATTCGACCTCTTTCCCTCAGAGTGAAACTTAGACCCTTATTGAATTGGAGGAGGATTTGGTCCTCAGCTGACTTTTTGCCCTTTTGGATGTGCATGGAAGAAATCACAAAACTCCCTAAGGTTATTAGGATCCCATAGTTGGTGTACATTAGTTGCGGTCTTGAAGAGATTAGGTGGGGAAATATGTGGACCCATCCAAAAACGTTGTGTGGATTTCCAAGTCCATACTGAAGGAATTTTATTGGAGACATACAGATGGTAAATCCCACAGGACTGTGGGGGAAGGAGGTGTAGGTAACCTGACCTTGAGTATTTTGGAATTTAAAAATACCTATTGTCTGGGACATATGCGGGCGCTATGGCTCGGGAGTGGGGGCGATGGGTGCAGAGTGTCGCAGGGAGGGGTCAGACGGGTGGGGTCGCAATGGAGGGAGGAATAAAAAAAAAATCACTTACCTTGCTGCCGCCGGGTCCCACGTCTCTGCTCTCTTGCTGTTGCAGCCAGGCTCCCTCCCCTAAGACAATCACAATGCTGCAATGCAGCGTTCTGATTGGTCTGAGTGCCGTAACACAGTGCTCAGCCAGGGATTGGAGGGGTGGGCATGTTCTCCATGCAGGCTGTAATGCAGCCAGCATGGAGAAGGGGAAAGTGCGCGTGACTGGTTTGGGCGGCTCAAGAGGGCTGACCAAACAGTCATTCCACACATAGGAGTGGGCAAACCACTCCTACTCTGCCCTGTTAGCAGAGCAGCCTCGTCCACTCGCCCGCGCCCACAAAAGAGACATAAAATGGTATTAACTGAAAGTTATTACCATTTTATATTTTTGCTTCTCGCACAGCAAGAAAGCAGTTGGGTGACGCTCCTCCGCGGAGGAGGAGCCTCCCCTGGTCTGGAAGCGTATATGGGTACAATTGAGCCCCCAACTGCCAGATCTCTTTATATTAAGTTCTGCATCTGGGTCCTTGCTGCTTCGTTCCTTTACTGCGAAGTGGCAACGTCTCTTTGCCGATGATGAACCTGAGCGGTCCTTTTTGTCCTGGGGATAAGGAAACTGTAGACCATGTCCTGTATGTCTGGCCACAATATTATGCACATGGGAGGAAATGGATTTTGCCATTGTGCCGCAATCTGGGCATCAGGGACTACAAAATTGCAACCACAATACTTAAGGCAGACACCGCTCAGCTAATTGTATTTGCTTTTTCTCGCTTTCTCATGTACACTTGGAGAGACAGACAGAAAAGCGTTTTCCCCGTTGTTGCTTAGTGCCTAGTGCTCAGAACTTGTGCATTTTTATGCTGTATCCTGCAGTTTTCAGCGGTTTTATGAATTGTATGCTGCTTTCTTTAATATGGACTTCCGGCACATGTTACAATACAAAATCAGGTCTAGAAGCTATGAAATGAACCTTGGGTTCACACTTTAAACATTGTGATGACTTCTTCAGATGCTGCTAGTTCTTATGTTTATGTGCCTTTTTAACTATTTTATATGTTATGATTTTAGGGATTTTAATGACTTAATGATTGTATTCTTTTAACTTATTGGTATGTTTGCTTTTATGGCAATAGCCGAAATAAAGTCTAATAAAAGTAAAAAAATAAAGTAAATAAATTAATTTTGTAAAATTTGTAAAACATAACACAATAAAGTTAATAACTGCTTCTCTTTCCAAAACGTCCAGGACTTCTAAATGTCACATTGTGATCTTAAATTCTCAAGCCTCAAACGTCCCCTTTGTTGACTTCACTCACCTTCTCCAATATTATTGCAAAACGGGAAATGTAGTCACATTGAGCAGCGTGTTTCTACTTTCTGGATTTTTTAAGCTATTGATAAATCACGGGAAACAGCTGTTTCACCGCAAGCGTTACAACGCATGCCATTAACCCGCATGCCGTTGCAACGTGAAAAGGTGTGTAGCAGGGGGTAGAAGGTGTTGGATTTAACTCCAACACCTTCCCTACTGTTGCACACACTGGAGTTGGAATAGTAAATTAAACTATTCCAACTTCCAACGCACCCCCAACAGCAAGTTGGAGTAAAGATTTGAGTTGCAACGGCATGCGGGGTAATGCATGCGTTATAACGTCATAAACCCTAAATCACATGCTCAATCATCGTCAAGAGGTTACAGTTTCCTTCTTGTCTACATTTTAATACTTAGAGCAAACTTTGCAGATTTATCATTAAACGTGTCGGGTCTAGTGCTCACAACTTTTTAGTTCAGATTCTCTTTGAGTTAATAGTTTTCCTCTACCACTGTCTCTATAATGTTTATTTATAACCTGGTTTGGTTTAAATTGTGTGATCTTTCCAAGCAGTGGCGGCCCGTGCAGGTAAGCGCGACAGGACAGGGCAGGGCAGGGGTGGGGTTGGAAGTCGACATACAACGGGATAGTGAAAATAAAATAAATGAATAAATAAAACCACTTAACTTGCGCTCGCCGCAACCCTTCGAATATTGCTCTTCATTGCCTTTACTTTGCACATAGTTTTCCCCAGGAAGCTAAGCCCACACGGGTGCTTAATGTACTACACACAGAGTGGAGGTCCACTTAACATGTGCATGACAGACTGCAGATGGATGCTTCATATTCAAATAGGGGAATACAAGCACAACATTGTCCTAATGCAGGAAAAAGCTAAACTATTACGAATTGAGAAACACATAAACAACCAAAAGGAGATGTAGAAGACAAACTGTGCGTGATTACAAAAGGAAAATCGAATCAAATATTGAGACTAAGAGGTTTAAGCAGAGACAACATTTTAGGGCCCAGTCATCTGAGAAATTGTTATGAAAGATGACCGAATCTTGAGAAGCCTTTGGACTCTGAAAGAAAGAAAGAAATATTCTTTATTGTTTAAGTTAATTAAAACCACAACTATTTCGATAAAATTAAACAATCCGTAGAGGAAAATATAATATACATATTAAAATCATTAATTGCCATTAATAAGGTTTACAACTTTTGATAAATTCATATCAAGACGGTATTATCACCAATGTTGTATGCATGTTAGGTTTACTGATGGTCCACCGAAGAACCGATTACAAGTAGATAAGACAATATTAAATAGTGTATCAAGGATTTTCCTCTCTTTGATAAAATACCATTTAAAATACCAATTTCTCATATAAAATTAAAAATGTTACCAATTTGCAGTAAATTTGCGGGTCATTTGGATCAAGGCACTTTAGTATGGCAGATCTACAAGTGCGCATGCTCCTATCATTAAAAGGATTTTTTAACAATAAAAGACGATTTAATTTTAAAACGGGACATATACAGATCAGATGAACAAAGTCCTGCTTCGGAGCACCACATAGAGTGCATGACGTCGGAGGGCTCAGAGTCAATTAGGCCAAATCGGGGATCTATTCATTCAGTGCTAACACACCAGAGGTGGACGGCTCTCTAACTGGTACACCCCTCACATGGTACCCCACCACCTTCAGATATCTCAGCGTTTTTATATATTGATCACATGAAGACTTGTTGGAAGACAATTTAACAAGAGCGATATCAGCCATACGCGCTCAAATGCAATTCTGGAAGACGCCTCCGTTGAACGTAATGAGCCGCATCACCTTGCTGAAAATTATTGTACTCCCCAAACTGCTATATTATTTTTCAAATCTCCCACTTTATGTCCCACCTAAGACATTCCGAGACCTGGAGCGACTATTCCGGGACTTGATATGGAATAGAGGGAGACCGCGTGTCGCTTTGTGGAAGTTGTATGCTCCCACTAGTCAGGGCTGGCTGTCGGTCCCCAATATGGAACTGTACTACTTAGCTGCCCAGCTTCAATGGGTGACAAAGTGGTTGAATGGAAAGAGCCTGAAAGACACAGCGACCATGCATCAGCCCTGGACCCACTCCCAAATTTGCCACTTGTTCCATCCCGTCGCCAAACTTCTACGGCCAACACAGTTACATTTGGGATTAGCCCATAAATGCTATAAAAGAAGTTTATATCTCACCCGCAAGACACTTCCATACACCCCGATTTTACCACTAATGGGGACACCAAGGGGTAGACTGGGTACCTCGGAGGCGGCTCTTGTGACCTGGCATGCGGCAGAGCTCGACATGTTGGGTGACTTATATTGAGATGGCGCATTGTTAACATTCGAGTTGCTAGTTGAAGATAATGAATTGCCAGCGGGTCAATTTCTTTTACACACCTCCCTCCTGAAGGCATTGTCAGCTGCCTGGGGTGTTTTGGCAATTGAGCCACCGACACATCTGCTAGTACAATATTTACATGTAATGGGAGCGGGGTCACATGTGGTACATTGGTTGGCGGAGGCACTTCTCACACACACGCTGAGACCGATTCAATGACTTAGAGTAGGATGGGAGGCAGATAGGGGCCGGCAAGGAATGGGATGCCATATTAGCAGGCGCTAGGAACATACCAAGGAACTCGAGGTTCAAGCTTATTCAAACATATATAATACAGAGGGCATATCTATCGCCGGACATGATAAATAGGTACTTCCACATCGCCACCTCTACATACCCACGCTGTCAACATCCTGATGCAGACCTGATTCATATGCTGTGGGCTTGCGCATCCCTTCAGCATTATTGGCAAGAAGTAGTCACGATCCTAGCTTCATGCACAAACACGGCGCCACCATTGTCATGGGAAGTCTGCCTTCTAGGACTTTACAATAGATCCAAAAAAACTAAAGTCACCTTGAAGTTCCGAGATCTAGGTCTCATTACTGCAAATCGTCTCATAACCAAAAAATGGAAAAATGCAGTCCCACCAGAGATACTTAGCTGGAAGCGCTCATTCATAATATGGGCGCAGGCGGAAAGCATGGCACTACACAGAGAAGAGATAACGGGGCTTCGTAAATTCCCCATTGCGCAGAGCTGGGATACATTGCTCACTGCCCTACAGACCGGCAACTCCATAACAGTGGATACCGCCCCAACAGTTAATCAGGGATAAACTCTTCGGCCCCCCCGTCTCACTGTTAGGTGGAGTTGACATATCCCGAAGTATGCAGGGTAAATATATGTCTCCCCCGCCATGGACAGACACCTACACCGCATCTGCCCTCAGGCGCAAAGGCCCTCTTTGTTGGCAACTTGTCATGCCCTGGTATGTGCACTATTTCAACCACCCATCAGATACATAGATGTATGGAAATGCACCGATAATGCACCTTCATACTCAATCATGCACAATTGGTATTGTTTGTGTTTGTGTTTAATAGATGGCGGAAGTTCTTTTTATGTTTTAAGTTTGTTTGTATTGTATAATTCCGAAAAAGGAGACTCATCGGTATTCACTGATGACCATTATCTGCGCTCTATCATCATGCAAACCCTTTCTCCTCTCATGCAGTGAATTGACGAATAGGCCTGAATGGCAAAGATTTGCATGTATATGATACACACACGCAAGATCCTGTCATAACTACTCAGATAAGATGTGTTAAGAGTAAGAAATGGATAGCAATAACACCTATTTACAAACAATGATCTAGCACAACAGTAGGCAATGGCACGCAGAGGCACAAGAACATAAGCTCATGAACGATATAAATGTTTGTAAGAAGGAATGGCACATTAGTGTTGATTATATATTGTCGTGACAGAAAATGCTGTTCTGTAAATGGGATTTGTATTTCTGTTATGAACATCTAAATATTTTTGTACGAATACGTGATGATAGCCATGTTAAAAGGACAAAATACCAATAAAGAGATTTAAACAAAAAAAAATAGATTGCATGACGTAGGGCCACTATAGTTCCAGAGTGGTTGATCTGCATTAGTCGGTAGTGACCCAAGACGTATTGCTAGCAGTTTCCTTTTCAAATGTATAGAGTACGTTATGTCCAAGTAAGCCGCTGGTTGTAAGATCGTATAAGATTGCAGTACCATCCAGGCATGAGAGCGCTTGCTGAATATAATTTTATCCTCTGTTAACGAGTGTCTTTTTGCTGCTTTATTTATTTTGTTGAAATGTTGTGAATGGTAAGTTCAGGTTTCATAAATCCGACACCTTCGTTAACTTTATTGCTAGCTGCAAATATTTGTGATAAGCTGATCGTGGATTATTCTTCTGTGCTTCCCAGATGGCACTATTAAGCGGGTTCTGTCAGTTTAACCGGATTTTGTACCATAGTTTTATTGTCGCATACATTCTTGCTAGATGTTGCTGCAGTAAACCAAATTCTAGGCGACTCTTCACAGAGGAGGAATTTTTCGGTAAACCAAATACTGTTTTATACGTCTTAATTTGCATTCTCTCAAGGACTGCTGCTTCCTTGCCGTATTGAACTTCAGTAGCATAAGCTAGAGTCGGCAAAAGCTTTGCTTTAACAACGGCCAATAATGGTTTAAACAATGGACCGCTTAAGCTCTTCGCTATTGAGCAAAAAGCATATATCAATCCGTTTCCTTTCTTGATTAAACCATCATTATTTGTTCTAAAATTAAAACGGCTGTCGATATTTAGACCGAGATATTTATAATTTGTGACTCCCTCCAAGTTCACACTGCCTAGTTTGAATTGTTGTCGTACCTGCAAGCGGTGACTTATTGTCATGACTTTTGTTTTTGCTATATTTATTTCTAATAAGTTGTCCTTTGCAAAATCGCTCAGTATGTTGATCACTCTTTGAAGCCCTATTTTCGTTTGGACTCAAATATCTTCTGGAGAATTAATTTATGGAAAAAAACAAAAAGCTAGAATGTGATGTTTGCAAGTCAGGCATTAAACTTTGCATCCAATGAACAAAGATGAAGCAAAATGCAAAGTGAAAAATTAATAACCATAATGACAGCAGTGATGACTCCTCCGCTAAGGCGGCGGAGCATCGCCTCACCGCTTTTCGCAGTGAAAAACAAAGGAAAAATAAAATGATAATAACTCAATGTTATTATCGTTTTATTTGTTCCTGCTGCAGCGTCTTGGCTTGGCGGATCTGTTCTGCTCTCGGAGCAGGGGGAGGAGTGGTGGGCAATATGTCAGTGCGCATGAATGGCAGGCACTCTCGAGCCGGCCATTCAGTCATGTGCACTTTGCATGTTCCTCACCCAGGCTGCATTACAGGATCGGTGGAGAATATGCCCAGGCTCCCATTCCCTAACTGAGCACTGAACCATGGCACTCAGACCAATCACAATGCTGCATTGCAGCATTGCCATTGGCTATGAGGAGCCTTGGAGTCCGGGTGCTTCCTTCTTCCTGTTTGCACAGATGAAGCCAGGAAGAGGACAGAGGAGAGGCGGCGGACGGCCAGTCGGCAGGTAGGTGAATTTTCTTTTTTAAATCCCCCTACCCACCCCACTGCTGCTTCCCGGGAGCAGCCACCCTGAATGACAGGCTAGATGGCTTTAGTCTCAAAGTATGTAAACACATTTGAAATGCATCTAAAGAGCTGAAACCGGAATATGCTAAAAAAAATCTGAAAAGAATTTGTCTACAGCTGAAGAACTGTAAACGTGAAATTTTTTGAGAAGGTGGGGGAAAACACCCTCCTCCAGTTCTTTGTAAAAATGCTCATCCTAAACCCTTTTCCAAAAAGTGTCCTCCCTCTACGGAATCGTTTAATTTCGGTTAAACTATAAAGACGCATTTCCTGCTGCGTCCCCCCTGGCTTTACCCTGCCCTTATAAGCATAAAGTGGATTAGCTTCTAATAGTCGACCTGGAATAGCAATGATAATTTATTAAAAGTCCACAAATGATGGAAATTGTGTTACTTTGTCCTTGGAACTGTCAGCATATTGTAAAGAAACTGCTTTAAAGACAGGTAGATCCAGGTTCACGATTCCTTACAGGGTCCATTTGCTTGGTTACTTTAAGGCTATTTAGCTTAGTTGTTGTTGTAGTTTTATAGTGATACTGCAGAGAAGATCATAGATTCTTTCAGCCTGTGGAAACACTAGATGCCAATACACTTGGTCTTCACAGTTTAAAGTCCGCTATGCATCTGGCTTTTGGCTCTCTTTCCATGCTGTCACACCCTCGGCTCACCTTCCTGGCTTGCACTGCTGCCAAGTGTGTCTACCTTTTCAAAGATCAGTTACTCTATACTGCCCCGCGCTATCGGCTCAGCTGCATGAACCTTCTTTAGAGGGCACCACATGTTCCTCAGAGCACCCCTGCATTATCAACAGTCATTCAAATGCTAGTCCTACCACCCGGCCTCTCCTGAGGTAACCTTGTCCCCACCCGGCCTCTCCTGAAGGTAACCTTGTCCCCACCCGGCCTCTCCTGAGGTAACCTTGTCCCCACATGGCCTCTCCTGAGGTAACCTTGTCTCCACATGGCCTCTCCTGAGGTAACCTTGTCCCCAACCGGCCTCTCCTGAGGTAACCACCCGGCCTCTCCTGAGGTAACCTTGTCCCCAACCGGCCTCTCCTGAGGTAACCTTGTCCCCACCCGGCCTCTCCTGAGGTAACCTTCACCTCTCCGAAGGCACTGATGTGCGCAGAACTAAAGCCGGTGAAGCAGAGACCCAACACCCTCCATTTTCCCCCTGTAGGGGTCATCTGGCATTACTCTAGTGCCCATGGATTACGCAGATGTGGCCTAGTTGGTCTGTGAATGGAGCACGCTCAAATATGTACAGCACATTTGCATTTAATATGTTTGCCATATTTCTTTGGCATCCACTGCTTGCTGTGCTTTAGCTTGCGTCCTATAATAACTTGGGAGACCATTCCTGACTCTCCCTTTACAATGTATACTTTGGAAGAATCTGCCTCATCCCTGGGTGCTGAAGTGCAGGCTCTCGGCTCGCAGGCTGTACTTAGCTGTACATGAAAGGCAGGGGGAGGTGGGAGTGCCTTCAGGTGTTTGTCTGTCTCTTTCTTTTTACCAAGATGTTCTGCCGAGATAACTTTCCTTTCTGAAAGGATCAGACGCTCGTGTGTGGGCGGGGAAGCGTGTCTTTGTGCTATCTTCAGCCCGCTTTTGATTTAATAGCTACCTTTCCGCAGCACACTAAAACGTTAAATTACAGACAGAAGGAAATGAGAATAAAATGAAAATATTGCCGATATTAGCTGCTGATCCCTCGGAGTGTTTTTACAGTTGTTGCTTTAATGCCCGGAAGACGGTTTTCTGGTGACGAGCTGCGAACGCGGGGAAGATGGGGCTGCTTACAGGACCTCACCAACAAATGAGAGTATGGATATTCATGATGTATTGTTCTCCTGCGGCGCGACAGCGCCGTCTTCCCGCTGAAAGGTGTGCTGGGATATTCATAAGTGCTACCTAGGCAGCGGGTTCTCGTGACACTCGCATTGTCCAGCGCTAGAACGCAAACCCCTTAATAATTACCGCCTATGCGTCTGCAGCTGGCTGCCATGTCAGGTGGTACGTCTTGGTGTCCCAAAGAGCAGACTGCCGGATGCCCATTGTCTCCTTGTAACCCGCCCCCAATAGAACGATCCTGGGAGTGTGCATGGAAGTCACAAGCGCTAAATCCTGCTGGTGGCGTCCCTCCCGTAGGCATTCAGCCTAATTAATAGTGCAGTGAGGCAAGAGACACAGATCTGTGTCTTTCTTTGTGGATATTTGGGGTACAGGAAGCGTTCTGCTTATGGCAACATAAGGTTATTTGAGAAGGATTTTCTAAATTCAGTTTATTTCACACCTACTGTTGTGAAGTGAACGGTTTGCTTATGCGCGGCTAGTATTGCCATCTTTAAAAAACGTGTGTTTTAAATGTATGTCGCCACAACTGCCTATCTGTACTTTCACCGTTTATTTAGTATGTGATTTCAGTCGCTGATTGGTTCTGGCTAGAGACAATTTGAGCTGTGTTCAAGCTCTTATAAGGTATCTAAATGGAACGATGAGCATAAGTTCAGCCCCCTCAACCATTAGTTCTAAGCGTCATTTATATATTGATTTGTCCACATGTATGTGCTTTTGGGTGTAATTGTTTCGGTCAAAGCCTTCCAGACAGTAAAAAGACATTTTGGGGACAGTCTGAAAGCTTTACTGGGAATGCATTCCACATATTGCTCACCATTGGCTTTGTGGTATGTAAATTACAATTTCTTGCTTTCTATTTTCTGCCTTTGTTTGTTTTAGGCTCCCCAGCATGTTGTTGTCTCTCCCAAAGAGCAAAGCTTGTGCACCCACGCTCCTTGTATTCTTCCACGAGTCCACACTCTCTGTAAACAGGCATTTAAATGTTGTTCTTTTCTAGTCCGATTTGCTGTGCATTCAGAGACAGAGGTAAAATGTCTGGCTCTGTACTCCGAGGTTGGCGTGCACTTTTCTTTCTCTGACTTCAAAGTGAGGGGATTTATGTGACAACAAAAATGTAAACGTCTGTAAATGAAATGCGCAGATATTTCAGAGTATACCAGAATTAGAAAAGCACAATGAAGAACGTGTTTTTGTAATTCACAAGTGTGGTGTAAACAAATATCTTAATAGGTCAAGAACAAATCAGCACACTAGGTGATGCAATTTTCACACGTTATTGTTTGTGCGCTGTATAGTTTCATCACTAAAACTGTATATGCAAATGTAATGGTCATTTCAATTGAAAATGTGTTGTCTGTAATAGAAGTACTCTACCATACCATGCATACTCCACACTACACCTCTCCTCTCCACTCTACACCACTCCACTCTTATGCTCCACTCCACTTTACCACACTCCACTGTAGGCCATTCTACTACTCACTACAACACCCCACTCTGACTTTCCGCGACACTCTATACCACTCTGTGCCACTCCATGCGACTTTAGTCCACTCTATTCCACTCCACTCTACAATATTTTACTCCACTCTGTGCCCCTCCACTCTGACACTCTGCTTTGCTGCACCCAACGAAATTCCACTCTATGACACTCTTTTCCACTCTACAACACTTTTTTCCACTCTAATACACTACTCCACTCTATGCCACTATACGCCACCCTATTCTAGGCCCACTTCATTCTAGGCCACTCTACTCCACACCACTTTACTCCACTCTATGCCACTTCACTCCACTCCATGACTGTACTCCACTCTGCACCACTCTACTCTGACACTCTACACTACGCCATTCTGCAGCACTCCACTCTGACACTCCACTCTACTCTACGCCCCTCTACTCTACTGCATTCCATGACACTCCACAACACTTCACTATCCTCTTTGCCACTCTACTCCACTCTTCATGACTCCACTCAACAACACTCCACTCTGACACTCTCCTCTGTGCCACTAACTTTTAGCTATGCCGAACAGCAGCCACGCTGGTTTAAAACATGGCAAAGCCGATAGATATTGCATTTGTGAGACTTATTGGTTTGCCAATGCTTGTTATTCCTAATGGCCATTATTAGGAGTAGGGCACCAAGCAAAGACAACTACCATTGAAAGTAAGCAGACAGGCCAAACTAAACCAATGTTGGATTGTTTTGTGATAAGAACCGCTGATAAATACTAAGAGATGCTGTGAGGGCTATGATGAGATACTTAAAGGTGAATATATGCAATGTCAAAACTCATAAACTTTTATACCAGTTTTCATCATGACTACCAGTGTGATGTTCGATGTACACCTTGGGCACAGTTGTATGACCTAACCGAGTTAGTCGTTTGTCACCTTCTGCAGTACTTAAAATGAGTGAATGTGACTAAAGATAAAATGGCTGCCATGTTCAACAAATGTTGTGTAATAGCTAAGAAAATAAAATGTACTACATAAATGCTACCTCCAGAGGCCGGATTTATGGTTTTGGGCCCTGGAGTGGTTCACTGGCGAGAAGAGGGCCCTCTAATAGTGTTCAGCGTGCTTGCTTCCAGTGACACACTGTACTTGCCGCGCACAGCCTGTACGGAACACTGCAATCCGACTCTGTTGATTCTAGGAATGACAGCCGCATAACATGTTTATAAAATGTTTTGTAATCTTAAGGAAAATGAAAAGCATTTCATAAGTGCTGCTTTTAAGCGAAGAGATTTATAGCACCAGGCCCTGGAATTATTCATTAAAGTGAAGCCTGCCATCTAATGATTTGTAATGTGATCTGCTTGTATTGTGGGTGCTGCTGTCGGTGTACGTGGACTGCGTGTGACTGAGGGAAGCATTGATTGTACTCCAGGAAGGCCTAGCCTGTTTTATGTGCACGTCACCCCACTTAATCCAAAAGGCATTTCGGTGGGGGTGGGGGGGAGCTTCAAAAAGACCCTCCAGCTGCCTGTTGCAGCAGGCACGTCGGGGACGAGGAAGGACAGGAGAGGGAGGGAAGAGAGAGAGAGAAAAATAAAGAAAAAAAGAAGGAATGACAAAAAAACTCTGGGCTGGTGTGAATATTTCTGCCAGCTCCGCTTTCGGTTCCCAGTCTAGTCCTGTCAGCCATGTACACGCCTGTAACAAAAGCTGCTGTGAAATCCTAGCCTTGTACTGAGATGATGGTTACTCCTGCTAGCGGCCGATTTGCATGATATCAAAACCTGGCTTTACCCCCCCTGTGGGTGCCACATGTTGGTGCCACACGATGTCACAAATCGATTAAGACATTTCCCTGAATCTGTACATTTATTTTACCTGGCGTGCGCTTTTGAGAATCTACCCTCCTCGGTCTTTACAGATTCAGTTTTGGAAACATCTGTTTTTAGGTTCATTCTAAATGGGAATCGCGTTTCCCTTCTGGTTCGAAATGAAGCAGTGTTTTCCCTCGTGAATACGAGCGCTCGTCTGTCTGAGAGGGCCCTGCCTATCTTTCCTGTTCAGCGTTTGTAAAGGCAAGGATTGAAACTTCAGACTGACTCCTGTGCTCCCTCGACGCCGTGGGGCGTCTCTCACAATAAGAATTAAACCGTGACGCCTTGGCTCCTGCCACGCAGGCAAGGCCTTCACCCTTCTGCTTTTAGTTGGTTCTTGGCAGCCCTGCTCACCCGACAGACCTGCATAAAAATTCACTTCGGCAGAATTGTGTTCATTTGCTTTTCATTATTTGCTAGTTTCTCGACTCAGCTGTCCATCACGACTTGCATTTTGATAGAAGACGAGTTAGGGCATCAAGTCACCTAGCAGTCATAAATTCATATATGCCCCGCCCCCCATTACTTTTCTTATGTAAGTATACGCCAAGGCTGTGTGCATGGGCGTAACACAGGCCCCTGTGGGTGGAGGTGGGGTGCGGTTCGGTTGGAGGGAGTGGGGGGGGGGGGGAGGGGCTGGGCGGGGGAGCCCTTCAGGAGGCCTCCATTCAGCCCAATGCCAATAAACATGAGATATGGGAGACTCACGGACCCCTCTTCACATCCAACAGGAGAGGGCCATCATTTTGCTTTACGCCACTGGCTGTGTGTCCACTTATGCAGGAGAAAATCGAAGGCAAAGGGTGGGAAGTGGAAGAATCGATGCGTACTTTACCTCACTAGTTGTGAATGCCGACAACAACGCAGTGTGTGGAACTTTGCAGACCCCTTTTCACCCTGGAAATGGGCAAATCCCTTTGCACTGTGGGAAGAGGAATGAACCACCCCTTCACATCGTGGGGGTGTGGAGGAAGGGATTGCTCATGTGAGAAAATGTTATACTCGTGCAGTAAAAAAGCACAAAACGAAATGTGCAGTTGCCCAGTGTTGTTGTCTTTCCCCAACATTAAATTGTACCCTCCATGTCAAATTACACAACGAGGAAATAGAAACGCCCAAAAAAGTCACTACATGAACATATTTGTGAATAGGGAAAATCATAAGCCTGCACCTGAGAGCAGGGGAACATTTATGGATACAGATTTGCAATTTCCATTGTGGAATGGACCCAGAATCTTTTTTTCTCGTATTTCTACTGCCCATACAGTAGACATTGTGTGCCTTTTTACATTTAAATCTGACAGAATTAGCAAGAGTACTCCAGATTGCTTTTGAAATATCTTATTAAATCTCCATGTTCGTTTTTTTTTTTGCACAGGTCTGTTGCCCCAGCTTGTAGGTGTTGCACCAGAAAAGGCCATTAAGCTAACGGTGAGTATTCTCAAGTGTGCTAAACTGCCCCATTCGTTGCAGTAAACTGTCACATTCGTTGCAAAGGACTGGACTCACGTATTGACGTTTGGAAAGTGATTTTTGTGCTCTTTGGTTGTGGAATATCCCTGTTGTTGAATCTCTTTTTTCTTTTTGCATTCATGCACAGTCTAATGCAGCATGTTTTCCTGCCCATTCCCTCTTCTATCTCCTTGAACAATTGTTGTCCTTGTGCTATCGTGCAGCCCTGTTCATCAGTTCCATACTTTCTCAACCAGCACTCTTGTTCTTTAATACAACTCGACTTTCAATTTTAGATCGCAAAGTACCACCTAGCTCATATCTGATCCCTGCATCACACCACACAGTCCTTTCTTTTGTAGCCACGAATGGCTTTTGTGCCACAAAGTCTTGCCTCAAATGAAAATGTTCACATTATAGTGCAAGACCGCAAGGAACACGCATGTAGAGATTTAGAATTTTAAGCCGGAGCAATCTGTATGAGCAAGGCCCTAATAATACCATATTAATTCACTTATTATGAGTGGCCTGGTAAAAGCGTCTGTAATACTGCACCCGCTGTTAACAATACCCACATTACTGAGAGGAACAAATCCTGGTATTATTGGGGATTACAAATTAATCCTCTAAGGACTCTTATGCAATGAGGAATAACATGAGGAAATCCCATTGCTTTTACCAGGGATAAATTATCTAGGTAAAACCGGGAAAACTGTCTCCAGTAATAACTCATCACTTGTGATCTCTGATGGAGACTGTAACTTCCATTAATGTGTAGTAGCTGTGGGAGCCACACAAATAGGAGGTGCCAGTCTTAAAGTTGTATGTAACAGGAAATAGCTAAGTATGTATTTGAATGCTTATAGACATCTTATAGTATCTCATAGTGTACTGCAGAGCTTCCATGGGTGGGGTTCTCTTGAGGAATGCCTGGCCGGTACAGAGGCATTTTGACCAGCAGGTAAAAGTGCCCACGACACGGGTGACTAAGGGTAAGGTTGTGTCAAGCCTCATTCTTTCATCACAGGGAGTCAACAGGAGACAGATGACATCTTTGAGCCAACACTTGTCACCTCTTTCTTTCTCAGATATGCCCATCAATCGCCCGCTTTGCATTTTGAGATACTCCAGGAATGAGTGGATGGTGCCATAGTCCTAGTGAGGGACAACAGAGACGTGGACTTTAGTGCAGAATTCCATAGAGAACAGGATTGGATTCACCTCCTTCCTATCTTATTGTTATGTTTTTGATATGCCTTTTTATTTTGATGTCCACAGCAAGATTATTTTCTAGCTTGTGTGGTTTATTTGGCACTGTCCACGCTTACTGCTTCACTGGCATATCTTTAATGCAAGCGAGGTAAGGACAACATGGTGGCTCGAGTCATCCTATGAAGCAGGATAAAAAGGTATTTGAGCATGGTTTATAGTGTAACACACAGGGCTTTAAACAGTGACTTCAAATGCTTTTGTCCGAAGCTGCCACCTGAAAAAACAGAGGATCTTCCCTAACTTTGGGGGGAAAGACATTGTTATATTGTTAGATGACACTGCTTGCAAAGCCGAACCAATAGATGAGAAACATAGCATGTTAAATGTGAGTGTTCTGAAAGAGAAAGTAATTGCAATAGAGAATTAGGGACATCACGGGAAAAGAAGAGGAAGGGAAGTATGACTGTTGGAGGGTGATGTCCCTAATAGACTACTGTAGTGGTGTTTCCCTTCACCTCTTTTCCGAGAGGTAATGAGCTGTAGAGTGTGGAAAATGCTGCCGCTTGGATAATCTTTCATCCAGCAATGAAACAATAGCATCCTCCCTGCCTTGCAGGTACTGCGCCGGCTCATCATTACCTGGCATGATGTCTCAAAAGGTGCTTTGTCTGCTCTGCAAGGCCTGTCATGACCCTGCTCTTGGCTACCTGTAACCAGCCCACCGGGTGTCTTCTGTCTGATTCAGAGACCTCTCTATCTGCCAACCAAGGGGAGAACAAACACTTCAAGATAGGTCCCTCCTCATGTACTTAGTAGAGCTCTGAAATCCCCTGATAGCAGCAATAACTGAACTCGTATTTCCTCAAGTTTTTAATTAAAAATAAATAAAAATAAAAAGCAGAAAAGATTCCAGGGGAAGGCTTGTATGCAGGGAGTCGAGGGGCACCACGATCCACTCCAGACTCTGCCTTTCATGAGTTGTTGCCCCCCTGCACTCAACAGAGGTAAGGATTAGCGACCACTTGGGATCCAAATGCTACATATACCAAGTAATCAAGTGATTATTTTTTTTTAATGTCAGAAGCATGAATGTCTACGTTGTGATGGGATTTAAGCCTGTGACTTTCAGGCTGATCCAAGACTTCTGCAGCAGGCACATTTCTCAATGAAGTATTTGACTCTGTCTAGGGGTTCCATGTACCATAAACTATGAAAGGGGGGGGGGGGGGGGGGGAATTGACCGCTTGGAACATGCTGTTACCTTGTGGAAGTTTGGCATAATGGTCCCATTATGACTTGCTGTACCCATTCTGCTTAAAATGCCTTCACCTGCAGTGGCAGCTGGCACTGATCTGGGGTGGCAGGAGGGCTTAAGTGTGTCTAAAAAAGATTAAAAAAAGAAAAATACACTTACCTCTTGCCGTGCTCTCCCACGCCATCTTTCCTCCGTGTAGGGCCGAAGTCGCCGAGCAGGAAGCACATCCAGGCTCCCCCTAGCCAATCAGAACGCTGCAATGCAGCGTTGTGATTGATCTGAGCGACGTAGTTCGGTGCTCAGACAGGGACTGGGGGCCTGTGCATGTTCTCCACCCAGGCTGTGATGACCACCACTCCTTCCCCTGCCATGCTCTGTGAGCAGAGGAGCCCGCCCACCCCGCCAAGCTGCCGCAGCAGAACAAAATAAAATGATAATAACATCAAGTTATTATCATTGTATTTTTCCTTTCTTTCACTGCTTCAAAGCAGTGGAGCGACTCTCCTTCGCCTTAGGGGAGGAGCCGGCACTGTTCACCTCTGCCATTTCTAAGCCATATACACACATCTGATTGGTCACAGAATAGTTCACTGTGCTAAGTGCAACTCGATCTAGCAAAATCAGAATTGCTTACTTTCCCCTGTGGATGACAACATGAATGCCTTATCATATGTTAGTGTGCTGTTTTAGTACAGCTGTTATGGTGTTTAGTGTGCTGACCAAGTAGGACCGGTATGCCCAGACGCAGTACCACCCCATGCACACTGTGCTACTTGAACCAAGCTATACCTGGCTGATGGACTGGGATGCAGCCCTAGCGATTACCAGTGGCTGAGATTAATTCAAGCGTTCCATCCATTACTTTTTTACATACTTTAATGCGTCACTCTAAGTGGGACGTGAATGCCCTGGCTTTGGTTCAATGCATACTGTGCTTCTGGAACCAAGTTATACCTAGCTAATAAGCCCTAACTATGACGAAACTGGTCCTGGGTTGCTTGTGTTCCGGGTCAGGGAGGACCTGGCCTAGCAGTTTGGTTTGGACTGCTCCACTGGAGCAGGGTCAATACGGATTTGCATATGGCTGGGTCCAAACTGAGGTGGCATGGTGTGCAAAATAATGATGGACTGAGATGCATCCAGAGTGATTACCAGGAGCTGAGAATAATTCAAGCATTCCCTCCATCACTTTTTTGTACAATTTAGTATGCCGCCCTAAGTGGGGTGGGTATACCCTGATGCTAGACATGTGCACTCAGTGCCACTGGAACCAAGCTACACCTGACTGATCAGTCTAACTGAGGTGGCATGGTGTGCAAAATAACTATGGACTGGAATGCAGCCCAGAGTGATTACCAGTGGCTGAGATTAATCCAAGCCTTCCATCCATTACTTTTTGTATACTTTTGTAATGGTAGGTGTCAGATGGAATATCAAGAGTCTAGAAACAATTAGCAATTGGCATAAAGGGACAGGATGCACTGCAGGGCTGTCCAGCATTTTACAAGTGTGCTGGAATGAAGCCAAAGGAATAAGACAAGAATACAATTCTGACAATGGTTTGGGGTAATTTTAGGAAAACATTTTCTCTATTGTGACACTAATAATCAAACTGGCCTGTCTGGTTGGGAAAAAGGTGCAGTTCAGAACTATCACAACGTTTTTCCCAAATTCCTCCGATGGTGGGTGGCCCTCTTTATGAGGAGTGACAGCAATAAAGATTCATTTTGTTTAGTTGGAGGTAAAAATCCTTGTCTCCCTTGATGAAGGATGACAAGCAGCTCTGATCCACCTTGATCTCCCAGCTGCTTACAGCATGGTTGATCACATTGTGCTATTCAGCAGTATAAGGTGTAGCTGGAGATTTCAGGAATAGCCATGGGTTGGATTGATTTGTTAATTCACTACTAGAGTCAACAAATTTGGAAGTGCTCTTCCACCTTGTCCTCCTGAAAAGTACTATGTGGAGTTCTGCAGGGATCCCCTCAGTCCCTGATCCTCTACAGTATTTACATGCTTCCCATAGTACAGGTCATTCACAAGCGTCAGGTAGACTTCCAGATACAAGAATACATCTTTGTTTAGAGGATAACCCAGAGAGGGATCAGTAGAAGGTCTAGACCACGTCTACCTTTGGGTGAAGGAAAGTTGCCTCTCATTGAACAGGTTGCAGTGGAAGGGCTTTTTGAAGGAGGGGGTTGCTTAGAGTCTATGCCTGTCAAGTCGCCTGCCAATCTTGATTCTCTCCTGCCCCGTCATGCCAGCAGCTGAGAAAACTGAGTATTAGCTTTGATTCGGACCTCAGCTTCACGCTACAAATCAACGCTGTAGTTAAGGAAACAATTTTTTAACTCTTGACCTTCCCGAAAAACCTTCTGTTTCTCCAGACTGACCACTGTGTTGATCTGACGTTGGCACTGGTCATGGCCAGATTGGGTCACTGTAACATAGTATGCACGTGCCGCCAAAAACCACGTTGAAAGACTTAACTAAATCAAACATCCACAATGTGCTTGCGTGTTCAGAAACCGGACCATATTGAGCCGACTGCGAAAGCTCTTCACTGACTTTCATTTGAATTGAAGGTCACATTCAAAGCACTGTGCCAAGGGCCTAGGCATGTGCAAAAACTGAATAATGACTGCACTGCAGCTCAGACCTTACATGCTTCCTTTGCTCGTCTGATCCAGTAGCACGCCTTTGGACGACTGTATGCCTTTGGAAGACTGTATTATGCTGGACGAACCCAAAACATTTGAAAAAGTCTCAGTCCTGGAGTCTGAACAGAATATTGTTACCTTCGATTCATAGAACTACCCAAAACCGAACTGTATAACCAGCTTGAATTCATTAAAGTGAAAGCAGGGCTCATCCAGGGAGTGTTCGAAGTATGTTAGATCGCTCCATATGGCTAGACGGTATCTTTCTGAATTTTCTGTATGTGTTTTTCTTGCCTTTCCAGAACTCTCAAGTGAGCTAAATGACCTGTATTATTTTTTATAAAAGTCCTGATGAGATAAAAAAAAAATCAGTTGTTCCGCCAATTGGTTTTAATCTACGCAATGTCATCCCAATCTCAACATCAGAGATGCATCCTTCAGACTAAGGGCGAATTGGTTGATCTGTGGAGACTTCAGTCACATCTGGGTGCTGTTGGGTTACGGGGAAAATGGTCGTTTCCCAGCCTAGCACATATCACCTACTGAGCATGAACTCCACGATTCATTTAGACAGGCTGATGACCCTGATTGACCTTCAGGACTGGGCACTACTTCTTTTCTCCCTTTTTTATCACAACTGTCACATTTATTTGTTCTTCATTCTGATGCCTTCCTTTTCCCCTGCCCTCTTTAATCTTTATCTTCAATCTTTTCGTTGACAACAAAATACTCCCACAGATGATGCTGAGGCTGTCAAACTTTTGGGATGCCCCCACTTCTTCTCCTACCCTCTTACTACACTCGTCCCGTTGAGGTTGTTTCCAAGCAGTCAACAGCTGAATGCTTCTTTACTTGGTCAAAGCAACAACCTACACAAAGTTTCTCTCTTCGGCATCAGCCATTTGTGTGAGTCAGTGTCACCACCTGCATTGGGTCCATGCCTTGTTCCTGACACCCACATAGCAGTTTTATGTTTATTAAAGAAGAAGTCATTTCTTTCACGCACTACAATTGTGTTTCCTTTTGTTGCCTTCCTTCTGAGAGAACCTAGTATTCATAATTCTATTTGCAACTGCCTCTGTCTGAACACTCCAGCTTTACAGCTAAGCGCTCTCTTGCCACATCAAAATAAAGGTACCCTCTACATACTGGAGTGGACCAAAGTAACCACTTCAGTAGAGCTATTTCCTGGAGCCAGTGTGCCAAAAAATCAAACTGCTTGCCCTCTGCACCACCAGACCTCTCGAGGTTTCCCAGTTAAGGCATGAGTCACCCTTTCAGTCCCAGAATTACTCCTGTATTCTGGTACTTGTTAGTGTTTCCTGTCTGTAATGCAGGACTACACCTATCAGAAATTCCCGTTACAATACTGACAGAAGGAAATACACATGGCTAATGTGCAAAACTTGAATACATGGTGTCACCCGGCAAGGTTTCTCAGTCATCTTCCCTTGTTCAGAGCATGAAAGTTCATAGATGGATTCTAAGAGGATGGAAGTTCCTTCCTCCGTTGCATCCCAATGGGATGTATGTGCTTCCATGACTCACAAAATAATTAGTAACCCATATCAGAAAGGCAAGGAAAAGTGGTTATGCCTTTGATATCCGATTTGCTGTACAAGGCTACACCAAATCGTTCAGAACCTGCATTGCAGTTTGTAGCTGAAAGAGTTGCCTTGTTGTTTCTGCTTTACATAGATTGTGCTATGCAGATAGTTAAGTGATTGCCTAAATGGTGACGGGGATCTCCAGGGTTCTCTTGTGCTAAAGGTTTTTTGTATATTTTTGTACTGCCCGGCTCTCCAGAAACCCATGCAGTCTTCCTCTTGTTTTATGAAGTATTTCAGTAAATGAATGTGTTATACCACCATTACAGTCCTAGGTTCTGTTTATGACAACCCTATTCTGGTGCTTTCAATTTTACTAATTTTTGGTTCAAACTGAGGGGCCTATTGACAAATGCACTTTGTAGTATATTCATAGTACTATGACCATACTACAAAATGCGATTCACAAACCTCTGATATCTTTTTCTCTGTAAAGATCTCTGCTCTGTCTGTGCAGTCCCCAGACAAGTAAGTATATGTTTTAAATAAAAATGTAAGCGGGACAGAGGGTAGTGGCTGAAAAATAAGGACTACTTACTACAAAATAGGGATTTGGTGAGGAGTAAAGAGGGGCTTAGGGAAGGACGTGCACCAACCCACAAAAGACTGAGTCAGTTTCCATTCACAAACTGCACTTCTAAAGTCCATCACCACACATTAACTGCTGGTCCTGCAAAACCCTCCCACAGAAAACAGTGGCGGTTGGGACTTAAAATGAAACCTTCATAAGAATTAATGTTGAATTAAATAATTTTTTAATTACCTAAAAATATTAATTAAGTTATTTTAACGGCAAAAGAATTATATAAAGTAAACTATTTTTTATTTGAATTTAACAAAGTTTAATTAACTTTTTTAAATAAAAAAATTAATATAACATTATTTTTTATTAAATTTAATTTAATGACCTTTAGGCCTGTAATCACTTAAAAATTCAGAAAAAAATATATTAGTTTTATTAGTTATATTAGTTTAGTGTATTCAAGATAATTAATTTTAAATTTAAATTATCAATGTTGTAAAAAATGTATTAATCTAAAATTAAAATATATACAATTATGTAACATTATACATGTTTTACTTGAAATATCTTTTCTATTTTTTATTATAAATGTAATTAATTTTTTCACTTTTTTTTAATACCTCACCTCATGGAGATCTGACTCCTCCATCTCCCTCTTGATGGTGGCGTCCTCCTGCCCACTTAACTTATTGTTACATAATTATTAAATCCATTTAAATTTATTAAATAAAATGCAAAACAATTTTTGAAGATCTATTTAAAAAAGTAAAATATAATCGCACCTAAAGTAATTTTTTATTTACTTAATATATATTAAAAATACAAACAGTTTTGTACAGAATTAATGAAAATAATTCATTTAAATATTTACTTTAAAAATGATTACAATACCTTTCAAATAAAAGATTTTTAAAGTGTTTTATCAATAAAAATTGTTATTTCTAAAATATATATTTTTTTAAATGCCGTATAATTTCCACATAATTTTAAAATTGTGAAACAAACTATTTTATCTCAACATTATTGCTCAGTGGGTTCTTATTTGAAGTCCCTGTCTGCATTATTTTCTAAGGTATTGCAGGATCAGTAGTTATCAAATGATGATTACATGGTGCTCTTACTACTACTCCATTTTGGACTTACAATTGCTCCATTTTGGTAGCAGTAACTTAGAGTTGTACATTTGGCTCCTCACCCGTTTCAGGTGGTGGAGACATGTAAGTTTATACTTTTTAGAAACTTTAAATCCGTAAATGGTGAATAGTCAAAAGTAGTAAATTACTCAAAAGTGTACGGGTAAACTTACACATGTAGATTTACTCATGTTTAAGTTTACCTTTGTGAATAGGCCTCATATTGTTGTGAATAGTTTTGAAAGTAGCAACCTGACCCAGTGGCGTAGCTAGGCACTCTGCTGCTGGTGGGGGTCGCTGCCTTTACCGCCCGCGGCCGTGCTGAAGAGCGGGGGCAGGGGGATGTTGCCGCCCTGGCAGCAAACGCATGTAAGAGCTGGGGGGGGGAGGGGTGGAGGCACCACCCCCAAAACTCGACCCCCCGCCCCGCCTTGCTACGCCACTGACCTGACCTTGAACATTGTCACTTGTAGGTATAACTGTTCATATGTAGAGCCTACTTTTTTAGAAGAATTTTTATAGACTGAGTGCCTTTACACATAGGGTAAGTGTATATGATTTATACTCTTGAATAAAAATTAATGTGCTAGGACTAACCTTGGCATGGAATTGCAGGCTTCATGAGGGCAGTTTGCAATTGAATGTGTTGGTTCCATTCAACTTTCTTGAAGTTGAATGGAACTAGGTGTTTCAATGTGTTGATTCTATCTTTAGAGCACATCTTCTTTTGTAAGTGTCTTATACATTGCCAATATCTTTAGGCACCTGAAATCCCATTTCCTACTTGGGGGCCGATTACAGTGTCGTCAGGAAAGGCTCCTAACAGGATTCGAATTCTGCGTATCCTATTCGGTAGCTCTGTTCCCGACCGAATCGGTCACCTTTCCGTACGACCGAGTATGATGCAAAGAAGCCGTCCTGGCTGTCCGAATCTGTTTCGAACGGGATTCAGGCAGCCTGAGTTGTTCAGAGCCGAATCGTACAGCTCAATGGAGACGGTTTCCGAACGAGCAAGTACGATGACTGATTCGGACAGCCGTTCCGAATCAGTTTGACCAAGATGAAACGGATGTGGGAATCGGACTTTGGGGGCCCATAGCAGGTCCCCCTTCACCCCCTTCCCCACCAAGCGCAGTGTGTCAGGCAGCATGTGGTGCCCGCCACAGGGTGCAAGGTTTTCCCCACCCATCCCTTTTTTCCAGTGGGAGCTTGTGTTCTCTTTCGGAACACAGGCTCCCATTGAAGTCAATAGGAGTCCAACCAAATAGAGTCCGTAAGCATTCGTACACATAGCAATCGGTTGGTAGGACACCCCGAATACGAATCGTTCGGAAAGCATTCCTAACTCGATTCGGTGGAAATGCTTTCCTGATGACATCGTAATCAGCCCCTTAATTGGAAGATGAGTTGGTTCGAAATATATCACCCTAGTTCCCTCAATATTAATTCTAAAGATAATATTAGCCTCTAGTTTTGTCTGATCTATATCCCAGACCAGATGTAGAGATTTAAAAACTAGTGTTGCTATGACAATACTCTACAAATACTGCAACTCCAAGCTAACCCGTATACATTTCTTGCTATAATCTTAACTTGATACAGTTGAAAACTGGGTCTAAGACTGTGACAACTTGATATGAAACCTATATCAAAATGAATGACTTTAACTTACTACCACTATATGAAAACCATGAAAAAGTCCCAATCATCTGTGCTTGGCACCTTTTGCATAAACTTTTTCGATCACAATAAAATTAAATGATAAACACTGAGAAGACATGACATTGACTCTAAATTTACTGTATGTAGCACATAAGTAAATTGTAATCTTGAGATGATACTCTAGAAAACCCCTGAATATGTCAAACAGCAAGGTGGACAGTTGACATTCACTCAGAAGAGAATCCTATGCTACTGTTTTATTGACATTTATAGTCATCATTAAAAAGGTGGGCCCAGCACATACTTAAGAATGCAAAGGTCAGTTCCAGTATTTGAGAAAATGGCTGCGAGAGTGCAGGCGCTCCAATATTGAAGGGGTTAAGGGGAAAGGTGTCATGTATTCACTACCACATGAAGTGCATTGCACCGACACACTAGTCCGTCTACTTTTAGCAAGTCTTTCCTCACCCAACACAAACCTTCCAGTCCATATTGAAAAACTCACTAATACATTGTTGTGCTCTCTGGGCTTCAGTTTAAACCAGGTTGCGCATACATAGGTTTTGCCAATGCTTTCTTTGATTTTGCTATCACTTACAGCACAAACCGCTGCAAGATGGCTACCCAGGTATGAACAAGCACAGAGGCTATTTGGGAATGTTTTTTTATAAATCATAAGAAAAAGCATTCTAATATGGCGGTTGTGCCTACGCATATGCCAAGGAATGCAGACAATTAGGTGGCATTTCCAAGATGGCCTCCCACTACTGTTATGGTAGCAAATTGCAAACAGAGTTGGGCCGGGAGTTAGTGAATTTTTAAGTAAAGAGATCAGGGGGTAGGAAATGGTGTAGAAGTGAGTGTAGGGATAGATTGAGAGGAAATGGTGCCTCATGCCCTGCAAGGCAAGCTCTTGAAGATGTCAGCAGTGGAAGGATACAACTCGTTGAAACCAACCACAATGAGAAAGAAGTGCCTCTTGGGTGAGAAAAAACAGAAGAAAAGAGAGAAAAGACATTGAATCAGAAGCAGGAATTTGACATAGAAAAGAAAGCCATCTAATCATGAGCACTGGGCTGACCCAAAGCCCACTCTAAGTATATATTGGATACAATAGGTTTGGTGCCAATGGAAAGCTGGATGTATATGGGACCTAAAAAGAATGAAAACTATTTGTAGTTTAAGAAATTAGATGGAAAGTTTGCCAGTAGTAGAAAATAAGAGTGGAAGAAGAGAGCAAATCAGAAATTAGATTCAACTAGTAATAAGCACATTTACAATCTATACCTGACTTTGCTCCTTCAACCATAAACAGGTTCAAGTGCAGTTCTAATAAATGGTTTCACAATGTAATTATGTATGTGCATTACTACTATGTTTTACAAGTTCTATCTTAGCGTATCAATATGCAGTGTCAGTGGTTTGTAATACTTTTTATGCATTTCACATAAAATAAACTAGCATTTCGTTTTCCAGTGGTTTATTTAGTTTGACATGTGTGCTAAATAGTCCTTGCAACAGCTTGTTCAAGAATTGCATACTTTGACTTTGTTGCATATGTCACCCTGTAGGTACATTTGTTGTTTTATCTGTAGGTTTCCCTAGATTTTATGGTACAGCTGTCATGGAAATTGTTCAATATCCTTTTCTTTTCTTTTAAATGTCAGATATGGTGTTTATTTCTATTCGCACCATTAATGTCCCCACCTTTGTTTCTTGGGAGTATCTTTCATCGGCGTCTTCGAAGCTACATTTGCAATCATGTAATTAAACTGATTGTCCAGCTCCTGTTTTAAGTAACTTATCTGAAGTGGAAGGCTGACAACTGAGGCATGAGTTAAGATCCTTTGATCCTCAAACTTTAAAAGAATAGTTGAACGGCTGCAGCAAAACTAAGACCCTCGACAAAATGGCTGCATTTTCTAGCATTAAATCTCAGCAGCAGGCTGACGTAATCTCATTGCAGCCCAAAGGAATCTGGGACACTGCAAAACAAAAAAAAGAGACAGGTCTTTATTGGTAGAATATAGGGTTGTGATGGTAACTTTCAAAGTGAATTTGGAAAATTACATTATTCTATTTTAATTATGTAGTACAAGTTTGAGAAGATTAATTTTCTTCAAAATTATATCATGAGACCCCACAAGTTTTCAGACGGCCTAGTTAATGAACACAATAGACACAATAAAAGTGTGTAATCTCTCCCTATTTGACAGATCGAACATAATAGTCATCAAGAAGTACAAAATGAAAAGAAAAACTCATCATGTAAAATTCTATCACACAAAATAAAATGTATACTATAAACAAGTAGCAATTTAAAACAAATTCAGCATAATTAAGAAACATCATCCAGATAACATTGCTAAAAATTCCATTAAAATTACTCGTTCATAATGGCTTTATAAAAAAAATACAGTAAGCCAATATCAGCTTGCTAAACAACCATAATCATCAAGCTAAATTGATACAAAAATAAAATGAGATGAGTTCACATACAAAGCACTCAAATTACATTGCTAACAAGTGAGGTCACAATCGCTTTGTGTCTAACCATGCTGCAAACAGTAATTTAGAAACTGCGCTCACTGTCACCCTAGTAAAATCGCTTTTGCAAATCCTAGCGCTTTTACATGGTCCGTCAGACACATAAGACGACACATGGGCACCATCCACCTAAATCTTGGTTTAAAGTACTTTACACAAAAAATATATATGTTCTTCTGTCTCTTCAGCAATGCCGCATGCGGGACACAAGATAAACTTCTCCTATGATGACGACCATGTTTAGGTGAAGTAGCAATGTGCAAAATACCATACCTGAATTGTAAAAAGAGGACTTTGCAATTGCAAGTCTAATGAAGTCTAACTGTTCCTCCAACCTAGGCATATTTTTATACAAGTGGAAAAACCTAGTACGACTGCCCGTGGAACTAGATGACTCATTACAGGTATCAAATTGTGCCCCAAACCTTAATTTGATCACAGCTACTGTGGATGTTGAAAACGAGGAAGGCATATTCCAATAATTACCCAACCCCAAACCTTGTAAGGTCTCTTTGACATGGACCAGCCACTGTATCTTCTGAGTACTGTGTAAGATCAAAATATCTATAAAGCCATCTCTATATTGTTGAAGCTCCTCGATAGACAATATATGAAGCCAATAGAGCATAGGTCTTAATCTAGCCAGCTCTGGGATGGGCTTGAGTGCAAGGGGTGTCTTGCCCTATACACACAAGAGCTCTTATGAAATTCTTCTCACCAATCCCTAGAGGAGCGATAGAACAGTGACTCATAGCTCTGCTACGTATCAAGCAGCACTCATTCCATAGGGCCTATATATTTTGATTACTGGAATGATCGGTTACCAAGAGGCTCTCTAAGCAAATCTAAGGATGGCCAAAACCTGATGGTTAATCAAACAATAGCTCTTAAAGATCTGATGGGCCCACAATCCAGAAATGACAAGCGAATCCTGAAGTATTTGAATTCCTTAACCCTCTCCAGTACTTGCCTTCCCAGACTGAAAGTTCCTCTGGCCTTCCTCCCCTTATGATAGATCGTCTGCTTAGTTTGAAGGATGTTAATTTTGAGTCTGTATAGCAGCCAAAACAGGTTAAATCTATCAACAAGTGTCTGGTATTGTCCATTAAAGAAAGGGCTGGTGCCCTTTGGCCTGCTAAAATTGGGGAATATTTTGCACAGTTTATCAAAAACGCTGCACAATTATTAATGTACAAAAGAAAGAAAGTTGGGGCCAAAACACAACACTGGTGCACTCCTTATTCAATGGCAATTTTCTCAGTAAATTCACATTTGGGCCCTATTGAATCCGTGCATAATTTCTTTCATGAAAGTGCATACTAATATTAAGCAAAGTAGTAGTGATTCCCAGGCAAGAAAGTACCCCCCATAATTTTCCTCTCAGGACCAGATCAAAAGTTGCTCGAAGATCAATAAAGCAACAAAAAGTGCCTCCCCACCTATGTCCACTGCCTTACACTTGGCCATCAAAAGCTGAAGACCTGATTCACAGTTGCGATCATAGGTCCAACTCCGGCCTGCAAATGGGTGAGAATCTGGTTCTCATCAATCCACTCCAATAGATCCCAAAGAACTGCTTGCCAAATAACTTTTGCAAGTGGTCTAGCAAACTGATAGGGCAATAGTTAATCGGGAAATTGGGATTTCTTTTTTTGAAAACCGAGACAAGCTCGGCTCCCTTCCACTTTGCCGGCATTGCAGCACCAGCCGCGATTGAAACAGCATTGATATAGGGCACCCATACGGTCAGATCAGATCTAAAAAGGTCAGGTGGAATCTTGACCATCCTAGGAGATCTACCTACTTCTGCAAAGAGATCACTGCTGCTGCTACAGCAAGGAAAAGAAATTGAGGATGATGGTAACTCGAAAATGTAGACAGCTCCTTCTTCATTTGGGGTTGGCTCCTGAACGTGCTGTGACGAAGGGGAGTAAAGGTTTTCAAAATGAGCTACACACTCACTCGACTGGCTAGATGTCTCCAAGGGTTTGGCCAAATTCCCACTAACCTGGCTCACTAGCCACCAGAATAACTTGAGATATTTATTAGTAGAGGCCTCTAATAGGTCATCCCATTTTTTGTTTTCCCAATTTACCTTGGCAGTTCTTATTGCAACCTTATATTGGATTCTAGACTCCCTGATCTCATTACTGGCTCCTCTTTTTATTGCATTGACAAGAGTGCCCTTTGCCGTCCTGCAGTGTGGTCTATATTACTCGTGGGATCTTGGTTCCTAAGGGCCTGCTTGTAATTCTTCACCAAAAATCTTTCAGTCCTGTTAATTTGGTTAATGATCACTTCACAGTTCAACTAATTTTCAAGCATCATAGTCATGCGGGTAGCCACATTGGCATAGATGTCTGAAGCTGCCCTAGAAGAGGAGCATACAGTATTCCACCTCATATTTCTATGGTTGTTAGTCACTGGCAGCACGTTCTCACTTGGCTCAATAGGCTTCAACATGGTAGATGGTGGCACATCCGAACAAATGAAATCAGTGGGGTATGGCCACTCTCACCGATACACACTTCTAACCTGTCCTGCAGAAATCTCCATACCATGATGTTAATAAGAATGTAATCAATATGGCTGGAGTACATTGCTGTCTATCTCTGGAAGGTGGGAACAGGAGTGCAATCAGAGAGAGAGCGGCGTTGGCAATGGTACAGGAAGTGTCACTGCTATGTCTATGTCAATTAATGGAGGGTCAGCTAAGACAGCAGTGATTGCTGGCAATTTATTTGAGTGCGGGCTAGTCTGGCCCCAGATATTGATAGAGATTTTAACTTTAGCGACCTGGGAGCGTGGGTAAAAAAAGGATTTTCTAGCAACCCCTTTTTGAAAGCACAATCCCCGACTTACAGCAATGGGAGGTAAACGGAGCAGAAAAATCCTGGCCTTAAAGGCCAAGAACAGGTTACTCATGCTGAAGGAAACCATTGAGGGCCAAAACGCGATTTCCTGTGGGAATACAGAGGTGGATGACCTAGGGTAATGGATTGGATTCAAAGTCTCCTATTTCAGGTGACAATAAATGTAACCCAATGGAAGGGGTTTAATAGTGCCCGGATTTACTAAGCATTGGGAGCACCTAAACAACTACCCCAGGGTAATAGGTAGATGCCTAAAATTTATTCTTCAGGCAGCCCACCCAACCAACCCTACAAACTATCAAAAAATACCAGACAAAACAGAAAAAGAAAAATCTGCGTTAGTTGAGAGCCAGTGTATGACCTTGTGTTTTTTTAACTGGGTGGGAAATTCAAAACTATTTGGGGCCAAGCTCTGGACATTTGACAACAGTATCACATATGCACATGCCTCAGGAAGAAGATTGATTGCAGGGAGGCATGGTCCCCGCTGGGCCAATTTCCTGTCCATCCATTATCCTCACTCTTCCCCTCCCACTGGATCATCACCACACACTCACAATGGTGTATGAGCATTGTTGCGAGTAGGTCTCAGTTCCCCTTGGTCAAGAGTTGGGATGGACGTGGAACTAGAGCTACCCATCACATGTTTGTTACAATTGGGAGTGCTACTACACCTTCCAATCCAGGTTCGACAGTCTGGAATGGGACAGAAGAGGGAGGCAATACATCTGAATTCAGTTTAAATAGTTCAGCTTCAGTGGCCCACATGCGGTCGTAGATGGGTTTTAACTTGGCCTCCAAGAAGACAGTTATTTTCCCACACATTGCCCCTTCGGTGTCTGCAAAATCAGCCACACTACATCCATCTTAATCCCGCTAAGCAGCCAGAATAGGTAACTAATTGCTCTTCGGTCTGACAGTTGGCAGCTGCCTCTTCCTTTTCGCTGGTGCACCCCTAGCTGATGTGCAAGCCAAGCAGGGAATTGATACAGAAGGTGCAGTAGGCGAGTGAGAACTCTCTGCTGCAGGGATATTGACTGGTCGCACTGGCACCTCTGATAATGGCGAACAGATCACCGAAAGGCAAGTAGTTTGGGTTGGTGGATCAGGTGTGAGAGATAACCTTTGTTCTGAAAGTTCAATTTCCTTATTATTACACCGACGGCATCATGAAGGAACCCATCAAGTGAAATGCTTATTGGTGGTTTAGGTGGGGTGGTTGCAGCCTTATGTTTCCCCATTCCTAACAGTAATGGCTAAATGCCCAGAGGCAGCCAAAAACATAAATGGGGGGAGGGGGAAAAAAATTAAAAAAAGATGGAGTCACAAGTCAGTCGGATGAACTAAAGTAATCTCGTAATCCTCCTCAGTCTGTGAGTATCACACATAGTTCAGAAGAATGAGGCTCGGTCTTGCCTAAGTGGAGCAAGCACAAGAGAAAGGAGCTTCCGGAGAGTCTAGGTGTTTAAGCAGGTTGAGCAAGCAAGTCAAATTGTTCCCACCAACTCTTCCGAGCAACTGTTGTGTTCACCCCGTGAGCAGAATTTCTCCCTTCACGCCTACAAAAATAGCCTTGGCCGAGGGGGCTTGCGTTGAAATCAAAAAGGCTGAATAGGAAGACTGCCCAATGCAAGATGGCCAACATAGATAAATCTGTAGTCTTCTTCCTATGGCCAGTAGTCTGTCATGGGCCGGCATCGGGCTGCGGGTGGAATCATGTGTGCATGTGGTTGGGGTGGGGGGAAGAAGCCACCTCCGTTGAAATTGCCTAGTCTGTTGGGGTTTAGTCCGGGGCACACTTTCCTGGCCCATCCAATAACCTGCTGTGTCTCCGGGCAAAGACGCAATGCATCTAGTAATCAGGAATCCATAGACCGGTAAGGCAGTCTGCATGGAGGGAATAAGGTGCCTCATTCCCTCTGTCGGCCCAGACACTAAATGGGAGGGGTGCCTCTGCCCCATGCAGAAAGCTGCGATCTGACCGACGGTCCATTCGCTTTAGACAACAATAGTTTTTAATTATCTAAAAATACTCAAGAATTGGTCTGTGGACGAAGTGCAAACTCCGAATTAGGGGACCCGGAGGCCTTACCCTGGTTTCTTGCTTCATCCATCACGTGATCCAGGCTAAATCTGAATGACTGAGAAAATAGCTAATAGTTGGTATTACATTTTTTCTTAAAACTGGGTTTTTACATTTTGTCTTTACATTCAAGTTGAGGGTTGGATTGCGATGTTACCAACTGTCATGAAAGTCGATCACAGATTGGTAGCAGGACGAATGATTATAGGGACGGCCACAAGGACCTCATTTTACGAACCTGTTGGTGTTGCAGGGATTCTCAGATTTTTGAACAAGTCTGGTCTCTGCTCTTCCTTTAATCATTACTGTCTCAGTATTCACTTTAGGATACCCCTTGATCATGCTGAGTTTCCACATGTTTTGTTTATTGATTGTTCCAAATCTCATCCATTTTGTGTTGAATAAAGTGTGGCATTTAGTAGTAGCAAGTTACATTCCACTTAATGGGAAAGTACACGATTGAAAGTGCTTCCTATAATGTTACAGAAAATTATTAAATCAACCCCTTTGCGGCAATAAAGTTCTGCAGAGAAGTAGTAGTTAAGAGTTTATAACTGCCGAAATTCTCTTCACAGGACCCATATATGTTGCGGAAAAATATTAAACAAATACCATTACCATGGTGATATTACCCACACATCCCCGCTATCCCCAAGAATGGTGTGCTAGCTGTTTAAGTGCTTCCGTGGAAATTGCAGCTTTTCTGAACCATAAACACACAAGCTGAAAACTTTAACAGTTAGTAAAAAGTGATGGGTAATTCAGTCAGGCATATTTTAGAGAGCTTGCTTATCTTGATAAATATATTTCTTATGGGGTGTGCATATAAACATACTAAGAATTTATTGGAATTCAGTTTGCCTCTCAGTGACCAATTAATTCTCCTATTGTTTTACTAAAAGTCCAATGATGATTACTGTAGTGCGCTATTTATTTTTTCATTTGTTTCTGTTTCCGTGAACTTTGCCAGTTTTTTTCATCTGTCGGACATTTGATCTTTCTCAAAATCTAGCAAATCCAGTCGCATGCCTTCTCCCCACTCAGACTGGCTGTCTGTACTCTGCTCTTGTAATGGACACCACATTCTCCTGATCCCCTTCATTGTTCCATTCCTTGCTCTCATTAGAAGCCACTACCTCCATATGGCAGACCTCCCACCCCAAATCTCTTTCAAAGCATTTTTCCTTAATTTCCCCATGTCCCTAATATTCACCGGCTCCTGCATGTGCCATAAAGAGCTCCTGCAATCCCCTCAGCTGACTGTTTTCTGTCCGAACTAGGCACTCTGGGCTCCACTCGAATCAGAATGTGAGCATTGCTTGTTGTGTTTAGGTGGCGATGATGTGGCTGATGGTGAATATCAGCAGCCTCTCCTTTCTAAAATGGTGAGTTGCAGCTGGACACGGGCAAAGGCTGTGCCCAGGATGTAGAGAGAGCCGTGTAGGAAGCTTAAGGCTAGGAGATCCACCTTCTTACATGATTGACTTCCACCGGTGCACTCAGTCAGTTCTTAGTCTTATCAGCAGGGTGGGATGGTGTGGATGGTGTCACCTGCTCGTCAGGGTGGTACATGAGCCTGTGTATCTTTTCTGAGGGGAATTGGGTTCCTGATGAAGGTATCTCATTTAGCAAGATTTTTGAGCAGAGTGGAGTCCTGGTAGGCTTGCCTTTGAGGCTGTCTGATGTACTGCACTATGTGGAAGGATGTCTTCTGGACACGCTTCTCACGCTGCTCTAGCAACTGCCAGTGTTGATGTGGATGGGGGAAGAGTGAGGTGGCGTTCATTGCTAATATGTATGATTTGCCTTTATGTTTCTTCACACTGGCCACAGTGATGCATTGAATGGTGTGGCGTTGCACTGTTGATGTCTAGCGGTATGTTTTTGTCTTCGGACTGTGGATTGTGGCAATGGCTTGCCACTTGGGTATATCCCAGACCTGCCAACAAACACGGTGCCAACATGTGTCATGCGTTTTTGGTAGCTCTGAGCAGCCGTTATTCACTAAGGGGTATGGAAACACCCCAGGACATCGGCGACAGCCTCAGTGACCCTTTGGTTTTTGAAGCGGGGAATATGGGGAGGGGGAGATTGGTGAGGGATAGAGTGTGTCTTGGGTAGCTCTCTGCATGAGGCCATGCCCCCTTCCATGCATGTTGAAAAAAATCTATACGTTGGCGTGTCGGATATCCTCATGAGAGAATGCCATGGGATAGGAAAGGTGATAGGTAAGAGGTGGCATGGCTGGATCACTTACTTCATTCCAGTACTTATGCTCCCACTGTCTCACCCAAAGGAGTTTCATCTGTGACCTCAGTGAGATCACAGGGAAGATTTTGTTGTAGGGAACATCTAGGACATCCTTTTAAGTCCACACAAAAGGTAGATGAGTTGCTCTTCTGAGGGAGGTAGAGCCTCGTTATGAGAGTAAGTATTGGGACAAAGAAGGGAGCAGGGGAAAGATGAAAACTAGCAAAAACACCAGCCTTTCGGCCAGCTTGTCCCATTTCTGAGATTTTCTATTTTCCTCACTCAGCTATTGACTTGTTGCTGCTCAATTTCTGCTGCCCAGCTCTACCCCGTCAGCCACTCCCCTCCCCTGCCAATGCAGCCTTAAGCCCACTGTAGAATTAATGCTTTGCAGAGTATGCTTTCACATTTCATCATTGAATGCAGACAAACATAAAACAATAGTCATGGCGGTGATGTCTAATACAAAGCGCCCTTCTGGGCTACGGGCCAGATCTAAAGAGTTCCGCAAGCCCTGGGGAGTCTCCCTGAGAGCCCAATTAGCCCATGCAGATGGTCTTGGCCCCCTCCTCACCCTATAATTTGTCTTCATGCCTGGAATGACTCAACAATCTCTGAGCAGACCATTTGTTCTTAGCCTAATATTGTTACTGCTGGAGATATGTCTAACTTGCACGTTTTATTTAGCTTTTCTAGGTGAGTTAATTCAGTAATGCTCAATGTTCTTTCTAATCCGAAAGCTACAAACCAAATAAAACGCATCTGATATATTTCACCTGAAGCTTGAAGTCTTGTGTCTTTGCTCATTCTGTCTCCTGTGTTCTTTTGGCAGGTGAACGATCTTATCAGAGATAAATTCACCCAGAAAGATGGCAGTATTCCACTGTTTGCAGAAATCCTTGCTGGAGGTTGTGTAAGTACCGGCCTTGTGTTTGTTAACTGGGCAGAACATTATTGTTCCAGACTTACGTGTTTATCCTTTAAAAAACAAAATCACAAAATGTATGTACAAAGTTAATCCAAGCCACCTTCATGATTGCCAACTGTGACCTCTGCTTTGTATCCAGTTTAAAATGTTTTTAGGGACTGAAGAATGAGGCCTCCATTCCAGGCGTTCAGGCCACCGTTATGATAATTATCGCACCTATTAAAATCCAATATTCCATGTTGTGAAATGTAACTGAGCTCTTCAAAATATGGGATAACGTGAATGTTGGTGTTTGATGCACGTAAATCCATACAACCCTCATTTTCCCAAGTAAATATTGGCAGTTTGACCTGGGGAAAATAGCAGTGGTGTGGACTAAACTTTGCAAAAATAACTTTATTAAACGTGAATGTAATTGATACAGCTTCTACACCTTCAGAAACTCAGTTGAACTCACGAGAGGTGCTGCAAATCCTTTCATTCATAAAAGTCTGTGTTTCGGCTACACAGAGCCTTATTCTGCTATACTTACGGCATTAGCATTTCCTGTGTTTTGGTTGCACCTTCCTCATTTAGGAGCCCTGTGGCATCTGTCCTATCTATCTATCTATCTATCTATCTATCTATCTATCTATCTATCTATCTATCTATCTATCTATCTATCTATCTATCTATCTATCTATCTATATTTGTTTGTTGAATTTTAGCATTTTAAGTGCGGGTTGTCATTGGCCGACACTGGTGAGGTATGTAAAGGCCGCTTTGGTACTCTGCACCAGAAGGAGTCCTCTTTTACATCACACTGCTCGGGAGAAGCTCCCGAGCTTCCCAAGCAGCCTGAATTTTAGTTTTTTTGTTTACTCAGTGACAATCGGTGCACAGGGTGCACTGATTTTTTTAAAGTGAAAGTAAGATGAACCAATAGGCTTGTTTTACTTTCAGTGAATCAGTGCACGGGGGCATATCTCAACCCAGAGCACTGATTCAAATGAGAGAGGTATCATTGGAAAGAAGAGAATCTCCCCTTTTCAGGGCGGCAGAAAGCCCTCTAAACACCAGGATTTTTTCATTTTATAGGAATAGGTACTGTCCTGATAGGTACTACTCCTGATCTTTCCCCCTGGGGGCAGAAAGCCGACTTGCAGCCAGGGAATGGTTTTGGTTTTTTTAAATATAGGGGTGGGGTCTGCCCAGCATGAGCATCAATCGATCAGAGGGATTTATAGAGCGCAATAGCTACTCACTGAGTATTCCAGCACTGTTAGAGAACTGAGCAAACCTACTGACAATGTTATTGGAAAGCTAGCCCAAAGAGCCATGTCTCAAGAAGTCGCTTGAAAGCCAGTATATCTTTTGTGATGCAAAGATGATGAGGAAAAGCATTCCAGTTCCTAGCAGCCAGGTAGGAGTAGGATCTACCGCTCTACTTCCTCCTTCTGAATTATGGGATCCCCCACCATCAGGAAGCTGAATGAGCGGTGCATTCTAGATGGTTGGTACGGGGTCAGTCTGTCAGATAGGTACAGAGGGCCTGAGTGATAGAAAGCTCTGTGCATCAGTACTAGTCAGGCGCGGTGCGTCCATTGGGGCGTGGGGGCGTAGCCCCCCCGCCCGCGCCGCGCCCGCAGCTGCAGCTCCCTCCTCTGTGACTGTGAATGTCCGCAACCGCAGCTCCCGAGTCCTCCCTCTGTGAATGTCAGTCAGCATGACGTCGGACCGTGGGCGGTCCGGTGTCATGTTGACTGACATCATTGTCAGACACCTTTGGGAAAGGCAGCACAAGTGCGCATGAGTGGGCATGGAGCTTAATTTTTTACTCCGTGCCCAGTCATGCGTACTTGTATTTTTGCTGCCTTGCGCATGCCCATTAGGAGCCCCTCGGTCTCCTAAATGGGCAGGCGGCGGGCGAGGAGTAGGCTGTGCCGTCAGCCAATCAGTGGCGCTGCTGCAGCGCCAGGATTGGCTGAGGGCCGGGTTGCGTCACGGGGACGTGGTGTTCTGGACCGTTTGAAGGGGCAGTCGCAGAGAGGCGCCAACGCGGGCCTGGACATGAAGAAAAGCGAGTAATGTAAGAATTGGCAGCACGAGCGGAGTGTGTTTAAGGAGCCCTCATAGGGAATGAATGATGGCCGAGAACCAGGGAGAGGACGGAGGCAGCCGACAGGTAAGTGAACTTTTTTTTAACCCCCTCCTTCCTCCCTCCCCGTCCCACTACCACCTCCTGACTAGGCAATGCACATTTTGCATTTAAACGGACAATGAATAAATACAAATGGACCAATAAACATCAGTAATTTTTAAAGTATACATATTGGCCCTTGATTTAGTCTTTTTGTTTTTGATCACCTTTAATATGTATATATGTCTTATGAACTACACATCAGAATCTCTAATCTCTGCCCTATGGCTCTCTTGATGTTTGATTTAGTTGTTACCTTTTTGTTTTTGTATCCTATTTAAAGCAAGTTGTGTCACTGTATGTCACACTCGATATTTGTGTGTGTGTGAGAGAGAAACAGTTTGTTTATAAAGTGTGGACAAATCTTCACAGGAGTAGATCATACATAGTGTGTGGATCGCTTTCTCTTGAAATTGCATTCATATGGCGCTCACTGGGGAGGTGTGCCTGAAAGAGAGTGTTTACTTTGTGTGTACTCGTCTTAGTTTTTGACTACTTTATAACTATATCTGCGTGTGCTCACCCGGGAGTCGGGGAGAGTTTTTTGACAGATACGTGTGGCTTCATGTGTTTCGCAACAGCCCCCCTTTCGTGCATTCATAAATGAATGCGTGTACAGTGACCGATACTATATGAATGAATGCCTTTTTGTCATACCCTGTCCGTAGAACAAGCCTAGAGGAGGGGCTAGAAGTGCGCAGATTTGCCCCACTGGTTTCGTACTTGCCCTGAAGTGTAAGTGGGCATTTAAATTCTGTCGCCGCACTTGTGACGTTTTTTATTGTGACCACTAGTTCGGTGTCATTGCGTGCACTTTGAAATGCCTCGAGGCAGAAGCCTTGCTACGGTGTCTTGTTTACCTGGAGCCGTTGTCGTGTTTTGTCCTTTAAATGTCCGGTTCCTACGCTTTAATTGGCTACAACTCGAAGCAATTATAACGCTGGTTGGTTTCATGCAATGTTTGGAGAAGGACTGCAACGTGCTAAGAGGCGCGCACTTTTTTTTTATTTCTCGGCGTTGGCACCACGTTTGTGTGCTATTTTTATCTCTTTATTATTCTATTTGGCTTCTTTGTGAGACGAACAATACAAACATTATTCACTCATTGAACTGTATCGAGGAATGACTAATATTAAAGTAGGGCTTGCTAAATTCTAATTTTCATTGGCATTGTAAGGGCGGATTTGCTGTCTATGATTTAACCCTGTCCTCATCTCTCCCTCAAAATAGTGGTGAGAATTATAGGGCAAAACTGATGCTCAATCCGGAAATATAGTTGTTTTATTTTTTTCCAATCAGAGAGAGGAAGTTTTCCAAACAGGCCTAGCGCATGTGACATTTACTGACCAATAATGGAGAGGTCCTGGTGTTTACTGTAAACAAAATGGCTGCCAGGGGCAGTTTACAGCCAATGACATCCATGTTTGTATACAGAACCCAGCGGGAACTGCTACCACGCTGCTGGGAGCGTGGTGACACATCCTGCTCAGGAGAGCATTCACCAATAGAAACACGGGGCAGCCATTGATTGTCATTCTGAGAATGCTGCATTGCTTTCATAAACTTGATGGCTATTTTTAGAAATGTGGTATTTGGAATAAAAATGCATTTCCTCTTTTCCATTTCCATTTTCTTTGAATTTGTTAGATGTGATTAGCAGTAAAGGTGCACTGTGATGCAGATACCTCATGCTGTACCATGTACCTGTTGGTTTGTAGTTTTAACATACAAGCCAACATTAGGATAGAGGAAAGGGGGAATAACAGCCAGTGAAAGAATTAATGAGCAAAGGACAGGAGAGCGGGCAGCCAGTGACAGTATTAATAATTGCCCGGCGAAGTGGGCATAACGTTAGTCAACAGGGATTGAATCCTTTTCATAAACAAGTCCCCTGGACAACATTTCCAGATTGTCAACTAACTCAGGAGAAATTGGGTCATGTGTGTTGTTAAGGAAAATTGAGATTAAATGAGGAATCCAGGTTTTCCAATGACCAAATATGGAAATTGAATAATGTGGAGCTCGAAGTAAAACCATGAGGAAAAGTGCAAAGGTTGCCACGGGTGATGGCAGTAAATACGCTGAAGAGATCTAAGAGAAAGAGAGCAGTGCCACCTACACCATCCATCACCAGACGCTGGCAGTCGGCAGCGATACCAAAGGGGAAGAGGACGTAGCCTTACAGCTAGAGCTGCTGACTTTGGAGCTAGGGAACCAGGTTTGAGTCTCTGCGTTGGCTCAACATCCTGTGTTTCTGGGAAAATCACTTGATCTCCCCGAGCCTGCCAAAAAAAAATAATTGTCCGTGTGTAACATAACTGGTGCTCATGTAAAGAGAGGTGAGCGACAATTCATGGGGCTGATGCAGCCTTCTAATCTTCAAAATTGAGTACCATAAAATTGCATAGGAGTAGAAATGGCAGGAGTGCAGTATGAAGTGCTATAAAAAAACAAGTTAATATGAGGAACAAAAATTGGCTTGTGATGCAGCTGATGTGGAGGTATGTCGACCATGTATCCGTAGACGTGTTACTTCGTGTTTTTTACTAAGGCCCACTGAAGCCAAAGGCTTGAATTCAAGCCCTGGCCCATGTAAGGTATCATTGCAGCTGTTGTAACCAGTTGTTTTTGATTAATCTCTGAGCTCGTCGAACAGTCCTTTTTTTTTTTTTTTTTTGTCCATGAGGCGTCAAACCGCTTTATAGCTCGATTCACAAAAGGTTTTGCAAGTTGAGTTCCTATTGAACAAAAATAGAAATTTGCGAAAGAAAATTAAACATTCTGATTCACAGAATCGGGTGTGCTGAAATTTTGCTCTTGCGCATTGTACTTCGGACTATCGGAATCGGAAATGCTGTTAGTGTGGTTGAATTTCTGCGTTAATACTTGCAGAAGCAGTAGTGTGGGTGTTCTGGAGCATGGCCTAACATTTCAGTAGGTGTTCACAATTTCCTAGGTTTGTGGGTATTCACAAACCGTTTGCTGGTACTTTTCCACCCTGGAAAGCAGGCAAAACTGCTTTGGCGAAAGGTAGGAATAGGTACCATTTCAATATGGGAGAGGCAGGAACATATCCATATTTGTTAGAGGTGTTTTGGAATGGCAAATATATTCCATATCTACAATTTTAAAAAGTGGCCTATACACATATCTGCCTAATTTATTCCTGAGGAATTTCTCCCCTGGTGGAATTCCATCCGAGTATATTTTTGCCTATTTAATTGGTGTTGCAAATTTATGAATGAACTAGATTCCTGGAGTTCTTTTAGGGTTCATAATGAATGCCATAACTGAGTAGACCCACAGGGGTAGACTTCCCACTTCAGACGTGTGGGCATTGTGAATCCGGCCCTTGACCAGGACCCTTCTATTTTGCAGCTGAGCAGAGATCTCGTGTTTAGCTTTCTTGCTGTCGGTCCTCGGTCTCAGATCGACCCATGAGTGCGACAACTGGAGACAGGACTGCACAGTCATGGAGTTTCCTTCCTAAGAGCTGTCATATCACCGGTGTCTGGTGGTTCTGCTGTTGTTTGCAGTTGTCTTTTAATCATTGATAGGTCGATTAGTGTTATTGCTGTGGCCAACGTTCTTGTCGAAGCATTTGGCTGGTGTTCTGGTTTCTTGCCTTCCCATTTCCTGGCATGATGTGAATACATTAACTCTCCATCAGCACAAAACATTTTTGCTCCCTCTGTCTCTTTGTCATGTTCTTCATTATGTTGAGTCTCAAGATGTGCCTGTGTATGTCTGTAAGTGTGTGTTATGGTATGTATGTCTGTATGTGCGACTGTGTGTGTGTATTTGTGCTTTATTGTACGTGATTCTTTTTTTTGTTTTTACAATGTGCTTAATGCATGTGTGGATGGTCTATGAATGTTCCTAATTTTGTCTGAAAATGTAATGAAGAAACAGGATGGGGAACTCATTTTCTGGGGATGACTCTCTTTGTTAAGTGGGGAAACTGAGATTATAATGTTAATGCATTTTAGTTTCAGCAGGACTTCACCTAAGAACATACCCTCTGCAGTGGGCTCTATGTGTGTTTGCAGCTCTAGTCTCTGTGCTTCTCAAATTTGCTTGAAAATGCACCCTTTACCCACTTTTTTTTCAAAATTTTCTCGGGGGGAAAAACCCCCCCCCGAACCCCCTCTAAGATGGTCGAGCTCGCTCGCTGCGCTCGCTCGCCACGGTGCACTCCGACAGAAAGTTTACGCCCCACCACTTTCAAATGTCACCATCCGCCACTGGTGACCTGTATATGGGGCAGCGGTTCCTCACTAGGGAGGAGGTGGAGTCTGTGTTCGACTTGGGCAGGATATAACACCTCCAATATGCGAAAATCTCGGCGATAGCTCGAGATTTGTGGCCACTGTTTCCGGAGGAGCCACCGACTGTTGCCACTCTACAGGTCCTTCTATCTTTGTTGGGGGGGAGTAGACTGGTGTCACACATATACAGGGCACTACGAGGAGACCTTGCCGCGGACCTGCTCCCGGTTCAGGCCAGATGGAATGGGCTGCTCGAGGTGCCTCTGACAGATTCAGAATGGAAAAGCGTGCATGAGTGGGTTAAGCTAATTACTTCCAATGTGAGATTCAAGCTCACCCAATTTAATATTGTTCAACAAACATACCTCACTCCACACTGCATAAAATATACCCGGACCGTCCTGCTAGCTGCCCCAGGTGTGGTCATTCAGACGCCCAATTCTTGCATATGATTTGGGATTGTTCTGCACTGCAACTGTTCTGAGGGACGATATTGGAACGCCTGAAACGCATCTCGGGATGGTCGGTGTCTCACTCCATTAGAGAGGTACTGCTGGGACTTCTTCCCAGCCCCAAGGGTAGGAAACTCACTCAACGGTTCACCTAGTCGGGCCTTGTGTTGGCTAAAAGAAGGATTGCGATTAGTTGGATGCACTCACAGCCCCCCAAGGTAGAAAACTGGGCTAAAGACCTGTGAGAGTGGGCCTCAGCGGAGTTAATACGAATGCAGCGTGTTAGACATGACGATAAATTGGAGGATGATGCGAGGTCATGGTATAGTATGATTTCAGAAATGTCTAATGCAGAGGACCCCACCTCACAAGCAACTGAGGACACACGGAATAACAGTGGTGGATCAGGACAGGGAGAGTAGATGAGGTGCAACCTCTGGACCTCGAATATATTAGGAGCCTATGATATGGACTGTAGTGCCCTTCGATATAGGATATATGAAGATGTTTCTCATGTGTGACTCCAGGGTGATGGGGGGAGGAGAGGGCTACAGTTCACAATGTTGGGGGTTGAAGTTGGGAACTAAAATTGTATATATCCGACCAATGTTTGAAGTGACTTCATGTCAAGTTTTCACTGGGACCGTATCCTTAATAGATGAAGATGTATTGCATGTCTCCTTAAGTGTATTATTTGCGACTTAAAAGTATTTGCCTTTTTGTTAATGCTGTCATGAGTGCATTGTTAACATGGTCGGATAAATCTTAATAAAAATATATATATATTAAAAAATGATACTATTTCTACGTCGTACGATTCTACAAGGGTTGCCAGTGGGGTCATATATATATTGAACAGTGTTGGGATTAATGCCGAACCATGAGGTACACTGAAGTATAAGAATTTAGGTTTCGAAGTGTATGGAGCCATCAATACTGATTGACTTCTGCCTCACCAAAAGAAAAAGAACCCAGGCCAATGCAGGGCCACAAACTCTGATGTCACAGAGATGTCACAGTCAGTTGCAGATGGGGTACTAGGCAGTATCAAAAGCTGCAAATGTACTAGTCAGTATCAAAAGCTGCAAATAGATCAAGGAGAATCAATCCACCTGCTTCCCCTGATCCACTGCCAGCTTACTAGTGCCTTTGACCTCCAACAGAGTAGTTTTGTTGCTAAAACCGGGGCGATGCGATACTTGTGTGGTTTGGTCTAGTGCACGCGACAGGAATGGATCAAATGGAGGTCAAGAAGAGTCCCCACACTAAGGCTCCCATTGACCTTGGTTTGATCCATTCCTGTCAAGGACACTAGGCCCAGCCACACAAGTGGGGCAGTGTTTTTATCAGCACAAGTGAAGTTATGCTGGGCGGTAGGAATTTTGTGGATTCTTGCAGATTCCGGATGTTTCCATCACAGAAATGTAAGGAAAGTGTGTAATTTCAGGCAAAGTTTGAGGTTTGAATGGCATTGTGGGTAAAAAAAACTCATGGAATCCCCACAAGGAACATCACCCTCCACTCCCCTAGTTGTCTAGGTTTTAAAAATGTGCACGTTTGCTAGGATTCCCTAGGTGCCACTTGAGTTATGGCCCAAATCCACAGCTACCCACTTTGCAAAAATGGGTCAGCTTTTGGTGGAAATATCTGATGGATCCATGTTGTCTTTTGGCCCGTTTCCCGTCGCGGGCACTAGGCCCAGCCACACAAGTGAGGTACCATTTGTATCGGAAGACTTAGAAGAATGCATGGTGGCTGGAAGTTTGTGGCTACCTGCAGACTGCTGAACTTTCCATCCCAGAAATGTGAGTTAAATGTGTATTTTTATAGTCAAAGTTTGAGGTTTTCAAGGGATTATGGGTAAAACAACCTGGTGAGAGTCACACAAGTCACCCCACCCTCGATTCCCCCCAGGTGTCTAGTTTTTTCAAATGTGCAGGTTTGCTAGGTTTCCCTAGTACCGGTTGAGCTAGGTTCCAAAATCCACAGCTACCCATTTTGCAAAAACGACTCAGTTTTGAGTTGAAAAATGTTATGTATCCATTTTGCTTTTTGGGCCATTTCTGGATGCCGGCACCAGGCCTACCCACACTAGTGAGGTACCATGTTTATCAAAAGACCTATGGGAACGATGACTGAAAGTATGTTTGTGACTCCCCACAGATTCCAGAATGTTCTATCACAGTAATGTGAGGAAAATGTGTCTTTTTAGTCAAAGTTTGAGTTTTGCAAGGGATTCTGGGTGAAACAAAATGGTGAGAGCCTCACAAGTCACCCCATCCTGGATTCCCTAGGAGTTTCGTTTTCAAAAATAAATATGTTTGCTGAGTTTGTTTAGGTTCCGGCTAAGCTAGGGCCCAAATCCCCAGCTACCCACTTTGCACAAAATGGGTCAGTTTTGAGTGGAAAAATGTGACGTATCTATGTTGCATTTCGGGTTGTTCCCTGGCGTAGGCACTAGGCCTACCCACACAAGTGAGGTACCATTATTATTGGAAGACATGTGGTAGCATAGAATAGTAGGATATTTGTTATTACCATTTGGATTTCGCTGCATTTATGCCACCCAAATGTAAACCAGTGTGTAAGAAAGAAAGCATTTTAAATATACCTTCTAAATCATATGCCCGTACGAGTGCTCCACAAATTAAGAGATTTACGAATAACCACTGCTTCTAAGTTCCATATCTTGTGCTTATTTCAGAAATACATAGGTTACCTTGATACCTATTTTTCACTCTATTTATTTCACCATATGACTTGGCCTATACTTAGAATACAATGAAAAACCATTGTGCAGTGCAACTCAGTTTTTGGCTTTGGGTACCTCGGGTTCTTGGAGAACTTACAAACACTAAATATCTCAACAACCAAAAGGGTCTAGCAAACCTAATGGTACATTACTTTTGTAAATCGGCCATCATGACAAAACGTAAAAGATTAAAACATTTTCACAAATGGCTGTTTTTTCCTGCTCATTTACAATATTTCTATATTTCAACTGTTAGTTTCTTTGAGAAAACCCTCAAGGGATCTACACATATGACCCCCTGCTGAATTTAGAATGATGTCTACTTTTCACAAATATATACCTTTCCTGACTCACCCGTGGGTTTCACACTGGTTTGCACTGCAAACTGAAAGTAGGTTGAAAGCACAAACAATAGAAAAAATGGGCAACCTCTTTGAGAAAGGCCAAAACTGTGATAAAAAAGTTTTTTGATTCAGTTCTCCATGTTCCTGAAAGCTGGGAAGATGGGTTCTTTAGCACAGCAAACCGTTTGTTGATGACATTTTAAAGAAAAAAAGACACATTTCTCCCGAGCACTTTTTTCCTAATTTTTCACAAAACTCAAAATGTAGCTGTATTTTGGCTGTTTTCTTGGTTCCCTCAAGGCGAATCCACAAACCCTGGGTACCATTAGAATCCCCTGGGTGTTGGAAAAAAAAGGACCTATATTTGGCGTGGATACCTCATGTGAACAAAATGTTACGGATGCCTAAGCAGGAAGTACCCCAAATTTCCATAAAAGGGCTCAGCATGGGCGTTGGAGGGGGGGCCGCAGTTAAGGGGTTAATAACTTCCAGCTGTGTGTGGCTAGGAGACTGGACTACAGTCTTGCAACCTGTTGCAGACTCCAATGAGGGTACCGAGCTGTACAGGTTTAACGTTCAAAGACTAGGCCCAGAGGGGGCAGAGAGGGGCTGCTTCTTGTTCCCCTTGATTGGATGTGGCAGCGGGGTACATACCTGAGCCTTCACCTGTCAGCATGCAAGGTTTCTTGTGAAGAAAGATGTTCTAATAAATGTTTTTTTTCCATAAACACAAAATAGTTCATGCATGAAGCGAGCTAAGAGCATTTGTTTAATGTTTCTACTGTGACCTTATATATTTTGTATTATTAAATATTTTGCAGACCACCTTTACTATAACATTCTAGCACTGCTCCAATCTTGTGAATTCTGTATGGAGTGTTCCTTGAGTTTCATAGTAAATCATTTGTAATCTTTCTTCCAAGTCATCCCAGTGCTGTTTTGAGAGTTTGTAAAAATGCTGTTTTACCAAGGCTCCTTTTTTAGTGTTAATTCTTTTGTAGCTGGTTACGTCTTTGCCAATTTTCTTGGACTCAGATTTGATCTTTCTTGTTCTAGGTAAAGTGTTACCCAACATGTACTTTCCTCTTAACCATGCTTCAGGGGATTGTTCTCAGGCTACAAGACCCTCGCCCCCTTCGGGAAAGGCACAAGACGGGGCATTGCTGCGATTCAAGCGGTCGCCCTCCACATGCGAAAGCCTCACCACATTCTGGTCTCTTTCTTCCCTTCTTACAAAAAAGAACATTGTACCTCCATTTGCAGATTACTCTGGCATTTAAAAACTGTGTTCCATGGCAGTATCAAGAGTCCTTTTGGTAGCATGTTTTCCCGTGAGAGTTTCTGCCTCTTTAACGTTGTTAGGTTTGTCTCGGTGTGTACTGTGGGCGGGTGCTCTGCTTTCCTCAAACTTTCTCCATGCACTCTCCATCTAGACTTTGGGTTGTGCTTTGTGTGGTTTTCAGTCCTATTCTGAAACATTTTCTTCACAATCCAGGCAAAGCTCTCTCTACCCCTTGCTTTTCTGTTAGCCACGTTACTGGCATAAGATCTTGTTGTCGAGTACTGTACTTGTGCCCTGGTCAGTCCATTTTAGCGTTGTCTTTTCAGCTACAGGCAGGGCCACTGAAATCACGCGATGCTGCAGCATTTTTCACAATATTATGGTTTTGCAGCATTTGCCACATAATCCGTCATTTTCTGCATAATCTACCGATTTTAACCACAAAAAACAAATTCTTGGTCAAACAGATGAAAAGTTACTGAGATTGCTTCAACACCTGTTGTCGCATAGTGAAAGTCCCAAGGCAAGGGTTGACAGGTCACCTTTCCATTGCTCATTACCATATATGGATGTTACACTGATACTAAGGAGGAAATAAAATCTTTGCTCAGACAGTGTTAAACGTGTAAAAATGACAAATTTTTAATTTATACTGTCACAAATGGTGTCGCATTATGTCACATAATTTGGCTTTTCATGCCACATAATTTAGTTAATCCTGTCACATAATGTGGCTCTCCCCTACCGCATAATTCTAGTGGCCCTGGCTATGGGTGACTTCTTTTGTTAAGAGCCAGTCAGGCTCCGGTACACCCAGTCTCATGCACTCAGAAACACCCGCTCTGATCTGGGTGCCAGTATTTGAGCACAGGTCAGCGGAGACGTGCATTCAGTCAGTGGTTAAAATGCGGAGCTGACCCCTGTTGCGGATTGTGTTCTTATTTTCTAAGGCTCGCATTGCTGAAGAGCACAGGCTTTGGTGTCTATCAGCCAGACGTGCCATGGAGATGGGAGGCGCACCAGCTCGGTCACAGATATCCTTTTCCATCCACTTCTTCCGGTACACCCTATCGGAGATCAGATCCGTGCCAGTGATGGTTTAGAATGATTTATTTCTAGATATCTGTATAGCGAAGCAGGTTTTTTTTATCTGTCTCCTGGGTAGCATGGTACTTCCTGCTAACTGTTCTAACCCTTTAAGTCTTATGTGAGACTGCAAGTACTTATCAAGCTTGTGGCCCACCTTGATCATTCAGTCATTTGTGTAAGCTCCCCACCCAGACTCTGTCACCACACGGCCCTGTCTGTTTCTTGCCTTAGCCAGGATGTAGCAGCTCAGTTCACAGAGATTACTAAACATCTTGGCTAATACAGCAAGGGCCTCATTCACAAGGGTATTTTCTTCTCTAAACATACATTTATCGCCGAAAATTCCTCTATTTCTTCCTGCCAATTATTCTAGTACTTTGTCTTGTAGAAAGTGGATTTAGATGAAAGTCTGTCAATAAATTCACTATTCTCGCTTGTAAGACTATTCTTGTCACTGAGGTGTCTTTTTCGCAGACAAGGCAGGCCTCTAGAGCCCTTCTACAGCCATAGTTTCAGGGTTGAAACAGGATCCATGCTGATGTCAGTCCCAAGATAAAGAACAGGCCGCTCTGTATGTCATGGATTGAAGAGCAGGCTTTACAGAGAACCAAGTTACTAGTTGATGAACTGCCTTTTTTAGCCCCCCCGCCCCTCAGAAAGACGCTGTCCCCTCCAAGGATGTCTTTGATTCATTCTGTGCAGCATTTTCTTTTGACCCTCACTTGTAACTTGGTTTATGCACATCAACCCTCGCCCTTGAAGACAGTCAGCCAGTGACTTTTTAGAGCGCTCGCTCGTTCACTGTCGCAGCTTTTTCTCGTAATTCAAAAGCCTTTGCTTCTGATATTGGGTCCTTTTTCACCCACCCTCAACTCATCCTCTGCTCATAAATTCTTTCTTCTCTTGGCCAGTCTCGGGTGAAAGCAAGTCTGAGGTGCTGCTGCACTTCAAACGGAAGGCCGCACAAGCACTTAACCTGGCGTTGGTTGCATATGGGTTCATGCTGATGGGTTGACAGGGAGAATATGTGCTGCTGAGTTACAGGGGGGACTGGCCTGGCTCGACAGGTCTATTTAATAACACGAAATTAAAATAAGGATATTAGTGCGTTCTTCGGAGGGACTCAAAGGATGCTCCACTGCGGATATACATTACTTCCGTAGCTTTATAAATGACTCTCCCCAAAATCAGAAAATGTTTATACACAAGTTAATTTCTTATGAAGTTGTTTTATTGATGAGTTTTCGAAAACACTTAAAAACTTGTTTTTTCTCTTCTCCCTGCTAAAGTCTTGATCTGGTCATGCTTTTAGTGGTCCCCAGTAGTACAGACACCCGCGCCAAGATGCCTGCCGGCATTCGTCAATATTAATCAAATGGACTGCAGCCCACTATTAGGGTCCCTGCGTGTGCAGCGTGCGCTCCTTCACAAGTGCATCCATCCTTGCACTAAGTGGTACCCTTGGCCTCTTTTCTATCCCAAGGACTGAAACGATGGTGAATGGTTCTGCACATCTCAAGACTCAAGGGGACACACGTTTTATTTTGCCTGGATAACTTACTGCTTAAGGTACCTATCCTCGGCGCAGCGGGACCACCTTTTTGCCTTTCCAGTTAATCTATAGAATACCAAGTCAGCACCTACAATTTAGAGTGGTCGCCTGGGAAACGGAGTAGTAATAATTGTTTCTTGATCCAGTCACAGTGGCAGGTCTGAGGACTATAGCACATCTCAGAAAAGGGATAACTAGGGCTTGGTGGTTCCCAATGTGTACTCGATCAAAGAATCCCATAGCACTCTATAGAGCGAGTGATCGCCTGCGGACCGTGAGACCTGTTTTTCCCACTTTGCTTCGCCATGGGCAGCAGAAGTCTGAATCGCCATTCTGCAAGCCCTAATGGCGTCACTAAGCATGAGGACAACTGGCGATCAGTAGTCTCCTTGGTTATTTCTCTTCTTCCTACATTCAGGGCTGAAAGGGTATCTTCATTTGTAGAGGCAAGCGACTTCTTTTCAGAAATGACGACAACACGACGATAGGATGTTTTCATAAATGTGCAGTTGCACCTCGTGGTCCACGAAGAGTCTTCCCTCTGTTGCCCTTCGTAACCCTTGGTAAAGCATTTTGCAAGAACCCATTGCTCGAGTATGTAAGTAAGTAAGGTTTATTTGCGTAGTTAATAAAACACATTGCATACAACTAATAGCAATAGCGAATCTTGCAACGATAGCAAATATCACTATAATAAAACACATACAACTTACAGTTTACATTTTTAAATGGAATGACCGATATTAAAAATCTGTACAATTAAACGACTTATGTGCGAGGTTTTTTTTTTGTTGCATATTTATATAGCGCAAACTCGACCCGAAGGTTTTGGAGGCTTTACATGAGCACCGGTTACGTTACACATTCAGGCACGGGGAGATTAAGTGATTTGCCCAGAATCACAGGATGTGGAGGCGACCCAGAGGCTCGAACCCTGGTTTCCAGCACCAGAGTCGTCAGTCTAGCCGACGGACCCCATCCTCTCCCCATTTTGTTCGTGTACGGCCATCTGTGGCTCGTTTCTTGTTGTGCTCGTTTTGGGCCCATCCTCATGTTGTGCAAAGGAGTGTTTCTGTCACAGTTTCTGGGGGAGATAAATACGTTTTTGTGTTTGCACATAGGAAACCCGCTCCTCTATGCCTTTGACTTGGAACGAGGAATGCCTCTTTGCTCTATGGGGTACCTATTTTGATCCCATTTTTCTTGTTATAAAGTGCATGTTCTTTGTGCAAGGAGCTCTTAAAATGTGCGCTAACAGTGTCCGTGCTCTATCCTGATGCCACTGTATATCTCCTGATGTCTTGTTTTTTATTATGAAGTGCATGTGCTTTGTGTAGGGAGCTCTTTAAGTGCAAGCTAACCATGACCGTTCTTTGTCCCGATGCCATTGAGTTACTTCAATACCAGTTTTAAAAACGTTATTCCCTGGCAAGCTAAGGGGATGGAGGCTTTTCTCAAACAAGTGGTTACGGCTTGTCTGCAGGTGCGAATGTGTAGTTTCAGAAATGTTGGCTTCAGTAACCTTTTCCTTTGAGCATAAGCAAAGGATGTGTAATATTGACTCTTGTTTGTATCCGCATAGGCTACAACGTGGTTTTGACGACGGGCCCTTCCAAGTTGGAATAAGATCTGTGGTGTCTATGTGCCCGAAGCGGTAAAGCATGAACTGATGTTTTATGGCTGGTAAAAGAAGTGGGCTGACGTACTCCTGGGGTCTCAAGCTTTTATATGAATTGATTACTGTCCAAGCAAGCCGTCTCTTTGCAAAGTGATTCTTATCATTGAAATGAGACAGATATCTTGTTGAAGATTTGATTACTCAACAGAAGGCTGCTTTTTCCATGTTACTGGCCCATGCATCTAGGATACTTAGTTGATCTATTGCCTGTCCTAAGTATTCTGCCCAAGAGTGTTTTTGTTTATTCCTCTGCTGCTCCTTGTTTTCCATCCAATGTAGTCTAAGGAACATCTCTCGGAGGTGCGCAATCTCCAGCATAATTTGACAAAAGCATTCATTCCTTCTAGTTTTTGATTTTGTTAAGCCAAATTCAAGGCAAACTTGAGCTGGGGATGATGATTTTGGTGTAAAGAATACTGCTTTGTAGGCTTTTGTTTGGAGCTGTTTGAGCATTTCCATTTCCCCACCATGCATAATTTTCATCCCGTATGCCACTGTTGGAATGAATTGGGATGTTGAAGAGTTCCTTGCTGTTGTTTATGGGTGTGGCTAGGGAGGTCTTCTGGATGCTTTTCAGGAGGTGGTGGTATCGGTTGAGGGCATCTTTGATTTGATCCTCGAGGGTCTTACTGGAGCGCTATCTTCTTTCCTTCTATCTGGAGTTGAGTTTCATGATTTTCAGCTCTGCCGTGAACCAGTTGGGGTGTCGTGTTCGTTTCTTGGGGTTGATATGTTTCCTTGGTGTGACTTCATTAGCGCTTGCTGTGATCCAGTTTGTGAAGTTTTCTACTGCTTGTACTGTGTCTTCGGTGGTGGTGGGAAGGCAGGAGTTCGTCCATCGTTGCTGTGATAACTTAGACCAGCTGCGCCATGTGTCGCCGGCAGTGAAGACAGGGGTTCCAAGATGACAAAATGGATGCTATGGTGATCAGTCTAGGTGAGTTCCTCGGTGTGGGTGTATTTAACTCTGTCGCTGGCTGAGAAGGTGGGGTCAAGCGTGTGTCCTGTGAGGGGGGTCGGCGACAAGCTGCTTGAGTCTGAGGTGTGCCATACTTTCTAGGAGATCGGCCTTGTTGGCGTCGTCTGTGTTCTCAATGTGATAGTTTTGGTCTCGTAGGAATATGTACAGATTTGAGTCAATGACGAAAGGGCCCATTGTATTTCTTGTGGGTTTTCTTTTCCCTTTCCTTTCCCTTTTGGTAATGGTCGGTCCTTTCCTTTTCGGTTTCCTCAACTGCGATTTCTACGACTTCTTCCTCCAGTTTCTCATGTGTTGGATTATCCCTGCCAGTTCCTGCAGTTCCAAGTTGCCTTCGCTGCTCTTGTCTACGGGACTTTTATGAAGTTTTTTAGGTGTGGTTGAAAGTGGGATATCCATGATTGCTTGTGCATCAGTGATGGGTACTGCTTCTCTTAAATCGTATTCTAAGACCCGAAGCCTCTCCTGTGGTCTTATTGATTGTGTTCTTATTTCCTGGAGGATGCCGTTCAGGATAAATTGGAGAGCCTGGAGATTGTTCCTTAATCTTACATATTGACAGGGAGATTACTGTGTGTAGTTGTGGTTTTTGGCTCTCTGAATCAGCTCATTGAGAGCTTACGTTTTCTTGTCTATGCCAACTATGTGTACTGCCAGGATATTAAGGAGGTCAACCTGTATTTCCTGTTTGTCTACTTGATGTCTAATAGCTGAAGACATTGCCTCCATTGTGGTTTAAGAGCAGCAGCAGCCGGTGCAGGAAAGCGGGGTGGGCAAGGGGGATGTCGGCAGAAGACGGAATAGGGCAAATTAAATGAATAAATAACTCCTACTTTGTCGTCTGTGGACATACCTCCCCCTGCAGTGTCCCGCCCCACTGCTCTTACCTGCACCGGCCACTGCTGGTTAGGAGTGCCCCCCATGTACCTGCTGTAACAGCGGTGTTTGTGGCTTCGGCTACTGCTTCTGGGCTTGGAGTCTTTGTCTCTTTTCCTTGTTCCTTTGGAGCGGTTATTGGAATCATCTCAGGCTGAGGCATCTTGATTGAGCTTAGGGAAGGCTTTGCCTCATAGGAGAACTTGTCCTTTATTGACGAGTTACTGCTGTGGACAAGGAACGGGCTTAGACTGAATGTGGTTGTATTCTACTGAAGGCTTTTCTTTTGTAGTAAAGGTATGGGGTGTTTTGATTGGATTTGCCTCTTTGCCTTGCATGGTTAATGTTTGTTTCTGTGATTTCAATCAATGGATGATCCCGTGTTTTAAGGTTCTTAAGCTGTTGTTGTTAGCTTGGTCAGAGCTTGGGCTGAGAAAATCCCAAGATAGAGAGGTTCAAGGTTGGAAATGACAATGGTGCGTTGGTTTTGTGCACTTCGCTTGTGCTATGAGGGTGCTTGTGCTTGTACCTGTGATGGGGGTATCTTGTTTATTTGCCTTGCTCAAGGAGTGGCTATCAGTCCCCGATGTGATTACCAGTTGGGGAAGTGCTAGGCATGTTTATTTTCCCCTATAGTGTTTCTGTCTCTGAATTAGGAAGTCCCTTATTTTATGGCCTTCTCCCTTTGGAACGTTAGGTTCCCTACCCTTTTGAGGTTTCTGTTTTAATGATGCAGTTTCTGGTTCTTTTGATTCTTCTTCTTCTGAACATATTAAGGAGTTTTGGTCAGGCGTTCTTGATCGCTTTACTGCCTTGTTCTTGCCTTGGCCCAGGTTCCCTCTTGTCCTCCTGGACCGCGTTATTATCGATATGCTGTGACTCCTTTCGCTTTTTAACATTGTGTGGGTTACTGATAATGGCACAGCAAATAGGGCTATGTTTGACCGCCCCTAAGTTGTGTGCTTTTCTGCTCCAAACTTTGCTCCCTGTATGGAATGCTTTCCTGACATAGCTCACTTCCTTGATGGCTTGCAGGTGCTGGTAAATTCAATGGGGGAAACAAGTGGGATCGCGCTAGACCCCCACAAACTGTACCCAGGCCTAGCTGGGCTGCTTCCGCAGGGTGCCTGCTTTCTCCTCAAGAGGCTGTCTAAGGCCTCCCACACTTGCCTATACGCACCCATTCTTCCCTTGCTTCTTTGCTGGCATTCTGTTACCTGCCAAAAAGGGTTCCTTTAAGTTCTTTAATACCCTTTTGGTTTTGAGTGGTGCTTCTCTTTTCCTGTACGCCCTGCTCACTCACCTAGGTGACGCTTTGATTAGCACCCTCCACAGAACTTCCACTGGCCTTTTTCCCTCCCCTCTTGGTCTACGGGGATCAGCCGGGGTAGCGCTAGTTTGGGTTTTAGCTTTCGCCCTCCCTCTCAGCTCAGTCAGTAACTCAGCCCATATTGCTGAGGCGCTCAACTGGAATTGGCTTGGATTGTTGCAGTCAGGTGGTGGCTTTCGTGTGGGTTTTCAATACTACAGCTCTGTAATCAAGGCAAGGCCGCAGTCCCTCGGTTCTGAACCTCAGACCTTGACCCCACCTGGTTCGGTCAGCCTGTGGTTAACTGGGCCTAGGACTGCTGCTGTGGCTGGGCCTTGCTGCCAGGGCCAGTGCCGAAAGAAGGAAGGTGCATAGAGGCTGGGCTGGAATGCAGATTTGACAGAAAAATGGGTCTGCCCTGCTCAGGGTTTTTTTTTAGGGCTGGGGCCAGGATCCCGGCTAAACAGGCCGTTGCAATGGTTTTAGGGGGCCTGCAGCACAAGCCTCCAGTCGCGCTGTTAGAGCTGGTATTGCCTTCTCACAGCGAGCCACGCCAGGGGGCACCCGTGTTCCTGCCAATGTAACGCGGCCTGCTCAGTAGGGCTTGGGACGGGGGTAGGGAGGCACGAGCATGCCAGCTCCTTTCAGCCACCTAATCCCCTCCCCTATCCTTGACTCCTTGACTCCTCCGGCTACCTCTGACTGCTTCTCCTCCTGGTTGCGCTTCCACACTGCTCAGCTGCTGCTCAACTCTGCACTTGATTAGGCTTCCGCATCAACCACACACAACTCCTTTCGCTGGTGTATGATGCTGGTATCCCTGTTTATGCAGAGGTATTCCTCTCTGGTCTGTCTCAGCTGTGTCTGAGACACCTTTGAGTTGCGTTTTAAGATTTCCCAATCCCGTCTTACCCAACAAAGGGCCTACAGGCTCCTCTGAGGGATTCTGTCGCTCAGATTAGGTGATACAGTGTTAGAACATAGACAAATAAACCTTTCTGCAGGATATGACCCTACTTAAAACTTCCACCATCATGCTCACGTGCCATTCACACAGAATGAAGTTGGAAGGCTTATTAGTTTGGAATGACTCTGAATTCCCTCTCTAGTTCAAGGTAATGCCTTTTGGAGGCGGGCACCATATTCTGCAGGCCAGATTTAGGATGTCTTGTCCTGAATTATAATTGTCTGGTAGTTTCTTTACTATACACCATGTGCGGTTAACATATACACTGCCTACACCACTCTATTATCTGGGATCCTTTGGCGGATGGAAGATGACGGCTTGTCGTTCTTTCTGTCTAAATCTATATTCGTATTCTGAACAAAATTGTTAAATTCCATTGTATCCGTCTTCAGACAGTAACATGCCTCCGCTAGCATATTGTGGAATTCATATAGCGCTTCGTGCTGATGACTGGGCAGCGAGGCGCTCTGATTCACATCTTTCCCTGGTGTCCTTTCAGGTTGCGTGTTTGGTTGTGTGTGGTTTCTAATTTGAACTTCATGCAGGAGCTGGGTGAGATGTGTGAGGATTGGTAGCAGAGTGTAAGCGTGAGATGTTGCAGAAAAGAGAGAGTGCGCGCTGTTGAATGTGCAGAGACAGCTGCCATCTTTTTAGGACTGTATCATACAATTGGGTGAATAGCCAGATTTTAATGGTATCCAAGGCAATTCGACACCTATGTTCTATAGACCACTTTAACCTCGAATCTATTTTTTAAACGGTTTATAGTTTTAGTTGATATGTACCAACATTAAAAACAAGATGCACATAAATTACCAAGCTTAGCAAGTGACAGAGAGTTATGACTAATGGTGAATTGCATCCAGAGGCCAACATCCTATCCATGTAATCTGCCATTTTTGTTTTCGATGTTTTGCCTCCTCTCAAAAGGACACTAGTGTTTTCAGAATTCCTATTGGAACATCATGGTTGGTGTACTAGAAGGCAAATGGTCAGTAAAATTAGGGAGGTGTGGGGGGCGGTGAGCTTCAGGTTTTCCGACAACCATGCCGGCATATCATGTTAAAATACGTTTTTTTGTGCATCTTTTATGTAGCGCGAACTAGACCCCAAGGCATTGGAGTGCTTTACGTAGCACCGTATTCACATTACATATTCAGGCACGGGGAGATTAAGTGATTTGACCAGAATCACAGGATGTGGGCGCGACCTCGAGGCTCGAACCCTGGTTTCCTGCACCAAAGTCGGCAGCGCAGCCGACGGACCACATCCCCTCCCTTAAGAGAAGCACTGCAGAAGGGCAGTTTCAGAGGCATTGGAAAAGGAGCGCAGTGCAGAGTATAAGGGGTACTCAAAACACAATATTTGTTTAAATAAGCAAAACATTTTAGGACATTTAAAACACAGACGAGAGACGGTGTGTGGGTGGGTGCGCGCGTTTTTATCTGTGTGTATATGTAAGAATCCCAGTTGAAATCCAACAGACTCCTTATCACACACGACTGAAAACTCCTGTACTCAACTATGTACTAGTGAAAAAATGTATTAGGTGGGTGTAGCACCCCCCCCCCCCCCCCCCAGTTACGCCCCTGCATATGGGGCAGGAAAAGGGTCAGATTTGCAACTCTGACACGATGGCGCTGCCCCTTCTACAGCAAGCTGGGGGTCTGCTTCCAGAGCAGGAGAAGGGCTGCCCAGACCCTGTCCTCGAAGTCCCCCATACACCATTGCAGTCGTTGCTTCCTTCACTGTGGTACCGGTTTGAACATTTTTGCTAGGACTGGTTTTAGCGACTCGTATTTTCCTGGTGTACTGCAGGCTCAGGGTCTGCTTTTAGCACAAAATCGGCTTCCATGCCCCAACCAAGTCCCTTCCCCTGGTTGGAAACATTATGCTCGAATGTATAGAGCCGATATTCATGGTTAGGTATTCTAAAACATTTCATTTGTATTTTGTCGCTCTGAGGCGTGAGCTCTTGTTTGACGTCTCGCTATCTTTATTGAACCTCTTGTAAGCACTTAAGTTACATTACTCGAGCACGGATGTGTCAACCTGTGCAGCCCTCTAGTGGCAGAACGGGGATCTGCAGCGTAGCCTGGAGTAGAATTGCAGTTGGTTATGTGAAATTGGACTTCGTAGGTTACGTTTTTCCTACAAGGCACTAATATTTTAAGTGGAGTGCCCCGTGAGATGGACGGCCGAGCGAGGAAAATGTATACATACTATCAGAGGGGCAACATTATTCAACAGAGTGAGACACATCTAAACAATCCGTGAAGCCGAGGAAAATCACATTAAATTACTATATTCGGGACACCCATAAAAGTCCTGCCTTCTGGGTGCGGCGACACAGCGGAAGTACTTCCCTAATAGCAGCCATGTATCGGGTACCAAAGTCAAGAAATTAATAATAAAGCCTGTTGGCGCCTGACTGGAGTTGAATGGAGAGTAGAAAATGTTTCTCATCAAACCCAAATGCGAATAGAACATGGGGCCAGCTTCTTGCATGTTGCAACACCCATCACCTCTGAAAGCCGTGTAAACTGTAACACAATGAGACACAGGCAGCGGCTGTGATCGAACTGGGAGGGAGCTTCAGTGTCAGTAATACTTTCAGCTATCTATGCGAAACTCGTGTTAACGTTTTGCCCAGTTTGGCACTCGTGCGGTGCTGGAGAGCAACATTTTGAACTAATTTATCGGATTCTATCCAAGTTGTCGTGTATCTTTGGCATTCAACGCAGTGCTTAATTTGAGCCGTTGGTTACCGGTGCTAAGCATCGGCACTTAATCATCAACACCAGCGCTGTTCATGAGCACCAATTAAGGACACGTTCATGCATAGTAGGCACGGGGAGATGAAGTGATTTGCCCAGAATCACAGGAAGTTGACCAGACGCCAAGACTCGAACCTGGTTCCCCAGCTCCGAAGTCGGCAGCTCTGGCCGTTACACGAAATCCTTTCCCCACTTTCCTGGTTAGTAGTTGGTTCTGTTTTAGGCGGCACTAGCAGGAGAAATGGCCTGGTGCAAGCTGCCTCCTGAGGAGAGTCCCAGCACATTTCTTTTTTTACAAATTACATTAACCACTGATTAGCCGTACTAGCCCTCTGTAGGGAACTAAGGGCGATTGGTAGTCATGGGAGTAGGAGAGGGTCTACGTTGATGTTTTGTTGAACATAATTATCTAAAGCGAATTCGCGGTTATTTTGCGGTGGGTCAGCAAAGAGATTATGGTCCTCATTCGGCGATGCGGAGTTGTGATGATAAAAATACCGCTTCCGTCTGGTATCACCACCCCTAACCAGGCATTATGAGTTAAAGTCCCCATAATGGAGACTAACATACAGACCTACGGCCACGGAGTCCTCTGCCACAAACAGATTCCAGTAGATTACCATGGGCACTTTCTACCTGCTCCTTGCAGGTAGAAAATGTAATAGGACCCTTTGGTGTGTAAATTCCCCGGGTAAAAGTGGGCCTGGTTCTCTTGCACCCATAATTTTGGGTGCAGGAACACCAAGACATTCAGAATCGACGGTTCAGTATCCTGCTCCCTCTCCCCTCCCCCCATGACACAGCGCCAGCTGACTCATATGAGGGCCAATGTATAGAAAATTATTACACTTTACATCACGTTTCTGGGTACCTGGCAATTTGCTAATCCTTCAATTAAATTTTGATGAAATTGTATGGGCAAAAACATTAACACATTCTCCAAATATAGGCCTAGGTTTATCAAATCCCAACATTAATTGCAGTGTGTCTAAAATATATCTTCAGAGGTAGTCTCAAACAGCCTTAATGTCCACTTATCTCCTAAACTCTCTTAATCCATCCCTCCACTTCCTAATCCCACACTGGGATTCTTACAAACCTAAGAAACCTTCACTGGCTCTCAATCAATGTGAGGATTAATTCCAAGCCTGCTGCTTAGCTAACAAAGGCATTTTTATCAAATGAAAAAACTCTATCTTCCCAACCTATTCTCTGTCTGTGATGTTGTGTTGCAGTGATTTGTAAAGCGCACTGTCACCTGCAAGGGTATCCGGGCACTGAGCAGGTGTGAGTCTAGTCAACCTAAGGCCAAGAGGTGTCTCGAAAAGGTATGTCTTCGTTACTTGCGAATTCTAGAAGTGAGGAGGAGGCTCTGTTGTGTAGCGTCAGTTTCCATGTTGTGGTTGGGTCTAAATTCAGACTGAGTGATGTCAAGGAGTTTATTGTCATTGAGGTATTCGGAGAGGCATCTGTTGATGATTTGCTCCAGTACCGTAGCCAGGTACAGAGGCAGGGAGATCGGTCTGTATTTGGAAGTTTTGAGGGGTCCGTGGAGGGTTTCTTCAGCAGGGGGAAGACCATTGCACGTTTCCAAGCATCTGGGAAGGTTGCTGACAAGATGGAGGTGTTCAGGATGGAGCATGGCGCTGATGGGTAGATGGCCTCTGGAATAGGTATGGTGGGACAAGGGTCCACAGGGCCCCTGAGTGGATGAACTTCAATGGTGGTGGTGGTTTCTTCTGTGGTGATGGATAAGCCATGTGGGTAGCACTAGTTTTCTGGATGAGATCAGGAGTCGAATAGTGAGGTCTGTTGGGTCCGTTTGAGCCTGAAAACTTTGACGCAGTTTGATGAAACTTCACAAAACTTAAAAAACAAAAAGTCTCATCCACCTCAGCGGGGGCTGAGAAAAAAGAGGAACGGTCCCAGATAGCTTTTTCCCCATGTCATTTTTCGTAAGAAAATTGAACAGCGATACTTCAAAAACAGCTGAACTTAATTACAACAAATTTGGCAGAAAGCTAGACCTTGGTCCAGAAAGTATGCTTTCTGTCATTTGGTGTATATCCATTCAGTAGTTTTTAAGAAACTAAGGTTCAGAATCTATATATATTTCACACCACGGAGGATCGTGGCTCAAACAGATCAAAATATATGGTTTGATTGGTTGCCGCCACATCAACAAAGATCTAGTGGTAGCCCTTTTAGGACTCCCCTTTCCTGAAAAGAATATGTAAAAATAAATAGAGTGGGCAGGGTAGGAATATGCTGCCTCCCTAGGCTTAGTTGGTGGTCCCAGAGGGACCGACAGGGAAAAAAAATGTGCATGTTTTATTGACGTAGTGGATCTGCGGCGCAGAGAAAATAAAGATGTGGGCTCCTGTGCTTTGTAATTTCAATCCCATTGGAGTGGGCCAGGGCCCTGAAGGTCAGCACATTTTCTTTATAGAGGGTGGCCGGGCCTCTTCCTGAACCTTTTTTAGAACCCAGGGACCTCATCCCTGGGGATGCTTCTCATTAAATGTGGAGGGGGTCATGCAGCCACCCAAGCCTTCTTTAGGCCCTGGGGACCCAATGCCCCAGGGTGCTTTTTGTAAAATTGGGTCTGGACCTGGGGCCCCCTCTCCAAGCCCCTTAAAGGCCCTGGGGACGCCATCAACCAGAGTCAACTTTTATTTTAGGTTTTAAATTTGTTTTATTGTTACGGAATGACATGCACTTGCAAATAGCGAACTTTACTATTCCATGAAATGTACAAAGAGATAGATTGCAGCCATAAAGCGTAACATTTCCAAACTAACACTACCTTCCACTCCAAACCTTCCCCGCACCCTCCCCGGGTACCCATAGTGATGCAATGACACGAGAAGAGGGAAGTCAATACGAGTGTCCTACAGTGGGGACCTCTCTGTCCGGCTGTTAGACGGAGTCCAAATTGTATTTTATTGTGGAGGGCATCGGGCCCCCTCCCGAGCCATAGATTAGCCCCGGGGAAACCATCCCCTGGGGCTTGATAGTGGTACAGTGTCCCAGGGACTCACCCCCTGGGACACTAATGTTTCCTGCCAGTCGCGGCCGGCATGACTCGAGGGTGGGGGTAGTGGGAGGTAATTTTGAATTTAAAAAAACAAAAAAAAACCCGTAGCTTTGGCAGTCGGGTCCATCGTCGCGTTGTCCTGGCAGGAAGTAGCCGCAGGCAGCCTCCCTCCCCTCCCCTAAGCCAATCACAGCACTGCAATGGCAGCGTAGTGATTGGCTGGGACGCCGACCGTACAGGCGTCTATGGGGGGGCCGTTTTCTCCATGCAGGCTGCATGCAGCCGACATGGAAAAAACAGTTGAGTGTGCACGACTGATTTGGTCGGCCCTGTTTTTGCTACTCGCACTGTGGGAAAGCAGAAGAAAAACACTGGGCTAGCCACTCCTCCCCTAATCTCCCCTAACCAAACCCTTCTTTTGTGCCTATTTTCATTAAAGGTAATGGTTGATAGACGCATTGCATGGGATTTGTATCTGGTTTCAGCAGAACTATCAAAATTATTTCCCTGACAAAGGGTGGGAGGATCATCCCAGTTGTGAATGCTTCATTATAGACTTGCAGTTATCTCTAGGCTAGTAAAGCAGTGACTGATTTCTAAAACTCTCTAGGGAGTTTATCACTGTCCGGCGCCTTGCAAGTAGGCATGGTGGAGATTACCACAATTATTTTGTCTAAAGTAATTTGGTGGCGAGGACCTGCTGTTGTACATTATTGAGCGACACCAGTGCTTGAAGTAGACTGTGTAGTCTTCCCTTGAGTGAGCTTTTCTGGATATATAGAGATTTGACTTGTGAGCAGTAAATTCTGAAAGGATATTGTTTGTGTCATATATCGTTGCCCTGTTGGTGTCTTCTATTTGTATAATAGCTGTCAGCGTATAAGTAAGGTGAGGGTTCTGCCCAGTCCATCCCTCTCTCCATACACCCTTGCAGTGGTGTATTTGTAAAGGTGTTTCACTTATTGCTTTGCAGCTTCTAAAAATTCAGTTAGTTTAGCCTTAATATACCCCAGAGTTTGTGTGTCCCCTGCTAGTGTGTGTTGACCCTCTAGATTTTTTTAAATCTCACTTACTAGTTGACTCAGTCGTTACCGCTGGGCCCGTCTTATGCCATATTGTTTGGCTACGCAGATCATTAGGATATACACTTTGTAGGCCTCTCACAACACCACCCCCAAAGAGGTTCACATTCTCTTCCCTAACATCCTCCCTGAATATGGAGTCTTGGAATACCAAAGGTGACGCGTGCCATGTCAATGCAAGCTGGTGTGAGGTGGAAATGTCAAGTACTAATTGCACTGGCGAGTGATCGGAAAAAGTATGTGATACATGAGTTACTGTGCGTACCCAAGTATAGACATCAAGTGCACAGAGCCAATAATCTAGACGTGCCCAGGAACCATATACAGGGAAAAATGGGTGCCCTTGTGAACTGTAAGGTGTCTAGTTCTCCAAAGCTCTGCCAGATCAAAGGATATGGTAATGTCCTGAAGTGCTTGCTCTGCAGCATTGTGTCTGTGGTTACTTGGGTCAGAGAAATCTAGGTTTCTGTCTAGCACCCGGTTGAAATTGCCACCTCAAATGACAGTCTGGGAATACAACGTCACACATTTGTGTCATACCTGTTGTATGGGGTTGTCTGTGTTTGGCACATAGATATTAATGAAAGTGACATGTTTGCCATGCACAACAACCTGGTAAAGGTTAAATCTGCCCTGCTAGTCGTTTTCCCCTTAATGGGCATGAAAGGTGCCCAGCATCTAACAAAAATGCCAGTGCCACAAGCGTATGATGAGTAGGTAGACCATTCTCTGTGGCTGCTCCATTTAATAGCTACTTTTGTGGTCGGTGAGGCAGTAAGGTGTTTTTCTTGTAGCATGGCTATATGTATTCAACGCCGATCCCGATGCTCCCGTACGTGTCGAAATTTACGTGGATTGATCAAACCCCTGACATTACATATTGACAGCCAAATTTGTGTCTTCTCTCTAATCATACCAACTCTACTTGTCTATGTAAGTATCTTAATGCTTTGCTCGTGCTAACATGGTCAGTGCGCCTGAAATAAGAGATCTTATGATAATGTTGGTGTAATCTGTACTCCTGTGTATACTATGGCAGTAACAATTCTCCATAAAGCTCGCTTCCCACCCACACTAGCCACTCCAAAATGCCTGGAGAATTTTACACTCTTCTCCCACATTTCCCCAATAACTATCTTAATTCCTATGACTACTTAACTGTTGAAACAAAAAAATAGGGAAACTTTCATTTGAGAGTTCAGGGGAATTATTTTAGGGGAGCATAAACAGCGGGTCTGTCTTCACCCACCAAATAAGCAGGGGCTGTCCATTGGGATAGGATATCTTGGTGTGATCACTGCGGTAATTTGTATTAGAATGCAGTATGATTACTATTATCGCCTCCTAGATGGAGGGCGATCCATTTTTCATAGCCAAGATTGATTATCAATCGCCATGGGGAGGGTTTGATCGTTAGCAGCAAGCATCGATTAGTTCTTCTTTCAAAGCAATCATGGATGTCGAAAGAATACAACCATTTTTGAAGCTACATTATATATGTTTAGAACATTTGAATGCTGCTCATTTTTCTAACTTAAATGCCAACTGGTCATACAGATAAAGAAGCACCTGAGTCTAAATGACTTCCAGCAGCAGGTCCAAGCACTTAATTTCGAGCTCAGTCCAGGATCTGGCTCAGCCATCCAGAGCATGCGCTAAAGGTCAGTCAATATCGCTGAGTATATCTTCAGACATATGTGAGCCCTATGGGGAGTCTGAACATGCCTCAGAAGTTAGCAATTTGACAAAGGTGTTGGCGCTCTGTGGCGTTGGGAAGATCCAAGGCTTGTTTTGCTGATTGACAGGATAGAGCATTGCATACGGTATGCCAACCTGTCAAACCTTACGCTTTAGGGGCTGGTGTTCCTGATGCGCCACCTGGACAGCCATGAAGTCTGGGTATATGGAGATGTTATTTCAATTGTGAGATAGCATTGGTTTCTTGCTGGCCAGCTGGAAAACCGTGTCCCAGTCCTTGTAATTTAGGAGTCTTGCTTGTATAGGTTGCGGAGCAACTCCAGGTGCAAGACGTGGACCCAGGGTGTGATGAACATAGGAGAGAAAGTGTTTGTCCAAATAGGTTGTTTGTAGTGTTTTGAAGTAGACCATATTTTCCTAGTCTTGGTGAATTTGTGAATCCCTATTAGGCACAGATTGTTCCTTATCTACCAGGCTTTCCGGGCCTCATTCTCAGCTTTTTTTGCATTGCGAACTTTGGCCATGTCCAGCAGTTTAACGCTGCGTTCTGCTGTGTTGTCTCTGAGTTGAAATGCATGATTATGCTGCAGATATTCACATTTCCTTCTTGCGTATTGTGTTCGATGTCTGGTCCACTCTGCTAGTGAGGGTGTCCAACTTATGGGCTATGGATTTTAGACTTCTTTGCATCTGCACAAATAGATCTTTAACCTCGAGGTCTTCGCTGAAGGTGAATGATTCCCACAGTGTTTGCTGTTTTGGATCGCCTTTGCCCATTGCTCCTCCCTGCACGATAGCTGAAAAGAAAGGAGGACTACAGCTCATACAGAGTGGTTTCAGACGCTGGGCGAGGAAGCTAGTGGACCAGCTACATCTTGCCATTAGGTAAGATCGTGAAGTGTCTCACAAACGAAACACTTGAAAGTAGGCAGATACATGTTTAACTTCTACTATGAGGGTAGGAGGGCCAAGGGAAGGAAGTCATTATGCATGTAAGGTGCTGGTGGTCAGGTATTGGGGGTGGGGTTTGCTTATTCTCTGTTTCTCTACCATCATGATTACAGCTGCTCCAGCTTGCAGGGGGGTTTCACTCCACTAGCTGTAAATCACAATTTTCATCATAATATTAGCCTGTAATTTGTCCCTTTACATTTGTATCCTGGTCTTTAACCTGCTACAGTGCACCTAGAGTACATCCTTCCATTCTCCTCAATATCGCCTCAAATGGTGTCTTGACTCATGGAACTCTTGTTTAGTTTCAACAGCATGTCAAGAAGGGCTTTCTCCCCACTGCCAGTTGCAGAGGGTTATTCCTTTTCTCCCTCATGTGGCCTCTTCTCGGTACCCCTTTGGAGGAGCCCATGCTCACTAAACGTACACTTAAGCAAACTAGTGCTCTTCAGTAAGGCCACATCCTATTAGGGAAAAATCTTTGTTAAGGGTCCATTAACGTTCAAGGTTAGCTCAATTGCTTCTTTACCTCAGTTAATTTGCCATGTGCGTATTATTCCACATTACTCTTTGGGGGTCTCTTCAACAAGGCAGATTGAGGGACTTTCTTCGGTCCAAGCATTTGTGTACGTTGCTTTCCCTCCTACTTTACTTTCACCCAACTCTGTTTCCTGGAGAAACTCCACTCTGGCACTGGTTACCCCAGTTATACCAGAGCTCAAGTCCGCCTTTGTCTTTGCACAGTGGATGTCCCCATCTCTCGAAATGCAGACCAGCCATCCCACCCACAGGTTGGATTTGATATTCTGATTGTTCTGTGAGCTCAGCTATTAGAATCATCATGTAACCTTCTTCTAACGGGACAGACATCACCTCGACTTCTCCAGATGTTTGATTGGGAACTGACTTCTGTGAATAATACCTTTATTGTGCTTTTCTTTCTCTGAAATCCTCAGTTGTTCCGCAGTTGTGGCGGGTCAGGGATACAAACTTAATTGTATTAAAAAGCGACTTTATTTGGTTGCTGCAGGCAATGATTCTTGCACAAGACTGTGATTTCTGTTTGATCTGAATTTAGCTGTAGGCAATTGTCTTTCATCCATATGGAGACCCCAATGAGACATTGTGTAAAATTTTCTTGACAAAAACTGTGACTTTCAGAAAGGGATATTGGACATTTTGGTGTCATCTGCATGTGATAGTACTTCAAAGCCAAAGCTTCGAATCGGAGTGGCCAATGGGATGATGTACTTTTTAAAGAGTGTACAGCTCAATTAAATTCTCTGAGGTACCCTGTGCTGAAGTGGAGTTGGTTTCGATGAAAAAGATGGAAGACGAATAGATTCCGTTTGGTGTCGATAGAAAGTTATTTATCCAAAAAATGGCTACCTCTTTGACTCCTATATCGGATAGTCTTTCTATCAGTATGATTTGGGATATGGTGTTGAATGCTGCTGGGAAGTCTAATGGGAGCCGTTCCACTGTTTAAGGTGGATTTCAAGTGTTTGAACACAGTAATTAAAATAGCTTTGTTGCTGTGTGTTGTGTGGAAGCCAAATTGAGAGGCATCCAAGATATTGTTGGCTTCTAAGCAGTAAGAGAACTGTGCATTTAATATGTTTTTCTAGATATCTGGAGAGTGCTGGTATGTATAGGATGGTAGTTTGACAGACTAAATGGATCATCTTTGTTTTTTTTTTAATCAGAGGTGGAACCTGGGCCTTCTTTCAGCATACATCCTTGGTAACTGTAGCTCTAGAACTGTTAAGAATTTCACATGGAACAGATGCAAGAGATGTAAATTTATCTTAAGAATGGATGGTTGACTGGGGTTCCTAGGAAGTCCTTATTTCCCATTACTAATCCTGTTCATCATTTCTTGAAGCAAAATCGTCACATGATCAGTTAAGTCCCTAGCATCAATGTGGTGTTACATCACGCGGAGTAGGGTTGTACTGCACGATCTTAGGTTGAGGCTCGAAACTTGCATGAACGCAAAGGATTTTATCTTGGGAAAAACAAACTAAATTGTCACATGGATCCAGCTACAGAATGAGTCTTTGATTTAACAAAAGAAAACATTTCCTTTGAGGAATTCTTGGTTGACTCATTCATATTACCATAATAAGTACGACTTGATAATTTTATGGCAGGATTTAATGGCAGAGCAATGCAGGTTTTTTTCTGGGTCGTGCAGAGTGGCTGTCATTACCTTTTTAATTGTCATCAGTGTCTTTTCTTAGTACTGAGTTTTGGAGTGAACCATGGTGCAGATGTAGTACGAGAGTCTGTTTTTTCCTTCTTCTATGTGGCTATGTCGTCCAGGGCAGACGAGATCCAATTATTAATTAATTGCTAGCGTATTGTTGAATTCATGTACTGAAACCTTGTTCCAAGGCCGCCTGCACCAAAGGGAAAGGTGCTTTATAAGAGAGGTTTTCAAAGTTAGTAAAAATCAAATCTACTATGTGGCCAGCCACACGTGAGGCCTCTGATACCGCCTGTGAGAAGTTTAATGCGGACAGGACATCTATAAGCTTATAGCTGCACTTTCTGAGTGAACAACCACATAGCAGTTGAAGAACCCAAGCATGTAAAAATGAGGTGATTTGAGATTGTTGGGGAGGGGGGGGATTAAAGGCCTCGACGAGTTCTGTCAAGAAAGTAGTCCAATATTAAGGGCGTCTGAAAGTGAGTGCCCTCTGATAGCCAGATAGTTCTGGACATTCTAATAGTGCAGATTAGACCCTCTTCATTTATCATTGACCGTGATGGATGAATATGTAAAAGATTGTTTGTTTAATTGTTTTTTTTTTTGTGGCAAAAATACATCAAAATATATTCCTGACTCGGCGTCACCATTCCCCCTTGTCAAGTGCATTGCAACATTTTCATATACCAAATAAAACTACTGCTAGACAACTAAACCCGCCCCGCATAACTCCCTAAAAGATTGTTTAAAAATTATGGCAAGCCTGCCATCATTCTTATCAAGATGATCTTGCTGAATAATGGTGGAGCCAACCGTGAACGGCCGCTGCCATATCAGGTTAATACGTTTTTTTTAACCAAGTTTGCGACAGGAAAATGGCAGCTGGCTTATCTGAGTTAAAATCACAGATACCTAGTGCTTAGTGAGTTATGTAACATTAGCTAGATATAATTAAAATTATGGACACTAATTGAGAAGGCAATGCTTGGACTAGATAGGAATGAAAAATTTCCTAGCTAGCGTAACGGAAAGTTTCAATTCTATTAAGGACTCGGAGGCGAGGATTATGCTATCCTTTCTTCACTTTATTGATAGCAGCCATTCAAAGTCAAAACAAAAACACAGCTTCTTCTATTGCGCCTTTGGACAGAAGGGCATGGACCTCCTGGTCGATCAATCCCGCGTCTACTTCTGAAAAACAAAGTGGTCTAGGAGGCACTTCCTCCACTGGGGTTCCCTGGAACTCGATATGAAAACCCCTTACTGTCTGAAGAAACCAGGCGTCCCCCGTGATAGAAGTCCACATTGGGAAAAAATGCGCCAGACGGCCCCCCACTTTTAGAAGGGAAGAAGGGAGAACACTCACCAGAAGAAATGGAGCCGCCTCCTCCTCTGCCGCCTCTGTTCTTGCCTCGTCTGCCCCTGGTGGGGTAGAAGTTTCCAAAGCGGGCTTGATCTTGGTACTATCCCTGGCTGGAGCCTTGTCCTCTGGTCTGGTTTGAACGGCTGGACGAGCGGCCCCTACCTCGTCCGGCCCCTCTGAAAACCCGAGGTCTAAATACTTTCCTGATGGAAACCTGAGCCCTATCTAGGGAGGTGAAGGTGTTAACGAACCTCCCTAGCTCCTTGATGAAGGGCTCCCCAAAAAGGCCACCATGAGCTACAGGACCCGCCTCAGTGTCCGCAAGGTCTCCGAGCTTGGGATCTACTTTAATAAGGAGAGACCTGCGACGTTTTGTGGAAAGCGCGCAATTGGCGTTTCCAAGGAACACTACTACGTGCTGGGCCCATTAGGAAAGATGTTCCGGAGAGATTAACGAGCCTGAAACCTTGGCCTCCTCAGCCATGTCCAAAATTTTGGTAATCGGCCCCAAGATATCCAACAACTTATCTTCGCAGGCTCGCCAGGACCTGTCTATACCCTTTTTAGGGTCTTTAACAAATTTTTGCAGAAAGGTCGCCATTCTGGGGTCAATTTCAGGCGTCGCCTCCACCTTCCCATCTAAAGTATCGCGGGGACACTCAGCCCTAAGGCAATTCCGAGTGGCAGGCTCCAGCGGCCGACGAATCCTGCTGGCCACATACTGGGCGACTTTTTCAGAGGGGGCCCAGTCAGAGGAGCGCGGGTGTAAAATATCATCTGGGCCCTGCATATCAGCACACAAGTTTGTGCAGTCGCAGGAGGTTTGGCAGGGAGCCAGGGGCGGGACCGCTCAGTAGAGGTATCCGCATCCCCATGGTCATCGGGGTCCCCACCTGAGGAGGTGGAAGGTATTGGAGGAGGTATAGAAGTGGGGTTTGCAGGAGTAATACATCTAGAAAGGAAAGCCTGCTTGAGACGAGCAAAAGGGTCGGAACCCGCCCCCGCATCCCTAGCCCGTTTAGGCGGAGGGTAATGGTCGTCTGAGATACGCTCGGTGGTAGACAAACCTGAGGCTGATGACTGCGCGGCCCTGGCCAGTTTTTCACATGCTTGGTCAATTTTCCGTGACAATCTTTCCTCTAAAGTGGTCAATGCCAATTTCACCGCCTTATGGATGGATTCGTCAACAGCCTCATAAAAATCGTCTCCCCAGGGAAAAGCCCCTAAGGGGTCCTCTTCCCACTGCTCCTCATAGACTGATTTGTCGTGGGAGGCTTCCATAATCTGAGGGGAACCAAAAATGCCCACTGAACTAGTGAAAGAGGTTATACTTAATAAGGGTGGCTGGGAAGCAGCCAAAGTGTGGGCGGGCAGTGCTCGCAGTGAAAAAGGCTTGAAGCCTAGGACCCAAAACAGCCCTGGAGCAGAAGGTTATATTGTGGGCAGTCTGCCTAAAAAGGGTCCCTGCAGTAAAAACTACTGTACTGACTCTGTCACACACAAAGCGTTATTTGCATTAAAACTACTGACCCCCAACCAGGAACACTCCCTGCAGTGCTGCCTAATGGCAGTTACAGATCCGAGCAATCGGGCGTTCACGGGGCATCACGCTGGTAAGGAAATGCCTAACGGCAAGGTACAGACCCTTGTCAGGGGCGTATGAGGCAGACAAATGACTAGGCTTACTCGCGGCGGTGCAGCACTGGGTTCTGATGCTTCAGGAATGCTCGGAACCCCCAAGCGCGCCCGCCGTGTCACAGGACGGTGATATGCGCCCTCTAGTGGCGTCTTCAGGCCACCGCAAGCCCGCACCAATCACAGCCGCTAGGGAGATGAAAAGACTCCCGCGGCTAAAGCGAAACGCCGAGTAGCGGTATATCGCTACAAAACCACATCGAAAAACAACAATAGAATAACAAAGGAGGAGCGCATCGACAGAACTGGCGCGCGCGCTCCCTGTAACCGCTCCGTGAAGGAAGCGGAAACTGCAGCACTACGCGCACTGAGCAGTCGCGCTGTTACCGATGAGCCAGGTAATAAGCATACATTAACGAGAGAAAATTAAACAAGTGCTGTACAAACATGAGAGTATACCATAAATATTCATCACAAGGTACCACAAGTATTCAGCAAAGAAGTAAGAAAAAGGTGACTTAACTCTGCTGCAAGCAGCGAAGAAAGAGGAAGGGTTGTCACAAACAGAGGACTATCAATACCCTGGGGACTCCTGATTGGTGCATTGAGGAGGACACTCTATCTGCGGACGCTCTATGATTTTTATGTTTATTCCCTATGGTTCATGGGAATGATAGTTTGTTTTGACTTTGAATGGCTGCTATCAATAAAGTGAAGAAAGGATAGCATAATCCTCGCCTCCGGTCCTGACATAAAATTCATCCTGCTTCATGTCTAAATTCGGGGGCTGGTTACAATTTCTAGAGCATATTGTGCATATTGCTTTTTTCCAGAATTAAAATTTCATGATGCAACAGTGGGCACTAACTGGTTGCGCAGAGGGTAAGAAGCTGTTGACACACACAAAATATACCTTCTTCAATCCTACAGCTGGGAAAGTTGCGCTGGGTGCGGGCGAGGCTGGTGCAGGTTAGCTTGCTGCCTTTGGCAAGCTATCATTGCGTGTAGAGAGCAGGGCCACTTTTATAGTCCTGGCAGGCAGCGTAGCCACCAGAGACTAGAACTCTTCATGCTAGTGGTGTGCAATGAGTGAAAAAACAGAGGATGGGTTAAATTAAATGCAAACTGAATCCCGGCAGTTCCTGTGTGTGGGGTCAAGCTTCCTTGCCTCATACACTACAAAGGAAACAACATAGGGATAAAAGAATCATGTGACAGTAAACACATAAACATAAAAGAAAGACTCTCCAGGAGTCGAGGTCCCCAGTTGGAGCCAGGTACCTCCTATAACATACAATGAACAGCATAAGCAATAAATAAACAAATGTAAAGGCAATTAATAGACCGTAATGACTGGAAGAAGAGACTTTGTAGCTTTAGAAGTATTAAGAGTTCAAAATGATTAAACTGTTACTCTTTTCTTTAAGGAGATGTATCATAGATCCCATTGGGTACCGCTATGCAGCTATAAACTGTAAAGTTTGACTTTTCTGCTGCTGCCACTTCCCTCACCAAGACAGAATTGGGAAGAAAATATGGCGTAATATATTTCACTGAATTCTATCTGGATGGGCCCCTTCATAAACTAATTTGACAGCATAATAGAGTTGCTTAAAAGTCCTTACGAACGTGTCCTCTAAATATGAATATAGTGCAGTGTTCCTGAAGTGAAGCTGTCTCGCCTTCCGCTCCCTGTGGATAAGTGCCGGCCACACATCTACATCCTGCGCTCTTACAAAGCACCGTCTTGTCCACATGGTCCTAATGTGCGCCTTCACATTTTGTTTGCTTGCTGAGAAATCATTTTGGGAGGATGTGGCGGTTCTAAGGAAGTAAACAAGCCGCTTGTGGCAGACACATGAGTGTTGGTAGGATATGCCTGGGGTGAAATATGAAAGGGCAAGAGGACTAATTTGGCCGGGTCATATGTCTGCTCCCTGCAGCCCTGGGCATGTCATGGGTTACCCCCGCCAGATCTCAAAGTGCATGCTTTTGTTCTGACCCTTCCTGTCAAGTCTAGTTTATTTACTTGTCCGTCGTCAAGTGTTCTTTTTTTTAATTGAGTGACACTGCAGTCAAATAGAAGCCCATTATATAAGTCTTCCTATTGTGTGTCAAGTTGTGTACCGACTCCAATTTGTCAGCATATTAAACGATGCCCCTGTCTGTTTCAATTCAGGCAAGATGTCTTATTAATTAATGGTGGTGCCTGTTTTAATTTCTACACGAAGTTTTAAAACAACGTATCAATTTATGGGGAAAGATCACATGCCATGTGATTAACTGAGCATCAGATGATTGCTAGAGAAAGTACAAGGAATGAGAGGCGATTGATAAAAACAAAAACTACTCACTGCTATGTTTGCAGCATATTTAGTTGGTTTGCATTTTCGTATGAATAAGGTGTGTGTGTCTATAGCAGGGAATTTGTTGCATTTATGCTGCATTCATTGCCAACTGGTTCCTTCTGTGTATCTGTTTCCTTTAGAAACATTATATTATATGCATGCTTGTGCAGATTAGTTCTTGCATGTGTATATTAACAGATTATAGCAACGTTAATGTATTTGTATGCTTTATTTAGTTTGTCTTTTTTCACTCTTCATGACCCATGAAGTTTGTTCAAAGCAGCAGTAGACTTATTTTCTTGAATGGGTAAAATAACTTATTTTTGGGGGAAAAAATGGAAAAGTCAGAACTTTTTCTCCTTCTGACATCTGACAACTAACAGTCAGGCCCCAAGTGGAAGTGCAGCTGTGGGGATTTGAGGTTCTTTATTATTTTAAGCACAAATGTGAACTTGTGCGGCATAGCTGTGTGAGAACATACTCAATGGTGGTAACCTTCCGCTAGCAGGGTTATTGTTGCATAGAGTTGTTTTTTTAGCTCACAAACATACTGCAAGCTTCCCTTTGGCCCGAGAAAAGCCTGAATGTATTTTCCATGGCACCTAGTTGGAGAGGGGGAACACTGTCTCAAGTCTTCATGTGGGTGTGAGTTTTAGTATCGCTGTTCTTCATTCTACGCTTTTCAAACTTAAGTGACTGCATTTAGTGATAAGGAATTAGTGCTTAATTTGAGCGGCTGGGGCGCACTGGCACTCATTTTTGGGGACTGACACTTATTTTTCCCCACAAGACTTTGACTCAGAGCAAAAGAGAGAAAAAAAAACAAAAGGGAGAAGAAACAGAAATAGAAAGAAGGAAAAACTGTGACAAAAATAGAAAGCAAGGATGGGAAAAAACCTGCAAGACTGAGAGGCATGCCCTGGAATCATCAGTATGTAGACTTCGTATTTGACACCCCTGACATTCGATAGCGATGGTACGCGACTTTTGTGCAAAAATCTGGTCCCAGCACTTCAGTTCAAAGTTCAGTTCAAAATATTTAATTAAGTGCGTTGTGGAGATATTCATGTTGCTTTTCATGGAGTGGTTTGAAGACGATCCAGGCGGTTTTGAACTTAATTGTCACTTCCGTAGGGCATCAACGCAGGTCTCTTAGTAAGGAAGTGATATGGTCAAATTGTTGTGTACTGAGACTAGCCTTGCCTCTGAATGAGGCACAGACCTTAAGGCAACAAGGAGTATTTTGGCACTCTGACCAGAGTTGAATTTCTGGTTTTAAAGTGTCAATGTCCTAGAACAGTAAGATTATGAGAGACAGCCGAGTATGAGCACCATATTAATGAATTGTTATGCCATCCCCTTTGAAGAACATTCTAATTGGCTCAATTTACATGTTTAAAAGGATTGGGACTAAAATCGATGCAGAACAGAAATTATTTCAGATTTTGAGCTGTCTCATCCCGTTTATTTACTTTTGATTTGAGACATATGAAGAGAGCTATCAATTAAGCACTGTATGAGAGTTCAGATCAATTTGTTGAGGTTGATTGCATCAAATGCTTAGCTACACATGAAGGAGACTGAATAGAGTCAGACGTGACCCTTATCAATAAGGGGGTGTTGATCATATAGAATTTTGAAGGTGGTAGTTTACAAACTGTGGTCCTTGCGGGATCTGGAGTTGTAAGTAGGTTATGATTTTCAAAGAAAGCAGTCAAATGTTTGGAAACACATTTTTTAGTCACTTCACCCAATTGTGGTAAGTTGCTGACAGATCTGAATTTGGAAAGGACATTAGAGTATGCTGAACATTTCCTTAAGTTTGGAGTAATTTGACCCATTTTAGGATCAAAGAAGCAATTTAGAAGTGAGGTATTGACAAGTTAACACCACAATTTTTGGAACAGCTAGAAGGTGGTTTTGGTTAATTTAGTACAGCTAATATCTTCAAAATACAGTGTGTACCTTAAATTCTTTGCAACTTGGGCAGATTGTTTGGTGATTGGTTCAAATCCTTTCAAGTGTGTGATCAAACCAGCGTCAGAGGTTATTTTGGAAGTGAAAGGACTCATAAAGTCATTGCATTTGAAGAGTGAAGAAGGTAGACTTTTATAATTCAGAGAATTTAGTGTTCATTTTTACAATATTGAAGAATCATTTTGTTCTGTTGAGAACATTTTTGATTTTGTCCATCATATATTGATATTTTGTCTGGATAATGACTAGTGTATCAAGTCCACGGCTCACTGAGGATATGTCTGGATTCTGTTCAGCTGGCAAAATGGGTTCCTATTGTTTCAAAACAGCTCTTTTGATAGTATTTGGTTATTTTCAAGGCGACTTGGAGGATTAATAATAGGACTACAAACTAAAAACAATAAAAACAAATTTAATGTTAAGAATGTCCAAACATTCTTTGAATGTTAAGAAATCAAAAAGGAGCAAAGAAAATGAAATGCTCAGCTTAAAAGGTCCAAAGAGGATTCAAGAAAGCAAAGGTGAAAGCCTAATGGCAAAACTACGGTAAATAAGCTAGCAATGTTTGAGAAGTACAATTGTCTTTAAAAGTAAAAGATCTCATCTAACCAGTTTGGAGGAATAAGTGGTAAGAACCCTTCCTCGGGTGTCCTCCAGAAGCTGTCTGTCATTAGTGGAGGTATAAGTGCCTTGGTGAATCTTTAGCCAGTTGGTCCATTTCTTTCCCAGATAAATGTGTAGGCTAATGTTTTATGTGCACAGAAGACAAAGAACGGAGCAACCCACATTGTTATGGATTAAGTTTGCTGGACTCAGGAGAGCTGATCACTGCACCGTGTTGCTTAAGCACACCTTCCCGAATCAGGACAGTGGTGGTGCAGTTTTTCATGTGCATAGGGATGCTGCTGCTTCTGTTGTGGGTGATCCCTAGTACATTCTCTGGATATAGGGTGCAGTCTTGGCAGGAATCTGTAGGTACAACTTGCTGTCATTACTTATTGAGATAGGACAACTGCCCCACTCTCTTCCCTCAATGTCAAATGATTGGTAACCCGTGTATCAGGCCTACCCTCTGGAAATGCTGTCTGTAAGCTTTATAGGCAGAATTGCGATGCAGGGCTTGACCGGTATGCCTGGTCTAATGATTCTGAACCAGTACCCTCTATCATATGGATACCATTTAAGATAGAACTTTAACCCAAACAATAGATGGCTTCTCTGTAAAGAATCTAGTGATATCCTAAAAGCCGTGGTAGGATTCCATGCAGTTGACTCTTAAAGATAAATCAATTGTAACCGAGCCAGCTCAATAGCCTCTGCATTTTAAAAAGATACGGGAACCCAGTGCCCATCTGCCTCTGCTCAGTAGCTGAAAATATACTTGACAACAGCCACATTCATTGTGTAAGCTAATCTGTGAATGGAACCGTCTCTACAGATCAGCCCAGAGGTGCACCGTTTAAGCAGATCTGGTTCACAGGGATTGGGTATTGTGCTTGAAAGACATAGCCTTGCTGAAAAGATACAAAGTTAATTTCACATTTTCAAATGACAGACACACGCAACCCATCCTTCTGTCCTCTCCTGGCGCCCAAAGTTTGGACCAGCATAGAAATAAACAAATTGATATATTGGTGAGCTGGTGGTCAGTACTTCAAGCACATCTTTAACGTATGTATCAGAACTTTGTATCATTAAATAAAACTGTGTGGTACCCCGTCCTATTTCCAGGATGTGAGACAAATAATCATTTTCCCAAAGTCCATGCGAAGTATATAGCCTTGTTCTTTCTTTCCCGTCTTCACATTAAAAAGATAAAAGCTAGTAATGTAGCTGTCACTGGTAAGATGTTGGATTTTGGTGTATCATTAGAGATTCATTTTAGAATGTAGGGCGTGCATAGCTTAACTGATATGGTGACTGGGAAGCACTCTGAGATGTGTGCTATTGGAGTCAGTGGTACCCAACCAGTCGAACTGCACTATTAATAGTCGTTCTTACTCCTGTAGCCTTGGTCCTAGTTCAAGGATGCTTTACAGATTACTTACAAGATAAAATTACTGGGCTGATTGATATCAGCATTTATGAGCCCCGGTGTTAGTACTAATGGAGTACCCTTACGTACTGTTATATGCCCTGGTAATCCCCCTGAAACATCAAGCTCTCTATTAGTAAAAGTGCAAAGAGGGCCCAGTATCTTCTCTGTGCTCTTACTGGATATGAATATTCCCATTATATGTTTTGTAGCCAATTCACAAAGTTACGTAAGAGTACATAAAAGAGTTCTCGTTTAGGACTACTTTCCATACTCATAAATTATTTCGTGAATTGGCTTAACTGTTTGCTTGAAAAAAAAAAAAAAGAAATGGAACTGTAGAAAGATTAGACTTTTATGTAAATGACAGATTTTGTTTGGTTACTTGCTTTTATCTCAATCAGAGCCTCTTCTTTTGACTGTCATCATACAGAGTAAAGTAAAAAACCACAATCGAGCACTAAAAGGGACTTCAACACAGTTGAACATAACCTTTCAGCACTAAACTAAAAGCATCCAGCATGTAAAAGAAAATATGATCTGACGAAAAAAGGATTGTTTGTATTATTTGGATAACCAAACTCAAAGGTGAAAGTTGTAGGTAAGGGTAGCTAAATGTAACAGAACTACCTTTGTAGAAGGTGAGATGCAATAAAGCGCGATTGCTTACTGATGGCAGCTATTTTCAGATTTCTTTTCAGAGTGAAACTTTGGGACAAAAGAGAACACATAAGTTGTTCAGTGGATATCTAAACAACACACATTTGAAACTGAAATTTAGTTTGCAATTGTTGGCTAAATATGCATCCCCAAAGATAAGTGTTAGCCACACATCATTGGAACTGCTGAGCATGATCATGCGTAGTGGCCGGAAGACAGACCCGTTGATGATCGAAAAAGAAAAGACCTAAGCAAAATGACCTACAAAAGCCATCGCTTCTCAGCTTTTCTACTAATATCTAATGTGTACCCATGCTTTCAATACATGTGCACTATGCAACTTTAAAAATTAATGCATTTCATTGTCAAGAATAATCTCTGTTTCACAAGTTCATGAGACTATAATGGACACAATTCTGTTACTATTGGCTGAATTATGGCAATTAGAACAGAAAATGGCGGCGCTATAGTAGAGCTTAATATTGTTTGTTAGTGTTCTTAATGTTAGGTGAGTATGAATTCCAATGAAATAGGAAAAACACTAACACAATTCAGAATACCTCACAACGATACACTGGAAAAGAATGACACTGTGTAGGACACTAGCAATTCACATTTTTAAAAGCTATTAAAGCAGTCAAAAGTAAGAATTCTCTCTGCTTTTTCCTCTTTTGCTTTGCAGGCTGGTGGCTCCCAAGTCATCTTTACCAATCCGCTGGAGATTGTGAAAATTCGGTTACAAGTAGCTGGAGAGATCACTACTGGGCCAAAAGTCCGTGCCCTCACAGTTATGAAAGATTTGGGCCTTTTTGGCCTTTATAAGGTAAGGAATATGACAATGTTATCACAACTCCGCAACGTGAAAGATGATTTTTCGAGCTTCTGGGAATTTCAGTCTACCAAGTTATTTCACACTTTTCCTCCACGTGACTGAGAATGGCATATCTAGAATTTAAAAAATGAGAATTATGTATTTGGCAAGGCAAGAAAAAATTATCTAGGGGTTTATATCAAACCATGTATAAATTATATCTGTTGGATAAAATATATGTGAAGTTAGACCATCCCTGTCGCATGCTAGTCCTTGGTAGTACCATTGAACATGGGCCTCAGCATCCTCTTCACAGTCATTTGCCTGATCAGTAGTGGAATTTAAATGAAAGAACTAGAGCTTGATAAGATGCATTTCTGTAATATTGGTCTCAAAAGTCTCTCGACAATTGCCCAATATTAGTGGCAAGTGTCATTGTCAGGACCTAAAATGATAGGCTTTCAGATGTATAGATAAGGTGATATTTATTGTTTAACTGCTGTGTGAATCGTGCTTACCTAAAAGTATGTTATGATAAAAATTGCCAAAAACCAGTTCTAATTCATTATAGTTTTAATTTACCACTCCGTATTTTCTGTGTCATTCATTTGGGGAAACAGCTTTTTTTTCCCACGGCAGTACATGATATACATTATTCTGTTATGTTTCAAAATTATATTGAAAGAAGAATTAAAATAATATGCATAGTTTCTTTAGCCCACATTTTGTGCGTAGGCATCTTTTCTACTAATATGAACAATTCTGTGCTTAATATTCTTTCTTCTTTAAATCCTTGATTGAAAGATTTCTGGGTCTGATATTAAAGTTGACCTATTGACCAACTGTGCCTACTTCACTGCAATTCTTGCATATAGTATATGCTGAGAAATGGCCAATATTGAGTGTGTTGCACTTGACTCGACTTTTTCAAAAATTTCTCTTTTTACATTGCACTAATCGAATATAAATGACGCTGCAACTTTACTGAAATCCTTCAGTTGCACTTTGCCTCAGTATTTTGTTTTCAACATCAGCCTTCTCTGATCCGGTAGTATTTTCTTCATTTCTTTTTTTGCTTTTGATAGTTTAAGGCACAATTTTTGAATTCACGATGAAGTCATGCTACTATAAGGCATACCTAACTTATTGCCAAGTCCTGGAAACATGCAACCACCTTGATTATGTCTTACTGTTTGCAATCAGGTCCTTAAGTGGAAGCATTCATGATACCACAGGAGACACTAAACTTTATCTCACATCACTTTAATTTCTTTGTGATTTCTAGTACTCTTGAATAGAGCGGTTATTTATACTTCATCTTACATATTTCTGTACACAGATGCAAGTTGCCTATCTGTATAAACCTCTTCAAACAGCCATGTAATTCGCTGACGAGGGTTGTCTGATGGAGATGAATCCGTTGAGGGTCCCAATCCTCCAACCCACTTTCTGAAAAGATTAAGAAATGCTCCACTAGGAGTATTTATTTTAATTAGAGTGGAAAAGGGGAAGGGGAAGAGACACGGGAACCATTTGCAGCATGAACAGGTTCAGTTACATAGTCTTTGTACATGTGGCCATTATGCTCGGCCCTCCATGGCAGATATAGCATTGATAAGCTCTTGCACTAACCGAGAACTCCGGGACACGAATGAGCTGCAAGGGATAATCAGCAGGAACCACAAATAAACGCATGGGCTGGTTTTCTAGTATAAAGGACCCAGGGAAATCAAGGGCGAAACAGCACAACAAAGTGGAGCAAGAGGAGGCTGGAGTGGCAAACTGAATGACAAGCATTAACCCACACAAGAAACCAAATTGTTTCTAAGTTGCTTCCTACAGTGTTGAGGGGTTTAAATACTGACGCTGCTTATGCCAACCCAGGAATAACTGCCTAACCCTCATGTGAGTAACTCCAAGCTGGATAGCCTTCTAGTCTACCCTCCACAAACTTGATATGCACAGTCTTTCACAGATTCCAATTCTTTATCCTGCCAAATTACTGTGTGGGAGAATCAATACGAGAAGCACTCAAAGACTTGTCTATGATGCACGATTCCTTGCACGATTCCTAACCTGAGTGCTAACGTCATAGAATGCACCCACTTGGTTCCTTGCCATAGTAGCTGAATTGAAGGACATATATTTTTCATCTTCTCTTACTCTGTCTGTCATAGTAGCTTTCAACATTGACTCGCCCCCTGACTTTTAATGATATCCACACTCAAGCCAATACTGAAGTCTGAAAAATTTTATTAACAAAAGAAAAATAGCCTACGAATCACATAATAAGGTGGCAAGTGGGTCCCCAGGCACCGTGTGAGTTTTATCACTAGAGCAAACATGTAGAGAACACAAATGTATATGTTTTCATAAACATGGGTTCAGTGGAGATCGTGTGGTCAAAAAGAAGACAATGCAGGTACAGAAACTAAATCATGGTATAATACACACTTGACCGACAAATCAATACTAAAATGTAAACTTTCAGAGCTGAGAATGCCAGTTCTCATCTCCGATGCCAGTCATGAAAGTGATGCTTTACTCATCAGGGATGGGGACACAGTTATGCTAAGGCGATAATTTTAAATTCCACACCTCAGAGTTCTCTTTTGAAGGGCTATACTGAACAGCACACACTAGGGTGTTACTGAGCAAGTGCTGCCCTTCTCTTGTTTAACGTGCCTGGAGGTGCTTACGAAGATGCCTACTGCAGAAACCCTTAGGTCTTCAGGAAACCTTGCTCTGCTTTTTTACATCTCATTAGTACACATCAGATACAAAGCTACAAGCAAGGCATCCTGGCTCTAAAGTTCTCAATTTTTCCATCAGGTGGGTGACCCAAGTCTATCTGGATCCAAATGCATGGAACTGGACAATATTCATTTTTTCCCAGGAAGGCTTGGAAGACCGTGATCAGTGCTGTGCTTTCCTTTCAACCCAGAAAAGGGAATTGATGCCATGGTGTCGGTCAAAGGCAGCTGTCCTCAGATCATGTTTGGACATGAAGATCCCCCTTCATAACTCTGTTACCTAAATTATAGGCAGAAATACAGTAAAAATCACTGTGAGTGGCCCATAGCCAGCCTCATTTCATGGTCCTGATTGGAATGTTAAAACGTGTCAAAGCGTAGCTACAAAAGTGTGGTGGTGTTATTCTTGGAACCAAATGCAGCTACATGCCTGTGAGGTATAATCTCTGTTAATGGTCTGGATTTAAGGGTGTGCTAATCCTCCCCTTAACCTCAGAAACAGTACTGATGTTGAGGAATGTGAGGAGGGAAAGCAGAGTAGGAGCGCCTAATGTCTAAAGACCACAGCAAGCCCTTATCACAGAGCATGTCTGCTTTGAATGCCATGCTCTGCTAGGCCTGGTCATGCGTTAGGACCTCACTAATGGGCTTATGAAGGAAAGAGATTTTAACCTCCATGTATATTCCATCAGAGAGCTGACAGGCGTTGCCAAATCATATGCTTGTATGGTTTGAGCTGATTCTTGCAGTTAGAGACGTCTATTATACAAATACTGACCCTGATGTGTCAGTCATGTAGGAAGACCGCCTTTTCTCAGTGGGCTCTTCAGTGCATATAGTCTAATTTCTCTCTGGGAGGGAAATGTTTGTGTAACTGGGGATTTTTTGCGAGGTGTAAGCTACTGCCAATACAAAGCCCCACCATTCCACATGAGTGCAGTTCCCAGATTGAGACCTATCATTTCTGCTGGTAAGTGCACGCATATTTGCATCTGGATGATGACTTAATTCAGACACCCTCAATGGGAATGGCTAAGTGAATTTCATTGTGGTCTTGAAAATCCATATTCTTGTGTTCTTAGTGTGTCATATCAAGCCTAAAACCATTACACCCTAAGGGATTATTTTTTGGATAATCATAGATACCACATAGGGTTGGCCTTTCTCAGTGGTGATGGCAAAAGTTTCAGAGTCGGGATGCTGCCATCAGTATTACAGTATATGCTAATAGTTGGTTCTGTCGAGTAAGGTAGAATTGCTTTGGTATTAATATTTAAACCTGACCACTGCGACCCATATGCGAAGTGCTAGTATGGAATGTCTGTGTAAGGACGCTGACGTTTTGACCCTGTTGAGGGAGTGTAATTAGACAACATCTCAACAGGTCTTCTTCAGGACTGGGGATACGATACAAGACAGCTTGATAGGCCACCTATTGATTCCAACAGATATCAGGTGTCTCTTGAAGGATTTCGTTGGTACTTACAGTACTGGTAGGATAGACCTGATTGGATCACAGTGCCTTTCGGCCTCAACAATGACATAACTGTTTACGAAGATCAAACGAAAGATCTGCGAGTGACAGCGAGTCCGCCATTTGCAGATCTAACACTTCACATATGGGCGCCCAGTGACAAGACCATATGTGTTCAATAGTATGGTAAATTACGATGGATGTCTAAACAAAATTATTCTTTTTTGTATTTAGTAAAATTTTATATAGAGGTCTTTTGTTGATCACATACACATATCTATGTATGTTTTGATGTATACTGTTTCTTGTATTTGTAGTATGTTACATGATATATGACTGAGAATATATCGCCCATCTGCTTGAGTTTATTGTGTTACAAGATATATGACTGATAATATATCTCCCTTTTTCTTGAGTTCATTGTTTTGGTCTCATTGTTTTTTTGTCTGTATGGTACATAATGCGAACTGTATACCATTTATTGGCTTTTCCTAGTGGTCAGGTTTAAATATTACTACCAAAGCAATTCTACCTTACTCAACAGAACCAACTATTAGTATATACTGTCTTAATGCCCCTATTCTGTGAGATACTGGGTCACCCCATTAACTCTTAATGGCCATCAGTGTTGCAACACTGAAGTCACAGGGATTGTGAAAAATCCAAGCGTTAATCAAAGAACAAGTGAAGCAAATATATTCGGCAGGAGAGCAGGATGGGTGTAGTATGAGGCTGGTGGTGCATTTTGCAGCACCCTTCAGCAAATATATTAATTAATAGCCCACTCTGATTTACAAATAGACCGTTTTCTATTGAAATGTGCTCTACATTTGCATAGACATTCAGTATTATTGGATAAATATAGAGTGTGCATTTGATAATATGTACAAACTGGTTTCAGCGAGTATTGATCATTTGCACTTCAAATAAAATGTCTTGATTTGTTTTGATCATATTAAAATCTTCAGAATTAAAAATGTGATTCATTTGTGCTTTCCTAGCTACCGAAATATTTTGAAATATTTGTACAGTTCAGTTGGAAGTAATTCGATTTTGTTGTGCGTTACAAAACATTGGCATCACACATCCTTTCCTTTCATGCTCCCTGTACCCCAACAAGATTGCTGAACAAAATCCTCTCACTTACAAGTCCATGAGAAGTAAACACCAATCTCCGTGATAAAAGAATAATCAGCATTTTGACATACGCACCTGACATTTAACCTCTGACCCTGAAAGGCGCAGACCAGATAAAACATCATTTACAGGCATCTTTATTGCTCATTCCCCTTTTGAAATCCAGCATTGTAATTTTAGGGGTACTACTGAAACACACTCCCCACACCCCTACTTCCAGCCCCTGCGTCTTTTTGTGCGTTCAGGAAACATTGGCAGGAAGATGATAGTTTGAAAGGCTCATGGCTACCTGAATACACTTTGTATCGCTCCTGAAAGACACAGAGCATTTCCTATTCCACCTCTGTTGTCTAATATATGTGTGCTGATCCACGGGGCAAAATAATTTTATTTCTTCAGATCTCTATTTCCCTGGTTTGGCGCCACTATTTTCTTATTGTTTATTCCTGGCATATCTCCTCGTCTGAATATTTTTGTCACCCCCAACTTGTAGGATTCAAGTGAGATTGCCGAGCAGGCCGCTTCTTATGAACATCCCCTACCACAGATTAGAGTTTGAAACAATAAATTATAAGTTTGTATATTAATATTAATTGCATTTTTCCTTCATTTGAGCTTCATTTTCGGACTGCCCTGGTGTGTTTTTGATAGGCTTTGATAGACGTTTCTATCTGTTAGGGCTTTGCTGAGGTACTGTTGCACCAGAACACAGCAATTCACAATCGTGAAATGCAAAAATGCATCCATGTGTTTCCCTTCTGTAAACAACTACAAAGAATAAGAGGACGCCTTAATAGACATCATGAACTTAATATGCCTGGTTGTGTAAATGTGCATAGCAAAAGATCCACCCAATATTTGTGTTATCACATTAGAAAATAAAGATAAACTCATCATATTATCACAAACAGAAACATTGTAAAAGTTGCCACCGATAACAGTGCTCGATGTAATCCGAGACCCCTTAAAATGTTTCTTTACAGACAGACTTTTCTTAGCTCGGCCTCCTAACAGTGGAGTTTGCTCAAATGTGTTAAGTGAAGCTACCAAAATGCCCAACATGGGCGCATTAATTCTGCATTTTACAGTAGGTCATTTTCTTCAATTTTGAATGAACTGAGAGCCCATCAGCATACACTTGTATATTGTACACAGATTTTTAATCGCCAGAGCCGTGTCCATGTTACCTATGGAAACCTCGCTGTGCATCGATTACAGTTTTATCCTGTTTTGCTGAAGGAACGTTACAGCCTCGATCGGATTTAGCACATTAAAGGGACTCGAGTGTTTCCTCTCGTGCTTGTAAAGCAGACATTGAACCAGCAAGTGGGCGATTGTCTCCATTGATGGCGGCTCCCAAAAAAGACTACGTTGGATTCGGCTGCGCTCTTTCTTCTGCAGGTGGCCCTCCTTGGCAAGCAGCTCGCCTTGTCTGCAAGAACAATCAATGCTCTTCTGGGTTTTGAAAACAGTAGAATACAGTTGTACACTTGGTGCCACCTCGTAGAGACCGGGTCACGTGCTTGACGCACATCTGTAGGTGATTTGACAGCTTGCTCCCCTCTACTATTTTAGGGAGTCATTCAGCTGTGCAGCACCATGACTTTAATTAATGCTCATTTCTGTGGAAAACAACTGGTTATACGGAGTGTTGAACTTGCCCATTTCATATTGCTACTAGAGACTTGAACACACGTGCACACACACACTCACTCTCTCAAGAAGTGATAGGAGAAGTGGTGCACTATTTGACAAAATGAAGAGACACTGCCCCCCTCCAATACAACACAGTATTTATCACCGATGGCAACATGGCACTAAGACAATATCAAACAGCTGAACTGATTTTTTACTTCAGCCACAGGTATGTCATAATTTTAGAGAAGAGGTGTGTCCTTCCAGCACTCCTAAAGGGATGATGGTTTTCCATTATTACAAGCTAACTTGGATGGCTTATTACATAAGTCTGCCATCTGCAGTAAAGGGCAACCTGTCATATTTTGTTCAGTAGAATTATTAATTCTGTTGAAATAAAAAAAAACCTCTAGAACTGTTACGGTGGCATTGGTAGTTGTGTTTTAATTGACACTGACTGAACAAGAGTCGCTTACCTTGGATTACTTTATGGACTATGCAAAATAATGTAAATTGGACTGCCGCCCAGTGGAGACAGTCCAACGCCGGTAGATGCGACCCCTGTGTCCAAATGAAGATCCAGATGGGCAAGAGACATTTGTAGGCACCAGTCTGGTAAGAAGGTATTCTAGTAGGCTCAGAGGAATACTGTTCGCGGAGTGGAGCCTCACTCTTACAAGTTCCACGTGCGGCAATCATATGAGAAAAAGTAAGGATGTACAAATCCCTGCGAAGAACTTTAAAGCAATACAAGTTCATATGGAACAATCATATGAGAAAAAGTAAGAAAGTAGTAATCCCTGTAAAGAACTTTAGAGCAATAGAAAGCAGTCTAGGTCGCATTTTTCTCCAGGAAGTAAATCCGAAGTTTTTTTACTTTTTGTATTGGTGGTAGAGAAACCGTGCGTATATTGGTTGGACAATTGTTTGTAGGCCATGCTGCGTAGTTCACACTAACTATCTTGTTCTCAATTTTTAATCCATTCTGCCTCAATTTATTGTGATCCATCAACTGTTTCCTTGCTCTGACATAGTTCGAAAAAAGGATTATTTTCTTTAGGCTAAATTTGGATTAAAAATTAGAAAGAGTTGAGTATCATCCTTATATCTGTTTAAGTGTGCTCTGAATAACTGGACTGAATCAGAGGTTGAAGATAAATATACTGGCAAGAGGGGAAAAAGAGCAATCCTTGTAGCACCTCAGACTTTAAGAAAATCTTGACAGTAAGGACCCCATGAGGAATCCCCGTTTAACTACAATGGGGCTGGTATCAGCAGTTATCGCCCAATCTTAATTATTCATTTTTTACTTTCACACTTAGATTTTGGCTGCTGAAAACAGCTGAAATCTCTGTATACAAGTGAAGGATTACTGACGCAATCGGACCCAGAATTCCCTATTGCCCCAATAAATCCTCACTTATAATGCACCCTTGGGTTTCCAATCATATTAGATTGTATTTTATGCACCCCAGTAGCCTATCTGTACCTCCAGGGGTGTGGTTGTGGCCCAATTTATAGGACATTCCTAATGAATGGCTAGGAGTGAAATAACCCCAATACGTTCTCTACCTAAAAAGAAAAATTGTATCATGTATAGAACATAAGCCCATTTTAGTCATATATAGGAAGATCCAATACAAGATCCACTATCACGAGCGACACTTAATTCTACCACTTTCAGTACTCCGGCTCGTCAGGCATCCACTTTAGTCCTTAATTCATCCAAGACTGATACCACAGCCTGATAAGGCTGTCTGACAGGCTGAAAGCCAGCCAGGGCCTCATGAAATATGTTCTGAGATTTTCCAAGGGGCTTTAGTTGTAGTATCATTCCTTACGGAACTGGCAGCAGTATGTGCTGAGAAACTGGGCGATAGGTGAATTGGAGAGAAGGATCTGCCAGTTGTTTCTCCATTAGTGAAGTAAGCATCACTCTTCTGATGATGAAAATAACAAATTCTGAGATGGGTGGGTCATTGAGAGATATTCCCCAAAACCTCCTATTCATACACATAATGCCAAGGACTTAAATGATGTTTTTTCTGTTATCCATGCATTAACAACGGATAATTGCTATGCTCAATTCTAACTCACTGTAGGTCGTGTCTGCTTCCTGCAGAAGAGTGTGAGTGCATTTTTAAAGATTTCAGGACCTGTTTCCAAATCATGCATTCCGGCACCACAAGTTTTTTTTTTACAGTGTGGGGTGCCTGCCAAAAATTTGTGTAAATTTTTCCATGCCATTTTTCAAATGAGCTGCCCTTTCAAACTATTGGTTCCCAAGCCTTGAAGAGAAATGCAATGTGGCTTTCATTGTTCGTTATTATTTCTCTCTGTATGACATTAAATATGCCTCCTACCTCAAATTTCAAGAAAAGGTTAACCTAAATATGTGCATTCATGGACTTTTTAATAGGTTGGATAATAGAAACCTAATTTGTTTATGATTTACTTAGCCAACATTTTGCTCCAAATCATCATTTTTGATTTATCATAATCTATTTCAAGCTATATTTTGTTCTAACAGCTCATGTCAAACTACCGTTGTCGCACATTTCTTGTTGAGGTCAACAGGACAGAATTTTGGCAGGTGGCATAGCCACCATTCCGCCAAAGATGGTGTTGTCCAGGATGTTTTTGATATATAAATGATCAGTGGTAAAGTAGAAAACAACTCTGTGTAATTCCTATTTTATGATAATAATGTAGACATCTCGCCTTTCATGACAGTACTTACTTGTAGTTCCACTATTGGAATGTATGGGCTTAATGGCATTGTTGGACCTGTCCCTCTTTGCAGGATCACCCTAGAATTTTGCCTTCATTTGCTAGACCAGTTTGTTATGCTTTTAGGACGCTGTGCACTTTCCCCTGCTAATCAGTGGTAAAGTGCTTGTCCCCTCTCCTTAAAACATGGTCAAATTGGCTTACACCTAATTGATACATTAAATTTACTTGTAAGTTGTTCCTGTCATATGATACTACATATACAGTACACAAGGCCAGTCTGTTAAATGGTACCAGAATGCAGCACTCAGTGTGCCACCCACTAAAGTAGCACTTTAAAACATGTTTCAGACCTTCCACTGCAGCCTGTGGTGCAGTTTTAAACTTCTATTTCGACCCAGCAAAATAAGCCTTTTGTCAGGCCTAAACCTGCCTTTTTAGGTCTCGCCTATGCAGCTCGCAAACGTTGCTAAGGAGGGCCTTTAGTCGTCGCTCTGCTAATTTTCAAGCACACACTCGTGCTTGTGGCGGCATCCACCTTGCGGGAGCGAGCAGGGGCGCGCCACAAGCACGAGTGCAGTGCTTGAAAATGAGCAGCCTGCGCGCGCATGCACGCATCACTCCCGGGTTCACCTCCTGCTCCCCCTCTCTCTCATGCACATTCCTTGTTTTGTCATCTTGCGGATGACTCATCTCCCCGATTTAACTTTATTACTGACAGCACTTTTTAATCAATTACCTTTGGGGAAATTAAATGTGAGAGCTCTTAATTTTTCAAACAGTCAAAATATTTGAAATGCGCTTCCTTTGTATGTGTCTTTTTAAATAGCATCCGATATTTCACTCATATGGTGGAAGTTTTGTTGAAGCAAATGTCCTGTATCACCATGCTGTATGGATCCTAATGGCAAATGTGCCAGCTATTTGAACACCACGTCTACCACCATCATATCCACCACCACGTCCACCACCACCACGTCCACCACCACCACGTCAACCACCACTACCTCAACCACCACCACCACGTCAACCACCACTACCTCAACCACCACCACGTCCATCACCACCACCACATCCACCACCACCATGTCCATCACCACCACGTCCACCACCACCCCTTCCACCCCCACGTTCACCACCACCACAACGTCCACCACCACCACATCCGCCACCATCACCATGTCCACCACCATGTCCACCACAACCACATCCACCCCCATGTTCACCACCACCACAACGTCCACCACCCCCACATCCACCACCACTACCATGTCCACCACCATGTCCACCACCACCACATCCACCACCACCACATCCACCACCACCACCATGTCCACCACCACATCCACCACCACCATGTCCACCTCGTCCACCACCACCATGTCCATCATGTCCACCACCACGTGCATGTCCACCACCACCACGTCCACCACCACCACATCAACCACCACATCCACCACCACCACATCCACCACCACGTCCACCACCACAACCATGTCCACCACCACGTCCACCACCACCACCATGTCCACCACCACCACCACCATGTCCACCACCACCACATCCACCACCACCATGTCCACCACCACCACGTCCCCCACCACCATGCCCACCACCACATCCACCACGTCCACCACGTCCACCACCACCACGTCCACCACCCCGTCCACCACCTCCACCACCACATCCACCACCACGTCCACCACCACTATGTCCACCACCACCACATCCACCACATGCACCACCACCATGTCCACCACCCCATCCACCACCACCATGTCCACCATGTCCACCACCACCATGTCCACCACCATGTCCACTACCATGTCCATCATGTCCACCACCACGTGCATGTCCACCACCACCATGTCCACCACCACCACGTCAACCACCACATCCACCACCACATCCACCACCACCTCCACCACCACCACATCCACCACCACCATGTCCACCACGTTCACCACCACATCCACCACCACCATGTCCACCACCACAACGTCCACCACCACCAGGTCCAGCACATCCACCACCACCACGTCCACCACCACGTCCACCACCACGTCCACCACCACCATGTCCACCACCAGGTCCACCACCACCATGTCCACCACCACCACGTCCACCACCATGTCCACCACCACATCCACAACCACCATGTCCACCACCACAAGATCCACCACTGCCACGTCCACCACCACCACATCCACCACCACCATGTACACCACCACAACATCCACCACGTCCACTACCACCATAACCACCACATCCACCACCACATCCACCACCACCATGTCCACCACCACCACATCCACCACCACCACGCCCACCACCACCACATCCACCACCACCACGTCCACCACCACGTCCACCACCACATCATCCACCACCCCATGTCCACCACCACCACGTCCACCACCACCACATCCACCACTACAATGTCCACCACCACCACATCCACCACCACCACCACATCCATCACCACCACATCCACCCCAAAACACTTCCACCACCATGTCCACCACCACATCCACCACCATGTCCACCACCACGTCCACCACCACCACATCCACCCCAAAACACTTCCACCACCACCATGTCCACCACCACATCCACCCTCACATCCACCACCACTACCATGTCCACCACGTCCACCACCACCATGTCCAGCACATCCACCACTACCATGTCCACCATGTCCACCACCACCATGTCCACCACCCTGTCCACCACCATGTCCATGTCCACCACCACCACCATGTCCACCACCACCACCATGTCCACCACCACCACATCCACCACCACCATGTCCACCACCACCATGTCCACCACCACCATGTCCACCACCACTACTTTCACCACCACATTCACCACCACCATGTCCCCCACCACCACCTCCACCACCACATCCACCAACACGTCCACCATGTCCAAGTCCACATCCACCACCACCACGTCCACCACCACCATGTCCACCACCACCACATCCACCACCACCATATCCACCACCACCATGTCCACCACCACCACGTCCACCACATCCACCACCATGTCCACCACCACCACGTCCACCACCATGTCTACTACCACATCCACCATCACCACACCCTCTACCACCACCACATCCACCACCACCACATCCACCACCATGTCTACCACCACAACATCCACCACCACCATGTCCACCACCACAATGTCCACCACCACCAGGTCCACCAGGTCCACCACCAAGTCCACCACCAGCACATCCACCACCACATCCACCACCACGTCCACCACCACCACATCCACCACCACCACATCCACCACCACCACTACCATGTCCACCACCATATCCACGACCACCAACACGTCCAGCACCATGTCCACCACATCCACATCCATCACCACCACCACACCCACCACCACGTCCACCATCACCACGTCCACCACCACCATCACATCCACCACCACCACCACTTCCAACACCACCACATCCATCACTACGTCCACTACCACCACGCTCACCATGTCCACCACCAACAAGTCCACCACTATATCCACCACGTTCCCCACCATGCCCACCCCCACCATGTCCACCCCAACATGTCCACCACATCCACCCCACCAAGTCCATCACCACCATGTCCACCACCACCACATCCATCACCAAGGCCACCACCACCACCATATCCACCACCACCATGTCCACCACCACCACGTCCACCACCATGTCCACCACCACATCCACATCCACCGCCATGTCCATCACCACATCCACCACCACCACGTCCACCACCACATCCACCACCACCATGTCCACCACCACCATGTCCACCACCACGTCCACCACCACCACCATATCCACCACCACCATGTCCACCACCACCACATCCACCACCACCACATCCACCACCACGTCCACCATGTCCATGTCTACCATGTCCACCACCACCACATCCACCACCGCGTCCACCACATCCACCACCACCATGTTCACCACCACATCCACCACCACCATGTCTACCACCACCACGTCCACCACCACCACAACATCCACCACCACCACATCCACCACCACATCCACCACCACCACGTCCACCACCACCACAACATCCACCACCACCACCACCACCACAACATCCACCACCACCACATCCACCACCTGTGACAGGTAAAGTGTTTCTGGAGGGCATGGGTAATAGGAATGTCAACCCCGGCTGAACATGGGACATGTAAGGATGTATTGGGTGCGAGATGACGCGATTAGGGGTTCGAAGTATTACACCAGACCCAAGATACATTTTGAAGAGGCGCAATGTCACAGGGGCTCCTGTAAAAGCACTCTCAGCATCTCTACCTCACAGTGGCATACCTTCACGAGCCACTCTCTCAAAACAAGCATTGGTATAGCCAAAAGGTCTCGCCCTTGGGACCTTAGAAGTGTTTAGCCATGCAACACTTGATGTTGTTGCACCAAGGATATTGTGCTGGATAACTAAACACTTATAAGGTCCCAAAGGCGAGACCTTTTGGCTATGCCAATGCTTGTTAATACTTATAATTCACCAGTAAGGTAGGCCTTTAAAACTCATAGGGTGGTATGCATTGTATTTAAAAAGTAGGACATGTGTGTTTAGGTTTTACATGTCCTGGCAGTGAAATACTCCGAAAGTCATTTTTCACTGTTGTAAGGACTATCTGTCCCATTGACTAATACTGAGATACCTTATTACATGTAATAAGTACTAACTTCAGATTGGGAACAGATAGAGATATGCTGTTTACACACACATAATTGTAATTTAAAATCCTTTTTTACAGTGCAGTCGGATTTTATAAACGGTCACTTTTAAAAATGTATGAAACAGAACAATGCCAGTACTGACATTACTTCACACCAATAATCCTTTACATTTGTGGTCACAAAACTAAATTACCGTTATCACTATTTATTTACATCAATGTTTGTCAGGACTAATTCGTGATTGTTTTTGTATCTGTCATAGACATAGGAACAAACAAATAACAGTTGTCATTTCCACAAATACTTTTTGAAAACACACATCACATAAAAAACTTTACATAACAATTGTTGCAACAGTCAATTATCACTAATAACAAAAAATGAACATTTTAATGAACATAAACATAAATATCCCAGTTCTGAATTTGAACCCTAAAGGGAGCTTGTGTATGATTTTAGTGTCAGTAAAGGCCCCTACTATAGGGACAAAGGCCAGTGGGTGGAAGCTTGTAATAACACCAAAGGCTAAAAACAGGGACCTAAAGCTGGTGAAATGTTCCAATAGATGGTGCCCTGTATGCCGGAGATCCTTTATGTGCACACTTTCCCTGGTTTATTCAACTGTTGATGCGTTTCCAACCCGACCAAGATTTTGGGTTCTGATCAGGACCAAGAACTGCTGGACACTATCAAAACACAAACATGATAGAAAGAATTTTTAGGACCTTCAAAATTGGTTTATGGGTGGGTTGAGTGTCGTTCTAAAGTTAAACTCCACTGCAACTCTTACAACAGCTTCAGTCTTGTAGGCTCAAACATCTCCGTTGTTGCATGTATTTCTTTTCAGGGGTTTGGTTTAGCTGGAGTGAGGCAACAATGCATACAACCAGTCGGTGAACCCCACGGGTGAATTAATGCAAAGGAATGTGGATTCGATAGACTGATTACATTCAACTCACTTATTTTGATGCGAGCGCGGCTGTGCCCACAGTCGTTTTACATCTTTTTTAAACTATTTTTCTTTTTTCACTTTCATGCACCATTTCTACCTTTAGACTCCTGCATGAAAAAAATGATCGCCTTTTTCTATATCGTTGATCTTTACGAGTGATGGCAGGAATGTTTTTACTGCATGCGGGTGTACTGAAACTGACCAATAATCACTGCAAACTGAGTCATGGGTAGACCTGGCAACAGTTTGTAGCAGAAGCCTGTGCGTGCTCTCGGTAACAATGTGTTGGGAGCTTACTTATGTGGGCTGCGGCGTGGTTCAGATGGAATAGCGGCTTAATTACGATCCTGGTGGTGTTGCATACTAAACAATACATTCTACTTGATCTTCTCTCGTGGGAAATGTGTGTGGAATATCCATGCCCCTAGGACACAGGGTGTGATGGCATATATGCAAATGAGGAGCCACTTACTTTTGAAATCTAAGTAACACGGTTGTACTCTTCCGACGGTCATCACCACTCATCCTCAAGCCGATGTGTATGTGTCCTACTTTGGTTGCCTGTTTTTTAAATCGGTTAGTGACGTTACAAGCTGGCTGTGCCAATGGTGGAGAATAGCCAATCGGGTCACTTGCTGACAGGAAATTGGCCCAACCCCTTGGGTCAATCAATCAATCAGGAGGCATAAAGCGCGGCTTATCACCCAATAGGGTATCAAGGCGCTTGCAGGCCCCCAAGGCTTATTCAAATAGCCAGGTCTTGAGGGCAATTGGGAATTCTGGAAGTGAGGTAATGGTCCGGAGGTGTGTGGGGAGGCTGTTCCAGGTCTTTGTTGTGATGTGGGAGAAGCAGCATCCTCCACTTCTGCTTTAGTAGATGGGAAATTTGGGCAAGTGAAAGGGTGGCAGAATGTTGTCTTCTTGATGGGTGATGGAGGTTCAAGCCATGGTTAATGTGTGCGGGCCTTGGTTGTGTAGAGACTTGTGTATGTGGTTCAGCAGCTTGAATTGGCATCTCTTCTGTATGGGAAGCCAGTGGAGTTGCTTGAGGTGGGGTGTGATGGGGGGTCATCGTGGAAGGCCGAGGATGAGTCTGGCTGTGGCGTTTTGTATGGTTTGAAGTCTAGTGTAGGATGTGTGTAGCAATTCCTACATAGACGCTGTTGCCGAAGTCCAGTCGGCTGGTGATGAGGGCATGTGTCATGGTCCATCTTGTGTGTAGGAATAGCCCCTTGAAGATCGTACGTAGCATGGGCAGAGTGAGGAAGCAAGCAGAGGAGACAGGGTTAATCTTTGATTTCATGGTGAGCTTGTTGTCATTGATGATTAAGAGGTTTTTTACCTGGTCGGATGGAGTGGGTGCCGGTCCTAGGTGTGATTGCCACCAGGAGTTGTTCCATGAGTTGCTGCTGTTAACAAAGATCAGTACTTCCGTCTTGTCTGTGTTCAGCTGCAGGCAGTTGTTCATCATCCAGTCGGGGACGTTAGTCATGCATCTGTGGAAGTTGGTTCTGGTGGTTGTGTGGTCATTGGTGAATGAGAGGATGAGTTGAGTGTCATCCGCATAGGAAATTATGTTGAGACCATGGGATCTGACGATGTTGGCCAGTGGGGTCATATAGCGCTGAAGAGTGTGGGGCTGAGGGGTGATCCCTGGGGGACACCTCAGGTGATCTCCTTGGGTTCAGAGGTGAAATGTGGGAGGTGGATCCTCTGGGTTCTTCCAGTGAGGAAGGAGCTGATCCATCTAAGCATGTCCCCTTGGATGCCGATGTTGTGGAGTCTTTCGATCAGCGTGTGGTAGGATACAGTGTCGAAGGGTGCAGAGAGGTCAAAGAGGATCAAAGCTGCTGTTTCTCCTCAGTCAAGGAGGGTTTGGATGTCGTGGGTGACTGCTATTAGGGCGGTTTCGGTACTGTGATTGCTGTGGAAGCCGGACTGGGAGGCGTCGAGTAGCTGGTCCTGCTTCAGGAGTGTCATGAGTTGTTTGTTGATGAACTTTCCCAGTACCTTTACTGGGAATAGGAACAGGGAGATTGGCTGGTAGTTTTTGAATACACTGGGGTCGACGGAGGGTTTTTTGCATAGTGGTCTGACTTTGGCGTGTTTCCAGGCATTTGGAAATGTTCCAGTGGTAATAGAGGTGTTGAGTAGGGTGGCGAGTTCCTGGCTGATCGTTTAGTTTCCGAGGTTAAAGATGTGGTGCAGACATGGGTCTATGGGAGCCCCAGAGTCAATGGATTTCATGTTGTAGGTGGTGTCATGGGTGGAGAGGATGCTCCGGGTGGTCAGGTTGTGATTTTGTTGTGTAAGAAGTGGGCGAGGTTGTCACACAGTTTCTGTGAGGGTATGATTTTGTTTTTGCTGGCAGCCAGGTTGGAGAATTCCTTGACAATGTTTAAAAGTTCCTTGGTGGTGTTGGCGCTGGTTTTCGATGCGTGCAGCAAGGTTTGTCTTCTTTGTTGCCCTCAGAGGTTGAGGGAGGTCTTGAAGGCTACCCTGTTAGAGGTGTCCTTGCTGGCATGCCATTTCGTCTCCAACTATTTGCTGTCCCATTTCACTGTTCTGAGTACTTGGGTGTACCAGCTGTCCTTTTTTGAGGATTTTCTCTGAATGTTGTTCTTGATGGGGACAATGCAGTCTGCACAATTGTGTGTTTTTTCAACTTCTAGAAAGTAGTAATATGTTTGTCCCAACCAACAGCGCTTTTCTACCAGTTTCCTGAGTCACATGCCTGGGAATGGCTCTGCTGTTGGGGTCTGTGTATTGCTTCGGACTGTGAGACAAGGAGGGCCTTTGTGTGGGCAGGATGTGCAATCCTGACAGGATAGCTGGGGTGGGCCTGCACCCAGTTCCACTTACACTTCATAAGGCTTTGCCTGCAGCACACACAGACAAATCTGACACCTGGCCTGGAGCTTAGACCAGGGGAAGGAATGGCTAGAACCAGTTTTGGCAGGAGGTAAAGCAGTTCGCTTACACAAAGGCTGGCATTAGGTATAACAAGAGGACCTACAGAACCACTGTGGAAGATTTTGAAGAACTATTGCCCTGCTGCCAGAGGACCTGCTTGCTGCTTGAAGAACTACCTTGCTGTCTGAAGATGAAAGCTTGGACCTGCTGGCCTTGATCCCAGGCTACCTAGAGTGACTCCCATGGTCAGTGTGTGACCGCCTACGCAAGCTACAGGAAGATAACAAGCTTCCAGAGGCTTCCCTGCAACTGCCTAGCTGCAACTGAACCTGGCTAGACCTGCCTGAGCCCTGATGTTGGCCTCTGCTGAATTTTGTCCTGATCCCCAAGAGGTGCCCCACGGTTCTGGATCCCTGACTCGCATCAGTTTGAGCTGCTCCAAGAACAGAAACTTGAAAGAGATAGGCCACCTAAGACTCCAAACAGGCCAGTTTGTGGCAAAACTTTGCTGCCTGTGACGGCTGCCAAGGACCTTCACGCCGACTGCAGCTGTATGCATCGACCGGTAAAGTGAGACCTGCACTTGGTGCTATTGAAACATCAGAACACATCAACTGCCAACATGAAGCTCCAGCGATGACTGTCTGTGATGCTTGACCTGCTCTTCATGCCAAAACCCTCTTCTTCGCAGCCTCCTCCAATGCGAACGTAACTCTTCACGCCCGACCTGAGCAGGAAAGGCTTCAGAGGGACTAACATCTTCCCTGTACCCTGTACCCGGGACACGATCCATCGTGGTTGGCCTGACCTTGTGGCTTTCCCCCTGTCTAGCTCGACCAGATGACCTCAAGTGCTTTTAGGCGCTATTTTCACCAAAAACTTAAAAACTGAAAATATCTGGTTCTACTAATTGAATTTTTGTCAAAAACTTACTCTATTTTTCTAAAGTGGTTTGGAATTTTTCATGTGTTGTGTTTTTACTTATTTACTATTTGTGTTCTGCTTAAATACTTTACACAGTGCCTCTAAGTTAAGCCTGACTGCTTTATGCCAAGCTAGCAGAGGGTTATGCACAAGGTATTTAGCTACTTTTGTGGTTCACCCTGACAAGGATTGTGGTGTTGCCTGAGTGGGGCTTAGACCACTCTCAACCAATATCTGACAGACATGAAGGAGTGTCTCCTTTATTGATGTTGCCTTTGTTTTGGACCAAAATTATTTCTCAGATCTATAAATATGGACCAATATTGCTGTTCTAGAAAATGATGGCAGCTCTCATGTGTATGCAGGTTCTGTGTCTGGTGATGTCCAAGTGTATGAGCTTCTCAACCCTTCTCCTCTGACTGGAGGGGCTTGCCAAGGACCAGGGTTTTGCTAAGCATTTGTACCTTTGGCATCTGTTGTTTGTAGTTGTGCCCTTATACTCAGTGCCACAACATTCCTGCAAATGGAGCCTTCCCAACTAAGCAGACAGTGGATCAGTAATCATTAGATATTGCTAGCTTTTTTCAGCCATCTACTGTCTTGCTGACCTCACTCAGCCCAGGATATACGGTTATAGTTTGAGAAGACATGCCTTTGGTTTCTTTAGGCACTCATAAAGAAGAAATTACCCAAATGAGCCAAATGGTCCTCCCTAAATCCCGGCGACTCAGCCCTCTACATTCTTAGGCTAAATCCTAAAATATTGTTAGTGGCCATGTCGTATATCCTCTGCTTCTTATCCACCCCAAAAATTGAGAAGTCATCCTTGTTTACTGAATAGCATTCCATACTGACTTGAGCTGACGATAAAGTAGAGGACTCGTCCACCTCACAGAGTTCTATTTTTCATCCTTGCAAGGGCCATGGATGTCTGTACCGTTGTATACAGCACCTTTTGTATATCATTATTAGGGCAACTACTTTCACATTTCTTCTAGATAGCTTGTTTTGGTGCTACTCTGAATGATAAGGACCTTACTTCCAGGGTCTAAATTAAGAAAAAATGAACCTTGCATTTTGCTGCTACATAGAGTGCTGTTGGGTGGTCATTTCTTAGCAAAATCTGAGTAGAAAGTAGAAAGACATGATTCTGATGCAGTGCCTACTACAGAACAAACATATACAGGATCATTGATAGTCCCTGAGAGCAGATCTGCACAATCACATCTCAGTTAGTACTAGAGATCTTTTACTTGGTGGATTTGGTGGATGGGAGGTTGCGTCCTCTACTGCCCCGATAAAGACTCTGACATAATTTATACTAAGGGTTGAAACATCTATGCAATAGCGTGTTGTTTTAAAAAAAAATTAGTGACTGAATTGTACATCATTTAAGAGACTTTTCCAAGAAAAGATTGCACTACGAAATTCGGCATTCTCAATAGAATGTTTGTTTTAGGCAAACACCAGTGCACTGTGTTCACCTATGTCATTTGTTCATTAGAGCACCCATCACATTTTTTTAAAACTTTTTTTGACCATACAGTGATTAAAGCACTGTATGATGTTGTGTACTGTATTTGTATGGCCATAGAAGCCTAGGCACCAGGGATACTGGGTTGCCAGGGCGTCACTTAAATTATGCCAGAGTAATTATAGTAATTATGCAATCGCAGGAGCACAAGAACAACAGACTAAGAGAGATTGAGCCACTGCTGGATGCTGCTGTTCATGTCCTGTAGAATTTTGTGCTCATTTTCTTAGTGCGAAATCCATCCTCTCTCCCATTTTGGGCACAAGGGTGCATTTTGCACTAAGAAAATAGCAATAAATGCTGGATTACACTTCTCGCATAATTGCACATAATTAGGAGTAATTGCGCTGGAGAGATATGAGCCAGTTACGCCCAACCCTACTTAAGATGATTTGATCCAGCGTTTTCTGGGCCCATTTGCTTACCATTCGTCCTCCAATGGACTTTTTTTCTGCGAGTGAGAGGTTATGGAAGTTAACATTGACATCAATCCAGTTCAATCAACAGTACAACACATTTGGCTACACAATGAGGACCAGGAATCGGTAACTAGGGTTAAGAAGGTTTATTACAAATTCAAAATCAAGTTAAGGTACACAACTCTTAAAACCATGCTATACAAAATCCAAAATAGCAACAGGTAGTCCCAACATATGGAAGAAATTTAGGCGGGCTAATATAAGGCAAATGAGCAATTCAGTCACAGCAATACAAAAGATCAAAAGCAATATCTAGTGCTTAGAAAAGAGTTGCAAGTTTTGTTGTCTATGCATGGATAAATCTCAATCACATATGGTAGAGTTCCAACTAAAAGGATGGTTCTGAAAATCTAAATAGTCTCTAAATCAGGAATTTCCTTAAAGGAAATTAAGATCAGGTAAGGGTAAAAAATAAGCAGGGAAGGAGTCAGCATTTCAGAAGCTTGGTCAAAAACGTCTATGGGTCAGGAAATAAGTGTTAGCCTAAGTCACACTTAGGTAAGAATCAAAAGTAAGCATTGAGGTCTAAACCTCTGGATAGTTTCTGTAGCAGCAAAGAAGGTGAAAAAGAGATCTCCAAAAGTGTCTCTGGAAAAAGGGGTTTCTGAAGTCTAAGGGATGAACACTAAGTTATAACACACAAACGTCTTCTAGGTAACACCCCCTTTCTAAGCATCATCAGGGGTCCATTGTTCTCATTCATTTCTCATGTTGCAAACTGTTACATCAGGGGAAAGTCTCACACTGGACATGGGAACAAGATCTCCTTCACACGCACAGATCTGATCGCAACATTGCTGAATAGGCCTTTCAATTGATCCCCATGTTCTTTCTTCAAGGTCTTCTACTCAGGCTCTCTCTTCTTTCGCGAGTACAGTAATGTATCTATTCTCAAACAAACAATTCATGTGAATACCTGCAAGAAATGTCACGTTAGCGGGAAATAGCATTTATGCAGCATGGTGAAATGCAGTCCAGTCAGCACAAGTTAAAGCATTAATTGAATGGTGAACATTTACTATGCATATGGACATTTGAACACAAATTAATATACGTTTCTAGTGCATTAGATTCGTATTACGTGTAACGTTCAGTAAATCTTTAAAATAATCATGTGCAAGTATGGCTAGGAATTACATTTAAATCCAATATATGAAGTATTAATGCACACATTACATAAATTATTTTATTGTTTTAAATGAAATTACATTCTGCATATATGAGGATGGTTTCTAATTAGTTTGCTAATCAATAAATGTCATTCAAGGTATTGAAGCACACATGAACGTCAAATTTAATCTATATAGTAAGTACATTATGTACCAAGTAAGGACGATTTATTTCATTGAGACTTAAATTACTATATCAATTAGTTAATGGTAAATCTCCAATCCTACATTGATGCACTCAATTAAAATTTTTCAAATACTTTATTCGAATACATATTGTATCCATAAAAGTACAATTAAAATCCATACAGTCCATTACATTAAAAAAGAAAAAATCATAAAAGCATACATAAATATAACATCAAGTAATTAAAATACACCCCCCCCCCCCATCAAAAGTGCATAATTATACATCAGACGTATACAGTAGCCATGGAGCAACGTGCTCTTACAGCTGTTTTTAAATAAGCCACCAGACAAATAGTTTTGTTTTCATCTACCAGATGGAGAAACAATTCTAATGCATCGTTCAAATGTCGGACTCCTCGTTTTCTTTAAAAAAGGAATCAGAAAATGTTTAAAATGCATAAAATAAAACCCACAAAAAAATGTAAAATGGAACATTGATTGTCCGGGATTGCCATCACATGGACATGGCAGATAATCCAGATTGACCTTAAAACCCAACAGGAAACATAACAGATATTTCACTGTACCAGCCATATATCGAAACAAAAAGCTTCGTTCCCACCGCCTTTTCACTCTGGTCAAATACATTGCCATGTTATCTGGGGGGTTAAACAATATATAAGATGCCATTCCTTCTGCAATCTGTTGGAGGTTGCCTTATCATATAATACCTACCTTAACTTTTTTTTAATTAATATCTAAGTTGCTGAGTGGATCGTCAAAAATCCGTTCAAGGTTAGCAGAACAAAATGTGGATCTTATGCTAGCTAGCCAGGGAATCTCGATCCCCTTCTCTCATTTAAGGCAATCCTTAATAATCTCCTGGTTAGAAATGCGTACTCATTTTTTCAAATGGCAAGCCATGATAGTGGCGGTCAGGTTTTAATGTAGTCCTCAAAAAATGGGATACCTATTTCTCTATGACAGGTATAAGTAGAAGACGAAATAGGTGCCATAAGGGCCTTTCTACAAAATCTGTTTTCCTTCCGCTTGACTGGGTTGCAATTCTAAAATCCCCAGATATTAGCACCACATGTGGCCGAGGGCAAACATTGTGTTTTGTACATTTGCAGTAAAGGAGAGAGAGTACTTCCACCCCTAGGTTGATTTAAAGTGAATAAAGCACCACTAGATATTGTTAGTTTTAACCTACTTTGCGCAACCTGGGGAGCCCACGAGCCTTTGGCTGCAAATGATAATCCCAGATAGGAGAAAGTGCTGACTTGTAATAACTTATTATTGCCTGAGGAAATAAAGATAAACAATGTTTCTTTGGGACACAGGCCATGAGAAAAGATGTTTTAAAATGTGTTTGCAAGTCTAGAGTGGCCGTAAAACCAATAAACCCTGTACCTGTCATCGTAAAGCATTTGGTGTACGTGCCATTAAAACTGCATCATCTGTGAAAAAGAGTGTGGGTAAAAGAACCATTGACTAGAGGAACTTCTGAAGTAATAGTAATTAAAAACGGGTGAAGGTAATTAATATATAGAATAAATAAAAGTTGTTCCAACACACACCCTTGCCTCACTCCTCACAAGGCTATTATAGGGATGATGCCTCGTCCTCTGCAGTAAGTCTTACCTTGGCCTTCATATCTATGTGTAAATAAGCCAGAAAGTGCACCTGTGCAACATCCAATCCCTGTGCCAAATGGATCGCCCAGAGCTTAGACCTATCTATGCAGTCAAAAGCTTGGGATAGATCCATAAAGGCTAAATATACTGGTGCTTTACGTGCAATTTTATATTTGCCTATAATCAATGACAGATTTAAACATTGCTCGACAGTGCCACATTACTCCTAAACCCATATTGGCAGGGATATAAAACTGACATTGCTTCTGCCTAGTCCTTAATATATATATAAAATTCTCCCAAGAATCTTAACCATGGTGTCGATAAGGGAGATGGGTATATAGCAACTAGGTTGGGTACAGTCTCCCTTTTTAAAAATTATACAATGATAAACGACCAAGATTCAGGTGGTGGGGAATGAGTCAAACCATTAAAAACATTTGCTAACAAGGGTGCCCAAAACTCAGTAGAGTGCTCAAAAAGATCTATTGGGACTCCATCTGGTCCAGGTGCCTTACCAGCCAATCTTGGGGCGATTGCATCCTCCACTTCTTCTAAGGAGACAGAAAAATCATTACAGCGGCCCTTCACATCTTCCATACTAGGGTCGCCAACAGCAGCGTAGATTTTTATAAAAGTGTGCCTCCCAAGTAACACTAACAATATGACATGTTAAGACTGTTACTGGTTGGCTCACTCTCCTTAATGCAGCTACCTCGCTCCAAAATAGATTGCTGTGTTTTGTAGCCAGAGATAGTGCAAGTGAGTCCCACTGATATTTCAACATTACCCATTTACTACTTGCAATAGCCTTTTTGTATATCTTACAGCATGCTGCCACTACTACGGGATCCCTGGGAATGTAAGTGCCTTTCTTAAATTGTGATTAGCCATTGAACATTCATGATCAAACCATCTAGGTTCAAAACCTGTAACTTGTGCCGGATAAAGCAACGTGCTCTTAATGTTTAGGCACAATTAAGTGAAAGCCAGAATCACAACATGATTTGCACCATCATTATCCAAGCACACTTCCACCAGGGCCATATTTTCTCTGACTATAGTGTAGAAGATTTGGGCTTGGGCTGTAGCTCTCCATTTCAGTCTTAAGCCACCAATGTTTATTTGTAGGCTGGGTGCCCCACACTCCACACTTAAAGTATCTTTATTGGGTAGAGCAATTATTATCTCAAGAGGGTTATGGTCCCTGTAAGTAGAGGCCACCACTCTCCCCAGTAACGCAAGATCAACCAAATTAGATGCTAAAGAAATAGTCTATTGTGGAAGGGTGACCTATACCCCTATGTGTAGGTATTGCCTGATCCCTGGCATTAAATAAATGATGGAATCCAAAAGATTCTTTAGTTCTGCTCCTCGAGTATCAATACCAGAAATACATCTATTATGGCTTTACTCTTTCATTGTGCTGCAAAAGACTGTAGGGATATTATCTATACCCAATCTAGTGTTAAAAACTCCTTCCTAATGAAACCCCGGTGATAGACCATTGACTGCCGCAACATTTTGCAATTCCATCATATACTCAAAAACTTATATCAATTTTGAATTAGGGGAGTTACAAAAGTCATTGTTATAAAAATAATGAAATATAAAAACAATTACTTCTTGAATTCTAGCACTTGAAAGCTATTATTATTAGTCAGGATGGACTTAACATGCGCCCCCAAAGCTAGTTTCGCCCAAATGGCCAATCCCCCAGCAGCCCTATTCGAGCGAGATGGTATTGCAGGAACATAATAACAGTCAAAGCCGTCAACTGAAATGTCCTCCACTAGCCATGTTTCCTGGAACAAAAGCATGTTAAATTATTTTATAAACATTAACCAATCAGGTAGCAGTAATTTTGATGCAAGAGCAACCGCATTTCAACTGAAGATACGCAACTTTGGACATCCGTCGTCCCCATTGGACTCAATGATATTAATAGAAGAAGAAGGGGAAACCGAAGGGGTCTCCTCATGTGGTAGTTTTGGCTGGGGATAAGACCTTAATTGGAGCAGTGAGGTGGTTTTACTCTTATTTTGTTCATCCCCCAGTCAGTCTAGACTTTCTAGGTCACTCAACAAAGCATACCAATTTTCGGATATAAACTGCAGCCCAAGATTGTATACAACAGTGTTACCAAAAGAGGTTCCATGGCCCATTGGCTTATTGAAATAGCCAAATGGGAGAGCACATATATTGGTATGGATCAATTTGCTAGCCTCCTTCATACCCAGCAGATACCTAACTGTAGCTAGTCTCTGAAAATGTCTAATAATACAATCTCCTGCAATGTCCTTCCTAGAATGACCAACCCAGCCTACTCTTCTGGCCTTCAGGATTTCATTGAAATGTGAGCTGTTAAGGCTTTTATGCTTCTGTAGCCAATCAAAACATTTATTACACAGCTCTGGCCATAGCTCTTTTTGGGTCTTCTTAAGGAGGGGAACACCAGCGAGAACTTGAACATATGGGCCTGATGCTGGGAGCAAATCAAATTTATCCTTATTAGGGAGAACAGGAGAAATATTCTGATTATGGTCAGTTAAATTATTGGTTGACTGGGTGGGATCTTGTTTGGTCAAATAAACTGACTGGTCCGTCGGATGGATTAAACAACGTTTCTGCTGTTTTTCATGGAGTCCTGAACTAGCAGACACCACAGATTTCTCCTGTATAACATCAGCAACATTCGCAGTGGTTACAATCTCAACTGAAGAATCAGTTTGGGTGAAATTATTCCCATTTATGGGCGGTTGACAGTTAGATGCAAGTGATGCTGGCAATCTAGGTGATTCAAGAGCGGATAGTTTAGAAACAATATCAAGCAAACATTTCTCAATACTGGTCTATTGCGCCCTAATTGGTTGAAGTTTTTCATCTAAGGCAGTACCCACTTTTTCACTCCGTATATGAAAATTTGCTGGCTCCTTGATGCAGCTATTTGCAGTCTGCGTTGATTGTGTCAAGGGACTTTTAAAACACCAATTGGTAAGTTCACCGGTGCGAGTGGATTTGCATTTCCTTGTCCCTGGCACTTTTGATAGCGTAGCGGCCTGCTTTTTATTAAGAGCTGGCTCCTGATTGGACGGAGTCCTTATGGAACTTAGGGAGGGTAAACAGTTGTCAGCTTCACTTGACGTTATCACCGAAACCGGAGGAACCTCCTGTCGCGGCAACTCATTGGTCAAACACAATGCGGGAGTACCCCCAAACACGGGCATTTCAGCCAGTCGAGATCCTTGATATAGATCACACACCAAAGAAAGTCTCCTTTCAGTTAAAGTAATTTCCTTTGCCACAATCCCTATTGCCCTCTCCAGCATACTATCGATGGTAACAGTTTAGCCAAAAGTCAATCCAGAGAACCCCCCGCTGCTCCTTTTTGCTTTCCCATTGTAGGCGTAGAACAGGTCACTCACCGGGTAAACAACTGTGGATGATAAAAAGCAGATAAAAGAGGGGGGCCTAGCCCGCCTCGGCCGGCCGTGAACAGGCATAGACAGGCTTACTCTTGGCCCGGTCTTCGCCCAGGCGATACCTGGGAGCGACCCGTGCAGGGCAGGCGTAGGCAGCAGTAAACACGGCACCCACACTGCAAGACACCTCCGCACACTATATGGTGCTCTGGTGCATGGAAAGAGTAAGACCGGGACAGATGGGAGATGTAGTCTCGCTGCCTCAGAGCTTACCGGTAACTTCAGGGCAGTTGAAGGCAGCAGCAAACATGGCACTCACGCTGCAGGATTCCTCAGCACAATATATGGGGCGTCGGCACCAGGAAAGAGTCAATATGACCGGGGCAGCTGGGGGATGTAGTCTCCCTGCCTCAGAGCTCATCGGTAACCTCAGGGCAGGTGTAGGCAGCAACAAACATGGTGATGCACTCTGTATTAATTATGTCCTTTAACTGTTAAGTGTCTGTGGCGTATTTGTGATGTGTCAAGGGTGGGCAAATTTGCACTGCACCACCACCACCATTCAATTTCATGGACCTTTTTCAAATGTATCACTAAACCAGTTCACTGTCAGCTTAAATGTCTGCCTTCCCTTCGTGGAAGCACTCTCAACAAGAGGGGAGGGTTTAATTTTTTTTTGTGACATTTACATATTTTGGTAGGAGGGGGGGACCTACAGTTCATATCTCTTCTAATCAACTACTATGGAATACAGAGTTAGTATAAGCTGGGCCTTATCAGCCGACCACCCTCCGTGACTTAGTCAGATGTGTTTCCATATTTCTTATTGTGCACTTTGGATTATTTGCAGCTGAAGTTCCAGTTTAACCCTTGGTGCCCTTGTACCATTGTAATTTAGCAAAACACTGGCCAACATGGATTCCTTCCCGGTGGGTGTCTATGAGCTCACTCTCTGCCTCATGTCTCTTTTTAGGCCCCCTAGCTGTCTCTCTTTATTGGGCGTTTCTCAATTTTTATTGTACATGTTTCTCATATCATTCACCTCTCTTTCTATTGGGCACATCACTATGGAGTGGCGAGAAAGCAATATGGAGGGATGGAAGCCACATGGAGGGCAGGGTGGGAAGGAGAATGAGCAGGCGAGAGAGGAGGTCGTGGGTGGGTGGAAAAGCTTTAGGCAAGAGAGCAACGTAGAACGGATGGGGAAGAGGCACACAGGTGAGAAAGCAATGGAGAAAGTACACAAGGGTGAGCAAAACATTTGGGGGGAGAAGCACATGTGTGACAGGCAGCAACCTTGAGTGAAAGGGGAGAGAAGTACATGAGGGAGACAGCTGGTAAACACATGGCGTGCTTAACACAAATGAAAAAAGTAGAGATTGAAAAGCAAACCCTGGAAGCATAATAAACAATCCAATCAAAAGAAATGGTCAAGAGCATATGCACCATGGGAGGGATGAACATAGGACTGACAATCTGGGACACAAATAAGAGGCAGACAAATAAGTGTTTGGGATTCTGTTTGCTTACTTATATCTATATCATACTATATGTCCTCTTCAGATGTGTCTATAAAATTGCCCTGCATTTTTGTCCTGAATTTTAACCCTTTGTCCTGAAGTTTTATACTCACTGCCCAGAATTTGCCTCCATTCCAGGTGGTCACCCTAAATATGGCTGAGGTCCATAATTACATAGAGTGTAATATCTAAGAATAGCTGTATTCAATAAATGTAGAAAGTCTAAGATGCTGCTTGCATTTTATCACATTTATTTGAGGGGTGTTGCTTTCTTTCCTAGCATATAATACACGCAGATCTTTCTCCAAAACTAAACTAAAGAATATATATGCGAGCAACATTACTCGCCCTAGCAGGTAATTGGCTGGTCTCTTTATTATATCTACTCAAAACATAAAGATCTGAAGAAACCTTGCAGCACCAGCAGGGCGAAGAGATCCTCTTAGCCGAGGATGAATGGATACATCCTTCCTATGTAAATACAATTGACCCATGAGTATCCCTTCTGGAAGTTCAAGCGCCTACACAAGGAGAAGGAGTGTTATGTGCCACGCCTGTGTCCCACTCCCATGGGAGTGGGGAAGGGGAAGAAACCCTTTTTTAATATGACCCTCACCCACCGGCATGCTTCATCATCTGGTTCACCATGACTCTAAAGGTCAAGGTGGGCTTGACCATGTTCCAGTGAGCTCTTATGAAGATAGTTAAATAAGGGGCATAACTTTAAATATAAAAATTCCTCTTCCACTCCAGAGGTATCCCTTCATTAGTGGGGTGGCTGGGAAAGGTTCAAATATGTTATATAGAGGTTTAGGATGCAATGGTCCTATGACTCTAAATCACCAATGTTTCAGCCCTATACTCACGGCCTAAGAAACTCCTGGGCTTTCCCTGATATTACCATAAACCTTCATCAAGGGCGGTTTGACTACAGGGCCACCCACTCTTCCACCCTTGCCCCTCCTCCACCCTTCCCCCGCCAGCCCCTCCCTCCCCCGGGACAATTATCTCCAGCACATTGGGTACAACCCAGGTGGCAAGTATTACACTGTCTGTGCATGCTTTGAGTGTCGCACAATAAACACGTAAAATACGTAATTGGGGCAGTGATACGAGTGATACGATTATGAACTCACCCTGACGAAAACCTAGGACCTACTTAGGCTGTGAGTATATGGCTGAAACATTTTGGTGATTTGGCGCTTGAACTCCAGAAGGGATACTCGTGGGTCAATACTCATTATTATATCTTCATGTTGACAGACATGGTCTACACTTATTATTAGCAGCGAAGATGATTCGTACGTCAACACACATTTAGTTCCTAGAACAAATTAGTTATGGCATTTTTCATAAGGACTTTTTTCAGGTTTTAACTATACAAATAAATCTTAATGATCCTGGATTTTCAAGTTTGCGCTAATGGACATGTTAAGTATTTTGTAATTGTATTTTATCGTTAATTCTTGAAAAGACTGTGTTTTTAATATATATTCTGCCAATAGCACAACAGTTTTGTAGCAGACATTTGTTTAAGACCTTTAATGTGAAATTTGTCAATAACAAACTCAGCGAGAGAAAACCCGTACTGTACTGTAATTTAGCAAAGCAATAGCCAACATGGATTCTTTCCCTGCGGGTATCCACACTCCCATCAATACTGCTCACATGCAGCCGGGAATACAGTCTTGGTTCTTAAACAAGATGCCTGTCGCTGCAGGCCCCATACACCTTTGCAAGGAGAAATTCCACATAAGTAAGTGGGTGGTTTTAAAGGTAGATTTTTTTGTTGCTCATTTCGTAATTTACTTTACACACGTTCACACTCCCCTACTTTCCAGTGACAGAGGTTAGTTCACGTCTAAAGTTTACAGTATTGTCAATGGGTCATGAAGACCATTATAGCTCTCCATAACTACTTTGCAAAACTGGTAAAACAATATTAATATTTCGAACTTGCGAATATTCGAATTTAAATTGTAGACGGGGTGGTTCCTCCATAGGGGTGTTGACTCCCTCACAACACTGCATGCCACTTACATTGGTGACTTAATTATTTTTTTTAATTCAAATGAATCAACTTTATTCCTACCGAAATTAAAATACTTGCCTATTGTACAACATGTATTGCTTCCTTAATGGGGGCGCGACAGCCACAGTGCTAGGCATGGCAACCAGCTGAGGCTGTGTAATTGAACTGTGCATGTCGGATTGCCTGATATTTTGCTGTAGCCAGCCTGACATATGCAGTTCAGGCTTCCACTGTCAGGGAGCTGGAGAAGCAAAGTAACAGTCCCATCAATCTAGGATGGAGGCTGTGTTTGTCTATCCCAGCCAATCCTAGCACTGCTCTTATGCTGTTTGCTATTATAGGCTTCATGAGAGCAATGCTTGGATTGGCTGGTGGGGAGGCGTGGTACTCAGTTTTCACAAGCTTCATACACTCCATCACAGCCAAGCAGTGAGGGTTCTGGTGAATGTTTATAGCACGGGTTTATATATAACATTTTAAGGAAAAAGATTGTCGCAGTAAAGTTATTTTTTATTTCTGGCTTCTGGAATTGGAAAACAAATGATTTTAAAGTGTGGCCAGTCCGACCCGGCACACTTTAAAACCATTTGTTTTTACATTTGTACAGTTGCCTGGCTCCTTCCTCCTGCTGTGTCCTCGACGGCTCACCACTTCCCTCCCTCTACACTCAGTCTAATGAGACTGTCCCCAGCCTGTCAAGTTTTCAGATTGCTTGTGAGTGACGTTTCCATGGTTTCAATGTACGTGTGAGTGACCTTTTATTATCTAACATGTGAGAGTTTGAGTTACTATCTCTAGTGAAAATAACCTAGCAGCCTAGTCCATGTAAGGAGAACATCAGTAGCGGCCGTCACAGGCAGGAGCATTGGGGCGGGATGGGGGTTGGGGTAGTCGACAGACAACAGGATAAGTATAATGAAATAAAATAATTTTTTTAAACACTTACCTACGGCTTGCCGCATCACCGAATCGGTGGGTCGACGAGTGCAAGGTAAGTGGTTTTATTTATTTAATGTTACTTATCCTGTCGTCTGTCGACTTCCCTGACCCCCAACGCTGCCCCGCTCACCACTCTTACCTGTGCCAGCCGCCACTGGAGAACATTTCAAAAGTTACCCCCTTTTGAGCAACGAGAGGCTCTTAAAAGGCCTTGAAACTAAGACAAAACGTCTGCCATGGAAGATCAGTAAGCTGATAGAATATTAACAAAGGCTACTATTTTCTCTGCAGCACCACAAGGGTCTAGCATCAGTTGGCACCTTCCTCTCCCTAAGTATATTCCAAGATAGCTCATAAGTTAAAACGTTGCTATATGAAACACTTAGCGTCATTTATGGCGTTGAGGCCCACCACCACTGTGCAGTTAGCTCACTGCACGGGGCACCGACTACAGAGATCCATGCTACTCCTTTTATCAGTGTCAATTGCCGGCTTAGGTTCTTCGATATCTACTGTTGAGCAGAGACTGACACGTAGTGTTGGCACAAGTCTGCGACTTGTGATTTCAACAAATAACTCATCACCAACGTTTACACCCTACCACTTTCAAAAGACACCAGCCGCCAATGAATGTAGACTCGTAAACACGAAGACCCCGATTATCAATGTGCCACAGATATGCGATAAGGTACTTATAATATCCGGCAAATGCCATTACCCTGAGGTGATGTATTTACTTGGTGAGGCAAATACCTCCTATATCGAGTATTCCTCATAAAATGACGTGGCAGAACTGGTGTATTCTACACCAAATTCCACATGAATGGGAAATAACACCACGTTTTTATCTCAGTGAAGTGTGGGGGGGGATGTTGCCACAAAACTCAGAATCTGATACATACAATATCACAAGTTACCACACATATTGGAATTCAGCGCCATTAGTGTAATCGGGCTGTATCTTGCCGGGGGCACTCAAAAATTTGAGAAATGGCCTTCTTTGCATTTCTACATCTTACTCTTGTTTCTTTTTTAAATATGTTTTTGTGTTTTGGTAACAGGGTGCCAAAGCTTGTTTCCTGCGCGACATCCCCTTCTCCGCTATCTATTTCCCAGTTTATGCGCACTGCAAAACGCTGTTCGCCGATGAGAATGGCCATCTTGGAGGGCTGCAGCTCCTCACAGCTGGTGCTTTGGCAGGTAAGACTATATTTGTATGTTTGCGCAGAGAAACCTTTTAAATGAAAATCATGGAAATTGCCTTCATCAGCTACATTTATACAAAAGGTAATCGCGTTAATTCTCAACTTGTTTTCGGCGTGGGCATTTATAGCCTCCATGATAAGTAGTTCAGTTTTAACAACTGCTAATTGCATTTGCATATTGTGGATAAACAGCTTAATGCACCCCAGCAGCTTGGAGCCCAATCATAACGAGCCATCCGGAGGATGGTTCTGTCAATAAGATGTCCATAGACTTCAGTGAAATGAAGTGAAAATTAAATGTATAAAGCGTGACAATTACCTGAGGGTATCTGGGCGCAAGGCGGACAATACAACTAGGAGGATCCAGAAGATGACAGAGTTATTACCACGTGGAGCAGGGGTGACTGCTTGGCGCTACGATAGGAACAGGACCCAACTTTGTCTTCATTTGCACATTGTCCTGACCCGTTCTTCTTCTTAGTATGTGGCTACAGACAGTTTTTGTGAACACTCATTTGATCAATACATGGCCACAGTATTTCACAGAGTTTTACACTGTGCCATTCACCTTACATTATGAATAAATACATGTAGTATTTTAACTGCAGGATGTACCTTGGTTTCTCTGCGCTATCCAGCTCTGTCCATTTTTCTTTTTTTTTTTTTAACTTTATTTTAATTTGGCATACAAACATTGTTCCCAGTAGTCATTACATTAAGTTGAACAGCAACCGGATGAAACAAATATCTTGACATTGACAGCATGGGTAACACAATCATCTTGAATTGTGATCTAAGGGGGGCATTGCCCTTATACATTGGCTCTTATACATTGCAGTTTAACAACCAGGGAGGTCAACTCAACTACTCCGCAGCCATCTGACCCAACATCAATATACTATGTGGCGAAATCTGAAAGCATTATTCCCATTCTGTTTGTGCCCTTATTGGGTTAACTAATCCCATCTCTATCATGTTCCTCAACCGTTTCTTCCTTCGTGGCATGACGAGCCAGATATGCCTGGCATGGATCCCAGATGTTTTTTGGGTTACAACGTGTGGGCATAAGAGCATTAAAGTTATCTGATTGTGTGTTGCAATAGGACAAATCAGCACACCATTCCTTTATTGTGGGTGTGGGGCCCCTCATCCACCGTAAAGCAACTCCGTTTTGCTATCAGTATGCCCAAAGCTCGTAACTTGCGCATGCTTTTGGGGAATTCTTTGACATAGCCCAGCAGAGCCACCAAAAGGTTCAAAGTCAATCTCACTCCTGCTCTATCTTGTAACACAACGTGTACCGCCTCCCAAAACCTCTGAATTCCAGGGCAGTCCCACACAAGATGTGTAAAGTTTGCCTCAGCTGACCCCCACCTTACACATATATCATCTTCTGTAATTCCACACTTGTAAAAGCGAGCTGGGGTGTAGTACACTCTTTGCAAAAATTTAAAATGTATCAAACGATGTCTGCCATTTTGTGAGATAGATTTCGTACCTGTGCAGCAATACGTCCATTGTTCGTCTGTGATGTCCAACTCTAATTCTGCGCACCATTCTTGCAGTGCATTCATGTTTAGGGGGCCGATACCAGCATTGGAAAGCGTATACAGTATCGATATCATGTGCTGTGGGGATTGAGCACGTACTAAGTATGTTAAAGGAGTGTTTTCAATCAATCAAGTCATTTGTAGAGTGCACTACATACCCGTGAGGGTCCCAAGGCGCTGGGGGCGGGGGGTTGCTGCTACTGATCGAAGAGCCAGGTCTTGAGGAGTCTTCTGAAGGCCAGTAGGTCTTGGGTCTGCCGTAGGTTGGTGGGGAGGGTGTTCCAGGTCTTGGCGGCGAGGTGGGAGAAAGATCTGCCGCCGGCTGTCGTTTTCCGGATGCGGGGGACTGTGGCGAGGGCGAGGCCGGTGGAGCGGAGGTGGCGGGTGGGGGTGTAGAAGCTGATTTGCCTGTTGAGGTATGCTGGTCCGGTGTTGTGGAGTGCTTTGTGTGCATGGATGAGGAGCTTGAAGGTAATTCTCTTGTTGACGGGTAGCCAGTTCAGGTCACTCAGCTGGGGTGTGATGTGGCTGCGGCGGGGGATGTCGAGGATGAGACGTGCAGAGGCGTTCTGGATGCGTTGCAGCCGTCTCGGGAGCTTGGCCGACGTTCCTGCGTAGAGGGCGTTTCCGTAGTCCAGCCTGCTGGTGACAAGGGTCTGTGTGACTGTTCTTCTCGTTTCGGTGGGGATCCACTTGAAGATCCTGCGGAGCATTCGGAGGGTGTTGAAACAGGAGGAGGAGACGGCGTTGACCTGCTTAGTCATGGAGAGGGTGGAGTCGAGGATGACCACTAGGTTGCGTGTGTGGTCGGTGGGTGTCGGGGCTGTTCCTAGTGTTGTCAGCCACCAGGAGTTGTCCCAGGCTAAGGGGGCGGAGCCGACGATGAGGACCTCCGTCGGAGACGACCTTCATTCCTTCGTGGAGGTTAGTTTTGGCGGTGTGAGGGTCTTTGGTGAGGGAGAGGATCAGCTGGGTGTCGTCGACGTAGGAGATGATGTTGGGGGTCATGCTGTCGAGCGACGTGGGCGAGGGGTGCCATGTAGATGTTGAACAGCGTCGGGCTGAGGGAGGAGCCCTGGCGTATGCCGCAGATGATCTTGGTGGCATTGGAGCGGAATGGGGGAGGCTGACGTTCTGAGTTCTGCCGGAGAGGAAGGATGTGGTCCAGTCCAGGGCCTTCTCTTGGATCCCGGCGTCGTGTAGGCGTGTTCGTAGTGTGCGGTGGCAGACCGTGGCGAAGGTGGCTGACAGGTCCAGGAGGATGAGGGTTGCTGTTTCTCCGTTGTCCAGCAGGGCCCTGATGTCATCGGTGGCGGCGATGAGGGCGGTTTCGGTGCTGTGGTTGCTGCGGAATCCGGATTGGGAAGGGTCCAGGATGCTGTTCTCCTCGAGGTAGCGGGTCAGTTGTATGTTGCCGATTTTCTCGGTGACCTTCGCCGGGAACGGGAGCAGGGAGATGGGTCGGAAGTTCTTGAGGTCCTTGGGGTCCGCCTTGGGTTTCTTGTGTAAGGCGTTGATCTCGGCGTGCTTCCAGCTTTCCGGGAAGGTTGCTGTCTCGAAGGAGGTGTTGATTACTTTCCGGAGATGGGGTGCTATGGTTCAAGCATTTCCTCCCCTAGGGTTGCACGCAGCGCATGCCTAGCGCAGTAAAAGTGGTATTTTCCAAGCATAAGGGCTTCTAATGAGTCTGTTTGCAGCATATCCCATTGCTTAACTACCCCCTTATAAAAGTAATCACCCATAGTGGCGATACCCAGTGAATGCATAGCTAAGAGAAATTCTCTCTCCTGCCTCATTAGCAACCATCCACATAGATCTAATGGCAATTTGGGGGCGTAGTGTAGGGTGATTCCCTGAATACTAGCGGCTCTCCAGAGCAGGCTTCTTGTGCTCCCAACAGGGTCTTTAGTGTGGTAACGCCTTTGTGGTGTCCCAAAGAGGTACTGTGGAAGTAATAAGGGGCTCACCGCCTCCCTTTCGATGAACAGTTGTGGGCTATCCTGAGCTCCATGTAACCAGTAAAATGCATGCATCTGCTGTGGAGTGCAGTAGTACAGTTTGAAATCTTGAGCGCCAAGACCCCCTGCAGCGTAAGGCTTGGTCAATATTTCCCATTGCACGCGCGATTGTTTCCCGGCCGAAGCAAGCCGAATCAAGAGAGACCACAATGTACGAAAGAATGATTTTGGCAATAATATAGGTATGTTGACAAACAGGAAGAGGAAACGTGGGAGTACTATCATCTTCACGAGTGAGACCCGCCCCAATAATGATAACAGCAGACAAATCCATTTTCAATGGATTCCGAGAGCTTCTGTATCGCCCTGCCGTAATTCCCGCAGACCAATACTCAGGGTCAATGTGTATCTGCACCCCCAAGTAGCGCGTCCGCTCTGTTGTCCATGCTATAGGGTAATCAATCTCGACTGGGAGAGTGTTAGTGGTCAAGGGGAATGCAATGGATTTGCCCCAATTGATACTTAAGCCTGAGTGTTGTCCGAATCGCTCCACAGAACAGGCGATACATTCTGTGCCGGTTCGCTGACATATAAAAGTGTATCATCTGCATATGCCGAAATTATCAAATTATACTGGGAGAAACATATTCCACGATGCCCATGATATTCACGCAATGCGCACGCCAGTGGTTCCGCAGTAAGCACATACAGCAGAGGGGAAACAGGGCACCCCTGCCTTGTGCCCTTTTCTGAGAGCAACTCGTTCACGCGGACATGCGCTGTAGGCTTTGCTTACAGGACATCCACTAATTTAATGACTATCTCACACAATCTCTTTGTCAATTACCCTGTTAGCAGAAGAAGAGGTGGATTTCAAAAGCCTTGTTAAAATCATTATAGCTTTCTATTGAACTTGAGGATATCAGTAGCTGGTTCCATAACTGAGAGACTTGAACAGAAAACACTCTCCCTTCTAGCTGAGCCCTCTTAAATGGGAGAGAAGGGAGCTTAGTAGATACAAGGCTGTGAAGAGGAGTGAGCGAGATGGGTGGAGTCTGGAAAGTGAGCTGTTAGTTTCTTGTCAATGAAGAGATCAATAGGCATAGCAGAAGGCACTGAAGTCAATTCACTTGGTTACAGGTAGCCAGTGGATGCTCCGCATAGCACCCGAAAAGAGCTCGAACCTTCACAGGCTGAAAACTAGTCTCACCCCTATGTTTTGAAATATTTGGAGTTTCCTGATTGTCCATCTAGAAAGAGCTAAGTAACAAGCATTGCTTAGTGCAGTCTGGACAAGATGACTGTACCAGCCATTCGTGGTCACAGTTGTGATGGAATAAATTGCCGGATTTTTTTATCTTCCATAGGATGCAAGCGGACACCTCAGAGTTATCCAGGCCCTGAAATTCAAGTGTATTCCGTGAAGAACCCCAGGTTTTTGACTTTGGAAACAGGGCTAGACGAAGGCTTCATTTAGTTAGATCAGCGTGAGGGAGACCACAGGTTGTCGTATTATAAAATGAATACTTCAATTTCGCTAGCATTAAGTTTTAGCACGTTTTTACTCATTCAGTCTTAAAAAGGAACAACGCAAGACTGGAGAGTATTTTCAGCTTATGAAATTGATTCCAGGCCGAAATATCTAATATTGGCTGACAGGGGTCTCAAGTAAACAAAACTGGTGATAACGGTGATCTCTGGGGCACCCAATAGGAAACCATAAAAACCTCTGATTGAAAGGGGGAATGGGATAACTAGCAGACCCAAGCAAGTGCTGACCCCTAAATAACTACTGCCTCCAAATGGTGAATCATTGTGGAATGTTCCACTGCATAAAAGGCTGTGGAGAGGTCTAACAGGGCGAGACTGGCTGAATGCCCAAGGTTTAGAGTCATTGTCAAGGAATCTGTGTCAATCCTGGGCTTAATGCCCATCTGTGCATGGTCCAACAAGTTAAGTGCTTCCAGATGGGACACTAGTCAATGGACTAAATATTGTTTGGCAAGCTTCACCTTTGGTGATGTGGCCAAGTAGTTCCTCACTGCTCACTCAACCAGCACATCTTTCTCAGCTCCAGAAGCAGCTTCTCCTGTCCTGGGAGGGCTTTCGCATGAAAGGCTTTCAACCCCACTAGCTGCACTCTTGCAGCCTACTCAGGCAGATGGTTTACCTGCATGTGTAGCTCTGTGCCGACCACTTCAAACAGTGACGACCAGTAGTGTTGGCTTTGCCAGTGCCTGTTGAAATTTCAAGCAATATCACTTGTTGAACTACAACAAATAGAGAAGTCTAGTCATAACCTAGAGCATAACATACAATAAAATAATAATATAGCGTTTATTTGAAGAGTATACCATTCTTCCCCAGGGAGATCCCTTGACTCTATTGACAGATAACAGACGTTTGTACTCATATTATCAACCTCAGGACCAAAGGCTGCGTTGACTTGTCAGAATTTGAACCTGTGATCATAGGGTCAAACAAGGATTACTGGAGTAGATGCATTAGTCCACTGATTCACAGACCTGGCTTACAAAAGCTCTGCAACGTTGACATGTGAAAAAAACAACATAATGTATTTGACACTGTTGGTAAAGATGAATGAATTATACACAGTGAGAAGATCATGGTGATATAGTTTAAAAAAAAGATGAGGCCAGCGTTCAGATTTTCACGTATAGGCTAGATTGTTGAGCAGACTTTCTTCTCCATATTGCTAAGTCCACAAATGGATATCACAGAATCCTGTTGTCAACCCTTTTGTAAAATGTGGAGGGAATTAATAGAGAATGACTGATAATAACCAACTTGTGTTTGGAACTCATTTGACCATAAAACCATAGAAGATATACTCGTGGAGCCGGAGCTGATTGAAAAATATATTATCTAATGCATGGGAACCCACTGGAAAGCCCAGACTCTCAGCAGTGCTCGTTTTGCGCTCTAAGAAGAACACTTTAATCATATCAAATGTAGTCTATCAATGGTATAGAAAGCCTAAAATGGTTTCTTAGTCTTTGGCACCACTTTCTGATTCTTTGCAAGGACCATAAGGAGAAGAGTTTCTATGTGGCCCAAGATACTACAGTGGTATGTGGCCCAAGATACTACAGTGGTATGTGGCCCAAGATACTACAGTGGTATGTGGTCCATGATACTACAGTGGCCCAAGATACTACAGTGGTATGTGGTCCATGATACTACAGTGGTATGTGGTCCATGATACTACAGTGGGAATGAAAGACGTGTGTACATTTGTTTTTAAATTCTTGTTCCTGATCCTGATGAGAATCAGATAGTATCCTCTGTGGCCAATGCTGTTCACTCACCTGAAGTAGAAACTTTCAAAAATCCAAATGTAGAGCCTGTCCACAAGGTAATTACCTCCCTCCAGATTTTGGACGTTTCTGATCAACAAGACAAAATATTGGGTGTGTGTTCTTTTAGTGTCACTTGTTACAGTCGTAAATGTTCAGCCGTAAACCAGATTCTACATTCCCCTCTTCATCTGATTCCTTCTGTGACACATTAAAATAGAGTCGGAGTCAGGTGGCATCATGGGAATTATAAACTCTGAAATTTCGCAGTCTTGTATGGAACACAATCTCTGAATCATGACACTCATCCAAAGACTGAGGACCATAACCAACCAGAGAACTTGCAACCTGGCTGCTAATAGCTTTTCATAATCTGGAACCAAATAAAGCAGTAAAAATACTCTCAGCTAAGAAAGAGTCAGTCTAATTTACTTCAAGTCTTGTAGAAGCGAAATTCTTCCACTGTCAAGTTGAGAGCAGATGGCACATGCAGTACAATCACGAAAACGTAAAACTGATCTTAAATGAAGGGCCTCCTTCATTAGGCATGACTTACAAGTAAAATGACACCAGAATGAGCTGTATACAATTGCACAATATTTTATTTCCACAAATGTCTTAATGGCAAAATATGTTCTTTCACAAAAGCGTTGTGCCCAACTAGCACATTTCTACACATTATACCACTTATGCACTACAGAAGCATTCAATTTAGGTGGAGGACTTTAGAATCCCTCAACCCTCTATGAATTGAATGAAAGAGTCCCTAAAACTGGCTCTGTAATGCGGATGCTCTAGATCTGAGCCGTGGTTTGGCCTGCTTCATTCAAACAGCTCTCTTCACATACAGTGGTTGCAGAAGCACTTCACAACCCACATATGGATGCAAGAGATCCAGCCATCTCTGTATCAATTCCAAGTTACTGAAAGGACATCAATGAACTAATTTACCCTTCCATCAAAGATTATGACTTACTTAATCAAATCTTGGCAGGCAATAGGCTGGAAGTGGCTCACATTCAACTGCAGTATCTATCACTCTGAATAATTTGATGATGGGGTAGACTAGACAACACCACCGCACTGGTTACACTTACTGCCTTTGTCAATGTAACGCTCATCAATAATGTCTTCACTAAGGATGGCATTAAAGGCGCCAAACCTCGATAGATTGATTGTAGCTGCAAGATTAGCAATTTAATTATCTTTCTTAAAAGTCAACTTTCTTCCAATTTCTTTTTTTATTTGAGAGAAAACAAGATGCAATTAATTCGAAATCACATATTCCATTCATAACAGTCTAACACACACACATATGTATATTTATTTATTTACATATTTAATTCTTTATAAAATATCCTATTGCAAATAGTAAAAGATCAAAATACCCCAAGTCTGCCTAAAATATGTTTTTGTCTTTTTGGTCTTATTTATTTGTTTTTCAAAGGGATAAATGTCCATTACCTCTTGTATCCATGTATGTATATCTAGGCTACTCAAATGTTTCCAGTGTCGAGCAGTCATTAACCGTGCAACCAACATGGAAACAAATATACCATTTGATTTGACATAAGGTGCAAACCCTACCACAAAAAGATTGGTGTCATAGTGGATACTGAGCATATTTACACATGAGACCCTTTGAAAAACATGATTTCAATATGCCTGAATTATCGGGTAACTTGAGAACATATGTATGTGGTCTTGAAGTTCTTCCAGCTTAATCGATGCAAACAGGGACTCAATTTGCTTGTACCGAAGGGATGACATAGAGATTTGGTCTAAATATTGTTCTACTGATTGTTGCTTATAAGACTATCTGTCTGTGAACTTTATAGGCTAGCATGTCATTTCGCAAATCTATTATTATCCCAGGGACAGCTGAATGGAAATTTGCTTCCTCATATTTAATTTTAATAATATATTGGTTTGCTATATTATCATGGGTCTGATTTTCTAAAACAAAACCCTGGTTTTTCTCTTTTTTCATACCAGTAGAATCTAGATGGCAGAAGTTGTTGGCTCTCTTAGTCGGGATAAAGTGCTTTGATTTGTGATCCGATGTGTCAGTTCAAACCTGTATCTTATTATATGTCGATGAGCAGAGAGCTGATGTACTTCGTGTTATGTTGCTCCTCCAGAGCAGCTAGTTGAACTCAAAGTGTTGCCATGTGGGAATTCTTTAGCTTGTGCTATCTTGCAGTGCATTACAAATCCCCAGATGGTGGCCTTCAAAGTATCTGAAATGGTATGGTCTGAGAATACTGGATATTCTCTGTTGGAAATGTTTTAATGTGTTGTTAATTGTGTAATAAATGTTTTTTCATTTAAAAGTGCATAATTCAATAACCATCATGATCTATCTGCTTTACCAACATCAATTAGTATCTCTGGTGTTACTGGAGCATGGTCTGATACCCATATTAGATGGTATTTGACCGCTGAGCTAGATAATAGGGTTCAACTAATTAAGAAATAGTAATTTCTAAAATATTGTTTGTGTATTGTTGAATAGTAAGCATATACTTTAACGTGGGGTTGCTTCCAACTCCAAGGGTCGACAATATCAAGTGTATCTGTCATTGATGCACATAGTGTCCCTAACTCCAGACATGCAAGTCTGTCAGTTAGCATTTGTAGTGGCAAGCTGTGGAGAACTCATACAATTGAAGTCACCTGCCACAATAAAATAGCCCATACTTACGACCAGGTTTTCTTGTACCTGTGAAATAGATTATGATGTATTAACATTTAGGCCATATATAGAGCAGATGTGTATGTCATAGCTGTTCATGTTAATAGTCATAATAATCCAGCGACCATTGGGATCAGAAATATTAAATATGAACTTGAGAGATTAATCAAATAGTAAAAAAGTGACTTCCTTTAGAAGCGAATTTTCTTGGGTGCTATAAAATGATCTGGCTCCCAAGCGTAGGTGTATATTATGTTTTTTTTGTAAGCAACCTTGGTTTCTTGAAGACATGCAATATCAGATTTTTTGTGTCTAACCTTCCCAATGTTATATTGTTTAGTATAAACCCTGGAGGGTTCAGCAATAAACAATATAAAACTCTGGAAACAATTAAAATGGTAGAGCCACTATTGTGAACCAACAAATAAAAGGGGTAGGAGAGGAGAGTATACCAAGCAGTACGTTAATCACTATTAATGCCCCTACCAATGAAATCAATGAAATCAATCAACCAAATGATATATATAGATTTATTCTGGTGGGGTCTCTATACCCAAGAGTGCCTATGTGTTGGGGGAAAATAATGTGGAACATGGGGATCATAAAACTCTCACATCATCTCGAAACATCTCGATACATCCAAAATGTAACAGTCCATAATGTAACATAACTCCTAGCAACTAAAAGGCACCCTCCAGCTCCCTCTCAGATTTTGCATCTAATACTCAAGATGCTAAACAATTAAGCACTTCAAATGAACAGACTCTTTAAGACCACCAGAGATTACTCACCCAGCACTGTGCTTCAAGGTATTGGAACCAAATATAATACCGGGGTCTTCTAAAAACCAGCGAGGAGGGTCAGACGATCCTAGTAAATAGTCAGGATAATCCTAGGCCTAACTGCAAATCACACACAGCTCAGTGGTGTGCTACCCAGGACTCCGCAGAATTGAAAAAAATCAGACCTTTGGAAAATCCTACATTTATTTTTCATAACCAACCACAGAAACCAAATAAAACCTCACAGCTGCAATCTCCTGTTTATGCTGCATATGTACTACAGAGAGGTTTTAGATACTGACCACAACATCTCATTTGTATTTGTAACCGTGAGCGGAAATGTGAAGAAAGGAAAACCTCTCCAGGTGCAGTAATGTCAGGATAGTGGGTTCCTGGAAGTAACAGAAAATGTGGACCAGATCTTATCAAATGGATCACACAACTACTAAAATATGTGTTCCTTGAAGAAGAGAAAGATGACTATCCTAATTAACTGACAACATCCAGGGCTCACAGAATACTCCATGAAGCAAAGAAGCATGCTGCTCCGCCACAAAATACTTATTGTTTACATTCAAGATTTTGTGATCAAGGAAAAAATACAGAGTATGGCTAAGTCTAAGAAGAAAATCTAAACTACTGCAAGATATTCGTTCTGGATTTGAGAACTTCTCAGTATGAGCTAATTTTCTTCAAATATCTTTTCCCCCCAGTGTTTATGCGCTGTTGCTGCACCTCAGATTGACCTATAGTTTCACAACATTGAGCTCTAATTCAACCTCTTTAAGAACTCTTGCTGCCAAAGTGAATTCTTCACGTATTTCTTGCAGTTATTTTGTGAGTGGATTAGTGTTAAAGGTCTGAAACATAATCGTTGTCAGAGAGAGATCCTCTTAAACATCCTCTTTAAATGTTTACGACCATGCTTACTGGCTACTCACTACTTGTTCCTCATCTATGAGTACCTTGGGCATCTTTGAAACACCATCTCTAGAACTACAGGTATCCTCTGTGGTGCTGTTGGCTGGTGGTAGCCTTCTCTGTATGGCAGTTTCACATAAACGTACTCATAAACGATCAACTCAACCTAGAGTGATAGCAGCCTCTGTGGTATTGGTTAGAGTTTGATTAATAATGTTTCAGTGTGGTAGGAGTCGAGAAGTTCATGCCGGGCCAGCCTGGAACTAGCCAAGGCACTGGAGAACTAGAACAGGGAGTCATTTAGTAACCCAAAGATGCAAGCATGAACACTCTTGGCACAGATGGCAGGCTCCCAAATAGTGTAGATCAGTAGCAATCTGCTAAAGTGGCTTGACCGTAACTAAGATTCTAATCTTTAATATCAAAGTTCTGGATTTCTCACAAAATCACACAAAAACATGACCGGTTCTCACATGGGAAACCCCCATCATGGAAAGAGACCTGATTAAATGTCAAGAATAGAATGCCTCAAGCATCACTCATTAATATCTGACGTTCACATAGAATAAAACATGCACTGTGCTTTGTGTTTTTTAGATTTCTGCACGCAGACTCCCCTTGAGTTACACGTCTGGATGGCAGACCCAGAAACGTAGCTCTTGTTAATACAATGTGTGAGGGACAGCAGATCACTAGCTCTGGTGTCCACGTAAGCTCCCAGACAACAAAAGGAAGACACAGGTTTGGAATAGGACGATTGAAGTTCCTGTGGGATGTCATTTTAATCAAAGAGGGTCTGAGACGGGCATTTCATATTTCATACTTTCATGCAAGAGTCAGATGTTTTTCCATTATCACATACAGCCACCATATCAGTAACACAAAGTGTGCTTTCTACTTGGGAAATTGAGGGGTTAAATTGAGGATAGTTGGGTATTTATTTACATTTTAAACACTTTTGTCAGGCTGGCTGCTAGCACCTCAGCCTACATTATATAATTGAGCAGTTTTCACCACCTGATAGTATGCCGCCGAATACCAGTTAGTACTAAGGTACCGGCACTGTGAAGGCAAACATCACCCACATATAAATCAGTATTTTATGTATGGTGGTCTCAGTGGACACCTCCTAAACTTGAGAAAGGGGTCACGGGGGGAGTGACCCCTTCTACTTGACACAAACATTTCTGCCTGTCGTTCAAGTGGAATGCCAGGTTGAACTTGTAAGGCGTAATTTGTCGGGCGTGCAGGAAAATTAGCTAACCAGACTAACCCCACAAAGATTGAGGCCCTTAGTGCAGCCCATGTTTGCTCAGGCATCAGTGCCTAAAGGTGGTACATTCTGTAGATTCCGAGCCATCCTCCTTCCTGTGAGTGAGCAAATTCAGTTATAGCGCATGCATTTCTGTGATACAGTGCTAATTGTGGGTAGCAGTGAGTGCAAGCTTCTTTGCTGTACCCGACATTGTGTATTAACCTTCCCAGGTGCGTGTTAAGATTGTGCAGCTTCATTGCTCATTTATTCTGGATAGCTCTGCTGTGGCGACCTTAAGATTGTGATCTATAAAGCTACCCATTCTAAAGGCCACATAAGCACGCGCACATTAGTAGATAAACTGTATGAGCCTGCAAGTGATATTAAAAATTCTTGCTCAGATTCTAGTGGATCAGAGTTAGGAAAAGTGATTTCTAATGTGACAACTTGTAAACATGCCAATGAGCATTCATGGAAGAACGCGTAAAAAATAAAACTGTCATTGTACAACGCACTTGATAAAATATTTAAAGATGTTCTTTTTTTAACACCTGGATTGCACAAGTAAAACCTGTAATATCGGTCTTTCATAACAGTTTTACATTGTCTGATTTTAATTTTGCTTTTACAAACAATTGTTTATTTGAAATTCTCCAGAGCTTTGAAAGAGTCAGCCTCTTATTCTGCAAGATCCCGCAGCACGTGTGAATTAAATGCTTCTTTCTTCCCTGAAAGGTGTGCCTGCTGCTTCCTTGGTAACCCCTGCTGATGTCATCAAGACAAGACTGCAAGTGGCAGCTCGCGCCGGCCAGACGACATACAGCGGCCTTACCGACTGCTTCAGGAAGATTCTGAAGGAAGAGGGGCCCAGAGCTTTTTGGAAGGGAGCTGGAGGTATGGACATGTCCTTGAACCACTGCCTCAAGTTCGGTGTATTGAAATCCAAAGCCCCGAGCGCCCTCTCAGTAGGCGAGACCGCGCCAGTGTTTGAAATGTAAAATCTAAAACTAATCTTCGCTCTCCAATCTGTCTTGTGCTGTTCACTTTCATCTCTCCCCCCCCACCCCCCCCCGCCCCAACTCAACACCATAGGCATTTTATCCTGTCACGTTTTGCCAGTACTTCCCGTTTGCACTAACTAAACACTCTGGATAAAGAAAAGTTAGAGTAGCGACTTTCATGAAGTGCGTGGTGTACACCGGCGGGCTTCTGCGGCATCCACACCCGGGTAACTAGACGGCAGTGACGTCAGAAGGCTTCGGGCAGTGAAAATCATGTTCAAGTGGAGTGAACGCAACTACGGCAGACAGTCGGCCTGGTTCACAAAGGTAAACTGAAGGCCGTCCTTTGGTATGGGCAAGCTGGGCCAAGGCCCAGGGCGCACATTTTCTGCCGGAGGGGGAGGGGGGGGAGAGGGGCATGGAGCTGTGTGCATTAAGGTTATGCCAACAACAGCTGCCTTCTCATCATGCTCCAGCATTGCCCCTGCCTGTTCATTTCTGTCTGATTCGCGAGTGTAAAGTGGTTTCAGTCCTTCATTATCATACGGCGGGTGATGTTTTTAACACCCCTTTAGCCCCCTTCCCTGCCCGCCCTTCGCCCTCTGACCCTTGCTGGCACACATCCACAAAGCCATCATCTGCGTGAGGCAGCTGAGCTATCAGTTGTTTCGGAGCGCTGGGGGAGGTCCAGAGAGGCTTGTTTTTCAGGGCATCCAGGCACTGAGCAGTGGACACAAAGGGATCCCCCGCTGCCTCATTTAATTCACTACCATCAGCACGGGGGCTAAATTTCTCTCCGCCCACGCCCAGGGTGCTATCGTAGCAAAGGAGTTCTCCACTCCAACTGCATAGACTGCAGTCATAATGTTATTATTAAATCGCAGTTTGTGAATACCAAAAAAGAGTACACAGGTGTGTAAGTTTACCTTTGTGAATCAGGCACAATATGTATGAAAATCATGCCCCACCATCCTTGAACATATATTTTTGCATTTACAACTAATTCATAAAAATTCTGCTAAAGGTATGGCCAGTGCTTTCTGAATGTAGAAATGGATTCTGTTTGTGTAGCTCATAATATCGAGCGGCATGTTCTCTATACTCGTTGCCAGCAGAGCCGGACTGGCCATAGCGGACACCGGGCGTTTCCCTGGTGGGCCGCTAGGGTGGGGGCCGGTTTTGGACCCATGGGGGGCCGTTTTTGTTACCAGGGGTAGGCAATATTGGCCCCCTGTAACAAAATTGGCCGAAACCGGCCCTCGCAAACAGCTCGGCTGCACTCCCCTTCACCCCAGTGGGGGTGGCTGAGCAGTTTGCCAGGGCCGGTTTCTGTTCCCAGTCCGGCCTTGGTTACCAGAGATCCAACAGCACACGATTGATGCCAAAGGCCAGAGACATCTGTTCACAGAGGTGAAGAGGAGAATTATGTCACTGAGAGTAGCGTGAATCCACTGTAGGACAATTAATGCACGAAAGTGCACATGTAACAGAGACTTTGTACTTCTGGAAAGAAAGGAAGACTTTCCTAGGCCAATGCTAGCCAGGTTTTGGATAGAAAACCAGCTACAAATGTGACTCCGGTTATCCAACAAATGGGCAGGAGCAGGTTAATTTGTAACACATGCTCAAGAATCTAAAGATCCATCTCTTTGTAGATTTGTAGAATTTTTATCACAAAAACACTCAGCCATATTTATTAACACTAAAGCATTGACGGTGCTCGAACTTACCTTCTGCCTCATGCCAAATAACTGTAAAGTAAATGGCATGAACAGGCCCCTTCTACATTAAAGATCTATTCATAGGAAACAGGCAAAGGGCTTTGTGCTTGGAGGTTCAAGGCACAGCAAGAGAAAAATACAATTCATAAGAGCCTAGTACAGATGACTCGAAACAGCCTAGCACATATCCGTGGCATTCTGCAATTTTACCTTTTTGAATATTTGCTTCGTCTGGCTAAATTCTTTCCTTTATCTACCTTTTGTCAACCAAGCTAGAATTGTATTTGCTGGTTAGTAAGAGATGAAGTTCAGCGATCATGTGTTTCCTCTCTCCCAAAGCAAAGCATGATTCCTGTTTCTTTGTTGGTATGTTTTTTTTAAAAAACATGCAAATGTTACAAACATGTCTGTCTATCTATCTATCTATCTATCTATCTATCTATCTATCTATCTATCTATCTATCTATCTATCTATCTATCTATCTATCTATCTATGATCTATCTATCTATCTATCTGACTAAGATCTATCTGACTAAGATCTATCTATCTATCTGACTAAGATCGATCTATCTATCTATCTATCTATCTATCTATCTATCTATCTATCTATCTATCTATCTATCTATCTATCTATCTATCTATCTATCTATCTATCTATCTATCTATCTATCTATCTATCTATCTGACTAAGATCTATACCTAGCGATTTAAAAATGTCACATAAGTCATTCCACTGCTAACAAACATGATATTCACTGGAAAATGCTTGATAATAGACAAAACATGTTTAGATAAACGTTTTTTTTCAGAAAAGAACTACAGAGTTTTTTGAGGGGAGGGAGGTAAGAGGCGGTTCGCATAGCAGGATTCATGGTGTAAGAAAAGTAACTTTGGTCAGTTAAAAAGTTTATGGGGACATGGTTCACTTAATAATGCAAACCCCGTCAGCACAAACATATAGTCCTTCCTCACTAGTGCCTACATTTCATTAACACCTATGTTGGATAACCTATTTTCTTAAAAATTAAAGAAGAGAAGAAAATGCAGTTTTGATTGGCCAATAAACAGTACAATCATTCATGAAAACGGGGAGATCCACACACCGGCCTGATATCTTCATTGGAACAAAAGATGCAAATGATTAGGTTATGAACGTAATGGTTTGGGAGAAGTCCAGGAAATAGTCTTTTTAAAGCAGACCTTCCTGGAGAGCTGAGTTTGAAAAGCCTCCATACACCAGTCGGAAGTGTAGCACTCTTCAAGAGGACATCCTTGCTCTTATCTAGTACTTCATATATGTATACATCTATGTTGTAAAATAAACTGAGGTATCGCGTTTTGGGGTCCACCTCAAGGTGCTTCCAATTCTCTTGCCTGAAAAATAATTTCATTCAGTCTCTTAAAGGAGAGGAGTGAGCCACAGGTCCTCAGTCTGAGGGACTCATGCACCCAGAATTACTGATAGAGTAATTGTATTTTCTGGGTGAAATACAGTGGCATTGCCAAGTTTACCCCTGAACAGTGACTTTTCAAATGGAAAACTACCTTGGGAATTGGAGTTACCGCACCCGATTCCCTTGGTGATTTCCTATATTTATCTCAATTCCCTCCCAGGTATTGAAGCAGCTTTTTGCTAGTAAAATATTCTCTGCCATCGTTTGTAATTCCAGAATCGACCGTTAATCTGTTATTGGGTGAATCGAAAATTCCTGCCTTCCTCAGGACGAGGACCATAGTGGGAAATGAAAGGTTCTTTATTTAGAACAAGAGTATTTTTAAAACCCTATAGAGAGGGATCCCTGTTTGAATTCCCATTGGTTGCAGTTGTATTATTCTTTAGCATTGGGGATTCACATGCTAGGTTATGATTAATAGCAGTGCACCAGGACAGAAAACAACACTGGGAAGGTATTGACAATATCCAAACTATCCACCTCGTCATATGGTGCAAAGTATCACCTCCTCATAGAGGCTCCACCTGCCTGAGTTTTAACCACACGTCAGTGGGATGAGAACCCTCCGGAGCTCCGCTCCAGGTTTCTCAGGACTCTTCATTCGTCTCTGAAACATTTGAACAGAATATCATTGGAAGTTCCTTAAGATTTGGCGATGCCAAAACCTTATACGCCATGATTATGTGTGAGCTGGAGCGGGATTCCCAAGTGGATCTCTGCTCTGCCTGAACACATCTGGTCCATTGTACCCACACCTGCCCATCCAGGAAGCTGGACCTCTGAACCGACTGTACGGGCTGGAAATACCAGCCAATGAGATCACTAGAGGTTTCGCTGCAACAGCAGCCAGACCTTTTATCCCAGCCGCACCTGACCTTTTTCCCTGGGAAGCAGAGAGCATGCAATGCACACCCCTCAGAACCAGGGCCGGACTGGGAACCCAAAGCAGCCCCTGCAATTTTGACGGACCAGCCTCTCCTCACCCTCTGGGGCAGGGGGGGGGGGGGTGCAAGTGTGAAACATTGCTGCTTTTGTTACTGGAGGCCAATATTACAGCACTGCTGCATAACTGGCCTCCAGTAACAAAACTGCCCCCCACCAGTAAAAAATCGACCCCCATCTTTGCAGCCTCCCAGGAAAACGCCCGATGCCCGCTATGGACAATCCTGCCCTGCTCAGAACTATCCTTCCTCTTCTCTTCCTCCACCAATTTCTCTATCTCTGCCTAATGCAGACGACCCCGCAGTCTACATGCTCAGAGCAAACAGTAAATGTGGGCGTTAACCCCCTCATTACAATGGGTTTAACTCATAGTTGCATGGCACTGACAAGCTGCTACCGCACTATAATAGTAATTACTTGTGCAGAGTTTGCACCCCGTTAAGGCTGTGCAACTTGTAATTGAAGCCTTAATAGACATATATACCACAACTGTATCGGGTCTTAATACCATTATGTAAAAACAGAGCACTTTTATTTGGGGTCCAACTGTCATGATTTACTTGATAGATTTCTGAAACATTTTAGATCGAATTTGTTCACTGACCCTTTTCCACTATTTTGTATTTAAAATATGCCGACTATACATATCAATTTAAATACCCAGAAACCTTACCCGATGACCAATAGGACTCTGGTACTGAGTGATCCCACCAAACTATGAATACACAGGCTCACAATTAACTTTTATCCTGTAATTTATAAATATGTATCTTACAATGTGTTTTTTCAAGAAATGTGTCCTAGCTAAAAAATTAGAGCCAAGAGTGCTTGTAGTAATGTTTTTCGTGTGTATACTTTCACGTCTGATGCACCGATACACAAACAACACAAAATGAACTTCTGTAATTCTGATTTTTTGTAATTCCGAATTACAGATTTAGTCTGCAGCGCGAATGGACGTTTCCCTCACGAGTGCCTCACTAGCATGAAAAAATGACCTGTCAAGTAAAACACAAAAGTTATGCGCAAAATACGAGACATTTCTGTTAGCACGCAAAGATATTAAAACCCAGTGCAGTTGTGGAATACCTCTCGTTTAAAAGCCTTCCATCATCAAACAGGGGGTCTTTTTTATGACCAGAAGATGGGAAATCTAAAACTTTCTATGATTTTTTCATACACAAATACTTAAGAATTGCGTTTCGTAAATACAGAAGGACCTTGCTCCAGTGAGAAGAACGGTTGTCTTTAAGGAGGGCGGGGGGTAAGGGGGGGATACAGTTGCCACTGGACTTCTCCTTAAAGGATGCAGCAGGTAATTGAAAATCTACCCATGGTTTGCAGTTTAGGTCAGCAGTACCTGAGATACCGCTGGTCTAAATCAATATGTTATTTCCCCTAATCTAAGGGGGAGATCTCACATTCCAAAACATAGATGGCGGCCTGTTGGGCAGAGAGTGTGCAGGGCTGTGGGCTGCGCCACGTCTTTCCTTCGTAAATGTTACACAGCGGATGGTGCATTCCCGCGAGGCAGCTGAGCACTGCTCTTCATCGTTCTCGGTTAGGTTTCTACTTAATCCCATCACTGAAATACTTTTAAAATCTACAATATGTAGGATTGTTTTATTGAAGTATTGCTTTTTTGAAATTTCTTAGCAATCCTGTTCCTTTGTTTCCCCATGTGAGAAGAAAGCTGGGCCAGTAAGAGGGCCAGGATTTTTAGTGTAATTTTTGATTAAATCAGAACTGTGCACTGGCATAAAGGTGCTCCTACAGGTGATTCAGTTTGTAATGAGTGTGCTAGATCAAAAATTGCACTAATTCCATTGGTGCAGTGGTTGCAGACCACCATTTGTCTTTTCTTGTCAATGTAGTGCTGGCTGACCTGCCTGTAGCCCCTTGTCTATGTGGATATAGCCTCATATGGTAAGCGGGCCCACTGCTCCACCATGGGATTGGCTTACTCTGAATCCCCACCTTCGGTATAGAGAAGTGAAAGGGTCAGGCCTCTAGCCCCCAATGTTTGGTATTAGTGTTTGGGGTCTCAACAGCGGCTCACTAGGGTGATCTGAACCAATACTGATCATGTTTACCTTTACCTGATTGACACAATACAAACATGCCACCCATTAAGCAGAGAAGACTGAAAATACAGTACGGCTTACATTAATGAGTGCGTCTCGTAGCATCAACACTTAAACTATATGACATAAAGATATATGCATATTGGCAGTATATCTCCACACCACAGTGGGCGATGATGCTCTCAAGACTTAGAGCATTATACAGAGTGTGGTGGATGTCCTGCTTTCCCTGTTGAGAGTGCCATTTACAGCAGCGCTCTTTATTATGGTGCATGGAGCAGCTTTCCATGCAACATGTCCCACCTCTGCCCAGCTCTAAATTAGATTCATAGTTTCCAGGCTCTGACCCAAAATTGCACACTTTTACAGCAGCTTTGATGGGTCTCTTTACGGTATTGGTGCAGCCTTAGTTTGCTTCCTTAGCAGCAGGGATGTATAGGTCCACCTGATAAACTGTTGACACCTGGGACATAAATGCAATAATGAGCACTGAGCAGAAACTGTGATCTCTGCTCCTGAAAAAACCTTAACAAGCGTTTTCCCCAACTCCCCCCATGTTGGAACTGGCACATTCTGGTTGGTTGACGGCGAGTTCCTAGCCAGGCATAACCTACCACTCCCTTCAGGGGTAGGTGATTACAGTCACTGTATAACCTGCACTCACCCTTGGGTAGCTTGGCACTGAGCAGTCAGGCTTATCGCAGAGGCAACATGCAAAGCTTTGGCACAGCACTCTCACATAATAAATAAACTGAGCATCACAAAAGAGACATTTTACGTGGTGTATGTAAATAAGTTTGTATTCAACACTTACACTTACTAACATAACATGAACATCCTGTATTTCTGAGCATAAATCACATTTGGAAATATCACTAGCAGTACTAGGCCCAACTGTGTTAAAATGACATCAGTAATATGCACACTGGGGAAAGTTCCTATTTTAGCCCCCCCCCCGCCCTCTCAGTACCCTTATGCGGTGTTAAACGCTGTCAGAACGAGCCTCATCCTGGCAGTTATTACAATACCACACAGTTCTAGGGTGCACCCCAGATCACAATGATATCCAAAATGTGTACACAATGATAATTACAACACTTTCTAAACAGCACGGCGTGGCAAGTTCTCACAGGTAAAAACCAATGTCAAATGTAGTATTCTTTTGGCAAGGAATCAACTTGTAAAGCAACACCGCGGTGTGGTATCATTAATAACAGGCAGTCACTCCCACACACTCACTCAGCACTGATATGCGGTGACACAAATATCAAGCAGTTCTATATGGAGCACACACACAGCACCGCAATGGTTTGTTCAGCTCTTACAAGCTCATTCAAAGATGGCCACCATGAGTGTACCCCCATCCACTGAGGCCATCTTTGAATGGGTTTGTCCAGATATTACTAGTGCATTCAAAGATGGTCTCCATAAATATATGTGCATCCATGGTGACTATCTATCAATGCACTGCTAATCTTTTAACAAACTCATTTAAAGATCACCACTGTAGATACATATTCATCCACGATGGCCATCTGAGAGGATAAAAAGAACTGTCAAAGCTGACAGTTTTCACTGCTGAGACCAATTGACTTTGCCAGTGCTTGTCATACTTGAGATATGGTGCTGGGAATCTGTCTCCAGGGAATCTGAACCCTTTCTGCACCCTGAGTTTTTTGTTGAACAATTACCTTGTTTGCCACTTACATAGTCCCTGAATTGTTGTACATTTTCTGTAATAATAATGCTCTATAGTAAAATCACGTTGTTATGGTAAAGTTAACAGTAGTGTTAAATGTGCTGTCTTTCTATAAATAAAAGTAATTTTATAATTCTCCAAATTTGTTATTGAACAGCTCGCGTGTTTAGGTCTTCGCCCCAGTTTGGTGTCACCCTACTGTCCTATGAACTTTTGCAGCGATGGCTTTACGTTGACTTTGGAGGCGTGTAAGTACTTCACTGAGTTTGAATTGAAGATGCTGTATATTTGAGTGACATGTCTTGTTAAATACAAATTTGCTTGGGCCAGGAAGCAATCAACATATTTAAGGCAAACAACATTGGAACAATTATGTGTAACTTAATTTAGACATAATTCTGTCAAGTGTTTTAAGAAAATAAACAGAATAGTATCTTAAGGTTCAGAGAAAAAATCACGAAATAATGTCCTATAATATCTTTAATGTATTTTGTAGACAACAGTATTTTTACTGATTGTTGATACTCGTGCATAAAATTTACAAAAATCATTAGGACTAGCTTTAAACTTGTGTACTAACATTTCTTCTGCCATCAAGCCAGATATACAGTATTGTGTTGCTGTGTGACCAGAAGCACCACACTTAATCTTGAATTCCATGAACAGAAGACTCACTTACCGCATTGTGGGTCGAATTAAAATGGCCTATCTCCAAGAAGAGTTAAAATGGCTGAAAAGGAAACCTATATTTGAAGTCTGGCTTCTGAAAAACAGCAAGACAGATGAAAATATAAGCGGTAGAAGTTGAATTACCCAAATCAAAAACTAGCAATGACTTTATGCTCCTCCCCAACTGATGTCTCCTGTCACAAAAAATATTTATGAAGTACAAAGAGTGCATGTAAATGATCAATTCTAGTTGTAAACAGCAGTGTTATTTATCCTAAACATGCACACTTGGGCTCTTTGTAGATGAGTTCTCTCCAGATGCTTACAGTACACACAAGGATTGGACAGAAGGGCAGACGCAGAAAGCGTGGGGATTCGATAGCCAGATGTTGAGATGAGATATGCGCAGGCAAGACAGAGAGTAACAGTCAAAGTTATAAGCGAAGACAAGATTAAGAGACTGAAAAGGTGATGATAATAACTGAGAACAGGAGACTGCAGTGGCTAAAGAGCGGTGCAGATAAGAGAATCAATGTGTAGATCGGCTCAGTTATAAACCAAGATTGTCTTGGTGATGAAAATGAAAAGAGAATGGAAGACTCCCTATGGTATAAGATAAGAAAGATCAAAGCAAATGAGACTTTGTTGAATGTTGTGAGTGTTCATTGTGATGAGGTGGTGGAATGGAAATTAAAGGCAAAGCCTGAGCAGCTGTCATCTACAGCTCATGTGCGGACAAAACTACCTCAGTACTTGGTGAATTAAGGGCCCTCAATGGGACATGCACAGGGCCCTGCCTCTTCTTGATGTTTGCCTTGATGGTCCTTACTGGATATTGTGCGTTGGTTTCCTATATCAACATGCATTTTTTTTTAATCACTCTGCATCTCTTCCTAATCCCATCTACTGGTTCTCTTCCATTACCCCTTTGTGTCCCATCTAATTGTTTCTGCTCTATCTCTCAACTAACATAATCCAGTCCTCCTCCTGTTTTTATGCCCTTCTATTTTAGCTCCTTTAGTCTTCTCTCTCATCTACTCTAGGATGCTCTCCCTCTCAATACAGGTTTTTTCTTTACACTTTCTTCTTACTGACGGCAACCTATGACCTGCCCATCCCGTCTGTTTTTTAAACTTCTCCAACTTCCCTTCATTTTACTATAATACAGTGCTTTAATCATTCCACATTTAATTGTGTCCATATGTGCTTTGTTCTTGCTCTTTTGATAAAAACCTATGGCTGCCATTGCTGTTTCTTTGATTAGGAAATTGCTTCTGAAAATGTTATTCTTCTCTGCCTTTATTGATACCACCCACACACATTATTACACTATGCCAAAGTATAGGTAATGCTGTACGCTATATTTATTTTAATTGCATGCATTACAAGCTGTAAAAAGAAGTGATAGATAATTGTATCAAAATTGCTAACTTTCAGACAGAGAGGTTTGTTTTTCAGGTTTGGCAATTTAACAGGGACTTCCATTCCCCCGGCATTATAAAGACTATACAAATATTTAGGGACCTACATGGCTGTTCCTGGTTCCACTGGACCACAGCGATGCTCCCAGTGATTAGTGTTGTACTGACTGGCATCATCAGCAATAAAGCTGTAGAGGAACATTCCTTCATACTTCACCCTTTTCGAATGTTAAGTTAATTATGGTGATCAGTGGCTTATAGATTTGAGTATGAAACTTATGTAGCAGTGATGTCCCCCCACCAAAGATGGCGCCCACATGGTGATGAATGAAAGCTACACCGGTGCCTCCTATGCTCTATCCCTGTTTGGGCCTTCATTTTTCCAGGTAACCTGGAAACAGGGACGTTCCAATTGTTCGATAGCACAAGCCTTTGACATTCTACTCAGATTACCTGTTGCACTGAAACTATTCAAGCAAATTTATGTACCATGTAATCCGGGGCAGTGGGATTTCTTAGGTAAGACATTCACATTCTAATACCAGAGTAGTGGAATGGTAAAACAAGCAAAAACACAAACCCCTTCTGTGCACACAGCAGGCCCTATAGGTTTGTTTCAGATGGCTGGAGTTTTACTCACTCAATCAATCCACAGATTTGTAAAGTGCACTACTCACCCGTTAGGGTCTCAAGGCGTGGGGAGGGGGGGGGGGGGCCGCTATTGCTCGAACAGCCAGGTCTTGAGTTGTTTCCTGAAGGAGAGATGGTCCTGGGTCAGCCGTAGGTGGGTGGGGAGGGAGTTCCTTGTCTTGGCCGCCAGGTAGGAGAAGGATCTTCCTCCGGCGGTGGCTTTGCGGACGTGTGGGATGGTGGCGAGAGCGAGGCTGGCAGAACGGAGGGTGGGTGTGTAGAATGTAAGGCGGCTGTTGAGGTATTTGGGGCCCATGTCGTGGAGAGCTTTGTGTGCGTGGGTTAGGAGTCTGAACGTGATCCTCTTGCTGATGGGGAGCCAGTGCAGGTCTTTCAGATGGGCGGAGATGTGGCTGTGGCGGGGGATGTCCAGGATGACTCGTGCAGAAGCGTTCTGTATGCGCTGGAGTCTTTTCTGGCTGTGGTTCCTGTGTAGAGGGTGTTCCCGTAGTCCATTCGGCTGGTGATGAGGGCCTGGGCGACCGTCTTCCTGGTTTTGATGGGGATCCACCGGAAGATCTTTCGGAGCATGCTCAGAGTGTTGAAACAGGGTGACGAGATGGCGTTGACTTGCTTGGTCATCGTGAGGGAGGAGTCCAGGATGAAGCCCAGGTTGCGTGCATGGTCCGTTGGCTTGGGGGCGGTGCCCAGGGCAGGGGGCCACCAGGAGTCGTCCCAGGCAGAGGGGATGGTCCCAGGATGAGGACTTCCGTCTTGTCTGAGTTCAGTTTCAGACGGCTGAGCTTCATCCATTCCGCGACGTCTTTCATTCCTTCCTGGAGGTTGGCTCTGGCGGTGGCGGGGTCGTTGGTGAGGGAGAGGATCAGCTGGGTGTCGTCGGCGTAGGAAATGATGTTTAGGTTGTGTTGGCGTGCGATGGCTGCGAGTGGGCTCATGTAGATGTTGAAGAGGGTGGGGCTGAGAATCCTTGCGGGACGCCACAGATGACTTCGGTGGCCGCGGATCGGAATGGGGGGAGGCGGACTCGCTGGGTTCTTCCGGCGAGGAACGAGATAATCCACTCCAGGGCCGTTCCTTGGATTCCGCTGTTGCTGAGGCGATGTATCAGGGTGCGGTGGCACATGGTGTCGAAGGCTGCTGAGAGGTCCAGGAGGATGAGGGCAGCTGTTTCCCCGTTGTCGAGCAGGGACCTGATGTCGTCGGTAGCTGCGATGAGGGCGGTCTCGGTGCTGTGGTTTGCTCGGAAACCGGACTGCGAGGGGTCGAGGGATCCGTTTGTCTCGAGGAAGGCGGAGAGTTGTTTGTTGACGGTCTTCTCGATGACTTTGGCAGGAAAAGGGATGAGCGAGATGGGGCAGAAGTTCTTGAGGTCGGTGGGGTCCGCGCTGGGTTTCTTCAGGAGGGCACTGAGCTCAGCATGTTTCCAGCTCTCCGGGAAGGTGGCGGATGAGAAGGAGCTGTTGATGATGTCCCGGAGTTGGGGTGCGATGATGGAGTCGGCTTTGTTGAAGATGTGGTGTGGCCAGGGGTCGGTAGGGGATCCGGAGTGGATGGTGTTCATCGTGCGGGTGGTGTCTTCGGTGCTGACCGGGGTCCAGGTGCAGAGGATGGTGGTGGGGGTGCTGGTTCGGCGGTGGGGTGCGCGGATTGTGCGCCGAAGCTGTTGTGTATGTTGGTGATTTTGCGGTGAAAGAACGAGGCGAGTGAGTCACAGAGGTCTTGCGAGGGTGTGATGTCGTTGATGCAGGTGCTGGGGTCGACGAGTTCTTTGACGATTCAGAAGAGTTCCTTGCTGTGGTGGGTGTTGTTGTCCAGTCGTTCTTTGAATGTTGTCCTCTTGGTGGTGCGGATCAGCTGGTGGTGTTCGCGGGTGGCGTTCTTGAGGGCTGTCATGTTTTCTGTTGTCTTGTCGTGGCGCCAGGCTTTCTCGAGGGAGCGGCAGGTTTTCTTCGAACTTTTGAGGTCGTCGGTGAACTACGAGGTTTTCTTGCTGCTGGGTCTGCTGGGAGGGTTCTTCAGTGGTGCAAGGTCATCGGCGCAGTTGGTGAGCCACTGTGTGAGGTTGCGGGCTGCTTCGTTGGGGTCCGTCGTGTTGGGGGGAGGGATCTGGCTGAGGGAGGTGGTGAGCTGGTTGGTGGTTATATTGCTCCATTTTCTGCGGGGTGCCTGTTGCGGGTGGTGGTGGGTCGTGGTTCTCCTGTAGTTGAAGTGGATGCAGCTGTGGCCTGTCCAGTGTAGTCCGGTTGAATGGCTGAAGGAGATGTGCTTGCTGGAGGAGAAGATGGGGTCAAGCGTGTGTCCGGCGTAGTGGGTGGGGGTGTTCACCAGTTGCTTGAGTCAGAGGTCAGCGAGGTTGTCCAGCAGGGCGGCGGTGTTGCTGTCATTGTTGTTCTCCAGGTGAAAGTTGAGGTCTCCTAGGAGGGTGTAGTCTGGGGAGGTTAGGGCGTGTGGGCTGACGAAGTCTGCGATGGCTTCGCTGAATTGTGTGCGCGGTCCCGGGGGTCTGTAGATGAGAGTGCCTCTGAGGGTGGTTCTGGGGTCGGTGTGTATTTGGAAGTGGAGGTGCTCGGCAGCAGTGAGGGTGTCATCGGAGTTGGTCGTGATCCGGATGGTGTCTCTGTGAACGATGGCAATGCCTCCTCCGGTTTGGTTGACGCGGTCCCTCCAGGTGATCTTGTATCCATCCGGGATGGCTATGGCGATGTCGGGGGCTGAGGAGGCGGTCATCCGGGTTTCTGTGAGGAAGGCGACGTCTGGAGATGTTGTGTCGAGGAGGTCCCAGAGCTCGATGGCGTGCCTGTGGATGGAGCGGGTGTTGAGCAGGATGCACTTGAGGTGATTGTTGCTGGTGTCTGGCCTGGCGGGTGCGGTGCAGGTTCGGAGGCTGGTGAATTTGCAGGCTTGGCAGGCGAAGGGTCCGTGGGTGCGTCGGGGGGTGGCTTGGCAGCAGGTGGGGTTCCGACCGGCGTTGAGTGCGTGGAGGGTGGCGGCAACGTAGGTCCGTCGTGTGGGCTGGTGGCGTCGAGGGCCAGGGGTCCTGGCGCTGGGCGCGGTCCAGGCGCGGACGGGCGCAGATGGGCTTGTCTTTGGCGCGCCAGCGGCGCGCCTGCTGCGCGATCGCGCAGCGGTCGCCATAAGAGGGGAGGAGGGGTCAGCTGGGAGGCGGGAGGGAAGGAGCCAATTGGTGCAGGAGGGCGGGGCCGCACGGGAGGCAGCGGCGGGAAAGACGGGGCTGAGGAGCCCGACGAGGATTGCGGCGATCCTAGGAGAGGCAGACGCCTAAGAAAACACTCACTCACTCGGGGTACAAAAGAGAAGGGGGGCGGGCAGGCACATGGGGCACAGATTTGCGGTTCAAAAGTATACCCCCACCTGTTACTAATACATAAAAACATTTATCTGTCTACTTAATTAAAGAAGAAACTAGGCTCACACACATAAAGTGTCTACAAAAGAAACCCAATCTTTAAAGGAGACTGAGGCCATGTGGAAAATTCAGCACTTTACAGAGGAGAGCATATGCTAACAGCCTAGTGCTAGAAGGGCAGCGGGGCAACAGTGTGGTCATTGGGAGGCAACCATGTGGTTATTTGGATAGTCTGCATAAAGTAGCAAGAGTACTGCCATACATTGCACCATGGATAGCAGGCCATTTTTTTACTTTTCTGATGCGCAATGTATTTCATAAATATATGTCTATGAATAATTGACCCTATTGTGTTATCTGCAGAAAACATCCTGGCTCCGAGCCTGCGCCAAAGTCTCGCATTTCGGACCTTCCGCCTGCCAATCCGGACCACATCGGTGGATACAGACTTGCGACAGCCACGTTTGCTGGCATTGAAAACAAATTTGGCCTCTACCTTCCACAGTTTCGAACTCCCGGTATTGCGGCAACTAGCTCAAAGGTGTCCGTAGGGGAGGAGCAGTCTTAATTCTAAACACAACCATATACTTCGAGTAAAAGAATGAAAAGACACTACAAAATGGCGCCTGGTGATATCCGTGAGCTGCATGTCCGACTATAATGAGTTCTTTCTTTCTTTTTAAAGACTTTTCAAGTTAATCATGTGTTTGCACAAGGGAGACCATCCATTTCTGGCTTTAGTTCTATGCATATGATGTTTTTATCCAGTGGCATGCATATCATACCTAGCTATTGCTTTGCACAGCTTGCACTCAATGTTACTGTACATATTGTACATCTTTGTACAGAGACAGACTGACATGTAAAGGAGACAAGTCCTCTTTATACAAGCACCATTTGTAGTTTGGGGGTAGCTCATAATGTACAGTATGTTTTAGAAGTGTTTTAATAAGGATCTGGTGACAATAACCAATATAGAAGAACGATATTTAAAGTTATTCATTATCTTGTATTCATGTCTTATGGAAATAAAACATCAGTTATTGATGTATTTATATTCTTTTCTCGCTGAATTTGTGAGTGATGGTATGGTGAGGTGGTGTTTCCAATAAAATAGAATGTTTCATGCGCTAAATGATTATCTCACATAATTTATAATCGGGAGCAGATTTTCTTACTTGATGGTCGAGACAGTTTTTGCAGAGTTCTATTTCCTGATTGGCCAGTTCACCGCTAAAGGGTCCAGTGGTTTCGATTTTAACAGCCACATCACTCTAGTGCACCACGACTGCCTGCCATACCCTTTTATGTGGATTTAAATAGACATGTCTCCTGAACCATACAATCGCTCTTTAATATTCACATATGCGCATGCCATTTCCAATATCTGTATATAATTTCCCACAAACCTGCTTGTGTTGCTATTTTGTCGTGACGGGCAGCATTTGCAAATCCTTTCCCCAGATGTAGAAAGGTTAAAATCTAATTGGCTAGTGCTTTGGGGGTTAACTATTCACAGACATCTCCAAGAAGTTAAGATTGACAAGACAACTATATATTCTGGCACAGGAGCCTTCTACAATAGTAATAGAAAAAAAACGCTGACAGCTCGGGGAGATGCAAGCCGCCTGACTGCAAGCAAACACAAATTAATTCATCCCGGAATGCATCTTGTTCAGAATAGAAGACGTGCAGAAAATATGTTCTTCAAACTCCGAAGCTGCATAAACATTTTTAAAAATGCGCCCTCTTGCGCAACAAAAATGACTTTCTTCCCTCAAAAGCTTTTCAGCTTTCAGTCAAGATTACTGGCAGGTTAATTCCTTTAGCGCCACTGGAGGCGGGGCTCCTGCAGATGGAGAGGCGCCCATGGAAAGATTTGCAGACTGGAAGCTGGCAAGGTTGAGACTTAATAGGCCTATATGCACATCACATTATTGAAAACCACAAAATGGCCCAGAATGTGGTCGGCAGTCTCAGCATTTGGCACAGTGTTGTGAAGTCAGTGTGAGACCTCACAGGCACTCTCTTTTTTCCACCACAGTAAATACAGGGGCCTAAACTTAGGGGTATGGTACGAGAATGGTGTGAACAAAATAATGTCTGACAAATGGTGTATGTTACATTTATTTAGAAAAATGTCGCACTATTGGAGTTAATATTACCAAATCTACACCCAGTGGAACGATTTTTCTGTAGACAATATTTGGAAAAATTATATTTCTTTTAGGCAATATTTTTGTGACAATATTCTGACCTACCCAGTGCTTAATTTGTAAAAGAATAACTGCTAGGGTCAAAATATTCTCCGAAGCCAGCCGGTGCCATTGTCGAGTGTCAGGGTTGCTGTACTCCAAAGCTATATAGCCTTGCTTTCACTTCATGCCTCCTTCCACCAACATACTCTCACTGCTGCTTTATCTCAATCCTGCAAGTTCTTTTACTTCCCTTCTTTCTCCCATGTCACCCTTTTCTCTTCCTTATCCTCCCCCTCTCACACTTTGCTGCTGTTCTCTCTCTGATTCAGGGGCAAAGACTGATTATTAATAATAATACTGGGTCCCCAAAAATGAGTGCTGGTGGGCCCCATCTGCAACCACTGGCTCAATGTAGGCACAGCTTAGAACCATAGTAGAGCTTTACATTTTTAACTTTTTCAGCTTGCTGCTGTGTACTGCTAGCTAATTATTTATTAGGTTGTTTGATTTACATGGTGCACACTGTTAGCTTTTGTTCTGAATTAAAGTGCTTCATTAGGAATGATTAAACAATTTGATTTTTCATCAATACCGATCAGCAATTTTCTTGTCCACTCCCAAGTGTAAATTACTAGACTTGAATCCAACCCAATAGGAATGGAACAGAATTGAACGCCCTCAAGTGTGTACTGCAGTTTCTTGACAGACTCTGAGTTGTTTATAATTAAGGCTCCCGGTTTTATGGTATTTTTTTTTTTAAGATTTCCATCTGTATTTATCCATATTTATGTTTCTATATTTATTTCGTGTTTTGTGTATAAATGATTTGTAGAACTGTACATTTCCATATATATTTAACTGATCGACGTGCACTCATACTTTGATGTTTGTTGTGTTTTAGCTATTTAAGCTGGCAAATATCACATAACAACACGTCCACTGGTAAATACTAGCATTATACCACAAATATATATTGACACATGCCGTTATTTAAAGAAATGTCTCCCTGTTTTTAATTTCCTGCTGTTGGGCTATAATTCATGAAAGACAGCACGGATAGTCACTTAAAAGCAGCACACTTTTCTGTATTTATCCTCATTTAAAAATAAATGCAGACAGAACACACATTGTTTTCTGTCTGTATTTATCTGTAAAAATGGAAAACAGGGAGCCTTATTTATAATTAGCCATATGTCCAGTCTGCCCTCTTTAGAATGTATACATGGTTAAGAACTCTTTACACACAATGTTCCTATTGTGAACACCAAAAAGTGAAGAGTCCTCTTACACTGGCTCCATCCTCAGAATGTGAAAACCTAACTATGATATGACTGAAGCCCGATCCCTCGCTTGTGTTGCAGCCTCCTCAGACACATTTGTTCACTGAATGCGTAATCCTCTGTACCCATTTCTTTAATGACTTATACTGAGTAGAATTGGGAAATTATTTGCATTTTAAGGGATAAATGGGTAAACCCACTACCTGCCTCCTACTGTTTGACTACCTCTGCCTCTACTGGACGTCTTATCAGCTTTGCTTTCAGCCCTGCAGGCTATTTAGGGTTCGAATCTCAATATGTTATCCACTCTTTGCATGTATTTTTAACCTCAGTCACAACTACTCTTTTAAACAAATGTTTGTTTGTCAATCTCTGTCTAACATAGAAGGAGACTCAGCTAAATTGGAGATGTTCCAGACATAGTTCTGCCTGAACAAAGTCAAAATGCTGCATTTTCCTGTGTTTCTAAAGTAATTACAGGTGATTAGTGGCCTGCGTTGCCCTGACAGAAGCCTTCTAATGGAGCTTAGAAAGGACCTCCACCAGTCAGACTACACCTCAGCTGCCTTGCCATTAAATGATGCAACCCTTTAGGTATAGGTGGACTAAATTCAGTAAAGAAATGTAGGTGGACATCCTTGACAAAATAAATTCCACACTGGTGTAGGCTTTTTCAGGTCCTAGTCATCTGTGCACAGTGTGTGTAGGTGACAGGCTTGACGGTTTTGAGGATGTGCATGCTAAAAAGAATGGAAAAGCATTAAACTTGCTACATCCTCCGGCTGGAGATTGTCAGCCTTAAAAAGACAGTATCACCATATTAGGCAGGATTTCTCATTCTCAGTTGAACAGCGACTGAGAAGATTTACGGTTACCTCCAAGGTCTAAAGTTCACTGTCTAAACAGATTATCCTCTAGCATTTGTGTTCATGTCCACTAAACTGATGAAACAAAACAGAGTTTTGCTGTCCTTTCGAACTATGATTTCCATCCTTATTTCTGACTTAGTAGAATGAATGTTGATGTATCCTCTTTCCGCCCTCACTCAGAAACCAAAGTCTAACGCTGAGAAAACATGCCCCATGAAGGGATCAAAGACAATTGCATACTCCGTTATCTTTGAGGTGCAGAGCATCAGGAACCAACCAAAATTCTGTTGATATACAGCAATGTTACTAATGAAGACCAAAGCCCTCCACTAAGAAAGACTACCCAATGACAACATACAGTAATCCCAGAAATACTGTTCCAGGGCTGCTGAAGTGCTGCATGCAAAATTTGAGCATCATCTGCTGTTCTCATCTAGCCATCAATATCTGCCTGAAGAATTGGGACAAGCTTTTGTTTCATGGAGATAATACATTATCTGGAAGCAAGAGATGTTATGTTTATTTGTAAAGCACACTAGGACCTGCCATAAATGTTCACAAAGATAAATCAAGTCTCCACGGCGTGATAGTGGAAATTGCATCAATTCACCTAACTGCCATGGGTAGTGGAAGGGACATCAAGCACCCTTGGAATGCCCCAAATGATATCACACAACATGACATCATATGACCTTTGAACCCAACGACTTTATAACCATTTGCCATCTTATAACTTTTAGAGCTGATGGCATCCACACTAAGTGATTTTTGGAAGACGAGAAATAGATCTCTGTCCTTAAGTCAGAATGCATTATGGATTTGTGGGATAGGAAGACAAGGAAATACCATGTTTAAAAACACCAGTTTTGGATTGAAATGAGTTGACAGTCTCTTCAAAAGTTATTTTGTTTTGGTGACATTTCATTATTCTGCTTTTCTGATTATACAACATTTGTTCCTAAATAGATAAGAGTGCACTGGCTCGGAAAAAAATCCTTTTTAATGTTGCTAATAAGAGTTAAGAGGTGGATTGCATTTGGGACAGAATAAGCTTGACTAGTTGGTATGTTTTTTTTGTAATTTCCCTTTCTCACATTCCCCTAGGATGGCTGGATAAAGGAACACTTCCGAAAATTGTTCCAAGTATTTTAAGACTTTTGTTATCTATGTAGACAGTTATGATAGCACACATTTCAAACAATAAAACTTTCTAATGACCGATATGGATTCTAGATTTCACCCCTTTAAATTGCATTTTCCTCATACTGTGAGTTTTTATTTGTAGATCATTGCAAAGTGCTGCACGCCTCCACAATTTCACACAGAAAACAAAAGGGGCTGATTCACAAAGATATGAGTATGCAAAAGAGTACTCCTAAAGTACTGCTTGCTACTCTTTTCATAAATGATAGCAGGTTTTGTCACATACATTCAGGCAAGAGTGCACCTGGTGTTTGTCTTTAGGTGTAAAAACCTTTAAAAATAATTCTGGTGTTTGTGCAGTGTCAACTGCTACTGCATCATGGAGCATTCATTGCCAAAGGTCTACAAACTTTAAGTACCCAGGCTGAGTGAGTTAAACGTACCGTATAGTAGAGTAGCACTGTTCAAAGATAACATTCTATTATACATTACAGACTCAGTAACAACAATTGATAGAGTCCTTTCTACCTTTAGACTCTTGGGAATTACTCGTGCTGCCTCCGTCAGTCTGGGATCAACAGGCTTGACATAACTCGCTAGTTAGTGTTGAAATGTACTGTTTCATGTATCTGCGGATACATGTAACAAGGAGTGTGGATGACTTTCAAAGACATTACCTGCATAAGATATTATCAGATTTTCGGAGACGTCCAACATTGGAGGTATTCAGATACGTAAGAATGATACGCCATGGGGGGCCATTCTAAGGGCGAACCCAGCTACCAGGCGGATCTTTTGTGAACACTGTGGAAGTTCCTTGTCAGATTCTTTTATTTTACATAGTTTAGTCCTATCATGCTGTTATGTTTTCGTTTTGCTTCCTATCATCAGACTCTTTTATTTCTTTCATAGAAATATTGAAGACATGCATAGAAACGTTACTATATGTGTTCCAATGCAGTTTAAGCTGAAATGCTTTTATTGTTTTTAGTTATAGGTGCATGTAACCATCAATATGTGAGCCAAGATAACTCATTTGTTGTCATGGTTCTTTAGTCTTGTTTACTCTTTAGTGTCTGCTGGTTCAGCATTTGTTTTCGTTATGCAGAATAAAATCTGCAATCAGGTCCTATAAAAACAGGTATCGATTCATCATCAGAGAGAGAGACTTCACGCTAGGACTATCTCGCCAGAGGTTAGTCTAGTTTGCAGCACCCACCAACCTCATTCGGTGGCAACATGGGGAGAGCGGGAGAGGTGGCCTTCAGTATGTTGCTGTATATTTTGCAGCACTAAACAAGCTGGGATAGAGAAAAGATGACTTGCTACTTTTCATGATGAAAACACAAATATGCTGTGCTATCCACCGTGACAAACTCAAGTACAGTCTTGCTACTTACTGCAATAGCTAAAATTAGCTTGAGGGTGTTAGGATATTAAGAACTCAATAACCATGTTAGAAATGTTCTTGCTATTTTTGCTGATCATGATCTGCTTAGTTGTATTCCTTTTCATATTCTGTGTAGTTACTGTTCATATTTTATGCACTAGGGTAGGATTATAAATAAAAGGTTTTTAAACACGTGCCGTTTCTTAGTGATATTTTGAGTGTTTTATTCATTTATGAAAGAGGGTTTGGAGTTCCACTTTGTCCCTAAACTCAGCTTGTGGGACTGATTGTTACAAGAAAACACTTCTTATGCAGTATTTCATTATGGGTTGTGAATGGTTTGCAGTCCAATTGGACATTTATTTCATATTGGTGCATTGACTAAGCCCTTGCTCCAAGGGGTTAAAAATCAAACCTCTGCGTCTGTGAGGGAGGGGTCCCCAGATCTTATCAGATCCCCACAGGAACATCAGCTTCTCTATGAACAGCTGGTCTGTGGGGTGGAAAACTGAAAAAAAAGTGGATGACAAACTTATAAGACCTAAAAGACTCATAGTGGGAGGATGTGTTATAATGCCTATGGAGGTTGCTATTCGAGCAGGCTTGATGTTAGTCCAGTTGAAGGTGCTGCATCAGACCTATTACACCTGAATTAGAAGGAAGTGTCTGAACAACACATTGGATGTCATTTTAACAGCAGAGTTTGCAGTATTGGGCACATGGATGGGACACCATATTACCTAAATAGAATAAATTGTGTTCTACAGTCTAGGGCTCTTGATTGCGTGAAGGGACATAATTAGGAGGTGGAGTAACTTAGAGATTCCATTAGCAGGTGCACTAATGATCCAATATAAATTGGTTTATGCTATCAGTGAGGTTTGTGTAGGATGATAGTGGTTGTCCTGCAAAAATAACATAATTTGGGAATAACTGAGAGAGTACTGCAAAGTTGACCCCACATTCCCTCTGTGTACCCTTTTCCGGTTTCATAGGCACGACTATATAGTAAATCTGAAACTCGTTGCCTGTTTGGCTCAAAAGAACTGGAGAATATGAAGGAATATATTCAGTCTTACTTTTAGTATCCTTTGTTTTGTACCTGCAGATTAAAAGGCTAATGAAATGGGGTTTTTTTAAAACATACTATACAGTAATATATTGAAATACTAGACACTTTGGGGTCATTTCTCAAAAGCATTTATGAAAACAGGGAGTACTACTACATGCCTTTGTGAATCCATCCTAAAGAATAGTTTTTCTTTATCTGAATGTCACTTTCACAACTTGTAAAATGTTATAAACACAGGAGGAAAATGTTTGATGATAGTAGGATGTGCTGATTGCCAGTGGTTCCAAACAGGAGCACTGGAATGACCTCCAGTTGAAGGACTGGGTTAGTTTTCACCCAAGATATAACAAGACCTATGATATGGTGCACAGATATTTTACGGACTCCATTCCAAGTTAGTCACAGCCAGGCCTGAAGTGCTAAGGGGTCATACTTAAAGCAACAGACATGTGGACAAAATGGGTATCCGCTTACTCTCAAAGACACTAGCCACAACTTAGATAACGTTCTTATTGATAATTGTTTCACCAAAAAGTTCCCTATCTATCCAGCAGAGGATCAGAAAGCAACAACACTCACTAGGCTACTACATGAGAGATTTTTATCAACTATGGTCGGCCTTAAATGGGTGACTTATACAAACCAGGGTGCCTTCATGTCGTTTCAGGAAGTGGTTGAGACATACGGCGTCTGAGTGCTGGACAGTTCCTAACATACTGCACTGTGTAACGCCTGGTTCATGAAACATGGCGTACCGGGGAGGTTGAACCACCACAAGCATTAACCACACTGCTGACGGCCTCCAGGGCTCGACATGCCATTACACTCTTGTACCTGTCCCTCAACCACCCCACCTGACCACGCGCGGATGGCGTGTGCCAGGTGGGACACAGTGTTATAGCAACCACTCTCTGATGCAGCCTGGGCCCGTACCTTACAGATGGCAAAGAGAGTTTCTCACCCAGTATAATTACTTCCACCATACTTACTCTCCCCCGGCAGTATTTAGCACATGTTCCCAACTCTCTCCCCGGAATGCCCCCAATGCAAATTGCAGAACGCTGATTTCATACCCATGGTGTGGACTTGCGCGCTGCTGTCATTGATGTGGCAGGAAGTCACCATGACAGTGCGGAACTGTCTTCACACCCTCTCACAACTATCCCTAAATCCTGCTGATTGGGATTGCGACCACGGGTGAAGGGTGAGAAACACCTGCATCTCTTTATCGACCTAGACTAGGCCCTGTACAAACGTGGTATAGCCATGGCTTGTACGTCCTCTGTGGTTGGAGGATGGTTGCGCTTGCTGCTGACATGGCACAAGCTCTCAGATTACTCTGCATGAAGGGTGAATCCCACACAGAGAGCGAATGCTAAGCGACCTTCCTGGATGCAGTGGAGGCCAAAACCGATGAATGACCTCCTTGAATACATGATGTAACACATCATTTCACTCCTGGCACCACGACGATCTCATTGTCGGTCCTCTCTTCGAGTGAGTCCCTGACCATTGCGGCATTACACCGTACTCACTGTGGTAGGGCAGCCCTCAGCTCATGAATGTATGGTCGCAGAACTCACCGATGGTGACCCACTGGCATGTCTGGCGAAAATCTGACCTGCTGCCTTGACTCACCATGCAAGACAATGCACACTTGCTTCCACAATGTATTTATCTCCGCTATGTGCCTTCCCATCTGGAAATTTCGGATCATGCCACATTGAAGGCTTATTTAGACGAAGCAAATGTCTTCACAGCCTTTTCTCTCTGGCAATGAATGCTCTTTGAAAGAGCAACTATTTCCTGGAGTGGCAGATTCATGCATGTTAACAAACAATATGACATCATTTTTACTGTATAATACATCAATGCCATCCTTTGTATGTGCATAGTATAATTTTCAAAAACACAGGCATTAGTAAACATTCTAAGCACTAAACACTGTCTCACACAAATCTATAGCCTCAGCCAACTGTTGGTTCCTCTAAAAGAACTGATAGGTAGTCACACAAATCAAAATATGTTTCTCTGGCCATATTCCTCTGCCCTGATAGTCATGAATTCTATCACAGCATCATTCAGTGAGGAACATTTACAAACATTCTGTTTCAACACCTCTAAGAAATGAGTAAGGCATGCTTATTTCCCCTGAGGGATTATATTTTGCACATTGTCACCTATGTTACGCAAAGGTACTCGGTACACATTACTGGCCCTGGTCGGCGAAATTGAGTGCCAGAGTCCACCACCACCTGCTATCATATGAGCAGATTCAGCACTGATCGTACCACAAGTTACCTACAGCTGGCAAAGAAATGTGTTGCCATTACACTATAGTTAATGCTTACAGCTCTGAGTCCACAAATTTAAATAAAGACTTCCTGAATCAAGCATTAGTAAACTATCTTTCTGACAAGAACATGATTGAAGGCTCCCATTCAGAAGGAGGCTACATACTGAGACGTACAGTGGCGTAACGTAGCTTGGGGGGGGGGGGGCCCTGCAAAGTACATGTGGGGCCCACAGTCTGAACCCAGTCTGGAGCTCTCAAGCCATGGGTCTGCCGCCCACGCACAGTGCCGGAGGAGGCAGCCCCACGGGGGCTAATGTTATGCCACTGCACAGAGACAGAGGCTCGTATTTCAGATCCACCTCATTGATTTTCATAAATGCTTTAGATCAGGGTTCCTTGTAATGTGGTATTTTTGCCACATATTGTTTCTCAAAATCCCTTGGGGCATACCACAAATCTTCTAGATTTTACCAATGTTTCTGGTGCAAAGTGCTTCAAAATGCAGTGCTTGATTCTACTTTGCCTCTAACAATCTTGGGAGAACCCCAAACCTTACTTAAAAACATTGATTAAATCCTATTTCTTTTCACAAATTTCGCAGTTTTATTGTGCAACTAAAAAAGTATTTGCGATTGCCGCAGATGTCCTTAGAATGCCACTGAGGGACAGCAGGACACAACATTTTCTGCAAAGTTGTTTAAGCTCCATCCAGTTTTGACCAAACACACTGGCCAATTGTGCCATTTCCACAAAATAAGTAAAATATTAACATGACTATCAAAAATAACAATAAAATGCTTTACATATGTATTATCTTTCTACATTGTTAACTGTTTTCAAAAATCCGAGCTGAGAATCACCCTTCCATCTCCTCCTGACCCCCCTTTTAATTTGAAGTTGCTGGCGGCTGTGCTCCCCAAAACCTACACTCCTGGCTAAGGCCATGCAAAGAAGCTTGAGGCCTCGGTATTTCATGTGGCCTAACCTGGCTTCCTGAACCCTCTACTATTGCCATGCTAAAATTCACACTGAGCTCTGTCAATGCACTTCTGTTTAAGGCTTGAAGCCCCCACCCCACTTCTCCAAGCCAGAACCCTCCCACATACAATCCGGAGTGCCCCGCATACCCCATGCCTAACTCCAGGCTAGTCTTTGACTCTGTTCTGCACGTCGCTAGATGTGCTTCCCAATGCCACGCAGATCCCATCATTACACCGCATAATTTTCTTAAAACAAAGAACATCTGCCTTATTTATACACATCTTATCCAAAACGGGCTCATAATTCTTGGGGCTGCAGTTGACATTTTCATTTCTTGCCCGAGATAAAAACTGCCTACCATGGTGCAATTAAGATACTGGAAGCTATGCTGTAATAGGCGTCATGCATTGTAAGTGACTACAAAGCAAATGGAGAGTCGGCCGGGGTGCTTGCGGAGCACAGTACAGGCAATTGCATAGTCAGATGCACAAAATTGAATACACAATAACTGACTATTCATTTCCTCAAACCAGAAATTGCCACCCTCCAATGACTGACACCCATGCCTCATGCACAATCAACCACTACGTCTCATGCAGATTTAACCACCCATTTAACATCAGACTGCTTAATTAGTTGTATGAATGTAAATAATTCTGCATGCTTCTCTATTTACCTTACAGAGGGGCTGGAGAAGGATTTCAAACTGTCCTCATAATATTATAAATCCAATACGAAAACTATTTACACAGACCGACATAGTGGCCTCTAAAACTGCTAACATACATGGGCAAGGACATGGAGTTGAAAGAAGGGCTGCGTAGATCAGCAAATATGATGCTTGATATTTAGTTTACAAATGGAGCTAACTCAAGCATTGTTGCTCTTTGGGTGGACGGGTTTTAACACCTCCTTTGGCAGTAAAACACCTGAAGTTCCGCCGAGTAGTTGGTGTGAAACCCGAGCAGTGGTTAATGCAGTGATGCAGCTAATGAGGTGTTCTTTTAATAGGCTCCAAATCTGAGAAGTGGCAGAGATTTTCACGTGTATGCCACGTGTATGCCAGTAAACGGATTCATACCCACGAGCGCGGGCATTACCAATAAGCCAATCGTGGGGCTCAGGCTCACAGTAGCAATATCGCAATGGCTCGAGTCTCGCTACCCTGCGGTCTGTAAATACAGCACCCCCCACCGCAAGACGTGATTGTGATATCGTGATGACTTAGTTGATTTTACTAGTCTCACCTGTGACCTGCAGCTTCTGTAGCGGGAACAGACTGCTGCCAAATTATGGTCCACCGGCCCCCACACATGTGCAGTTTACATCGAGCATGACACAATAGTCACAACCTGCGCCCCGCCCTGAAGACCACGCACCGGTGCACACTGCGCAGCTTGCAGTGCACCATGGGTAATGGCTCATGTGAATGTCGTGATGCACATCGCCGGTACATGTGCGCAGGAGAATAACTGTAAAACGAACTGGTCCCAAATCCAGTAGTGAGCACAGCACACGCTGCTGAGGGGGCCACCTGGAGCTCGGAGACCCACCGCACTGCGGGGGCTGCAGCGGCCTTTGTTACGTCCATGGAGACGTACCGGAGTTTAAGAGCGAGAGGAAGGACAGAGCATGTACACGGAATACATTTAAATGTACCTAAATCATTAAGTAAATTGACCACCGTAAACTTTGCTGCTGAGAAAGCATATCTGTTACACCAAATATGTCTGCTTTCTTATTCTGAAAAGTTGTGTCTAACTGTCAGTAAAACTGGACATTGGAGAAATACCTACCCGAGACCTGGTGCTGCACAGTTCACGACATGCTCCTGCTACAAATAATAGTGGCGGACTGCCGGTGCGTGTGTGCTTCGTGATCATAAGGCGGGCTGGCAGTGTGTAATTGTAAAAAGGTTACGCACTCACGCTGCCGCCGCGCCTGCCGCAGCCACACATGACCAAATCAAGCCAATCAGAGGCCTGGCCACCGGCAACACAAAATCAAGGCATTGATTTATAATTGTCTCAGCTCTTCACGGAGGGACAACGTGAGAGTGCGGATCTTGTGAACGGTCGATTTTATTAATATTGTGATGCATGCTGTTGATGTGAGATGGCAGTGGCAATCTGATCTAGACCCAGCTCTGATAAATAAGTGCCGGTGCTAAGCCCCGGCAAGCACCGGCACAAATTAAGCACTGGGCCCAATGTTATCCTATGAGAGGCAGGGGGGCCTTGGTTGGTGGCTGCTGACTAGCAGGCCACGCGGGTGTGGGAGCTGGGCTCCTGGTCACTTGCTCAGGGCAAATGGGGAAGTAGATAGGTGTAGAGGTTACACTGCCAGGGCCACTCGGGCGGCTGGGTGCAGGGTGCTTTTGAGCCTTCGGGTGCTCAATTGATTTCAATGGGAAAGCTCCGGTTTAGAAAAAGACTGCAAGCTCGGGGACAAAGATTATTCAGGTGCCACCACCACTTCGAGAGGTAAGTTGAAGGATAGGTAGGTACCCAGGAGTTGGGCACAGGGAGCCGCAGGGCGCCGGGTGCAGAGGTGCCTTTTGGTGTCGCGAAATCTTACCCTCTGTTGATCGCGGTTGGGGGGGTACCTGGTTCTGAGGCTGCAGGCGTCGTCAGAAGTGTTGAGGGAAGTCCTTGGGTGCCGGACTCTGGGTCACAGTCGCCGTGGGGTCGTCCTCGTGGCCAGGCTTGAAGGGTGCAGTGTGTGTAGTGTCCGCGGTTCCGGGCTGATGCCAGGGATTAGAAGTAGATTTTGAGTAGAGCCTCTACTCATGGGAGTCCCATGGGCTTAAAGCCAAAAGGTAGTCAGGTCCTCCGGGGTTTGTGAGGTTGCTGGCCACAAGAGGTGCCGGTTTGTAGCAGGAGCAGGATCGAGGGTCGACAGGCCGGTAAGGCTGGGGCCAAAGCAGTTGGTGTCTTCCTCTTCTTAGCAGCTGCAGGGCAGGTCTTCTTTCTTCTTGCTCTTCTTTGTATTTTGGAATCTGGAATCTGGGGAAGGAAGGTTCAGGTTGCCCCTAAATAGTAGATTTAGGGGCGTTACAGGGAGGTGAAGGGCAGGGACCAATGGGTCCCTGTCCTGGGGTGAGTACACCCCTTATTCTGCCACTCTCCTGTGGGAGGGGGGCAGTAGCCTAGTCCTGATTAGGTAGGGCCTCCCATCTGCAAGATGGCGAGCGCCCGGAGATGTGCTTCACCTCGCATCCCCCACCTGAGGGGTGGGGTTGGCAGGCTGGCACATCCCCTGTCCTTATTTGGGGTTTCCGGCCAAGCTTCCCGCCAGAGTGGGGGTTGCAAGTGGCCAGGGGAAGCTCACAGAGGCGGCATGCCTTTGAAGCTTCCCCCTGCCCATCCTGGGGGAGGAGATCTAGCACCTCGCCCAGGATGTGCATTGTTGCAGACCCAGGAGAGCAGGGGCTCGCCTACCCAGGCGTCCAGCTACATGTCTGCTGTGTGGCAGCCTAGGCAGCCTCAGAACAGACGTGGATTGTAGGTTAGGTTTCAGGGGGCCTCTCTAAGATGCCCTCTGTGGTACTTGGTACATTAAATCCCATACTGGCATCAGTGTGGGTTTAATGTGCTGAGCAGTTTGATACCAAACTTCTCAGACTTCAGTGTTGCCATTATGGTGCCTTGGAGTTCGTGTTTGACCAGCTCCTAGCACCATGTACTCTTAAATGGCAGCACTGCACTTACAGGGCCCAGGAATGGACCTGAGTACTGTAGGGGAACAGGGCTCGTGCCTCTGTGCCCACACCACCGGCATAGGGCACCCGGCTAGAGGGGTGGCTGATGTATGCCAGGGCAGTGTAGGTGGTGGGAATGGCACACAGGGATGTTTTGTCTTGTACCCAGACACTCAGCCTGCAAGGGCAGGGTGTGTGTGTTCGGGTACAGGGCATCTAAGGGTGGCACAATGAGTGCTGCAGCTCTTAGAGGCCTTCCCTGGTCACTAGGCCCTGGGTACCTAGGGTACAATTTACCAGGGGCTGACATGTGGCCAGGGTTTGCCAATTTGGGTTTGAGGTTTTTGTTTAGGGAAGGAATATAGGCCCTGGGCACCTGATTGGCAGGAGTCCAGGGCACACTCAGGCAAAGTACATTCAGCAATTCAGCAAAAAGTGGGGGCATACCATGCAAGAAAGATGGCACTTTCTCACATGGTGTCCCTGGGCATGCTCCACATGTCATTGCCAGTGCTGAGATGCCTTCGCGCACTTAATTTGAAATACTATCAATATCAATTCCAAAATCGAAGTCTGACAGATAAGTGAACAGGACTTCTTGTCAGGAGACAGTCCTGCAGAGATAGTTTGGTCACTGTTAAAAGAATAAGATTAGTGATGACGAAGGCCCTGCGGTGTGTGGGGCCCGAGCTCCAGGGGGTCCCCTCAGCACAGTACCCTAGCGTGACCGCTCCTGACTGAGTCCAGAGGGGGGCCCTCGATGTAGTTTGCAGGGGGGGCCCTCAGGTTTCGTTACGCTAGTGGGCTGGCACTCTGTTCACTTTGTCATTGTACAGATATATCCCTGGTGGGCATGTCAAGCAACAGACAGATGTGACAATGACAAACGTCTTGCACAGTCAAACCATGCAGACAAGTGAATAGTTGTGCAGTTCCCCGAGCAAGAGAGTCAAGTGACCTACCCACAAAACATGTTACTCACATCCAAGCTCACCATCTTTCTCCACAAGAAGAATATAAACATCAGCCAAAAAGAATTCTCCAGCTATCGTACAGTGATCCACCTGTCCTTGCTTCGAAAAATGTTCCAAGAAATGTGTCACTCTTCAACCTAAAGAAACACCTACGAGTCGTATTTTCATCTGTGATAGGGTTCCGAGACCACCATCATCTAACGGTGCATGAAAACCTTTTGGATGCTTTTAATATAGTCACCACGAGACACTGCAAAAGGCCATTTTCTTTTGCAGGGCCATCACAGAAACCTTTTTAAAGTGATTTGCGCCCGTTCTTTCAGAAAGACAGTTGTTTGTTCAAATGGAAACAATTAAATCCCCATCCCCATTCTCATCTCACCATCAATGCAGAAAAATGTGAATTTAGCCGGATACACTGAAGTTGTTTTGGATACATGAAAGCAGACCATGTGAAGGCACTCTCCAACACACTGGCACCCTCAAAATCAAGCTTTATTTTTGAGAATGGCTAGTTATTGTGCTAGATACGTCAAAGACTGTGCTACACTAAACAGACTGACAAGAGAGTATGTATAGTCCAATCAGGGGTCTCAAACCTTCTGTGTAATAACAGCTACTTATGTTCAACAAAAAGTATCATGGGCTACAAATAATATTAGTGTTGTCATAGTGACCACATCGGATTAAATTATTGCCCACCTTTTGTAACATTACTTGCAGAGATCACCTCAGTGTATCAGGCAGGATTGCCAGCAGCAATTTAAAAAATGTTTTGTCAATTTGAAATGTCTCTGCATAGTTCATACTTGTCAGCCACAGCTGCAAACGATTTTATAATAAGTCTCACCACATAGTTTATCTTTCAAAATTAAGTTTTAAATATATTTTGAAAATTCAGCCATTATTCTCCAAACATCAACTTATGATTTCTGTAAGTACACACATTTTCACTTTGAATGCACAGATTTACCATGCATATAGTAATTCAACCAAGCAAAGGGTTCCAATTTGGTAGGTTATGATTGACACAGGAAAGCTACTTACAGGTAGCTGGAGAGCTACCAGTTGCTCATGAGCTATTTATTGGAGAAGCCCGGTCCAATGACTCTGAGGAAGGGGAAACAACCTTTACAACAGTTGTTACCATGCAATACCTTTACCATGCATCCATAACCTCGCATATGCCTTTGCCATGCATGCCTTTACAAAGCATGCTTTTACAACAAAAATGTAAATATTTTGCAGGTAAGAGTGTGTATATATTCACTGAAAAAAACAAATGTTACAGGGATGTAATAGTTAGGCTCAGATTTCACTCGTACAAAACCAGTGAAATTCAGCAATTATAGTCACCTGAAGCTAACTATAACTGATGCCCCCTCAATGCACTGCTTATGACCTCTTATATTACATAAATCATTGCATGGTCAGTGACATCATTGATGACATCTCAAATGACATCATCCAGTGAGTGTGTTTTGTAAAAGTTTGTGAGAGTTAATGAAATATACTAAGCTACTGCATAAGTGAAATTTCTTCTTTTTGTGCTACTGAGTGATACTGTTTGTAATATATGTCATCTGAGTGACAGTGGGAGTGGGTGTATAGGTGAATATGTTGGTGTGTGAGTAGCTGTATGGGTGAGTGAGTTACTGTGTGAGAGGTTTTATGGGTGGGTGAGTGTGCTTGTGAGTCGCTGTATGGGTGACTGAGTGGCTGTGTGAATGGCTCTATAGGGGAGTGACTTGATCTGTAAGTGGATGTATGAGTAAGTGAGTGTTTGTTTGGTTTGACTGGGAATATGAGTACATGAGTGGGTGTGAGACTGGCTGTGTTGCACAGTAAGTATTTGTGTGAGTGGCTGTATAGATGAGTGAGTGGGTGTGGAGTGATTGTATTAAGCGGTTTTTGGAAGGAGTGAATGTGTGAGTGGTTGTATGGGTGAGTGAGTAGCTCTGTTAGAAGCTGCATTCGTGAGTGAGTGGCTGTATGGGTGAGTGGTTGTGTCAGTGGCTGTGTGAATGGGTTTGTGAGTGGTTGTATGGCTATGTGAGTGTGTGAGTGGATATATGGGTCTGTTATGTGTGTGTGTGGTTCTGTGGGTGTGCAAGTGGAAGTGGCTGTATGGGTCTGTGAGTGGGTGTGTGAGTGGTTGTATGGGGGTGTGAATGGGTGTGTATATGGTTCTGTGTATGACATCATCAGTGCTGTCATCAGTGATGTCTCTGACCATGTCATGAGTGATGTAAAATGTGAGATCATAAGCAGTGTGTAGATGTAAGTTATAGATAGCTCAGGTAACTATAACTGCTGAATTTCACTGGTTTTGTATGAGTAAAATCTGAACCTAACTATAACATCCCTGTAACCTTAGTTTTTTCCAGTGAATTTCCAAGTTTTTTAAATCTATTTCTTATCTTTAACGTCTCTGTAACCTTTATTTTTTTCAGTGAATTTTAATGTTTTAAAAAAAATTATTTTTCCTAACTATAACATCTTTGTAACCTTTTGTTATTTCAGTGAATTTCAATGTTTTTAAAAATTTAACTTTCTAACTGTAATCTGCAATCTTCGAGACAGGGTTTGTGAGTTGCTGTATAGGTAGGTGAGTGGGTGTGTGAATGGGGTTGTGGGTGTGTGAGTGGCTGTATTGGTCTGTGATAAGCCTGGGCAGAGTTCAAGGAGTTCCGCTACTCGGAACTCTGCGAAGTGCAAAAAAACCTCAGCCACACTACGTGGAGCTACGCAAGCGGTAGAGTTTCTGCAGAAAAATGCTGTTCGCGGTGCTTTCTAGTGCCAGGTGCTTGTCCACACTGTGCAATCAACGCGAACAGCACCATGCTCAGCGCAAGTGGGCGCTGCTTCCTTTCTGCCGCTCGAGTAGATTTTTACTCGAGCAGCAGTTTTCTCAACGTGAACGTATGGTTTCTCAAAGTGAGCGGTTGCAACCATACGCGACCACTCGCAGTGGGAAATCTGACCACCGGCGTTGAGAAATCCTGCCGGAAGGTTGATTTTCCATGCTTGCGCCCGCCAACTTGATGATGACGATCGCGAACGAAGAAAAATCTCGCCGGGAGGTGGTTTTTCCTTGCTCACGTTTGCCAACTTGAGGTTGATGAACGCGAGCGAGGGAAAAAACTATGCTCCACTATGTGGAGCTGAGTTTTTCGGAGCTCAGTCAGTGACTGTTTGGCTGTGTACATGGCTGTGTAAGTGGTGTAGATTTGTCCTTGGTGTGGATCTGTGAGTGGGTACATGAGTGTCTAAATGGGTCTGTGACAGGATGTGTGAGTGTCTGAGTGGGTCTGTGAGTCGGTGTGTGAGTCTTTGACTTGGTGTGAGTGGGTGCATGAGTGTCTTTGAGAGTCTGAGCGGATGGATGAGTCTGAGTGGTTGAGTGAATGGGTGCATGAATGCCTGAGTATGTATGTCAGTGGGTGCATTATAAAGAAAATAGTAGGGCACATGGGAGCTAGCTCCCCCTGTGACAGTCCTCCTGTCCAGCTTGCCCGCAGTCCACTACCCTCTGCTGCATTTGGTTTTGTACCTCCTCTGCTTATTTAAAACCCGTTTTTCTGCCTCTTCTCTGCTCATTCCTGCTCTCTATTTTGCCTCGTTGTGCTCATAATGTTGCCTCTTTCTGCTCTGCTGTTTGCTGGACGTTTCAGTCCTCTGTTTTGCCTCTTGCCTCTTGTTTCTGGCGTCTGTTTTGCCTCTTTTTGACCGTGTTTTTGACTCCTCCCATTCATGCCTCACCTTTATTTTGCTTCTTGCTGCTGGTTTATGACCACTATCTTACCTCTTGCTGCTGGTTTCTGCCCTCTATTTTGCTTCTTTCTGCCTGTTATTTTGCCTCTTTCTGTTCATTTCTCAACTTAATTTTGCCTCTTTCTGCTTGTTTCGCACCTTTATTTTAGGGGTGGGTGGTAAACTTAGCTCCGCAAGCAACAAGGGGACTTCATTCCCCAACCACGTGGCACATTCACATTGTGGTTGAGTAAGGGGGTAGGGCCTCTGGCGAGGTCTCCGCTATCCCGCTGTGTTGGACTTACTGGTGGTAACAATAGGGGTTCTTGGCCCCCAACGACCCTCAGCAGCCAAGGGGACTTCATCCCCAACCTGTAATGTGCCAGGAGGCGTATTTACAGAGTGGTTGAGAAAGGGGGTGGGGCCTCTGATGAGGTCTCAGCAATCCCACTGTATGGGACTTGCTGGTGTTAACAACAGGGGTTCTTGGCCCCCCAACGACCCTCAACAGCCAACAGGACTTTATCCCCCAACCAGGAGTGTGCCAGAAGGTGCATTTGCGGTCCTTCAAGGTCTCTGCAATCCTGGTGTGTGGGACTTACTGGTGGTAACAATAGGGGTTCTTGGCCTCCAATGACCCTCAGCAGCAAAGGGGAATTCATCCCCCAATAAGTACTGCGCCAGGAGGCACGTTTGGAGAGTAGTTGATATAGGGGACATGGTCCCCACGAGGTCTCAGCAATCCTGCTGTGTGGAACTTACTGATGTTAACAGGAGGGGTTATTGGCCCCCAAGGACCCTTCTCAGCATCCAAGGGGACTTCATCCCCCAATGAGAAGCGCTTTTGTTTTTTTTTGCCACAGCCGAAATCTGTTTACAAAATGCTTTGTTTTGCCCTACCGGAGTCTCAGGAGCAAGGCTAGGGTGTTAGAGTATTCGTACCCTGCCCACTATTCTTTTCTTGTGTGTGTTTTTTTGGGTCTTAACTGAAGCCGAGTCCCAAGATGGTTGCCATCACTTCCTAGTTAAAATGCTGGCAGTCAATCAGAGCTCTGCATTCCCCTGCACAAGGTCGTCGTTATTCGCGAAATAGCCTGCCAGCGCAGATCAACAAATTTGGATTTCCTTAAATTTCTCAACAACTACTGAACAGATTTACACCGGAAAAGTGTAATCTGCAAACTAAAATGTACCTTCCTGCCAATTTTTTGCCCATTTTGGGCTGCCCCCACCCTAATTAAAATTTGCCCAAAAAAATCTCTGGCATCTAGTGGGCTTTGTGCCCCCCCCCCTCACTTGCACAACCAGGTCGCTTTGTGATAGGCAATTTTGATGTTGCCTCAATACGTTTTGGGCCCTTGCCTGTCGCGGGTACTTGAGCCTCCCACACGAGTGAGGCACCATTTTTATTGGGAGACCTTGGGGAACAATGAGTGGTGATGCCACAACTTACCCACACAAAACATGTGTGAAAAAAGTGATTTTTTTCAGCTAGATTTCAGGTTTGCTCACTGGAATCCCCCGGGTGTCTATTTTTCAGATATGTGTGGGTTTGGTAGGTTTTCCTAGGTGGTCGCCGAGCCCCGGGCCAAAAAGTCATGGGACCCCCCTTGCTAAACGAGGTCATTTTGTGATAGGCAATTTTGATGTCGCCTCAATACGTTTTGGGCCCTTGCCTGTCGCTGGTACTTGGGCCTCCCAAGTGAGGCACCATTTTTAGTGGGAGACCTGGGGGAACGCTGGGTGATAGGAAATTTGTGTCAGCCCGGTGATGCCACAGCTTTCCCACACAAAAATATGTGAAAAAAGTGATTATTTCAGCAAAATTTCAGGTTTGCAGGGGATTCTGAGTAAGAAAACATTGGAGGATCCACGCAAGCCATACTTCCCTTGAATCTCCCGGGTGTCTAGTTTTCAGAAATGTGTGGGTTTGGTAGGTTTCCCTATGTGGCCGCCAAGCCCCGGGCCAAAAAGTCATTGGACCCATCCCCTTGCAAAACCAGGTCGTTTTGTGATAGGCAATTTTGATGTTGCCTCAATACGTTTTGGGCCCTTGCCGCCTCCCACACGAGTGAGGCACCATTTTTATCGGGAGACCTGGGGGAACGCTGGGGGGTAGGAAATTTGTGTCAGCCCGGTGATGCCACAACTTTCCCGCACAAAAATGTGTATAAAAAGTGATTTGTTCAGCTAAATTTCAGGTTTGCTGGGAATTCTGGGTAAGAAAACGTTGAGGGATCCATGCAAGCAATAACTCCCTGGAATCCCCAGGTATCTAGTTTTCAGAGATGTGTGGGTTTGGTAGGTTTTCCTAGGTGGCCGCCGAGCCCCGGGCCAAAAAGTCATGGGACCCCCCTTCGCAAAACTAGGTCGTTTTGGGATAGGCAATTTGGATGTCTCCTCAATACGTTTTGGGCCCTTGCCTGTCGCGGGTACTTGGGCCTCCCACATGAGTGAGGCACGTCTCAGCCCGGTGATGACACAACTTTCCCACACACAAATGTGTGAAAAAAGGGATTTTATTCAGCAAACTTTCAGGTTTGCTGGGGATTCTGGGTAAGAAAACGTTGGGGGATCCACGCAAGCCATACCTCCCTGGAATTCCCTGAGTGTCTAGTTTTCAGAAATGTGTGGGTTTGGAGGTTTCCCTAGGTGGCCGCCGAGCTCTGGGCCAAAAAGTCATGGGACCCCCCTTTCAAAACCAGGTTGGTTTGTGATAGGTAATTTTGATGTCGCCTCAATAGGTTTTGCGCCGTTTCCTGTTGCAGGCACTAGGCCTACCCACACAAGTGAGGTACCATTTTTCTCAGAAGACTTTGGGGAACGTGGGGTGGGTTGAAATTTGTGGATCCACGCAGATTCCAGAACTTTCCACCACAGAAATGTGAGGAAAATGTGGGTTTTTTTACAATTCTTTAGTTTTGCAAGAGATTCTGGGTAACAGAACCTGGTGAGAGCCAGTCAAGTCACCCCATCCTGGATTCCCCTGGGTGTCTAGTCTTCAAAGATGTATAGGTTTGCTAGGTTTCCCTAGGTGCCGGCAGAGCTAGGGTTCAAAAACTACAGCTAGGCACTTTGCCAAAAAAGGGTTATTTTTCACTGTGAAATTGTGGTGTGTCCACGTTGCGTTTTGCTCCGTTTCCTGTCGCGGGCACTAGGCCTACCCACACAAGTGAGGTACCATTTTTATCGGGAGACTTAGGGTAATTCATATTTGTAAAGCAAATGTTATTACCTATTGACTTTCGATGCATTTCTGCCTTCCAAATGAAAGACAATGTGTAAAAAAGAAGTCATTTTGAAAAATGACCGATAATTCTCATGCTATTATGAGTATTCCCAATTTTGGAAATGTGCAAATATCTACTGTTTCTAAACTCTATATTTTGTTCCCATTTCAGAAATACATAGGTGTCTTTCATACCGATGTTTCCATGTATACATTTTCCCAGAATAATTGCTACATACCCGGTACATAATAAAAAACCATTGCAAGTCGCTGCTCAGTTTTTGGCTCTGGGTTCGACGGGTTCTTGATGAACCTAAATGTCCTATATATCCCCACAACCACTAACGTCTAGCGGATGTAACGGTATATTGCTTTCAAAGAGCTGTCATAATTAGAAGAAGTTACAGGTGAAAACGTTGACACAAAAGCATGTTTTTTTTCACCTAATTTTCAAATGTTCCTATATTTAACTGTAAGTGTCTATAACGAAACCTTGAAGGATCTACACAAATGACCCCTTGATGAATTCAGAATTTTGTCTACTTTCCTAAAATGTATAGCTTTCCAGGATCCATTATTTCTTTCATACCCATTTCTACCATTAACTGGAAGGGGGTTGAATGCAAAAAAATAGCAAAAATAGGCTATGTCCCAGAAAAATGCCAAAACTGTGTACAAAATGTTAGTTTTCTGACAAAAGTCTGTCATTTCCTAAAATATAGGAAAAGTGTGATTTCAGCCCCACAAACCCTTTTTTGATACCATTTGCAGGGAAAAACCCAGAAGCTTTCATTTGTAGCACTTTTTTTCCATTTTCCCCCAAAAAAACAAAATTTAGCTGATGAAGGAATTTTCAAGCAGTGGTACTTGCGAAACGCTTGTCGGCGCTTTTCACTTTTTGTCTTTGTGTTTGTTACATGTGATGCACATCTTATGTACTTTTGTATAATGTTGTCTGTGTGTATTTTTCTTTTCTCTTTTTGATGCACTAATGTTTATACTGTTCCCCTGTATGTTTAGATAAGTTGTCAAAATATTTTGGGCTAGTTTGTCCAGCATTGTTTTTGGTCATGTCAGGGCTCCTATGTTTGTGCTGAGAATAATTGTTTTTTGTACATTTAAATGTTATGTAGTAGGATCTGTACACATTATTGTGTTAACTAATTTTTATAAAAATTCTATTTATATAAAAAAAGAAATTAATTCTGATAAAATCATGAATAAATAATTGTCTAATGAACTTGTTCTGTGGGTGACTATTTAAAACTTTGGAGCTATTGCTCATTTATATAAATTACAGTGGGGGTTTTCCCTTGTGTTTTCTTGGTATTTTCTGTGGCTAGAATATCCCCCATAACTTCTGTTCTCAGGGTCCCTCTTCTGTTTATTTGCCATGCAGGAACCACCGACAGGAGTCGGCTTTAGGGCAGTGCGACTGGTGCGGCCGCACTGGGCGCTGATCTGGAAGGGGGGATACTGACCTCAGAGTGGGTGCTTTGTTTAGCAAACATGTTGGATTTAAAAGCACCTGCTCCAGTGTTTCTTGTGTGTCCTGCTTTCAGGCAGCAATAAAAAATGTCATTATATCTCCTGTGATTAATGCTCCTGCTAGAGATCAAGGTCTTGTCTAGTGGCAGATTTCCATAAAGTAGCGCAGAGGGTTAATATCCCTGCCGCAAAGAATAGCTCTGTCCTTTTTTGTGGATAGCTGAGTGGATTAGTAAAGCCAGTCTTTACCAGTGTTTTGAAACAAGTTTTACAGAGGGGCTATGGAGAGATGAGGGTCACTTTTGCAGGGTGGTAGGGAATCCAAGAAGGAGGTGAAACGGGGGGGCACCAAAAAAGATTGTTGCACCGGGCGCCCCCAGAGCTAAATCCGGCCCGACTCTTTGTGCATCTTTGTTGCTGCAGTTCTTGTGGTTCTCTTAAATGAACAAAGGTATATGAGGGATTGGCGTGATCAGGCATGTCTGGTGCTCATGAATCTTTTTGCGACTGAATTTATTAAGCATGATATTCCGATCGGTGATCTGGGTTAATGTATCCATTATTGGGCCCCGGGCTACAGAACACCCTGAAGTAAAATCTGAGAGCCAAATCTAATAACTCCACATGGTGAACCTTTTCACCTTATGCACAGGTGACATTCACGCAGTTAGAGAAATGAAGAACATCAGAGAAGGTTCTACCTGGTCCATCCCAGTGGTTGAACACAGTGATGGGGCACGCGATGAGGGGTCTCGCCTCTCCCAAATCTCACAGATTTTCATTGGCCTTGGGCTGAATGGGGCCCCCCTGAAAGTTTGCCCCCTACCCTTTCTGCAGGGACCTCTGTTACGCCCCTGATGGAACAAAGCTGTTTCCTTCTCTGCAAGACTTTTCAGCGCTCTGAAGCACCAATGAAAGAGATTAAAAGTAGGGAACGACATCAAACACTGAAAAGAAAAAATGCAGCAATGTTGCAAACTGATTGAAGAAATTCGTTTTATTCTTAAAATGGTTGCCACAACTGTGCAATCAATATATTGAACTGTAGAAAATGGTCTCCCTGTCTTCACACTAATAGGACTGAACATGCGTCCCCACATATGGGCCATACAGTGGTCATTTAAATTTGTACTTTGGTTGGACCAACACAGGAATACGCCCTACTAGCTTCTATTTTTCCCACTATCAGCTTCTAAAAGTAAACCGCTGTAAATGCCCCACTTTTTCCTAAAAGCTAAAGTGTGCAGCAAAATGACCCCATCATTTCATTGGAAGAATATTCCATCAGACGTGCCTGTACCACTCTCCCATCCCTACAGGCCTGGTAGACATTAATCTCTTTAATCGGCGCCTCTCGGATGGCTCGAGCATGAGACTGTACTTTTCTCACTCGTTTCCACCATTGCAAATCCCATGTCCACAGACGTCTATCTACCAAGGCGCAAACATTTTTGAGAAAGTACCACGAAGAGATCCCATCTGCATGTGTGTTTACATTGTGGAATGGCACAGGGTTAAGAAAAGAGCCTGTAACCGTGCCATCTGGTAGTAATCCAAAGGTTGCAGACTGCCATGGAGGCAATGAGGCATTCCAAGGACAAAATGCCTACCAGTTCAATTTCCATAATTGTGTTATTTTAAAAGAAAGCTACACATGGGAACACAATTAAAGTTCAAGTCCACTTTACTGTTTGGCGGTTCGTGAATAAGGCTGTTTTTCTTCCTTTAGGTCTGGACGGTGCCCGCGGAACTAGAGTGGGTCCTTTTCGTTCTGCACGTCATCGCTGACGTCAATGAGGAGGCAGTAAAAGCTAAGCTCTAAGGCACAAATGTAGCTCTTCACCCTCCCTCTCTATGGCAATAATTGCATGATTCCGTGACAAGGGAAAAGTCATAATGGCCCAATATGTACATTAAGCATCACTCACAAAACTGCATACATGCAATGTATGCATACACATGTGAGGGGGTACGTGTGTTTAATGCACATAACATATTTACTCTGCACTTCAACATTTTGACTTGGATGAGCTACTTCATATTTAGTTATTATATAGCGTGAACTTTACGTTTGTAGGTTTCAGTGCACTGTACATAAAGTGAGTGAAAGTCCTAACTTCGGCTTTCACTTTACAATCCTGCTTAAAAAGTATAGGGCACAGGAATATAATATTTCAGTTATATTTCTGTACATGATCCACAGCTTTTTAACTACATTCCCTGCTTTTCAGTTTGTGGTTCTGTAAGTCTGTTCTGTTTCGTTTAGCAGTACAATTCCATTGAAAGAAGTGTCAGGCTATACAAATGCAAGGCAAATTAGGGGACCGCCACTAAGGAGTAACTTTGGGTTTTTACAAACATTTGGACTCGAGTGCAAAATCACTTGATGAAACCAGTTAGCAGCATTGTCGCTACTGTTTTGCTCTAAAACATTAACCTGCTCCAATAGGAGAAAAAATAACGATTAACCTACAGTTACTGCAACGTTTTCTTTTTTCTCCCATGCAATAAGCACCAACATTTTGCAGATAGTAATGAGAAACGTTTTTATGCTTTGTTGTGCATTTCATCTTGTCACTGATGTAAAACTAAATCGTACGTAGCAGTTTTAACACACACCTAAAATAAGCAATCGAAAAATGTACGATAATGCGGATTCTGCACATTTATGCCATGTGTGCAGTGCTCTAAGTGGAAAACTTGCTTGAACTTCCCTTCTCACACTGACTTGGAAACCTAACATACTCCCAAATGGAAGTGGTATTATAGAAAGACCTGGGTGGAGGACGCTGAGTTGCGCTAAGTGCAACTCCGCGAATTGGTTAAAAACTCCAGCGCGCTACACGGAGTTCCACGGTGGGGCGAAGTTTCCCAGTGTGCGCGTTCGCATTGTGTTGTATGCTAAAAGCAACGTGGAATACGTCCTCACGTTCAAAATCATGCACAAACTGCACCACGCAGTTCACATGGGTGCGGCCATCTTGTTTACTTACAATGTTTATGGTTCGGGCATGTTTTTGATTCCCTTCTTAATCTTTTTAATCCTCTGCCCTCCTGATTAATCTACCCCTCTCTTTTATTTATTGTATTGGTGTGTGCTTTTGTGTCTGGGTATTATATGTTTAAAAAAAAAGGGGCTTTTTTTATTTTTGTTTCTTTTTCCCTTTATTTCCCTATTTCTTCCTTCCTTCCTTCCTTTTCCTGTTTCTTTTCTTTACCCCATCCAGCGCTATGGCAGAGCAGGGCAACCAGGGGAGTGGCGGCGCCAGGCCTCAACAAACATCCAGCAGTAGCAGCCGCATACCTTGTGGACGGCAGCGCCACCAAGGGGTGCAGCCCTAGGCAGTCTTTTCTGAGGTGGAATCAGCAGCACTTGTCTTTTTCGTGCAGCGCCACCTCCCCTCCATCCTGGCAGAAGACCTGTCAGTGGGTGCCCCCTGGGGGAGCATCGGCTGTGTTGCGGCAGGGTGCACAGGTGTGTGTGGCACACCAGCCAAGTCCAACGCACCACCCAGCAGCTGACACACTGCTGGGCGGATATACTAGTTCAGGAGAAGGACCTGCTCGACCTGCTTGGCGTCGAGATTGTGCGTCTCGTGAGAATTATTTGTTTTGCTTGTGTTCTACATTGCTAACATTGTCTTTCAAATAGCATGCTGCTCACACTCAGAGGTAAGTTACGTTTAGTTTACATTAAGAATATTATTATGTGATCCAGTTTCAGCTAGGTAGGTTCTCGGCGCTACCTACTCTTACTTGTCAGCTCTCACCTTTGGCTGATTATTTAAGAAGCCATTGCAGACCCCTCTGCCCTTCTGTTACCATAGTGGATAAGTGGTATCAGTGAATTAGTGTTATCTGTGACTTTCTATATGTAGCACGAATAGCCCTAAGCAATTCTACAGTGATGTGTACTACTAGAATGTATCTATGCACTACTAAAAAAGTGAGACTGAGTTGTTCCAAAAGGGAGACTGAGTTGGTCCATCAAGGGGGTTGAGAAATGAGAATAGAATCAAAGATCATTCATTGCAATGCATTAGTTCCAAATGTAGTTTTTGTTTAGGAAATTTGGAATAGGGATTTTAGGATTAGTATGACCAACTCAACGATAGTCGATGTTAGTACTATAGGCGATCTGATTTAGATAAGTACAATGTTACTGCGTTTGCCTCTCATAATAATTTTGTGTTGATTAACTGTGCCACTAATCTATTTTTTTATCTTCTTTATTTCTTACATCAGCACCCAAGGGCAAGAAGAGGGGCATCACAGAGGTGGGTCTGGGAAGAGCTGGGAAGGAGGCGCCGACCACCAGCACCACTGCTAAGGGCTCTGCTCAGCCCAGTAAGTCCTATTATTTATTATTATTATTTCCCTAACTTTCACCTCTGTCCACTATTATACTACTTTTAATTTTGCCATGTTTATTTTTTTATACTGTATCCTTTTTATTTCACCTCCCCTATCCAATCCTGTTATCTTTGTATTATCTTTATTTGTTCTTATCTCCTGGGCTTTTTTTTTGGTAGCTGACTTTTTCCGGTCTGTACTAGTCTGTAGTTTTCTTCTGCTTTCTATCTTTCCCTCTTCCCTATATATCTTGTGGTACTGTACGACTAAGAACAGATTTTTGGTATTCTACTGTCTTATAAAGATTATTCACCATGCATGTTGGTTGAGAAGGCTTTCTTTTTCTTGTTATGTTCCAACAGTTAATGAGAGAGTGGCAATGATCAGGGATCCCTCAACCCCCAATGTTGTGCTGTGTAATTCATTTATACAGTATACCAGCTTTCCCATGACAGTTCAGCATGGCTGGAAAGTATGAGGTCCCATTGCATTTGCCAACCAACACCATATGTCTTTCATTGACCATTATTATTCCACCCCTTCCTTGCACTTCACTGACTCACAGTCAGTAGCGGTGCGTCCATTGGGACGCAGGGGCGGTGCCCCACTTAACGCACGCGGTGCGTGCTTCGGTGCTTGCAGCAAATGCAGCAATGAATATTTATTTATTGGTAGCTTAGTGTGTAGCGGCCGCCGGCCGGGAGTCGGGACATGAAGGGGGAGGGGCCGGGGGGGCGAGCACTAAGAAGGTTGAGTGACAGTTCAGTTGTTTCAGTTCCACCCATGCACTGACTGATTGACAGCGGCTCGCAATTTGCGCATGCTCGAGTTTGGCTCACGACAAGCACGAGCATGCGCATTCGCCGCACTGTCTGCCAGCCAGCTAGGCACTACTATGTACTGAGAGGGAGTGGGCCGAGAGGCCGAGGGTTGCCTCATGCAGGAGCCCCGTCTCTTGGTATGGGCGAGCCCTATCCGTGCTCTTTAGCCAATCCAGGGCAGGCGCTGCTAATGCAGCGTCTCTGGATTGGCTGAGAGCCTGAGACAGTCTCAGACCCCGCGCGGCAGCCTACGAAGAAACTGCATTGGGTGCCGCGCAACTATGGCCAATCACTGTGGCTTATGTCTGAACACAGTGACAGTGATTGGCCATGAGGTGCGCAGCGCACTCTCTGCAGTCCGTCGCGTCATCACGCACGGTGCCACTGTCTGCATACACACCTCGTGGCGGCGGTGTACATACAGTGTGTGTCAGCTCTCCCGGACCCGTCGTGTCGTCGACTCGTGTGGTGGTGACCGACGTGACTACTATATCGTGTTTGTTGTCCACAGCAATTCTTGTGTTGTCCCTGACTCCCGTGACTACGTCGGTCTACGGTTGTCCATTGGTGAGTACTGTAGTACATGAACATCTTTGGAGTAAAACGAACTGCATCCTGCAAATGGTTACTGGTTTCTAAAGGTTTCAGTCAATAATCCCCACCTTTTTATGCAACAATTATTCATAATAGACATAGGCCACCACTGGTGTTGGTAGAAACCTTTTGCAAGTGCCCAGCCAGAACTTTCACCAGGGCTGTGGATTTGCCAAAGGTTTGAAAATCCAATTTTCCACCAAACACCATGCTACTTTAGTTTATTGGGCATTACGTGTGTTCGAATGACGAAACTATGCCACCTGTACGCAATAAAGGGAACCATGAGGTAATACGTGCTTCCCAATCCCATAATGCACCACTCCTCCAAAAATACTCCACCCTTTACAGAGGCACACAAACGTAACAGAAAATAGTATCAAAGTGCCATCACCCAAAATATATTGTACGTGTATGCCATAACATGAATTTATACTGTTCCGTCTCTTGACCAGTGCAGTTAGATTAGGAATAATGGAATACGCCCTGGCAATATGCAAATAATGGTATCATCCGAGTTAATGAAATGTTGCATGTGCGGAGCTCGTGACCCGTCTCCTCTCTGCGAAGATGCCAAGCTTTGCAGTTTCCAGAAATGCATCTTCCCGAATAGCAACTGCCCACTGCCCCAAACACGCTATGTGTGACGATATTATGGACACATTAATACAAAACTTGTGGCGATTTTAAAATGATTGTCAGGTGAACTATGCTGTTCTAACCTTACCATATTTTAACCACCCCTCCTATAGTATCTGAATAGTGAGCGTGTAATAAAGACACGTTATCCATCCAAATGTGGAGAGGTGTGGTGCAGCGGCCAGGGCAGCTAAATTTGGAGCACAGGGTTCACGGTTCGATCCCGGCTCCGTCCTCAGCTCAACACCATGTGACACTGGCCCTGGGCAATAGCTCACTTAATCACCGACGGTCCCCAGCACCTCGAGAGTAGTTTGTGCTTTACAAATATGGATTTATTTAATGTGTGAGGGTATTTGTATTCGTGCCTGCTTCACCTGACACAAGCTCGGCCTGTCCGGGGGCTGAGCTCGAGCTCTCAGCTGAGGCTCCTCCCAGGCTACTCAGGGTTTCCACAGTAATCAAGCCGGAGATGACTCGATACCGGAGGTAGGGCTTGTTGTTCTGTCACAACAACAGTCAAGCAGAACAAACGCGCTTTCGAAAGGGTTTAGGGCTCTTCCGTTATCGGGCTGGGAAGTGTTCATTTTACACAAAAACAGAAAGAATTTCCAGAGAGAGCTCAAATAGTGTTGTCAGAAAGGTATCTATCATATCTTGCCAAAATATGAAGTGCCAGGGCTCTGACCGGGAGGCCACTCCAGCTCGCACCACCCATCATCGCCCCTTGTCATCTCTGCCAAAACAACTACTAATCGTCTCTCTCGCATGTAAATGCGACAGTTCAGATTATTCCAGGTCCACAAAGCTAAAGGAATGGCTGGTGAGGCAGGTATTGGCAATGTTAATGTACATTGTATTCCTAAACAACTGTGGTTCTGCTCATCTCTAAATTAGATGAGCAGCGCCACCATGTGGTAGACTTTTTTAGGTATGGTGTTCACACTTAGGTGCCGGTGCCGAGCACTGGAAACCAATTAAGTGCCGGTGCTCGCCTCAAATTAAGCACTTAAAATCGTAATAAAGTAGTGGCTTTGTTTTCCTAGAGAGAGGCTTCATCTGTAATCATTGAAGGCGAGTGGCGGGAGTAGCAGAGGAAAGTGTTGCCTTCCCTGTAGCGGTACTTATTGCACACCAGAGGCCAACAACGATTTTTTTAAAGCATGGTAACAGCATGTCCGTGTAGTTCCAGAGTATTTGTTAACTAATACAAGTAATATAGTAAATATAGTTCGTTACCCATAATTATAACGTGAATGAAAGGCTGAGTGCATGTGACATGAGAAAGAGAGCGCGTAATGCACACAGTGGTTAAACAACTGTGGCAAAGAATGTCCCTGACAGAACTGCACAGTTTTTAGCCCCGAAATGAAAGCAAATTATTATTTAACAAAGGTAGGCAGCAAAAAAAGCTCAATCATATGGCAGGCATCCGGAAATTATTAAACTCTTTTTTTTTTTTTAATTGGAAAGACTATTACGTAGAGTGGAGGCAACCATCATCTTCCAGATTAAAGAAGGCACCCAAAATAAGACGAAGCTGGGGCGATACACCCTGCCCCCGCCAAACTCCATAACACCCCTAAGCAAAGCCCACGACTGTTTGCTTTCATAATAACTAAATAATGGCACACCCAAAAAAAAATAGAAATTCCACGATGATATCTATTCATATTAGCATTAACGTATGCATTTATTAATTTATAACTCCAAGATTTTCAAGTACTTGCCAACAGGCTGGGCTGTGATTACAGCAAATGTACCATAGATGTTTTTTAAGGAGTTGTCAGTTTTTTAAGTTGTGTCTTTTAGATTTAGAGGGAGTTTGTCCTATCCGTTGGAACTCAGAAAGCTTCTGCAGTTTTCTCCATTAACATTCCTGTTGATTTCAAGAACTGTGTGGGTTGAAAAACATTTTTCAAGGAATAATGCTCATGTTTTTGTAGCTGCTGTTTCAAATATAGATGCACGTCCACCACGTTAAAGCCACTTGGCTTTTCTTCCTTTAGTCTGTTCAGTTCTCTGCTCTAAATCCCACATCAACGTACTCTGTAACTCAAAGAAAGAAATTGTCAAGTACCAGGAAGAAGCTTAACACATCCATCACATATATTAATAAATTGTTTCTGTTTTTATTTTCAGCACCTTCTAAAGCTTGACAACCATTACCAAATTTTTGGTCATTTTTCCGGCGAAGAACAAGACCTCCTTTGCTGCTCTTTCACCCCGGCTACGACCCAGCAAACACCAGAGTTAAAGGTAAGGAAACTGATGCTATTTTTTTTTTTAGATTGGAGTTAGGGCTATGTGTGTGGTCACTGTACATGGTGGTTGGGGTAGGCACACATTCTGAACATTGTACCCTCAGTGGATGGAATTTACTAACAGCCTTAGCCCTGTGATTTGGGCAATAACGGTTGTTAACAGCACTATCTATCCCTTGCCTTGTTCAAGGCCCTCAAGCAGTGTCGGTTTCAGTGCCTTCAGCAACCACTATGGCACACAGAGGCAGCAGGCAGTAAGGCTGTATTTTTAGCAGTCATGTTGTGCAAAGGGGAGCTGTTGGAGATTTATTGCGATACTGCACAAGATATATGTATTTATACTGAAATTTGATATTATTGCACTGCACCTTATATGTTGTACTTTGATTATTGACAGGTTTCTTTAATATATATTGGTAAGGCCAGCATCGGCATCATGAATACAGTACAAGAGCTGATTACAAGGTCATTCCAGGCACGGCCACTTGAAGAGAAAATACATTTAAGGCAATTAGGACCTCATTGGCCTGACATAAAACTACAGCAAACTTCCCAGGACAAAGGAAAAATGTCCACACGTACATTCTCAAATGCCTGGTACACAAAAGCTGATTGGCTTACAGGGTGCCCTTTAAGAAATTCTCTGTTCTGCTTCCCCTGCTTGCTGTTTGGTGGTGAGTTTTCTTGGACAAATCAAGGAGTAACAGACTTGAAGCATTTGTCTGAAAAAATAAAGAAGCATGCACGCACAAGAAAGCATATGGAAAACCTGACGAGACTGGGAATGTTGGGGGAAGATGCACCGATTGAGCAGCAGATAAGTGATGCATACCGCAAAGCAATACAGAAACACAATGAAGCAGTTGATAGGAACAGACAGATTCTATCCAAAATAATTGATTGCATTCGTTTCTGTGGTGCTTTTGAACTGGCATTGCGAGGCCATGATGAATCAGAAGGTTCCCCAAATCCTGGAATATTCAACGGACTTGTGGATTTAATAGTAAGCATAGACAAGGATATGGAAGCACATTTAGCAAGTGCTACAGTCTTTAAGGGCACCTCTAAAACAATACAAAATGAACTTCTTGAGTGTATGCTTGAAATTATGAGAAGCCATATTGTGCAAGAATTGCAAAACACAGACTTTGTGGCTATTCAGGCTGATGACACCACTGATGTGGCCACTAAAACACAGTCCGTATTAGTGTTTCGATACATTGACAATGACAGACAAGTTGTGGAGAGGTTCTATGGTTTCACACATTTAAGAGACTCTAGTGCAGAAACCATTACTGCAGCTATACTGCGTCAACTGAGCTTAATTTTTCCAGAGCTGCCTCAAAAAAAAAAAACTTATTGCGCAAAGCTATGATGGTGCGTCCGTAATGAGTGGAAGCCTTAGTGGAGTTCAGAAGAGAATTCGAGATGTGTACCCTAATGCTCATTATGTGCACTGTTACGCTCACCAACTTAATCTTATTATGCAACAGGCAGTATCAAAGATCACCGAGACACGAATTTTCTTTCAGGATATAGGAGGCATGGCAGCATTCTTCTCACGTTCCCCCAAAAGAACAGAAGCACTTCATGAGATTGTAGACAAAAGCATTCCAAGGGGATCCTCAACTCGTTGGAACTTTAACATCCGTACAGTCAACCTAATCTATGAACATAGAGAGGACCTTCAGAAAGGTTTTGAAGCCATAGAAGACAATGATGAGTTTGATTACAAAAGTCAGATTGAAGCCCGTGGCTTTGCTAGAACACTACAAGACAGAGAGTTTCAGTTCTTACTGTTTTTATTTCATGATATAATGGTAGCTGTCGACCTGTTATACAATCAGTTACAAGCATGAGAGATAGATACTGTCAAAGTGCAAGTATATACTACTATGTTTGTACAAAGCATAAGCAAAGTGAGAGATGGGGTTGACAATTTAGACAGCAAACTGCCAGAGCAATCTACTTTCTCAAACCGCAGGAAAAACATCACCACTCTTGTCTTTGCTGGCTTTAATACATAAACTTAATATGGAAAAGTCACTTATAGAGACAGTGGCTTTACTTAAAATTGTCATAACCACTCCTATGACAACAGTCGAGTCAGAACGATGTTTTTCAGCCTTAAAGAGGATTAAGACATTCCTGAGAAACACCATGCTTGAAGAAAGACTCAATGCTTTGGCAATGCTCTCTGTAGAGAGCAAGCTAGTACAGAAAATCCCGGACTTTAACATTAAAGTTATTGAAAAGTTTGCTGCTCTTAAAGAGAGACGTGCTGATTTCATTTACAAAAAGTAAACAATGTTGAATGCTGCTACTTTGCAACCAGTTTAGTTTGTTAAATAAAAAACATCTGTGAGTGAGGTACTCAGAAATGCATTGTATCTCGAAGTCTGTTATGAAGCTCTGTGGTTATACTGAATAAGCAGCTACCTTTGTTATATGACATCTCTTTATTAATGTTATAACTGCACTTTCACAATTGCTTTATTAACCTTCCTGCTTTCTCAAATTTGCTTGAAAATGCACCATTTTTCTTCCCTTTTTTCAAAACTTTCTCGGGGGAGAACCCCCCCGAACCCTAATTATAGGGGTTCGGGATCGCTCGCTCGCAACGGTGCAGTATACCAATCATCTTACACCCCACCACTTTCAAATGTCACCAGCCGCCCCTACTCACAGTCGTCATCATCATCATAGGCTATAGCTCTGCCCCTCCATTACCAAACATTTTTGGTTGCTTGACTACTTTGCTTTTCAAACATTGTGAACCAACAAAATGCCCAGAGTGATATTTTTGATAAAAGATACAGCAGTGCTAACCAAACTGTAGGGATGTATTGCGGTTGTATTTTCTTGATTAAAAAAATTGAGGGGCGGCGTATCTGGCATCTAAAGAATGTATAATGTTTTTTTTCTAGCCACACAGAGTGCCGCTGGCTCAAATGCCACTGCAGGAAGAGAAGGAGATCCGGTTGGAGGGGGAAGAAGCGGCGGTAGGGACAGGCAGTGGTAAGTCACATTGCTTGCTTATTGACAATTACTATTATACTTAATAGCTACAAGGACATCAATGTGGCTTGTGATCTTAACCCCCCCAACCCACTTTACCAGAAACAGCAGTGGTTGAGTTATGGCCTCTTCTATCTGCATCTCAGCAAAGCTCACATAATGTACGCTAAAAATGATGGTTTGATGGAAACTGGAATGAACGGAAAAGGATGAGTTAAATGGTATATGAGTGAAGGGAAGCGATGCGTGGGTGGGTGAGTATTGGATGAATGGATGGATGGGTAAAAGGATGATTGAAAGAAAGGGTCGATACTGAGAGGATGGATAATGGATTGGAAATTTTGGTGAAGGACTGGAGGAGAGAAAGTAAAGCTTAAATCGTGGTGGCTATGGGTGAACATATTAGGAAGAATACAAGGATGATTGAATAATTGCTTTTATGAATAAATAAGGGAGCTCTTCTGGAGAGGGGAATGCTGCTCACCTACTTAGCTTACCTAGTTTTATGATTATCAAAGCTATGGTTCAAAGTGGGAGGTATTTTTATATTTTTGCTCTAATCCTTTGACTCGCTGTATTTGTTAAGCAAGGCAGATATGCATTCCACCCATCATCATTCATCACCCCACTCCCAGCCCATGGCATTTTGCCAACCATGCCCGTAGGGCAGAATGGTGCAATTTGTGATTGCAGTGTTGTCTGTGCAATGTGCGTCTGCTTCAGTTAATGCAGCATTTACAAAGTTTTCAATGCACTGCAAACCAAACACACAAGGTTTGTTTCCCTTTGTCCACTCAGTCACATCTAAGTACTTCACTCTTTAATTCTTTCCTAAGTTCATCTGTCCCAGCCTACAAAAAAATTGAAAAATCCATTCTTGGCATGTGCCACATTTTTATTGCCATGTGAAGTGATTCCAAAATATATTTCATGTTTTTCCATAACAGATTTATTTTATGCCTCTTCAGATTTTTCCCTTTAGATTTTTGTCTATTGCAGTGACTGAATAAGCCAAAGCTTAGGCACATGATGAATCAATGATCAGTGTCACCCTTCTATTATATAGCAAAAGCTCTAGCTACCCACCTAATCCCTCTACCTCACCTGCAGTGGAGTAGGTCAAATTTCCTTTCCTTACTGCCCAGCGTATGCATTTGTTTGACATACTTTGTGGTGGTGGATGAGGCCAGTGAGTAAAGTGGGACTAAGTGCCTGATTTGATTTCAAGTTTGGCACAAGGGGATCTCTGTGACAAATGCAATCTATATAGTCTGTTCATTTCACTTTAGTGCAGTTCATCGTTTATCCCACCGTCTATTTACAGCAGACAGGATAATAATATCCGCATTTTTTATATGACATGTGTGATGTAGTGTCTTATATGCGGATATTATCATTCATCTGCCTCTTTGGAGTCCGGGTAGAAAGTGAAAGGCATTTGGAGAAAAGCAGGGCCATTGGAATTAAAGATAGATAATTGTCAACTACAACTGCTCCAGCTGCAGACAGTAGCCAAGTACCCAAAGTGCTGGCTAGCATGCCTCCATTAATTTAGCATAAAAACTTGTACTCCATAGTGCGTAATCCCTTACTCCTTAACCCCTTCAGTGCCACGCCTTTTCCCCCTCCTGTGCCGGGCGTTGCACTAGTGGGTGGGGTTCATGACGAGATAGTCTCGTCATGGGCACAGCGCAACCGTGCTCCATGACGAGACTATCTCGTCATGGGCACTGAAGAGGTTAATGAGAGGTAATTCATTTTTTTCCACTTAAAGTGTCTGTTTAGTTACTAGAAAAGCATTCAACAACAAAAAAAGTCAAATCACTGCTTTTTTAATCTGGTCCTATTTTGCTTTAATTCTTTTCTGCCAGACAGTCAGTACCTTTTATGTGAGGCATGTGTGGGTAAAAAATAAAGTTGAACCTGTGACTCTACTAATCACAATCGCATCAAATCCAATGGCCCTAAGGAACCAGCAATGTACTGCTACTGTGCCAACCATTACTTATTTTTAAACAAGTGTTTGCACAGAGCAATGTTTACAATTTGTCTTTTTTCTTTTTGTTTTTCTTGATATACCTTCTTCTGCTGCACCACCCACCAGGCCAGGAGATAGTGGCCCATCTGCGGTGGCAGAGGCTGGAGACCATCCAGTCTGAACACTGGCAACTAGTGGCCCCGGAGGATGAAGAGGTGGAAATAGCTGCATCTAACCTTGTCCCCAATTTTGCAAGCCAGCCCCAGCCTCCTGCCTCCCATCCATTACATCACCAGCGCCACCGCCAGCTGTCAGCGGCCATGACTGCCACTGCTGCTACCTCCTCCCTCTCGGACCGACAATTTCAGGTTTGCATCCTACAACGGCTTGACCGCATTGAAAGCCGGCTATAGAGCAAAGCTTGGACCAGCTCCAGACCTGTATGGACAGAGCCCTCTTCTAAGCCCTTTTTTAAATTTTTTATTGGTGGGAGGGAATTGTGGGTGAAGACGGTGGGATGGGGGTTAGAACTGGGTCTTTTTATCTTGGACTTTTGCTTAGACTCTGGTTGGGGATGGGTCAATTTGTTTGGGGAGAGGTGTGGGCCTGTTGTGGGTGGAGAGGGTGAGTTTGTTTGTAAAATATTAAAGGGGAAAATTATTTTACCACAGTTTATGCCTAAAGTTCTTTATTTATGTTTTTCTTTTACTTTACACTGCTGCCTTCTTGTGCGGCCTGCATTTTCAATCTGTTTATAAAAGTGTATACCGGCTACTTATGGTTAGTTATATATCCATGTCTTATTACCCACTGTAACTACCTTGACCATTAGGGGGGGTGCGGCCTTGACCTATAATGCCTACAACAACCTAGATAAATGGTTACTTATCTGCAGTAGCAGTTAGTTGCTTACTACTAATTTAACTAGTTCACTTCAATCCATAGTTCTCTTACCTGAATATAGATGAAGCAATAACAAGGAAGGCATCACAACTGCACAAACAAGAATCCACTCCAAACCTGGTGAGTTCCAACTGTATGATTAATCTGAAGGATTATCCATCGTAGGCAAATAAATGGAAATAAAAACACTGAGTTAGTGGGTGATAGATAATATCATAGCTATGTAAGGAACTGAGACCAGACTGCTACATGACACAACAAAGAATACCTGATAGTGATAAAATAAAAAATAGCAATAGTAACTCCTTCTGAGCAATGGAGAGCTAGTATTTAATTGAAACTAGTTACAAAATCTGCGCAACACAACGCCTGAATGATGATGCAGATGACTGATGTTCTTTTATATCTAAAATATGGATCACTTTTATGTGTGGATGGGTAAATGGGGCAAGTGTGGGCTATTGCGTATGTAATAGAAGATCCTGTTGTAAGTTGGTGTTGTTTTCACCAGATCCGTCCCACCAAATGTGTGATCCATTAATGTGTAAATTAAGTCACACACATCAATAAATCACACAGTCCGAGGGAAGAGGACGAGGCTTTTGATGAATGGATGGAAAGGGCATTTGGGAAAAGGTGTGACAAACATTACACAAGGACAAGTTAATCTGGGTGATGAGCAGCACATCATCTTCATTAATCTGTTGTGGAAGGAAACGAAGGAATGAGTACAGTATATTTAAACGCATTGCAAACAGTCCTTCTGCCCCAGAGACCCAAGTTATCAGATATCTAAATGTTCTATCTTTTAAGTTTGAAAAAATCAAATTATGGAGGAATGAACCCACCCAGTTCTAAAAGAAACATTATACTCTATTGTCAAATTGGGTGGTGCATTTGCTTTGTTCTCAGTAATGGCGATCACTCTTGAGTGCCAGTCTGGTAGGTAAACAGGACTGTTGAGCTCAGCTTTCGCCTTTTGTTCATACAGGAGATAAGAAGGTCTGCAGATTGTAAAACAGAAACTGTATTATAGAGTCAAGGAGAAGGACAGAAGAAAGGTAAGCTTCATGAAGAGTTTACTAAGAAGACTCAGAGGCAGAGCAAAAAACAAGTGGACTTGGAGTTTCACTTTTGCCACCAGTGCAAAACACACACACACCACACTCAGCAGCATTTCCCAAATCAACACACCTCTCTCCATTTCACATAGCTGAGTACTAGGCCTCAGAGTAATGGTTTCCCTTTAAAGTTGATAACTTCTTTCTTCTAGCTTTTGATGAAGTAGTCCAGCCCTGAGTTCTTCCATCCTCCTCCTGACTCCCACCCAGTCCCAACCCGAGCAAGATAGACTTGTAGTGCACTGCTGTTGAAGATCAAGTAGAGAAACAGAATTGTAGAATCTTGTATAGGTTTTTCTTTGCTAAATAAAGTGACTGGTCTGGTCTCTGAAGAACCAGAAAAAAGGAGTGGACCCTGCAAGTAAATCTCGCTAAGTGTGAAAGGGCCAATCACCTCCAGCAAAAATGATCACCCATCATTCAGGCCCCAAACATTGCAAATCACGTTAATCAAGTTTACAAATTACAGTTGAATACCCTCCTTTACTGTCTGCCCCCACATGAATCATGTAAATGTAAATTGATACTTGTATAGCGCACTACTCACCCGCAAGGGTCTCAAGGCGCTTGTACGAATACCGCTGTGGAACCCATCCTGGCTTTCCCTGTGAGGCGTCCACTCCTTGGCACCCCCAAGGTGGAGGCCAGGCATCCTTAGCGTTGTGGGGGCCGTTGTGGAGATTAAGCAAGCTATTGCCCAGAGTTGCAGAGTGGGACTCCATGACTATAATGGCACCGAGGCGAGAATTATCAGGTCCGTGGAATTTTTTAGCCCAAGACCCGCCGAGGTGGGGATTGAACCCTGGTCCCGGGCTAGACCTCTGCATCAGGGTCTGCCACTCTAATCATTGAGCCACACTTCTCCACCATTGAAAATCATCAATCGTCACTCACAATCACTCAATAATATTTCACTCATTGGTGCAATAGTTACCTGTTCCAATCCAAGCACGGTGGTAGGTACACAATTGTATCTCCTCTCTGATGAAAACAATAGATTGGAATTTGGCAGTCTTGTAAATAAAATGGTCGCCTGGGGCAGCCTTACTAGGTGATGAAAAAAGAAGGATCATATGAGTGGACCATACAAGTTACTTTTTGCTAAGTAAGTTTGTAAAGGCCAATCACCTCCAGGAAAAATGAGCACCCATCATTTAGGCCCTAAACATTGCAAATCATCTCAATCAAGTTTACAAATTACAGTTGAACACTCCCCCCTCATTGTCTGCCACTATATCAATCATCACTCACTCACTTACTGTTGACAATATTTGTAGTTACCTCTTCCAACCCAAGCACGGGTAGGTTAGGTAGTAGGTACACAATTGTATCTTTGACACAGGCAATACATTGGAATTTGGTATTGGCCTTCTTGTAAATCAACGATCCTCTGGAGCAGCCCTGCTAAGGGATGCAAAAAAGCATAGGAATGCGTGGGAGGCAGACATTGTTTGAAATGTAATGAAGGAATTATGGAGGCTTCTTCACTGGTCCAACTGCAATTTGGCCATATATGTGACAAAAAAATGTGGAGCAGCATAAATCTGATAAACACATAATGTTCCACTAGCTACTTCAATTGTTTTGCAAAGAAAGAAGTTCAACAAGAAATAATTAAAAATTTCAATTGTGGCACTGTCATATTCAGGTCCCGGAAGTAGATTTCATCCTCATCCAGCTAACACACTCGATTTTGACCAATCCACCTTCTCCTGTGCTGCTTCAGGAACAGTGTAATTGTGTGGTATGAAATGTTGGTTAATTTTGATCATAGTCAATTCCTCCACGTTTTGAGGTGAGAGACTGGTCCTTCTTACTGCAACAACTGCACCAACTGCACCGAACATAGGCTCAGTAGACACACTGGCGACAGGATAAGCCAGATACTTTATTGCCAGCCTGCTGAGCTCTGGCCATTGGCACATCTTCCTATACCAAACAACAATGGGTTTTGATCCACATAGACCTCTTTTAGGTTATCCAGATACTTCTGGCACATCCTCTGGATGGTCATTCGTGCTACCACTTGCTCAACCTCTTTTGTCATTGCCCCTGCACTGGACTTAAGCCCTGTTGATTGATACAATACAAAGCAGAGGTTGGGTCCATTTCTTCTGTTGCTTTTGTTGCGCATGTTCAGGTTGATGATGTCGTTGGCGGCTGTGATACAAGACTGCCCTCTCTGGAATTTGAAAGCAGCACCTCAGAAGTGCGGGGTGGGACTCCAGCCGTTTTTCTTCAAGGTCTCCGGCTTCCTCAACAACCCACCGCTTGTATTTTGAAACATCCCCTTCAGAAAAAGGAATGAAAGTGAGAACAATTTATTTGTACCCTGAATCAAGTAGAGTGGCACAGATGTGCATGACATGATGCCGTCTTGCAGCCTTGCATTGGAAGCCAATCAAAAGAGTAAGCTCTCAACCAAGGCATGCACTTCTGTGTTTTTGTTGACAACTGCGAGGGCGAGCAGACACCTTTTTTAGCCAGCCCTGTAGCAGATGCAACAATGGGATAGCTTGGCCCATCGTACTGTCCTCCTTGCTAACTTCCTGTGTGAAAACCTCAAAAGGGAGTAGCATCTGTGTCAGGCATTTGACTAGGCACCATTTTTCTGCATCCATGGTCTTTGCTTTCCCAACTGCATCACATCCTCTTTGAATGACCTAGTCATTGATATGTTTGTACTGCTCAAACAGATGCTGGAATATGTAATAGGTCAAGTTCCAACGTGTTGCCCTCTCCTATATCAGGGATTTAACTGGTACTCTATTAGCATGCTGAATAATCCACAACTGCTTCCGGGCTTTAAAAGAATGGCTGAAATGGGTGCTGATTCTTCTGCAGGTGGTCAGTATATTGCTGACTATGTCTTCTTTTTTCAGAATGTCTTGCTCCACCAGGTGGATGCAATAGGCCAAACACATGACCCTGAAATAGCCACTGTCTGCCATGGCCTTGACCAGGTTACTGCCATTGTCTGTGGGAAAAAGTCCAGTTCTGAGACCTCACGGTCACAGCCATTTAGACACCTTGCTGTTAAATTCGCCCCAGATCTTTGCAGCTGTATGTGATTTCTACATGGCAAACATGGCCACTGTTGCATGCCACCCAACGCTCTTAAAACTTTCTTCATGGCCAAGGCCTGTAGATATCTTTTGCTTTACCCCTGCAAAAGAGATTCAGTGTGCAGTGATGCACATGTAATCGGTAGCCTGACAACTGGTCCACATGTCTGTCATCACAAAAGAAAAAGGGAGGAGGTCCAGTGCTGAAATTTTTACCAGCTTCCCACTGTACAAACAGGCCATTGGTTAGTTGTGGTCGCTCAGCCCCTCCTGCCTAAATATGCCTGTAATAGTAGCCTATTTTTTTTATTATTTTCTTGGGCCACTGACGTAGGCAACTTTTGAAAAGTAGATGGTGGTAGACTCGGTGCACGTAGTGGTGGGGGAGTCACTGTATGCTGTGCTGTCTCAATCTGACTCCGAGTCTTGTGCCATTTTGAAGTCGCTGAGGAGGGTGATTCTTCTGGCACAGTGCTTAGGACAGGGCTTCTTTACGAGAGGATGTCACCCTCTTCTTCCTCATCATCGACCCCCATCATGATTGGACTTGTAGTTTATGTTCCCCAGCTTGCCTCACTTTCACCACCAAGACCACAATCAGCAATTTTGTTAAGGTGCTCCTTCCACCAGATTGCGTGATGTCTTTTCATATGGGTTGTTTAGCCTCCAGTACCTTAATGCGAGCCAGGCTTACCTCGATGAACACCCATGTGGTGAATGCTGTATATTGCAATGTTCTCTTCATATTTGCTAATTGTAAAAAAGTTTCAAACTAGGGGAGGTAGTGGTTAGTGCAGGTTTCAGCATGGGCTTTGCAAATATGGGAGCTGGTGGTGCTTCCTGTGCCACATCCATTGGAGCTGGTTGAAAAGCAATGTCAGAATCCTCTGTGTCACCTTCCACAATTACTAATTCGTCATCTTCATCCTCCTCATTATCCTCTTCCATAATTCTAAGGCTTTCATAAACATTTCCTTTCCCTTGTCTCTCCTGGTGTCTCCCGGGCTCTGGCAGGGTCCACGTCTCATCCTTATCATCATCATCATCAAAAGAGGTGCTTGAAGAAGATGGTGGAGTAGTACCCTTCCTTTTCCTGGCAGAAGGTCCGGGAGCCAGTGATTCTAAAAGAGGAGGTTCTTGCTCAGCAGGATGCTCAACCTTCCGGTCTGTTCCAACATCAGCAAGATGTACTATTGCTGGCTGCGGCTGCAGTCCACTTTGCTCTGTTTCCTTAAACGATTGGGTACTTCTTTGTGAAAGGGACAAATCCAATTCAACGTCACTGCTGGTCGGCGTTGCCATGAATGCAGTGGCTGCCTCACTGACTGACATGGTCTGCGGCTTAGGTTGGTTGTGGTTCTGTTGATGCTGGAGTGCTGCTCCTAGCTTGCTCCCCAGAGGCCGGTGCGGCAGGCACACAATGTTGTCCAAAAAAGGTTTGGGCTGACACGCCACTGTAGAAAACTGCTTCTTTTCACTGACCACTTTCTTGGTAGGAACTTTCTTTGGGGCCATCTTAAAGCTCTCAGTTGGCAGTGGAACTAAGCTGCACAAGTGGAAGAGATTGGAGGACTGACGCGTGACGTCACTGTACAGGCCTTCTGTTTGGCATTACTGTGGGTGATGTCTCTTCTTCTCTTGTACACCTAAAAGCAAACAAGCAGGAAAAACATTTAGTGAAACTTGGCACTGTTGCAGTTTTAGTTCAGACCAAGGCAATATTAGCGTGGTTGGTTACTTAGGTAATATAATCACTTTAAAGTCAAACCACACTACCATAACATAAAATTTCATTCTCTATCGGGATAGCACAATATGCAGATAGAGCTCTTTCCTTTATGTCCATATATTCTAAGTGAGACACCTATGGCACTCGGAGAACTGCATGGGTAAATGGAATAATAATCTTTTTTAAAATGGAGGTTAGTGTGCGCCTACGGCAGGCAATGCGGTCCAGGGGAATTGGAATGGTCATAAACAAAATTAATGATGCTGATGTGTCTGCAGTGCACCGCAGCCAGAGTGTCCAGGAGGAAATGGATTTGTACCTAAAAAGATGTAATGCTGTTGCGCTGCTCTGCACCTATGGTGGATGGATGGATGGACCGATGGATCAACTAAGGCAAACTGGGAAAAAAACAAATAAAATAAAAATTAACATTAACATTTTAAAATAAAAAAAGTACAATACATTTTTTTATACAAACTTCAAAAATGAAATTACAAAATTAAAAAGATGAAATAAAAATAATAAATCTATAATTGCCGATGTTTACATGGGAGGATGAGAAAAAATCTATTGTGAGGAAAGGAGGAGCTCAATTTAAAAAATGCATGTAATATATAAGCACTGTTCAACAAAATGATATTCTTAATATACATACTACAATGATCCTCAAGCATTATTAAACTTATGTCATGTCCATCCATGCAAGTCTATGGCAAAGGCACACATGCTGGGTGCGCAAAATGACTGCCAGCCGGTGCCACATGGTCAAACAACAGCAGCGAGCAAGGAGGCATGGGGAACAAAGAACACATACAAGCTTATGGCAAAGGCACACTGGCTAGATGCACAAAATAGCTGCTAGACACATGGCCAAACAAAAATAGCAAGCAAGGAGACATGGGAAACAAAGAACACATGGAAGCCTATGGCAAAGGGAAACAGTCTGGATGCACAAAATGGCTGCCAGCAACATGGCCAAAAAAAAACAGCGAGCAAGGAGGCATAGGGAACAAAGAACACATGCAAGCCCATGGTAAAGGCACACTGGCTGGATGCACAAAATGAATGCCAGCCAGTGTCACATGGCCAAACAACAACAGTGAGCAAGGAGGAATGGGAACAAAGGACTCATGGAAGCCTATGGCAAAAGCACACTGACTGGATGCACAAAGTGCCTGCCAGCCAGTGCCACATGGCCAAACAAAACAGCAAGCATGGAGAGATGGGGGAACAAAGAACACATGCAAGCCTATGGCAAAGGCACACTGGATGAATGCACAAAATGGCTGTCAGCCACATGGCCAAACACGGGCAAGCAAGCAGGCATGGGGAACAAAGAGAACACATTCAGACCTATGACACAGACTTCACAAAATGGCCCACAGCCACATGGCATGAAGAACAAGGACAAATCAATGGTGGCCTATGGCAAACACACACACACACTGGACAGACAAGAGAGGTATGATAAACCTGAAGAAAACACTGCCATTACCTCAGCAGTGCAAAAAACGAAAATTAACAGGGCTGCAAAAAACTTCCAAAAACACACATTCTCCCAAGCCATCAAATATTACCCCATATATACACTTTTTGCCCACAAAAAATGTTAAATAGAAAAAAACATTTTTAATTGAATCCAATCCCATTCAAGCCCTAAATGATGTTTTAAAACAACATATACCATAGAAACAGTTGTTTCATGAACCCCATGACTAACACTGGCCTGGGCCTACTGGTTGTCCCCTTACCGGACTAGTCCATATAGTAAAATAAATAAATATTGCAAATTGAAAATAAATTGAAAAAATGTGCTGAACTGTGCAACAATGTTTCTTTACAAAAGAAGAAAAATTAAATGCAAAAATATAACAAGGCCCCTACTGAAAATGTAGGCCACCCACCACAATAACTTTGAAAAAATAAAAGAGAAGTACAAATAAATACTGGTGCATGCCCTCTATCAAACATTTTGAAATCACAAATACAAAGTCCGTAAATCCTATGGTATATATGTAGCAGATATTGAGAGAGATTCTTCCAGCTCCAAATTCAAATGAATAGTGACCAGGAGATGGGCAAAACACTGGGAGGAGCCTGATGGGCAGGAACAGGAAGTTGGAGTCTGTGAGGCACTTCCTTCCTGTTGGAAAAAAAAGTAAAAAAAAAAAATGGTTTCTCGCACAAAAAACAACTCCAATAGCCTGTTGGAGCAGAAAATTCTCACGGAAAACCTCCTTAGCTGCTTCTCTTGTACAAAAGCTACTCAAGTGGTGGGTTCACGACAACAATCCTCATTACATTGGCACCATCGCAGTTGTAAGCCATGCTAGCAGGCTCTAAGTCTCTCGCACACTCACTAGCGGCCCAAGAGTATCATTTTGAGCGCCAAAACAAATCTTAAGCACGCAAATGGAAAAAAACCTCAACTTTACGTCCGGAAGGCAGAATTCAGGAAGTCTGCGCTGCTCCGCGGAGTGCCTGAATTCTGAAAACTCTGCGAGCGGAGTTTATTGCCAGGACCTAGTTATTGGTTCACAAAGTACGTGAAAGTACACCAATCAACTCTGATTTAATTAAATGTGGGAAGGAAGGGATGCCATGCAGAGTAAAATAATTTAGATGCAGGAATTAAATAAGAGTAAATAAATTAATAAATAAAAGAATACCCAACAGTTTTGTAAACCTATGTATGCGTGCATTGGGAGAGGAGTTGGCCTAACGGCTAGGTCAGTCGATCTCAAATCTGGGGAACTGGGTTTGAGTCTCGGCAAGGACACACAACATCCTGTGATTCTGGGCAAATCACTTAATCTCCCCGTGCCTAACAAAAATGAATGTGTCCTCATGTAACGCAACTGGTGCTCGTGTAAAGCGTTCTTATACCCGGTACCCTCGGGTCAAGTTTGCGCTATATAAAACTCTGTTAAAAAAAAAAATACATTACTTATAGTAAGGAAAATGTTACAAATGTGTATTCAATCCAGACATCTGATTAGAGAGGCAATGCAATTTCCGTGTATATCCTAAAAGCAGCACAGAGTGCATGATGGGTGAGCATTCGATTGTCATTGCATAGTTTATACTCCTAACTACCTATCTTTGTGGGTAGTCCCCACCTTAATTCTCTGCAAATGTCCTACCTTTGCCCTTGAGAGAAAATCATGAAGGCAGGAGCAGAGCTATTTCTGTGTAGCAGGTGCAGTGATGCAGGAGGCCATAGGTGTGAGGGGCCCACTGAAGTCCAGTTCGGCCTCTCTTACCAACGACCCGGAGGGCAAGATGGCCCATTTATGTTACATATTTAATATACTTTCGTAAAGGGGCTTTAAGTCAGTACTCTTCATCCATTGGTCTGTTATTGTCATTCACATTTTTCTTCTGCTTACTACAGCATACTGAAGAAGTCTATAAACTAGGACCTGAACTGATCAAGGGGAGAACCAGGCACTTGCCAGGAAGAGCATCATGCGGGCATCATTGCTGTGTTTTTAGTGAAATAACAGAATGACGGTGAGGCGCTCTGTGATGTGCAAACATAACATCTTTTGTGACTCTTGCCTGACTGGCAGTAGATATCAAAAGGGGTGGGAGGGCTCCAAAAACACCCTCAATGTTGCTCTGTATGTGGGGCACAATTCTTACAACGGAACTTTGAGGCTTACAGGGCAAATGTCTGTTTGATGTCCTGAAGTGGATTACAAAATGTCACTTTGAGACTGTCCCCCAGGTCCTGGTGGACTTGACTTGGGTGGACCCCACTGGAGGCCTATCTTTTATCTGTCCTTTCGTTTCACGTCTCCTACGTGTGTGGGCACCTTGTGTAAAGAGTAAAGAGTCAGATGGGGAACTTATAGCCTGACATAGAGTATTCGTTCCTCCGTGAAGCTAGTAAACGTCAGCATTTCATATCAGTTAGGTTAATTGAGCAGCCATCTTGGATTGCCCTATCATAATATCTTCCAGGAAGAGACTGCGTTCCCATCAAAATGGTACCCTCGCTGAGTGTGCGTGTGGTCAAGTCAGCAAATTCAAGTGTGCAGCCAAACAAGAAACTTATGCCAGAGGGTACTTGTGGTGAGCTAATCAGACGGTCGAATTGGGGTCTCTTGCTGATTTTCCAAGCTGGTAATAATGGAGGGTAGTATGTCGCATGCTATGGAGCATTGGTCTCCGACAATAGAGACTCGCGGCAGAAGGACTTTCTGCATGCAAGGAAGCTTTGGCTGGAGCAAGCAGAGCCCTCCTTGGCCGCAGTCCTTCCGCTCAATGTCATAAGCAGTCGGAGATGAGGCGAGAAAGCATGAATGAGCACCTGAGGGAAGAGAAGAGGGTAGGAGGTCACTGTTCTTATTGTGGGATATTTCATTCTGGTCGTTGCCCTGGTGTGATGTTGAGAAAAGAGAGCCTTGTCCCAAGTTGATGGATAAAGACTTTTTTTTTTTTTTTTTAATGAAAAGCCTGGTACTAGCAGAGGATGGTGATCTTCCATTACCATGGCAGCAGTTTAGATGAGCAGCAGCTCATAAACTACCCTCGCACATGACAATCAAGGAACGTATCATTTTATTATAATATAATGTAGAATTTATGCTCTGAAGAGGCCTTACCGTTTACATTTGGGGTAACAAAGCAGCATCTTAACGGCTGACCCAGAGGGGCATCTGAGGACTGAGCTTATGAAGTTTTGTTTGGGGAGAGAGGGTTGAAGTTGGGCTGAAGAATGGTTGAGTTTACTGGCATGAGAAGTTATCAATGTATGAGTGGCTGGAGATATGCCAATTCACACTGTTGGCTCTGCTACAACCTCAACTCACTTCCAAGTAAAAAAATAATACATTTATCAATATTTATGATACGGATGCAGGCTACTGAGTCTATGCTTTGCTTAGCTAAGTCATGAATTCCACCCTAAGCGCGCTCTTTTGACTTCAAGCCTAAATCTATGGATTCGTGCTGAACTCAAGACGAATCTCCCAAGGCTACAGATTTCCAAACATCATGGCCATGGCCAGCCGTATTAGGCCAGAACCTCTGTTCTGTCATTGCAACTTCATGCTTGTGATAGCTCACCCATCCATTCAGGGTCGGCTCTAGCGCGGGTGGCACCTGGTGCGACAATCATTTTTCAGACCCTCCTCCCCCTCCAGGATCTCCTCCTCGGATTCCCTAACTGCCACTGCGCAAAAGGGCCACTTATTCCATAGCCCCTCTCTCACTTACATTTCCTTCAATTTAAAGCACTGGTAGAGCATGACTTTACTAATAGGAATATATATCTACCCAAACGAACCCTTTTTAGCAACATTAGGGATAGATAATGAAAGAATGAGGGGAAAAAATATAACATCCTAACTCTTTTAATGCAGTTTGAATGCAGGTTTTTGATGGCAGTCTATAACAGTCACTGTTCTATTTTAGGACTGTATCTTATGTGCTGCGGTTACACAAGGATCTCTGTGACAAAAGCAGAAATCCACTCAGCTATCCATGTAAAATACCAGATTTGTGATCTGCATGGTATGTGTTCTTTGCAGCAGGCATATTAACCCTCTACACTACTTTATGCCACTAGACAAAACTCCGATCTCTCTCTCTAACGGGAACATTAATCACAAGAGTTATCTTGACATTTTTATTACTTCCCGAAAGTGGGATGCACAAGGAACTCTGCAGAAGATGTTTTGAAATTACAAGTTATTGCCAAGCACAGCGCCCCCACCCCTCCCTGTGGTCAGCGCCCCCTCCCCAGGTCAGCGCCCAGTGCGGCGGCACCAGTCACACTGCTCTAAAGTCGGCGCTGCATCCATTCATCAGATACGCTTCTTCCATTCATCCCACTTAAATGACGAGAAACGTCTATATCATGTAATTCAATTTTTAGCTGATCTTGGACTAGTGGAGCAATTATAGGTAGTACTTCAATAAATCAACCAGATTGCGTTCTGCAAATAATCTGGATGGGAGAGTGTAGCTAGGAACAGCATAATGGGAGGCCCTGAATGTATCAGTTATTCCACAAATTAAGCATGGTGAATGTTTGGAAACCATCTTAAAAGGTGAATTAGACAGTAGCCTGGAATTTTATGACCGCTATATAGAGTTGGATTGTTTTATTAGACAAAGTCAGTATATGGTGAAGAGTCAGTGCATAACATTATTTTCCAAACGTTATACTTTATAAAAATGTGAAATATTTTAAAATAATTGATATGCCCTATTCATGATTCGGAGAGGAGTGCTCCCAGTTTGGTGAAAAAATATCCCTGAATGCGTGCTAGGGTATTTTATGTTAATTCCACCTTTAGAAGGTGGACAGCTTCAGAGAAGCTGCAGAATGAAAGCACTAAGCTAAATTGAGCAGAGCTGCTTTCGGCTCATCCTGCTCGGGTGATCTGCCACCTCTACCCTTTGCAGCCAGATTCTGCGGACGTGGAGGGTCAAAGGTCAGCCCTCGCAGCAGGAGCTAGGATTGGAAATGGAGGGGAGCCTTCTGCTGATGAGCTAACCTGTTGGAAGCGCCAGGGCACGCGCCACTGAAACGTATCTCGCAAGAGTCACCCCAAAGTCATATCTGTGATTATAGTTACTAGGCTCTGCGTGGGGCGCTTTCTGTAATAGAATTTCATATTTTTATGCTTTTGTGAGTTCAAGCAAGAAAACCTTTTAACCACAGAGTGCACTGAAATACAATAAATACGGTATTTTGAGCCTTGACCTTTAAAACGGAGTCCCTGAAAACAATTTGTTAGGCCAGTCTTTGGTTTGTTTTTTAAGGATAGTATTTTAAGTATAGTTGAGGCAACCATCGAGTTGAATGTGTTTCATTTTGCTTCTGCTTGTAACAATTACTCTCATAACATCAGCATGCCTCTTCAATGTGCTTTTACCTTGCTGCACAAATGTAACACCTTACATCCAGGTTTTAATTATTTAAAAAAAAAAACAATACACATTCAGAAATGGCATGGCGTAAACCATAGCCGCGTTTGCACAGAGTATAATTTACCGTTAATTTCTATTAAAGGGGCTGAATGAGGGGAGGAGCCTGACTCACTCGTGGCGTCACCTCTTCTGAATCATGGCCCCTTTCCACACTGAACAATGGTAATATAAATATATATATATATATATATATATATATATATATTACCACATACAGTCAACAACAGAGGCAAGTCAAGGCAATAATAAAAACAAATTGGCCCATTTTGCTAACAGATGAGGTGTTGGCACCTATGTTACCAACAGAACCCACCCTCACCTTCAGAAGAGCAAAATCAATGAGGACGGAACTAGTTAGAAACAGCCCAGAAATGTTTACAAACACGACATGGTTGAAACCCAAATTAGGTTTTTACAAGTGTTCTACATGTAGAGCTTGTAAATTTGGCAAAAATACTACCCATTATACAGTTCCATTTAGTCCTCAGCTAAGAGAGATAAGAGGCCATTTCACTTGCCGAACTGAATTTGCTGTACACGTTCTCACGTGTACTTGCGATCTCAATTTCATAGGAAGCACCAAACTCGTATTTTGTAGCACCTCCGTGCAATCATTAACAACGACACTAATTACCCCGTAGCACGTCACTTTAAGGCAATACACAACAATAATCTCAGTTGTCAATATTATGTGGTGGCTGCTATTCCGGCACTTCCACGTGGGGGTAATAGAGAGCTCATGCATAGGAAACTGGAAACACACATGATTATGGAATTTGATAGCAAGGCTCCTACTGGACTTAATACCACAGAGGACCTTCACTATTATTTACAAAATCATTAAAGACATAGTTCGCATCCACATTAGTAACAACACATGATGAACTCAGAACTACAAAGACATATATCAATACGAACAGGTAGCTTTTTAACAAGAAGGTTTCAGTCTCACTGTATCATATCTACAATACCATCTAGTGATCACATAGATTGTTTTATATAAAAACTCCTTTTTTTAAAAAAAAAAATCCTATAAAAAAGAAATCAATTTAGAAGTGTTTTTTTAGATGTGTTTTTTGATATATACGATTTTTATTAAATTATCTTATATAATATTGGTATTTAGTTATGACACTATTTGCACTTTAAATTGGACACAAGGCATTGTTTGTTAAGTTATTTGCATGATACGTGTGGCTCTGAGAAGTTTAAAAGGAATATAATGCTATATTGAATTAGAGTGGTTTTATTTGTCTAGAGTTCCACATTTAAAAATTCATCTATATCTTACTGGTTATGATCTACTTAGCTGCATTTTCATAAATACGACATTGCATTTAATTAATAAAGAAAAGAGCTGTTAGGTACAGGGGATTTAGAACCGCATATGTGTACAAGAGTCTATCATATGATATCATTGCATTTATGCTGACAAATTTATGTATATGAATACTTTGAATGTTTTACACAAATGGTTCGTTTACCCAAGATCTTAAACACAATAGTTATGATCTTACTTCAATATTTAATTAATCTTATAGGTCATTTATGTGACTTTTGAAGTGGTTTTATTTTGCAGTGCAAAATAAAGAGTATTTTATGCTGTGCAACTAGGTAATATAATGCAATAACTGTGCATTTATGCTGATAGAAAGGTGTTATTTTAAAAGGGGACAAAGAGCTCTTTTTAGACTCCATGTAACTTACTTAATATTTATTGTGGCGTTTATATTCTATTTATGAACACAATATTTTAGCACTGTATATTATTAGTAATTATACTTTGTGATAGCTATGATGATAAGTCTTGCCTTATTTTGCACATTACGTGTTGTGTTTACATAGTATGTCTTTTATGTCTATTGGGAATCACGTGACACGGAGAGGTGGTATTTAAAAAACGATGGCAAACGCATTTCTTTATGTGATCAAGGCTGCTGTGTCAGTCGCAAACGCGTAATGACAACTTTAATGTGAGCATTAAATATCTCACCATACCTAAAAGAGGAGTTTGTGCCTTTTCTTCATCGCCCGTGTGGAGGTTGGAATCGGCAAAACTGTCATATATATAATGTCAAAACAAAACCCTTTCAGGACTAGAGTGACACATAAATTATGCAAAAAAGAAGCAGAGAACTCTGGGTAGTTCTCAAGTTTAGGTGGAAAGCAGCTCCTGTATAGAGCACACTCAACACCAGCGACCCTCTAAATTTGCCCACCTCAAATGTCTTCTTTTCTATCAAAGTCTTCAAGCGTAGGATTAGCACAGTGCCATCCCCGCAGAAATAGAAAGGGACAAAGTCTTTTGCCATTTCTACAGCAAAGTCTTTAAGCAGAGGATGCTTAAACACTTTGCTATAGAAATGGCAAAAAATGTTGTCCCTTTCTATCTCGGCATAGGATGCTTAAAGACTGCGGTAGAAATTGCAAAAGACTTGGAAATCAAGGAGTCAAACCAGGAGAAAATGATGGGTGAGAATCAATTGACAGTAATTAAATTATCAACACATACATTAAGTAGAGATGAATAGCCTCTCTTAGGGCTCGGTCTATACTTATGCCTTATGTGAACCTGAACTATTGTAGAACACGGATTGATTTGTTTTCATTTATTTGCAAATTGAGGTTGATGAAAGGTTTTAAGCAACAAGAAAAGAAACGTAACACGTATGTTTGGTCTATGATTATGCCGGTTTGTGAACACGCATTTGGTGATTTGTGCTTAGGTGATAATGAGGGGTGGCTACTTTGATTGAACTGGAGAGTGGTGAAACCAATTGGACATCAGAGAGGGATTTTTTGTGCCATTTGGATTTTGAGATTGATAGTACCAGTACTGATCCGATCAAACCCAAAACCAAGTGAAACCCTGTGACACCACATGACAGCATCAACACATTCCACGAGGTGGTCACTCGAGATCTTATGAAAATTTGACATAATTCTAAAAACAACAATGCTTGAAGGGACCCCAACATCATCATCAAACCCTCTGACAAGGGCAGGAAATTGGTCCTCTGGGATGTCAACGAATATTTAAAAGAGTGAGATAGACAACTGAACACATCGGGGAGCTACGAACCAACTACCTTTAACACATACAAACAAACCATCATCAAATACCAACCCCTTCGGAGGAATTGGAGGGAGAGAGCACTTTTGAGCTCAGAGGAGTATCAATTTTTACATGTGAACATACCTGTAGCACCATTTTTTTTATATGTTGCCAAAAGTACATAGAGACAGTGATAGATCACCTGGGGGACCATCCATCTCTGCCAACAAAAGCCTTCTTGAACAAACCTCAATATATTTAGATTTTTTGCAACTACCTTATGTCCTAAACTTGCCTTCATACTGCAGAGACGGTACTGACTTCATCACAAAGGTGGGAGGAATGCCCTGGGAGACAAGTTATATACTGGTAGCTATAGATTTGGTTTCTGTCTATACATGTATTAGCCATGATTTGTAAACCTAAGCATGCAGGCACTTCTTCGGGGAAAGACAATCTGTATGTATGACCATTCAATGATGCTGCTAGACATGTTGAGATTTTGTCTAGAAATGAACTTCTTTTTATTTAACAATGTGTGATAAAGGCAGTTGCTCGGAACTGCAAGGGGCAGTTGCTTTGCTCCACGTTACTCAGGGATATTCATGGCCTGGTGGGAGGAACAGCATGTGCGGACAGAGATGAATGAGTGACTTGACAGCGCTACACAATGGCACCTCAACTAAATGAGTTCTACATTTCCGAATTTCTTGTGCTTTTACATTTTTGAATTTCTTAGTTTGTGACAAATGCATTTGAAAGTAATGAGACATTCATTCTAATGTGGTCAATATTGTATGATAATACCCAAGAAATCCTTCCCTCCCATGTAAATAAAAATCATATGTAAGTCTGTTTTCTTGATGATCTTTTAAGGAAGACACTTACTAGTGCATTCACTCTGAAAGCACGAACATGCACATATTTCTTTTATGTCTATTGTTTACTTTACTTACATAAGGTGGCGGTGTGCGTTAGTTTTCAGGTCATGAGGAATACCGCCTGGTTGAGAAGTGCGCCCAATAAACCCTTTTTAAAACTTAATCCGTGGAGTGAGAGACTTTTTGTGTCACCATCTGTAGGCACCTACTTTGGATATATATATATATATATATATATATATATATATATATATATATATATATATATCCACAGAAAAAGCTGCTCCCAGCATTGAGGCGCCACACACTTCGTGTTTCAATATCCTTTATTGGAGCTTTCACAGGGAAGAAGCAGCGTGTAGCAAAACATATTCTTCAGCCCTTGTTTCTATTCCATACGCGTTTCGGGAGCCATCTCCCTTGATCACTGGCACAGGCGATATTGGAGCGCGGCAGCAATGTTCACAGCGCAGCTGCGCTGATTTTGAATGTTTCCGCCCTGTGGGCGTGGGCAATAAGTGCATGATGGTACCTGGAGTTCTTGAATAGTAAAGTTGCCGTAAATCTCCGTAATTCATTAAAATTCCACAGTGGGTAGTTAATACTGACACCCCATTCACAGCCCTGAAATTGTCAAACTCCAACTGGACATGGAGTTCCTGCAACGTCTCTTCCTCTTTTACGTTGCGGACCGGCTCTTCCGCCGTGGGGCACCTCTCGGTCCGAGCAAGACCGAAATATATCCACAGAAAAAGCTGCTCCCAGCATTGAGGCGCCACACACTTCGTGTTTCAATATCCTTTATTGGAGCTTTCACAGGGAAGAAGCAGCGTGCAGCAAAACATATTCTTCAGCCTTTGTTTCTATTCCATACGCGTTTTCGGGAGCCATCACTTTACCATTTAGAGAAGAAAAACATAGTTTCAATAAATACAAGATGTATGCTGCTATTTCCCTGTCTCGAAAATTGCACTGAAATTTTAATGTGAAAGATTTTTCTATATATACACTTTTTTGCACAATGGGTTAATGCTTTTTATAGATAATATATATTAGATTTTTTATAAATTTGGTACTGTATATTTATTTCTAAATAGGTGTCACGGATGTGGCTCTTAGTGATAGATATATGTACTTGTACAAATTTGCACAATTTGCACAGTCACTTTATTACAACATGGGGTGTTATGGAATGGGCCCACATGGGCCGTATCAAGAAAAGTGAAAAAAGGCAACAAGTCCTGTTTATATAATGTGATTAGGACTGATTAATCTTGTCTTTTCTTCTCTCTTTCTCTTTTTTTCGTTGAAACATCGTTTAAAACAACCATTATGGTAAAATTTAAATCGCATTATGTAAACAATTGGGTTTAACATGATGAATTATTGCCATTTGTGTGTTTTTAAGATAATTTGTTTATACTATAATATTATATATTTTTTAAACAAAGTAACCTACAATTGGCGATTTCGCAATGGTATACAGTATTCAATTTGTAAATACGGTGTATTCAATAGGCAATTCCAAATGTGATGGGCATTGTTTTGTGAAGACAAACTAACAATGTATGCGTTGCGTGATTTCAATTTCCATGATTCATCCCCAGTTGTGCATGTGACTCACTCCAAGCATATTTAAGTGGTGGACCCGTTGTGTTGCGCATCATGTGACCAAGGCCTGTGACGGGCTGAAATGCGTAATGGCGGCGGTGGTGTCTGTTATATTAAATAAATAATTGGATCTTTTCACCGCACCCTGGGTTTGCTTCTGTTTCTTGAGGAGACATCTTCGGCCTACGAGACGGAGTTTTTGTTCTATCCAGTGCCGGAGGAGCTTCACCGGTATCAGCAAACCCCTCCTCCACGAAGGGCCGAGTGGGAAAAGAGCTCACTTCCGGGTTTCCGGAAACTGCAGAGGATTTCGTTTGAAAGACGCCCACGGCCCCGAGCAGTAAAGAAATCCTTACCGCAACAGAGGAAGACGAAGAACCGGGTCGGAGGACCAGTTGTTGTCGAAACCCCAGACGGGTAAAGGCATTACATAGACTCTGCGGAGGAGTTGCCACACGGATTGCGCACGGGAGCACCCGAGGTAATTCAAAGTGGTAGCGGGAATATATTAATTTAGACACCATGTTCGCCGATGCGCTACGAGGCAGGGAAGTGGCAGCATGCACTATGTTTGATGATTCCCTCAACAATGAGACAGTTCCACCAGTACAAAACGGTGCAGTGAGGGGGGAAAATAACAGTTTAAAGGAACATTTCAGGAAGTTGGAGAAAACCAATGCGCGCCGAACAGGCGAAATGGTGGGAGCATAAATCACTATCTCGTTACTTGGAGGTTGGAAGAATCCCGAGGGGGTTAAGAATCATGCTGGCCCCAAGTTATGAGAAACCTGACCCCGCGATGTTAACCGAATGGGCCACTGTTAATTTGGACTCTTGCTGACGATTAGGGGAAGTTTTGGTTAAATATGCTATCAGTGACCAAGCGGCATTACAAAAGGAAATAGAGGACATGGAAAAGACTGTTTCAGAGTTTGAGGATACATCGGAAAAATCCAAATATAGGGATGAAATGATGGCACGCTTGCGCAGGGATGAGGAAGTGATCAAAAAACGGAAGACCTTTAAGTTCCAAAGGGACAAATTCGATTATGAACAAGGGCGCGTGTTCACTTTCGCTAAGAAATATGATGCAGTTAAAGCTGGAGTACTGGCAAAGGGTCCAAAGGTTCACCCGTGAGCGGATGAGGAACTAGCATCTACATCAACAACCGACCTCAGCTCAGTGGTCGATAGTGAATCGGAAAGTGAACAATTAAAATCTAATCCGGGATTGGGGTTTCAAAGAGCGTCGCTTGCTCAAGAAATCAGTTGCATGCGACAGGATCGGAAACAAACCCTGAGACCCCGAGCCCCTGGAGCCTCAACTATGCAAGTGGCAGAAATAGGAAGAACAAAAAGCGCAGGGCAAGGCGCCGGCAAAACCACAAGCGCAAACAGTGGCAACAACAAGAAACCAAACAGAGGATGGAAACGGAGATAACTAACTCCAGTTTAGCCACCAACAAGACTGTAGTCAATCTAACCGATACCAATCTAACACAGGAGGAGACCAATTTCCTTGCACTAGGGTTAACATACAGCCCTAAGGTGGATTTCAAATATGCAGAGACAAGGATTGACATCTACAAATTTGTTCGTGAACTCAAGCTGCGCAAATTCTTTGCCCTCCAAGGTCCTAGAAATGCACCAGAGGTACATTCTCATGGCTTGGTTGATGGTGACAGTATACATGACAATCTTGTTGCTGGTGATGTGGATTTGATTAGGGATTTACAAGAGCTCCACAATGAGCAAACAGGAGTTTTGGAAGAAGTGAGCTATACACCACTGAACAAACTAATGACCAAAACTCCTTTTAAACCCAAATCCACCTTCTATCCCCTCATGTTGAAGGACAATCTTGATTCATTCAATGAAAAGGTTGCAGCGGACCTGAAGAATCTGTATTCTTTGACGGCTAGGTCACCAAAGAAATACAGTAAGCAAGACAATCAATATTTCCAGCTCATGCAGAAATTAAAAACAAATGATAACATCATAGTGCGGCAATCAGACAAGGGTGGGAATGTGGTGCTATGGCCCAGGGACCAATATATGGAAGAAGCCCTTGCTCATCTCAACAACCGCAACTGCTATAAATTGAGCACGCACCAGATGATGAATGCAGCACGACAGGACTGTTACAACACATTGTTAGCCTGGAAATCGGCAGGCTTAATTTCAATGGATGAATTTAAATTTCTTAAAGTAGACCACCCCGTTACACCAGTTATCTATTTCATCCCGAAAATTCACAAAAGAATGGACAAGCCCCCTGGTAGGCCAATTATCTCAGCCAGGGGTAGTCTGTTGGAAAATATCTCCAAGTATGTGGATCACTTTCTCCAGGAACATATGAAAAGTCTCTCATCTTATATACAGGACACTGGGGACTTTTTGAGAAAGTTGGTCGAAGTCCCATGGAGCCCCGACCTGTTACTCATTTCTATGGATGTTACATCCCTCTATACAAGCATCCAGAACTTGGATGGGGTCAGGGCATGTGAATATTATCTCAATCGGAGATCTATGGGAATGTACTCTCATAACAAGATGTTGCTCACCATGATATCTATGTGTTTAGAGAACAATTTTTTTCTGTTTCAGCATCAGGTATACCAGCAAACGCGTGGTGTGGCCATGGGGGCTTGTTTTTCTCCCAGTTACGCATGTTTGCACATGGGTTACTGGGAGGAGATGGTCCTCATGGCCAGACACCGCGTTATCATAGAGTCAAATATCATTTGTTGGTATAGATTCATTGATGATTTGTTTTTGGTATGGCGAGGGGATGAAGTCAGTGCCAAACAATTTCTTGAAGCAATTAACATCAATGATTTGAACCTGCAGTTCACTTTTGAAATCAGCAATAGGTCAGTCTTTTTTCTGGATGTAGAAATATTTGTTTGTAACAACCAACTACAGACTAGACTACACAGGAAAGACATTGCGGGAAATACGGTGTTACATGCACTCAGCCACCACCCACAACATCTGATCAATAGTATCCCCTTTGGTGAGATGCTAAGGATGTGTCGTATTTGTAGCACAGAAGCTGATTTTCTTAAAGCCCAAAATGAATGCAGGGAACGTTTCAGGGAGAGAGGGTATGCAGAATCTATACTCTCTAGGGCTGTGCTGAAAGTTAATAACATTACTAGAACTATGGCACTGGCACCTAAAGGAGCCCCACCAAATGATCTAACAGTCATCAACACTGAAGATACACGGATTATATTGACCTTTAGTACACAGCACAGAGCAGTACGTAAAATCATTAACAACAATTGGTCACTAGTCCGGGCTGACCCAGTGTTGGGTAATTCTCTATCAAAGAAACCAAAGATAGCTTTCAGAAAAGCACGCTCAATGAGCAATTTGCTAGTGAGTAGTAGCCCTGAATTGAGCCAATCCAAATCATGGTTGTTGGCAAGAAAAGGGTTCTACCGCTGCAATGTATGCAAAGCATGCAGATATGGAGTTAATCGAAAAACATATCTGACTCCATTTCTTCCTGAACCTGTGCCTATCTCCAAATACCTTAATTGTAAGACAGATTTTGCGGTGTATGTGCTGGAGTGCCCCTGTGGCCTGCGGTATGTTGGCAGTACCAGGCTGCAGGTTCACAAGCGGGTACTCCAGCATATGCGAGCAATCACTAATAAGGATTTGACCTACCCGGTGGCACGTCATTTTAAGGAGCACCATGCCAGTAAGCTGGAGGCTTTCAGCTACTGGGTGGTAGACTCAATTCCCACACAAAGAAGGGGAGGGAACCGGGAGGTCTTATTAAGGAGATTGGAAACTGAATATATCCTAGAGTTGGATAGTAAGAGTCCCAAAGGATTGAATTCGAGTGAGGATTTCCACACTCATTTGTAAACTGGATATTCATCACTTTACCATTTAGAGAAGAAAAACATAGTTTCAATAAATACAAGATGTATGCTGCTATTTCCCTGTCTCGAAAATTGCACTGAAATTTTAATGTGAAAGATTTTTTTATATATACACTTTTTTGCACAATGGGTTAATGCTTTTTATAGATAATATATATTAGATTTTTTATAAATTTGGTACTGTATATTTATTTGTAAATAGGTGTCACGGATGTGGCTCTTAGTGATAGATATATGTACTTTGTACAAATTTGCACAATTTGCACAGTCACTTTATTACAACATGGGGTGTTATGGAATGGGCCCACATGGGCCGTATCAAGAAAAGTGAAAAAAGGCAACAAGTCCTGTTTATATAATGTGATTAGGACTGATTAATCTTGTCTTTTCTTCTCTCTTTCTCTTTTTTTCGTTGAAACATCGTTTAAAACAACCATTATGGTAACATTTTAATCGCATTATGTAAACAATTGGGTTTAACATGATGAATTATTGCCATTTGTGTGTTTTTAAGATAATTTGTTTATACTATAATATTATATATTTTTTAAACAAAGTAACCTACAATTGGCGATTTCGCAATGGTATACAGTATTCAATTTGTAAATACGGTGTATTCAATAGGCAATTCCAAATGTGATGGGCATTGTTTTGTGAAGACAAACTAACAATGTATGCGTTGCGTGATTTCTATTTCCATGATTCATCCCCAGTTGTGCATGTGACTCACTCCAAGCATATTTAAGTGGTGGACCCGTTGTGTTGCGCATCATGTGACCAAGGCCTGTGACGGGCTGAAACGCGTAATGGCGGCGGTGGTGTCTGTTATATTAAATAAATAATTGGATCTTTTCACCGCACCCTGGGTTTGCTTCTGTTTCTTGAGGAGACATCTTCAGCCTACGAGACAGAGTTTTTGATATATATATATACATATATACATGTATATGTATATATATATATAAATTCACTGAAAAAACCATAGCTTTCAGTGGTGTTATAATTAGCTGGACTTTTCACTTGTACAAAACCATTGAAATTCCCCCGTTATAGTTAGTTCAGCTAACTATAACTCGCGCGCCCGCAATGCACTGCTGATGACGTCACATATTACATCACTCATGACATGGTCAGTGACATCACTCATGCATGGTCTGATGTGCTGCCACTGCCCTCAATTTAGTATGATGTACCAGTCCCCTCCTCCTGCCCTCCATTGCCCAATTATATGCCCCATCATTGACCTCCTGCTTAAACTCTGTGCTTCGCTTGCTGCCCCTATTCTCCTTCCCCCTGCCCTCCGATGTCTTTGTGCATGCCCCTGCTCCATCCTTTTTGCCCACCATGTTCCATGGACCTGCCACTCCTATCTACTCTGAGTGTTCTGTTGAGCTGCCACTCCCCTCCCACCTGCCTAGCATTGTCAGATGACTGTAACCTCACCCTGCCTGTCCACATGCCATGCCCCTATCCTCTTCCTCCTGTCCTACATGGTCCATTGTACTGCCACACCCTTCTGCCCTCCCTGGTCTGTTGTGCTGCAACTGCTCCTCCTGCCTGCCCCGTGCGGTCTGTTATGAGGCCCCTTCCCCTGAACTTTCTTGTCTGTGCACAGGTCCTGACCCTCCCTTCTATCCTCCATCGTCCTTTGTGCATGCCCCTGCACCCTCCTTCTTGCCCATCATAGCCATTGTGCTGCCACTAACCCTCCCACTTGCCATGCATGGTCTTCTGTGCTGACATGGCCCCTCCCACCTTCCCTGTGTGGTCAGTTAGCTGCCCCTGACCCCCTCCCACCTTCCCTCCATGGTCTGTGTGTATGCCATCACAGTCTCACTGTTGCTCTTCATGGTGTGTCTTGCTTCTAGTGCCCATCCTGCCTGACCTCCATGGCTATCTTGCTCCTCCTGCCCTGCTTCCTTGCCCCCAGCCCTCTGTTTACATGTGCAGACCCCTACTCCCTCCCTCCTGGCTTGTCTGTTCCATTGTAATGCCCCTGATCCGTCCCTCCTGCCCTTTATGGTCTGTTATGCTGCAGCTTTCTCTCCTGTCTGTCCATTATGGTCAGCTAGCTACCATTGCCTCTTGCCCCTCTGTTCTCTGTTGTCCATGTGCATGGTCCTGTCCCCTCCCTCTTGCTTTCTATGGATTGTTGTGCTGCACTCCCGTCCCGCATGCCCTGTGTGGTGTATTGTGCTGCTGCAAACCCTGATGCCTGCCCTGCAAGGTCAGTTTGGTGCACCTCTCCATGTCCCTCCTGTCCTCTGTTATCCAAGTCCATGTCCCTACCCCATTTCCTTCCATGATCCAATGTACCATACTTGCGAACATTTTGAACTTGGTAAGAGGGAGATTTTGAAAAAAAACTGGGGTATTGATTTTCCCCTTTGAGTTACATTGAAAAAGAGGAGATTGTAGACAGGAGACAGATCAAATAAAGCCCATTTGAGCTTAAAAACATTGGACGTTTCCTGGCTGAATCGGGTCTGTTGGCATGTATGGTTGTACTACCATTGCCTCTTCCTTCTGCCCACAATGGTCTATTACATTGCCACAGCCTCTCTTGCAAGTCCTATATTGTTGGTTTGTTGCCCCTGCCCCCTTTTCCACTGCCCTCCATAGTCTGTTGTGCTGCCACGGCCCTTCCTACCTGCTCAGTGTGGTTAAATTGTTGCCTTTGCACCCTCCTACCTGCCTTCAATTTTCAGAGTCCGTGCCCCTGGCCTCTGCCTCTCAACAGTATCCTAATGAACAACTAAATTGCTAACATTCTATATTTATTACAAAAGTGTGGAACGCCTGACGTCATCTTGATGTAATCAAAACTGTAATACCTAGAGCATTTCCTTTAGAAATTACATATATGAGAGGGTCTTATTGGCATCAACATTATGGTTAGTGTTCTAAAAGACTAAAATAAGGACATATTTTCTGAGTTTTCAAATAGCGACAAAGCACTTTTAAATTATTTGTTATCTTTATGTTTTTTTATCCAGTTGACCACTTGATTAAATGTTGCACTTAGGGAGAGGATGTGGTGTTACTTCCAGAACTGCAGACTTTGCAACTGGGGAGCCAGGTTGGAGTTTCTGCTTCAGCTCGACATTCTGTGATTCTGGTCAAATCACTTAGTCTCCCCATGTCTACAACCAAAATGAATTTGTTCTTGTGTGATGTAACCAATGCTCATGTAAAGCACTCCAATACCTATTTGGGCTACATCTGGGTGATTTTGGGCTACATTTCGGCTCTTTTGTCTCCGGTGGCCATCTTGGGAGATTTATTTGTTATGAAGTTTCCTAATATCCTCATTTACTGCAGTCTCCTCAGTAGGAAATACTTCCAGTTTTTTACTTTGATTCCATCAAGAAGGCATTCAGATGTGTCACACATTTGCCATTAATTCAGAATGTTAGCACTCTTTTTGCTCATTAGATCACTGTAGTAAAGCTACTGCTCACCAGGGAAAACTGCTGCTGGTATTGAAAGTGCATGTTTCAGTCTGCATGTCAGAATTTTTTAATGAAATAAAAGAGGATTTCAGAAGTCGAAATGTGCCCTAGTTTTTCTTTCTGCAGCACTAATCATACTTGTTATGGAAAAATGAACCCCCTCATTTTGTTCCTTTTTAAATTAAATGTTTTAAGAGTTACCACTTTAATCCAAGCAAGATGGCTTCAGGTGTGCCATACGTTTATCATAAGTAGGACTGTTAGCGCTCTAGTTGTTCTTTGGAACACTCTGGGAAGCTGCAGTAGAACACAAAGGAATCAACTGACAGTCTCTGCCCTTGTTGGATGTACATGTTTTACTGAGAATGTCAGACTTCATTCTCACATGACTGAGAAAGATAATGTGAATTTACAGAAAATAAGCTCTCAGTTTAGCTTATAGATCACCTTCCAAACCTCTGTGGGAAAAGCATGAGAAAATAGTTTTCTCTCAATCATGATATCCCAGCAGAAGGCTTTTTCACATGGTGAAATCACCTTAGAACATACTACAATTCCTAAAATGAGTATGGTACCATCAACAAATGATTTATAATGTAACTAAAGTCTTAAAACCTTCTATTAACTGCAATGCTTTTTAATGAGGTGCTATCATGTATATTGGTCCCAAGATGGCTGCCAACACTTCTTGGATGAAGTGCTGACAGCCAATCAGATCTCAGGATGAGATGTGTGGTTAGGCTCCGCCCACATATATATATGATTTTACTTTTGATTTTCTCAGGAACTACTGAACAGATTGACACCAGACCTGCAAAAGGCACTTCCCTGAGCTGAGGACTACCTCTCTGCCAAATTTCAAGTAATTCTGTTCAGCCGTTCGGGCTGTACCTTGGACTAAAGGTCCCTATGGAAAATTGCATGGGGAAAACGCGTTTTGGGACCCCCCTTTTTTCTCAGCCCCCGCTTGACGAATCCCCCCGAGACTTTCAGGGTAGGAGCGGAGCGCCCCACCTATTTTGAAAATTTTGCGAGGATTCGTCAGCCGGCGCCAAAGTTATTCCAAATAGAATGTTGCGGATTTCCTATGGAAACACGGTCCTAACTATAACTATCTACTGGCGACCGCCAGTAGATAATATATATATTATATATGTCTCAAGGTAAAAGATGGTTAAAAAGAAACCAAAAAATAAATTAACTATATAGTATTCAAGCATAGCATTAGACCAATACATTGATACAAAAGACCAATACATTCATACAAAATTATAGTCACTCATACATATTATTAATAATTCATGGACTACATCAAATTGGCTGAGTTGACTTAAAGTAACAAAATATTTAGTCATACATACTTATAGTGTTAGAACACCCAGGTACAACCACTTTTTCGCTTAACTTGATTCAAAATATGTTTACATAAAATGTTCCTTTCATTTGAAGTTGCTAAAATTGAATCTTCATTGTGCAGTTGTTAATGTCATTTTTAGGTTGAGCCTAACATTGTAGAGCATGCGCTGTTCGCTTCGCGAGGCATGCTGTATTAGGGTATATTTTAGAAGTGGTGTGGAAGCCCCGCCCATAATTTTCGTTGGCTGGCGTCATCGTCCATGGTAAACACTGGGTTCTGATTGATAATGAGGCTTCTGAGTCCCTCCTTGTTACCGCCCTGTCTCCTTTTTGGAACTGCCCATCAGGACTGGATCTTTTACTCGCGGTGTTATTCTGTCTCCTTCAATTAGTCGGTAAGCACTTTTTTTTCATTTGCGCAATGGCAACAGCTTGTCTGTCTGGCAAGTTGCTCACCTATGGGGTGGGGGGAGGGATGTGTGTGCGTGCGTGTTTTTCAATTTTTTTGGCTTGCATGTTGAGCTTCTAGTTCCTGCAACAGAATAGATTTTACTGGCTTTAAGGAGCTAAACCAGAGTACAACAGGGAAAGCCCGGAGCTGTAAATTGTGTGATTGGACCTCTCTACTGGGCGTTAGGGCTGTCACTTTCCCCAAGTGACACAGCACAAAGAGGCTTAGACTGGACATTAAACACATGGAGGGGTGCAGGAAAGGGTTAACCTAGAAATGCTGGCTCCAATACATGGATGCCCTGCTCAAATGAGGACCCTTGCACTCACACAGCTCACCCCGATTGGAATATGGCGAGATGTAATATGCACAGAACCGTCTTTAAGCTCCTCATTCCTTCCGTTCATTAGGCCCGGAGCCCGATGCTGTAGGGAAACCTGGAGGGGCAGCTTTGCCTTTGAAGGTACACGACTTATGTCATGCTGCCACCATCATACACAAACTTTGACACATTCAAATGCAAAGCATTAGAGTGGCGAGCCTCTCTCGACAACATGAAATGTGTGGAAAAAATACAAACGACACTGTTATCTTTCAGGATGTTCTTATACAGGGGCTTCTAGATGCAGGAGGGCAAATCTCGTCTTGGGACCCGCTGTTCCGTGCACATAGCAAAGTTTGTGTGGGCAAAGGGGAAAACATATTTTCCACTTGCTTCTCCTGTTTATTACCTGACAATTTCAAGAAGACCTGTCATTAATAACCTCTCTGCAACACCCCTAAAGTGGCACAGACCTACTTTCTTTTTTCTAAAACGAACAAGCCTGGAAAACGTTGTGGTGCCATAGAAACAACATACAAATCAATCTTTGGCCGTATTTGAGTTTATAAAATGTATATTATACACAGTACATTCTTCGAATCAATGAACATTTAATACTAATTAACTCAGTTGACCCCAGGAGAATAGCAAAAGGCACACACACCTCATTGTTGGTAGTCAATGGCTCCATCCCACATACCACAGCCTTCAGCCGGAACCAGTCACACATCACTGAAAGCTCATGACAACATCAGCTCAGGGCACACGTGGCCGGGATTTAGAAACTGGGTGACCATAAAATGCCATTAGAGAACTGGCATTTCATAGTCCGATCATGGGATGAAGGGGTCTGACACCCTCCAGAGGCTGCAGGAAACTCTGACACCCCCAAGAGACACTCTAACACACACCACAAACAGTATGAGCACGCTGTCCCCTCTAGAGACGATAGTGAGGCTTTGACATCCACCAGAGAAGGCAAGGAAGTCCTGATACCCACCACCACACATATGGGTACCCTGACACCATCCAGAGACATCAGGCAACTCTGGCACTACCTACAGTAACTTCTTGAAAGATAATCATGCACGGTTTTTAAGTCTTGTGAGGTAGTGGAGGAAATGTGGTCAACATCATAGGTGTCCAAGTGCCGCAGTTCATGTGTTACACTATAAGCCAGCACTTGCCTGTTCGCAGTGCCTAATTTGTAAAAGGATAAGTGCCGGGGCTCTCGTCAGGAGGCCACTGCAACTTGCACCTCACATAACCTATGCCAGCTGCCAATGACAGTACATACACAGCTACTAACCTTCACACTCCTACAAGTGTGGCAAGTTAGACTATTCCAGGCCCCCAAAGCCAGAAGAGGCTTGGGAGGCAGGTATTAGTCATTGTTAATGTAAATTCAACAAATAAACCTCTGTTGTTGTGTTCGTACCTAAATTAGCATGACCGCGCCACCATGTGGCAGACTGTCATAGATCCGGTGCTGGCAATAAGGTGCCGGTGCGGAGCACCGGAAAGCACCGGCTCAAATTAAGCACTGCATGTTCGTTTCCTTCAACGTAGATTGGGTCTTGGTAACTGGGTGAAAAAATTACAGAAACCTACTCTCGTTCACAAATGTAGCCTCAAAATAATTATGAAGTGTGAGCTATGAGAAAAAAGCAGAGAGAGAGATGGAGGCTGCACATATCACACATATATGTGCCATCGCAGGCTAGCGGCATCAGGACAAAATGGTCTGGGAGGCAGCAGAGAGGGCAACTGACAGTAGACAAAGTGTAGACAGACCATGGTCCATCCCAGCTGGATCTAGGTTAGCTTACTGAAGGTGGCTTGGATGAGTATGTGCAGGACAGAAATCCACTCGGCTCTGGTTTTAACAAAAATTATTCAGATTAAAGAACTGGATTGAGACGTGTTGTTCTTGAATTGTAAAATACGTTGGGAAAATGTGTCCCAGACCACCCCACAGCAATACCAGCACCAGTAATTCAACAAGCATTTGCAATGCAATAGGTCTCACATTTGCGCGAGTTTAAACTATTGGCATTGTAAATAACAATGCGTTTTATTTATGCTTCAAAAACCAAAAGATAAATAAAAGGCATTGTCATTTACAATGCCAATAGCTGAAACTCGCATAAATTCGAGACCTGTTGCATTGCAAATGCTTGTTTAAATATATGCTCTTATCATTTTCACCTTGTCTTTCTTTACCTTAGGCAAAAGGCCAAACGTGAGAGACACCTGTTCCTCTCCCCGTTCCCCTTTGCTCGCTAATGTTAGTTAATTCAAATGTAGCTTTCAAATTGCCATCCTATATTTTACAAAGGGAATAATGTTCAAATATGACTCTCTCTCCTTATTCGTAGACAAACGCATGTACTAATGGACAGTTGTCACCCGGAAGTGTAAGGGTGCTGCAGGGATGAGGCAGGAAATCAAAGAAAATGACAGCAAGGGAATATTTGATGGAGACTGGGTTGTGCGAAGACTTGAGTGGCAATGGGAAGAACAAAATGGTGAAAATGGGCGAGGACAAGAGGTAAGAGTAATGAGATATTCAAGTCTTGTAAAACAATGCAAATGTGCAGTTGACATTATGTGCTACGTCATGAACGTTTTGTTTCTTCAAAACCAAATGTTTTTACAGCTGAAATGAGCATGCACACTTAATGCTATAATTAGAACATTGGAATGTTGCGAGCTCCATTAAAAACAATGGAGTGCTCTGGGATTCTAATGGCCGGTAGAAGCCTGGAGCTCCAACATGCTGTGAACAAAAGGCCTCACCGAACCCGAGGGGAATTCAATCCCCTTGGGCTCCGTGAGGACTTATGTTTTACAAATTAGAACATTTTGACCTGTAGGGGCGAAATGTTCTAATAGCCTTAGAACCCCCCGTAGTGGGCTCTACCGGCCATTACAGGCCCGCTCCCTTGTTGAAGGCACTCGCCTTCGGCTCAGGCCTTTAACGCTGGAACAGGCCTTAAACGGCTGGAAGAGCCCTCTATATCGAACTCTAAGGCTATAGTGGTTATTCCTCCGAATACATGCTCATCGGTTCTAGATGACCTATTAGAAGTAAGATCATGTTTGTTGCATTATACAAGTTTAAACCTAGGTACGGAGGAAACCACGTTTACAGTTTTTTAGGGAATGGAGGTTTTTTCATTTATTGCATTGTCTATTTTTAAACTTTTTTTATTGTTCCCCATTCACACATTGAAACGACAACTACCTTATGCCATTATCACAGCTGTTTAGTAGCCAACGTGAGTCCAGTCCAGTGAAATTGCAGTTCCCATTATCCATACAACCCACAATACTTTTAGGCTTATTCACTTTCAAAGATCTCTTCTTGAGGCTAGGGACACACCCAGAGCTCACTTCACAATGTTCGGTTCTTTGGGGCTGAGGCCATTCTCCTCCATCATATTAAACCATAGTAACTCTGCCGAAGGCCCCAGATATTCAGAATGTTCCAGGGGACATTCACTACCTTATAAATTACTTTATTCACTTTCATGCACTGGTCCATCACCATACAGCACCTTTCTATAGTGGGATGGGATGACTTCCCTCATTAAGGTGCCATATCTCTCTTGAAAGTCATCATTCCTGGTGAGCACAGTGTCAGTTTACATCTTGTTAAGTTGACTTCATTCGGTGTACAAAGATCAGAAATTGAAGAGTTAAAGTTCATCTTATAGGTGTTATGTTCAGGTCTGAGTCACGTACGTAGACCTCCCTTGCCCTCTCCTGTGGCAGCTGCTACCACAGAGGCAGTGTGCTTGTTTCACCCATTTGCCCTGGTCAGTAATTAATTCAGCCCTCTCCCTCCTGCCTTTCATCCTCTACCCATGCTCTCCACCATGGTGTACAGTGCACGCATCCAGGGGAAGGGTGTTGAGGTAAAGGATGACTTCCTGTGGAGGGACGCTTGTTTGGGAATGGAAAGGGCTTTGGGACAGCATTTCTGCCTCATCTAGACTCCTGTCCTAATTTCTTCCCACTTCTCCATATTCTGTCAAACGAACTCCTTCCTGCAGTGTGTATCCTCAGCCAAACCAAAGACTGCATGTGTGCAAAAGAGGAAACCCATATCTTGATTTAGAAGGATTAAACTGTGGTACACACTTAAAATATTACTAGTGGCCTATCAATGCCTCCAGGGATTGGGTCCTTAATCCTGGGTAGACTCCATATAGTCATCCTTTTATCAGCCTGGTTGTCATCTAATGTTATTAGTATCTCTAGATAGGTGTCACAGTAAGCTGGACAGACTTTCATCAGCTTGGGTGGCGTGCATGTATCCATTGCCTGCTCTAACCCCGCTTCTGGGTAGGCTTCTCAGAACCTACCACTTCAGTGCCTAGGCCCTTTTTGGGTTGCCCTAACTCAGCTTCAGGGTAGGCAACTCAGATCTCTGGGTGGCTAGGTAATTTATTTGCGTTGCCCTGTTTACTAATCACCCATCAGTCGTTCCCCAGGTTGGTATGCAGGTCCCTCTATAAGCACCACTTTGAATGGTTTGTATATGCTGCTTGTGAAGCTATCCTCACAATATGCTTTTGCTTTCCACCACACATATAAAAGCACTCACATGCTTCAGAAGCACACTTGCAAAACACCAATGCTGGACCCTAATTGATGACACTGCTACCAACACCCTTCTCTCACCCATGCGTCTCAGAATTACAACAAGAACCACTGGTCTACAGAGTTCTTTTAGACCTCAATAAGAGGTAGGAAATTGTTATGGAAATGATACAATACCATTAAATAAAATCATCATTGTAACTCGGAATCTCCTAAATGATTTATATACAACTGTCTTAAAATATTCTTGCAGAGGGTGTGTGGGCAAGATGGGAATGGAGTAAGACGCTGCATCCTAAGCACTGGGGATTCACATGTCCAGCACCTGCCCCAGAGAAGCGTTCCTGAACTTCTCAGAGTGAGGAGGTAGATCTAAAGGTGGTGGTCCTGGCAGTGACACCGTGGATTAATCGTCTCTGATTAGCCTCGCTGGGCTGCCCTCTTGGGGAGGAGCATGCTGAGCTGCCGGGAGCTGCCATGGACGTTGTAGGGGCATAGTGGGCTAGCCATCCGGGGCCATCCAGAGGATAAGATCGGAGGGAACGAGGGACTGGCCAGAGTAAGTCCACACCTGGTAAATCCCACCCTGGCTCAACGGAGATGACCCACTGGAAAGAGGCCGGGAGGCCCAAACGGATCCTGTTCCTGGCGGCTGGGGAATGCTGCGTGAGAGCAGTGGACCCCCTCCCCTGGTTTCCCTCCTGCTCTTATGAACACCAATAACAAGGGGAGTTGATCAGACAAGGATTTACGGCTGTGGTCTCCTGCCCGCATTGGAGACACAACACACTGAGGCACAGCTGGCCCAGCAGATATAAGAGTTGGGGCTAGTGGTGCTGCTGTAATTGCATGGCCTGGGGCCATGGGGAGATCATCTCTGCCCGGTCCATGTGACTGGGACTTTGCGTGGTGGAGGCCTAATCAACCCAGGAGAGACTGCACACAGTGTACCATGCCCCCGCCTGATGGAGACGGCCTACCAGTGAGAAACCAGGAGAAATAGTTGGATCTTGAGCCCTAAGGTAAAGATAGCCAGGAGGTAGCCACAGCCTGCTTCTCCCCCCATTCATCTCATACTGTGAGTACTCCTATGGGGTGGGAGGAGATCGGGCTGGGGTTTGTACTGGAGCACCCTCCCCGCATAGTGATGCAACAAGTAAAGGAACAGTGTCCCCAGGGGTATGGGGATCGGGGCTCGTAACACTGTTGTGGGCTTGTGGCCTGTGCCAAGCCCATTGCCCTCCCCATTTGCACCATTCTCCTAGAGGCAAGGAGACCTGGGGAATGAGTGATGGGAAAGGGCACGCCTGCGAAACTCAGCAAGGCCTGAGGCTCTGGGAGCCCTGCCACTATTTGAAAGTGAACTGGAGACTGCTCTTTCCTACCATAAGACCTACAAGCTGGGAGGTACTTTGAAGGGGAACACACAGACAACTGGTGGGAAGCCCTGCCACAGTAGCCAATCAGTTTCCTGGGACCCGCAAAGGCAGGGGGATATTCTCCTCCTGGGGCGTGCCTATCTCCTTGTCGCATTTTGGTGACCCTGGGCTTGGGAGGCTAACCACCTATACACCCGAGACTGGTGCGGGGTACCCGTCCTGGGGGCCACTTTGGTCTGGCCTGGGACCATCGCGATTGTTGCCCGTGTATTGTGACAGTATTTTGCACCTCAAATTTACAACAGACAACCTGGTGACCTCCATGTGGAGTAAAAACCCCCAATGGACACGAAGTCGGAGGATAACACCCTAGCAGTTGCCCCTAGAGGCTCAGCGCTAGTGGCTATCTCGCAGGAAAATATAAACCATTTTCTACAGGAGATCCACTCTGAAATAGGCTCAATTAAAGCAGACGTTAAGTCCTGTATCCAAGACATTTGATGCAATGTCTCTGAGATAGATGGGTTTGTGTGTGACTTGGAACTCACAGTTGATGCCTTTTCGGAGGATCAAGAGATGCTATGACGCAGAGTATTGGTACTTGAGGATCAACAGATTGAACTACAAGCCAAGCAGGAAGGCCTAGAAAACAGAAGTCACCGGAACAATATACGCATCCAAGATGTGCCTAAGGGAGTGGAGGGAAATAACATCATGGCCTTCACCACTGAGCTCCTACAGATTATCTGAGGCGATAGGCGATGTGGAGGCCCATTTGACCTCTGACACCCTAACACAAATCCACTTCTTCACGGAAAAGGAAGCTATTCTACGGACCTCCAAAAGTAAGAAAGACCAGGTATTTCCGGGTCATACTATTCAGCTCTTCCAGGACCTCTCTCTAGTTACTCTGCGCAGACGGCGTGACTTCAAACCGATCACTGATAAGCTGAGGGAGTTGGGCATTCACTATCAATGGGGACTCCACTTGGTTGTACGACAGAACAACGCAGGGAAATAGGTCGCAAGCCTTAACCACACATTTTTTACCACACATTTTTTTACAACATGTATGTTTTTACAACGGATGCGATTTACACACATTGTTTATTCTTTTAAGAACAATGTATTTCTGGGGGGAGACCCCCCCACACCCCTAACTTACCTTAAATGTGTGGTAAAGGCATCCATTGTAAAAACATACATGTTGTTAAAATATGCATGATAAAAAAAGCATGGTAAAGTCACAATGTAGTAAAAACCTCGTTGTAAAAGCTGTTACCCCTCCATTTTGCCCTCTTGTTCCCATTGGGAGGCAAACGACGATTCCCGAGGTCCTTGGCAGAGGTGAAACACTTGCTTGAGATCTCAGCTAACCTCCCTGACAGGGACTCCTCCCCACCTCGCACATCACCTAGAGAAGGAATACCCCCAATTTGAGCACGGTGCAACCCTGTCAGCCAGACAAACGACAAAAGGAGAAAGCATACCAGGAGACCAAGCGCAACATCATAAATCACCTACAAAACATGGGGAAAGACCCCATTTCATACCCATTCACCGCCAGCCCACTATAACACAGGAACAACTATGCATCACTGTGTGGGAGAACCCCTTTCTTTGTAGGGGCCCCTGAAACTCCAACGACTCTAGACCTCGGCTACATAGAGCCACGGAGGTACAGAGAACAATCTAGCCATTCCCACATATTGAAACACAAAACACTCATTGTGATCATCCCCCTCCGATTCGCACCTCAGGAGAGTGACACCTAGAGCGGGATCTGTGCATACCCATGCCAATCCCCGTGGGATGTGGAAAACTTTGGGCCCCATTACGATGGCGGGCGGACAACTGGATCGAACGCCAGAGGTGCGGCGGTCCAGTGAGGCCAATTAGGATGCGACTGCCACCCTGGCGGTCGCATCCAGCATCTTCAACATTGCGGCGGGCAGTGCTGCAAGCAGCACCTGCCGCAATGTTGAAGTGGCATGTTGTGCATTGCCATGCACAATGTGACAGGTACCGCCCGGTGCCTGCCACCTTGAGCGTGGCAATGAAGGGGGGTACCATACGTACCCCTAAGTGCAGCCACCCACCGCTCCATCCCTTCGGGGGCCCGCAACAGGCCCCCAAAGAGATTTACCGTATGCCTTTCCATGGCAGAGTCTCCGCCATGGAAAGGCATACCCACCGCATGCATCATAATATGGATGGCGGTGTCTGCAAGGCACCGCCATCATATTGTGGGCCTTTTCCGCCCGGCCGGCAATCGTGCAGATTGCCGACCGGCGGAAAAGTGGCGGACTGTCTTTCCGTCTGCCGCAGTACCCCCGCCATACTTAAATGGCGGGGGGTAACTCAGGTACAGATGGCGGGTAGATCGCCATCCTAATGGGCCCCTTTGTTGGGATCTGTTGGCCTGTTTTCACTGTTTCCTTTCTCCTTTCAGGTCAGTTATTAATAGAGAGTGCATCACCTGATTTCAACATGGCACACAATACATATAACCCTACCCGGCTGTGAGGCGCGCAGCTTGTCCACCCCATGCGTCGTACATTATTGGTGAGGCGACCCCCATTGGCCCTCCAACTTCCACGTTCTCGCACTCAGGACAGGACAAAGGCCGTGTGCGATATCTCTTGTTCTTCGTCAACCACACCCCATCAGGGGCTCCCTCTCCACCTTTAATAGCATCACACACTCCCCTGTACCGTGGGCACAACTACACATACTAAATTGCTTTATTTACATGTTCGTGGTCTTAACTCACCTAGCAAATGCAAACAGGTATGGAGGTACCTTTTACAACAGGACCTGGACATTGTCCTCCCTCAGTAGACTCATCTCATGGGGGCGGATAGCCACTGGATGGCTATTGGGCACATGCTCCTACTAAAACATCGGGAGTGTATGTCTTATGCAAGGTAGGCTTCTGCTCCACCATCTTGAAAGTGGTGAGGGATAAAGATGGACACTTCCTGCACATGCTCAGGGGGCAAGCAGACTCCTACATTACTCAACATTTATGTCCCCAACCACGCATAGGATCTCCATCTCAGGGATATATTGCGGGATCCAGCTAGCGGGGGTGAAGGGTGACATTATAGTAGGCGGCCACCTTAACTTGCTGTGGGACCTGGACCTTTGCAACATCCATGGCTGTTTGACACAGACCCAGATTAACGAAGAATCGTAAATCTGAGGCAGCGCCAAAAATGTAAACCTCCCCAGAGGAGGTGTAAGGGAGGCACAACGAGGAGAAATATGTTTATTTCTCCTCGTTTTACCTTTGTGCAGCACACACAGAAAGAGAAAAAAACTCTTGTGATTGTTTTTATTCAGGAACGTTTTCCTTCCTGCACAAAACTAATCCTCCCCGCAAAGCAGGCACCCTTGCACCATGGTGCAAATGTGCCTGCGTTAGCGCACAGCAGCCCGTTGAGCGCCAGCGCAGGGGAAAAGGACAGGAATGTGCCGTATCTGATTGATAAGGCGCATTCCTGCCCTTTTCTTTTGCCATAGGGCAGCTCAGCAGGAAGGCCTGCGGCGTTGCCCTACAGCAAAACCACATAAATGAGGCCCTTAATTTTATTAGCACCGATTAACCCGGATCAGGAAAGCATCATAATCTGCCACCTTCCTAGATCTTGCTTTATTTCTGCAAGCAGATTAGGATAGTTCGCTGCAAACAGTTGGTCACCCAAGTGCTAATCTGGATCCCAATGTACTTTATCTGTTTGGGAGCCATCTAAAGAGAATTTCTGCTTTTCAGGACGCTGATCTCCAGTTTGCAAAGCGTCAGATTCAAGATCTCAGACTTTTCCATATTAATTTTAATGTCCGAAATCTGCCCATAATACTTTTAACTGCTCAGCCACAGCCAGGAGCGAGTTGACAGGGTTGCCTTATATCAAACGAGTTTCATCAGCATAGAGTGAGATTCTATAGTCATCCCTTACAAAGGGGTTGGCAACTAGGTCCGCCTCAGTGCGAAATGTCTCTGCTAATAGTTCAGTGCTTAGGGCGAAAAGTAGAGGGGACATCGGGCAGCTCTGTCTTGTGCCCCTTTTCAAATGTATCAACTCTAATCTGGACACATTTATGGCGATCCTTACTGTCAGGGTGCTGCATGGTGCAAATACCAGAGTGGAGAACCATGCTCAGAAGCCCTTTCTTTCCATGAGCATCCATAGGTAGTACCAGACCACTCAGTGGAAGGCCTACTCAGCATCCAGGGACACCAGTATTGCCTGAACCTTCTTGTTATGTGCCTTCTATACATATTTTTCCATTTTAACTCTTCTTCTCTGATACACCAAAACATCAGAGTAGATTTACTCCAACACTGGCATGAAAGTAGAACTTTACTCAGAGGCGCGCCTTTGCTTGTTTTGATGTAAATGAGATCAGTAATTTATGAGACAGATGATAGTGTTTGAAAAAACAGTTATTTTCAAATGGCTCAACCACAGAAACATCTTGACAGTTAAAAATGTACATTTTCTTGTGTCTATAACTTCAGCAATCTCTCATGAATTGGGGTGATATTTGGCAGATCCCACTTCACCAGGCCTTCAGCGCAGTCTGCGGCCTTCAGTTAGGCTCTCCACTAAAGACGCTGGGGCAGATTTACAAGCCCCTTGCGTCAACCTTACGTAATTTTTCCCATGTTAAAAATGGCGCAAGGGGCTTGTAAATCTGCCCCGCAGAACTCATAAGAATACGCCAAATGCCCTGCTGAGAATTTCGATACCTCCAAGGAAAATCCTCCTCATGGGGTGCAAAGTAAATTTCAAAACTCAATCTTGCAAAAAAGGCATTCTTTATTGTGCCCTGTATGATCAGTTGGATTCTAGTACAATCGCTCAGCGTTCCCATTTCATTTAATGAAAGATATAATGCGTGACCTGAAAAAATTCCTAATGACTTAGTCGCTATTTACACAGATATATTCCTTAGAATGTTTCTCACATTCAGAACAGAAAGGGCAATATTCCCAAAACATTTTTGGCAGTAAGCGTATGTCTGTAGTCGAATATACCTTGATTCACGCCTGACTGGAATTTACAAAAGGATTCAGGGCAGGCATAAATGGATTTTTACTCTTGATTAATTTGCCATTAGTAGAGAAATCTACAGTAATAAATCCCACTCAATGGGTGGGAAGGGGACATTTCAAGGTGTGGAGGAGAAGTGTGGCTCAATGATTGGAGCGGCAGACCCTGATGCAGAGGTCTAGCCCGGGACCAGGGTACAATTCCCTGCCTCGGCGGGTCTTGGGCTCAAAAATTCCACGGACCTGATCATTCTCGCCTCGGTGCCTATTCCAATCATGGAGTCCCACTCTGCAACTCTGGGCAATAGCTTGCTTAATCTCCACAACGGCCCCCGCAACGCTAAGGATGCCTGGCCTCCACCTTTGGGGGTGCCCAGGAGTGGACGCCTCACAGGGAAAGCCAGGATGGGTTCCACAGCGGTATTCGTACAAGCGCCTTGAGACCCTTGCGGGTGAGTAGTGCGCTATACAAGTATCAATTTACAATTTACAAGGTGTGATTTGCCTTGGAAGTTTGATAACGCCCACAATTTGTGGGCATCTTCAAACTCCTCTCCTACCTGTCCCCTCCCCGGAACTGATTGTAATATTACTCAACTTCAGACGGAGAATGGAACAGATCACCTCCAGATATGGTCGGGGTGTAGGGAAAGGGCTCTCTCCTTGGGGGAAATGTATTCCCAGCAGTTTAAAAGCACAGGTCTGCACAGGGGGCTCAATTCCACACATAGGGGCTTATTTACATGCCCCTTTCATCGTCTGTACACCACTTTTTACCATATTAAGAGTGACGCAAGGGGCTTGTAAATAAGCCCCTTAATTCTACACTCTGTAGACTGAGACGACGAGACCCTACAGAAGATGTTGCAAAGCAATCCCAGAAGTACGTTTGTAAACCTGTGCCTGACAAAGTTTTCCATGCGTGTCTTCTGGGAATGTTTGTGAATAGAAAAACGCAAAAATTAGCTCAGATAAAGATTTTGATCTCCATCTGTCCTTTTAGAATTTTCATGAATAGGGACCAATATGTTTTTGCTTCAAGCTTGAAATGTAATTCTAGTTCATAGAATTTTGCTTTATTAAAAAAATGATGACCTTAGTAAAAAATGACGAGTGCTATAGGACAATTCTGGAATATGTTAATCTAAAACTATTTCTAACCATGTTTATCATTGACACTGGACTTATTGATATAATTTGTATATGCCGAAAAAGGAGAGGAACTTAATGTATAGATTACTGTCCGGTTAGTGCATGGAAGCAATAGATTATTCAGTAAGAATTGGAAATAGGGTTATACAGAGGCTGGATCTGGGCTCTGATAAATCCATTGGCATATTAGGGTAATGTATTAAAATGAAGTTGAGGCTTCTGTCCTGTGCAACAATTAGATGTCAAATGCAGTCCGTGATTTATGTATGACAGTTTTTTAAGGTTATAATAACATGAACATATCGGATGGTCAACTCTGATTGGTTGTTGGATGGAGTTATTTATGCAAGCGGGAAGGTGTGCTAACGACTCACCTCTAATGGTTAACATAAATGCGGAGTAGAGGAACTATGAATATAACAAGGAAATAGATCAATCATATATTATTTGCACTTGGGTCTACTGTTCGACAGTGTTTCCAGGCTGCTTATCCTAACTGAAGGTGAGAAAGTGTGGTGCTGGCTTCTATTTACCTGGCAGAGCCATTTAAGTAGAGGAAAGGCCTGGTATGCCTAGAGCACTGAGATCCAACACATATGTATATTTTATCTAGTGCACCAAACACACAAAAGGTGATGAGAGGAATGCTTGCAGTTTATTCAACCACTGGCAATCATTCGGGGTAGCATCCCAGATTAGCTATGGGAAACTATTCATATATGTACTCTAGTTTCTTTGTGGTAGGTTATATTAATGGTAGTTAGGTGTACTCATTACTGGGGTCTTTTTTCGTTTATATATATATAGTAGGTAGGATGAAAAGATGGCTAGGGGGGTTAGTTATTGTTAGAATGCAGGGATATGGTTTTAAGGAAGGAGAGTTTTTGATCTATGAAACAGGGTTTGGGAAATTTGCAGAAACACAACAATAGAGATTAAAACTAACACAGACAGGTTTACAATTTATAGTAGGCAATACGCAGAGGGAGGGGGCATGAAGAGGATAGAAGGTAAGAAGAGAATCATTCAAAAGTAAGAAAGGAGAGAAGCAATCGAATGTTAAGTCAAGGTCAATTTTCATGCATGGTTTTAGGAGTATGGGGCTGTGAAGTGGCATGTAATCTGAGGATGAACAATACTTAAAATGCAAATCCTGACTCACACAGGCAGGAGTTGCAGTTTTTTTGCAAAAGTAAATCCGCTTACATATGGAAAAAGTACACATATGTGCTGGACTTTTATACTCTGGTGGGAAAAGGGTACGAAAATAAGTTTGAAGTAGGATTAAGCAAAGAGTTGTGAGCACTCATAACATGACAACGTTGTGGGAATCAACAATGTTTTCCATGAGCTACATGAAAAATCACTCCTAGAAATGGCTGGAGTAAGATTCTGAAATAGAAAAAATAATTCTGAGCAGGCAGCAGTAACAAGATGAATGTCCTTTGTTCACACTGGTGGAAGCTTTGTTGTCAAAAACTATCCTCGCCAGGCAGGCCAGGATATCTCAAATGTTGGGTGGTCCTTCACGAAGAAGGAACAGGTAAGCAGGTACGGGCCACCAATGACCTAGCAGCCTAGTCTACCACCAATTAGGGTCCAAATGATCTTATTTGGTTGTCATTTTGCCTGTTGGAGCCGTTCAGCCAACCGGGTGGGTTGGCAGAGTCCCTTACCTACCCCTCCCAGTGGAAGACCATCCGCATCCCTACTGTGTCACAGAGATCGTTTTGCCAAAAGTGCTTCCATAGGTTTCTGCAAAACAAAACGAAAATCAATGGATCCATATGGAGGAAGTTTTTGCCTGTGTGTTGGGGACACTATTTTCTTTTTCCTGAAAGATATACCTTCCCAGGAAAATGTATACAAGAAGACCACGATGAATAGGATGGGCTTTACAACATCCATACTCTGGTGTCACCTGGCAGGTGCCTGGTCAGAGTCTTCCCACAGCTTAGCCAGCTGAGGGTTCATTATAGAGCAAAAAAAAATAATCTAGGCAGACTGCTCGGTCATCGAGACCTACCCTCTAAACGATCAATTTATAGCTCTGTGTCCTTTCAGGGTTTGGCAGAAGGCACCTATAAATTTAATCATGGTCAAAGAAAAAATATATTTCTTGTGGTGCCCCAAAAAAAAAAGTATGCATGGGCGAGATGTACACATGGACTGGAATTCATCCAGAAATTCTTTATGAGCCTCGTAAAAGTTTGAAAAATTCTCCAAACAAAAAAGCCTAACCTGCTGGAAGGTGAAGCAGTATGCTCCCATCCTCCTTCATATAAAAAAGCCTACTGAATAGATTTCTGATTTTCCGCCACAGCCTTTGTGAATCGAGCCAGGGGGAGGCATGACCCCACAGACAGATGTTGGTCAGTTGTGGAACTGCCTGGATTTCTTTATCTACAGTGTACAGCTTGGTCAGCAGGCAACAAATCTTCTCCACAATTGAAGGGATCTGTTTTAAAAGTGCCTGTATGAACATTCAGAAAACACCTCACAGGTGTGAAATAGCAGTTCATGAGATACAATAGTTAAGCACTGCAATTAGCACTTTCACTCATAATATTGCACAAAATATTGCACAAAGCTATCAACATTAAATCTCCTCTTTTTATAGATCCCGGATTTTGCCCTTACATAGATCTGACGAATTTAATGGCGTGCATTGTTGTATTTTAATATCTTACACATTGGAACAAGATAATTAAAATTACAATATGAATGGAAAAAACCTAGTCGAAGCGTTCTTAGGTGTGTGTAATTATGACAGGCTGCCTTGTTTTTTAGACTCGCACACTTCTGAACCCCTTTAAATGTCTGCTGTTTTACAACAGTTCCAACACGGTGGAAAAAAGGCAGGTAAAACGAGTGACTGGCTGAGGTAAAAGGTTAGCTCAAACATTTCTCTGCGCAGCAGTGCCTGCCTAATAACACGACGCTCTTTTGCAGAAAACTGAAATTATTTCCCCTGCGGTGTGGCGCTGAAGTCCTGGGAATTTAATAAGATTGCATTGACATGGAAGCCGCCTAGCTTGTCCTCGGTGGCATTCCTCCCCAGGGGGCCACGGCAATCTCCCCGGCTGTTACTGCCACGTTAAAGACATTTCTTTTTAATAAGAGGGTGAGTGCAGGAGAGGGGCACGCGCATCCCCGAGATGAGTTTTTACCGATATGGATCTCGCGCCCCTGCTTTTGTTAACCGCTCTCCTCCGATGTCGCACTGAACAGTGATAAAATATTTTCTGCAAATCTGTTATATTGGTTGTGATGATTTAATGTCCCTTCGGGCGCAGCGAGGAAATGTAGAGCGACGTCGCCTGTCAAAATTTAGAGAGGGACCCTTAAAATGTCACTTAGATTAACCCCACCCACCCCTTACAGATGTTAGGGGGTACTTATGCACATCCCTGGCCCTTACACCCCTGCCACAGGAGCAGAGATGTGAATGAATGACTGAATGAAAGAGGCACTTGTAAGCACAATTTTCACCTAATTTGTATCTTGTTGCTAAAGTGAACACTGTAGTGTAGGAGAATGCAGGAAAACAACCAAAGGGCCTTTGCAGTCCTAGGATAAAATCATTCAAAAAGGTAATGTTTTAGGTTTTATTTGAAGGCTTGTTCCATCATGGATGTGTGTCAACAGGTACTTGATTCCAAGCTTTTGATGTCAAAAACACAAACAACTTCCATCCCTGATGACTTCGCCTGAAGTGAAAAGCTATTGTCAGAACCGTAGACGCTTGGGGCAGAGCGCAGTGTTCGGTTTGAATGATACCTGGTAATCCATTTTGTAATTGCTGATGCCCCAGTATTATGTACTGCCGGATGGATCAAACAAAGGGATTTGAAGAGGATCCTTTAATGCACTGGTAAGCGGTGCAATGTCCATCTTGTGTCTATAAGGTGGTCAGATGTACGCAGAACAGTTACAAGTCTGACCGCAACATTTGAGATCATTTGCAGTTTTGCCAGGAGATTGTTAGAAAGTCACCGGCATAGTCCAGCCTGGAAAAAATGGCAGCTGTTACCACTTTTGCTGTGAAGTCTTGAGGGATAACTCTAAGAGTGTTCCACAAAGGATTATCTGAAAAGAGCAAGCAGTTACCACTGGATTTTTCCGAGTCTCAAGGGATAGCCCTTTATATAATTTAAAACTGAGATTGTTTTCAACGTTAAGTGGCTTTGGGGCAGTTCAGAATTGGTTCTCCATGGAGACTCCGGTCCAAAGATAAGAATCTCAGGTTTGTCAGTGTTCATCTTGAGCCAAAGTTTGGTAATCCCCTCATCTTTTGCCAACATAAATGTGTTGAAAAGGCTTTAACTTCCTCACCATGATGGTCGAAGGTGAAAAAGAGCTGGGTGTTATCAGCATAGGATGTATATTCCATCCCAAATGATGGTGTTAGATTTAAGAGGGCCTATAGGTAGACATGAAAAAGAATGGGTGACAAAGATGATATTTTTTAAAGTTTAAAAAGCTTTATTTAAACAATGAGCAAGATATAGAGACAATAAAAAAATCCCTGTAACAAGCAAAGATGCAACCAAAATCAATAAAGCATACTATAAAAAACTACCAACTTAAACATTGACCAAATCTGACTAAAGCTTTTGTGTGTTTTGTTATTAAGAAAGCAGAAGTGATTAAAAAAATAGAAAAACATAGGAAAAAGATAAATAGAAGAAAATAAGAGTACCCAAGTAAAAGTGTGAAGAACAGGAATCATAGAAGGATATATAAATATGAGGCAATAGTACTAAAGCACAGAGAAATAAGGGTAAATCACTGCAAATAATATAATAAGATTGAGACCAGAGAAGTTCAAGGTGGTTGAAAATGTTCAGTAGTAACAGCAGATACACGTAGATTCTTTGCAGGGACAGTATTCAAATAAGTAGATATTGGAAGTCAGAATGTTTCTCTATTGACAGCAATAATGGGGGAATCCCACAAACGCTCGGTCTAATCAAAGATGATACCACACTGCATACCACCATGCTTGAAAAGAAATATTTGAGGCTAATTTCCAATTAACATTATTTGTTGAAAAGCAATTGCTAAATAAAAGGTTGAACAATTCATTATGAGATAGGGTAATATCATTGGGTTCAAGTAGGCTGCCTAGAAATATGGAAGAAACCTTGAAAGAAGATTGAGTATGGAAAATCAAATGGATTGTCTCCATACCTATGCCAGAATGCCAACGTAGAAGTACACCAGAAAAGCATGTGAAAAATATCATAATTGGGTTAACATAACACCAACAAGTGTAAGATGTAAGTGGCGAAGTAGTAAGGGTAGCATATAGTCTATTATAATGAAAAATAATGTCTGCGTAGTATTGGCTAGAGTGTTAAAAAGTGGTTTCATCAATGAAGAAGATGCAAGATGAGTTGGTTGTAAGCTGATAGTTTATTTGTAAGTTACATTAGTAGAACAGCTCAGTCACCCAACTGACTCTGGCCAGTTTCTCCAGTAGACTCCCTTGACATTCTACAAATGACTCAGAGCCTCTCAACAATTCTAGAACTCATGCAAGCATATACTAAAAGATTGATAACATTGAAAGAAGGCACATTACAACACATCTCCGTCTGTAATGAACAAATTAAAAATGAAAGCAAAACAGTAAGAAACAAAATTACACTAAATAATCATTAAGATATGATGGCACATGAGTCTCCCTTTTGGATCTCTTTGGAACCATCGAGTCAGAGTTATCAACATCATTTTGAATATTGTCACTCAAATGGTCAAAACCCTTCTCCCCGCATACAGCAACCCTGCCAAGATTCCAAACCCTATGGTCGGAGGTTCTCACAGCATTATCAAACACTTTAATAACTCTTCAAAGGTTTTGGGAATTTAGAACCAGAAACACAGAACCCAGGTTTCTTGATCATTACAAGATCACCAACAGAAACCGTAGTTTTCTTTACAGTCTGTCTGACGTCATATTGTTTTTTACTTCTTAAACATTTTTCCCTTTCTTTCTCCTTTCAGTAGTTTAAATCAGGAACACCACGTTTGTCTGCAAGAAACTTATTAACCCACGGTTGTTCCAGAAAAGTATCAGGCTGTCTATTACAAAATAGAAGAAAATGAGTTTTACCAGTTGTTGAATGAGGTGCAAATCAATAAACTCCAACTCTTCTAGAGACCTCCTCCTTCCAATCAAGACAGTTTTGCTTTGCTAAGAAAATAGTTTCTTTTATGACCCTATTAAATCTTTCAACAGTCCCATTTGATTCTGGGTGTTAAAGGGCGAATTTATTTTGAACAATGCCGCAATTAAGAAATTCTTCCATTTCTTTTGAAACAACTTGGACACCATTGTCCAACAATAAAGTTTCTGGTATTCCTTCTCTTGTGATCAAGTTTTTGAGAAAGTCAATAATAGTTCTAGTATTCACATTTTTTTTCAAAAGAGATTTCATGCCACCTGGAGTACAGATCTATCACAACAACAACATATGTTTCATGTCCATTTCCATGTACTGGTCCCAAGATGTCTAGATCAATGTTCTTCCAAGGTCCAGATGACCGAGACCTAACTTCCATAGGTTGAGTTCTGATCTTAAGACTTTTTTCACTCAGTGAACATTGGAGACAGTATGTAGAACGCACTGTCTCTTTGGTTTTTGAAATGCTCAAATGTGCATCATGTGCTAAATCTAGCAATTCCTTCCTTAAGACACTTGAAGGAACCAATCTATGACCTCTCCATAGCATACCTTCATCAGAGGTCAATTGATCCTTTACACACCAATAGTCTTTCAAAGACAAACCTCCATGTTCTTTATGATGCCAACCTTCTTGAAGGAGTTTCATCAAGCTCTGAATAACTTCATCTTCATCACAAGTTTTGCACCAACATTCCTGAGAAATTATTTTATAATCAATTTCCCAAACAAAATCATGTGAATGATTGAAGGCTGAATCAACATGACTATCAGATTGAGAAGTAGAGACTAATCTAGAGAGAGTATCAGCCACTAGGTTTTCCGAACCAGGAATATACCTGACAGAAAAATCATAACCCTGTAAACCAACAATCCACTTTGAAATTCTTGGTGAAATTGAGTCAATCCCTTTATTGGAAAATACCTCACCCAGTGGTATATGATCTGTTCTGACTACAAATGAGGTACCCCATAGAATTTCTTTTAGTTTTTTAATGGCGCAATAGACCGCAAGAGCTTTCTTTTCAATGACTGAGTACTGAAAACAAACATGATGGTATTATCAGGACTTATGCCACCTTGATACAATACAGCACCAAGCCCCTTAAGATTTGCATCTGTTGAAATAATAGAGAATTTGGAAGGATCAACATGGCCCAATTTAGGAGCATTAGATAATTTACTCTTAATATCAGAAAATTCCTCTTCATATTCTCTATTCCTCTCAAATTTTACCCCCTTTTTTAATAAATTCCTCATGTTGAATGTGACTTCAGCAAAATTCTGCACAAATTTGTTATAATACTCCGTCATACCACGGAAGCGCATGAGTTCTCCTTGGATGAGGGAGAAGTTAGATCCTTGATGGTGTTAACAAACTCAGCCTTGGGAATTACACCATCAGCCGAAATGAAATGGCCCAGATAATCAATCTTGTCAAGACAAAACTTGCACTTTTCAAGTTTTATGGTAAGATTGTACGCACTAAGTCTGTCCAGAACTTGCCGGACTCTGCATCCATGTTCAGATTCATCACTACCATGAACCAAAATGTCATCCTGGTAAACGCATACTTCTGGGACATTAATTAACACTCTCTCCATAGCACGTTGAAAGACCGAAGCAGCGGATACCATGCCAAAAGGTAGTCTGACATACCTAAAAGTCCCAAAAGGTGTAACAAAAGCAGTTAAATCTCTTAAGGACTGATCTAACAAGATCTGATGATATGCAGACGTTAAATCAGTGGTATTGAAAATCTTTGCACCCCTCACCATAGTTAGAAGATCCGAGATGTTGGGAAGAGGGTATTTGTCAACCAGTACACATTTGTTGAGCTGTCTGAGATCAACACATAATCTCAAAGAGCCATCAGCCTTCCGGGCCGCTACAACTGGAGCTAACCAGGACGTACCTTCAACTTCCTCAATAATACCTTGTGATTTGAGCTTCTCCAACTCACTAAGCATTTCTTCTTTCACACTAAAAGGAACATTGTGTACTTTGCTTGCAACAGGAATAGAGCCTTGAGCCAATTTTATTTTATGACAATAGCCCTTCAAGCAACTAAGGAGGATATTCTCGAGAACGTGTGATAACTGCCGCAAAATTGGCTTAACACAACTCTTCACATCTCAGTCTATCACGGGAAAATAACTTTGTGCCAACGTGGTATTCTCAAGCCGGTGGTACCATGCGATAGGCACACGATAACGTGTCAAATGTCCGCGATAAAGTCAACGCAACGCTGCAAAAATGCGAAACACTAACGCCAAAAAAGCTGCGATGAGGCCAATCGCGATACAAAAATCCACGAAAAACAGCCACAGACCTGCAATTCCCACGCGTCATGCAGGAAAATGCACTATAAAAGCAACAAAAAAAGGGAGAAAAAAAGAAACTGCGTAGCACCATGGATGCATCGGGACCGAGTGCAGAGGCCAACGTGAACCCCACAAGCCCCACAGACCACCAGCAAGGAACATCGGGGTCGGGGAAGGGCAAGGAGAAAAGGAAGAGGAAGACGCGGTGTAGTCTGCAGGAAAACCGGATCAGCGTCATGGGTTTGACAGAATGTAATGTAAATGTAATGTAAATGTAAATTGATACTTGTATAGCGCACTACTCACCCGCAAGGGTCTCAAGGCGCTTGTATGAATACCGCTGTGGAACCCATCCTGGCTTTCCCTGTGAGGTGTCCACTCCTGGGCACCCCCAAGGTGGAGGCCAGGCATCCTTAGCTTTGTGGGGGCCGTTGTGGAGATTAAGCAAGCTATTGCCCAGAGTTGCAGAGTGGGACTCCATGATTGGAATAGGCACCGAGGCGAGAATTATCAGGTCCGTGGAATTTTTAGCCCAAGACCCTCCAAGGCGGGGAATTGAACCCTGGTCCCGGGCCAGACCTCTGCATCAGGGTCTGCCGCTCTAACCATTGAGCCACACTTCCACCAACTGAACGCCAATTTAACAAACGTGAATGCAGTTGGAGTGTCGAGGAGGTAAATGGAGGAGGCCAAGAGGCGCTGGCATGATGTGAAAAGCAAAACCAAGTACAAACCCGCTGCCAACAGGAAGGTAGCACTGGCGACAGGAGGTGGGAGTCCTGCACCACAGGAGGAGCTGGAGGAAATGGAGGCCACAGTCATCAGTGTGGAGACGGTGTAAGGAGTCAGGAGTGCCGACACAGCTCGATAAGACCTGACACAACATCAACAGGGTGAGCAACGACCAGGGACTGGGGGTACGGAGAGATGGGCACAATGGCACACATGCATAACGATGTGTAGCACACTGCACACCCACAATGACCCAAAATCATGTCCCTGATCCCCGTGGCACACTGCAGAACACACACATAGCAATCACATCACATCCCACGACAATGTGGTACAAAGTGCAACACCGTCACTGCAGAACAGAGGACACAACTGGGTCCGTCCATGCGCAGAAACAGGCCAACCACATCTAACATAGCAGGAAACTGTGAATTAGAAATGTACATGTACAAGCTCACATCCCGCATGTAGTCCAAATGTCCACTGTCCCGCATCAAATATTCAGCACCTCCCAAACAGTCACAATGTACATTATCATACAGTCTGCATGTAAACAAGAACAATGCGCCAACATACATGTCAATACAATGTCAACATGCATCTCCCCTTCACATTGCAGAGGGACAAACAACACCTCCAGCAGAGCAGACCAGACAACTCATCAGTGATGCTGGAGAGGACCTCCACACCTCCGACACTGACTCCCTACAACAGCTCATGGACATCTTAGGCAACCCACCCCCAAGAGCAGGGCAGTCAAGCTACATAGAGGAGGCCCCAGCCCCTGCACTGACCACACAACAAGAAGCACCCGCCACCAGGGCTGGCTCCCAACACCCCACCGGGGCACACATCGCATTCAAATGCCAGGTGTCAGAATGCCAAAAGGAGGTGGCCGAACAGGTGCGGGTGGTGTCAGTGCCCATGGAAGCCGAACTGGACCACATACGTGGGTGTCTAAGTCCCATCAGGGAACACCCACACCCCACGAAGGAGACCCACACTGCGACAGAGGCACATGCATTTGCACATGTCCTGTAATGAACCACGGCCAGAGCCCCAGAATCATCATCCACACACCCATGTCAGACCTCCGTACGACAGCCCAGGTCCACTCCTCTTACATATTGAGTGGGTGACGATGTAATGTTGTAGGGGCCGGGCCCTCATGAATACATCATGACCACACGGACACACGCAGATAGTTTGTGCGACTGGCTGTGCCCGGTCCCTTTATTGGCAGGGTCACTTGTACAGTGACGCCTGTGCTGGATGTGTGTGGGGTGAGTATAAGCCAGCCCGCAAGGAGTGGTTGGTACTGGCAACAACTACAACAGTGAACACAATTAAAACGTAAACAGAACACACCAGCATTACAGAGACAACTGTGGAGCATCATGGTGGTAGCAAGAGCAAGTACAGAGGTCACCAAATGATTAAACAGAAGTGTCCATGAGCTGTGGTGCACTGAGTTAGTGGCACCTGTAGTGCAGAGCAGGGTATCAGGCTGATGGTGGCATCCATGACAGGTGTGAGCAACTCTGATCATCTGGCAGTAATACCCTTCAGTCTCTGGCAGTTGGTGTTTGGAGGTGTCCGGCCGGTGGTGGCGTGTGCCTCCTGCGGTGATGCGACGTCCAGGCCGGTCAGGACTTGATTTGATGTGTGAGCCCTGGTGGACCGCAGTTGAGGCTGGAGGCAACGGACAGCGCAGGGCCACATACACATGGCGTTAATGACCCACAGTCCATCGACCCAGAGGCCATGCAATATTCTATCAGACAGGGTCCATGACTTGAGCTGCACAGTTAGTGGCTCTGGATGCACTGAGGCTGGCACAGACCCACCGCCACAGGATGGTGACGTGCGGTGCAGTGAGATTGGGTCACGCGAGCTGAGCAGGTCCTCATCGATGTCCGAGGTGAATGTGGCGGAGGGTTGCGTGGGACAGTGGAAGGTGTCCTGCTGGGCATGATGCAGAGGGAAGAAGCCATCAAGAGGTGGCAAATGGAGGAGTGGAATGCTACTGCCTCGTTTTTGCCACCAAGTCAGTATCACCGACATGATGGTGACGACAACCCCCAGTCCTAGACTCAGTCGCCACCAAAGTTCAACCAGAAAGTGTCCATGGATGTCGGGGAACAGACTTATTGGTACAGGAGCTGAAAGGGGATGCAGTCTGCGATGAGGCCTGTACAATGATATCAAATCTGCCATAAATAAATCAAGACTCAGTCCCAAATGTGTGACCTACTCGACCGCAGTGTAGGCCCGAGGCAGCGGTCAGCAGGGGCCCACAACCACGTGTCGTTGGCTCGCGATGCACAGAATTAGTGACACCAGGGCAGTTGTCGGTAGTGTTCGATCACCTCCATAATGATGATCCTTTTTCCCTCCTGACTGAAACGCGTCATCCTCTTACACCTCTCCTTGCGTGCAATGATATGTACTCTGCCATTGAAAAATCAAACTCAGTTCCAAATGTGTGACGTACTCGAGCACAGTGTGGCCCAAGGGCAGTAGTCCGCGTGGGCCCACAGACACGTGTGGTTGGAATGCTATACACAGACTTGGTGGCACCACATCGAAGGGAGTATAGTGACATAAAATCAGCCATAATTAACATTCTCTGCCATAGTGTAATCAAGACTCAGTTCCAAATGTGTGACCTACTAGTCAGCTGTGTATGCCGGTGGAGTACGTCAACGAGAAAGGAGCACTGCGGGCCTGTGTCGTGGAGGCCGTGATGGTCTGAGGAGTCTACCAGGGTCGCGGCACTCTGGCTTGGTGCTTGCACCGGCACGCGGTGGGCCCTCTTCGACACACGCCGGTGTCGGCAGGTGTACATTGAGGCCTGGGTGCGCAGGACTGGTTCGGGGACCAGCGGCCCAGGGTGCAGCAGGCACACAGGATCGCAGGCAACACCGCTCACTGCGATGGCGTCGGCCTCGTGGCGGGGTGAAGGGCACTGCCCTGGCAGAGACATTGGGCATTCCGGAAGAGAACCACACCCAGAGCTATGTGCTTTTTATTCACACCCCTACGCTGGCCTGGCGTACGCCGGGCCAGCCCACTCCGCTCACGCTTACAGGGGGGGACGTAACAAGCTACATTTCTGGGATCTTCCCAACTGGCTGGGTGACATGGTTGCGTCCACTGTCCACTACACTCAAAACACCAGCGGTGTATGTCGACATGGATATGTGTGTGGTCTGCATACTGCAGTCTGGCCATCACATCCACACCACATTTGTCATTGTATACATTCTCATTAATCGGTCACTTGCCTCCTTCGCACATGCCTGGTCCTCACCTCTTCCCACAATCTACTATCATGTGGCTGAGGTGCCATGCCGTTGATGGCTTATGTGCATGGCTGGCCCAGGTTGCCACAGTAAGTTGTGCTGTCGTATCTGGTGGGTGGGCATGTTGTTTGGCATGTTGAATGTGAATTTGTGACGTGTGCATTCCCAGTGTTGTGAGTTGCATGATTGTGGAGTTGAGGTGTGTGGTGTGTTCATTTGCTACTTGCCAATGAGCAGTGCATTTCCGTAGGTGCCAGCCTGGAAGCGCTGGTTGATGATGGACTGTCGGAAGATGTAGGACTCATGCACATTGCCTGGGTGGTTGGCGTCGACGTTGGTGGAGATTCCCCTGTGGTCCACTATTGCCTGCACATTGATGGAATACGTGTGCTTTCATTTGCGGTTATTGTGTGCAGTGTTGCCAGGGGGCAAAAGTAGGACATGTGTGCAGTCAATTGCCCCCGACATGTGCGGGAAGCCAGCTGTGGCGTAGACGCCTTGCTTGGTCTCCAGCTGTTCCTGCGCAGTTTGGGGGAAGGATAGGTAGTGTGGTACCAAGCTGATGATGACATCCAAAACAGTTGTGGGGAACTTAGATTGCGCTGGCTGTGAGACTCTTCCGAGTCTGGCAGTTGTTGGTTGGAAGGTACCAGGGTACCAACACGTACAGCACGGCCAGCAGCTTTGTCTGAGGTGGGATGTTGGTTGTCCGCTGTGTTGGTACCGTCAGCCTGTGGGCAATGGTGGTCAGGATGCATAGGATGGTTGTCCTTTTGAGCCTGTAGTGGGCAATGACATTTCCTGGTGTTGGGTCTGTGAGGTTGGTGCGTTTTCTGAAGGTCGCTGTCTTTGTCTGCGCTGCCTCAGTGTTGATCCGGGAGGGGGAAGTGGGGGTGGTGGCGGTGGGTGTTGTGGCCCTGTTGGGGCTCCCAGCTGCATGATCAGTGGCTCCATGGCATCTGTTGACCTTCAGGCGTGGCTGTGGGCTGGCTCTCTTTTCTGGTGCAGGTTGTAGTCTGACTTTACACCAGGTCAGAGCAGGTGTTAATTTCCTGCTGCTAACGCACCTTATCGTCTGTTTTGTGATCTATCGCAGATCAGGCAGGTCATTGAGAATGTTGAGGTGTGGTGTGGTGTTGTCGCTGCTTTTTCCTCGGGAACGCCTACTCTGCATCTCATTAGCGATAGTTGCCGGGGTCATCTGTGGCGATGTTGTTTGAGGATGCTATCGCCGGAAAACTGGTGATATCGGATGTTTGCACCAGCTTGTGAATGGGGCGATAAATTTATCGCCAATTTGGCTGCAATAAAAAGCCGATAACTCAGCGATAGATCCTTGAGAATATGCCCCAAAGTTTATCACCAAAAACCTGAGGGTATTCATTCATAAGATTAGTTTGTAAGAGAGAGTCATGACTTACCAGCTTAACAGGTTCTCTGTCTTTTAGAATTATAGGAGAGTGTTGTTGGGATCTAACATAACACCAAGATCTTTCTTATACCACCAACTTATGATACTGTCTCCTTTCTTGGATACATAGATCTTGCCAGAGGTGAAACGATTTTCATATTCTATTAAACTCATGAAATAACCACGCGATTCAATTGGGTCTCCCCCATATGCAAAAGGACGAATATCAGCCTTAAGAAGATCAACTTTAGATCTCAATTTATCATCAAAGAATTTACTTGAAGCAATGGTAATTTTTGCATCTGAATCAAATTAGACTTTCGTCTTTTGACCTTCAACTAGAATGTAATCCAAAGGCCCATCTCCCCCACCTTGTACAATGATTTGTCCACACTCAAAATCATGCATATCCATGGAAATATCCTGCCCTATTTCATCGACCCTTTGGCTAGAAGATTTAATCCTGCAAGCAACGGCAAAGTGTCCCTTTTTTACAGTAAGTACAAATGGCATTGAAAGCAGGACAAGACTTATCATTAGTCTAGTGTTATTACATCTGTAACACTTTTTATCTTTACTGAACTGACCTTGGAATTTATACACCTGTTTGTCTTTAAGCTGAGCTTTAGCTTGGAGGTTCTTGGACTTAGAATTCAGACTGGAAGTTGAATTAACAACTGTTACCTCCTTATTGAGGTCTTTTTTAATCTCTTTCACGCACTCCATGGAATGCTCAATACGCTTGGCTACTAGTAAAACTTCATCTATAGAAGGTTCATCTTTAAGCCATAACTCATCACGCACATTTTCAGATATGCACCCCAGCATAAATTGATCCTCAATTCTTTCTTCTATCAGTAAACCAAACTTACAAGAAGAAGCTAGAAGCCTTAGATCTGTTACATAATTCTCAATTGTCTCACCTTCTTTTTGCAATCTGCACCCAAAATGATAATGTTATAATATCGTACTAACTTTTGGTAAATAATGAGCAACAAGCTTGTACATGCACATTTCATACTCATTTAGGTCTTTTGCAACACCATCTGGAACATCAGGAAGGTGATCAAAGACATCTTGACCTTCAGATCCCAGACAGTGTTGGAGCAAGGCTGTTCTCCTTTCAGCACTTAGGGAAGTACCACAAACACGAGCATATCGCTCAAAACCCTTTTTCCATTTAGACCATTTGATGGGTGGATCGCCAGATGATTGTAAAAAGAAAGGAGGTGCTGTGACGTTTTGCATGGCTATAAATAAGCTGTGTGTTAGCATGATGAAAACATCAACATAATCTAGCCGTGTGTGTCAGCGTTGTTGAACTAACAAATATAACTGACACACTCTTTTAAGAAACAAGCTGTGTTTGTCAGCGCACTGTAAATGTCATCGTGAAGAGAATAAAAACAATGAAATATCTGTGAGTGTCAGCGCTGTAGAAATATCAAATATAACTGACACACTTTTTAAGCAAAGTGCTGTGTGTGCCAGAGCAACAAAGAAAACTCTTCTTAAAGATGTCATTAATTTTTTATCAATATTTTTTCCTTTAAGGAGATAGAAAATGAAATTTAAAGCTGTGCGTGTCAGCGCTTTATTTTTCTGTTAGCTTGAAAAAGTGAATACTATAAGCTGTGCATGTCAGCGTGGTAAATAGAATTGCTTCCTCTTGACACGCTTATGAAATTTAAAACTGTGCGTGTCAGTGTAGGAAAAGGGATTGCTTCCTCTTGACACACTCTCACTGTTGTATAATGTAAAGCAATCAGCCACAGTAACCAAAAATGCGGGCGCGACTTATAAAAAAAAAATGAAGATCCGAAGCTGTGCGTGTCGGCGTCATGACACGCTTGTGAAACTGACGAGTTGCATAATGCGCTTGTTGACAGTTAAGCAAGCGTTGCCAAGGAGACAAAGTCAAAGATTTTCAAATAATACGGCAATCGCTGCATTCCACGTTGCGTTCCAGATGAAGTCAATCAGACTTGACTGCCGTACTCAGACGCTGCGTTTAAATACGTAATAAACTGTACGTCACTCCGAGTCAAACAATGAAGCGAGGCTTCTATCTTGACGCATGAGGCCGTATCACGAGAAAGCCTCGAGGATAGCGCAAGGTAACTTTTCAAATTCAAGTACATGAAAGTTTTCTTAAATGCGCTTAAAATGTAATATACCCGCTCTCTCTTTTAAGCGCAAAACGTTTGTAAACCTGAAAAAGCGCAGCGCTTACACCCAAAAGTATGCAGTTTTTAAAAATGTAACAGTCTTACTTGACAAGCGTGAACGAAGTGTCACCAAACCTCTCACAGTATACTTCTTTCTGACGAGTAAGGCAGAATTCTTGAAGTTCAGAGTCAGGACAGTGGATGCTTGAAGAATATTGTAGGCAGCTTTAAAATTATAATTTCCTCTTGGTGTGGTTCGCATTCATAGAAGAGAGCAGTAACATGGAGTTGAGCTGTTCTTTCTTGTTCTTCTTGTACTTGCCCAGTCGTCGCCAGTGTTAAAAAGTGGTTTCATCAATGAAGAAGATGCAAGATGAGTTGGTTGTAAGTTACATTAGTAGAAGAGCTCAGCCACCCAACTCACTCTGGCCAGTTTCTCCAGTAGACTCCTTAACATTCTACAAATGACTCAGAGCATCTTAACAATTCTAGAACTCATGCAAGCATATACTACAAGATTGATAACATTGAAAGAACAGAAGAAGGCACATTACAACATAGAGGTTTAATGAATTTTTAGCCATAGTTTGCCCCATAAAGTAATTCACCAGGTAAGATAGCAATCCCTCTCCCATTTAAGTTCAATCTTATATTTCGGTCTTAACAAAGGAGGAGCAGAGAGAATTTTATATATGAGGGAGGCTTTAGGAAATGAGTTTGAAACCTGAAACAGCCTAAGTTGATGAGGAGAAGAGACTGGAAAGCTATCACAAGAACAAAGAGGATCTAATACTAAGTTTGTGAGAAGTGAAAACCTAGAGTGAAATGAGTCGGGCAATGAAAGTGTAACTGAAACTGGGAAAAGGAAAGAGGATCGCCATCCTGAAAAAGATCCAAAACCTATATAATACCTCAATCCCTCCAAGATCTCCAGTAAATTGGTCATTCATCAAATTTAATATATTTGTTGCACCACAGGGACATTTGGAGAAAAGTCACGTTAGACAAAGAGTGGAAGGAAAGTATGATGATAACAATGAGCAGGTATGTTTAAACATTGAGTGATTAACTATTGAGGGTTTTGAGAAAATAGAAACAATTTCAGAAAAAGATAAAGGCACAAGTAATGATTCTTCAATGTGAAGCCATAATGGGGAAAAAGCTGAAGTGCTCCGTCGTAGCCATAAATAAACTTGGCGAAGACAGAAGGCTTTATAATATTGACAAAACTCAGAACAATTAACCCCTCCCTCCCATTTAGATGTTTTAAGCATGGTCAATGAAATACGAGATCTTTTTTCCTTCAATAAAGAGGTATTTAGAAGTGAGATAAGCTTCTTCACATTAAAGCGGGGAATCTTACCGAAATCATGTCAATAGTATAGAGAATAATGGGTGAAATCCTTAAATTAGTAACATCTAAATGACCCCACCGGAATTAAAATAAAGGATTCCAACTAGAAAACAAGGTTTCAGATTTAGACAAAGCTTTGTAAACCAAAGATCCAAATATTTGATTTTAGAAGAGGAACAAGTAAAGAGCAAAGATTCAAAAGATTGCCGAGTACAATATTCAGTAAATAGAGTTGGTAATGAAAAGGATTAGATATAAAAAGCAGAGTGTTGTCAGCATAAGCTGCTAATTTTAAATGATGGTTCCCATATTGAATGCCCAAAATTAGCAAATTATTCCAGAGTCGAGAAAGAAGAGGTTCCAAAGAAAGAAGAAATAATAGAGAAGAAAGAAGGCAGTGCTGACGGATGCCTCTTTGGAGTGGGAAGTAGGGAGATGCCATACCATTTACTATCAGGGAAACTTTAGGAGATTTATACAATAAGGATAAAAGAGAGTTAAATTGAGGACCAAAGCCATGCCACTGTAGAGCTGAAAGCCTAAAATCCCAGGATTTCTCAGCCTCAATCGTGATTGCTGCTAACAAATAAGACAAAAGAGGAAGTTTACCAAAAACATCAAAGAATAAGCATGTATCATCTGAGGAAAACCTATCCTTGATAAATTATGATTGCGCTTTCCCAATTACCATAGGTAGAAAGTGGTCTAAGCGCAACGCCAATATTTTTGCAAAGGTTTGCAATCAAGAGAGAGATGGGGCAATAATTTTTACAATGGGTAGGATCTTTAACCTCTTCATGTATAAGCCATATAGATATCTCCTGAAATGTGCTTGTGGTAGAATCAGATGACGCCAAGTATTGTAATAACTGTAATCATTTTTGTGTTAAAAGATAAGAGAAACAGTGGAAAAATTCAATTGAAAAGTCATTTGGTCCAGGTGATCTACCTTTCTTAAGCATGGAAATAGCATGGGTAACTTCTTGTAAGGAGATATCTGCTTATAGAGGAGAGAAATCTATGTCTCTATTTCTAGGATGGCAAGAACCCCCAAAATAATGAACCATATCAGCTTGTTGAGGCACAGCTTCTTCTGTGTATAGAAACCTATAAAAAATTTCAAATTCACCATGAATTTTACCATCTTTAAAAATAAAAGTCTCCTGGGAATTGTGCAGATGTTCTATCATGCTTCATTGTTTCTTAACCTTCAAATAAGTAGCTAAGAACTTTACAACTTTATTGCAGCCCCTATAGTATCAAGCACTACTCTTAAGTAACATTTTGGAGGCAATATGTGTGGAAAGTTCATTAAATCATAGTTTTGTTTTAACTAGATGTTGCAAGATTGCATTATATTTAGATTGCATTTGTGCTCTAATGCCTTGATGGATGCTAGCAAATCCTTATGTTCTTTGAATTTAAGCTTTTTTTTTCTGCCTACATAGTCAATTATGAATTCACGATCAGCAGCTTTTAAAGTGTCCCACAACAATGGAGTAGAAAGAGCAGAGTCATTATGAATTTTAAAAAACTCATGGTTTAATGAAGTCAAGTCTAAAGAAAATGCACAGTCTTTCAATAAAGAGTTACTAAATCACCTTCTGCCACTTGGTTTGTTAACAGGAACCATGTCCAAATCGGTAATGACTGGGGCGTGATCTGAAATCAGAATGGACCCAATTTCACTGGAGACATTTTGAGATAAACTGTTGCTTAAAAAGATATGATGTAATCTGGATAAAGAACCAGGGACTGGGGAGTAATAAGTATAATCTTGGGAGGTGGGGTTTCAAAGTGCGACCGAATCAATCAAAGCTCCCCGGGACATGGCTGAGCAAAACTGCTTATGCATTTTGTTCAGCAGGAATTTAAGTGGTGATTGACGATCTAGAAAAGAGTCCACTATCTGATTACAGTCACCATAGTAAAAAATAATCATCCATATATTGAATACACTTCCTTTTCACATCAGTTCAGAAGTGATAATCAATCTGCATAGGAGCATAAACATTAAAACTCTTCAAGGGGATTTTGTTAATTAAACATTTAGCCATAATCCACCTATCCTCATCGTCAGTTTATTGGAATAAAACAGTCAAATCTCATCTTTTATTGCAAAGAATAATAGCACAATTTTTCTTGTTGAGTGCAGGGGAAACAAGAGCTTTCCCAACCCAATGCTTTTAAGTTTCTGGGCCTCAATTTCAGAGAGATGAGATTCCTTGAGAGGAACTAGATCTGGATTAAATGTACCTAAGTAAGAGAGAACAATCTGCCTCTTTATAGGATTAATAAAACCTTTTATATTCCATTAAATAACTTTGAACGTTATGAATTGGAAAAAATTGGTGACTCATTTGGTTTTCATTAGTAACCAGAAAAAAACAGTACATTTATTGACTCTCTGGACCCAAATTCATTAGCTATGTTCAACTGTTATACACAGGCCTCCAGGCGAGGCTGCGTGTTGGCAGTGTTTTGGCCCACTGTTTCGTCTTAGAGATGGGCACCCACAAGGGATGACCGCTTTCACCCCTGCATTCTGCCCAAACAATAGAGCCTCTGGCAACCTGGGTGATGGTGGATGTCATGTTGTGCGACTTCCATGGTTCCCAACGGTCAGTGACAGAACTTCCTTATATGCAGACTATGTAGTTAAGAACAACATATGTACTCCCTCATCCGAATGTGAGAAAAATCAAAAATGTAATTCGTTCCTTGTAATATGTATAAATGATTGGCAAAGCTCAATAAAATATGTGTTAAAAAAAATGCAGACTATGTCTTATGATTCCTAGATAACCCCGCTGAAACGGGCCCTCAAGCCCTGCAAATACTACTGATCTTTGGGACCTCCTCTAGTTTTCTCACGCAAAGGGCTAAATCTCCCATTTACCCTATCACTGAGTGTCTGATGGTCATGTCATGGGCATCGGAGTTGTGAATGCTGTCATCGGTATTCAAGTACCTGGGGGTGTTCATCACTGAATACAAAGTCCTGACCTATGAGACCAACCTTCTCAACTCATAGGATTGGCCAAGGACGTAAAATTTTGGCCCTCCTTTCCACTGTACCTGATTGGACGTGCAGCCATTTTCAAAATGGTCCCCCTACTATAACTATTATAGCAGCTTCATTATCACCCCTTCCTGGTGGGGTGGGGCTCCTTTACCAGGGATACTGCTCTTATATAAGATCTCTTACTGGGTGGGGAGGGTTTCTTGTCTTGCCCTTGAGAAGTGTTGTAGACCTCCTATAGAGTGCGGCATAGCCACTCAGGATCTGCTGTTATTATAGAGCGGCTCATCTCTTGGTGCTTAATGACTGGTGGTTTGAGGGGTTTGGGGACCCGGTCTATGCTGTGGAGGGGTGGGTTATGGGCCAGGATAACCTCCCAGATCTATTGTATGAGGTAGAAATACCACAATCCCTACCTGCTCCCACCTAAGTGGTACTGTCCATTTGGCCATGGGATAGGCGGACAGACTCACTTTGGAGACTCAGTTGTAGAGGGGGACCAGACTCCCCAGGTTTCCTCACCCCGCGGCTTTGCCGGGTGGGACACTATCGGTATAACAACCCTGGGAGACATGTAATGGCCCTATTAAGTCCTTTCAGGAGTTGTAGGCGGTTTACCACATGTCCCGCACTCAGTTCTTTTGCTACCGTCAGCTCCGACACGCACTCATTCCATACTTACCGACCAGCATTGGAATTCCAGAATACTCCCCTCTGGAGGCGAAAATCCTGCTTACCGACATTAAGGAACACAAACTGTCTGTCCTCTATCAGATGCTGCTGTGTAATCAGCTGGATCCCATGGTCAAGGTGAGGGAGGTGTGGATCCAGGACCCAGAGCCGTTGAATGATGAGGACTGGAACAAGGCAGTGGACGACCCAGAGAGGCAGTGCTACCGTCTCAGCTAGGCCTAATACAGCTCAAATAATTACACTGCAAATACCTCACGTGAACACGGCTGTTTAGAATTGGGCAGACTAGCTCAGGGCGGTGCCTGCGCTGCAAGGATCCCGCAGACGAACTGTTACACACCTTCATGTGTTCTGGCTTATCGTGCATCTGGGAGGTGGTGCTGGGAGACTTTGAAACAGAATTGGGCTGGCAGATCCAAAATTGATTCTCTTGCAAATAGTGGAAGATATAGGGGGTGACAGATGTAAGAGGGAGCTGTTCTGGCTAGGTCTACAGATAGCCAAATGGGACATTGCAAAGGCATGGAAGGGCGCCGTGGCCCTTCCCTAGACAGGTGGGCAAAAGGTATGGACTATTGCATGGACCTGAAACACCTGGTATACCAGGCTAGGGGGTGCCAACAAAATTATTACTAAATTTGGAAGGATCGGGCCAAGCACCATGGGTTTCAACTCCAGCCGTGGTCCCTGGAGGGCGAGATACGTTCTTTCGAAGCCACGTCATATTGACTTTCTGGGGGGATGTTTGATATTTCACGCTTAAATTCGTGCAGTAGCGTGTCTGCGGGGCTTAATCTGTGGCTTTGTATTGCGATTACAGAGATTCCGTATTATTGTACTGACGGTTCTGTGCCAAGCCTGGGTGTGTTAAAAGTTCATACTCAATTAAAAGTTTTTTTTTTAAAAACAACATACTGTAATTGATTGCAACAAAAGCCAGAGAGAGATCCAACAATACTAGCCCAACAAGGAGTCCTTTGTCCAGGTTTACCCTTAGGTCATTCAGAAGGGTAACGAAACAGTACCCATGCCTGAGGTGAATCCATTTGATGTGAAGATGCAAAGTATTTTTACCAGCAGGAGAAAAAACGTTTTATATCACCAAGGGATCTGCCTTTACTTTTCTTTTTCACATTTATTTTTGGATTGATATCGAGCACAATATAACACAGTGCTTTAAAATTGTTAATTAAATAAATGCATGGCTGAAATTTTTTCTTAGGACTCCAGCGATATTGAAAGCCCAGGTTGCTGAATAGTAGGGCTACGTAACCTTGTTACCACCTAATGCCTCTTAATTTCACCATCTTACACATCATATATCGTTATCTGACTAATTTCTTGTTGTTTTCTGTCCATTCATCATCTTCATTCTATTCTAATTTACGTTTGCCGTTTTTTCCTCTCTTTTCTGTCTTTGTCTCTCTTGCTATTAGCAAGTCTGAAGTTGAAAAATGTCCTGATTTCCCAAAATGGTTTCCACCACCTCCAACCACCGGCACAAATTAAGCACTGGACTCTGACACTACTAAGACCCTCAGGCATGTCTCTGGTTGGATGGCAAGGTCATTTTAAATTAGCTGAAACTCTTTGAGATATTGTGTTTGATAGGTATGCTGGAAGGCTTTACATCATGCTTGAGCATGTCTTACGAAGGCAACATGCTATTTGCCTGGTGAATAGAGACAGTGTAGGCCTGGTGTTGCAGGGTGTATGGCTTCTTTGAACTGTGTTGATGTATGTGAGATGTCCTGTCTAATGTGCTCTGTTCTACGAGCCTGGTTGCTTTTTGTGACAGGTAACACAGTGCACGCTGCTTTTACCTGCCTCAGAGTGTTTGGTAATATTAGTGCCTAAAATGGCCATGACTATTTCAATACATATGTATAAGATGCAAATAAACCCATACATCTGCCATATTCACTGACTCGCACGCTACAATGTTTAACATTTGGGTGGCAATGCTGCGTCCACAAAGCAACGTTCATATTCGAGTAGTGCAACAGCACTTTGTAGCAATACAGCGTAAATAAAATAGTTACAAGATGGTAATTATTTCCAAAAATATTCACGAGGACCTGGGGAGATTTGCAGTGCAGAGATGCAGCACCCCTGGGTACGAGTAGGACTGAAGCCCTGTGGGGGTAACCCGACTCCTCAGTCCCCCGCCTCCTCCCCAGGTACCTTGAACCAGATGTTGCTCTGCGACACCTGCTGTTGCTGGTTTGCTTTGAAGTCGTTTTGACAATTCTGGGCATGTTCCAGGTTAAAGCTCCAGAGAGGCAGGCATTTTGCCATCACTACTTGTGAGGTCTGGTTGAGTCGGGGGTGGGTGGCCTCCATCTTAGGTTGGGCGGGTGCTCTCCGTTAGCCTCGCTATAGTTGCTAAGGATGGTCGGCTCAGTTGCTATAGCTCTGCCAGGTTAGTCTGTTGAGCAGCAGGTTCAGGCGCCCTGCAGTGGCCGACAGGCTGCATGTTGGAGTGTGTTTCATTGGTACAATTAAGTCGTGATTTCTGATGCCTTTGGATAAAATCTGCAATAATAGACACTTGTTCTCTTTGCCTGATGAAAGCACCTCCCTGCACATCATAACAGTTCGGGGATGTGGTCATCACCTTTAAAAGTAAACCTGTCTACATTGATTCATTTCCATATTACTTTGCTTTACCATGTTTTCACTTCACTGAGCTTTCTGTAGGTACCCTGCAGTGTGTTCATGCTTAGTCCACACTCTGTCAAAGATGTCTTGAAATTACTGAGGTCAAAGAAAAAAAAAATATATATATATATAAAATATGTTTTTATTGGCATTATATATATCACATAAATTGAACACATCCAAGTAAACGAATATATTAGCACTTAAGTTCACATTGTTTACATCAACATGGTAATAAATCAGCAGGCTATATACATCACATAAATGGGTACTTATGGAGAGTGGTTGCTCCAACAATTTAGTAAGTGGAATGATCAGAAGCGTTCCACACGGTCAGGGTGCAGCCAAAAACATATGATTACTGTAATATTAACCAAAAACTACTAACAATGGACTAGTTCCGTGGCTGCGGCAGCGTAATGTCAGTACGATGAACTCAAAGATAGAAAAAACACAGTATGTATAAGAGGAGGGACCTGTGCGGGGAGGGTGGGGGCGCTGATCCAGGGGGACGCAACAACTGATCCTAGGCCCCTAGTAGGGTGTGGGGGACACCCCAGCCGCAGTGGGCCCCCTGGCAGTGGCCACAGGTTAGGCCGGCAGTCATCTCGGGTCCCCAAACAAATATAACCATTATGTGGGCGTGTCTAGTTCAATCAGAGAGGTTTAGGATACAAGTATCCCATAGCGTGGAAGCTCCACCTCTCCCCTAAGCAGCATGTCAATGGGACATGACATCCGCCATTGCCCATTTATGCACCACTCGGACCAGCAATCGACTGAGCGTGCAAAACCTGGCAGCACGCTTGGATTTAAATCTTCCCAGAAGGGCACTTGTATCTGCTGTCCTCCCCACCCTCCACTGGCTCCCACTGAAGAAAATAATTACTTTTAAAGCCATGTGCTTTTGCCACAGAATTCTCAAACATAAGAGCCCCAAATATCAGCTCCCAATGATACAACCCTATCTTCCTTCACGCAATCTGAGATCATCTAAGGCCAACTAAGGGGCATATTATCAAGGACGGCGTTAAAATTATCGCCCGTTTAGCAGCAGAAAACTGCCGCTAAAACGGCGATAATGGGCTTGATAATATGCCATGGAGAATTCCAATAGAAGCCCATGTTCACACCACAACATGGACTTCTATTGGCATTCTCAAGGGCATATTATCGAGCCCATTATCGCCGCTTTAGCGGCAGTTTTCTGCCGCTAAAATGGCGATAATTTTTAACACCTTCCTTGATAATATGCCCCCTAGTGTCGGTACCTCGTGTCTTTAGGGCTAGGCTAGGGGCTCGATCATTCTTCTATCAGGTAGCCAAGGTCTGGAACGCCTTACCTGAACATCTGCGAGCTGAACTATCCAAAAGGATGTTCCGGAACTGACGTACAACCTGGCTGTTTAGTTTACCTTATATTGTATAGTATCTCTGCTGCAGCTTAGGTAGTAACCAAGCGCTTTAAAAATCACTTTATTATAGGGGGGCTGTGCCGCCTTCCAAGACATCGCTATCAGGTGCTTAAATAGAGCCATCATCAGGTCTACCAGTTTCATTTAGTATTTGGTGCATTTCGTCCATTTTTCAAACACTAAGAGTCATAATAGAGGATCAGGAGGCAAGGTCCCATTAACTACTGCCGAGATGTGCTCCATCACTTGCACCCATATCCGCGCCAATGTCCGGAAATCCCTCACCATGTGTTAGGTCACATCTGGGTGTCCACAATGTGGACACAGTGAGGCCACACTTAGGAACATCTTGTGGAGCTTGTGTGGTGTAAGGTAGGTTTGATGCAAGCAATTGAACTGCCTGAACTTCAGGCGGGTGTTACGAGACACCGCTTAACTTGTTCCAGTGCCATCCCCCACTGTTTGTCTGTCAATGCCGCCCCCAAGTGCTCCTCCCACTGGGGCCTGCTGCGCAGTGTATGATCTGCGTCAGAGGCCTGCAAATCTGCATACAGCATCGTGACCACTCTTCTTCCCAGTCCGTGCATGAGGATGCACTGCAGCCCATGATGTAGTTGTGATTCCTCCTGTCCAAATGTCCAGATAATACTTACCTCTAATACCAATGCATTGTAAGCTAGAAAGAGCCCGGCCCTCAGGTCATATGTGTCTTGCAGGTCCTGAAAAGAAAGCAGGGTGCCCTCTTCATACAAGTCACCTACTTGGGTTATCCCCGCCTCTTGCCACCGGGTCAAGTCATGCGCCACTAGCAAGGCTTTCATCGCCGGTGTGTTGCACAGCAGCAATTGCAGGGCATAGTGCATCCACCTCGACCGAGGCTGAATATATCTATTCCCGCAGAGATTAGCTACATGAGCCAGCCTCTCCAAACCTCTAGGTGGGCCACCAGGTGTCAGTAGCCAGCCTAATATATAAATGGTGCCCAACTCCTTCCTGATTGCTTTACTTTCCACCATCATGTCACCAGTCTGCCACCTTATGGGTCACTGCCGCAAAATAGAACACAAGGTCAGGGCGTCCCCAAACCCCATTCCACTTGTGGCCGCTGAAGCATTTGCAGGGACACTTTGTTCCAAGCACCACCCCATAACAGGTCAGATATAATCTGCCTTAATTCTCCAAAGAAAAAACGATTTGCCATTACTGGTAGTGCCATAAAAAAGTATAGGATCAGCAGGAGAACCATCATCTTAGCCTGGTCCATGGGTGACGGGGAAATGCTTCCATAAACCCAGGGACTGACGCATTGAGGTCAGAGCCCTGCCATGATTACCATCGAGCAGGTCCCTGTCTGTGCGATACACATTAACTCCAAGGTGGCGGAAGGTCTCAAGGCACCAGGGCAGTCTACTAGGCCCCAGCCCCATCGACTGAGCTCTCTCCACACTACGTGAGGAAAAGATACAGAACTTTACCCAGTTAATTCTAAGGCCTGTCATATCGCCAAGGAGTTTCAGCAGGTCATATAAGGCCGGTTGTGTCCGTGTACGATCCTGCACATAGACCACCTGGTCATCCACATATAATGAAAAGGAGTGCCAATTTGTCCCCACCGTCACACCCCAATTTGGACCCCTATTCTACAGCAACTCAAAAAGAGGCTTCAGAGCCAGTGCAAAAATTATGAGTATCTCTCCCAATCTCAAACTGGCCCGATATTTAGTGTCCCATATTCACCCTGGCTTATGGCGCAGTATATAGCAATTTGACTCACTTAAGGAAATAAGGTCCCATCCAAAGGGCCTCCTGCACCAGTAACAAGTAGGACCACCCTACAGTGTTGAATGCCTTCTCAAAATCTAAGGAGACCGCCACTAGGAGTTCCGGGTTTTCTCCATTTAGCGCATTATGTGAAACAACCAACACGCATTATAGTTGGTTGCCCTTTGGGAAATAAACCCACATTGGTCAGGGTGTACCAGTGACCAAAGCAAGGGAGTCACCCTATTGGCAAGCACCTTGCTTAACATTTTACAATCAATGTTGAGCATTGATAGAGGGCGATAAGAGTTCACCTCAAAGGGGTCTCTGACGGGTTTGGAAAAAACTACTATGAGGGCCTCTCATAGGGAAGCAGGCAATATTCCCTGCTTATGAGCCTCTTGATAAACCTCAAGTAAGTAAGAGGCAAGAGTCGGCCTGTACGTAGCACAATATTCCACAGGCGACGCATCTGTCCCGGGGACTTTGTTACAGGCCAAGTGATGGATCGCTGCCTGCAACTCCTCTGTTTGTAGAGGTTGCTCTAACTCCTGAAATTGTAAGGTCATCAGGTGAGGGAGGGCAATCTTGTGCATGTAGCCCCGAATGCATTCCAGGGGAGGACCAGAGGGGGCGATACAGCACCTCATAGTACTGGGCAAAGACCTGGTTTATGTCTGCCTGCGGGTTTACAGTGTTTTCAAGGAGTCTCGGATTTCTCCTATGAGCATTCTAGGGACTGTCGACCACAGCAGCCACTCCAGGGTGCGCCCTGGCCTGTTGCCGTCCGTGTATTATAATTGATGTTACAAAGGTGTTGCGTCTTATCTCTATATTGACTACGAAGCTCTGCCAGGTGCGCCCGTGCCTCAACTACTGTTACCGCCACTTTCTCAGCCACCTAATTCGCGTTTCCTAAATCTAACATGCTACAGAGGAGGGAGGATCTTGCCCCCCAAGTGGTCTTCATGCAATGTCCCCGCAGAACAACCTTTGTAGCGCCTCATTCAATTCCCCTGGACCCCACGGATCCCTTGTTCTCTTCAAAGTAGTGGAACAAGTGTGTGCTGATGGTGTCTCTGTAGAACGTGCCAAGAAGGGCTTCCGTCTGCAATCTCCACGTTAGTATCGGTGCCTGAACTCCTCCCATTGACCACAACTCTGAAAGGGCTGTGATCGATATGGTCCAGCCAAAGTACTCAGAATCGATCACTTTAGGCCAGAAACTCAGCATTACAGCGAATGTAGTCTAGTCTAGTGTGTACTTGGTGCCCTGGTGTATAATAAGAGTATTCCGTCTCCCCTGGGTGACCCATCTGCCAAATGTCATGTAGGTGTGCTATCTCTGTCCACTTCCAAAAGTGTTTAGTCACATGAACACCTTGATTCTCTGGGAGGGTGGGTATGGAGCAATCCATGTCCATACAGTTAAAGTCCTCACCCCAGATCCCAGGGGATCCACAAGCATGACCGGAGACAATGTGTGGAAGAACTCGCCCGGAGCATGTTTGGTGCATACAGGGGCACCACCGACAAGGGTCGACCAGCTAGTACTCCCGCCAGTAGAACATATCGGCCTTTTCTGTACCTGCTGTATACAGCTGGTACAGAAGGGCGATATGTTGAGCAGGAGTGCTATCACCGGGCGCGGCCGAACCCCCGGGAGAGGGGGCCGACCAGGACTCCTATGCACCCTTTCGAAAGAGAAATTTTTCGAGATCCGGGCAGCCAAGACTGTAGTAGACAGCTAGCCCTAGAGGAAAAGCTCTACATCGGGGCCCACAGGCCCCTCGGGGAATCCCAGGAAACAAATATTGTTGCACCGTGAGCGCTCCTCAGCATCCTCTGCCCTTGCCCTGAGGTCTCGTATCTCATATGGTAGCCGCTCTCACCTCGCTGGCTCTCATCTGCAATGGGGCCTCGTGGTATCGCCATCTGTGGCCCGCCGGCCGTCACTTCTCCTCACCACTCTCCAGGCCCTTGCAGTGTCAGGGAGAAGTTTGTGACCCCAACCCCCATTTGGCCTCCTCAGCAGCCAGCACCATCGTATGTTCACCCGAAGGGGGGGGGGGGGTCACACCAGCATCGGGCACACTGCACTTCCCTGGAGCTCAAAACTCCCACGGGCACAGGCCGGGCCTCGTGGGCAGGGCCCACAACACTTCACACCGTCGCTTGACTCGTCAGGGCAACTCAAACATCCCCATCAGCTGGCATCTGGAGGGGAGGTACCCCGACTATATTTGGGGGTCTCAACGATCTTCCCCAAGGTATGATGACTGAAAATGGCTTCAGGGCGGAAAGGAGCCTTACAGTAAGGCAAATACTCTCTGTGCCATCTTGGCCACACTGCCTATGAAAGAATAATTCAGCTTCATAACGTAGCATGAGCACTGTCTTGCATGTTATTTACTGGTTTTCCAGAGAGCATCTCCTTCACTCACACTCTGAGCACCTTGTTCCTGGACAGTTTTCAAATGGTGCAGATTTGAAGCCCTGTGTGCAGTGCCTAGCAGAATTTAACCCACTGCTTTACGTGGTGTTAGTTGAGGGTTCGGAGAATTTTTCCACTCATTGCTCTCTAAGTAAGCTTTGGTGGATAACCTCTAGTGAATATGGATGCTAGGTGTGACAGTTTAGAGCCATGTACGATACTATATTAGATAACCAACACCAACTTAACTATCAGAGCAGCCTTTATTTATTAGAGCTCTGATAGGCTAGGTTGAAGGGCAAGTGCTTTCAGATCTAGTATCTGTTTACCTTGTCAACTCAACACCAACGTCTGGGAAAATAAGTACGTAAAACATATAAAATGCACAACCAAACCCAATAAAGTGTGTCTAGTAGACGATCACGAGCAGCCTCACCAGACTGGGTGCACAAATTGAACGACCATATTGATTAAATAAGGAGGAACTAGGAGTTGGTTCAATTCTTCCTGGTTTGTTTCTAGTTGAACAGCTGCACTAAGAACGTTCTGGAGACTTTTGGAGGCTTAGACCTTGATCCTGTACCCTCCCGCCAGGGCCACATTTGTCATTTATCTCATCAGTCTGATTCCTGGGACCTGGAACAATTAATGGCTGTTTTTAAAGTCCCAGGCTGCTAGGGCATCCGTGTGTATGTATGTATCTGTGTAGTATTTCTATAGTGCAATCCTAGCCAAAAGGCAGAGGAGTGTTGTACATGGTAAAAGACAAGCATAAAGTAAAAGAGTGACAGGAGAGGTAACTGGTTTGTGGCTGGTTAATGCATTGTGATCTAGGGTTCTTAAAAGAGGTGCATCTTCTCTATTTTTTAAACAATCTTTATTTGAGTTTAATTTTCAGCAGAGATAATGGAGGATGGAAACACAATGCTTAGCAATACATAACATTAAGTCCACTAGAGAAGTCTTTGATATTTTATAGGACAAATTGCCTATTGATGGACAAACTAGGCTAAGCTGAATAATAATGAGGATCTATATCAGGAAGACAGCAGGGCATATTTATATGTCTTGTTCTACAGTGTTATAGCTTGTCATAACAGTCTGAAGGTAATGGGTTAGGTTGCTTCTGGGGAGATTAACTGACTAATACAACAATAAGGGGAAGATTTACTAACAAGTCATGCAAAGCAGCAAGACAATTTGCTGCACTGCGTGACAGGTCAAGAGCAGGAATTCTTCATCTCTACTAAGATATGACACATTCCTGCTCTCTCCCTGCACTGGTGCACTGAGCGCAGCCTAGTGCTAACGCGGACAGCCTTGCACCATGGTGCCAGGGCACCCGCATTACAGGCAGGATTTGTTTATGCAGGAAGGGATATCTTCCAGCACAAAACAAGCCTCTGAGGTTTCTCCTCTTTCAACTTGTGCCGCAGAATGCAGCACACATGAAGGAAAAATAAAGCAATGTTACACATCACCTGGGAAGGTGTAGTATTTTGACACATTCCCAGGTTTACTAGTTTCAGTAAATCTGGGAATGCACCAAAAACCATGGGAGGATGTGTGGGAACACCCACTCTCCACCCATGGAATGCCTTCCCAGGGTAGAGTAAAGCAAGGCAGCGACTTGAGTTGCCTTGCGTTACTCCAGATTTACTAAGCGGGGTGGCTTTGAGCGGCTTAAAAGATCTCATTGAAGTCCTTGTGCATTGACACGAGCTGCCTTGCATGATGCAATGGCAATGCAAGTGCTTTGTAAATCTGGGCCTGAGAGGCCAAGTCAATGTTCAGGAGTTAGTGACGTTGTCAAATATAGGTCTTATGGGATTCGGGAATACCGCAATCAAGGATGAAAGTATGGGAGGGAGAAATGTGGATAGGTTGGAGGGGTAGAGGCCAAGACAATAGAGCCTCTAGTGTAATGGTGGTTCATGGGTATCCAAAAGGGGAATGGGACCCTGTGCGTCTGCTCAGCTGAGGGGGCCATTCCAAGGAAGGATGTCTCATTATTGGGGCTCATTATGAGAAGCATCCACAGTGGGTCCCAATTGCTAGCAATGGGGTGCTTGCAGAGCCCATGGGCTTCTTCTCTGCAAAGGGCCATCTCTTCTGCTTCAGCCTAATGGAGAAGAGTTTGATTCCAGCCTTTTAATGTGTGGGGGGGAGGGGCTGAGGGGCTGAGGTGAGCGCCATTTACTGTTGATAGCTCGTTTTGTGAAGAAAAAAGGCACTAGGTCTAGGAAGCACAGGGCAGTTTTAACTTTCTTCGGCCACCACAAGATTCCTAGTGCATAGGCTTCCTACGTGCCGAGTTTTGGGAGAACTGTTAGTTCTGTAATCAATAGCAGAACTCCAGGGCAGAAAAAATGTGAAGTTAGGGCAACCCCAAAGCATATGATGGAAGGGAGCTGACAAGGACCCACAGTAGGCACATGCTGCATTAACCTTGAGGAATAGGCGGTTTACCTTGAAAGGAGAGAAATAAGCCCTTAGGAGGATGAAGAATTGAATTAATTTCAAGCAAGCATCACACAATACTGTACTTGGGTATTATAGGGTTTTCGTCCATTTTTGGTCATTGAGAGGTCTGCATAACTTGAGTTCCCAGGTATCTCGGAGAGTTTGTTGCAGGAGTTAGGTATGGGATAAGATAACATTATGAAGTAAACTAGCTACTCTACACGCATGTCCCATAGTCTATATGGCTTATATTAGGGAATGTGTTTCGAGCTTTGTGTCGGAGATAGCCCAACCTATTCAGAGAGCATGATGTATGGAACCCTAATTCAAAAATTGACCCTCATGTAGTCCGAACTGTTTTACAAACAAGTAGAAGCATAATAGTTGTCTGTTAAGAAAAAGGTCTTTGGGCGAGGTGATGCCAAAGAGGTGCATCTTCACTTCTTTACTAAATTGGAACAACATTGGGGAGGTCCTGATGGATACAGGGATAGGATTCCAGATTCTAGATGCATAGATGGAAACGATCTGCTGCCTTGTTTATTTCTGCTGTATACTTTCTAGTTTCCAACCTGATGGTGTCCTGGCAGTAAGTGCACTGCTTTGCATTACTTTGTTTGTACTAAACCATGCGAAGCCACACAAATCCTTTTGCGTGCCTTAGTAAATGCCAAAATGGGGTTTGCATCAGGGTGTTGGGCTACAAAAGTGACGCAACCCTGACGCATAATCTTTGTAAATCTGGACTTGGATGTGAGAAGCAGAGGAGATTTCCAAGGCGGGTATGTATCATTAGCATATTGGTGAAATTTGATGCATTATCTGCGACTGGAGCTGTAATCAGCTCCATGTAGTGGTTCGGGGTGGCAAAGGAGAGTATGGAATCCTGGGAGGCTCCACAGTGATTGAGATCTTTTTGGACCATGTGAACAAAACTGTGTCAGTTGCGAAGGTAGGAAAAGAACCAGTGAAGAACATTGTCGATGAATACCATTTGAGACACCAGGGTGTGTAGGAGGGTGAGATGGTCAATTGTGTAAAAGGCAGTTGGGAGGCCCAGTCTTATCAGGAGGCAGAGGCCCTCTTTATCTGTGGTCATCAGGGCATAGTCTACGGTAAGTGGAGCAGCAGTCTCATGCATAATTTGAAGCCAGAAGATGGTTTGCAATAATATGATTTTAGAGTTGAATGTAGACTGCTTTTTCAGTGATCTTGCTGATGAAAGGTAGGTGAGTAATGGGCTGATAGTTGGTGGGCTCATCAGGGTCTAAAGTAGGTTTCTTTGGGAGTGGGAGAATCTGGCCTGTCTTGGGAACCTCTGGGAAGATGTCTTGAGTGAGGGAGGCATTGACAATGGTAAGAGAGCAGAGAGAACTTTGATGAAGGACAAGAATAAGGCATCATCTTCATAAGAAGTTGCTTTGATGGAGTTGTTAGAGAGATCTGAAAGAGATAGGGCGTTGAAGGGTTCCACTAAAAGGAGTGGCGTAAGAGAAAAAGGAGGTTTAGTGTTGTTGAGGTTGTGTTAGATCTCCTGCATTTTTTCACTGATGAAGGGGTTGATGACATTGCACTTTTCTGTGTAGTGAGGAAGAGATGGATCAGGCAAGGGATTGGTGCAGTACTTGATTGTCTTAAAAAGATGTAATCTTCTGTTGGTGGCTTCATCGATGGTGTTGGTATAGTACTTTGCTTTGGCTGAAGTGATGAGCTGTGTATATGTTGTGTGGCATGACTGTTTTTCTTCCATTTTCTTTCCTGTCTGTGATGGATTATTTATTATCAGCAAGATCTTTATTGTACCAGAGTGCTGAAGGTTTTGGCTTGCCTTGCATGTTTTATTTGGGGCGTGGATGCTCGTGTAGTTTTCCAAAATGTTCAGAAGGGTGTTGGTGTCAGATGTGGAGTTGATAGGGTGAGAGATGTATTCAAACATTAGGCTGTCTATTGAGAAGTTGTTGAAGGATCTGAAGGTTTGGTCTTCCATTTTGAACTTAGGGGCATATTATCAAGGACGGCGTTAAAATTATCGCCGCTTTAGCGGCAGGAAACTGCTGTTAAAGCGGCGATAATGGGCTTGATAATATGCCGCAGAGAATTCCAATAGAAGCCCATGTTCACACCAGAACATGGGCTTCTATTGGAATTCTCTGTGGCATATTATCAAGCCCATTATCGCCGCTTTTAGCGGCAGTTTCCTGCCGTGCGGCGATAATTTTAACGCCGTCCTTGTTAATGTGCCCTTTAGTGTGTTGGTAGGATGCTGCGCAGAGAGATAGGGATAGCTAAGTGGTCGGTTCAGTTCAGAGGTATGGGTGCTTTGCATTGGATTGTTAGTGATGTTGAGAAGACAAGGTTAAAGATGTGTCCCATTGAGGGTGAGTTGGTTGTGTGACATGCTAAACTACTCTTCAGATTCCAGGGTTTTATTGCTGTATTACAGCAGGCACAGGAGGGGCATAAGCAGAAACTGAGAGAGAGAGGAAAAAAAAGACAGAATGGACAGAAATCAGAGAGGGGCATAGGAGAGATAGAGGGGAGAGATACAGAGAATAGATGGACAGGAAATTAGAGAGAGAGAGAGGAAGAGAGGAGGGGAGGAAGGGAGCAGGGTTGGTTCATTGAACATTTATGCCAGGCCTGCTTTTGGTTTCCAGTCTAGACCTCCCTTCTTTTATTGCTAGTGTTCATTTGGGCTCTACAGGAAGGCTCAAACCTACAGAGCAGTAGAGAGGCACAATGGCATGAGCCACGAGAAACAACTTGACACTTTCCATTGAATGATTTTATATGCAGCACATTCTGCTTTGAATTCAATTGTCTGACCTACTGGTAGACGAAGTGGAGATCTCAAGATCCATGAGTTAAGGCCTCTTAGCCAAGACTCAGGAGAGCTCCTGCATTTCATGCGGTGTTAAAGTGGCATAAACCCCTTAATGCAGGCACTATTTGTCCGAGTTATAGTTATTAACAGTGGAGTTAGACAGAGAATAGAATGACTCTACCCTGTGAATTGAAAGATGGCTTCTTTGACTATCCTGTTGGCCTATATTTCTTATACACGTAAATCATGAACACCCCAGGTATTTAACTCTGTCCACAAGTTTAATGTCATGGAAAAACTGTCTGGGGAGAGGTCTTTAAATCTGTCCTTTTAATTATACTTAAATAACAGAGTTTGGCTGAAGCCTGCTTTTCCTCACCCAAACTTCACTGGATAACAGACAAGTGCTGACATTAGTTCATTATTTATTTATTCTTGCCTAGACTAATCGGCAGTTGAGTATCCTTATTATAAGGCTGAATAGTAAGTCTGAAAGTGTGGAGGAGTGCCGGAGAAAGTATTACAGATAACTGTGAAGGGGTGATACCCTGCTGCGCCCAATGGGGTTGCTCACTATCGAGTGCAGTGATATATTGAAGAATCCAAATTAAACTTTTTGATATTGGCCACAGAGAATAACCAGGAAAAAGACAAGACAGCATGTGCCACTTTTGTCCTTTTGGTCTAGCGGGCCGGACGGAATCCCACATATTGGACCTCAGGGTAAAACACAACCTCATGTTTAGTGTTGCCAGATTGGTGCTTCCCTTCTATCCACTAACTCCTGCAGCCGTATTACAGAGAGTGAACAGGGGTGCAACTGGCATGTGTGCCCACTTTGTGCGCTCCGTGACTTTTTGCTATTACAGATGGGACAGCAGACGCTTGTGGGGCTCCTTCTATACTTCTGATATCTCTGGCGCACTAGTAGCGCCAGCGCTATCTCAAGAGGGCATTCCCTCATTTGCATGGGGTCGTGACCCCATGCAAATAAGGGAATCTATCCGCCACTATGCCCCCGTCGTATTATGGGCGCAAAGGCACATAAGCTGTCAGGAGGCACACTGAAAATGCCCCACAAAAATGTGGCGCGCTATTAGTGTGGCCCCTGATGGCAGCGCTTGAGGGAGGGAGGGGGTCCATGGACCCTCAGACATCCGCATGCAGGCACGTGCTGTCACTCACTGCACTTACCTGCCAAGGGATCTCTAATTCCTCCTCAAAGTTGAGGTAGGTTGCCAACGGCACAGTGAAACATGGAGCAGCTTTAAAGCAGTGCTCTGTATTTCACTTGAATGTGCTGCCCCAGAGCAGCATGAGTTAGCAGCTGCCCTGTGGTTAGCGCATTCTTCATAATAGGGCACACTTTCCTAGTTTGCGTATGGTGCACCTACTTAAAGTTGCGCCATGGCGCCAACATGAAAAGTGTACCCTATGTGTAACAAGCATTAAAAATGCAATCGGTCTCGCCTTTTATTAAGTTAGTCATTTGCTTTACTATACAATACCATTAGCAAAGCAAATGGCTTTAACTTAATCAGAGGCGAGACCTATTGCATTTTCAATGCTTGTTCTGGACTGCAGTGACACCAGGCACATCGATGTGCGCATCGTTACACTTGAACACATCGATGTGCGCAAGCTCACACTGTTCACTTCTCACTAGTGGAGAAGTTACGGCATGACGTCATGCCAGGTGAGCGTTGTAAGGGAAGGGAAATCCTTTAAAGAGTCATTTTCTCTCTGGATTTCCCTTCTCTTCTCTTTTTGAAACTCAGGAGCAGCAGCATTGTTGTGGTGTCACCAGGGCTGTAAGTAGAAGGTTTTTCAATATTATATACAAGCCATAGCTGCTGCTTATTTATCTTATGCAAGTAACAACCATTGACAAAGCCAATAGTCCTGACTGGTTGTAGGTATGATGTCATATATATGGATGCAGTGACAGAAACAGTAAAATACAAGTCGGGCAACACACTATGCTAAGCACAGATGTTTAGCTTATGTGTTTTTAATCCACATCCTTAATTACATTGACCACGCCCCTTTGAGAGACCCTCTAGATTTTTCATCCCACTTAAGGCCCTGCACAATGTAACTAAGTGCTTACAAGCAGCATGAATCTGAATTCAACTACATACTGAAACGTGCAGAAGGGAAAGCAAGCCAACCAGCACAGCGTGGAGGTCGAAAAGTATTTCTAAACCTCATTAGCTTCTGTGCTGTATTTACCTTGCAGCCTCAACTGGCCCTCTTCAATCACCTCGTTGCAGCACCACTTCCAAGCCAATGAATGGAGCTGCTGGGTTGCAGTCCGTGCACGAGCACACCAGTACCTGTTGTTAATCAGTTCATCTTGTGCTGCCTAAGTTTAAAAGCTACGCGCATCTCCTGCCCTGGACGTATACTTCTGGCGCACTAACCCAACACGCCACACTAGCCCACACCCTGCATAAAGAAATCACATCTGTCCAGCGCACCTCTCACCCCACGATGCACAGATTCACTTGAGCTGCACAAAGCAATGGGCTCCCACTGACGGACAAATGTGAAGCAGTTTTTAACAAGACTTGAGAGCTGCTGAAAATGTAAATGTAATGAAAATAAATTACCGTAATGCCAATCCTAGGTCAGAGTTATAAATCACAAATTTGGAAGCATGTTCAGTAGTATTTACTAGCAGCAGCGAAAGACAAGAACATACCGATACAGCTATATACACAAACGTATCCCCCAGTTAATTTGAGGCCTAAGAGGAGGGGGAAAAAGGGTAAATACAATTAGAGCAACCTCTTATCTGGCCTATCTAATTTCAAAAGTGGTGATTACTCAAACAAGACATTTCCCCATGAGACAAAATCTCAGCACAAACACTACTTAGTAGGACAAATTCTACACACATAAACTGCTTTCATTCTAATTGTTTTTATTTATCAAAAACATTTGTATTTTTTTTAAATATATGTATATTTTTTGAATATTTTAAACTCAAGTGCTCATAAAGATATTTACAAATAAAGACAAATTCATATTATATTTCAATTGAAAGAAAGATCACAGCTTGATTCTATCCATTTTGATACACATTATAATAACCCCCCAAAAAGAACACCGTCATCCTTCCATTCTCACCTATCATTCTCATCACACATACCATCAATCATACTACACAAAAATAACAGTAAAATGACAATAAAAGCACATCTATGGCGGGGTCCTATTCGCTGTTGCTATCCATCATAGTTGTCAGAATAAAGATTTAAGCATTCACTGATCCATTAAGTTTGTTTCTGGTTAATTTCTCTTTAGCTTAGTACTTAGGTAGGACTCCCGGATGTGTAATCACTGGTCTACGCACGTTTCGGTGAAAACAACAATTTTATATCACCTTCTTCAGGACCAAGAGAAAAATACTTTACATCTGTATAGTGGTCTGGGGGGTTTTCTGCAATAATACAATAATAGTTTACATGAGACAGGGGAATGTCATTTACTGCAATGTTTATAAAGAACAATTAACTTAATTAAGAATCATCTTATAAGGCGCCCTGGAAACAGAGACATTGCTAGCGTCATCTCATTACTCCTGATTCACCTTATCCCGTGTTAAAATAGGGAAATTGTGATTGAATATAGCTCAAAAAAGTTTGAAAATCCCCAAAGTGCTCTACAGAGTGAAATCAGTGTAATAGATTCCTTTGTTATTATATGCATAAGACAAACCAATGAGCCTTAAGAATATAAAATGAATATACCAAAATAGAAAAAAGAAAGCAATTTAATTAATGAGGCCTACATATATCTTCAGACATAGAAGTATCTATAGTTCAATGAGGTACTGCAAAATCCAAATTGGTGTCGCCAATCATTTATGTCGTCAGCGAGTAGTTCTACAATTAAAGGCGAAAATACTTGTTAGTCACCATTGATTAAAATGCCTGTTTGTTATCACTACTTATAGGGATCAATAGGTGGTAGTGGCTTACCCCTTTTTTGGGGGGTTATTATAATGTGTATCAAAATGGATAGAATCAAGCTGTGATCTTTCTTTCAATTGAAATATAATATGAATTTGTCTTTATTGGTAAATATCTTTATGAGCACTTGAGTTTAAAATATTCAAAAAATATACATGTATTAAAAAAAACAAAAATACAAATGTTTTTGATAAATAAAAACAATTAGAATGAAAGCAGTTTATGTGTGTAGAATTTGTCCTACTAAGTAGTGTTTGTGCTGAGATTTTGTCTCATGGGGAAATGTCTTGTTTGAGTAATCACCACTTTTGAAATTAGATAGGCCAGATAAGAGGTTGCTCTAATCATACAGATACAGCTGCCTGTGGAGGCTTTCTGTAATGTAGAAAGCGTGCTCAGCATAACATAGGAGGGTCACTTTGCGACATTCTTTAATCAGTGCCCCTTGAAGCGTGGCTCTTATTTGAAAGGACGTTGGGACTAGGGTCGCTGATAGGTGGGGGCTGGAGGGCAATGTATACAGGAGAACAAGCTGGCTCCGTGGAGCCGACGGGGGGAGGGAAAGTGAAAGCCGAGATGCGCACGCTGTGTAACGCGAGCCTCAAGGGACAGGAGATGTGCACGCGTACGGAGTGCACATCTCCTGTCTGTATGCGTGCACATCTTCTGTCCGCGCGTGCCACCTCTTTTCTCCCTTCGCTAGAGAAACAGGCAACAATAGATCTCGCCAAGGCGCAAGACCTATTGGCTATGACAATGCTTCAGGCCGGCCCTAATCTCAGCAGGGTGACCTTCAGGCAAATGCTGGTCCAGCATCACCTGATATCAATTGTGCTACCCCAGTCCAAACTAGTACCACAACGGTAGCTTTCTCGATACTATGTACAAAAGTATTGTTTATACCGTGAGAAGGGCTCTCAAGTTACTTAGACGAGAATCCCCTATTGCATAGATCTGACGTGCCTTCTAGCCACCCCGAGGCTACCAGGAACCCTTCCCTTAGCCTAGCGGCTTGCTCGCTTATCTCACATTCCCCTGTCTCAGAAAGAGCTGCCATTTTTAGTTGTTCGTTGCGGTTTTCAGTACACTCCGTTGTACACTACAGCCAAACGAGCACATTGACTGCTGCACCGTTCACCCTGACTCAGTTTTATGGGTGGTGACACCTCCGCTCTCCCGCCTGATTCACAGCGCTGCAACGGCAACCACACGTCCCTTCTGCAACTCATCCTTTCCGCGCGGAGACCATATTTCCGCCGATCTATATTTGATGCTCCAAAATCCACCTCCCTACCGCCGTGCCTCGTCATCAGCTATGAAGGAGCCTGTATCCCATGACGGAAGTGGAAGCTCTTTCCATTCTTAGAGTTCCTATTTTTCACCAGCACAGGCCTCGTGGTTGCCAGTGGTACAGTTCACATATATTTTTGTATTTCAGTTTTCACAGACGAAGCATCACGGAATCCTCAGCTACTGTCTTTTTTATGAAGACAATGAAACAGTAGGCACAGTTAAAAACATGGAAAAAACGCACACAAAAAAAAAAGCACTCGTCAGTCAGCCACTGTTTATTTTTGCATCGTGCTGTCACTTTAAGTGCGATGCAAAAATAAACATGCGGCCTGCTTTCCTTCTGCGATGAAAGGTTTCTTGTCTTCATGGGGCCATGTGTTTGAAACACATGGCCCCATAAAGAGAAGAAAAGCTTTTACCACAAACGTAAACCAAGCGAGCCAGTCCAACTGGGACGGCTCTAAAAGAAAACTGTACGTCACTGGAAGCTCTTTTCCAATGGCTGGCCACCGTTTAGCATAAACGGTGATGCCAGCCAATGGAAAAGAGGGGTGGGGCTTAAACCCCGCCAGTGAAATCTACCCTAACTCATTAAATCTCGCCAGCGAGACTGCGCATGTCTGTGCAGCCTACGCCAGGCGAGACCTAAAAAGGGCCGTGGTGTTCATCCCTGACAAAGAGTAGAGAAGATTCAGTCCTATGCTGAGATCTAAAGGCAGGCTGAATTAGTTTAGCTTTTGTATGTTTGCTAACTAAGGGACTTCTGCAGTATCGATCTACAGGAAGGCAAAAAAAAAAATCCACTTTGAATCTTTTACAGTCTCCATCCATGGAATTAAACGAGAATATTACTCATTGAAAATCTTGGTATCGGGAATCTAGGAATTTACAATAGTAAGTTATTGGGTGGAAAAAAATCATGACATACATAGTGTAAAAACAACTGGTAACACATGCTATATTAAGTTTTTCAAACAATATAGTCACCACTCTGGAGAAGGTATATTGATCAAATTATAGCAACAACAGAATATCTGGGAGTCAATTTTCGAACAAGCACTTGCGTCCCAAACCTATCCATCAGTTCACTTGAAAATTTAGATGTTTACTAAAGAGCACAGGAGAGAGGAAAACCAGTAACAGTCAGCTAAACAATAAATAAAATAAACAACAGTTCAAAACATGATAGATAAATGCTGGACATTTTACACAAAATACAAACAAATGTTTTCTGAAAAGTCAAAAGCTTTAAACCTTTGTTTAAGATGGGGGAGAGGCATATTTACAAAATTTTCAGGCAGTACACCGCAGCAATTCATTTCGGTGTACTGCATTGTGTGCCATGGAAAGGCAGGAATTTGTCGTATTTAAGTCAATACGATGCATTCCTGCCTTTTCCCCTGCGCTGGCCCCCTTTTGGAAGCCTCATGCCATGGTGCATGGGTGTGTCTGTCGGACGCAAGATTGTTTATGTGCAGGAAGGGGCATATTCCTCTTTTTATATATACTGAAGAAGGCAGCGCACATAGAACGAAGTAACGAGGAGAAACAAAGATATTTCTCGTTGTTACGCCTCCCATGGGAAGGCGTATCTTTTTGGTGCATTTCCAGGTTTATTAATTCTGGTAAATCTAGGAATAAATCAAAATCCATATTAGTTGTTTGTGAACACCCATGCAACACCAATGCAACACATTCCCAGGGCAGAGTAAGGCAACGCATCGATTTGCGCTGCGTTGTTTTACTCCAAATTTATGGCGGCACTCAGGGCCACGCAAAGCGGCCTTGTGTGGCTTCATAAATCTCACTTAAGGTGTGCGTTGTGCATGTGCCACATTTCGTGGTGCAAACCTGATATAAACCATATCAGAAATATGCCCCTGGGTGTATATATGCGATCTAAATAACTTTGGTTGCTGCGCTGCATGATATATTAGTAAATCTACCTCTAAATTCAACGCATAATAGTACTGTTGAAAGAATAAAAATCTAGATCGAAGCACAAAAAAATGGCGTTATCAAAGCTCATTCAAGTTTTCTTTTGGTTCTACTTGGCTGGTCTAGGCCAGGCCCCATGAGCTAACAGCTATTTTAACAAGTCCCCTTTTCTGAAAGGTTAGCAGAGAATTCAATATCGATTGGCATTATAATAGTTGGAATTAATTGTTCTGAACAGGGGACCCCAAAATATGTCTTGCCTGTGGCCCTAAATATTTTTAAAATGGCACTGCTCTCTACTACATCCAAAAAGGGATGTGTAGCCCTCTTTTAGGTTGCAAGTACTGGTATGGACTTTAAAGCAGGTTTTGGATAATTGGAACAGACAGACCTTGTAGACTGCTACGTGTTCACCCATAGGGCATGCATGAGGCATTTTGAAGCAAAGCTGTAATAGTTCCAAACGCAACAAAACCATAGATATTGTTTAGGGAGGTGCAATCCTCTTTGAACAATGTATGAAGATAACAGAGATGTGTCTCCGAAGGCGGAGACTGGCAGTTTCACCCCTAGGCAAACATTTGAAGTATAAAAGTAAATTAACTCCTTAATTATTAGAATGAAAGCCCGCCGACATGATAAGTGCAATCTCACTTTGCATGTCGCTTATCTTACACATCACAGCACAACTTTTTTTTGCTGTAAAATAAGCTTTGCTTTGGGGAAAATCATTTGCGTTGTGCGGAAGGAAACCGACAGTGCTTCATAAATCACTGGGAACAGTAAAGAAAAATTACCATGTTCATGAGAAGATAACATCAGAGGCATATCACAACCATACTCGGCAATAAATCTGAAGATTTAAGCGAGGAAGGCTAGGAAATAAAAGAAAAAAATCCACAGAATTAGCTGAACATTATCTCTTCGGGGCACAAGTATTATTTTTGACGCAATGCGGGGAAGCAAGTAAGCAACCCAAGAGAAAGGGTGAGAACAGGACAACGCCCTAGCTACCAAGATATGACGCTACCGCTCTCTTCCCCAGCGCGGGAGCACTTTCTAGCTGCCTGGTGCCACGCACATACCCGGCGCCATAGTGCAAAGGTGTCTGGGTGTGTCTTGCACAGGTTTTGTTCCAGAAGTGGCAAAGCAAATGTTTTCTCCTTTTTTGTGCCTGTCTCGCGGAAGCAAGCAACAGGTGGTTGGTTGGAAACATCCAATTATTTTAAAATGGTGCATGCATTAGTTTTAGGCAATTTCACAGGGCAAAACAAGTTGTGTGCTGGAAACTAAGGGCGAGATTTACTAAGATTTTACGCCGTGATTTACGTCACAAAAGTGACGAAAATCGGTGCAAAATCTTTTTTTCTGATTTACTTTCCAGCGCTAAAATTGTTTAGCGTGAAAGTAACGCTAAGCAGCGCTATGCTTTGCATCACTCAGCGCCATGGCGTATCATGGGTGGTGCATGGGCGTTCTAATGCAACCACCCAAGCTTTCGGACACTAAACCCTATTTACTAAATAAAGTAGACAGAGATTAGCATCAGAAAACTGCGCCTTTTTGAAGTAGGAGCAAGGAAGGAGAAATGCTTTAATTTCTCCTTCCTTTTCCGACTGTACGTGTTCTGCATCTTACAGCACACATACAAAGGGGGGAAAGGGTTAAAGTTCGTCTTAGCATGGTATTTTGTAATGGAGCACTATCCTTCCGGTACAAAACCTATGGATACTCATGGAGACACCCTTGCACTATGGCGCAAGGGCCTCTCCGTGACGCATGGCAGCTGATTTCAGCGCCGGCGCTAGTGAAAGTGGAGGAGACTTATTTCTGACAATATGGTACTCTCCTCCTCTCTCCTTTTCACGCAGCGCAGCATTTGCAGCTGCTGCACTGTGCTGCGTGAATAAGTGTTAAATCTGGCCCTTAATAAGACATCAGCACTTCACGTCGGTTTGTGTCACTTAAGTTGACTTTGCATCCGTACAAAGGGGGGATATGTGCAAGGAAGTGGCGGAGCGCGGTGTTAGCCTCCCTGGCTTAACCACGCGCTCCGCCACTTCTGAAACGTAAGGCTGCACCATATTTACAAGAATGTGGTGCAGCCTTGCGTTTCCCCCTGCGATGGCGCTAAGTTTAGCAACTTAGCGCCAACGCAGGCACTCTTGCACCATAGTGCACGGGTGCGTGCAGAGTGGGATTGTTTATGTGTAGGAAGGTGTCCCTTCCTGCACATAAACAATCCTAAAATGTCATTCTGTCACTCTCATGTGTGCTGCTTCATGCAGCACACATGAAAGTGACAAAATGGCATTTTTTAAAGGTTTGTTTATGTACAGGAAGGGACACCTTCCTGTACATTAACAAACCATGGCATTTTGCTACAAGGCAGCACACATGGAAAAAGCAAAAACGAGGAGAAATAATGCATTTCTCCACATCCAACTTAAGACCAGGATTTACCTGGCTTAAATGTTGGCGCTGCCTCTTATGTATGCCACCCTTGTACATAGGGGGAAGCGTGAAACTGAATGGGTGTTGCAGTGGAATGCCCACGGCAACACCCACTGCCCACCCCTTTCACGTTAACCATAGCGTGAAAGGGGGCCTTTTATGTACAAGGCAGCATTAAGCCACGTTAAGTGGCTTAATGCTGCCTTGTACATAAGGCGCAGCCCCTATCGCTGCCACAACATTGGTAAAAGTGACGTTGCGGTGGCGATAGAGGCTTGTATATATGCCCCAAAGTGTTAATACATGTGTTCCAGGGAGCCCAACCACATTACTTTTATTACCAAAGAATAGGTATTTAATTAACAGAATATCTGTATTTGCTCCAGAAAACATAGCAACTCCTTCACACTGATGTGAAACTGATACTTCAAATGAAAGGTTTTCCGCTAAGACCGGTTTTCTGAGGGGGAATAAAGAACTTTTACAATATTTAGTGTTATTGTGTCACAAAAGGGGAAATTGGATTCGAATTCGAACAGCCAACAATCTATAGTAGCACTGATGTGATCACCTGCATGTTTGTGATAGCCCTTTTCCTGGCCCACGGGGGATCCCAGTTGCCTGGGATCAATGCTCCTTGAAATAGCGATGAGAGACCACATTATGAGAACTGCAGTGAACTCCAGTCATCACAGTTGTGTCAGCCCTGTTACTTCGAACAATGTCTCTGCTTGAAAACCTAAAACAGTTGCCGTTTGGGCTACAATCATTTTTTTTTTTTTTTTTTGAGAAAACCTTTATTGTACATAAAAATCAATACAAACATGGGCCTACAACCTCCAGGGCCGGCCGCTAATATATACATGGTCAACAACATCAAGGCAGCAACAGGCCCCCTGGGGCCCAGCCGAATTAACAAATTACTGAGTGCACCTCAGATGTTATCAGGATACACAGATTTTAGAAATACAAACAAAGAAGAAAATAAAATAACACCAAAAAGCAAGGCGGAAACCATCAAAAAAGGGGCATCTAACCACATCCGGGGAACTACACAATGCTACAATCATTTTTGTTGGGCCCCAAACTTTTCATACGTGACATCGTAAATGATGGGCATTCAGAAGACGTCCGTAAACACGGGAGGATATTGTGGCCTCTGGACACTTCCTACATCCAGGATAAAACTCTTCACTTAGGTGAAGTTCGGTAGCGGCTTACTCATTCTTAGTCTGGTTATGCAAGTGCTCCAATTGTGGGAAGTAAATCTAGAAATCTGGAGGCATATTCACAAGGGCATTGTTCGCCACTTTTACCGACGCTCCGGAGATGCAATGCCCTGCTCCACATTTACAATGCGATGTTAAGTCACTTTGCATGGCTTAACACCACTTTGTAAATATCGTACCCTTTCATGAAGGTATCTGCATGAAAGGGGCGTGCAATGGGTGTTGCTTGGGCATTCCACTGCAACACCCATTGTTTTTTTTTTTACTTTGCCCCAGATTTAAAAGGATCTGTGAATCTGAGGTAGCACCAAAAACTAACACCATGCAAAAGCAGGCGTTAGAATGGCGCAACGAGGAGAAATACCTTTATTTCTGCTCGTTTTTTGCTCTTTCTTGCAGCACACATACAAGGAACAAATCACCTTTAATGATTGTTTATGTGCAGGAAGGTCTCTCTTCTTGACCTTCCTGCGCATAAACAATCATCCCTGCAATGCAGACACCTTTGCACCATAGCGCAAGGGTGTCTGCACCGGTGTTAGGCAGCTTTATTAGTGCTGGCGCAAGGGAAAACACAGGGGCATGCCATATTCTTGTAAATACTATGCATCCATGCGTTTTTTAAATGAAGCAGCACGGCACTGGCAAATTGCTTGCAGCGCCACATAATTTCTTTGTGACTATGCCCCATATGCAGTAATTATGTCAGTGAATTGCTCACAATCACCTGTGTAAGAATGTCTGTCTACTTTCTTCTCTGTCCCATTGAAGTCCATGAAAACATTGCGAGCATTCCAGTATTTTGGTTGCTTATATTGCATCCGAAAGGTCAGGGAAAATTACAGGTGTTGGGAGAGGTTCTACGTAGGCAGTGAAAATATGGCGCCGACTTTATGAATGGGTCAGAAAAAGGCCCTGTATCACTGCCTTCAGTCCAAGGACTTAATGAAAATTGTAAGCTCTAATAATTTTGAGGGCAGGGGCATTGGGCAGAAAAGCTCCTGATAATGTGTTTTGGGGATTAAGACATTGGAGAGCGTGTATACCCACCCATTTCTATAGGTTTTTCACTACGCAGAGTTCCAGCTGGATATTCCACCTGTGTTTGTTGAAAACCTCCAGCCATGTAGTGTTCCCGTAAAGGTAGTAGCGCAGAAAAGTAACTCATTACTGGCCCCTTTGGGATTACTGTGGCACGCATAATGAGGCCTATATTGATGGAGGATTGGTACAGTTGGAGTCATTGCTTGAGGTGAGGAGGGTCCCCATGTGGCATTTTTCGAGCTCTACATCTTGTGACACTAGCCTTCGGGCAAAAGGTTATTCGATTATATCTGTGGCTATTTATGAGTATTCTGAAGGAGTCAGTCCTCAGTGGCGGCTCCTCCTCTATGGTGGAGGAGCGTTGCCCCACTGCTTTTTAAGCAGTGCGATGTAGAAACATAAAGTGATAATAACTCTATGTTATTATTTTATGCTTCCTGCTGCTTTGCGGGTGGGTGGGCGGGTCTGCTCTGCTCTCAGAGCAGGGCAGGGGCAGAGTAGTTTGCCCACTCCTAAATGCACATGACTGTTTAACCGGCCCTCTCAAGCCACGCAAAACAGTCATGCACATTTTCCCTGTTCTCCATGCAGAGTGCTTTACAGCCTGCTTGGAGAACATGCCCAGGCCCCAATTCTCTGGCTAAGCGTCCTACCAGGACGTTCAGATAAATCACTACGCTGCACTGCAGCGTTGTGATTGGTCAGTGGGGCCTGCTTCCTGTTCCTCGAGTCCCACAAGGAGAGCAGAGACGCAGGACCCGGAGGCAAGGTAAGTTTATATTTTTTTAAATATTTTTTTTCTATTCACACCATGCCCAACCATACCCCCTCGCGACCAACCCCTGCGCCTGCCCTGCCACCCGTGAGCCATGCCGGAGGCCACTGTCAGTGCTTAACGTGTAAAATAATAAGTGCTGGTGCCCAAAGTGTTTCTCAGAAGCCCACAGCCAGAGCTCACAAATGCTGGGATTGCTGGAATACCAAGCTTGACAGCCTTCATTGCAGGATGCAACATTCTCCCACTGCCGTACACTCCCTGCCCCATTATTTTATTCCTGCAGGTCCTTTTTAGGTCATGCTGGAGAAGGTGCAGGCTTTGTCACTTACGACGATCTATTGATACTAAAGAAACAATACCCAAAAAAGGGACTTTTAGCCCACCCATTACTTTCCATTGGTTGGCTCCATTGTCAATCTCGTTTCCTTGCTTCTCATTGGTCAGCGCATCGGTTTCACTTTCTTCTTCTGTGTTCCTCTCATCGATGTAGCATGGACCAAGTACCGATTAATTGCTTTATTAGTGTTCCTCCACAATATGCGCTCTGATTAAGATAAATTGTTTAAATTTCTTTTTGCTTGCCCCTCCCTTATACTTTGTTATTGCTCATTCCCTCACATTGTTGCCACCATCCCTCCCTGCGGCGTTCTGCCTCCTACTTGTTTGCCATCTCCAACCCCATCCAATGTTGCTTGTTTTCTTTAAGAGAACTACTGTAAAGGCACACGGTTCACCTCTTAGTGGGAAGAACTCAGTCAGGGCTGCGTTAAGTAGTTCTTTGTGCAACCTTGTGCTATTATAAGGCACACAACTGGAATTTGATTGAATGTGATGGAGCGGGTAAAATAAAACATTTTTAGTATACCCAATCCATTTATGTATGTCATATTAAAATGAATAAATATTAATTTTAATGAATAATGGAGTGTTGTGACATTAAACTAATCAACCTTATTAACCAAGAGAATACACGTGGGAATGCATTTGCATGGCTAAAATAATAAGTGAACTAAGTTGTACGCATATTACATTTATATGTTGGCTTAAGCAGTGTTAACGTGATTTGCGCTAGAATAAACCAGCATTAACTGCTTTAAATGTTGCATATGGCTAGATAAAATGCATACACATAAGGGTATTAGTAAGGGAATAACACTGTTTGGTTATTTCTATGTATTAATTCCGATTTTGTGTTTCTTTTACTTAAGTTGACTATTTCGGCCTACTAAAAGATGGCTGCCGACTGAATCCTCACTAAAGTACATGACTTCATACATTAAGCAATGGAGGAAGTTGCCTGCACTGACTTCGTTGTGGCCTTTCCTTGAACTATCGAACCAGGTCCATGAAGACTACTCTGGGCGAGATGCCAAGGTCCCTGAACATGGAAGAATTGTTGCCATTTGGGAACCAAAAGCCACCTATTCACAATAGACTGACACTTTCCTGACCTGGGAACAGCCTTTCCCATGCGCCTAGTTTATTCATCATCCGTATGGGAAAATTTGAGAATGTTTCTTAAAGTATTGGGACGTGGCTGAATTCAGCCAATCAGCGGCCTGGAAATAAAGAAAATGATACTGTTATATGTAAATTTTGGTAGAAATATTAGTAGCCTAGAGAGGGAATTAGGTCACCACCCCTAGAGCTTGAGACGCACCCTGATCGATGCTACTCTATGCGACACTCCATGCTGACAGAAGAGGACGGGACGTTAGAATACTGATGATCTTCCTGAGGACTGGTGCTGACTTAGAAAACGACAAATAGCCAGAATAGGTAAATATGACAAAAGATAATATGTCACTGTTAGGATTTAACCTGCAATTTAATTAGATAAAGAAAATTCATTATTTGAAGAACTGTGTCGGGTGATTATTTCTTGTAATATTTTTATTGATTAAAATGAGAGTTGAAGAGATTTCCATCAAATTCCAAACCAACTAAATGATCTATTTGACCTCCGGATGGAGGAACTATTAGAGTAAGTCAATAGATGTGTTTCCTCTATCCAAAGTGAATAGCTGTAGTTCGGGATCGGGATATTCTTCCCTGCAAGGCACGGATAGTTTGATGTGAATGAATGTTGGTGTTATGGGCCCCACCAGCGTGTGATGTGTGTATGTGCGTGCGACCGAGGAATCATTCCGTCCGTGGAAGCAGGAGGAGATTTTGTGTTCTGAACTGCAGCAGTATTTCTGGTAGCAAGATGATGGTTTTTATTGTTTTGGTTTGATGATTTGGCATGTATATAGCTTATCGATTATTGATTGGTATTGATATATGTACTAACACTATATGTTGAAGTTGTATTGAGTTCTATGTCGTCTGTACGGCTTCTGGGATGTAAGAAGTCAGTGACAGTTCCGTAGTAGGGCAGAGGTAAGCGCTGTTCTCGGGAAAGACGGGATTGTGGTTGCCCGTAGGTACACGGGGAAAAACGTGTGACAATTTAAGTTGCGCGTCGCATTGTCTGGGTTCGATTCGGTGACATCGCTGTGTGTTGCCATTAGAGACAATTTGTGTGTGAGAGAAGTGCGTATGATAGTGAAGAGTACCTGTGAAATTTTGGTCTTAGGTACCAGGAAACCAATTGGTATGCCGATAACGCTTATCACTGAAAAGGTAGCAGGTGTTCTCTGAGCTTGTTAGAAGGACAAAGTAGAGGTAAGCGCTGCTTTGTTAACGTATGTTATAATTCTGTAGTAGAGCAGACTGTTCGCTGTTCTCGGAAAAGGCAGGATTCTGTGTGAATGAACTATATTGTCTTGTGTAAAAGTGCGTGAATTAAATAGCATTCGGATTAATTGCGGAACTCTGGTTGTATCTCTCAGGAGCATTGCGTTTCCACCTATGTGTTTTAATACCGGAGAAAACAGTTAATTGATGCTTGAAAGAGGGGTGAAGTAGAGGGATGCGCTACTTTGCCAACGGATGTAATGATTCTGTAGTAGGGCAGAGGTAAGCGCTGCTCTCGGGAAGACAGAATTCTCGTGGGAAAAGGTCTTTTGCTATTCTGTGGTTAGCGGGACAGACAATGGAGATGTTTGTATGTTGTAACTAATAAGTATTGTAAATTTGAAACAAGGTCTGCCGAGTAGTCTTGTAAAGGAGGGGTAGACTGTAGACAGGAGCAGGAGCAGCTGCAGCGACTGTTGACGTCAGGTGGACCGCGCTGGCATTGGACAGTTAGTCAGTGACGTAGACGCTCCAGGATTGGTGCGTTAGTGTGAGCCGCGCTAGGATTGGAGGTTGTGACAGTGACAAAGACGCGCCAGGATTGGTGCGTTAGTGTGAGTCGCGCAAGGATTGGAAATTGTGACGGTGACGCGCCAGGATTGGTGCAGGAGTGAGGTTCGCGTTGCTATTGGACTAAAGATCGTACTGTTGCAGGGGGGGTTAAAGGGGTTCACGAAAGAAAGGAAAATGTATTATCATTCACCTGAAAAGAAGAAAAAATCTTTATTTAGTAAAATGCGGAATTGGTTTGTGAAAGACAAAGAGATTGTGACTAGGGAAGGACAGTTACTTCCCCCAGCAAAAACCCCCGCATCCTTCATGGTTGCAAAATATGGGTACCATACTTGCATCTGGTTAGACAATTGGGCAAAGTATACAAAGGAAGACGGAGTTCTAGTGTTTCCAGAGGATGGGTCCTTTAATTTGGCAATATTGAGGAAATTACGGGAGAGGATGATGAGCTTAGAGCCGCGACCTAGGCCTACGCAGTTTGAGGCATTGACAGAGTGGGAAGATGAGATGCATGAGCAAGAGAAACAGAGAAATGGCAGTAGGTACCGGTATATGTTCGGACGGCCAAACGATCGTGAAACTCATTGTGACCGAATGAGAAGGTGGCGAGATGCTAGTATGACTGAAGGATTGTTTCCCGTTAGAACAGAAGGAGAAAGTGGAGGAAGGAAATGCCTAGAAAAGAAAAATCATGTAGAAACCCGAAGGTATGTGGCTAACGAAACGGACGACGATGTCCTAGATGATATGTTTTACAAAAGTCCACCTCCATACAGGCAGGAACCAGAAACGCCAACCGCAGGTACACCAGTGAGGGAAACTCTGAGAATCATTAAAACAGAAGTTGTGACCCCAGAAGTAAGAAGAAGAAATTCTCTTAAGGAAAAGGGAAAGGAAAATAGGACAGAGTGAAAATTCTAGGGAACTAGCAAAAACCACATTAGAACTAACAGAGAAAATAAGAGAATTGACGAAAAATCTAGAAGCAGTTACAGTTCCTGTGACCATAGGTCCTGTAATGCCTATTTTTGAGAAGCAGAAAGACAGTGAGCATGGACTAACGGTCCCGTATGTGAACAATAGACAGGAAGAACAGCCCCTGATGAGAGCAAAAGAGAATTCCTGGGGACATACTATGGGTAACGGTGAATTGCATGTGTCAAAGAACCCATTTTACTGTTCTGATATTGCCGAGAGAAGCAGAATGGTAGGAGGATCAATATTAGAACCACAGAGATTGACAGAACCAGGGAATGTAGAGAAATCAGTGAGCATAAATACTGAAGAATTGAATGAATGGCTGAAAGGCTTGCAGGATAAAGAAAAAGAATCTCATACCGTTGATGTGGCAAAATTACGGATGGTATTGGAAGAGTTGATTGTAGGGACCATCCCCACATAAAAGCTGAAAAATTACCAAGATGAGGAACTGCTGTTCCTCTGTAAAAGTGTCACTTGGAGAGCGAAGAATTTACATGACAGACTAGCAGAAATAGCGAGTGAAATGGGAATTGACATGGACAAGGTAAAAGCTTTACAGAAGCCATACCGAGTGGATTTCACAGAAAAAGATATAGAGAATCTGAACGCTGCAGGGCGGATAGGGCAGATTAGGGACATAATCACGGTATTGAGGAAATGGGGAGATGTGGACAAATGGAAAAGCAGGTGGTATAGGAAGCGGGATGACGCCTCAGACAAAACATATCCAGCGTTTCCTGTGAGAGAAAAGGAGAAGGTGGTGATGGAGTTCCCTATGAGAGAGATTCCAGGAGGGGGATATGTGCATGTCCCATGGACCAGACAGGACATTTTGTCATTTACAAATGACTTCCCTCGATTACGGGAAAAAACGGTTGAGTGGTACAGACAGGTAGACAGATTTGTGAAATTGTCAAAGGTGCTGTGGATTGATTTGAATAGTCTGTTTGATATAATAGTGCCAGCAGACTTGTGGGCAGAATGTAAGATAGTCATAGATTGGCCCACCAAAGAATACCCGAGAGATCCCAAAACAGGAGCCCCAGACTCAGAGGTAATGAAGAAATATGAACAGGTCATGGCATTCTTGAAAAACAAAGTGCCTCCAAAACAAACAGATTGGGTTAAAATAGATCGAACACATCAAGAAGCGAAAGAGTCAGTCCACGCATACTATGAGAGGCTAATTTTAGCTTTCAAACAGTTTAGTGGGGATGACAGTCTGGGAGAGAAGGACCTGAGTCATTTTGTGTATGGTCTGCGTCCCGAGATTGGGGACATGATTAAGCAGCACACCGTGGACTGGCAGAGCAAGAAAATAGATAAGATCCTGAGGCATGCTAAATACTTTAGTGATGAGATTGAGGCAAAGCAGCGAAAACTAAAAGAAAAGGCAATGTGGGCTCAAGTGAAGGTTGCGGAGAGACAGGAAGCTCAGCTGATAGAACAAGCTAATAATCCAGGCATTAAATCAAAATTTGGTCCAGGAAAGGGAAAGGGTAATATAGAAGAAGCCAAAAAAAAGTTCCCTTGTCACAATTGCGGAAGATTAGGGCACTGGAAATCCGAGTGTAAATATCCACCAGGTACTAATGATGAAAATCCGTCATTGAATCCACAGGTGCAGTGTGAGGGGAGTGGCCCACCGCCGCAACAGCAGAAGGCTGTTAATCTACAGAATCAGGTGCCAAAACCGCCCTTACCACAGAGCCGGAGCACACAGAAGTATAGTAAAGAAACGGGATTCTACAATGAAGAACAGGTAAACAAACCGTAACGCGCGAGCGCTGTGTCACAGTATTGGCTGCAAAATGACGAAAGTGAGCCAGAAGAGATTTATTGACGGTGCCGAAAAGAGGAAGCAGGATGCGTACTTGGCGCATCTCTAGAAATAGATCAGACAGGACCATTTGTGGATGGGAAAGTTAATGATGAAAACATTACTTTTCTAGTAGACACTGGAGCTACACGATCCACTGTCAGATCAGCAGATGTGAAAAATCTTCCTCTTTCAGATGAAACAATCCAAGTAGTTGGTGTGTCTAACACCCAGATTAAAACGTACCTTACTGATCCTGTAAAGGTCAGAATAAGGAAATTTTCAGACATGCATCGATTTGTGGTGTGTGACACCAGTCCTGTGAATCTATTAGGAAGGGATTTGTTGTGCAAGATGAATTGCACCATATTCTGTACACCAGACGGAATAGCCTTTGAAACACCAGATGAAGATGTTCTGTACAAAATGACCATAGTTAACCGAGAGTGTGAGGTTGCTGGAACCTATGCAGTATTCAATCTAGATGAATTGCCCCCAGAATTGAAACAGACAGTAAAAGCAGCAGTTTGGGATTTCACTGGGGAAGATGTAGGCCTGATGAGAAATGTAGACCCAGTGAGAATTGCTGTAAAGGAAGGAGCCGTTTACCCAAACATTCCACAATACAGACTGACACCAGAAATAATAGCAGGAGTAACCCCTTTGATTGAGAAAATGATCCAGCAAGGAGTGTTGAGGGAGATAATGAGCAGTCCATGTAATTCGCCTATCATGGGACTGAAAAAGCCGAGTGGGAAATTCAGGATTGTGCAAGATTTGAGAAAGATTAACAAGATTGTCGTCTCATGTTGTCCAATTGTTCCAAATCCCTCAGTAATTTTGTATCAGATCCCACACGATGCAGAATGGTACACAGTAATTGATTTGTGTCATGCTTTCTTTTCCATTCCGTTGCATCATGACAGCCAGCCGCTTTTTGCATTTCGGTTTGGAAACCGTATTTTGGCATGGTGCCGAATCCCACAGGGGTACACGGAGAGCCCCTCCATTTTCAATCAGTTGTTAAAGAAATCCCTGGAAAGTCTTACTATGCCTGAGAGTTCCGTTTTAGTCCAGTACATTGACGACCTATTGGTGGCGTCAAAGACACGTGAGGCCTGTGAAACAGACACCATAGCTTTCTTAAATCATTTGGCAGATGGAGGACTGAAGGTATCTCCAACCAAATTGCAATACTGTAAGAAGGAAGTGACATACTTGGGTCATACTATCGAAAAAGGCCTGAGAAAAGTAACCATAGACAGAATTAGAATCATTAGAGGAATGAGAGCTCCAATGACCCAAAGAGAGGTGAAAATGTTCCTAGGAATGGTTGGTTACTGTCGTCAGTGGATAAGTAATTTTTCCCTGATTGCCAAACCATTGGTGAAATTGACAAAAAGTGAGGTAAAAGACCCCCTTGAACTGAACAAAGAAGAATTGGCAGCATCTAAACAGTTGAAGAAAAGTCTTGGTGAAGCCCCTGCGCTGGGTATGCCAGACTATGAAAAGGAGTTTGAGCTATACTGTAGTGAGCGAAATGGATGCGCACTTTCAGTGTTAATACAGAAACATGGAAGGCAAAGGAGACCAGTGGCATTATTCTCGTCAATGTTAGATCCAGTGGCGATAGGTCTGCCAGGATGTCTGAAAGCAGTAGCGGCTACATGCCGAAGCCTAGAGCAGAGTGAGGGAATCGTGATGGGGTATCCAGTAAGAGTGTTCGTACCCCATAGTGCGGCGATCCTTTTAACAAGGAGTCGAACACAGTTCATGTCACATAGTCGGCTGACTAAGTATGAAAAGGTCATTCTAGGTGCAAACAATGTGAGTCTGGAAAGATGTGTGAATGTGAATCCAGCTACACTTTTGCCTGATGCAGAGAGAGTGGAGATAAGAGAAGAGGTTGATCATGATTGTCTGGATGTGCTTGACTATTGCACAAAACCTCGACCTGATATAAGAGATCTGCCACTGCCAGAAAGTGATTATGTGTTTTTTGTGGATGGATCCTGTTTAAGAACGGATGAAGGAGTGTTGAGCGCAGCCTATGCAGTATGCACAGTTTCAGCAGTTGTAGAAGCATCACCCTTGAAAGGAGTTAAATCCGCTCAAGTAGCAGAAATAGTGGCATTAACCAAGGCATGCAAAATTGGGAGAAATGCGAGAGTGACTGTGATGACTGATAGCCAGTATGGCTTCGGAGTTGTCCACGACTTCGGCCAATTATGGCTGCAAAGAGGTTTCCTGACCTCAAGTGGAACTCCCATAAGGAATGCAGAAGTGGTTGGAAAATTGCTTGAGGCAATACAAATGCCCAAAGAATTGGCTGTGGTAAAATGTGCTGCTCATGGACAAGGTAGTGATTACATCACTACCGGAAACCGTTTTGCAAACGACATGGCTCAGTATTGTGCCCGAAACAAATACTCAATCGGTCAAAAGAAAAGGAAATGTCTTCTTGCTCCATAATGTTTACTAACGTTGTGGGAACACGGGATGAAGTGAGGCAGTTGCAGGATGAGGCAGTGGATGAAGAAATGAGGCAGTGGGTAAAAGCAGGATGTGCACCCAGGGAAAAGGATCATGTGTGGGTCTATCGGGATGGAAGACCAGTTGTTAGACCTGTCAGCCCTTTGGGTGGTCCCTCCTCATCATTATTTATTTTGTCCCACTTTTGACTCAAACCCTGTTAGTATTTTTCCTTTTTGGGAACCACCAGACTTTTTAGTATTGATGCAGATTCAGGGAGCCATTTTATCTACCCCTGGAACTTCTGTCTGAGTGCCTGGAGCACAAAATGGTGGCCACCTGTGACATCATCAGAACCCACTGGAACCTACTAGAACCTTCTGCAACATTCTGGAACCCTGTGACAGTTGGAGGCGGTTTAGAATGTTGAGAAGCTAAAATCAGAGTTGACAGTTGGAGCTGGCAGTTGGCACCTGACTGGTGAAGAGAGAGCAGCAGAAACCTGAAGGAGTGAGGCAGCAGGGGTGGAAACTTGTGCCTGGAGTGGGGTCCATAAACCCACCCTTGATACTAGTCCCTACTGACTGAGCCCAGCCTGGAGCCCTGTGTGGGAAGAAGCAAGAAAAACCATCTTAAGGACCTGGACAGCAGGAACAGGCCTTAGAAGCAAAGAACAGCAAAGTCCTGACCTGATTATTGGTTTTCCTGGAGTCCGACGTCGAGAAGCCTAGAGACCCGGAGCCCGAGGTGGAGAAGCGGCGCTGACTGGAAAAGCAGACGTCGTACCCGGAGCCGCCAGAGGTCGAGAGAGGGCGCCGACGGAGGTCGTAGAGAGTACCAGAGGTCGAGGAGGAAGTCACCCGAGGTCGAGTGAGCGGCGTCGACGGGGGAGTGAAGTCCGCCCTCCGGAGTCGCCGGAGACCGAGGTGAAGCGCGCCGGAGGTCGGGAGTGGAGATCGCACTCCGGAGTCGCCGGAACCTGAGGAGAGGAGCACCGGAGGTCGGGAGTGGAGGTCGCACTCCGGAGTCGCCGGAACCTGAGGAGAGGAGCACCGGAGGTCGGGAGTGGGGATCGCACTCCGGGAGTCTTCTCAAAGCGGCCTTCCTAATTGTGAGTTTTTGTTTTTCCAAATGTACTCTGGTGGTGGGAGGAGGTATTATATAAGGTACCCCCCTGCATAGTTACTGCAAATAACTGTCCTCTGACCTGAGTGGGCAAGATGGAGTTTGTACTGGAGAATTTAGAAACGTACACTGTGGCCCAACTCAGGGAGTTTTGTCAGCGGGAGGGGGTGTATTGTCCCCCAGGAGCAAAGAAGGGTGCACTCCAAACCAGCTTAAGGGCTTGGGGGGAGGCACGCCGAGAAAGCAAGGCTGAGGAGGAGGACAGGGATAGAGAGCCCGTCAGTGAGGGAGCTGGTTTGTACCAACCTGAGGTGGGGAACCTGTTAGCGGGGCCCAGGACACTTTCCAGGAAGGGCAGCAGTGCCTCTAGCGGTGGCTTGTCTGAAGTGGAGTTAACAGACCGGAGGGAGAAAAGACAGCTCACATGGGACTTAGCAAGGCTGGAGAAAGAGAAGGAGGAACAGAGGATGGCTCATGAGATAAGGCTGAAAGAGATAGATCTTCAGATCCTGAGAATCGGGGCACACCCTGTACCTAACGGTGGCAGCGAAGAACGAGAGTACACCAGGGAACCCAAACCCTACCTGCCAAAGGACATAGTAGCTAGCTATGGGGCGGGTGACGATATCGCCAAGTGGCTAGCGGCCTATGAGGTCTTGTTAAGGGCCCATGGGGTTCCAGAGAAGTACTGGGGAGCGGGATTGTACAAGTACATGCCTCCAGCTGGTAGGGATGCTTTATTGGCCTTAGAGGAGGATGAGCAGACCCACTACCCCACCATGAAACTGGCGCTCATAAGAAAGTTTGGACTAACACCCGAAAAGTACAGACAGAAGTTCAGGGGTAGTCACAAACTGGGCACACAGAATTGGGTGGTTTTCCTGGACTATGCAAAGAAGGCACTAGAGGGTTGGATTCAGGGCAGTGAAGTGAGGAACTACGAGGGGTTGTTTGATCTAGTACTGAAGGAACACCTGCTCGAGAAATGTTTCCCTGAACTGCGTCAACACCTGGTGGATAGCAAGCTGACCAGTCCCCGGAAGCTTGCTGAGGAGGCGGACATTTGGGCTAGTACCCGGGTGTCCACAAGGGGGACTGGAGGGGATACTCAGAAGGCCGGACAGGGCGCCCCTCAGAAGAAAGAGGGAGGGGAAAAGAAAAAGGAGTTCTCCAAAGGCCCCCAAAATAACTTCCAAGGGAAGGGAACAGGATTCACCCCTAGGGCTAACCCACCCAGAAACCCTAATCCTGGCCAGAGTCAGCAGCCAAGGGTTGTCCATTGCTACGAGTGCGGTGGCGTTGGACACTACAAGGGAGACGCGAAGTGCCCGAAACGACCACCCCCTCCCATTGGAGGAAAGGCCCCCGGAGTAGCTAGTGTAGTGCTCGGGGAGGAGATGCCTTTAATTAAGGGAAGGGAGTGGGCGGGTGTCACTTTAGTGTCCCTGGGAGAACGGGAGATGGTTCCTAAGATCCAGGTGCCCGCAAATACCGTAAAGTACGGGCAGTGGGTCACCATCAACGGCCAAAGAGGGGAGGCTCTGAGAGACACAGGAGCCAGTATGACTATGGTACGTAGCCAACTGGTGTCTCCAGAGCAGGTCATTCCCGATGTACTCCACCCAGCCGCGATGGCTGACGGCAGAACAGGCCACAGGGGGTTGCAGGTTCACTTCGAGTTGCCGTAAGCCCTGCCGTGCCAGTCGATTGTCTACTGGGGAATGACATGGAGCACAATGCGTGGAAGGAGGTGGAATACCGGACTCATACTGAGATGCTGGGTACACCTGACTGGGCCTGTGTGAGCACAAGGTCCGCGACTACCCGGAGAGGGAGTTCGTTTCGGCTGGAGCCTGGAACAAAGGCCCAGCCAGCTGCCAGTCAAGGGAAGAACCGAGGACAGGAGGAGCCTGCCTCGGCGTCCACACCCCGTAGGACGGATAGGCCACCGGAGGTGGTGGACCAGGAGTCTGCGGTGGGGGACGTTACCAAACTGGAGGACCTACCCATCCCGGCCGTGTGGCACGTGGAGGGAGGCCCGTCCAGGGAGGAATTCTGCCAGGGCCAGAGGGAGTGCCCTACCCTTGAGGGGCTAAGGCGTCAGGCCCAAGCCCAGGCAGCAGGGAACGTTGAAGGGAACTACAGTGTTTACTGGGAGGATGGCCTCCTCTACAGTGAACCCAAGGCACCCCTACATGGATCGTCACGAGCCTTGGTAGTTCCTCAACGTTATCGAGCCTTCCTTCTGGAGTTGGCTCACGAGATCCCATTGGCAGGACACCTGGGGCAAGACAAGACCTTCGCCCGTCTTGTCCCACACTTTTATTGGCCTCAAATGAAAGTGTCGTCCGATACCTACTGCCGGACATGTGTGTCTTGCCAAGCCAGTGGGAAAACAGGGGTGAAGCTGAAAGCTCCCCTGGAACCACTTCCTGTCGTTAGCACCCCCTTTGAAAGGGTGGGCATCGGCATTGTGGGTCCGTTAGATCCGCCAGTGTCAGCTGGTCACAGGTTTATCCTGGTTCTGGTGGATCATGCCACACGGTACCCAGAGGCAATACCTCTGAGGACCATAACAGCACCTGTTGTGGCTAGGGCCCTGATGGGAATCTTTACCCGAGTGGGTTTTCCCAAGGAAGTTGTGTCCGACAGGGGGACCAACTTCATGTCAGCGTACATGCGGGCGATGTGGAAGGAGTGTGGAGTGACCTACCGGTTCACAACTCCTTACCACCCCCAGACCAATGGTCTGGTGGAGAGGTTTACCAAAACCTTGAAAGGCATGATCAGAAGTCTGCCTGAAAGCCTGCGGAGGAAATGGGACGTCCTCCTACCCTGTCTACTCTTTTCCTACAGGGAAGTGCCACAGAAGGGAGTGGGCTTCAGCCCCTTCGAGCTTCTGTATGGGCACCCTGTACGTGGACCTCTCAACCTGGTGAGAGACGGATGGGAAAGAACTCCCAGGAAGCTTCCCCAGGATGTGGTGAGCTACATGCTGGCCTTCCAGAGCCAAATGGCTAAGTTGTGGAAGCAAGCCTCTGACAACTTGGAAGCCAGCCAAGCAGTGATGAAGGCGTGGTATGACCACAATGCTCACCCGGTGGAGTTGGAGCCTGGCCAGAAGGTGTGGGTGATCGAACCAGGAGAGCTTAGTGCCCTCCAGGATCGCTGGTCAGGACCCTTTGAGGTGTTGGAGAAGAAGGGTAAGGCTACCTACTTGGTGGACCTGAAGACCCCTCGTCAGCCCCTACGGGTGCTGCACGCCAACCGCCTCAAACCCCACCACGAGAGGCCCGAAGTCATCTTGATGATGGTGACTGACGGAGCAGAGGACGCGGAAAGCGAGCCTCTCCCCGATTTGTTTGCGTCTCAAGAGAAGGATGGGTCGGTGGAGGGAGCGATTCTCTCCCCATCTCTAACTCCTGAACAGCAGGAGGACTGCCGCCAGGTCCTGGGGCAGTACTCTTCGTTGTTCTCCCTTGTTCCGGGTAGGACTCACCTGTGCGTCCATGACGTGGACACAGGAGACAGCCCACCTGTGAAGTCCAAGATCTACCGGATGTCAGACAAGGTGAAGGCCAGCATTAACAGTGAAGTCACTAAGATGCTGGAGCTAGGAGTGATCGAACCTTCTAGCAGCCCCTGGTCCAGTCCGGTGGTACTAGTACCAAAAGCTGCACCACCGGGTGCCCAACCGGAACTGAGGTTCTGTGTGGACTACCGGGGACTGAATTCAGTAACCAAAACTGATGCTCATCCGATCCCCAGGGCGGATGAATTAATTGACCGGCTGGGAGCTGCCCAATATCTAAGTACCTTTGACCTTACCTCTGGGTACTGGCAGATCTCTTTGACTGATGGAGCAAGGGAAAGGTCAGCCTTCTCCACGCCCAATGGCCACTACCAGTTCTGTGTGATGCCCTTTGGGCTCAAGAACGCACCTGCCACGTTTCAGCGCCTGGTAAACCAGATCCTCACCGGAATGGAGAGTTTCTCTGCTGCTTATCTGGATGACATAGCCGTCTTCAGTAACAGCTGGGAGGATCACTTGCGTCACCTGCAAGCTGTTCTCCAGGCCCTGAGACAAGCTGGATTGACGATCAAGGCCAGCAAGTGCCAGATCGGGCAGGGGTCGGTAGTGTACCTTGGACACTTGGTGGGTAGGGGAGCGGTGCAACCCCTCCAGGCGAAGATCGAGGCCATCATGGCCTGGGTACCCCCCCAAGACACAGACTGAGGTCCGAGCTTTTCTGGGCCTCACGGGATATTACCGCCGCTTCGTGAAGGGGTACGGTACCATCGTAGCCCCCCTCACGGAGCTCACGTCCAAGAAGCAACCTCGACGGGTAGTCTGGACGGAGGCTTGTCAGCAGGCCTTCGTGAAGCTGAAGAAAGCCATGTGCGAGGCCCCGGTCTTAAGGGCCCCAGACTTTTCCAAGGAGTTCATTGTCCAGACAGATGCATCAGAACATGGCATTGGGGCAGTGTTATCGCAACTCAATGAAGAGGGTCTGGATCAACCCGTGGTCTTCCTATCCCGGAGACTACTTCCCAGGGAACAGAAGTGGAGTGCAATAGAGCGTGAAGCCTTTGCAGTGGTATGGGCTCTGAAGAAGTTGCGGCCATACCTGTTTGGCTCGCACTTCCTAGTTCAGACCGACCACAGACCCCTTCGTTGGCTGATGCAGATGAAGGGGGAGAATCCCAAGTTGTTGAGGTGGTCTATTTCCCTACAGGGAATGGACTTTCAGGTGGAACATCGGCCTGGAGTGGACCACGCCAATGCAGACGGTCTCTCAAGGTATTTCCGCCTTAGTGATGAGAACTCCCAAGGGGTTGGGTAGCTCTCCCCACTTTCAGCTGGGGGGGACGCGTGTTAGACCTGTCAGCCCTTTGGGTGGTCCCTCCTCATCATTATTTATTTTGTCCCACTTTTGCCTCAAACCCGGTTAGTATTTTTCCTTTTTGGGAACCACCAGACTTTTTAGTATTGATGCAGATTCAGGGAGCCATTTTATCTACCCCTGGAACTTCTGTCTGAGGGCCTGGAGCACAAAATGGTGGCCACCTGTGACATCATCAGAACCCACTGGAACCTACTAGAACCTTCTGCAACATTCTGGAACCCTGTGACAGTTGGAGGCGGTTTAGAATGTTGAGAAGCTAAAGTCAGAGTTGACAGTTGGAGCTGGCAGTTGGCACCTGACTGGTGAAGAGAGAGCAGCAGAAACCTGAAGGAGTGAGGCAGCAGGGGTGGAAACTTGTGCCTGGAGTGGGGTCCATAAACCCACCCTTGATACTAGTCCCTACTGACTGAGCCCAGCCTGGAGCCCTGTGTGGGAAGAAGCAAGAAAAACCATCTTAAGGACCTGGACAGCAGGAACAGGCCTTAGAAGCAAAGAACAGCAAAGTCCTGACCTGATTATTGGTTTTCCTGGAGTCCGACGTCGAGAAGCCTAGAGAGCCGGAGCCCGAGGTGGAGAAGCGGCGCTGACTGGAAAAGCAGACGTCGTACCCGGAGCCGCCAGAGGTCGAGAGAGGGCGCAGATGGAGGTCGTAGAGAGTACCAGAGGTCGAGGAGGAAGTCACCCGAGGTCGAGTGAGCGGCGTCGACGGGGGAGTGAAGTCCGCCCTCCGGAGTCGCCGGAGACCGAGGTGAAGCGCGCCGGAGGTCGGGAGTGGAGATCGCACTCCGGAGTCGCCGGAACCTGAGGAGAGGAGCACCGGAGGTCGGGAGTGGAGATCGCACTCCGGAGTCGCCGGAACCTGAGGAGAGGAGCACCGGAGGTCGGGAGTGGAGGTCGCACTCCGGAGTCGCCGGAACCTGAGGAGAGGAGCACCGGAGGTCGGGAGTAGGGATCGCACTCCGGAGCCGCCGGAAGTCGACATCGAGCCAAGGCCGGTCGACGTCATCGAACCTGAGGTCGCCATCGGACCGGAACCGCCTGAAGTCGACATCGAGCCAAGACTGCCCGACGTCATTGAACCGGAGGACGAGATCGAGCCGAGGCCGCCGACATCGAACCGGAACCGCCTACCGGCGTCGTCAAGAACTGACATTGCGCCGAGGCCGCCGACATCGAACCGGAACCGCCTCACGGCGTCGACACGACTCCAGCGGCGTCAGAGCTTCAGAAAAAGGGCAGTAAGTGGAATAGAGGGCGCCTAAGGCCCTGTGGAATCCTGAGAGACTACCCTAGGGGCTAGAGAGGTGCTGGAACCAGCTTGATTGTGCCAGGGGTGAGCTGAGACTAATTCAGAGGGGTTGTGTAGAGTGAGGGAGCCAGGTCTCTAGAATTCCCCCCTTGATCTACCTCAGTTTAGGCCTCAGCCTTGTCCAAGCCAGGGAGTAGACACCCTCAAGCCATCCATCTAACCACAAGCTGTGACTGGGCCAAATCAGCCCATAGAAATCTAAATGCGATCTGATTCTATAAGTGTCACTGTCAGCTTTTAATTATTTATTGAGAGCACTGTATTTATTGTATTTAACCTATTTATTGCTTCACTGTATTTATTGTTCCACAGTATTTATTGTCGCACAATATTTATTGGCTTGCAGTATTTATTGCCTCATAATATTTAATTGCCTGTATGTAATGCACTTATATTTATGCCTTAATTATTTATGATCTCCCCTATTTATTACATCGTTAAGACAGTATTTATTTGACGTACCCTTCCACAGAAAAAGCCTTGTATATGGTGATTGTGTTATTATTTATTTAATCAGCAACTAAGAGAAAAAGAAGATAAACAAAGATATTTTCATAATTTTTACGGTGTAGAGTCGTTTTTGGAACGGATGCACGCATGGTTATTGTATGGGTATGACGTATGCTTAGCACGGTGCCTGATTCCTGACCACTCGAGCCAAGCTACCACTGTGTGTGTCTGGAGAGACCCCGTTACCACCATCCTTTCCGGTGTGGGAGTGGAGTATTTCCAACACCAGTAATGCCTGATAGCATGATGTCAACCATGGCACGGATGTATCATGGCCAAGGACATCTGGGAAGAGATGCCATGATAAGGGCTTTTAAGCAGACCTGGTACAATCCAAAATCCAGGTTGATAGCAGAAAGTCTCTGCCAGAGATGCCTGACATGTCAGCAGTACAACCCTGGAAGGAAGACGGTGGTGAGTCTAGGCATCATAGGCCGGGAGGGAGGACCTTTCACCAGAATGCAAGTAGATTTCATTGAAATGCCCCCTTTTAACAAACTGAGGTATGTGTTGGTGGTAGTTTGTCTGTTCTCTAGGTGGGTGGAAGCATACCCGACCAGAAGAAATGATGGAATCACAGTGGCTAAGCTATTGTTGAGGGAATTCATCCCAAGGTACAGGTTCCCAATAACCATAGAATCAGACAGAGGAGGACATTTCTACAATGAGATCATGAAATTGATTTGTGAAGCATTGGGTGTACAACAGAAACTGCATTGTGCCTACCGACCAGAGGCTTCTGGTGTGGTCGAGCAAATGAATGGTACTATCAAAAACAGAATAGGGAAAATGTGTTTAGCCACAGGTTTGAAATGGCCTGATGTCTTGCCTCTGGTTTTGATGACCATTAGGTCTACTCCAGACAGAACCACAGGTTTGAGTCCACACGAGATCATCATGGGACGCGCCATGAGACACGTGTTTGTGCCAGTCAACAAGCTGATGACTATAACTGATGACATGATTTTGGATTACTGTAAAGGCCTGGCTTACGCAGTTCATTCTGTGTTTCACCACGTTGGAGCGGATGCCACCACACTTGAAAAGAAACCAGCACATGATTTGAGCCCAGGGGACTGGGTAAGGATAAAAGTCCACAGAAGAAGAAATTGCCTGGTTCCAAGGTGGGGAAGGCCAAGACAGGTCATCTTGACCACAACAACTGCTGTGAAGTGTGCTGGACTGAAAAATTGGATACATGCAAATCACACTTTGAGAGTTCCAAATCCAGCAGACGGCATTGGAAAAGAATACTTTGACGAATCAGAATCAAGTGATGAGTCAAGCAATGAAAATATAAAATCAAAAGAAAATCCTGAAAGGGGGGAAAATGAGCCAAGACTAGTTCAGACCCCCAGAGAAGAAATTCTGAGGAAAAGATTGCAGATTTCAGATAGTTCAGATTCTGGAGATGAGCAAAACGCCAATGCTGAACACAGAAAGAAGAAAAGAAAAGAAAAGAATGTCCAGTCAGAAGTAACATTGACACCAAATGAGAGAGTAGAAGAAGTTCCACCTGAGAAAATACTGGAAGAAGAAGAAGGGACAGTCACAGAAAGAGAGGGACAGATTGCGGAAAAACCCAGAGGAGGTGTAGGGAACTGCAACACCCAGCTAGGTGAAGGGACAAGTAGTCAGCAGGGAGATTGCTGCGTGCCGGAGACCCGAGGAGGGACAGAAGTAGGGCCAACCCAAGAGGTGGAAAAGGAGATTACTGAAAAAGAAAAGTCAAACGAGACAGAATCTGAGGACAGTGAAACTGAAATACTAGAGGGTCGAGTTCTGAGAAAGAGAACCTGGATTGAGGAAAGAAACGGCAAACCAAGAAGAAATGCTAAGGGTGATCTGTGGCCAAACAAAATTAAGAAGCTGAGATATCGATTGACACGAGTTAAACCCTCAGAGGCTGAACAAGTGAATGAAGTAACTAGTCAGCATCCAGAGAAAGAGGGAGAAACAGAAGTGTCAGAAGCAAACAAACGAGCAAGAAAACCAAACCAGAAGTATAGGTCACCTGAATGGACGTACGTGGCACTGCCTGAACAAAGGGAAGAGGCAGATAGTCAAGGAAATCCAGAGGAGACTTTGCTGAGATTGATAAAAGAAGAAGAAACAGGGGAAATCCTGAGAGTTATCTTATCCGACATCGGAGAAGAAGCGGAAGATCAGGAAATCCTGCATGTGGATGACGAAAAGGAAGTGAAAAACGACGAAAGGCCGAGCTGAGTAATTTAAATTGATCCTTGTAGGAATACACAGGATTGAATAAGAAATTGAAGTATTTGGATCACCTGATAAGGTCTTAGCTCTTGTAGGAAAGCTACAAGAGGCGGAGTAGAAGAGGCTAAGTCAAAAGACACAGTCAATTCTAACAAGATGGCTAACATAGATGATAACAAGAGTAGATGTACCTTCATGAGAAGGTGGTGCAAGACATGTTGTTGTTGTACCGGACTATTAATGCTTCTTTGGAGCGTACTCGCTCTTTTGATCTCTTTCAAAGTAACCTTAGATACACTAGCAGGACATACTGAGAATATGACTAATATAGGGAAAAGCTCACAAAAAGTAATACCAGTTAGAACAAGCACAGAGCATGTGCATCAAGATAGGTCAATAACTGATTTTTCTAGCAATGTGTTTTCAAAATTATTGTATGAATATGTAAAAACGATGGACGTAAGGGATTGCTACGTATGTATGCAATTACCTGCATCTGTTTCAGAAGGGGTGACTTATCATCACCTCCCAGCAACTTATGGAATAACATGTAGCGTCTTAACTAGTATATTTTATCAAGTAGGGAAATTAGAATATAATTTGTCTAATATAGATAATATTCTTGGACGATTGCCCATGAATAACGAATTAAATCCAGCTAAAGATGCGGATGTATTAGGAGAAATTTTTATAGAAACTAAAGGACTAACTCTAGAATACATTTTTAAGAACAATTTAACTTGCAGTCTGAAAACAGAGGAGAAAACCTTTTTGGATATGGTCGAAGAAAGAAGATTGAAAATACACAAGAATGCAGAGGGACATAAGGAGGAGGAAAACATTTGGGAAATAGATGGGAAAAAGGAGACACCGGGTGGAGTTAAACCGACAATAGCTATAGACTCACCCCAGAAAGGCAAATTATGCATCATGAGGGAAAGGTCCCAATATGATTATATATATATAGGGACAAGTGAGTGTCATGATACATATTTCATTGCATCCGGATGGGGATTTAGAGGTGGAGAAGATCCAGTTTTCCCTGGACTGTACTATATTTGTGGGAACAAGGCTTACTACAGGTTGCCCGACCATTGGTATGGCACATATTATGTTGGCCTGGTCTTTCCAAAGATCTTTCACATGGATAGAGTAGAAAATAATGAACCAAATAACCTACTAATGCGTAGCAGAAGAGAAACTTGGTTAGAAATTGTAGGGGATATTTTTGGAGCCTTGATACCAGCAGTGGGAATATCTTTGAATGCGAATAATATTCGGAAGTTGTCCACCATAGTGGATCGCTTGTCAACAAGCACCGCTGGAGGATTTCTCTTGGTAAACACTGAGCTGGTTGCCATGCGTGCTATGATTATGCAAAATCGACTTGCCCTTGATATTTTATTGGCAAAAGAGGGTGGAGTCTGTGGAATGCTGAAAGTTCAACATTGTTGCACTTACATTCCTGACGAAAGCAGAGATCTAAAAGTCTATATAAAGAATATTACAGAATTGCATGATGAAATAAAACCACTGGAGGTTGAAAGTATCTGGACTAGAATTAGTAATAAAATGGCTGCTATTAAACTTTCTTAGGTAAATTAGGTAATACTATACTAGGGAAAATATCATTTCCATTAACCTGTGTGATTTTCGTATTATTAATACTTAGATTAGGATGTATGTGTTGTAGATATAGAAGAAATAAAAAGAAGATTAAAAGAGAAATTTACAGAAAGAGGGAAAAGAAACCAGAAAAAGATCTCAATGAAATAGAATTGGAAGATTGGAAGGAGAGTATGTATGACAAAACAAAGAGAGAAGACGAAAGGGAAACAGAATTTTAATTAAGCAAGAAGACATTTCAAATTTCTGCAAAAGAGGAAATAAATAGAAATTTTTGTGGGTTTTGTGGTGATAAAATCACCAAAGGGGGGATTGATGGAGCGGGTAAAATAAAACATTTTTAGTATACCCAATCCATTTATGTATGTCATATTAAAATGAATAAATATTAATTTTAATGAATAATGGAGTGTTGTGACATTAAACTAATCAACCTTATTAACCAAGAGAATACACGTGGGAATGCATTTGCATGGCTAAAATAATAAGTGAACTAAGTTGTACGCATATTACATTTATATGTTGGCTTAAGCAGTGTTAACGTGATTTGCGCTAGAATAAACAAGCATTAACGGCTTTAAATGTTGCATATGGCTAGATAAAATGCATACACATAAGGGTATTAGTAAGGGAATAACACTGTTTGGTCATTTCTATGTATTAATTGCAATGTTGTGTTTCTTTTACTTAAGTTGACTATTTCGGCCTACTAAAAGATGGCTGCCGACTGAATCCTCACTAAAGTACATGACTTCATACATTAAGCAATGGAGGAAGGCGCCTGCACTGACTTCGTTGTGGCCTTTCCTTGAACTATCGAACCAGGTCCATGAAGACTACTCTGGGCGAGATGCCAAGGTCCCTGAACATGGAAGAATTGTTGCCATTTGGGAACCAAAAGCCACCTATTCACAATAGACTGACACTTTCCTGACCTGGGAACAGCCTTTCCCATGCGCCTAGTTTATTCATCATCCGTATGGGAAAATTTGAGAATGTTTCTTAAAGTATTGGGACGTGGCTGAATTCAGCCAATCAGCGGCCTGGAAATAAAGAAAATGATACTGTTATATGTAAATTTTGGTAGAAATATTAGTAGCCTAGAGAGGGAATTAGGTCACCACCCCTAGAGCTTGAGACGCACCCTGATCGATGCTACTCTATGCGACACTCCATGCTGACAGAAGAGGACGGGACGTTAGAATACTGATGATCTTCCTGAGGACTGGTGCTGACTTAGAAAACGACAAATAGCCAGAATAGGTAAATATGACAAAAGATAATGTTAGGATTTAACCTGCAATTTAATTAGATAAAGAAAATTCATTATTTGAAGAACTGTGTCGGGTGATTATTTCTTGTAATATTTTTATTGATTAAAATGAGAGTTGAAGAGATTTCCATCAAATTCCAAACCAACTAAATGATCTATTTGACCTCCGGATGGAGGAACTGTTAGAGTAAGTCAATAGATGTGTTTCCTCTATCCAAAGTGAATAGCTGTAGTTCGGGATCGGGATATTCTTCCCTGTAAGGCACGGATAGTTTGATGTGAATGAATGTTGGTGTTATGGGCCCCACCAGCGTGTGATGTGTGTATGTGCGTGCGACCGAGGAATCATTCCGTCCGTGGAAGCAGGAGGAGATTTTGTGTTCTGAACTGCACCAAATGCACATCATTCCCTGCACGGTAAAAGCAGGTAGTAATTAAACCTGCTTGCTGTCTTATTTCATATCATCCTTCGCCACAGTTGCAGATAATGTATGTTTGAGCTCTTAATCATTAGCACATTTTCGGCTCCGGGGTCTTTCCTACCTGCATCATGGGCAAGTGCACCCCAAATGTCCCAAGGAGCTTTGCACGCTGAAGGCCTCCACAAGTAATTGATTCAGGTGATACACAAACCTAAGGTCATTCAATTAAAATGAACACCCAGTACTGGAATTGCATACCTAGCTGCCAAGTGACCCCTTTTGTGTGTTGCACCTTCAATCTCTGGCATTTTAGACAACTGTATGATGGGATTACTGAGTCCCTTCTGTCTAGCCGCAGTGACTAGTGGTCACCTTGGTTGTGCGGCCCGGTTTCTTCCAGGCATCAGTAAATAAAACAACCATTGGCAACGCCGGTATGTCTCACCTATATGAGATCTTTTAGCTTTGTCAATGTTTTTTAGTCATGTTGCACAGCAGGGAGGCTGAATGTACCATAGTACTTAAAAAAAAAAAAAAAAAACTTTCAGCCATCTTGCACAGTGAACGCGCTGCTCTGCAACATGGTGAAAAAACATTGACAAAACCAAATAGCTTTGGCATATGGGAAAGCTATTTGGCTCTGTCAGTGTTTGTTTACGGTGGGACTGTAGGGGGCTCGCAGCAATGCAGCAGGGCACTGCAGCGTTAGTAAACAAAAAACAAAGTTCGAAAGAAAATGCCATGACAACGCTAGCTCTGACCACGCCAAAGCCCTTTTTTGTCTAACTTTATTAGATTTTTCACTAACACTGCTGTGCCCTGCTGCTTTGTTGCAGCACTAGCACTCCGTCCCACATTGCTTGCCCCTCCCATCTCAACACATAAAAAAAATTGGCAAATACACAAGAATTATTTGGCTTTGACAATGTTTTTATAGCGCCCACTGTGCGACATGGCTGAAAGTAAGGAAAAGTAGTGCTATAACATGGCCAGCGCTGACCACGTCATAGCGCTTTTATTTTATTTACTGTCCATCAGCAGCACACTGCTGTGCATCATGGTTAAAAACATTAACAAAGAGGGGCGTGGCTGGGCAAGATGGCCGAGCGGACGTAGCTTGTCTCAGCTCCCGGTCCACGCGCTGCTCCGGCCCGGCTCTAGACGGCTACAGAGCTTCCTGCTGGAAGCATCAGCGGATCGTCTCTGCCTGCCCCTGGCATCCCGGTTGCAGCTGTTATTCGCGGCGGAGGAGCGAGGCTGCGATCTGCAAAATGGCGGCTGATACCCGGAGACACTGGAGCCCGAGGCTGCCCACGGGAGGTAGGATTGCTGCCTACGTGCTGCCGCCCGGCGGAGACCCCCCGCTGCCTCCTCTGGGCTGGGGGGCATATCAACTGGCTTAGATTTAACAGCAGCACCCCTCCAAACTACTCCACAGGCCTGGCCTTAAGATGGCGGCTGCCGGTGACCTCCAAATGCTGCTCGGTGCCTCATCGGGCTCTACCTAACCACGTGCCTGCTCCCTGCATGAGCTGCGGTCACCCCATGCAATTCCTACCTGCTACCAGGTTGATTAATGGTCTGGGGACACTGCCACTGCTGTCTTGTTGCGAGGCTCTCCAGAATAACCTCAGCCTGCCTCCAGGTCTGCTCTGTCCTTGCACTCCTGCGATAGTGAGCGTGCTCCAAGGGACCCCGGTCCCCTCACACCACGTCGCCAACACCTACCAGCGCCTGGAGGCCGGCCCCAGCTCAAGTCACCGATTCCTGGTGGGCCTCCACTGCATGCTGGCACGCACGGTCAGGCTACGGACTACATCATCCCGCATCGGTCCCTCCTTGCTAGTCACCCTCCTCTATAGCATTGCGGACGTCGACTGGCTACTGTTCGCTCCCCGTGAGGTGTTCCTACGCAGGAGGCCGCGCACCTGTTGCAGAATCCGCACCTGGGAGTCCGACAGCCTCTCTTTGCTTTAATCCCTCCCCACTCAATTGTTTACTGGGAGCACAGTACCTACATCTTCTCCGACAGCTACTTGGGGACCAGCCTGGTCCGCACCTTTTACCGCCGAAGAAGACTACGAGCAAGCAGACGGGCAGAGTCTCAGACTTTTTCCCTCCTTCGGATAAGCGCCCAACGCTGCGAGGCAACGCAGGAGCCATTGCAATGGTGCTAACGAAAGCGGATTTGAAGGCTATGTTTAAAGACTTCAAAACAGAACTCCGAGCCGATCTGTGCCAGGACATTTAAACCTCCATCGATCAACTACGGGCGGATCTAACTGATCGCTTGACCACCCTCCAACAAGATGTGGATTCCGTGGGCACTAGGGTCCTCGACCTGGAGACACGTTCTCAGGAGCAAGAGCGACTAACCACGGAGCTGCGGGAAGATGTTCGCCACCTACAGAAACAGCTTCATCAATCTCTCCTCAAGACAGAGGACCTTGAAAACCGGTCTCGGAGAGAGAACCTACGTATTCGAGACCTTGAGGCGGGAGCGGAGGGGCCCGACCTGGCGGCTTTCATGGAGGGTCTGTTCGCGGAGATTCTTGCTCCCCAATCACTCAAGATCAAACTGGACAGGGTGCATCGCGTGGGCATCGCACTACCTGGTGGGAAGAAAAGACCGTGGGACATTTTAGCAAAGTTTCATTCTTTCAAAGTGAAAGAGGCGGTCCTCCAGGCGGCCAGGACAAAGAGTTCCATCTCGTTCCAAAACCATCCATACCCCATCTACCAAGATCTGGCACCTGCAACTCTCGCACGGAGGCAACTGTTTAGAAGTATCACTTCCAAACTTCGTGTGGAACACATCCGGTGTAGGTGGACATATCCCTTTGGATTAAGTTTTGAATTTCAGAACAAACGCCAACATATCACAGAAGTGAAGGAGGGACTGGAGCTCTTGGGCCTCACGACGGAGGACTCTGGCGTCACATCAGACAAACGTGGCGACTTATCACGAGGAACACCAACGGCCTCGGGTTGGTCGGTGGGCTCACGCAGGGGCCGTCGCTAACTGCTGGAGGCTCCCCTCTGGGTCGATGGTCTACCGTTCCCCTGAGCCTTCTGGGGAATCTGGTCCTCTGCGATACTGGATGCTTACTGGCTCTTCCACCCCGGTGGAGGCGAGAGGCGGGGGCGGCCCATATTCCTCACTGAAGCTCTCCAGTCACGACCGGGGGTCGTTGTCGCCTTGATCCGTCTTGACCCGGCCTTTTGGAGACATCGCCCCCCTGGGAAAGGATTCGGACGATTACAGATTGATCCCTTCTCAAAGTAAGAACTATGCTTTATACGTGCCTGGCCCGAAGTGTCAGCACTGCCTAAGTGCGTTTCTGTATGCATGTATCAGGATAGCCATCTCCAGGGTTGGCGACATGTCTTAATGTGCTTTTTCCTTCTTAGATGGAGGCCTATATGGGCTTTCATTCTGGCAGGGCCCTATGCCTGTCACTGTTATTTAGCCGTATCTAGACAATGTTAAGATTTCTTTCTGGACTCAATGGCCGGGATGGGGACCTCGGACCCGTTGTTCCCCCTGGTTTCTGCGAGGGCTTTACGCTCCCAGTGGAGCTCTGTTGATGTATTTTGGAATTGTATTCTTTTCTTTGTTTATTGCCTTTTGTTGGGGGTTTGGGGTGGGTGGGGAAGGGGACATGGTGGCGGCTTTTTATCATTTAGCTCTGGCTGGCTCTTGAGTATTTGTCTACCTGTGGTTGAGATGAATGAGCAACACACGTTCCTCGGAGGGCTCGCAACAGCGCAGTACGCCTGTGAGATACAGGGGCTTCCAAAGAATCTGTCCATTTACCACTGATACTATGACAGTTACGGTTGGCACCTGGAATGTTAAAGGTCTTAATTCCCCTCAAAAACGCCAGAAAGTCTGGAAGTACATTCTTGATCTTCATTTAAAAGTGGTGGTGCCCCAGGAGACGCACCTCGCTAGAGCGGATGACACACGTTTTCAACACAAACAATACCCCTTGATTTATAGATCCTCGGCTCATACCAAACACAGGGGGGTGGCGCTGCTATTTCACTCTACCATACAATTCCAACCCCTAGATGTTCTTCACAACAGGGAAGGCCTGTGGATCATGATCAAGGGGCGTCTTAGAGGGAAGACTTGCACTTTTGTAGCAATATACACACCCAATTCGGGTCAAACATTGGTCTTACACACACTGCTGGGGAGGATTCTGGATTTCGCGGAAGGACAGATCATCCTCATGGGGGACTTTAATTTGACTTGGCATAAAGACTTGGACAGCACACACTTACAGCGCTCAGATCTGGGATCTTTTTCCGCTGACTCCCAACAACGACTCCAAGACCTAGGCTTACTAGACTCATGGCGTACCCTTTACCCCCAAGCCCGAGACTATACCTTCTATTCACATGTGCACCGCACATACCCTAGGCTTGACTATATTTTTATTAGTCAGTCCTTGTTGGGCTCCCTTCAGGATGCTAAAATCTTCCCTCTCTCTGTGTCCGATCATAGCTTGTTTTCCATCTGTCTGTCCTGGCGCGGGGACCTGCCGACTACTCCCAGGTGGTACTTTCCAGCGTCCTTAACGCGAGATAAAGGTTCTTGTGATACACTCCGGGACGCCATTAAAGACTTTGAGTTTAACGCACCAGAGGATACGTCGGAGTTTACCACCTGGGACGCTTTCAAAGCAGTCTTTCAAGGGAAATGTCTTGCCCTTAACTCCGCATTAAACGTGCAGCGGGCTACAGAAAGGGAGCAGCTAGAGCAGGAACTGGCCTCTGTCGAAAATGCACATAAATTGAACTCCACGCGACAGACCCTCCGCCAGCTGATGGCACTTCGCGGCAAGCTCCGTGCCATTTATAATAACAGAGCTGAGTTCACTCTCCTCAAACTCCGCAAATTATCTTATTCCCAAAGAAACAAAATTGGTAAATATTTGGCCAGGCAACTGCGTGGTAAATGGGAAAAAGAATACATTGGTGGCATTGTGGGTCCCGATGGGGAGGTTACGCATAAGGATGAAGACAAGGCGGCCCTCTTTGGCTCATTTTATGATACTTTATATTCCGGCGAGGAACTAGATACTGATGCCCAGCATGACTTTCTCCGGGCGCTGCCCCTACCTCAGGTTTCCAACGAATGGAACGAGGTGCTCTCCGCTCCCTTCACCTGTGAAGAAGTCCGTTTAGCGATTAAAGCCCTCAAACCCCACAAAGCCCTTGGCCCGGATGGGTACACTGCTCTTTTCTACAAGACCTTCGTCCCGGACATTTGCCCCTATCTTACGCGGCTTTTCAATAAGATGGCTGAATCCTGGGAATCTACTATTTCTATGACTGAAGCCATGATCTCAGTGATCCCGAAGCCCAGTAAGGATCCCCAAAATTGTGCCGCCTATCGTCCTATTGCCCTTCTCAACCTAGATGCCAAATTATACTCCTCCATCATAGCCAAACGAGTGAATGACCTCATGCCTGACCTCATACATCCGGAGCAGTCTGGATTAATTAAGGGCTGCCAGACTCACGACAGCACCCGTAGAATTAGTCATCTAATTGAAAAGGCCAATAGAAGTCAGATCCCTGATGTTCTGGTGGGTCTAGACGTGGAGAAAGCGGTCGACCGTGTCAATTGGACGTTTTTGTTCCACACCCTTCAGGCATTTGGCTTTTCTACCAACTTTCTGACCATGCTCCGAGCTAATTATCGACAACCTTGCTCCCGAGTGGTAGTTAACGGGGTTCATTCAGCCTCCTTTTTCCACTCTAGAGGCACTAGACAGGATGTCCCCTCTCACCTCTTCTCTTTGCCCTTTTTCCATGGCTAGGGGCTCAATGCTATCAGAAATAATCCCAGTATTCGGGGTATACCATTTGCTGGAGAACAGCATAAAATGTCCTTATTTGCAGATGATGTTCTCCTGTCCATTTGCGAACCGGCCACTTCTCTTCCAGCCCTACAGACAGAACTTGAACGCTTCGAACTTGTTGCAGGCTTTAAATTAAATTTTAGCAAATCTTATATCCTTAACCTCACAATCCCACCCACGGAGGTCCTTCGACTCCAGCCCCTTAACCCCCTCGCATGGGCTACCTCCTCCATACAATACCTGGGGGTTCAACTTACGTCCAAGATTGAAAGGCTCTATAAGGCAAATTTTCCGCCTATTCTCAACCGCATCCAAGCTGAACTTATAAAGTGGAGGCCCCTCTTCTTGTCCTGGCTGGGCCGGATACATGCAGTAAAAATGACACTCCTCCCCAAGCTTCTTTATTTATTTCAGGCCCTACCCATAGAGCTAGAAAGAGATGTTTTCCGCCGAGTCAAGACTATGAACCTACAGTTTATATGGCAAGGGGGACGTGCCAGTTTCTCCTTCTCCCTGCTGCGTCGCCCCTGCTCGGAGGGGGGAGTGGGCCTTCCGGACATCCAGTTATATTACAAGGCAGCGCAGCTCCGAATTTTGGTCGAAAGGGGATACCGACAAACACTGGCTGCACATGGACCGTAGCGTGACTGGGAGGACCATTTGGGACTTGGTCTGGCGTCCTAAAAAAGATAGACCCCCAAGCACGTACATCGCTACGCCCACACGCACTACACTGAAAGTATGGGACACTGTGGCAGGTGACGAAAGGTGCACCTCTTTCCCTTCCCCGTTTACACCGCTTCACTTTAATCCAGAATTCCAGCGGGGTACTCAAGAGGGTCTTTTGATGCCTGGAGGGAGGGGGGCGGTCTTGCGCTGACTCATCTTTTTCATAATTATGACCCGCTCACCTTTGCCAATTGCCAACGGGGCTATAACTTGGGAAGTTCAGAACGATACCACTACTCGCAATTGATGCATTGGGCCCTCACACCGCACATACACGCTGCAGCCACCGGGCCCCTCACCCGATTCGAATCCTCCCTTACCAAGACCACATTCATGAAGGGAGCGATCTCCTTAATACACAAATTTCTTCTCACCACTTCCGTTTCCCCGAGGCCAAGATACATGTCCATGTGGATACTGAATGGGGACACCAATGGACGGACATTACACGATTCAATCATTCTTCTGACCTACGGGAAGCCCATCTAAAGGCCATGATGGACTGGTACCTCCACCCCTCTAGGCTCAAGCAGATTTTCCCTTTGCTTCCGATAGATGCTGGAGAGGGTGTGGGTTACTGGGAGATTTTCAACACATCTGGTGGGATTGCCCGACTATTCGGCCCTTCTGGGAGGAAATACTCACACACAACACCAGACTCGAGAAGACAAAACAATCATGTGGCACTGTATAGGCGCAGCAAAAGTTACCTTGGCGGCAGCCTGGAAAAGAAGGGAAGCCACAGCGATTTCCCTGTGGCATGCTAGATTGTGGAAACTTCTTCGTTTGGAACGAATGTCTGCTGTCTTTCGAGATGATTCTAAGAATTTTGAATTCAAATAGGTTCCCCTGGTGGCCTTCCTTTCACGAGGCTTGCCATCTGCGGTATGCCCTTTGTCTCTTAGAGCTCTTCATCTTTTTAAACTATAATCTATCTTACACGATTATAGTAAGCCTGGATTTTACACGCCGCCGCCGCCACCATTGTCGGGGAGGGGGGAAGGGAGGGATTGTTTTTCTTTTTTCTCTTTCTAATTGTTGTTTTTCGTTTCCCCCTGGTTGGGGACTGTTACTGCACAAATGTGAACTGTTCAAGTTCCGCTCTCTGAGGAGGGATTCAATGTTTTCACCATCACGAAAGACCGATAGCATGCTAGCTGCTACACTGATCCTTCTTAAAAGTTATTAACGGCTTCGCTCACACCCAGTCACTACAAGGAACTGTAACCTCTTTTTAGCTGCTCAGTGATGACGGGATTGGACTGATAGGAATCACTAAATGTCATTGACATTTTACAGCTTCATTGCAGCTGGCGACCTCCTGCGAGAGGTTGGTTCTGTTGTATGATGTACGCTGTATACAAAAATTTAATAAAATATGTTTGACAAAAAAAAAACATTAACAAAGCCAATGTATCTTGCATAAGCGAGACCTACTGGCTTTGCCAGTGCTTGTTTATCCCAACTTTCTCCCGTTGTCACAGTTTTTCTGTTGTTCTCTTTCTCCTAATTTCCTCCTTTTATGTAGACAATGTTTATGAAGACAATGTTGTTTGCTGTGCTTTTGGGGCACGGTCTCAGGATCTTTCGTCGCTTGGTGTCTTACACAAGACAGCATTGCTTCTTGAAATTTCACTGGGTGTTGCTCATTCAGGCCCAGCATTAAGTGTGGATTTACAGCGCCATGCAAAGCCCGATTTTCATGGCTTAGTAGCAAGCAAAAACAAAAAGGTATACAGCGCGTAGTACTGCCTTTTATTACGTTGGGTAGGCATTCAATAAATGGAGCATAGGCGTTCCCGTGCCTTGACCCATGGATTTTGAAGAAAACCCAGATTTACTAAAGTCAGCATACCTGGGTTGGCACTAAAACGGTGCACATACCCAAGGCTGGCATAACCAGAAGAAATATCTTTATTTTTCCTGGTTACATCCTCTTTCTATGTATGCTGCATCCTATATGTAATACAGGCACCCTTGCACCATGGTGCAAGTATCTGCATTTGAGCTAGGCATCCTGAATTGCGCCAGTGCTATGACAGAGCAGAAGTGCGCCATATGTGAGTAAATATAGCCAGGAGCAGCTGCTGCCGGATGGGAGTAGGGGGGCGGGGGCAGGGGTGGGTCAGTGGAAATGAAGAAAATAAAGGGAAAAAAAAACACTTTCCTGGGCTGGCTGACCGGCCGGCCGCCGTCTCCTTCCTCCGTCCTCTTCTTTCTGCCTCTGCCAACAACAGGAAGCTCCCAGGATCCTCATAGTGAATCACAACGCTGCAATTCAGCATTGTGATTGGTCTGAGAGCAGTGGATTGGTGCTCAGATGGGGAATAGGAGGCTTTGCATGTTCCTCATCAAGCTGTGAAAAGCAAGCCTGGTGGGGAAGATGAAAAGTGTGCAGGACTGTTTGAATGGCTCGAGAAGGCCAGCCAAGCAGTAATGCACACTTAAGGAGTGTAAACCACTCCTCTCCGTGATCTGGCCAGCCTCGCCCGAGAGCCACTGACTCAATAGGAAAAATAAAATGATAATAGAGATATGTTATCATTTTATTTTTCCTTTCGAGTAATGGTGCGACGCTCCTCCGCCTAAAAGGAGGAGCCGCCACTGGATATGGCGCATTTCTGCTCTCTCCCTTCCACCCAACGTAGCAAGAAAATTGCCTTGTGTTGTGGGAAAGGATACTAAATCTGACCCTCTGCGTTTCCTAATCATTGTGTAGTTGCGGTTGCAACCTTTGCAGGTATTTTGGGCTGAGACACCCTACACATGCTGGGGCACCTTATCCCCGATTTACTAAAAATGTAGCACAGTACTGCTTGTAAATCAGAAGCGCTGCTTTGGGTGCATGATAAAAAAAACGTGCACATCTGTATTTACCTTGCGCTAGAAAACCCTGTTTAGGATGACACTTGGAATCAGATTTACCAGTATCTCACGCAGTGCAGTGCAGAAGCAGCAAATGGTGCACTGCGTCAGGAGAATGCTGGAGAGTTCCATATTTACAGATATATGCCACTCTCCTACCATTTCCTTCATAGCACCTAGTTTAAGTGTGCTCTATTTTCTGATGCTAAATCCTGTCAATTTTGTTTTGTAGATTTGGTTTAGCATCATGAACCATGGGTGGATGCATGGAAATGCCCATGCTCCACCCATGGTACGCCCCCTTGGCGCTAAGTAATAGAAAGCAACGATATGCGCTGCTTTGCGTTACTTTCACATTATTTCCAGCACTGAAAAAGTTTAGCACTGGAAAGTAAATCAAAAATGATGCAAACACGGCATAAAATCTTATCTTAGTAAATCTGCCCCCCGTATTGTGCTGCTGTGCAAGCGCAATCTAGAGGATCCGTGTGTGAGATCTGTACTCGAGGTAAACGCTCCACTACAAACTTTAGCAAGAGGACAGCTGCCATAGGATGTATGTTGTTGTGGCAATGACACATCTTAACATTTTTCTTTTCCCTTGTTTATGCTAGTAGCTTCCTTTGGCATTAGGGTTGTATACAAAGCTAGGTCACACTCTCTTAGTTAATCCGGATTTGCGTGAAAAATATGGCTATTTATGCTGTTCCTCCTCCCATAACTCCCTCTTTGCATAAATTACAAGAACCGGCATTCCGTGAGTCGACATTCAGCGCAAAAGAGTTGCTACGTGAGAAAAGTGATCGCCCCTCCATTAGTGCCACGAAGCGCGGCCATGTGTTTTGATGCGCCTGTGCAAACATATAGTTAAGCGACCTTGGTTCTGGAGATCCCTAACATACATAATATTACTCACCTGCATAGTGTGCAAAATTACACGGTTTAGTGAGGTTACCTAGAGTATAAATAACACGCAAGGCATTGCTGACACCTTTACACCATAGCACTAGCAATATCTTGCATCACATGAAATCTTTTTTTTCCCCCACACAGGTTAGATCATCTTCGTGTGACTCTTCACTGTTTTCAGCTAGCGCTGTACCCCTCTTTCCATTCCTGCTGACTGTTACTGAATCTAGGGGCAGATTTACAAGAAACTGACGCATCTCTGCATTATGTGTCAGTTTACTTGCGTCGCACAAAAAAACCTTGCACCACCATGGATGCATCGCATTTACAATGCAGCGCACCATGGCGCAAGGATTGACGGATGCGTCATGCATCTATTGGCGCAAAGGTCACGCATTGCTGGAGTCGTGTTGCAAGCATAATGCAACTCCTGCAATACTCAGGAAGGCCTATAACTATAGTGCTACGTCAAGCAGGCGTAAGGTTTTGATTTAGTGGCGTAGTAGAACTGGCGCAGTGAAATCTTGTAGATTTCACTGCGTCACTTTTACGAGACTTTCTTGCATCGGAACGCCCACCCTGCGTACATTATATCTGACGCAGGTTAATGTGGTGCAGGGCTTTACAATGTGATGCATCTCCCTAGAAAAGTGTCGCAATGTGGCGCACTGTTTTACGCCACCGCTGCATCATAAAAGTGATGCAACCGTGGCGCAAAAATGTCACAGGAGGTTCGTAAATCTACCTCCTCGTCTTTTACTGGTTAATTTATAGAAAAGAAAGCATCTGTCTGAGTATGGTTAGCTGGCAGTTGCATTCTTTGGTCACCGCATTTAATTGGGAGTGAAGGTTAAACATGAATCTCCGATTTCTCTTTTTTTTTTAGCAATTCTTGCCATGTGTAGTCATGCAGGCAAATAATATCACCATGTTATTGGTGACTGCCACCATTTGGTGCTTTTGGGGCAGAGCACTTAAGCACTAAGGGTCTTATTTATGAAGACCTTGCGCTGCCGGTGCGCCACTTTTAAAATGGGACAAAGAAACACTGAAGGCCAGTTTAACAACACTGCGCCAAATGTTCCTTGCATGTAGAAAAAAAATGAAGGTTTTGAGCCCGGTAAGTAGGTTCACTTGATGGGTCAGTACGGCAGGTAAACTGTGCACACAGGCTCTGCAGTGGCAGGTTTGAGACAGATTTGAAGGGCTACTCATGTGGGTGGCACAATCTGTGCTGCAGGCCCACTAGTAGTATTTGGTTTACTGACCCCGGGCACATGCAGTGCACTGTACGAGGGAATAACTAGTAAATCAAATATGCCAATCTTGTAGAAACCAAATGCCATTACATTGTAGACACAGTGCACATGCACTTTAGCACTGGTCAGCAGTGGTAAATTGCCCAGAGTCCAAACACCAGCAAAAACGTTTGAAGACTACAGTAAAAATCTCAGTTATCATGCATATCTTATACTTTAACTAATAAGCATCTGCAGCAGGGCTGAGTGCTGTGTATTTAAAAGGTGAAATACGTGCTGTTAAGTTTTACATGGCCTGGTAGTGAAAAGCCTCTAAATTTGCTATTTACTACAGCAAAGAATATCTCTCGCATAGGTTAGCATTGGAACTGCCCTATAGCGTTTTACACGGGTATCTTCCAATTGGGAGCTTATAGAAAATGGTAGTTTGGTTTCACTGGACTCAAGTTAAAAACACATCATTTAATGAGGTTGGTTTTTAAATTGCATGTCTGGAAATGCAACTTTTAGGAAGTATGTCTATCATGATGGGGAGTAATAATAAGGGACGGGGAACAAACAAATATATTGAAAATGTGTATACCCCGCTACAACATAGATTCTATTATGTCTTGTACCAGACAACGTCATTAATCCATGTTTGTATTGGCAAATAACAGCTTCTTAGGTGTTTGAGTACTGGCATGAATTCCCACCCTAAACCCTCTGTTTTATGCAGTGTCCCACAAACGTACACATCCTGCCATGAGGAAGACCTTTGCGAAATTTACCAAGGCCCCACAAGAACGTCGAAATGCTTCAGGCCAGGAGTTGGACATTTCATAGCAAAAGGAGACAAGTAACATACATGAGAGGTAAAGAGAGTATTGACACCTCCATGAACAGAGGAATGAATTGCGACCACATATGGTATTTTGGACCCTTAACACTGAGGGCTATTAGCTGTCCAAAGAAAGAACGAGTAGTCGTGTCCCCTAAAAGGGGAAAAACCGCACCTCTAACAATAGAAAACAGTATCAAGTTGTAAGTAATATGCGTGATACGTATATTGTTGCAATATTGGCAACTGGGTGCTCTCCCAGCCTCAGACACCTACCACCCAAAGGTGTCACATGCACATCAAAAATTGCTATGCAAACTAGAAAGGAGAAGAGAGAGGCTATTACAGCAAAACCACGAGATCAAGTCAAATGCACCAAAGTGGTGTTATTATTCGATCAATATTGTCAGCAATCTGGTATAAGAGTATTATGGCAACATGAGGACTATAAAGAAACAACAATTGAATACAATTAATCACATATGATCAACCGATGAAATTTTCTTGTAAATTTTATTGTGGTCCAAGCATAGATTTAAAAAGCTTTTTTCCCAGCACGCTTTTAGCCGACACGTGTTTCGTCTTATCAACAGACTTTTTCAAGGCAGCTCATGGGAATATTGGAGAAATATCGGTGGATAATAATGAATGAACAGTCTGTCACAGCAGCGCGTCAGTAAGCGAATGAACCCAAAATACAAGGTGATGAAAAAGTGGAATAAGTGATCCAGAACCAAATAAAAGCAATATTGGCAACGCTATCCTTATGGTACTGGGTACACTCTGCCCAGGTAGCCGATTTAAAACGAACCTCAAAACTTGGCTAATATCAAGAACTCCAATATCTAAATAATACGAACGCCAGATTAAAGATAGCTCCCCATGGCCTTAGTATGTTGGGCGAAGCTGCAGTATATAGGTTTTGGTTGAAGAAAATAGGGCCGTGATGAATTGCAACTATGATATATTGTCTCCTACAATCGACGGCGGCATGTCCATAAACACAGTCCTGATGAGACATGGAACTGTGTCATCAGGACTGTGTTTATGGAACGAGCTCCCACTCAACATCAGACGCGCCCCCTCCCTGAACATCTTCAGGAAGATGCTCAAGACGTGGCTCTTCGACTGAACAGAGCTGCTTACTACCCCTCCGCGCCTTGAGACCTTCACAGTGAGTAGCGCGCTTACAATGCCCTTGGTTGATTGATATACATGTATGAGTGGACAAAAATATAAGAAAGAATAAGAAGCCATTATTAGGCAGTACAGACACGGATTAATGACGAAGTCTGGTACAAGACACAGTAACATCTATGGTGTAGGGGGTATACACATTTTTTATACTTTTACAAAGTTAGCATTTTCTTACTTTAATCATTCAGTACCTCTGCCTGTTCCTTGAATACGATGACGATGGTCCCTGCTCACTGAGCGCACAACTCAATGATCGCGACTTACAACATAAGCCCCGACAGTGCCCCAGCACTTCTGAAGTACCATTGCTACAGGAGTCTCGAGAAATGATTCACCGAGTCCGTGAAGCACCGCTCCAACCCCAACGCAGTACCTGCGGCCTGGTAGTTTGACATCGACGTTGAGGAATCAACACACCACTCTGACATCAAAGCATCATCAACACAGTACTAAATAGTTTGGGTGTAAAAGGAAATCCTAGCGCTCCCACAAGAATACACAGTTCTATTAGTAAGCTCATACATAAACTGCGGTGCTTTCAAACTTGGGATATAACACCCGATTCCCCAAATTACAATCAAAGATTGATTAAAATATTTTCACATGTTGATGCACACGCCATAAATCACAGATACAGTATAACAGTAATCAAACAGGGACAAAATTCATACGGGCTTCTGTTCTTCTTTAATTTCCAATAAAGTCTTCCACTTTCTTAACTTTCAGTAACGGTCTTCCACTCCCCCAACGCGTTTCGTCGCTATAGGGATTAAACCAAGCGACTTCCTCAGGGCTGGAAGTAACATAAATAACGAGATTGGAGTACATATAAAATTAATTTATACAAGCCCAATTGCCACTATGTGCAGAGGAAATTGTTTTGTGCTCATCAAAACAAAATCTGTGTATTATATTCTACATTTCTATCCATCGACATAACCTCGAACTACAGTGTCCATTTATAAAGGCAAATTATCAATAGAAATCAAACGAATTAATAATACGTCATCTTCATATAGTATTTAATTGCTTTCACCCCACATTAACATCCGTCATCCACCGTACTTCAGGGAACTTGGCAGAAACTTATTTCAGTTCGTTTGAAAGATAATTTGACATTAATGGATTGTATTACGGGGTCAGTAAGGATGTATACGACCCGATGTGTATAATGAGCAATGTGGAAACTTTATACTGCTGGCACATATAAGGATAAACTAAGATAAGATAAATAAAGGAATTAGTAGAGTAACACAAATGTATGAACGTATAGTTGGTAATTCATCAGAGTAGGGTGTCACATTAGTTTGTATATTTACTTTATAGGTTCCAGCATCGATATTTGAATTACTGGATAAACTAGGAATCCCAAGAGAATTTTTACTGAAATCGTATCAGAGTAGGAGGTAACGCACGTGAGCGATGGAATTGGTTGAGTAAATACTGTTAAAGGGGGATCAGCCTATGCCTCATGTGCTTCGCAGTAATTAATACTTTATCATGATTTGTATTATTTTAGGTAATTGAACCAAAGAAACAAGGTACAAACACACCATTTTAGAGTGATATTTAATGAGCATGCGTCTCACTAGTGGTGACGATGTTAATGTGGGGTGAAAGCAATTAAAATACTATATGAAGAGGACGTATTATTTATTCGTTTGATTTCTATTGATAATTTGCCTTTATAATTGGACACTGTAGTTCGAGGTTATGTCGATGGATAGAAATGTAGAATATAATACACAGATTTTGTTTGTTTTTGATGAGCACAAAACAATTTCCTCTGCACATAGAGTGGCAATTGGGCTTGTATAAATTAATTAGTTAATTATATGTACTCCAATCTCGTTATTTATGCTACTTCCAGCCCTGAGGAAGTCGCTTGGGTTAATCCCTATAGCGACGAAACGCGTTGGGGGAGTGGAAGACCGTTACTGAAAGTTAAGAAAGTGGAAGACTTTATTGGAAATGAAAGAAGAACAGAAGCTCATATGAATTTTGTCCCGGTTTGATTACTGTTATACTGTGTCTGTGATTTATGGCGTGTGATCCAAGGTCTCGCAACTGCAACCAACACATCACCTCTCATGCACCCCGCATCATCCCCAGGCGTTAGTGGCTCAATGAACCTGCACCGCCTACAGGATCCAATGCATCACTTTGCCACAGTGACACCTCACCTTACAGCAATGCATCATCCCAGAGTGCCAACAAACTGCATAGCAGTAAGGAACTGATGCATCACCTTCCTTAGCGACGCCTCACCTCTTTTTCGCATTGCACCGTGTTTGACTTTATGACTCACCCAAAGTGTACCGGGGTCCGTGTGACTCCCGTAGCTGGCCCGCACTCTATTGCGGTCAGACTGAACTTCTAGATTTGTCCTGGTCAAGCGCGACCAGATAGCCTTAGTCGTAGATATTGTTTTCTATATGCGATACTTGCATTTAATGTTGAAAGATTCGTATCTTGACTTGTGCATGTTGGAGTTTGTTGTTTTGGTCTAGTTTTACTCTCATAAACATTCGCTATTTTTCTAAACTGGTGTGGATTATTTTTGTGGTGTACTCACTGTGTTACTGTGTCTGTGCACAAATACTTTACACATGGACTCTTTAGTTTAGCCTGAATGCTCTCTGACAACCTACCCGAGGGTGAGCACAGGTAAACTAAGTGTGTACTACACTTACCCTGACTAGAATGTGGGTGCCTACTTGGACAGGGTGCAAACCACTGTCAACTACAGAACCCATTTTTAACAGTATCAAGGTCAGGTTTTCCCTTTTCGTTAGACAATTGTAATAGACCCACACCAACTGAGTAGACCATGGCCTTTTGTGCCTCGATGTTCATTATTAAAGACACGTTGCTAAATATCAAAACTCCAAAATAAAGATGGCTGCGTGAGCAAGCATGATGTGGCAAACAGTCCAACTGCAGTTTATTGACTGAATAGGTCCTTGCAAATTTAGATCTTCCACACTGTCCCTCACTCATTGTGCCCCTGTGCCATCAGCATGGTTCCACCAAGCATTATGCAAAAGATAGTTTGACTTTATAAATAAAGCTAAAAAAGCAGGGAACGGTAAATGTCAAGAGGGAGAGCATTCCAAATTGGGAAAGAAATAAAGGAGCACATGGTAGCAGAAACTCAACGAGGCAGAGTGAAGGGATTAAGAGGGGACATAGAGGTAAGTAATACATAGGCTGAGGAAGACCAGCGAAGGATATGAAAATGAAATAAATTTAAACTGATGTGTTCAGAGGAGCTTATTAAGGGAAGGTGGGAGTCCCATTTTTGTATTGTGAATGTTGCTGTTTGGTTTTAATTGGTTTGGATTGTTTATTCAATGTTTACTATAAGCGACTTAAGTTAGTGGGAAAGTAAAATTAACTTGATCAAGGAGGGCCAAATGGCTTATTGTTTTTTCCATCACTTGGGCAGTTGGTTTGCCATTTTTCAGCCACAACAAAGGGCTCTCTATATATACATCACTGAGGATGGGAGGAATATCTCTCCCCTCATTAAGCCATTGTCCATGATTTTCTTTGCAAATGTCTTAAGAAAAGTTCCTCTCAAGGCACTTTCAACCCAAATTCCACTAAGATACACTGTATTAGATGAATATCCAATCAACATTAATATTATGATGTTACATCAAAAGCTCATGTGTTCTTACTTTTTACAGAAATGATCCCTTGAATGTTTTTGGTGTTTAATGACACTACCACTTTTGTCACACTTTACATCTCAAACAAGTGGATTATTCGCATAACGCCTATCTTTGCAGGACAAAACTGAGTTTAATACATCCGGGCCTTCGCCTCTGGTGTCCTCAAGTATTTTAAAGCTAATTCAACCTCTGCGTGGGTAATCACTGAGGCCAGAGTGGTAATCTTTGGAAGGCTCTCACTGCAAAAACAGGTTTTCTCCCCACAACGATCAGAACAGCCTGTTGCATACAGATTCTGCTGGAAGTACTAGAAATCCTTTATGCTGCTCGTCTCTGCATCTTACTTCAGCAACATGAAATTGCTGTTGTCTTAGTACTTTGAGATTTTTTATGGCTTCTTTCCTTTCTCTGACAATCGTTGTTGGAACCAAGCAAAGTGAACGCAGCTCTTACAGTATCCAGATTACCTGGCCTGTATTAGCATGAATTAGGCAGGCTATCTTAAACTTCATAGTTTTTGTAGGTATGCTCCAATAATCTGAGTACCAAACTGAATGTACTCCTAGTGGCTGTATAGTGTGTAGCGACAGTGAAATCCAACTTCAATGTATTTTCATTTACCCCTAAGCGTTTTTAGCGAGTTCTCATTGGTGGCCAAGAAATTGATCCCCACCTCATATGAATTATTTTATCTGTACTGGTATCAATGCACCATGTACAGAGCCTTAACATTTTGCTGGTAGGCCTACATGTGTGGCTTCAATGAGGGGTGGGCATTTCTGCCTCTACTGGGGTGTAATCCGATATTGTGATTTGGTCACTACATGGATACCACCAGGCTGGATTCACCCCTTCATGTGAACCAATACCATATCTCAGTGTTAAAGGAATATTGGTTGCTGTCATAGTTCGGAGTTCACGTGCACCTGTTGAATGAAATTTACATTACCGGGTTGATGTCTCATTGCGCAATCGGGGGGAGGATGTACCCTTACGGCTAGAGCGGTCGACCTCGAAGCTGGTGAACCGGGTTCGATGCTCGGCAACGACGCTCAACATCGCATTATTCTCGGCAAATCACTTGATCTCTCTGTGCCTAACAAAAATGAATGTGTCCATCTGTAACGAAACTGGTGCTCATGTAAAGCGCTCTGATACCTGAAGTCTCGGGTCTAGTTCGCGCTATATAAAAAACTCTTTAAAAAATTAAAATTAAAAAAAAAAACAATGACTTCGCTTTTGTCAAAAGCTATATGTTGTAAAGAAAGAGGAACAGGAACTTTATATGTTGAGCATGCATAATGTTACTAGTGACAACTTCCTAGGAGCCATACACCACCTAGCATCATTTACTCTTTCAGTCCATTTTGCAATCTAGCACATTGAAAGGTACGTCAACCTATCTTCTTACCTTTAGGGGCCGAGAAATATTGTGCTGGAAAAAGGCAATTACACAGTCCATTGTTGTGTTATTAGGCGTGTTTCTTAATAAAATACAACTTCAAATCCCTTCTCGTTAAAAAAGGCAACAGTCTCCTTTTCTTGTTAGGTAAATCCAATACCCACACCTACAAGCAGGTGAGCTTAACTGGTTCTTCTCATTTTATGGCTTTTGGCATGTGGTTCAGTCTCTCCTAGGATCACACTGGTCCTGTGCCCTTAGTTGTCACCAGTCAGACAGCCTGGATCTCAACCCTTTCCTACAGTGATCATTGGTGACTTGTGTAAACCTATCCACAGGGTATGACCAGCCAGTATCACTGTTTCTGGTTATTACGTTTCGACGATGGGCTTGAATTGCAAGTAATATGGCGTTTGACACTAACTGAAAACTATAAATGAATTTATATGTAGCTTTTTCAAAAAGAATGATGTAATTTTAGCCAAGAAACATATCAGCGTATGATGGCCCTCAAATGTTTGCTAGCACAAACGAACAAGTTACTTACCTTCGGTAACGATGTATCTGTAAGAAACATTAGTTAGTTAGATTCCTCACCTTAAAATATCCCCAGGCGTCAGACTGGATCCGGAAGATTTTTCGTCAGCAATACCCCTTGCGCGTCGCTAGGCGTCGTCTGCGGCTCCGCGTCCGTCGTCGGCGTCGTGCGCCGGGATGACGTCGTCGGAGTACTTAGACGCCGCCCTCGCGCGCTGACGTCAGTTCTTGTACATAGCCTTCCGCGCCAGGAACGCAGAGCCATGCAAAGACCGACACTGGTGCCAAAAATAAAATCTAGGGGCCTGAAAGAACAACCTTAACCCTAGATGTCAGTTCGCAGAACGGGGAGGATGGGAGGGTCGGTGAGGAATCTAACTAACTAATGTTTCTTACAGATACATCGTTACCGAAGGTAAGTAACTTGTTCATCTGAAAGAAACACGTTAGTTAGATTCCTCACCTTAGAATAGATACCCAAGCAATACCATCCCCGGTGGTGGGTCTGCGAACCAAGATCACACCAGAAAGTCCTGGAGGACAGAACGGCCAAAGAAGCCATCCCTCCGGACTTGGCTGTCAAGGCAATAATGCCTGGCAAACGTGTGTAGCGAAGCCCACGTCGCCGCCTGACAGATGTCCTGCAAAGGGACTCCCCGTCCCAAGGCAGTAGTAGCCGCCGTGGCCCGAGTAGAATGGGCGCGCAGCCCAACAGGAGGGTCCTTTTTAGCCAAGGAATAGCAAATTTTTATACACAAAACGACCCACCGAGAGATGGTCCGTTTGTGCACAGCTTTCCCCTTCTAGCGCCCACGTACCCAACAAAAAGCTGGTCGTCCACCCGGAACTGTTTTGTGCGGTCCAGATAAAAGGAGAGCGCACGTTTTGGGTCCAGACGGTGGAGCCTCTCTTCCTCTTTGGAAGGATGCGGAGGCGGAAAGAAGGTGGGCAAGGTGACAGACTGCCCAAGGTGAAATGGAGTCACCACTTTAGGAAGAAAGGAGGGACGAGGCCGAAGGACAACCTTGTCCGGATGAACAGATAGAAAAGGAGGCTTTGAAGATAAAGCCTGGAGCTCACTCACCCGTCTAGCCGAGGTGATGGCTACCAGAAAAGCAGTCTTTAGAGTTAGAAGACGAAGAGGGCAATTGTGAAGAGGCTCGAAGGGAGCGCACATCAGGAATGTCAATACCAGATTCAAGTCCCACTGAGGCATTACAAAAGGGACAGGAGGGAACGTGTGTGTAATGCCTTTGAGAAAGCGTGTAACCACAGGGGACTTGAAAAGAGAAGGCTGATCAGGAAGCCGCAAGAAGGCGGAGATGGCAGCAAGATAACCTTTCAGGGTGCCCAGGGCAGAGCCCTGCCGGGCCAGAGAAAGAAGGAAGAGGAGAATGTGATATCACAGACTTCAGGAGGCAAGTCAAATGGCATCAACTGCCGCCGCTCAATCTCCACGCATGGAGGTGGAGGCTGGACAGGTTCGGGTGGAGGACCGTCCCCTGCTGCTGCGACAGAAGATCCTCCCGAAGGGGCAGACGTATCGGGGGATCGGTCAACAGACTGAGTAGCTCGGGATACCAGTATCTTCGTGCCCAATCCGGAGCCACCAAGATGAGTTGGGCCCGGTCGTGCCTGATCTTCTTCAGCACTCTGGGCAGAAGTGGTATAGGCGGAAAGGCGTACAACAGACCGCAACTCCACTCGTGACGAAAAGCGTCGCCGAGCGAGTGCCGCCTTGGAAATTCCAACGCGCAGAACTGCTGACATTGCGCGTTCTCTTCGGTGGCGAATAGATCTAACCAAGGCTCTCCCCACTGCTGAAAGAGACCTTGCGCCACTTCGGAGTTCAGACGCCATTCGTGATCCATCATGCACCGGCGGCTGAGTTCGTCTGCTCTGGCGTTCAGAGAGCCCGCCAGATGTTGAACCACCAGGGTGACGCCCTGGTGTTCCAGCCATGTCCAGAGGCGCAGAGCCTCCTGACAAAGGGTCCACGACCCCACCCCGCCCTGTTTGTTGCAATACCACATGGCGGTGGTGTTGTCCGTGAACACCTGCACGACACTTCCCCTGACAGAGGGAAGGAAGGCTTTCAGTGCAAGCCGGATCGCTCTCAACTCCAACAGGTTGATGTGGAGACGAGACTCCGCCGGAGACCAGAGGCCTCTGATCTCCGCCTCTCCCATATGGCCACCCCATCCCAGGAGGAACGCATCCGTCACTACGACATGCTCTGGTTGGGGAAGGGAGAGGCTCTTGCCCTTGACCCACTCGCGGTCCGTGAGCCACCACTGCAACTGCTGTGCAGTGCCCTCCGAGATCAAGACATGGTCGGACAGGTTGCCGTGATGCTGGGCCCACTGAAACTTCAGGTCCCACTGCAGAGCCCGCATGCGCCGCCTGGCGTGATGCACTAGTAGGATGCAGGAGGCCATCAGCCCCAGAAGCCGCAACACTAGCCTGACCGAAACCCGGGATAGAGGCCGAAAGATGGGAATCAGGGCCCGTATATCCCGGACCCGCTGTTCCGGTGGATGGACCCGGAACTGCGCCGAATCGAGAACCGCTCCGATGAAGAGGAGCTTCTGAGAGGGACTCAGGTGTGACTTCGGCACGTTGATGGAAAACCCCAGCAAATGCAGGAGATCCGCCGTAGTCTGGAGGTGGGAGACGACTGCCTGGGGCGAGCCCGCCTTCAACAACCAGTCGTCGAGATAGGGGAAGACTGGAACCCCTGATCTGCGCAGATGAGCTGCGACCACCGCCATCACTTTCGTGAACACCCGAGGGGCACTGGTGAGGCCGAAGGGGAGCACGGTAAACTGAAAGTGCTCTTGGCCCACCGTGAACCGCAGGTAACGCCGGTGGGCCGGCAGGACGGGGATATGGAAATATGCGTCCTGCAAGTCCAACGCTACCATCCAGTCTCCAGGGTCTAGGGCAGCTAAAACCTGAGCCAACGTTAGCATCTTGAACCTTTCCTTTCGGAGGAAGGCATTGACGTTCCGGAGGTCCAAGATAGGGCGTAGGCCCCCCTTGCCCTTCTTGGGAACCAGAAAGTAGTGGGAATAACAACCACGACCTACTTCTGGACTCGGAACGCGCTCGACGGCCCCCTTGGCCAAGAGAGCCGAAACTTCCTCGCGGAGAAGATTCAAATGATCCCCCGAGATACGGTGGTGCTGCGGTGGCATGGCTGGAGGGGTCGTCTCGAAGGGGAGGGAGTAGCCCCTTCGGACGATTTGCAGCACCCACCTGTCCGATGTTATGGACCGCCAGTGGAGCAGGTGATGGCGAACTCTGCCGCCCACTGGCGTGGTATGGGCCTGAAAGCTCGGACTAGGAGGGCTTTGAGGCGGATGCTGCAGGGGTGGAAGTGGGCTGACCACGTCGGCCTCCATTTCCGCCACGGCGGAAGCCACGTCCGCGACCGCGCGCAGGTTGGTTCTGCGGCTGGTGGCTTTGCGGACGTGAGGAGGCGCCCCTTCCTTGGCCACGAAAGGGGCGAAAAGCGGAGGTGTGCGCCCGCGGAGCCGAGAGGCCCAAGGACTTGGCCGTAGCCCGGGAGTCCTTAAAGCGGTTCAGCGCACTGTCCGCCTTCTCACCAAACAGGCGAGTGCCATCAAAGGGCATGCCCATGAGGGTGGTCTGGACATCCCCGGAAAATGACGTGGACCGCATCCAGGCGTGGCGGCGGAGCGCCACCGTGGTTGAAATCGCCCGACCCAGCGAGTCCGTGGTGTCAAGCCCACATCGTATGGCGTGCCGTGCTGCATCCCTCCCATCGGCCAAAGCCTGGGTAAGACGCGTCCGGACCTCCTCCGGACACAGGGGCAGCACGTCCTCCACCGTATCCCACAGGGAATGGGAATAACGGTCCAAGAGACAGGCGGTATTTAAGGACCGCAGGCCCAAACTAAGGGACGAAAACAGTTTCTTGCCAAACTGCTCGAGTCTCTTGGAATCCCGGTCCGGCGGAGCGGTCGGGAAGGAGGATTGGGAGGTAGAGGCCTGGATAACCAGACTCTCGGGGGTGGGGTGTTGGGACAGGAAACTGGGGTCGCCCGGAGCAGGGCGGTGGCGCCTGGCAACGTTCCTATCCACAGGAGGAACTGTGGAGGGCTTGGACCAGGTGCCCTGCAGAACGTCAGTGAGGGCCTCGTTGAACGGCAGCAGAGGCTCAGTGGAGCTTGCTGAGGTTTGAAGCACCTCAGTGAGGATGTTAGTCCTCACAGCCACGGCAGGCAACTCGAGCCCAAGGGCCTCGGTCGCCTTGCGCAGCACCACAGAAAATGCTGCACCCTCCTCCGAAGCCACGGTCGGAGGAGAAGTGAATCCAGTGTCTGGCGAGGTGTCCAGCCCACTGGCCTCCCCCAGTTCATCTGCCCAGTCCTGAGAAAGCTGTGACTGAACAGCCAGAGGGTCCTCGAACCCCTCCCAGTCGCCCCCTTCTTCCGATTCCTGATAAACAGGAGGAATGATCGGAACCGGACTGTAGAGATGGTAGGACTCAAGCGGCGTCGGATGCGGCGTCGGTCGACGCCGTGCCGGCGCCGGGTCCGGATGAGGGCTAAACTGGGGTGTCGGCGTCAAAGGCGTCGGCGGCGCCGGTGACGGCGTCGGTGGTTCAGGCGTCGGCGCCGGTGGAGGAGTGACTAGGTCAACCGGCGTCGACTGGGGCCCAGGCATGGGCCCCGCGGGGACCTGCGGCGTCGAGACCGGAGTCGTCGACGGCGCCGGGACCGGAGCCGCCGGCACGCGAGGTCGCCCAGTCGAGTCCGCGGGGCCCGAAGGCGCGCCAGCGGGCGTCGACGGCGGGGCCAGGCTCCTCATGGCCGAGAGGAAGGCACTGATCTCCGCCGGCGCCGCGTCAGCCCCAGGGACCGGAAGGTATGGGGGCGGACGCGGCACCTGCGGCTCCGCCGGAGCCGCGGGGGTGGAACCACCCTGACCCTCGGCCGAGTCGCGCGACCGGCGAGGGGAGTCCGAAGAGCGATGTCGCCTCTTGGACTTCTTTGAGCGTTTGGACTTACCCGACGACTTGGAGCCGGACGATCGATGGCGTCGGCTAGGGCTCCGCGAGCGATCCTTGGACCTCCTCCTGGACCGGGATCGCGCACGACGCGGAGCCGAGTGGCGAAGCTCGAGAAGCTTGCGGGACCGCTCCCGCCTAGCCTTCGAAGTCAGGGCCTGACAGTCGTTGCACGACTCCGCGTCGTGGTCGGGGCCTAAGCAGTAGAGGCACCGGCGGTGGTGATCGGTCACCGACATCAGTCGATGACAATCCTCGCAAGCCTTGAACCCAGGCATCCTACCGGCACCAGATGTCGACAGACAAGGATCAAAAATGATCAAAAAAGATTTAGTCAAAAAAGACTAAAAGGGGTAGCTCTCCCGGATCTGCGCTTACTGGCGCGGAAAAAAGAAGAACTGACGTCAGCGCGCGAGGGCGGCGTCTAAGTACTCCGACGACGTCATCCCGGCGCACGACGCCGACGACGGACGCGGAGCCGCAGACGACGCCTAGCGACGCGCAAGGGGTATTGCTGACGAAAAATCTTCCGGATCCAGTCTGACGCCTGGGGATATTCTAAGGTGAGGAATCTAACTAACGTGTTTCTTTCAGATTGTACACTCTCTCAACACAGATTTGAAAACCCGGAAGGTCCTGTAATTTTAGCTTCAAATACGCCTTGCATGCACTTCAGTATGCCATCCAATTCAGATCTTCTTTAAGATTCCAAATTTCAATGTTATCAGTCTAGGACCTGTTTTCAACATTGTCGAACTATACAGTATGAGTTTGCCGTTTGGGCAGGAAGAGGTTTTGTGGCACTGTTTTTTCTGCAGTCCTCAGACCCTTTCGCAAATATTCCATCTGGTCAAGCATTTCATTCATGTTGGGCATGTCCTGTGTAAGCCTGGAACTCTGCCTTTCTGGAGGACCATTTTAAAGTCTGAGAAGTAGGTTAGGAGAGCAGCTGGATATAAAACACTGCTCACTTTAGAACGGTTTGGGGCAAACAATGAGGTAGGGCCCTAGGAAGACTGACCAGGTACCTTACAGCGGGGTGCTCCACGCACCTCTGCAAACACAAATTAATCATGCTCGGAGGACCTGAAATCAATGGTGTCAGTGCTTTTCCCCTGAAGTAGTCATCCTGGCCACTCTCTTCATCCCGTTGAGTAACTTTAGTTTTCTGCTTCCAGCCGACTTTAGTTACAAAGCTGATGTCTGCAGTAAGTTCAAACACCTAGTCAAAGTTCTCACTTTACCATCAAGTCCTGCTATATGGGGCTGCGCATGATATTCTTGCACCTACTGTGTCCGCTTTCCGGATACTGCTGGTGGATTCTCTTCCCCGTGTTGCTTCGAGTTGTCCACGGCTCTCCTCCAATAAAGCTCACCATTCAGCTCAGGGACAGGCAACAGTTCCCAGAACACAAGAGTGGTACGGCTGCGGTGCCCAGTCACTAAGTGCATTCCTGTTATTTTGCAACGTCACCCTAGTTGCTCTTCTCTTGGACCACGAACCCCATCACTCCAGCCTGCTATTCATTTAAAATGACAGGAGAGAAAGGTTGTCCCACAGAGCCACTCGATACCTACAGTTGCCATTTTAACCGTGGGAAGCTATGCAGCTGTATGCCTTGCCACCTCAGAGTGTTGGCCATGTCTTATTGGTGTGATTTCTAATGTTTTCAATTTATGGAAAGCATTCATTTTTGTTCACGGCTTGCAGTGCAAGTGAAGCACGATGGCTGCTTTAAGGGACCCGAGTTAGTCCTGCTGACAACAGGGGCTAGATCTCATCCTCAAAACTCATGCTGCACAAGAAGGTATTTCTTGCATCATTTGGAAGTTGTAGGAACTCACATTCGGGACTTTGTAACAGTGTGTGCTGCATCAGAGTATTGAACCGAGACTTTTCACCCCCTATTCCAGCTTAACCCTCCAAAGACTTTATACCGAAAGAAAAGCTTTAAGGTTTACATTCACAAAGGCCTTCCAAGAAACTGGATTTACTGGGCTAATCTTATTTTCGGACTGAAGAATTACCTGGGGTGGTGCATAGAAGACACAAGGGACAAAGGTGTCTCTTAATGCACTGATCAGACATTTAAAAGACGAGTTAACTCCAATCCCTATACTCTGTGGTGAGGTTTGAACTGGTTGAGAATCTATCTAGGCTTCAAGCATGATCACATGGTTTGGAAAGGAATATGCTACTTACCAGTATGCATCTGTTCTTGGCATGTAGAGCTGCAGATCTACACACTTTTGCATAGATCGCCATCTGGTGTTGGGCCCGGATGTTTGCAGTTTGTTTTTCGTCTTGGAAAGTCTTTGGAAGTCACGAGGTCGGTGACTCCTCCCTTGGTTCGTATTGCGCATGGGCTTCGGCTCCATCCTCAGATTGTTTTTCGACAACAGGGAAAGATGGACCATAGTAATAATAGTGAAGAAACCCATGTGTGTTGTATCTAAATAAGATAGACTGGAACAGATGCAAGTAGCCGGGGAGGCGGGTGGGCGTGTGTAGATCTGCAGCTCTACATGCCAAGAACAGATGCATACTGGTAAGTACCATATTCAAATCGAGGCATATGAGCTGCAGATTACACACTTTTGCATAGACTATATAGCAGTTCCCAACCCTAGCGGCGACCACCGGTATCTGTTGCAGCGGTTTGAAAAAGTGTTTTTAGTACAGCCTGGCCCACACTAGCTTGTTGCTTGGTTTGCACATCTACACAGTAATGTTTAGTGAAAGTGTGCGGTTTTGACCATGTAGCTGCTTTGCAGATATCATCTAATGGGATGTTCCCAAGAAAAGCCATAGAAGCCCCTATCTTTCTTGTAGAGTGGGCTTTAGGGGGAACAGAGAGAGTGCGTTTTGCCTTGTGGTAGCAAATCTGTATGCATTTTACAATCCACCTAGCTATCCCTGATTTTGAGATGGGGTTGCCTTTATGTGGTGGAGAGAAACAGACAAACCGTTGTTTTGTCTTTCTGAAAGGTTGTTTTCTCTGGATATAGTACAGTAAGGCCCTTTTAACATCCAGTGTGTGTAGAGCCCTTTCTGCAACAGTTTGAGGTTGCGAGAAAAAAAACGGTAGTTCTACCGATTGGTTCAGATGAAAGTGGGAAACGACTTTGGGTAGGAATTTTGGGTTGGTACGGAGAACAACCTTGTTTGGGTGCATTTGGAGAAAAGGTTCTTGTATAGTAAGTGCTTGTATCTCACTGACCCTTCTAAGGGAAGTGATGGCTACAAGGAAAGCTGTTTTCCATGTGAGAAATTGCAGTTCACATTTATGCAAAGGTTCGAAAGGCAGTCCCATTAGCCTTGTGAGAACTATATTTAAGCTCCACACAGGTGAGGGTGGTATTCTGGGGGGAATTATTCGTTTGAGGCCTTCCATGAAGGCTTTAATGGCAGGCACTCTGAAAAGTGATAGGTGCTGTCTGTTTTGTAGGTAAGCGGCAATTGCTGCGAGGTGTAGCCGAATGGATGTATATGCTAGGTTACACCTTTGTAGATGGAGTAAGTAGCATATGATGTGCTGTATAGATACGTCTAGAGGGTTGATTGTGTTGTTATGGCAATAAACAACAAATCTTTTCCATTTTACAGCGTAGCAGGCTCTGGTAGTAGGGCGTCTAGCTTCTCTGATGACGTTCATACAGTCAGGGGGAAGGTTTAGGTATCCGAATTCTAAGATCTCAAGAGCCAGATCGCAAGGTTGAGCTGAGCTGGGTCCGGGTGTCTGATCTCTCCATGGTTCTGGGTTACGAGGCATGGTGAGAGGTGTAATTTTTGGTGTGGCACTACCGAGAGTTCCAGCAGCGTGGTGTACCACGGTTGTCTGGCCCATGTTGGAGCTACTAGAATCAGTGTGAGGGAGTGCTGTTGTAGCTTTCGCACCACTAATGGAATTAGTGGGAGAGGTGGAAAGGCGTACGCAAATTTGCCTGACCAGTTCATCCATATCGCATTGCCTTTGGACAATGGGTGTGGGTATCTGGCGGCGAAGCTTGGGCATTTTTTGATTTTGTGGGTGGCGAAGAGGTCTATGTGTGGATGCCCCCACATCTGAAAGAACGGGTGAAGAACCTGCGGGTGAAGTTCTCACTCGTGGATCTGCTGCGTCTGTCTGCTGAGCAGATCTGCCATGGTGTTTTGGACTCCTGGAACATGCTGGGCTAGGCGAAAGATTTTGTGTGGAATTGCCCATCTCCATATGCTCTGTGCTAGTTGAGAGAGCTGTAGAGAGTGTGTGCCGCCTTGTTTTTGAATGTAGTACATGGCCGTCATGTTGTCTGTGCGAATAAGGACTGCCTTGCCTAAAATCTGTGTGTGAAAGGATTTTAGGGCTAGAAAGATTGCCAGTAACTCCAGATGGTCGATGTGGAGTAACTTTTGTTGCGGCGTCCATGTGCCCTGCACTGTGAGGTGTAGTAGATGAGCTCCCCAGCCGGAGAGCGATGCGTCTGTTAGGATTATTTGTGGAACCGGGTCCAGGAACGGTCGACCTCTGGAAAGATTTGTGGTGTTTCACCACTGCAGAGAGCGATGGGTGCGACCGTCTACCAACACCAGATCTGTCAGTTGCCCCTGGGCCTGGTTCCATTGCACGCTAAGTACTCTTGGAGTGGACGCATCTGGAGTCTTGCATGAGGTACTATGAAAATGCAAGAGGCCATCATCCCTATCAGTTGCATAAACACTCTTGCTGGGAGAGAGTGTTGAGGCATGAATCTTTGACGCAAAGCCTGAATGCTTGCAATCCTGGCAGGATTGGGGTAGGCTATGGCTTTTGAGGTGTCTATGGTGGCACCGAGGTATTGCTTTGTGTGGGATGGTATTAGCTGGGACTTTTGGTGGTTCACCGTGAAGCCTAGCTGAAGTAGTTGGATTGTAGTGGCGGTGTGGTGTACACATTGGTTGAAGGACGTGGCTTTTATCAGCCAGTCGTCCAAATATGGTAAGACGTGAATGTGCTGTCTTCTGAGGTGTGCCGCCACTACCGCTAGGCACTTGGTGAATACCCTTGGTGCTGTTGTGACACCGAATGGGAGCACCTTGAACTGGTAGTGTTGCCCGTCCACTACAAATCTGAGGTACTTTCTGTGGGCATGGTGTACCGGTATGTGAAAGTATGCGTCTTTCAAGTCCAGTGTGGTGAGAAAGTCGTTCTGGGAGAGGAGCGGAAGTACCTGCTGAAGTGTTATCATGTGAAAATGGTCCGAATGTATGTATGTGTTTAGAGGCCGGAGATCTAAGATAGGTCGTAGAGTCTCGTCTCTTTTTGGTATCAGGAAATATAGGGAGTAGACCCCTAAATTTTGCTGATTGGCGGGGACTTGTTCTATCGCCTCTTTTTGTAGGAGGGAGATTACCTCCTGTTTTAGTAACGTGGAATGTTCTTGTGACATTGGGCGTTGCCTGGGTGGAATGTTGGGGGGGGGGGGGGGGGGGTAGATGTCATTTCTAGGCAGTACCCTGAACGAATAATTTGGGTCACCCATCTGTCTGATGGACTCCCAGACGTGAAGGAAATTTTTGTAGTCTGCCCCCGACCGGAGTGGGATGGTCTGGAGGGAGCAGGGGAAGTCATTGGGTAGGCGGTGTGGCAGAGCGGGCGGTATTTGTTTTGCCTCTGCTTTTATTGTTATTGCCTCTATAGCCGCCTCTTTGATAACCCCTTGTGAAGGTGGATTGAACAGGGGATTTGTAGGAAGTGGACGCTCTATCTGAGGAATAGCCTCTGCCCGTGCCCCGAAAGGAAGAGCGGCGAAAGGAGCGCCTAGGAGGGTGTGACTGTAGGGCTCCCATAGATTTCGCCGTATCTGTGTCTTTCTTCATCTTCTCGAGGGCCTCATCTACTTTTGGACCGAATAAATGGTCTTGATCAAATGGATGATTTAATATGGAGGCTTGTACCTCAGGTTTAAAGCCTGAAACTCTGAGCCAAGCATGGCGACGGAGGAGGACGCTAGTGTTGATGGCCCTGGAGGCTGCGTCTGCTGCGTCTAAGGCACAGCGTATAGAGGTGTTAGTTATGGTCTTACCCTCTTGAATTAAATCATTGGCCCCATTTCTGTATTTTTCTGGGAGATGGTGCATGATGGTTTCTAATTCATCATAATGCGCTCTGTCGTATCTGGCCAATAGCGCTTGAGTGTTGGCGATACGCCATATATTGGCTGACTGCGACGCAGTGCGCTTTCCTGACGCGTCCAGTAGCTTTGACTCTTTGTCAGGTGGTGGTGCTTCGCCTGATGCCTGGGAATTTGACCTCTTCCGTGCAGTGGATACCACTAGGGAATCCAGTGGCGCTGGCCCTTTGATGTAGGCAGGATCTGTGGAGGCAGCTTTATACTTTTTCTCTATGTGTGGGTTTAGGACCCTAGCCCTGACTGGGTCTTTAAAAACCTTTGGTGCATGTTTTATTACCCCCTTGAGCATAGGTAGTATAGAAGTAGACCTATGTGCGGTATCAAAGGTGTCAAGGAGGAAATCTTCCTCTACCGAGTAAGTGTGTAGCTCTACCCCGTGATAATGTGCCGCCCTCTGAAGTAGGTGGTGAAAACCTAATGAGTCTTCTGGTGGAGATGGCCTGGATGGATAAAGATCATCTTGTGGGACATCTGGAATGTCTGGATTATTATAATCGTCCCATGGGTCTGGGGATCCTGTAGGGGTGGGGTCTTGTGGCACATCTGCTGGATCGTAGTATGGGTCCCCCTGATCATCATGGTCTGGAGACGGGGTCGGAGAGTGATGAGGCAGGGGTGGAGAAGGCGGAGGTGGAGAGGGTGGAGGAGGTGGGGAAAGCACTCTGAAAGGGGAGGTAGCACAGTCTTTCCTCTTTGGAGGTGGAGCTGGTTTGTCCAAATGTCTCTTTTTAAAAGACAGTGCCAAATGTCCAGTTTTTGGATCCTTGGTAAGTGTCTTTTGCAAAGGATCCGGTGTAAACAGTTCTTGAGACAATGGCTGTTCGGTCGGTGCCGAAGGTTTCGGGGCCAATGGCTTTTTAGGCTTTTCTGTGCCGTGCTTTTTTGGAACCTCCGATTTTTTGGTCGGCGCCGAGGCAGGCTTCGGCGCGGGAGTGTCGGTGCCGAGGGCCTTATGATGTTTGGTCGGCACCGAGAGGCTGGGTTTCGACACCGAGGGCTTTGGTGCGGAGCTCGGTGTCGAGGTAGAGGCCGATCTCTTCTTCAGTGCTGAAGTGTGTTTATCGGCACCGCTGGCAGGCTGGCTCGAGCCCGAGCCGCCGGAAGGCTTATTAGGCTTCTTCACCGGGCCCGAAGGTGGGGTATTCGAAGCAGTGTCTTTGGTCTTGCCTAGGCCCGGAGGCGAAGGCGTGACCGAAGCCTTTTTGGGTGTCGGCGAGGGTGTGGGAGGGGGTATTTTACTCACTACCCTCTGCACCGGGGTGATGTCCTCCACATGCGAGTCGTCGGCTTCAGAAGCACTGACTAAGTCCTCTTTGGTATGCTGCTGTCCCGGAGCGTCGACGTTGTCCCCGAAGATGTCGACTGGAACGGAGGTCGAGGAGTGCGCCATGTTTCGTCTGGCCCTTCGATCTCGAATAGTCTTTTTGGATCTGAAAGACTTGCAGGCGGGACAGTCTCGAGCCTCGTGTTCAGGGGAGAGGCAGAGGTTGCACACCTCATGAAGATCGGTGTGGGGGAATTTGGACCCACATCGAGGGCACTTCTTGAATGGAGGTCTTTACATCAGCCGGGACCGGAGCTGGCCCGAGGCCCCCGTCGACGACTGGAATCGAAGGTGTGTCGAAGAGAAGGTGATTGAGGAGATCAGGATCTGAACAATACCGCAAAGAGCGAGGATTCCGCTTCGATCGTCGAACTGGAAATGTTCGGAACCGGAGCGCGAAGTATTACATCCGAGCCCGATGGCGGAAAAAAGCAATCTGAGGATGGAGCCGAAGCCCATGCGCAATACGAACCAAGGGAGGAGTCACCGACCTCGTGACTTCCAAAGACTTTCCAAGAGGAAAAACAAACTGCAAACATCCGGGCCCAACAGCAAATGGCGATCTATGCAAGAGTGTGTAATCTGCAGCTCATATGCCTGGAACATATAATTTACTGCAAGAAGTTCACACAACTCCAGATGAAACGGAACTAACAATGTGGTTATATTTTTTTTTTAAATGCACTCAAAGTACACATTATATATACTTCCCTGAAAATAGAAGGTTAAGAAAAGGAAAGAGAAAGATGATCCCACCACCAAATGCTACAAATCATAACTTCTTATCACGCGATCCTACTAATTATTATTAGAGGAAAATCACGAAATGGACATTTTATAATTTTTTGTTTTATTTTTCTGCAAGGGATGGAAAAAAACAGTTAAAACACAAATTATGACAGCAATGTCATGACAACGAATCATAAAAAGTCATTCTTGCTTTGACCCCCCCCCCCCCAAAAAAAAACAACATAAAAAACGTTATACCCTTGAAACCACTCAAGATTAGCATAAGATGAAGTGGCACATGTGTTCTGGTTGTGTATTCACAGGTTTAGCTAGGGTATGCAAATTTAAGGTATTTACACAGAGCTCTAGACTGAACCAAACATCCAAAAGGATTGTAGTTGGTTCTTCCAGCTAATAGTGGCGTGCTAGTTCAGGTTCTACTATCTACAACAGAACAAGGTGCTTTGACAGCGCAGTGTACGGCAGACGTTCCGTGCCTTGAGAGCCTTGTCTACAATTGTGGTTCCACACTTACTCCCAATACAAGATACATCAAAGAGATAGCTTAATACAAGCTGAAATATTTGAAATCTAGAGCAGTGAGAAAAGTCTGTAAGGTGATATAAGAAAACGTCAAAATCCATGTAACGTAGGTTATAATGAAACCTCATGTTTGTTACATTTATTAGTGAAGCACGCATAACAAAAGAACCATTAATTCAAATACACTTTAGAAACCCATTAAACCAATGAACAGTTTACAGGGAAAACGGAATGACATTTGTTTTTAGAGATGTGTGCTGCTACACAGAAATAATGCTTGACAAAGGAGATATTTACCAAGGATATTAAAATATGCAGTTTTATTCTTGAAGTTGCAATTACTTTCAATTAGTTTGCTGAAATGTATCCACTACTTTTCATAAGTAACCTTTCATACTGTTTTACTTGGAAAGCCAAAATCGTGAATTTTTGGGAAGTCTGGTAGTGTTAAAATTTACAAGGCAGAATATGTTTACTAAACACGCACATAAATAAATACGTTTTGCAAGTGGAGGTTACAAATCTCAGAAATGCTTTATATCCACATTCAAAACGAATTTGTATTTTCCAATAGAAGTATGCTAGTTTTCATAAGAGCTAATGAATACATTTCCAAAGTTTTGGTGAGTAGCTGCCATACTAGATCGAATTTAGCCGGATATGCGGTTTGCAGCTTCCTCCTCTGCATCTGCTCGGTTTGCATTTATATCAGCGAGGGTCTTGGCAAAACGTGTCCATTCGTCATTGCGTGGAACTGCAAACTGCTGTAATCAAAAACATGTTGAGAGTCACCAAAAGTCAATATAGAAGTTGTCTTTTGATTTTGTACTTTCTTGGAATAGTCCTGATGGTAAATAAGGCATGATGGTAACATTGTCTCCACAGCATGCAGTGATATGATGTTGGAATAAAAATACATCATGTCACTGCACAGCTCAGCCTAATGTACGTAAGCATTTGGATCCTGTTGTCTGTGCTTGGATTGACATGCAAGCATCCTGTGTTTGATAGGTGGGCAGGAACGTCCAATCTAAACATATTTGGGGTAGAATTCCTTGTTTGAGAATGGTGCATATGAAGCTAGATTGTAGCTCCCAGGACCAGTATCTACAATCATAATTTGGTTTAATCAAACCAGACACAGGATACCACCCTTTGTGATTAACTTTGAGCAGACATTTGGCGCTTATCATATCTCCTACACCACAGGAAGCAATGTGAACTTACCGTTTTGGATTAATATCCCTAGTCTTCTCCGTTTACTCACACCTGATAGATGAGGTTTAATGGTATACTGGCATTTACAACCATGTCTTTACAATTATTTCTACAGACTACATGGACTTCAAATCCATTCAGTGATAAATAGATTTATCTTTGACTAATCATTGGTGAATTAATTGTTCGAGTTTGGGGCTGGCAACTGAACTAGCAAACATTTTTGCTCTTTGGAGAAGATATCGGGGACTTGCCAACCACTGACATAGGATTATTTACTGGAATGTCTGGGTTGACATATACAACGATAAAGCCTTGAAGAATTCACATTAGTGATGAAACGCGTTGGTTGTACCGCCTGAAGTTTCTTCCGTTACATGAAGATCTTTAACAATAAACAAAACTTGGATTGAACACTTCTTGACCTCGACTTATTGGACTAAGATTATAATTAACAGACTACACTTTGGAGTACTGTGATAGCTTTTGTATACATGCTATGAGTGGTGGCCCTCTGGAACCATTGCTCTTTTTACAACACCATTGGTAGTTGGGTGTCTGATATCAATAAGTACCATGCTGCTAGTTACTAGTTGTTTCTCCTACATACCCACGTAAATTGTTGTTTTGTAGGATGTGCAATATCATTAACCACTACTGTGGTTTTGCATATATATCATTCAAACCAAGTCTGTTAATAATTAATTGCACATGGATTGTACATACAGTTATTTTCTAAGGAGAAACTCTGCCACCAATTTGTGTACTGGGAAGCTGAAAAATAACTTTAATGAGGGAAAGTAGAACTTTTTTCTAAAAGTCTATAACTAAGAGGTTTACTATTCGACTAGTGTAGGCCCAGGCACCAAAATAAAAGTTGCACCCTTTAGTGAATAGGGTATGAAAAAAGTGGCCCACATTTGCAAATCAGTGCAGTTTTCAACTTGTAAAGACACGCTTTAGAAGTTTACACAGCTCAGATACACTTGCGGCCGCACTCTTACAGCTGTCTATAAGCTGGAGACTGACTGCCCCTATACCTGGATATCATTGTTCCTTTTTTATCATAGGCCAATGCATGTTGGTTAAAGTAATGCTCTCTTGACATGAGAATGAATAAAAGTGGCAAAAAGAAGAGTTTTACAGGGTATGTAAGACTCTATGCATTTGTACTTGCTACAGATAATGTTTGTGGTAATATCAATGAAATCAACTGTACAAAAACGGCACACCAGACCATAAACAGGCCCAGAAATAGCTAAAAAAACAACTGGTCCACCCAGTGACTTGTCAGGTCTTCTCTTTGGGCATTGCCAGATTGTCAGTTAGGACAGGCCTACCACGGAGGCTGCCAGTTAAAATTAGAATCACCTTCCAGTTTGCATACCCAATTTATGCCGATGACCTCTAGCTCGCAGGGTTGCAAAGGAAATAATAGTGCTTCACTAAACGTCTCAAAGCAATCTTACCCTGGACAGTTCATAATAGACAAAAGAAGAAATTCTACTTTCCCACTTGGTCTTACGTTTTTAGCAGTCCCAGCTGCCCAAAATAAGACAGTCTGGTTTGAAAACAACCTTAACATCAAGACCCACTTCAACCCAACGGATTACATTAGGAACATACCACCCCTGCTGCTAAGAAATATCACACTACTTCTGGATTTGGCAATCCAGTCATTCTCTTGAGGCTCGCCTATGCCCATCACCCTGACTAGCCAATCACCGTGGCAGGGATTATTCACAATTAAGGCTCCCTGTTTTCTGTTTTTACTGATTTATAAAGATGCAGATAGAAAAGCATTTATTTTCCTGTCTGTATTTATATTTAAATGTGCATAAAAACGAAATTGGTTTGTTGTTTGAGTGATTCTCCATGCATGACTGTCAGGCAGCTAGCTGTGTGGATTAACAAGTGAGGGTTTCAAAAAGAGAGAGATATTTTGGTAAAGGGACTTAAACTAGAGTAGATATGCACAAGGTTAATACTAAAATGTCCATGTTTTCAAATAAGTGCATTGATTTATCATCTGTGGGTGTTCATTTCATTGAAACCTGTCAGGGATTATGAGTGCACATTTATCAGTTAAATAAATGTGGATATACAAGAGGGTCAGCTTCATTTTTTCAAAAAACCCAAAATAAATATGGATAAATACAGATAACATCATCAAAAAATAAATATAGACGGAAACGTCAAAAAACATAACCACCATAAAACCGGGAGCCCTATTTACAATCCAAGTTCACACAATTACACCAGCGAAACTTTGAAAACGTTACACTGGCTGCCTGTAGAGGTCTACTTACCATTCAAATAAAAAAGCATCATTCACATAACCCCTTTTGACAAACATAAGCTATTGTTCTAGAAGATGAGAATCCATAAACATCATCTAGACAACTCAAATCCAGTCCTGAAAGTCCCAAAAAAGCTTCTGCAGAAATTGGGCAGTTAAATCGTTCCAGCAATGCTTTCTAAACTGAGGATCACCATGGGAAGATTATTGGTGGGTCACGAGAGTCAAAGCAATAAATAAAGATGCCTTTAAATTCTGTATTTATCTTGTCACATTTGCTGCGCTTCAAAGACAGAGGTCAAATGTCAGGCTATGTCTTCTGCTGGTTATTTTTTTTTATCATGGGGACTGATGTTTATAAACTTCTCTTACTATGTAGTCAGAGGAAGAAAAGGAAGTGAAATATGATACTCTTACTGGAGTACATGACTTGTGAAAGGAAAGGCTGTAAAATGTCATTTTGTCGTAACACACAACAAAATCCAAATGCCTATAAGTAAACTGAACACATTCAGCAGTCAGGAAAACTAAAATGAAGCACTTATTTGTAATTCTGAAGAGTAATGGAAACAAAAATATTAATAGGATCAGAACAAATTAAGACACTTTAATTTACTTGGTGCTGCACAAATAATATTTATTGAAACGCGATTTCCACACATAACCATTTGTGTGCAATATAATTTTATCAGTAAAACTGTATGGCTGAGCAAATTTAGCGATCATTTCGTTAGAAAATGTCCTGTCTGTAAATGACAGCGCGCTACCACCCAATGATTTAGTAGCATTAAAAAACTGACCTGCCACATGTCCATTAAAGTGAGGTGGGTCGCAAAAGTTTGTCGTATTAAAAAGGCGTAGTTCTAAAAAGTTTGGGGAGCACTGGTCTATAGCCTTTCTCCCAGTATTATGAACTCCTTAACGACAGCTAGCTACCCCAGGATGTTCATAACTTCCTTGGATTCAGAAAAAACACTCTAGACCTGACTGTTGAAATAACCTGTTTCTCTGTCTGCATCAAACTCTTAATACCCTGCTGAAGTGTCCATACCATTCGGCATTTCAGATCCCTTTTCACCCGCCCCCTTTTGCTTTGAAACAGTTTGTTCTAAATGCATGAACTTTATAAATATACAATACATAAATGATACCTAGAAGCAATGAAGAGCGAGTGCACATACAGTAGTGAAACAGACTTAACAAGAGGAAGGCCTTGATCAGGTGGCTTGCTATCACTTGGTTCCAGCTAGCTTCTACCACCTGGCAGGGGAGCGGGTTGGAAGGATGCAAGAGAGTGCCCCATGAATTCTCTACCTCTCATTGAGACTTGCAGTCACTGTGGCAGACTCTTAAGACCTGCAAATTACCATGGTTTTTTGATGAGATGCTAAGCGAGCACATCAAAGAGGCAGCTTTGACATAAAGAAAAACTGAGCTGAATAGCTCACTTCAGTTCGGTGTTACTGGAACACAGGCTGTCCAACACTCAATATATACTGTCAATGCTGGTGTGTAACGGATGCTTTAATTACTGGCATTGCTTGCTACTTACCAATCAGGATGTCACTACTACATCATATAAGTAGTAACACGTCCGACTGATTCCACCATTGAGCCACAGCTTCTAATCGGAGATCGAGCCGTCCAAGATACATAATTGAACCTATCCTTTACCGGGTATTCCCGAAGAATTCTACTGACGCCGCCATTGTAGCAGCGCTCTCACCCCCAATCGCCGCCAATTCAGCAGCGCTCCAGAAGCACCTTCTGTTCCCTAACCCAAACCCGTTTAGGCTAATAGGCTCTACCTAACAGGCATGTACCTTATGTCCTGATGATGAACCGCTCATTCTCTCCACGGTTCGAAACGCCGTCGACACCTTGATACACCTTATACGAAAAACTGCTATTTATTTCTTTGTAAAGGTGTTTTTTGCGATTTGTTCCTCACAATTCTGTGTATACTCATGTGTAACAAACCAATTAGCATTGCCTGAGCCTCCTGTTGTTCACCGCTCTCTCTTGTACCTCATGGCTAAGTAGGACACAGGCTTGTGTCCCACTTTATGTACTGTTTGTACTAATTGTTTTTAAAATCGTTTAAAAGTAAATATTAGACCTCTGCCCGGCTGGGCAAGTCAAGCCAATATAGTAACGACTGAGTCTATAATAATTTCGCTCTCAAAAATTCTTCCTTCTAGGGACCATTGTTGTCTAGAATAATATACAAGTAGTAAGCTGCACAAGCCATATACTTACGATGTTTACCAATGCCCTCTAAAGCTGTTTTTTCTCCTTCGTTCCTAGATGAACAAGTCACACTCGGTAACGTCCTTTCTTGTGGCTACTCAAGCTTCAGATTCCTGCCCTTTAAAATATTGATAGGTAACAGACTGGTTATGAAGATTTTCAGCAGAGCTCCCAAGCGTCACCAGGTGGTGCTGTGGAAACCTCACACCGCACCACAAGTAATCGAGCAGAGCCCCAGTTTCCGTATTGTCCTCCTTCAATGCTTTCAGATGCGGATCTGCTTAAACAAATTGCAGAAGACAGAGAGCTGAGAAATAACTTGGAACCTTTTTAAAATGTGCAGATGTTGACTCCACAGAAGGGAGAGGTGGGAAGGAATTGACGGATCTGCAGCTACAGTATCCACCCCAAAAAAAAGTTAGACCCAAGATAAATAACTAGTTCTTCTGATGGCTACTGCTAAGTTCAGATTCCTCACCTGCAGAATAGATACCCATGCAGTACCTTCCAAAAGGTCAAGGTTCCGAGACGTAGACTCAAAGAATAAACTCCTGCAGGACCGGAAGCACAAAAAACCCTCTCTGCAGACATGGCTGTCAAGACAGTAGTGATAGGTGGACATGTGGAACAACACCCACATCACCCATTGACAAATGTCCAAGACAGGAACTCCCCGAATGAATGTCGTTGCAGCACACTTAGCTGTGGTGTAAATAGGCCCCTAGACCTTAAAGAAGCTCTTGCTTGGCTTAAGTGTAACAGATCTTTATACGTAGCATAATTCACCTCTTGAGTCTTTTTTTATACCACCTTTCCCTTATTGGCACCAGAAAGCTCCAAGAGCTGATCACTAACATACTACACCTTTGACCGTTCAACATACAAATGTAAGGCTCTTTGGGATCAAGCCGATGAAGTCTCTCCTCCTCTTTTGAGGAATGTGGTGGAAGGAAAAATGCCGGAAGGTTGAAGAATTGCCTTATGTGGAAGTATCATACTACTTTAGGCAGAGAGATAGCCCTGGTCCAACTAATGGGGGAACAAAAAGCTGTACAGTGTTTGACCGGACAGCACCTGCAGTTCACCCACGAGGAATGCAGATGTGATCACAATGAGAAACACTTGAAGGTTACGATCTGCAATGAACAGTTGTTTATGGGCTCAAATAGAGCTCATTTGAGAAATGCTAAAACCAAGTTAAGGTCCCATTATGGCATGGCAAAAGATTTTGGGTGAAATGTGTGCGTGAGACCTTTCAGGAACCAGAAAAGGTGATTTAAAGAGGAAAGTCTAGTCTATCCAACACAAAAGGGCCGACCGGTAATCTTTAACTGTGCCCACTGCAAGCGCTTGCTGGGCTCATGATAAAATGAACAGATCAGAAAGTATGGCCTCAAAACGACCAAGATGATTGTCTTTATACCAGGCAAAAATTTTACCCAACATCCCAAATAAACTGATTTGGTCGATGGATATCTGGTTTCAAGTATTACATTCCCTACCTCAGGGAGCTCAGTTGTTGCTGCTCAATTTTCATACATGGAGGTGTAGTTTGTAGAGACCTGGGAGTAAATACTCTCTCTTATTGCAGAGAAAGGAGGTCCTCCCAAACACGCAGCTTGGATCAGAAGGCAAATGCTCGGACACAGCAGATGAGGGTAACACACCATCCTGATGCAATCATGGACTACCAAGAGGACTTGAACCTGGCCTGACCAGACTTTCTTCAAGAATCAAAGGTGGGGTAATCGTGGGAACGTGTACAGGAGACGTTTGCTCCAATATAGATAGAATGCATATTATATGGACCTTTCAGGTGAAACTCCAGCATGGATTAGTCTCAACAGTGCACGTTCTCAGTGGGGGCTGCAGCCAGAGCACGCCCCAAAGGCTGAAGAGCTTTTTAGTCACCCATTAGATGGAGACACCATTCGTGATCCATCAGTTGATGCATGTTCAACTTGTCCGCTCTAGGGTCGAGAGACCCCCAACTAGATGGTTAGTCACTAGAAAAATATCATGCTGATCCAGTTACTTCCAAAGGTTTAGAGCCTCCTGGCACAGGAATCAGAACCCCATTCTCCATCTGCCCCCCACTCCAGCTTGTTGCAGAACCACATGGTGGTCATTTTGTCCCCCCGAACCTTTCATGATTGGTAGTAAGGCTTTTAGAGTCAAATGGACGGCCTGAAGCTCCAACAAAATGATGTGGAGACAGCGCTTTGTTGGCGACCACATACCTCTGATTTTCACTTGGCCCAGGTGGCGTCCCCAACCCAGAGATGATGCATCCAGCACTACTGCCACAAGCCATGTTGGTGTCTTTCTGACATCACTGACTTTCTTGGGCTGTCTCCTCCAGGATGCAAATCTTGTCAGATAGACTTGCACAGTGGTGAACCACTGAAACTGGATGTCCCACTGTAGGACCTGCATGCTCCAACTGGCGCACAGGAGAAAGAAGACACATGAAGCTAATAGCCCAAGAAGCCTCAGAACCAATCTCACCAAGACCCAGAATTGAATCTGAAACATTGAGATCATATCCTGAATGTCCTGGACTAGCTGCAGCAGTAGAAAAGGCCCTCATGCCCCTCCATGTCAAAGATAGCTCCTATAAAGGGAGCTTTTCTGCATATACATATGATGGGATTTCGGTTCACGTAAGGAAAACTTTGGAGATATCTAGAGGATAACCGTCATGTGGAGGTGGTCTGTGAACGACTGTGGCAAACCTGCCTTGAGAGGCCAGTCGTCCACATAGGGGGCCTACATGTATCCCCAATCTCTTAAAATGGGTTTCTTCGACTTCAATCACTTTCATAAACACTGAGGAACTGAGAGGAGGCCGAAAGGCAGAATAGCAAATTGGAAATGCTCTGACCCCACTGTGAACCGGAGGATGCATCTGTGGGATTGCAGGATGGGTATATGAAATACGTGTCTTGCATGTCCAGAGACAACTTCCACTCTTCCGGGATCAGAACAGTAAGAACTTGACCCAGAATAAACGCTTTGAATTTCTCCTTCTGAAAGAAGGCATTCAGAGGTTGGAGGTCTAAGGCCTTCTTCTTACTTGGGCACAAGGAAGAAGCACATGTAAAACCCCTCATCTACCTCGAATCTGGTACACTCTCAATGGCACCCATGACCATCAGAAGTGTGGCATGGTCTGTTGGAGCTTGTCCTGATAAAGGGAGGATTATATAAATGCAGAAAACAGCCTCTCTGAACAATGTGTATTACCTATAGATAAGAATCAAATCCTACATCCCTTTGGCTGGCTGTTAAATTGATAGGGCAAATCAGAGTGACTTGGCGGCTACAGCAGCAGGGGAAGAGGAGGAAGATGGCTACTGACTCTACTAATGTTCATGGCCTTGGCTACCACCATGTGTCCTGGGTCTGGAAAAGTCTGGGTTGTTTGCTGCATCCCCTGTCGCTGTTAGTATGCCAGGCCTTGTGAATAGTCCTTGAATTTCTTGTACTGTTGTTGAATTGACGGGCCAGCAAAAGGAAACCTAGGTAGCAGGTTGGTAGCGGATCCACAGACCCACGTGGTACTGGGGAAGGGCCCGTCACTGTAAGTGCGACTGGATGTGCCTGCAGCCCCATAAGCGTTCCAGACAGAGACTTAAAAATATGCTATATGACCTCTTTAAAGGTCTCTATCTGCAGCAGAGTCGACAACAGCCTATGGAATTTGGGGCCCATGGAACCAGTTGAGAATCTTGCTCAGGGTCAGAAAACACTGGAGAAGATTGGAGTATTTAGTGTGGACTGTGTGTCTTCTCACTTCAAGTGAGGATAGGGGGGTTGGGTCCCACTTGGCATTTCAGGCTGGTGGTGCATTTTGGATTTCAACTTATCCGATGACTTTGAGATGACTTTCGGGTGAATGAAGGCATAATTACACATCTTTTCGTTGTGCTCAGACAGACACCACAGGATCCACTGTGATTAATACTTGCTTTCTGCAGTCACAGCATGATTTGCACTTGGATGTCTTTGGGGGGTGAGGGTGGAGCCATTATTCCCCAACACACACTGTAGAAATGTTTGAATTGGCTAGACGACCAACATGTTGAGAGCAGCGCTCTATATCCACATGAAAGGGCGCAGAAATGAACTCACATCAGTGCGCAGGGTTTGTGCCTATTTGTGGCACCTCTCCATCACTTCCAGGACAGTACAAAGCTGCCACAGAGCCACAGTGTCACCTAGCAGTACACTGGAGCTACTACTTGAAAATCTTGAAATCCAAACTAATGCCTGGGAATATACGAACGGTAAGGAATATGTGTTTAGCAGTAGCCATAAGAACAGCCTAAACAAATCTAAGTCTACTTTCAGATTAAGACTCATCCTGCTCTTTCAAAGTAGGTCTTGGAGTAGTTAAAGTGAGGAGGAGCACAGTATTGATGTCTGCACTTAAAACCCTAATATTATCAGCTTGGAACCCAACAGGGACTCAGATTGGCAGTAAAGGAACTATATGTTTCCACCCATCACCACTCACTACTCCTCCACGTTAACACACATCTTTCTTCAGATGCACCATCTGCAGAACAGTGCAATCCACCCTTAGCATCTTGTAATCAAAAGCTTTTGGAGACTAAAAGGCATGCAGAATTGGTGAATGGTATCAGGATTTTCTGTTAGATGAGGATCAAATTGCATTTTGCTCTTCCATCACCTTACAGCACAAACATGTTGACAAAACACATTGGTAGTATCTGAGATTTTATACATGATAAAAATGTACTTTTGATGCATGCAGGCCTGGGGTCCCAGTATATATTTGTGAAGACAAGGGTTAGAGCACAATTTGTAGTGCTAGTGATTAGGGAGTCAGCAAAGTGGAGAGCAGTCTTCAAAGATGAGTGAGTGAGGCATTGGTGCACCATTCCAAAGGAATTTCCCATTGTGAATGGGAAGGAACAGGAAACACTGTTGATGCCAACCTACCAGAGGTCACTTAATTGAGAACTCAGTCAACACAAAGTTTGAGGGATTTCACATATTGTGAGATTGTGGGGGTTGAAACCCTCACAGATCAATTCCAATAGCCTGGTTTCAATTGGTTTCGGAGTACTGTCCCATAAACAACAACAAATATTTTTTTTGTAGCCTTAAACTCAAGTATACTTCTAACCAAAGGTGGTGCCATTGGACTTCATGATTCAAAATCATGCAGCAAGTGCTCCCACGTGCATCTGAAGGCCATGAGTTTATTATCTCTGAGCATAAGAAACGAGGATTACGGACAAAAGAAGTCCAGTCATGAGGCCTATCCTGTCACTCCACTCCTGGGCGGGGCTATGCAGTCATCAATCTCGTCATGGCTCGACTCTGCATAGAACTTCTGATTCCGACCCCATTCCACAGATGGAGCCTTATGCCCGAGCAATCTGTGACCCACAGAAAGTAGAGGCCCTTCAAAAATGTGACACTGCAAATCTGGACAATTCCAGAGCCACCTGGATAGCCTTTGGGCCACACATTTAACGGGGACCCCAGCTGACCTTCTTCTGATGGGCACTTTCCCAGTATTGACTGACCCTGTTCGGCCCCTGCCCTGCCTCAGGTCAGAACCAGGCCATGCTTCCATGCACTTTGCGAAGCCCAAATCGGTACCACCAGTACTGGCACTGGGTTCGAGACGCCAGTTACAGATCCACTTCCCAACACCGATCTTAGATCCGGAGCCAAATTTGACTAGACCCTGTGAATATCTGGCTAGGAGTTTATCACGCTCAGCAAATGGTGCTTGAGAATGCTCCGGCAGAGCCTTTGCCTCAGCACCAGTTATCTTTAGGGACTGAAAGCCCTTTTTTAGCTCCACATGAGATGTACAGGAAATTCTCAAAAGTCATGGATATAATGTGAATGGGGCTGATACCTCACGCACAACACTCATGCTGAGCCTTGCATGGACCTTCAGAATGCAAGTGATCTTGATGCCTCACTCGAAACAGAATTGGACAACCGAATGGGGCACCCTATCGATGAAAAGGGCTTCCTTTGCTGTAGGTGTGGTAGAGCGGCTGAGGCTCTGGAGCTACAAATCCCTAATGTAGAAACTAAGATTAATTTACTGACAAACATTTTGCAACCTGGCCCTTAATCTTCAGAGCCTTTACTTCCTTTCAATGACGACCTGACAAACGCCATGGCTGCGGTGTGGGCAAAGCCCTGCTTGGTGCTATCCCTAATCCCTCTCATACAGAGAGGCACAACAGTTCTGCTCTGGGTGGTCCAATGTGTTTTATTCAAACACCTTTTCCAGAACGTTTTGTGGTACAGGCATCATCCAACAAGGTGAACCTGAATGCTTTTCTTACTGCTCCACTTGACAGAGAATATAAGCGCAGTGACACACTTGGCAAGATGGTATTTTCCTGCACCATCTTGGCCTTACCCTCCTTGAACACGGTTTTTCTATTAGGTAGATACACTCACACCCTCATTCACAAGGCCTTTGGGGGCTCCAGACTGTTTGGAGCCATGGCAGATTAAGATCTTGAACTGTTCAAAATGGACATACTATGGCTCATTTCTTAGGCTTGCTATGTCTGATCCACCAGTTTTCCCAACAATTACGGAAGTTCAGGGATCACGGACAGGTCCTGGCTTATAGCCAAAGGCAGACATCCCAACTTTGTTCAGCAGCCTGTTCGGCCCTTTAGGGGCACCAGGGGACATTGCAACAGTAGAGTACAGGGATAACAGCAGCATGGCCAGCCTCCGTCTTTCTCATTCCCTGCTGCCACCAAACCTGTATGATTCTCCCATAAGGACTAACTGCACCCAGTAGCTGGCAGAATACATTTTTACCTGACCAACTGTCATGCAATTACCTCTGACTAGTGGGTTCTGCAGGTCGTCAGTCAAAGTTAGGCCCCAAAGGGGAAATAGTGATGGTGCCCGAAGAGTTGCAGTGGGTGTTACTCCAGTTATTTCCTGGTGCCCTTTAAGAAGAGCAGGTTGATTTTGGTACTTTGATTCCCGAACACTTTTCATTTGGAAGAACGAATTTAAAATGCTCACCTTAGTCCTGGTGCTATCTACTCTGGGCTTAAGGACTGCAGGTGTTCTTTGACTTGCAAGGCACATATTTTAATGTGACCATCCTGCAGAGCCAAGGCATTTCCTCCGATTTGTTGTTGGGAAGGAACACTTAATTTTCTGTTTTGCCTTTTGAGCTCATGTTGGCCCCATAGGTATTCACAAAGGTTATAGCAGTAGCTAGAGTCAAGTTTTTCAGGTCGGGCGTGCACATCCTCCCAGACTTCAATGACTGGCTGTTGAATCAGTTAGTCAAGGACCACCTGTGAATGATAATTTGGCTGCTTTCATTCCTGTGGTTCTCCATTAAAGAGCCGAAATCCCACCTCCACCCGGGGAACATGGTTCCCTTATAGGGGTAGATGTGGACACAGTGGTGTTCAAAGCCTTCCTGCCACCGCCAGGATATGATCACATAGTTTTAGGCTCAGTTCTGGATTCCAGTGCAGACAGTTCTGAGGCCTTTTTGTTCGCCTGTATTCTACAGATGCCTTGTGCCCATTGGCACATGTGGGTTCCCAAGTGGAATCTTCACTTGCAATAGGCTCAGTCCTGGGGGTGCCTCACAGACACTATCTGTGTGTCAGACAAGGCGACTGAAGAGGTTTAATGGTGGTTGAAGGAGGCCAACTTGATGTGTGGCAAACCATTCTCCCTGCCCCAAACCAAGCTCAAGTCTGGGTTGGGGAGGCGAACTGGACAAGGTGGAGATTGGCGGCTTCTGTTCCCCACTGGAAGCAAGGTATCACATCGACCTTCTATAGATACTATCCAAAAACCCTTTCTGCCTTCCGTCAAGCTCTGTGCAAGGTCTGCAAGACAACACAACTGCCATGTGGTTTTGCAACAAGAAGGGCTTTGTGGGGTCACAAGTGCTGTGCCAGGAAGGAAGAAATTAGACTGTGGCAGTGGCTGGACCATCAGGGAATCTGACTATCAACCATCTGCAGGATTCCTGAAGGCTAGTGCGGATGAGCTTAGAAGCAGACACCAAGCCTACAGTAAATGGTGTCCGCAGCCAGAGATAGTTCAAAGCATCTCTATCAAAGGGGCATGCTTTGAGTAGATCTTTTTTGCTACTGCTCAGAACACTCACTGTTGATCCTTTTGCGTTCTAGAGTTTTCAGTTCAAAGGTCACTGGGAGAAGTGTTTTACCCTCGAGTTTCCTCTACATGTTCCCACCACTGCTGCTTCTTCCTTGAGTTCTGAAGGAGGTCAGGGGAAACCGTTTTCTGATAATTCAAGCTCAAGAGTGCTCTTTTAGAGTGTGGTACTCTAAGCAGCTGAGCCCTAGTCATCTACCCTCTGCTCAGTCTACCTCTGTGGGGTGATCTGTTGTCCCAGCAACAGGGCAGGGTTCTTCATGCAAAACTTTACAACTAAACGCTTCTTACATAGAGATGGAGCAGAACCAGTTGAGTGACTCTGACCTACTCACAGAGGTTATAGACTTCATCGTGGTGCCGTGTGGTACATCTACAAAGTCTATTTACGCTGGAAAAATCTAGAGACCTGGTTCGAGGGCTGTTGAGTCAATCTGTTGCAGGCTTAATTCCCTGATGTACTTCTTTTTGTCGAGTCTTTGGTCAGCAAGATTTTATCATGGACAGTGTTAAAGGTTATTTGTCGACCATCTACCCTCTCATTTTTTTATTTGCCTGATCAACCTACCTGTTTATGTGACCAGCTGGGATGTGTTTCTTGAAGGAATTTACACTTCTGTCTTTAGTTAGGCCGCAGAGTGACCATAACCTTTTTGATGTACATGCCTATCGAGCCTATGCACAGCTGTTCATTGAGACTGTTAACCCTTATGAATATTTTTCTCAATGCAATTACTTAAGCTCACCATGTCAGTGAGCTGCAGGCTCTGGTGGTACAACCACCATATATCACCTTCTTTATATACAAGCTGATACTCCAGGCTTGGGCGTCCTTTTCTGACAAAGGTGCTGTTGCCTTTCCATGTGGGGAAACCTATCACACCCTGCTTACTTCTCTCCACCACATCCCTCTAAAGAAGAGGAGATGCTTCATTGGTTGGAACACTCATCACCATTTGCACGAACAGAACCAAGGAGCATTGAGTGGATGACCGACTCTTTGTATGTACTGTATGGAAAGGCAGTCCAGAAATTGACTCCATTGATTGTTCTTTGCATAAAAATGTGCCATGCCTTGGCCAAGAAGGAGGTTCTTGAGGTGATTTGGCTGATTCCACACGCTCTAAGGCTGCCACTATGGCCTAGGGGCGTTTCAGTGCCGAGGCATCTGTCAGTTGGCTACATGGTAGTCTACCCACACCTTCATATGGCATTACTGTCTTGATTCGATGGTTGGCATTTCCTGGTGTAAAGTCCACAACTTAGACCTTCCACCTTTTGGGAGGTACTCTTTGGTGTGTTTTCAAACGATGAGAAATCTGCAGTTCCACCAAAAGTTACTTACATTCAGAAATGCTCTTACTGGTGACTACTTTGTCTATGTGCAGATTTTTCAACAGACCCGCCTCTACATTTTGTGCAGTGGATTTTCAGGTTTACTAAGGGCCCAAATGAAATTGTGCACATTGTCACGGTTAGGGATCTGTACGCACCTTGTTTAAGGGTACTGAATGGTATATTATTAACTGATGTCAGTGGGTAGGGATGGTGACTTTGCAAGTCTCTCTGCCCTCACTTCCAGAGGCCGGATGAATCTGCAGCAGAATCCAATGATGCCACCTGTTGGTATGCAAGTTCAATTGCTGGGAAATCTTCTGCAGCCAATCTGGTAATGAGGCAATACATTTTATGAGCAGATGAGACTCAGGTAAAGCTTGGTGTAGTAGCAGTATTGTCGGTTCATGACTGTCATAAGTGGTTAGCACAGAATCTAAAAGCACCACGAGTGAAGAAAAAGGATTCTTAGACAGATAGCTGTTCACCCTCACAAGTGGCATAGCGGCAGAGGTCTCCAACAGGACAAGTTGCTGATGCATAGAGGACAATGAAAACTGCTGAAGGCTGGTCTGAGTCATGTCCATGCAGGAGAATAAAGTAGCAGCATTGAAGCCACTGATAGCCAAACTAGCAAAAGGAGCAAGGGCTCGCCTCTCTTGGGGAGGTGAATGTGTTCTCAACTACCTGGATAGATATTGTTTCTGCAAGGCATCCATTCTGACAGGAGAATGTTGTGGTCAATTGTAGGATTCCAAGCAAGTGCAACCATGTTTTCTAAAATTTGCAGCGAAAAGGAAAATGGTTACTTTAGGAGGTATTTTGAGCATTCTTCAGAACCCAGGAGAGGTTTTCAATGAGAGGGAGGATATGTTCAGTTTTGAGATCTGTAACTGTGGGAAACACTTAGAGTCCGGCCTTGTACTTAATATGACAGAGACAACTCAAGTCATGAGCTCAAGTATCAATGCTGCATGTTTTTAATTTCTGATAAAAAAAATACTGTTGTTCAGTTGGGGCTACATTATTTTACATTTATTTCTGAGTTATCACCAAAAGATATGGATAAACACTAAAACGGAAACATTGTGACAAATGAAAAGAAACATACCTCTCCAACATCATATATAAAAATTTGCCCTTCAGAATCTCCCACTGCAAGTTCCCTTCCAGAATGAGTCCATCTCACACGATTGAGGGCCGGAGAACCTTCCACATTGATGCTAGCCGTTGGTACCTGTATGCAACAAAAGATATCATTGCTTCAGCACATATTTTGTAGCCTGCTCAATGAAAATGTAACATGCCCTTCACTTACCATGAATTCTTTGAACTAAAAAACGGTCAAAATTGTGAAAAGGCAGTTTCTGCAGCTTAGCTAAATGTAGCATTACATGTCTGCACTTCGCTCAGTTAAGGCAGGGTACAGCATGTGCAAAGCCTGAGAAGTCACGTAGAGTGATAACAGCTAATTTATCAGCTTGGTATTTGCAATACAATACCAGTTTTTTGTATGAACAATGGGTTATTCTTTCATGTCTGGACTTTTTGTTACAGATTACTTGCACAATCTGTAATAATACCATGATGCCAGCGCTAGAACTGAACAACCACTGGCAAGCCAATAGGTCTGCCTGTAATTTCCAAAGACATGCAGACAATGGAAGGCACTACACAAATATGCACAGACTAGTTGTGCCAAGGTGTGTGCAACCATCATATTTCTGAGCCTCCTACTTTTGTGTCCTACATTTTATTTCGTCAAGCAAGAGAGACGGACCGTGGAGTATGCAAACTGTGCCTAGTCATGCATGCAATCAGCTTTAAGTTGATATTCGAGCAGTTCATTTTAGAGTGGAGTAATAAGTGTTTGCAATTAGTTATGAAGTGAGTGGCACATACACGTGTAAGTCCTTCTAAGGATAGTCAGTATTTATGTTGTTGCTTTGGTGTGACTGAACTGGAGCAGGAGGTTGGTTGATAGAAGGAGGTGGTATTGGGTGGTGGTGGATATCAGGAGGGCTGTGTGTTTGTTTCTTTGCCATATTTCAGTCTGTGTAGCTTTTCGAGTATCTTTGTCCTAGGTTATTGTCCCAAATACCTTGGTTTATGTTGGCATAATGGGTAGATGGAAGGAATGGAGAAGGTTAAGTTAGTGGTGTTTTAGTCAGCAGAAATAGTAGGTATGGGATTAGTGGTAATGTTCCTTGCTATGGTAAAGCCCTCTTAGGGTCTTCAGGGTATCAAACAAAGCAGTGGAGATCTAGAGATTTATGTTGGGGGATTGTATCATAACCTTACCATTTTCATACATGGTAATGCGTACCTCCCATTTCTGTTTATGGTAACCTTAGAGAGTACCTTTCTACCCATAAACAATTCTTGTACACTTTGAGTTTCAGAAGAAAAACTATAGTGCAACAGTCCGGGAGAGCATGCGTATCCTTAAAAGAGTAGGTCATTCTTTATATTTTTATATCTCTATGGAGTTTAGCCTGAAATAATAAAAGGTTTCTGTGTTAGAAATCAAAGCTCAGTATTTATTGCATTTGAGGTTAGTTCTGGATGGATCAGTGGGGAATAGGATCTCGGATGTATTGTTACATGTTCCCTGGAGTCTGATCTGATAAGGAGGCTCTCTTTGTTTTTGGCTTGGCGTTCACTGTAAGATCTTGTGAAAAACATCAAAGATATATAGTATTAGATAAAATAAGCATTATGACAGCCATTATATGCAGCTGCCGGGTTTCACACAGTACAAAGTTAAAATGCAGTAGCACTTTGTCATAGTAGGTGCAAAGGGTGTGCATTGGTGTGTCATTTCAATTGGTTGAAAATACACTGAAATACAAAATCACCCCTGGTGTAAGATCACCACCATGACTGTGGAAAACCTTTACAAGCACAAATCACTTAAAGGTACAAAATCATCCACGGTGCATATCAAGCTCGATTGTGGTATCCAAATTAGGAGAAAAATCACATTTAGGTGCATTATTATCCTTGGGAGCGTGGAAATACTTTTCTTTTTACCATAAATAACATTTAAGAGGCAAAATACATTACTAAACAAAACCGCACGGTTCCAAATCACTCATGGTGCAACATCTGCAATTTAGCTGCAAAACCCATAATATTGTAAAGTCATAATTAAGTGCAAAATCAACCTTGGGGCAAAGTCAGGTGGCTGTGGAAATATTCATAGGTGAAGAACACATTTAGGTGATAAATCACATTTAGGTGCACCATCAACAGGAGCATGGAGACCCGTCCAGGTGCAAAAAACACATTAGAATGAAAAATCACATTTTGGCACACTGATTCCCTGGGTAAGGAGGAGATTCCTATCACATTTGGTACTAAATTACTGAGTACACAAAGACAATTTGACGGCAAACTAGGGTGCACAATAATCCTTGGTATAACATTAGCATAAATATGGAATATGTTCCGGGACAAAAATCACCATTGACACACAGTAAACAGCATTGTGGCATTACATGCAACTCTAAAACCACATTAAGGTGCAACATCCTCTTTGGTAGATCATAAACAGGAATGTGGAAAACCTTTTAGGAATTCAAAACACAGTTAGGAACAAAAACACATTTAGGTGCTAAAGGGTTTCTACAATCATTGTATCTTGTCGCTTTTGCCACAAAAACCTGGGGAGGCAGGTGGTTCTCCCTAACCCCACAGCACCGTCACTACTCAGAAACTCACCGTGTAAATATTTAGTGAAACCACCTTTTGGCGCCTATATCCTATAAACTATACCACCTAACCCTGCGCTAAAAATAGGTGCAAAAGTACGTTTGGTGGAATATCACCAAAATTGTGATAATAATTAGGAACACAAATAACATTTATGTGAACAAATGAATCACTTTTAGACGCCAAATCAACTTTGGTATAAACTATGCCAGGGGCAAATTCATCTTTGCTTCAACATCAATAGAAGTGTGGAACAACGTTTATGAGCACAAAACACATTGAGGAGCAAAACATCTACTAGAGTGTTAAAACACTTGTGATAGCACAAATTACATTTAGATGCAAAAAAAGTATCGGCGAAATAAGTTACCTTTTGTGCATAATTACGGGTGTAGAAACACTTAAGAGCAAACACATATATAAAAGCAAAATCTAGCAGCGATAATTTTAGGTGTACACACCTTTAGAAAAAAAATCACTTTTAAAAGCAGGTATACATTTAGATGAAGAATCACTAATGCTGCAAAGTCATCAGCAATGTGATATCACATTTAGGTGCACAATCACTCAGCACAGAGCAATAGCGATTGTATAAAATTGCAGCAGTAAGATGTCACATTATGTGTAAAGGGTGTGCATCGTTATATTATCATAGCTTAAAAGGTGTATTTAGGCCGAAGAAAATGGTATGCACTTTAAATCCCCTAGCAGCTGCCTTTGCTCTTCATTTACTAACATTACCAATTATTGCACAAGCAGGAATCGGTATGAAAGGAGGAGGTAGATCTTCTATCCAAAACACAATCAACCAGTCAAATGCAATTCATCTGATCAGCTAAGTTAATGGTGAAACTTTTTGTCCCATTGCAACCCACTGTGACATCTGAAAGTGTGCTACCACTTTATCCCCAGTTTTAAAGCCTCTGTTCAAAAGATATTCCAGTGCTTGAAACTGGGTGTTGGACCCATAAAACAAGTCACCTAGGTTACACTGAAGACCTCGGATTTTGCCACCAGCATCTTTGGCAAGAGGGCAATTTTGCCCCATGGGGCATACAAACAGAAAGAAAATCCCTTTAGATATCTTGAAGCAGGTAATAAAAGCAAAGACGAATGTGGGGAGTCCATCGTTTTCCCTGTTGGTATGACGGTATAACAGAAAGAGCAATTACATTTTTAAAAGCAGCATCAATTTGTGGCGGAGTTTGCCAGTGCTCGGCACCAGCACTTATTAACATAACACAAGAGTTTAGCAATGTAATGTATTGAAAAATGATAAAACTCACAATTTCAGGCCATCCTCACAGCACGGGTTGACTGCAATATTCCATAATGTCACACTTGTTTACATAAGAAGGTCAGTGGGTTATGCTGGCACTACCATTTGGCAGCAGTGGCAGGAGTTGTGAGTGGTGCCGGCTGCAATGGAATACATTAGGCCCTGGCACATGGTACATCCTGCTTTAGTACCAAAGGTCAGAACACTTCTGAAGGAAGAAATCCTGACCTGAGCAGGAGTGCCTCAGCTCTGTGGACCATCCTATTAAGATCTTCAGCGCTCCAACAGAAAACAATGGAGACAAGACAATTTATGGCACTCAGTCAAACAACATGAAATTCCTGTTGAGGGAACCTGTGTGTCTTTTGCTTCGGGGAAACCTGGCCAGAGGAGTTGCTGTCCATCCTTTGTTTTCAGGACCAGTCAGTCATAGTAGTACATTTGGCAATAGAAGGCAGGGCAAAAGGTGATCTGGCAGTATATATATTATAACAAACCAGCTGACGTGTTGCACCAACTATAGAAACTGAGTGTCCATACATGTAAGTACAACTGGAACAGTCATTTTGTTGAGTTAATGTTTTTAAAATGAAGATCTTGAGCAATAGCCTAATATTAAGGTTCCGAGCATCATCCACTTACTTTCTTGGATCCACCAAATTCTCCCAATCGCCTCCTGTGCTGACAGATAAAGCAGTGATGGATAGAGAGATCAGTAGTCTATAAGCTCCCAAAAGGGTACATTTTATAACCACAGCAAAAACACATTGCGAATGGTCTGACAATTGGGAACTTCCAGTTTTGTGATTCGCCAGTGGTCTGTGAACGCCAGATTTTGCTGTCAGTGTTATAGAATGTTCCAGAAAAAGTATACCATATCCTTCAACCAACACCAGATAAAATTCTGGAAAAACTGGAACACAGAGAACAATATATGAGGCCCCAAGTGACTTTGTAAGCCATAAAATGTTTGCAAGTGGGGCGTTTCCAGAATTGGATGGAGGAACATAACATCCTTACCCCCCTCCAAGCTGGGTTTTGAGCAAGGATATCAACAACTGACCAGATCCTAAGGCTACAGATGATCTACTGGAAAACTGTTAGTATAGAGGGTGGCAGCCTCTACCGTATATTTGTAGACCTTAAATCTGCCTTCGACCTAGTACCAAGGGTCAAACTCTGGGCAACGCTATTAGACATGGGAGTCCCAGAGTATCTTTGACACCAGGTAAAAGGTTCACATGAAGGCAATTGTGCTCGAATTAGATTTGGCAAAAGTGGCAAACTTTCATCCCCCCTCCTGCCCGTCGAGAGAGGGGTCCGGCAAGGCTGTGTCCTGGCCCCAACTCTCTTTTGCCTTTTCATTAATGGCTTAATAGAATCATTGAATGCCGGGGTGAACATCGATGCTCCCAGGCTGGCGAAACGAACAATACCTGCCCTCATGTTTGCAGATGATACTCTCTTGCTTGCTAAATCCCCCATGGGAATCCAGAGGACCCTGAAAAACTTTAGCGCCTTCGGCAAACAACGGGGACTGGAAATTAACCTACAAAAAACAAAGTAAATGGCTTTTAACGTAGGTAACACCACTCGCCCAAACCCTTGTCTGGATGGAAGTCCCCTAGAGAGGGTATCCATATTTGAGTACCTGGGGATCACATTGACAGAGAGAATGGATTGGGGAGCCCAAATCAGTAAAATTGGCTTAAAACTATCCCAGACTACGGGGGTATTTTAAAACTATATAGGACTTGCTCTGAAAAACTAGTGAGTCCTGTGGTGGAAATTTACAAGGCTCAGGGCAGGACGGCTGTACCTTATGAAGCAGAACTATGGGGGCACTGTTCATCTGGCCAGTTAGCCCGTACTGAGAATTTATTAGCCAGACAACTTATGGGATTGGCACCTAGCACACCACTAACACCTCTACGTATGGATCTAGGGATCAGACCCACTGAGAAAGAAGCTGCTCTTAGACCTATATTATACTGGCGGTGCCTGTGGTCCACCCCTGAACTAGCCCCTCATAGAGAAGAACTGACTGATGTCATGGGGCTGCGAGGTGCAGGGAAGTTACCTTGGCTGTTTTAGGTCAAGAAAACATGTGAGGACCTGGGTTGGGGCAGTCTGTAGCATAATACAGAAGAAATCTCCAAAATGACTTCCAGAAAAGCCTTGGTAGAGAGTTAGAGACCATAAACTCACCCAGTTGGAAAGGAGACCCTCAGTGGGGCGACTGACTGCTGAGTTTCTGGAAATAAAAAGTATATATAGCTTAGAACCAGTGTTGGACGACATACAGCCGCTCTTGGCTAAGAAGCTTTATCTGCAATTTAGATATGGAGTCCTTCCACTGCGTTCATTCACAAAAAAGTGGGGGGGGGGGGGGGGGGGGGGCTACACAAACATAGAATGCCCTGCGTGATTCAACAGAAATGAGACTGATCTCCATGTGATCTTTTTCTGTCAGGGGTACAGGAAGGCAAGGTCACAATGGCTACTTCAACTTTGTAGGAATTTGGGGTCTAGACATTGTCGCGACGTGTATAGGAGTCTAAAATCTTACACGCGCATGCCCATTGTTTTTTCAATTTCACGCTTTTTATTTACCATGTGGTGCACACGCAGAGCCATCTTAAATAAGTCTGAAAATAGGAATGACAATTGTCTATGATATATTTTAATTGATGATTTTCACACATACTGTATTTATTTGGTTGCTGTGGAGATAACAGAATTATTCTTAATGACCAACATTTCCTGACACTGAATGTATATAGATCATTGCCCCCTAATGTTTGTGTTTTTACCTTAACACCGTGTTGATAATTGGAGGCAAATATGCTGGCTGAGTAAATGTATTGCTATTCTGTTTTCTTAGTCACCATCTCTATGTGTAGCACAACTTTAAAATTGTAACACAAAAAGGAGCCAAATATTGCTTGGAAATAGCCTCTAAATGCACATTGCACAAGCACTTAATATCCTGTCTTTCAAGATGGCTGATGCTTGCAAATGCTGCTCCAGAGCGTGGAATGTAGATCCTTTTATTCTCCTTTTTAACCATTTGTATTTTATTCAATTTTAAATTACTATTTTAAACTGTGCTTTTATGGCCAAATGTGCCGAAATAAAGTTCTTATGAATGAATGACTTCCCTTATGACAAATATAGCTACTCATACTTCGTTTTCTATTAACGCCATGACATCCAACCCAGATTCCTTCTATAACTCCCTTCTATTTCAACGATATAACAGCCTAATGATTCAAATAGACTGATTCCTCCTAAACAAAAAAAGCTGAACTTTGTGATAATAATGTTTTCCCCAGTATTGCAGTAAGCATGTGCCTGGAGCTTCACTAAGGGCAAGGATGGATCCTGTACATTACATTTACCTCTACTGGCCAGCCTGTTGGTTATGGTGTTAGAAAATGTTCTACCTTTATCCTAGAACACAAAGCTGAAGCTTTGAGCAGCAAATTAAAGTGGTCCATGAGTTCAATTTTCATGAAAAACTGTCCTGGGCAAAATAATCACGCATCAGGACACAAGGATGGTAAGAATAGTGTGCTGGACTGTGAATTTAGGAAAATGGAAAGTGAAGACTGTGTGGTTAGTACTCTCAGATATCCCTAGTTAACTTGACACCTGCTTAATCACTTTGCTATTATGCCAAATAATCACAGTGTAATAAATCAAATTCTGCTGGGAAAATTGCAAAGACCTATAAAGCATGCAGCCAATATTAAATAGCCAGTATATAGGAAAGCATCAGATTAGAAGAGACATTTCTTAATGTCATTCAACCCACCAGGACCCCATCAATGAATCAGTTCTTCCTGTTGTTGAGTCTTGAGGACAATGACTGAAAGGTTGCCACTTCTGAGGCAGGATTTCATAGCTCTCTTATAAATTCTATTTATTCCAATCAATCCATGGAACGTGTGGATTCTTTGGATCATGGCCACAATATTAAGCTATTTTGGGACATCCCAGGCCTTCGCTCAAAAGTGTTTTACAATGATTTTCCTACATTTATTGAGCCTCACCAAATGACATTGGTCACTGAACTGTTCTTTTTGGATGGTTAAGTATCTATGCTATTCCGTAATTCAGGCGGCTCTTGACATAAACTGCACTAAGTGAGGTTGCCGCATGTTCTACTCATATACAATTTTGAATGTAACTTTTAGAAATAAGAATAGCCGACTGTTAATACATTTTTATAATTACTACTTCCCAAATTCAAACAGTTAATTTGGTCAAGTTTGGCACTTTATTACAAGAAAATGTGATCGATGTACATTTATTTTGGGAGTAGAAATGTGTCAATTGTGCTGGCTGGTGATTTCAATACTAAATAATCACATTTGATATAACAGGTCATTCTCTCAACTCAGTCTGGTACCTGCTCATTTGTTACTGGAACAAACAGAATAAAATGAAAATTGATTAAGCTACTTTCATATTGGCACTTATATAATGTCAAAACCATGTCTTAATAGCAGTCGATTATAGCAGTATTACTGATCATATTTTAGTGACGAATGGTCTCCTAGTGCATTTAGAGATCATAACCCTTTAACAATCCACTTAAACTAGCCTATGCCCAAGTAACATTAAAATCATACGGCCACACATTCAACCTTTTGCTACAGACAGACACCTTCACTGGAGCTTTATAAACCCTGAATTTGTCACAAAAATGTTGTGTGGCTTTGGCACTATATTAGCTTGCTTTGAAGAGCCCCTGCAGATTTGAAAATATTGTTGAATTATTAATCTATTGCATGTGTCAACTGTAACAGCATGACCATACCACTCTCAAACAAGATTCTGGTCTTTTCACAGAATGATGAGGATGAAGGCAATAGAGGCATTCTTTACGCTGCTCACCCACATGCAATTTCTTCTTCTCACAAGATTTGCAGGATCTAAAGAGTCCTTTTTTAGAAGAATCAGACAAGCTGAACTTTGAAACAGCTGAAGGAAAGAAAAAAAACTGAGCAGAGCCAGGGAGACTTCCTTTCACGATGTGGGGTAGAAAATCTGAGGAAAACAGTCTCTGTTGGGAAGGTACTAGAGAGGGTGTTGTCACCTGATTGGTCATGGTTCAAGTTTTGTCCCCAAAAAGGACATAGATAGGCTATTAAACTAAACTTCTAGTGCCATTATAGCCTATCTGACAGCTACATACTGCTTTGACTCCCACTTCGACGACAGGGAATTATTCAAGCATGTGAATCTATGAATGATTCAATATTGGATTATATTGGGAAACGGTCTTGCAGCATTCACAAGTCTGTATCTGTAATGGACTCTCAGGGTCAGACCTATCTTGTAGTGGCATGTTGTTTAAAACAACATAGAGCTCACAAAGTATATGGGGTATAGCTAACAAGTTGGTAATCAGATCAATTATCCTGCAGAACCAATGACAAAGAAATGTTGCAACAGAGTAATTACTTTTAGGTTTCTAGAGATCCCCATAGTGGAACTGAAAAAAAGTTGACCACCTTTGCTGGTGAGACAGACTAAATCTCTATAATGTATTTTGGCCTCTGCAATTGTGGCAATGGATGAAATATTATTATTATTATTTATTTTAATACAAAAAGGAGGGTAATTGAATGGTAGAAAGTTCAAGATAAAGTTAATAAGCTAGTAATACAACAGTTAATAAGACATGAGAGCAATTTACAGCGCACTCTGCAAAGATATTCAGGTAGGTATTAAAGAGCAGCACTATAGATTCACATTAGTAGGATAAAGTCATATAGTCATAAATAGACTATATAGAAGCAGTTCAAATTTAGGCAGCTAGGATGTAGAGGGAAAAGATCACCCTACCAATCACTTTCTCGATAGGGACAATCATCTAACTGCAGCACCATATACCTCAAAGCAAAAAGAATTATTTGAGCCCCACAACTTCAGTCAAATAAATGAATATACTATAATTACAGTTATTTTCAGAAGGCGTTCAATATGATTCTGAACAATCAACCGAACTAGATGGAAGAGGAGTTTGGGAAGAATTCATTAAATGAGAAAGACTATTTTGATGACAGGTAGAGAAGTTAAGGTCTGAATTTCAGGGGGATCAAGGTCCAAATTCTATGCACACATGCTGAAAATGATGTACGGTAGGTTTTTTCTGGAAGGCTGGGATTTCTACTAAGGGGTCAGTACTCCAAAGCTTCCGAAAGCCAGCACAGAGATTCAGTTTTTGCAAGGCGGAGCATTTGGTCAATGTGGATGATTTTGTGAACTAGGCAGGCAACAATTAACATGCTCTCCCATCAAAGGGTAGCCAACTTAGGGAAGTCAAGCTAGGAGTTACACGCTCAACCGATCTGCTCTTGAAACCAGACATGCAGCAGTGTGCAGGGAGGCTTTCAACAGTTAAGTTTAGTAGCCTTCTGTTTCTATACTTCTAGTTGGTGCATTGAGTGATTGGGCCCGCAACAAACACTGATTTTTACATTCTGTAAATAGACCTGGTTCTAAAACTGTGTTTTAAACCTGGCTTCCATGTGTAAAATGACTTTCAAGTGCAAATTCACCTTCGTGTAAAGCAAACAACATTGTGGTATCTTCATTGAGAGCAAAATCACATTTAAGTGCAAAATCACTGGTGTTGCTGAATCAACAGATCCGTGGGAGCATCTTTGTCTTTATCCCCTTGTGTGCCACGCCCTTTCCCCGCCCTGTGCCGGCCGTTGCATTAGCGGGCGGGGTTCATGACGAGCTGGACTCGTCATGGGCACAGCGCAACCGCGGCCCATGACGAGTCCAGCTCGTCATGGGCACACAAGGGGTTAAACAAATAAGTTTAAAATGTTCCACAAATCATAGGGAGGAATAACAAAAAACAATGAGAGTAGATATCATCTCAAATGACTAACCAAGAGGTGTTATGGAAGGGGCTTGTATACTGATCCGAATCTTTAGATACAACAGCCTCAATAATGTTTTTATGGTGCTCTGAGCTTTTCTTCCTGATGCTAGCATATTTGCAAATAGGTAAAAAAAAGTATCACATATGAAAAGCCCACATACATATTTTCCAATATTTTTATCTTAATTTTTCATAGAGTTTGAACAAAAGAGCTCGATTCTGCAAACAAGAGCTTCTGAAACTAACTTCCACTCTGTAAAAGCCCACATACATATTTTCCAATATTTTTATCTTAATTTTTCATAGAGTTTGAACAAGAGAGCTCGATTCTGCAAACAAGAGCTTCTGAAACTAACTTCCACTCTGTGCCTACTCAACCCATGTTCGGTTGAGCTGAGACTTCACATATTCAAAATCTAACTTCACTGTATATCTGGTTTTGACAAGAAATTAATGTGAGCTGCAAAAATGGCTCCTACTATACAACTGACCAACGAAGAAGACATTCAGATGAAACCAGCTATTACATATGAATCAAAACATACAGACTGATTTAATGATCGATTCAGATTCAAATTTGAATGACAGGGTTATAATACCTACAGTGCATAGATTGTGTGGCACAACACATCATTGAAAAGCACTGGTACAGACCAGAATGCAGACACGTTTAAGCGGAAAAATGTACAAAGTCAGATATGCTGGGTTCTGAAAAGCAGTCTATAAGGTGAACTGACAGGTCTGAATGACATTTATACATAAAGTAAATGCTGCCAATTTGACTGAATGGATGTTTCTCTGAGGAACATTCCCCTATAATTCTACTTGTCAGAGTTTGGAACATCCAGCGTTACTATGTCTCACCTCAGTGTCGTTGTTAAGATTCCACAAATCAAGTCTTCCCACTCCATCAACACAGGCAAACAGGGCAGGGTGGGTTGGAGACCACATGACATCATACACATAGTCAGCATTGTCCTCAAATGAGTACAAAGGTTTATTGTTCTGGAAGAGAAAAATAAATCAAATGTAAGTCATACTACACTAAACAAACAGGATGCACTGCTGCTGACAGTGAGTAGCTCGAATAACCCACATTAAATGAATAAGAACTTTAATTAACATGCAGCTTCTTACATGTCTTTCTTCGGTGCTGGGGTGTTCTATTTTTACAAGTATACTTTACAAGGACTGCACGTACAAAGATATTGTCATACTTATTTTTCGTTTCTACTCATAAGTCACTGCACAGAGTCAGTCCTATTCATGACTAACAATGACCATCTTGTGAGGATGAATAATTACTGTTGTGATTAACAAACCATGTTTTCCCGAACTTTCTAAAGTGCTAGTTCAAACATAGTTTGATAGTTACAATTAGCCATATAAAACAAAATTGCGATCTTTACAATTTTGTCCCAATTGTAAATTCAACAAAATTACATCTTTTTAAATAGATACCAATTAAAGGGAAAAGTGTTTTTTCAGTTTCTCCAAATACTACAAATTCTGTCTCCTTAAATCTGACAACAATTCACATTTACTGCGCAACTGAATGGTGAAAGCCATCTCATGAAAGAAAAAGCATTAAGACATAATTTGAAAAAGTATGGTTTCAAGTGTTGAAAACACAGATTTACTGACAACACAAGGTGTTAAAGAGGCGGACAATATTTCACCCCAATGCCTCAGCTTCATTGCAGAATGCACAAAAAAAGTGCACCAGTGGTGACAAGTTATACAGTAGACAAGTTATTTACTATGACAAAAGACAGAGGTTGTAGGCCTTTGCGGATGTAGTCTTGGCATGATTTTTAACTCCTTGACTTTGGAGGGTTTACCCACCCCTCCTTGACCCAACTGATCACTCATTTTTTTGTTTGATGTTTGGAGCACTTTGTGCTTGAACCTTCATTATTTTAATCTTTACATGGAAATAACAGGGTTCAGCCTTGTCAACTAGGACATCAACATCCATCAATATAATTATTACAAATTGCTCTATTTGAAAAGATTTATGGTCAATAATTCCCATTGCCCTATATTCTGCCATCGTCATATACAAACCTGGGTCTCTGCTGTATAACTTAACAAGCATTTGCAATGCAATAGGTCTCGCTATTTACACAAGTCTGAGCTATTGGCTTTGTAAATGACAATGCCTTTCATTTATGTTTTGGACTTTAAAACATAAATAAAATGCATTGTCATTTACAATACTAATAGCTTAAACTTTCGCAAATGCAAGACCTATTGCATTGCAAATGTTTGTTAAACATTTGGAAGATGTCCTGACAAGATGATGTTCTTGAAAGGTCAGTAGGCATTGGAACCCCTGTCACCTCTGGCATGCTGCCTACCAGAAAAGTTATTAAGTACTTTTGTTAATTAAGTAAGCGAAGGGCAGTTTTAAGGAAAGATATATGCTTTAATTTCTGCAACATGGAGAGAAAAGGTGAAATATAGGGATCAAATAAAAACAAGCATTGGCAAACCGTAACGATCTAGGAGTGTTTAAGTGTATGTGAAAGAAGAGACTCTCCCCGATTGTCTGCAAGTCACAGGCCACCAGGCTAGGTTGCTCCTTTATGCTGGACATACTGTAAGGGGAACCCATGGAGACGAGCGAGTGGCTGCTGTGTTCAAGCCCTTCTCGATTGTTGTTAAAAGGCACATTCCCTGCAATAATAAGCAGGGGGAAGGAGGAGGCAGCCAAGGAGACGAGCGAGCTTGAGTGTTAAAAGGCATGCTCCTTTAAATGAGAAGCAGGGGGAGGAAGAGTCAGCCTAGGAGAGGAGCGATCTGAAGCACACGGAACAGCTATTAAATAAAGAAATAATGGTGATGGTCATGTGAGAGAGTTGGAAGGGGTCTGCTTTGGAGGGGGAACAAAGGAGAAAGCATCCAAGCAGACTTCAGCATCCGTGCAGCGGGAACGGAGCGCACTTTAAATAAATACAAAGTAGGTTAGGAAGCGGCTGCCATTACCGAAGCTGGCATCTAGTATGTGCTATGTCCCTTAATGAAGTAAATATTTGTCCGAAATTCGAATGAAAGCTCCCGAGCTAGGACACAGTAAAAGGTCCAGTACTCATGGGAGGTTACAAATGAAGACAAGGTGATACTAAGGAGGGACTAACAAGTCTATTAACTAATCAGAAGACAGCATTTACAAACGACAATGACACAAGCCAATGACAAATATGGGCGGAGAGTGGGCTTCTATTCCATACTCCAATAGAGTATGGCTCGCATTAGGTTGAGCCTGTGCAGAGCAGTGCATGCGCTGCCCAGGCTCGACCTAAAAATGGCCCTACCAAAGCAGAGATTGTTATTATTCATAGTAGTCTGCTGAACCACAATAGCCTTAGATGGTTTCATCTGACCTGTCACATTTAGTGCTTTTTCAGATTCCAAGCTCTCCGTTACAGTGCAGCAACGAAATGTCACAAATTTCCTGGTTTCAGATGTCTGTCTTTCATAAGACAGATCCCCATAATCTCAATCACCCTCCACTATACCTTACAGGCAGCAGCCTGTTCACTGTGAAAGGGCCCACATTGTTCCACGAGACTGTCCCCCTTGAAAAATGTCTTTCAAGCTGCAGTCTGAGTGATCCCAGTTCGAAGGAAATTGGTGTACATCTCCTGCATCCAGATGCAGCTGCATTGGCTGCCCGGACCGCTTGCATTCATACCTAGAGAACTCAAGACTTCTGGCACCATCTTGGGTCTTCTCCTGATCGTCTCCTTACTCCTAAGCTGATAATATGCAATTTGGTGATCTTGCTTAGCTAAACTAATCACTTGGGTGAAAATATTCCATGAAAATAAAAATATTACATATTTAAATATGTGTTTACCTTAGTAGACCAAAGCTTTACGGTCCAATCAAATGACGAAGTGACGAACAGATGAGAGAAGTCAACTGGTCCTACTGCCGAATGACAATGGATACCTGTGATTGGCCCTTGGTGTCCTTCAAACATCTCACTTATTCCTGCTTTGCTGTTTTCAAAACATAACGTCACTTAAGTACCATTTTTTATATATCAAAATTAAATTGCAAATATACACAGGTTTCTTCCCAAAATAATCCTAACAATTTTGTGGAGGGCATGCTTGTATTTGTGATTTATTTTTCCTGTTACTGGTTTTTCTAAAGCATGTAAAAATACAATTTAAACAAATATTAAAAGGAAATTGTCATACTAACATCATAAAAACATGAATGTACACATCATAAAAATATTCCTATCCTCATAAATCTTTGTGGATTTCCTATTCTATTAATATGGGACACCAACTCCATACTGTTCATTTAACATCATATGCTACGAAACACTTTGTACATTGGCTACAAGACTGTCAATTCACTTCACCTAAATATCTTAAAGTAATATTTAATTTCTTCCAAAGACCCGACACAAAGGTTGACAAAAGACAGCAACCCCTCTGGGATCAAAGAATCCGTTACTAGATGACCTGATCTGAAGCCTTTTTATAAAAGAATGCGATGTAGTATAACAGAAATAGAAACCTGCTTCTTTAAACATTTCCTGAAATTTATGGCACTAATTCACTTTTGTTGTACTTTGCCCTTTAAAACAGAGTTTATGAGCTGTAGCTAAGTTTATCCTATTAAGTAACGTCATAGAGATAGATCTGCAAACTTTTCTGGGTGCCCAAAAACGTAAATGGCCGGTGTACGCTCAGAATCCTTACTCACATATTCAGAACCTGCAGAGATCTAGGACTACAGATTGAACTGTGTATGGTGGAAAATCACTGGTACTGATTTTTGGCTGTAATATACTAAGAGGCAGCAAAGGGGTGCTTAAGCAAAAGGACAGTCAAATTGTGTGGCCCACATACAAACCCAGAGGTTTGTGGTTATTCACAAACTTTTTGTATAGCAATTTCCAACCTGAAAACGCATGCAAAACACACATTTGTATCTTAAAGTTAGTGTTAATCATGTGGGAATAATGGAGCTGAAATCTGTGAATGCCTTTATGTGGATGGTGTTAATATGGAATCCGGACTAGGACCTACTTTGAGAAATGCACATCTTTCAAAGACAGTCTTGAAATATCCAAATCAGGGGTCTCCAACGAGTAGCTCGGGAGCTACTGGTAGCTTGCCGGTACCTTCAAAGTAGCTCTCTGAGGTGAAGTAAAGCCGGTATCAAATTCAAAGAGTAGGTTCCTATTAAAGAAGGCACCACTGCTCATCTCAAGACCCTTGGAGTGACAGCCAGCCACATTTATGGCATTAACTAATGCTAACACTCAAACATACACTGTGCCGGCCTATAGGGCCTGCTACATGACCATCTGTATTCAATCTCAATATAATTAAGCCACACGGAGATTGACCATTGTTGTAGTCCCTCCTTTATCAGTCTCAACAGTGCACCATCAAAGAAATATGGCAACAGTAGCCTGAGCAGTAATCAATGATGACCCACCTAAGTGTGGGAATGCAGGAGTCAGAGTGAAAACGTGTCAGTTGGATGCATGATCAGCCTATGACCTCAGGAGAACAGGGTATAAACCAGACCAGAGAAAATTAAGAGATTCATCAACATTTATGTGTGTGTCCACAATAAACACTATTGCTTCCTGGATCTATGCCTGGTACCAAGAACCGCCGAATGTATATGCTATCCCCTATCATAAGAGTGTCATTTCTGGCATAATTGTGTCCATTCCTGGCATAATAGTGCCAAATGGCATAATAATGGTCATCCTTGACTATTTTAGTATTGTGGGTCTAGTCATGGTATACTGGCAGCCATCATTGACATACTAAGAGCATGACTGGCCTATATGTACCTATTCCCGACATTAATGGTCTTGACTGATATATGATCTCATCCCTGATCCTTATGGTTAACAGCCTTGGCACAACTGTGGCCCTAGTATAATGGTGGGTATTACTGGCATAATACAGGCATCCGTGGTGCTATGGTGAGTATCCATGGCATATGAATGTAATATCTGGGAATTCAAAGTAGTCTGTCCATATGAGGCATTTGTACATGGGAGTACATGATGAAAAGGACAAGCTGATGTTTTGGGATTGCGCATTTCCTAAAAACTGAAAACGGATATTTTAAAGACAGTTTTAGTTTTCAAAAATGGGTTTTCTTCTGGAAACGTGAGTTTGTTTGCCCACAGTGCAAAATGGTATTGAAAAGAAAATTTGCATTTTCAGAAACTGGGGAATGATAATACAAGCGGAGCTGGGGAGACATACTGCTGTGCTTATATTCTTTGTGCCACAGGGCACGTCAAGATTTGAAAGTTACTTCATAAGTCACGGGGAGGCATTTAATATTGATTAACTTTTTCCCAGCATTTCTGCTGGTAACCGCACTTTATATACTTGGGTGGTAACTACTGGAAATCCTGCTTTGGGTGGTCATAGTGTAGTCACTATTTTACAGTTCTAAAATTTGCTAGTAGCTCAGGAAGACTTTCCTTGAGCAGAACTAGCTCTCACTACAGAAAAGGTTGGAGACCCCTGATCCAAATCCTGTTCACACTTTTTCAGGGCAGAATCTCTGGCTCTGAATCTGAATCCGCCTCAGCCACTTGAATGGATAGAACACTGAAACCATGGAAAAAACAAACAATTTACTTATCTTCGTTAACACCTTATCTGGTAGAGCCTGCATCTAGCAGCAGATGCCTTACTTTAGAATTATCCCCAGGCATCTGTTTGGATCCGGAAATGTTTCATAAGCAGAACCCCTGCCGGCAGGTGGTGTCGTTCAGCTAAGCGTTGCCTCGTCTGTGCCAGAAGAGACACCTATATAGGCATCACCCAGGCATGCTGACGTCAGTTACTTTTCACAACTTTTAATGCCAAAAGCACAGGGCAATGAAGTACAATGACCACTGTTGTGGAAAACTAGGGCCCCAAAAGGGAAAAGCACTGTCCCTAGAAATCTGTTCATAGAGAGGGGAGCATGGGTGGGTTGGTAAGGAATCTGAGGGTATACAGTCCACCACACAGGACCAATTTCACACAAGGAAGTCATGCACGATTGAACGGGCAAAGTGCCCATCTCTACAGACCCGACTGTCCACACAGTAGTGTTTGGTAGATGTGTGTAGGGAATCACACGTGGCCTGGCAGATGTCCAGGACCAGAACTAACACAGTGGTTGCAGCTTTAACTCTGCTAGAACGAGCACACAAACCCTCAGGGGGTTGCTTCTTTCCCAATACGTAGCAGATTTTGATGCAGAGGATGATCCACTGTGAGACTGTTCTTCTCTGCACCTCTAGTCTTTTCTTTGCTCTGATATATCCCCACGAAAAGTTGGTAGTCCAACCGGAACTCTTTAGTGTGGTCAAGGTAAAACGACAAGGCTCTTTTTCGGTCCAGATGGTGAAGTTGCTCCTCTTCCTTAGAGTGATGAAGCCGAGCGTAAAAAGAAGGCAGAGGGATGGTTTGGTGTACGTGCAATGGAGTGACCACTTTCGGAAGAATGGAAGCTCTTTTACGAAGCACCAGTTTGTTTGGGTAGATGTTAAGATAAGTAGGCTTGGATGACAAGGACTGAAGCTCCCTGATGCTTCAGACAGATATTGCCATGAGAAAGGCTGTCTTGATGGTAGGAGCCTGAGTGGATAATTGCACACATGCTCAAAGGGAGTGCACATGAGTGGATAATTGCACACATGCTCAAAGGGAGTGCACATAAGAAAAGTGAGGACGAGATTGAGGTCCCACTGGGGTATAACGAAAAGAGTGGGAGGAAACATATGTTGCAAACTTTCAAAAACGTATGTACAATAGGGGGTTGGAAAAGGAAAACCGTCAGGTAACCAAAGAAAAGCAGAGATTGCAGAAAGGTATCCATTCACAGAGCAGAGCCCTGCAGGGCAAATGAAAGAACGAACAGGAGAACCTGAGAAAGGGTGGCAGAAAGGGGATCAATGCTTCTTTCTGTACACCATGCCACAAGTTTTGCCCAACGGCAGGCATGATTCATCTTGGTAGAGGGACGCCTGACTGCCAAGATCACACTACAGACTTCGGGTGGAAGGTCGAAAGTGGTTAATTGTCGCCACACAATCTCCATGCAAGAAGCCACAGCGTTGACAGATTTGGGTAGAGAACCCTCCCCTGCTGATACGACAAAATATACTCATGGAGGGGCAGCCTTTTTGGAGGACCAATGGCCATGCTCAACAGCTCGGGATACCAGACTCTCCGTGCCCAATCCGTAGCCACAACGATGACTTGGTACAGATCGTTCCTCATCTTCTTGAGAACTCTGGTCAGAAGAATGGTATGGGCGAAAAGTCATAAAAGAGGCCAGAGCTACACTCAAGATGAAAAGCTTCTTCGAGCCAGAGCCACTGTGGAAACTCCAGCATGCAGAACTGCTGACATTGCGCGTTCTCATCGGTGGCGAACAAATCTAACCAAGGCTCTCCCCACTGGTGCAAGAGACCTTGCACCACCTACGGATGAAGACACCATTCATGATCCGCTAGGCATCTTTGGCTTAGTTTGTCCGCTCTGGTGTTCAGAGAAAATCACCAGAGGTTGAACCACCAGGGATATGCCATGCTGTTCCAGCCATGTCCAGAGATGGAGGGCCTCTGACAAATGTAAATGTAAATGTACAGATATTTATATAGCGCAAATCACCAACCGGTCTCTAAGCGCTTGCTTAGGGAACCCGTCCTGGTATTCCCCTGTGAGATAACCCAGCAGGGCATCCACAAGGTGAAAGCCAGGCATCCCGCCGCGAGGGGCCATTGTGGAGATTAAGCAAGCTATTGCCCAGAGTCGCAGAGTGTGAACCCATGAATTGAATATGCACTGGAGCGAGAATTATCGAGTCCATGGACAATTTATGGACTCAAGACCCAGCCGAGCCGGGAATTGAACCCTGGTCCCGGGCTGATCTCTGCTTCCAGGTCTGCCTACTCTGACCAGTGAGCCACACTTCTCCACAAAGGGGCCACGACCTCACCCCGCCCTTCTTATTGCAGTACCTCATGGCGGTGGTGGGTGGTGTTGTCTGTGAACACTTGCACTAGCCTCCCCTGGATAGAATGGTAGAAAAGCTCCAACAGGTTGATGTGGAGTCCGGATCCCACCGGAGATTAGAATCCTCTGATTTCCACTCTTCCAGGTGACCGCCCCATCCTAGGAGTGACACATCTCGCACTATTGTCAGATCTGTTTGGGGAAGAAAGAGGGGTCTGCCGCTGACCCACTCGCAGTTCGTAAGCCACCACTGCAGGACCATTGCAGTTCGCACTGAGATCTGGACCATGTCAGAGAGATTCCCCATATGCAGCGCCCACTGGAACTTCAGGTCCCACTGCAGAGCCCGCATATGTCAAAGGCATGTGCCACAAGCAGGATGCAGGAGGCCATGAGGCCCAGCAGCCAGAGAGTCAGTCTTACCAAAAGCCAGAATAGAGGGTGAAAAAATGCGCATCATAGCCTGAATATCCTGGACTTGCCGATCGGGAGGATAGGCCTGAAACTGGACCGTGTCCAAACAGCTCCAACAAAACTAAGCATCTGAGAGGGTGTAAGGTGTGACTTTGGCATGTTGATAGTGAACCTCAGCGAATGCAGGACGTCCACCGTAGTCTGGAGATGGGAGATGACAGCCTGGGCGAGCACACCTCCAACAGCCAGTAATCAAAATTGGGGAAGACTGTACCCCAGATCTCTGCAGATGACTGCCAATCACCACCACCACCACCTTGGTGAACACCCAAGGGGCGCTGGTGAGGCCAAAAGGGAGCACAGTGAACTGAAAATGCTCATGGCCTATTGTGAACTGCAGGTAATGCCTGGGGCAGCGGGAATGTGGAAGTATGAGTCCTGTAAGTCAATGCCACCATCCAGTCTCCAGGGTCCAGGGCAGACAGGACCTGAGCAAGAGTGAACATCTTGAATTTCTCCTTCTTGAGGAAGAAATTAAGAGAGCGCAAGTCGGGGATAGACACAGGCCTCTGCCCTGCTTGGGCACCAGAAAGTAGCAGGAATAACAACCACTACCTACTCCTGGCATTGGCACTCTCTTTATGGCTCCTTTGGCCAAAAGAGCTATCACTTCCTTGTGAAGAAGAAATAGGTGGACCTCTGTAAAGCCTGTCGTAAGTAGGTGGCATAGTGGGAGGGGTAGCCTTGAAGGGGAAGGAGTAGCCCCTTCGGACAATCTGCAAAACCCCCCATGCTATTTTTTTTTTTAAATAGCCCCGCGGAGGTGGCGATCCCCAGGGCTTGGGGAGGCCCGTGAGGCCCTCCCACCCATTAATTAATAAATCCCCGGGGTGGTAGCGTGCCCCGGGGCAGCGTGTGGGGGCAGGAGTGCCCTCCATGCATTTATTTTTTAAAAGACCTGGGGCGGTGGCCGTCCCCTGGGCTGAGGGGAGCCTGTGTGGCCCTCGCATATCATTACAATAGCCCCAGGGAGGTGGCAGTCCCCAAGTGAGCAGTGCCCCCGGGACCTCGCGCCCCCGGGACTTTGCTCACCCGGGGGCTTCAAAAAACGAAGTGCGGGAGACTGCACTTCATTTTTTAAAAAGATTTTCGGACGGATTTGCGGCAGCCATTGAGAGTGAAGCTCGTGATAGGGAGGGTTCGAGGATCCACCGCGGTCACCAGATACTAATATTTTTTTAAAATATGAATTTCTCAGGAACTACTGAACGGATTTACACCATTTAAAAAAAAAAGTCGTTTTCTGAACCAAGAGCTACCTTTTTGCCAAATTTGGTGTGGTACCGTTCAGCAGTTCGGGCTGTAGCCTTGTCTAAAGTTTCCTATGGAAATTAACATGAAGAAAACGCATTTTGGGACGCCGCTTTTTTCTCAGCTCCCGCTTGACGAATCACCCTTTCAAGACAGGAGCTCACCATATATATGAACCACAAAACATTATCGGAAATGCCTGCAGAAAAGCATTAATTGATTAAAATTTAGGACAAATGTGCTATAATTGTGTGTGGCAGGTGCACGGCTCACAAATGCTGACAAATTCTAGATTCCTTCAAAATACCCCATTTTATTAAACAAGACAAGAGATTACTAGATGATGATATGACTAAAGCAAAAGTGGCAACAGCTATTCGCAAATTAGAGAATGGTTTAACCAGGTCGGGCACACTTCCATCAGAGTTCTACAAATGCTCCAGCGACCAACTGCTAGCACAAGTCCAATGGTTTTGTGCCCAGATTCAATTCCCCACTTCGGACTCACAATCCTCAGACAATACGACAATTGCAATTTTTTCCAAAAACAATAAGAATCAAATCCTACATTTTCCTCAAAGGCATATTCCTGTTAAACAATGATGTATGAATATTTTGAAAAACCCTTATGTAGATTGGCTAGAATAATCAATTTGCTATGGGATTATTCTGAATATGGAAACTGGGAAAATAAACTAGCCTTCTGGATGGGGTTCTCTCTCTGTATTGGCCATTTTTAACGATGCTGAGGCGGCTTTTGCTTTGGTTAGCTGGAACTATCTTATGAGCAACTGTGAACCAGACCGGCTTTAGGCCACAGTTTACCCTAATTATCCAAGCATTGTACACCCAACGTAAGTCTATGCTTTGCATCAATCAGATCAAAACAAATGTCTACTAATGTGAAATAAAGGGTCATGACAAACTAAAGTATGGGCCAGTGGGTTTGCAGTAGGAAGACTAGGTAATGATTAACTATGTAGGATTGGTGAGGTTTATATGCTATTCATTCTAGTGCTTTCCTGTTTAAGTAATATTTCAAATCTTTGGAACAGAGGCATTTCTGTATTCTTTCCTCCTTGGAAAATAAGTCCTGAAAATACAGACTTTTAACACAGAATTTTTTATGTTCTTTAAAAAAGAAAAATATCACTGGCAGTTCTACAGCTAGGAAAAACATGATTTAAAGATTTACTTCTACCTGCCATGACGGCATGCTGTGTACACGGAGCCCTCTTCACTCCCAACAACAAAGTTGTTGACATCTCCAACAGGGAAAGACATGCAGGTGACCGCAACAGACTTGGATTGCTTATGAACAAGCTCCATGCTATCCTGTTGAGAAAAATATGAAGGTTATGCTTTTGAAACTTGACATCTTCACTCAACTGTGTACTCTGTAGGGTTCCCAATATCATGTATCTGCAGATCGTTTCTCCTCAGAAGCCCTACACTTGAAAAAACTATTGGTCCTTCAATAAACACATTTGGTGCTTGGCAGACGCTGCTCTAAAAAAGACATCTCAGCCATGTGTATAAACCCACTTGCAATAAAGAAGAGCAATCAAGAACACCACAATCTATATATCATCAATGATATGGATTTGTCCTTGGTAAATGTTGCCATTATAACATGTGAACAAGCCAGAATATTTAGTTGGCCATTAAAGAAACATATTGAAGGAACTAAGTGCAAACAGCACGTTATCGAAAATAACCAGACAGGATATGCCTATGTCCAGCCACACTGTTAAACAAGGCACACCCATGCTAAGTAGACATGGACAGAAAATGTAAATTGGAAGACAGTGAAACTAAAGTATTGTACCCACTCACACAGCTGTTATCAGTGAGGAGACACTTGGATTCAGTCTTAATGAGGCAGTAATTAACAATATCATTTAAGATGCTATGTACTAAAGCTTAAAAGCTGAAGATCAATGTTATGAAACGTATTACAACAGGTTTTAAATTAATTCAATTAGGAAGGAGGTTTCATATTTAGGGATTATAAGCAAAGTAGGTTGTCATTCTATAACCAGTTCAAGATTCTTGGTATTCTAAGCTTTCTAAAGGTATCCACTTAAGTCTTATGAAGGGCATTTTAACTAAGCATGTGCAAAGCTCAATTTTAATCTAAATTATTGGAATAAAACGTTTTGTGTTCTGCACCCCAATCCTGATTAAATGTTGGAACTGTGAGAGTAAGGAAAGAGTTACCACTGCATCTTTCTCAGGTAATTTGAAATTAAGCAAAATATGCTTAACAGACTCAAGTGAGATATTGGAACTAAATTATACTGGTGAACAAGGGCAAGAGCAGTTCTTTTAACAATTGGATTTATAAGTGGATGCCTGTTAACATCAACCACAATTCCACCTGCCACATTTCTATTTTTCTGCAAGCTCTTTTGAGTTTCCTTAATTCATCTATTAAAGTTTTCCTGTGGTTGCTATTTCTTCCAATTATTACATGAGAGAGAATGACCAGATGTCTTACTTATGAGGAATGGCTAAAGACAACACACAAGTCTACCATAACAAATGGCGCAATGTTTTGTTTTTTTGAATTTTATTTATTGGTATTTTCAAACAATGTCAAACATTACAAACAAGCCAGTTGCTAATTAGTACATCTAGGTCTATACATCCACGTATTTCTATTATTACAGTTAGTAGTTCGAACATGCACTTTCCTCTACATAGTGTGTGATAGGATTGGTAACCATCCTGGTACAAGGCATTTTATGACAACAAGGTAATAGGTTAAAGTCCAGCTCATCCATCCGTTCTTATGAGTGTAATTTGTCACGTCACAGGAGACAATAGTACTCATTATGCAGTATATCCCTTCCCCCAAACATCAACCCTTTTCAGACCTTGCTGCACTGGTCAACGTAGTCTATGCTGTCTCCGGATCCCCTCCACTCTCCTCCTGTTGCGCGCGAGCCCATAACACAAATGGCTCCCATATGTCTCTAGGCCTGGATGCTGATGGCATTAGTTGCCAAAAGGTGTTTACTTGCAAATGGCCGAATGTTACGTTGCACAATCAATCCTTTAGGTTGGGAGTACCTTTCCTCCCCCAATGTATGGCCATGCGGCGTTTAGCGAACAGAAGTAATATAGCATGGAGCTTCCAAATTTTAACTGGCGTGTCTTTCACATAACCCAACAGCCCTTGTAAAGGGCTTGGATCATCTGGTGTGCCTATTATCTTGTGTATAGTTGTGAATATGTTGGACCAGAATAACGATAGCCACGGACAACTCCATGCCATGTGTAAAAACGAGGCTGGGGCGGAGCCACATCTCCAGCAGCCATCATCATCCTTTAGCCCCATACGATGTAAGTTGGCAGGGGTCCTGTAAAACCTGTGCAGGTATTTAAAGTGTATTAAACAAAGCTTGTAGTTGGGCAACAGGGCTGTGAGTTGGCTACAACTGTAAGCTCACTGTTCTTCCTTGAGTGGAGTTTACAGCTCCGCATTCCATGCCTGGAGCGCTCGTGGCTGTGTCAGGGGGGCTGAGTTTTGCGTGTGTTTGTAGATACGTGTGATTAGTCTGCGTGGCGAGTCCGACTTAAGCACATTTTCTAGTGCAAGCAGAGTAGGTGGGGCGGCTCGGGAAGGAGTCGTGTATAGACCTACATGCAGCCCTGAGCTTGTAATACAAAAAAAGTTCAGAGAATGGTACAGCATGGTGCAATGTTAAATACAATTCTTTAGATAATTTCCTTGTACCAGGCACGTTTGACATTTAAACTACCATGAAATAAAAAAATGATCTAACTTGCCTGCGATAACACTTTCCACAGTGAATCCTTCCTTTCGTTAACTGAAGGTAGAAAGGTATGGGTGGGGAGGCGATTGAAGCTGTTATAGCAACAGAAGAAGAGTTATTCCTATGTGATAAGCAGACTGACTGTGCCCTTACTCACTGCTCCATGTTCTTACATGTGCAGTAAATAGGGCAAAGCTGATATAAGCTTAGTGCCGCTAAAAAATAATGACATTGGTTTTTCTTTTGGTAACTGAATTCCCTGATTTTAGGGAGTGGGTGGAATATTTGAGACAGATTAATTTCAGATAGCGTTTGCTACTTCCTATTCTAAACAGATCTATGAAATAACTGACAGCCATATAATCTCTTTCAAACAAGAGAATATATTTTGGGTCCCAGAGTGTAGGACAGCACATGGCACTACAAGTTGCATGAAAGGGACAGGACAACAGTACTTGCAGAGACTTAATGGAGACTGAGATACAAGAGTTTATGAGAAGAGCAGGCCAGCATGACCTGGGGGACAGGAGACATATCACTGAAAGCCCCTAATCATATTTTAGGAAATGCAGTACACCTAAAATGAATATAAAGAGGCCAGTGGAAGTCACCTTGGACAACTTTCAAACGAAACTTGATGTGTGAAACTGTACCTCTACACGGTCATCAACTCACTAACCTGCAGTACCTTCACGAGTTATAATTGGACATGCATTATTTCATAAATACTAGCTGAAATCTCTTATTGACTTATAGGTCCGATGCTTGATAATCCCATTTCGATCAATGAAGATGCCCAATAATTTGATGACTTTTCATAGGTTTTATTTGAGCAGTCCTCTGTGACAACTGAGTTATATGATAAATATTTTTAGGTATTCTGAGCCTTCCATGTTTGTTGTTGGCATTTAACTTTAACCCATGGTTTGCCATCCATATTTCAATTATGGAAAGTTACTGGTACATTGTGGTGCATCCTGCACTAATCTCCGGTAAAACCCATACACCATCGATGTAAACTTGAAGTTGACAGAAGGTCATAAATTTGACTTACTAAATAGTGTACAGTCTCAAGAAGGTGAATGATCACAATGGCACCTCAATGCCACTGGTACTGAGGCACAGGTGACCCCCTTACTTAACACTTCAATTAAGCATTCCATCAAAAATGGTACAAAAATTCAAACTATCATAGTTGATACACCTGGTAGCAACCATCGCCTTTTGAATAAAACAACATGGTTCTGTATTTTTGCATGTGGCCAGTGTGTACTTTTGTACTTCTAACTCTTTTGCACTCTGGCCATAATGAAAGCCAAGCATCTAAAGTATAATTGCTTTTCATAATGAACTGTATTGCAGTTAAGTGCTCTGAAAGTTTAGGCCGCATTTGAATATTAGAAAAGGACAAGTGTTGGCTGGCAACAGTTTGTCAACTACAGGTTATTTTACCAAGGCTTTAACCTACAATGAATGTTAAGAAGCCTTTAAAAACAAATAAAAAAAGAGACATAATGAGATTTCCCATCTCTGGATCATAGACCTTTCCCACTTGGCATAGGAGCTTCCACCCTTGGCTTAGCAGTGCCTTATGGAGGAGCATTAGACCGGTGCAAATATTCTGCATAGTAAGGATCCCCCTATTTTTCCAAGCTGAAACAATGATCTCTCTCGGACATATGAAATCAAATGCTATAGTGCCAAGAACGAGGAATAATTGACCTCCTGTGATAAGGCTTAGTATTTTCAAGTAAAGGTCACTTTATCTTTTTTTTCTGGAGCTTTATGTAGAACAAACTTGACCTGTCGGTATCAGAGCAATTTACACGAGCACCATTTACGTTACACAAGGACACTCATTTTATGGTAGGCAAGGGGAGATTAAGCGATTTGCCCAGAATCACACGATGTTGAGCGTCATTGCCGAGACTAGAACCCGGTTCTCTAGATTTGAGATCGACTGCCCTAGCCGTTAGGCCACATCCTCTCCTTTTTGTACTGGGAATATCATACAAAAACAGTCCCACTGTTTAGCATCACTCAACTGAAAGCTATGGGTCTTGATACACAGATAGCTGTTTCACGCTCCACAAACTAAAAATAAAATCAGGGGTCACAATGTAAACAATCACTTTCCTGATTTCTAGATCCAAAAACAGGCAGCCCCATTCCTACATGCAATCACATTCATTCTGAAAACAATCTAATATCTAAGAAAAAAAACCTGCGTGGCACTGCAGTAATTAAATCCTTTTAAACACAGTACAGGTCTTCATGCAATCAATGTGATGTAAACTTCGATCTTATTTTCAGATGGTCTTAGTAGATCGATATATGCTTCCTGCTGCTTTTTATACTCCCATCAAAATAATTGTGAATAAACCAATTAATACAGCGGTCACAAAATCTATCAGTATTGTAGGATGGGCAGTAGGGAGGATTTACTTACTGTTTTTATCCTACTGTCCAGGATTCAAAAGACCTCATGGTCCCAGCATTACACGATTAAGCACACTGCACAATGGGCTCCTTAAAATAACATTGCTCTTTCTATGCCTCTTCTTAATCGTGATTGATGATAATATTTCAAATAATTAAAGTGTTAAAGTTTCACACTTCATAAAGTAGGCTGAAGTGCAAGAATGTCAACATGATTTGTATTCAAATAACACAAAGAACATTTATTATTAAAGTAACATCGATAGCCTAAAGTCAGACGTACCATCGGAACTGATGGATGGAATGGTTTGAAAGTGCTAGCCTTGCTACAGTGGTAGTCCCATAGTGGAATGGTAAACTGTGCGCTAAAGCTCAATCTGCATCACTACATCCGAGGTGCGTTTTTATTTCGAACAGAGACACAGCTAATCTTGTACTGTTGCAAAGTGTGAAAAAAAGACACACCAAAGATGCAAAACCTGTTTTAACGCTACAAAAACATTTGTAAATATTTTACAGTCTGCTTCCTACCAACAGTGAAAATATGACACAGCGTCCGTTATTCCAACACAATTTTAAATTGTTCAGTATTTACACATTAAAATGGTCATTGTGTTGGGGCTTTTCATGCAATCACGACAGTAACATAAAGAAGTGTGTAGAGAGCTAAAATCAAATTCTGTTCGAACCCAATCTAGTGTAGCATTAGCATGTGAAACTCATGATTATGTATTAAAAGTACCCATTTCTATGTGATGAAAACAGTGACTAATTTGAAAACTCTGAATACGGACTGAAATTTGTAAGGCAAGCGACATTTATCCCAGTTATACTACCCATTATTCTGCATTACGATTAACTATATTATTACTGAATACTTCCTCAGCTAATGATACTTCAAAGAACTATTTTAAAAGGACTTCAAATTGCCTTTCATCCTCTGAGCTAGGTAGGTTTTAAACTCAGTCCGTAATATTTACAAATCTGTAAAACAGGTTCAGTTTCCTTAATTATTTTTATATCACAATGGTACATTAATTGTTCTTACAGGATTCACCTCCAACTCCACCGCCTAAAGTATCAAAGGAAGTAAGAAACCTCAGAATTACCATGGACTCCAAGCTATCAATGAATGCCCAAGTGGACAAACTAGCATGAACAAGCTTCATTACTATGAAAACTCTGCAATGCATCTTCCCCCACCAGCGATTTCCACACAAGGTCCAGGCCACCATCTCACTTGTTCTATCCAAACTCGATTACGTCAATAGCCTCTACCACGGATCACCTTTAACAACTATGAAAAGACTACAAATGATTCAGAACTCTGCTGCCAGACTACTCTTACATATAAAGCCACAAGCCCACATCTCCCTTGCCTTGAAAGCCCTACATTGGTCACCGGTTGCCAGAAGATCCACATTCAAGCTACTTTGTATCACCCACAAAGCGATACATGGAACAGAGCCACTTTTCATCAGGTATAAAATCACCAAATACATTCAACTAAGGAACCTCCACTCTAGAGTGGCACCTCACCTCAAAATCCCACCATACAAGAAAATAAACATGGGTGGCACATCAATCTCTGTTCAAGCAGCTAAAGTATGGAACTCTTTACGCCCAAGCACAAGATCTACCCATAACCACCTTATCTTCAGAAAACTATTCAAGAATTGACTCTTCCCCACATAACCACCATACTCAAACACGTATATACAGCATATGCCTCTGTATAATTATGTTTTGAAAGATATAGATATTCGTTAGTTCTGCTTAACAAATGGACATATCACTTTTATTTACTTTATTCTATGTTTAACATGTATATAAGTTACTGCATCATAACTATTTATCTAGAATTGCTTCACTATTGAATTACAAAAAATAATAATAAGTTAAAGTACAGCAAAACTTGAAGGTCTGAGAATACTGAATGCAACTTTAATCTACATATATTACCTTCCTTGCATGTGTGCCTTCCATTTGCTTGTGTATCTTTATATTTGTTAGTTTGCTTCTAATTCAATATATCCAATGCACTACCCTTTATCTCACCCTATATCTCTCGCATTGTGCCCTCTGCCTCCAGTCTGACTCTTCTCAAACCTCATTCTACTACTCTCTCCAATGCACTACCCTATTTCTCACCCTATACCGCTCTCAAAATTATCCCCTACCTCGAATCTCATTCATCCCAAAACCCATACCACTAATATGATTCCCAAAATAACCCTTTTTAAACTCTTCCCTCATCTACACGTCCTTGTATCATCTCGTACCTTTTACTATTCAGATCTCCCAAACAAGCCTTTCTAAACCTTTCCCCCTGACTCTTCCCCCTTCACCTTCCCTTTACTCATCCCAAACCCCTCCTACTGCTATGAACTCCCAAAAAACCCACACTTTTTCAATCGTTCACTCTTCTATCCCTCCACAATGCCTTTCTTTTCAATCCAAATAATAGACTAACATATCCAACGATCAAATTAATTTTATATTTTCCTATACTAATTCCTGACTAATCTTGTTTGGGTTCCGGAGTAGCGTGCTACCTGCCAAAAAAAGCGCTACAACACCTCGTCAAATGTAAATATAAATGCAAATCATTCACTCTTCTATCACTCCACTATCCTTTTACAATCCGAATAACAGACTAACATGTCCACTACTCAAACTCATTTCATATTTTTCTAGACTGATTCACCACTAATCCTTTTTTGGTTCGAGTAGCGTGATACTTGCCGAAAAGCACTTCAACGCCTCATCAAGGGTAGCACACGCTATATAAATGCAAATGATTACCTCTTCTATCCCTCCACCATTCCTTTTCAATCCAGATCACAAACTAACATGTCCACCGCTCAAATTAACTTCATGTTTTCCTAGACTAATTCACTACTGATCCTTTTTTGGCTCCGGTGATGCGTGCTACTCACCGAAAAGCGCTTCAGCACCTCATGAAGGGTACCAAACGCTATATAAATGCAAACCTTTCCCTCTTCTTTTCCTTCACTATCCTATTCAATCTAAATAACAGACTAACATATACACTGCTAAAAATAATTTCATATTTCACTATACTAATTAACCACTAATCCTTCTGGGTTTCGGAGTAGCGTGCTACTCGCTGAAAAAGTGCTTAGATGCCTCGTCAGGGGTAGTAAGCGCTAAATAAATGCAATTACAATACAATACAAACCAAATGATGCAAATATCATCAACTGCCAGATCCTTAATATTCAGTCGATGGTGAGAGGTTGATAAAGTTTTCAAAACCTTTATTTATATCAAAGGATTAGTATGTTTTTGTCCTATTTATTCAAATTAGTTCAGTCTACAGAAATGCCAAATAAAAGATTGATTAGTACAACATAAATCAATACATAGTGTTCCATAAAGGAAAATTGTCACTAAACTAGCTAATAGCCTAACCTACCCTAAATAGAACCCATGAAGAGTTCCTATTCGGAAAAGAGAAAGACAGAACTCCTCATAAAGAGTTGTTCTGGAAACTCAGCAGATTTCCTTACAATTGCAGTAGCAACCTTCAAAATGTCTGTAAAGAAGGAAATGATTGTTGCAGTATCACTGATGAGAAAAGGGTTTGGATAAGGTAAAGAATACAGTCACATTTAGCAATAGCTGTTGGTAACAAAGATAGATTAAGAAGCGACTCTCTGCAGAGTCTCTTCCAAGTGAGTCTCAGAGGAAAAAGAATCGAGTCTGAAGTCTCTGGTCTGATCTTACTAGCTAGGAACACTCAATTTAAAATCACACGATAATGTAATGAAACTTAGCAAGTGATAATAGTTCTCCTCCAATGGAAACTTCTTATCTGATGGTGTCGTCAATGTCCGATGCTTCTTCTCTCGATTCCCAAGGTAAACATCCACACTAGTATGTAGTAAAACAATGTTACATATGCGTGTAACATGGAGGAAAGATCTCATGAGAACCTTCTTACCTAAACTAAATGATGTGCTCTATGCCCATTGTGAATGCAAAAGCCAGTCGGATATGCTGAGACAAAACTAGCAATCATTTTCAGGTGAAGTATACATAAACTATATCTAAATTATTATTTATTTCAACAGTCACAGCAAGGTTCTTTGTTTAGTTTAAATGAGCTAAAGTGGCATGATGAAGCTAAGGGAACATAAGCTTGAAGTCAGCATATTCTTAAGTAAGATGCTGGTGCTAGGCAAAATATTCTAAATAATGGTCTAAGCTATCAGCAAGAGTTGAGAGAAAAGGCTTTTAGGCCTACTAACAGGGCACATTTAAGAATGTTAGCCTAGTACAGTAAAAACATTCTTAAAGTTATTTCATATACATTTAGGTAAGCACATTTTCCCTATGTGTGATTAATTTAAGAATTATTTTGCGACATTAATAATGCATTTTTTTAAAGGGTTCTTTCACGTTATAAAGCGGGCACATTTTCCTACATGTCATTTTCTATGTGAAAACATTTCTGCAGCAGTTTTAATATGGTTTGCAAGTCGAAATTAGATTTTTAAAGTTATTTCCCACAGTACTGAAGGAGAATTTCCATTTAACTCAGAAAGTTTAGCACTGTGGTGAGGGCACCGAGAAGGAAAATGGTGTGGCTGCTATTGCTGCTTGAGAAGGAGAACCATAACACACCTGAATAGAAAAGTGTGTGTCTACTGAGACAGATTCAGACATAGTAATTTTGTACTTTTTTCTGGTCTGCCAGTAAAACCATAAGAGACAGGAAGCCAAGCAAACATTTGCATTTCAAAATGTACTGGTGGAAAGTACAGCCACAAAAAAGTGAATAGTCCCACGGAAGAGGTGTATGTAACAATATACATTTGATGGACACATTCTGAAGGTATTTTCAAATGGCTTCTGCTAGATTGAGCAATTAGTGCTACCAGCATCTACTCTTTATTGTCATTGTCCAAACGCAGTCACAAGATGATTCTAAGCTTTATGTAAATCTTTCTGTGTCAAATTTTCATGTCTTGGAAGTAACAGATGCATTGCTTTATGTCACGGTCATTTGGGAGATAACTGGCAATCTTGGTGTTAACTTAAATCTCCACATTTATGCGTAAGTGGCAATTAAAATGGTTCAAGCCCAAGGTGGAAGAAACCAAAATGGACGAACCAAAAGAAAATCTAGAAAAACTGACAAGATGCAATGAGATATAAATTTGTGCTGTAAGTTAGAAAATGGAAAACTTCAGGTTTCTCATGTCAAACATATATTTTAGGACTATTACTTTGGCCAGCTTGTCTAAGAGATTACAATACAAATTATCACATGAATAAAATGTTAACTAGCTACCAACACAAGCTCACTGATCAAATATTTCACAGGTTTGCAATGCATCACATTTATATTTGACTGACCTGTGGCTGGGAAAGCATGTCGAGGCTCCATGAGCATATTTTTCCATCAGTTGAAATGCTGATCAGATTGTGCGCATTCTGTGTGCCAACCACATTTACACAATACACCGGGTGCTGGATGAAAAAACATACAGATACAGTACTCGCATCTAATTTTATGAATTTCCAAAAGGACAAGTTAACTCATATTTAACTAATCAAATCATAAAGAAAGAAAAGCTAATTTTAACACGTATTTTATAACTGTAACATCGTAAATGAAAACATTTACATTATTCAAACTTTGAAACTACAATCCACCATTTTATTCTGTATTCTTTTATCCAAGTGCATAATGTCGCAACATGGAAAGAACATTTCCCAGGAAATCTATTGTAGCATTACAAAAGGAACAAATTCAACTCCTTTTTCGTAAGACAAAAATTAAGATATACATATAACTCTAGTCAGCACTGAGAAATTCTGACCACGAACACAAAGCGGCTGATTTATAGGCGAATAAATAATGAATGTATGTGCAAATTATAAATGGCCTCATGCAGGTCTTCGTTACTTCTGACCCCTTACCGTGTGAGCAGCAGCTGAAAGCGGAGTCCGCTGCACTGGGGTTCTCTTATTGCTGCGATTATCCCACAGTACAATTTGACCTGAATATGTGCCACCCACGACCAAATTAGGATGAAATTTTGCAAATGCAGCAGACATCACTGCAGACTAAAAAAAAAAAGAAGAGTTAAGGCATCAGCAATTACATTGAAAACAAGAAAAAACGGCTTCCACAACAGAAAGAAACTATTTACATTTTCAAAGCAATTTTATTTAACCGGTCATTTGCCAAAAAAGGCACCTGTGCCTTCCTTAGGTGTTCGAATTTCAGAAGCTTTTTTTTTTTTTTAATCATAACTTGGTGAAATACTCTGTTATAAATGATGATGGTAGGAAACTAGGTTAAAAATCTATGCTAAAGAAAATATTCTACAAAATCTGGAATTGAGTCTACGGGGAAAGCTATAGTAAAAGAGAACATGTCACAACTGTTTACTAGGCCTTCTCTCACATCAAGCAATATTCAATTTCCCAACATGCTATGCATTGGATTACAAAGCCAAACTATGGCCGTACATGCATCAAGGTAGGATTTTGCAAATCCTTAATTGCGACTCGCAATTTGCGAGTCGCAATTAAGGAATGGCTTCCCATTCATCCATATGGGCCTACAGGCCCATAGGAATGAATGGGAGATTGCATGCGCAATTTGCGAGTACCAGGTACTCGCAAATTGCGCATGCAATTTCAAGGGTGTAAGGGTGTCAAAAGGACTCCCTGTTGAACCCCTGAAATTGTGCTGTGCACCCATGTTGTGCAAACACATGCCCCAAGGGCATGTGTGTGCACAACAGTTTTTGCAAATTACCGACCAGTTTAATTGCTCTGTAATTTGCGGCCCCAAATAGCGAAAGCGCTATTTTAAAGTGGGTCTTGCATTGTATTTAAGGAATCGCAAAATGCTATTCCTTAAATGCAATTGCAATTTAAGAAATCGCAATAAATTGGGAGTGCCTTAAACCATGATGCATTGCAAAAGCCCTTTTGCGGGCCCAAACGGCCGATTTTTGTGAATCGCACCGTTTGCGCTTGCAAAAAAGGTTGATGCATGTGCCCGATTATCTTTAGAACTGGCATGCAAAAAGAACTATTCTTAGACAGAAGAAGGTCTGATACATGCAGGCTCTTCATGAACATAATAAAAAAGTTACATGTTTTTCCACTTTTACAGCGGGTGCGCCTCTCTAATGGAGCGCAGATTAGCCCCTCTATAAAAACTGTTCTTCCGAAAAGCAAGAAGTTATACATGTAAAACTTCACAGTCGGGAAGGGCCCAAAAACAAGTAGGGAGCTTTAAAAAGCCCCCTAATGACTCAGGATATTAATCAAACAATGTTTTTGCCGCCAACATAGGCAGATACTTGGTTTTCCATCAAAGCAAATTTTTGTATCACTTTCAAGAGGTAAACTACCTATGTTTCATACAGATGCTATCCACGAAGAATATGCCTATTTATTTCCCACATGTTCAGGATTGTAAATATATCCAGATTTTGACTTATTTAGGCGGGATCTGAAAAAAATGACCAGAGTAGGTAGGGAGGAAGAGCCAAAATGGAGATTACTGGTATGCATATTAGGTGTTGTTCCAAGGGTGTTGAGGTAAGATCCTTAGCACTGACAACGAAGTGCTGAGGCTAGGACCATAATGTTCTCTGCACTAAATGTGTTAAACAGATACAACCCCTGCACGGGTAATGGGGGAAGCTCAGAATGCCACCCTCTACACATTTAAAACTGTGCAGGGTTTTGAGAATGAGGATTTAAATTCACTAAGTAGTCTTGTTGAAAAGAATGCAACTTCGAAGGTTATTATCAACGTGATATGCTCGAAAGTATGAAAAATCACTGGGTGTGAGTCAAAACAGACCCTACTGTAAGTTATACAGAGGGTGTTTTGTCAGAGAAAACAGATTCAGAAAAAAGTCATTCATAGCCAAATTACTCAAAAGATAACATTCCTGTAGAAATACATCTATGTATTGCAGTGTTACTTAGAATACCACCTGAAAGGCGTTTTCAGATGTGTACATCGTGAGACACATTATTACCAATAGGGTTAACAACTTTTTTCATTATACAAAATCAAACGTAAAGCCTTTATACTTGCACTACTCCCTAGTATCAGCAATTCTTGATAACTACATTAATTCTACATTCTTCTCAAATAGGTTTACATTTCTCAAACATAATGGACTGAAATCATGTTTCTAAACTCAAAAAGAAGGTGGTCCCTGTAGGGGGAAGAGAAAGCATCTAACTCATAACTGTGGCAAATCAGTCGAGAGGTAGTGGTAGTAGAAGACCTTTGTTCTTTATTAAGAGGAAGAAATACACGTTTTAAAATAGCTGAGACAATGCAAATCAGAGTACAGTCCTATGTACTATAGTGGAGAGAAGGGAAGGCATGTACTCACTGAACCTAACAAAAGAAGAGGAGGGCAACTCTTTTCCACATAGGCCTCAATTACAAGTGCTGTATTATTTAACGATCCCTGAGCTAACAATTGTTCACAAATGATGAGTAACTCCTGGGTGTGAAAGATCTAACTTTCGGATTTTTCTAGAATAAATTCAACAGGTCTTCGGATGAAATTCATATAGGAAACGGTCTGGTAAATATTGGGGCATGTGGATTTTGCTGCATGAGGTATCTAAATTATAATGGTGTGCCTTTTTATTGATAAATGTATAACAGGGGCTGTTTAGCGTAACCGTAACATTCCAAATGTGGAGTATTCGTTATTAACAGGTGCAATAAGAAACACACCATCCTCCAGGGGCACTCGTAACCGAGGCCTTTAATCTAAACAACCTTTATTGAGAAAGGTATTGGTTTGGGCCAATTCCCAAAATAAGTCTGTATTACTTTTTAATGTTTATGTTAGGCAAATGTAAAAGAAGATCTGATACATCAAGAGACTTGGTGGGTGGGGTTTCACTGTCAAGAATTACCCTTTGAACTACTTTCTAGCATTTTACATGCAAGAATTGCATAATTTGGGTTATCTACATCCAGCCTCTGGTCCAAAAGTAAACATATTCACTGTACTGGATAGTCAAGCAATCAAACCAATCAATCAGGGTTCTTGTAGAGCGCGGCTAATCACCCGTTAGGGTCTTAAGGTGCTGGGGGTGGGTTCAGCAGTTCAGTCGAAGAGCCAGGTCTTGAGGTCCTTCCTGAATTAAGGCCGTAAGGGTGATTGCCTGAGATGTAGAGGAAGAGAGTTCCAGGTCTTTTTAGCGAGGTAGGAGAAGGATCTTCCTCTGGCCGTGGTCTTGCGGATCTGTAGGATAATGGCCAGGGCCAGGTTGGCGGAGCGGAGGTGTCTTGTGGGAGTTGTAGAAGGAGAGGCAGTGGTTGAGGTATGCTGGTCCAATGTTGTGGAGAGCCTTGTAGGCATGCGTGAGGAGCTTGAAAATGATTCTTATGTTGCTCGGGAGCCAGTGGAGATTTCTCAGGTGATCGGCAATGTAGCTGCAGTGGGAGATGTCCAGGATAAGTCTTGCAGAGGCCTTCTGAATTCTTTGCAATTCCTTTTGGAGGTTCTGGGTGGTGCCGGCGTAGCGTGCGTTGCCATAGTCGAGTTTGCTGCTGACGAGTGCCTGGGTGACCGTTCTTCTGGACTTGGTGGGGATCCACGTAAAAATCTTTCGAAGCAGGCGGAACGTGTGAAAGAACGAGGATTAGACGGTATTGATTTGAGAGTTCACTGAGAGCGAGGAGTCAAGGATGATGCAGAGGTTACAGGCACAGTCTGTGGGTGTGAGGGGAGCTTTGAGTTCTGTGGGCCACCAGGAATTGTCCCAGGCGGAGGGGTGGTTCCCAGGATGAGGACTTCGGTTTTATAGGAGTTGAGTTTGAGGCAGCTGTCCTTCATCCAGGTGGTGATGCCTTCATCCCATTGTGGAAGTTGCTCTTTGCGGGTGTAGGCTCATCAGGGAGAGAATCAGCTGGGTGCCGTTGGTGTAGGAGACTATGTTTAGTCTGTGGTTTCTCACGATGGTTGCCAGCGGGGCAAAGTAGATGTTGAAGAGGGCGGGGCTCAGGGAGGAGCCCTGAGGGACTCCGCAGCTGATCTCTTTAGATTCTGAGGGCAACGGTAGGAGCCTGACTCTCTGGATTCGGCCAATGAGGATCCACTCTAAGGCTTTGCTGCAAATTCCGGCGTCATGGAGTCTTGCGTAGAGAATGTGGAGGGAGACTTTGTCCAAAGTGGCAGAGAGGTCCAGGAGGATGAGGGCTGCAGTTTCGCCTTGGTCGAGGAGATTGCAGATGTCGTCTGTTGAGGCGAGGAGTGCAGTCTCGGTGCTGTGGTTGCTTCTGAAGGCTGATTGGGAGTTGTCCAAGATGTGTTTTTTTTTTATGAATTTGGTGAGTTGGACGTTAATGGCCTTCTCAATGACTTTGGCTGGGAAGGGGAGCAAAGAGATGGGTCTGTAATTCTTGAGGTCAGTTGGGTCGGCGGAGGGTTTTTAAAGCAGGAGTTGATCTCTGCGTGTTTCCAGTCTTCAGGGAAGGTGGCGGATTTGATGGAGCAGTTTATGGTGCAGCGGTGTTTGGGGCAATGGTGGCACTGGCTCGGTTGAAGATAGGGTGGGGGCAGGGGTTCGAGGGGGTTCCAGAGTGGATGGTCTTTATGGACTGTAAGGTGTCGTCAGTAGTCAGGGTCAGCTGGGAACTGGAGCATTTGGGTGCAATGGTTGCAGGTGGGGTGAGTGGGTCTTGCGTTGCGAAGCTGTCGTAGATGTCTGTGATCTTGCAGTGGAAGGTGGTGAGGGGTGAGTGGGTCTTGCATTGCGAAGCTGTCGTAGATGTCTGTGATCTTGCAGTGGAAGGTGGTGAGGTTGTCGCAGAGGGCTCGGGGGATGTCAGTGGCATTCGTGCTGGGTTTTGCAAATTCTTTGATCACGGTGAAGATTTCCTTGCTGTTGTATGCGCTAGCATTGATATGCTCCTGTATGGCAGTTTTATTTGTGGCTCTGATGAGGTGGTGGTGCGTGGTGATGGTGGTTTTGAAGGCTGCATAGTCTGTTGGTGTACTGCTGCTCTTCCATCTTCTCTTGAGTTGTCTGCAGGTGTTCCTGGACTCTTGGAGGGTGGGGGAGAACCAGCTGGCTTTTTCGGCGGGCTGTTTGACAGAGAGGTTCCTGAGGGGGGGCCAGTGTGTTGGCGCAGTTGCAGATCAAGAAGGGGAGGTTGTGTGCTGATGTGTTGGTGTCCCAGGAGGTCGGTGGTGGTGTGTTGCGGAGGGAGAATTGGTCTTTGGAGACCTTATTCCAGCTTCTGCGTGGGCAGCAGGGGGCACGGTGGTTTAGGGTGGGTTTGGTGAAGGAGACGTGGACGCAGTGGTGGTCAGTCGATTGGAGTTCGGAGGTGTGGCTGACGGAGATGTTGTTGCTTGAGGAGAAGATGGGTTTGAGGATGTGTCCTGCTGAGTGTGTTGCAGAGGTGACCAGTTATTGGAGTACAATGGTGGCGAGGTAGGGCGGTGGTGTTGGGGTTGCGGAGGTTGTCCAGGTGGAAATTAAGTTCGCCAAGGAGGATGTAGTCTGCTGAGGCGAGGGGGTGTTGTGCGATGAAGTCGGCTATGGATTCGCTGAAAGGGGGGCAGGGTCTGGGGGGTCTGTAGACGAGGACGCCACAGAGGGTAGAGTTCGGGTTGGTCTGGATCTGTAAGTGGAGGTGCTCCATGTCGGGTGAGTGGTCGTCAGAGATAGTTGTGAGGTGGAGTGTGTTTTTATGTACAATAGCGATGCCTCCTCCTGGTCGATTGGCGCAGTCTTTGTGGATGATTTTGTATTAGTCAGTGTTGGCAGTTAAGATATCCGATGCAGAGGTGGGGTTCATCCAGGTTTCCGTGAAAAAGACGATGTCGGGAAGATGGAGTCGAGCAGTTCCCAGATTTCTACACTGTGTTTGCTGAGGAAGCGTGTGTTAAGTAGGATGCAGCGGAGGTGGTTGAGTCCAGTGCTTGGGGGACGCGCGGTTGGTAGGTCTGGTGTGCGAAGGCAGGCGAAGGTGCATTTGCAGCAGGTGAACGGTCCTTGGGTGGCATTTCACGATGTGGGGTGGCAGGCAGTTGAGCGTCCGGTGTTGAGGATGCTGGCCTCCTTGCGGTGAAAGGCAGGGGGGCCAGGGTCCGTGGCGCTGGGGGCAAACAGGCTTACTTTGGTGAGCCTTCGGCATGACTACTGAGCGGCTGCCATTAAGTATTGGTAGGGAGGTGGGAGGGGCTGGTCAGATGGGAAGTGGCGCTGGAAGGGGGCGGGCCATAGGGGCCGAGCAGGGACACGAAGCGAAGAGGCACAGATTGGCACGGAAAAAGGCTTAGAAAAAGCCACAGAAAAGGGACAGAATAAAGAGAAATGCAGAAAAATGAAAAGACAGGAAAGCAGACAGAACTTACCACTTTACCACCAAGGATGAGGCGCATCACAAAAGTACTTAAAATAAATGTGTTACTTCTTAGGTTTGCAAAGCATGTTCTGGAGGATGGGGGAGGGTATATGATAGGATGTGAATGAGAAGACTAGAAAGATTAAGATTTATTTATTCATACAGCACATGCCATGGCCTAAAGTAAATAGCATTTTGCAGGAAAACAAAGAGGACTAATAAGGAAGGAGAGGGAGATTGCAAAATGTGAGGAAGAGAAAGTACTCTAAGGGTTAATACATGCTCACAAGGTGGATACGCAGAGGGGAGTCTTTAAGGCCTTGTAGACCCACATCAGATCTGGAGCTAGATAGATCATCTCAGAGAGTTCTACAATCTCAGAACACAGCAGAAGGCTGCTTTATTTTCCTTGGTTCAAGGAGTTTAAAGGGAGATACATATTTTGTACCACTTCAGCTTCAGTGAATTTCGCAGCTGAGGTACTATGGAAGACACAAATGGGTTGTTTTAATCAAAAAATAAATATATACACAATAAAGGTTGAACAATATTCAAACCTCCAGTGGAAGCCTGTAGAGGTTAATTAAAAGGCAACTGATCTGGTCAGCTTTTTTTTTTCTTTAACAATGGTGGACAAGCGATAAATAGAAAGTAATAAAGCTTTCATGGGGGAAGTGAGAATTTTGGTAAGCTTTGTGCAAAAGGCTGATTGTTTTATGACTACTTGTATTACCATCCTGAAACATACATTATATTCAGACAGCACTTAAGGTGACTATTAGAGTTCCCCTTTTTGTTTCACAAAATATTTCAAAATAACCTTTCAAAATTATGAATGTAAAAGATATACATTTGCGAGGTGTATGTAAATAGTTGCATTTCTTCAAAACCATGTGTTACCTTTTTTTTTATCTTAGATACTTGTCAATCCTCATCAAGGACTGCTCGTAAATGTATGTGGTTATAGTACAATGTAGTGGAATTACGTAATTTGTGTATAATCCACACATAGCTGAAAAATAATTGTCTGCAACGTAACAAACCTGACAGTGGAAAACGTATTCTGGAGTAGTTTTCTTATATTTCATATTCCATACAAGAGCGACACCATCAGGCTCATGAGGGGCATCCTCGTTATTGTTATAGGATGCAACAAGTAATTCAGGGTACTGAAATCAAAAATAGCAAAGCAAAGAGGTTAGCTTTGATTTTAAGGTTCCCCCCAAAAAAAAAAAAAAAAATTGTTTAACACATTATTATTCATGCGAGTACAAATATGCAAAACCTTCGTATCCTTATCATCTGGTACCAGCAATATGCAAATTATTATTTGAAGGAAGAGGGGGGAAAAACCTTTTGCTACCGCCCCGCTAAATTTGTGTTTCCCACGCTCTGTTCTATTGGGATCCACGGAAAGCAGTGTGACCTCTCTTGGCTTCGTCGTCAGAAACATCAGAGCTAAAGACTTGTCCACCAGAGGGCCATGTAGTCAAAGTGACAGTGGTCCCGCACTGTTTAGGGTGAGCGCCCATCACTAGAGTCCCCCACCTGGGACTGGTATCCTACATATATATGCCAGGTCTTTGGAAGGAAAATCGCACAATTGCTTGCGTATTGAACTCCCTGCACAAAGTGACTTTTTTGTGCCTCAGAGATGAACTCCCATCAAACATTGCAATACCGGGTAAAGCTTTACTGTCCTCAATGAAACTGCTACATCAGCCCGGTAGTGATCTCTAAGTATGCGGGCGATAGCCTCTGCTTACCTGGTGGAGAGCCCACATTACTGTAGATGACCCTTTTGGTGTGTCTGCCATCCACATGCAAGTGCAGGTGCTTAAATGAAGGGTATCAATGATGTCAAAAACTAGAAAAGCAGTCTCCTCTTGAGGAAGCGGTCATTATCAAACATGTGTATACGAATCAACATGCTTGGATCTGAAGCAAAAGAGCCTGTAGCAAACAATGAACACCCATTGTCATGGGCTCCTTTTATTACCAAGTGACTGTCAGTGGAGAATCACCAGGCTGTGGTGAAAATACAATGATTTAAGAATTTCTGGAAGCCCGTTGGGGAAAACAGCATTACTAGAAGGACAATGCCCAGCGGAATCCTTAGAACAATAGACACAAATTTATTTAAACCAACACACACACAGTATTTGATGTTTTAATTTATGTCTGGTATTTAAAAACTGTAAACTTTCCTGTCAGAAAGTGGAGAAATTGTATATGGAATGGGGAAAAATTTGACATACATTCAGCATTTTCAGTCTGGGAGCTGATCTGTGGATCACTGACAAGAATGGCTGCAGGAAGAGCGATGGGTAGGAATACAGCATGGGGTGCACAGTAGATTGTCAGAGTCCGTGGTAGAGTGTGTTTGTTAATCACTCCGTTTAGTTTGGATTAGCGAGGGCAAAAGTGAATTGCCGAATGGAAGTGGTAAGTATGATGCTGTGTCTCCACCAAAAAGTAGACAAACCTCATAAGCCCACTGAGTCCGACTGACATCTATGACCAAAAATGTAATTAAGTAACTACCCAGCACAATATAATATCTTCCTTCATAAAAAAAATGTAACAAATTTTATTTGGTCATTTTTTAATATATCGGGCCGAAGCCCCACAGTGGCATAAACGAATAATTGGACAACATTTGCAGCAATATATATTACCACTGAAATAGACCGCACCTGCCAAACATGCGGGTCAACAAACATTAAAAACATTATGCAGACTGTGGTCAAATCATCAGATGTAGTACATGATGTAGCAGGTTCCCTAGAGTCATCCCAATAAGAGAATAATAGTATCAAGCAATATGGTCGGGAGTATGGTATAGCGGGGGTCGAGGATCAACCTTTATGAGTCGTCATCGGGCAGGGGGGCAAGTCTATTCCCCGATATGTTGCCCAACGTGTCCATATCTTACGATGTTTCCGGGGGCAGCCACGGGCTTTAAAAACAGCGATCTCCACCCCCATACACTGGTCTAGAGCTGCCTTCCATTTACCTATAGTTGGGGGAGATGACGCCTTCCAACCCTGCGCTATGTCTCTTTTGGCAAGGGTGAGGGCTAGGAACAATAGATGTTGTTTATAGCGGTTACCCCCAATGTCATCTGTGGAATGTAATAGAAACAGCCGTGGGTCCAGTGGAAGCACCCACCCCAATACCTCATTGAGGCACGAACGAATCCTGTTCCAAAAGGGTTGCAAGGCAGTGCAGGTCCACACAGTATGGAAGAAGGACCCCTCCTCACTGACACCGCAGGCACACCGGGGACTGAATGACCCCCATTCGCCACAGACGTACCTTAGTGTACTAAACCCGGTGCAGATATTTAAACTGGATGAGTCTGTAGCACGTGGAGACAGCCGCGCCCCTAGGGCTGGCAATCACCTCATCCCAGGCGTCATCTGTCAATTCTGGGATATCAGCCTGGCAGGCCAGTCAGGTCTTGTCCAGAGTGGTGGGGTTGTGCGTTGTCAGTGTTTGGTAGATTTGCCTGATTTTGTGCAGTCCTAGGTCCCCCATTAATAGACGGCCCTCCAAGGGCTGGATCTCGGGGAGGGCTTCCACATTACGGATCTGTGGGGGAGAGGGCGTTTCGGAACTGTAAATATTTGTAAAATTGCGACCTATTAAGGCTGAACTCAGTTTGTAATTGTTGAAATGATTTTAATGTGGCACCTCTCATGACATCCCCCAGGGTCGAGATCCCTACCAGGTCCCACCCCCGAAACCCTCTCAGTGTGGTCACAATTTTGAGATATGTGCCCTGCCACAGTGGGGTTTGTCGGGTTAGTCTCCCCTTCCATCCCATCTGCCTGGTCTTAACCCGCCACAACTATATAGCTTGTCTGCCAGCCAGCGGTAGATGATCTAGCCTCATGTAGCTATATAGTAAGTGGAGTAGGGGGACATGTTCCATGGCGGCATGTTCTATAGCATACGCCGGGTCTGTGGGAGAATTGTACCATAGTTCATTGATTGCAAGAATGTGGGATGCAACATAATAAGAATAAATGTCAGCCGCCGCAATCCCACAACAGTACGAGGACTGGAAACAAGTGCGGAGCGGCACTCGGACTGCCCCACCCCCCCCCCCCACAGGAAATTATTTTGTATGGCATTCACTTGCGCAAACCAAGCACGGGGGATAGGATATGGGAAGTTTTAGAGGCGATACAAAATCTGAGGCAGGGACACCATCTTGAAAATGGCCGATCGCCCATAAAGGGACAACAGGAGAGCTGATCATACCGCCGTCTCGTTCCTGAGGCCTACCGTTAAGGGGGTGATATTGTGTGCCCAAGAGAGTTTGGAACTTGGGGATATGTAGATCCCAAGATACTTGACCCGTCAGTGGCCCAGGATAACTGCACGGCCCATGTTTCACGGCCCTGATGTCCGCACACTGGGAAGAGGATGGATTTGGCAGGATTGGTGTGTAGCCCGGTGGTGCTACCAAATACCCGAAGGATTTCTAGAATGCGGGGTCCGGAATACCACGGGTCCGTCATGAAAAAAAGGACGTCAACCGCATATAGCGCTATACGGTCTGACCGTGAGTAGGACCAATCAAAACCCTGGAGCACCGGGTCACTTCTCACCCAGGCCGCCAGGGGCTCAACTGCCAGGGCGAACAATGGCGAAAGCGGGCAGCCCTGGCGGGTACCCCTTTGGATCTAGAAAGGGCAAGAGCGGTGTCCAGCAATGCGGACAGAAGCCGTCAGGTTCGTATATAACAGACGGACGTATGCCACAAAGCGGGGCCCGAAATTGACTGCTTTAAGCAGCTGGAAAAGATAGACCCAGCTTAGGGAGTCAAACGCCTTGTCAATATCGGCTAATAACAGAGCAGCAGGACGACCAAGAGTAGGGGCCGCTGAGATGGCGTTGTGCACGCGTCTGATATTGTGTCTCGTAGCCCTCAGCGGCATAAAGCCTGACTGATTGGGGTGAATCAAATCGGTGATGCACCCCCGCAGGCGATTGGCCAGAACTTTCCCCAGCAACTTGGGTTCGAAATTAGTTAGAGAGATGGGGCGATAGGAGGATTGGTCCTCAGGGGGTCTGCCAGGTTTAAGAAAGAGTACTATTTCTGCATGTCCCCAGTCCTGGGGCAGACTTCCCAAGTCTGTTGCGTCCGCTATGGGCGCCAATAAGTGCGGCCCCAACAGAGTTATTTGGGAACGAAGAAATTCCATGGGGAACCCATTGGGGCCCGGGGCGCAACCCAGCTGGATCGCATTGAGCGTGCCAGAGAGCTCCTCCAATGTAATGGGAGCCTCCAGGGTCTCCCGCACTGAATCCGGGAGCCTGCAAGGCAGAATGTCTGTGAGTAACTCCGCTATGAGTTTGGCGGAGATCTGCTCCTTGCGGGCATAGAGAGATGCAAAGTGATGTGCAAATTCGTCCGCTACCTCTATCGGCGACGTGTACAGGGACCCATCTGGATCGTGGATCGCAGGTGTGACGGCTGGGGCGCCGTCAGCTTGGCACAGTCTGTGTAGCATTTTACTAGATTTATCCCCCCACTGATATATCCGATGTTGGGATGCCTCCCAGATCTCTTTGGCTTCACCCAGGAGATATAGGTGCAGTTCTTGTTGTGCTAGGAGCAGATTACGGTGAATAATGGGACAGGGATTGGTACTGAGTTGGGCAGACAGGGTCGCCTGGCGTGCTTCCAGAGTGTCTAGGTGTTCGCGGCGCTTATGTTTCTCCTGTGTGCGGTAGCTAATGTCGGAACCCCAGACGGTTGGATTGAGGGCCTCCCAGAGGGTCGTGGTCGAGGGGGCGGAGGGGCCATTGTCAGCTAAGTATGTAGTGATCGTTGCATCACCCATGTCCTGATAGGCCGGGCTGCGGAGGTGCCATGGAGACATACACCAGCGGAATGGAGGCCTGCGTGAGCACGTGTGGAGGCACAGCAGGACTGGTCGGACAAACCACGAGGTCGGTGTTGCACCTGAGAGAATATATGGAGAAAAACCCGGGGGTTAAAAAAATAATCCAACCGGGACTGCGACCCATGGACCGCAGACAGATATGTGTAGTCATGTTCGGTAGGGTGAAATTTGCGCCATACGTCTGCCCAGTCTAATGTCGACGCCAGGGTGAACAGTTTGGTCGGGCCATGTGTTATAGGGGTGTCTAAGGCACGTTGTCTATCTGAAGGCCCCATGGTATCATTCCAGTCACCCCCATCAGGGTCAAACCAGCCCGGAGGGATCCCCAGACCCCCAATAAGCAGTCGATAAAATTGGCACCCAAAGGTGGAGGGGCATAAATGCTCCCGACAGTGATCTGTTCACCATGTCTCTTTCCTGTGACAAAAAGGAAACGGCCCCCTGGATCCGCTTTATGTGCTATATGTTGGAACTGGACTCTATGGTGTATAAGAACTGCCACCCCACTGGAGCCTCTCATGAACCCCGCGTGATAGATGTAATAAAATCTAAAACGGGCGAGGCAAGGGGCCTTCGTGCCCAGTAGATGGGTTTCTATGCAACATTATTAAGCAAGTGGAGTAGTCCGGAGCCATCAGGACCATTTCTCAGGGCTCGGTGAAACTGTATCGGACCCCTGGCCTCGTCGCTTCTGGGACTTATTGCGACGTGGACGCTGAGATCTGGAACTACGGGAGGAGTCTGACTTCAAGGCAGATGGAGAGTTCGCTCGGAGCTGTGGGCGCTCAACGGTCCAAGCAAAGACCGCCTCCGGGGTATCAAAGAAATATGACTTTGAGTTATAGATTACCCACATCCGGGCCGGATATAACAGCGTATATTGTATGTTCAATTCTCTAAATCTGCGCTTTGCGGCCATGAAGGATTGGCGCGCATGATGGACCAGACGTGTGTAGTCCGGAAAGACCAAGATGGAGCTAGATTCATACATGAAGGAGTCTTTCTGAGTCCTGGCTAAGCGTAGAATAGCATCCCTGTCGGCGTAGTTCATGATTTTGGCGACAACAGGCCTTGGGGCCTCACCTGGAGGGGGCTTCCGCGTCAGGGCCCTGTGCGCCCGCTCCACTATGAAGGCAGAGGATAGCAGATTCGGAGGAAGGATATCTTTGAGCCAATTCGTGATAAAGATCGTCATGGATACTCCTTCGCAGCCCTCGGCCAGGCCCACGAAGCGTAGGGTATTCCTCCGGATGCGGCCCTCCGCGTCCTCCACTCTAGAGGCCAGCTCCTGCGTGACGACAGTCAGCTTGTTGACTTTCTTTTGAAGTGTAGTTACGGAATCTTCCACCGTCGAGACCCTCGTTTCCACCTCGGTGATCCAGTCTACTGCCTTACGGAGATCCTGGCGGAGAAAGGCTACCTCAGACCCCACAGCGCCAATTTTTGCATCCAACATGTCTCGGGCATTGTTGATCGCCGCCAGGAGCGCAGCATTATCCAGAGCCAGGCTGCCCCCATCTCCACCAGTGTCCCCCCCGCCCCCCCGGTGGCCGTGGTAAACTGGTACATGGTGCCCTGGCTGCCCTTGCTCATCCTGATGTGTGACTGTTGGCCATGCAGTGGGCCGGGGACGAGAAGCTCACCTCACCGGGCGGGCCCTACGAAGTTATGTGATGCAGCCAGGAGGTCATGCCGGGGGAGGGGGGGTGTATGGGCCAGGGAGGGGGAAGCAGCCACCCCGGCCCCTCTCACCAAGCAAGCACTTCAGATCCGGGGAGGCCCCACACGGGTCCCCGGGCGGCCGATGCTCGCACACTTGGCTCACAGGTACGAGGGTAGATGACCATATGTGTTCGCCCCGTCACAGCTACAGTTCCCTCAGGGCCCTCATGCAGTTGGCCGAGGCCATCTCCACCCAGTGGTTCCAGCAGTGAGTAGGATTGTTCTTAGGGCGCCAATGCACGTTGAAGATCTCGCAATCGGGCCCGGGGCCCGGCCGATCCCACACCGGTCACAGGAGAGGAAGAGAGGACTGCGGGCCACTCACCGACGGGGGCCGCGGTCCGACCCCGAAAATCACCTCAGCAGCACTCTGGTCTCGCAGCCAGCCAGTTGGGGACAGAGGGTGCCTCACCCCGATGCGCGCTTCCAGAGCGCCGCGCAGCACCTACAGTGATCCGGGCTGCACCCCCAGGCCAGCGCCCCCGCGTCTCAGACTCCTCCGGCAAGATGGCGGCCGCAGGGATGGGAGGGACGATCTGGCCGGGCTCTCCGCACACCCACACAAATCCTTTCCCCCGGGGGCGGCTCGGCGAGAGCGGCAGGCACCGCTGCACCAGGGTCCGGTCGCTTGATAACAGGCACCGTAATCTCACCCAATAGGCCCAGGGCGGGCCACAATAGCCGAAGCGGCGATCCACACTTTAGGATGGAAGGGATCACTGCAGCCGCTTAGCCGATCGCAAAGCCGATGGCATCGCCGTGTTCCAGGACCATTCGGAGGATCAGGGAAGTTCGGTGAGTCGTCTCTGCTCAGGATATTGGCGGATAATTAGAAGATTATGGCGTGGGTGAACGGAGCTTCACTAAGCTGTGTCCGCCATGCTGGCCAATCAAGCCCTTGTCTTCCTCCATAATTTTAATGAGAAATGACAGCCACAATCAAAAGTACTTCGAAATAAGTTGAGCAGAATAATAGCAGAAAGTCAAACCAGGGCACCTCAGAGAGCCAAACAAGGATGACCAAACTGTAGTAAAGGAAACGAGACATATACAATCCTGGCAGAAGGGTAAAAAAAATTCAGGGATAAATAGATATTTTCAATTCCAAATGTTAGCTGGCACATGCACCAGCAAAGAAAAATGCTGAAGGCAATCAAAGCAAACATGATAAAGATGCCAGAACTAATTTCTCATTAAAATTAGTCTTATTTGTGATAGTAAGGTGTAGAATTTCTAGGAGTACATACACATGTGGTCTTCTGGAATTATGGCAGTAGAATAAGATGGAGAAGAGGAAGAGGGGAATGTGGAAATAGACAGGCGAAGAAACTCCATTATCAATGTACCCAAAATATATGGTTGGTCTATTTTTGTTCTATGATTGGGCAGATGATTCTTGCATCTCCAGTTGAACAGCTTTTGTCTTTTAATTAAGACAAAACAGAACGGACATCTACATCTGGTTTCAAATTCATTTTCTGGTAATAACATATTTAACACACAAGATATATAAAAGTAAAACCACTGCCAGTGTGACCATTTATAGAGTGAGCTGGGTTTGCTGAGTTGAAAAGGCCCCTTTCAGACACATTTTTGCTTGTGCCAAGTTGATAGCAAAGTGACCCATGAATGGGAGAGACTATTTTTGCTGCTTGGCCTAGAAAGGGTTTTGTACCAATTTCTGCTTCTCCTTATTTTTCCATTTGCATTTTTTAATGCAAAACAGCAGAAATATTCAGAAATGTTTCTACTGGAGTAACTGGATTAACTCACCTCATGAATTAGCTTTGCCACATGTCTCAAACCATACCAGAACTCTACAGGGCAGTCAATCAACCTCTAAGGCCACTGGTACCAGAACACTAGGATACTTAAGAACCTATTTTTCAGGGTGTGGCCAATGTTCCCTCTAATTGTTTTTCTGCATCTGCTCCAATAAAGGTGCACCGTACACTGCAGCTAAGGCTGCGTGCACTGAAGACCAGCAAGAACTTTATAGGCAAGCATGTGTAGTGTGAAAGATACCAAAATCAGTGGTGTATGTAAGGGTGCCATGGGAACAAATTACCAACCTCTGGGTTAGTATTAAAAGACACCCATTTTGGGACACAATGGGCTCCTTGCTCCCCTGGGCATGGGTGCCACTGCATATTGTGCCCTAATCAATCTCCCTAGAATTCCTTACTATTTTCTATCTCCATGCCACTCATCTCCTCCTCATATCTTTTCTTATCCATGTTCACTTCCACTCGATCTCCTTGATTGCCCTTCTCTCCTTCCTCCCTTTTTTTGTTAGTTTTTCTCTCCTTGCTCCTCCTTACACTCCCCCTTTTCTTTCTCTAATTCCACTCTGCTCCACTTCTCCCTCCTTCTGTCTACTCTCTTCAATCTACGCCCTACCCTTCTCTCTCTCTCACAAAGTCCCTCTAATCTCCTTTGTTCTCTCTCCTTCCACCCTTACTCTATCACATATATATCTTGACTATGCTGCTCTCCAACTCACCTCCAACCTCCTTGCTCGTCACCACTTGGACTACCTTTTCCCTTTTGATGGTTTTATGGTCCTTTACTCCCTTCTTTCTTTCCCTTCCATTTTCCTCTCCTTTCTATGTTTCACTGCCCTTATTTCCATTTCCTCTCCATTTCTTGCTTATTCACTTCTTTATTTTTCAAATCTCACTTCCACAGCTCATCCTCTCTATACATGCCTCCTTTTCTCTCTATACTCAAATCTCCCCTCTCCCTCACACTCCGAAATCTTCTTTCTCCTCCATATTTCTATTTCTGTCCTTCCTACTTTTCTCTTTTCTTATTCAGTACATTTTCTTTCTTTCCAATCCCTGTTCTGATCTTTTCTCTATTCTCCCTATTGTTTGAATCTGTCTTTCCTATCTCCTTGTTCATTCTCTAACGCCGTCTCTCAGCTTCCTTTATTCTCTCTACTTCATATCCTAGTATTACCCCTCCATTCTTTCCCTCCTTAATATCGAACCTCCATAGCTGCTTTCTTCCACCCAACCTCATTGTAGCCACCTCTATTTCATTTCACCCTTCTGTATTTCTTTATTTGTGCTACCTTTTGCCTCATCCATCACCTTCCACACTGTATCTTAGTCCTCTTTCCTAGATCATGGCAAGCTCCTGCACAAATTGAATGAATGTTTGTCCTCTGCTCCGCGATTGCCTCTGCTCGGAGTTTTACCAGTGCCTGACTTTGACCAGTTTCCCTCTCTGTGGCAATGACTCTTCCCCAATCCCTCCAAGAGAATGAGACCACACAGAACTAAACTCAAGAAGACACTTAAAAAATATTCTTAGCAAAATCAGTGCGAAACTGGTCTTGGGTTGCTAGTGTTCTTGTTCATGGAGGACCTAGCCTGACAGTTTGGCTGGACTACTCCAACTGGAGTAGGGTCAAGACTTATTTACTTCTGGCTGGGTCCAAACTGAGATGCCATGGTGGGCAAAAGAACAATGGTTTGGAATGCTACCGAAGTGATTGTCAGTGGTTACACCTAGTGCAAGAATTCCTCCTTTGGTTTGTTTGATGTAACGCACTAAGTGGCCAAGGATATGCCCAGACGCAGGCCACTTGCTCACTGTGCCACTGTAACCAACCCAACTAAAGAGTCCCATTCAGAGCGAAACCGGTCTTGGGTTGCTTGTGTTCTGCTTCATGGAGAACCTAGCCTGGCAGTTCATACTGGACTGTTCCTGAACTATTCCTATTGGAGCATGGTTAAGACTGATTTGCACATGGATGGTTCCAAACTGAGTTGGTATGGTAGGTAAAAGAACGATGGGTTGGAATGCTACCGGATTGATTGCCAGTGGTTAGACTTATTGCAAGCATTCCTCCCATCACCTTCTGAGTGTCTGATGATAAATTAAACTGCATTGGAGAGAAGACTGTGCCTCTCTCATGTCTTGGCCGTGGTACCTTTGCATTGGCTGCAATAAAAATAGCCACGCCCCTGTAGTAAAAGAGCCACTCTTGTGGTTTGGCACCCGATGATGACCCTCAACTACCACCATTTTCCCTGACTTTAGTGTGTTATTTTACCCTAGCATTAATGTTGGATGATCCTACATTTGCCTGTTTCCCTTCTGTTTTGTAATTTTGTCTTTTTGTGGGGATTGTAATGGAGTAGAATATTATAAGTGCTTACTATTGGCTTGGACATGGCTTCATGTCATCTTGTTCTTTGACTATTGGCATAGCCTCATGCCATCTTGCTTTCTGACTTTGCCTTGCTTCTGCGTGCACGGAATTATGAGTTCTTACTATTGGCTTTGACATGGTCTCATGTCTGATTTTGCCTTGCTCCTGACTACACAGCAGTGCTTGCGATTCACATTCAAGGTCTTTCTGCTCCTCACTTGTTTTTCGCTGCTCACCGACCAGAGAGAACTGAATATTATCTGTAGAATGTGCATTCTCTGCCTCGGAGCTATAATACAGAGGCTTGGTCAGCCGATGTCGTGGCCTTGATGCAGACTGGTACAGGCCAGCTTGGTTCTTTCTCATGAGAGAAGGGGGCGAGGTTTGATAGAAGCTCTCATTAAATAGTATTAAAGCTAGAGGCTTTGGCAGCCCAAGCGGAAGTTCACCACAGAGTGGACGTAATGCTGTGTCGGTGTCGGAACTTGGGTCCCGGCTGGTACTTCTTCCTGGGCTGTTGAAAGAGCTTCCCGAGCTGACGATGGAAAGAATGTTGCATAGCCAGTCGGTGAGGTGTTTCTAACCACTCTCTTTCTCTCGCTCTGGTTTATATATTTTCTACTCTCTGCTACCTGTACATATTGCATTTTATTCTAATTGTTTATTGTAGGTTTTTGGCATTTGAGAATCTGCATTTACTGATATATTTGGCCTACCGTTTTGAGCATTGCATTAATAAACTTGTGTGTTATATTCCATACATTTGGATTTGTTTTCTTGCCCGGCCATAAGGAAGTGCTGCGTAATTGCCTTGACTTTTGGGGGTGCTGTGCAAAGTGTACTATTTAAAAGGTGCAGTAGTGAAAGGTACCTCACCTTAAGGGAGTGTTGTGTTTTACCTCTGTCTTAAGGGAGTGTTGGGGTATTGGGTGTGGCTTGATGGTGAGCAGCCACATTCACACAGCCCCTGACTAAAATCACATGCTAACATCACAGGTGGCACTCACTATCTCCTCTGCCCCACTTGCCTATTGTTGGATGAGGAGCATGAAGTTCAAAGATATGATTCAAACATGCTTCTTTGAACATTGCGCCAGATAAATATGAGATGCTGCAGAGAGCGTGAAAATTGACCTATCATTTTGATTTAAAAAAAACTATTGTGCATGGGCCCAGCTACATTTTTAGTCACCCCTGAAATTGTAGGCATTTGTACATTTTACGATTTGGAACTCTTCAAGGACCATAACTAAATGATCGCTGTTGGAGCCATTTTAGACCTTCTTTACAATCCAGTAAGTGTCAAGAGAAATTTGTCATGCTTGACACCAGCGGCAAACCATTTTTCTTTCACGCTTCAGGGGCCCCTTCACTTTGGCATATTCATTGCCTTCTGATTTTACATAGTACAGCAACATTTGCTCTGTACTGGTCATTTGGTAACCTTACATTAGCTTGCAGTAAGAATACAAATCGTCCTCATAATAATTACAAGAACCTGTTTAGAGATTCTGATCCAGATTTACTAACACTTCGCTGAGTTTGCATCACAAAAGTGACAAACCCAGCAAACAGTGTTGTGGTGCAATTTAATTTCCAACACAAATCGTTATTTGTGTGGGAAATTTGCCCACAATAACGTAAAGTAGTACTATGCCCTAGATTGCGCTACTTTGCATCAAGAAGGCATACCATGGATGGTACATGGTTGCATGCAACAACCCCTGGGTTGTAAGGCAAATCCCTATCTAATAAAATTTTTAGACAGGGATTTGGGACAAAATACAGTAGAGCAACTTTTTAAAGTGTTCATATTTTACAAACTTTGCAAGTGTGTTGCACTGTACAGCACACATACAATGGGAAATATCTTAAAGGATATATTCTCTACTGGAAGGATCTCATTTCAATACAAAATGTTTGCTTGAAAGAATCCTCTCACCCTTTTTTAAAAAAACAACAACTTTATTTGTAGTTTTAACACATTACATGACAATTTATAGCAACGCAATGTACAGTGAATCACAATATAATCACAATATTCTCTTCGGCCAAGTACCATAATTGCAACATATGCGATGATACAATCCTTTTGATCATTCAGTACAAACCGAAGGCATACATAGCACAGACAAATGCAGTATTATGCGTGGACCAGGAGGGATTTACCGGTTATGAAAGACCAGGTACAGGCAGTCCGAACCTCTGGTAACAACATTCGATATGTATGTGGCCGCCAGCACTGGCAGTCTTAGTGAACCGAAATCATCGATGAAAAAATAACTAATAAAACACCCCCGACGTTATTTATGTAGTTGCAATTGGAGCAGGAAACTCATCTGCGCAGTCTTGTGAAAGTAAATAGCCCTGGAGAGGTTTCCATACATCTTTGGGCCTGGAGGTATTTGGCACTGTCTCAGCGTAGATAGTAGTCTGTTCTTGGCAATATGTTAGGTCTGTCAACCATTCTTTAAATTTCGGGGCTCGGCCCCTTCCCCATCTACATGCCACTCTCTGCTTGGCTAATAACAGTGATATAGCAAGAAATTTCCTGTGAGCGTTAGGTATCTGTGCCCTGTATCCTAATAGTGCAAGCAACGGGTCTCTCTCTATTTCTCTGCCAATCATCTTTTCTAGTGCCACTAACACCTGTTCCCAGTACTCTGGTATTTTCGGGCACTCCCATGCCAGGTGTAGGAACCCCGCTCCTGGTTGTTGGCATCGCTCACACCTGTCAGTTGCTGCTAACTTAAAATTGTATTTAAGTGGTGTATAGTATAGGCGATGCAGGTATTTATAATGTATCACTCACAACCTACAGTTTGCTGAGATTTGTGCCGTTTGTAGACAGCAATATTTCCACTGGTCGTCGGTGAGTTCTCGCCAGATATCTTCCCCCCATTGCACCCGCGCCGGACTATGAATTCCCTCCCTGTTGGATCGTATGGTAGTGTATAATGCTGATACTAGGTGTTTTCCATCTGTGGAGCCCAGCATGTGGTGCAGCGGGACAAGACTTGAGGGTTCCCGCGGGAAATCCAGAATAATTGATCGTATTCCCTGTCGTAAGCATACATAAAGGAATACATCCAATGGTGTTTATTGTATATTCTGTAAAAATTGCTCTAGAGTGCGAAACGTCCCAGCATTAAACAGATCACCCCACGTGTAAACGTGAGCTCGCTGGCATAACTCCAAAAATCCCCTTTCCTGCAGCAAGGAAAACTTAGGATGATATGTCAGTGGCAGCCGAGGGGAGTAAAGGACAGGCAAGGCCAACAAAGACGTTATCCTATTCCATGCGTCAACCGTTCCTGTGACAGTAGTGGGTGGTGTCGTGCGTGAACGCATAGTCCCATGTATCAAGCCACTCAGTGGTATCGGGTCTGCCAGCCAGTCCTCCACAGCTATTTGTGGCATGTATTTGGGGGGGATGTATCCAATAGTAGGCATAGTGCGCCTGTGCGCTTAGAAAATAAAGTTCAAAATCAGGAATATCAAAACCCCCCTGATCATATGGTCGCATTAAAGTCGACCACTTAAGTCTTGGTTGTTTCCCTTCCCAAAATAGTCTGATCAGTTCAGAGTGAAATGTCTGAAAGAAATGGTGTCCGGGATGATATGGAATATTAAGAAATAAATCGAGTAATTGCGGTAGTATAATCATCTTTATGAGGGAAGCCCTCCCCGCTAATGAGAGTGGTAATGAGATCCAACGTGTTATGTTGGCAGTGAGTGGTGTGATAGCCGTACCATAAATTGCCCGTAGTGTTTCTTCTTTGTCTCTGGTAATCTGTATTCCGAGATATCGCAAGTCGTTATCACACCAGTCCAGTGGGATTCAAGGTACTGCTGGTGTAAGAGGGAAAACTTGTGACTTCCCCCAGTTAATATTAATGCCCGACATCCTACCGAATCGAATAAATTCTCGTAATATAGGATTCATATTCTGCATGGGATCCCTGATGTATAGCGTCATATCATCCGCATACAATGAGATTAGTATCTGGTGCATGCAACAGCGAAATGCCTTGTCTTTATGGACTTGGCGTAATCTGGAAGCTAAAGGTTCTACAGCTATGGCAAACAATAGTGGGGACAAGGGACACCCCTGTCGAGTGCCTCTCGAGATTGTTATCAGCTGGGATAATCGCCCATTAATCAATATCTTGGCGGTAGGAGGATGATATAGTAATTTGATCCAGGACAAATATAGATGCGGAAACCCCATTCTCTGTAAGACCCCAAACAAATAGTCCTCATTCCACGGAATCAAATGCCTTAGTGGCATCTAAAAATACTGCGGCGAGTGGGAACTCAGGGTCCACTGTCTGGATTAAAGAGAACAAGGTTCTGAGGTTGTGGGATGTATTTCTACCTGGTACAAACCCTGACTGGTCAGGGAGTATTAGCTTGTCCATTAGTAGAGCCAGCCGATTAGCCAGTGTTTTTGCTAAGATTTTTGTGTCGCAGTTTAACAATGACAATGGACGGTATGAGTCACAGGACTCAGGGGGTTTGCCGGGTTTCAGCAGTGATGTGACAATTGCTTCCCTCATCGAGGGGGGGAGAATGCCTACCTCTAGGGATTCTTCATATACCTCTTTTAACACTGGTGCCATGATGTCTATGTAACTTTTATAAAATTCTGCCGGTAGGCCATCAGATCCTGGGGCCTTCCCGTTCTTCAGTTGCATAACGGCCTCCCTGATTTCATCGACCTCCAAGGGGTGCACTAGGAATTCCCTTTGTGCATCGCTGAGGCATCCAAGTGCTATGTCTCCCATAAAGTCATTTAATTCTGGAGTTGCTTGTCTCTGGGATGTGAATAGGGTCCCGTAATGCGTGATGAACGTGTCTAAAATGGCCAATGTGTCGCGCTGCAACAATTCCCCAGGTCCCTGTATCTCTAAGATGTATGCATTAAAACGTGGGTTCCTTGTCACCTCAGCCAGCGCCCTACTCGGCCTCTCTTCTTCCCCGTATCTGCGGGCTGTCCAGTACCTGCCTCTGAATTTGGACTCTCTGAGTGCCGTGTCTTCATAGTCAGTTCATTTTCCCCGAAACTCTGTTTGCACTTGTCCCACTTCTCTCCTCATCCGTCTCTCCAGCTCTTGTAATTCTCGTTCTAATTTGCGCAAGGTATTCTGTAAGTCTTTCAACACCCCAAAACTTTGGGATATACAGAAGCCCCTTATCATCACTTTAAAAGCTTCCCATATCACTTCAACGCTATCTACTGTCCCTTTATTCCTAATGAAAAAATGCTTAATTTCCTCTCCCAATTCTGCCTGAAAGACCATATCCAACAACGCAGTGGGCTGCAATCTCCAGCTCAGCCTGGGTCTATCATACCCTGGAGGAGTGAACGACACCTTCACCGGACAGTGATCTGAAAACGTCCGAGCTAAGTGTGATACACTACATATGGACGGACCCAATCCCTTAGACAGCAGACAATAATCTATCCTTGCCCATGTCCCTCTATGGGACGTAAAATGTGTGCCTTCCTGTCCCTGTGGGCGCATATACCTCCAGCTGTCTATCAGCCCGCCCTCTGCAATGATACCGCTCAGCGCTTCATGTGCATTAGTGTAATGATGTGTAGCCACATTAGATCTGTCCTGGAGCGAGTTCAAGGCAACATTAAAATCACCGCCCCAGATATTATGAGTGGAGCCTATGTTCAGTATTTTGCCCCATAGATTAGTGAAGAATTCAGGGCTGTCCGTATTTCGTCCATAACAATTCGCAACCGTAACCGATTCCCTGCCAAGCCGCCCCCATGTGATGACAAACCGGCCCTGCGGATCCACCACCAGCCCCGCCATTTCAAAAGGGGTTTGCTTTTTAAACAAAATGGCAGTTCCACGAGCATAAGAGGAATATGATGAAAATAATCGACAGCCTTCCCATTTACTGGCAAAGGTGTTTGGGACTTTCGGATTAATATGTGTTTCTTGCAGCAAGGCTACCTGTATTTGTTGCCGGTCCAGATAGGCTAGAACTTGTCTACGCTTCCTTGGGTTCACAAGACCCCTTACATTCCACGATAACACTTTCAGCACGGTTCTATCCTCCTGTGCCATTGCTCCCATGTGTTACCATCTGACTAGTACATTGAGTATATTTGTACATTGACAATCTTGCATATAAATAGGTAGCTTTACCATCATGTAATCGTACGATTGCTTCACTGTGAATGTTAAGTTCCCCTTCCCATCCCCCCCCCTCCCACTGAAACATCCCAAACATGTCAGTCATAGTTAAACCTCCTCCCTCCCCAACACCACTTTGCTCCTTTATCGTAACATCAAAACCTGTAGCAACCCACTGGGAACTTGAGAAGCAATTTTGAAGAAGCAAAAACATTATAAAAAACAATAGGGTGGATCTCCCAGTTGGGGGATGCATCTGGGTGACCCACAAATACCTCTTCTCAGTCTAGGTGGGATATAGCGAGGTGCTTGTCCCTGGGCAGAGAGTTCGAGGGTGTCCGGCTTCAAAGTAATTTGGTATTCCCTACAGAGTAGGCTTCGTCACTCGAGTATCCTCTCTCCCATTTATTCCATTTGGTAACGTGGTCATGCTGCAATAGCCATCGATCGTAAATATGTCCATCAACTATGAAACATGTCTTGGCAGTGGTTGCTGACAAGTATCAGCGTCAGTTAATTTACTTCCGGTGAATTTCTATTTCTATTTAGGGAGTTTTGTAAAGCGCTTGGTGACGCACAGCGGCGTGTCCCCGCGCTAAGGAGCGGCTGCAAACTGGAACCTACAGATGTGGATACTTTACTGATCGAATAGTGCAGTTTTGAGCTTGGCTCTAAAGATTAGTTCAGATGGTTCAAGACGCAGTGATAAGGGTAATGTGTTCCATCTGACGGCTGCAATGTACCTAAAGGATCTTCCGCCCATCCGTGCTCTAGATACCTTGGGGACAACAAGGCGTCCTGAGCCAGAAGATCTGAGGGAGCGGGACGGTTCATAAGGCGTCAGCAGTCCTTTCAAAGGGAGAGGAGACCTCCCGTTGATGATCCAATGGCACATGCAGAGGGCTTTGAAATCAACCCTACTTCTGATCGGGAGCCAGTGCAAGGACCGAAGGGCCACCGAAGATGCGGCTCTTCTGGGTAGTCTAAGTACTAGCCTAGCAGCAGCATTCTGTAGGATCTGTAAACGGCTCAAATTCTTTTTCAGAGTCCCTAGATAGAGTAGGTTGCCATAATCCATCTTTGAGGTGACTAATGCATGCACAAGGGTTTGACGGGCCTTTACCGGTAGAAACTTCAGTGCCTTCCTGAGACTTTTGAGGGTCCCAAAGCATGATCCGACCACCCGGTTGATCTGAGGGCCGAAGGTTAGGTCGGAGTCGAACCAGATGCCCAAGTTCTTTGCTTTCAGGCACGGGATAGGTGTTGAGCCTAGGCATGGAGGCCACCATGCCGACGTCCACGCCGAACGGTCTCCCCCTACGACAAGCACCTCGGTCTTATTTCCGTTAAGCTTAAGGCAATTAGCGGACATCCAGGCAGCTAGGTCTTGCATACAGGCTCTGAAGGTGTCCGCCGAAAGATCGGGTGCGCGCGACAGGGAGATCACCAGCTGCGTGTCGTCGGCATAGGATACCATTCGGAGGCCGTAGCTCTCTACCAAGGAGGCAATCGGGGCTACATAAAGGTTAAAAAGTGTTGGGCTCAGGGACGAGCCCTGCGGCACCCCCTGGTCCAGAGCGATTCGCTCAGAGTAATAGTCACCCTGCCTCACTTGGAAGCCTCGGCCTACGAGAAATGAATAAATCCATTTCAGCGCTGCCCCTCTCACCCCACCTTTGCTCAGACACTGTAGCAAGATGGAATGTGCCACAGTGTCGAACGCCGCGCTAAGATCTAAAAGGATGAGAGCCATAGTTTGACCCTCGTCAGCGCCCTGCCTGAGGGTTTCGGAAGCCCTAAGAAGGGCAGACTCCATGGAATGGCGTGGCCGAAACCCGAATTGAGTCGAATGAAGGAGGTTGCTGTCCTCCACAAATTTCATTAGCTGCTTATTTACTACCTTCTCAGCTATCTTCGAAAAATAAGGCAGGAGAGAGATGGGGCGTAGGTTATCCAGCTTGTCGAAGCCAATATTGGGATTCTTCCGGAGAGGAAGCACCACAGCCTGTTTCCAGTCCTCAGGTAAAGAACTGGAACGAAAGGAGACATCTAGCAAATGCCTGATGTAGGGTTCAAGTGTCTCTAGGCTGGCATTCAACCTTTTTGGGGAAGCAGGATCCCGTGGGGAGCCAGATCTGACGGATCTGCAGATTTTGACAAGATCCTCCGAGGGAGGAGTGGTGAAGTGAAGTAGCAGATCTGGATCGACTTCAGCTCCTACTAAGTCTGCAGGTTCTTCCGCTAGGGGTGGCGTGTCAGGAAAAGCGGAATAAATCTTACGCACTTTGTCTCCAAAGTAGTTGGCAATACGATTACATGCAGTTACTGAGTAATCTTCATCTCCAGTAACGGTTTTTGGGGTGGATAGGGATTTATATATACTAAACAATTCTCTGGCCGAGTTTTCTGCCCCATTAATTTTGTCTGCATAGTAGGTGGCTTTTTCTATCCGGATATTATGATAGAATCGTCTCTTTGTAAGGTAGGCCTCCTTCGTCCGATCATCATAAGTCATTCTCCATTGTCTTTCTGCTCGTTTGCAGTCCCTTTTGGCACAGCGCAGCGCCTCGCTGAACCAGGGAGCAGTTCTTTGTCTGTGGACAGCTATAGTTGACCAACCCAATGGGGCTGTGTGGTCTAGAGCAGTCGTGATACGGTCAATGAGCAATTTATTTGCCGTTGTCACGTCATTTCCTCCTGGGGGCCCTTCCACAGTGAGAGCCTTATTAAACTCTCGCAGGGAGAATCTTGCCCACCTACGTCGAGGGTAGTTGAGAGGGGTGGGAGCGCTAGCTTTATGCTTGGACAAGTAAATAGTGAACGGAACGAAAAAATGATCTGTCCAGGGCAGGGACACTGGGGGGAGCGGCTAAAACACCCTCCCAGTTGGCGAAAATTGGGTCTAACAGGTGCCCACGATTGTGTGTTGGCAGCTGACCTTTTAGCTCTAGCTGTAGGGTGTGAAGTTCTTCCCGGAACTCCACCGCCCCTTTATCTAGTGCGTCTTGCAGGTGGATGTTTAAATCTCCCAACAGCAAAAACTTGTCTCTCCGTATCGCTGTTTCTGTGACCCACTCTAAGAGATTTCCTTTAAAGCTGGCCATAGGTCCCGGTGGGCGATAGATGAGCAGTCCCTTTACAGTCATGCTCCCATCGATTGTTATGGAGAAAACACCCGCTTCACATCCCGCCAGGTCAACTAGTTCAAGTTTTCAAGGCCATCGTTGTTTAAAGGCGATCGCAATCCCGCCTCCTCTGCCTATCGGTCTGTCCAAGCGCACCATCTGATAATCATCAGGTAAGGCCTGGATGATATCAGGATCGGAATTGGCGTCTAGCCACGTTTCAGTAATAAACAACAGATCATAGTGTTTATCAGTGAGAAGGTCATATATGTCATGTTTGTGACAGCTAAGCGACCTCACATTAACGAGGCCGCAGGACAGCGAGGGATTGCTTGCCCTGGTGTCTGGTAGGGCTGGGCTGAAGCGGAATTGACAATGGCTACAACCTTCGTTCTCCCCTACCCTTACACTATGGTGGCCTTGAGTGCACACAATCGAGGAAAAACTTACTAAGTCACTCCTACTCCAGATCCACTTACGATTAGGGCCAAGGGTTGAGGCCCTGGGCCGTGTCCGGACGGGCGCAGACGGGCTTGGCTTTGGCGCGGCTTCGGCGCGCTTCCGGCGCGCCCACTGCGCCAGCCCGCTGCGCCGTCTGGCCGGGATGCACATTATATAGGGTGTGAGGAGGGTGGGAGGGCGGCGCGACTAGAGCGCACCCCCAGCCCTACCTAAGATGGCGCCCACCGCCTCCAGCAGCAAATAAAAGAAGACGGCTGGGCGAGGCAGAGAGAGGAAGATAAGCGTCTTGGAGAAATGTCAGTGTGCCTAACTCAATTCCCCAGCTAACTATTCAGTTTAAAGCCCCCAGATAAACGTTATAAAAACGATCTATTTACAGTTATAAATCACAGTTTTCACAAATCCATATGCCAGCAAGTAGGTTCCAGGTAAGATCGCTCGCAGCCCTAGCGTCTCTCACTAGGGAGAGCTCTAATTAGGCAACGAGGGCTTCAAAGAAGCACTCTAAATAGCCTGGGAGGGCGGGAGGGCGGCGCGACTAGAGCGCACCCCCAGCCCTACCTAAGATGGCGCCCACCGCCTCCAGCAGCAAATAAAAGAAGACGGCTGGGCGAGGCAGAGAGAGGAAGATAAGCGTCTTGGAGAAATGTCAGTGTGCCTAACTCAATTCCCCAGCTAACTATTCAGTTTAAAGCCCCCAGATAAAAGTTATAAAAACGATCTATTTACAGTTATAAATCACAGTTTTCACAAATCCTTATGCCAGCAAGTAGGTTCCAGGTAAGATCGCTCGCAGCCCTAGCGTCTCTCACTAGGGAGAGCTCTAATTAGGCCGGGGGGAGTCCTCCAGCGTCCCTGCATGCCTTCTTGGTTTTTTAAGTTGCTTCAGAAACTCTTCAACCTGCTGAGGCTTTGTGAAAAAAGTTTGGGTTCCCTGATGCGTGACACGCAGGCGGGCTGGGTACAACAAGGCGTAGTCAATCTGGGCTTGCTTCAGCTTATGTTTCACTGCCATAAACTTGCGGCGTTCTTCCTGCACATGCAGCGTGAAGTCCGGATATATGGTAAATGATAATCCATCAGGTCAACAGTTTTTTCTCCCTGGCCACCCTTAGTGCTGTATCCCTGTCTATGTAATTTAGCAAGCGAGCAATTATGGGCCTAGGTGTACTACCAGGAGGCGGCCGTGGACCAAGGGACCGATGAGCCCTTTCCACTATGAAATGGGGAGATAGGAGTTCAGCCCCCACCACCGCTACCAGCAGCTTCTCGATATATTCTTCCATCTTACCCGTATTTGTACTCTCTGGTATGCGTATGTTGTTCCGCCTACTTCGCGCTTCGATGTCCTCGTTCTTAGCCGCTATGACTTTGAGCAGTTTATCTAGTTGCGCCGTCGTTTTTTGTACCTGGGTTGTGGTGTCCTCAACATCTGAAATGCGGTGTTCCGCTTCCTTGATGCGTGTTTCGTGCCCTTCTATCTTGCGGGCTATTGCATCCATGCGGGTGCTCATCGTGTCCATTTTGTCCGCGATGGTTGCGAATCCTTGCCGCACTTCCAGCAGAATTGAGTTTAGGTCCACTCCCGATGATGGTTGGTGTTCCGACTGTGATATTTCCGTCGCCACATCCTGTTCCGGCGAGTGCTGCTTCGTGGACTTCTTGCCTTTGAATGTCAGTCGCGGCTGGCGGGCATCCGTTTTCCCCATTTTGATTCTGCCTTCGGCGACGGCCGGCGACTCTGATTTGGGCACTATGTCAGCGCTGTGAAGGAATTAGGTGATGCCCAGTGCCTCCGCCTCCCCTCCTCCGCAATAATGCGCAGAACTGCTCTCCGTTGCTCCGCAGCTGTGAGACACGGGCCCTGCCAAGGGGCTATATTTAGATTAGGTATGTTGAATGTATATGTATGCAGGGAGGGGAATATAAGTGGAGGAAGCGATTGCCCCTAAAGTCGCAGTACGGTGCCTAGCAAAATTGCCGCCTTTCCGTCCGTGCTTTACAAACCGTGCCGCACCTGCTAATGGCCAAGGAATAGTATCTGCCAGCAGGCCTACAATGCGCACAGCACAGTGTTCATTTCCACTATAGTTATTCGTTTCCGCTGCAGGGACCTCTGATGTCAGCAGGAATATTTTTCGTGGCGCTCTTCTTTTGTGTTTTGTCCCGTTTTGTACCGTGTTCCCTTCCCACCAGGTTTGGTGCATATGTTAGGAGCCTGGGGCAATGGTGAGATTCATTCACACTTCAGGAGCATTACCCCACTCTGAATCCTGCTGTATGGCACACAATCAGTCGTCTCTCCTAGTTGTTACTTCCCGCTGGCTGTGCCGAAGATCTGCGTACTTCTCTGTGGGAACCAGCATCCAACGCCTGAATACAAGACTGGCGGATATATTTGGGCCCCCTTGCCGCTCTGGTACGCGGGCCGCAGCGCCCTACTTTGAACGCAGTGCACAGTCCTCGCGCTCCTCCGGGCAATGTGCGCCTTCACCGCTACTTCGTTGCCACCCGTACTACTGCCTCCTGCAGCCCGGCCCCACAGCGGTGCGCCTCCCTTCCTTGTATGTTGGTGCGGTTATCTCTGTCAGCTCTCTGCTGGCACCCTGCCGCATGAAACTGTCACCAGGCGTTTTCCGTCATAGGGAGGTCTTCCCGCCTCGTGGGAGCCTCGGCCCTCGAGTACTGCGCTCCACCTCTCAACTGCTCCAGAAGTCGCGGCCGGCACCTTGGGCAATGTCGTCACTTCTCGATTCCGAGCGCCAGACAGCTCCCCCGTCGCCAGTCACTGCACCGCTGCATGCCTGAATGCTTACGGGATATATTGCCTGCATTTTGTATTTCTCCGCATCGGAAACAGAATTAATAACGGATTATGAAACCGGACTGCGGGAGCCTCACAAAGTGGTGGCCATTCCGCTCGTGCGCCACCTAGCGCCCCCCCAAGAATCCTCTCTCCCTTGTACTAAGGTCAGGGCCACTGAATTTATAAGATTTTGTGGCCTTGGCCTTTTCCGCATGACTATGGATTTGCAAAATGTGCCACATAATCCATAATCTGCTGTATAATCTGCAGATTTTAACCCCCCAAGAATTGCTTATAGCTTGAATGGATCAAAAGTTACTAAAACCAGCACTACACATATTGCCGAGAAGTGGAAGACCCTTTGCAAAAGTTGACTGGTCACCTTTCTGTTGCTAATTGATGTATTTTGGTGTTAAATTGGTACAAATGAGGTGAGACATTTGTCTAGGCAGTGTTAGCATGTTTGAAAATGACAATAAAATAAAGTGATATCATCACAAAATGTGCCACATTATGCCGCATACCTTGCTTTTTCTTGCAGTATGATTCAACCCTGCCACATAATTTGGTCATCTCCTGCCACATAATTCCAGTGGCCCGGACTATGGCGCGAGGTAGAGGTGGGCAAGCCAACAAATTAACAGGGACAGCTGTGCCATGGGTCGGCTCTGACTCTTAAGAGCCTGTACACGAGCGGAACCTTGAAATATGTGGCATGTCAATCATGCAACACAGATCATGTTAGAATATGGTAAAACGACTTCAAAATTCAACAAATTAAAAAATGGCAGCACCTCACATTGCTACATCAGATTATGTGAAAAGTGTTTATTAAAGTGAGAATTTTTAAACAAACTTAGATGACAATGCTATTTGTGATCTAAAAGATAAGTCAGGGGTCATGTGTACCCTATATGTGGCCTAATTTATACTTACAAACGGTTTCAAGTTTGAATTAAATAATGTTTAAGTTTATTATTGCGCGGTAAATAAAAACTATTGCAAACAATTAAAACACTAGAAAGCATGAAATAACAGAACAATGCCAAGAACAGCTAAAACACTAAAAAACATTAATTACAGTACACTTTCAAATACACCATAGTCACAATTTGCCGTATGTGCGGTACCTGTAATACCATGTAATCGTTCTTATGAAGCATACCCTGCACAGATAAGCTTTTGACACGTTTCGAAATTCTGACACAGTTTTCTAGGTAGGATTCCTATTATGTTGTGTAGGAGCTCAGCCATGACCAGATAGCGGTCCATATGTCAAGCTGCTTTAAAATGATGCCAGCTCCTTGCCAAACTGGACGTTTTGTTTTTGTTTTAAACTGCAAAAAATGCAGTGACGCTTTGGTACAAGGAGTGCAAGAACAGTTGCCAAAGTCCAAATGAAGTGCATAATAAGGCTGGTTCCCCTAGCCTACGTATCCCCTGTACCAATAAATTATTTACCCTAGTGTCTACGTTCAGGGGGATAAGCAAGGATCAGGGCTGGTCTATACGGATGACAAATTAAATGATTATTAGCAGCTAGGTGTAGTCTGGGTAGTTTATTCAGTGGCTGCCAGGCCGTTGTCTGTGTAAACGTTTGGCCTGCCTTCGTGTGCGAATTCCTCTTTGACTAAAAAATATATTTTTTTAAAGTACTCTCCAGTTACAGATGGAGCAACTTTATAGGTTGTTAAAACAAACACAAGAGTTGTTCTGTGCAGTCAAAACTCACGTATTTGAAGGTGAATTTATATGTGATTAACAAAAAGGAGGATAATTTGTTAAAACGTATTTGGCCACTCTTTAAGGTGAAAGTTTCACTTTTTTCAGTTTTATAAAGCAAACTCGGCTGGAAAGTATTGGAGCACTTCACCGGAGCATGGACACTGGAACCGGTTTCCCCATTTCCAAAGTCAGCAGCACTGGCCGTAATGCCACATCTTCACCCTCTCATTGCGGTGTGAAACCCAATCACACGTGTTTTGTTTCAAGAGGCAATGGGTCTCTTGAAACACTCTGCTCTTAAATCAAAGAAGAAGTCCCTTTGTCATTTAATGGATTTACTGGACCTCCTGGTGGGCTGTTTGCCACGAAAAGGGAAGTTTTCACCCTTCCCATTTGTTATGTCGTTTGGCCCTGGGAGCGGCAAGCGTGCTCCCAGAGTGTGTCTGGGCACTGCAAGAAGCAAGCTGCTCGCGCGCAGGCGCGGAGCATACTGGGAACATAGGGCACAGTCAGGGCGAAAACCCACCAAGACATGTCTCGCCGGGGCTCACGTGACTCAATTAGTACGGGTCTCGCAGGATGGGAACGCTATGACCACAATACTGCCTTTGTCAATGTTGTGAGCATAGGAGGAAGCCGTCGAGAGCACCCCACAACCATGAGTGTGTACACTTGGAGCAGACCACGGCGAGCGGTCCTTATCAAAATGACCGCCAGCAGGGCTTTAAGAGGGATGAAAAAACGGTGGGGGGGGGGGGGGGGGGGGGGGGGGTTCTCTCAAAGGTGCGTGGTCAATGTAATTAAGGGTGTGGCTTAAAACACATGAGCTAAAAATCTGTGCTTAGCACAGTGTGCCGACCTACGTGTATTTTGCTGTTTCTGTCATTGCATCCAGATATATGATACAAGAAGTAACATTACACCTACAACAAGTCAGGAGGACTATTGGCTTCGTCAATGGTTGTTAGTTGCATAGAGTAAATAAGCAGGAACTATGGCTTGTATATAATATTGAAAAAGCTTCCACTTAAAGCCCTGGTGACACCACTACAATGGTGCTGCTTCTGAGTTTCAAAAAGAGAAGTGGCAATTTGCAGTGTGCCTATTCAATAGGGCCCCCTCACTCGCAACAGCGCTCGGAGTCTTGTGTTTTAAAAAACAGACACATGGGAGATGTAACAAGCAAGGATTTCCCTTCCTCTACAACGCTCACCTGGCATGACGTCATGCCATAACTTCTACACTAGTGAGAAGTGAGCAGTGTGAGCATGCGCACGCCCATGTGCCTGCTGTCATTGCAGTCCGGAAAAAACGGACAGCCTGTACCAGAGCACAAAACAGAGTCCGATAGAGACCCGTTTCGAGGCCCCCTTTAAAAAACTACTGGTGCTCAGACCCGGCCCACTTAAAGCCCTGACCGCCAGCATCAACTCCGTGCAGTATCGGGTAGAGGAGCCGAGTGCAAGCTACAATAGTGTGCTGCTCCCGTTTGAGGGCCCACCCCCCGAAGCCACCGAGAAGGAAAAGATAACTGACTAGACTCATTCACACTCCACACCGAAGGAGTACATGCAGCACGGAAGGTGGGCCCAAAAATGGGCAGGTACGGAGTACCAGAGCTTTTTTTTATTTTGAAAGGGAGAGTACGGCACTTCTCAGAAACAAGCAGGCACTCTAGTAAAGAGTACCTGCACTTCTATTTTCCCATTTCAAGTACTGGGGGTTGGTGAGAGTCACAGGACAACGGGATGGCTACATGGGACAATGCCAATTCCCCTTATCAAGCGTGACCATACTGGGGATATTATAGGGGTGCTGGGAGAGGCCCAAGAGCTGGATCAACATGCGTCTTTGTGTCCGCCGCAACTGGATGCCAGAAACACGGCACACCCCACCCACTGATAAGAAGGACGTCTCGGTCAACGCTCACTGGTAGCGAGGGGCAGAGGTGGGCACTTTGGGGCTCTTACGATCGCGTTTGCTTGGCTCGATGGCCCCCACCATGATGGCGGCCACTATCAAAACACTATGGGGAGCCCAAGAAACTCCTCGATTCAATATACAGCAGGAGCACACAGTCCTGCTTTTCACAAATTTTGGCCTGTACTCTATGTGGGCCGCAACTACCACCGCCCCTTCTCTCCCATCAAAGATAAATGCTTATTTTGTTTGCTCCCACCCGATAGCTATGACCTAAGCATCCATGCCAGACAACTCCCCCGCGCTTGACCTTCTCAGAGCGTGGCCACTTGTGCCTGGGCTTCCTCTCCAATTCAATGGCCACCTGGACAGCACTGAAAGACAACTCACTAGCCTGAGGTGCATTAATACCCATTGGTCAAAGGCAAAAGCACCCAAAATCACATCTATGCATGAAATACACTCACAATGAGGAGGCACACGGACTTCACTGCAGGCCTTAACCCCACCCAACCCAATGCTCAGATGGATGATGCTGATCCCACGTTGTAGGCCTGAGTCCTCCATCAATAATTCAGAAAAGAGATATCTGGATGGAAACAAGACATCTGAAAAGCAACCTCAAACCTGGATCACCACACCCAGTGAACCAAAACACGTCTGGACAAGTCAAAATGATCTTTCCACCACCTCCAATGAGCAAATACGGATTGTCATGTATGTTGTCCTCCCATGCAACACATTAATGGGATATCGCAGATCAGATAGATGACACTGAAAATTGATCCTGGAGATATAATATCAGCATCAGGGGCATCCTGTCCAAGATCACCAACAAAGACCTGGAGACCTATGTACCAGAACTCTTTAAATGGATCTTGCAAGATACAACCTTGGAGACCATATAATTGGACCACATGCATCAAGACTTCTCTGCACTCGAACGGTAATATAAGCTGCCCCCAGATGTCCTTACAGGAGTATATTTCTTCCAAGAAAAGGAAGCCATCATGGCTGCAACTCGCAAGCAAGGACAATTGCCGTTCAAAGGCGACACATTATCCATCTTTCAAGATGTTCCCTCTTATACTCTTGCATGTTGTAGGGACTTCAAAAGATGTCACAGCAGGCTTATGGCAAGAGAGCATCCCATATCGCTGGGGGACCCTATTCTGCTTTCTCTTTACTTACAATGGCTCACCACATGCAGTCTAAGAACTACAGGAGGCCAAAGGAATCCGGAGTCTCATAGACGACCCTGCTAACCAGTAAGGCCGTTTTCACATTAAATGCCAGTTTACGATGAGATATTCATGTATGTTTCTAAGCACTCGTTTGTTTATATTCATTGTAGATTTCCCCTGAAGAAGGGTGCTTTGCACACCCGAAATGCATTGGGAATAATCTTGTTTTGAACATCAAGCATTTGAAACCTTCTAGTTTGCAACTTTTCCTTATTCCATGAATTTTCTTCTGAATAAAGAAGGAGTGGAGAATTTTGATTTTTGTCGTTTTCAGCAATAATGTTTCTTTGAAGCATATCATTTCATGATTGGTGTCATTGATGTATGTGTAAAAATGTTTTCTACTGTCCAGATTATTGTATAAGTAATTTGTGAATACTCATTCGAGTACCCCCGGTTGTGCTTACTTTGTCCAGAACTACCTGGTCCTGGTTTATTTGCTTCTTTTGAATTGGTGGTTAGGTGGAACCACCTCAAAGCGAGCACACCAACTTTCGTAAGTTTATGTATACGATGTTTTATTTGATACCTTGATCACAGAGTGCACTACAGCTGTCACCACATAACCCTGCTAACCAGTCGGCATCCGAGTTGTGCTGGCCTGAGAATGTCCGGGGAGCTTGGTGTACCCCTATTTTAAATAAAACCATTAAAGAGCGCAGATGTCAGAAATTATTACAGGACAGGGAAAAGCAGCCTGCCTCCTCAGAAGAAGACTGACCAGAGGACATGGCAGATCTCCTTCACTACACAACATCAATCACCGCGAGAGGCGGTTTCTTGAAAATACCACTCCCATGCGGACGTCCTAGGAACTGAACACTGTTTGCTCCAATTGCATCCATACGTGGAGGTGGCTCTCGTGCCCCCCATTTCCCCACCGTTGAGAATCAGCACATTGGCTAATTTTAGGAGCACTGAACTTATCTCTGGAGCTAGCCCCACACTGCTCCGGATAACTAATTACTTCTTTTTAGTGAGCTGGTGTCCCTGCAAACTCTATTTATTCTTTGTTTATTTTATGTCTAAGTTTTTGTTCATATTATTGCAATTTCAGTCTGGTTACATTCATTTTTCTGCACTTAGTTTTCCTATTCAATACACAGATCGGCCCTAGAACCACTGAGCCAAATCTGGTGTGGGTCCACTGGACAAATCCCTCGCTCATGCCCTTCCTGATTCAACCCAGCCTAGCCTCACCTTCGGTAGAGGAGGAGATGGAACACCATCTGAGTGAGGCATGCCCGATTCAACCCAGCCTAGCCTCACCTTCAGTAGGGGAGGGGATGGGATGCCATCTGAAAAAAGGCATGTCCCAGCTAACAATATTCTCATTGAATATGCAAGGCCTCAATTCTCTGATTAAAAGGCATGCGTTGTTACAGTAGCTACAGGTGAAAGAAGTCGATATCGCAGTTTTACAACAGTCCTACTTGCTGAACAGAGATGTAGGACACTTGAGGTCCTTTTTCGTTGCCATTTCAATTCCATGCCACACACACGACTAAAACAAGAGGGGTGGAGATTATTAGACTTTGATCTAGTGTCCAAAAGCAAAGACACGGAAAGCAGATACATACGGTTACAGGGAAAGTTCGGGACTATAACAGTCAAACTTCTTTCCCTTTAGGCACCAAAGGGAAGGAACAAATTCTACATGAATTTCATGCCCAAACTGGTACACTTAATTTTAGGCAGGGATTTCAATGCCATCCTACATACAACATGAGGCCGTTCTCCACTACGATACACTGTCCCACCCCTCCTGCATTCCTACTGCGGGGCATAGTAGACCTCGATCTGGTGCCAAAACGTGTCCCTATTAGCTGGAATGGAACAGCCTCCCCCGAGCCCTAAAAATATTTTGTGGGCAAACAAGTTTGGAAAGGCATAACATGGCTTCAAACGACCCTCATCAAACCCAAACAATAATAAGTTCACACTTGAAAACAAGACATGGGAAGAACAATTTTAGATGAGACTACGGTAGAAAGCTGCAAAGACATCAATCTGCGACCATTACAAAGAAAAGCTGTTAACCTAGTGGTACATATCCCCCACCCTCCTACATACTATGCATATTTTTTCCATATGTAATGGGAAGGCCTGGGGTGCAGACAGAGTTCTGACATAATGAAAGGAAATCTGATCATACATTAAGCCAGGCGCGCAACACCCATTGGGCTCACCGGGCTTCAGCCCCCCCGTCATGTGTGTCAGCCCGGCTGAGACAGCTTCGCGTGCTGGCGTCCGTCTAATTGCAGCCGGACCCGAGTACTTCACAGGTCTTTAAAAGACCATTTAGTCGTTAATGAGGCATTTGTTGCGTTTTCGCCCCTTCTTACAGCCAATCTGCCTATGGCTGGAAGACATAGCCGCCCCCCCCCCCCCCGAAATCTTTTTCAGCCCCCCCCCCGAAATTTGGTTCTAGTTGCCCGCCTGCATTAAGCACATACCGGCATTATATTGCCATTAGAACCACTGGTGGTACTCCTTGGGGACTCTGGAGAAAACAGGGTGTTCCCAACTCACTTTCCCATAAGAAAACTCATATCACACTTGCTAGTTGCAGCCAGGATGTCCCTTGCAACCAACCCTCCTCCCCCCAACCACCACAGCTATGGTGGGTTAAGGTTTGGAAAGTATTTGCCATAGAAAAGCTCTCTGTGATTATTCATTACAGATTGCACAAATTTGATTGCATAAGGCTAGCCCTTAAAACATATATGAAATGTGTCAGAACAGGGCATATTCACTCCATCACTGCCCCAGAATTAATATGCACTGCCGGTCTTAATATCTTGTCGTCATCCCCGACAGCCACCTCAGACTCTGGCTGACCCGCTTTGGTACAGGGGAGGTTATGATTAACAGGTATTGACTCATGCCTAAAGTTGTTGAATCTATAACCTAAAGTTGTGTATCAAGTATATTGGGTACGGTATGATCAATCTTGCTGTAATTTAATGTATGATCTATTTTTATGTGCAGAACACAAATTCTAAAAAGTGTTTTTATATATTTTTTTTAAATCAATTTTTTGCTAATTTTGTCCAACTATTATGAAGTTAATAAAATGGGCTTAAATCAAGCCTTTGACAATCTCAGGATGTTGAATACCTTTTCTTTCTTTAGGTTAATGATCTCCCTACCACAACAGATCTCATGACTGCCTCTTCGTTCATTCAGGACATAGCGGATGTTCTTGTAGTTGCTTGTGTTGCAAAATCCTTGTCATCTCCGGGATCAGCATGGTGCCAAGTCACAATTACCTACAACCTCTCACCTTTCAAAGGGAAAAACTACAGTCTCCTGGAACAAATTGTAAGGCATCTCTCATCCATAATAGATGGTTCTTGAGGAAAAGGATTTCTACCTTTGGGTAAAATAACGAAGCAAATGGATGCAAATCTTTAAGACGGAGGACAAAGAATCAGCCATTGTGTTGTAAATGACCAAGCTTTTATGGCATAATTATGTCCCAAGATAGTTGGGAAAATTATATCAAGGAAAAATCCCATAAACACCAAGAAAACCAAGACTTTTGTACTGCATCAGTTAAAAGAGGGTTGTGATACAGGTTCCAGCCATCAAAATGAAGCAGAAACAAGCATTAGCAAAGCCAAAAGATCGGTGTTGGCTGCCTGAAGTTTGACTTTGTCACTACTTGTTTTTCCATCATTTTTGTTAAATGTTCTTGTTTGGGGACCTGCCTGCCCATGCCAATATGAAAAAACATTGCGAAAAGCAAAATATATATATTTAGTCTGAAAAAGCACACATTGCCAAAGTAGTCCCTGGCACTGAAGGACACTACTTTGTGTGCGGATGTATTCCTTGTTAAAGAGCAGAAAACAATCACTCGCTGTTAAGTTAGCCAATGGCTGAAGTGGGATAGTTCACTGCACTTTGTTGTATGCTGTAGTGGACGGAAGAAAAATGTGAATGGCACAATAGCAGACCAATGGATGAAGTAGGCAGACTGAAAGCCCCTAGGAGTATATCATACATATAGTTTTATTGCAATCAAAAAGTATTAATGCCCGACCTAAAACTGGAACCTAGTGGGGGAGACGTCAAGAAGTAGTAAAAAGGTGGGGCTCAGGAACAGCAAGGCTGAATGGGGTCTGTCTCCATTTGCTTCAAACATTTAAAACTACGGGCACAGCTTTCATTCGGGCAATATTTTTGTAAGTTGGATATGGAAGAGAACAAAGAAAGCATATGAATGCTAGACATTAACACAATGCATGCAAAACCAATGGAGGTATATTTGCAGAAATTCAGTCAAAGAACAAGGACAGTGAAAAAGGCGAAATGGAGAACACTATAAACACAGGTAAAGAGTCACAGGCAAATGTTCCAGGTTCAATTAGTTTGGCAAAATACAATGACTGGTCCCACATCAAGGAAACAGTTATTCGTTTCTACAGAGTCAAATATTTAAGGGAGTTAAGGCCATCCTCAGGCTTGTGGACATCGTAGTAAAATCACTGACGAGTTCAGAACATAGCACAAACGCTGCAACATGTTAAGAAATAGGTTTTAAAAATTGGCAGGTGTGCCAATCAAGCCTGCCATTACGTCTACACAGCTTGCATGCAGATGCATTATGTTCAGAGAAAAGCGATTCTGTGCCTTTGTAAAGATATTGAAATGCCAAGCTCATATGAAAGCAGTTCATGCGTTGTACCCAATTGTGCTGCCTAATTGGTCTGCTCCCTGTCGCGTGAACTTCCTGTGAGGACTCTCGTTGCAGGTGTAACAGTGCTCTAAGGAGTTTAGAATTATGAATAGCTAGTGGAATTCTTTTTACCTGAGACGACCAATCTAGGCAACTAACGACACGATGTTTCGACCACCGTTCATCAAAAAACTGTCTGTTGAGAGACAGTCTTGCTCCTGCTTGAATCTCTCTACAAAACAAGATGAACAGCTTGTGATGCATTTTGCAAAAGCCAAACATTCAGAATATAATACAATTTGGTATCGACCTGGTAACCTTACCCCTCCTTTTCTTCTAAATCTTTGCCACTGTAGTCAAAGAAGATGTTGATTTGTTCAGACAGAGCTCGCTCAACAATTCTGGTGGAATGATCAAAGAAGCATAAAAACTCCTCCGTGTGCAAAATCTGCTGCTTTTCTTCTTCTGTCAGCTCATGAGGTGGAACTGAAAAACAGATTGGAATGGCTGTAACTAGTACACAACAAGACTCTTCAGAAATATCTCAAATTGGCGCACAATATTTAGCGGTGTATCAGCAGCACACTTATTATGACAAGGTATGATTTATTTTCCTAAAAATGTTTTCTTTATTGCAAAGAAAAGATATGTATCACTGCACACTCGTGAATTAAGTTCTTTTCACAAATACATCTCAACTCAGATTAAGAACCTGGTAGTTTTTATATCAGCAACAGCAAGGGAGCACAAAATGTGAAACTAAATGAAAAAAGGCAAAGAGCCTGCGCAAACTGACTCTATTTAAATTGCCAAGGCTCTCGGGCAGCACCGCCATTTTCATGCTCACTGTTTTAGCCCAGCCCTCTGAGCTAGTCTCATTCCCTCAGTGCCAGGTCCGCTCTTGAGTCAGCCCACCTCTAGTCCAGTCTGCCTTCTTAGCTTGTCATTCACACTCCGCCTACTCTCTCACAGAATCTCATTTCAGCTTTACAGCTAGTACAGCCCACTTGGCATGCTCTGTTCAACTTTTCTCTCCCTCAAACGCCTGCCCAATTGTATTCTTGCCTATTCTCATTCTGTACCCCCTCCGTCTAGCCTGCTGTTATGCAAAGTCAGTATTCCCCTCTTAACAGACTCATCTTCTTTCCACCCCTTCCTTCCTGAAAACTCCTCCTTCTCCCCTGTATAGTCATCTGGTGAAGTCCACCAACTCTACTTGCCAATTTGACGTAGCAAGCCTCTTATCCAGGCACCCATCTCTACACCACTAAGCCTTTCCTCTCCCATTTGGTCTCTCCCCCTAGTCTACCTCCTTCAACCTCTCCAACCTCTGCTAGCCAAGACTCCTTCCACTTCCAGCTCCACTTTCTTAGTGTGGTGACATGCCCAATCATTCTCTGAAGTGGATGTGACTTCATACTTTCAAAGCTGCTAAGTGCTCCAATGTTATGGTGTGACATGTTTAGCCGTGGCTTTTTAATCAATAGCCATTTGTATGATGGGGCTAACAGACCTATGCAGATTTTGGGTGAACAGAAAACCCCAACGGCCACAATGAAAAAAGCTATTGAATGACAAGCATGAGTGTCACATGCAACATGATTGCTTGGAAGCTAGAGGGGGGTGAGATCCTGCATTACACCAAACCCTCCACCCCTCCGGTAAGTGTAGTGGAGTCACTCTTTCTCGCACAATATTAGGAAATGGGATCCTTACTGTAGACCCTCCTTTCACCAAAGGGATGGTCGGGGGACCCCAATCAGTTCAAGTCAACGTCAATCAACATTTCTTCATCAGCTGTAACTAAAGCTTTGTCTGTTCAATAATCACTGCCTGGGATCAAGGAGGAGCAGAGAGGGGAAGCTGATGCCTCAGACAGTATGAACTGTAGAGCTTTATGGGATAGCTTTATTAGTTTGCATCAAACATTCAATACTTTCCAGGCTTGACGTCCTTACTGTTCACTTCAAGCCTTCGGATGAAGCACCAGCTGCAAATTAGGGCTAAGTAGAGACTACTGTCTCTCACTTTCATAACTGACCCATAAAATTAATGCCGCCAATTTAAATTAGAAGCCCTGTCCTGTACCCACACCACGTTATAAGATGTTATATATATATATATATATATATATATATATATATATATATATATATATATATATATATATATATGAGAAAAATAAAGTATTTAAAAAAGGCACTGGAAACTTCTATAAGGAGTTTGGCTGAAATGAGCGAACACATCCCTTCTGCAGCCAAGCAACCACTAGAGGCTTTCTACTCAATGGATATCATCAGTGAAAAATATCTAGACACACTTTCTTCACAAACGGAGAAAGAAATTAAAGAAATAGTAAATTGAATGCTTAAATGCACATTTGGAATAATAAAAGCCGACAAAAGCATTAATAGAACTGTTGATTAAAGAGAAGAAAGAGACAGGCAGTATTCTTTTGGAACAGAGTGAAAAGGATGTCAGAAGAGAGCGGAACAACTAAGTGGGGATGAGCTTCAATGCTCAGACGCATAAGACAACAGAGTGGGGTTGAGCAAAAGGAGCGAAACAGCTTGGAGCTAAAAAGTAGACTTAAAACTGTGACTGAAGGAGTAGACCGAAACAGGTAAAACTGGGTAAAGAGGAGCTAGACCACAAACGCATTTAAGGGGGATACAAAGAAAATAGAAAACAGTTTGAGAAGGAAAAGCAAGCCAGTGAAGATATACCACTGTAAGAGGGAGTGTTTTTTGCAGGAAGGAAAAGGAAAAGAAGACAGATGGAATACTAACAGAAAGACTGAATAGATGCTAATATGGGAGCAGGAGTTGCAGAAGGTAAGAACAAGGAAGGTGAGAAAGGTTAAAAGAATGGAAAGGAGAATTTTAGTGGAGTGAAATGTCAGTGAAAGAATTTTACAGAAATTAAGTTGAAAATGATGGGCACAAGAGAGCAGAAATTAAAATTAATAAGTAGGTCATGGGTCACACCTTGACAGGAAGGAAGAAACGCTGAGGAAAATGGAACAGAGCGGAGGAGAGGAGATAAAAGCAGAGGATGGGCAAATAAGAGATTCCGAGTGTTAGTAGGGTTGTAATAAAGAGACAGTGAAGACATCCACTTTTTTCACAGAAGCGAGAGTTATATAGAGTGTCATTTAAGAAGCGTTCCTAATGGACATGGCAAACAACAAGAAAGTTGTCTCTATAAAAGTGGCAGAGTGCAGCAAATGAGGAAATAATAGAAGGAATGGGGTAGCGTGAACAGAAGAAAAAAAATATGGGCCAAGGACAAAAAAATTGAGGGACCCTCATAATTATGAGGCAGAGGAATTTTGACAAGTCCCAGTTGCAGAATAGGAGTAATTAGAAATAGGGTCTACAAGCCAAGGGAAGTAATGCTGTAAATCTGAAGTAAAGTAAGAGTAAAAGAAAGAATAGAATGATCAGCTGTATCAAAAATACCTAACAGATCGAAGACAAATGCCCCGTACCATGACAGTAGAACGATAGCAGGAGAGGGATTGTCTAATGTTGTTGGATTTGTATCCAGCAGGTCGCTTTATAACCCTGCAAGATGCAATAGATACGTTTGATTTGGGGGGTGGGGACAGGTTCTATAGTATGCTAAAATAGCGGCAACGACTTACCAGCTCTGGCCGTTGTACCCTGAGGGCCCAGAGCTCCCACAGACCTTGAGGATACTCCTCTCTATGGCAGGGGGGCATAAGATTATTACGCATGTATACTGCGCGCTCCGTGCGGACAGGTGACTGGGTCTGCTCCGGATAGAAGGGGTCTGGCACTGGGACAGTGTTGAGCACTTTGAGCATAAAGAATGGCCTAAAATACATGCAGCAGTACACAGGATAAAGGTAGCACACGGTTTGAATTAATTCAATATAACATAGTGCACATGACATATCTACCTTCAAGGGGGCTACGTACAATTTATCCTTCCAGGTCATCCAGCTGCCCTGGATGTGGCAATGCCCCAATATCAAGCTATATTGGGCCAGGATAATACAACACCTTGGGCAGGTGACGGGATGGACAGTGTTGTGTACTATTAAGCAGTGTGTGCTGGGCCTCCTCCCGATAACCCGAAGAGAAAGTTAAGTCATCGCTTTAATATGTTGAAGTTAATAGTTGCTAAGAGGCACATAGTGATCAGCTGGATCACTGCTAGGCCCCCTAGACTGGAGGACTGGCTCAGAGATTTGACTGAATGGACTGGAGCAGAGGAGGCACATATGTAGAGGGTCCGCAGAGATGACAGGATGATTTACAATCCTGGGGAGCTATGATACAAGCATTTTTAGAACCTTTTGGGGGAGATCGGACAGATGAGATGGACTGAGGGGCTGCGAAGGTGGATGAAAAGGGTGAGGAGTGGTACCCACCCCCCGAGGTGGCTTGAGTGAGGTGTGGCGGTCCATGGAGTCCGAAATTGGCCTGAGCTATAGATTGATGTCACCTTCCTATCTGGAAAGCGGTAGGCGAAAGGAAGCAGGGAGTTAGGGAACAGGTGGGCGGGTAAGGGGAGGATTGTTGGGTATGTTGAGGATCAAGATTGATTCTTTTATTTTCTACTGTTTCTAGTACTCCAAGGTAACACAGAATTTTACTCCACCTCTTTCCCTATAGGTACAGGATATTTATGATGATTTGTCTCTTTGTATTGAAAATGACTACTTTTTCTGCGAGCTGTACACTGGATCTGTGTCCGGGGGTAAGGTGGAAATATGACTATTTTTGGCCATATACTAGTGCATTGTATATGTGAGAAATGTATGATGGCATAGGTGTGTAATGATCCTTGAGGAGGATCCCAGCTTTTTCTTTGCACTTTGAAATGCCAATAAAGAAATATTTTTTTTTTAAACTGTGAGATATAAGAAAATAAGATTCCTTAGTGAGACAAGATGAATAAAAAGAATTAATAACATTAATAAGAGCAGTTTCAGTGGACAGGGCAGAATGTCAGCCTAGTTGCAGCAGACAGAGGACAGAATTAGAATTCAAACAGAATGGTTCTCCACCACACGTTTGTAGAGTCAAAGGGGATTAAAACTATAGCGCAAATATTAAAATGGGATCATAAACAAAGGGCAAAGATTGTTTAAGTAAAGAAAAGATATAAGCAAACACGAAAAGATGAGAAGAGATACTTAGAGGGGGAAGAAGACCAAATAAGGGATCCGGTAAAGACACCAAATAAGAATAAACAAAAAGAATTGAGAATAAAAGGGGAGCCGCAGTTGTTTTAGCCTTATCTGTGCAGTTAATGAGATTAGACTCAAGATCAACAGAGAAGGAAAAAGAAGAGCCACAAATAGAGAATGGTTCATTGGAAAGGAAGAGGGTAAAAATAAAGACTAATACACTTCATCAATTCTTGAGGTAAAGAAAGAGGCAAAATCAGAAGCATTCACAAAATAGAGGGAAGCAGGCTCATGAGTAGGACGGAGGAGCTTGATTGGGTAGACACGAGCTATCTTGTGTTGCTAATAATGTTGCTTAGCTTGCATAACTTAAGGATTGGAGAGCAATGAAGTAGGCACAGAGTGCTAAATTCAAATAGAAGTCTGGGGTTGTCCTATAAATTCTGTGCTGTGCAAAGAATAATGTGAATGGCAGCAAGTAAACAGTATGATGTGTTTAGGGGTGCAGTTAGCTGGAATGGGTGATGGAAGGGACATGATGCAAGTGATTCCAAGTGAATGAGATATCGACGGAGAGGAAAGAATAAACATCTGAATGTAATGACAGAACAGATCCCAAGAAGGAAGGGAACAGAGAATTGAAGGAACCAGACAAGAGGTGACAGGTGAGTGTGAGATTCCAAGGAAATATATATAGAATAGATGGTATCGGAAGGGGAGTGGAAATAGAAAAGGAGGAAAACAAGATCCAGCTAGGAGTCAAAGTAAAGAGATGGCAATGTGAATGGCTGAATCCAGGGATATGGAAGGGATGAGTAAATGACTAAAGGTTACAATTAAATTCACATAAAATGCGAGACAAAGATAAGTAAGAAGACAACTAGTTCAGTAAAGGGTCGGGATTGTCACAAATGAGTGCTTGGGGCTGGGAGAATGATAAATAGTTAAGGAAAGGTAGAGAGGCATCAATGTGATACTCAAAGGAAGGGTATCTAAGGAGTGGAGGGGGAAATTAGAGTGTCAGTAGGGGTGATAAAGACTAGTTGAACCCTGAATATCAGAAGACGGGAGCAAGGTGAGACATTATGGACTAATTAAACATCTACACAAGGAAGTGCGAAAAGCAAAACAAGAGGGTGTGGAACATTGGGCACAGAGACAAAGCCTGGCCTTGCAGCTGGAAAGACAGGACAATGTAGAGTTTGCCCTTTATATGGTGGTCCTAGAATGGAGAAGTAAAGGAAGAAAGGATTGGAGCTGGTCTGACCTGCTGGATGCTGAAGGCCACATCAGCTGGGATTGAAGAAAACTGCAGCCTTATCATCTAGGAAGGCATTGGTAAGCATTTTGCATTTACCTTATCCTGATGCATGCATGGGGGTTGAGAAGCAAGACCTGGTGGATAGAGATCATGGCATCAAGGGGGCAGCAGGAGAAAGCAGTGTGTTGGGTAGGAATGGCAAGCAAATTGTTTGGTGGTTTTTCATTCTCTCCAGGTGCAGACCAAAGTGGGAAGTGTGAGTGCCTGATGTGCTTGATGGAGATGTAAAAGTTAGGTAGAGTCACAAATTACTGCAGCATCCCAGAGTTTTGACACAATGCTTTTACTTCATACCATCAGAGACACATTTTTCTATGTCACGACATATGGAGGGAAATGTGGCAAGAATACTTTCCCTGTGACCAAAAACAGACTGCATTGTGTATTCTAATTTCCTCCTCAGTAATGGCGCAGATAAGTGGTCAATGCCAGAATGTCATATTTGGGGGTTAAAGGCAAAAGAGTTTAGATCCTTGTTGATTGATCAGAAGTCACTGGAAGCATTCACACTACAATTTTAAACTCAGAAACCTACATAATACTAAGCCGAACAAGAAGGTTGCCATTTTACCCAATAAGTGCTACATCCAGGGAAGAACATGGGAACATTTTGTTCTCCGCTATGTTCCAGATAGCACTTGGGCAAAAACACCTAGATCCAGCTAGTTTAGATGTATCAATAATACTGGTCACCCTACTCACTCAAGGGTATGAAGTAGGTTTTATTTATTACAATTGAATACAGCCTTTCGGGTAGAATCATGGGTTCTAAAACATGATCATGGCGTGAATCAAGAGCTACTATATTTTGTGTACTGCAAGTTAGCAGTTTAACATGAGGAAAGGATTTCTAATTGGGAACATACATTATAAATACATGGCAGAAGCTTACACAGAATAATAGAGAGGTGTAAAATGTTAATTGGTGGGGGGAGCGGAACAAGTAACCTGATGAGATGGGCTAACTTAAAGAGATCGGGGTGATGCACGTCCAGCCATATTAAATTCAGTTTAATTGCAAATCTTTACAAATTTGTGAATGGTGTTTATAATACTGTAAATCCACGAACAAAAGCCATACACAGTTCAAAGTCACACAAACATCACAGATGAACAGGACAAACGTCAATGTCTTAACTCCTTTGATTTAGATGTTATGGGAAAGTGCTGAGAACTTCTGTACCTTCGCTTTCTTCCTCTTTTTTCACAGACAGTTCCTCCTCTGGTTCAGTGGTGGGTTTTGGTGCTGCTGGTTCTTCTTCTTCTTCATCTTCTGAAGCAAAATCCACAAATGTTATGTTTACAGGAATGGTCGTAAAAATCGGACAACATTATTAGATCCAATAATTATTATGTTTAGTAACCGAACAAAGACTTCAACTAATACAAGTCAACAAGAAATCATATTTTTCAAGAATTCTATCCAAAAAATGTACCCTATATGTTACATGATTGACAGTTGAAACAATACACATTCAGCTCCCAACAAATACAGTAGCCCAAGCAATAAAAAGAGTCAAGCTTTAAAATCAAGTTTCATTTCAACAGTTTTGATTCTACACATATTGTATTATTGATTGTTGTGGAAGAGCCTGTTTACAATAAGAGAAGATAGCAATTAAAAGGCATATTTCATTTTATGTGCGATGTTGGCAAGGAACTGAGAACATAGAACAGCACAGCTTTAAATGAAATTAAGCATGACCATGAACTCCCAGGGTGCACAACTCGGAAAACAAAAGACAAGTTTCTAACTAACCACATAACATTCAACTGTATCACAAGATATTCCATAAAACCATGCCGATGGTCATAAGGCTTGGACAGGAATACAAGCAAGTTCTTTTTCTCACCATTTTCAATATCAGGCATAGTAAACTATGCTCCTGAAAACGGTAAACTGTGGTAGATGCATGTGCAAAAAGAACAGATGACGGACGGAATGCTGAACAAATCAAACATTCACCCCTATTCACAGATCTGGGTTAAAGCCATACTTTTTTTGCACGCCATGCCATTCCAGTTTAGATCTAGCCATATGCAAATCAGTCTCGACTCTGCTCCCCAGTGTTTTCAAGTCTTCTTAAAGGGCCTGAATAAAGAACCAGAGTCCAATATTTGATTTCACTTTGATGCAAGTGACAGTAAAGAATTTGAAGGGGATTAAAAAGCCTGGGTCCACAAGGCAAGACCCTCAGCTGTTAGTATCTGTTAATTATTTGCAGATCTTGAAGCATGCAATGAGTGACTCCTCACTCCCGGAGTCTGGAAGCACGCGCACTGGCAGACAAAACAGGTCAGGTTTTTGCAACATCGACATTTCTTGTCAGCTCATCTGTCCTACCCCTCAATAACTGACCTTTACCCTGAAAGGACAGCTGGGTTGCATAGCAACTCCTCCTCAATTCTTCATGTATACACTACATTCCTTTACACCACCAACTCAGAGGACTCCAAGCAAACGTATATTGCTGCTGCTTGTACAACCTCACACGCAATGGGACTTCCTCTGTGGCCTGCATCATGTCCCACCAAGTGCCTACAACCTCAAAGACTTATTCTGTGCAGGCTAGATAAGGCAGGAATGCATAGTTTTCTTTTTGTCAAACTAGTTTAGCTCCTACCTACATTTATGGAAGAAAGGGCTACCAAATCATCCATTGGAGTACAAGGGTCTAACAATTTGCACAAAACATATCCTGGCAGACATCACACAGTTATAAGAGAAACCAATTATTATTATTTAAGAGAGTTTAGATACCCTGAGGTACAACTGTGTTTCATTAAGAGTTACTCAAAGTAGTGACTTGGGAGCTGCAAAATACACAGACTGCTAATGAGACACAATAAAGATTGTCTTGTCTTGGTACAGAGGTACTTGTGATTCACTCAACTCTTACGAGACATTCTATCCAAACTAATCACTTCATGTCCTCGATATTGATGCAATTAATCGATGTAACAAGATCAGGTATGATTATCTCGGAGAAAGATCATTTTGAGGCCATTTTTAGCGGGTAAGTTCCATTACACCATCTCTGATGACTAGTTAAAAGTATGAAAGGAGGTATTTAACTGGACAGGGCTGGCATCGCTGACTGTCCTCGTGAGAGTCTACAGAAATTATACGAATAATGACAAACATGCAGACTGGAAGTAAATGACAACTGGTCAACCAAAGTTTGATAAAAGCCTAAGATTACTACATGGTAACTATAATTACATAAGAAATTGTAAATGATGACAAATTATTACGTTTTGCTCCTCAACTGTGCAAAACCAAAGTTAAACAAAAAGTACAACTGATTTTGTCATTGTGTGAAAGCAATGGGAAAACTCCATAAGAGTAATAATTAAACTGTGGACCAGAGAAAAGGGAGACCCCTGTGACTAGAAAAGAGAAGCTGGGACTAGAATTAAGGGTCTCTTATAGCAGACATCTTTATTGGGGAATCTCATTTTAAAGGAGGTTAGCTATTAAAACTAATGTTATCAGTAGTATTTTGTAGCGTTTCATCTTTTGGGCATACCTTACATTTGCTGGGTTTTTCTGCATTTGTAAACAGTGTCAGTCTTCAACGAGAGAATGTCCTGTGAACTGCTTTTCACACTATCCCCTTTGAGTGGTCATGCGGCAATACTCACTTTAAGTCCTCACCCAGTGGTGTAATGGAACTTGAGGGGGGCCCCCTGCAAAGTACAGGGGAAGGGGCCCCCTCCGAACACACCTAGGAGCGCTCAGGCCATGGCATTGTGCTGAGGGGCCCTCCTGGAGCTGAGGGGCCCTCCTGGAGCTCAGGGCCCCTCACACTACGGGGGCCTTTCTTACCCCACTATCTTCAGCATCTGGAAACATACAGTTACTGGGAAATTGTGTGCTTTACAAGTTTAAATTTAATCAATTCGGTGGGGAGACTGCCGTGCGATCAGCGCCTGGCCACTATAGTGGCCATACCAAAAGAAGGGAAACCAAGGGATGCCTGCTCCTCGTATAGGCCGATCTCTCTGCTGAACGCAGAGCCGAAAATACTTGCTAAGACTCTTGCTAACAGGCTACACTCAGTCCTCCCCACGCTGGTCCATCCGGACCAATCCGGCTTCATGCCCCGTCGTAACACGGCGCTAAACATCCGCCTCCTGCACGGTGTATTGGGGAGGTGCCACATGATTCAGGAAGACACGGTGGTGGTGTCGCTTGACGCCACCATGGCATTCGACACCCTCGAATGGCCCTACATGATGGCAGTACTCCGCAAAATGGGCTTTGGCCCGCGCTTCATGGCTTGGGTCCGCCTCCTGTATTCGGAGCCCTTGGCCCAGGTGGTGGTCAACGGCAAGGTGTCTGAGGTGTTTGGTCTGGAGAGGGGTACCAGACAGGGATGCCCGCTCTTCCCTCTCCTGTTTGCGCTCTCTCTTGAGCCGCTGGCGTCGTGGATCCGGCAAGACAGCTGCCTCACAGGGCTGCGGTGGACGGACGGTTGGGAGGACAAAATATCGCTTTATGCCGACGATATCCTCCTTTACCTCTCCCAACCACGGAGATCTATACTGGCGGCGATGGATATCTTTGTCAGTTTTGGGAAGAACTCGGGGTTCTGCATCAACTGGGCTAAATCCGTCCTCTATGTCCTCCATGGCGGCCCTCCCAGGCTTCCTGACAGCTGTCCGCTTGCTGTGGCGGAGGAAGGCTTTAGATACCTCAGAGTGTTTGTCACGCTGGATAAGAATCTCCGGTTTGAAAAGAATCTCTTGCCGCCGCTCCAGTGTGACTCAACCTCGTGGCAGCGGCTGCCGTTGTCACTGCTGGGCCGTGCGGCCCTCTTCAAAATGATGGCGCTCCCTAGATTTCTATATGCTCTCCAAAACCATCCAGATTTGGTGCCTGCCTCCTACTTTGCGGCTGTGGAGGCGGCGCAGCGGACCCTCTTGTGGTTGGGCGCACCTAGAATAGCGCTGCGAAAACTCACGCTGGGATGGTACGACGGGGGGATAGCCCTCCCGGATATCCGCAAGTACTATTGGGCCGCTCACCTCTCGGCGATCAATCAAGGGACGTACTGTGACGGGAATGACCCGGGTTACGGGATGGATAGATGGTTGCTCCCGGGGGGGGGATTATGAGGTTGCGCTGTACTCCAGACCGGGCAGGCTTCACCTCACGGGGCCAACGAAGCACTCGGTGCAAATATGGCACGCCGCGCACCGTACATTGGGCTGGTCCAACACATTGACCCTGGCCACACCCCTGTGGGCATCGGAGAGATTGGGTAGCCTGCGACACACAAAAGGGTTCCGTAGCTGGGATCTTATCGGGATCTCCCGGGTGGGGGACCTTTGGGGGCCGGAGGGGGTCAGATCCTTTGCTTACCTCCAGGGGACTTATGACATGGCGCCCACGGAATATTTTAGATACCTACAGGTCCGACACTCCCTCCGAGCTAACATCCCCCCGGGGACTCGGCCCCCGCGGGCCTCCCCGCTTGAGGACAGGTTGCTAGATGGGCACATGCCGGAGCATGCCATTTCGCTCACATACAAAAAACTGATCAACAACCCCCCTGATCCCCTCGACTCCCTGAAAGAGAAGTGGGTGGCAGATGGACTTGAGATTGACGACGAGGAGTGGGTCACCGCTCTGGCGTCTCCAAGGGAGGTGGCGATATCGGTTAGACTCCGACTGGTACAGCTTAAAATATTGCACGGAATATATGTTTCTTGCACCAGGCTACAGGCGCTGGGGGGGTTTGGGGGGGGGTGAACTGTGCCGGCGGGGGTGTGGGGAGAGTGACTCCTTCTTCTATATCTTGTGGGAATGCCCAGGGGTGCAGCGGTACTGGTGGCGAGTTGTGTCCTGCATGAGTGAGGTGTGGGAGACTGACCTTCGCACAGAGGCTAAGAGGTGTCTGCTTAACATTTGGGAACCCACATACTTGTCCCAACGAGTGAGACTTTGGGTCACGCTTGGGCAAATGGTCGCAAAACGAAACATAGCCCGTCTGTGGGGTGCACCGACTCTGCCGAAACTGGTGGACTGGCAAAAAGATATGGACTGGTGTATGCTGCAGGAGAAGTCGGTATATACGGCACGAGGGTGCCCCAGAAAGTGGGGGGAGGTGTGGTCGCTCTGGAACACCTACAGAGGGGACATAGTTGAGCCTCCGCAGGCTCGCCGGTTCGGCCTGGAGATCGCGGACGGAACCTAGGCTGTTGTCCGTACTCAAGTATATAAAGTCTAGTCTTGCACCTGTCTCTGTATGTTGCCGGTGCTGTGGCGCCCCTGATGTTAGGGTGAAACGATTTGTCTTGTGTGACCTTGTTATGTTTTTAAAAAACAATAAAAAGATTTACAAAAAAAAAAAAAAATCAATTATTAGAACATTGGAATAAGGGGTGCTCCATTGAAAATAAAGGAGTGCTCCGGGCTTCTAATAGCCAGTAGAAGCCTGGAGTATCAATATTCCAATGTTTAACAAAGGCTTCACGGAGTCCGAGGCGAATTCAACCCCCCTCAGGCTCTGTGAGGCTTTTGTTTTACAAATTAGAACATTCTGCCCTATAGAGGTGGAATGTTCTAATAGCTTGAGAGCCCATCGCAGAGGACACTACTGGCCATTAAATGCCTGCTTCCTGGTTTAAGGCCCTGGAGTGGGCTATAGCAGCCTGTAGACTCTGCATAGAAAATACGGAATGTCCTCAGAGAAACCTACCTGAAGCAGAAAAAATTATATGACTTTGAGAAAAGCAGAAGATGCTATTCTTAAGCACTGCAGTAAAAAGAACATGGGACATGGGCAGCATTGGAGGAAGATTTGAAGAACAGAAAAGGCAAAAAACAATCCTTTTCTGTAAGATGGAAAAGGTAGCACCAGCCAGACAACCATGTCCTGCAAGTGACAGCACCCGTGATGAAGCAAAATCTCAATGTCAGAAATACTGACTTATTTAGCCCACGTTAAATGTTACTCAAGCAAAAACAGTACATTCTGAAGTTGAGTAACCTCTGGCCAAATCCTCATCACAAGGATATGAAAACTGGAAATGTAGGGGCTTGTTCAAATTAGGATTGTGAGCTTGTCCATAGTGGCATATGTGATCCTGGTACGGACTACAATGCTAAGCTCTGCCTTGGCTCTGACACCAACGGCACTGTCAGACTACAAACGCAGGACATGAACACCATACGAGACACTGGAGATCTACAATTTTCAAGATCCTCTCCTATTCCCACAAAAGCAACAAAGAGCCCCAAATCCAAACTGGATTCAACAAAATTAATGTGAACAGTTTCCACCACCCTTTCTACTCCGGGTGATTTCAATGCAAATTCTCTTGCATACATCCATAACCCATACCTCTTTTTTGAAAAACACATCAACAAGAAAAAAAATTGAACATGGTACCAGCTCTTGCTCCTTAAGAAAGTGAAACCGGTCACTCCCCATTCCAAGGGTCGCTAGGAAGACGGGGCTACTGGTCCCTAATCAGGTTGCCCCCAGTATACAACATAACAGCATAATACAGGGCTGGACTTAGTTGCATCTAATGGTGCAGTGCTACTCCCTCCTCCTCCCTAGCACCCTCTACAGTTCCCAACGCTATACAGAGTAGGCAAGAAATAGGCTCGGTGCAGACAGCTTAAAGCAGCTACATTCATTAGCAGAGCTACTCCGTTCAATGTCTTTTTTCAAACCGAGATTAAAAAGTCTTTATGGTGGACTTGTCGGTCTGGGTCCATCCATTCAGACTGAGCCCCCACGTTTACCTGTTCTTTATTGGAAGTGCTCAAAGCCACAAAGCACTGGTTCTTTCTTTGCAAGGGCCATAGCAGCAGCCTTGTTTAGATTCGGAATAGTGGAGTGGACTTGGTGGGCAAGTGTGTGGTCATGTCAATCTTCGGCTGTACCTACCCTTGTGGCAGGATACATACCAGTGCCTGTACAGAGAAGTTGCAGCCTCTTGGCCATGTTTCTTCACGATTATGTCTCAGTAGCAGATGAAGCCTCCAGGCTTATTCTGGCTTTCTACTTATGCAGCAATGCAGCTTCAGTTTTCTCCACCGGCAAAAGCAGTACCAATGTGTTACGCCTGTGGTGGGCTGCCAGACAGGAATCGTTGGTCGGGTACAGCTGTGACATAGTTTACTTGGGAACAGCCCAGGCTGCCAGGGAACCCCTTTGTAACAGGTGTCACTCCTGGCTCGCTCTCATTGTTCATCAGCAGATTCTGGGTGCTCCACACACCTGGAACTGACTGGACATCTCCTGGACAGTTTCTCCTCCTGCAGGGCCAGGTACACTCATTCCTTCTGTCAACAGTCAGGCTTCTAGGCTCTTTAGGCAGACTTTCAACTATTCAAACAAAAAAGGTGCAGGACTCAGGAGGTGTTCTCTTACCCCGGGAGACTGTCTGGCAAACATCAGCCCTGAATAAAAAGCAGTTCTTCAATTATCTATGGAGAACTCCCTTCCTTGATCAATAGGAACTTGAGACTGGAAGAAAATGGGCTGGTTTGAATCCCACTTTTTGCATTTATTCCAAACAGAGAATGTGGGACCACTGTCTAAGGCTTCAAACCAGTCTCAGATGGTTCTCTTTCAAGGGTGAATTTCAGGCTTCTCTCTGGGCACAGCCTTTGGGCAAAGTGATGCCTCACACAACTGGTAGCAAGGGGCCTGGCTCCAAGCAAGAGTACCCAAGTCATAGGCACAAAGAAGAGTGAGCTTTCTGCCTCTGGCTGTCATCTTCCTGAAGCATAATAAGTGGCAAAAGGGCAGGCACTTCCTAGAAACGTCCTAACATTGAACAACAAAAACTGCAGTCATAATTCACACTCCCAATCCACCACCAAATGGCAGTACTCCAGAAGAACTAATAAGCAGTCATTTGCCAGCAAGGACTTTATGGAATTTCTAAAAGAAGCTCCGTCTCCATCCATCTTACTTCAGTGTCTGGGTCACTACCCTCTAGCACCAGGAAATACATTTATACTGTTTTGGGAAGCCATCCTCACCATTTTTCTTGTACCATGCTAAAGATGGGCATCCAAAACGAAGCTCACTGGCTTCAGTACTCAGACTCTTACAAGTCACACTACCATGGATTCGCTGCAAACGCACTGCACATACATGCAATGAGCATACGCATGGGATGTTGGCACCAGGTCCTGGATTTCACATAACAGCAGAACTTTAAATGAGAGGGGTCAATAGACCGCACTTTAACTATTAAGGATAAAAGGGTTTGACATGCTACAAATTAACAAAAAATTACCACCACTGCTTTCAGTGATGTACATATGGCATGGAAAGTAATCTGCTGCCTACTATGAGGGCACAATTGGTGCATCCCTCCAGGTCACAGAATAGATTCTGGACCATACACTGTCAGGGACAGGCTTGGCCTCCGCGCTCACACAAGCAGTGGTGGCCGTCATGGTTCGCGGGTAAGGGAGACTGGTGAGGGCATGCGAGGGGGGTAGGGTGGGGAACAGTAAAATAAAAATAATAATTAAAGAAACACCTTGCCGCGCCAGTCCTGCGTCTCTGCTCCTGCTCTCCAAGGCACAGGAAGCACAGAAAAGGCTCCCCTGACCAATCACATTGGTTTTGAACGTCCTGGTTCGACACTCAACCAGGGAATGGGGCCCTGGGCTTGTTCTCCACGCAGGCTGTAATGCAGCATGCATGGTGAATGGGAAAAGTGCCCGAGAGGGCCGACCAAACAGTCATTGCGCACTTAGGAGTGGGCAAACCACTCCTCCCCTGCCCTACTCCGAGACCAGAGCAGCCCTGCCCACCCGCCGGCCCGCAAAACAACAGAAAACAGAAAATAATAACTCAAAGTTATTATCGTTTTAAGTTTCCTTTGTAGTAGGGCGACGCTCCTCCGCCATAGCGGAGGAGCCGCCCCTGCACACAAGACTAGCGTGACGTCTGGGACAAAGTAAAAACTGAGGATACCAGTTTTACATACACTGGGACACCCTGTTTATGATGTAGGCAACATTCCTGCCCAAACATATTATCTCCCTGAAAGCGATTGAATGACAGGTTCAAGCTCTATTCCACTTCAATCTGGATGGTGGATACATCAGTAGTTAATTTAATTTGCAAATGAAATAAACAAATAATAAAATAAGCGGAAGAGCCGACATTTTAGCTCAACGGGGTGAGCTCACTTCTACCACTGGTGCTGCCCATTTCCACCTCTCAATGCTGGCTACAATACCTGATCCGAGTTGTGAGCAAGTCTACCTTCCTGGTGAGGGATTTGGGAGATTCTCTATTCTATTTTTGAAAAAATGTCACTAAGTACGGAAATGCCTTGTTTGTAGTAATGAACAGGCACGGTTAGAATTCATTTGGCCACTCAAACCCCTGGATAAGGGCCCTACTGCACCTGCTATACTAAGGAGAGCTACACTCCTCGTTCCATGTCTTCCTGCATTGCCGTTCCAAGTGATGTACTGGTTATCTGTCTAAGGAAGGTCTCCATTGTTGCTGTCTGTAAACAGTGATTCGGGTAAGTTAGCGTTTCCTAAAAAATTGAAGTAAATTTATAGATATTATATAAAACATGGCATAACGGATTCTTCATTTATGGTCACGGTAAGAATTGCGGTAAGATTAGATGAGACTTAGCAGAGGCAGTGCTGGTGTTGGGAGTTTGGTACATACCAGTGACTTTTGCAACCCTCATCAATTTATTTTCACCACTGTCTTGAGTTTCTGAAAAGCACTGTCTGAAAAAGGTTGAGCAGGGTGTTAAAGGTCACTGGAGTTGTAAATGAACTGTGAGAAGCAGCACTACCACTGCAAACTCTCATCTTTATTCAGTGTTCTTGTCTTTTATATGATGTTAAATGAATACCGGTCCTCTAAATGAAGTGCTGGTGAGGCTCAAATTAAGTACGGGACAGCACCCTGCTCTACAGCCAACCTGACACCACACAGCCACACATCCTACTGCCCACTTAGCCCTTGAAAAATGAATCGTACATGCTGCAGCAAATCTCACTGAAGGTCAAAATATGTTTGACCGTAACAACCCATTCCTGATGGAATTGTGCTGGCTGCACCTCCTTCCTCGCAGCCGAAAAGTTAGCAAACGTTGCCACATTATCCAGACTGGAAACTATAAACTACAAAAAAAAAAAAAAAAATAGAATACATGTCTTTTCTGCCTATGCCCCCTATACTTGGACCAACATGCCCATAGACATCAGATGCCCCAACCTTCTGCACTTCAGAAAGACCCTAAAGACAGACCTCTTGCAATGGGACATTTTATCACACATATGCTTTGGCTCATCGAACGCAATGCCAAATTGTGCATTAGGACTCCCACTCTTGTCCAGGGATGAGATCCCCCTCTAGTAACTTTACACAATTTACGTTCTCATACTTAAACACAACAATACCAAAACACAATAAAACGCATTATCAACTGACAGATGTTCTGCAAACACAACCTGTGGTACCATAAATGGAATCAAACTGATTTGAAAAATGCGCTGTAGCTGCATTCAGCTTTGTGGATATTCTTTAAGAAGCGAAATCCATCCTTAAAATATATTCTGAGGTTTCTACCTACTATTTTTTCAGAAACTAGCACGTGACAGAACTCTGACACAATTTTATTCGGCCTTTTCATTGAAGTATACGCAAACCCAATACAAACTGTTTGAAAACATGTTTCCCTCAAATAACATGTGGAAAGAACAGGATTGTCTTGGGCTATATTAGGCCCCACTGTTTGTTCACGTTAGTGATAGACAGAAAGTAATTCGCAAATTAGAAACGATTACATAAAGTTATCGTGCCAATCAGAAACTGCAAAAATATTCATTATCGACAGAGATACAGCTGAATCCTTGCACCACTATTTAGTCCACAACAGTCAAATCAAATAGCTGCTTCAAATGAAACAGAATAGAGGTCCAATTGTAAAGAATTCCCAGCTGAAATCTCAAAAATGTTCCACGCACTTATTATTCCAGACAGAATAAACATGTAGCTGCCGCGCGGTTTTATGTAACATGCGGACACATTAATGCAGCGGAATATAGGAAATCAAGCGCTTAGCCGAGAAAGCCTCTGGAGCTGCGGGCTGGTGATTTGAAACCGTCAATGTCTAATGGGTCTTAGCGTGGCGTAAAGACGCATTACATTACGGCAGCTTTCAGGGCGCCGCGCTGAAAGACAAGTGTTGCTGAGATAGCAGCCAGGGACGACATTTTCTATTCTGTCATTCCAAATGCAAGTCTCATCCACGGCGCAGCGATACCATGTTTGTCAATGAGCATTTTAGGGCTAAGTGTGTTTTTTCTCCTAAATCTCAGCGAATGCTGGTAAACTTGGGTGTTGCAGGCAGAAGAACCAATACAAACCAAGGTCACTCGACGGACCACACATAAGGGTTGTGTTTTTGAGCAGCTGACTGCAAAATGTTAAGAAGAGGCTATCACATACAGAAAAGTGTATAGAACGGAGGCTTCCTGCCTCTTCGGAGTAAGTCTCTGGAAAGACTGTGTTTATTCGCTAAACAGATAGGTCATCTGGCGACGAGGCCATGTCAGCAGGAGGCTTCTGTAATGAGACGCTATTCAGACAGGAAGCTTCTTGCTTGTGACAGCTCCGTCTCCGTGACCCATGTTCAAAGTTTACAAAATGTATGTTTACAAAAAAGAAAAAAAATGGTCAAGAAATGGGAAACAGCTGCCAAGCCCTGGTCCCGGCAGCCAGGCCAGCTGACTAGATAGCAGCAACCAGATGGCACTGCTGGGATTGTCTCTTTCCGCAGCGAGGTGGCAATGGGATGGCACCGCGCGTTTCCGCCTGACTGACTCCAATCATGTCTTTCCCCAATGGCAGGCCTGTGCAATTACCAGCCTCGCAGGAGGCCCAGAGACAGGCCTGGCCCTACAAACAAAATACAGCTTGTAGCTCAGACCAGCTGCCAAACCACACACATAGTGACGGGTTGAGAAAAGGTCTGAAAATCTCCCAACTCCGCCGCTGCTCCGAAGAAAAAAAAAAAAAAAAGAACTTTATCGGCAGAAAAGAACGGTTCCCGTAAAGCCCGACAATAGACGCAACTTAATCAAAATGATAATGACGTGTGCCAATCCGCGTTTACTTGAAATGGAGTGATTTTTTTACGTGCAGACAAGTTTACAGAACTAAGATAAATGACATGAATGATTTCAATATATGCTCATACTTTTGAACCAAATGGTGAAGGTTAAAATCTTTCCTTTCAAGGGCCTCAATCAGCCACAAAGGAAAACAGTAATCACTGTCTTTTCAGCCAGCCCAAGCGCATTTGTCAGCCCTTTCTCCGTCAATGCAGCCAGAGCAATCAACCTGCCAGGCATTCAGAATGGAAAAACAATCTGAAAATACCGGGTATAATGCACCTGCCAGGGAAAATGGCCATTTCAAGAAAAGCTACTGATCTCAGTGACCCTGCTGAGGAGGCGGCGGTGCAAAGGGGAAAGAAGGCTTCAAAGAATTCGCCGTGATCTCCCTCTCTCGCACATTGACACTTCCTTACAAAGCATGCCAATTACGGCTTTTGTGCTACTTAAAAACGAAAGCTTTTCTGGGGCCAAATAATCTCGGAGAGAAACAGAAAGACGCTGCGCCCTGATGAATTTACATGCAGAAAGCAAGGGCCATTTATTAATTGGAAACAGGGCTGCCACTGTAGAGGCGCAGGGCTGCAGAGAGCCCGCTGAAATAAAAGTGCAGCTCGCACACAATGAAGTTTTCCGAGTATTGTACAGGGAACTAGGCTGCATCGTTTATGCCCTTGTAATATTTTCAGCTCTTTGCAAAGGAGCCCACGCGTTACACACTACTACGGGCCTTTGTTCGCGTCAGACAGAATGCTGGGACCTCCAACACAAGTTGTGTGGACTGGGCTGATTGAGGTGAACTGTGTCTGCGATGCTAACACCTACGGCTAATTCTGATGGCTCGGGGCACGGTGCAGATTACAATCAACCCCTTGCTCAAGATGGCGCTCATACAGCTCCCTCGATCCGGCCATTACCCACTGATTTCCTGATTATAAGTTATCATTTGCAAAGAAATGAGCCCGGTTCCTGTCACAATGCCGGGTCATCACTTAGTGCTAAGCGACCTCTTCATAGCCATCTTTACAGATTATAAAGCACCAGTGAGCAGTGAGCCAATCACCAGTGTTAGACGGGCTGGGTCTCACCGGGATATCTGACCACGGCTACAGAGCACTCGTGCACAAGAGGGGGAACTGGCCACTGATACATACACATGCTCTTAAATACGGCATAAGCCATGGCCATGATGTTTTATACGTACATCCTCTGCTGAGCTCTCCAGCACTAGCGCAGACCCAGCAATGGATTAGTACTGGTATTGGCAGAAGCATGGACACTGCAATGGAGCAATATTGGTAATGGCATAAGTGGGCAAGCCAATCAAAGCTCGAGCCTCGCTCGAGTCCAAATGTTTGGCTCTGGACCAGCCCCTGTGCCATGGCGACCAATGAGCCCAAAGAGAGCTGAGCAAAGCGAGAAAGGCACCACCCCTCTCGCTCCAGAATGGACAAAAAGTGTGAAAACACAGTGCGTTGTCATAAGATTTAAGAGTGAGCTCTTTTCTACAGAAACTGGAGGTCATGTGTCTCCTTGAAATGTTGTTACTGGAGGCGCAAACTCTGTGGGCTCCTCCTAAAATCATTCTGTTTATCAAAACAAGTCAGGCGAGTCAGCAGTAACACTGTAACATTAACAAATACAAATCTGGACTAGAAAAGTGCAGCTACTTCAGATGGGTTCAGCTGAACAGCCAGGTCTTGAGTGTCTTACGGAATTCCAGGGAGAGGGTGGCGGTCCAGAGGTAGAGGGGGAGGCTGTTCCAGGACTTAGCCGCGAGGTAGGAGAAGGAGCATCCTCCACTGTTCCTCCGGTCGATGAGGAGTGTGTGCCCAAGGGAGAGGGAGGCAGAGCCCAGGTTTCTGGAGAGTTGGTGGAAGTTCAGACGGTGGTTGATTTAGGAGGGTCATTGGTTGTGCAGGGCTTTGTAGGTGTGGATCAGCATCTTGAATTGACATCTCTTCAGTATGAGGAGCCAGTGGAGTTTCTTGAGGTGAGGAGTTATGTGGGTCAGTTTGGGGAGGTAGAGGATGAGTCAGGAGGTTGTGTTCTGTATGGTCAGCAGTCTCTGCAGTAGGTGAGTGGTGATTTCTGAGTAGTGTGTTGCTGTAGTCAAGGTGGCCGATGACTAGGGCTTGAGTGACTGTTTGTATGGTGTTGACGGAGAGCCACTTGAAGATTTTCTGGACCATGTGAAGAGTGAGGAAGCAGGCAGATAAGACAAAATTGATCTGGGTTTTCATGTTGAGTTTGCAGTCCAGGATAATGCAGAGGTTACAAGCATGGTCTGGAATGGAATGGAAAGACATTTGTAGAACGCATGGCTACTCAGAAGCATCCCAGTGCTAATAACTGACACGGGGGAGACAGAGGGCTACAGAGGCTAAGGGAAAAGCATGGTCTTTAATTGCTTCCGAAAGGCCAGATGGTTAGGGATTGTGCGGAGATGGAGAGGCAAGGAGTTCCAGAGTTTGGAGGCATTATAGGAAAAAAGCCTACCGCCACCCCTTGACCTCTTGATCCTAGGGAGCTCTGCCAGGTACAGATCGTCTGATCGAAGATTCCGGTTGGCTTTATATGGACGAATCATGGTGGAAATGATAAGTGGACCAAGTCCCAGCCTTGCCGTATGTACTAAGCATAAGGCCTTGAATCTAACCCGTTCCTGAACCGGAAGCCAGTGGAGGGAATGGAGGGCCGGTTTGGCTGAGAGTCTATTGGTGGTTCCCATCAAGAGTCTCGCAGCACTGTTTTGTACGGATTGGAGTTTTGTGACTGCGGAGATGGGGGCGCCCAAATATAAAGCGTTTCCATAGTCCAGTCTCGAGAGTATTAATGATTGGACCAGTACTTTCCTGGCCTCAAAGGGAAGGAGGGGCAGGACCTTTCGGGCCATTCTAAGAAGGCCATAGCAGAGAGCTGCCGTTTTTCTGTCCTGAGTCCTGAGGCTCAGGTCCTGGTCCAGCCATACACCAAGGCTCTTGATTTCTGCTTTCGGGACTGGTGCTGGGCCCATGCTAGGGGGCCACATCAAGCTGGGATCGAAACAGAGTGTTGCCCAGGATCATAATCTCAGTTTGTCCTTTGTTAAGCTTAAGCTGGGAGGCGTCCATCCAGCTCGAGATGTCATTTAAGCATGAGTAGAGGGCATGGGTTGTTAGATCTCCTTGATTGAGCCCAACCACCAATTGTGTATCATCGGCATAGGTAATTATCCGGATTCCATAGGGAGCTACTATGGCTGCTAGAGGGGACATATAGACATTAAAAAGGGTCGGGCTGAGTGATGAGCCCTGTGGCACACCACTCAGAAGACGGGTGGGTGTGGAAACAATATTTTCTTCGAAGACCTGAAAGGTTCTTCCCTCCAGAAAGGAGGATAACCAGCGAAGCGCAGTACCATCCACTCCTATACACCTGAGTCGTCGGATCAGAATTGAATGATTCACCATGTCAAATGCGGCGCTCAGGTCTAGGAGTAGAATGGCCGCCGATCCTCCTGACTCCAGAATTTTCCTACTTTCCTCTACTACTGCCAGTAAAGTGGTTTCGGTGCTTTGGCGAGGGAGGAACCCGGTTTGGGAGGAATGGAGCATGTTATGACTTTCAAGAAACTCCGAAAGAGTTTGGTTAACATGTTTCTCTATTACCTTGCTTATAACAGGCAAAAGGGATATGTTACCCAGTTTTACCGGATCCAGATTAGGCTTTTTAAGTAGCGCTTTAACTCTTGCCCCTTTCCATTTGGTGGGGACTATTCCATAGGCCAGTGAAGCATTGATCAAATTCATCACATTGGGGGCTATTATTGGGGGGACCTGTTTCAAAAGGTTTAGTGGTGCTGGGTCAGTGGGAGAGCCACTCTTTACCGTATCCAACAGGGAAATGAAAGTTTCCTGGGACACGGAAGGGAAGACCTCGAGGATGGGTTCAGGGGAGTCTGAGGGGGCATCTGTCTGAGGGAATTTGTCATCCTCCCCTTTGGATAAAAGGGATTCCAGGATACGCTGGACTTTGGTGTTAAAAAACTCCGCCAGTTTGTTGCATAGTTTACCAGAGATGTTGGGGTCCGTAGTCGGGGAGGGAGCTTTAAGTAGTTCTTTTATAATGTTAAACGTTTCTTTGGGTGAGTCAGATGCTGCTAATATTCTATTCTTATAATAGGTGGCTTGAGCTTTCCTTAATTCAACTTTGTAGGCAAGAATGGCTATCCTATAATCTTGTTTTTTTGAAGGAAGGAAGTCTTTCCTCCACTGTCTTTCCTTCACTTTACATTGCTGCTTTAAGATGCGGAGTTCTGGAGAGAACCATTGGGCGTTATGAGGCCCGCCATTTTTTTAATCTTGATCTTTCGGAGGACAGCATTGAGAGATTCCTCTATCCAGTCGAGAAAATCCTCATTAGCTTTGACTGGACAAGGATTTAAGCTGGGTTTGGTCCTTTCCTGCTCCTGGGACCATTTGGCTAGGGGGAGCTTATTCCAAGGACGGCCGAGGGTCCGGGAGGGTTGCGTTTTGGATCTGGTAGTTTGAGGCGACCAAAGAAGGTTGATCAGGAAATGATCCGTCCACGGTAGTGGAGTAGGGTCAGTTCCCTTGAGGTCAGTTAGACTAGAGAATACCTGGTCAAGGAGGTGTCCTTTGGCATGAGTAGTTTAGATAACGTTTTGGGAAAGTTGAAGAGAAAAGAGATCCCTCGTTAGCTCACAGGCATTAAAAGCTTGCGGATCATCGAAGTGGAGGTTAAAGTTACCAAAAATCGTGAAATTACCCGCCACACTGGCCAGGTTTATCGTGGCCTAGAGTAGAGATTTATTAAATGCCCCTTTTGACCCCGGGGGACGAAAGACCAGGATGCCTGTAAATGCGAGAAGAGGGGAAAATTCGATGGTGAAATGGACATTCTGAAAGTCTTCAAGAGGGTTGCCCAGGAGACGGCAGGTGAGCTGTTCCTTATGTACATTGGCAATCCCACCCCCTCTGCCCGTAAGACAGTCACATCTTTGTAGCACAAATCCATGGGGGGGGCGCTTGTGCAATGTCTGGCTCTGAGCTAGATGTGAGCCAAGTCTCCATGAGGAAAAGTTCATCGAGGTCGTGGTCTCTGAGAAGCATCCAGATCTCTGTTGTGTGTTTTGGCAGGGATCTGCAATTGAGAAATAGCATTCTAAATTCGTCCTTAAGGGAGGTATGGTCTGGCCTGTGTGTAGTAAGGACATGCTTACATCTTGGGCAGTGGATGGGGATTTTGTCAGGGTGGAAAACCTGACCACACTTGCTTCCTGGGGCGCCATTAAGTATCCAGAGCTGAGAACTGGAATAATAGGGGTGGGCTGGGGTGGACGATGCAGGGGTCCTGGCCCCTGGGCCCGGACGGGCACAGACGGTCGAGTCACAATGCGCATTATATGTAACTCGCACTGCACCGGGTCCAGCAACTAGACCGCTGACTCGGTGCTGCCAAATGCGGCAGCGCGGATGTGAAGAAACTGCCCCTGCACCGTTTAGAGCATTGAACACAGCTCTAATCTCCCCACACAGTAAGATACAATGATTAAAATCCCATAATTAAAATGAGTTTTAAAATAAGTAAAAAGTTCTTCCAGCAAGGTTTTAAGTGCAAACAGCACTGACCTGCAGCAACACTCTAACGCAAGTACTCTGCTTCCGGCCCGTGTCAATTAGCGCGGTCGCGTCACAATGCGCATTATATGTGACTCGCGCTGCACCGGGTCCAGCAACTAGACCGCTGACCTGGTGCTGTCAAATGCGTAAGTGCGGATGTGAAGAAACTGCCCCCGAACTGTTTAAAGCATTGAACACAGCTCTAATCCCCCCACACAGTAAGATACAATGATTAAAATCTAATAATTAAAATGTGTTTTAAAATAAGTAAAAAGTTCTTCCAGCAGGGTTTTAAGCGCAAACAGCACTGACCTGCAGCAACACTCGAACGCGAGTGCTCTGCTTCCGGCTCGTGTCAATTAGCGTGGTCGCGTCACAATGCACATTATATGTGACTCGTGCTGCACCGGGTCCAGCAACTAGACCGCTGGTCTGTCAGTGTTAGGGTCCTAGTTCTGAGGACCACGAGGAGTCGTTCCACGGGGAGGGGTTTCCGAAGATTAGTACTTCTGTTTTGTCTGTGCTGTGTTGCAGGCAGTTGTTTTTCATCCAGTTGGCGGCGCTCTTCATACACCTGCAGAAGATGGATCTCGTGGTGGTGGTGTCTTCTGAGAGCGAGAGGATGAGCTGGGCGTTGTCTGCATAGGATATAATGATATATATACACACACACACACACAAAGCAGGAGCTAGACATAGGTCTTCATACAATACAAAAACAACGAAAAAAACATGGACATTTATCAATTATACATAACTGACATCAGTATAACTTGCACTGCTGTAGATTACAGATCACATCAGTAATATAATATGTGGGGTCACAAGCAGTACATCATAGTGGTGTAAGTTATACTTATGTCAATTACATATAACTGGTACATTTCAACGGGCTTTTTTATCTATTGTTAAACACTCGTTTTTTTAATATTCGAAGACCTACGTGTAACTCCACTAACATTTGTTTCTTTTCAGTGAATTCCTAAGTTTTTTTTTCATATAGGTTAAAATCTTAGCACATAACTTAAGTGTAATTCAACTTTAACCTTAGTTTTTTCAGTGAATTTCGATGTTTTTCTTTTTTAATGTAAAGTAATATCTTATGATAGGTCTGTGGCAAACCCTGCGCTGCGCACCGCTCTCCACCTTGAGTGCCGAGGGGTGGCAGTGGGATTTGGCTTCAGGTCCTGGCCTGTGGCCCGGTCTAACCTCTTAGGGGCAGGCAACCCTCTCCCCCCTGCTGTGCAATGTCTATCAGTCTATGGCTGTACGCAGCAGCAGGGGGTCGACACATCCACAAGTCAACCACCACGGATTCCCACCCTACATTTTGATTTACTTATTTCGTTTTTGTTCTACAGGAGCTCGCAGTTCTACACCCCGGGGTGGAATGGGGGAGGGGGACTGTGCTGACTCCTGCGTTACTGTGACAAACCCAAAACTTTTTTTCTTTTTGGTTCCCAGAGGGGGTCCCTAGGCAGGTGGTCATGGCATCCCTTGACTACCCCATTTAAAAGTTTTTTTATTGCTTTTCAGAACTCAGGGATGGAGTACCCGACTCCTGTTTCTTTATGCTGCAGTCATCAAATCACATCACTCATCCAGCGGGACCAGCTAATCAGAATAGTTTTTTTGTTGTTTTTTCCTGCTGGAATCCTGCAACAACAGATATTACTATTTTTTTAAATCTTAATTTTTCTAAAACAGTTTAACAGATTTACACCAAATCCCCAAAAAGCATGCAATCTAGTGTTCTGCCAAATTTGGTGCAATTCTGTTCAGTCGTTGTTTATGTACAGCAGTCCTATGGAAATTGGATGGGGAAATAAGAGTTTTAGGTAGTGGCGACCAGCACAGATCGGGGGTGGATGAGCGGGTGGGAGCTAAAGAAAAAGATAATTAAACTTACCTCCTCGCTGCGCCTCTCCTCCGCCATCCCGCCGCTCTGGCAGGAACAGGCACCACACCCAGGCTTCCCTAAACCAATCACATTGCTACAATGAAGCGTTATGATTGGTCTGAGCGCAGTGGTTCAGTGCTCAGACAGGGACTTGGGGTCTAGGCATGTTCTCCACCCAAGCTGTAATGCAGCCTGGGAGGAGAAAATGCAAAGTGCAGGACATTTATGAGCACTAGTAGAGTAACCACCGCTTCTCCCCCTGCTTCTCTGTCAGCAGAGCAGCCGTACCCCGCACGCAAAGCTGCCGTAACAGGAACAAATAAAATAATAACATTGAGTTATTTTATTTTTCCTTTATTTACACTGCTTACAGGCAGTGGGGTGACGCTCCTCTGCCTTAATGGAGGAGACGCCACTGGTTTTGGGACACCCTGCCAACCCCCCTTTTTCTCAGCACCCGCTTGAGGGATCGCAGCACTACTTTCCAACCTTTTTGGAATGTTTTGTGAAGATTTGTCAAAGGGTGCCAAAGCTACAAGTAAATCATAAAAATGCTCTTCCTATAGAAACTCTGACTCACGTACAACTAAACAGTGATTACCGCCACTATGTAATATATATATAAAATGTATCCTGACATGCTAAAGCAATACACTGGTTCATTGCATCTTCAACTGGAGTCTGTGTCCTTGTTTGGCCCGCTGCTGTCGTTCACTGGGAATATATATATATATATATATATATATATATATATATATATATATATATATATATATATATATATATATATATATATATATATATATACATACACATACATACATATAGATACATATATATACATATATATACATACACACACACATCCATATATATTTTAAGAGCGCATCCAAGCAATTTTATTAAGTATATATCAAAGTAGTCTGCAACTCCTTTGAAGTGCAAAAACATGCATGAGAATACAAAGTTAAGTGTAGCGGAAGCAAGAGGTGACATTTTATGTTAATGTTGGCTCTACTGGCTTCACAAACGGACCGACTCAACATACACAGTTAAATAATTAGGATAGTGTGGTACGCGCATAGAGTTTACTTCTCGAGTTACTGCTCTTCAGGGAGAGGCATGCCATGTGCAGCATGTCTTCAGACAGACATATACCATTTCTCTGCTGTGTGATCTTCAGTTTCTTTGGAAACATTACACACAGAGAAGCACACTATCAAATCTTATGGCTATGTGTGTATAATTCATGAAATAACTGAACACAAAGCACTTACGTTTGATATTAAACAGAATACAGTAGGATGTGACCCTACAGTGGCTGAATTGCGCAAGTGTGCAACCTGAAATCCCGGAATCCCTGCCTGACCAAATTGTGTGACCCAAAGAAAATTGCATCACATTTTTCCTGAAGTAATCCAGTTCAAGGGCTGCACTATGCAAAACCTCACTTTTATATAGTTAATAAATGTCACTCGCTGGATTGATACAACTGTATGCACTTAACTGAGACGTCTAAAAAAAAAATGCATTTTTTTCATTTTAAAGAGACCTATTTTTATCCAATACATTTATTGGCAGGTTTACAAATGGAATCTTTTGAAGGTTAGGCTTGTACTTTGCCCCTAGAGTGAAGCCAGACCCCTGGCTTGGGTCTTCCCAGGGGTTTAGGTGGGATGAAAAAACTGGAGGGTCTCTCAAAAGGAAATGGTCGATGTAATTAAGGGCGTGGCTTAAAAACACTTAAGCTAAAAATCTGTGCTTAGCATAGCGTGCCGCCCGACTGGTATTTTGCTGCTTCTCAAGTTCTGTCATTTCATCCAGATACATAATACAATACGTAACACTACATCTACAACAAGTCAGGACTATTGGCATGATCAATGGCTGTTAGTTGCATAAGATAAAAAAGCAACAACTACGGCTCCAATGCATAAAGCATTGAAAATGCTTCATTTCTGAAATGATGAGACTGTGAAAGAACTATAACGGGTCTCTAAAGTTAGATCGAAAGCAGAAAAGGGTGGTACTGCTGCAGAGTTAAGAATTTTTATTTTTACCCTTATAGTGAGGTCCAAATAGAGACACGTTTCAGCACCTGCAAGACCCGGCCCGCTTTAAGCCCTGGCTCTCCCTTTAAAGTTGCTGGCTCGGCCACTTCTAGTAATTAAAATAAAAGTGTAGAGTTGAGTTCTCGATGCAATGTCGGAGTTAAATTTTCAAATTTCAGATCCACTGTGCAATCTCCCTCTGCTCCCAAGCCCACGAAGACCGCAATAGTTGATAAACTTCCAGAATCAGAATCCCCTTCAATATCTACTTCAGTCATGTTTTTAACCAAGCCATCAAACAAATGTAGACTGTGAAGGCTCCAATGTAGGACAGATGCCCTAAGAACTGTTCTTAGCTGACCTAATATTTTGGGGAATGAAGCAGAGTTATAACTCAAGCCTCAGTTGAAACCAGGAAGTTGCCTGAATTTCACATGTCCATCCAAAGGGATCTTCAGGATGTCTGTCCTGTCGTCTTCAGTAAATACACACAACTCTCATAAGCCATTACCATGGGTCTGGATATTTATTCTTATCCAGATAAAATACATCTATAGCAGAATCCATAGGTGATGAGATTCAGACTACCTTGACAATCAAAGGCAAGGTACAAAAAGAGAATGGCTGTTGCGAAGCCGGCTTCAGTTTAACTATTTTAGCTCCAGGGTATTTGTACACCCCTAAACAGTTGGTACAGCCACTATACAAACATGTTCATGACATTTTACGTACAACCACATTCCTGCTCAAAAATGTAATTTAAAAAAACTGAATTACTTTTCAGACGGCAGACTTTACATTCAGTGCATGTAAATGTCTAAGTTTCTGAATGGTGGTGAACTCTGTTGCGCCAATGATTTCAGGAATGTATCCAACCCATGTCCTTCACTACTAGTCCTTTACTTCAGATGTTGAGGGAGGGCTACTGTTCTGTATAGCAACAAACTGTAGGATAGATTATACAACTATACAGTCCTATTAGTGAAACCTTAAAATAATCTCTTCTGATTGTGGTAGGTCTACAGTTTTTAAATGTCCTGTATCGGTCTTTGTGGGTAGTAGGTTTTATCCAATTTTACTTGATGGTTTAATGTTTAATCTTATCGTGTTAATTTTAGTGAATGCTTTCATTCTGGTTTGTCGTTCCTAGAAAACTCTCGCAAATTGCATGGTTATGCTTTTATAAATAATTAAACAAGCAAAAAACACGAATACATGGCATTTTCACCTTAAATTACCAGTGAAGGGCTGATAGTAGACATTCCTATAGCAGCAGCCTGTTTACTGTAAAGAACAAGGGCAGTCTCTGCGTATCTCACAGGCCTTTGCAGAATCCAGATTAGACATATATCTCTCTTAGGGTATTTTTCTTAACTTAAGTTGCCTCTCCACTACCGAAACAATTCAACTATGCAGAACACCATGCTTGAGACCTTTGCTCTTTTTTGTAGTTCCTCCTCCTTGTTTTGTTCCCAGAATACCAATGTGTTCTTTTCTCAGGAATGGGATTTAAATCTTTAAAACTCAAACATACTCTTTAGAGACGCTACTACTGGTTCATATTGATTACTGATTTTTCTGGTCGTACTGACCCCGTGAGGTGTGATGGACCTTGGAACCATGTCTGCTTGCAGCAAGTGTTTCATTCATGCTTTTACTAGTTTGGCTTTAATTTGCTATTATCCAGTGCACTATCCATCCACACTCTTAGTTTTATAAAGAATTCACCAACAGTAATACAAACATTACCATATGTACTTAACCAATTATGTATACCTATGGTCTAACTCTGTGATTGGAAGCCAGAAATCCAGACATATATATGTTCACTTGCCAAGGAAACCTGGGACTGGCAGCTACTTTAAAAGAAGCCGCTACTCTGAAATCTTGCGTTTAAGGACATTCAGCCATAGCATAACAGCAGGCCTCCGTCAGAAAAACGTATTTTCATTTTCATTTCATTGCCAAAAGGAACAAAGATACTGGTGGGGCTACAACAACAACATTCTTCAAAAGAAAGGGGTTGGTCTCAATATAGTTATGCTGCTTAGCATACTTGAGTCACTGAACCTATTAAAAATTGTTAATTGAATTTCCTTCATGTAATGAGAGATTCGGAAAGCACCATTTTGCACTGCAACTGATACTTTCCAAGTTGTGATGTAATAGTTGCATCTCATCTGCTGAAAATGCATCAATTGAAACGTCCAGTGCTTTGTAGTGGTGGTCAATGAGAAGGACTAAATTTAACTGTCAGGAGGCAGGCATAAAAGGCCCCATCTGCGGGCACCCCAAAACAGATACCTAAGCTTCTTCCAGCGAGTCCTGGGCACGCTCTTCAGCACGTTTGTGCACTAGACCGTTAAGTAAGCTCTGAAATCAGCTTACCCAAACCTGCCGGAGAGTAGATCCTTTCCTAGTGAGAAGCAACTTGGAAAGAACATATTAAAGTACTCCCAAAGGCTATATTCACAACGAATCACTCGCACAGAGGACGTAAACAATATTATCAAGGTCCTGGAGCTGGCCCTCAGCAGTAACCTCTGCTTTCTCCAATTTAATTTGCAATGTGCCTTTGGTCTGCATGGCCATACACCAGCAATGTACACAAGGTACACTTCAGGAACAAGGCAACATGAGGTCAGTACACTTTAAGATCATCTGAAAACACTTATCTGACAGGAATAAATCATACAGGTTCCTAAGTCTATATTGTTTTCAAGGCAAATACAAATAAAAGAGGATAGAAAAGGGTATTTGTTGCGTCAGGGAAGATTTTATGGTAGCTACCTAGGTTGAGCCATTACTGGTCAAGGATTAATCTCTTCTTAATAAAAAAAAAATTAAGTTACCAAGGAAGAGGATCGGTCTCCCCTTTTGTAATCATTTAATTCCTGTACTCACTGTGCGCGGTTCGCCTAACTTTACTCAGTAGTAATGCATCACAGTTAGAGGGATGCGCAGGGAGCATCACTTATTTCAACGAAACAAGCCCTGAAAGGCAAAAAAGAGCACATATGGAATGCGAATGTGCTTTAGTAATCAAGAAATGAGGCTCAGTGGTTCTCCTGTATACAATTATGATTCAGCATTTAGAAATCAAATGGAACATGCTGTTAAGATGGTGCAGTGACTTAGATGCTCCTCGCCGACATCTCCAGGGATCTACAGAGATCAAGTGTAAATCCTGCAAGGCCAAGACAGCATTTCATTCCTGAGATGTCCGTCCACTGAGTAACATTAAATTGAGAAACAGTAACACCGATTTACAGTGCTTTTTATGAGCTTCTTGGCACTGCACAAGACAAGAAGTAAAATAAAATGCTAAGATTACACACGTTTAAAGATGAATGGTTCAAAATAAATCTCTTTAACAGTGCATGTAAACAGCAGAAGTGTTGTGTGAAGCGCTACGGTATAGGTTTCCAAACTCTCAAACTACAAAGCGAGTTCACCGACATGTCATGACACAAATGTTAGATTTCACTAACTAACGTAAATACACCTGAAGCAGTCAACAATAGTATTATTACTATCTCTTCTACTTGGGTTATTTGGATTTGGGTGACAATTCAATTATTTCTATTAAAATGGTTCCTATGCATCAACACGCTGGTAGACAAAGACTAAAACATTTGACTTACAAAGCTATAATGCATTTCTTTAATGAAGGGATGACTATTGTAAAAGGGATTTTAATGCTTCAAACAGTATGTTGCAAGCAAGACTGGACCATATTGTGACACATGATTGCCACAAAATTCATCTCCTTACATGATGGTGGCAGAAAATTAAACAATCATTGGCAGGTGGAGAGACACAAAAGAGAGCTTGCAACACAAGGGAAAGAACAACATGGAGCTCAGGGTTGGGGCGGATATTTGGGTGGGGGAGAAGCCCACAATGGAGACAGATGGAAAATACATGCACTCTTATGGAGTGCTTAAGCACAAAAAAGTTCCCTAAAAGTGAGCATTGGAAGAATACGAGTCAGCCAAGCTAAAAGATGGTAAAGAGCAAACGTCCCAGGGGAAGGACAAATACAAGATGGAACAATATGGACAATGAAAGCCATCAATCGACCATTAACAATCACACGTTTGTTAAGCGCTACTACTCACCCGTGAGGGTCTCAAGGCGCAGGTTCCAGTCCATCAAGGAGGGGGTCTGTCGCGCAGCCAGGTTTTGAGGTTTCTTGTGAAGATGGGGAGAGATGTCGGTCGGAGGGGGAGAGGGAGGGCGTTCCAGGCTCTGGCCGCGAGGAAGGAGAAGGAGCAGCCGCCTGATCTGGTCTTTCTGGTGCAGGGGACCACGGCGTAGGAGAGCTGGGCTGATCATAGTGTCCTTTGGAGTGCGTGGAATTTGACTCTAGCTTCGATGGGGAGCCAGTGGAGTGTGCGCAGGTGCTGGGAGATGAGGCAGTGTCTTGGCAGGTTGAGGACCAGTCTTGGGGCAGCGTTCTGGATGTTCTGTAGCTTGCGTGTGAGGTTTTTGTTTATTCCGGCGTAGAGTGCGTAGCCGAGTCTGCTGGAGACCAGGGCTTGAGTGACGGTCTTTCTGTGTTCGAGGGGGATCCATTTAAAGGTGTTGCGTAGGAGGCGGAGGGTGTGGAAGCAGGAGGACGAGACGACGTTGATCTGGCGGTCCATTTTGAGTTCAGAGTCCAGGATGATTCCCAGGTTGCGTGCGTGGTCCTTGGGGGTGGGCAAACTTACGAGGGCGGGGGGCCACCAGGTGTCGTTTCAGGAGTCGGGGTGTGGGCCCATGATGAGTACTTCTGGGTTTTTTGGTGTTTAGTTGAAGGCAGCTGTTTTTCATCCATTTTGCAACGTCTTCCATGCCTTCTCGAAAATTGTGTCTGGTGGTGTTGGGTTTGTTGGATAGGGAAAGGATGAGTTGGGTGTCGTCTAAGTATGACACAATGTTGAGTCCGTAGGTTCTGACGAAGGGGGCGAGCGGAGCCATGTAGGCGTTGAAGGGCTAAGGGATGACCCCTGGGGGACTCCACATGTGGTTGCTGTAGGGTCCGAGAGGAAAAGGGGGGGGGATTGGGGGAGGGGAGGGAGGGTAGGGGGTCTGATCCACTGCGTTCTGCCGGAGAGGACGGAGTGGATCCAGTCGAAGGCCTGGTCTTGAATCCCTGCGCTGTGAAGTCTGCGTATTAGGGTGCAGTGAGAGACTGTTGAGCGCCGCTGAGAGGTCGAGGAGGATGAGGGCTGCTTTTTCTCCTTTGTCCAGTAGGGTGTGGATGTCGTCTGTTGCGGCGAGGAGGACGGTTTCCATGCTGTGTTTTTTTCTGAAGCTAGAGTGGGAGGAGTCGGGGATGTTGTGCTCTTTGATGAATGAGCCGAGTTGGCTGTTGATGGATTTCTCAATGACTGTCGCTGGGAAGGGGAGCAGGGAGATGGATTAGTAGTTTTTAAGGTCGGTGGGGTCCGCCGAGGGTTTCTTGAGGAGGGGGTTGATCTCCCAGTGTTTCCAGTCATCGGGGAACGATGCGGTTGCCAGGGAGCGGTTGATCGTGTGGCAGGCATGGGTGCGATGGTGTCAGCAGCTGTGTTGAAAATGTGGTGGGGCAGCGGTCCGTGGGAGCCCCAGAGTGGATTGAGTTCATCGCCTTCAGTGTGTCTTCGGTGGTAAGGGCTGTCCAGTTGTCGATCGTTGGCTTCATGGTGTCAGGGGTGGTTTGTGAGGGTTCAGTGTGTTGGTTGTCTTCATCGAAGTTGTCGTAGATGCTTTTGATTTCGTGGTGGAAAAAGGTGCTGAGTTTGTCGCAGAGGCCTTGTAAGGGTGGGATGTCGGCAGACTCGCTGGTAGGTGGGGCGAACTCCTTGAGGATGTTGAAGAGTTCTTTGCTGTTGTGTGCGTGGGTGGAGATTCTGTCTTCGATCACTTTTTTCCTCGTTTTTCTGATGAGTTGGTGGTGGACTTTGGTGGCGGCTCTGAAGTTGTTGTGGGCTTCTGTGGATTTGGTGTTCCTCCAGTCCTTTTTGAGGCGGCGGCAAGTGCTTCTGGACTCTCGAAGTTCAGTGGTAAACCATCTAGCTTTCTTGCCATGGGTGGTATTGTTTTTCTTGTGGGGGGGCTAAGGTGTTGGCGCTGTCGGTGATCCATCTGTGCAGGATTCAGGCTGCAGCGTTGCGGTCGTTATTTTCCGCGACGGTCGGGGTGGAGTTGCTGAGTGATGAGGTTATCAGGTCGTCGGTGATTCTGGTCCAATTTCTTCATGGGAGCAGGTGCTGGTGTCTGTGGGTGTTCTGAAGGTGAAGTGGACGCATCGATGGTCGGTCCATGGGTGTTCGGTGATGTGGCTGAAAGTGATTGAGTTTCCTGTGGTGAAGAGGGGGTCTAGGGTGTGTCCTGCTGAGTGCGTGGGTTCGGTCACGATCTGGCGGAGTCCAATGTTGTGGAGGTTGTCCAGGAGGGATGTGGTGCTGGGGTCCCGTTGGTTGCTGAGGTGGAAGTTGAGGTCTCCCAGCAGGGTGTAGTTGGTGGATGCGATGGCATGCGGGGAGATGATGTCCGTGATGGATTCGGCAAAAGGTCCCCGGGGTCCAGGGGGCCGGTAGATGAGGGTTACTTGGAGGGTGGTGGTGGGGCTGGCCAGTATCTTGAAGTGAAGGTGTTCCATCAGGTCTGTGGGCTCGTCGAGGAGTGTGCTCAGGCGGAGAGTGGATTTGTGGACGATGGAGATTCATACTCCCGGGCGGTTGGGGCAGTCCTTCCTGGAGATCTTGTATCCTTGGGGGATGGCGATGGTGATCTCCGGTACCGAGGAGGTGTTGGTCCACGTTTCGGTGAGGAACACTACGTCCGGGGTGGTGCTGTCGAGGAGGTCCCAGATTTCGGTGGCGTGTTTGTGGAGGGATCGGACGTTGAAGAGGATGCATTGCAGGGTCTTCGGTTCGGTGTGTTCTTACGGGTGGGTTGCGCTGGGTCCGTGGTCTTGGCGGTGCTGCAGGTGTGCCGGCAGCGGTGACAGCTGAAGGGTCCGTGGGTGTCGGCCGGTGATGCTAGCTTGCAGTTGTTGTTGCTGCCTGGGTTGAGGGTGTGGACTGCCGCCGGGTCGTAGGGTTGGCAGTGCGGAGATCCAGAGTTCCTTGCGATGGTTGCGTTCGGGTCGCGGACAGGCGCAGATGGGCTTGCCTTTGGCACGCCAGTGACACGCCTGCTGCGCGTGTATGCTGCGCAGCAGCTGCCACTGAGTAGGGGTCAGGGAGGGCTGGACAGCTGGGAGGCGGGAGCGGGGAGGGAAGCAGGATTGGTCGTGCTGGGGGGAGGGGCCGCGGAGGCAGCAGCGGTGGGGAAAAACGGTCAGGAAAGGAGGAATAAGAGGGGAAAAAAGGAGAAAAAGAGTGAAATAAGGCAGAGAGCAGGAAAAGCACAGAAAGCAGAAAAGTGCAGAAATGATTTGAAAAAGGGTGAAAAACGAGTGAAAAACAGACCGGACAGCGGAGCGAGACAAAGGAGAACAGAGGTCCACTGGACCACCAGGGAGGTTAAGGGAAATAAGGATATAAGTGGAAAAATGAGAGAAGGCAGAAAAAGTGCAGAACAGAAAAAGACAGAGGGAGAAACAAAAAAGAGTAAAAAAACCAGAAAGGAGAGCGGAGTGAGGCAAAGGAGAACAGGGGTCCACTGGGCCACCAGGGATGAGGCGCAGGTGATCCTGCGGGTGGAGGAGGGCCTCGAATACAAGCAGACACGAGGGTGCAGTGGCAGGCCTCACTTAATGGTGGTGCTGCGAGGAAGGGGGGTGCAATTTCACTGACAAAGAGTCAGTGGTCTTGCTCCATCGAATACCAAGAAAGAAAACAAGGGTAATAATGAAGCTAGCCAATGGTAAGCAATGAGCAGGCTGTAAGTTTTTGGTAAGCTGACAATATGTTTGTGCTTGTGCTGTCCAGTAGGCGATTCCTAAAAAGGTTCATTTTCAGGCCTCCGCCTCAACATCGCAGGTGCTGCTTTGCCATTAAAGTGGCAGAGCAGAGCTTTCGTTTCCTGCTTTATCCATGATGACATGGCATGTCTGTTTCCATTTACAGCAAAAGAGCTTAGAAAAAAACTCACAAAAAACATTCAAAAGGGACAAAAAGACCGCACTGGGACTGCATGTCACATCGACTTGCTAATGAATATTCATGGCGCTATGCTAAGTGGGTAACTCCATGCCTTTTCTGACAGGAGCTCTAAGGTTATGAAGTGAGCAGCGAAGACGGTATCAGAGTAGCAGTTACTTTAAAAACGACAAATCCCTTGTCAACGAATGCTCAAGCCCGGTTTAATGAAGCATCGCGTTTTTACTTTGAGTTAACATCAAAATTGTGATGTATTTTGGTGAGATGGAACGAACAGCCGCGTTATAAATTAGGCTGCACCTAGCAATAACACGGCAGAGTGAAGTTCCAGTTGTCTGAGTAATCTCTTGCTGCAGAGCAGGTTAATCAAAGTGAAATCATCTGTGAAATGGGTGGCTTTTGTTAAACTGAAGGTGTCTTCACATCAAGGTATCCATCTGTGTTTCATTTTGGAGTTGAGGCATGTGCGAGACCCGGGCAACAAGCATACAGAACGACAGATCTAACAATGCGCATTCCTGTGAGAATACCCCCGTCTATATGTATCAATGTGATCGATGACCGGCCCCTCTGAAGAGTGGCATCGACAAATGAAGCATGCCGTCTGTAGTGTTTTGTAACATGCTGCAAACGCAAGGCCTCTGTTACAATTGACACAGTGCACAAAAACGAGATGCGAACCTTAAAGAAAGAGTGCTCAACGGGTAAACACTCTTCTTTACCCCCACGGAGCCGCGTAAATACAGAAGACACCATTGTCCGAATTCCTTTATCCCCCGACGCAAAATGAAAGGCGCCCTGCAAAAAAACACAGGAAGTTTGGGGCGCAACAACCCGGAGGGCAGCACCATGGGCTCGACGGGAAGCCCTGTCGCCCTAACCTCCCATTAATATTAAATACAATAAAGATCTGTGTGTGCAGAGCAGACAGGAATCTTCTTTTCCGTCATGTTATCCACAGACTGTTTGATAGACAACAGTCTGATGAACTGTTATTTTTCTTGCTTACGTCACCGTTTGCTTTTCATGATGCAAGTGATTTATAACGGTTACCAGGTCGGAGATCGGCGACGCTGTAGCCTGAACATACTGGGGTAGAATCAATGCCATCGGCTCTTCGTTGGTGTTGAAAGAAAACAGTTCTCCTTTTACTTTTTTTTTTTTAACGAGGAGTGACGCGTGCATGGAGAGGTTTGAGGAATAACACCTCGACCTTCTTCAAGGAGTGACGTGTGTATGGAGAGGTTAGAGGAATAACACCTCGACCTTCTTCAAGGAGTGACGTGTGCATGGAAAGGTTAGAGGAATAACACCTCGATCTTCTTGAAGGAGTGACGCGTGCATGGAGAGGTTAGAGGAATAACACCTCAACCTTCTTCAAGGAGTGACGCCTGCATGGAGAGGTTAGAAAAATAAAGCGTGCATGGAGAGGTCAGAGGAATAACACCTCGACCTTCTTCAAGGCGTGACGTGTGCATGGAGAGGTTAGAGGAATAACACCTCGACCTTCTTGAAGGAGTGACGCGTGCATGGAGAGGTTAGAGGAATAACACCTTGAACTTCTTGAAGGAGTGACACGTACATGGAGAGGTTAGAGGAATAACACCTAGACTTTCTTCAAGGAGTGGCGCGTTTATGGAGAGTTTAGAAGTATAACACCTCAACCTTCTTGAAGAAGTGACGTGTGTATGGAGACGTTAGACGAATAACACATCAACCTTCTTCAAGTAGTGACCCTTGTATAGAGAGGTTAGAGGAATAACACCTCAACCTTCTTCAAGGAGTGACGCCTGCATGGAGAGGTTAGAAAAATAACACGCGTGCATGGAGAGGTCAGAAGAATAACACCTCGACCTTCTTCAAGGAGCGACGAGTGCATAGAGCGGTCAAGGAATAACACCTCGATCTTCAAGAAGAGACGCGTGCATGGAGCGGTCAGAGGAATAACAGCTCGACCTTCTTCAAGGAGCGACGCGCGCATAGAGAGGTCAGAGGAATAACACCTCAACCTTTTTCAAGGAGTGACACGCGCATGGAGAGGTTAGAGGAATAACACCTCGACCTTCTTCAAGGAGTGACGCGTGCCTTGAGAGGTCAGAGGAGTAATACCTCAACTTCTTCAAGGAGTGACGCGTGCCTTGAGAGGTCAGAGGAGTAATACCTCAACTTCTTCAAGGAGTGACGCATGCATGGAGAGGTCAGAGGAATAACACCTCAACCTTCTTCAAGGAGCGACGTGTGCATGGAGAGGTTAGAGGAATAACACCTCAGCCTTCTTTCTCGAAACGCTCAGATGATATGAGGTGAAACCCTCGTGCCAGAGCCCTGAAAACTGGCTTGCTTCTTATTTTCCTCAGTGAGGTGGCAAATGACCTTTGAACCCATACAACTTATCATGCACCGCAGGCATGTTTACCATTACCCTCAAAAGGTTGTCAGCACCATAAGCATCGTGCTACCAACATAGCATGGCCACAATATCTAGAAGGTGAAGTACATTTAGGTAAGTAGTACAGAGGCACTATTCTTAACTCCACATCGACACACTTTACAGCTATCTATAGTCAAGGTACAAACATGCAGAGTCCAGTAAAATAAACCTATATTTAGATATTTATACATTTCCACAATATTCTAGCAGCATGATATTCTAGAGTCAATATTATAGTGAAATACCCCTCAAACAGGTGGTCTGAGGTATCCAGATGGAAAAGGCAGAGGGCAATCTCTCCAATTCCAAAAACAATTGGATAATTCCCAACATGATTGATTCAACAATACTGCTTAAGCAGGTAGTAGTAAAACATCCTAAACACAACTCTTTATCAAAGATCACTAGTTCCATCCTGCTGCAGCAGGTTTACTACCATTCCTCACAGAGCCAGTGGTAACCGCGACATGGGAAGATTTCAGAGTAAAGATGGATGGCAATGGTGTTGGTGTACTGGTTTTTAATCAATGTGTGGCCTTTTTCAGAGTAAGCCTCGCCACCCATGTCCTTTTTAGGTCTCGCCTGACCCAGCGCATGCGCTGGTCTGGCGAGACTTATTGAGAGGGCTCCAAAAAGTGCTACCAGGCCAGCCTAGAGCTACAGTGCATGTGCGCGGGCGCCGCGCTTGACCGTGATTACTTTCGCGGCCGCAGGGCCGCTTTGATGTTTGATCGTGATCACTTTGACTTTCGCGGCCACACGGCATAGCCAATAGGTCTCACTTTTGGGACCTTATAAGTATTTAGTTATGCAACTGTTGCATGGCTAAACACTTATAAGGTCCCAAAGGCGAGACCTATTGGCTATGCCAATGCTTGTTTGTCTTGACGCTACACAGGATCAAATTCATTTCGACAGAAGAAAGAACACAACTTTTGATGCTCCTACCGTATAAAGTATCTTTCTTAGAAGACTTGTAAACTGTCGCACAGGGCTCTACCCCATTTCTAAGCTTCAAGGCTACACCGGATCAAATCCATTATGACAGAAGAACACAACTTTTGATGTCCCTGCCTTATAAATTATCTTTCTCAGAAGACCTGTATACTGTCCCACAGGACTCCACCCTATTACTTAGCTTCAAGGCTTAAATGATTACGCTAGTTAAATAAATACACTTATAGGGTTAATTTCTACATCAATACAGTCAATAAGAGACTCCTGTTGAAAATATCCTGCAAGAAAAGAAAAAAAAAAAAAGACACGTTAATGCACATTTAGGTCACATTTCCTCTTGCAGAATCTATGGTACATTCATAATGATTATGGGCAAATCATTTAATCTCCCCGTGCCTAACAAAAATGTATGTGCTCTCATGTAACGCAACTGGTGCTATGAAAAGCGCTTGATACCCGATACCTTCGGGTCAAGTTCGCGCTATATAAAACTTTGTAAACCCATAAGTTTCTAAAAAGGATGCACGTTCATGAAGATTAAGAGCAAAAGGAAGTAATGTGTGCTATAGTGCTAGGAAACTCAAGGGGCCCACTGAGAGTGGGGCAGTTTTCAGCCCAGAACTTCCCATAGTTCACCTCTATCATCCATGCCCAACACAGGGAAACTATCTATACCGCAGACATTTCTAACTGTGTGAAGAGAAGAATCACTCCAAATGATGGGCTAACTGCAAATAATATGGTCGAATGTAAGTTGCTGTGCTGAAACCCACTTCTTTTCCTGCATTTTCAGGTACACTTTCACTCGGACACTTTGCCAACTCTTAGGAGGTGAAGAGTCTGGGGGAAAAAATTGAATGCTTGGTGTTCCTGTGTCACTTGAGGTTGGTAATCCCTTTTATCAGCCGCATAATAATTAACATGTCACTGTTAATGAGGCTCTTAGATCAGCTCAAGACAAAAAGTGGCAGTAATGCAATGAAGGTCTCCAGCTTTAGCTCTGTAAATATTTCAAATTAAAATGAACACTTTTTTTAACCGTTAAAGGGGGTATTTTTTCTTACTCCTGCATCTTAACTACTGTGCAGAGAGTAGTTTGCTCAAATTGCCCAAAATGTTTAAGGGTTGAACATGGGCACAAAAATATGAAATTAATTTACCTAGTTCGGATATATAAATATGGCATTTACAGTTATAACTTGTTAAGATTCTTCAAGATGGACGAAGGAATAGAATCAAAATTACAGAATCCCAGCAATATGTTCCTATTCTGAGTCTTGGTGGAGATCTTCACAGGACAGACGACCTTGAGGTTCCCATAGAACCTCCAAGTTTTTGTAAAAAAAAAAAAAAAGAAAAGTGCTAAATCTGCAAAGGTTGGCTGCTCAAGAATTTGGCGCAGAAACTGAGCTATGACTGGGACTGGTGCATTATTTAACCTTCTTCCATGGACAGCAAGAGTTTCCTCTCTGGGAATGGAATGCAGGCCTTCTAAAGCAGAAGGAGGAAGGCCTGAGAACCAAGCTGGTGAAGCCAAACCAGAAGGTCTGAGAATGTACTCAGAGTTCGCTTAAATTATTTACATTAAAAAAAAACATTTTAATTTGTAATCTTTACCTCAATGCAATCTGGCCTAAAAAAAATCAATAATAACATTCCCTTAAGCTATATTAGGAATCAAACATATTGATCAACGCTACTCTCTAGTACCCTTAAAAAGCACGAAATAAGAAAAAGAAATCCGTATCACTGCTGGAATTGTGATGGTCTCACTCACCTTCAGTTCGGCTCTGAAGGCCCTACATAATCTTAAATATTGAAATTCATTCAATACACCCCATATTTCCTCAAAAGTATTCTCCCTGTCCTGCTTCTTGTACATTTCGTCCATTCAACAAATTCGGATTTAATTTGGCATGAGATTCAATAACTAATGGAAAAAAATGGGATTTCCAGTTTTTTGCTATCATAATATGAACCACGGACACTGCAACACATTGCATTTTGTTCCCTTTACCTAAATCCTCATCATCCAACCCCTGGGTTATTCGAGACTTTGTGAGAATGACTATATTCTGAACATTTTCTATATTCTGAACAATTTCTCACAAAAACAATAGACCTTATCCTAAAACAGAAAAGTTTGCAGAAATATGCACCTTTAGACAGCGGAAAAAAATTGCTTGTAGTCCTCTCTCGAGCTTTAAAACAGCTCAGGGGTGTAGGAAAACTGAAAAGCATTAAGGAATGAAACTGAAATACTCTCATTGAAATTAGAAGCTGATGTACTAATGTTAAATATCTTTCCCAAAGATTTTCCTAAACTTAACAATCCTTTCACTTTCTAATACTCTCTAGATTTTCCAATGCATTTATCATCAGTAACTTCTTATAAGTAAGCCAACAACCATAACCCTAGGCCATTACTCAATTTTGTTAAATGCAGCTATATGCTAAACAATGTCCCTACAGAGGAAAAGACTTAAGCTACCTGACACCCTTAAAATTGAAGAAACTTTAGCTTCTGCAGGTAAAACTATTTGCATGATGTATCATATTGATTAAAGTACTTTAATTCTTTAATTATGTGTACCTCCATTTTTTAATGCCTCATTCAGAAAAGGCTACAGAGAGGTTTTGGTGATGTCGGTTTCTTCCACATTGCACTGCATACACCCATCGTTGGACCACAAATGAATTTCAACATCTTATTACTTTGAGTAACATAAAGACCACAAGCAGTAGAGTGATATATATTGAAGTATGGCAGTCCCTAATATCCCTTCATATCTGAATGTGCAATTTTCCCCCTCATTATTGTTGAGTTTGTACGACCTAACATAACAGTGCAGCCTCTCTCTGCAACTCCTTAATGAATTTATCAGAGTAACTGATCAGTATTGTCTGAAACAAAACATACCACAGAAATCTTGCAGAATAAATATTTTGATCAGGATGATCTTATCATGGTGAGGCTATCCGAATGCCATCATATCACTCCATTTATAATATGCTGAAATAAATCCCCCCCTGATTTTCACAAGGACCATCACAAGGAGTTGGAGGGGAAAAACAGGAATAGCATTGTTCATCCAACATCCCCTAGAGAACTGGACACTTGAATAATACAGGAGAGAAACTGGTCACATCTGATAAAAAATGTCCAACTTTGGGGAAAAAAGATACCTGCTTAGGCTGTCCGCTTTGGTAATTTCGGTCCTCAAGATTAGCAGGAACATGCCTAGTTGCAAAGGCAAATTCCATAGAGGCACTGCCGGCCTGACAAGCTATCGGAAGTAGGCACATCTTTTGTCCACTCGCATAGCAGAGAAACATGTTATTGTATGTGTGGATCATCACTACTCTGGACCTCATTACCTGAAGAAAGTCTTTCAATGGCAGAACAGGGGCATTCACATCTTTATAGGAAGGGAAGAATCTGGCAAGGTATTCATAAAGACCACCGAACACCCATATTGCGCGGAGATGGTGGTGCAGAGGGAAGGTGCTCCCATCAAACAGTTGGGAGACTGTGACCACCATTACAAGATTGTAACTAATAGGCAGCTGTGCTGGGGTGGCCTTGCACATGAGGTCTAGAGGCTGGAGTTCAGAGAACTGGCAACAGTATCAAATAGGTTGCAGAACATTAGATGATTCAGATTGTGGATTTCTTGCCCAGATTGCGTATGTACTGTCCTTGAGCACATTCTATGAGAAGGCGGTATACCTGTCAAACATGTCACAAATGCAGCCCGCAGCTAGCCACACAGGTATTGGTCACAATGAGAAATCGACAGACTGACAATTTTTCTCACCCTATGCCTAAACACACCTGGCCACCTTGTCCGTGTGGGAGAAAAATGTCTTGCCTTTCAAGGATGTGGGAAGCTCCATCACAGACTGGGCTGCAGAGGAGTAAGGTGGCGCCAGATCAGGAAATAAAGACTGAACTGTCTTGTGGTGTCAAGTACTTGTTGCCCAAAAACGTTTTCAATCTTGCACTTGGAAGGAGAAATTCGGAGCTCAGTATGGAGGCAACGACCCAACCTGGCCTGGAGGAGCGGGGAAGGGTTTGACAACTAGTGGGAGAGGATGTGGCCTAACAGGCTAGAGCGGTCGATCTCAAATCTGGGGAACCGGGTTAGAGTCTCGGCAATGACGCTCAACATCCTGTGATTCTGGGCAATCACTTAATCCCCACGTGCCTAACCAAAATTAATGTGTCCTTGTGTAGCGTAACTGGTGCTCATGTAAAGCGCTCTGATACCAGATACCTTTGGGTCAAGTTCGCGCTATGTAAAACTCAGGAAAAAAAAAAAACCTACTGGTTCACCTGCTCTTGAGAGAATGGATGAGGTGAATCTGGCGTGCCTGCAACCAAGTCTGCTACGTAGAGGGAAGAGGTCGGAAACGGGCAGGAATCCTATATTGAATAGACAGAGGCCCTAGTAATTGTGAGACTTCTGAGAGCCCTCTGAACATGAAAGCAAATTCCAGAAGGATCTTGTAAAAATGGTAGCACCTTGAGCGTACAGATGTACTGGGTGAGAGTTTCCAACTTAAAAGGCTCATAGATTATGAAGGTCAGCTACTCTACTCTACTGAATGAATGAATGATTGAAAAAAGTATTTGATAAAGCGCACTGTGGCCAAGCGGCTTCCTGGCGCTGAGAGCTCTGGCCAAACAGTCACAGGGGAAACCCAGGGCAGTTAGCAGGAGAACGCCTGAGAAAACAGGAGGGTTTTCAGGGCTTTGCGGAAATGAGAATAGACAGGGATAGAGCGCAAAGATAAGGGAAGACTATTCCAGAAACGGGGGGCCAGAACAGAAAATCTGGTACCTCCCGTTCTGGACTTATGGAACCGGGGAACGTTGAGGAGAGCCAAAGAAGAGGAACGAAGGGTGCGGATTGGAGTGTGAGAGGAAATAAGAGAACTGATAAAGAGCGGGGCAGAGCGGGCAAGAGCCCGAAAAACTAAACAGCCAAGTTTAAAAAGAGATCTCTGATGAACGGGAAGCCAGTGAAGGGACTTAAGTACAGGGGTAATGTGATGGGTTTTAGGGAAGTGAAGAATGAGACGGGCAGCCTGGTTCTGGATTGCTTGTAGGCGATGTGTTTCATAAGCTGGTATGCCCCCATACAGGCTGTTATCCTATGCTACTCCATCTTTGATATTACATGCATGGTTTGAAGCTCATGCGTTGAGGTATTATCTGCCTGATCTGAAGGAAGGTGATGATGAAGGGAAAAGAAACAGAAAAGTGTGCTAAAAAGATCAAAGGATCCAAAGGGCTTCTTTGGGAAGACTTGCACTAGTAATATGCTGAATGGGAGAGAAACATATTCCCATCCACATAGTTCAAAGAAAAAAGGAAGCTTGCTAGGTTGTTGTCCTGCGCTGTGAAGAGGATGTCATGTGCCCCATGTGATGCATGCATATGCCACATGGTACTGGCATTCTCAGTTCTGACTCAACTATAAAATAGATTCCAGCCTCAGAATCACACAACTAGGTGACAGTATCACCACAGGTTGAAAATGTTAAAGTATTAATAGAACAGCTGCAAGACGCAAATGAAGATAGAGAAGATGTAGATGCTAAGGTCATCAATACATTATTAATGTATGGCATGGCTGCAATATACAGTGACTGTGGGTGGGTGGTGTGGAGGTTGGGAGGGGGCGTAGCCACCCAAACTACAAAAGATAAGGTTATCGACAAACCTTAAAACCTTTCACAAGAAAGTTTTGTTCTAGATACTCGTTTAGGAAGAGAAAGAAGTTACTGTCTTATGATGCATTTCAAATAGTTTTCAGAAAGTAGCAGTTATTCAAATTAGTATTATCCTGGAAAGTTCTTTCATGTGTTTCAGGTTTTCAAAAGGTGTAGTCTATCAGACACATTGAGTCGATCCTATTGTTTGCAGTTGTAGGGTGAACAATAGTGGGCCAAAATAATTCTTTTTCCCACACAGAAATATTAAAAAGGGAATGGATTAGTCATTAGCCCCTGTAGGTCATGTGTTCCACTCAGAATTTCCATCGACAATTGTGATGCAAAGAGTTTTAACAGGAATCCCGATAGAAAGAACATCTACTGCACAGGCTGAGAAATTATGGCTCACTCACTTTTAACCTGTAACTATCCACTATAGGTGCCCTCTGGAGCAAGACAAGCGGACACTGAACTCCCTTGTCTCGTTGAACACATTCTTTTTTAACAAAAGCTATAGGCTGCATTTAGGATGAGCAAAACACAAGTTGGCTGAACACATTCAGTGGATATACATATACACACACATATACATACATATATACAGACATACACATACATATATACATACACATACATATACAGACATACACATATATAAATATAAATATACTCACACATATACACACACACATATATAAATACATACACATATATATACATACATATACAACAGGTATTTTTCCGCTGCTTGTCAGAAGTCCTCCTGAGAAACGGACACGGACCCAAGGAATTTGTACATACATACATATATATATATCTATATATATTCATACACATATATACATACACACATATATATATATACATACATATATATACATACATATATATACATACATATATACATATATACAGATACATACATATATATATATATATATATACATATATACACACATATATACACATATATACATACATATACATACATACACATACATATATATATACAGACACATATATACAGACACATATATACAGACATACATATACACATGTATATATACATACATATACATACATGTGATCAAGGCTTCTTTGAAGCCGAAACGCGTCATGGCGGCAGTGCCGGTTTAAAGAAAATAAAATAATCAGCACTTAAATCTGGGTCCGTACCGTCTTTTACGCAGCGCCTGTGAAGTGGAGTACTGCGACGGATTGCTTGTGCATACATATATATATATATACATACATATACACATATATATATACATACATACACACACATATATATACATACATACACACACACACATATACATACATACACACACACACATATACATACATACACACACACACACACATACACACACACACATACATACACACACACATATATACATACATAAATATATACATACATACATACATACATACATATACATACATACATACACATACATATATATACATACTTTTCAACAAAAAGAAGAAGTACTCGCACTCCAGGAGATCAATTCAAAAGCTTCTTTACTTCCAGTTTTTCCAAAACAGCCCAAACACCATCAGATTCCCTTAGCTAACCAACGCGTTTCGACCACTCTGGTCTTGATCACCGTTAGCTGTGTGCTACAAGTAATGTCTTTATATATCCAATTGTCCATATAGCCATTGAAATGCATCATGGGATATGTAGTGCTAATTGTGGAAAGGTGATTGATATTTACAGTGTAATTCATCTGAATATGTTACAATTTTGAATGATGAACCAACTCTTTTGTTGTATATGATATATACATGATTTTTTCATATATATATATACACATTTGGCAGTTCAGTAGTGGCTTAATGCCCTCATTATATGGTGTAGTACCACATATGTTTATGTTTCATACATCTTTGCCAATCAGTATATGATTTATTATTTTAATTTTTTAGGTATCTTATGTTGTATCATGCATGAGCAGGTTATTTACAAGTGAACATGGAGTTCCTCATCACCATTCAGTCCTCTTGGTTGTTTGGTTTGAAATCTGATTATTAGTTTTGATTCCAATTGTCTCAATTTTTTAGTTCTGTCACCTCCTCTCTCATTTATGGGGATCGTTGCAAGTCCCCAATAGTTCATTTGCTGCCATCCATATTCATGATGTAGTTTCATATATTTAGTCATTGCATAGGTCTGTTCATAGTTTTGGATTGCGCGGATGTGTTCTAATATTCGTTTTTTTAGTTGACATATTGTGCTCCCAATATATCTGCTTCCGCAATTGCATTCCAACATATATACAGCATACGTGATTTCGCAGTTGATCTTTTCTTTGATTATGTATTTATTTCCTTTTGGACCCATGATCTCTTTTTTTATTTATTCCAATTTTACAAGCCTTGCATTTTTCACACTTTTTGAAACCTCTTTGATGATCCGAGAGCCAGGTTTTCTTTTTTATTCCTGTGAAGCGACTATGCACAATTTTGTCTTGAATTGATGGGGCTTTTTTATAGCTATATTCGGTTTTTCATTCAAATTTTTTTTCATATCTGGATCTCTCAATAGAATATGCCAATGTTTATTCATAATTTCTGAAATGGCATAATTTTCTTTGCTGTATGACAGGATCATTCTGATGTCTGATGTTTCATTTTGTTGTTGTTCATGTTTAGCTTGTAAGGTGGATTCTCTTGGAATCTGTTCGGTCTTTGTTCTTCCCAGTCTTATATCTATGGGTTTGTAGCCTCTTTCCAAGAATTTTACTGTTGTTTCATCCATTTTTTGTTTGAGTTCATCCTCATCTGAGCAGTTACGTTTCATACGTAAAAATTCCCCAAAGGGTATGCTTTTTATTAATGATTTTGGATGGAAGCTCGTTCCATGGAGTAAGCTGTTTGTGGCTGTAGGCTTTCGATACGTTGTAGTTTTTAATTGACCATTTTCCTGGTATACTTCAATATCCAAGAATTGGATTTTCGTTTTGTTTACATTAAATGTGAACTGTAAGCCCTCCTTGTTGATGTTTAACATTTTCACATATGTACTGAATTCTTCTGATGTTCCATTCCAGATAATAAACAGATCGTCTGTAAATCTGAGCCACAATACAATTTTTTCCGTGTATATTTCCATGTCTTCATTCCATGCAATTGATTTTTCCCACCATCCCATGGTGAGATTTGCGTAGCTCGGCGAAAATGAAACGCCCATGGCAGTACCGCACATTTGGCGGTAAATTTGTTGATCAAATATGAATATATTATTCCTTAAGCACATTTCCACCATCTCCAAAAGCATTTTAGAATGTTCAAGATATTTAATATCTCTTTGGCCTAGAAAGTATTTCAATGCTCTGAGTCCTGTGTCATGATTTATCGATGTGTAAAGTGAGACTACATCTATTGTTGCTAACAGGTAGTCTTCTTGCCAATGGATTTCATTCAAGATTCTTAGGAAGTCACCCGTATCTTTGATATACGAACTTAGTGTAGTTACCACGGGTGCCAAAAATGAGTCAACATATTTTGAGAGGGGTTCATAGAGACTATCACAACTCGATATTATAGGTCTTCCAGGTGGATCTATTAAGGTTTTGTGAATTTTTGGTAGGAAGTACATCGTTGGTGTTGTAGGATTGTCCTTTGTCAAATATCGCAGTTCGTCAGTGGTCAATAGACCATTTTCTGACCATGTTTTCAATTTGGATTGTAGTTCAATTGTCAACTGATTTATAGGATTTGTTTTTAGCTTCTTATAGTTTTTAGTCTCATTAAGTTGTCTTGTGGCCTCTTTTGTATATTGAATTTTATCCATCACCACAATGTTTCCCCCTTTGTCTGCGGGTTTTATTTCAAGATTTTCATTTTCCATCAATTCTTTCAAAGCTTCTCTCTCTATTTTTGTCAGATTTTCATTATTCTTTCTTTGTTTGGTAGATTTTCTAGATCTGCTATTACGAGATCATAGTAAAGGTCAATCTTGTTGCCTTGTGTAAGGATTGGACAGAATTTGGGTTTGAAGGATGTTTTTTCTCTTCCAGATGTTTCAAAACCCAATTGTTTTATATTCTCCAATTCTTGTAGTTCTTCGTCCTGTAAGTTATGTGTAAGGTCATATACTGTTTTTATTTCAGGTATTTGGTCTATTGCAATGTTGGGTGATGAGTTGATTACGTTGCTTATTTTCATTTGCATTGCAGCCTTCGGAAATTTTGCCAATTTCAACTTTCAAACGAAACTGTAAGTTTCAATTTTAGTTTCCACTATATCATGATGAGTTTCAGGACAGAAAGTCAGGCCTTTATTGACTAGTGAGCATTGATTTTTCGTAAGTTTGTTCTTTGATAGATTCACAATGAGGTTGTTTTCAGCTTCTAGATTATATTTATTATTTATTTCTTTGATTTGCTGCGCAATCGGTACTGATATGTATTTCCTGAGGCTTCTCCTTGTTTTTCAACGCTTGATGATTCCATTGGGTTGCCTCTTCCACGTCCGCGTCCTCGATTCTGTGTCTGGCTCCTTCCTCTTCCTCGATTTTTTCCGGGCCTTTGATCTATGTACATCAGTCTCATTTCGTCTAAAAAAGACGTTTTTTCTGGAATAGATTGATTTTCTCCTTCACTTGCTTCTACATCTGATTCATTTACAGTGGTGTCTGAATCCTTTCGGGGCTACCTGTGTTGATGGATATATACACACATATATACATGCATATATATACACATACACATATATACATGCATATATACACATATATACACATACACATATATACACATGCATATATACACATATATACACATGCATATATACACATATATACACATGCATATATACACATGCATATATACACATATATACACATGCATATATACACATATATACACATGCATATATACACATATATACACATGCATATATACACATATATACACATGCATATATACACATATATACACATGCATATATACACATATATACACATGCATATATACACATGCATATACACATATATACACATGCATATATACACATATATACACATGCATATATACACATATATACACATGCATATATACACATATATACACATGCATATATACACATATACACATGCATATATACACATATATACACATGCATATACACATGCATATATACACATATATACACATGCATATATACACATATATACACATGCATATACACATGCATATATACACATGCATATATACACATGCATATATACACATGCATATATACACATATATACACATGCATATATACACATGCATATATACACATATATACACATATATACACATGCATATATACACATATATACACATGCATATATACACATATATACACATGCATATACACACATATATACACATGCATATACACACATATACACACATGCATATACACATATATACACACATATATACACATGCATATATACACACATATATACACATGCATATATACACATGCATATATACACATGCATATATACACATGCATATATACACATGCATATATACACATGCATATATACACATATATACACATGCATATATACACATGCATATATACACATATATACACATGCATATATACACATATATACACATGCATATATACACATATATACACATGCATATATACACATATATACACGTGCATATATACACATATATACACGTGCATATATACACATATATACACGTGCATATATACACATATATACACGTGCATATATACACATATATACACGTGCATATATACACATATATACACGTGCATATATATACACGTGCATATATACACATATATACACGTGCATATATATACATATATACACATGCATATATACACATATATACACATGCATATATACACATATATACACATGCATATATACACATATATACACATGCATATATACACATATATACACATGCATATATACACATATATACACATGCATATATACACATGCATATACACATGCATATATACACATGCATATATACGCATATATACACATGCATATATACGCATATATACACATGCATATATACACATATATACACATGCATATATACACATATATACACATGCATATATACACATATATACACATGCATATATACACATATATACACATGCATATATACACATGCATATATACACATGCATATATACACATGCATATATACACATGCATATATACACATGCATATATACACATACACATGCATATATACACATACACATGCATATATACACATGCATATATACACATGCATATATACACATGCATATATACACATACATATATACACATACATATATACACACACATATATACACATATATACACATATATACACATGCATATATACACATATATACACATGCATATATACGCATATATACACATGCATATATACGCATAGATACACATATACATGCATATATACACATATACATGCATAGATACACATATACATGCATATATACACATATCCATGCATATATACACATATACATGCATATATACACATATACATGCATATATACACATATACATGCATATATACACATATACATGCATATATACACATATACATGCATATATACACACATATACACATACATATACACACATATACATACATACATATATACACACACATACACACACATATATACACATACATACACATACACACATATACATACACACACACATATATACACATACATATATACACATACATACATATATACACATACATACATATATACACATACATACATATATACACATACATACATATATACACATACATATACATAGATATATATACACATATACACACATACATATACACATATATACACACACATATATATACACATACATATATATACACATATATACATGCATATACATACATATATACATACATATATACACATAAATACATACATATATACACACATACATACACATACATATACACACATATATACACATACATACACATACATATATACACATACATACATATATACACATACATACATATATACACATACATACACATACATATATACACATACATACATATATACATATACATACATATATATACACATATATATATAAACACATATACACACGTATATACATATACATATATACATACATATACCTGCATATATATACATACACATATATACACATATATATATACATACATCTACATACATCTACATACATACATATATACATATATACACACATACATACAGGGGACTCTGGGTCGTTCCCAAGTTTAGGTGGAGAGCAGCTCACTTATATGGAGCACCCTACAACAAACCGACACTCTGAATGTGCTCAACTCAAATGTCTGTCCACTGACCTGACAGGCACTCTTGCAATGGGCGTATGTGTAACCTGGGGTACTGTACAATCACTATGCACAAAGCCATCATGCCCAACAGTTTCATCACAGTGCGGACATTGAATGACAGTGTGTCTAAAAAAAGAGGCATCAGATGTTGGAATATCATCACCCTCTGTTGGCTAGCGTATGCTAAACCTGTTTCCGCATTCATAACTTAACTTAGCGGGGCTGAGTTTGTTGGAGCTGGAAATGCAACTTTTTCAAATTGATGGTAAAATCTAGGCTGTGATGTAGAGACACTGCTAGCTGAGAGTGCGCTAGACACCGTTTGCTGCCAATCTTTCTCAGCAAGTCGTCTTAGTGCGGAACCACATGAATGGGCTACTACGACCACCAGACACTTTGTTAATTCCCTTGGGGCAGTCACAACCCGAAGGACAAAACCTTGAACTGGTAGTGTTTCCCACTTACCACAAAGTAAAGGTAGTGGTGGTGCGCTGGGTTTGTCTTTTTAGTGCCACCCTTACGTCGACGTAGAGTAGGAACGCGGGCATGGCATCTTGTAACATGACCTTGTGTGAGTGTACAGAGAAGAGGAACCTGTTTAGTCTTTAGAGGTCGTGAATCGGTCGAGTGAGCCTTTTTTTGTGGATAAGAAAGGACATGGAGTGCAACTGTGCCCTGCTTTGGTGTAGGGGTACTAGTTATATGGCACCTTTGCAAAGAGCACCTGCATCTCCTCCTCCAAGAGAAGAATGTGGTCTGAACACAGTTCATGAAGGCGGTGTACGATGTTGGGAGGGGGTATGTGAAATTCAAGGCAGTACCCTTCCTGCACAATGGAGTGGACTCACTGATCCGATGTAATGCTTTCCTACTGTGGCAGGAAGTGCCTTATTGTTCTCCCAACAGGTGTAGTGTAATTGGCGGATGGAGGAGGTGGATAGAGTCAAATGTTTTGTATCAAAGCAGTCTTTTGCGGGCCAACTCTACCTTTTCCCCCACCCATTTCCTCCATAGCCCCCCATGAAAGTACTTAGGCTGTTGAGGGTTCTGAAAGGACTGTTGATATTGCTGATAAGGAGGCCTCTGGCCAAGGACCCTTACTTCTTACCTCCACATGTGTGCTGCTTGTGAAAAACAGACTTTTGAGTGGGAGGATGTAGGGCACCAATAGACTTCGCTCCGTCTGAATCCTTCTAGATTTATTTGAAAATCTGATCGACCTAGAGTTCGAACTGATGCTCGTCATCAAAAGGTACATTTAAGAGGTCCTTTGGCACATCTGGCCTAAATCCTGACACCCCGAGCCAGGCATGCTTATGAAGGATGCTACTGTTGATCCTTCTAGATGCTGCATCTGCCGCATCAAGGGCACAACATATATTAGCATTGCTGTTTTTCCCTTTACGATCAAATCTTATCCCATTTTGCAGTGAGCATCTGGAAAATGCTTTATAAGCTCTTCCACCTTCTGCCAGAAGTACCCTATTGTACCTGAAGAGGAGGCCCACCGAGTTGGCAACTCGTCAATATGTGGCTGACTCCTCCCTCCAGCATCAATCATTTTAGATTCTTTACAAGTGGAAGGAATATTTATTTTTGCCTGCGCAGAAGCCCTCTTACAGGCAGTGTGCACTACCAAGGAGTCTGGGACAATATTCCCATGAATTTTAGCCGGGTCTTCTGATGCAGGCTCATATTTCTTTTCATTTCATGAGGTCACCACCACAGCCTTAACTGGGTCCTTAAAGGTGTCACAGTTGGATTTTAACATGACTTTCGCATAGGAAGATAATGAATGGACCACTGTGTTGGACAACGTTTCTAGGAGGAAGTCATCCTCATTCTCGCCAGAATGGAGTTTAACCTGCTGATGTTGAGCAGCCCGCTGTATTGCTGCACGTAAATAGTAGTATCATCTGGTGGGCACAGTTTAGCAGGATATTACTTGAGATTCGGATGATCCTGTGGGTTCGCTACATAATCCTCCCAAGGATCATCTCCCTCCTGAGGCCTAAAAGGCTTCTCATATCGGTGCTGTGGGTAGTAAGGACTGTCTTCATTAGAGTCTGTGCCCCATGTGTCTAGTGGTGGAGAGTGTGGAGGCAAAGGAGGTAATGGGGGAGGAGGCATTGCAGGTAGGTGTGCAAGAGTGTAGGGTTAGTAGCCACATGTCTAACCGATGGTGAAAAAGGATGAGGAAACAGAGGTTTTTCCTTAAAAGCAAGACTACTTTTTTGGAATTGGGATGTTTTCTGGATCAGAGGTCATGGTAAATATCTGCAAGATTCTGGGTAAATAAAGAGTATCTTTTGTTTTTCAGGATGTCAGTGAGGCATCAACCCCTTTGAGACCTCGGTGCTGACTTTGGTTCCTTTGGATGTTAGGTCTTTGGCATCAATTTCTGCGCCAAGTCGACTTTGACAGCCTTGGGCAGACATGGTGGTGGCTTCAGCGCCGAGTGAGACTTTTCGCTGCCTGGGTGCTGAACAGATGATGGAGCAGGATGGAGTTTGATGCCCTTGAGAGGAGCTTCACTCGATGATGAGCAAAACTCTGGAGTCCAGGGCATGCCAGCAGGTGGTGTCAATCCTGAGGAGTTAGGGCTTTTTCAGCTCAGCCCTGGGTTTGGTGCCAGACTCTCATGGGAGCCGCCTATGCCCTGCCTCACTAGTTGTTCACGTAGGGGCTCAAGACTGACCTGCAGGTGCAGCCAATGTGCGTGGTGTGATCCTCATCTTCATCCCTGTAAATGGCCCCTTCTGTGATGCAGGCTAGAGGAGTTCGCACTCTTCCTTCATGTCCTCAGGTTGTTCCTTTGCCTGGCCCTGGGAAATGTGGAAATGGCTGGCCACTTCCTCCTTGGTGTAGGGGATATTTTCAGGCCAGAAAAAGTCAGGCATTGCGATAACTCTTGGCACTGCATTTTGTAATGCGCCCCTATTCTGTACCTACTGTGTCTAATAGTCTGTTTGCATCGTGGATGTTTCTGTGTGCTCTGGGGAGAAGCAGAGGTTGCAGTCCTCACTGCAGTTGGCTCAGGTATATTTAGCATTGCAGCTACAACAGAAATAGAATGCAGCACATTCTTTATTATGGATCTACGTGCTTTCCAGAAAACCGTCGGCCGATCAAGAAGGGAAATACCAACTTGAAGCCAATGTGCGTTGAACTGTGTCTTGTTTCAAAGGTTGCTTTTGAAGTCTCCTGAACATATTTTTCAACACAATAACATTGTTTTCATCTCTGGGGTTGAATAGAATGCTGCAGAACCCGAAACAAGATAGAAAGTAATCTAATGCATACAACTATTCAACTTCAGAGCAGCATCCCAAACATCGGAGCCCGATAGGACGGCATTATGACACTCTTGAGAGTTCACTTCTAGTGAGTGACAGCCCCACCAATTAATACGCTCTGCATACATTATAAATATACATATGTAAATATATTCACTGAAAAACGATGTCATTTGAAATGGTGAATTTCTGTGTTTTGAGTTGAAAATGTTAATGTTGTCACTGACATTCACTTTAACTATAACATCACTTTAAACTTTATTTTTCAGTGAATTTCTAAGGTTTTTAAAAAAAACTAATAAGATGTTTTAAGCACACCTAACTATAACGTTATGTTAACCTTTGTTTTTTCAGTGATTTTTTTTTTTTTTTTTTAAAACAAAAAGTAATATTTTACCACCATACGTAATGCCAACAGCGCACGACTTGCGGCTGTGGGGCCAGGCTCTGCAGCCAGCCCACCGCAGGCAGCCAATCCCATGCTGGCACAGGCGCTGTTGCCAACCCACAAAGAGGCAGCCAACCTCAAGTTGCCCAGTCGTTGGTTGTGCGTGGGGTGAGGTTGGCCGCAGGGCTTGGCTTCAAGCCAACCCATGCGCTCAACTCGCTGCAGGCAGCCAACCTCACGCTGTGCAGGACCTTTGGTTGTGCCTGGCATGGGGTAGGCCACAGGACTTGGCTTGTATTAGTTGGGCAGGGAACCAGAACATGAGTCTGCTCGTAGCCGGCAGGAGCATTTTTTAATCTCCCACCGGCTGGGAGCAGACTTAGTGTTTGATACCGTTTGGAGGGCGGGAGATTTAAAAATGCTCCCGCCAGAAGGAAGCAAACACAAGTTTCTCTGCCCGCGCTAGTGCAGGCAGGGAAGCTACTGTGATCCAGGGGTGGGCCCGCCAGGATAAAGTAAAACGCCCCGGAGGACAGGGTCTCGGGGCCATTGAAGGCTCTGGGAGGGAGGCGAGGCTAATCCCTCCACCCTCCATTTTTTATACAGTCCCAGGAATTGAGGTCCCTGGGGCCTCCTTAGGCTCTGGCGGGGGGCAGCAAGCTCCCCTCCCCTTGTCTTTCACTTTGAATTTGGCCCAGGGGATGGGATTCATGGGGCCTCCTTAGGCTCAGGGAGGTGGGGCCATGCACACACCTTAATAAATAAATTGGGTGCCAGGTGATTGGGTATCCGGAGCCAGAAACAGCTCGGGGAGGGGGGCCGCGAGAACCCCTCTGCTTCAATAAGATACCTAGCCCCAGGGGATGGGGTCCCCAAGCCCAACATGGGATTGGGAAGGGGGGGCCCTACACACATCCCCTACCCAAATACAAATATATATATAAAAAAAGGGGGCCGCCATTTAGTTTTTCTTCTAGCTGCAATCCCATGGAATCTCAGTTAAAAACTGCTAAATGTGTTTGTATTTTGGCCCTGGGGGTGGGAGGGGCTCTCTCTGGGTCCCCTCCACAGGGTCTAAAGAGACACTGTATCCCTACCCTGCCCCCTTGTGTTCTTTTGTTTAAACTTCAGTACTGGGGACTAACTCCCTTAGTCCAGTGAAAGCTGCCAGCAACATTTTTCTCATGTTGCTGGCAGCCAATCAGAGCACTAGCTCCTGCGGTAGTCTGACTCCCACAAGAGCAAAATGGCCAGGGTAGGAGGGCCACATGTCCCCTCTTTAAAGTAAATAAGGCTGTAGAGGATGAGGTCCCGGGGCATAATATGACTAGGGGAGGGGAGACCACGCGGTTCCCCCTCCCCATTAAAATATATTTGGCCCTGGGGAATGGCCAAAGGCGCAGCCTGAGGTTGGATGCATGCAGGGTATGGCGTGAGCGGCAGTAGGTTGGATTCACATATGTTAGATTTTACACGCACAAAACCTCAGCAATTATCTGAAGAAGCTATAACTAGTGCCCTAAGGTAACTATAACTCACGCCCCGTCATGCCCAGTTTTCTCAGCCTAATTTTATTGCAAATATTGCAGTGAAATTAACAATGATGTCATAAAAGGACTGATGTAATATGTGGGGTAATTATTAGTGCATGGCGAGGGCGCGAGTTATAGTTACCTTGGAGCAGGAGTTATAGCTTCCTAAGATACGTACAACTATAACTGCTGAATTTCTATGGTTTTGTGCATGTAAAATATGAACCTAACACAAACGTCGCCGTAACTTTTAGCAGGGAATTTCGACTGTTTTTTTTAACGTTAAGTAATATTTAATGATCAGGCCCGCGGCCAATCCCTCACATGTATGCAAACTGGAAGGGGGGCACCCGGCCCCAGCCAAATTCTGAACGAGACAGGGACATGTGGTCTCCTCAACAGGTCAATTTGGCCTTGGGGGACCCCGGGGCTCACCCATATAGTAATTGGGGAGGGGGGCACTAAGCACCCTCCCTGGGCCAATATTGTCCTGGGACCCCATCCCTCCGGGCCATGGCCAATGAAAAATGGGAGGAAGGGGGGGCCTATGGGCAGGCCCTGTGACCAACCCCCCACATGTGGGCATCCCAGGAGGAGGGGGCATGCAGCCTCCTCCCTGGGCCAATACGGTGCTGGAAACCCCATGCCCCGGGCCCATCCAAATAGTAATAGTAAATGCGATATCGGCTCCGGGGACCAGCTGTGGCTGCAGGGAACGGGCTGCGGGATAGGGCGAGTGGCGCTGGCTGCTGGGAGGTTCCATGCGCCCCCAGAGAGCTCTGGCACAGGGAAGACTTATGCAGGATCAGGACAGACAGGAGTATAGGAAGCGTGGGGGCAGAGGCAGGTAATGCAGGGCAGAGGTAGGCAGAAAGGGGCACTCTGAGACCCAGGCACTGGCGAGCAGGGACACAAGAGGTGGTGTAGTAGTACAGAGATTTTCATACTGCCAACAGGCCAGGCAGGAGCACAAGGGCTGGGGCTACAGACTCTCACCAGGAGAGACAGGGGGCACTCTGAGACCAGGACAAAGGCACACTACCAGCAGCACAGGCAGGGGCATAAGCAGTGGGTACCAGGCACCAAGCAGGCAGGGGCACAGAGTGAATCAACAGACAACCAGATAGTTGTAAGCAGGGACCACAGAGGGCCACAGAGAGGCAGGCAGAGGTGAGAGGGCACAGACAGCCAGGGAGAGAGAGGTGAGAGTACAGTTTACATCTTTCCTCTGCTACAGGAGACCTACTCTCACCTCCCTACACCAACCAGCGCCAAGACGTCCTCGGGAACTTGCTTGCGCTTTATAAAAGAACGTCATCATCATCACCCGGGGCCCAGCTAATCAATGTGGCCAAAAAGTGCCTTTTTATTAGGGACCGCGAGGACAGCCCCAATGCCCCTGTGGTCCCAGCCGCTCCCCGCTTCCAGCGGTAGACAGCATTGCTCCCACACGCATGGAGCAGCAACAAATGCTGCTCCCTGCGTGCAGGACATATTTTTCATCTTTTTCCCTGCCCGCTTCACAGATCTTGCCCGCTGGGAGTTCCCACCCCCTACTAATGTCTGCTGTGAGCAGACTTACTGTTTGTTATCACTAAGCGGAAGCTTTAAATCGCCCCCACCAAGTGATATCAAACTGCTATGTCCAGTGAATGGGCACCAGTAAACATAGCAGGAGCCCAGCCCTGATGGGGTCCCCAGGGCTATTAATAGTTACAGGAGGGGGTTTGAGCGGCCTAAGGGAGGGGGGGCCGCACGGTCCCACTCCCTTTGCATTTCACGTCCAGGCCCCCGGGGGATGTGGCGCCCAAGGCACCATTCCCCATTTTCCTTTAATGGATGGGCCACCTCCTGTAACAAACCATTACACAGTATCACACTTTGCTCTTAAACTGGCATGAATAGGGTCTTTTAAGCGTGGATTAATTTCAGTTTTTGATAGTGAAGAAACCTACCACACCCTGTTTCCATATGCTGCAAAACATCCACAGGCATAGGACAGACCTATTATATAGGCTAATAACAGCTTGCTGGAAAATACATCAATATATTTGGATTTTTTCTACGCCCTTAACTCCTTATCTCACCAGCTTATTGCAGGGATAGCTCAGATTTTTTGACTAAGATTCAGAGCATTCCTTGGAAGTCAAGCTATATCTTGGTTACCATGAATGTGGTGTCCCTGTACACGTGCATTGTCCACAAACTAGGCATACAGGCTTGCAAATATTTCTTTAGGGATACACCCTTGTTCCTGTACAATCACTCCATGATGCTTGATAAGATATTGCCCAGAAATAACTCTTTTCTTTTGAAGATCAGTGGCATAAGCAAATACTCGGAACTGCCATGGGAAGCTCCTTTGCTCCCTGTTAAGCCGGCATCTTCATGGGGTGGTGGGGGGCACAGTGCAATTGAACGGAAGCAAATGAAATGTGGATGCAGCATTTGGCATTCTGGATTGGATACATCGATGACCTGTTCTTAATCTGGAACGGGCCACAGAGGGTCTTGGATGCATTGCTTAATTGGACTGCTGATAAAGAGTTGAACCTTAAGTTCACTTGGAAGACACATAGACCTACTATGGAGTTCCTGGATATTTTGATCACAGTAGAGGAAGGTACAATCCGCATGAGCCTCTTCAGGAAAAGTACTGCTCGCAACAGTATTTTATATATATCCTTAAAGCAAATGTGGATGCTGTTCCTCTAGTTGTGGTGCCTAGTTTATTAGAAGTAAAGGGACCATCCACCAACAAGGAGGTGGTGGTGGGGGAGATGCTAGGAGGAAGGGGGATTCGGAGGGGATCCCGCTGTGGAGGAACTAGGGTCCTCACATACCCAGCAAACTAGGTGCCATGCTTCATCATATGGACCTGCTCCTCGTCGGGTCGGAAGTGCAATACCTAACGGGCACCCGCGAAGTGGCTCTTTTTCGGAGATCTTTTGTTCCTTTGCCGTATGATGCAGTGGGGGTGTGTGGCTCGTGCAAGTGTAGATACAGTGAAGCGCAGTGAGTGCGTTAAAAAAGGTTAGATATTCCAAATCATTTTTATTCAGGTTGGTAATCCACCTTGTTAAAAACGTGTAGAGTGGCAGCTCCCCTGACATGAGGGTTCAGTTGAAGCTATGCTCATCTCGTGGGGTCAACATGTTTCTCGCCTAATGGTTGCTCAATACCGTGGCAATTCTTCAGGACCTAATATATGAAAACTGAATATATCTACACTCAATGGTGCAGCTAATTGCTAACTACCAGAGAAAAACACTACAACAAGATTCTCCAGTAGTGCTGTTCGATGACCTCCCTCTTTCGGGAATGTCGCCTCTACCAGTACGGTGAATCAATAAGACAACTCAGAATGTGGTGTCATGTCCAGCGGGGGACAACTCAGAATGTGGTGTCATGTCCAGCGGGGGACCGCAGTGGATCATCTACCCTCATTGCCTGTACTGGTAAGCAGCCATCACCCACCCAACCTCAAGTGGAGAATCCCCTATGGGGAAATGCTCAGGGCTAAGAGGAACAACAGTACCTCTGAGGCATCTGAAGCAGAACAGACCAGGATGGTAGGGAGGATTAAGTCCAGAGAGTACCATAGGAAAGTATTCAGGACAGCTTGTGCCATGTTTGCAGGCATCAACAGAGACAGTTTACGGATACCCAAGCGTAGGAAGCAGGGTGACAAGGAGGTGAGACTGATAACTACTTTTATCAGGGAATCGAACTCCATCAGACGGATGTTGAGCAAACATAGGTACCTGGTTAAATCTGACCAGGTTATGGGTCACTTAGTGAGCCCCTGCCCAAGACAACGTACAGAAGGAGCAGGTCACTGAAGGATATGGAGGTACACAGTTATCCCATGGAGCAGCTAGGGGAATCGAGGGTCCTGGCCTAGGGAACAATAAGGGTTTTTCAAGTGCAGAAAGTGCAAAGCGTGAGCACACAGTACCAAGAGAAAAACGTACACACTACTCACAGGCAGAGAGGCAAAGAGAAAGAAGCTATAAACTGCAACAGTGATTTTGTGAACTATGTTTTGGTCTGTCCCCGTGTTTTGCAATAGGTGGTAAGTACTTTTCTTCCTGTAAAGAAGCCAAACCACCTTGAACACCTATGTGCAGTTAGGAACAATGATCCTAGTTATCCCGTTGCACGTCACTCCTTGGACATGCATGAGAATTCTTTTTTTGGAACTGACAGGGTGGTGTTGAGCAAAAGAGGCAGTGATCGAGAAGGCACCTTGAGGAGGTTGGAGTCCGAGTACATAATCTTGCTTAACAGTCGCCTACCCGGGGGTTTTAACCAGGATGAAGATATGCATGTGCATATCAGTAAATCATTTGAACTCAGTGTATCCTTTCTGCTTGTCTGCTATGCTTTGAGGCCATCTTGAGTTGTTCACAATGTTGGCTACAGCAGACTACATCTTTATGTTCCCCTTTCTCTTTTTGTTTTGGCTATTTTCTGCATGAATCAGGATATTTATCTGGATGTACATCTCTGCTCCTCACCCGCCAGTCGCGGTTATTGTTTGTAGTATGAATGCTGCCTCTAAAAACATTGTTATTTTTTCTGCTTCTATGAAAATCTTTATTCATCTTTGATTATGCCCACACCAGAAATACATTCATGTATAAGTGAACTGCTTTCTTTTCTTTATGAATGTTAATTTATTTCACGCAGGGATGCACTTTTTAGGACGCGGGCTGCTTATCTTAATCTGGTGGTAACTGATTAGCTGCAGTTTGATATGACTGTAGCCGCTTGGCTTATTATTTATTACATAAGATGAGGTTTTATCATACTGACATGTGGGGTAACTTCACTGCATTGTAAATTTGGTCCGCCACTGGGTGTCGATTTGGATATGACTGGAAACACTGCAGCTCTCCTCTTTCAACATGGATTGTGGCATGCACAATATTAGATTTTCTATTTTTACACAAACCGTGATCAATTTCTCAATTGGGTGTGTAAATACTGTAGTCAATTATGATTTGTACCGTGCATTAACCAGGATGTTTTATCACATAATAATTATTTTTTCCTGCATTTGTTAATGAACATGTAACATGCAGCTTTCTTTTGTGATGAATTTATAAGCAATGAGTGCCTTACGTTCAGTATTTTCACTATTCGTATTATAAATGTGAAGCTTACTTGTCTTTGAGGGTGATAGGGCAGTATTCACTAGTATGTGTTGCTTGACAAAGACCAGCAGGTCAAAACGTGTTAGCCTACTGACTAAATTGTTGCAGTAGTTAACATCGTGGAGTGCTGGCTCTTTCTTTGACTAACTGCAGCAAGGATTCTTTGTATATGTTAGCGGGTCCTGCTCCCGGTACCGAGCACCTGCCCCATGAGGTGGACGTGATTGGGTAATCAGCAGGGAATGTTTGGAGGAGATATGTATACATCTTAATCATAAGAGAAAAGCTCTAATCTGCAAAAACATAAAAAAAATCATGGACCAAAACAAATTCTAGGTCTATTCAAATATAACTAACTAGAAAGCTCATCTTTCGGGTAATATGCTCTATCTAACCTAGACAGTTCTGGATGTGTTCACAAATGTCCTGTTTTGAGAAAGAAGTGGTCAAACAATGTAACGTGCCAGAGTAGAACCCAACTGATTTATGTTCCCATCTGGAGGCTTTTTTGCTGTCTAATCATTCACTTTTATAATGTTGCTCTCCAGTTTTGGAAGAAGGTGGTAAATGTTTGCTTTTTCCAAAGCAGAGAATAGGGAAAGCCAAGGGCTGCCACAGCCGGACCAGTGCTTGAAACCACTAAACTATATGTAAAGATTTTTCACGCCTTCATAGTTTAGAAACTAAAAATAATGCCATCTACCAATTTAAGACCAGGTTTGAGTCTTGTGTGTATACTACTATCCAGCTCTTTCTTTAAATATTTTAGCTGCCCGATATCAAACCTACATTGCACCAAGGACAAAGTCTCAGTAGCCTTCATGGGCCTCTACATTGCTTTTGATGCTTTTGTTGCTGTCAATAGTACAGTGCTGTGGACATTTTTAAGAGAGCAGCAGATGAAGGCTGCCCTGACAAGAGCACTCATTCAACTGGATCAAACTAATAAAGATACTATACGCAAGGAGCAAAAAGAGCAAACGTATTGACTGGGGTAGAACTATGAAAGGGAAGCAACAGTGCTGTGTTCTGACTGGCATTCACTTCGATTTATAGTTCAATGACCTCTGTAAAATGTAGGCAACTGATATTCACAGGAATAATGGGTACAAGGATTCCATACTGCTATTAGAGGATGATGTAACACATAACCAAAAATTCCAAAATTCTCTTTAATTTTAGATTTATGCTAAGCCATAACCGAGCACCCAAACATGAAATAATAATGGAGCCCCTTCTGTTTTAATACTTTGATGTTAGATTTGTTGTCATGGTTATCTGAATACAGGAACAAGAAAACCTCCTCTAAGTGCCTGACAGCGTGAGAACTGGAATCCTGATCGGTTTGTTTTGGCCATGCCAGCACAATAATTTGGTGTGTGCAAGGAGGTCTAGGCCTGTCCATAGAAAAGTCAAGTTCAAGAACTTGTACCGTGACCAAAGAGTCTGCAACAAGCATACCTTTTGTAGGAAATGGGGACTATTGTCCATGTCTTGGGTTGTTGATATACAGCATACCAATCTTAGAGGATTAATACTTCTGGTAGGGCCTTTTTTGTCCGACTCAGAGGAGTGCAGCCGACTAGATCCCACATGTAAAGTTCCACAGGGATGTGACAACCCGACCCTTGCGCATATCAAGTTCATGTGTGCACAGTGGATGTATGGCACATGTAATAGCAAGACTTTAGAAGTAGAGTACATATGCTTGCTGTGACATGTGCGATCCATTTTTGGATGGTCTCTGGTTTAAAGTGGTACAAGATAGGGGGACACAGCTTCCTTACAAAATGGATGTGTTTTGCCAGCATTCCTATGACTGGAATGATTGCTGATTAGATTTCCTGAGCACTGCCATTTGGTGGATGGTGTGTCAGGAGGGGGAGTCATCAGATTTTGCTGTTAAAAAGTGAGGACATTTCTGGGCGACGACTCCTACTTCGTCTGCCCCCGCTTACCACTTCAGGAAGACTGATGAAAGCAAGGTCAAGAGATCTCACTTAGCTATGCCCTTCATTTAGATACTTCTGCTTGCAGCCAACATCATCACTAACTGATTTAAGAGGAATCACCTTGCACAAATGGCATATTGGCACCACAGCCAGAAAAGGAAATATGAAAAGGAAATACCAAAAACCGGTTCTAGAGCCGGACAGTGGAACTAGTCTACTAAAGGTGAAGGATATCACCTTAAATCTGTGCAACTTCCTGGAGAAGCTGTAGGTCTGTCTAGTGTCCAGAAGCCTGCCTGCTCCTAGATGGAATGAGCACCTTTCCCTGCAGTAGCAAAGACTTTCCAGGACAAGAATGTAGGTTTGTTGTCCGTGTGAGAAACGCTCCGAAGAAGCGGACTTGTGTGTGCTAGTGCAGCCAGTATCAAACTGAACTGCAAGAGTGTCCCCCACATCACTGCATGGATCATTTGGCAAACTACATGAAGCTTACATCATCAGAGTGGAGTCCGGAGTCTCTGATGTGACCCAATGGGCATGCCTACCACTGCCACCAGGCTGTGTGTACAGATGCGATCGCAGCTGCAGGCAAGGAATTCCCTGATGGCTTGTAGGTCGCAACTGCCAATGAGACACCCCTGCTAATTCCAACCTGATGTCCTGCAACTGACAAGACTGCTGGGGCTTCCTCTGCCAGCCTGCTTTCACTGTTGGAGGACCTTGCTGTGTGAAAACGAAAACTGCAGGACTGCTGCCACAATGCTGAGCAGCACTGCACCTGGACAGGTAACAAAGGCTATGTTTGAAAGATTAAAAGATTTTATATTGTCCTAGAACTGTGTTGATAAACCCAAACTTTTAGCTGAGGAGTCCTATGTGTTCCCCACATTGGGCCACTGATTTAATACCCATAAAAGTGTGCTCGCAGCACCAGATTTATGTTCAAGATTTTTCGTGTATAAATGACCTTCATGGACGAGTGGGAGCCTCCGCCATAGTGGGATATCATTGTAGCAGTGCATGGGTCACCTACCCTGATCAGAATCCATGGTTGGTGCAAGCACTATACACACTGGTTACAGCCCACTGCAATTAGAAGAACCAGCCCTCATTACATTTGTGCATCACATTCTCTCAAGTATTTAAAGTACTTTTCTTTTTACAAGAAGAGCACTGGGCAGGACAGCATCTTACCGCGTTTGTTGGTTGAGTCATGTGCGGAAAGATTATACTTGACACAGTTTGCAGAGCCATTGTAGGATGAACCCACCAGTAACAAACCATTCCAACCGCCATGGTTGTGGCCCAGTAGCCTGTCTGCGCACCACACCCCATAAACGAGGTCTGATGCTGGACCATCACTTTGTGCAAAGATGCATGGAAGAGCCAATTATAAATGGCCTCTACAGCACTGATATTAACAATATACAGTGAATGGGAGTATAATTTGATGACTGTGGACACACAGTTTAATTATAGATCCATGAACAGCAAAGCATGGCACAGATATCTCTGCTAACCATATTGCTAGGCATCTGAAAATGCATTTCTTGAAGGCGCACTCAACATTTCAATACCATTATCTATTTATTTTTAACAACCAGCCCCACAATCGCTTGTCTCAGATTAGTGGTGTCAACCAGGCAGGGGCCTTTCAGATGAGATGACAGACCTAATGAAAATTGATTTTTTTTTTTTAAATATATTTTTATTGTTCTAGTACAAACAACACAATCAGAGTCACTATAACCTAAAGAAAATGGATAGTCTTATATGAGAAGGAATTTTGCGAATTTGGATTTAAAAAATATTTGTCTAGCTCATGAAAATGAGGGATGTCAGCGTCTACTGTTGTTTAGGAATTTAACTCAAAGCCATTCTGCTAGTTGATTTGAAAGATTACCTGTCCAATATCTTAGGGTAAAACAGACGATCTTTTAAGACATTCATTTTTCTTTTCTCACAAAAGACCAGAACCCTCTTCACTAGGTTCTAACTGGAGAAACTCCCACTGGCTACCTTCAAAGAGGTAAAATGCAACACTGTCTGAGTGACCTGATCTCAGCGGAATTAATTGAGCATTTTCTGTTTAGCTACATGTGGTAGGTAGGAATGCTCTGTGGTTGGCTTATTCGGGTCTCATAGATTTTAACTAGTGCTTATTTTTCAAATACTAAACTGTGCTTTTAGGATCCAGAACACAGCTGAAAACTGTTTTGCAGCCACGTTTGCTATATGATATAGCTAAGAACGTTTATACGTACATTGCTTTGACAAAGTTTGCACCTTGGAGGACACCTGAAACGTGCCAACAAAAGAACTGGAGGCAACCACTGGTGTGTACCCAAGGAGCACATTCGAGCTCTATAAAAACATGGACCAATTGCCCTAATATAGTGGTTAGCAATGATCAGTTTAGTAGGGGAGAGTCCACTGCTTATTTTTGAAGGGGTTTACCTACCATTCTTTTACAGGGCAGGAGTTTCATACCTTATATAAGGTACCAGTATGGCATATTACATGATATGTGACATGATTTGTAGCTATTGCTTGGCCACGCATCCCAGAATAGACACCGGTTTAGCAAGCAGTATGGTTTCTTTCTGTTTTCATGTACTGTGCCCTTTGTAACATACTCTTTTTTTATTCTGGCTTTATTTAAAGCTTCCCCGGTTACTAAATCACTTACAGAGAACTCTAAGTTTTTGCATGTTTTTATCACGATGTTTTTTTAGCATTTGTCTTTGATGACCATATTTCCAAACAACAAAATTAAGGATTGGCTGATACAACAGTCCCCCCTTACAAATGTATTCTAATATAACCTATACAGTACAATGGATAAATCTATGCAATGAGTTCAGATTGGGTCATGTTACATAATGCAGAACCATGTTAGAGTTGTTACTTAATGTTCAATAAGAAGGGAGTCAGTCCTAAATTAGCCATGAGGCTTTTCCCATTGCGTCCTTCATTACATGGGGTAACACATTTGGGAATGTGCAAACCTTTTGATAATCAGACCTGTCTCCACAAAACACTTGAACACTGCTCCACCGGGATTTAAGAAGGTAAATAGAGAGATGAGAAATCATAATTAATTTTCGTTAATTCATTTATTATTTATTAAACCAGTAACTTTAACTGAACACACTAAGTCAAGACACATTCATTCAATTCTTTATTTCGGTTATAATAACCATAAAAGAGTACCGTACAATATGAAAACAATCATTATGACAAAGTGCAGCATTTCTAGTGGGTGCAAATAATCCATACATAAATACAATATACAATATAAAAATTTTAAATATTAATTTATACACAATGTTGGTTTACCAACCTTTTAAAATAGGAGTAAAAAATTAAAAAACATTTTTTTTTTTTAGGAACCAGGCTTAGTGATGATACCATTACATTTTTTGACCATTCCTTTTCCTAATTATCGCAACATTAAATAAAAAACGACTCAGGCTAAATACTATCCTCTGTGATGTGTCGCCCTTAAATATTCTTTCCCCATCCTGGACACGACGAAGACCCAAATTTAGACAAATGGGTTTGATCCATTTTATCCTTGGCCGCATATATGCAGGGCATATAAATAGGACATGGGTCTCATCCTCCTTTACATCCATGTCGCACAATTTGCACAGGTCAGATTTATTATTATTATTATTGGGCGCCCACTTAGATGTTCTAGAACTGAGTTGCAAAATACCATAGCGATACTTTAAATACAATGATTTAGCCAAAGGGGGTTCAATTTCATCCATAAAATATTCAAATTTGCTTCCACATTTAAAATTAAAAAATGTAAGGGTCAATGGTCCAAGTTTGGGGTTATGTAATACAGAATTATTAATATAATCCCAATATGTGTCCTTCAGCAATTTTTGGGAAGAATTGGTAAGTGAATCAGGATCTGTCCAAAAGTTGCGTAAGCCCAGCTTTGTGAACCAGTTTTCAATATACGCTAACCAAACCAACTGAGTAGCATTCTTTATTTGAATTATTTCCTTCAATGCATCTCTGTAGTCTGCAAGCTCATCAGTTGACCACAGGCGCACCCAGTACAGTAATGGGCGTAAATGAGCTTGATCGTCCAAGTGGCGTATATTCAAATCCCAAAATAACGGGACAAGAGGGGTACAGCCCGGGATCGCTAAAAGTTGCCTGAAAAAACTGTTTTCTTGGGCTGAAAAAGAATCTCGTGGTACATGACCCCATAGTTCTGCCCCATATAGGGTAGCTGATTGAACTTTATATTTAAAAAGTTCAATAGCAGGTGATATTGCTTTAATAGGGCTACTTTTAAACTTCCTGATTATAGGGGCTTTATTTTGTATTAGTGTTAACCTCGATTTTTCTATTTGCGGTTTCCAGTTCATTTTAGTGTCGAGGTTGATACCCAAATATTTAAAATTATTCACTTGTTCAATCTTTTCCTTGTTTACATTAAAGACTTTATTGGACCCTCTGTGGGGATTAATCGTCATAACTTTCGTTTTGGAAGCATTAATTTCAAGATTTTTATCCAAGCAGTAGGCCCGAAATTTATTCAAAAGATTTTGTAGTCCATTAGGTGTCTGGGAGATTAAAATCGTGTCATCCGCAAATAATAAGGCCGGAACGGCTTGACCACACAACTTGGGAGAGTCATGCTCGCAGCCCAAGAGGGTTTCAGGGATGTCATTTACGTAGAGAGAGAAAAGGGTTGGTGCCAAAACGCAACCTTGTCGGACACCTCTCTTTATATTTATTCTCTCCGATAGCTCTCCATTTGGCCCCCACCTTACTCTTGCATAGTTACCCTCGTGTAACCTAATCAATTGTTGGCAAATGTCCCCAGGGGCGCCCATATCCCTCAACCTTTTCCATAACTGCCCCCTGGGAACCAAATCGAAGGCCGCTTTAAGGTCCACGAAGGCTACGTATAGATGGGATTTCCTTATATTGATGTATTTCCATGTTAAACATAAAAATCTAAAAACCTGGTCTACTGTACTAATTTTGGCTCTAAAACCTGCCTGATATTTGGTAAAAATAGAGTGATCCTCAATCCACATGTTCAATTTATTGAGAAGTTGACGCGCATATTTTTTTTGTAAGACATCTATCAAACTGATAGGTCTATAGTTTGATGGATTAGATCTGTCCCCCTTCTTAAAAATGGTCACAATTTCTGCACCCTGCCAGGTTTCTGGAATTGGGGCACCTCTTGCAATGTCATTGCTAAGTAAATTAATATAGGGTGCCCACAGATTGTTCTCGTGTTTCCAAAGGTCCCCAGGGATTTTGTCTGGTCCTGGGGCTTTACCTTGTTTAACTGAATTAATGGCTAGTATGGTATCTGCCAGGCTAAATGTTAGCGTAGTATCACAAGTGTTTTGCCCTAGGTATTCTTTTGTTATTACTTCCTCCTCCCCTTCACATGAGTATAATGTGGAGAAGTGTTTAACCCAGACCTTTTCTTCTAGAAACCTGTCTCTGGATTGCACCCCTTCTTTGGTGCCCTTTGCTATAAGGTTCCAGAACAACGTTTGATCTTTTGATTTACAAGCTTGGAGTAAGTCTACCCAAACTTGTTCATCCCATGATCTTTTTGCAAATAAAATAGTATTTTTATAAAATGTTCTTTTTTCTCTCAAAATATTTATTTGCTTCCCTTTTATAGCCTTTATTAGTTCTAATTTAGCCTGCCGGCAGGCTTTGTTATACCAAAGGCTCTCCTTAGGCCGGTTAATCCGACAGGCTTGGCCTTTGTTGACCTCTTTTGAGAGGATTTTCCTAAGTTGCTGCATCAGATTCCTATGTACTAATGATACCGAGTGTTCCTCAGTATTAATGTTATCTAAAGATGACATAAATTTTACATAAAGTACATAGATTTCTCTAATTGTATCGACATTACCCATTACAGCAGGCCATTTTAAGGACCTGCAATTGTTGGACTCCAAGGGCTCATGAATGGAAATATAATCACTAGGTATCAATACCTTAGGGAACATAAACAATGAGCCAGTGATAGTCAGAGAAAGAGGAAAGTGGTCACTTTCAATACGGTAATCCACATTCAGATCTATGAGCATTGGCCATAGGTTCAAGGAAACCAATATGTAATCAAGATGGCTAGTAGAACGACCTCTTTCGAAGGTCGGTTTACTTGGGCAATCAGAGGGGAGTCGACCATTACAGGAGCGTAGGCCATGTTCCATAATTAATCTTAATATCTGCAATGAACTATTTGTGCAAGGTGTTGTATAATTTGCGTCAATGCTAGGGATATTAAAGGCCTTGTCTTCTTCTCCATGGATATCATCTAACCCCGTAATGGATTCAAAACTCCTATTAAGGTCTCCTCCTATAATCAGCATAGTTTTATGATCTAAACTGCGGATAAAACCATCTAGTTGGGCTATTGTATCTGATTCTTTATTTGACGGATGGGGTCTGTTGTAAATGTTAATAATACAGATTGCCCGTCCTTTGGCGTCATTAACTTTTATAGCCAGAATATCAGGGCTATTAGAATCCACTTGTGTAAAGTCGATACCCAGCGTGATTCTTGCCCAGATTATCAACCCACCAGATGGTCTGCCTTTATTTAAATGTGATGCTGCTATATGGAATGACCTATAACCTACTTTAAAAAAGAGTGTTCCACTCCCCATGTTTCTTGGAACAAAATGAGATCCGCTTTGCTGATATAATTATGCCATGCCGGATCAGACAGATTTTTCTTTATACCAGCAATGTTCCAAGAAATTAATTTGACCACAGCTTCCTTAGTACTGTCAGATTGGCTCAGGTCTATATTTATTACGTCACCAGTTCTTGTTATTGGTGGACTAATATTCCCCACTTCTGTTTGCAGGGTTAGGTTATTATCCTGTTTGGCTGTTTCCCTAGTAATACATCCATACATGGTTGCCTTAATGGGTTTGACAATGATATCATCCTCTTTATCACAACTTTCTTCAAGTCAGTTTGCCTCATCTAACCCATATAGCTCTGAAAAGCGATTATTTGTGGGTATCTGGAAAAAGTTGTCGGGCCCCCACGGCATAACTTCACATGCCGTGTTTGCCAGGCATTTATATGTACGGGTAGCCTTCTCACTGTAAAAATAATTAAGATTTTTAATTCTAATAGGGCCCTTATCATTGTAATATTCATCATTACAAACTAGTGCCACTACGTTTCTATCCCTGAAATTGACTATAATCGTGTCTCCTTGTATGTCTTTTACCTTCCTACCTATCCAGCCAACCCTTCTGACAAACAATATCTCCCCATTTAAGTGTCTAGGGATCGGCCTGTTCGTATTCAACCAGAATAACACTTTATTCTTTAACTCTTGGTAGGATTCTGCTTTCCCATTCTTCAGTTCAGGAACGCCAGTGAGTACAATTGTGTAGGGTAGTGAATCTGGTGGTAGGTCAATTGTTATCAAAGGAGTTTTTATACTTCCTTCGTGCTTATGTGTTGTTTTTTCTGTGCTTTGTGGTATAACAGCTTTTCCCTTCATAAGCTTCCCTACACTAGGTGTTGGACTTTTAGCACGTTTTTCTAACTTTTGTTGATTACAATTCAGACCTTTGCAGTTTAGTACCTTTGTTGATTGTACTGTCAATCCTGCACTTACAGCGCTTCCAGCACTTATGGTGCTTGCAGAATCAACATTGGATAGTGGTAAGTTCTCTGGTCTCCCTCTAACTTCTACCTTTATCAGGTTCTTTAGGGAAGTAAAATTATCCAGAGTTAACTGTTCCAATTTCTCCAGCTTTTCATCTACCAATTTGATCCTTTCAAGGACTGGCAAAATCATTGACCTAACAATGTGTTCTATATGTGCCAGTGACCCGTAGACACCCTCATTAGAAGCAGGGGTTATGGTTCCAGTAGGACTACCTGTAGTGATAATTTGAGTGGGACGCCCTTGGTTATCATTGGGCCTTACAGGTATCCTTTTTATGGACGGTCTTTGCTTAGGGATTCCCAAATCTTGGGTTTTAAATAACTTTGGTTCCCTCCCTTTTTGTACTGCTTCTATTATTTTCCTCTTCGAAGCCCCACCAGTTCTTACTCGATTAGCAATACGTCTGTTAGTTGTTTTAGACAGTGGGGTTTTGCTCGTTAAGGGTCGCTCACTATATTGCCTCATTTCATTATGATTAGGATGACAGATATTCTCATTTGCTAGCAAGGGTGGGGACCTATCTAAAGCAGTAAGACTCCCACTCTTGTTCAATGACGTACAGAGGGAGAGGGCTGGGTCCTCCATGGCCACTGGATCAGTTGCTGGATCATATATCTCTACAGATGTATCTTTGTCCTGTGCAATTGATATGTGTGGCGCACTAATTGCACTTGTTGCAGAGAGTGATATGACAGGAGGAGGATTTTTTGACAATAAGATATTGTGGCTACCCTCAACTCCTGGAAGTCCTACATAAGAGTCCAGAAATGTGGATCCAGGTGAGACTATTGGCTGTTCATTGGAGGAAGGGTTTAGTGAAGCTAGGCGCATGTTAGGGGGAAGTGATAAGCGCCTCTCTGTGCTCTCTATGGCGGTTACGACGACGCCTATGGTTTTCTGCAGCATCCTATCGATCGCAGTCAGGCTCGGCAAGGGGACCTTAGTGCCTTTGGTCTGCATTTCCATAGATCGTTTCTTCGTAATGGCTTTTTTTCCCATAATACAGGTGCCAAGTCAGTCTCCCAGACAGTACAACAGTAATACCTTGTCAGTAGGGTCCTGGATGAGCGGGGATACGCCTCGATAGACTTTAGGGAGTGGGCCCAGCCCGGCCTCCTCCGGCCCCGGACGGCCACAGACGGTCCCGCCCTTGTCCCGGGCTTCTCCCGGCGCTACCCGCGCGCGATCCCGCGACGCGGGAGCAGCACCGTGATTTAAAGCGCCTCCTGGCGCGCAACGCTCGGTCACGTGGTTCGTGACCGCTGGGGCACCTGGGTCTTGTAGTTTTTTGTGAACCGGTCTCCCCACTGCGGCCACACGAGATGGAAGTGCGGCGGCGGGAGACCGGGACAGCAACAGGTGACAGGCAGCAAGGAAACAAAGTCAGGCAGGCAGCGGGATCCTCAGGGCCAGCCAAGTACGAAAAAGCAGGAACAGGGAACCCGCTCTGCCGCAGCAGCACCGTGATTTACAGCGCCTCCTGGCGCGCAACGCTCGGTCACGTGGTTCGTGACCGCTGGGGCACCTGGGTCTTATAGTTTTTTGTGAACCGGTCTCCCCACTGCGGCCACACGAGATGGAAGTGCGGCGGCGGGAGACCGGGACAGCAACAGGTGACAGGCAGCAAGGAAACAAAGTCAGGCAGGCAGCGGGATCCTCAGGGCCAGCCAAGTACGAAAAAGCAGGAACAGGGAACCCGCTCTGCCGCAGCAGCACCGTGATTTAAAGCGCCTCCTGGCGCGCAACGCTCGGTCACGTGGTTCGTGACCGCTGGGGCACCTGGGTCTTATAGTTTTTTGTGAACCGGTCTCCCCACTGCGGCCACACGAGATGGAAGTGCGGCGGCGGGAGACCGGGACAGCAACAGGTGACAGGCAGCAAGGAAACAAAGTCAGGCAGGCAGCGGGATCCTCAGGGCCAGCCAAGTACGAAAAAGCAGGAACAGGGAACCCGCTCTGCCGCAGCAGCACCGTGATTTAAAGCGCCTCCTGGCGCGCAACGCTCGGTCACGTGGTTCGTGACCGCTGGGGCACCTGGGTCTTATAGTTTTTTGTGAACCGGTCTCCCCACTGCGGCCACACGAGATGGAAGTGCGGCGGCGGGAGACCGGGACAGCAACAGGTGACAGGCAGCAAGGAAACAAAGTCAGGCAGGCAGCGGGATCCTCAGGGCCAGCCAAGTACGAAAAAGCAGGAACAGGGAACACATTCAACTCACATCAAAAGACAGCTAGTGATCTTGTGTGGGTTCTTTCACACAAGATTCTATGCTAGAACCCTCAGATTTATGCCAAAAGTACACTAATCTGTTGACTGGGTTTGAGTGTTTGATTGGTTCTGATGCTCCGTCCATCACCACCCCCTTTTGTACCGAAAAGTACACTTAAGTCAGAGTACACCCTCTATGGATGACTCAATGTGACTTTGCAGAGCAGTATTTATTGAAAGTGGGAGTAATGTTTTCAGTGGAAGCTCTTAATGGTCATTGACAGGTTTGAAACAAACCATTTGGTTACTAAAACTGCACCGAAAAAATAATTAATGTTGAGTAATAATTCTGCGCATATGACATGACTAAAAACAAATACAAGCGGTAAGGATTGAAAAATACAAGCTGTAAGGAAAAAGTTTTCAAAAAGGTTGGCAACAGGTTGATACAATAGCACAGGGAAGACAGCTGAATAATATTGTTTGATTGTTAAAAAAAAGTGGCTTAAGAAAACGATAAGCATAAAAGCTACGCACCAAGTCTATATCCTGGGTAGTTCATCTTTAAAATTAGGCATGATTCGAAAAATACAAACAGTGGTCCGCAAATATAAATATGTTGCAGTCCCCACAGAGATGTTAAAGATCTTTAAAGAAGTCCTGCAGATGAGCAACATAGAAGTGCAAAAAGAAAAGTGAAAATACGTCCGGCAGCTTAACCACAGGCTGCAACTCTAGCAGCTCATTAGCAGCGCTTCTAATTTTGAGTCTCAAGGTTCGGTGTTTGATTCTTGAGACACTCAGATGGAAAAAGTGCTTGCTGTCGAAGCATTCATCTTTAATAGATGCGTATCAGGAAAGTAAGCCTGTCTGAACTTACTGAATGGACCGACACAGACAAAAGCAAGACCGACGACAAAAAGGTTTCCTTTTGTGATTGAATTGTCAATTCAGAGGTTCACAACCGCCCATGGCACTCAGCACAAAGTAACATGCATTGAAGGCAAGGTTCTAGAAATCAAGAGGGTGTATAAAGAAACAGAGCAGTGCGTTGGCCTTTACACTGAAAACATCCAGGTCGGACTACTGCAATAGTTTGTAAGCAGGCACCTCAAAACAAACTATTTTAAAAAATTGAAGTGGTGCAACATGCAGCGGCCAGACTAGTACTAAAACTTCCTCGCTGGTCACTGGCCCCGGCAGCTCTAAAATCTTAACACTGGCTGCCAGTACACAAAAGGGTCCTGTTTAAAATCCCGCTATTCACTTTCAGAGCTTATAGATCGATTGGGTCAAGATATCTAATGGCGAGCTCACCCCTTACACTAACAAAGGACTTTGAGGTCTTCACGTGCTAACCCTTTGAACCCCTCCTCCCTTTTAGCCTCAAAACAAGAGAAGTGAAATCATTTGCTGTTCTGGGTACTAAGGCATGGAACCAACTGCCTAGTCACCTACGATTCATTGAATCTGAAGCAATTTTCAGAAACCAATTGAAGACGTGGCTGTTTGCAGCCCCGGACTTGCATGGTCTTTCGCTCATCCTGTGTTTCACTTCATTTTCTCAGATCAACTTGGTGGGGATGACGTCATTTATGTGCCATTTCAGCGGCAGGATACTCAAACCTGAACAATGTATACACGTCAACTTACCATACAATACAGTATAGATCAGCCATATCCTTTACATGGGGAACAACTATTACAAATCATAGTTTTATCAACGAAAACCTCCACCTCCATTATGCTTATCTACCATCCACCTAGCTTTCCTATTACATGGATTCACACATTTGTCAACACCTTTTCTGCCTTCACTTGTCTTGAAAAAAAATGAAGAAATATGTCCCCACTTGCTCCTTGTGCCCCTCAACATCTTTTCCTCTAGCACAACCTTTTTATGGAAATTGTATTTAAGGTGGGAAATCATTGTTTTTTTAGCCAATCCCGCCCCCCCTCCTCCCCCAACACTGGAACTCTCTCACAGGATATCTGAAATACACTTCTCAGCCCAGTATGTTCTGGTAAAAATGTACAACTTTCTTCTTCTCTTGATTTCTTTGTATCGCTGGTAAAGATTCCAGTTTATTTCCAAGAGATCTCAAGGTGTAGATGCACTTTGGAAATTCACATCAAAATAAAATACCATAACCAGCACATTGTTGTGTTATGTTAATTTAATTTGATATCACACAAAAATCACCCAGGGAGGGGTATCTCGGTACTAAGGCAAATCGCAGGCAGAGAAGAGACGCAGAATTAAAACCACACGGTCTTGAGCAGCTTTCTGAATTTGATATGGTCTGTATACGTTCGAATGTGATATGGTACTTTATTCCTGTAAGAGGGGGCCAGATAAGAGAAAGACCTTCCACCTGCTCTTGACCTTCTAACACGGGGGACAGTGAGCAAAGCTTTCTTCTAGGATCTCAAGAGCCTAACTGGACAATACTGCTTGAGCTTCTGGTTTAGGTAACTAGGGCAGCAGATTTTAAAGAATATTCTTTTCCTTACAGACAACCAATGTAAGGATATCAGAAGAGGTGTGGAGGCAGCATCAGAAGGGAGGTTGCAAACTAGATGGGCTGCTGGGTTTGGAACAACTTTTAGTTTGGATAGTAATGTCTGATTTGCAGAGGCGAGTACAGAGTTGCCACAGTCTAATCTGCTAATAAGTGCCTAAACCAGGGTTTAGATTGCTGAAAGAAGAAAAAAGGGAGCGCTTTCCTCAACAGGCGCATCATATGGAAACAGGTGCCAATAGTAGACAGAGCCTGCTCTTTTATAGTTAGGGCTTGATCGATTCGGACACTAAGGTTCTTAACTACCTGTTTGGGTATTGGCGCAGCACCTAGTTCTGAAGGCAACCAATCGGAAGACCAGAGCTATTGGGCCTTACCAGCATAATCTCAGTTTTTCTGCATTCAGCTGTAGGCAGTTGTTGGTCAGAAACATTTTACTTTGACCAGCTCTCTGTCAATTGAGATAACCAGCTGTGTTTAATCAGCATTGACATTAATCTCCCATCAGATAGGTGGCCGAACTACCCAACCTTCAAAATCTTTAGTTGACATCCTCTGGGATACAAGATGACCGGTATGAGACAAGTTGAATCAAAGACACTGCAGGGAGTCACAACTGGTGGAGTAAGGGCAGGGACCAGGCCTAGTCACATTGCCAGCAGGTCCAGGTCTTTGGGTCAGGGATCAGTGGCTAAATTGCATTAAAAAAGGCTGTAGTATTTCTGGAAGAGCAACGACATGGAAAATAAAAAGAACAGCTCTTAGCTCAGCCAGGACCACGTGCGCTCTGCTGCCAGCATTGCCGACTGCCACTTTATTTGACTTTAGTATAGCAATTCTAAAAGAGGTAAAATCTTTTCAAAATTAAAAGCATATTTTAGAATTCGTGAACCAGGCCCTTTCTGTTTGATCAAGAAGGGATGGACTATGATATAACAAAAAAATTAAATCTAAGAAATTTGATGTGAATTAGTTGCTCCACAAGTGAAGACACCTGGAGTGAGCCAAAATACAAGTTTGTGACAGCTTTGAAGACTATTGAACCACATATCAGTTAAACTTTTCTTTGTATTGCTCGGTTTGCGAACTTAAAGACTTCTGCTTCAAATTTCACAATTAGGGAAAATGAGGCAACGAGAGGTAAACGTGGTCTACCCAGAAATAGAATTTGGGCAAGTTTATAAAGGAAAAGTTTGAATAATACATGACCAACTTTGCCATGGTCTAGCCTGGTCAGTCTGCTTTAGCCACAAGTCTGCCCTGAGTGCAACTTTCTGATCTAGTTACAGCCCTGTCCACCTAGGAGTCTGAACTCTAAGCACACACATAACAATTCAGGACCTGCATATATCAGGTTTTCAAGTACTCTGATGGTTGCACTGATATGTTGTGTTGCAGGGGCATGTAATATTGTATACAACTAATGTACTTTCACAGTTTATCCAATCTTTAATTTGATATCTTGCCAATGAATTATTGATTTTGTCGTTTTGTTCTCTCTCAGTTTGCAAACAGAACAATGTTTACATGTGAAAAACCCTCTGGGATTGTCCAAAGTGTACCTCGTTTATTTCTCTCATCTGAGAAAATCAATTGACAGTCTTTATCGTAGGTTAGGTGCTCTTGTGAAACTCATCTTAGAATACTCCTTAATGCCATCTTGAAGTTGAGGATTGTTAATAATGACTAATGTTTCTGCAATATTTTCCTAATGTAATTATGACAATTGTTAGAGTCAGTAATAAATCAAATCTGTTGCGAGGAGCTCTTAATCTTTTTGGATTTTCATAATAGGTCCATTCAGTTTATCTGTTGAACTTCTTGCAAGTTTTTATACGAGGAAGACAAGTCGTATCCTATATTGCTTAGTCTAGTGGTAATTTCCTCAGACCTTTGTATGAAGTATTTATTTTTGCAACAGTTTCTCCTTGCTCTCGTGTATTCCCCCTTGGAATATTTAAAATAGTAGTTCTAGGGTAGCAGCTGGTAGCATGTAGAATTTAATTGAATGCTGTTTGTTTACAATGGATTTTGCTATGTAGCGTATTACTTTCAGTGTACACGGTCAAATCCAAGTATTCAATTATTTTTAGGGAGACTGTGGATGCTACTGTTAAACCTCATTTATTACTGGATAACTCCTGAATGAAACTCTGCAGTGTAAGTTGTGTCCCTAAATGATATTTATAGCTTGGTGAGTAATTCAATCACAGTTTCCTTTCTACTTGTCTGACTTTTAGTTTCATGGTTTTTAAATCTGACAAAAAAACAACTATCATAAGTGCGATTTGGCTGTTTGTGTAACAGAACAGAAACTAGAGGGCTTGCATGGCAGCTTTGAGGGTTGAAAAAAGTAGGAAGAGGTAGGGAGGGAAATTAATTTGAGAGTTGAAGAATGCTGTGATAGAGGATGCTAATGGAGTCATGGTTTTGGAAACCTTCAGGAGAAATGCTGCAGATGTCTTGGTGAAGGCAGATGAATGTTTTGAGATGCTGGATAATATTAGGAGGGGCAACCATCTTTGAATGCTATAAAGGTTCTAGGTGAGCGTCTAGGGGTATAAAGGGATGGAGGCCATGATGGTTGTGAAGGCACATAGACCATACCCCAATATAGTGACAACTGGCGAATGCATTGGTGGCACAGTGATGGTGGTGGTTTGTTCAGCAGCGCAAAGGGGTCAGATATTTCAAGCTACAGTGCAGAGGAGAATTGTGATGATGAGAAGAATTGACTACTGTTCTTCCCAGTTTTAAACCCTAACACTCAGGCCAAAAAGAGAGCACTGATCTCTATCAATAGGCAATTTCTGGCACAACTGCATTAGGTTTCGGAAGGCTATCCAGTTCAAATGAAGACAGAACATAGAGCTAAATATCAATTCTCTCAGGTCGACTCAGCAAGACCATTCCAGGTCCATTATGTCTGTTTGTATGGCTAAATATATGGTTGCCATGTATACATTTGGAGACGAGGCAAATGAATATTCCTCCAACACGTCCCAGGGGACTCTCTGCTGTCCCACTCTCTTGCTGAGCACAAAACACAGCCAATATGAATGTCTTGGGATTGTAAAATTGGCAAAGGGTATACCTGGATCCTATAGCACTTGAATCCCCTTAGAAAGTGTCCAACCTCTTTATTTTTCCAGTCTCGCAGGTATTTTGCTGGTGTTCTTACCTGGGGGTTGTTGTGTTTATCTACTTGATACTGTTAATAAATAGATTTAAACATAAAATGAAAGATGAAAATATGTATTAAGCATTTCATTCTATATAAAGTAGTACTCAGTCACTGCCATTACGAGTAAAGCCTTTAGCTCTTCGACTAATACTAATTCCATTATGCTACTGATGCTACTAGTACTTTACTTCTCAGAAGCACTATTAATAATACCATACTTGCCACTATTATTATCAATACTATGACTACTACTGGTAGTAGCTCTGCTGATAGTAGAACGGGTAGCGCTATTAATAATAAAATGACTAGAAGTACGACTGAAAAATACTAATAATTGTGCTGCAACTGATATCACTATTTTAAGTCCAGTAACTAGTAGAAATTGCCCATTATGCACCAAGGCTGCTACTACTACAGCTAGGACTACTTTGACTGTTACTACTAACGGTACTACTACTTGCACTATTGCAAATACTACAAGTGCTGAACATAGTGCATACACTACTATTAGTGCGTCTACTGCTATTTATACTAATGATAAGACTGATACTAACAATGGCCCCATTGCTATATACAGTAGTAGCAATGCTACTATTGCTACCACGACTCTCAGGGAGCATACAACTACATTTCAACAGTGATCCTAAACCAGTCCTGAACTTTTCGCCTGCAAATCATTATGTCAGGTGTTAAGTTAGTTCAATAGAAGCAAAACAAGCCTGCAAAACCCAGACTGTGCTAGGCTATCAGACAAAGTCCAGGACAGGAAACCCGGTTGATGATTACCTGAAGGGAAGTGGCCTTCATGCACCAAATAAGCTTCATCAAGCGCTCTTTTTACTCACGTTTTTACAAAGTCTACAAAACAGTAACTCACTGTAAAGGCGACACAGCATACAGTTTGTTATTTGAAATGAGCTTAATGTTTTATGTGTTCAACTAGTTTGAACTGAATGGGCTGACCTCCAAATACATGGAACCAACATCAGGGAATGGAACAGTACTGATTTAAATTGAGTTAATCAAATAGATATAATAAAAAACATGTTTCCACCGCTAACATCAGTATTGACCATTATGAAAAGAAATATTTAATATAAGTGAAGATACATGTGTACAACAGCATTTACTGATGATCGAATTACCTTCCTTCGGTTGAGCCACAACTGGTGTTTGTGTTTCTTTTGTGTATGTTACAATTTCTTTAGGTGGGAAGTCAACTTGAGTGATTTTGGCCATTGCAAGTTTAACCTGCCCTCGTCTGCACCAAAACAGGAAGAAAAGAAGAAAACATCTTATTTTGCTGATGGTTTTGCATTTCTATCAAGCACATTTGAAAGTACACCCAAGTAAATTGTGAATTTCAGGAAAATATCTTGCATCATTCATAAGCAAGTATCTATAAAAAGCTAATTATATATTTAACAAGTTAGTAATCTTATTTCTGAAAACATAGACATGCACAAAGAGAAATTTAACAAACCGTGTAAAAGTAGCAATACCAAAAAAAAACAATGGCTTGAGCTTTTTACCCACATTTGGAATTGTCTTTGTTAGTCCACAGGCCCCCTTTCATGGGCAACCTGGGAGCTATGCATCATATGGCAACATGACAAAAAAAACTGTAAAAAAAAAATAAACAGCTAGGGAAACTCCATTTACAGGCTGTATCCTGTATCTGCCTGCCAAGGCTTTCTGTTCCGTATGGACAGGGAAAGGGCCCAGTTTAGTACTATTCCTGGCAGTGCAGGAGCCTAAGACCCATGGGTGCTGGTAATGCAAGGGAGACTTTGGACTAAGAGCATTAGTGTATGTAATATATAGAAACCTTTCTTGGTAACGTAGGTGAGACTTTGGACTACTAGTAATTGTGTTCAGATCAGTGAATACATTTTCATTTTCTCATTTTAATCACATCTTGTGAGTAATTTAAACAGTTGGGTGAGAATAGACACGTGGCACGAATTTTGTATGGACCCCCCTCCACCCCCAGCTCTTCTCCATAGACTAATGCTATCAGAGTGAATTCAAAGTGACTTATTTGGCTGTTTTTGGACAAAATCTCAGAAGCTGCCTTTGCTTTGCTTCTCTCCCTCAAAGTGGATGTGCGATGGATTTCAAAACCAACAGAGATGCAAGATGAGAGGGTAACTTAAAAAGATATATGTCTGGATTCTGGCACTCGCCTTCTGCAGCAAAGGTCTCGAGTGTCTAGGAGTGCTGGCAAATTCTTTGATGCAAATCCACAAAGTATATCCCACAATTCATTATGTGGCAAATTATTTCCCTAACAAGCAATTGGACTAATTAAAAAAGACCCTAATTGATGTGAAAGCTTGAAATGGCCCGAGCCATGATGGTTTTGAGTATACAAAGGACTTTAGTTAGCATCAAAGAAAAAAGTGCTCTTGCAAGATAAACATACATTCTATGGTTTGAAACACTTTTAAAATATAGGTAAATGAAATGTTGATGCCTGTGAGAAAAGTAAGCAGCATTAAACAGGTGCTTGACAATAATACCGGTAAAAGAAATTATTTGTCTACAGTTTTTCCTGTATCCCCCCGCATCTATTAAACAGATCCGATATGTGTTAAAAACTATGGGACAGATTCACAGAGAGTAGTTGGACATGTACTGCCATAGGTTTCCTCAAATGTTTTCTAATATCATGAAATTCACAAAGCATTCCACAATTACTCTTGGGAGTGTGCAATAGTTCTAGAGTTACAGAAGTAGTAGTGAAATTCTTTCGTAAATTCCATGTACACACTTTACAAACTTGCACATGGGTATTTATATAATTTTACAGATGTGTCCTCCCTTAAACCCCCTCTACGAAGACCTGTATGGTGACTTACTATTGTGCAATATTTCATCCCTAGTGCAATATAAAGCGTGAGTTAATCACACTGTAATCAAACTTCACATTTTACGAAACATTAATTTACATATATACTTGCAGCTATCTGTGCATGTAAGTTACACTAACATACAAACAAAGAGTTTTGTAAACTGGGCTCCCAGGTCTTTTAGATCAAAAGTAAAACCAACAGGCTTCATCTCCCTATCACGGCAATGACAAATCTTAAGCAGCGTGGAAAAATTCCTTAGCACTGCAAAGTGTAAGACATTTGGATGAGTGATTCATGAGGAATATTGTATTAATGTGTCTAAATGAAAACAGTTACAGAAAATGTTCCTGTTAATTCGAAACAAAAGATTAGGTTTCAGTGGAAGATCAAGGACGTGTTCCCTATTCAAGGGGCAAGAACTCAATTTAATTCTGACACAGGCAGAAGTTTATTAGAATGAAAGTGAGATCCAAATGAAACTCCAAAGAGTGTATTATGTTGAACCGTAAGATAAGTGACCTAGAAAGTGACCTAAAAAGTGAAAGAATAGCCCCACTGAAATGCAAGCCAAGTAAAGGAACATTGAAGTTACATAATTGTCAAAAGTCACAGATGCAGTAACTCTCCTGAGTGGTCATATGGCTGTTCCTAAATGAGTATCCAAGTTAAACATGGCCTGCATTCTCACAAAGGAGCAGCAGCTATTATCGCTCTGACTGGTTGAACCCTGGGTGGGGAATAACATCCAGATGGTCTGGAACCTGGAAGGAACTATTCTGCTAGCATCAATGAGGGTATCGGCCAAGTAGCCTGCTGCATATTGATGGCAATCTGCATACAGAGACTATAATCGGGAGGCAGTACTGGTGTACTTTGGTATGTTATTGTAACCTTGACAAACACCCTTGGAATGTCTGATCATCATTGAAAATGGAAAACTTCCTATGTATCTATGAAACCATGCAAACCCTCTTATGAACTGAGTTGAAGATGTAAATTGTAAACAACATTGTTAATGTGTCCAAAGGGAAAAAATTATTTCCCTCGAAGTACATCTGAGCTAGGCCCCTAATCATCTCTCTTGGTCAGAACTGAGCAATAACAGCACAAACCTTTGTTTCAGACCTCCTCTTAGAAATCTACCAGCTGCCAGTCAAACGAGGTTCTGAACAACCAGCTTGGCTTTTGAAGACCCTAATCAATAAAATGGTAAGGGTGATCTAAGGTGAACATTAAATCTTGAGGAACTGTCGTCAAAACCCAAAGAGAGGAGAGGAAGGATAATTTAAGGTAAATACAAATTCTAGATTGAGGGACTGTGGCCAAGACCCACGAGTCATTATTCGTCATGGTCTGGCAATGCTACAAACAGGACATCCTGCAATCAAAAGGGCCCTTATGCAATGTGATTGAAAGACATAAGGAAAATATAACCTCCCTGAACACTTATTGTTCACCCGTAGGTGTGACAAACACTGGGCTATAATCCATGCCTTTTCTCTTTTTGAAAGACTTTTTGATTGGCTGACTTTGGAGATACCTAAATATGGTAAGCTAAGAAGCAATTCAGCATTGACGGGTGAAATGAGGACCGAGATGATTGCTAGGGCCTCAAGCTGTGATAGCATACCCATTGTGTTGGTCAAGAATTTTGCTGTGATTAAAAGCAGAAGACAACAGTCATTTGTTCCTTGGAGAGTCAGGAGACACACTTCTAGAATACATTTTCACACCATCTGAAGACAAATGGAGTTCTTCCCTTGCTATCTCCATCTCTCAGCTGCAATGAAAACAGGATGTCACCTAAAGGGACATAAAGCAAATAGGTTGTCTTACCTCAAAGACCTCTCTGTAGCATGATCTTGGCAAAGCACCAGATCACAGCTTTTGTGTAGCTTATTCTCATATGCACTACAATTGTAACCTCTGCTTTTGTTTATCGCAAGGAAGTGAATATCAACCCTTACAGTGACTAGTGTTGCAGCCTCCGGTACCAATTGTGATCGGGATGCATGAACATGCAGACAGTCATACTCACAGGAAATATGAATTTAGTGGACAGAACAGGGATGGAGCAGCAATATTAGCAGGCCTTATGAGGTGGTTTATGACACAACCGCTATACACAATAATATGTGCAAAAGTAGCATAAGTCTGAAATGACGAAATAATGCTTTCTTAATGATCAAGGGTGTTTTTGTGAGTAAGGCTGTGCTATGGGTCAATACACAGAGCACACCTGCCTGATGTGCACTGGGGTTGATGGTAATGGGTATTTTAGTGCTGTGTAACAAGGTTTCAAAGATAGTATAGAGGTTCCACAGGCAATAGTTCAATAAAAAAAACACTTCTACGGATTTAATCTCATTTTAAAACCTGTGTTTTCAGCTGCATCGGCATAAACCAAATGAAGTTGACTGTAGCTCGGTTTAACCCATCTCACTCTGCTATTAGTCCAACTCCCCAAGAACTTGTTTTAATGAATATGGTCTTTCCCTTATCAGCACTGGGAAGAGATGGTACTAGAACCGCTACCTGCACTCTGGAGAAAGTAGCTGACCTGAGGTGGGTCAATTCTTGGTCTACTGAGACTGTAGCAACACAGCTCTTAAAAATGGATGTTCACCCCGTTGGGCAGTGCCTTGTTAAAATCCCGTCCCAAAAGAAAGACTGGCGGACCACATTAATCACTTATTCGAATCACTCGGAGCTTTCAAATTACTGAAACTGTACTCTACTTCTAGGTAACATTGAAAGCAATAGCTTGGAGTGTCTATTTTGTATAATACGCCGACCCTCAACAGGCCTTGTTGCATTGACTCATTTTGTATGTCTCACCGCCTTTGCTAAATGTTATTGCAACCATTGATGTGACGTTAAAAAAATACGTTTGGGGAAAAAAAAATGGATGTTCACACCACCCAGGGGATTAAACTCTTGAGACGGTCACAGACAAAATATTGTCATCCTAGTGGTGTTTAGGTGATGGCTAACAGAAGTACCCAAATCATGTCATATGCCCCTCAGGTCAGCACTGTATGTTGTGGATGTACTCTGCGTGACCCATGGTTCCACATGTTGATAACCTTCCATCCAATGGCATTTTTTAAAACAAAACCCACATTTGTTTTGCCACATGTTCAAATTATTCTATCTTCCACTGCGGGCACTGTGCCAACGATAGACCTGCTATCTAGACACATAACTAGTAGAAGTTGTGTCTTGTGCAATATACAAAGTAGCGCACACTAATCTGGTTTGTGCCAAATTTAGAGAATTGACTCATATAGGCCTTAAACGCAGGAAATTAAGTCAAATGACAAAAGGCCAAGAAAATAAATGTTCCCAGGTGTGAAGAAATAAGATTCCCAGCCGGAGAAATAGCACAGGAATTTTCTTTGTTGCCATCCAGCCTTCCACTCACTCACCTGCATACCTGGAGTAAACCTTACACCTCCTTGGCCTCCACAGACACTCGACTGTGAAAGAACAGTGAGACTCAGCTTTTTTACGAAGTGGGGCAAGAGGCACCCTAGCCTATCTAGAAGTAATGACGGTGAGGTTGGGCCATCTACCTTTCACGTCCCCAATTAAGGAGAGGATCTAGAGCTTGGACTGCCTGATCTCTGACATAATTTCCAGTGTCTCAGCAGAATTGCTGGGAACCGGGACTTATCCCTGATTCCTTCTGCATTTCAGGGCCAGAGGAGAGTTAATACGAAAGATTGGTGGTAAATAAAATATGTGGAAAGAATAACGATATCCTCTAAACCAGTCCAAAGACTGATGTTAAATTACCAAGGACAAAGACTGACTTTAGGCTAAGTTAATAATTTAAGACTCCAGTAGTAAGGTGAAAGATGTTAAGGGGACTCTGTTATGAGGGAAATAAGCAACTCCAGGGACTGATGGCAAGAGACTACCTTTATGCAGCAACCAAGGACTTCTGTGAAACATCAATACAATGGTTGTTTAAAAACCTTATATGGAGGCTGATAAGGGACAAAATTCTATGAAGAACGGTCATCATTCATTTTGTTGTTCCATGTCAAAAGCTGTACAAACCCTCTTAGTTTCGAGTGGTGAAATACCTTATGCTAGTTACTGTCACTATGGGATGGATAACAATCAAAAACACACCTTATAAAAATTAAAAAAACTGATTCAGAATGTCTTTTCTCATCTCTGGGTTCTAACCTCTGCACTAAGACACGGACCTATTATATCTTTTACCTTACCTACCTTTATCAATTAGTCCATTATTTCTGAAGGGTGGCTAGAACTAATCACCAAGAGACCGGTTTAGTGCAAGAGCGGTCTAATAAATAAAACAGAGCGCAACACTTGCATGAAACTGATATTCTGACTAGTAGATGTGAAGTGAAAAGGGTGGAAAACAAATGTATTAACAAGTGTTAAACCCACCCAATCATAGAGCCCTACCTTACTTTAAAATAATCACTCCAATGTTAACCCATATTCTTTTAGAAGAAATACTAATTTGTGGATCCTATAGCAGCAGTTGCAGCTTAAAACTGTAATGCTGCTGATGAATATTTTAAAAAGTAGCGCATAGCTTTTCAGCTTGATGCACATTTCTTGAATACAATGCTGGAGTCTGGTTGAACCTGGCAATTCCTTCATTTGGTTACTCCTGTTCAAGCTGTGGAACTAAAAGGGGCCGACAATTGCTACCTGTTCCGATAAACAATCTTTACGGACTATAGATTTTTCTTAGTGCGCAGCACGATGACACGTTTGGACAGTGAAAAATCTATTTTCTCCAATCAATCTACCTGGGTATCATTTCCAAGGATACTCTAAAGATTTGATTCCTTGACATGTCTGTTAACTCTGCCAAGTGGTTAAAAGTTTGTATGAAAACCCTTTGCCAACTTTTCGTTAAATGTAAGCAGCTTACCAGATAAATGTCCTAATTCTCGGGCAAATATTTCCAACAGAAGACAATAGAAGGTAATGCAAACGGAGAACTCTGCCATAGCAATATGTTCAAAACAATGGCAATAGCAATTGCTACTAGACTATGGCAACTCTCTTCTATCAGGGACCCTCAATACTCAACTCGCACCCTGCAGAGCAGATCTACACTTACCCGCTGGGAAATTTGCCCACATTTCTACCAGATCTTCATTCTCGCCAGCATGACTCCAAAGCACTTCATGGGAAAAAAGCATGGACCTCAACCAGAAACCGTGGATCTCTGCAGAAAGGCATCATCTGAGAAGTATGGACACCCTCCTATTAGAACCCCTTCCCCCGCCGGTGAAGTAAGCTAAACGATGACACAATCCTTCTCCAGATGCACACACAGAACCTGAAACAACTTCCATCAAATATCAAAATGATCTTGTGTTGAAATGTTCAAAAAGGAACCAAAAATTCTACATTTGCAACATCACCTACAAATGTAACAATAATTCCCTGCTATAACCTTTCATGTAAATAGCTTAAATCGAGAGAATGACTGTTGTGATAGTAAATTATGACCACACACTTGGGTACCGCTTGTATACATGAATGTATCTATTGTTTACTGTAATGCTCCTCTTAATCACTCCGCCCACGTCCTCCCCTGATCTATTTATTGTCAGTCTGCAGCTTTCTCGTCTTTGGTATTGTTGAGGTAGAAATTACTTTTATCTTATGTAAAGCACTATGTTACTGTTGGGTCTTGTTTGCGCTCTACAAAAAACGAGAATAACTAAGTACATACAATTAATTAAAATAATATTTCTCAGTTTATACACCCTTAAAATACTCCCTCCAGAAAAGAAATTACCGTTTTACACAGTAATAAATCATTTGCTACTAGCTTCCTGAAGAACAAGTTACTTACCTTCGGTAACGCTTTTTCTGGTGGATACAGTATCTGCCTGTGGATTCCTCACCTTGTGAATATCCCTTGCGCCAGCAACATTCGGAAACTTTTGTAGCAGTCCACGCCGATGAGGTCGAAGACGACGTCACAGAGACACGGCTCCGCACGCGACTCCGCTGACGTCACCGGCTCCATAAGAAGACCTCGTCGGCGTGATGACGTCAGTTCCGCCCCTTTTTTCCGTGCCTTCGAGGCACACGGACGGACTGACAGCAATATATACACAGTATACACAGTACACAATATGCAAATCAACACACATAGTGTGGAGAATGAATAGAAAAGCCAAAGAAAGACACAATGCCTTTGACAGTAACATATACATTTTTGAAATACCATCATCAGAATAGTAGACTAAAACATTATTAACAGAACCTTAGGTATAGAAGGATGGACAATGGGGAGGCGGGTGGGTCAGTGAGGAATCCACAGGCAGATACTGTATCCACCAGAAAAAGCGTTACCGAAGGTAAGTAACTTGTTCTTCTGATGGATACATCTGCCAGTGGATTCCTCACCTTGTGAATAGATTCCACAGCAGTCCCCACTCCCGGAGGAGGGTGTCCACCCTTCTATACCAGAAAATCCTGAAGGACGGAACGAGCAAAATGTCCATCCCTTCTCACCTCGGTGTCTAAACAATAATGCTTTGCGAAGGTGTGGAGGGAGGCCCAAGTTGCCGCCCTACAAATGTCCTCCACAGGAACACCCCTAGATAAAGCAGACGTAGAAGACTTTGCCCTGGTAGAATGAGCCCTCAAACCCTCCGGAGGCTCCTTACCAGCTAGGGAGTAGCAGATCTTGATGCATAGTACAATCCATCTGGAAAGGATGCGCTTGTGCACCGCACGACCCTTTCTGCAGCCAGCAAAGCCCACAAAGAGCTGGTCATCAATCCTGCAGTCTTTTGTCCTGTCCAGGTAAAAGCTCACCGCCCTCTTAGGGTCCAAGCGGTGAAGTCTCTCCTCCTCCTTGGAAGGGTGTGGGGGAGGATAAAAGGAAGGAAGGGTAATGGATTGCCCCAGATGGAAGGGAGTTACCACTTTAGGCAAAAACGCAGCCCTGGTCCGGAGTACCATCCGTTCAGCATGCACAGTCAAGAATGGGGGTTTTGAACTAAGAGCTTGAAGCTCACTTACCCTCCTTGCCGAGGTGATTGCAATGAGGAAACCCGTTTTAAAAGACAACAACCTCAAGGGATACTTATGTAAGGGCTCGAAGGGAGAACCCATAAGATAAGTCAGTACAAGGTTTAAGTCCCATTGAGGTACAATAAAAGGAGTAGGAGGAAATTTATTTGTGAGGCCCTTGAGAAACCTAAGCACAATAGGTGATTTAAACAAGGACGGCTGATCCGGCAGGCATAGGAAAGCCGACAAAGCCGATAAATATCCTTTAACCGTAGCCACAGCAAAGCCTTGCTGAGCAAGAGAAAGGGCAAACTGCAAAATGTTAGACAAACGAGCCTTCAAGGGATCAATTGACCTCTCTCCACACCAGAGAACGAACTTAGACCATCTATAGGAGTATATGGATTTGGTGGAGTGTCGCCTGGCCGATAAAATAACATCCACCACATCCGGCGGGAGAGAGAAAGAATTCAGGTTGCCCCATTCAATCTCCAGGCATGAAGGTGTAAGCTCTGGAGGTGGGGGTGTAGAACCTGCCCCTCCGATTGCGAGAGGAGGTCTGCCCTCAGAGGGAGACGGAGCGGAGGGCACGAGGAGAGGTGGAGAAGATCTGTATACCACACCCTTCTCGGCCAATCCGGGGCGACCAATATAACTTGGGCCCGGTCTTGGCGAATCTTCCTCAGAACCCGAGGAATCAAGGGTATGGGAGGAAACGCGTAAAGGAGTCGTGAGCTCCAACTCAACAGAAACGCGTCCCCCAACGCCCCCTGCATCGGATACTGGAGACTGCAGAATGACGGGCAGTGCGCGTTCTCGAAAGTGGCAAACAGGTCCACCCGGGGTGTCCCCCACGTCCGAAAGACATGACGAACCACCTCTGGATGAAGCCTCCACTCGTGGTCGGCGGAGAACTGCCGACTGAGACTGTCTGCACGCACGTTCAGAACTCCGGCCAGATGATTTGCCATCAGACAAATCTGATGGTCCTGAGCCCAGGACCATAGACGCAGGGCCTCTCTGCAAAGACAAAGGGACCCCACTCCTCCCTGCTTGTTGACATACCACATCGCGGTCGTGTTGTCTGTCAGGACTTGAATCGACTGACCGCGAAGGGAAGGGAGGAAGGCCTTGAGCGCCAAACGAATCGCCCGCAATTCCAGAAGGTTGATGTGAAGCAACCTTTCCTCTGGAGACCAAAGACCCTTGATCTCCAGATCCCCCAGATGAGCACCCCACCCTAGAGTGGATGCATCCGTTATCACTGTGGCCACCGATGGAGGTAGATGAAAGGGCTTTCCTTGGGACAGATTGCCCTCCACGCTCCACCAAGACAGATCCGCAGCAGCTTCTCTGGAGATCCTCACAGACTCCCTGAGATCTCCCCTGTGTTGATACCACTGCTTGCGGAGGCACCACTGGAGCGCCCTCATGTGCCAGCGTGCATGGTTGACCAACAGGATGCAGGAAGCGAACAGACCGAGCAGGCGAAGGACCTTCAGAACTCCGCTGTAAAATAAAGGAATCATTTCCTGAATGTCGAGAATCCTTTGAGGAGGAGGGAATGCTCGACACACAGTAGTGTCCAGTACCGCACCTATGAACAGGTTGCGCTGAGAGGGCACCAGGTGAGATTTGGGCACATTGATCGAAAAACCCAATCTGTACAACAGCCGAGTCGTATCCTGCAGATGACACAGCACCTTCTCCGACGACTCCGCCTTGATCAGCCAGTCGTCTAAATAAGGGAAAACTGAAATCCCCGACCTTCTGAGATGGGCTGCTACCACTGCCATCACCTTTGTGAAGACTCGAGGTGCCGAAGTAAGACTAAACGGGAGGACCGCAAACTGATAATGTTGCGACCCTACCGTAAACCGGAGGTACTTCCTGTGCGACTTCAGGATGGGGATGTGGAAATACGCATCCTGCAAGTTGAGCGACACCATCCAGTCCTCCTGATTCAGCGCTTGAAGAACCTGAGCAAGGGTGAGCATCTTGAACTTCTCCTGGCTCAGGTAAAAATTCAAGATTCTGAGGTCCAGGATTGGACGCAACCTGCCGTCCTTTTTCGGAATCAGAAAATACCGGGAGTAGCATCCCTGACCCCTTTCCTGCTCTGGAACCACCTCTATCGCACCTTTCTGAAACAACTTCAGGACTTCCTCCTGCAGGAGAAGACGGTGGTCCTCCGAGCAAACCCCTTGGCAAGGAGGGTAATTTGGAGGGAATTCCCGAAAGGGAAGGGCGTACCCATTTTCTACAAAATCCAGAACCCAGAGATCTGTAGTTACAGATTCCCAATCTTGTAGAAAATGGGTAAGCCGGCCCCCCACAGGACCAGCATGATCAGGAATGTCGGATCTAGGGCTGTTTTGCGGTGGTGGGAGGGGCTGAAGAAGAGTAAGAGGAGGAGGAGAGCTGACGGCCACGTGTGCGACCCCTGATTCTTCCTCTGTAACCTCTCGCCGAGGAACTTTGCTGCTGCTGCTGTTGCTGTTGCTGCTGAGTCTGCCTATAGGTTCGAAAAGATGTTCTCCCAAAACCTCTGAACCTCCTAGAAGACCCTCTCGACTGAGACTGAAGACCCAAAGATTTAGCAGTCGCCTTGCTCTCTTTGAACCTCTCCAGAGCAGCATCTGCCTTCTTTCCAAAAAGGCCAGACCCATCAAACGGCAGATCCAAAAGGGTTGACTGAACATCCTGGGAGAACTCAGACGTTCTCAACCAAGCACTCCTCCTAGTCGCAACAGCCGACCCCATGACTCTTGCCACAGAATCAGCAGTGTCCAGGCCACTCTGAAACACTTGCCGCGCAGCCGCCTGGGCGTCATCCAGGATTTCATTAAAACCAGATCTCTCTTCCTCTGGCAATTTTGGAACCAACTTTTTAGCAGAGTCCATCAGCGCATGAACATATCGCCCCAAAAGACATGTTGCGTTTGTCGACTTCAACGCCATGCTGGCAGATGAAAACACTTTCTTCGCCGACTGGTCCATCCTCTTTGCTTCTCTATCCCCAGGGACCTATGGAAAAGCCCCCTTAGATTTTCCAGAGCAAGCCGCTTGAATCACCAAGCTCTCCGGTGACGGATGGGATGACAAAAACTCAGGATCTCCCGGGGCCACTCTGTACCTTCTAGCGATCGTTTTAGAAACCGCAGGAGCTGAAAAAGGCTTGCGCCACACTTCTAGTACTGGCTCCACAATGGCCTCATTAAACGGAAGCAGAGGCTCCGACACTGCCGTTTGAGAATGCAGCACCTCCGTCAAAATGTTCGACTTGAACTCCGATGATGGAAGATGGAGATCAAGCAACTCCGCAGCTCTCCTTATCACAGCATGATAGGGTGCAACTTCCTTAGACGGCTCACCAGGAGGAGGAGTAATCTCCCATTCAGGAGAAAGGTCTAGTCCACTTGCGTCTTTGAGCTCATGAAAGACCTCATCAGACTCCACCAATTCACCATCTTCCGCCTCCTCCTGAAGATATCTCCGCTCTTCAACCATCCTCTGAGCTTCCCTCCTGGAGCGAATCCGAACCACCGGCGTCGGTGGCGCCGAAACCGACTCCGACGGCGCCGAACGTGGATCCGGTGGAGCCATCGGCGTCGACCGAGGTCGAGCCGGAGCCGGCGAGGATGGAAGCGGCGTCGACGTTCTCGGAGCCGGAGGATTCCAAGACGGCATCGCTGGGTAAAATGGGAAGAAAGGGGCCTGAGGATACACCTGCGGCACCCCTAAATTAAAGGCCATCGGACCCGCAGGTGCACCAGGGGCATACATGGCACGAGTGAACACCCCATACATCGCATTTAAGTAATGCGAGGGGTCCTGACCTGGCCCAGGAAAGGCAGGATACTGGTCAGGCCCCACCGGACTCGGGCCAATCGGCGCCGACGGTGGATCCAACGGCGTCGCAGGCTCAACCGGGGCTTGAAGCTCTTCCGGAGCCGGAGATGGAACCGGAGCCGGAGACGGAACCGGCGTCGGAGTCTGGGCTGGAACTTGCGAAGCCGGAGACAAGGAGACTACTGGAGATGATGGACCAGCAGGAGAATCCGGCACAGGAGAAGGAGAGACCGTGTTCCTTCGACGCCGAACAGGTGACTTCGACTTCGGCGCCGTGCGCTTATCAGAATGGTGTCGAGAGGAGTGCCTTCTTTTCTTCTTGTGCTTCTTAGCTCTCGAAGTATGTCCCGAAGTCGACTTCGACACCGACCTCGACTTCGACCGGGACCTCGACCTCTATCTCCTTCTTCCTCTCTTCTCCTTCTTCATTTTGGCAATAAAGAGTTTCGCCTCCCGTTCCTTCAGCGCCTTAGAACTCATCTTCCGGCAGCTGGTACAGCCATCCACATCGTGGTCTGAGGACAAGCACCACACGTAGTCTTCGTGCGGGTCAGTGATGGACATATGCTTGCCACACTCCCGGCAAGGCTTAAACCCAGACTTCTTCGTTGACATTTTCAAAGAAAACTGGTAACAACACTGAAACGATACCAAGTATCACGACGCTAACAACAGCGATTCCCGAAATCCGTTGGCTTCGACGGCGCGGAAAAAAGGGAACTGATGTCATCACGCCGACGAGGTCTTCTTATGGAGCCGGTGACGTCAGCGGAGTCGCGAGCGGAGCCGTGTCTCTGTGACGTCGTCTTCGACCTCATCGGCGTGGACTGCTACAAAAGTTTCTGAATGTTGCTGGCGCAAGGGATATTCACAAGGTGAGGAATCCACTGGCAGATGTATCCATCAGAAGGCCAGATATAAGTGGAGGGAGGCGGAGTCTCCAAGTTGAAAGGTAGTCTTGGTAAGGAGAGCTTTTATACTGGTTTTGGAACTGAAGCCCATCGTATGCTAGCAAACAAAATCAAATGAGACCAGATGAGTGTTCCACAAGAAGGAGGTGTGGCGTCAGTGGGAGACAGAGAAAAAGAGCATGTGTGTGTTTATGTGAAAGAGAAAGCGAGAGTCTCGCAGAATTATTGCTCAACAATTTGGAGACTGTTCCCATGAAGAAAGAGTCCTCTGTGGGATAATATGCCTGCCTGTTCTAGGTGAGAAGGTAGACTTGCCTGCAAGGTCGTTTGTTCAGGTTTTACACACAACCTTCTCTTCAAGGCATATTTATATAATGGTGCATTGTGACATGAAGTGTTGCCAGAGAAGGGGTCAAACAGGTCTGTGGATATGTGTTCCTGTATACTGGTTGGCTTGATCAGTCTTTCAGCTGAATGCCGGAGAACTGTTGATGATTTCAATCTTTTTTTGTTACAATTTCTATATGCTGATTGTAATGAACAACCGAAATAGGGTCAGGGAATCTGTGACAATAATTCTATTTTCTATGAAGGAATCGAACATCCTCACAACACTAGCCAGTGCATTTATGTTCAGAACAACTCAATTCTCAACTTCTACCAGGGTGTATATAAAAGAAACCGTGATTTTTTTTCGTGGTTTTAATGGGCAAATACAAACTACCGAAAGATATATCTAAAAGAAGGAAATGTGTCATCATTTAATAAACTGTGTGTAGTGTACATTCGTTTCAATCCAGAGACATGAAAGCAGCCCAACACCCTTGATCCCTGTTCCTCCAAGAAAAGTGGAAACACAAAAAAAGCCAAAGCTAAACAATAACATGAAAAAAGTTGTTGAAAGTAAATCAAGTTAAAAACTAATTTGGCAGTTTTTCTTTAGAATTGCGTCCATCAAAAATAAATATGCTTTTTCATACAACTGAACTGAAAACATTATTCGGACATGTAAATACATGCATATTTGCGCAATGACGGACGCATTCACGTATATACATAAAAAGAGATAAATGTAATAAATCCATGCAGTACCCCAAATCGGAATCAGAGTGAAGCTGAAGAACTGACGGGTCAGTATCCCAGTGCAGAGTCCTAATTGGTTGCAAAACAACCAGGCAGCGTTAGCAAGAAAGGCCAGAAGTTAGCAAAGCAAACATTATGTAAAATCGTTAAAGTTTTCAGGTGAATAAAAACATTGTATTGTTAGTCAGAACAGCTTTGAGAGCATTCAATGATAAAATCCATGCAATTAGTGAAAAGAAACAGGAGTGCGTTTTCAACTGCTAGCATTCAATTTGGACCTACTTAAGACATTCCCGGACTGAGGAGAAAAAAAACTTTACAGGCTAAGGTTTTCTTTGACAATAATCTACATTTAACAAGTACAGTGAGGCGGGGTATTTTAAATGTTTGCAAATAACAGCAGATTAAGTCTTTGGGAGCAAAGGTACTCTAATACTGCCCAAAGCGTTAAATGTGTGCAGGAAATCGTCCTATTGGTACAGGAAGCAAGTCAACACATAAAGCTTTTTGCAAGGCAGCACAGTGGATGTCCACCGGGATGTGGGACTGCTCGAGTTTCCATGCTGTGACACTGCAGTAATTATAGGTTAAACACTGCCTGGGGCACACAAGTGTCATTTGATGGGAAACCGAAAAGTTAAAATGTGAATGAGATGTCTTAGCAGAGGTGGCAACTCAATACGAAATACAAATGAAAAGACATGGCAGCTGAGGGGTGGTTAGCTGGGCAGTACTTTTTAAATCTCGTGCACCAGTTTAGCATTAAAAGACAGAACAAGTCAATTAAAACGTGTTTATGAATAAAATAATCACATTTAAAACAATCATCCAGATTAGCGAATTAATCTATTGTGCCCCTATCTTCTCGGGTCCCACAGCGCACACAGTCGAAAATATTTTAAAAAATTGACAGTTTCATGTGTTTGCATACAATATATTGTGTGGTCCAAGAGCTGAATTCCTGAAGTGTATTAGTGTTGGAATAATGTGCATGGAATTTAGCGTTGGACCAAGTAGAACACACCACACAAATACACAAGCTTTGAGCCATGTTTTGCAATACTCGTTGGGTATGATTAAACATGTATTTTATGAGTTATACTGGAAATGTTAAGGCAAATGCTAAGAAAATACTATCATGTGAGGGTGTGCATCAGTGTGTGCAGCACAACATAATATTACACTCGGTGGATTCTACATTAGAAGGGCACGAAATCTAGGAGTGGGCTGGCCATTTTCCCCATGCTGGCGTTTTCCTGGTGCTGGGCAGGCAGAAGAGCTGCTATGAACCAACCATGGCTTCCATGGCTCCATTTTAGTATCTGCCTCCTGCAGTGTGGGGCTAGTTTGGATATTTTTGCCAGGGCTGAATTTGGTTTCCAGTCCTGTCCTAATTAAATCCCAACTCTGCAGGAGGAAATGTCTTTGTAATGTGCACGGCAGAAAGGATATTGAATGTAGAACTTGCACCAACACCCATTCTTAAAGAATAAATGTGCTGATCCAAGCATGTGCCGCATCATTTCATAGGGCCATGCAGGTATGCTCGAGCGCTAGGAGGTCTCATCACTGGTACCGGTTTGTTAACGATCTTGTGGTCATTAATGCATCACAAAAAGCCAGCTCTCTCTACACTGAATGTAATTCACTTCGTGGAGTGTGCTATATTTTAGAAGGAAATATTTGCACTATTGTATAGTGATGGATGAGAGCGTTCCACTAGAATAAAATCAATCAGTGGAAGAGTGCCAACGAAGAAGGGTAATGGTGCCACTCTTGGGATCCATACCAACAGAACTATGTATAATGTGAACTATGGATTCACATGCGCAACTGATCATCCTATGAAGGCAAGTACTCACACATAGACACTTATTACTCTTTACTACGCCGGAGTTATGCAAGGACCGTCCACCATGGAAAATGAACTTTCCCATGATCAGTAACATGTCTGCATAGGGCACTCCTATAAATGCTTGACCCGTGCATGTTTAATTATTACTTTTATAGACTACAAGGCAATTTGTTCTGTATGGTGTAAGCAAGTGGATTGTCTTCAATCGCTTCTGACAGCAATATATATTTCATAAGCATGAGGAGAACGCATTGGATTGTCGAGATCTTGGCGTTTGTGTGTCCCAAATTTCACAAAGAGAAGCAAACATAGTAAAACTGATTTAATATGTAGGTAAAGAAGAACATTTACGAAAGGGCTCTTGGACCACCATTATAAAGTACAGTATACAGTTGTAAAAAATGGCAAGATGAAGCCATGCTATAGAAGAAATATAACTCAATGTATAAACATCCCAGCAAGCTCTACAGAAAGGGCTTCTCACATTTAGGAAATAAAAAAATTAACTCAATATTTAATTCATGTCTTTGAATGGAAGCATAAAGCACCTTTTAAAAGCAACCCACCCGCACAAACCTATGAAACATAAAATGTACATTTGGGCATCAGGTACTTTAGACATGGTAATAAACGGACAGCAAACAGGTACAACAGAAAACATTTAGGGAAAAGAGCAAGCAGATTGTTCGTTAGTGAATATTGAGCTGGTTATAACCATTTTAAAGAGCAGGTTCATACTGAAGTATTTTAGAGTGAATGAAAATTTTGATAATGGAACGCACCAAATAATGTAGTTAGGCTGACGCTCTATGTTGTCAACTTGTTTCTTTAGCCCTAGGTGTCGTTTTTATTACGGGGTTTCATAGAGAACAATTCTTACCTGTAACAAATAGGTCTCCAGTGGAAAAATTGGTGCTGATGACTTGGACGCCCTGTTTACAAAAAGTAATGACTCCCTTCCATATTGCACACACAAGGAGTTGGACAGTCGTCACCCCTCCAGCATTATACAGTATATCCTTATACTGTCAGGGGGATGCTTCAGTATATTTAGTTTGATCTTTACAGTTCTTCCACATCACAAGTAGTAGAAATTTTGATATGAATTACTGTCAACCCACCCTCTATCGGCCAAGTCTATTTTTGGGGGGGGTGGTATAAAGATTGTGTTTCAGTCCCAAAGGAGATGCTTTCATCTCAACCTATACAATATACCTATACTGGATAATGTTAAGAAGCATAAAACATCACACTAACCTGAGCGTACTGACTTTCAGTAGTACCACAATGAAAATAAATGAATATCTACTTAAATTACTTCTTGGTAGAAAATGGATTTTCTATTTAAGATTTGCCAAACGACTGATGAAGGGCATAATATTTTACTCACCTCTGGAGTCAAGTTGCTTTATTTGGATTTTCTGTATAGTGACGTAGAACCTTCCTCATCACCTAGGCCTCCAGGTCTGGCCTTAACATAGCATGACATCAAACCCCAGTGAGGGGGAAGTAGAACAAGATCTACATTGCCCATCTAAGGGTTTGTGGATTATATCAGCTTCAGACATCCTGAATTTGTTAATCAGTCGCAGAGATAGCAAATGAAGATGAGACTCGTACATAAACCTACATTCCCAAGACATCAAAAATACATTTCCTCAGATGCTCTGTCAATCTGGGCAACAAAATTCAGAGCTGTGACATTTTCCATTTTGTGTTGCAAAAGGTACATGGGTGGCGTCCAACAAAGTGTTCAGATGTCTTAAAGAGTCTACATCTTGTTCAAAGGCTTAGCTAATTGTTGCTTTTTTTTGCACACTGCCAAAGGCCGGAGTGTCAGCATTTCATTGGACAGAACGAGGAACTTTGTGTTTATTAGCCTCTTTAATAAATGCATGACTATTTTGTAGTCCATATGGACAAAGGACACGTCCAATCACAGAGAGTTTGCGTGGCTTCCAGGGTGATACACTCTGACTCATGTGGCCAAGAGAGACCTTAAAGCAACAGTTCACAGTGAAACTTCAAGGTATCGGTCACCACTCAAAATACTCTGCTTTTTCTACGAGCCCTTTTTTTCTTTGGTATTCATTATAAAACTTTTGACTTAACCGTTCAAACATATTTAAGAAAAATATCAATATTAATTAATGATTTCGGGATCCACTATTATCACCAAGGCTCCATTGTAAGATACCAATGTAGTGCATAGAAGACTTAAAAAAGGAACGGGACTCTGAAGGGTGTTAAAGTTGCATGCCAATAACGATTTCTTTCGTTGTAAGGCAAGAACCATGTTTGCTAAAGAATGAAGAAGGCCTTCTTCGGTAGAGTTCAAGGCGGCTCTCCATCATAAACGATTAGTCCTTATGTAGGAACTCTGAATCTACGAATGGTTATGGACAATAAAATGAGTATTTATCTTTGCATCGACAGTCTACAAAATAGCAGATATGTTTACATGCCTGCTAATACTTCACTACTACTTGAGCTCACAAAATAATAATCAAAATCTTCAAATATACATTTTAATAATCAGCTTGCTGAATGAACCAATATCTGTGCAGTATGTCACAGCAAAGCTTATGGTCAGATATTTGTAATTTAAAAGTGCACTTTACATGGTCATCCCCTAGTTATGTGGCTTAGTAATGCTCTGCAAAAATAATAATAGCAGAAAAGCCCAACCAAGCCTCAGTGTTACACTTTTATGTTTGAGTGTTCCAAGCGATGTGACGAATACTGACTGAAGGGACACTCACACACAGGCTCAGTCTGAGAAAAGAGATATCTGAGCAGAGAGGTTTTGCTGCAGTCAATGGTAAATGTCCGTAGTGGCACTCCATTCCTCAGAAACAATAGAGAAGGAGACAATTGCTTAACTGCAGAGACAAAGTAGCATCAGAAAGATTCCGGATGTTCAAAGCACATCTCCCACTTTCAAAAAAGGAGGTTAAGCTCTGATACGGAATCCATGCATAAGGGTCAAATGCAGAAAGCCATAAAGTTTTTCAGGGAGGGACTGAATTGATTTACAGCACACTATATGGATCGAGCTACCAACCTGAAACTGTTTAAGCACTCAAAATTCAATTCACAGTCAAGCCATATTGCAGAAAAGAGGAAACTAGGCTCAGATTATTCTTCTATAGTGTTTTTAAAAAAAACAAAGGTTCAAAAACATTAACATTACTGCCGGGCATACAAAATTTACTATATTTATGTGCTTCTTGCATCTACAGCTTAGAAAAATCCTAAAATGGCAAATGCTGCATGAGAGCAGCACCCTGATTGGTCAAGAGAGTTCCTGCTTTCAGTTCCGGTGGAGAGAAGAGGACCAGAGGAGGACGTCGTGTTCAGATAAGTTCGATTTTTTTAAAATTTTATTTATTTTGTGCACGCCCATCTCACCTCTCCCCATCGATGCAGCCACCTCTGTAGTGGAAGTCCGTTTACAGCAGGAAATGGAAAACCCTGCAAAGGGGCAGGATGTAGAACCTACTGAGGATTAACTACCATATATGTACATAGTGCTGATATGATGGGATATGAACAATGACGCATGCAATGTTGGTTATACTGGTCAGAAGCCATGCATATTCTAATGCTGAAATGTACTCCCCGTGGACAGCTCCTCTTCTTTGTTTGAGGGAGTAGAAGGGGAGGAGGGCTAGGGAATGTACTTAAATTGTAATGTTGTTTGACGGCTAAACCCAATAAAAGAAATATGAAAAAAACCAAATAAGCTGTAGATTAAACTGGATGAGCTTTAACCCCTAAACGTAGGCGCCCAGGAACAAATGTTTTATCTCAGTGATTGAAGCAGAGAGGCACAGCATGCTGCCTTTCCTTTGAAAAAGACAATCATGGGAGAAATGGCAAAAAGCTCTAGGAGTATATCACTGCGAAGGCTCAAGATTCACAACTGGAGAGAACAAGCTGAGTTCACCTGATTAAGAGTTGTCGCTGAAAGGCTGTGTTACTGTTTCTCTCCTTGGTAGAGAATTTCATGGGTAAAGAGTCTTATAGTAATCTCTGAAGAACCTATAACTTAGCCTTCTGGTGGATACTCTACAGATTCCTAATTCAAAACACCCTGCAAGTGCCAGACTGGATCTGGAGATTTTTTTATAGTAGTAGTCCCGCAACAGTGGGAGGTGTTGTGCTGTTCATATAGTCTCGACCCCGAGCGCTAATATCATTTTCTTATCTTAACCCTTTCCGCTCCCACAGACGAGGAACATAAACAAATTTTGGTAGCAGTATGCTGAATACTAACTTGCTAGTTCTTAAATGTGAAAAAAAAGGTCACATCACAGAAAGCGTGGTTGGGAGAGCAGTGATGAATCTGCATGTAGATAGAGTATCCACCAGAAAGAGTGTAATCGAAAGTAAGCAACTTGTTCTTCTGATGGATACCTCTAACCGCAGATTCATCACCTTTGAAGAGATACCAAAGCACAACACGTCGCAGCCTAGTAGATGTCAAGGACAGGCACTCCATGTGTTAATGCAGTGGTAGCAGCCTTAGTGCTGATTGAATGATTTTCTGACCTTCCGGCGGCCTTTTCTGACCACTGAGGAACAAATCTTAATGTAGAGGACTTTTCACCCCATCCTCTGCACAGACTTCCCTTTCTTTGATCCAGAGAATCAAACAAAAAAAGTTGACCGTCCACTCAATGCTCATTGGTATGATCAATGCCAAAGCTTAAAGCACTTTTGAGGTCAGACCCATGAAGCCTCTCCTTTTCTGGGAGAGGAGGGAGAACAAAGAATGCTGGAGGGGTGACGACTGTCCAACTCCTTGTGTGTGCAATATGGAAGGGAGTCATTACTTTTTGTAAGCAGGGCGTCCAAGTCATCAGCACAAATTTGTCCAGGAAAAAGGCATTATAAGGCAGCTGCACTGAAAGTGCCTGTAGTTCACTCATGTGACTGACATTATCACAATGAGGAAGACCGTCTTCAAGGTCAGTAGATGCACTGAGCAGCCATGCATCAAGGGGCTTATATATAAGTAATGCCAAGACCAACTTAAGGTCCCACTGTTGCATCCAAAACAGTGTGGGATGAAACGTGTCAAATCTTAATTAAACGTCATTACAACCAGTGATCTGAACAACAACGGTTGGTTTGGCAAGTGGATAAAGGTTGGAAGGCCAGAGAAATAACCTATTGTAGTGCCGACTGAAAGGCCTTGCTGAGCTAAAGACAAAACAAACTAAATGATTTCCAACAGCTTTCCCAGTAGGTCTCAGTGTTTTGAACATCACACCAGGACACAAGTGTGTCCAAGCGCCCAGAATAAATTTATTTATTGGAAGGGCGCTTGGCGACAAGGATTACATCCACTACTTCAGGCAGCAAATTAAACACAGTTAATTGCTGCAGCTCACTCTCTACGTATGTAAGTTTAGCTTGCATAGATTCACGTGGATGATTCTGTCCTATTGCTGAGACAAAAGGTCCTCGCCAAGTGGCCATCTGATCAGAGGACAGATGCTCATGCCCAGGAGTTCAGTGGACCACACGTTTTTTTTCCAGGGTCACTAGGAAGACTTGGGCCCGGTCATTTCTGCTCTTCTTCAGAACTTGGGGAAAAAGAGGTAAATGCAGGAAGAAATACAGGAGTCCCTTGGTCTACTCCATCTGGAATGCACAGTCTAACAAGAGGTCTTGGAAAAACTCCAAAGCATAGAATTGCTGATATTGTATGTTCTCAACTGCCGCTAAAAGATCTAGCCAGGGTTCCCACCACTGTTCGAAGACACCCTGCACCCCCTCTGGATGCAGACGCCAGTCATGATCTGTCAGACGACAACTGCTCAGTTCCTCTGCCCTGGCCTTTAGGTACCATGCCACGAGATTTGCGATCAGAAAGGTGCCCTGCCACTCAAACCACCTCCAGAGACATACAGCCTCCTAGCATAGGACCCAGAACTTCATTACGCTCTGCTTATTGTAGTACCACCACGTGGTGCTGTCAGTGAGAACCTGCACCAACCTCCCCCTGATGGACAGCAATAAGGCTTTCAGAGTCAGATAAATGGCTGGCAGCTCCAAAAGACTGATGTGGATCCACCCCTCCGCTGGAGATAAAAGTCCTCTGATTTTCACCTCACCCAGATGGCATCACCAGCCCACCACTGAGGCGTCTGTCACCACTTTCAGGATCTGAATGGGGAAAGGAGAGGGGACTGCTGCTGGACCGCGCTGATGCAGCCACCACTGAGGATCTTAAGCAGTCTCCTCTGAGACTTGTGAGACCTCTTGAACATGGATGGAGTCAGAAAGGTTACCTTGATGCTGGGCCGACTGGAAGATTAAGTTCAATTGCAGAGCAGATATGTGCCATCTGGCGTGGTTGAAGAGGGGATGCACGAGGCCAAGGAGCCTCAGTGCCTCAGAGCCACTCCCACTGTGATCCAGGACCAAGCCTGAAACATCAGGATCATAAGTCGATTATCCTGGACTCGCTTCTGCGGAAGAAAAGCAAATGCTTCCATCATGTTCAGGATTGCCACAATAAATTAAAAGCATTGTAAAGGAATCAGGTGGGACTTTGGCTTGTTTATAGTGAAATCCAATGATGGCAAAAGTTCCACTGTTGTCCGGAGGTGATTCTGGGCTGACTGTGGAGAGCCCTTCTTCAGCTGTCAGTCATAGACAAACAGGAATACAGGGACTTCTGAGCTCTGAAGATTGGCTGTGGCTGCTGTCATCATTTTCTTGAACACCCGAGGAGTGCTGGAGAGTCCAAAGGGAAGTATGGCAAACTGAAAATGCTCTTGGCCCACCTTGAACCGCAGAGGAAACCCAAGGGACTGCAGGATGGATAAATGCATGTCCTGAAAGTTCAAGAACATCATCCAGTCACCCGAGCCCAGAGCAAATAGAATGAAGGCCAACATAAGCATTGTGAATTTGTCCTTCCACAGAAAGGCATTCAAGGGTAAAAGGTTCAGGATAGGCCTGAGGTCTGATCCTTTTTTGGGATGAGGAAATGGCGAAAGTAACAACCCCAGCTTTCCAAGTCTGGTACCCTCTCTATGGTACTCTTTGAGAGCAACAGGCAGGATGGACAGATGTTCCTCCAAAATTAATTCTGGTGTGGGAGAGATAGTGGATGGGGAGGAAAGGCAGGGTTTGTTGGATGCTGTTGTAGCAGGGGAGGAAGAGGTTGAAGACTGATGCTACTCACGCTGCCTACTAGACTTGCATCTACGACCTCGAAAGAACTGGATTGTCTGCTGCATCTACAGCTTGGAAGGCAGTATCGGTCTGACTGATTTGCATATGGCCATGTCTGAACTGGGGTGGCAGAGTGGGCTAAAGAACGGTGATGGATTAAACCCAGATCAGTTGACTGGGGGTGAGTGCTTGCAATGTTCAACACTCCGTCCATCATTTCCTTTGGTTTTTGCTTTGTTCGCCATAAATTGGCAGGGTATGCTCAGACGTGAGTCTCTTGCTCACTTTGCCACTGGATTCAAGCAAGCCTGGCTGAAGACGGCTGAAATGCCAGAAACCGGTCCTAGGAAGCTTGTTTCCGGTCCAGGGAAGACATGGCTTGGCAGTTCGGGCTGGACTGTTCCCATGAGGCACAGGGTCTGACTGATTTGCATATGGCCATGTCTGAACTGGGGTGGCAGAGTGGGCTAAAGAACGGTGATGGATTAAACCCAGATCAGTTGACTGGGGGTGAGTGCTTGCAATGTTCAACACTCCGTCCATCATTTCCTTTGGTTTTTGCTTTGTTCGCCATAAGTTGGCAGGGTATGCTCAGACGTGAGTCCCTTGCTCACTTTGCCACTGGATTCAAGCAAGCCTGGCTGAAGACGGCTAAAATTCCAGAAACCGGTCCTAGGAAACTTGTTTCCGGTCCAGGGAAGACATGGCTTGGCAGTTCGGGCTGGACTGTTCCCATGAGGCACAGGGTCTGACTGATTTGCATATGGCCATGTCTGAACTGGGGTGGCAGAGTGGGCTAAAGAACGGTGATGGATTAAACCCAGATCAGTTGACTGGGGGTGAGTGCTTGCAATGCTCAACACTCCGTCCATCATTTCCTTTGGTTTAGTATCGGTCTATATGCCAGCCACTGAACTTCCAAAACTGACGCACAAAATGTTTGGCAGAGGTCCAGAGTCCCAAGGCACGCACTTTTGTTCAGCGGTCTTTAAAGTGTTCCAAAGTGGAGTCCATCTTCTCTTCGAGGAGGATGGATCGATCAACGGAGGCCTGTAGCTCACAGGAGAACCCAGTGAACCTCATTCATGCAGGTCTACAGCTACTACACTCGTACAGACCGATCTGCCCTGGCAATCCTTGGTCCAGACCTGCGTGCCTAACATACTTGGCCATGTCCGGCCCATCGTGTATCGTATGGGCCAAGGACAGCGTAAGATCCTGTGAGACTGCTAGCAAAGTTTAGCTGCCCATGTCCCACAGAGAATTTAAGTAGTGGCCTAACAGGTGTTTACAGATCGGAGTGCCAGGCTGGTGGAAGAAGGCATGCATTTGCCAAAAGCGTCAATCCCATTCTCAGTCTGTTGCAGTAGTTCAAAATAAATTTTGATTCACTTTACTAACCCAAGCCCGCACAATAAGACTCACTGCAGGGGGTGCTTGGTGAGAAAATCCTGGTCACCAGGTGCCAGTCTTTCACCTCTGACCACCAGCCTATTCCCAAGCAGGCAAGATCCTGATTTCAACCAAACCGTATCTGTGAGACCCTCATTAAATGGAATTACAGGCTCAGATTTTGCTGCCCCAGGCTGCAGACTTTCTCTCAAAACATTTGCTTTGGATGCAATGGAGGGCAGCTGTAATTCCAGTACCTCGGCAGCCCTTCAAAACTGTGCTGCAAATGCAGCACTCTCTTCCATTGATGGCCCATGTGGCGAGCTCCATCTCAGGAGAGATATTAAACCACTGGCGTTCTGTAATAAAGGTATATGGCATCATCAGTATATTTGGAGGAGCAAGCCATCCCCTTCACCGTCATCATCCACACCCTGGGGTGCACTTAGCATTCAAAGGTATGGCCCTTCCTGAATCTTGATGACGACGTTCATAGGCCCCTCCAAATCAACGGGAGGATCCATAGCCCACAAACGATTTGACTTTCTCCCCAGGCCACACACTATCATCTTGTATTCTCAATACCCTTTCCTTTCCATCCTTTCCATCATAATTTCAAACATCTTTATAGATAATCCATAAAGTGCAATGAGGGAAATGAATCCACAGTGAAGCATGTCCAATTTGGCTTTGGTATCCTTTGTTTCAATTGCGTCCACATAAAGGAAAGATCAGTCCATTTGCTAATAGTGAGTTTTTTCCCCCAATCACAGTTCCTCATAACAGAAGAAAGAAAACACAATCGACATTGTTAATCAGATTTACCATTGCGAAAGACGACAATACCCAAACAAAGGAAAAAGGGAAACAAAAACAACCCTGAAAAAAGAATACATGTGTTTCTTGGTGTATTTTTATATTTGCTTCTTCAGATCTCGAAATACACTTTAAAAATTCTAATAATATATCTGAAGGACGGGTGAGGTATACATTCGGGTTCTCACACCATTCCATCTTCATACAACTTTATCAATCCAGTCCAATTATACTCTTAATCTTAAAACCACTCCTCTCACACCAAATTTCAGCCGGTCGTATGAAATGACCCCTAAAAAAAAAAAAAAAAAAAAAAAAAAAAGACTGCTTTATAGAAACAGAAAGTTCCCCACACTATGGCAGCCTCTATCTTTCAGTGGTAAATTACGCCATATTCTTGGATGGTTGCAATTGTCAGCCTTAGTCAGTCGAAGCTTATATTCAGCAGGGCCATTGGCAAGGGGTTGGAGGTAACTCTCCTCTCCATTCCGTCTAATGAAGAATCTTGTTACAACCCCTTGTTAGAAGTAAAAATACTGGGGTGTAACCTGCTCTGGAACAAGATTAGAGTCAGAACAAAAAAAGTTAATGAAGCTTCTGCTTGTAGCTGTGGACAACGTAAAGGCAGAGGGTTAGAGTCAGGCTGCATGACGACTGGTTGCGCTTTTTGTTGGTACGACATCGACCAGTCTCATGCCAGTGTTAGTTCAGGGTCCAACATGGGTGTCACCACCGGATCATCCTCTACCAGGTGAGTCGACACAAGCATTGAGGTGGCTGAACTAGTATGGACCATGGAGCCAGAGTGGATGTCTGCAAAAGTGTCAGTACAGGCTGTTAATAAGTTCCAAGGGGACAGACGACGATGGGGAGAAATGTGTCTGTGGTAAACTGACTGGAGGCCTCTGAGGTGCTGTGGGCCCAAAGGTATGCCAGAGGAAGCCGGAAGCACATTGATAATTTGCAGCATAGCCTCTTTGAAGGCCTCAATTTGCCGTGAGGGGTGGACGATGGCCCAAGAATATCAGGGTGCATTGGGTCCAACTGAAAAATCAGTTTCAAGGCCGGGGATCTCCAAGGAGTGCTACTTACATCGTCGCACCTTCTCTTTGGAGTCAGAATGGCGGGGTGGGTCAAGTCCTCCCTTTGTATTCTTATGTAGTACTTTGACTTTGATCTACTGGATGACTTTGAGCTCGAAGTCGAACAGTCGCTGGAGCAGCCCCTGGACTGAGTCGGGCTTGTGACTTGGAGAGGGATGAGGAGAGGGACCTACGTGAAGGCCAGGATATCTTCTTGTGACTGCGGCATACAAGTTTGCCTCCCAGTTTCAAATCGCCTTCGGGTGCATTAACGCACACTTTTTACATGATTTAAGTCAGGTCCCGAGCTCAGACACCAAAGACACATTTTTTATAGGTCCGTGACTGACAACTACTTTCTGCAGTCATGGCTTCATCTCCTTGTGTTTGCTTTCTTCGCAGGGTATGCCCAGACGTGCGTCCCTTGCTCACTTTGCCACTGGATTCAAGCTAGCCTGGCTGAAGAGGGGTGTTACCCGAAACCAGCCCAAGGATGCTTGTTTCTGGTTCAGGGAAGACCTGGATTGGCAGTTCTGGCTGGACTGTTCCCATGAGGCACAGGATCAAGACTGATTTTCATATAGCTGGGTCTGAACTGAGGTGTCGAAGTGAGCTAAAGAACAATAATGGATTCAACCCAGATCTGTGACTGGGGGGGTGAGTGTCTGAAAAGTTTTAGCTCTCAGTCCATCATCTCCTTGTGTTTGCTTTATAGATTGAAACCTGTAATTTTTAGTGGGGACAGTGTTCCCTTTCACACTGTAAAAAAGTTTGGAAGTGGTAAGAAACTGAAAAATTTGGGAGCAGAGCTCCGGATCCACGCCTGAAGGTGCAAAAATAAAGAAGTTACATCAGTATGCAGGGATGGCACTTATGTGCAGCTTGGCTCTGTCACATTTAGGGAGGTGTGGATCCGATACAGAAGTGCAGGATGCCACTGGTCGGCACACAGGAGCACTGCTATGAAAAAATATACAGATCCAGTCTGGTGAATATTCTAAGGCACCGAATCACTGGTTAGAAATATCCATCAGAAAAGTAGAAAAATGGGACCGGTTGAACATCCAGTCATAAAGAAGTTTTCTGAATTTATACTTCGAAGGTGTAAAACTGTGTTGCCTGCTGAAACTTGGACAGCCTTCCCTTAAATGGGCAGTAGGAAAGCTTTTAATGTCAGTAAAACAGCCTTCTGTTGCAAAAGGTTGATGTGAAGAACCTGTTCTTCTCGTTCAGTTGACACTACATCTTCTTTAAGGCAGTTGTGGTAAATAATGCAGCAGGTGAGAACTTTGAAAAGGAAATCCTTTAGGGGACATCTCAAGCTGATAAGCCAGACCTCACAGATTACATGGATTCATGAGGTTATTAAGGCCAGTATCTTCTGAAACCATCACAAAAGGTGTGGCTTTAGGGTTGAAATTGTACAACAACCTCCATGACACAATTTTCCCAACTTGGACCGCCATCCCATGCTCATATCCAGCACTGTGAAGAAAAACTGCTGACATACTTTTCTCGGGTTACATGGAAGCAGAATCACACCTGAAGAGTGTAAGTGGTATTCTATAAGGAAGTAAATTACATGTATGTTCTACTATACCAAAATGTGGTAGTCACACGTTTTGTTACACAGGTTTAAAAGAAGCAGGTTGTGAGCAGAACACACGAGAATAATTTCTGTTGCCATCCTAAAAAGTGTTTAGCTCTCAATAAAACAGCAATGTATATCTTTCATTCAAGTCTAAATAAAATGTTTTCTTTCACTTTTCAGAGGATGGTTTCCATTTCTTGTAAGTCAATGCGGATTCAGGTCTTCATTCAAACTAGAGTAATCAGAATGTGCCTCTATTGTCACTAGGTTAGGCATGGATTCCACTGATTACCAACATTCCATACAAACCACTTTGTCTTACAATTGCAAGCTTTTGTGAAATAATTTAGCGGTTTCCTTGGCTTGCGTACGCAGAGAAGTTCAAGACTGCACAAAACCTCAGTTAAAAAAACGTGAAATGTTCTGTAACTTCCACAAAAGTATACTCCTTACTTAATAAAATGTACTAAACCATTGCTGCTCTCTTTAACATTAACATATAAAACGTTTTATGCTCGGGTTAATTAAGGATGCCTGCAGAAGAATAAAAAATGAGCCGTAAATCTCGATAAGATAAAAGCCCCTTTCTGTGAATAACCCTCGTGAGGATTAGTAAAGGAAGGATGCAATAAACAGCTGATGATCTTTCCAGCAAGTCACATAACTGGAAGAAGCCCTGAAAAAGTGAACATGAAGAGTTAACAACAGAACAAATGAAGTTTGACATACTCTGTACATGGCGCTTTTTTCATAAACAAATTGCTCACTGTGTTTCTCAGAATATTCACACATCTAAACCATCGGCTACCTTACAGCAGCATTACAAGTAGAATGAGCATACCTGGTTCCCACGGTGCCATCACCGGAGTCTTGACTTCCTGCCTCACTTGGAGTGCTCACAGATTTGGAAGATGGAGACGTTGGAGGAGGGACTAAATAGTGAAACAGACATGTATCCGCTGTTACTACTCGTAGAGGTTGCACTGCTTATGAGGTTTCCAAATCAATTCAACATGAAGTATTTGAAATCATAATAACAGTAAAATTAAAATAGAAAATGATGGAAAAACAAAAGATACATGGATGAAAATGAATAATAGAAAAAAGGGGGAAGAAGACAAAGTTAAAATGGCATGCTTTTCATGCAAATTTCTATATGGTTTTTAATGCATTAGGGTCTCACAATGAAAACATGAATACTATGATATGATCATGTTTGATCTTTGACCGTTATACAGGCTACCCTGACACTAGCATCTAATGGGGAACTGAACTACTCAGACCAAATATACTTCTCAGACATCAGCACTTTCTAAACTAACTTACTCCCTTTACAAGGGAAAGAAAATGGAGCTTAATTAGGACATTTTATTCAGAACTACTGGGACCCCAACTCAAATGGAGACTCATAAAAAAGTGTTCAAAACATGTGTGTAACTGTGTAACTCCAGATGTCTGTCAGTCTAGCGAGACCATTTTCAATATGGTAGTTGTGCGGAATTCTTGCCCACAATGAGAAGCAAAGGGGATACGTACAGCTCCAAAAGGCAACAAGTAGAACCTACATTTATGCACCCATGATCACTGCTAATCTAATCTGTTTACACTCCGTTAAAAATACAGAGACTTCAGAGTGGGCATTCATTGCAAAGAGGGTATCACATAACAAAGCCTGGGTATGCACTTTTGTAAGAATTTTTTTTAAACCCTTCTTTTTATGGGCTAATTGAATTAACAGCACTTTACAACACTCAATAAAGCTGCAAACTACCTTATTTTTTTTACAAGCTCCACAAAAATGTCATATAAACAGTTAATCTTAAACTTTACCTCGGTATGCATATTTGTTTAACCTACTGTGCAGATTTGTGTACGTGAATGGCCATTCCTAACTAAATAATATATTTAAAATTATCCTAAAGCATACCAAGTAACATGTAACATGTAAATGAGTCTTAAAAAATGAGAATATGTCTGGAAATTGATGCATAAAAAGCAGCATGCTTTTGGAAATGAATATATAACAAAATTGCATCATGCAATAGTAACAAAAAACTTTATGGTCACGAAATTAGCTTATTTTTGCATACTTTGCCAATATTCGTCTCATGCATAAAATGTGCATTGGGTAAAAAAAAAAAATAAGTCAAATAAAAACAACTTTCCAACAATCAAACAAATTGTATCTGTGTTCTTAGAAGCGTTTCGAATATAGAACGCGTCTGAATAAAAGTATTTGAAACATTTTAGTCGTACAAAGCTTACACGTTTAAACACACTTTAAATAAATGTACATTAATCATAATTTCAGGCTAGATACGAACAGTTGAAAGAGAGGAAGCACGCCTCGTGTCTACGGTTTTTCTCTTGGCCTGCCTAGCCTCAAAGACGTTTTCCACTAAGATGTAAATGCTAAACGCTCATCCTAAATTAAAATTATAAACGCGATCATTTGCGATGAACGCTTACCATTTACACCTATATGTGTAAAAAGGACGAGGAAATAAGTTTATACATCAAAAACACTAGTTTATACATCAAAAACACAATGGTTTTCACAGTACACCAAATATTAAGACCTGAATTTCCAGAACGGAGTCATCTCTTCCTCACACAAAACATGTTTCGAAAGCACTATCTTTAGACTACTACTGCCATCTGCCGGACAAACGCTGGCCACTGCAGTTAAATGAACACAACCACTTGGCTGCTAGCATTCCTTGCAGTATAAATGTATTTGAGCATATTAAAAAAGGATCTTCAGACTCACTGGTGGCGTAGAGAATTATAGTAGTTTGTAAGTTGCATGTCTTGAGAATAGCAACGTGCATTCTCGTACAAGCTCTGGGAACTGGGGTGTTATCGAACACCGCTAACCAAATTTGACACTTTCTTGTGACTAATGCAGCAAAGCCGCTGTACCAAGTGTGACACTGGTCTGATGCTGTAAACGAGTACTATTATCCCTTAAATCATCCCTCCCACTCTTCAATCATAGCATAAAGAAACAGGCATTGCCACAGCCTAAAGATATAGCGTTGGTCGCCTGCCTTTTATCTTTGTCAATGTTTGCTTTGTTTGTCGAGATTTTACAAAACTTTCTTGCTGGGGAAGCTGCTGGCCGCTACTTAATCTTAAAAAAAAAAAAAAACTGGCTAAAAGTAACAAGCATTGGCATAGCCAATAGGTCTCGCCTTTGGGGCCTTATAAGTATTTAGTTATGCAGCACAATATCCTTGGTGCAACAACATCAACTGTTGCATGGCTAAACACTTTCAATGTCCCAAAGGCAAGACCTATTGGCTATGCCAATGCTTGTTTTCTTGTAGGCATTTACGGGTTAAACAGCCCACTGGTTGAGGGGGAAAAGAAAGTCTTTCAGATGCAAATACCAGCATCTCACTGCTAAGGGACTTACATAAACACTCCTTGGCAAACCAGCGAAAACACGTTGTTTAGCAGAACAAATGTGTCTAGAGACACAGAGAAGGGAAAAATAATGTCTTGTCACCCCTCCTACGGAGCACAACCAGGGTTTAGAAGTTGGTGTGTCCTGTGCTGAACTAGTGCAGTACACGCTGCAGGTGCAGTACACGCTGCAGGGGCAGTCCCACTAGGGCCCCTGGTGTCCATAAAAACACATTTTGAGAAGAAAGAGATTTCACCCGTGAAGGACTAAAGTAATGGTAACTACTACAGACACCATGGGCTCTTACTGAGTAAGGAAAATTATCGATAATTGCCACTTTGTGCCTCAAGCATGGGCACATAAAAAATAATAATAATTTCATGATCCTTTCTCTGATGACTAAGGGTAAAGCGCTTGACTAGGAGGAATTTAAAGGGGAGGGCTCCCCATCAGAGTGTGCGGCATCCACCAACTCCATACTTGACAACATGCTGTGACAAAAATAGAGGTAGGAGTTTTTAGATTTCAAAACAACTAATTAGCATACCGGTGACATCAGCTTAAGTGACACTATAGGACATTTGGCCTAACAAGGCCCTCCAAGAGAATAACATTCTCTTCTTGCTCAAGTATCTGGAGTTTACGCGCTCACACGTAAAATCCACAGTGATCAGATGACTGTTAAAGCTGTAGGGTCTAGCGCCGCTGAAAAGCAGAAACAGAAGGTTTGGCTTTTAGGCTATGCCAGCTAATTCCTAGGGAGCAATGGTTGCTTTACATTATGAGGATGGAAACCGTGGTGTCACACTTCAACACAATCAGCACCCTTGCAAGCCCCCTACCAAATATCTATGACCACTTGGCATACACGTAAAACTTACAGACACAGATCACCGAAAAAAGGGCACACGCAGAAACGATACCTTGAGGAGACTGGACCCATTGGGGGGGTAGGGCGCGCTGTCCCAGATTTCTGCCGTGTGTAAAACCTGCTGCCAACTGCCATTGTCCACTCCCCCATATCCTGGCGCTCTCTTGTAAGCCTCCCTCCAGTGATAAATATGGTTTAGGGAAGCCGATAACTGTTCCTGAGTTTAAATGCCTTCTTCTGAACGCCAGATCACTGGTTAAACACAGCGTGGAATGCTCACTGTTCATAGAGGAACACAACATCAAGATGGCTTTCATTACAGAGTCCTGGACGGATAGCGCCTCGTGGCCAGACATTGTTAACGCTTCTCCCCCAGACTTCCTTTGCCACATGCTGGACAGACATTTAAGGAAGGGGGAGGGCTGGCTGTTATTTATCACAAGAGCCTAGTGCCCTCATTCGAGACTGCCTCTAATATAGCCTGTGAGGCATTGTCAGTCAGTGTGCGATTCGCGCCACAAGATACGTTTAGAGCCATGCTCATTTACCGGCCCCCTGGCCCCAAAGGTGGTTTCTTGGACTCCATTGGGTCGTTGTTGGAGGATGGGTTATGTGCTAAAGCCTTCACAATTCTGGGAGACTTCAATTTCTACCTTGAGGACCCCACTGACCCAGATACCTCAAGACTGGCGCATATTATGATGGGAGGGGACCTTGTACAGCGGGTAGAACGCCCGACTCTTGTGGCCGGACACACCCTGGATGTTCTACTAATTCCACCAATCTCTCTGTATCAGAGGTACTGCCACTTCCCTGGACAGATCATGCCGCTATCATTTTCACTAACTCTCAGACACCCCTCAAACTATCCAAATCAAAGCCCATGGAAAAGATAGCCATTCGGGCTTGGAAAAAAATTGACGGAGTCAACCAAGATAAGGCCCTGCTAAGTTGAGTCCCAAATCTTCCCAGTAATATAGAGGCGGACACGGCGGCCTACGCGAACTGGATTAATACCGCCTGCAACAAATTGGCCCCAATCAAATGGTGTACCCCGAGACGTGGTCTTCCCTCTGCCCCTTGGTTTACTCATAACCTACAGAAGCACAAAACAGACTGTAAGAGAGTGGAGCGGCTATTGAGGAAAGGGTACAGCTTGGCCATTAAGGAAGCATACAAAGCTAGCCTCAAAATCTATAAAAAAAATCACTTCAGGAAGCAAAAAAGGCCCATTTTTCCGAACAGATCACTGAGGGTAAATCCTCTGCAAAGGAGCTCTCCAGAACTGTGACCAATCTCATGAACCCCCGTAAACTGATTACTCACAGCAGTCCAGCTTTCTGTGATGCTCTAGCCTCTTTTTTCTGAATAAAGTAGAGGTCATCTTCTACTCATTCAGCAAACAGGGTGAGGCCAGGGATCTGGCAGTCGGGATAAATGTAATTAACAACTCTTCCACGTTAGACCGGTTTACCCCACTGGAGACCATGGAGGTTACGAATCTGCTGATGGGATGCCGCTCTGGTTCCCCTGTGGACCCTTGTCCGGCTGCAGTAATTGAAAACTCCCCGGAGGTCATTGTTAACACCCTTACCCCCCTATTGAACCTCATACTTGAGGTAGGCCATTATCCTATAGCATGGAATACTGCCTCAATTCTGCCACTGATTAAAAAACCTAAGCTGGAGCCCAGTGACCCTAACAGCTATAGACCCATCTCCCGACTCCCTTTACCAGAGGAAATATTGGAGAAGGCTATTAACATGCAACTTAGTCTTTTCTTTGAAAACAACAATACGCTGGATCCTTCTCAGTATGGGTTCCACGCGGGACACAGCACTGAGCTAGCATTGATCAAAGCCACGGAGGAGGTCCATGAGGCAGTGGACCAGGGAGGCTCAGCCATCTTGATTATGCTGGATTTGTTGGCAGCCTTCGATACGGTCCATCATGATGTGTTGATGGGCCGTCTATCGAAGGCGGGGTACAGGGAAAGGCCTGGAACCTACTGAAATCATTTCTGGCCGACAGAGTACAAACGGTGGATTTAGGAAGGGATAGATCTAAACCGTTCTCCCTGCCCTGTGGAGTGCCGCAGGGGTCATCCCTCAGTCCAACGCTTTTCAATATATATGTAAGCCCGCTGGCTGCCCTCATAAGATCCTTTGGGCTATTACTAACCTCTTATGCTGACGATACCCAAATCGTTCTGTCCCTTCAGCGGGGCAAAGAAGTGGAAATGGCCCCTAGCTGTCATGACTGCATGTTAGCAGTAACTGGCTGGATGTGTGCCAACTGCTTGAAGTTAAATGCAGGCAAAACAGAGGTGATTATTTTTGGGAACAACCCCAACCTCTGGTCTCCAGCATGGTGGCCCAGTGATATGGGCAACCCCCCACTCCCATCGCGGAAAGTCAAGAACTTGAGGGTGATCATGGACAATACACTTACATTTGGGGACCAGGTCAGTGGGGTCGTGTCAACAAGCTTTTTCATGCACCCAAAGGCCTTAGCAAGTTCTTTACCGTCGAACGGGCCCATAGAGTTCCTGGCGGGAGGCCCAAGGTGGGGGCCCCACCAAGGCCGATTGTCGCCCGGATCTTTAATTTCAGGGATCGAGATGCCATACTACAAGCATCGCGGATGGCCGGCCCGCTGCCATTCCAGAACACTACTGTAAGCTTTTATCCGGACTTCACTCAGATGGTGCAAAAGCAGCGGCAAGGCTTCATGGCGGTCAAGAGAAGACTGCGTGAGATGGGACTAAAATATGCCATGCTCTTTCCTGCAAGGTTGCGGGTGGTGTTCGAAGAGCGAACTTTCTTTTTTGAGGCACCCGACATGGTCGGAGACTGGTTGGACACTCTGCCCCAAGGGCGGCCTGGCGTGGAACGCTCTGGTGGCGCAGATGGTGCCGGTGACGAACATTGAACCGGGACTTAAGTACCACGACTCCGATCCCTCCGGGAGGTTGATAGTCCGGGGGGTGGCGGGGGCAGTAGGGGAGCTTTTCCTCCTCTGGGGTTCTTTCCGTAGACTAGTTTTATAAGGGGCGACAGGCACACTGCAAGTTGGGGGGCACTTTAGAGCTTACGCAGGGGTGCAGGGTGGGGGGTGGGTGGGGTTTATTGTTGGGGTTGTTGTTGTTTGTGGTTCTGCAAGGCGTCATGATGCAAGCTCCTGTGGTTCGGGTCGGGTTCCACGTGGGTGGTGGTGGTCTCCTTACATGCTGGGATGGGGGGTAGGGGCCTCAAAATACTCAGTTGGAATGTGAATGGCCTGGGGGATCGTATTAAGCGTGGGATTGTACTGCAATTTCTGAAGAGATGTGCCCCTGATATTGTCCTCTTGCAAGAGACGCACTTGATTGGCAACACGTGCCATGCACTCAATCGTAAAGGCTATAAGTTTGTTGCGCATTCCGGGTTCACCTCGGGTTCCAGAGGGGCGGGAATACTAGTCAGGTCCTCTCTCCCATTTGAGGTTGATTCTACTACCGTAGACGATAGGGGGCGCTTCGCGGCAGTAGCGGGACGGTGGGAGGGCAGGACGCTGGTCCTGGTGTCGGTTTATGTCCCCCCTGCATTGCAGCCCACTACCCTAGCGGACTTAGAGAGGACATTACTGGATCTCCCAGAGGGCGTGTTGGTGGTGGGTGGTGACTTTAATGCGGTCGGCTCAGGCCTGCTTGACAGGCACCCGCAGAGGATTTCGGGGGGGGCTCAGAAGTGGCTTCCTGATTTCATGGATACCCTAGGGCTGGTTGATTGTTGGAGAATGTTGCATCCCACACAACGGCAGTACACTTTCCACTCAGGTGCGCATGGCAGTCTCTCCAGAATTGATTATGTCCTTACTCTGGCTGCACACGCTTCCAGTGTCTCTGAGGCCAGGCACATGGCACGAGGTATTTCTGACCATTCTCCGGTGTGGATCTGTATGGATGTTACCAGAGGAGTGGGTGGTAGGGTGGCCCCAATTAACCCGTGGCATCTTAGAGACCCTGTGACTCGTAGTGAGGTACTTAAGGCGATCGACCGTTATTTTCAAGAAAACCTCGGTTCGGTCACGTCGGCGGTGTCCTTGTGGGAAGCATTCAAAACCGTGATTCGGGGTGAGGCCCTCTCCTTGATTACAGCGGCCAAGCGTCGGAGGGACGCGGAGGTCGCCCAGCTTGAGGCGGAGATCGCAGACCTAGGGCTGGCCCTGGAGGGTGAGGTCGCGGAGGAGGCGCTGCACGAATTGAGCCTTAAGCAATCGGAGTACAGGGCCCTCGTGACTGACGCAGCCAAGGCTCTGAGTAGGGAACAGCGGGGCCGTCTGTACGACGTCGGGGACGAGGCCGGGAAATTGATCGCGTGGCTGGACAAGAAGGAGAGGGTCAATCGAGTGGTGCCGGACCTAGTGACGGAGGCTGGCGTCCTGGTCACGGAGCCGGAGGACATAGTCCAGTGCTTTGCGGATTACTTCCGCACGGTCTATACATCCGTGTCGGACAGGCCTGTGGAGGACTCGTGTGCGCTCCTGCGCGATCTCGCCCTGCCTTGCCTCTCCGACGTGGACAGGGACGACCTTGATGGCGACATCACGGTCGATGAGATTGCGGGGGCGATCCGTTCTTTGCGTCCGGGCAAGGCCTCGGGTCCGAATGGTCTGCCCATTGAGCTCTACAAACTCCAGCCGGACAAGATCGCTCCGCATCTACGAGCCATGTTTGTGGAGGCGCGGGCGACGGGTTCCCTCCCGCTCGACCAGCGCCTGGCAATGATCGTGGTCATCCATAAAGATGGCAAGCCTAGAGACAGGTGCAGTTCATACCGGCCGATCTCGCTCATTAACGCTGAGCCGAAGATCCTTGCTAAAATCCTCGCGAACCGGCTAGTCAGGGTGATCGGTGACCTGATCCACCCCGACCAATCTGGATTCATCCCACATCGGAATACTGCGTTGAATCTTAGGCGCATTCATGGTGTGATCGCAAGGGTCGGGACGATGCGGGAACCGGCCGTGGTGGCGGCGCTCGACGCAACGATGGCGTTCGACACGGTTGAGTGGGCATATTTGTGGGCCGCGCTCGCGAAGTTCGGCTTCGGGCCCGGATTTGTGGGCTGGGTGAGGCTCTTATACGAAGGACCTCTCGCCAAAGTTGCGGTTAACGGGAGGGCCTCCAATCCCTTCGACTTGGGAAGGGGTACCAGGCAGGGTTGTCCCCTCTCGCCGCTGTTGTTCGCTCTCGCCCTTGAGCCGCTAGCGGCATGGATACGGTGGCACCCAGACGTGAGGGGGATTCGCTGGTCCCCCGATCACGAGGACCGCATTTCCCTCTATGCCGACGACATTCTGCTCTATCTTACCTCACCCCGGAAGTCCCTTATAGTTGTCTGCGACATCTTGACTTCCTTCGGGAGGAACTCGGGGCTCACCATCAACTGGGGTAAGTCATACCTGTACGCCCTGTGTGGAGACGCTCCGGTTCCCCCGCGGAATTGCCCGATCCAGATCGCCCGGGAGGGCTTTCAGTATCTTGGGATCTATATTTCAGCCGACCCCACGGTACGCTATGAGCGAAACCTGCTCCCTCCGTTGGCGCGCCTGCGGCGGGACGTGGCAGGCTGGAGGCGGCTGCCGCTTTCCCTCCTCGGTCGTGCGGCGCTCTTTAAAATGATGTCGCTTCCCCGCTTTCTCTATGCCCTGCAGAACACCCAGGAGCTGGTCCCGGCCAGTTACTTTCGGGAGGTTGAGAGTCTACAGCGTTCGCTGCTGTGGGACGGCCGCCCGCGTATAGCGATAGCAAAACTAACTCTCCCTTGGTATGACGGGGGTATCGCGCTTCCCGACATCCGGAGATACTATTGGGCCTCCCAACTGAGCGCAGTCAACCACGGAGTCTACGGTCCTGCGCTTAGCCCCGGCTTCGCTATGGACCGGTGGTTGTTGCGGGGTGGTGGCTACTATAGAGCACTTTATTCAAGGGCCCCGGCTGGATCCCTCACGGGGCCGACCGGGGTGGCGGTGCACGTGTGGAAGGCAGTCACGAACTCCCTGGGGTGGAAGGATAGACTCACACTGGCCACTCCGCTGTTTGACTCGGACATGCTGGGGAAACTCTGGAACTCTAAGGGTTTCGACAAATGGGACCTGATTGGTATCTCCAGGGTGGGGGACATGCTGGCCAAGGGGCGGATTAAGTCGTTTACAGAGCTGCAGACGGAATATGCGCTAGAGGGCACGGAATACTTCCGATACGCGCAGGTACGTCATGCGCTGCGGTCGGTCCTCGTTGAGGGGGAGAAGGTGCCCGAATCCTCTCCGTTGGAGGACCGGATCTTGGACGGCCATGTGCCGGAGAGCACAATCTCTCTCATTTACAAGAAGCTGGTGAACGTCCGTACCGATCTCCTCCTGGGGGTGCGAGACCAGTGGACTAGAGACGGTCTTGAGCTGGACGATGAGGACTGGCAGTGCGCTGTCTCCTCCCCGAAAGAGGTTGCCATCCCCGCCAGGCTGCGGCTGGTCCAGCTTAAGATACTCCACAGAGTCTATGTCACTGGCCCCCGGTTGGTCCACATGGGTTTCTCCGAGGACGGGCTGTGTAAGAGGGGCTGTGGGATGGTGGGCACCTTTCTGCACATTATATGGGAGTGTGGTGTGATTGCGGAATTGTGGAAGCAGATTCATGTTGTGATGCAGGAGGTCACGGGTATTGTGTTGCACTCAGAGGCGCGGCGCTGTCTCTTGAACGTGTGGGGCCCTACAGACTACGATGCTGCGCAGACTCAATGGGTGACCCTTGGTAATATGGTGGCCAAGCGGGATATTGCACGATTGTGGGGATCCCCTAGCCCGCCCACCCTGGATGCATGGAAGAACAACATGGACTGGTGCATGTTTCGGGAGAAAACAGTGTATTGTGCACGGGGGAGGCCCAAGAAATGGCACAAGGTGTGGGGGGGGTGGAACCAGTATAGGGGGTACATCTGCCTGCCTCCTGCCACTGACCCGCCAGAGGAGCACCTTTCCCCCTAGCCCCACTTCCGACTTGAGTTTTGCGGATGAAATCTGATAGAAAGTTAGTGCCTCTGCCTCTCCCTCCCCTCCACACTTGAGGGCTGATCTGATGGTGGACATGGGGCCGCCTCATCGGTGGGATCTGACGCGAACACATGATGTATATTGCCTTGCTCGTTATGTTTTTCTTTAAAAATTGAAACCTTTTTTCTCTCCTGCATGACAGCTATAGAAGACTACATATGTTGATTGACGAGCTGCCGAACCTCCGGGTTGTCGGCTGAATAGCTGTGTATTTGAAATATCCGAATAAAGGTTTTTAAAAATTAAAAAAAAAAAAAAAAAAAAAAAACAAGCTTTTTCATCCTGAGAACCCTGAGGAAAATAAAATTCTTCCTCGCTGAAGAAAGTTTTAGAACAGTTGTCTCAGCCCTCATTCTGTCCCGTCTGGATTATAGTAACAGCCTGTACCTGACCATTCACAAGAAGCATCTAAACTGGTTACAGATGGTGCAGAATGCGGCGGCTAGGCTGCTTACTGGCATTCCTAGGTTTAGTTCGGTCAGAAATGGCCTACGTTACCTTCACTGGCTCCCGATAAAACAACAAGCTCAATTCAAGGCCCTCTGTACGGGCTTTAAGTCCCTGAGGGGGATCGGCCCTGATGACCTAAAAAAGCGCATTCAATGGTATGTCCCTGGGAGAATGCTGCGCTCATTGGAAGCAAAGCGGGTGATTGTTCCTAGAGCTAAAAAGGTTAACTGGGGCGGAAGGAGTTTTGTCGAAGGAGCCACCAACGCCTGGAACGACCTTCCTTTACATCTAAGGACTGCAACGGAGCTTCTCTCGTTTAGGAAAGGTCTGACAACTTGGTTGTTCTCAGTTTAGTCTCAGTCTGGGCTCAGGGGCAAGGGTACCAGGTAGAAAGTGCTCAGCACCAGGACATCCTTGGGTAACAGTGCGCTTTAGAAGCCTAAATAACATAATATACACCCTCACCACAGGACGGACTGTACATAAAAGAAACCCCAGCCCTGATGTAGCCTGTAGCTAGTGCCGGGTTTCACGGAACGTCTTCATACCTGGGTGAAAGCCAGACCTCACACTTGCATTAATAAAAGATTCCGAACGCTTCTCTGACATGGCGTGCCTGCATAAATTAAGGTCAGTGTGTCAACAACAGAACAAAATGTTAACAGTAGTTCCAAATACTGTGACTCGAGTTTTCATTGGTAGTTGGCGGAGTCTGTCCACAAGAAAAGAGTGCCAATGTTGACACCGGACATCCTTCTGACCAAAGCCGCCGGGAGCACAGAGGGCGGCGTTGAGATGTATTCTGGCTCCAGAGGTGTCACAGCAGCAGGGACTGACACAAGGAGCAGCTCTACGACATGAAATGAGCCACACAGAGAATGCCCGGAGGAGGCAACCCCTGTTGTGCACACCTCTACTTTTGCACACCCGTGTGGATAAGATCCAGGCCAGTGGAATTATGCGGCAAAGGAAGACCCATTTAAGCAGCAGGGTTAGGTAAATTATACAAAACGAAATGCCAAATTATGTGGCACAATTTTTGATAGTATTACGTAATTATTGTGTCCTCTGTGCCAGTTAACTCTGCCTTGATAAAGGTTTAACCTCCTTACTACCTCATTAACAACTAAATACAATAAGCAGTTTAAAGGTTATCAGTCTAGCTTTACAAAGGTTATCCACAGCGCAGCAACACCAAGCCACATTCTTAGTAACTTTTGATACGCTTGAAACAACATGTTTTGGTTGACATCTGCAAACGTAAAGGTTGTATATTCCATCGATGGGACGGCCACTTAACACTTCTTGTGTGTCTGGGTGCGAGGCATAGGTATGTCTGAAGTGTGCATTACTGCACATATCAGGTCTGACGGAGTATGCATTGCTTCACAGCGCTGGAAAACTCAGGACTCAGCTTGCTGGGCTAGAAGAGCTGGGTTAGCACATGCTTGCATGTGGTAAATGTAGTCACAGCTGTTGCATGGACGTATACAGTTGGTTCTGCAGAATATGCGGTCATAAGTAGAGGAGAGTGAGGGAGCAAATGCCTAGAAGTGAAAGATGCAGAAGTGTGTTGCTGAGAATGACACACCGCCAATTGGTTGGCCTTTGATTCTGTGATGCATTTAGGTGTGTGCATAAGGGTTTGGTGAGATTAGTCTGGGACTGTGTATGGGGCATGCAGATAGAGCAAGGGTTCTAAGTGGGCTTTTGACATGGGATGACTGACACTGTGAAGGATGAAAGGGGAAGGACTTGGACGTATGTGTTTTAGTAGGAGTTGAGGAATGTAGTTTTGAAGCTTAGGTGACCGTCTGGTATCTGCGTCCTTATGGGCAGAAATTAGGTACTCTGACTTAACACATAGCCTTCTTTATGGCCGTTGTTTTTTTGTTGGTTTAACAAGTATGAGTGGGGCGTGCGAGAGAGAGAGGGGGAGCAGGAGGTGAGCCTGCGAGTGGTGCGCACGTGCACGCTTGGTAGAGCAGTCTGCTCATTTTCAAGCACTGCACTCGTGCTTGTGGCGCGCCGCTGCTCGCTCCCGCAAGGTGGATGCCGCCACAAGCACGAGTGTGTGCTTGAAAATGAGCAGACCGATGGCTAAAGGCCCTCCTAGAGCAGCGCATGCGCGCTGCCAAGGCGAGACCTAAAAAGCATACATTGTCAGAGAATTCCCTAGCATTGAAGGCTGCCAATAATACGGTGAATTTAGCCAATGGCTGATTGAAGGGAGAAAATCCTACAGCCCCATGCTGCAGGGGGCTGAAGAAAACAGTACAGCAGACCAATGGATGAAGAGGGCTGCTGTTAGCCCCTATATTACACATAACGTTTTAGTACAATAAAATATCAATTTTAAATTAAATCGAGAAACCCTTTACCACCCTAGCAATTAAGCTTTAACCTGAGGAGAGAGACTTAGACTGCCCTTCCTAATTTGCTTACTATCATCGTTGATACCAAGGATCTAGGAGGCATTGCCCTGTTAATGTTTTGGACCTATTGGTGGCCTTCAACATCCTTGATCACAGCTTTCCTTATTCAAAGAATGAGAGCGATGAGTTGTTGGAGGCAGCAGTGGAAAGGTTTTCATCTTTGTGTCCCTGCTATTGTTTAATGTTTATATTAAACCTCAAACAAGACATCGTATGCTCCACTCAATGTTAAATTTCACAACTATGCTTACGATACACAAGTGTTGATTAACAAATCTAGCCATAATGGAATTGGCAGCAAGTAGATATCGAGGTCTTCAGTTTCATAAAACAAATAGATGGACTCCAACTTTTTGAGTCTCAATGAGGGTAAGTCTGTGTTCTTAGTGATAAACCCGACTCTTAAAAGAAATAAAATCAAGAGCTCCTTTCTAGTTTAAAGGTAAATCTAAATCTAAAGGCAAGGTCAAAACTTTGTTCACACAATGTATCAAGGCAGCCAAGCTAATGCAGTCATTTCACCTACAAAGCCATCATCTTTCACATAAAGTGGCCTGAGAAATATATATTCACTTTAAGTAGAGCCCTATTGAGCTCATAAATCAGGGCACGACCTCTACATCAAAGATTCTAAAACTGCAGATTCTGCAAAGTTCGGCAGTGAGGACTATAAGAGATGCTACTCCAAGAAGATAAATTACTTCTACCCCTGCCTGTTCTATTTAAACGACCCATCGAATGTCTACCAACTGGTGGGAGAGCTCTGTCCATAGGTAGAATGCCGTCCTCGAACCACACACAATAAGAGAACAACAGTTCTAAACCAAGGGGACAGGGTCAAAATTAACCAAATAAAAGGAAATTCCACCAGGCACCTAATCTTATAAAATAACACACATGGGATAGTTTGAATATAAGTTCTTACGTAAACTCAGGGGATCATCAGGTGTCTGTTGCCTGCATGTGGGGCACTATGTGTTTGACCAACAGGAATGCCCTGTCTCTACACACCCTATCAACTCAATGCTACATGGAAAATTCTTGCCTGTGGTCCCATGTATACTATCATATCTTTGCTATTGTCCATGCAGTCCTGGTTTGCTGCTTCTGGAGTTTGTTATATTTATCCAGTTGCATATTGCTTTATTTTTTATTTCTTCCCACTTCACACCACCCTGAGAAATGTCAGAACGTTATGTAGCCTACTTGCCTTTGCGGTGGACATAAGAAGATTATTTATTCATGAATGATGCCCTCATTTAGTATGCTTGTATCCTAGTGTATTCTTATGTATACTGTTCCCTTGCATATTGACATCCCTGCTGACTCAGGACTGTGAATTTTTGTTGAGTTACAACTAAGGGTCTGATTACGATGCAGTCGGAAAAGGCTCCGGCATTTGGTCGGAGCCTTTCAGACAGCATCGTAATTTGCCGGTCAGATTCCTTTCCGCCCACCTCATTACAATAGAGGCGGTCGGAAAGGAATCCGACCAGCCATCCCAACTGGCTTCTGACGGGCTTGGAGAGCCAGTCCGCCAGTCGGAATACTGTCCGTAATCCCAAGAGCGGCTCTTTCTGCCCTTGGGATTATGATGTCGGGTTTCAGCAGCCTTTCCGTGCCGACCTTTCTGACACAGAAAGGCTGTCGGTACATGACTTTGGGGGCCCCTCAGCAGGGCCCCCATGGGTGCATAGCCTCCGGTTGGAGGCCGTGCCCCTCAGTTGATCCCTGTACCCAGTGACAGGCACCTATGGGGTGCAGGGATGAACTGCACCTCCTGTTTCAAAATGGCAGCATGCATTCGGGCCGGAATACATGCTCCCATTGTAAAGTTTAAGACTACAACTGAACAGTGTCCGGTCACATCCTAGTTAGTTGGTCGGGAGGAAGCATGAGTGGCCAATTCTGACGACAAAGCACTGTGCCCCAGCTTTAATCCCTCTTGCCACCACTTTGGTGACTGCAGCCTTTCTCTACCTTCATGACCTGATGGGTGGGCCGGGGTGGTAAACTGATCTTGCGTAGGGTTGTGGGCTCGAGTTATGCAAAAAGCACAGAATTTGAATGTAAGGTGCCCAGAACCATGGAGCACATTCAAAACAGGACATGACATGCTTGCATTTGCTCAATCGTTGCAGTGACAGCATCCCTGCTGTCCAGTGCGCCCATCCACCCACTGAGAGATCTCACAGCTCAAGGGAACATTAAATGAGTAACTTGTTAAAGTAGAAATAAGCCGGCTTGCCTCACTTTTAGAATAACGGTTGTTCCATAACAGTTTACAAGCCTCTAAGCCCCCAACTCCCTTGAGGAACCTTTGAAACACTCTGCTTCACATCTTGGAGGATCAACTGCTGAAAAGGTTGTACTTAGTATTCAGTTATCAGTCCCCGGTAACAATGGCATCAAAACAAAAAAAAAAGGACTCATATTCTTACAAATGTAGCCAAGTAACCTGATTACCCCGCGTCCACCAAGACTGTTCCGACAGACCAGAATAGGCCAAAGCACATGCTGCTTGTGTTCCTGTACAGAGCAGAAATGGCCTAATTGGTCAGGCTTCCATTTTTTGAGGTGGGGCCAATGTTCAATTGCATAGGTTTAATCACGATCTGTAAAGACTTACCCTGACCAAAGGGATAGTGGGGCATTGTGAAAAACATAACTTTTTATCGTACTTCATAAAAAGAAAATTACAAAATACAATGACCTGAAGAAAAAAAACATTCAGCAGCAGAAATGTAATGGTAGACCATGCTATGGCCCAAAATACAGTTGAACATCAAATAAGTGTAATTTAAAAACCGTTTTAAAGTGCTCCAAGGAATGAGCATCGACTGTGAAATTAACTGCTTGGGAAGTTCTACAAGCAAGGAGCCAGCAGTCAAAAAGTTTGATCCAACTATATTGCATGCCTAAATTTAAGGATGCCCATGCTGTGGTAATGCATGCAACCTGTAGACCTGGAACCCCCTACATATTATCCCTCAAGAAACAACTTATCTATTAATATGAAAGCATATCCAAACAAAAGGGAACACTTTGGAACTTGACAAAAGAGTTAGACATTGCGTACACATCTAGAGTTTTATGGTTCTGAGAAGGTCGCAATTAAGCTAGTCCGTTTTATTTCCTGCATCAAGATAGGAGTCGCAGATATGAAGCTGCAAACCATGGAAGGCAACAGGCATAATTTCTGTTTGTGCCTCTGGCGCACAGGTTTACTCTTACATCAATGTAGCCCATGCCACAAGAGCAATACTGTTATTGTTATCAGAAGACACAAGAAAAGAAAAGCAATATAAATTTACTTCAAAAGTTGAACACAATTTACCTTAGTGCTAGAAAAGAACAGTTTTGATAAATAGCATTTGTTCATCTAAAGGGCTCATACTAAGACTGCACAAGCTTTTTACTGAGACTATGGCCATGCCTGGGGACTCCTCAGAAGGGGAAATTAGTCCCTCCAAATCCCAGGAAGAGGAACTTGAGAGGGGGTGGGGGATTTGTTGCAAAAGTTGATCCAGGCCGCATCATCTCTTGGACTGGGGTGTCTTTACATGCAAATCCAAAAGTTGCATGCTTGCCTCAGCAAATCGCAGAAAGGGACTTGTGATCAATCTCTCATCCAGAAGTGATGACTAAGTAGTGTTGTGAGAGGAATATCCAGTTAAAAGGAAGAAAATCAGTAAAACCCTATCAGGCCCATTTTGGGTGCTGATCCATTGGTTAGAAAGGAATAAACTGAGCTTTCAGGCTCCTCTCAGGATTACTTGGAAAAACTCCACAGAATTATTTTATTTCGAAAATGAGCGTATCTCATACACAAGCCGTGCCCAAACACAACACAAATCGAGGTGCCGCAGAAGCAGTAAGGATGAGACAAAGGAGGATAATGAATTAGGTTACAGTAATGCCAAAGCCAAGAAAGAAGAATCTCACAGGCAAGTGCAGGAATGTGCAAAGCTTTGTCACGGATATACTTCCAATAAACCAAAGAAAGAGAGGATGAGAATGTGGTATCAAGTCCAGAGCTGCCGACTTTGAAAATGGGGAACCAGGTTCAGGTCTCGGCGTCTACTCAATATCTTGAGATTCTGGGCAAATCACGTCACCTCCCCTTCCCTACCCTAAAAATGAATGTGACCTTGTGTAATGTAACTGGTGCTCCTGTAAAGCGATCCAATACCTTCAATAGAAAAGAAAAATAAAGGAAATGGAAATGTAAAACTGTAAAAGCAGAGCTGAATGCGCCTGACAGCCAGGGGCCCTCAAATGCTAACTACATGTTTAATCCTGAAGACCTGCAGCATCCTAAGCCTCCTGAATGGGTGCACATGGCCAGGGTAGCTGTTTATGTGCAGGAATGGCTCAAAAAGATAAAGATGTATGTATTAACACGTAGGCAGCATGCCCCAGACAAGTTACTAACACCAGTGAATTACTTCCAACGCACTGCCCTTAAGTATGTCAAAAATCTGAAAAAAGGTCTTTAAATCACAGAACGCTTATCAAAAACTACTTATCTGGCCTGCCCATTAAGGAAAACACTGTCAATGGCAGTGTCAAGCCCATAGTCACTATTGTTGACCCCAAAATAAAGGGAGTTTGTGACCAGGGGGCTGTACGCCCTGTGGGCTATCCTAATTGCTCAAAGTTTGTAAAAATGGGCCAAGTGTCTTACTGAAGACTCATGACAAGCTGGGAAATGTAACCTCTTTAGAACTCGCCCATAGCACTAGAATGATAATTTGGGAGTCCCTTTGTGAAAGAATAGAGTTAAATACTTAAGTACCTCGAAACTCTAAAAATAAAATCACAGACTTTTCTGTACAAGTCATTACCTGCGAAGGTTTTGTACAGACCGGTCATGGAAGGCACCACTCATCCAGTCAAGGGCCATTCACTTTCAACAAATGCCATACTACAGCTAAAGGAGCAACCAGAACAAATATAACCCATTCTTCTATAGAGGCAGTTCATGGGTCAGGAGGAACATGTAGGAACACCTATGTGCTCTCAACTGAGCCCTTCTTCTCTTTTATTGGATTAGATTAAAACCATCTAGAATATTCAGACTATACAGGATTTTCACATCGAGTCTATGGACTATCAGTCCAGGTGAGTCCTCACAAATCCATGATTCCTTTAAGAAATTATTCTGGTGTTTCAAACAGTGAAGGACAAAGGGATAATTAATCAGTCTTGTCTGCACCTTAGAGATTTTGATATCAGTATACTTTAAACGAAGATGAAAGAGAAACACTTTCCCACAGTAACAAATTTGATAAACAAGTGGCTCATCTTCAGACTCTTCAAGATCACAGGCACGCATCTGTTGGTAAATTATCTCACAGAAAACAACAGACACTTTAGATGGCTAGTCTCACTAGCCAACCTAGTAGTACCCATCTTCGTGCCTTTATGGAAGTTTCTTCAGCTCGATAGGACCAATAGGTGTAGTAGTTTTTTTCCTCTTCCATTCTGTTTGCACAGCACATCTCTGAACAGCTCAAACTAATAGCAGCAACTCTGCTGCTTGATAGTTAAGTTTACTTAAACAATGTAATCGTTTAATAGGGGAGAGGATGTAGCTCAACGGCTAGGGCAGTCGATCTCAAATCTGGGGAACTGGGTTCTAGTCTCGGCAATGACGCTCAATATCCTGTGACTCTGGGCAAATCACTTAATCTCACTGTACCTAAAAAAATGAATATGTCCTTGTGTAACGCAACTGGTGCTGAAGCGCTCGGATTCCTTATACCTTCGGGTCAAGTTTGTGCTATAATAAACAATTCGGGGTGGAGGAGTGAGGGCACATGCAGGGGGCCAGAGATGTCTTAGAAGGTTTACGCTTCATCATAACATAGGTGGCAATTGGATGTCATTTCAATGAGAATAATAAGAATTGTGGTGTGTGGGACAGATTTGATAACTGCAGACAAGATACAAAACATCAATAGATGGATCACAATGGTTCTCAGAAGGCATGTCATCTCACCAAAGAATCTCGTTCAAAAAATGGGCATTCGATCTCCTTCAGTTCAAGTCTAATCCCTAAACTGTTTGGAGACAGAAGACTCGGAAAATGCAAAATACTTCATCTGTTGATGTATTATTAGCTCTGATTGAATAAATAAATAAATACTTCATCTAAAGAAGAGGCTATGTTAAGGGGTGATGTCTCTTTGCCCCCTCGATAAGTGATACTGTTATGGCAGTTAGATCATATGATGGCTTTTAACAGCCTGGCCAATTTTGGCAGCTTCCCGGACATCAGATGTTCCTCATTCAGGCCGAGATGCTATATGTGACCAAGAACAATGATAGCACATAAATTATCCGGAATTATTGTTTGGGTCCTTTTCTGACAAATGCCTGGCCATTGCTTCGACAGACACCATCTCAGCAGTGTATTACATCAACCACTTTGGTGACAAAGTTGAAATTAGACCTGGCCAAAGGTTTCTAGTGTCATTGTTTCGACAGAATTGTGGTCTATCAAAGCAGAGTATCTGGCTGGTCTATCCAATTCAGTGCCGAATAGAAATTTGGATAGCTTGTGGACACGAGGACTCGGATGATGGATTGGGAGAGCTTTCTGGTTCTGAAGGATTCAAAGAGTCTCTTTCAAGCCAGATCGGTTTCCCCTCAACCTACAACTCCAAACTTTTTACAGCTGTCTACATTAACTGTTGATGAATCACAAGCATATTTGCCAGGTCTGCCATGACAATGATAAAATGCTGTTGGTATCAATCTTCCAAACATTGGGTCTTGTTTCGCATATCCATACACATCAGTCTGAACACTGAGTATGGAGAAGCTTCTATCTCTACCAACATATTGCAACTCCTTTTTTTAAAGAAAATTAGGGTCGTTACTGTCACACATTTTTGTCCTGTTTCATGGACTTGTCCAAATAGACCCCAGAAGGAACTTGGTAAGCCAGTGGGGCTTGGGATCAATTTCATGTTGAAACTCAGCTCCTTCAGTAAAGACTTAAAATAAGCACATTCCAATGGGAGATGGGAAAACTGCCATCATCTTCAATACGAACCAAGTCTTTTCATACATATAGTTAAACATCTCAATCTATATGAGTCTATACTTAATAGGACAATAATCAATGACAGCTATCAATTTTATATATACCTCTGGGAGTTCCCCATCAATTATCTCATCCTCCCAAGAAACCTTATTTAATCACTACAATTTGGACAATGTAGATATTACTTTCTCTACTGTTTAAATTGACATTTTATGGCTATACATTGGATTTCTCTGGCAGTTTCAGAAAAGGGCTTTTAACCCAACAATAAAAAATGACAATCGCCTTTTTGCTCAATTTGGCTTGAGCATTCCAATGAAAGATGTAGTATGCACTCAGGAGAAAGTATCTAAATTTTGTTGTAGGTAATACAGTTAAGGATTTAATGAAATAGTTTTGAATGTGGTATTTTAAACACAGTGCATTATTCCAAGTAAAATAGGGAGTAGTACAGCACAGTGAAGGTTTTGATCTCAAGAAAGCTCTATCCACTTTACTGTCTTTAGTAAATGCTAATGTCGTCTGAAAGGCAATAATGTGCTTACACAGTGCAAAAGAATGTTAGAGTGCTTTTCAAACTTTATAAGAGGAGCTCTTCACTAAGAGTCTAGGATATAAAATCAAAATCAGCACTCCTCCCACCTCTGCCAAAGGTATGCAACAGCTCACTTATTATTGCTTTAGTTCACAGTGATGGAAAAAGGGTCATATTGTTCAACTGTTGAAGAAACCCAACGCTGATCAATCCATCCTTTTGCTGTTAAAATCCTAGAGAAATATTTTTTATTTTTTCAGATCTCCAGCTATCTGGTACAAAACCATCTTTTGAACCTCGTTCAGTCTGGTTTTCGAACAGGTTATAGTACTGAAACTGCATTGGTGTCAGGTGCCCCAAGTATGCTTGTGGACAAGGCTAGTCCAGCAGCCTTGGTTCAACTTGACATGTCCTCTGCTTTTGATGCAGTTTACCACTCTATCTTGCTAACTTTACTGGTGGAAGTTGGGTCTGAAGGATCAGCATTACAGTGGTGCAAAGCCTACTTTGAGGATAGGCATTAAGCTGTGTTCCTTCCTCCTTACAAGACAGGGTGCTTTCTTAGTTCAACCCTGTTTAACATCTACAATTGCCCTCTTTCCCTCAGGTCCTTTGGTTTCACCTGCATGAATTATGCCGATGACACACTGCTTATTATAGCCTTGGACACAACCAGTCCTGCTCCTCTGGAGAATTATCATCGCTGTATGTCTTCAGTCGCATCTTGGTTGAGTTCCAGTGCTTTAAAATGTAATTCTAACAAGACGAAGGTACTTTGGCTCTCTTTCATTGCGTCCCTGGTTAAACCTTTCTCATCTTCTTTCCGGACCTCCTCTTGCTTTGAACACCCTATTTCTGCTGAAGGTTAGAAGAATTTGGGCCTTTTACTGGATGATAAACAGTCTTTTGAGTCCCAGGCTAACCATCTTACCTCTTCCTGCTTTTTCTTGCTAAGGATGCTAAAAAAAGAGTTCCTTGGCTTGCCACATTGTGGCTCAGGCCATTGTTCTCAGCCGCCTCGACTAATTCAACTCTTTATTTTTAGGAACTTCCCATAATATTTTGAAGAAGGTCCAGCTTATTCGAAACATGGCAGCCAAAACAGATTTCAGATTTACTACTTCTTCTGCCTTCGCTGCCCTTGACCTTCTACATTGGTAGCAAGGGTTAAAAAGTTTCAAATCTCTGTGTATTGTACACAGGGCCCTTCACCAATCTGGCCCACTCTACTTGAATAACAAATTTAAGTTCCATGTTCCCACTCATCCTCTTTGTTCTCAGGATTCTTTCTTCCTATTCATTCCCAAAGTTAAAAGAGCTTCCTCAGGTCACATGGCCTTTTCTTTGTCTGCCGCTAAACAGTTGAATTCCATGCCTCTTGCTGCGTAGGAATCCAGCCCTCACCGAGTTCAGGAAAGCCTTAGAGACCTGGTTGCATACTATGACCAGGTTTCTTCCAGTTCTTCATTTATTCTCTTCCTGCTTGGTATTTGGACTGCCTTGCTCAGTTTCTGTGTCGCGAGGACACCATTTTGATAAAAGACAGCTTTAAAAACCGAGTGACATAACAAACCTCTTGGTCAGGTATGGGGAGAAAAACCCTTTTCTAAATAACTGATAGAGTGTCCAAACTAAGGTGAGGTCACTTGACTCTCCAAATTAGCTTGCTATTAACCATGTAAAGGCAAATTTGGTTAAGCAAACAATTAAGTTTCACAAATATTACAACAATGTACTAAAACAACCATATTCTTGAGCAGTATTTGCCGTATCATCGAATTTGAAAGGGTAATTGTTGTGAAGACTCAAAAAGGATGGCAAGGTATACATTTTATTGAGAAAAAGGGAACACCTTCCACACTCTTCTCTCAGTCTGTCAGAAATCTGTTTCTCATACCAACATTCTAATTGACAACATTCTGATTAACAGGTGTGAAAGGGAGGTAGTATGTAGGATAAAGCAAAAGGGAACAGAGGGCAAAGCATAGCCAACCGTGTTATCAATTATGATATTCTATCCATCTGATACAAGGACTTAATTGCACTGTTTTCTTGGACCATAAATATTTATTTATAGTATTATAAGTATTTGTCATAACAATTGATGTGGCCCTCTATGCAGGGTCAACCCCCAACCTTTTGCCTTCACCTCTTCTGTTTTCCAAACCTGTTTTTGTTGGCGTTTATGCGTCTGTGCACTTACCACAGCTAACCAATGCTAGAGTGCTTGTGCTCTCGCACTAAAACGTGGTAGTTTGCCTACACCTGATCGGCACATTTAATTAACGTATTAATCCCTAGTAAAGTGGTACAACAACATGTACCCAGTGGGTCTGCAGCACTTGTTGTGCCACCCACTTAAGAAGCCTTTCAAACATGTCTCTGGCCTGCCTTTGCAGCCTGTGTGCAGTTTTGAATTGCTAATCCGACCTAGCAAAGTAAACCTTTTGGCAGGCCTAAACCTCTCTTTGTAATACATATAAGCTACCCCTAAAGTAGGCCCTAAACAGCCCAAAAGGCAGGGTGTTTGCAATTTAAAAGCAGGCCATGTGTTTTTAAGTTTTACATGTCCTGATAGTGGAAAACTCCCAAATTATTTTTTTTCTACTGTGAGGCTTACCTCTCCCATAGGATAAAATTGGGTTACCTTATTACACTTAATAACTGCGCTAATGTTTGATTGGGAACAGATCGAAATCTCTTGTTTTGACTCAAATTAGTTGTAATTTAAAAACCTCTTTGATGGTAAAGTCGGAGTTTTGATCACAAGTTTGAAAATGCCACTTTTAGAAAGCTGGTGCTTTCCTTCCTTAAAGTTTCTGAGGCCTTCTAGGAGTTGCCAGCTGCCAGGTCCTGATAATTGCTCCCCCATCCAGAATGCGTTTTGGCTCCAATGAACAATAGGACCTGGGTGTAGCTGGGAGAGGAGCATTCTGTCAGCACAGGAAGGGTGGAGCTGTTCCCTGCCCCACTTACATTTCAAAGGAGATGTCTCAGTACACTTACAAAGAACCTAACACCAGGTTTTTGTCATCCCAGACATCTTGGGATCTGGGCAGGGAGGAAGAAAATTCCAGGACCATCTGTGGGAGGGAAAACTCCATAAGTTTCTTCCACTTCACAGCTGGCTCTAGGTATAAATAGTGCACCCTCAGATGCACAACAATACAGAAGAACTGCCTTGTACTCCAGAGAACTGCCCTGCTGCTTGAGGGCTGCCTTGTTTCTCAAAGGACTGCTCTGTTGCTATCTAAGGACTGCCAAACTTCTTGAGGCCTGCCCTGTTGCTTGAGGCCTGCCTTGCTGCTTTAAGGAGAGAGGATCATCTCCTTTAACCCAGCACTACCAGAGTGACTCCAAGGGTCTGTTGGCTGTACGTCTGTTCTGAGTTTCAAGGACACAACAGCTCAAGAGGCCTCCCTGCAACTGCCCAGCTGACCTGCTGCAACTGGCCCTTCAACTGGAGCTGCCTGAGCACTGCTGGCCTCTGTTGGTATAAATTCCTAATCCCCAAGAGGTGCCGCTGCAGGTCCTGGACCCTTGACTGGCATCAGTTGAGCTCCTCTTCTGAAATCCTACAGTTTTGAACTCTGCACGCCTCACTTTCAGAAGGTAACTTTTTCAGCAGAACTAACCTGGTCCCTGTATCTGGCCAGCACTCCATCAGGGTCGGCTGGACTTGTGACTTTATCCCAGTCTTGCATGACCAGATATCCACAATTAGCTCTTTCTGCTTCTTGCTACTATTTTCCAAACTTTAAAATAGCATACAGTCGGTTCTACTGATTGACTTTTTGGCATTTTGGTCTCAAATTGTTCATTCAATTTTTCAGTTTTTCTCAAATTGGTGTGCAACTTTTCTTGTGTTGTGTTTTCAATGTATTACTCTTTATGTGGTGCATAAATAGTTTAAACATTGCCTCTAAATTAAGCCTGCCTGTTTTTGTGCCAAGCTATCAAAGGACTAAGCACAGATTATTTTAGTAACTTTTTTGGTTCACCCTGACAAAGATAGTGGTTGTTGCTTGTATAGGGCTTACAATCCCCTGAACCAATAACCCAATTTCTCACAACAATTTAAACAGGACTTGTTCATTTAGTGTTTATGGTTAGTAAAGTTCAGATTTTTTCCATTTAATATAAAGATAGAACTCAATTACCCTGGAACTAGTGCTTGATCTCTAAAGGTTCTCTGCATCAGGTTATCCACCCACACAAAGTCAAAGACCCAACCAGATCAGAGAGAAAGGTGAGGAAACTCCATGCCAAATGCTATAGTGTCTGCTCACCTTATGTAAACTACCTTCAGCTTTTTTCTTGCCAATTAGTCTAAGGAGGCTTACAAGCCTCTTAAAATGTGTTACCGACCTTTGACGACAAAAGCTATACCTCTCTGAAGAGCTCTAATGAGAGCGAAACAAGTGTCTGCTCAACGCTATAAATCACGCGATGCTGAGACCGTGCAACTGGTGACGCGCAAGCTTTGTTTGATTAGCCTTTAGGCGAGATGCGCACTTGCACTTTACGTTTTCTATCATTGTAAAGACTGTTCTTAAAGTAATATTGTCATATCCATTGTTTTGCTTATTCCTAGCAGTTTTGTTTAGTGCCTACCTACTGTGACATCGGCGGTGCCTGTCTGTAAGAGCGGGGCTGCCAGAATAGGTTAGCGCTCTAGTTCGGGTTGCTCAACGCTATAAATCACGCGATGCTGCGACCGCACAGCTGGTGACGTGCAAGCTTTGCTTGGTTAGCCTTTAGGCGAAACGCACACTTGCACTACGTTTTCTATAATTTTAAAGACTGTTCTTAAAGTAATATTGTCATATCCATTGTTTTACTTATTTCTAGCAGTTTTGTTTAGTGCCTACCTGCTGTGACATCGGCGGTGCCCGTCTGTAAGAGCGGGCACCCCAGGATAGGTTAGCGCTCTAGTTCGGGTTGCTCAACGCTATATAGCACGCGATGTTGCGCCCGCGCAGCGGCCGCGCTGCCAGTGTGCTGAAGGTGTGCCAAAGACAAGCCCGTTTGTGTCGGTCGGCGCCCAGAGAGTGCCCAGCACCAGAACCCCTGCCCGTTTTACACCACAAAATTACACACGTGAAGTACTTCTGAGCCTGAACACTGGTGATTGCCCAGATTCTACTCTACTGATTGACCGCGGTATCAGTGGCTCCACTGAATGTAATACATGAGGCCTGGTGGCTCGGTACCTGGTGTGTAAAAATATTGAGAAGGATAGCGGACACTGCACCCACGCGCTGGGGGGCTCTCATAGTCCTTTAACAGACCAGATCCCAGATGCTGATGTCACTCATACAGCTCCCTGTGTTTCGCAATGTCCCACTACTGAACCAGTCAGGTGAATTTTATTAAACACGTGATCGATGAGGAAACATAGATAAGAACTAGAATGTATGTTACAACTTACAAATCCTGACCTCATCTTCTTAACAGCGACTTGGACAAATAATGCTTCAGAACTCGATTGGAATGTGGCTTTACCCGCAGGATACCAGGTAGCCTGTGCGGACAGGGTGGGGGAAAAAGGGGGGGGATAGCTATAATATACAGGTCACAGTACACAGTAAGGATTGAACCTGCACCATCAGTGAAAGCTGAGGCAGTGACCTTTAGCGTTAAGTATAATAACACTATGTTCATTCCGGGGCTCCTTATCTATAGGCCCCCAGGGGTGCGGACCTCCTTCATTCGTACACTTCAGACTTTTCTTGAGTCATGTTTAGATACCCGGACCTTTACAATTTTGGGCGATTTAAATTTCCACCTTGAAGCAAATAACAATGCCGAAACTGCTACACTGGTGGACAATCTTACAGGATTTTGACTGAATCCGATAGTATCAGAGCCCACACATACAGCAGGTCACACTCTCGATGGTATATTTACTAATAATCAGGACATATAATTGATAAACGTGACGCCTGTGCCGTGGACCGATCATAATGCAATACACTTTAAAATAGTAAAGCCCACAATCAGCAAAAATCATCGTAATAGACCTCCCATGGTCAAATCCCACCAGTGGAAAGCCATCGAAAAAGTGAATTGGTAGCATCCTGGTGGAAAATCCCCCCAACATCATGCTGGATTCTAATTTGGCAGCAATTAAATAGGATGATTGGATTAGGTCTTCAATAGATCGGCTTGCCCCAGAAGTAGCCAAGCAGCCTCAAATATATCAAGCGACTGCACCTTGGTATGCAGCTGAGCTTAGGCCCATAAAAGCCAAATGCAGACGTCTTGAGTGATTATGGAGAACAGACTATAGTGATAAACTTAGAAGGGAATATAATCTAGCCCTGGAGGAATATAAGGCTGCTATAAAACTTGCTAAAATGTCCTATTTTACAACTAAAATACAGGCGGCCAAAAACTCATTGAGGTCACAGCTTTATCAAAGCGTCCACAGGGTTCCCATTTTAAACCCGACCAAAACTTTGTGGATAAGATGGCCTCCTTCTTTCAAAACAAAGTTCACACAGTGTATAAGGAACTGCAGAAGACAGTATCTACTACAAGTGAAACTAAAGAAGATTCCTTAGAAGACAATACCACTCACAGCAGTCTGTCAACGTTCTCTGTTTTAGCGGCAGAGAAGGTAAAGGATCTGCTACTATTGACAGATTCTGACTCACCCATGGACCCCTGCCCCCCTTCTATCCTACACATGGTATCCGGGGAGATTAGTGTTCATATGGCTCCCCTCTTAAATGAGGTCATTAGTTCAGGAGTCTATCCACAGTTATGGAAAAAGGCCTGTATCAGGCCTATCCTGAAGAAACCTACACTGGACCCCATGGAGGTCAAACATTACTGCCCAATATCATGCCTCCCATTACCGACTACAATTTTAGAAAAAGCCATTAACCTGGAACTCACCGACTATTTAGATGCTAATCTCCTGTTGGACTCTACCCAACATGGTTTCAGATCACCACATTCTACTGAGTCTGCCTTGATAATGGCCACAAAAGTAATCTGAAAACTCATGGATGGGGGAAGGAAGAGCCGTCCTCATCCTGCTTGACCTATCAGCAGCATTTGATACCATTAACCATGCGGTATTGCTGCAGCGGCTGAAGGCAGTGGGAATTAGAGAGACGGCTCTAACTCTACTAGCATCCTTCCTGGCATCCAGGGAACAGTTGATCCCACAGGTGTCAACTTTGTCAGCCACACAGTTTAATAGTTATGTCACCCTCCGGCTAGATTAATTAAAGAGCATGGCTTTACCTTAGTCTCATATGCAGACGATACACAGATAGTGGTATCGGTTATGCAGAGGGTGGACATCACTGCCGACCACTTTCGTAACTGTCTGAATGCAGTCATGGCATGAATTAACTCACTCTCTCTCAAACTCAACACCGAAAAGACCGAGGTTATTGAGTTTCGGAAGGGCCCCTCAGTGTGGTACCAACTATGGTGGCCGCCTGAGGCCGGGAACTGTCCAGTGACTAAGGCCAGGAACCTTGGATTTATGTTCGACGATGAGTTAAAGACCTTGTCCTGCTATTTTACCTTGAAAAAGTCCTACGCAAAATCCTGCCGTTTATTCCATTAACCCTTAGGAAAACAGTAATTGGAGCCCTTGTCCTTTCCAGAATTGATTAAGGGAACACATTATACTAAGGAATCGACATAGGCCAGACGTCTAAATTGCAGTCTCTGCAAAATGCGGCAGCACATGTGCTGCTTGATCTCCCCAAACATCACCCCACGTCTGCTAGTATCAGACAACTGCATTGGCTCCCAGTCCCTCGGCGAGTACAATTCAAGGCCCTCTGCCTTGTGCACAAGGCACTTTATGGAGGAGGTGCCATGGATGTTCAAACTATATTTTCCTGGTACGTGCCGCAACGGAGTCTGAGGTCAGCCAATACAGGGCTGTTACTGGTCAAAAAGATTTTTTTTAAAACCTAGATGGGGTGGTAAGGAGCTTCTCCCATCAAGCAGCCAAGCTGTGCAATTCCCTCCAAACCCAGATCAGACTACAGTCCAATAGGTCTATCTTCAGGAAACAGGTCAAGACTTGGCTTTTCCCTTAATCGTCTAAGATTGGCTAGCTTGTGCATCAGTACCAATACACCCCAGCGCCAAGACGCCTCGGCAATCGAGCGCTTTACAAGTATATCAGTCAGTCAGTAATTAGTCTTGGAATGCATGTGGTCATGGGTATGAGGCAAACAATACTCCAATCAACTTTGTAGCCACCCCTCCCCAACCCCTAAGAGTCCTCTTTTGTTTAGCTTCTCTTTAGATATACTAATACATAACAAATTACCAAGGTTTAAGGGTAGAACAATTAAACAACTGGGGTAGAGAAATTATTCTTCCATCTTGCTGCTGGTCTTCAGTTCCCTGCCTAGCCACAAATATGTCTGTATGTTGGCAAATGGCAATGCTCCGTTTTTATCAAGTTGTTATCTAAAGCTTTTCTACCAGCAATTAATGTGGAGTTCTCTGGAATTCAATTTCTCAAATCATCTTTTCACAAACACTAGCTTGGCCTGCTACAGATATGGATATGTTATAGATCACTCCTCTAGGTTCTCTCTTTGATCATTTAATTATGAATAATCACTGGGATTCCCCCATCTCCCCTCTTTAGTTTCACCCTCCTTACAGATCAATAGGATGAGGTTATAGTTTCATGATCTGTAGTTAGAATAGTGCCCTCACACTGACTTTTTACTCATAAGAACTAGAAATCATTCAGAAATACACTATTGCTAGAATTCTGGATTGACACAGGTCGTGCTTACTTGCACAAGATTAGAATTAAATCAAGCTAAGAGAATGGTTTATATCTGTGTGCGAAGTATAGTACTGGGGACCGAACATTAATGCACAGACCACCTTAAGGTTCAGTTACATCTAAAAGTTCAGTATGCCAAATATCCCAAATTTCTCCTAAATCCCTGTCTGGACAATGTTTCCCTTGCTGTTAGAAGTTAACTCATCTGCCCAATGGAGCTCTAGAAGTTCACTTCAACATGGCGGCTGTAGTGGTTATAATGACGCTTGTCAAGTCTCTGAACAAAGACCTGTTCTACCAGAGTTGGGCTACAAGCCAAACTCATTGCAAAAAGTAATCTCCAATGCCTTCCTTCACCATTATCAGCTTCCCTTTGGCTCACTGATCACGCCCTCTTTAGAGAACTCACTTTGATGTAAATATCTACAGCAATTCTGCATTTCATTGAGGTGAGGGATTTAATTGTGCCTTTTTTTTTTAATTTGGCAGACATGGGATGACTTGGGCGAGTTGCATTAACATGATATCTACATTTGTTTCGCCAATATAATAAAGAACTCCTTGCAAGATACTGGGCGTCAGGAAAGCACCTGCAATCTTCCCAACACCAGCTGCTTCTTTTATAATGTCCGTTGTAAATCAGTCATAATGGCATAATGTTAAAGAGACAATGTTTTAAATAGAAAAGAAACATGTTAAATAAAGCCACACTTTACTGTTACCTCAGTTACCCCTTAATCTCCATGTAAGTGAGCATGTGAATTTTCATAGTCGTGTATCTCCATTTACTCGTTAAAAGCTTTAGCCTAAAAGATTCTCTCACTTTATTTATTCAGAGAGAATCCTGCAATCTTGTCCTTTTTTGTAAGGCACTTGAATAGAACGGTGAGTGCTTTGTGGTGTTAGGTCTAGATAATAGATGTGTTGTGAGGAATAGTTATTGTGGAAGAAAAAGGCACACATAGCTTGAGTTTAGGTAGCAGTATTACTTACAGTAAATTATACAATACTAAAATCTATGTCACCTGTTAAAACATCGAAGTACTAAATGTTTCTCAAATGAAGTTGCATGCAGAATGCAATGCTAATATGTTGATTCAGAAACGACTGTCCAGCGAAATACAACCATTTGTGTCAGGCGCACTATGCCTTAAACTGGCTGCAATTTGCAGCGAATGAAGTCTTGCTACAACTGGGGAGACAGGATCTTGCCGTATGTCCCAGAGACATTCTTGCTGCGGCATATTAAATGCACAATGACCTGCAGATTAAGCAGGCAGGCATCCTCAGACAAAGGCTACTCCATGAGTCTGAATGAAAGAGTGCATATTTTTTCAGTGTGATTTTTTTTTTTCTACAAAAAAAGAACAAGCTATTTCTGTTGCTCCTTCTGGTGGATACTCTATACCAGAGAGTCCTCCATTTGTGAATAACACCAGGAGTCACATTGGATACAGAAAGAATGGATCCAGAGATTTTTCAGAGCACTTTTCCCACACACCCGCAGGTGACGTTATGCAGCTCCAGGTCGGCTTCATTCTGCTTCAGACGAGACTCGTAAACCATCTATAATTGTCGCCTGTGCGCTCAGACAGTTTCTTTCATGACTTTGTCCCCGCTGTCTAACATGGATCTTAACAACGGATCAGATGCGACAAAGGGCTGATTTCTATATTGGGACATTTTTAGATGGAGAAATCACCAGTCTACAGGACAGGGAGGTGGGAAGGAGGGTGGTGAGGAGTCTGCGGTTAGATAGAGTATCCACCAGAAAGAGTGTTACCCAAGGTAAGTAACTTCTTTTTCTGACTGATATTTCTAACAGCAGATTCCTCAACTAGTGCAGAGATACCAAGCAGTACCTCCCAAGTTGGTGGTTCTGTAGAGTGGCTCATAGTAAAAGGTTCTGCAGGACCGACTGTGCGAAATGCCCCTCCCGCCAAACCTGGTTATCAAGGCAGTAGTGCGTTGTAAATATGTGCACTGATGCCCATGAGACGACCTGATTGATGTCCAAAACAGGCACTCTGTGTGCCAGCACAGAGGTAGCAGCTTTGGATCTGATCGAAGGTGAATTCATCCCCTCAAGAGGCTACTTTTTGGCCAATGCGTAGCAAGTCTTATCACAGAGAACTATCCTCAATATGGTCAATTTCTGCACTGACTTACCTTTCTTGGCAACAGAGAACCCCAAGAGCTGATCATCGACCTGATGTTCCTTGGTACGTTTGGCTCCAAACAATGGAGTATTTCCTCTTTCGTAGGGTGAGGTGAAGCAAAGAATGTTGGAAGAGTGATGGATTTATCAACATGACAGGGTGTCACAATCTTTAGCCAAAATCCCACCTTAGTCTACAGCACCAGTTTATCTGAGAAAGAAGAGATTTAAGGTGGCTGAACGGAAAGAACTTGTAACTCACTCACACAATGAGCTGAGGTTATCGCAATGATAGAGAGGGTCTTAAGAGTTAGAAAGACATAAAGGATATATGTGCATTAGCTCGAATTGGGTCAATTCAAAAGTGTGAGAAACTTGTCAAGACCCCACTGTGCTATCATAAAGGGCTTAGGAGGGAACATATGGATCTAACCTTTCGGGAAACGCATCACAACTGGCGACTTAAACAAGGATGGTTGGTTCGGTAAACATAAAATGGCTCAAAAAGCTGACAGATAATCTTTAACAGTGCTAACGGCAAGACCTTGCTGGCCTAAAGACAACACAAAAAGCAACACAACCAACAATTTTGCTTGCAATGGGTTCGGAAGGGGAGAGCTACACCACGCAAAAAACCTATTCCAGGGCTCAGCATAAACAGATTTCATGGATGGACGCCTGATCGACAGAATGACATTCACTACTTTGGGAGGTAGATAGAATGAAGTCACCTGCTGCTGCTTAATTTCCACACACAGAGGTGTAAGTTGCACAAGCCTGGGTGCAAGACCCTGCCCTGCCCTGCTGAGATAGAAGATCCTTCCGAAGCAGCAGACTGATTAAGGACATATGCTCCTACCCAGATGGTATGGGTACTACACTCTCCTGTCCAATCCAGAGCCACTAGGATGGCTTGTAGCTACATTCGATGCGGATGGATGACTTGTAGCTACATTCTATGTGGAATGCATCTCAGAAAGAGAGCCTTCTTGGAAACTCCAGCGCGCAAAAGAGTGGACATTGTGCGTTCTCGGTGGTGGCAAAGAGATCGAGCCAGTGTTCTACCCATTGCTGGAAGACAGGAAACAACATTGTATCCAAAATTGCTCCAATAAATGAGAGACTCTGAACGAGTCAGGCTGACTTTGGCACACTGAATGAGAACCCTAAATATGTTAGGAGGTTCACTCTTGTCTGGAAGTGGTCTACGACTTACTATGGCGAGAGGTGTGTGTGCGTGCGTGCGTGCGTGCGTGTGTGTGTGTGTGTCCAGTTTGCAGCTGAAGATGAGGATCACAAGGTTTCTGACAAGGATGCTGGGTGGGGGTCAGTTCTGCCAGCCACCAGTTGGAGTTCCATGGTGAGGTGTTCTTGTTGAAGATCACTACTTCACTCTTATTAGTGTTGAGCTTGAGAAAGCTGGTTTTCATCAGTCATGCAGGTGAAGAGCTAATTTCTTGTTTTGCGGTCTTGTCGAAGAGTATGAGCTGTGTGTCGTCAATATAGGAGAGGGTCTGAATGTTGTGTTAGTTGGATGACACTGGCCAGAGGGATCATGTAGTGGGGCTCAGCAATGAACCTCGAGGCAACCACAGAGGAGTCTGCGGGCTTTCAAGGAGTAAGTTGCCAGGTGCCAGCTGACAGCTTGTTTTTTGTCCAATAAGAAGCAGATCCAGGGGAGAGTGGGTCTTTGGATGCCAAGCTCATGAGGCGCCTGATGAGGATGGGGTGTGAGACAATACCAAATTCTGCGAGTCCAGGAGAATCAGGGCTGGCTTGTTTCCTTTGTCAAGGATCATGGGGATGTCAGCTGTGGCGGTGATGAAGGCTGTGGTTGGGCCTGAATCTAGACTGTATGGTGCCTTCAGCAGTCAGTCGTCCAGGTAAGGGACAACTGGTATACCCAACCTCCGAAGATGTGCTGTGATCGCTGCCATTACTTTCATGAGCACTAGAGGGGCACTGCTGAGGCAGAAAGAGAGCACGAAAAACTGAAAATGCTCCTGACCTACCTTGAGCCGCATGTAGGTTCTGCAGGATAGGAATTTGATAATAAGCGTCCTGCAGTTTAGTGCTACCATCCAGTCTACCAGATCCAGGGCAGATAATAACTGGACCAACATGGGCACCCTGAATTTGCCCTTCTTCAGGAAGCAGTTGAAAAGACAAAGATCTAAAATAGGATGATTGCCTCGGTTCTTCAGCATAAGGAAATAACAGGAGTAAAATCCAGTCTCCAGTTCTGAAGCCAGTACCTTCCCTACAGCTCCTTCAGCCACAAGAACATCCACTTCCTGGCACAAAATGGACAAATGGTCGTCCAAGAGCTGCTCTGATATGGGTGGAATATGTGGAAGGTAGGACCGGAATGGAAGGGTGTAATTCTATTACACTATTTGGAGAAACTATTTGTCAGATGTAATGCTCTGCCTCCCTTGGAGGTAACAACTTATACTGCCTCCAAGAGGATCACTTGTGTGCTTCAGAAGGCAATCTAAAGTTGCTTGGAAGCTTAAGTGGGAGGGGTAGTGGAATGGGCGGCAAAATACAATACAATACAATCCAATACAATTCTTAAAGCGCATGTAAAATGCTCTAAAGAATAAGCCATAAGATACAAAGAGCCTAATTATCAAATAAATATGTTTTCAGTAGTCTGCGGAAAATGGACTTGGAGGGAGCAAAACGGAGGGTTTGAGTCAGCGAGTTTCAAAGTTTTCCAGTTAAATAAGAAAAAAAAAAAAAAAACATCCGCCTCTTCTAGCCTTATTAATCCTTGCGACACTTAATATCTTCTGTCCATTAGTTTGAAGCATTCTTGCCTGATGGTAGGGGAGCAGTCTTTTCCTCAAATAACCAGGGCCTTTATGCCTGCTAGCTCTATAGGCGAGTGTTAAGGATTTGATTTTTATGCGACTGGCCACAAGCAGCGAATGAAGACTCCACAGATGGGCCGACTCTGGGACGTGAACAGGTAGCTTCAGAATCAGCCGAGCTGGAGCATTTTTAATAATCTGTAAATGGTGAAGCAGATAAGACGGTGAACCAAAATGCAAGCTATTTGCGTAAACCAGTTTTGAGGTTAGAGCATGGATAACCGATTTACGACACTCCTGCGGATCAGATGGATGATTTTACTCACCGATTTCAATGTAGAAAAACTGCTGGCAGAAACATATGTAACCTGAAGTTCAAGGGATAAATTGGAGTCAAATTTGGCCCCTAGGTTTCTTGCCACTGCTGCAGGAAGTGGATGGGGCCCAAGCTCCAAAGGCCACAAATTATAAGCATCAAGATAGCAATCAGTGTAAAAATAAAGAATCTCTGTTTTCTCAAGATTCAGCCTGAGTCAGTTCATATTCATTAATTTGCCAACGACTCTTAAGCATCCTTTAAACGCAGTCAATGCACCCACCTCCTTCTTCTGGAATGAGAACATCAACTGTGTGTCATCTGCATAAGAGATAATCCGAATGCCCCATGCCTCAACTAACTTAGCTAGGGGGGCCAAGATGTACTCTTCACTCTAGTGGTTTGGCTGTGGGTGTAAAAGGGGGTTGGGAGGGTTGGGGGGGGGGGGGAGAGAAAACCCCTTTGCGAGCAATCCAGGACTTCAGCCAGGCCCACGCAGGTCCGTGGATGCCCACCTCCCATAGTCTGTCCAGCAGGATAAAGTGGTAAACACTAGTGAAGGCCGCTGACAAAATCAAGAAGGACAACCATGGCTACTGAGCTCTGATTAAGATTGACCCTAATAAATTTGGCGACCTCCAAAGGAGCAGATTCCGTGCTATAACCAGCACGAAATCTAGACAGAGTGTCATGAAGAATGTTCTGTTTTTCCAGAAAATTGGAAATTAGTCAGTTAATCCACTCATTTTACCAATGGAGGGAAGCAGGGAAATCAGTCGACAATTGCCAATTATCTAAAGGTCTGCGTTAACTGTCCCTGATGGCCTGCATTTTGTCAGCTGAATCCCTGACCCAGGGCTTTAAGTGACTGGGGCAGTGGGCCTTGGTGGTGTCCTTAAGCCAAACCCCTTCCCAAGCTTCAAAAGGGATGAAATTATTGGGGATACTGTTGCAAGGGTGCATAAAGTCCTAGGGAGCGCACAGTGGCCCTACATTCTTGCAAGCACTTTAGTGCAGAGTCTGTCTCATCTCTGACGAGAAGGGTGCTGTGACATGACATATCCATTAAAGATGCTTGGATGTCACCCAAAGAAACAGTGGATATCATCCATGTGTGGAGCTGCAGCACCACGCTGGTACTGACTACCTTGTCTAAGCGGTCAGTAGTTTTCAGTTCAGGACGCATTACACATTTGGCTGCATCTTGGCCATCCTGGATGATCTACACTAAATTGGTGCTAAATTTGTCAGGGACTGTCAGCCAGATCTCGCAAACCATATCACACAATGCCTACAAGTATCTTCTTAAGAGGCAGCGGACATTGACCGAATGAAGGAAGAGACTGTCAGAAGAAAATATCAGTTTTGCAGCATCATGTTTAAATTCCATGTCAGGCGGAGCAGTAGGAAATGAGTTTGGGTTGGCTTGCTTATACACACATTGATAACCAGGCTTTCAGGTGTAGGATGTGGACTAAGGAAGGCAGGGTTTTTTGGCAGATCCATTGAGTCTAGCCACTTGCCTATTAACCAGTGAGGAAGAACAAGGTCGGGCCCAGGTGCTTTTTAGCATGTCCATGAAACCTTCATTGAAAGGGAGAAGTGGGTTCCTAGGCCTTTGCCTGGGCTGCAGAACTATCAGCACATTAGTCTTGACTTCAAAGAATGTCGAAGGAGGTCCAAAACTTAGCTGCCCACCGCATGGCAACAGCAAAAAAAGCAGATTCTTCCGTTGAAGGTCCATTGGGGAACTCAACCCAGTGTCAGGGCAGGTGACAAGTCCACTGACCTCCTGACCCAATATGTATATCTATCGTTGTTCTCAGTCCAGTAACCAATTTGGAGGATAGATGTGTTACCAGTTAGTTGTTCTATAATGCCAGTGTGTCCTGCCTCTAAAAAATGGTTTGTTATTCTATTTTTATTTTATTTATTTTTTTACACTTCATACTGATTTTGTATGCTAGGTGTGCAAACGTTGTGGTGACCATTTCAATATTAAAATAGCCTGCATGGACAAGTGATCATCTTCGGATGATAGTGCTATATCCATACTATCAGAAACCTCCTGGAGGGGGATTAGTCCAGCAAGCATATCCTCCTGTGCATGCCTGCGTAGCGGGAGTTGGTCGTCCACACCAGATTGGCTCAGGCCATGCACAGCAGGGCTTGGAAATGAAGTGCAGCCATGAAATATACTGCAAATAAAACCTTGCTACAAACTTTACCCAAACCACCAAAATAATTTAAATTCACCAGTTATAGTTAGGCCCACACAAAACACATGCCATAATTTGCCCCACAGACTTGCTAAAAACACCATTTTACAAATGGTACAGAAAAAAGAAACGAGCTAGCAAGAGAACAATACGCCGGTGTTAGACCTGGCACCCTGGCGTGAGTCTCCCTTCCACTTTTTGCTGATGTGCCTCAGATGTTTTGCTGGTGTTAGCTGGTCAGGGCACTGTGCCTCTGCCAATCAGTGCCACAGTGCAAGTGCTCCACATGAAAAGTATACCTGTAATTGATTCCCATGGTTGGCTTATTTGGTTTACTGTCAGTCCCCAGTAAAGTGCACCAGGAGTGCCAGGGCTTGTAAATACAAATGCTGCTAGTGGGCCTGCAGCACTGGTTGTGCCACTCACAGAAGCAGCCTTTTAAAATATGTCAAAGGTCTGCCATTGCAGAACCTGCGTGCAGTCTGGTACTGTCATGCTGGCTGGGCAAGTGCACACACTTGCCAGCCCCTAAACCTTCCCTTTACTTCATGTGAGTCACCCCTATGGTAGGCCCAAGGGCAGGGTGCATTGTAAGCATAAGGTAGGACAAGCCCTGATATGTTTGGCATGTCCTAATAGTGAATTACAGCCATTTTCGTTTTTCACTATTGCAAGGCTACCTGTTCTCATAGGCCAGAATGGGCTGCTGGTATTATTACACTCTATAATCCCCGCAGACTCAGGGAACATGGTAGACAGTCAAGTTTAGTATGCCTGAACTCAGAATAATAAAATACTTATTTGAGTAAAGTTTATTTTAATATCCTGTGTTTGCAAATGCTACTTTTAGAAAGTTAGCATTTGCTTGCCTGACTGTTTCAGCCCGCCTCTGCTAGGATGTGTATCTGCTGTCTGGTTTCTGTGAGTGACAGGGCTGGGGGATTCCAGGGGACAGGCTGGGATGCGCCAGGTGGTGAATAGAGGGATTACCCCCAGGATAGGTGGGAGGAGTGCCCCGTGACTCTGAATAGGGCTGTGCTCTGCCACCTCAAGGCTGGCTCCATCTCCTGCGGAGCATCTGATGTTCCTGCCTTGCACCTTGAAAGAAACTGCAAAAGGCTCAACAACAAAGTGCTCCAAAACTGGGTTGAACCAGGCTCAGGCCCCCTGGCCTGGAAAGACAAAAGAAACTGGGTATAAAGGTAGGAGCCCTGCTCCTAAACCGCAGATCCTGCTGGTGAACCAAGAAGAAACCCCACAAAGACTTGCTGCTGTTTTGAAAGACTTGCTGCTATTTGGAAAGACTGCCTATTATCTAAAAGGAACTGGTGCTCACAGCGATCTCCAAGGGTCTGGAAGCCAGTTGGCCCCCTGACCCGAGTCCCAGGAACATTGGACTCTGCCTGCCTGCATCTGAGCCATGAAGAAATTGCTGAACTCTTCCCCTGCTGCTGGAGCCGCCCCAAGTGCGTCCCGTATCGCTGGACTGCCGCGAAGCCTTCCTGTGCCTGCCCGCCCCGTGTGACCCGCTCTGACTACGAGCCGTACTCGCACCATTTCCCTGGGCTGCCCACACCCGCTTCGCCCTCCTCTGAAGGGTGCACTGTTCTGCCTGCCGCATCCCCACTGGGGGGAGATCCCTTAAGAGATCAGCGCATCGCCCCAGGAGACGCCTCATACGCCGAAGCGTACCCTCTCCCCGACGTCACGCTACAACGAGAAGCAGCATTTCCCCGTTCAGACGGGCATCTCCCGAGGTACGTGTCGTACGCCTGAAGCGTACCACTTCGCCCCGCCTGTGGGCACCCTTGGAGCAGTACCGCCTTGATCGCCTGCCAAGTACGCCTCGCACTACGTGCCTTCCCGAGTGACCCGAGGTATGTGGCGTACGCCTGAAGCGTACCACCTCGCACCGCACCTGGTCCCCGAGGCCACGCCGCGCAAGAGGAGCCGCGCTGTACGCTGAGTACAGGCAGCCCCGTGCCGCATTGCCACCTCTGGGGGAGATTGGTCCGCCACCAGGACGCCTACGCTTGCCTTAGCGCGTCCCCTCAGCCGCATAACCAAAGATACTGGGCCATCTGAACTCTGCCCTGTGCGCACTGGACCCGAGAGTCCACCCGTGGCGTAGTTCCTTCTTTGACTGCACTTTAATCCCGCCACGTCCCGCACATTCAATACGATGCACCTGAACACCAAAGAGCCGCTTTTGTTTATTAAGAAGAAGAAACGCATATCCTTGCAGAAAACGTATTGTGTGCATCACAAATAACCCGTTATTTATGGTCTTGTAATTAAGCCTGCATAGAATTTATATTTTGACATAAAAGTCTACGTATTTTTACAAAGCACAGCCTGGTGTCCATTTGTGGTGGGGTCACTTTGGTTACTGTATGTATTTTACAAATGCTTAGCCTATGACGCCCAGAGATTAGCCTTGTCTGCTTGCGCCACGCTACCTAAAAGGTGAGCAGGGGTTATTTGAAAGGGTGATCCCCTTATCCTGCCTAGAGGAGAGGGTCTCTGCTTGTCACAAGTTCCTACCTGTGCCAACCAGAGACCCCCAAATCTAACAGCGGGCATCGCAGGTTTATGCATGTGTTGTGTGCATTGCTAACCATAACTGGACAATCTGAGTGACTTTGGAAGTCTGAGTCAGAACCATAACCCAGTTTTTACCTGTGTTTTTTACAAAATACATTCTACTGAGGTGGTGATAACACCTCTATAATTTTGGTTGAGTCAGATTTCATTGCAAGTTTTGGGCAGATCCTTCAGACAGAGACCCAAAAAAATGAGGTGGAGGTGTCCCAAAAGTACCATTTCCTATTTTAATTCCCTTAGGAGGTTTGATCTTTAATACAGAAAAAATGGCTGAATGGAATTACACTACATTTGGCATGAAGGTAGAATGAAGACAGACAATGACAGAACTTTAACTAAGGTTGCTGCTTTGTTAGTTTGGTGTAAATCCATTCGTAGTTTTTAAGAAACTAGCTTTTAAAGAAGGACTCTGGGTGGGCATATAGGGTTAAATTTCAGATCTCACAAAAATTTTCCAGACTGCTTGGATCCGCAAATATCCTTGAATCCATGTATTAAAAAAATCGTCAAAACCAATTGTACAAGAGGGTTCATTTTCACAGCAGCCATTTTGGATCTATGGATCCTCAAAAAGAATCTGACTCCCTAACATAACTTTGAAAAAAAATGTAGATGTAGCCATTACAGGACTCGGGGACTAGGTCTGCGATACTTGAATAAAAAATAAATAAAAAGGTCAAATACAGGGGCAAGGTGAGCATACCATGACCCCATGGTCCAACTCCCACCTGGGAAAATGTTTAAAAACTATGTTCGATGTGTTCACCGGATTCAGTACCGTATTTGCAGATCTTAGTTAGAGCCTTCAGTGTGGATCTACAGATCTTAATTTTTTAAGATAGAAGGGTCTGGTCAAAGAAAGACTCTAGGGACATTGCGCAGGCAGTGGGATACACTACTTGGAGCCACCAGTAGTACACAACCACTGATGCAAGCTTCCCCGATTCAAGATGCCAACAGGTACACGATCACTGGGTGCAAGCTTCATGGACTCTAAAGGCCCTTCTACTGGGGTGCTGCTACCCCGTGCCACACCACTGGGTGCAGGCTTCATCGCCTTAAGGGGCCAGGCTGCCGAGGGGCTAGTACCACCTGCCACACCACTACCAGGAGCAGGCTTCAAGGATTCAAGGGACTCAGCTACTGAGGGGATAGTAACTCCAGCCTCACCATCATCGGGAGGAAGCTTCATGGATCTAAGGGGTCAAACTGCTGAGCAGCTAAGACCACCCGACCTGTACAATACTACTACGTGAAAGCAAGGGAGTGACTTATGAGGGGCTAGTATCACCCAATACACCATCACTGGGTGCAAGCTTCACAGACTCAAGAGTCCTGGCTGCGGAGGGGCTAGGACTGCCCGCCTGGTATATCACCACAGGGTGCAAGCTTCACAGATTCAAGGGGCTTAGCAGCTGAGGCACTAGACCTGCCCGATATCTACTGCCAGGTTCGAGCTTTAAAGACTCAATGGGCCTAGCTACTGAGTGACTAGTACTGCCCACAAACCACCAGCAACAAGATTTAAAAACTCAAAGTACCCTGCTGCCAAGGGTCTAATACAGCATGCCACATCACCATAGATGCAAACTTCAAAGACTCAAGGAGCCCAGCTGCCAAGGGGCTAGTACTACCCGCACAGATTAACAGTAGCAGGTGCAAGGTTCATGGACTCAAGTGGCCTGGTTGCCGAGGGGCTAGTACCATCTGCCTGGTACACCACCACTACGTGCAAGCAGCACAGACTCAAATGGCTTGGCCAGCAAGGAGCTAGCATAACCCACAACGTACACCACCTTGGGTGTAAGATTCACAGATTCAAGGGGCCCAGCTACCAAGGGGTAAACACTGCCTCCCTGGTACAACACCATTGGGTGCAAGCTTCACAGCTGAGCACAGCCCAGAGGTGGCATATAAGATGGTACAGTCAAGATACCACCCACTCGACATATCAACACTGAGATATGCTTCACGGACTGAAGGAGGTTGGCTGGACATGGCCCTGCAGCTGACCCCCCTGTGTACCGTCGCATGCTATATATAATGGAGGTTGGATGCCTTTGGATGGCAGACACAGGGCTTCACAAGATGCCAGGCCCTGCACTGTTCATGGGCAAAAGCCGTCAGAAATGGGTGTGGAATCACCACAGAGTGAGGTGCAGGTCCTGCCAGAGTCCAGGCCCTACACCCACCCCATTCAGTGTACCACTAGTCTCACCCCCACTGCAGACAATAAAAGGCCATCCACAGAGGACATTTGATGCCCATAAAGGATGGGCTGCAGGCCCTAACCAGATGTCACATTCTGCAACCGACACTGCACTGGGCAGAGCTAAAGGCTGCCTGTTGACAATGGTGCTCGGGGTCTGGTCTGTGAGGCCCTGTGTTTAACTTCTACTGTGGGTAGTTGAAGGAAGTATACTTTGCAGATTAGCTGTTGGCATAGGTTGGAGAACAGCTTTTGCACACACAATATCCAGTATAGTTAGGATACAGGTGCTTACCATAAAAACATGCTAGGCAGTCAACTCCTGCATTATATGTCTGCAAGCCATGTCCTGTACTGCAGCTATTCTCTATTAGTCACATCCAAAATGTGTGCACAGCAATGATTAGGATTTGAAATTATTTTTAAGAAACCCAAGTTTAAAGTGAAGTTTTGGTTGGGTTTTCTCAGAACACTATAATGTATGAAGAGTAAACAGTTAAAAGTGCAATTATTGTTAAAAACAAAACCACTGAAGTTTGCCAGTTATGATTCAGGAAACTAGCCATAACCTGCAACGTCGTCATGCACTGCTTATGACCACACATATTACAGTACCCACAGTATGCTAAGTGACATCATGGATGACATCACTAATGGCATCATACACTTATATCACTACTTAGTCATTGGCCATGGGAGTTAGCCACTAGGCCAGACATGTGCCCAATACTCTGTGAGTAACCAACACACAAATCGTATAACCTTTGGCAAAGTACAGCAAAGTTTGGCCGAGGAGTTCGCACCTTCAGCCAGCCCCTGTGGACAATACTCTGCAGTTTGTTAACACACACTACACACAGTCCTCGGCTGAACAAAAAAAAGTTTAGCCCTAGCGACACTCTTACAACTACACCAGGTTTAAACAGTCTCCATGCGGCCCACCCTTAAAGTGTACATCCTTGAGCCATGAGCAGTGGAATACAACCTTCAGCAAAGTCCAGCACCCAACCGTCCACAACTAAGAAGCCTTCACTTTACCCAGCCTTTGTCCCTAGCACTGGATTTTGACTGCATAACACGGCCATGCAGCCAGTTCTCCACAGGTGGGAAATTCCTGGTGCACAAAACATTTGGTTTACTCAGATGTGGTTAGTGACAGGCTTTGGCTTTAAGTCAGAACCCGCATTGGAAAAATTCAGCAACCAACACCAGTTGCACAGGGCATTTAACCTGTGCAGCAGGGATTATCGCATGCACCCAAACTTTACTGGGTATGCGACTTCTGCAGAGTATACGGTCTGCACTATTCGCAGTTGGAAAGGCCATCATGGACTAGCCTATGTCCAGTCCATGCACTCTGCACTATAGAAACAGTAATCATATGATGTATATGACCATTGTTTCCTGTTTTCTTTAAGAAAAAAAAATATGGGGTCTGTAGAGCAGTGTATCAGATGATGTCATCAATGATATGATTTAAATTATCATCAGTAATGCCATCAATTATATCAGTTAACATGTCATGAGTGATGTAGTATGTGAAGTCAAAAGCAGTGCACGAAACAGGTGCAAGTTATTGTTCATTTACTGAACCAGAACAGGCATGGTTTGGTATATTTCAGGTTTGGTGTGTAACCATAAATGCACATTAGCTGTGATTTTGCAGTGAATTTTCAGAGGTTTTATAAACATGTGTTATGTGATTATGAGAAAAAAAAAACACCTTCACTTTAACCTTTGTTTTTATATGCATTCACAAGTTACAGATCACTTAATAACTTTTTTGTAAATATCTTTATTGCATTTTTCCATTATGACATAGTCAGCAAAACCAGGTCTGGCAAACAACAACAAAACTCCATAGAGGAGAAAGGAAGTCAGATACATTTCAAACGTAGTTGTTCATGATATTGCCCAATACTGTATGTAGAGTTACACACCTCCTCCATCTGAGACCCATTACCCCTGGAGGGCCAAAGAACCCGGCCAGGATGATATAAAACACTTGCAAATAACAACTATGATTAACATCTCCTCACCAAAGAGAAGGCAGCTGTTATAAGTACATTCACATCCCAAAATGAGCAATCCAAACAAGAAAAATATAAAACCAACCGACCCCTTCTGCCCCCCCCCCCCCCCGAGATCATTGTACGTGCGACCAACCTCAACCTACCCCTACAACCTGCATCTCTTGTATGCCCCATGAATTACACAATCATTGGTCAGCATTTCTCATAATAAGCGATCCCCCAAGTAATCCTTGAGGAGTGGTCGGTGTATGCATTCACCCGAACCCCTGACCCACCCAGATGGTCAGCAGCATCTTGACCTGAGTGAAACCTCTGTCACCCTTGCCCGTGCAGAGACAGCAACAGGGAGGACGATCATCCGTATGTGGTTCCATTTTATCCAAATAATTGTCCCAGAACTGCAGGGGGTCCACCCCATTTGCATAATAGTTTATGGACAGCTAGTTCAGCCAGTGACACTGATGCATGTTGGTCAGTCAACGCTGCAATGGGGGTGCCGCAGCCAACTTCCAAACCATAGTAATGCAAAGTTTAACCAAGATCAGTGCCAGATTTTGGAACCGCAATAAACCCTTTGTTTTCTTAGTGATATGTCCTACATCGAGTAGGCACCGGACGGGGTCCAGACGAAACAAACAGCCTGTCACCTCTGACACCTTTTGCGTGACCTACCTCTAAAACAGACATATCACCACACGCGACCACAACACGTGGGGAAAATCTGCTTCTTCCACTCTGCATCTGGGACATCCACTAGTCGCACCAGAGAACATCCTATCAATCCTCTTTGGTGTGAGACTGGCATGATGGAGATATTGAAATTGAATAAGTCAAAACCATGCATTGCGCGTCACCTGCCTAACCAACTGGAGGCATCAGTCCCACAGTGCGTCAGAGATATCAGTTCCAAGTGCCAGTGTCCTATAGTCTCGCAGTGTTTCCAAGTTCTCCAGCAGGTATGCCGCTGCAGCGTGGAGTATAAATCACTTAATATCATTAAATGTGAATTTGGATCTTGCATTTGGATTGCTCAAGAAAAGAAAACTAATTAAGGAATACAAATTAAAGGAAATAATCCGCTGAATCAACAATTTCGTAATTTCTTGAAACACAGTAACGTCTGTTGAAGTTGTGTGCATCTTGAATTGAAGCATAGTACGTTCTGACTGTTTAGAATGGTTACGTTGAGTCCTGTGGTTGGAGGACTCGGAAGGTAGCACCTACAAAACAACCTGAATAATTATGAATTTTGTCAACAAGCAGTAAAGAAAATTTTGAACCCTAAAGAAGTCCTATGGTTTGCTGGGAAGGAACGTGTTGACTGTGTTCTCGTTCATATTATGAAATGAAATTAAAAATACTTGGCACTTTACATGATTCACTGGATTCTTGGCTTCTATACTCGACCCACTGGATTTCTTTGCATATACTGCACAATGATGGACAATTAAATTGCTGTTGTTTCAGGGTGTACCCCTCCCAACCTTTTGTGATTTATGTCTTCTTAAAGGTTTTACAACGGTTAACGCTGAGAGTTGGACACCCACTTTGTTGTAACGACTAAGTGTGGTGTCACTTAGCACAACTCTTCAAAGCAGCAGCTTTATATGCATCTTGTAAAAAGTGCAGCCCAGTTGTTTACAAATTTTGCATATATATTATCTTCTTTCTTTTGTTTACCTATATTAACAGAATCCAATTCACTGGTGATGGGACTCCAACTTGTCAACAATAATTGACAAGTTGGCATTCTATTGGGATAGCACGAATTTCAATATTCGAATAGCGATCCTTGATTAGGGTAGCAAAATATATTTCATATAAAAAATACTTTGGTGCGGTCTATAAAATCACTGCAATATCAATTCAATTAATTCTAGAAATCGTTGAATTTAAATATGCAGAGACCAGCAGAGGGTCCGTTTTATGTAAAGAAAAGAAAATATATATATATATATATATATATATATATATATATATATATATATATATATATATATATATATATATATATATAAGGGACAGTAACAGGCCTCAACTGATTAGCAAAAATAATACAAAAGAGTTGTTAAAGCTTCAAAATATGTAGATAGCTGGGACGTTTGTTCCACCTAAAAAATAAAGACTCCCAACTAAGATACTCCCTAGTATCTAATAACATTAATTAGTACACTGTGGTCTTCTTTAAAGTTATGTTAATAGTTTCAAGGGACTTGCAGATCAATTAGTTATTAGTCAATAGTACGATATTCCACTAAAGATAACTGTCCAAACCACCCACCAGATCCTGAGTGATAATCTGCAGTGAACACCAATGATAAATAGGGAACAGACTAGTCCCTAAGCCATTTTTCTGTTACTGACATAAAAACTAACATTTTACTCTCCAAGTGAGCATGAATATTTGTTGCATGAGTTACTGCAGAACCAACAGTGATCACTGAAGATTAATTTGTCTTGTGCTTTGGTGGACCTCAGACTTTGTTTTGAGTCACTGGAGATAAAGATATCACAGTTTAATGCAGCAATATCATGCAGCGGTTTGCTTGTTACTTGAACTAATTTCAAAGAATCATAGCAGTTTTTAAACGAGGACAGTTCACAGTTCTTACCATTCAGCCAGAATATTTGGCAAAATGGAAGAATTGCTAGTGTTCTGTACAATCTTTTCCTGTGTTTAAGCTGTTCGTGGAATCTGAATCTATAATTTAGGGTGTTACATCGTTGCCAAAAGAACATTTAATGAATTAGCCATCAGCTATTTATAAATAACTATAATTCCGGGTGTTAGATCTTTGCCAAAAGAACATTTAATGAACTTGCCATCCATATGGTTAAATTGGACACCACACTGATCCAGGGGTGTTTTCTTCCAGCCCGATAAAGTATTCTATTCCTAGGCCTGGACCATTGCAAACTGTAACTATCCAACAAACTGTAACTCAGCCCCATAGTCTGGAAGCTATTCAATGCAAAACACTGCTTTATTAGTCTACATGAACCCTGCCCGTTGGACACGGACTTTAAACTTAACTATAGGTACTACTTCATTGATGCCTTTTAGACATTATTTTGATACGCATTAGGTTTCTGGAAAACAAGCTGACATTAGCAATATTGGCAATTATTATTTTGACCCTACACCTAACCCTCTCAGACCTATGGGGCCCACTTCCCCCCAATGCAATAAAACCCCTCATCCCAAAAAGGCTGACAACAATCTTTCTCAGGATGACAGTGACCTCCTCTTTACACAGGAACGCAAATTTCATACCAGTGATCATGAGCTCAAACAATGGTGACCCAGGCCATCGCAGGAGGAGGCTTACCTTAAGTCACAACATCAAAGTTCCAATCCACAAAAGCCACCCTAAAAGGCATGCTCCAAAACTGAAGGTCAGCAGCCAAGCTGAGCACTGAGGTGGCTGAATTGACACTATCACGAATTAAGTGTTTTCTTCCTAGCTGAATAACCTCTCCTTCCCACTTATCAAACAACTGGTTCCTCTAAACTTCTCCATCTAGACAGTCGGGAGAGTCTAGGAGGTGTTGCAGCCATCCATAGTAAAATCCTAAAACTTAACAGTTTTAATGTGGAGGGATGATGCACCTTCGAATGACTAGAGATAGATCTCACTATAGACTCGAAGTTAACCAAAATCCATGTTATAAACCACCCACCAGGTGACCACCACCTTTTCACTAAGGAAATAATGGATCTCATCACTCTACAATCCCCTCATACCCACCAACTGTTGCAGGGATTCTGCCCTAGAACAGAACTATGCATAGGATTATGAGACCTTAGTGCGTAGGGACTGAGTCATCCTACCACCTTAGTACACATGAGCCTATAGTGTCTCACTTGCTGTCCTACTCACTCACAGAGAAACAAATGATTAGACACCCCAGAACACAACACTCCCAGATCTCTCAGGAATCACGCTAACAAGACACACCCTTTCGCTCGCACTCTTTTACTTGAACACAATAAGATCTGACAGAGACACAAAACAGTTTAAAATATTTATTTAAACTAACGTGCCCTAACATGCAGTATACGTGCCACAACAAGCAAGAAAATGCATTGCACAAATACAGTCAGCATAGCAGCTAGTCTATTTATCATAAAGGGGGATGTCATCATGAGAAGACAATAGAGAAAAGACTACAGAGCGTAACCTCCCTCCCCTTGCTAAGAAGCAGTATTTTTATATATTAGAAGATCTCTGGACTGTGTCAGCGGACACCATACCTTAGCCTATAGAGAGTAGATCTACATCATAGTTGCGGTCTTGCTCTTCTCCCTGGAAAGGTCCCTCTCCAAGCGTCCACTATCTATTTGTGTATTCCAATAAAACCAAAGTACGTTGTCTCAAACAACAGCTGCATCCGTATGTTTTGTCTAGGTGCTGAGGCCTAACCAGAACAAAATAACAAGGGGCATTGTTTATCGCCCTTGCACACAATGTTCAGAATAAATCACAGGAACTGGCAGAGAATGAACACAGCAGCCGGTTCATATGTAAAAAGTACAAACAAAGTCTTTGCAAAAATAAAGTCATGTAGTAATGTGTGCAAAGCAGCGGGCAAACAGCAGCAAGCTCATGCCAACTTAGAGAAAACGACAATGCCCCCATGTGCCACAACAACCTGTTCCTTGCTGATTTTAGAGGAACGATCCCTGTAACTAAGACAGCACTTTTCACTGACTTCTTGTACAACAATGGCCTAACACAATTCTGTGTTGGGCCAACTCAACCAAACGGCTCTACACTTGACGACCTTATAGGCAACAGAGATTCCATCCTCATGTACTTCATTCTACTAGTAGACTGTTCGGACCACCATGTCATACTATTCACTCACAACCTTAAACAAAAACCCATACAAAGGACAAATGAATGGAACTAAACACTGGATCAGAGACACTAAACAAATCAGGACTAACAAGCTATCACCAAAAATCATGTTCTGCCTTCAAACTCCAAGCGGGTTGCACACAATAGACTACTTAACCTCCTTCTGCAACACTACCATGTCTGATATACTCCCAAGAGATTTCTTAACCAAAACTAAAGAAGCAGTGAATCAAACCCTCCTGCCGATGGTTCGACAAGGACCTCAATGAAGAGAGGGGCAGCTCAGGATGATGGAGACTGGAAACTAGGACTTTACGTCTAATTCTCCTGCGATATGACAGAAACAAATATAAATAACAAATTTTAAAAGTGAAATTCTGCTTCCTAAGAACACAATTAGACAAGGCAAAAAATCCGCAAACTTTTCAGCATCACCAGACAAAAAACAAATCATCCACATAGACTAGTAGAGACTTCTTGCCAAAGATGTGAGGGGTTCTCAAAATATTTCCGAGACAAGATCAAGTAGATAGACTAGACCAACAAATCTTTGGACATTCTCCCATTTTCCACTTCACTGCATGATTCTCTTGAGAACTACACCGAAAAGTCAGTGGACTCTCCTCCTCTCAGCCCCCTGAGCACCGAGGCAGATGGGAAATATATCATTGAAAAGGGGAGAATATCTCTCTCCCAACGATACCCCTCCCTAGTGGATCCCTGCTTGGAGATCGCCTCAGAATGGCGATCCTTAAGCAGTGATTCACCACTACACCTTGGGCAAGGGCCTTTGCTCCCTCCAAATAAATTTGGCTAAGTTCAGTCTTTCTGCCCCAGTAGCACCCAATCTGGGGGGGGGGTGGGGGGAGGAGGCAGAACGCACACCAGATACCAGGGATTCTTTTTTTTTTTAATTAGTGTTAAGGGGTGGGGATGCCCTAAATGGGCATGTCAAAGCCCCCACCCCCCCAAACAACCTCCACAGACTTTCTGCTCCCCCCCAGGGGGCAAATCAGGGGGGATTACCCCCAATCTGCCCCCACCCCCTTGCCCTCCACCGGGGGAAGGCAGAAGAACAACTAGACACCAGGGATTTTTTTTTTTTTAAAAGAGGGGTGGGCAGCCCAAAAAAGGTAAGACCATGACCCCACCCGAATATATTTGGGGACAGTTTTTCTGCCCGCTCTCCTCCCCCCTGGGAGCAGTAGCCCCTAATCTGCCCCCAGGGGCAGAAAGCACACTCCACAATCTTTCTGACCCCTTAGGGGGCTAATGAGGGTTATTACCCTTGATCTGCCACCCGGGGGCAGTAAGTCCGCTAGACACCAGAGGTTTTTTTTATGTCTATAGGGGTGGAGGCTGCCCAAAATGGGCATTCCACTGCCCACCCCCCAAATTACAGTCTTTCTGCCACTCCCCCCGGGAGGCAGATGGGGGCAATAGCCCCTGATCTGCCCCCTCCCCCCCACGGGCAGACCACACACTAGGCATCAGGGATTTTTTTTTTTTATACGTAGGAGCTGACCGATATGGGGATGCCAATGCCCCACCCCCAAATAAATTGCCAGTCTTTCTGCCTCTCCCGGTAGACAGATGGGGCCAAAGGCCCCTGATCTGCCCCACTCTCCGGCCACTAAGTACCAGGGATTATGTTTCTTTTATACTTAGGGGTGGGGGCTACCCAGAATGGGCATGCTAATACCCCCACCCCCAAAAAAAGTCTTTCTGCCCCCCCCGAAGGCAGATCGGGGCAATAACCCCTTATCTGCCCCCCAGGGGGGCAGAAAGCCAACTAGGCACCAGGGATATGGCTATGGGCATTTCAGGGAGATGCCCCATAGGCAAGGATCGCTACCTTTTTTTTCCTAGACACACATTTTGGCTGTTTCAGTGATATTTTTAGTCTCATCTGCCCCCAAGCGGGGGCAGAAAACCACTAGAAACAAGTGAGAGTTTGTGTGTGTGTGTGTGTACTGGAGTTTGTCTGACAGTCTGCGTGTACTGATCTCTGGCTGGCATTTTCTTGGCGGTGTGTGTGGACTTACGCTTGAGGACAGTGTTTGTAGATTGGCACTAGCCTGGTGGTGTGCGTGGAGTGGTGCGTCGCTGGCAGTGTACATGGACTGGCACTGGGCCAACTGTGTGCATGGATGGTGCTTAGCTGTGGTGTACGGGGATGGCGCTTGGCTGGCCGAGTGCGTGGGTGGCACTTGGCTGGCGGTGTGTGTGGATAGTGCTTGGCTGACTGTGTGCATGGATGGGGCTTGGCTGGCTGTGAACATGGATGGAGCTTGGCTGGCGGTGTGTGTGGATGGTGCATGGAAGATCCTCATAAGTCGCACCTCCCTGGACTACCCTAGGTGTCTAGTTATCAGAAATGTTTGGGTTTGGTATGTTTCCCTAGATGGCCGCTGAGCCCAGGACCAAAAAAGCAGGTGACTCCCTTACAAAACCAGGTAGTTTTGAGATTGATAATTTTGAAGTCTCCACAGTACGTTTTGGGGTGCTTCCTGTCGCGGGCACTATGCCTACCCACACAAGTGAGATATCACTTTTATCGGGAGACTTGGAGCAATGGTGGAAGTTTGTGGCTCCCCGCAGATTCCAGAATTTTCCTTGACAGAAAAGTGAGGAAAATGTGCTTTTTTTTGACAAAGTTTAAGGTTTGCAAGGGATTGTGGGTATCAGAACCTGGTGAGAGCCACACAAGTCACCCCATCCAGGATTCCCCAGGATGTCTAGTTTTCACAAATGTACAGGTTTGCTAGGATTCCCCATGTGCCCGTGAGCTAGGGTCCAAAATCCACAGCTAGTCACATTGCGAAAAAAGGGTCAATTTTTACTAGAACAGTTTGATATGTTCATGTTGCTTTTAGGGCCAATTACTGTCGCTGGCACTAGGCCTACCCACACAAGTGAGGTACCATTTTTATTGGGAGACTTAGGGGAACACAGGATTGTAGAACATGCGTTATTACCTATTGACTTTCAATGCATTTCTGACTTCCAAATGTAAGACAATGTGTAAAAAACATGTCACTTTGAAAAATGTCCTCTAATTCACATGCTAGTATGGGTACCCACAATTTCGGAGATGTGCAGATAACTACCGCTTCTAAACTCTATATTTTGTTCCCATTTCGGAAATACATAGGTGTCCTTGAAACCCATTTTTCATTCTTTATATTTTACCAAATGAATTGCTATATACCCAGTACACAATGAAAACACATTGCAAGGCACAGCTCAGTTATTGGATCTGGGTACCTCGGGTTCTTGGTTAACCTACAAGTCCTATATATCACCACAACCAGAAGGGTCCAGCGGACGTAACGGTATACTTCTTTCAAAAATCTGCCAGAGTTAGAAGGTATGGGTGAAACCGTTGGCACAAACTTCTATTTTTCTCAACACAATTTAATATTTTTTTATTTCAATTGTTAGTTTCTATAGGACAAGCTTAAAGGATCTACACAAATTACCCCTTGCTAAATTCAGAATGTTCTCTACTTTTCTGAAATGTATAGCTGTCTGGGACCCTTTATTGCTTTCATGCCTATTTCTACCACTAACTGAAAGGAGGTTGAAATCACAAAAATAGTAAAAATAGGCTATGTCCCAGTAAAATGCCAAAACTGTGTAGAAAATTAAGGTTTCCGACAAAAGTTTGCCTGTCCCTCAAAGCTGGGAAGATGTTGATTTCAGCATCACAAACCCTTTGTTGATGGCATTTGCAGGGAAAAAAACAGACTTTCTTCTGCAGCACTTTTTCTCCATTTTTCAAAACAAAAAATAAAATGTTACTGTATTTTGGCAAATTTCTGGGTCCTCTCCAGGGGAATCCCCAAATCCTGAGTACCTTTAAAATCCTCAGGATGTTGGAAGAAAAGGACACAAATTTGGCATGGACACCTTATGTTGACAAAAACTTAGAGGGGCCCAAGCGTCAACTACCCTAAATGGCCAAAAAAGGCTCAGCACGGGGAAGGGGAGGAGGCCTAGAAGCGAAAGGGTTAAAACACAGTGATTTACAATGCAGAAAAAAGTTGTTAACAGAGTTAGAAACAGCATACTCTAAAAGCAAAAAAGAATTCATGTCACGTAATGCCACCAGATCTAAAAATGGCATATGTTTGGACAAAAAATTATAAATGTTTATGGAGAATACCAGTGTATATATTTAATGTAATTCAAAACATTTAGGTCATTATTATTATCAAGTAATTTTTTTATGCATCTATTATAAAAAGGTTTTCAGCTTGAGAAGCGTACTGGAATCAACCACTTCCCTAATCCCAGAGAAAAGGGTGAAGTTTCTAATAATTTGGGAACTTTGTACTTTTTAACTGAATGTAATGAATTGTTCTCTTGGGTTTGTCAGAAGCATTAGATTTAGGGCTCCCGATTTTATGGTATTTATTTCTTTGACATATCCATCTGTATCTATCCATATTTATTTTTTGGCCGTCTTTTTGGTATTTATCTGTATTTATTTTTTGTTTAGAGAATAAACAGTCATAAAATGGTATATTTCCACATTTATTTAACTTTTAAACATGCACTCAGACGTTGATGCCCGTTTAGTTTTAGCAAATTAAGCAGCCAAATATAACAAAACACTACACCCATAGATAAATATAGCATTATATACAAAAATATGTTAACTGAGGAAATCTCATACTGTTTTTTAGATCTCGCCTAGCGTTGCAACTCAACGCGCTGCTCGCTCAGCTAGGGATATTGTGGATGAGGGATTTTCAGAAGGGGACTCAAAGCCCCGCCCCTCATTTCCATTGGCTTGCGTCACCGTTTATGCTAAACGGTGGCCTGCCATTGGAAATGGGGTATTTTTGTTGCCGCCCTTTCGCCTTTTCATCCGGCCCATCCGGACTGGCTCGTCTGCTTTGCGGCTGTCACAAAGCAATTTCTTATCTTTAGGAGGCGTGTTATATAAACAAGCCGTGAGATCCAGTCCGGATGGGCCGTCTGAAAAGGCAACAGGGCGGTAACAAACGAGCACTGTTTGGAGAGCTTATTTTCATTGCAATATCGTAATTATAGTTTTGCTTTTTCCCTTAATTAGAACACGTTACGATAACTGATACAATTATTTGCATTTGACACTGGAGAATTTAAGGTCGTTGCTATAGTTGAACTAAACGAAATTATGTTTTATTCTAAGCTGATAAATTGATCAGATAGATGCCGGTGCAGGGTATTTTGAACCATAAATGCTGCTATAGATAGGATGACTACTGGCACCACAATCAGCGTGGACTTTATTAATTCAATGGCTACAAACTGTGCGACAACACAGGCATCCGAACAGCAGGTTGGGCCTCCCTGGTTAAGTGGCCTGTTTCAGCTGGAATGCCCCAGCAGCCCTTTCACCTGTTTTGTATTATGCATGCATCACTCTAGGCTCGAGAGCTGTGTGCTGAGAGGAGGGCGACGCGCGAGGCCGTGATGCGAGGCTCGAGTCGTGCTGTGCGCCTCCGCCGTCGAAGAATATGTTCTGAGGCGGAGAAGCAGCGGCGCCAGGCGGGGAGGAACAGCAGCGATCACAGGGAGGCACAGGCGGCGGGATGAGTGGGCACGGGGGTGGTGGGAGAAGTGAAGAACAGCTAGGCACCTGGGGGCAGGGGTGGGTGGAGCCCCATTTTGAAGCAACACTCCCTTTACAACCTAATTGTGTCCTAATCTCACCAACCATGGATCCACGTTTCCAGTCTAATCCACAAACCTACCAGCCCCCACAGCCAAACCATGCCTTAATCTATCACCAATCTAGCCCTTAACCTAATTTTCCCAAACAGGTTTTACTCGAAAATTCAACAGTGCGCCTTGATCAATCAAGCCACTGACAGGCACCCTGTCTGCCTTACATAACTAAACCAGCCCCCAGCTCTTCACCAGTCCTCCTGCTCTCACTATAAATGATTAACCTCCACTGCTTTTGTGCTGCTCCCTATCCCAGCCCCAGTTAACACCCAGTGCCTCCCTCCGCTTCCTCTCCCTCCTTCCCGGCCGCCCCTGTTCACTCCCCACACATTCCTATCTTTTATCTTCCACTGGGACTGGCCACTCTCCTCTATTTATCTCCCTCTTCTCCCTGGAAGCTATGCTCACTGGAAGGAAAAAACAAGCATTTGCAATGTAATTGGTCTTACATATTAGTGACAGTTTGAGCTATTGGTTTTGCAAATCAAAATGTTTGTTAGATTTATTTACTTTTTTTAAATATTCCAGCAGTAGCACAGGTAATAAAATAAATTCCGCGAGGCAAGGGTGCAGTACCTTCTGTGGCTAATAAAGGTCCCTGTACAACTTCACAGGGTCACCTAGTAACAGCCTGTGGTACTGCACCCTTTCCTTGCTTCATGGAATTTCTTTTCTTACTTATGCTACTGCTGGTTGTACAAAAAATAAATCTAACAAACATTATCATTTGCAACGCCAATAGCTCAAACCTAACCTAATGCGAGACCTATTGCATTGCAAATGCTTGCTTTTTAACTCCCCATACTTTCTATCTGCTCAGCTGTTGGCCTGGAATTCCTAAAGAACAGCATGAAGAGTCACTCACAATGAGCACCATTTTCTGTATTTTTCCACTTTTAAAAATAAATAAATAAATACAGACAGAAGCATATTGTTTTCGGTCTGTATTTATCTGCAAAAATAAGTAAAAAACGGAAAACAGGAAGCCTTACTTATATTTAAGACAAAAACAATGGGTACACGGCTAAGTCCAAAGATTATGTGAAAACCTATTCACATACAATATAATTAATAACACCTTGCGAAGCTGTTTAAGTGAGTAAGCCTTTTCCCCACAAAAAGACACAAACGAAACAATTATGTAAAAAAGATGCAGTCGACAAAAATCGCAGCTGACCTTAAACAACCCACGTGTGTCCCTTTCTTTACCAGAATTACTTCGTGCATTATTTTCCTCTAATTGAACAAATTATGCAATAAAGAAATGTCCTTTCAAAATAAAGGGTTTTATCTGCAATCGTCTTTTCTGCACCAAGTCTACTGCGGGTTCTTCAAATTAGTTGGCACGTTTGTTTGTCACCCAACGTTAATCACAAATCACCGTCAAGCCAGGCGCTGAAATGAAGAGCGAGACGGTTGCGCGCGTGAACAAAGGGTCCCGTCTATTCAGACAACAGGTACAGATCTGTGAGGCTTCCCCTCCTCGTGCACGGCCAATGGTAATCCCCCGCGCGGACCACCTGCGGGCTTCCCCAGACCCCGCGCGCATTCACTCAGTGGCCCTGCTGCTGATACCCCGGGCCGGCACGCCAATTAATGTCAATTCTAATTTGAGCACCTGTCCACAACAAATTATGCAGAGACCACCAACTCTTCACAGTGGGGCAATTATGACGCGGTTTTCACTGTGCCTGTGATAGTTTTCAAATCATGCAAATATGTCGCAACCAATCATAAATGGCACGTGTTTGTAGAACCGTTACATATGGAGCTTGTGAGAAGAGAACCCCGTGCTGTTTTGCAACACAACACCTCTTAAAAGTTGTGACCCGTGCTCATACTGCAGTAAGGCAGTTACGAGAAATAAACAAGTTGTACATTTTACACGCGCACACAACTCTTGATATTTGTTGCAATAAAAGAACTTTAACATACTGGAAACCTTCGACAGTGACCATTTTATCCAGATAACAGAACTGACTTTAACACATTGCACAATGACAAAGAAACAAACGTAGGTGAAGAATAATAAACCCGGACAGCATAGCAGAGTAAAAATTATGCATCCATGAAGCACTGGAAACACTGCAGAGAATAATGACCCTATAACAATAATGCACAAACTGCCCGCGCCACAGAGAGCAGCCTACAGCGACCATGGAGCACGGTAACGTCGTTCTTAGCTCTAAACAATACCAATAAAGCACACAACATATCAGGGAAAGGCCAGCAAAAATGACTAAGACCTGGTATACCGCAGCCCAGAGATAAACAAAGAGAACTAAACAAGCTAAGGCACTACACAAACCAAAGTAACTCGCACCTTAAAGCCTGAAAGCTTATAGCGCATGGGTTCTGCCACTAAAGCGGCGATAATGGGCTTGATAATATGCCGCAGAGAATTCCAATAGAATCCCATGTAGACACCAGAACCTGGGCTTCTATTGGAATTCTCACAGGCATATTATCAAGCCCATTATCGCCAATTTAGCGGCAGTTTTATGCCGCTAAAGCGACGATAATTTTAACGCCATTTCTTGATAATATGCCCCTTAATACAGGAGAGGAAGCAAACACAAAAAGAGACTTGCTGTCATTATTTTCCATTTGCAAGCTCAAAGATTCCAGAAAATTTACTCGATTGACTCCACACGCACAAAAAACGTGTTAAATAGCATACCGGCTGCTGCACGGGAATAGCCTATCTCATCTTTAATATCGTCAGTAAAGGGAAAAGACTCCGATAAGCAAAAACATCAGCGGCACTTCGTACAGGTAAGAGCTCTGGAGTACTACACAACCGCGTCCACTGGTATAGGGGACACAGGGGCAGACGGGGCTCCTGGCCCACATGGCCTTCCCGCCAAAATGTTCAAACTAAATGAAGATGAATGGGCACCTTGGCTTAATTCTTTATACAATGACTTATTTAACAAGCCCAATACATTTATTTATGTATTTTCGAGTTTCATAACGCATTTCTTTTGAGTCAGCACATCGCATACTCGCTCACCACTGTGAAGAAGGGTGAGGCTGCACTGCCCACTTACTTTACAGTAGACCTAATGCACAGTTAACGGAAGCCTCTGGTCTCACCTAAAGACGTGTCTGGTGTGATTCCCATGCTCTGAAGCAATGCTTCCGCTTCTCGTCTCTTTTTGTCAAGGTCAGACTCTTCTTGAACAGGGGCCGCTTGTTCTTTTTGTTGATCGGTCTACAATAAAGAATACACAAAACTAAATGCAGTTTTAAAATGTATAGACAGAGGGCGCTATTTCGTATGAAAACATTCCACAACACGCATATAATCAGCGCGCCTAAACATGGCTTATTATAAACATTAGGAACAATACAGGTGTAATGACGCATGCAATCAAATGCATAGTTCTCAAATCTAAAATCCTTTTAAGAGGGAGCCAGGCTCAGACTGGCCTATAAGGGAAGCAGGCAGTGGCTGAAGGGAGGCTCAGTGTGTGGGCGTTTTTTGGGGCTGTTTTATGGTTTGGTGGGCCGATTTTTACTGTTTACGTCCTTGATACAGATATTGCCTGTAGTTTCCATATCTAGCAAAACACAAATATACTTTGTATTAAAAAGTTCAAATCTGCCCCGATTCGCACATATGCACCACTTTTTTAGTTATCTGATTCGCCAATGAGGGCCACTTATTTTGGTGCCTGGGCCTATTTTCTGTACTAGACCAAGTTCGGCCCTGTCAGGGGGCAGGTGTGAATTTCAATGTGGAATAAAACTCCTTGAAGCCAGTGAATAGAAGTCTCTTCTTGGAAGTGTCGGCCAGGTTGAACAGGGTGGAGTGGAACTGTAAAACAAAGTGACAGAAGAAGTGGGCGATTTGGAGGTCCCCACAAGCGCAGTGTTGCAAAAATCAAGGTGGAAAGTGGTGGCGGGACAGGGACAGACTCGAGTATGAAGTTTGGTAAAGCAGAGCTCACTTATTAAAAGTCAAAGCACATTTCTATGAGGGTAGGAAAAGGGCACGTGAACTATTACTGAATAGAATAAGTTTACAGCAAGACTAGTTAAGGCACCAATAGATGCAACAGAGGACTACATGATGCGAAAGTTATCAGACATTCAAAGAAACTACATCGGTTTAGTCTTTTATCAGGGTCTGTCTAAAGAGAAGGGGACTGGTGGGAGAAGGATCCGAAAACATAGGGAAATTTGCTCAATGTTAAGTACCCTTCTGACATCATGGAGGGTCTAGAAGAGTTATAGAGCGAATGAAATCGCAAAGGCACCAGGCTCTGACAAGTTTATCCTATCTCGGACGTTAGCAGCTCTGTTCTATTCCTTCCTTGAAGAGGAAATAATAATGGCTACTATGACACAGGCACTTGTTTCGGTCATTCCGAAATCAGGGAAAGATCCAACCTTCTTCAGTATGTACTGGCCCATCGGTTGGTAAACTGAGGCGTGGAGCATTTGTCTACTGTCCGTGCATTACTGGAGGAGAGGATGACTCTTCTAATGTATCTGGATCAATCACGTTTTATCAAATCTCAGATAGGCAGTGATAATACAAAAATATTTTTATATATTAACAGCGTACACAGTAAGTCCTCGAAAACTGTTATTATCAAGTTAGATGCCGAGACTGTTTTTGATGGAGCGGGCTGGGAGTTCATGGATAGCACATTGCAGACTGGGCAGCAGGATCAGTAGATGGCTCTTAGCCAATTACTAAATATCAAGTGCAAGGATCAGAGTTAAAAGTGTGGTTTCGGGGCCAATGAAACTTGAACTGAGTATGAAGAAGGGATGCCTCTTGTCACCACTTCTATTTACCTGGATGGAACCCATAGCAAATTACACAAGACCTAACCAGGCAATGAAAGGTGCAGGGATTGGGCTACATACTTTCACATCGTCACAGTATGCTGATGGTGTCCAGTATCGTTGCTGGATCCTCAGCATCCCACCTTCCCATTAAAGGCCGAGTTAGAGACATTTTATGAGGTGGTGGTTTTCAAGATGAATTAACAAAAAATAGAGGTGTTTAATCTGCCCACACCTAAGGAATTCGATAAACGTGGGAATCCAAACTGCCCAAACAATCTAGAAGGCAATGCGACTAAATTAGCCACCCCTTTGACAATAGACACAGAAAGGCATTTCAAAGGAGTTAAAGCCTGCTAATGGGTGGCAATGGGAGCAGCAATTAAACTAGCACTGCTGCCACTAATGTTATAGAAACAATATTACTGCTAATCCAGTGATACCCCTATAAAGCACTAATGGAGTGATGTATGCCATTACCATTTAAATTAGAGTTACAACTTACTCGAGACACTTCTGATGGCACGAGCTATGGGGTAAAGATCTAGTACAAATTTTGAGCTACTGACGACAACAGAATGTGACAATTACCGGCCATGGAAAAATGAACTCTCATAGTTAGTCAAATTGGAAAGGATGTTTACAGGGTGAAACTTAGTGCTGACATTCCTGACAACAAGAATCTGAGAAGTTACCTGCCCAAAGTCCTCCAGGGCAATTTGGATTAATCCAGTAGAGCAGAGCAAGAGGCCGTTGGTGGTAACTGAGCACTCTTGTACCTTATTTGAACCTTTCCCTTACTCAGATACAGAGGCGCAACTAGAGCCACATTTCGGGGGGGGGGGGGGGGGGGGGGACTAAGAAAAACTTACGGGGGGCGGAATCTTTTAAGCCATAGGCAGAGTGAAGCTGCAGGGGCTCTTAGAAGGGGGGTGAAACAACAGCAAGGCCTCATTAACATGCAAATGGTCTTTTAAAGACCTGTGAAGTGCTCGGGTGCGGCTGTGTGTGCGCCGGGAAGCTGTCTCATCCCGGGCTGTCACACACGACGGGGGGGGGGGGGGGGTGGCTGAAGCCCTGTGAGTCCCAATGGGTGTTGCCCGCCTGCTCAGATACACTCCACCAGGACCGGAGCAGGAACAGAGTAATATCTGAGATCTCTAGGGTACAACTCAAGGAGTGTTATCTTAAACTTACATAGAATGTTTGGGGGTGTACTAAATAGCTTTTTGAGGGCGATTGGTTCTATTTTCTTTTCTTCTTGTGGTGATTTCAATGAAACCTTATTAAAGCATTTAGCATAAAGTATGACAAAAATGGATGGGCAGAGCTCAGAGTGTTGGTGGATGAAGAAAGAGTTAGAGCGAAAAGTCAAAATGCAGCAGAGACCTTTGAATGTGGGTATGTCTGTGCCCGAGGCATTTTGTCCCGAATGGCGATTTGTTCATTACAAGTTGCTCACTAGGCAGGAGAAGGGCCCTTATCAGCATACAAAAGTGTTGGGCGTTTGTTGAAACTCACGCAGAGTTTCTCTTGTAAAAATAAAGTGGTCAATTAAATGACTGACGGCAAATTATGAGAGCAGAAACTAAGATGCAAGAAGAGCAATGAAAAGACGTTCATGGCATTACAAATACTTGGAGTAGCAAAACATTGTAAAGAACTGCGAGAGTGGTAACTTGGTGAATTTAGGGTCACGTGAGCACATGTGCATTGATGTGCCTCAGTGCTCAATAATAAGTTGACTTCATTCAATATGAAAAAAAGCTATTTGGTGCCCCTTTAGGACATCACGGGGAAATGCTATGCTTTGATTTGATTGCATCACTTAATTTTACTAATATATTTGTTATTTTTTGTCTGGAACTATAATTACTGTTGTAAGAATGTATATATTACTACTGAAATGGTAAAAGGGCGTGTGGCAAAATCCACCTGTTAGGGAAAGAATGTACTAATGGAACCCAAGGTTTAAATAATGTAATATTTTTATGCTCTGCACAGCATTTTCCCCGTCGTCGATTTTTAAAGCCTCTTTTTATAAAATCTATTGCAGGCTCCATTGAAGAAGCTCGCCAAGTGTTATTTTCACCAGAAAATTAAATGTACTTTTTCCATTTTTTTAGATATTTTAAAAAAATTTGTACTGACGTGAATTCATCTATTTGTTTGTGATAAACGATTCGTAGACCTCTATGGCGATCCAAAACGTTTAATAAAAAAAGTTAAACTTGTTATCAACTGGTCAACTTGTTCGGTTATCAAGGGTTTCTCCTCTTGCAGTTCTGTCTATCACTATTGAGCGTTGGAGTCACTGCAGAACAAAAAGACACCACAAAACCCAAGAACTCTCCAACGTTGAGGATTGCCTAACTAACCTAGATACCATTCAGCTACTGTGATTCAGCAATGGTGACCCCATTACCAGCTGTGTGTATGTAGCCCCCTAAACAGAAGCATGATTGCACAATAACCTTAGAAACTGGGGTAGGAGTACTTTTGGCTACATCAATTTCCTCTCGAATTGCCATTTCCTCTATATATATCACTATTGAGCGTTGGAGTCACTGCAGAACAAAAAGACACCACAAAACCCAAGAACTCTCCAACGTTGAGGATTGCCAAACTAACCTAGATACCATTCAGCTACTGTGATTCAGCAATGGTGACCCCATTACCAGCTGTGTGTATGTAGCCCCCTAAACAGAAGCATGATTGCACAATAACCTTAGAAACTGGGGTAGGAGTACTTTTGGCTACATCAATTTCCTCTCGAATTGCAAGACCCTACCCAACAGGCTGGTTGTTCGCTATCACAGCCGGATACGGTTTGTCTTTGTTTTTATATTTTAAAAAAAAATGCTCAGAATCTATTCCTTTGTATTGACTACAAAGAATTAAACACAGTAGCAATGAAGGATCACTAACCTCTATCCCCGACAGATTGGATATATTCTACAGTCAGTCAGATAAGCAAAAGTCTTCAGAAAGTTACTCTAACATTAAGACTATTACAATTTGAATGCTAAGAAGATACGTGGACGAAGTATTTTAGATCATCATTTGGGCATTTTGAACATCAAGTAACACAGTGGCCTTTATATAGCTCTGATCACATTTAAAATATTCAACACACGTTTTTTTCTGATATTTCAACCAATACATTTGTATAAAAAAATAAAAAAAAATCTGCAATGACTAATGTACATAAACATGTACATTACACACTTCGAAAATTGCACTGTAACAAACTGGAACCACATGCTAAAGATTATCTAGGATTTATGTTAACATCTCTTTAATTTCTATAAATCCACATACATTCTCTGCTACTTCAGGGAAACTATCATCAAGGAGGCACCATATTTTCTTGGATTCTCTAATATATATATATATTCAGTTTCCCAAGCATAGGATGCACTTGTCCAACAGCAATATATTACTATCAGGCTGCAGCGCAAGCGCAAATTCAGTGTTCAATCAATGATGCCTGACGCGTTTCTGACTTGCATCGTCCTTGTTCACAGGCAGAGTTATCGCTAAAAATGAAGCCAAACCACTGATTAGTAACACCTGTACATTTTATTGCCCCAGTGGGCATCCTGATAAAGCGCTATGCATTCTGGAATCAGTGGTCCAAAACCGTTTCACAGTTCATGGTAAATACTGCTCACAGTTCGAAATACCCAATGCTATGCCTCTCACATATTTAAAATAATCCAGCCATTAGTGGGCTAACACTGAACTGTTACTTGCGTGCAAAGTCAATCTTACGCCATGCTGCTGGTCCGGGATGAGCCTCGTACTCACAAGGCACCTGGTCCGCTATCCAATCGAGCGGTGGTGCAACCTCACGGCTGGACTGCAGTGTATAAGTATTCAGTTTCCCAAGTGCCCAAGCATAGGATGCACTCGTCCAACAGCAATATATTACTATCAGGCTGCAGCGCAAGCACAAATTCAGTGTTCAATCAATGATGCCTGACGCGTTTCTGACTTTCATCGTCCTTGTTCACAGGCAGTGCACTTTTGTTTGTGGACAAATGTGGAACTTGATATATGCACGGCGTGTCCGGCCGTGAAAGCGCACCACCGCCTAAATTGAAATGGCGGTTCTGAGACTTTGCATTGGTGAAGCCTGACAGAACATTGGGATGCGATATTTGGCTTATCAGCACAGCGTGTAGACTATGGAACTTATCAGGGTAACGCTAATATGAATTTTGAATTGAGCGACACAAGCAAGTGTAATGAAAGCAGTATTGTACTATATATCCCAACATGCACTATGGATTATTATGCACTCACTTGAGGAGAATGAAGGATAATGTGGGTATTTATTGACAGCCCCTAAGTCACGCTTGCCGCTTGCCCGTGATCAAGGATACACGATATCTGAATCGCGTTGGGCTACTTATTAATGCATGGAACACGCTGAATCTGGTTTGCTGCAAGTCATTTTTGACCTGATGGGAGTGCGCTTTTGTTTGTGGACAAATGTGGAACTTGTATATATATATATTCAGTGAAAAAACCATAGGTTTCACACACGTTATAGTTAGGAATTAGCATTTAAAAAACCTTAGAAATTCAGTGAAAAAACCATAGGTTTCACACATGTTATAGTTAGCTGGACATTTTACTCGTAAAAAACCAATGAAATTCCCCCGTTATAGTTAGTTCAGCTAACTATAACTCGCGCGCCCGCAATGCACTGCTGATGACGTCACATATTACATCACTCATGACATGGTCAGTGACATCACTCATGACATCACTGATGACATCTCAAATGACATCACTGATGACATCACTGATGACATCATCCAGTGAATGTGTGTTTTTCTGAAAATTAAATATGTTTTATATATGTATATCTCAAGGTTGATAGAAGAATAAATGGGTATATTACTGTCTAAATGGATGATTTCTTTTTGAAAAATTGATTGTATAACTGACTGATTAAGTGTATCATAGTGAATACATGGCTTAGTGAGTAATATTTAAATATGTAAATATCTGTTTCATTTTTTCACTTTGTGTATAAGTGGCTGCATGGGTTGGTGAGTAGCTACATGGGTGTCTATATAGGTTATTAGTTGGTTTTTTGAGTATTAGTCTGAGTGTCTGCATGGTTCGGTGGGGGGTATGACGTAGTGCATAGGTGCATGAATGAGTGACTCACTGTTTGTATGTGTTGAACAGAGCATGTGTGCAGGACTGCATGGGTGGATGCGTGTGTGTATGGGTGTGTTAGTGAGTGAATGACTGTCTCAATAGTGTCTTTATGAGTAACTACATATGTTTAAAACTAGTATATGTGACTATTGGTTTATATATGTGAGTATATGTGAGAGTGAGAGATTGAAAGAGTTCCTGTATGAATAAGTATGTATTCCTATAAGTGATTGTTTAAAAGACTAAGTATGTGTAAGTTTCCGTAGAAGTAAGTGTGGTGGTGTGTGTATAACTGTATATGAAAGTAAATGTATGTTTGATTCTTTATTAGCATGAGTGACTATGTTTGTGAGTAGCTCTATGGATGAGTGGCATTGTGTAACAGGATGTATAGGTGTATGAGTACATATGATAAGTGAGTACATGTATGAGTGACTGTATAGGACTGTTGGTGAATGAGTGGATGTGTATGTGGATCTTAGAATTACTGAAGAGGTTGTTGTAACTGTTATTGGTATGTCCTTTGTTTTGAAAATTTTAGTCTCTACTTTTGAATGCGTGTATCAAAGGTTTTATTAGGGTGAGAGGAGGTCTGCCACTCTGTCACAAGGATGATGTCATCAGTGATGTCATCAGTGATGTCATTTGAGATGTCATCAGTGATGTCATGAGTGATGTCACTGACCATGTCATGAGTGATGTAATATGTGACGTCATCAGCAGTGCATTGCGGGCGCGCGAGTTATAGTTAGCTGAACTAACTATAACGGGGGAATTTCATTGGTTTTTTTACGAGTAAAATGTCCAGCTAACTATAACATGTGTGAAACCTATGGTTTTTTCACTGAATTTCTAAGGTTTTTTAAATGCTAATTCCTAACTATAACGTGTGTGAAACCTATGGTTTTTTCACTGAATTTCTAAGGTTTTTTAAATGCTAGTTCCTAACTATAACGTGTGTGAAACCCATGGTTTTTTCAGTGAATTTGCAAGGTTTTTTAAATGCTAATTGTTTTTTTTTTCTTCTATTTTTTTTAACTTATTTTTTTTTTATTTTTCTTACCTTTTATAAAGACTATGGCTAAATTTTTAAAATTCTTTAATATGTTCTTTTTTTAATATATTATTTAAAATAAACATGTAAAATTTATTTGCAGTACTTTTTTTTTTTTATTATTTTTTTAGTACGCGTACCGTAAGCTTACGGTAAGCGTACGGTTTTCGCAACGCTCGTAATTTTTCTACGCTGCTTGCGTATAGTTACGCAATTTGCGTAGCCGCGCGTACTCCGCGTGGGACGCGTGCGCGCGTACGCTACACGCGCACGTTACGCGGAAGTGTCGGGTAGTGTCTGTTATGCGCATGCGCGCAAGCGCGTGTCTTTTTTACGCGCATGCGCACTTTTGACGTAAGCGTACCGTAAGCGCACCGTAAGCGTACGGTAGGTCATGTGATCATGAAACACAACTTTTGATTGGTTGAAACTACTTTCAGTTCTAGAACTCTCCTACACCACACCCATTCCCCTCATTTCTGCTTGTGATCCCTTAGGAGAAGGAGCTGGGTTGTCTTTGTGATACGATGGCAGAACAGCAGAGCTCTTCTGAGAGTGAGGCTAGCACTAGCAGCACTGTTTTGAGGCAGAGAGCGAGGAAACAAAAGCCCTCTTATGTATGGGATTATTTTACTTTTCCTGAAGGCCAGCAAAAGGTGAATGCACCCTTAGTAACTTGCAAGCTGTGTCAGCGTGTACTTTCAAGAGGTAATCCTGACAGGAAGTATTCCTTTGGGAATCATACCATGAAGAGACACCTCAAGGATGTACACAAAAGGACACATGGTCATCTTTTTGGAGGTAACTCTTCAGAAAGACAAGCAAGTACATCCACAGCAGCTCAGCCTGGACCATCATCTGCAGAGCTGACTCCTTCTTCTGCAGGTCAGGTGAGCCCTTCATCTGTGGGGGGAGCATCTCCTTTTGCTGGCCCTCTGGAAATGAACCCTCGATTTCGGAGGGTTGATATTCGATGCGCCTTTTGTCAAGATCTAATTTGCCATAGGGAGACCAGTGTTTCCCTAGTGAACAACAAAATAGATCAGCACACTTGTCGCTTTGAATAATTTTCCCATTCTTTCTTTCCTCTGTCCCTGCATGAACACAACGGTTCTTTTAAGAGCCAACCTTATCTTTCATCTTTTTTTTACATATGTTTTTAAAAACTTTTTTTATTTTTTTTTTTTACCGTACGCGTACGGTGCGCGTACTTTTTTTTTTTTTTTAAAAAACACTAAAAATCAATATTCACATTACAAGGTCCTTGAGAGACTACAATTATTATTATTGACTTACCATACGCACTCAAAAAAATATTTATTCATTTGTTTTTTAAAAAAATAGCTTTAAAAATGGTTCTAGTTTTCGAAATTTTTCTATATCAATCTGAAAAAAAAGAAAAAAGTATTAATATTTTTAAAACATTTTATAATACAGTACACATATTTACATATTTTTCAAAAAATATTTTTGCCTTATTTTTGCTGTTTTCAGGATATATTGCATTTCACTATAAATTGTGAAAGCAATTGCATTCATCATTTTACAGCGGGCAAAAAAAAATAACAATCACAAAGATTGTATTAAAAAAGCCCAGAATCTCTTTTTAGTTAAACTTAACATTATAGAAATGCATAATTATCTAAAAAAATATCATCTAATACCAATACAGAGTCATGTTTTCACATTAGTCCCAAAACGAAATTTCTTTGCCAATTTGAATGCACACTTACTGCTCTTTTTTTTTGGCAAGTGAAAATCACTTTTACAGACTGACACATTATGAAACCACTTTTCAGTTTTTTTTAAAAAGCCCATGTCCAAACTGCTTTTTCAGACCACCACCATGTGTAACCTGGGTGGCTGCCTACATTCCAGCAAGGGCAACCAGCCTTAGTGATGCTGAATGTATTTGCATTACAGACTGAAACCTGAAAACCCCACTCGCTTGTAAATACTGTGCATGATTCCACAGGGTAAGCAGATGGGTGTGTGCTAAGAGTCAGCTTCTGCACCAAAAAAATCGCTCCCCCTTTTTCCTACTAATGCAACTGTGAAATCACCAGAAAAAAACGCAATAAATCTCTGCCTGTAATTCCTATTTCCACACAGAGTCATGTTTTCACATTAGTCCCAAAACGAAATTTCTTTGCCAATTTAAATGCACACTTACTGCTCTTTTTTTTTGGCAAGTGAAAATCACTTTTACAGACTGACACATTATGAAACCACTTTTTTGATTTTTTTAAATGCACATGTCCAAACTGCTTTTTCAGACCACCACCATGTGTAACCTGGGTGGCTGCCTACATTCCAGCAAGGGCAACCAGCCTTAGTGATGCTGAATGTATTTGCATTACAGACTGAAACCTGAAAACCCCACTCGCTTGTAAATACTGTGCATGATTATACATGGAAAGGAGCTGGGTGTGTGCTAAGAGTCTGCTTCTTCCCCCAAAAAATCGCTCCCCCTTTTTCCTACTAATGCAACTGTGAAATCACCAGAGCAAAACGCATTAAATCTCTGCCTGTAATTCCTATTTCCACACAGAGTCATGTTTTCACATTAGTCCCAAAACGAAATTTCTTTGCCAATTTGAATGCACACTTACTGCTCTTTTTTTGGCAAGTGAAAATCACTTTTACAGACTGACACATTATGAAACCACTTTTCAGTTTTTTTAAAAAGCCCATGTCCAAACTGCTTTTTCAGACCACCACCATGTGTAACCTGGGTGGCTGCCTACATTCCAGCAAGGGCAACCAGCCTTAGTGATGCTGAATGTATTTGCATTACAGACTGAAACCTGAAAACCCCACTCGCTTGTAAATACTGTGCATGATTATACATGGCAAGCAGATGGGTGTGTGCTAAGAGTCTGCTTCTTCCCCCAAAAAATCGCTCCCCCTTTTTCCTACTAATGCAACTGTGAAATCACCAGAAAAAAACGCAATAAATCTCTGCCTGTAATTCCTATTTCCACACAGAGTCATGTTTTCACATTAGTCCCAAAACGAAATTTCTTTGCCAATTTGAATGCACACTTACTGCTCTTTTTTTTTGGCAAGTGAAAATCACTTTTAAAGACTGACACATTATGAAACCACTTTTTTGATTTTTTTAAATGCACATGTCCAAACTGCTTTTTCAGACCACCACCATGTGTAACCTGGGTGGCTGCCTACATTCCAGCAAGGGCAACCAGCCTTAGTGATGCTGAATGTATTTGCATTACTGAGTCCAACCTCAAACCCTTAAACTATTCTTTTTTTTTCCAGTACACCTTAATTTATCGTGAAAACATAGTCCATATTATTTTACATGTTCCTCACATTTAAATTTCTCCCAAAACAGAAAATGATAAACGCAACTTCAACAAAAAGAATTTCCATTTCTATTATTCATTTCTTAATTTACCATATACATCTCCTCTCAAACTCTAACCTCACCTTTAAAATTAGTTAGTTGTGAAAGAAATGTGGCACTCAAACAGCAGATTATCAGAGCCAGGATCTCTGTTCTGTTCACCTCTCTCCTCTCAGCAGAACCAGATAATGGCAAACTTTCCCTCTATTTTTCCACACATATACATGTAAGTTTCAAATCTCAGTGCTTCCCCCTTTTTTTCAAATGTAATCACACATTTCTATTGGTTGAAAACCAACCCTTTTCCAAAAGTACCCTGCCCCCAACTTGACTTCTGCCTAGTACCCTTCCCCCAACTTGACTTCTGCCTGCTACCATAGCAACAGCTCATGGAACACTGCTGTGTGGAGTTAGGTCAGAAGTTCGCCACACAATGTTTCAATTCCACAGAGCAAGAGTGCTTGACTTTTCAAACCTAACAGCAAATCCATAGTACTGTTCTTTGGTAACACATTTTTTTGTACCAATACAAAACATGCTTCTATTAATTTACACATACAGCCTAGTTTTTATTCTAGAATGGTATGAAACAGCCAATCAGTTCTTTTTGTTTTGTAAAAAATATGTATGCCTCCATTTCCAAACTGTCTTTCTTTTCATATTGCCATTCTACTGAAAGACACCTCCTGAGTGCATCCAGTTCTCCTTTGAAGATGTTCACAGTGTGGATTGTAGGGCACAGCTATGTCTTCTGGAGTGAAAAGTTTGCAGAGAAAACAGATATGGTGAGAGACCTTGCTTTGCCAAATGTAGACATTAAATGGATTGGTCAGAGAGGGTTAAAGTGGCACCAATTGATGCCATTGGTGAAATCCTTCATGCAAATCCAACACCCTGACCTCATAATAGTGCACTGTGGTGGCAATGACCTAGGCACTTTGACTGGGGTAGGTCTGGAAATGCTTATGAAGGACACCTTTGCACAACTGTTTTCACTTTTCCCTAAAACTGCCTTTGTGTTTTCCAACATATGCGAAAGGCAAAAATGGAACTGGTCCAATCATTTCTGTCCGCAGATTGACAAAGCAAGAAAGCACGTCAACAAATCTGTTTCTGCTTTCCTCCGTGACTATGGTATGGGTGCCATTTACCACAACAACTTGCGTTATGACATGCAAGACATTTATAGAGGAGATGGTGTGCACTTCAATGATGAAGGGAACAGAGTCTTCCTCTTGAACCTTAGACTCTGCATCGGTACTTACTTGTAGGTACCACTAAAAAATCATTTCATAAACACAACGGCTCTTTTTAGAGCCCCCTAATATCTAAACACTTAAATCTGAATTTCATTTTTTTTTTTTTATTTTTTTTCATCCGTACGCTTACCGTAAGCTTACCGTACGCGTACCCCGTGATTTTTTTTAAAATCCATAAATGTTTTCTTTGTACTTTTCTGTCCTTCTTTGACCCCCTCACAAATGTAAGGGGGTCTGTAACTCTCCTCATTGCCCCCTTTTCTTGTTTTCACTCTTTTTTTTCTGAGTGAAACACACAAAATGGCGGCCGCCGCTTCCTGGTTTCGGCCGATTCGAATGTTTACTAAGATCTAACAGCCAATCAGAATCGCGCTCGCGCACGCCACCGTACGCGTACCGTAAGCTTACCGTAAGCGTACGGTAAGCGTACCGTAAGCGGGCTCAGATATATATATTGATTTAAAGGCTATTTTCTCAGAATCTACTGAACAGATTTACACCAAACCTACAAAAGGCACTTCCTTGACATAGGGACTACCTCTCTGCCAAATTTCTAGTAATTCTGTTCAGCCATTCGGGCTGTAGCTCGTTCTAAAGGTCCTATGGAAAAATGCATGGGAAAAACGCGTTTTGGGACCCCCCTTTTATCTCAGCCCCCGCTTGACGTATCCCCCCGAGACTTTCAGGGTGGGAGCGGAGCGTAGCGCCCCACCTATTTTGAGAAATTCGCGAGGATTCATCGACCGGCGCCAAAGTTATTCAAAATAGAATGTTGCGGATTTCCTATGGAAAAGGGGTCCTAACTATAACTACCTACTGGCGACCGCCAGTAGGTAATATATATATATATATATAAACTCTCAATATTCAAACAACATGATAGCCTATATGTAATACATTTAACAAAGACAATGCCTTTATAATAGAAACAATCTAGTCACTCAGACACAACAGTCATCATTGAAACTGATGACTCCAATAGTCATAACGACAAAATGGCGATTAGCTTGAATACCCTTTTTTCCCCACTTGTCTCAGACTATTTCCTTCTGTGAAAGGAGTTTTGATGTAACAGAGCATCAACTACTGCTATGGAGGCTGCCTCTATTCACAACAGAGACATATGTACGTTTTTCTCTTGAAATCAGGACAGGTAATAGACAAATGCACGTATGAAAGTGCATACGCGGTCTTAGTCTTTAGGATAGCTGGTTCCATTTTTCCAATAGAATACAATACTATCTGGAGAATTGTTCAAAACTGCCGTTCCCGTCACGTGCCTTACTTGCTTCTTTAAGAGTTCACACTCAATATAGCAATACTCTGCAATGCTTCCGGTTTGCAGCTCTGTTTCCAGCTGGTTCACCACGTTCCTTTTTATTTCTTGTTGCTGTCTTGTATTCTAAATTATTTAATTTAGTTATTCTGCACATACTTCAGATGTGGCATAGAAAAAAAACATAGAAATAACCAGAAATTACATAATTATCAGTAAACATCACCTATGAGTTTTTTTATTTACTGCCTTTGTGCTTTTTAGATCTCACCTACCAGACAATGCAGACTGAGAAAGACCTATTGCGAGCTTACCAAAAACTTACAGTGGGCGTAGAGCTCATTCAATAATTACCATTGGTTGACTTTATTGTTACTCATTTGCTTGCTTGTTCAATGGCTTGCCTTCCCCTTCTTGTTTATCCCAGCACTGGAGAATAGCCTCTTTAACATCCTTTTAAGTGGATACTTTGAATTCTTCCACTGCTCACATTTAGGGAACTGCCTTTTTCTTTTCATTTCAACACTCCATGAAAGTGCATGTGTTTTCAAGCTCTCCCTCCTCTAAACACCCACACAGTCCCTCTTTGCACGCTCCAGGTTGCTCTCTTCTTTGTGAGCTGCCTTCTCTCTCTGTGTGTTACTTTGTCCCACCTCCCGACCACCCAGCTTTATTTTCTACGGCACTTAAACTCTGTTTTGGTTTACACTTCGTTTCGGTGGATCCAGAAGCTGCCATTTGCTTCAGGGAGCTCCCCCACATTAAAAGCACTTTCACACACTTAGCATTTTCTTTAGGTAAGCCTAAGCAACACGCATGCGCAGTCTCTCGACATGTTGCATCTCCTGTGTGGGCTTTTTGCACGCCGATCGAAATCCATTGGTTGTTTGTGCCATTCTGAAATTCAGGCTTTTCATTGGTGCATTGAATGCATTTGTCCCTCCTTTGTGTGCTTGGTTTCCTCCCCTTTTGACTGGCCCTACGACATGTGCTCTACACTTCTGTTGATTTATGCTTGTTGTGATGCACAATTTTTGTTTTTCCTCTTGTGTTTTAGGAATGTCGTGTTTTCTGTGCTTGGCGAGCGAAGCACGGAAACGCGCCCTGCTGGCAGCATGAGGAACTAGATGAGCGGGGACAAGTTTCTACATTTAAATGCTTTTGTAGCTCACACAGCTTTAGTTGCATTAGCCCACGTGCGACTTCACTGACAAAGAGAGTTCAACCATTGCCGTAGTTGAATCGGCATTTGCAATTTTGTTTAGTTCCTATTTGGTTTCGATTGCCATTGTTTAAGATTGTTACGATCAGCATGTTTTCTTTGGGGAGAGACGATGCAGAGACTCGAACCCGGTTCCCCAGTACCAAATTCGACAGCTCTGTATATTACGCCACATCCTCTCAGACCCCTATCTTGAAAAGCAAACTAGTTTTGATGAAAGGTGACATTACTGAAGCTTGTTTATTCTGCTTCCTCCGTGTCCCAAAATACCAGACATAATCTTCATAATACTAATAATGATAATAGATAAACTAATACAATTCTAATGTAGACGGAACAAATAAAGACTTAAGTCAACATTGCCTTTAGTGTCATAATAACATCGTTTTGGGGATGGGCTTGTTTCAGGTTTCTTTCCCTGGGCTGGGCTTATTGGGGGCTTGTTTTTAAGAAATCTAGTGCTGGTTTTCTTTTTCTTTAAAGAGTCTACATGTGATTCTGCCATTGTTCCTCACTCATTATTGTAAAACTATGGATCTCACACTGTATGCTCATGTATGCCTGACTACCAAACCAATAACGTAGCGACACAGGTTATTTTGTTTTGAGAAACGCCAATTCCTTTTCTTGATCACTGATTATACTCACATTCTGCCATGTCATCCAGAAGAAGATTAGTGCATTGAGTTACCCATACGCAGTTCAATGTGTGCTTAAGTTGCACTGTGTTAGTATCTTCTAATTACATTTTTATGGTTACCAAAAAGTAAGAGAGACAATCTGCACCCAAGTACAACACTCCCTCCCAGGCACATGGGCCCTACAGGGACGGCTGCTTCTTCCATTCCAGCCCCCTCCTTCGCTGCCCTTCCAGGCAGCACTAAAAACACATAGCCCCGGGCCGCAATTTTCATTTAGAGAGCCTACGGGTCCTCCCCACCCCCAGTGTATTTTTTTCAAGCCATGTTTGGAGTGTGCTTCCGAGCCCCAAATAGAATTCTTATTTCAGCATTTGTACACCAGCCCTAAAGGCTAAAGGACTTGCAAAACTGGAGGTGTGTTCCCCGTACAGTTTCAGGCATCCAAGAAAGGGCGCAGGCACCTCTCCTTCTCGCTTGAAATGTTTACAACAGCGGGTTTAAGGCAGCTCTGTGAATATATCTCCTGCGGCCCAAGGCTACTGTAAGCCATCATTTTATGATTATTTCTTCCCTTTCACGTTGGACAGGGTTCAAGCTGTTATCTAGTCCCTTTGCTCTCTCAGGTGAGTTAACTGTTTAAAGTACAGTTTGTACAACTGCGAAGTGCAGCAAATTTATTCAAATTGGTTTTATGGCAATTCTTTTAATGCGGTGATCACAAAAGGTTTGAACATTTTTTGAGTCTCACTAGGGGCCTAAAGGTTAATTTCTAAGAGGATTAGTCTGAACAGAAAGGGTTCGAATCCTGCTGTCTTTTTTGTAAGTTGTGTTAGATTCCAAAGAATACTGTTAAGGATCAGGAAATTAAGTCTTCATTTGTTCTCACCTTTTTGTTTTATATTATTAATGCATGCTTTCATTTGATACTAGTACAGCAAACACTAAACATATATCGGTCAAGTGACCACTTGTTTTTATAGCTTTTGTGTCTGTCGCATCAACCTAGCATGGGACTTTGTGCTCCCAAAGGGTCCGAGAGGCTCCATCCAGTATTTGAGCCAACTCGGGACCTGCGCTCTTTCTCCGTGTACGTCAGTTGCTTTTAATCATCATTTATTTATGGACGAGTTTTTTAAGGTGCCTATTGCACCGATCAGCGAGTACAGAAGTGAGATTATCTTTGGCATGGTGCTTTCATACTCGGAAACTGGAAGATGTGCACAGCCTGTCTCATTCCTTGCTCACTCTTTCGGTTCACACACCTCTCTCGGTCCGGTGCCCATCCTCAGTGCCCCGCTGTCAGCTGGTGGGTGGTCATTGCCTCTCTGAACACCTGCCTTACTTTGAGATTAATAAGGTTTCTTTGGAAAGAGCAAACTGTCCCTCTCTCTAGCTCTCACCTTTCTTGCTCTCTCACGTACTCTTCCCACCTCTCTCATGTGGCTTTCAGGTCTTCAAGCACAGTTTCTTTCCTGTGCCTTTTCAAGGCTTCCGTCCCTCAATCCAACACTTTCCTCCTCTTCTTGGGGTGTCTTCTGCATACACAGGTGCTCCTTCTCTATGCGTCGTTCTGCTCTCCCCTTCTTTCTCACACACCCTTTCTGCTCCTCTATCTGGAGTTCATTCACAACTTCGTGCATTAACTACGTATCCCTCTCTGTCGTCTTGTCTATCTATTCTGTGAAGCTCTCACCCCTATCTATCCACCACGCCACACAATTCCACTACACAAATCCACACCACACAATTCCACAACTAACAATTCCAACCGAACCCACATAGTTCCGCTCCAAACCACATACATAAACGTCACTCCAAATCAGAACACATGGGTAAAAGACAATGTCATTTACAATGCCAATAGCTCTAACTCTCGCAAATATGCGACCTATTGGCATTGCCAATGCTCGTTTTATATTTTCCAATCTAAATGACTCCCCCATCTTAGATCTTTCAATAAAAATAAAAACAGAAACTGGCTCTCATGTCATTCTGTAGGCATATGCAAGGATGGTGACACTTACATGAGTCTACAGAACAATGCGATTGGCAACAGCGGCCACTTAATTGTACCTTTTGTTTTTGCCAATGTTAAACATCCTCGCCAAACAACATTGGTGTACCAAAAGGCAAGACAAAACCTATTGGTTTTAATAATGTGTGTTTATTCTTGGCATATGATTACAGTGCGTATTTATCAGTATCCCATGAAAGTACTGAGGACAGACAGCATAGATCGTGGACAGGATCACTAGTAACTTGGAACGTTCAAAAAGGGAAAAGCCTTCCAGCCACTCAACATTGAAAACAACATATGGTGAGGTGAGAAGGGCGTTTAGAGCCAACAAACCAAGCAGTATAAACAAAGAATAGGGATATTTTTTCATTAAGCTATTGTAAACAAAGGACAAAAAAATACTCATAAGGATGATGCTTTTTACTTGGAAACCGAGACTGAGGTCACAAGAAGTTCATGCACTCTAGATAAACGACAATTGCTATATAAAGTTGCTCAGGTATGGGGACAGGGACAGCTTCTGCCTGTTGAAAAGCCCATATGTTAGAACAAAAATAATAATTTCTTCCAACAAAAAGGCATTTTTTAAGTGATGGGGAAGGTGATAGAAAAACACCTTATAATGTATTCATAGTGTATTGATCGTATAGTAGCAAACCATCTCTATGATAACAAATGATAGCAAGCAGCAATGCCCTCGTTTATGCAGAACTCTATTGGGTGGGCTCCCTTTCTTGTACCTCTCTCCTCCTCCTTTCTTCCTCCTTTCTTTTCTTCTCCTCGCGTATCTGAGCCAAGCGCTGCTTCTTGCGCTCCAGCTCTGCCTTTAGTTCACTTTTGTCAGACATGATGGAGCACCTAATGAAAAAGAGGAAATAAAGGCTTGTTATACTGAGAAGGAATTTCAACGTATTAACACTTTAATGCGAACTGAAAATGATGAGTCCTCAAACGCCGAAAACGCAAGACAACATTCATCCGCATTCACAGCTTCCATACACTAATCAGCAACCTACATACTCTACCATGCTCAAAGATACATCTTCATCACATAATAAGTTTATAAATGATGTCTCAAAAACCCTCCTAAGAGAGACATTCTTTCTGCACTACTCGTTGATCCACCTCCACTTTCTTATACCCAAACGTCAGCTGTTTTATAGCACTTCAGAACTACACCTCCCACCAAACAGACCTCAGCAATTAAAGACATACTATCCATTCTGTGCACCATCTGACCCAATCAGGCCTCAGACCATGAAACCTCAAACGTCTTGCTCTCACTTCTAGAGTTTTACTTTATCTGACCTCCCTGCTGCATAATTTTCTCCCTCCAGGTGCTGACAAGTCATTTCAAGTTTTACCCAAAATACTGCAATGACAGGTCTTAGATGACTCGCACTCCCTAAATTTTCACTAACTTCAGAGGACAATTTACACCTCAAACGCAAGCTTCTAAATCCCATTTGCTGTACCAACAATGTTCCAAGCTACTGGTTACACATTAAGTGTCCTATTGGCTTGCGGTGGTGAATCACTATATATAAAAAGAACAGAAATAATAGAATCACAGGGCTGGCACACAAATATACTTCAAAACAATCTTTCACAGTTGAATGGAACTCCAAGACAAACACTGGCCCCACTTCTTGAGGGCATCTCCCAATGTGTTTTCCTAGGGCCACTAAGCTATACACCATCTTGCTCAGAGACATAACACCTGATGACACCCAAATCTTTTTCTCTTTCCCTACTTTTTCACCCCAACTTCATTCTGATGTTTTGAACTGTCCACTGCAGACACTGAATGGCTTTGTGGGCACTCATGTAAACTCCTCTAAAACGGAGGTCCTATAGGTTCCCTTCTCACCAACATCTATCTCTCCAAGGAAAACAGCCTCTTCTGCACTTGAATCATGCCTCCTCTGCTGAAAACCTGGGGGGTTTCTCTTGACCCCACTACTAAAAATACTAACCGTCATAGCCTATACAGACACTGCAACATGACATTCATTAGTGAACGTATGCAAGTTCCACACATAAGGAGACATGGTCAGAATGAGGACCAACAAGATGTGTCCTTGCTGAGTGCTCCATTTTGAGTCTCTCCGCCGACACGCATCATCTGACTGAGCATGAAACATGAATTATGAAATATTGATAGCAATACTATTATTTCTAAACCTTGTGGCAACTTAATTTAATCAACATGAGACGGGGAACGCCTCCTGGTCCCTCCTAGTGTCCACAATGGCCACAGTATAGTACCTTCAGCCGGCAGTGAGAGAAAGCAAACAGAGCTCTCCTTCGGAGGTTGCCCCAGTGAAGCTCACCCGAAGAGAAATTAGCTTGAAGGGCTGGCTCTCGCTACTAAAGATGAAAGATGAGTAGAATAGTTGTAAGTGCACGAGGGGAGGGAGGGCTAGGGGGGGCACGCCTGGCCCCAAACATGGGCGGAGGAAGGGGAGTCTAGGGAAAGTACAAGGGCACCATCTGTGATCGGACACGCATGTCAACATAGGCCCTGTCCTACAGTAACCTGTTGAAAGCAAACTGCAAGATTTATTGATAGGCCAGCGTCAAGCAAAACTAAAGCTCAGTGTACACCACCCCATCATCATACAAAAATGCATAGAGGCCGTGCTCTGGACATGAAACAGGTCAAAATGAATGAAAGCACGGTCTGCAATTTCACAAACATAGAGCATTGCAAGACTAAACTCTTTCTGATACTCTAGACTTATTAAATCACAGAGGCGTCAGCATGAAGGCCTCCAAATTGGCAGGCATGCCACAACACAGCCCTCCACAGACACCAGATTGGGGCAAATGAGCTGGCAGAAGAAAAACCTTAAATCCTTGGGAACAGAAACAACTACTTAAGCATAAACCACCGACAGACAAAATCAAGACATCTATATTTGTGCCTGTTGTAAGGGTGGCCGCCAAATAGAGATAAGGCAAACCTTACAGAACCACACCAAGCAGGGAATTCAAAGAAAGGAGATGCCCCAGACCTTGGACACCCTAATGCACCATTGACAAGAAAAAACGGCTCCTGCTAGAAGAATTTAAAAGACATGTCAGGCATAGGATAGGATTTTACCAATGCTTTCACAACTCTAAACCACTCAAATGAAAAAGCCCAAAACAGAACTGGCGAAGTAGAAAACGCTCTAGTACATCAATCACATGGACAAGACGTATTGGCAGCTAGAGAGCATTGCAATGATTTAAAGTTGAAGATGACAAGACGATTGATAGCTATTGCACTCACTGTAGGAAAAATTTGTATATTAAGACATTGGAGAACACCACAATGCCCTACATATGACGAATGGCTTATTGAAATGTATAAAATAGCATCATATGAAAAACTCATTTATAGATTGCAGGACAATGTTGCAACTTTCATCCAAATTTGGAACCCCTTTCTAGCTAATAAATGTTCTATTTCTGGTAATATTTCAGATTTTTCTTCTAGTTAAGAACTACAATAAGTGAATTACTTCTGTTTTCATTTCCTTATTAATTCATTACCATAATTATTTATATTCATGCTGTTGATGTTATCATTAGGCCTGTTGATGCTGTAGCCACGAACACTGTTATTTGAATTAGGACTTACTGTTCACCTATTTGAAATTGTTGAGGTAGTGGGAATATCTTGACTTGAAATAATATATTTGTATGATCTTATCGCTACTATCTTCCAACTATCTATAATACATGGTTTACTACATACTGTATACTATCTTTATCATCTTCTCCCTAGTCCACTTTTCCTATTTCTTCCTTTCCAGGTTTTATGAGTACCTCAACTATTGTATCTTTTGATATCTGTATTATCCTTTTTATATTTAAAAATCTGAGAAGGTAACATTTCATAGTAATTTATTGTGTGGCCATAATTTGATTTGTTTATACTCCCTTTTTTATGTATTGTTTATAAACTGACATGTACTTCTCAATAAACATATACCAAAAAAAAAAAAAAAAAAAGTTGAAGATGGCGGAGGAAGGGTCTAGATGAACATGATGGCGGACATGCCTCTTGGAGCTCCATCCCAGTTCCCTTAATAGACTGCCTTCCTGGGTGCTAGTGTGTCCCCATCATAGTGCCCCGCTAGCTATTTAGAATGCGCTTCTCCCTCCCCCCTGGACTCGGGGATGGTGTAGACCCCACGTCTTACTGCTTTAAAATCAAGAGGGCCCACAGATCGCTGTACTTAAGCTCCCGCCTGGAGCTCCACCCCGCTTCAATAGCCACATTCTTGAACTATAGGTACAGAGATGCCATCCTAAGAGGAGGATAGGCGAAAGGTCACTTAATGCATCAATTGGACCACATCATGATTTTCCCAGACTACACTTGCCATGTTCAAACACAACGGAAATCCTACGACCAAGTTAAGCAGAAACTCCAAACCATAAACCTGCAATACATGCTCCTCTATACAGCAAGGCTCCAGGTGATCCATCAGTCCAAGTAATACTTCTTTGACACCCCAGAGGAGGCATGGGCCTGGCTTATGGAACAACGCCTCCTGGCACCGAAACATATTCCCCGGTTGCATTACACCAAACCCGCGACTTCTGTGGGACAGAACCATATTGACCCAGCACAAGTTAGGTCCCAGAAACGATCTAAGCGACGCAAGTAAGGCCCACGTAATGTAGCGGCATTCACGGAGTCCGAAGATGACCATACTCAACAGAGCAAGACTGCAGGAACCGAGAACGAGGGGATACCCCGGATTGGAGACAGCACCGTGCCATGACCACATGCCAAACCATAGACTTAGGACAATGAAGAACACCACTCATGGATGTGGTAATACGCTAAACACATGCACACCAGTACCACTGCTTTCTACATAAATTGCTTCATCATAGCAGTGCTCAAGTGGAACCGGTGAAAGGATCCTCACTCTAACAACTCATTACACCTATTTTCATTTTTCTGTTCTAAGTTGGGGAATTTGGGTGACAGATGCTTCTTCTGGGGAGAGCAAGAGTTGGAGCTGGGGGATGGGGTTTGTATTACTAATATGGATGTTTTCTTCAAATCTGAAAGGTTTACCAGTCATGGCAACACACTTGCACCCCATGTTTCCACACTGTATGTCCCACAAGCTTTTACATGCGCTTTTTCACTATGTTCCCACAGATATTGAGGGACCTTATGCATTCCCCTGGGTCCGCCTTCTGTTTATCTATATATACACCTTTGTGCACTCCTTCACGGTCATGACACGGAATTTCTTTTTTTTTTAAATTTCAAAGTATTTTATTATTATTATTTTTTATAGACAAGTACATTAGCGTATCCGTTACGGGGAACCAGCCAAACGTGGTTGGTGTTGCAGTAGTTACAGGTACTTGGTATACGTGTTTTGCCGAGCCCCTTTACAATGACTTGTTGGGAGATTAAGGACAGTATGATAGAAAGAGAGAGGATAGAAGAGAAAAGGCGGAGACAGACTACAAGAAGTGTTCTACAACAACAAGCCTAGTCTGGGTTTGTAGCCTTGTATGAAAGACCGATACCCCCAAAGGCCTCACGGGGGTTCATAGGAGTCTAGATATGCGTCAAGCGATTTACACATCCCCCTAGTAGCTGGTCTCCAGGGTGAGTTTTGCAGTGCCGTGCTATCTGCACCTCTGAGGTACGTCACCCAGTTGACCCAGCCCTTGTATGACGTGATGTTGGACTGTATTAAGAAGGGGGCAATGGTACCATTCACACACCAGCACCACTCAGTGATTCTCATGCTGCAAGAAACGCATCTCTAGGGCACCACCTGCCCAGTCTTGGCCGGCCAAGGAAATGACCGGGTGTATCACACAGGATACACTAAGGGGTCAATATGGGTAGCCATTCTTCTTCATAAAACTCCCTCCATGGTGTTTTCCAATGTGACCTTACCAAATAGGGTGACAATAGTGGGAGGAGACTTTAATGTTATGGCTGACCGAGACTCCCAAAGACCGACCGCAGGTGACACAGAGGACATGAAGGGGACTTGAGGACTAGGCAAATGGATTAGGACTATTTGACATGTGGAGATTTTGAAATCCCCAGCCTAAAGGATACCGCACACCTCGGCAGCGCACTGTTCGCTAACCGGCATTGATCACTTACTGCTATTAAACCTTAAGCATACAACTGCCTCTCACATATTGCCCCGCAGGATATCGGACCATGACCCAATAACAGCATATTTCCTCCTCATATCCTCTGGCAGCAGGCTTCTAACAGACGAGCAAACTACACCCTACCTGACTGATGAACAGGAGCAGGCGTTTCTATATACCAAAAAAGGATACGTAGATTCACCTGGGGTGCTCTGGGGAACCTGTATGGCAACTATGCGGGGGACTGCCCGCTTGTATATTTACCGACTGACCCTCGACAGGGCCTCACTGAGACAATTCTGTTTGGAGGAAGCCTGGTGTTGCTAGGATGCCTCTACCATACGTGTTTATGAATGGGGCAACAAGTCAGTACAAGCTTCTTTAGTGGTTAGGCAACAAAGACTTGGAAACTCGGGTGATGCCTCGTGTAGTCAGTGGATCTGGTGGCAGTGATTTCCACTGAGGTCGCCTCAGCATTTGCACACTATTATGCGACCCTCTATGCCGAAAACACCTTCCCGGTACGAGAATCCGAATCTCCGCTAGAGGCAGATATACCACTTTCCAAGCTAACCGCGACAGACAGAGGAGCTTGAGCAACCACTCACAGTGGAAGAGGTAGGTGAGGTACTCTTCAACTTTAACTCAGGCAAGACCCACAGACCAGACGGATTCCCAGTGGAATACTACAGCAGACTCCGCACAAAAATCCTCTTGCCTATCCTAAAAATGTTAGAGGAGGCGGTCTCTGTGAGATGGTCACCACCGGAAGTGAGCCCTGCAACAGTGGCGGTCTTAATAAAACCGGGCGGCCCTCCAGACCGGTGTGCCTCCTACCATCCGATATCCCTTATTAATACGGAGGACAAATTCTGTGCCAATGTACTGGCCAGTCGCCTTCTACTGGTCCTGAACTGCCTGGTCCATCCAGATCAATGTGGATTATACCTACACTGCAGCACAAGGCACTGCATTTGGAGAGCCCACCTAGTTCTGGCTCCCTAACGATCCCTAAACAGCCTCACAGAACAAATGTTTGATCAATTAAAAAAAAAAAGCTTTTGACATGCTGAACCTACATTAGGAGTGACATCTAGGGGTGGGAGGTATTTCTCATGTCAGCCACGATCCGAAGAGCTGATTTAGGTGGACTGAATTTAAGAAATGAATAAAGCGATTACGTTGTAGACACTCTTTAAAAGGTGTTATTTTACGAGGTGCATGTAATACAATTTAAACTATCAGTGTTATTCTACGCTGAAACTAATGTATCAATACTGATAATACTGCAAAATTAATGAATTCAATGAAATATTACATCGATACCATATAAAATCCTTCAAATAAAGTTGTTTAATAAAAAATAAAAAAAAGATCCAATCAAACATTCTATTCAATACAGCCAAAACACTCAACTCACTAGGGCTCAGCGAACAGGACTACTGTCGTAGTCTACTAATGGCCTATCCCAATATTCCTTCACCCCACTTGACATGCTCATAAACCTTTCGATCAAAACTTTGTACTTTATATAAGAATTCTTTCACTTCATGAAACTGTTATCAATGATGGCTTTCTACCAAAAGCAGAGTCACATACATGCAACTGAGGCTTGCGTTCAAAGCAGAGCGCTTTAGGAAGCAAAATGGAATGCTGGCACTTATGGACTGATGTCAGGAATAATTATAACATACAGGAGGAAAAAAAGATACTGTTTTACTTTAAGCATATTGATTGACCTAGCTTTCTAACCCACCTCACAGCTTCCATTTAACCATGCATCATTCTATACAGTATTAACATTGGCAGTATTTATATAAAACGTGTCAAAGTATTTGTGAATGACCTGCTTCTGACATTATCATGTGCACTTCAGCTCTGATGCAGTTGACTAATAACTTGTGCAACAAATGTGCCAGTAACATAACTAAATAGTAAAAGAAACTAGGCTAATGTCGTTTTGTATTGAAAGCTTCACATGCATTGACCAAGCCAATGGATCTCGCCTTTTAGTGGCGCTATCTGAACTTCCGCTTTTGCCAATGCTGTTCCACAGCAGTAAAAATAATGAAATGCTTGTTTGCTGATGCAGACCAACATCAGCAATCACAAAAACAACCAACCACAGCTTGATAAATATGTTCATATGTGTCATCAAGCATGCACACATAAGCATCAACACTTAGAGCTGGAACACTCGTTGAGCAGCTGTGAGCTTTATAACACCCCCATCCCCGTTCATTCATCGCGCAGCAGCCTTTTTATCTTTAAATTTTGCCTTTTCATGATGGTAAATGCCAATCTTGAAGCAGTAAATTAAACAAAAATGTGCAAAAGCACATTTATGAAAAAAGGAGCCGCCCTGTATCAAATTAGAGCTACCAGGCCTTACAAAAAAGAAGAAAAAAAAAAAGAAACGCAACTGTGGGGGGAGGGAAAGCAATGGGAGGAGCGACAGGTGAATGTGGGGATAGGGAGCAAAAAAAGAGCATGAGGGAGAGAGATGGGTTTAAAAATCAAATAAAAATACAAAGTCGGATGGGGAGGTATGGGGAAAGCAAAAGAGGAACTGGATAGGGGCAGCTGTGGAACAACAGAGAAAGACATGGGGCAGGTGAGTGAAAAGGCAAGTAGCACACGAAGTGGAGAGCAAAAAAAACATGCACTCCCATGGAGTGCTTAAAGTAAAAAGAAACAAGCATTGGCATAGCCAATAGGTCTCGCTTTTGGGACCTTATAAGTGTTTATCTATGCAACGGTTGATGTTGTTGCAGCAAGGATATTGTGCTGCATAACTCAATACTTATAATGTCCCAAATGCGAGACCTATTGGCTATGAGAATGGATAGCGAATAGGTCTGGCTTTAAAACCACGTGGTTTCAAAGCACACTGATTTATCAAAAACAATGGGTGCTGCATAAAAATGGCATTCGTTTACAGTGGGACAGGGAATGTTCATTGGAAATACTGGTGTGGTGCACTAGGAGAAGAGACAAACTGGGTGGTGTATTTATACATGGAGCCATTAGCCAGGAGGTAGGGTAATTTCAGGAGACTGCTCAAGAGAATGGTAGTTTCTAGTAAAGGAGAAATTACTAGAAAAATAGCAGATGGCAACAAAGGGGTGTGGTCAGCTGTTTCCTCCATAACAAAGGAATGTCTTCAACTGGGCGCTCAACACAGCTGCCAGATGGTACAGAACAGATGTCTTAAATCATATGCCAAAAAGTCCCACAATTCCAAAGGCAACAGATATATGGTCGCTCCATCAAGTCCAGCACCAAGAATGTCACTGCTGGATTGCTAGCAGGAGAGAAAACCATGTCCAGGGGTTGGGGAGGGGGGCATGTTGGAGTTGAGAGTGAAGGCTGGGTCACAGCTATATGGCAGCTAAGTAGCTCCCTGCTAGGGGGCAACTAGGCTGAAAGACATATCACCTGTTCCAGAACGGTGGGAGAGAAGGTTAGGGTTCCATGACTAGAAGAGAGGAGTTCGCGGCTCTAGGGCTCGTAGTCAAAACATCACAACTCTAGGGCTATTAGGGAACACGGTAAAAGTTCTGGGTTTAGTAAGTTGAAGGTCACAGCTACAATGCCATTAAGAGGTAAAGCCTTGATTCCATGGCTGTAAGGCTGGAGGTGATAGCTCTGGGTCTTTTAAGGAGAATGCCACAGCTTCAGGATTATTAGGAGTCAAGCCCAAAACTACAAGGACACAGCTCTGGGGTGAATAAGGAGAAAGCGATAGCTACAAGGCAATTAGGAGGCAGGGTCATAGCTCCATGGATCGGAGGCTAAAGCTCTGGGTCTAGTAAGGAGAGAGTCTCAGCTACAGGATTATAATTAGGAGGTAACACCACGATTCCATGGCTGGGACGCTGAAGATGACAGCTGTGTGGCTAGTTACGGAGAAAGACTTAGCTAGAAAGCAGTTTGGAGACAGAATCACGGTTCCATGGCTTGAAGGATGAGGCTTTGGGGGCAGTTTTGTAAAAGTCACATCTCTAGGGTTATTAGGAGACAAGGTTATAGCTCGGGGGCTTAGAGGCCTGAGGTCTGGAGATAGGGTAGAGAAAGTCACAGCTACAGGACAATTAGGAGACGAGATCACAGTTCTGTGACTGGGATGCCGAAGGTCAGAACTCCTGGGAAACAAGATGAAAATCAGAGCTGGAAGACTTTAGTAGGCAAGGTCAGTGCTTCGGGGCCGGGAGGAAGGAGGGCACAGCACTGGGGTTAGTAAGGAGCAAATCACAGTTACAGAACTGTTGGCCGAAAATGTGACACTTCCCTTGTACGTAGGCTGAAGATTGGCACTCTGGGACGAGTAAGGAAAAAGTAACAGGCAAAATACTTTTGGAGACAAAGACATGGCTACGGGGCTGGGAGGCTAAGGTTCACAGCACTGGGGCAAGTAAGGAGAAAGTCACAGTTACAGAACCATTAGGAGAAAATTTCAAGCACCGCAAATGAAAAGCTGAAGGTCACAGCACCGGGACTAACAGGCTGAAGGTCACTGCTCTGGGGCGAGTAAGGGGAAAGTCACAGGTAGAAGATTTTTAGAGACAAGGACGCGGGTGCGGGACTGAGGGGTGGAGGTTCACAGCACTGGGGCTAGTAAGGAGAACGTTACAGTTACAGAACTATTAAGAAATATGCTGAGAAAGTACCTGAAAAGTATATAGTAATTTTAAACAAATATTTACAGATTATAGATGCAAACGAGTTACAATAGCAATATTTACTTGAAATAAGGCTTTGAGCCTCTTGACATACCTGTAAGCCGATGTATGTCGGAGGCGAAGGATATTTCACCAAGGCTCAAGATGGAGTGGCAGTGATCTTGGGGGATGTGGGGGGCACATCTATAGTGAGATTCAAGTGAGTAATAGCGGCTAACCAGAACAAGCCTGGGAGTTGTCTGCGCGCGTGCATAATTTTTATAGAGAAGTATAGTGCTTCACAGAGAGCCAAAGTGTTAAAAGGTTCCATAAGGCATGTATACATAGTTGTGTGGATAACTGCCAGCCCTCCCCCTGCTCAGTCTATCCTATAATGGTATATCCTGGGGGGATGGCATATACCAAGTCATGACCGGATGACTCTTTAGCCCAGGTCTCAGTCACAAAGACCTAACATCTGGTTCATGGGAGATGATGAATTCCGCAAACTCAACTTTATTCTTCACAAGGGACCTAGCATTGACCATAAATCCCAAATAATTTTTCATTTTAGGAGCAGTCAATTCCCTAGAAGGGAGCAGAAATGTATTAAAAGAGGCATGAGCTGAACTGGAAGTAGGAGCCAAGGAGGTGACCTGGAAATTATACAAGGGACAACTACTGCACTTATTATAGTAGAGTGCATTAAAATCAATAGGAGACAGACATACTGATAAGTTACCTTGATGACGCCAACTCAAAAGCTGCTCTCTGGAGTAAGTTAGATATGGGGCCTTTTCCCTTACAAAACTGTCAGGGGTTTGGGCGCACGGCGCAATGCAGTCACAGATGGGCGCACATGGGCACACCTTTGGCGTATCCGTTCAGGCATGTGAGTTATATGGGCGTTCCCCCCGCAACACAAGCCCACTGCTGACAATCTTGGAAGTGTGTATAAAAAGGCTTGTTTCCCTCCGCACAATCAGCTGATCAAGAGCCGCTGTGAACTGGGAAAGGAGCAAAATAAAAGTGGCAAATGAGGAAAATATTGCAATTCAAACAGTAAAATCAGTTAAAAACAATAAAAAAAAAAAAAACAACTCGGCCGGAGTCTCCCCCTCCCGCAACACTATCCCACTGACAATCCAGAAGTGTGTATAATAAGGCTTGTTTCCCTCCGCTCAATCAGCTGATCAAGAGCTGGTATGGGCTGGGGAAGGAGCATAATAAAAGTGGCAATGAGGTTAATATTACAATTCAAACAGTAAAAACAATTGTAAGAAAAACAACTCGGATGGAGCAGCCTACTGTAGGGTTGTTGCACGTCCATTTAGGCATGTGAGTTATATGGGCATTCGCCTGCAACGCTAGCCTGCTAACAATCCCGGAAGTGTGCAGAATAAGGCTCGTTTCCCTCCGTTCAATTCGCTGATCAAGAGCCATGGCAGACCGGGATAGGAGCAAAATAAACGTGGCAAATTAGGAAAACATTACAATTCAAACCATAAAATCAGCTAAAATAATAAGAATACCACAACTCTGATGGAGCAGCTTACCATAGGGATACCCGCTGAAAACACACAGCATGTTTATTTCCAGTCTTTCATTCACCCAATGATTTAACTTAAGAGTCTTGAACGCAACGCGACTGGCGAGCGACACAAAGCTACATCGTTATGCATTGCAATGGCAGTACACGGGATGCTTACTGCAGATGTGGTCAACACCAATCACAATATGCAAGTAATAAGAACACAGTACATGTTGCCTTTAGGGAGGCAAGAAGTGTGCGCTAGATAAAAACATGGCAATGCAGCCACTAAATCTCTAAAGGTGAAATACAATTTTCCTGACACTCTCAGAGTTTAAGAGCTTTCCCAAAAGCTCATCTCCCTTATGTAACTCAGCTGGAAGAGATTCAATTATGGCTGGATTAACTTTTGTGCCCAGCTGTACATGGAGAATAAAACATGGTAGAAATGTAAAGTTAACATCCCACGGGGGATATCATATTTGCATAATCTATATCTCTCCCATGGAGAGCTACATAGCTCCAGAATCTATTAAAAAAAATACCCGAAGAAAGCATTTGGCGGATGCCTTGCCTTGTCCATGAAGAGTCAGCGGGAGACACAGGTTACAGCTCCTCTCTCTGCATGCGATGAATTCAGGCCCAGGTGCACAGTGGCAGAGGTCTGATCTCATCCCATGCATCACAAATAGCTTTCATCAGGCTTGGGAACAAGGCATGTTCCCATTAAAACACTAATTCTTTAAGGTATTTAAGAGTCCTATGCTAATTTCAAGAAAATATTGTTCTTGTGAAAACTCCAGTTCTTCGAACATCGCTCCTCACAATCCTCAAGTAACAAAAATAAATCTGCCTAAAAGGTTTTACCTAAAACAGGCTGTATTCTCTAATGGAAACTGAATTTACACTATGTAAAGCATTCTAGCGTATCAGTAAAAAAAAAAAAAAAAAAAAAAAAATGTTGCATGCCTTTTAATGGTGGGAGGGCACTAAAGGTTCACAAGCAGATGTACAGACACAGTGTCTCTTGAAGCTGCCCAGCATAGTTGTGATCTCATAAATCTTTTACCTAATGTTAGGAGGGCTAATAACACTTTAGACCAAAGCCTCACAAACAGCCTTGAAAGACCACTAACAAAAAAGTTAAAAGGGTGCAGCCCAACGTACTAGATGTCAATGTGTGGAAAACGCAATTTCACATGCCAAGGTACAGCACTAATATACCAAGGACAAGTCATTCGATACCAAGATTCGGCCATAACATGCCCAGATTCAGCCTTATATGCCAGCATTCTCGGTCATGTGCTGCTTCATATTCCCTAGGACAGTCTCATTCACCCCAATAAACCTTATGTCAGGTGCAGCTATAGTCATCATATGCCCTGGTTCATCCTAAATGTTTCAATACAGGGTCACACGCCAAATGCACCATCTCGCATACCTAGCTACTAATGACTGACACAGGAACCATATTTCAAACCCCAACACCACCAGTAGAATGTAATCAGTGGCCAGACATCCACAGTTATCCATGTACACTCACAGTAAGTAACAGTGGCACTAGTAGCCACTAGTTTAGTTTGAATTTCAAATTATAGAGCACAGCTTACACTTCAAAAGGGGTTCAATGTGTTTTAACCTCCAAATAAGCAGAAAGGAAGGGCGAAATCAGCAAACTGGACAGAAAGACTGAAAGGACACGTTGGAAAGATTACTTATGAAGAGCGAGGTTTAAAAGGTTTTTGTTTTAGAAATCATTTGCCGACCTCTGTCACACAAAGAGTAGGAGAAAGGGTATTACATAATTTTGCACCTGCTACAGTAGCTGAACACCCTCCTCGCAGCATAAGAAACTTTGGAGGGAGGATGGAAAAAGAATTAGCGCATCTCAGAGATCTGGCCGGAGTGTAAAACTTGAAAAGTTCTTGAAGATTATTTGGACCAGTGTGATAGACAGCTCTGTGAATGTAAGTAAGAGTATTAAACTGAATCCTTTTTAGGTCTCGCCTGAGCCAGCGCTTTAGCGCTGCTCTGGCGAGAGCTATAGAAAACGGGGATTTGGAAGTGCAAACGAGTGCTTTTCAGGCCCCCAACTACAGTGCATGTGCGCCGGGCACGCGCACCAGTTGGCAGCCTGCGTGTACATTTCGCGGGCGCTTTGATGTTCTCAGTGAGCCGCGCGGCCACTGCGAACATCAAAGCGCCCGCGAAATGATTACTTTCACTTTAACGTTTGCACCTACTTGGCAGACTGGTTCTCTGTTGCCCTTCCCTCCTCTGCTCTCTCTCCTCAGAGTCCGTCCCTCCCCCTGTTGCAGCAGCAGGCATTACACGGGGGAGGGTGGCTCTTCATGCCTACCAAAAAACAAGCATTGGCATAGCCAATAGGTCTCGCTTTTGGGACCTTATAAGTACTTAGTTATGCAACTGTTGCATAGTTAAACACTTATAAGGTCCCAAAAGTGAGACCTATTGGCTATGCCAATGCTTGTTACTGCTGGAAGCCACTGAAGGGCCTTCAATTATGGTGAAACGGGGCAGGGTCTGGGAAGATGGAGTAATAACCTAGCATGCTGAATTCTGATCAAACTGAAGTTTGTATACGAGTTTCCTGGAAAGGCCTAGGTAAGAAGAATAGGAGTAATCCAGCATGGAGATTAAAGAAAAGGTCAACTGCATCTTTAACCAGTGATATATCCAGAACCAAAAGCAAAAAAAAGAGGTAGGCACAGACACCCTATGGCACTAGTGTCAAATGAGAATATTTGGGCCGGTTATCTTCTCGTACTGAGAATGTCAAGAAGAATGTTAAATATTTCAAGCTTTATCTGAAATCCAAATTTGAAAACCAAGTGTGTCTAGCACTACGGAGAATGAACAAAAAGAAGCCTTCTAAAATGGCTCCGTGAGATGCTTTTGTTGTGGTGGAGGCGAGGCAATGATGAAAAGGCATTCAATAGGGGCAATTTAGGTTTTGTTTATTGAAAAAGTCATGAATTGCTTACCTGTCTTTATTATATATAGTTGTTAGAGTCTTTTTCGCGGAAAGGTGTGGTGCAGCAGCCAGGGCAGCTGACTTCGGAGCACAGGGTTCACGGTTCGATCCCCGGCGGTAGCTCAGCACCATGTAACTACTTAATTTCCACAACGGCCCCCAGCGCCTTGAGACCCGTAAGGGTGAGTAGTTTGCGCTTTACAATACGGATTTATTATTATTTATTTATTATTTAATAAAAAGAAAATAATAGTTTACTTATACTTCGTTTTAGTTGGCATAACTAAGCCTCAGTCAGAGGCTAGGGTAAAGCCAGCCAGTATTGACATTCATTTTGCAGTGGCAGAAAAAATGTCACTTATAAAATTACATGAACAAGTTTCCTATTGTACGTTTCTCTTCTGCATTTTTGTTGTTGATTAGCTGATCTGAAATGTATTACTTTTTGTTCCTCCAGAAGAAAGCCATGAGCTGAATATTCCTGGAGTCGCAACCCATTTAAGGTCCTCTGTCCCGGTGTGGACTAAGCAGCTCCACTGTGTACTGTTTTCACTTGTTGCATAAATGTCACATTTTTGATGTATCGCATTTTTCTGTTTTACTATTGGTCTGTGTAAAAGTTACTTTATTAGTACAGCCCTATTATGTCAAATCTCATAATGTCGAGAATGTGCGTTTCACTTTCTGAGACCTATAAAAGTCAAATTTTTGGGCGATGTGCCAAATATTTTGCTCACTTCCTAACAGCAGCCAAGTTAGTCTGCATAATTTATACAGACTTTTCTTGTCTTTTTAAATATACAGACATCGCATAGCCCGTCTATTTTATATTCGGACTCTCTTAACTTTTGAACTAAGCAGATTTTATGCTGATCCTTTGCTGAGCTATATTTGGGTTCTGGAAATTAAAACTTGCTTTGGAGATTAACCTTATGTTATTACCTTTCGCACTTGGCATTATTTGATCATTACTGATGCGGATTTGAATATGGCTAATTTTTACCTTCTCTAATGACTCAAATTTTAATACAACTTTATGGTTTCAACTTTGAATTTTGTCCTGTTAGGGTTTAACGGCAAGAGCTGCCATCTGCTGAGACTCACTTGGCCGCCGATCCTGCGTCTCAACCCTGCTAACAGCATTGACACACTGAATCCAAGTCTAACAAAGAGCTTCATAATTCCATCTGTAATTTTTTTTAACCTTTCAATGCTTAATCTAGTGGCCGCTAATGAAGATCTGGTAGGGCTGATCTATGTCATGCAATTTTATCAAGAGATCCACATTGAATAAATTGATGATCAATCAATCCAGATGAAAAGTAGTTACATTGTCAATAGTTTTCCTGAAAATTTGACATGTATCCAGGTTCTTAGACCCATGATACAAGCGTGTCTCCTTTGCCTAGTCACTAGCCTTCATCACTGATCAAAGCCCAACTAAAATCAAACATATCTCAGAACGTACAAAAACTGCTTCCTCTCTTCTACATCTACTTAGTAAACTCAAATACCCATTTCCTCCCTCGGATTTTAGGAGAGCAGTACAAGCATTACTGATTTTCATATTGACAGTGGAAATGCATTGCTAGCCAGCCTCCCCAACTCCAAATTGGCTCCCCTCATGGCTAACCTTCATACTGAGGTTCTACTCATCTCAGGCACAAAAAGTCAATCAACATTATATCCATTTTAAGAACTGCAATGGTTGGCCCTTCCTGCAAGAATCACCTTCAAGATGATTTGTATCATGCACAAATCATTACACGCTAGCTCACTCAGCTGCCTAAAGCAGATGCTATGAACTACCAGAGGGAAAAGAAATCGAATAAGCAAATGGACAATACTACTAGAAACCAGAAAAAAATAGATTCTTAATTGCCCTTCCTCCTGACATTACCAAGGGACTATGGAACCGCCTACTTGAAAATATCCGACTTGATACCAACTTAATGTCCGTTCAGAAAGAAATAATAATTAATTACTTCTAAACCCACTTTAAACGTTCGTTATTATTGTATGATGCTGTGGTTTCGTCCTACATGTCCAGGTAGGGGGGGGATACATTGTTTGTGTGGTTTTTTTGTGGCCCTTTATGTTCGTTGCCATCTTGTCAAGGGGAGGGTTGTCACGGTCTCCAAGCATGCGCTAAGCGATAAGTGTGCCTTGAAAATGTAGGCTCATTTCCTAGAATGCACAGGGGTTGGGCTCTTATATGAAAAGCTATGGGGTTCTCTCCTTCCTTAGGAGAGACACTGTTGATATTGCCTGCTTGCAGGAGACTCATCTCTCCCATGCAAAGTCTACTAATGTGGCCAAGAAATGGAGGAGGCAAGTCTATTATGCTAATTATTCAACTTTCTCACGGATGTGCGCATCTGGTTTGCACCAGGGGACCCTTTTGCCCTATTGTACATGTATGTGGACATAGAGGGTCGTACTCTGCTGATTCAAGGCAGACTTGACGGGGTAGATGTCACGATTGTCAATTTGTATGGGCGATCCGGACGACACTTGGGCAATTGCCCAAGAGGAAAGCATCAGGCAGTGATGGTTTCCCCACCTTATTTTATCAGGGTTTTACCCCCATTCTTAGGCAACGCTTACTGGCAGTTTACTTGGAGGCCATTGACTCTGTTGTCCTTCCTCCGTCCATGCGGGAAGGCTGCATCTTTATGAAGCTGAAGCCTGGTTAGGATAGATCCGACCCGTATGCCTATAGACAGCTTACGATAATCAATACGGATACTTAAGTGCTTTGCAAGTCACTGTCCCTTCAGTTAAGTCTGGTGATCTCGCAGTTAATTCAGAAGGACCAATGCAGATTCATACCCAGTCTAAGTACCACCATGAATTTACAGAGTCTAATGCAGGTCCTGCATGAGGTGGAGGGTAGAGAGGAGGAAGTGGCTGGTGTCTCCATTGACATTGCCAAGGCCTTCGACACAGTCGACTAGCAATACCTTATGCAGGTGTTTGATGAAACGGGGTTTGGCATGCACTTTTGAGCTTGGCTGTGTCTCCTGTACACTGGTCCCACGGCTAAGGTGTGAGTGGGTAAGTTATGTTCTGATCCCTGGTTTGTTGGCAGGAGCACCCGGCAGAGTTGTCCTTGATCACCGATCCTTTACGCTATTGCCCTGGAGCTGCTGGCCATACAGATCCGACAATTGTCTAGATGAGGTATAGGCTGACAGCACCATTTTCTATCTAAGGCCACTAGACGATCCCTTACCCTCCTTCTGAACCACCAAGATGCTTTTGAGGAGCACTCGGTTCTTAAGATTAATCACAATAAATCGTTTGTCTTTCCTCTGGGGACGTTGGTTGCCCGCAACCTGGACTCATTGCTGTAATTGCCCCTCCGTTGGGAGCCTGATAGGTTCCGATACTTGGGGGTGATAGCTCATACAACACAGAAACCCCATTAATATATTATTGGAAGAGTTACTGAGGGCCTCCAGTCATCCGTGCAGTTTTGCGATTCCCTCCCCCTGCCACTCATGGGTTGGGTGGCCGTCTCCACGATGGTGTTTTTGTCAACATGTCTGTACTCTATGCAACACTCATTTGACACCCTTCCTCGGGGGGTGTTTAGGAGGTTGCATTCTCACCTTACCTCGCTGATTTGGGCAGGGGGACATAGTAGATTGTCGAGAGACTTTCTGTTCCCGCCCCTAGAAGAGGGGAGCTGGAGGTTCCCAGTTTGGAGCAATATTTATTGGCCCCTCAGATCCAGCATGCTGCACATTGGCTGTGGAGGGGAGTAACTGGGAGAAGTCCCTTCTACAGGACGAGTCCCTTCTCAGCTTCTGATGGCAGGTGTACGGGACGCGGTTCGGGTACCGAACGTTCTTGTGTGAACAGACAGTCAAAGTGGTTCTGCAGAAGACTCCTTTTGCCAGGGAATTCGTTTTCTGGGATTTGCTAGCATTCCGTGTTTTTTTCTGTCTGGCGAGAAGGTGGTTGCAAGACGCTGTAGGACTTGTCACCCAATGAAACATTTATTATGTTTGAAGCGGCACAGGACAGTTTCCACTTAGGGCCGGAGCAGTTTCTGCAACATGCCAGTTTTACAGCTATACCAGGGCTCGGAAAATCCACTCGCATTTGTGAGTCAGTTTCAATTAGGGCAAGCTATTTTTAGGTCCTACTCACCCTTTCTGGTGAGTAGAAAGACAAACTGACACTTGACCTCGGCCTCTGAAAGGAGAGCAAATGTGACAAGATAGCAAGATTTAAAGGCATCTTTATTGCTCACAAAGTGACTGAGAAATAAAAATGATGTTAAAACTTGTTAACTTGTCACATTTGCTCAGCTTTCAGAGTCAGAGGACAAGTGCATTTCAGTTAGGTCGAGTAGATGTTTCACTTTACTAGATCTGCAGTTCTAGTGCAATTTTGGGGATTTTCCGAGCCCAGTATACTTAGGGATATATGGCCCTCCTTCCCTGCGGCTCCATCCACGTCGCATACTTTTTGGGGCTTGATAGAACTGGGTGGAGGCAGTCACTTGGTCTCTCTCCAATACAAAGACCTGACAGTTTATTAGCCGCTCACTTCATTTCCTGCTCATGCTGCGTGGAATGGTGACCAGGGTATACATATAGAGAATACGCAATGGGTGAGAATGTGAGCGTTGGTGAAGTCCATATCGAGCAATGACTGATCTAAACTCACACATTTTCATTTCCAACACTGTACGTACGTGATACCAAAGCTCTTACATAAAACGAACCCGAAAAGGCCAATTAGTTGTCCCAGGTGCCAGGCCTATTTTTGACATTTGTGTGGGCTTGCCCCACTGTGCACACGTTTTGGATGAGTGTGGTGGCTCGGGTGGTGGTGCTAATTCCTTTTACAGTGGACCCTACCCTTTGCCTGTTGGGTGACATGCACAGGAAGGTAGGCCAGACAATGGCGTATAAGTTCTTGCACTGGTTGCTGCTACTGGCTAAAAGCCAGGTGGTGAGCGCCTGGATCGGTCAGATAGGTCCCAGTGTGGAGCGCTAGGTGGCGGATGTGACTGAATGGTCAGTGTCAGAGGAGCTGAGGCTGAAGTAGTGCAGACATGATGAGGTGTGGGACGATCTTGGGGTTTGGGCGGATCTCCTGGCCATCTTCATGGACCCCGGGGGCACCTGCATGCACTTCGACGGATGACAAGGACTCCACAGCCACTGTTGATGACTAATTGTGTTACTGTGGGATATGGCTTTGTCCCGTTTAATGGCCAGGGTAAGGCTGGGTTCCTCATGCTCTGTTCATGAAGGAGTTCAATTTGAGTATAATGCTGCAGTTTAGATTTCCTTATGTTGTACTGGCTGATTCACTCTGTGACATGGCTGATGATGGCTATTGTTGATATGTCTGTTTCTGTTATTCAAAGAAAGAAGATCATAATAGGAAAGAAGATGCTACTAATACTGTACTATTTTCTCTCTCACACTTTCCTTTGCATATCTGATAAAAGCGAATTCTTCTGATTGCCATTTGTAAAGTGATCTACCACCCACTCACATTAAATCCCTGGATTTTCTCACTATTCCTTTCTTTCCAAGAAGAACAATTTCAAGACAAAGGGACTAAACAGCTTGGTCCAGCTCACATTACTTTGTAAAATGAAGCCTTTCCTGCCCTGCTACAAACTTCCGGTCCACTGTCAGGCCCATGTCCTGACAAACATCCATGTAGGCAATATTCCATTTGCTAACCATACTCTTTGAATCCTCATGCAGCTGCTGAAGTAATCACCAACCGAAGAAAATTGGAACACATTCCCCCTACCTTGAAAGGACTGCATATGTTCCCTCTCTATGCCAGAACCCACTGCAAAGTTTGTTACATAAACTGTAAAGAACTCTACTCGCGAGTATCTTACCTCCAAACAACACATTATGTGGCACATGCACTAATGGGAGCAAACATCTTGCCTAGGTGGAAATCCATAACATTCACAGATCACAACTTACAAGCCAACAGGCTTGTCTGCATCACATAACCAAGACACTGGAATACCCTTCATTTGCACCTCAGATTTGCTCCCCCAGTGATGCAATTCAGGGAAGGATCCAAGACTCACACCTTTACAATCTTCCCACCATTAGGATCTAGATGGCATCTCTTCCCTCCCCTGCTTTCCCTCATTGAAATGTGGGGTTTCTTCTGTATTTTTGCAATTTGAGTTCTCAATGTAAATTTACCTGCCTCTCCATCCTCACAAGTTGGCGGGCATTGCGCTGCTACATACAGTGCTCAGATGTACTTGGGGTCTTAGGTCCACACTTTAAATATAGCTCAAATAAAATAAATAAGAAATATTTGTGGGTATTGCCAGAACATGCAAGTAAAGCCATGATATGCCCAGATACAGCCATCAAGTGATGAGGTGAAGCCATTGAGTACCCATGTGCAGTCATAATATACTCAAGTCCAGCCGTTATATCTAAGGCACAGACAGAGGCTCTGGTAAAGCCTCGTATGACTAGACAGAAGGTCAGAAGCCCATGTGCTTCAAGTACATGCTCACATTGCTAATGTACGACCTCATCATATTTTATGCAAAGTATAACCCCAATAGGCCCACACATCAACTCATATGATTAATCACTGCCACGATATGCCCATGTAGAGCGCTCAAACGTTAGCCTGAACTTCATATACCCAAGTACAGCCACGATATGTCCAGCTACAGGCTTATGAGCTCAGAATTAACCTTCTGTCTAATACAACTTAATCTGCCCGGTCAAAGTTCTCTAGAAGGAAAAGCAGTCTTGCATTTTTCCGAATGCAACTAGTAAATTGTTCTACTGTTTTGCAGCCTGGACATCAGAGAGGCTACATGTAGCTTTAAGGAGTTTCAATCTAGAGATATGTTTTAAGAGGCCAGATCTGATTTTAGAGATCAGGATGGCAATGAAAAGCCACCAGAGTGCCTTGAAGACCAGAAGGATATGTTCCAATGGACAGAAAATTATAAGGAGTGTTGCAGCCATGTTCTGAAACCACTACAGCTTGAAGAAGTGATTCATGTAAGTCGAGTTCCAGTTCGTTACTGCACTAGAGAGTTTGTGGGTTGTACTAAAATAAGGTACCCTAGAAAAGGAAACGTATATCCGAGAAGGTAGTTGAAATACTTGACTACTGCCTAGAACTACAGCTTATCCCAGGATAAGGTGTCAGAAATTAGACTGTGGATGTCCATGAATGACTTTGAAGTCTATAGTTTAATGTTTGCTTACAACCCTGTTCTTATCGGAAAACTAGCCAACCTGTTGACACTAGAATCAGGTATGGGGGTTTCTAAGTGTACTGAATAGTACCTGAATCAATACGTTTAGGACTTCGTCACTAGAAGTGTCGGAGTGATGGGGAAGGCCAACAAGAAGGCAAATTCAATAATCGAGCTTGCTGATAACCAATGAATGGATCAGTGCCTTGTTTTGTGAAAGGGGATGGGAGGACAAGTTTCACATATATTTAGGATTTGATACTTGCTGAAGTGGCAGTAGTAGTGACGAAAGATTTCAACCCCATAGATGGAGTGAAAAGCACCCCAAGTTTATTGTGAAAGGGAAAAACATCAGTGTGTTTGGTAGGTAGTAGATACAGCTAGCAACACAATTAACAGTAGAAGAGATGGGGAAGTAGAGGATAAAATATTTAGCTGAGTTCAGCACGAGGGAAAGTATGGCCCTCCAATGACAAATAGCAGTAATACAGTTGTGATTGTAGAGGAGTGAGAAGCTAGGAATGAAAAGACTGTATGGGTATTGCCAGCATTTAGGTGATAAGTTATCAGCAATATCAGATGATGTCACCAAGGGAGGCGGAATACAGACATAAAAGAAAAAGGCCCAGGCCAGATCCTAGAGGGACGCCAACAGTTAGAAGGGGGAGTTGTCATTTATCAGATTGTCAGGCAACTGAGAAGGACTGAACATGGACATAGAACTAGGAGTCGAAAAGATAAGCACAAGATCTTTAAGTGACAAAGTAAAGTAGGGTGATCAACAATGTCACAGGTTGTGTCAAGTAGTATGGGGAAGGACACAAGGTGGATGTGGTGAGAAGAGGTGAGCTACATGAGTGACAGCGTTTTCCATGGAATGAAGTGCAATGAAACCTCATCAGAAGTAAATGAGAAAAGGGGGCGGAGCTAGCCGGCGGCAATGGCGGACGCTAGAGTGCAGAGCTCCTCGCCTTAGCCCTCACATGATTCGTCCAACGATCCTTCCACGCTGAGCCGCCTGGCTGGAAGCACGGGGGAATCCTCCCACCACTGAGCGGTGTTGCCTGTGGGACCCTGCCGACTGGTTTGGGGGCCGTGAGGGCTGCCGCGGGGACCGGAGCTGTGGCTGCCTGCCGGGCCGGCATCCCCGACCTGCCCTGGGGTTGTTCCCGACGTGCGTGCCGCGACGTGCGGCAGTGGAAGCGAAAGTGGTCCCGATTGGCCGGACCTGCCCCTGGACGCCTTGCCGGAAGAAGCTGCCGCGGAGCGGCCGGCTCCAGAAGACGGCGCTGAACCCGGCGACCCTGGCAGCGGTGGCCCCTGGACCCGCCACGAGCTGCGGCAGTCGACCTGGGATCGGCGTTGTGGAAGCCGACCCGGGCACCTGGGAGATCAAGCCTGGGGACTGAAGGCCTGAGGCGGATGGCGGTGTGGCGCCTGGACGTGGAGTTCGCTGGAGAGCCCCAGGGCCCTTGAGACACGCGGGCGGCCACGGGGGCCTTTCGAGCTGAGTGCGTTGCGGAGACACCGGAGACGGTGCTGGATACGGGGCCCCTGAGGAGTTGTGGTGGTGTGGCCCCCTCTCCCCCCCCTTCCCGGAGGATACCTGCTGGCGAGACTAGAGGGCGCTCTGGGTGGCACGGAGAGCCCGGATCAGCCCTTGCGGGTGTACCCCTGCCTGGATATTCGGAGTGCTGGTGGCGACTTGTGGAGACTTGCCAGGGCGTTGTGGAGAGGCCTGGCCCGGGGGCGGAACGGCGCGCCGGAGACTGGTACGCTCACCGGTGTTGTGGGCACTGATGTTGACGGGGCCATCCGGCTACAGGCGACTCTCCTGACGGCACTGGCGGGAACCCGGAGGTGAGGCCCAATCGCGGGGTTGCTGAGGCGGTGTACCGGGGGCCGCCCGGATAGCTCCTAGGACCTGCTGGGGGTGCCCTGGCCTGGGGGCGCGCCGGACTCGGACTGCAGACATGGGGAAAAGTGATAAGACGCAACCCAAAATATCCTTTGAACCCCGCAGGGCGAAGGGGCCGGCCGCGGAGGCGCCGGAGGCGACGGCGGGTGGCTCTGCCTCGGGGGGCGCCACGGGAGCGGACCTCAGGGAAATGCTGGTGGCGATGGAGAAGGGCCTTCAGGGCAGTCTGACGGCAATTGACGCCAAGCTGGACGCGCTCACCTACCGAATGGACCGTATGTCGGAGCGGGTGGATAAGAACTCGGAGCGCCTGGACATGGCGGAAAAAAGGGTGTCCCACGTGGAGGACGCGCAAACGGAGTGGGACGCGGATAGGAAGCAAATCAGTAGGCTGCTCCAGGTTATTCAGGACAAGGCAGAAGATTTGGAGGCCTGCTCGAGGAGATCGAACATCCGCATCACGGGGGTCGCGGAGACGACGCAAACCGGGAGGATGGAACTCTTTGTGGAGAAGCTCCTGCGAACCCTGTTGGGAGAGGACGTGTTCTCTCCCATGTTCGTGGTTGAAAGGGCACACCGCTCGCTGGGGACTCGCCCAGAACCGGGAGCACCGGCGAGGCCTACAATTGCAAAGTTGTTGAATTACAGAGACCGAGATGCGGCCCTGCGGGTGGCCAGGGAAGAGGGCAAGCTCCAATTTGAAGGTATGGACATCTCCATTTTCCCCAACTTCACGGCCAGGGTACAGGAAGAGCGAAGTCACTTTGCTCCATATAAAAAACAGCTCCGAGAACTAGGTCTGGACTACGCGATGCTCTACCCTGCGAGACTGCGGATCAACAGGCAGGGCCGTTCCCACTTCTTTACTGATCCGAAGGAGCTGCAGCGATCCTTGAAGGACTGGTCAAAGGAGCAGCGGAGCAGCCCGCGGAGCCAAAAAGACGCTACTGAGGAGACCTCACGCCTGGAGGAGCAGGACTAGCCCAGTGTGGACAGTCGGACTTAATGTACAACGGGGCTGGTTGGTCTTCCTGGCTGGGCGGGGGGTGATTGATGTCCTGGCAATGGATGGGGCACTGGAGCTGCCCTACTGGCTGAGTCTGGCGCGGCCGCACATGGGGACTACGCCGCTGCCTCCTGGTGATACTTTTCTGATATATTGGACAAGTAGGCACTCTGGGGGGTCCTGTGACCTAGTAATAAGTGGGGGCAATACATTGCGCCCGCTTGGATGCTGGCATAAGTAGCCTGACTTCCGGAGACCTGGGGGTCCCCCCCCCCTCCCCCGGGGTGCTGTATGATGTTTGCTTATCTGAACTGGTCCTGAGTTTCCCCGAGTGAGGGGTTGGCGGATGACAGGGGCCTATTGGGGGCAGCGGACTTATTGCACAGGGCGTCTGGCCTGGTCCCATAGGGGAGTGGTTTGGGTTCCCCCCCCGTAGACCTGGAGGTAGTTGAAGCGGGGGCGGCCCACGCTGGGTTGTGCCTGAGGGCAGGGCGGGGAGGGTACATTACTACCCGGAGGTGCAACCTAGTAGGGAGTGTTTGGTGCCTGGTAGTCTCTGCCCCCACGCTGCTGCTCTAGGTGGTCCCTGTTGGGGCTGATTTGGGAAATGTTAATGAGAGATGTGTGCGGTTTTGAGGGGTGGGGGGTGGGATTGGGGTCCTGTCTGGCCAGGTTGGGGGGAGGTCGGCTGTGGGTGGGGGGGGGAGCGCAGATGGGGGGGGTTTGAAATGTGGGGTGGTTGGGTGCACGACGCACTGCGAGGCCTGTGTCTTGGTTTGTTTTTGGCATTTTGGATGTGGAAGCCCGGTAATCGCCCAGTCAGTGACATCCTGCGTAAAATTACTCCTGGGGACGCGAATAGAGTGTGGATGTTGCGATGGCAGACCCTAGAGTGGTGAATGGGGAAAGCAATACTGGCACTCTAAGAGCACTGACGTGGAATGTTCGAGGACTAAATGACTTCCGTAAGCTCCGGAAAGTGCTGAACTATTTCCACAAACACCACACTGACCTAGCTCTAATACAGGAAACACACCTTCCCCCGGGGAGTAAAATGCTTTCTGCATGAGGCTTGGCGGGCACTAGCATGGCGGCTGGCTTTACAACGCACTCCCGGGGGGTGGTCATGTGGGTAAACCCGAACTCCAAATTGAAACTGACGGTGCTTGCGGCTGATCCACACGGGCGCTACTTAATTGCTAGGTGTTCAGGAAAGGGTCATGACCTGGTGGTAGTTAACGTGTATGGTCCTAATTTTGACGATCCGGGGTTCTACGCCACGCTGGCGGCACTTTGTAGACAATACGAACACGCGAGAATGGTGTGGGGGAGTGACTTCAACTTTGTATTCAACCTGTCGGTGGACCGCTCATCGGGGTCGGCGAGGCGCCCGGCGACAGCGGCTTTGCGCATGCAGGCGGAGATGACTAGACTTGATCTGGTTGACGCCTGGAGGCACGGGCACTTGGGGAAAGGAGGTTACACGCACTATTCTGCGCACCATGACGTGCACACTAGAATCGACTATTGGTTGGTATCGGGTTCCCTACTGGCGGCGGTTAAGGGGTGCATAGTGCTCCCACGTACGCTTTCGGACCACTCCCCTCTTCTGCTGGTACTAGACTCCCCGATCAGGCGGATACCGCCATTCACCTGGCGACTGCCGCCCTACTCGTTGCTGGACGAGGCCTTCAGGGGGGAGTTGGCGGAAGACATAGAATCTTTCTTTGATAAGAATCTGGGCTCGGTACAGAGTTTCCACACGATATGGGACTCATTCAAAGCTTACATACGCGGCATGGCTATGGCCAAACACTCTAGTGTCCTTAAGTGTATCCGACAGCGTATGCGGACCATAGAACGCAGTTAACGCAGCTTGAAAAGCAACTACTGCGGTCCCCGGCTGACGGGGTTGAAGCTAGGATTTGCGAATTGGTCGCGGAATACAATAGCGAAGCAGACAGGGAGGTGCAACACATGGGCAAGTATGCAACTGCCCGTACGTATGGGGAAGGTGAGCGCCCGGGCTCCTTGGTGGCGAAGATATTGCGTAATAGCAGACAGCCCCTGGTAGTGGAGGAGCTTGTCACCCCCGCCGGCACAGTGATCACAGACCAAGAGGAGATTGTGGCTGAATTCAGAGCGTTTTACGCCGACCTCTATTCATCTAAGTCAGCGCAGATGGAGGAGGAAATAGATGACTACCTCAGCTACATTAAAATGCCCTTCTTGTCGAACTCCCAGAGGGAATTTCTGATGTTACCCATACAACAGGATGAGATACTGGAGGCACTGGGGGGCATGAGGTCGGGCAGTGCTCCGGGTGCAGATGGGTTGACAGTGGCCTTCTACAAGGCCTTCAAGGACGTGCTTCTCCCGCACCTGATCACGCTATTTGATGAGATATGTCAGGAGGGGTGTATGCCGGACACCATGAGAGAGGCCCTACTGGTTACTGTTCTGAAACCTGGGAGGCCCCCTAACGTATGCGGGTCCTACCGGCCCCTCTCACTGCTTAATGTGGACACCAAGCTGTATGCTAAGGTCTTGGCCACGCGCCTGGCTCTGCTGGAGCCGGAGCTGGTGGCCCCGGAGCCGGCGGGCTTTATCCCATCAAGAAACCTCACATATAACATCCGTACGGTGCTGGGAGCCATGCAACATGTACGTCCGGAATGCAAGGCCATGGCGCTTTTTCTGGACCTGGAAAAGGCATTTGACTCTGTAGAGTGGCCATTCATGGTGCGTGTACTCCGTAAGTTCGGGCTGGGTGAACCCTTTCTGCAGATGTTGGGAGCTTTGTACTACCGCCCCACTGCTAGGCTGCGGATCGGAGATCGAGTCACGGGCGCCTTTGACATAGGCAGGGGCACCAGGCAGGGTTGCCCCCTTTCTCCGCTCCTATATGCCCTGGTGGTGGAGCCGTTGGCCTGCGCCATTAGGGAATACCATAGATATGAGGGCATCAGCTTTCCCACTTATAAGATCGGCATTTCGACCTATGCCGACGACACCCTGCTGTATGTGAGGGACCCGGAGGTGAATCTCCCCTCCATACTTAGGGAGGTGGTCAGGTTCGGGGCGCTGTCTGGTTTGCCGGCTCCCACGCTCCTACAGCGTTTTCAGTTCCATAGAGTGCGTGGTGCGCTCCCGGCCCTCTTGGGGCCGGGTATGGCGGAGCCCCCAGAGGTCCTGGAACTAACTTATGTAATAAAGACCACGGCGTCAGCCAAGCTGGTCACGACACTCAAAAGACTGGGGGATCAACGTATGGCGTTCCGGTGCAACGCGGCGAGAACTGCATGGCAGACGGATCTTAACATGGAGATCACAGACGAGGTGTGGAAGTACTGCTGCGCCAGCACCAAGACGGTATCATTAAACGGCCGGCACAGATTGGTGCATTTTAAATTCTTGCAGCGTGTATATTATACCCCGGAGCGATTGCATAGGCATGGGCTGCGCCAATCCGCGGACTGTGAGCGCTGCCACTACCCCATGGCGGATTTCATGCACATGGCCTGGTACTGTCCGGGGGTCGCCAGGTTCTGGGCGGAGGTTTTAGGAGAGCTCAGTAAGATACTGGAGGTGGAGATTCTCCCTAGCCCTGCGTTGGCGTTGCCGGGGTACTCCAGACCCCTCCAGCCGGCATTGCGCCGCCTGGCGGACATTGCACTGTTGATAGCCAGGAGAGTGGTGGCGATTTGCTGGATGATAGGACCAATGCCCACTAAAAAACGATTGGGCCAGCGACATGTTGTTTTGCAGTACGCAGGCGGAGATATACAGTGAACTGCTACGACCGAAAAGCCGTACAAAGCGACGTTGACGCCCGGGGACCCTGAGTCGGATAGTCAGGGGGGGGCACAGAATGTAGAACCCTGTGGACACGCAACAGCAGTGGGAGACGCTGGACATGATCAGGATGCCGAGGAGGTGCGCCTTTGAGGCTCCCAGTTGCACCGAGTGGGAGAGGGGGCTGCATGCGGAGAGTGCGGACAGATGAGTTCCTAGTTTGACTGGGTCGGATTCGCGAACGGCCCACATTAAGGGTGTGTGAGCTGCCAGGATAAAAGCAGACCGACTGAGGGAGGACACTATGTCTGGGTACGCCGGGATGGCGTGCCGACGGATGCGGATAAACACTTCAGAGACATGGGAGAAGACAGTGCGTGTGTGGCGGGTGGGGTTAGTGATAAGGTTGGAACATTCAGGGGGTATGGCAGAATGAGGCTGGCGCGTGGGAACGCCCGCTCAGCGCGCGCGCGCCCCTTTAAGGTATGGGGGTAGACACGACTCGGGCCGGCGCGGTGACTATGCTGGGGGTTTCCTCCAGTACAGGCTTGTTGTAACGCCGCCGGTCCCCTGGGATGTCGGCTAAATGGCTGTGTAAGAGCGCCCTCAACTGCCTGCGCGAGGGGCTGTGCCCTCGCATTGTAGTGTGCCGGGAGGGCGATGCTGCCTGTATTGTTCCTTTTTGTTAATAAAGGTTTTGGAAGAAAAAAAAAATAAAAAATAAAAAGAAGTAAATGAGAAAAGTATTATTATTATTATTAAGACAGAGCATCAGGATGAAAGACAGTTGAGACACAAGCTATAATCCAAAGGTAGGAAGAGTCAGCATTAGGCTTTTTTTAGCAAGCGTAGAGCCACCATGGTTTTAAAGCATGATTTATAGCTACCACTTAAGAGAAAGTGGCTGATTAACGAAGTCAAGCAGAGTAGTAACATGGAAGTTAGTGAAAGATGTTTTACAGTATCAGGATGAAGGAGTTGGGAGAAACACGAAGATTTACAGCCAAGTAATAGGATAAGCAGTAGGAGTCCCTAGAGAGCAAATTCCCTAAACTTAGAGTAGTGTAGCTGAGGAGATGTAAAAGAAAGTGGGCAGGGAGGCTAGAAATGGAGCAACGATTTCTTTAATAATTGTGTTTTATTAAGAGAAGTAAAGTGCAAAGCCTACAGCTGAGAAAGAGGAGTGATAGTTGTCTGGTTTGGAGAATGCTACCTACACTTTTTCTGGTGGTGGTCAAGACCTCATGGAGGTATCGGACCACTGTCAACCCTGATACCCTGCCACATCTTAGGAACTGCATACTAATTCTGGTTCTCCAAAGACTACTTAATAACATTTGCCATTTCCTTGTTACAATTATCTTTAAACTCGAAACAGACTGGGTACAGTATGAAAAGTCAAATCTACTAGCTCCGTAATGACTCTCGATAAATTATTTCCACTTAAAGAATAAAAGATAGAATTGATTGCCCTTTAATTTTTCTTTACAAACAAGACATTTCGATACTTAGAGAATTGACAAAAGTCAAAATATAGACTCTGCATAGCTTAGGCCTGGGGCAACTGCCCCAGTAAATTAGCAAACCAGTTTTTCTGTATCATGCATTCCTAAATTACAATATTTGATTCTTGAGAAGTATTACCTTCAATGAAACAAGAACACATTTCTATTATTTGTGAAACTTGCCAAAAATGCAGTAATTTATCCACTTAACGATTATTCCTTTTGATACTAGCTGGATCTCTAATCTCACAAATCAGAGTGGGCCACTAATTTTACCTTTCAATACTTACAAGTTACCCAATGAAAAAATCATGGTTTTCAATTGAGTGCTATGTTTAAAAGAGGTCCGAAGGACTTGAGTAATGTATTTTCACTAAACAATTTCTGGGTACACTGTGCTAGTGAGTCATCAGTAAAACATCCATTAAGGGCAATAAGCTGATTTCTTATCAGGAGGCCTTTTATTAACTAATACTCTGAACTGGACAAACCACCCTCAGCTCCAAACAATTAGGCGAGAATCTGCCCTCACAGAGTGGACAGAGCTTGTTGTAATACACCTGCTGAGCATTATTTATAAAATGTTTGGGGTAGGAAATCCACATAAGGAATCGTATCTGTTTGTTAGAAGCGCGTAATAGTGGGAAATTATGGGTGATAATCTAATCAATACAGTTGACAGATGTAAACAAAAACACGAATACCTTGTGAACACGGAATCGTTCCACAGTACAAAAATATACCCTGAAAAAAAAACAGCTGAGACAATATCAAAGAAGCAGGATACTGAATGTATGAGAGAAGTCATTGGTAGAGTTAACATTAGGGATGCAAGGTAATGAGGAGGGGTTTCACCAGATGTACCTATAAATGGACCACATTCTACGTTTGATGGCTTTAAACTTTCAAATCGTCTGTAATCTCATATTTCTGGTACCAAAATTTAAAGGCAAATGTTACTGTTTTTTTAAATACAAAATGCAAAAAATTATTTTAGCTTTTAGCTAAATTATTTTTTAAGACTTGTGAAAGCCCAGCAGCTTCCCCGACAATAAAGGTTTGCAAAATCCATGCCAAATCAAACAAGCATTGACAAAGCCACAAGGCTGGCAGAAATCAGTATATCTATTGGCTTAGCCAATTACTGTTATTTGATAGCTCAGCTGACTATTTGTTGCTACAGTCACACAATGGGTTTGTGCTGCAGAGCGTGTGCCTAATTGTCCAGAGGAGAAAATAAACATCAAGGCTTTTTGTCCTGGAGTAGTTTTCATAGTCAATTTGTCTTCTATTACACAATCAAAATCTGACATAAATGCAGTTGTCCAGGAGGCAAATTTATTTATTTTAGATGTACCGAGCAACAATGTTTGAAAAAACATAAGCACTAACTGTTTGTATACATTTCACATTTATCATTTTGTCAATACGTAATGTTGCATCATGACCAGTATGTTTGACCATCGAGGTCTCAGTGTTCCTGCTAGCCTTTTTTGAAAGAATATAGGATTTGAATTTTAGAAAAATAGATTTACTCTTGGCTAAATTATTTTCGAACGAGTTGAGAGGGCCTCCATTTTCACTTAAAGTCTACTCTGTTTTCCAATTCTTTTTAAATTTCTTTTTATTAGGAAATAATCATTATCTGACCTATATGAGGCTCGATTAACCTCTAACTAATATTTCGAAATGTAATAGGTATATATTCTTTAATTTTTCAGTTACTAACAATACTTTATTTTTGTTTCATTTTCTCTTGCTCCGCCACAGTGTAGAATTCTCAGGTTTGTGTGCGTGTCATTGGAAGGCATAATTTAGTGCAACAAATCAAATTTAAAATCTGAAATCTCATACATAAAAGTATGCGTTTTCACAAAATGATTATTAACAGATCCCAACATGTTATCTAAGTGTGTTAGAAGTCAGCAAAACAATATGCTCCTTGCTGAGAAAGTTCAGATATTGTGTCAGGATTTAAGACGGTCTTCGACTGCTACCAAGCTATCCTTTCTACTCTCACACCGCTTTGTTCAGATGTTCCAAGATTTGATTTATTTGTACATCAATGCATGTTGGTCACTTCCCTCCCCGCCAGTCTATAGACTAGATTGGGCAATATTTCTTACAGTTGTAATGGTTGGCGTCACAACAATATTCACTATGTTTTAAACAAGGGAAATAGAAGATAATTTAGAAAAGAAAGAGTCTAACGACGTCTGCTTATGAGGAGGTAACATGTTTTGTGTGTCACCTAAAGTCTATGTAGAACTTCCATCTGTACTACCCATACTTTGTAATCCCCTGTACAATTACGTCAGCATATCACTCAAAGAATACATAAATTACAACTTTACCACCCAACTTGTTAGGCATTAAATAATCTTCCAACTTAACAATGGTAAAATCTCTGTGAAATCGCAGTTAAACAAAGGATTCTACCTACTGCCGTTTGTTCGTCAGGCATGAAAACGGTTGAAATCAACCTTTTAAACTGAGTCCGCCATGTCATTTAACAGACACAGCCCAACTGTAAGTCTCTCAACAAAATCAATAAGTAATTGGCAAAAATCAAACAAACATCTCTCTGCACACTCCCAGCAGCAGCTGATCGAATAAAAAGCAAAGCGTAAATCAAAGCATAATTAAAGTGTTGTCACATGCAGACTTTGGTACAACACATTTATAGAGTGTGTAAACTAACCTCTACGCACAAACCCAGGCCCTAGTTGGTAGACTTGAAATCCCTATATGTAGAATCCCAGCAGGAGTACCAGGGCACAGGAAATAACTGGCACTGGGGAAGCAGCAGTCGGTCAGATAAAGTGCTTAACAGAGAGTCCTCAAGGCCTTGCGATAAATGCAGAAACAACCCACCCTTTCAAGATCTCTTAGCACAAGCAAGGGTGCCCACAGCCCCTCATCTTTTTACCCTTTTCATAAAGTCACTGAAGACTATGATAAGCAATGAACAATGTATAGTTACAGATTCCAGTTAAATTAGGCAAGTGGGAGAAGATATTTGCTCTATATGTCACCAACATGCTGATGTATACCTCAGGTATAAACACCACCATTTAGGAGCTATCTGAAGATATGAGAATACAAAGTAATCAATCAGACTATTTCGTTAACCACAAAGAAACAGAGATCTTGGCCTACAACCTGACTGCACTAATACCAAACAAAATAAGAGAGCAATAACAGATACAGCATGAACATTATACAGGACATGGATGAATGTTTTGAGCAAATGAGCGTAAACTTAGGTTAAAAGTACTGCTACAATTATTAAAACTGTATCTTACAATAAATCAAAGAGCCAGTGCTACAAAAGATCTCCTTCTTTGTGGATGCTCCGTAACATACCTTCCTAAAAATCTTTTTCAGATTTTCAAGTATGGATGGCAGGTATGGGTAAGACTAAAATTGACTAGAAGGCTAAGGCTTTATACAAACTCATAAGGGTACAGTCTGACATCAAGAGAAAGTAGGGAGTCATTTACTAATACGATTTTCAACATTTAACCAACTTGCCAGAGACAACAGGATTTTGTTCCATCAACATGACCTGGAAAGAATTTTGACAATGATTCCTCAGGCATTTAAAAAAGTGTTTATCACCATTCTGATGATTGGATACTTTTTGATGACAATGACAAAAGCACTTTTCGTCTTAAAATAGATAGAAAAAAAGTATATGAATGTTTGGAGCTAGAAATCACAATACACACCATACATAAGAACAGTCATGTTGTGCTGTGCTGTAATAGGGCACCAAAGTTTAAGGAACAATAGTCCTTTTAGAGAAGAGATAATATAGAATAAAAGTATACCAAATTTAATATTGAATCACAAATAATTACATCATAGCAAACAGTATTTATGAATGAGTGCCAGGGAGGTAAAAAAAAATGTGTTCGCAATGTGGGCCATGACAACCTCCTGAGTAGCAGTCTATTCGAGCCCTGATGATAATACTTTAATTTTAAAAGGGATCATAAAGCCATCAACTTTTATCTAAGGACCCATTTTTATTTAATTACCTCATGATATTCGGGGCATGCTTAGATGAAATAATTGTGATACACATACACAATGATTTATTACCACATGTGTATCACGTTTGCTTGACCACCAAGCACATTTTCTTTTCTACCTCACTGGCATTCTTTCATTAATACTGTTCCATACTGTACTAAAATGTATTTTCGGTTTATAATTAGATTTGGCATACTATTGTTCTCCCTTCTCTATAGGGACCCCATATACCTGATGATTCCAGGGTTCCTCTTGTGGGTTCTGACACAAAAGATTGCTAGACAATCATTGAGAGGATTGGGGCTGCCCTGTTATCAACAAACAAGTGCTGGCAGGCCTCACCATTATTTTAAATAAGGTGCTTAAGAAAGCATCAAAAGTGTTTTTGCTCATTCTGAGCTTTAGTACACTCTTTAATTTATGATGTTAAATAAGCCAACAGGTGGAGGATATGTTCACTGTGATCAGATCTGATACTAATAAGAGGGGTGACAATCAACATATGTTTTCCGTGTGACCGAGTCTACAGAACTACCGCGCTAGGGTAATCTTGCTTCTCAGTAAGTCCTGGATAGGTGACAATAAGGTAAGACGAATTACTCTTGCCTTTATTTTAGGAAATCCAGACGAATTTGAACGAGTTATGGGTGAATGGATAAATCTGTTATTTTCCAATCTTATTGTAGATAGATTCCAGATCAGTATAAATTTGCTTGACAAGAGAGATCTAAACGTATGCGAACAGACAGCAGCAGTCGGCAAAACGGCACAGTTTGCTAAGATGGGTACCATTTAATAGCAAACATAATAGAAGTATTGCCGTCAGACATTATCGGTTTGATGCTCTCTCTTTTCCCCATGCCATCTCACCTTTTTTACTTCTCCTGTTCTAGCTTTAATTTTAGGTATTCAATAACAATTTATCACCCGGGGAGATTAAGTGATTTGCACAGAATCACATGATGTTGTGCCGCCTAGACTCAAACCGGGGTCCTCACCCCTCAAGTCAGCAGCTCTGGCCACTGCACGAACATACTCTCCACTCCCGTGTTATTTCTCAGGTAGCTTTTTCCTTCTCGCAGATAATTGATAAAAACAGTCCTTTATTCATCACATAGATTAAACCGATGCATTACCAATGCTTGTTTCTACTATGGCCTGTACTGCGGCCCAAGAAAAGGGCCACAGCACAAGTTGCAGTAGAGCAAAAGCACTTTGTGCACATCTATGCACCGTGTACCAGGCACCATTTGGTGCCTGGAACACGGTGCACTGATGTGTGGGGGGGGCGTTACATTGGCCCCTGTTTGGGGCCCCCAAAGTCCATTTCCGTCTCCCTTTTCATGGCGGTCGGACCAGGATGAAAAGGCAGTTGGAAAAGGACATTGTAATCCCTGTGGTGGTGCCAGCGCAGGCACCGCCCCAATGTTAGGGATACTATTCTGACTGCTGACACAACGGAATCCTAGAACCTGCCGGAAGTGGCGATCTTTACCCCACACTGAGGCGGTCCAACCATCTGCATTGAAATGCGGTGGTCGGACCGAACGCCTGTATGTTGGTTGACCGCCACCAACGGCCTGTTGGCAGCGGTACGCCGACACTAATCAGGCCATAAATTAAAGACTTATTTCCTTTAAATTAGAATAATAAGGAAAAGCACAGGGTAATGTTTACAGTCAGGGTAGTTTAGGGTGAAAGTTAAGGTTACGGTAGAGTTGATTAAAGATACAGGTCAAGGTAAGAACCAAGGGCCAATAGCAGGTTCGAAATGTGACTAATTATTTAGGTCAAAGTTGTGGTTATCCAAGCATCAGCTTGAGAGGCTTGCGACACTTCATGTCAGAGATAGACAGAATCAAAGCTAGGTTAGTGTCAGACAAATGAAAAGTAACATATGGCCATAAATATTAAGAATACGGTCTCGATTTGCCTACCGACTTTTCGTACACACTAAATTATTTTGCAAACCGACCTAAATACTAATAGTCGGGTTCGCAAAATGACATTTCAGAAAAAGGCAAAATTAGCTTCTACTTAACTTGGGAGTCTGTAACTTATCACTGGTATGCAACTGGAATTATGGTTGTAAACCACTGACACATGGGGTACTGATTTAGTTTTGGAAGGGATGCCAAAACAAGTACCCTTGAGAAACCAAAAAACTTTCTGAACGTAAAATGTTATTAGTAAATATAAAAAAAGCATTTAATGTTTGCAAATCCTCTGATTTACTCAACCGTAGAGTTTGAGACCAATAAAAAGCATAGTATATCTGGCCCAAAATTTGAGTAAGGGTAAAAAGAAGGATTGTGGTCAGAGTAAGGTTGCTCTATAAAAACTTTAGAAAAATGTACATCATTAATGGAAAATAAGAGTAATTTGTATATTCAAAATGTGTACTATTTAATGATGTATTTTAAAGTAGCAAATACTTTTTAATGGCAGGCCCAATGTATTGTAAGGTATAACAAAATACGATTTTTTCCTTTGATATAGTTTTCAATTATTCATTTTCAGGAAAACAAGATTTTCCCTAAACGTACTTAGATGAAATAACAGGTCTGCTTGAAGTGGTGTGAAATAACTGATGAAATTAGGGAAGATTATGCAGCTCTTGCAGAACACCAAGACTGACATACAATTTTGGTTTGCAGCTTCAAAATGCTAATATTGTACAGCATATATCACATTTATAGAAGCCTTAAAAACAGAACAGTGACAAGGAAAGGGGTCGATGTCTAGCAGTCTGTGATAAGTTGACGAGGTGAAAGTAACGATCCTACTGAGTGCCTAAGAAGTAATCCATGTGCAAAATTAATTCGGTAAAATCCCCTAAAATGGTTGCTGGAACTAGTTTATCAGTAGGTCATATGTATTCTTTCCTAGGTGTATATAAAGCACTCAGTTACCCTAGTGGCTAGGTCGGTGCTGTCTAATAAATATACTAATCAATAGAATGAAATGACAATGTGTTTGAAAACCTAGCCAGCCTACCACTGGGTGTCACCCATGATGGTTGCCAACAAGTGAAGAAATCATGGGCTGTGAAGAATTAAACCTCAATGCTGGAGTCCACCACACACCCAACTGCCACTTGAAGAGCCAAGTCACTACAGCACAACATTCTCCAACTATGTGGGTATGAAACAATGCAAGACACTGAATTTGGGGTTATCCTTGGCAGCACAGTTTTTACAGAACACAATCTGAGAGGCATCAGTAGGGCTGAAAAGTGTGTGAATATAAGCAACAGTATCTTGATCTATATCACATCAATTCAAGAGCATCATGCACGGCTATGGACAGTGCTACTTAGGATATTTGAGTGTAAATTGACATACAACAATGTGAGATCCTAAAAGATCTCATTGAATGTTTTAGTTACATATGTTCTGCTATGGGAGCAAGTGCAATTTTGAAGACGATAGACATTAAATCAGCTGGACTGCCACCGCACAGCACTTTGGTCTGTAGCTTCCTTGACATGGCCATGAACTGTGGGAGATTAATCTCAAACTCTAATAGAGCACTGCGAGTGCTCACAAAAGGCAAGACAGAGTAGACTTGTTATGATAGATTTGTGAAGGCCTTCCAGGCCAAAAAGAATAAATTGCTACACAATGCCATAATGAAGTACTTTGATTCGATGAAAGATACCCAACTTGTAGTTGATGCAAGCCTGTGATTGCTGGGGACAGAACTGCGTCTAACGCAGGTGTTAGATAGCTCCTCTGACTGATACAGAGGACAGATACACTGCCAACTTGAAAAAGCAGCCCTGGCCATCAGATGTTGATATCAACATTTTCACCTCTATCGCTAAGGAAAAGACTTCAGAGTTATCACAGCTCGCAAGATATTAGCTACAGCTAATCCACAAAGGGAAAAAAAGTACATATTACTAATCTACTAATGATTTAAGGTGAATCTTGGGTTATGGAGTAGCGGGCTACTCACTGTAAAGTGCTTTAACGCCCCCTCGGGGGCAGTAGGTACAATATAAATGCAAATTACAATTACTATTGTATCGGAGACCCATCACTGTGGATTGAGAAGTACTACTTCAAGTCTACAACTCTGCTGTTCAAAACCACCAAACAAACCTTTCAACAATACTTCGGACTACATGTCAAGACACTCTGGCACCTTGATGGTGTTTGGATGCTGGGAAAATGGGTGAACTTGCACATCAAACCACAGGAGATACACGTTCAACAGCCATGTCCCAGGAACATATAAGAGGCAATACCAGATGGCTCTCTACAAGTGTCAATTTGAGCCAGGGACTCACTGCCCTATTTGAAAAAACGTTGGAGGGGGCAGATATACGCTACCTCATACTCCGGATTCGCTAGAGGGGTACTTAATGGGTGTCCCCAGGGACACCGTTCCAACATCCTCATCACTTGGTGGACCCGGAGGGGAGGTACGTCATTTTATGTTGTAAGCTAGATGGCAAGAAGATATGCATTATTAGCCTCTATGCCCCCAATGAGGATAATCCAACCTTTTTCCCCGACTTGATGAGGGTAGCTGACCCCTACGTTGGAGCGTCTGTGCTATTGGCAGGGGACATTAACTGTGTCCTGGATGGGAACTTGGACCGTGAACCCCCAAAACTTCTAACCAAGCCTAGGGTGACGGAGACACTACAGGACACTATTGAGGGCCTCCAACTGGATATATGGCGTAGACGGAACCAAACAGCTCGAAAATTCTCCTGCTATTTCCCTGCATCGGGTACTTTTAGCCTGTTAGATTACTGGTTTCCCTCCACAGATCTAGAACCCAGGGTACATGGAGTAACGTACTTACCGAGATATAGGTCTGATCATTCACCAGTATTGTTAACCCTGAGTGGGGCGAGAACTCGCCCCGCAATGCCCCTGTGGAGGCTCCAGACGGAGGTGCTGACAGATCCTCCATTTGCGTCTGCAGTGCTGACAGCTCTACAACCCTACTTTGAGACAAATTGGGGGAGAGCCTCAACACGTGCTCTGGAGTGGGAAGCCATGAATGTGGTCATAAGAGGGGAGTGTATCAAAACAACATATGGTGTGCGCCAACAGCTAGAATCGGGCATAGTCAAACAGGAAGCAGCTATGGGGGATATAGAGCGAGCCCTCCCGGGAGCCCCCCATAGGTTGGAGGCGTGGCGATCAGCTCGCAAGGAGCTGTTGACAGCAGTGCAGAGATTAGAAAAATATGTACATACCACATACAGACAAAGACTGCATAGGGAGGGGGATAGGACAAGAGCCCTATTGGCTCGGTTAATTAAACAAGACACTCAATCTGGGCCAATAGTGCAACTCCAGAGACACGGTGGTACCATGGTTTTCTCACAAACTGCGATTGCAGACACTTTGACTGAGCATCTTGAGCGAATTTATGAGAGGCCGCTTTCAGTCTTGCTGGGGTAAATTCGTGCATTTCTGGACTCGATTGAACTACCCCGATTCGAAAAGGAGATGGCAGAGGAGCTAAATGCCTCCATACGGAAGTAGGATGTTTTATAGGCCATTCAACAATTGAACACTGCTAAATGTCCGGGGGCCCATGGCCTGCCGGCAGAATTCTATCAAAGATATGCTGCTCAATTAGTGGATCATTTAGTGGAGGTGTACAATGAGGTACTGGAACGGGGAGAACTCCCACCCACCAGGAGAGAAGCATTAATTGCAATGATACCTAAAGCAGACAAGCATTTACAATGCAATGGTCTCGGCATTGTTAAAGTTAGAGCTGTTGGCATTGCTCATGACATTATTCTTGTTTATGTTTTTGTTTTTAAAACAATTAAAGAAACGGCATTGTTATTTTCAATGTCAATAACTTAATCACTCTCCAATGCGAGACCTATTGCATTTGCACCCACACACAGAGCCACACACACAAAGCCACCCACATACAGAGCCACTCACATAGAGCAACCACACACAAATAGAGCCACCCACAGAGCCACCTACACACACACACAGAGAGATACCCACACACAGACAGAGCCACCACACACAGAGCCTCCCACACACACACAGAGCCTCACACACACACAGAGCCTCACACACACACAGAGCCTCACACACACACAGAGCCTCACACACACACACACACAGAGCCTCCCCCACACACACACAGCCACACACAAAGGACACCAGGAGGTAAAAGTGATACACAAAGCGATTCCCGAAGCACTACTGCCTTGAAAGCCAGATCGGTAGGAAGGACATTTTGGCTGCTTGGTTCTACAAAACATTTTGGTCTGAGCCCACTCCCCAGACCTTCCATCTTGGGGAGCCGCTGCTTTGGTATCTATTCAATGGTGTGGAATCTGCCGTTGGAAATGCCCATCAGAAAAAATAAGTTGCTTACCTTTCTGGTGTATACCTTATCTATCCTCACTGCCTCCCACCTCACGTTTCTTGAGAAGTGGCCTCGTTTTAACATCTAAAGAGGTCCCAAGTTAGTATTCAGTACCCTGTTGCCAACTATTTTTCACACTCCGCTTTTGAGGTCACGGAAAGGGTAAAGATAAGAAACTGGCATCCGTGCCTGGGGTGGCCCTTGAATGAGGCTCTACTCTGTCGTTTCTGAGGCAGTGTGCTGCTAACGCAGAGCTTTACCACACCACCGAGCTTCGCGCAGGAGCACTGCTAGAAAAAATCCCCAGATCCAGTCTGGCTCCTGGAAGATATTCTAAAGTGGGGAAGCTGGAGTTGGAGTATCCGCCAGAAAGAGTGTTACCAAAGGTAAGTAATCTGTTTTCCTGGAATATAAAATAGGACACTTCCTAAAGTAAATTGTAAATTAAACAGAGTATTCGGTTAGAATGAAATAGTATCTTATGCTTAGGGACACCACTGTTAATCAACAATTTCCATCTTCCTACTGCGTTCTAGTGTCACAAAGCGGACTTCTCGGGACGTTGCGTATGAACTCCTGCATGTGGCAGGCACAGTGTTGGCCATCTTAGAGCACCAAATAACACTTCAAAACTCCTTCACTTCACTAATGAGGTACATCACTATGGTTTCATTTGACTTTCAAGTTCAATTTTTTTTTGTAGCTTTCAACCAAGAGCACGTCATCAAAATGATCAATTGCTTGATCAATGGCACTCAACGCCGTAGAAGGAAGAAGGTTCAAGGATCCCCAATCGTTTGACTGTTAATTTGGAGTGACGGGGATCTGACATAATTACATGTTGCCAAATATGGGCTGGCATGCTTCTGAAGAAACATGATTCAGACATTCGTTAAAATAAAATGCAATATTTCGGCACAATGTAGAGATAAATGTAATATATTTTTTTTTTTAGCAAGTGGAGCTCTTTCTTGCTTTCAAATTGGGTGTGGGTGGAACTTGCGATGTTTAACTCCGTGGAATTTGCGGAGTTACATTAAAACTCAGCGAGATTCCACAGAGTTCGGCCAACGGGCAGAAATATGACGCTGCAATTTGGCGCCAGTACTTCGCGCAGCTTTGAAAATCTGCACCACACGCAGGAGTGTACTGCCATTCGAGTTGATTTTGCTGCTGTTCAAGTAGAAAATCTACTTGAGCAGCAGCAAATCTACTCAAGACGCAGCCCTCTCGCGTGACTGCCCGCATTAGAAAATGGTGCTGGAGGACGCTAAATCTCGCGTGCATTTCTGGAGTCGCGCGAGAAGAAATTCCACCGTGTGGAGATTGGTGGAATTTGGCCAGAACTCTCTGTTACAAAAGTAACTCAGAGCCAGCAAATTCCGCCAAATCCGCCCACCCCTAGTTCAAGTGACAAAGTGTACACTGACATTTTTAAGCACATCCATAGTGAGTATACTGACATGCTATACATAATAAGAACATAGATCTTGTAAATTACCAAATACTTCATTTTCTTCTTGCATGATGTTGGTCACAAACCCAGCAGCATATACATGCCAGATGATGTATGTACCTAAAATATGACTGAAATGTGTAAATGTGCAGTAATTGTCTCGATTGATGCTAGGAGCAACCAGCGTTTAAGTTTTAAATGTAAAAAAAAATGCCATTGCCCGAAACGTTTCCTGTCTGTTGGCGTCAGGCCCTTACCGTCCAACCCCGGGCAGTGTGAACCAGAGGCGCAACTAGAGCCAAATTTCGGGGGGGGGGGGGGGGGGGGGGGGGGGCGGCTGAGCAAACATTTCTGGGGGGGCTGAACTTTAAGCAATAGGCAGAGTGGAGCTGCAGGGGCTCTTAGAAGGGGTGAAACAACAGCAAGGCCTCATTAACATGCAAATGGTCTTTTAAAGACCTGTGAAGTGCTCGGGTGCGGCTGCTTTTTTGCCCAGGAAGGTGTCTCATCCCGGGCTGCCACACACGACATGGGGGGGCTGAAGCCCTTTGAGTCCAATGGGTGTTGCGCGCCTGGTGTGAACATAAAAATACACCTGGCAGAAGGTACTGGAGCGCGGTGCTTCCTGTCTCGCAGCCTACTACCGCCGGTGTAGTGCAAACTCGGCTTCAGGCCGCGTGTGTCACAGCCTCGCTTTGAGGCCAAGCACAGGTCAGACCACGGGAGCTTCCGTAGCGCGCGCCACGCTGTCCACGGGAAGTGGGCCTGGCTTCTGACTGAACTGTACAGACCGAATCTGTGAGCGGCAAAGATTGGGCGAGAGTCCTGGACCCTTTGGAAACGTGCAGCTGGCATCCGCCGCAACCATTGGAACACATGAAACTGCATCAACAAACAGGAAATATTGTGCAGTTCTCCACCGCCACTTAAGCCTAGTGCTGACAGTTATGCATACTCCGTATTGACACCTTATAGCCAGTCCTGACTTTGTAACCAGCTGACCCTATTTCCCACATTAAGAAGAACAACGAAACTTCACTACATGCAATTTTTTCATCTTTTGACTTGAAAAGCTTTACTGGTTGAAGGTGTTGCACAAGGTGGGGGCAGCTGGCAGGTAAAAAGCAGGCAAGCACAGCAGTCTGTGGAGACTGCTCTGAGGTGAAAAGGTGCGTACATGGGTATGAGCTTAGCCTCCTCGAACCTGCCTTGTTCACTGCCTTTCTCCGAGGCAGAGCAGAGCAGAAATGCCTCGGAGAAAGGCAGCCTCCTTTTCGGATTCGGGGGCGTGTTTTGCTGTTGTCTCCTCCCTGAGACTTTTCGCAAAAAAGCACGCCCCCCGATCCGAAAAGGACGGGGCATGATTGGAGTGACGGGACCTCTTCTCCAATGGCTGGCCAGCATTTACGAGGCCAGCCAATGGAGAACAGGGCAGAAGAGGGGCGGGTTCAAGCCCCTTTTCTCCCAAGTCATTAAATCTCCGGACTTCCGGTCTGCCGACCGGATGGTCCCGAGACCTAAAAAGGACCCGAACAAATGTTTAAAAAGTGCAGCTATCACTAGCCACGCACAGCAAAAAAAAGTCTGGGCACACGATAGCAGTGTAAAATCATGCACAGCGAGTTTCTAAGAACGCACAATGCAAAGTAGAAACAGGTGGAGCGCACTGGCTCACAGCCAAGCAAGTGGGTGGCAAGGGGCTCAGATAAGGTGCAAAAATACATCTTCCATTGGGACGCGGGTATGGGGAAGCAGCAGTGCTTATTAGCTTTTCAACCAAAACGGATGCGTTTTTTTAACGACCACCCCTACACGATCTTATGTTTATTCAAATATACAGGTGACCAGAGAGCATTATTGGTAGCTAGCATTACCAAATTCGAAACTATGCTTTGCATTGTAGGTGCATTAATCCATCAACTCATTCACTGCCCTGTCATTCCTAGCACTTTTCTTCAAAGGGCGTCTGTGGGAACAGAAACTGTGTAGGGGCACACTGACACTTTTCATTCATACTAGGGGAGATTTGTCTTGGCTAGGGATAAGTGACTAAAAACACAAATTTTGCTCTTAGTTACATATGTTAGGATGGCAAGTTGAGCTTTAGATATGTATAGCGAATTGCTGCTGCTACGATTCTTAACATTTTCTGCAAAAGATGCCCCTACCGAAGGCACAGGCATAAAGAACAAACTACTATTCTATTTCTTCAAGGGATAGGGGGCCTGCAAAATTCTCAGCACCGATCAGATCTTTGAACCACATTTAACAGTACAGAGTATGCGTTCCAATCCGAACAGCGAAAGGGACTCTTTTTGTATTGTCAGCATAACGGGGTAGGGAGAATTAGAATTATTGCTCAGTAGAAAGCCAGTATGCCCTTCCCGGAAAAATGAACACCACTACGTCACATTAGGTTTAATTCTGTCGAGGGTTACTTACAGAACGTACCCTAAATTCGTAACATAAAGTACAAAGTGGTGATATAGACTGACGGGGTTGTCAGAAAATGGGGCCCTTCTCAGAAGAAAATTAGCAGAAAGTTACTTAACCGGCGACGGTGAATAAAGAAAAGGGTATAACCATTTTTAAATTAACAACAAAAAGGATTTCCTTCGTAAGACAGTGCAGTCTCTTTATGGCCACATCAGCAATAAAAGTTCTCATGACTGGCGGGCTACGTTTTATAGAAATCTAGATAACAACTTTTATGCTCTTTGACAAATGTGCACTATCACATTTGAAAATCCCCTTTCAAATGTAAAGTTAGTTGCTGATTTATCTCTCTCTATAAATATATATATATATATATACATACATATACATACACACACACGCATGCAGTTCTCTTCCCGGCATTGCATTTCCAGCACCCTACTGAAAAGCGCCCCAACACAAAAGGGCAAGAGGACAGGGGAAGACCCGCTGGGACGTCCATGCACACGGGAGGCAGTACCTGGAGGGTCCATCTCGATGTAGAAGATGAGCTCGGTGGAGTAGGGCAGCATCAGCTCCCTCCAGTCGGCGTCCTCCTGCTCCATGTTCCAGACGGTGTTGTACATCTGCCCGGCTTGCCAGCCCTGCCGCAGCCGTAGGTAGGGCAGTCCTTCCTCTGCCCGCACGACGTGTGGCATATATCTGGCCTCGGCGGCTCCTCTTGTGCTTTCAAAACTCTGCTCCGAGGACTTGGTTAACAGTCTTGGGGAGGAGCGGGGGAGAATCCTCGGCAAAAAATAAACTGCTTCGGACCTCCGCTTTTGTTCTTAAATGTATCTGTAACTATTTATATATATATAATATATATGTGCTTTCTATTGCATAGCCGCTAACCAGCGACTCCACAATATGGAAATATATGATTAAATAATCCGACACAGAAAAGGAAGCTATCGGAGAAGATAACAAAAAGTCTTTTTAAAAACAAATTCTGACCTAAAAATGTAAATATTACAAAACAGTCTCGTCGTCGACGCGCGGCAATGTATATATATCTATGCATATATTTGTGTAGCTTCTTCTTGTCAGGGGGCATTCAGTCAGCTGCAGAGTAGATGCCAGCTCTACTCCCTACTCCCTTCTCAGGCCCTCTCCTGACTAGAAGTCATTTTAAGAGGTCGATGAACTAACCGTCAAAACTCCTCGGGCCAGACCATTTTTGCAATAGGGGAGATGTGGTATCACAACATTTTCACAAAGGCACTCCTTAGTGCTGCCACAGTCTATGTTAGTTATCAGTCTTACTGTAAATATTGATAGTTGTTCGCCAACAATAATTTTGTTTAGAATCGCGCGGTCGGTTGCGCGAAACTCACCCATAGACCTGTACCCCCCCTCCAACAAGCAGGTAGAACTTACAAGATGGTACGTTCCACAGCGGCTTTTTCCCCACCCCTTTAAGGGGGGCTCGCGCTCCGCTCGTTGGTGCGTACCAACGCACGAGCCAGCTGGAGGGGCAGGGGCGAGGAATGAGGAGATTACTTCTTCAGTCTTTTGTCTCCGTGCCGAGTAGCTGATTGGCTATGTAAGCGGTCGAATCCAAGAGAGCCGAGGAGTACCGGCTCGACGCTCCGAAAGTAAAAGAGATAGCGTGTGTGCGCGGGAGCAACGCCGGGGCACCACCGCCTTTCTCCGAGGCACAGCAGAAAATGCCTCGGAGAAAGGGAGTGTCCTTTTCGGATTGGGGGGCGTGTTTTGCTGTTGTCTCCTCCCTGAGACTTCTCGCAAAAAACACGCCCCCCGATCCGAAAAGGACGGGGCCTAATCGGAGTGACTGGACCTCTTCTCCAGTGGCTGGCCAGCATTTACGAGGCCAGCCAATGGAGAACAGGAGAGGAGAGGGGCGGGTGCAAGCCCCTCTTCTCAAAGTCACTCCAACTCAATAAATCTCGGAGCGAGACTGCGCAAGCGCAGCCTTTCGCAGCCGAGACCTAAAAAGGACCCTCTGCTCGCAGGTTCCTATAGGCCGATTTCTTTTTTAAACATAGACATAAAAATCCTTAGTGGCATTATGGTGGCATGGTTTCTAACTGGAATTTCACAGGTTATTCACCCGGATCAGGTGGGATTTATCCCTAACTGCAGTACCTCTCACAACCTTAGGAAGGCGGCGCATATCTGGCACGCTCCATGCCTGATGACTGACGATTATGCCATGGCGCTGTTAGACATAGAACAAGCATTTGACTCGGTAGAGTGGCACTACCTATGGTCGGTCTTGCGAAAAGTGGGGGCTGGAGAGGATTTTCTTAAATGGGTCAGGCTGTTGTACACTTCACTCATGGCGCAAATCAGACTAGGGAACCAGGCATCCAACCAATTTGAACTGCATCGGGGCACGCGGCAGGGATGCCCGCTTCTCCCCGCTGCTATCCGTGCTGGGGATGGAACCACTGGCTGCAGCATTGCCGAGTAAGCTGGATGAGTGGGGGATCAAGGTGGGAGAGACCACCTATATATACGCCGATGATACCCTGGTCGTCGGCCAGCAGACTCGGTACCACTGCTGTTGGCAGAGCTGCAAGTTTGGGGAGACCTAGGGACTCCGCATCAACACCGGGAAGTCCAAATTCACCCCCATTGGCAAACTGGCAGAAGGACCACGGTCTGATAGAGGTGGAGAAGTGGCCTTGGGTTGAGGAGGGAACAAAATACCTGAGCGTGAGGTTGGCATATACTCACACTAGGTGCCTGGACCTTAATATTGGCAGGATAATAGAGGGACTGAAGGGGTCCATAAGGTTCTGGTGAGAATGACCAATGTCCCTTTTGGGTTGAATAGCGATTATAAAAATGATTATAGTGCCCAGGTGTCTGTACGCATTGCAACACTCGTTTTATAATATCCTTTGGAGCTTTGTCCGAACGTTAGACCAACTCCTCGTAGATCATTTGTGGGGTAACAGGCGAAGACAGGTAAGTTTGTGGACATTACAGCGACCGTGGGGACAAGGGGGTCTGGAGGTCCAATGCCTGGAGCTGTATTATATGGCATCTCAGCTTCAGCATGCAGTGCACTGGCTGGTCCCGGACAGTACATGGGAGGATGAACTATTAGCAGGTACACACACTGGTTATACACAGCAGAAACTACTGATGCGCAGGGCCTCTACCCGAGCAAGTCACATCGTACGGCATGTACCGGGATATGGTAACGGGCGGTACGAAGAGTGGTTCAACGCGCCCAATATGCGCCGGACCTGCCACTTTGCTCGATACGACCATTTGTCCGTATTGCATAGGTGGAACGAAGGAGGATGTCAAACAATAGGAGATCTATACAAAGAAGGGAGGTTCATAACACGTGCAGAAGCTATAGAGTTCTTTAACTTGGGGGCGGGACAATTTTTACAATATGGGAAAATATCCAAGGTCACTCGAGAAATCTGGCCGGAGTTTACGAAGGAACCCCCCCAGAACTAACATACTGAAAGAGTGCCACAGATGTAGATCACAGGCGGCGGACTTCCTCCATATGATTTGGGCATGTCCTCCACTGGACTCCTACTGGGACGCAGTGTTGGCACACCTTCAGAGAGCCACGGGTGGGTGATCCCTAAAGAGATCAGACAGGTCCTCCTTGGTCTGCTGCTTACTCGCAAGAAAAAAGATTAAGTAGACGTTTTCTCTCCCTGGGATTGGTAGTAAAGAGGCGAATCGTAATAGTATGGCTACGTCCGAGACCTCCAATGGTAGAGGAATGGCTGAAAGATGTGTGAATGGGCAACAGCGGAAAGGGTACGAATGATGATGGTTCGAAAGATGAAAATCTAGAAGACGACCTCCAGGCATGGTATCAAATGCTACAAGAGCTTAAGGGAGACCAGGACGCAGGGACTCAGGAACCCACAAGTGCGACAGGAGCTACATCACACAGGGGATGTTAAGAAGAGAGTACAGTGTGATATAAGCCTGGAATACAGGAGTAGTAAATGCCAACATACCAAAACCCATGACAGCCGGGACTATAGTCGGGAAGGGAAGGGGAAACCCAAGTTCGGATTAGCATAATGTTTATACGTCTTAGGGAAATGTATGCAGGACGCACAAGACTCCAATGGGGGATAGACAGGAGGGATTCCCCTGCTTTGAGTCTGCACCTTGTATAGCTATGATAGCGCAATGTGAATTTGTTGGGTTTGACTTGATACAATGAAGAATGCTGGGGAACAGGGGACTGCGCTACTGCTTCAATATATGACTGTAACATTGTCTTTATGCAGTTTAAATGCCAATAAAATTAACTTTAAAAAAAGTGTCAATTTGAGCCATGAAACTGAATATATGAAGGCACTTTGTGGAAGACCAACAAAAAGAGCCCGCAGGCCGGCCAGCATGTATATGGAAATTGCATCATAATGCCAAGTACCTAGGATAACAACCCAGGGAAAATGTGCACAAGCACAGAAAATGTTAAATGCGGTTTCCTGCACTCTACTTGATGGTACCGGATGTTAAACCCCTGCTGATGCCTCATGCAAATGCCACGTATGCTGTAACACAAGTGCTTGATTCCACATCATCTGACTGTGTGGCACCTAAGCTTGAGAAAATATTTGCCACTTGTATCCTACCAAAGGAGATCAAAACAGATCAATGGACCATCCGCACAGAAAACAGAGTTTCAGCTGTATCTACATTATTTCAATGTCCAACATACAAAAAAAACAAATCGCTCACCGATGGCTGAAAACAAACACAAAAAATAATGAACCATCAAAAAGGTGATACACAGAGGTGAATAGCAAATGAACACTGAGCAGTCTGCCTACAACTAACTTCGGATATACAGAAATACACCACAGTGCCATCAAATGTGCTGCAGGCTGGTTAGGTGGGTGATTCGAGACACTTTCCCATTACAGTGCACAAAGACAACCACCACGGCTAATGAAAGCAATTTCTATAGGCACAACAACGAGAAGGGGACTTGACTATCAACCACTGACACAAAGGTTCTGGTCATGGTCCCAGAAAGGGACCTGTGATAGACATCCAGGGACAAACAATTCCATTTGAATGTGCACCACTGAAAGTGCTGACCAGGAAGGGCACCAAGGTTGGGGCTGGAAAGGAAAAAACAAACAAGTGACCCAAAACATATCAATGTTCAAGAATGGAGGGCACTGGCCACTTCACTCTCTGGAAGAGACGAAGAGATATCTGGTGAAAGGAAGAAAGTGAATTGGATGGCCCAAATCTGAGCAACTATCAGAACTGTCTCCAGAGCCCGATCACACTATTGGGATGGTGCTGGATGCGAGTGAGGTGGAACCCGGGCGTTATGGGTAAAATAAATTTACACCTTCGTCCTCATTGGCATGATTGCAAGACAACACTAAGCATAATGGAAAAACAACATTATGCTAGAAGAACATGCCATTTCTTTGTTTTGTATTTTGGGAACGGGTGGTTGTAGTTGCTTTGACACATACGTCTGATGTACCAAACAACAAACACACACCTACCTCTCCCAGAAAAAAAAGATATCTTCAACCAACCTTCACGGACCAAACAATATTCAGCTATACAAGCACTCCTACATACCCTTGAACTCCTCAAGTCACACAAAGCCCCACTCTTTTCTACACAAACTACACAGCTCTGGCCTCACTAACCCTCTCACACTTCTCAATAAATTATTATTCCACTACCCTCTGACAACTCTAAATATTGCCCATGCCAGCCCCTTCAGTCCTCTTTATATTCACCCCCACACAGCCCCTCTTCTCACCACCCAAAAGCCCAGAACAACACTCGATCAACAGAATCACTTTTTCCTTTTTCTGTATCATGGCCCAATTTATGTCAGATTGGCAATAAGCAGTGCAAACCAGGAACTGAAGTTAGAGACAGCTGCGATTAGAACACTTGTGTTAGGTGTACTCTAGCTGAAATGCATAACTGACCCTGAATGAATGAATGAATATTAGTCTTATAGAGCGCAAACCTTGCCCAAGGGTGTCAAGGCGTTACGGATAGAGGGGGAGGAAGCACAGAAAAGGGCCTAGCAATTAGGAGTGAAGATCCATGTTTTTAATGCCTTGCGAAACAAAAGGTGAAAAGTGTTCACATGAAATAATTAACAACGGTGGTTTGGGCAACCTCGTTTGCCTAGCCATCCACTAACTTGGGGAGAGGAGTTGGCCTAACGGCTAGGGCGCTCGACCTTGGACCTGGGGAACTGGGTTCGAGTCTCGGTAATGACGCTGAGCTTCCTGTGATTCTGGGCAAATCATTTAATCTCCCCGTGCCTAACAAAAAATGAATGTGTGTCCTCATGTAACGTAACTGGTGCTATGTAAAGCGCTCTGATACCTGATTGGATTCGGGTCAAGTTCGCGCTATATAAAACTCTGCAACAACAAAAAAATACTCCTATCTAACAATAAACCTACCTCTTGCCCCCACTCACTCAAAAACTACATATGCTAACCCATGCCTCTCCCCTTTCCTACCTCCCACAGACTCCTGTTCAAACACCCAATCCTACCACCACTACTTTAACCTCCACAACACAACTATCCTTCACACTCAAACTGTTCATCTCAAGTCACTATACCAATATCAACCAATATCAACCAACAAAAGCAACCCAAAAAACAGCTCTCTGTAATATTCCAAAACTCGAATCCATCCAAATTTACCAACACACATCAAATATGTATCTAATGCCATCACAAATAAACATTCTCACTAAACTCACTAGCCAAGACATGCTCAACCTGCTCATTCCCAAACCCACACACGCTGCAGGCAACAACTTCAATGTAATTCCGGACCTAGTCACATTCCAAAGGGTTACTCCGATCATGTGGTCAGACCACCCTAGTGAAACTCAGTTTACCCACAACTACATACCAACAACCTTGGAATAAGAGGAGTTTAAAGGACCTACAATACCAGCTTACATCCAACACAGATCTGGTCACAGTAAATTCAGTAAAAAAAAAAAAAAAAAAAAAAAAAAAAAAAAAGGATGGCGCCATAAAGCTTTTGATGAATTAATCCCACACAATCAAAACATAACAAAAGAAAACGAGCCCCTTGGATGAATATAGAATTTAAAAAGATTAAACAACTAATTGCCAAGCTGCAATGAACCTGGCTCAAAACTAACAACCATCAAGACAAAATACACCTACAGGGTCATAATACATTGCCCAAGCCAACAATCCAAAAAAAGAAAAAATATACAACTCAAGCAGAATCCAGAATGTTAAATGCCCCAATAATTTTCTTGATTTAAATTCTCACTAAACTTCAAGATCCCAAATGCACCAAAGGAACCTATTACACTTCGCAAGTATTTTGACACAAACTGGCAACTCATTACATAACAAAAGCAGACATGCTGGATTCATACTCGACACTAATAAAAACTAAAAAAATAAAATAAAACACAGCAGTGCTAATCCAGGGGAAAGTTAACACAGCCTCTGCACTCCTTCAAAGAACTTTCATCAACTGATTTTCTGGATCATGTCAAAGTGAACAGGCCAGTTGTTTACCTCCTCTGACCTGTATCCCCCACGAATCTTCAAAAACATTCTGCTAACAACCACAGTGGTGATTCCAGTCAAAACAATCAACAACTCCTGAACCCCTTCCATGCTCATGACGGAACGGTTCCGTCATGAGCGTCGGTTGAGCTGTGCTCATGACGGAACCGTTCCGTCATGAGCCCGCCCGCGCAAGAAACGGTCAGCACCGCGGCGGAATTCGCGCCGCATGGAAGGGGTTAACAACAGGAAATTTTACTGAAGTTTAAAAAAAAAAAATTTAAAAAAAAAAAAAGAAGACACACATATGCCCATTATTGAAGAAAACAAACCTGGAGGTTCGAGACCCTGACAATTACAGACCTATAGCAAATGCACCATTCCTAGGCAAACTTATAGAAAGAGCTGCCTTCACCCAGATGTCACAATCATTGACGAAACCCCCCTACTTTTTGACTTCCAAACAGGATACTGTCCAGGAAGAGGTACTTACTCAGCTCTAATAGCCTTCTGTGTCAAACCTAAAAACACAGTAGAATAAAATGGGATTGCAGAGCTACTTCTCTCAGACGTTTCAGATGCCTTCAACACAGTCAACCATGACACACTAATCCAAAGACTCGAGGAAGGCGGCACAGAGGGTCCCACTTTTTCTTGGATCTCAACTTACCCACACAATAGAACAAATGGGACCCATATTCCTCCTTACTTATCCAAATCCTAAAGCATAAAAGCAGGAGTCACTCAAGACTCATCTCACCCAACCTCTTCAACATCTACATAAAATCATTATCAGAACTCATCAAAGGTTTTGAGATGACCTGCTATAACTACACAGACGGCATACAGATGCTTCTTAAATTGGAATGCCCAAGGACAATGGAGACTGCAAAATCTTCAGCTACCTTTGGGCCGTTGACCAGTGAGTGACATGGAGCCACCTCAAATTGACCACCACCAAAACTGAAAATCACACACGTTGAGACTGGAAAAGTTATGACCCTCTCTGAATCTCACCTGATGGTGTAGGACCGGCATGAAAAATCTAAAACGAAGGTTACCTTGGAATTTCCATGAACTCCAAGCACTGCATGAATACCAGAGTAGATAAACTATCCAGATCAAGCTTTCTTGACACGAAGATGCTGCAACATCTTCCAAAACCAAGGATTCCCCCACAAGGTCCAAGCAACATTCTCTATTGTCATTTCCAAAACTAAATTACGCAAATAGCCTATATCACAGCTCACCTTTATCAGCCATCAGAAGACTACAGAGAATATAGAGCTCTGTTGTCAGACTACTAATACATGTAACTCCAAAAGCCCATATCTCCCAGCCCCAAAAGCTCTCCAATGATTACCATTTGCCAGAAGATCCTCCTTCAGGATTCTTTGTATCACCCACAAGGCAATACATGGGAAAGAACCACTTTTCATCAGGCTGAAAATCACAAAATACATCCAACAAAGAATCCTTTAATCTACATTGGCACACAGTCTCAAAATGCCAGCTTGCAGGAAAAAAACATGGGTTGAACATCTTTCTCTGTGCAAGCAGCTAAACTTCGGAATTCCTTACCTCAAAATATAAGATACACTGAAAACCATCAAAAGCTGGGTCTCCCTGCATTATTACAATACTTACAACACAACAACATACAGCAATAGTATGAACAAAATATCAAAACAATAAATTAAAAAATGAAAGAAAAGAATTTGCTTGTGTAGGCATCATTAATGAATTAGCCCTTGTGTAGGCATATATCTGCTTGTGTGTATATGGAAGTGTATGTACATATGTCTATATGAAAAATTATATATTTTTTTGACTGACATTTCTCCCCAGTAAAGAGAAAGACTGCATCAGAACCTAAGAATTTTTCATTCATTTGGAGACCATGTTTGCCACAGGAATGCGTTTTGGCGGTTCATTCAGCCTTTGCCAACCTTAAAGAGCCTCATTTCTTCTGTAGATTAAATGCTTTCGAAATGCGTGCAATCAAGCAGACAAACAAGATACTTACTCTTTTGAGCAATAAATCAAGTGGTTAATTCTTTCGTATCCACAATTTGCATTCACATATTAGAAAGAAAATAATACAAACAAAGTGATAGGATGAACTCCTTGTTTTTTCTCTCTCCTTTTCAGCAGTTGCTCAATGGCAAAAATTTAGCGTGCTGGCTTGACACGTGCTCTATCCGCACAGAACTGGCGAGAAATTAACAATACAAGCTGGTGGGTAACTACCTCCCAGACTCAAGCCGCTACAGCTATGCTAACTTTCAATTTGAAAAATCCAACATTAAACCACTTTTGACCATGTTAAGCCATTGTAATGCTTGTTGCTCTGTCCATCATCCCCTTTGGTATCGCTTTGTTCGCCCTAAGTTGGCAGGGTATGCCCAGACGTGGGTCCCTTGCTCACTTTACCACTGGATTCAAGATAGCCTCCCAGAGTACCATATTTCTACTCGCTACCTAAAACCCATAAAAACAGAACACCACCACCCGGACGTCCAATCGTCTCAGTGATAGGGTCCGTGCTAGAACCCCTGTCACAATTCGCAGACCAATTCCTTAGACCACTGGTACAGAGCACCCCAACGTATCTCAAAGACATACGAGATCTTCTAAATCAACTTGAAGGCTAGACATATGATGAAAGAACCATGTACCTAGTAGGACTCGATGTAGAGAGTCTCTACACTAGTCTACCACAACAGAAAACCCTAGATACCCTTGAGAATATCTTATTCTCTGAAGTTTGGAACCACCATACACCAAGACACTTTGTTCTTGAATCCTGCAGAATAGCACTTACAGAGAACTATTTTGAATATGAAGGGATGCTATTTGGACAATGCCACGGTACTTCTATGGGCAGCACCTTTGCCCCTAGTGTGGCCGGGCTCTATGTGAGTACTTTTGAGCAACAGTACATACAAAACCAAAGTAACCCCTTCTTAACGCGAATACGTTTCTGGCGACGCTACATAGATGACGTCATCATGATATGGGAAGATTCACAAGAAACACTGAATGAGTTCCTAATATGGATCAATAGTAGAGACAAATGTCTTAAGTTCACATGCACATCAGACAGAAAACGACTTGACTTTCTAGACAGAACAATCTACACAGATAACAACGTCCTTCAAACCAAGACATTCTATAAACCAACAGCACGGAACAGCATATTCTCCTGCAACAGCTTTCACCCTCGCCCTCTGAGGGAGAATTTACCCTATAGCCAGTTCCTACGTCTCAGACTCAATTGCAGTACCATCAAGGACTACAAAGAGCAAGCTGAAGACCTGGAAAATAAACTACAAAAGTTGGACTACCCATATAAAATCATTAGAGAGCTCGCAACGAAGCAAGAGAGAGCCTTCTGGAAACCACACCAAGGGAAACACCAGAAGACTTATTAACATGTGTTACCACTTACAGTACCTCCACCAATACTGCCAAGAAAATAATAAACCATAATTGGAGAATCTTAACAACAAACACCCTACAATGGCCCATACCAAGATTCGCCAATAAAAGAATACGAAACATAAAGGACCACATAGTGCATACAAGACCAGCACCAGTCATCAATAGAGTCTCACCGCAGCTTGGAACTTGAGTCCCATAATGGGCCACTACCCATGTGGATCATGCACAGTGTGCAAATTAACAACAGTCACAAAAAAACTAGAACTATTACCTAACTTTACATGGACCTTATGCCAACACACGAATTGTAACACCACTCATGTGGTGTATATGATCAAATGCACATGCAAAAGTAGGTACATAGGCATGACATGCCGGAAAATAAAACTACGCATAGGTGAACACAAGAGCAATGTCAACTGCAAAAGAGCTACCACCAAGATGAGTAAGCTCTATATAGAAAACAATCACAGTTGAACGTGCCCTCTTCGAGAAAGAACAACGTTGGATCCATCGTCTTAAAACGGATACCGAAGGGTTGAACGACAACATTCCGTGGCACACATTAGCATGATACACTAAACACAGTCATACTGCACAACAAAGTTATCTACCCTCAAAAGAACTGGAAAACTAAAAAGCTCACTGACTTATTTGAATATAACAATTTTCACAAATTGTCTCTATTACCTTTTACACTTTTTCGACCATAGAGGCATTTTCTATGACCCAATAACGTTATTTTCAACATACTATTGAAAAACGATGAACAAAGTCTCTTTTCCATACTAGCTACTGTAATGCCAACCATTATGCCAACCATCGTGACATCCCTTGAATCCTTCTTTAATCTCTACACCACAACCATCTATGTAAATACAGCCCCTACGCGGCCCCGCGTTTACCGGGACACCGCGATTAGAGACAGAACAAGTCGTACACCGGGAAGGACCGGTAAGCACCCATCGCTCATACCACGAGGCAGGCAACAAACACGGTAAGGTAACTGTAACTAAACAAAGTTTACCTTTACAGAAACGGGTTCCTTCCTCGATCTCCGGTGACCCGAGGAAGCCAAACTACAGCGGTTTTAAGGTAATAGCGCACAAATACCATCGCGCTTTAGCCCTGTATTATTTCCATTTGATTATACGAGCTACATGCGAGGACTACCGTTCGCAGCCTCATTACCTCATGGAATAGGCAGCACAAACGTATAATATAGCAATTTTTAATGATAATCGCCTACACTATAACAAATTTCCAAACTTAATTACCAAGCGGCGTGGGCACCGATAACCATTACAATGATTTGCCCATTAAGATTATTGCACATTTGTAAATACATGAAACAGAAAGCTCTAGAAATCTTTAATCCTTGTTTCCACCACGGTAAATCACGAGCGCAGAGTATTCGCAACACGGTGACGACGACATTGCGGAGCCAATTAAGAAACTCTGTAGTTGTCACTGCATTCCTTCAGATACCTACCAAACTTACCTTCTCTCGTAACTCTACCACTTGACTCCCCATTTTCACTCGAATTAGAATGAGCGCACCTGCCCCTTTCAGAGTTTATCTAATAGCGGCACTAATAACAATTAAGAATATGTGAATAGTGCAACAGCACCTTTGTGAAGTATAGGACAAATCAGTCGCTATATTAAAAACATTGGGTATACTAATATAACCATTGCGACATTCAATTCAATTTTGATTTCAGTTTCAGATACAACAGATCTGACTACAAACTAACACAGAAGTGGCGATTCAACCACTCAGATTAGGAGGCAGAATGAGCCCCTAAACACACCTGGTCCTGACGAAAGCCTCATGAAAACGCAAGAAGGATGAAACATGTTGACGTATTAGTGCGGTAGACTAGTAACTAGGTCTACACACGCACAACGCTTTTCCTTTTAATTTCCCACTTCACCCTCTCTTTCTAATAAAATTTTATCGCATCAGAGTGATGTAGGGAATTTTAAACCTCACCACACACGAGCACTTGCACTCCCCTTTTTTTTTTATATCTGGACACTACTGGCAAATCAGTTGGTCTACCTCCAGGCGGAGGACAGCATATATACAACAACAAAACCCTATGATGATGCTGTGACAGTACACTGAGGCGGAGAATCAAGATATACCGCCCCCGACCGGTGTACTTAGATGAGGGTTTTTATAAGGTTACGTAACAACAAAGACCCTGATTTCACAGGACAAGTGATCCATTCGCACCCAACTTGATTTTTTGTACTATCCATTGGAAGCCGGATGGATCACAGCTTCTCATTCCCTCCCCACTGATTACTACACAGTTATCTATGTCACCTACTACTGTTTGTAGAGAGACATAAATAGAGAAGATGCCATACACGAGCAACAGTCCAGAACAAGATGGGAGTGCGAGTCTTTTTTAGGTCGAGCCTGGGCAACCCATGCGCTGCTCTGCGAGCCAGTCCAGATCAAGATGGGAGTGCGAGTCTTTTTTACGTTGAGCCTGGGCAGCCCATGCGCTGCGAGCCAAGCTGTATTGGAGTATGTACTTGAAGCCCCACCCACTCTCCTCCCATATGTGTCATTGGCTTGTGTAATTGTCCTACGTAAATGCTTGCTTCTGATTCATTATTAGGCTTGTTAGTCACTCCTTAGTACTACCTTGTCTTCATTTGTAACCTCCCATGAGGACTGGCCCTTTTACTTCTGTTGTTATATGGTATGCCTTATTTACTCTGTAAGCACTATTTTCTTTAATGGTTTGTACTACTGCAGGCACTACACGCTTTCCTGCAACATGCAGCGCCCCACGCGCGCTTTCACTGGGTACTTTTACACAAAAAAAAAAAAAAAAAGCATTTGTTTGTCAACTTGACAAACAATGCTTTTTTGGGTAAAAGCTCCCCACACCGTGCTTTCACTTTAATAGCATCCGCTAACCTTGCTTTAGACATGTCTAAAGAAAGGGGCGTGGCCTGAATTAACGTGATAGCGCAGCATGGGGGGCTAGTAAACAACAAGCATTTGCAATCCAGTGGGTCTCACATTTTAGAAACTTTGACCCATTGGTATTGTAAATGACAATGCCTTTCATTATTGCTGATTTTTTAAACACAAATAAAAGGCATTGTCATTTACAATGCCAATGCCTTAAAATCTCGCTATTGTGAGACCTATTGCATTACAAATTCTTGTTATTCCCAGAAACTAAGTGCTTTGCATGCTGACTAGCGCGGGACTGAGGAGACAAGACACGCCCAACTTTCCACTCTGCTCAAAACAATACACGCCTCCAAGATGCATTTAATCTCCGCAACTTCATTTTCCCTGCTCTATTTCCTGTGCCACCTCCTTCATCACCCCTCAAAGTTAAGTCAGTCATTCTTGCTGTATCAGGACATCGGGCTCTACCAATCCCTTTGGCATTACTACATCCCTAGTGCAGCATCACACCCTGCTAAGTCAGCGCAACCCTCCTGCTAACCCATGCCACACGTTCCAATAACCCCCCTTCTGGTCTGTTACTTCCTACATCACCAGGGAGAACAACTTTAGCAGTGCCCCGCCACCACCACTCTTGTCCGGGTGTACTGCCCAGTGAGGCAGAAGGCAGCCAATGATTCATACAGGCCACACCCGGGCAGCGCCAGGCAGGCTCGTTTGGGGAGGGAGGTACACACCGCTCCTTCTCTTGGTGAAAGACTCCCCTCTTGTGTTCCCCTGAATTGTCCTGCCCACCCAGAAGCGCCAATGCGCTCTACCTCTACGGCCGACACAAACCTGTTTCTGCTGTGATGAATCCAACAACCGCCTCCCTGGTCCGGCTACTTCCTCCGGCGAAGAGCAGCAGATGTGACAGTGACGTACGGCGGCCCGGAAGGACAAAATGCAACAAACGCGCAGCCGTATTGGACGGCTAGCACATCACCATAGAAAACGAAAGGCAAACAGTTGAGAGTAGCTGCAAGCTAATCTTCCGTTTTAATGAAAATATTATTCATTTTTCCGCTCTGACATTTCGAAATATTTATTCAGGCAGCGGTTTGGCGAGTGGGGTCTCATGCATGTCAATATTTTAGATGGGAAATTTCCAATTTCTGAAGCTAAAGATGACGCGGTTTCATACATGGCAACATTTCAAAACAGAAAAGCAAGAGACAGTCAAACAAATAATGAGATATTATTTTCTCCGTTTTCTAACATTATAAAGATGCGATTTTAGAGGAGAGACAACTAAAATACAGCCACTTTTGGCTTTAAAAATCCGTAGTCTCCCGTTTCAATTGGTCCTGTTGGTGTGTATGTGTTTTTTACGTTTCTGACCGTATTTGAAACCCTATGTTTAATGCACACAGTGTTTTTTTTTTTTTAAACTAGTAGACTGCTGGGTTACTTATCTTTGTCCTAATCTAAAGCACTGAATAAACATCAATTCTAGGGTGAAGTTATTGTATTTCCAAGGTAATTTAAAACATTTGCCAGCATTCTTAAAAGAAATTTTCAATTTTATTAAGGACATGGAAGCAAGGATTATGCTTCGTTTTCCTCGCTGACAAAAACAGAAGCCAATAGAGTTAGCACATTACTTTAACAAGGAACTACAAATCCCATGAACCTTCATAGCTCCTTTCATTCGCTGATAACTGTCCTTACAAGTCCTCAAAACTGGGAGACACCGTTATGTTGTCTCTTTTTTTGCGAGGCAGATCATCTCTCAGTAATATCCAATAATTATAAATCCAACCGCCAAACTTCAATCCGTCTTGACATCGTAAAACGCCATGTCCCTCCTCGGTGACTCCTGTGCCATGAACTGAAAAACACTCTTGCTTTTGGTCTGTGCTTACAAGATAAATAACACGTATAGTACTATCTTCAAATCATATTTTTGAAAAGTAGGGGAAGCTAAACAACAACGTTATATTGCAGAATAAAGCCATACAATGAGATAGAAATAGTGACACCAAATGCATAATCCACATAATGAAAAAGCATATCAATATACATAATGCTTCGAACTGTATCTGAAATTGGGTGGGATAATCCTCTCCATGTCCTTGATAGGACTGAATATTCTTATCAGGAAAGCTAGAAACTTTTTTATTCTTTGTCAGGACTAGAGGCTGAGATTATGCGTGTTCAAAGCTGATTCACCACCACTGATAGAACATTAGCAATCAATGTATATTAAAGCTATTTAAACGTTGAATCTGAAGACCAATCAGCAAGTTTTAATATGTCCTCCAAAGTGGATCCTAAACCATAGGCTGTGGAAGCCATAGCACCTCTAGCCGAATGTGCTCCATAGAGCTGAACATCAATACCAGCTTCAGCCATCACCCATCTGAACCATCTAGCTAGAGTTCCTGAAGAGACTGATTTGTAAGATTTGAATAAAGCAATCACTAACTGCCCATTGAAATCAGAGCGACTAAGGCTAGTGCATTGCTTGTACGCCTTCAAGCATTTAACAACACACCATTTTTCATTGTTTGAGAATGCAGGGTACTCTATGATTCTTTAAAAATCTTTGTATATGTGGTATTGGAAAAAGACACTCCAGGGGAGTATACTCTACCTGCAAGGTCCAGCACTTTGACATCTGAAACTCTCCTTCAGGATACCAAGCAGAAGAGGATTACCAGTTTGGCATATAATTGTTTCATCGACAACTGAGTATTCTCTGGCCAACTTTCAAACATTCTCTATACCACCCTCTGCCGTCATGGGTGCATAATTTCCACCACCAATATGGCAGAGAACCTAAATGCGCCATGTTGATGGATTGATAAATTGGAAGCAAAACACTACATTTGGCTCCTTCTAGTCCTTCAATAAACTTCTAATGGTCCTCAGCAATTTTAGCTTAGATTTGAAAACACCAGGCCACTGTCTAAAATCAACCCCTATCTTATCAATTTCTTTTGCTCATTTACTCCCTGTCCAATCACTAACATGCTGCACCTCCCTCTCACATCATTTATCTTTTCCCCTCTCAACCCCCTACACTGTGACCAAGTGTTTCATCCAAACCCTAGGGATGATAAGATTGATACTGTTATATATCTTACTAGCAAGTTGTTGCAATGACTTTGATCCAGCGATCCGGGACTGATTAATTTTCACAGACAAGGCCCAAATTCATTACCAAGCAAGTCCCTTCACGCTGGGTGAGTGAAATACCGAACTTACCAAAATCCAATTTGTATCATCGTCTCAGCATAAAATTTGTGGCGATGCAATCTTTATTTAAGTTGACAGGGCTTGGCAAACTAATACCAGATTCTTTTGTACTTATAAATCAAGAATAAACGCCTCTAATAAAGAAAAACTAATTTGTATATTTATAATGCTTTATCTGAATAATGTGAAATGCTCATCAATACCAAATACAGTATGAATCATAGACCATCACGAGAAACAAAAATAGAGAAATAACAAAAGATCGCTTCTCAATAACTGTACATAAAGGAGTGGCGAAGAGACAAAAGGTTCAGAGACAAAATACATTTGCAAATGATTAGCCATGAGAACAGTAAGGCACCTCAAGTAGATTTGAAGAGGCAAAGTCAGGAATCAGCAGACAGGAACAGCCAGCTCAAGAATAGGAGACAGCAACACGGGCCTCTCCTCACGCCCGCACGCACCAAATCTGGCTCCCCGGCTGACCCTATGAAGCCTGACCATCTTATAAAACTGCTACCTGTGCTTCTTACACCTCTCGGCCAGGTTATTAACATGTCCCTGTCTATGGCTACGGTTCCCAGGTCATGGAAGCAGGCTAGGGTAATGCCTCTATTAAAGAAGCCCACCCTTGATCCAGCTAAACCGGAGAACTTTTACCCTATCTCCCTGCTGCCTTGGGCCTCTAAGATCTCCGAAGCCTATATTAATTCCAACTTGTCGGGCTATCTGGAGGATACTAATATACTGGACTCCTCCCAGTGCGGTTTTCGCCCAGGCCTCAGCACGGAGTCAACACTCCTAGTTATGACTGAATATCTGAGAGCAGCACTGGATGAGGGACGTACTTCGGCAATGATCCTATTGGATCTCAGTGCCGCATTTGATACGGTCTCTCACCAGATTTTGATACTGAGGTTGAAGGAGGCTGGCTGGCATAGTGGGCCTCGCCCTGGATTGGTTCATCTCCTTTCTTTCGGATAGGTCCTTCCAGGTGTCGGACCCCCCTTTCACCTCCAGAGTCCATTCCATCAAACAGGGAGTACCACAGGGCTCTGCGTTAAGTCCAATGCTTTTCAACCTGTATGTTCAGCCCCTAGCTGCGGTAGCCAAGAGGAGAGGGCTCACTAATGTATCACATGCTGATGATACACAATTAGTAGTCGCCCTCTCCAATGACTGTTTGAATGATGCTGCCAAATTTCGGAGCGGTCTTGCGGATGTTGCAGGGTGGATGACTGCCAACTGTCTCCACTGTCTCCACTGACGGGTACCTTGGTGTTAGCAGCTATTACTGCTTTTAGCGCCGGGACGCCCCTTTGCTGGGGCATCTGCGCGCTTTATAAGTCAGCCTAACATAACATAATGTAGGAAACACGCACCAACCTAACCCCTCCCACTGGGAACCTCAATTATACCCTTAAACCCAAAAAGACCAGTCCAAAATGGTGTCAGAACAGACAATTTCTCCTCATTCCATTGGTTAAGGAAGGGTGTGTACTGTCACACCATTCTCGTCATGTCACTTTAGCAGAGGGATTTCATTGTTCGTTTATTCATCTTATCAACCTTCAGCCCAGGAAATACAAATTTGAGCCGCTGTCATAGTACACATTTCCTCCATCCCATTCATGTAACAACTTTCATGCCACGTTTGTCCATTTGTGCTGCTTTTGAAGGAAGTGGTCCTTCTCTCGATGAATATTTTGTTTCTTCATGCAAACTCTTGGCAGGCACATAGGACTCGTGAAGGACAATTGTCTTCCACCTTCCCCTTCTTGCTTAGATTTATTTATTTATTTATTTATTTATTTACACGTTTTGTATAGCGCAAACAGGACCCTTACGGGTATCAGAGCGTTTTACAGGGTCGATGTAAGAAGATAAATACAAGCATGGAAAAAATGTAGGTGAGGCTAATACAAAATATTACTAAAACAAAATAGTAGATATATTACATGTACATATAAATAGTTCAAGTAAATTTAGCCATGAGAATTGCTTTCACTTCTTTTTTGAAGAATGCCAAGGAAGGGTTCTGTCTCGTTTCTGGGGGCAAAGCATTCCAAATCCTGGGAGCCATTCCTGAAAAGGACCGGTTGTATGTTTTCTTCTTGACAAATCGTTGTGGTTTCAGTAGAAGATTGCTGGAGCTCCTGATGGATCTATTACCACAAGATAGCACTAATTTCTGAGTTAGATAACTCAGGTTTTATGATGTAGTGCCTTGTGTGTCATTCAGGCGATTTTCAGATGAATTCTAGTCTCGAACGGTAACCAGATGAGGGCTCAGAGGTCGTGTGAGATGTGACTGTTTCTTTTGGAGCCAGTGATGAGTCTAGCAGCAGCATTGATTGAAGCCCTTAGAGGGGCCGTCGTCGATCAATTAAACCGCATTTCTTTCTTTCATTAACCCAAACGTTTCCTGCAGAGCAGAAAACCATACTTCCACGGAAAACAAACACAGACATTATTAATCACTTATAATGATTTTCATTACGCACCCACCCTGTGTTACATCTACCCATGCGCAACCTGAGTTAATATTATTTGTCCTAGCAAACATTAATAAATGCATTTAAAGCAGCATTAGTCCTTTTACTTTACATTAGTCAAAAGCATTTGCGGCCTACTCCAGTGCTTTAGTTCGTGCTTGCACAGTAGCATTTTCCCTCATGTTAGGCCCTTTTCCGCATACATTTTTCACAGCACACAGTTAGTAAGTGTTACTGGGGGTTCAATTAGAGCAGGTTTCATTTCGCGAAAACCCTGCTCCATCAACTTCTTTAATGTAGCATGTTCTATATGTCAATGTCACTTGCCAAGCAGAATGGTCTTATGTATTTTCCTTTTGTAATGGCTCTAACTCAACTGAATATTCTGATTAGTTGACTCTTGCAGTAGTTTGCTGTGCACTGTTTCGGTGTTTGCGTGAAATTGGCCAACACACATTGCAGTAGGTAAGAGTACTCTTTATTTTAACCTCTGCCTCTCATCTTCTTGTTCCAACTGTCACATATGGCACCTTTATATGGAAACTTGCCATATTTAAGTCATGAGTTTCCATAAGTACACATAAAAGTGAGGAGTTAGAGAAGGAAGCATACACCACACATATTATATTCCCTTTACTCAAATTAAAATATTGCAATACAATATAAAACCCTGTATATGGAAAACATTAGAAAAAAAATAGCATTTCAAGGAAACCCTTGTACAATCTTTGATACAGAACCCGAAACATAATACTAGAGGTAAACTACCCTTAAACAGATTAAGAGACTATTTCACAAAGTCTTTTAAATGTACAGGAGATTTCTTAGGTCATAAACTTATCCTATGCTGACTTTTGTTTTTTTTTGTTTTGAAACTGAAACATTTTTAAGAGAATGTTTAGCTGTCAAAGTTTCATTGGTTTAAGAAATGTTACTTGGTACTTGAGCAGAACAATGTTAATCTGGCATCATTGGGAACAACTACTCTGCTCATGTTCTAGATACAACTGTCACTGGTTTTGATTGCATTTTTTAAACCTTCCCAACTAATCTGGGTTCAGTAAACTTTGACCACTCTTATGCTCTCACAGGGGCACAAATCTTGTCCCAATCACCAAACTTTACACCCAATTCCTTTTATCAAATCTTTCCTTTATCTCAATGTCTTTATGTTCTTCCTTGTCCTCCAATCATCATACACAGAAACATTAACCCTTCCTTTTTAGGTCTCGCGCCTAGCGTTGCACTGCGCAGCAGTGCTCACGCAGCGAGAGTCCTTTTGTCCGGGGTTCAGAAATGGACCCTGGAATCGTACTCGCTCGTGCGTGTGTTTTTAGGTCTCGTGCCTAGCGTTGCACTGCGCAGTGGTGCTCACGCAGCGAGAGTCCTTTTGTCCGGGGTTCAGAAATGGACCCTGGAATCGTACAAGCTTGTGTGTGTGTTTTTTGTTTTGTCTTCTATTATTGGGCTTTTAGTGGCTGTATTTTTTAGACATAGCACGCAATAGGCCAAAGGCGGGTGCATCGCTCTGCCCACGACCTATTGGTGTCTGTTACGTGCACTAAAGCCTATCTGGTTTCAATTATCATGCCCAGACACGGACGCGATAATTGAAAGCATATGGCTGTCTGTGGCGCGCGCACGCGCACCATTGGCGGCTGTCTCTGCTTCCAAAAGCGATTGCTTTCGGTTTCACGATCGCTTTACTTGTGGCTTTGCTTTCAGTTTTGCGATCACTTTACTTGTGGCTTTGCGGCTGCAATACAGTTTGTTGCATAATTGGGAGGAATGCGTGGCTAATCTTTACGTGGTTACAAGGTAAAATAAATGAAGGTGGTTACAAGGCAAAGTAAATGAAAATGCGCTGCAAATATTTACTTCGTTACAAGGTAAAATATATTAAGGCGGTTACAAGGTAAAAAAAAAGAAAAATGCGCGGCAAATATTTATGCGGTTACAAGGTAAACAATGCGTGCTTAATAATTGCACTATACTTCTCTTTTTCTAATGTCGCGTCAGGCTTACTGAAATAATTGACTGTATCTGCTTAGCTACAAAACAAGGACTCGTTGGGGCTAAGTCATACTTTCTGACTGGGCTGAAAATGTGTGATTTTGGATAGAGTTCTTTCTCTTTCCGTTACCCGATTCCCTTAATCTAAAATGGTGCTTGCTTACAAATAGAGTTATAGACAGATAGACAGAAATACACCGAGCTAGTCCTAGGTACAGGAAAACAGACTTACACACATATAGAAAAGGAGATTAACAAGCAAAGAGATATACAGAAACAGAGGCACATACACAAAGCTAGAAACCGAGATAGATAGACAAAGAGGAACAGAGGCATAGATAAAGACAGAAACTTATAAACACTAAAAGGCACATATAGAGTTTGATACATACACGCAAATACAGTGTACACATAGGTAGACACATATAGCGGAGCATGACGGGCACAGAGGTGCATATACAAAGACAGAGACACAGAGATAGACTGAGAGAGAGATAGAAACGCACAAACTAAGAGAAAGCTAAATACACTATGAGAGAAGAAACAGACAGTAAAACAAATACATCTTGTGGCTTTGCTTTCAGTTTTGCGATCACTTTACTTGCGGCTTTGCAGCTGCAATACAGTTTGTTGCTTAATTGGGAGGAATGCGTGGCTAATCTTTACACGGTTACAAGGTAAAATAGTGGTTACAAGGCAAAGTAAATGAACATGCGTGGCAAATATTTACTTCGTTACAAGGTAAAAAACCTTCCACCACACTTTTTAATGGCCACGGCCCGTACGCGCAGCGGACGCGCGTCGCGGGCGCGTCGATGGCGTGCATAGGGCAAGCCCGTCTGCGCCCGTCAGCGCACCGACAGCGGCCAGGGCCAGTCATGCTGCCCAATTGAAATTGGCTGCGGGTGAGAGGGTCTCGTGCTCAGGGGAGTCCTAAAAGTGCTCCAGGCTCCTTTGTGTTTACCACAAGGTAGTATAGTTACAATTTGCCGCCCGGACTACGTTTGTGACACATGTGGCTTCATGCCGATATTAGATCTTCCTGGTAGGAATCCGCCTAGTCAAGCACCAAGGACCCTCTGTTTTTGGGCTGCCCTTATCAACGTGAGATCACTTAGGAAGCATCATGTTGATGTGTTTGATTTGATTTTGGATAATGGTTTGGACCTATTGTTTATTACGGAAACTTGGTTAGACGACACCTCCAATCCAATTGTTGCATTAGCCACTCCAGCTGGCTTTAAGATAGGGAGGGGTGGTGGCGTAGCTATTTTGTACAGGGAAAAGTGGTCTCTTCATAAGGAGGACACTAACGTTTGGGGCGCCAGTGAGGTTTTGGATTTTAGCCTACACCTCTCGGACCATTTTACATTGTGGGGGCTCACTTATTTATCGTCCCCCAGGTCCGGCCAGTACTTTTCTCAATTCTTGTAGCGATACCGTGGCAGAGCGGGTGCTTCGCTTTTCGCATTACTTAGTCTTAGGGGACGTTAACCTCCATCTTGTTCAGTCAGAGACCAGGGATTCCAGGGACTTTCTGGATTCGCTTAATCTGGCCCAACTTTCACAATGGGTTTGTCATCCCACGCATCAAGGTGGCCATATATTAGACCCCATCTGCTCTAACTTCCCTATTCAGGTGGACCAGCCCCTCCCGGTCTCTTGGTCGGACCTCTTTCTCGTCTGCTTTTCCTGGGAAGCCCCACAGCAGAATTTGCCAACTCAGTCCGATCTCCCACCAGTTTTCTGTAAAATTGACCCTCTTCAGTTCAATAGTGCTTTGGCTTCCTCTCGGCCATCTTGTCAGCAGGACCTTGAAGGAAGTCTGACGGGGGTTATGGAGTGGATTTCCAATTCTGTGACCGCGCTCTCTTTTTCGCACACACCTAGGCTTGTAAGGGATTTCCCCTCCAAACCCTGCTTCTCGCCCGAGCTCCAATCACTGAAACATGATTGTAAGGTATTGGAGAGGGCATGGCGTTCCAACAATTACTGCCCGCAGGCGAAACATGCTCTCAGGAGCAAACAAAAGAGCTACTATAGGGCAATTGCTGGGGCCAAAAGCCGATATTTTTCCTCGCGCATTGACCAGGCGAATAACAACTTGAAAGAAATGTTTTCAATAGTTAAAAGTTTTGTGGCTCCCTGTGCCCAGGTTCGCTCACTGCCTGCCTCTGAGACCTGGTGCAATGTTCTTGCCAAGTTTTTTCTAGATAAGATTCAGTCCATCCAGGCGTCCTTTTCTGCCTGTACTATTGGACCCTTGGCTCTTTCTCCCCTCCCCCGGTCCCCAGCCGGCCCTATCCATAAATTATACGTTTTCTCTCCAGCACAGCTGTCCTGTACCCTCAAAATCCTTAAGGGTTTGAAATCGGGCTCACCTGGTGATCCGTGTGCAGCTAGGCTTTTAGCCTCAGCTGCGGACATTATTAATCCAGAAGTCAACAATATTGTCAATACTTCCCTGTCGGAGGCCCGGGTGCCAGCCACCTGGAAACAGGCAAAAATTCTCCCTCTTTTAAAAAAGCCTTCACTAGATCCTCTGTCCCCTGGAAATTACCGCCCAATCTCTCTTTTGCCAAGTCTGGCTAAAGTTTGTGAGAAGGTGGTCATGAGACAACTCACTGACTTTGTGGAAGGCGCTGGCTTATTGCACCCAGCGCAGTCTGGCTTTCGGGCCTCTTACAGCACAGAGTCTGCGCTGGTGGAGGTTTCGGAGGCAATCCAGGAGTGTTTGGATGCCGGTAGGAGGGCAGCTTTGATTATGCTGGACCTCTCCGCGGCATTCGATACGGTGCCTCACTCCTTACTTCTTGCTTGCCTCTCGGAGATCGGCATTGCCGGTTTCGCCTTAGGTTGGCTTACCTCCTTCCTGGCTGACCGGTCGCAGCAGGTTTGGCTTCCACCTTGCGCCTCTGTACCTCAGCCAGTGGCCATGGGTGTCCTGCAGGGTTCGTCCCTTAGCCCCCTTCTCTTTAACATCTATGTCACCCCACTGATATATTTAGCGGAGGAGCTTGGGGCTAAGGTGATTTCCTATGCGGACGACACTCAGCTTCTGTTTACCTGGGATGGTGATGATGTTGTGGTCTCCTCTGCCCAACACTGCCTACTCTCGGTATTTCACTGGCTGGCTCAGGCCCAGCTGAAGTGTAATGAGGAGAAATCCGAGATACTTCTGTATGGCAAATTCCCGACCAATTTCAGAGAGCTACTGTGGCCCGCAGGATTTCCCTTGCCTTGCTTGTTGGGCATCGCCGTAAAAAATCTGGGTGTATGGTTTGAAGAGAACTTAACCTTTGCAACCCAGATTAAGAAGTTGTCGGGTTCCTGTTTTGGCATTTTAAAAACGCTGAAGAAGTTTCTCCCTCTTCTTCCAAAGGCTGCAAATGAAACCGTGGTTCGGGCTTTGATCCTCTCTCGCCTGGACTACGCTAATGTGCTGTATGTCGGGACCCCTGGCTATCTGTTGAACAAGCTCCAGGTAGTGCAGAATTCAGCGGCCCGCCTCCTGTTGGATCTCCCCAGAAGTAGTAGTGTGCGCCTACATCTGCGCTCCCTGAATTGGCTTCCTATGGAAGTGTGGATTAAATTTAAAATCTTGTCGATTGCCCATAGTGCCCTGTATGGCCGGGGGCCCAGTTATCAACAAAAGAGGTTCTCCTTTTATGTCCCAGCGCGACAGCTGCGTTCCTCCTCCCAATTACTGGCTCAGATCCCCCGGTTCTCTCGTCAAAGGCTTGGCGGATGCTCCCTTGTCCGGAAAGCTGCTTTGGCATTGAACGCAGTGCCATTGGCTCTTCGCAGCATCCAAGATTCCCGGACCTTTAAGAAAAAGCTGAAAACCTTCTTGTTTTAAACTCTGGCATATGATCCTCTCAGGTTTCACGCCGGGGACACTCTCTGGAGTAGCTGAGCGCGCTACAAATGCATATAACAATAACAACGATCACCCCCGATGCCGAACTCTGGCTACAGTATGGAACTCTTTTCAGCGAGCTGAAAGACTTTACCATGGCATAACGTTGATAAGTATTAAGTGTATTTGTTTCATTTTTCCTCCCTGTTTTTTCCTCTTCACGATAGTTCAAATATTGGACTCTGGGCTCTGGCCCTATTGTACTCCATTTCCAATGCATGTTTAAAGGTTTCTGGGGATAAGGCGAGGCGTTGCTGCACCCCTAGAGCGTTTGCACATTTCTTGCTATGTTTACATTTGGTAATAATGATGTTTACTTGACACTATTACGGGGTTGTGGGTTTTCCCCTAAGTCTCGATCGTGGGGATGGGTGGGTGGGTGAGAGGCGGGGTTTTCTTTGGTTATATGGTATAATTTGTTCCTGACACAACTGATTTGTCATGATGTTCCGTGTGCTAATGTTGACATATTCATGTTCTTTACAGCTATGACCAGTTTTGACTATGGCGGGTAGGCTCTCCACTGTCTCTGACATTAACTTTTTTACATGGAATCTGCAGGGTCTGAACAACACCAGGAAGGGGAAGCATGTGTTGAACTATTGCAGCGCCATAAGGCCGATGTGTTTTTTTTGCAGGAGACACATTTGTGCCCCTCCTCCACTACAACGTTTGCCTCTAGCTGGGGCATGCACCGCTACTTTGCAAATTACAGCACATATTCCAGTGGAACTGCCATACTCATACACAAACGATTGCCCTTCCAACTGCATAAAGTGAATACAGATAGAGCAGGCCGTTTCACATTGGTGACAGGGAAGCTTATGGGATACAACATCGCTTTAATGTGTATTTATGCACCAAATGTGGATGACCCTGATTTCTTTTACTCTCTACATGCCCTGTTGCTCCCCTTGGGCGCTGACTATGTTTGCTTAGGGGGGATTTTAACCTTCTTTTGCAGTCTACACTAGACAGTACGGCAGATTCCCCTGCCACAAAACCCTGAGCCAATAAAATACTTGGAGATATTTGTGACTCAATTGGTTTAGTGGACATATGGCGCATGCGTTTCCCCAATGACTCTGCTTACATTCACTATTCAGCCCCCCACGACACTTGGACACGCCTGGACTTTTGGCTTTTCTCCCATACTATGGCTCCCTGGTTGCGCTCTATGACCCATTTGCCTAGAACGTACTCTGACCACTCACCAGTTATAATGCATATCCGGATTCCCGGGCCAGAGGGTAGTGAACGGCAGTGGGGGTTCCCGGGACAGGCCTTAAACGATGGTGTATTCTCTGCTGAAATTTGAGAGTCAATAGTGACTTATTTTGATCTAAATGTGGGCTCTATCAGCACATGGGCGACTGTGTGGGAGGCATTCAAGGCATACATAAGGGGGTAATGCATTGCCAAACACGCGGGGGTACTGAAGTCACTGAGAGGCTGTCGTGACGCTAGCAGCTTGCGACCTGTGATAGCCACTAACCTCTGTAGAACACCAGCAGGAACGATGACTGAAGAATAACCCCTTAGATTCCCCAGGGCGCAGCACCTCACAGGGAAATGGGAATACTCTCCGCTATGGGGACTGCCCTCTGGGGAAGGAACGGAAGAAGGGGAAATAATATGTGACACCACAGCGTTTCTCCGGTCTTCCGGGTAACTTAAGTATCCAGCCAGGTCAACGAAGGAAACTGCACAGGGGAAGAGAGAGAGAAGAACAATTGAGAAGGTAGGCAGACCCACCCCCGTTCCTCCCTTTTGCGGGACCTCGGTTTCCTGACGTTGTCTGTACCTGTGAGAAAGTAGGGGTGCTCTTGGACTGGAGCTGGAAATGAAGCACGGGGATGACTGGACCGGTTTCTCCCAACAGCAATCAGGGTGACGTCGGAGGAATAATGCTCCGGGGAATAATAAGTGAAATCAAGGAAGAACAGGCAACTCGAGGTAGGCAATGCACCCAAAAATCAGCAAGGAGGAAAAGCGCAGGCGCTAGAAGTATCACACGTGACTTTGGCCCGTGAGCTTCTCTGAAAACCAAAACAAAAACAACAAGAAACAAAACCAAAATCAGCAAGGCCTTGGGGATTCAGGGCCTGTTCGTTACCTGACCGTAGCGTCCGTCGTGCAGAAAGGAATGTCGGATTCCATACGGTTACGTCACCGCAGAATCCAAGGTACAGGGGCGACGATGGAGGGAAAGCGTCTGCAACCGCTACCCTTTTCCTGAGGTCTGTGGCAGGAGTGAGACTCGGTCGTCCTGCGGGGACAACACCTTCCGCCGACCGAGTCTCGTAGAACGTGGGCAAATATCCCGAAGGCTTGGCACCAGGAAAGCAAACACCGAAGCCTGAGGAAGCGCCGCTCCTGGCGACGCGCTGGTTGCAGTTTTACGGCGAGCAGCTCATGGATCCGGAACTTCTGGATTGACAAGCCCCCTCCTGTGGGAGCGGCGCTTCTTTGTAGTTCCGGCTGGGCGGGGGCAATTTCCTGTTTCCGGGATGACGGGTTTCGGGGCTTCTGGGGATTGTAGTGTTATACCTCTTTTGGCCGATGATCGCGACAGAGGCACACTTGCATGCATAGAGGACTGTCTAAAAGCCTTGGACGCAGAACAACTTAAACACTCAGATGCAGTTAAGCAGGCCAGTCGCTTGTTGCAGCTGGCAGGATTCAGGGAAGCCGCAGAAAGCGAAACAAAGTTTCTGGGAAAATACGCCACAGCCAGTTGGTACGGTGAAGGGGACACGCCGGGACGCACACTGGCGCAACTGTTGCGGCCTTGTGTGGGGAAATCTTATATTGCATCTATTCATTCTGATGACGGGCAGATTCACACAGACACAGCTGCGATTAGAGATGAGTTCCATCGGTATTACATATACTGCGCGCGCAAAGCAGGACAATGACGATTGCAGGGCTTACTTAGATGAGATCGCTATGGTATGGCTTGAGGACTATATGCAGAAGTTTTTAGCTGACCCATTTTCTAAGGAGGAAATTGTTAGCGCCATAGACGCCTTAATCGGTACTACAGCGCAAGGGCTAGATGGCTTCACCAGCATATTTTACAAACATTATAAAGATATATTTGCCCTGTACCTTCTTGAGGTTTATAATCAAGCCCTGGAAAAAAATTCATTGCCTCCCACACTCCGCGAGCCTGTAATTGTCCTACAGCCCAAACCTGGCAAGGATCCATTGAGCTGCGGCTTCTATAGGCCGCTATCACTTTTGAATTAGGACTACAAAATCCTAGCCAAAATGATTGTGTTGAGGCTCACGTTATTCTTGGATCGCATCACATTCCCAGTGCAATTTGGCTTTGTTCCCCATAGGTCCACTGCACTGAATCTGCGTACATTGTTCACAGTGCTACACAGAATTACTCCAGAGGTTCCGGCTGCGGCGGTCCTGTTGGATTCTGAAAAGGCTTTTGATTCCTTGGAATGGCCTTTCATAGGGGCCGTAATGAGGAAATTAGGCATCCCCATAGGTTTTATAGACCTCACGGCGTTGCTTTATGGGCCCCCCACTGCGAGACTCCGCTTGAACAGCACACTGTCCGACCCTTTTAATCTTACACGTGGTACCAGGCAAGGTTGCTCGTTATCTCCTTTACTTTTCATACTGGCACTTGACCCTTTGGTCCACCACTTTCAGGAGAAACATATCCATAGAGGTATACAGTTCAATACAGGCCCCCTCCTCATATCGCTCTATGCGGATGACATTGTGTTGTATGTCCGCTGCCGCAGACCAATGTAGACCTACTGATCAGAGAGATTCTTCGCTTTAGTGGATACTCGGGATTGGGTATAAACTGGAGCGAGTCTGAACTGCTCCCTTTGACTACGGGCACCATTGAATGGGAATGCGAATTCCCGCTGAAATGGTGTCATGACTCGGTCAGGTATTTGGGTATACAGATACATAGAGAAGCGGAACAGATGGTGCATGTGAGAAGTTGGCCTGATGTATGATGTCACTAGTTATAGTGTACACCTTATATCAGTCCAAATACCCTTATGGTGATTGGTTGTAAAGTCAACCTTATAGACCAGCTATCCTAGTGGTAGCATGGACAAGAGCAGTCTTAGGCTAAACTCTGAATGGCATGTGAAGCCAGCTGTGATACCATATATAATCCCTTGAATACCAAATGAAAGGACACCACAACAGATATATATATAAAATAAAGTGTATTTATTCTAAACAAACCCTCAGCACTCTTTATGAGATTAGAGGTAAGTACAACACAGTCTTATTAATGCATACAGTAAGTCACACAGGTAAGTAATACAGTTAGGCCCTAGGGGCCACGCAAACCATATACTAAGTAAGTGGTATAAGAACCACTGTCACGGAAATAGAATAGGCCTAGGCCTAGGGAATCGCTGGGGCTACACTACACTAGCGTTAGTTAGGAAGTGGGAGGCCCACGGGATTCGTGTGCAGAGTGGAAACACTCACGCGTAATGCGTAAAAGTCAATAGCAATATTACAGTTTAGAAAACGGTAGGTTTAGGACACTTCCGGAGTAGCTAGGAAGTTGAGACTTGAAAACTAGACACTAGGATAGTCACTATCCTGATGAGCACCGGAGTACCCAAGTTACCTAGCCCACAGGCTGCGGGTGCATAGGGGTGAAGATGCGTCGTTTTCCTCGTCGACTCCTATGGATGCCTGAAGAAAGATGCTGACAGGCAGTCAGGGGAGAGTGTCCGGTGGATCCCAAGGCTGGGATCAAGAAGAGAGGAAACCTGCAAGCAGAAGGGACAGAGTCAAGGTCACTAGCCAGTGACCACGTGGAACCAGGAAGGAACCAGGCGATGTCGTGAAGAGTTGCAGGTGAAGGTGAAGCTTGTCGCTGCAGCCAGGAGGACCAGGAAGCGTTGAGGACGTCCAGGACCAGGAGGCGAGCTGTCCCACGAAGGCTCTTGCTGTCGGCGGCGTCGAAGTTGGACTAGGACTCACCAAGCCTTGGCAAGCGGAACCCACGAAGAACAAAGGACTTGCTTCTGGTGCAGACCAGGAAGGTCTGGGATGCTTCTTCTTTGCAGAGAAGCGGGAGCCAGTCTGGAGGAGCCAAACCAGCGCAGAAGATTTCAGGGTGCGTCGTCACAGAGGCCACTAGCCAGCGGGCAAGCAACCGGACAGACGCGGCAAGCAGGAAAATGCTGAAGGGCCCCACGCAGGACTCGTGGAGTGTGGGGGGCTGATCTTCGGTGCAGATGGTGCTTGGGGTTGGGGCTTCTCAATCCCCGGTGCACAACTTCGAGGGTACCTCAGAAGCTGCGCTGTAAGTTACTAGCCACTTTTCCCAGGTAGCCGGTCCCACGTCGCTCGTCGCCTCCACGGATCTCAGCTCTGCTGCAGATGTGGATGAGGGTCGGAGAAGTCTGGAAGTCAAGGCTCTGGTCGGGCTCTGCAGTCGGTTCCTCATAGAACGGTCGCAAAGCAAAGGGTAGTCTCTTGATGGTGCCTGTTTGCACAGGGTAGCCACTCCTTGGCTACAAGGGAGATTCTTCAGTCTTCTTCTTTCGTCGAATGTCGAAGGTCCAGAGTTTCTGTTCAGTTTTGCAGGTTCAGGATAATCTAAAGTCTTGAGGCCCAACTCCCACTCTTATACTAATCTGGGGGGCTGGGATACCTGCTAGGTCACGCCTTATGGGTGGGACCTGGGAGGGGGTGGTTACACCCACTTCCCTTTGTCCAGTTTCGCGCCAGAGCTGGGGCTGGAGTGCCCCAGCGCCGGTTTGAACTGGACTATGCAAGGAACACCTTGTGTGCCCCAGGCATGTCTCATTCCTTTCAGCCCACCCTGCCCCAATACACTAAAGGCTGTCTGGGGAGGTGCTAGCACCTCCCCAAGCAGGAAACCTATTGTCCAGGCCTCCCTGGCTGGGATCACTCCCAGCTGCAGGAGGTCAGACTTGTGTCGTGGCAGCAGCATCCATTTTGTGATGCTGAGGCTTTGGTCAGAGGCTAACAGTTGAAGTATGATTTTAACATGTCTTTCCCTCTAGAAGGGGGGAATAATATTCTCATGTCCAGAAATGGCATGGGGGTATCATTCCCTAGTGTTAGACACCTTACACGACATGTTTTGATAAAGCCAAACCATAGTTACCATAACCGTCTAAGATTATAAGGCACTTTAAGAGTATATGGTAGGCTATATCATAGAACAGCTATAAGGACAAGGTTCCGAAAGCTGCAGACAGGCTCAGCTCATGCTAGAGCACCATCTCACATGTTACCAAGCACTCTGCCTCCAGGATTGTCAAGGCCTGCCATAGGAGTGACTGATAGGTACACGTGTCTATATGTAAGTTAGGTATAGGAATACTACACCTAAGCAAGGGGTGATTACACGACCTTGCCCCAGCTGAGTGATCAGCCAGTTGTGTCAAAATGGAAGGCCAGGCCAGGGGTGGCATAATACATGCTGCAGCCCCTGGTAGGCCTAGGGTACACCTATGCCCTGGGTACCTAGGGTACACTGTACAGGGGCCAATAAGGTGATCCTATCCAAATGGGTTATGCACCTAAAGTACATAGTATTAATTTAGAGAGAGAACAGCAGGGCTGTGGGTCTGATTAGCAGGCCCACAGCCACATCTAAGTCGAAAACCAGTTAGACACTAGGCAAAAAGTTGGGGGTAACCATAGTCAGATATCCACCTTCCTACACAACCCCCCCCCAAACGAAAGGAGATAAGGCTGGCCTTGACAAGGTAAGCCTCTATTGCCTGAGTGGCCATATAAGGAAGAACCAGCACTGGCATGGTTACCCCCTGTCTCATGGTCCACTAAGCAATTCCTCATCCTAAAGATATCATAGGGTCTCCACCATAGGGAATCTCTACCTTTGGTGTGTCTTTGCAAAGTAAAAGGCTGGTGTTGAGATGGAGTACTGAAGTGAGTGTCCTCAAAGTGAGGCCTCAGCTTCCTCCAATCATCCTCCACCATGGATGCCTTTCTTTCTCTAACTGAGTTGCACTGTGCTCTCAGGGTCAGCCTCTGGCTACCTAAAGCTGGAGGCTGGGTCCCTTTTGTGGGCTTACTGGAGGGACAGGTCAGGTTTGGGGCCCTAAGGTCCCATGTTTGCCTGTGCCCAACAGAATCCCTCTGGGGGAGGTCCCTAACTACCTGTGAAGGGGATCCCTCAGGAATGTTTTTACCCATCACCTGGCTAGGGCAACTAACCAGGCAATCCTCATTCTTTTGAAGGGGGGGTTCTTGTGGACAGGGGCCCTCTTGGGGTCCACTGGCCTCCCTGACCTCTGCAGCCCTGGGCTGACTGAGGCAGGGTAGAGAGAGGCAGGCTACCTGCACCAGACTGGGTCCCACCTTGGAAGGGGCCACTGACATCAGAGGCTCTGCCAGGCCAGGCCTGGCTACCTCTGGGGCAGTTCCTTCACAAGGGGTGAGGTCAGATCCCTGAGGAGGCTGACCTTTTCCTAATGTCTGGGGAGAGGGAGACTTTTCTTCCTCCCCACTACTCTCTGTTTGTGTGGAGTGATCCATAGTTTCAGGCTTCACTACACCTATATCAGTCTGAGTGTGGGCTGAGACCATTACAGCCTTGCCAACCTTTTCAGGAAGGCACTCAGTTTGTGTTTGAGCTGTGACTGTCACAGCTCTGCCAATTTCTACAGGGAAGTCTGTCTGTGCCTGGGCTGTGGCTACCACTGCCCTTCCAACCTTTTCAGGGAGGAAAGCTACTTGGACAGGGGTTGTGACTGGCACAACCCCACTACCCTTTTTGGAAAGGCCTACCATTTTAGAATGGGTGTCTTGTTCAACTCCAGCCCAAGCTGAGAGTTCTAAGTCATTCCCCAGCAAGCAGTCCACAGGCAAGGTTGGAGACACTGCCACCCTTTTAGGGCCAGTGACACCTCCCCAGCTGAGACATACCTCTGCCATGGGATGACTGTTCTGGTTGCCATCAATGTTAGTTACCTGGTATGAGAAACCAGGCAAAAGCTGCTCAGAGGGAACTAGCCTATGGGCCACCATAGTGATGCTAGCTCCAGTGTCTCTGTAGGCCTCAGCTTTTCTACCATTGATGTAGGGTTCCTGTCTGTACCTACCCAAAGTGTTGGGACAGGCAGTGAAGTTGGCAAACCCCATGCCACCATCACAGACAAGAGTAGCTGCTGTAGGGGAATTGGCTAAGCCAGGATCCCCCTGTGTTCCCCAAGAAAACCCAACCAAATTTTTGGGGGCACTCCCACCACCTGGGGGATTACTGCTGACAGTAATAGGTGGTGTGACAGGAGTAGTTGGAGGAACAGTTTTGTTTTTAGCCTGTGGACAACTGCAGTCAGTTTTCCAATGCCCAGGTGTTTTACACACATGGCAGTAAGGCTTTTTAACTGTGGTAGAGGAGGGAGCTTGGGACCCACCACCCTGTGTGGAGTTTTGGGGCCCTGAGGAAGATTTCTCTTTTGCTTTATCCCCACCCTTCTCTTGAGGCTTGGTGGTATCTTTCTTTTGGTCACCACCCTGATTTTTAGGCCTAATCCTGTTCCTGACCCATTTATCTGCCCTCTTTCCCAATTCTTGGGGAGAGGTCAAATCTGAGTCTACCAGGTGTTGATGGAGAAGCTGGTTCTGACAATTATTAAGGATCTGCTCCCTCATAATCAAGTTGTACAATCCTGTATAGTCCTGCACCTTGCTGCCATTTAACCAACCTTCCAAAGCCTTAGTGGCACAATCCACAAAATCAGACCAGTCCTGTGTCTGTGTCTTCTGGGTGTCTCTGAACAACAACCTATATTGCTCAGTGGTTAAGCCAAACCCATCTATCAGAGCACTCTTCAGGACTTTGTAATTGTTTGCATCCTCATCACTGACTGTGAGGAGCTTGTCTCTACCTTTGTCAGAAAAGGAGAGCCACAAGATAGCTGCCCACTGACTTTGGGGTACCTGCTGTACTTTGCAGGCCCTCTCCAAAGCAGTCATCCATTTGTGGATGTCATCCCCATTCTGATATGGGGGGACTATCTTGCTTAGGTTTCTATGGTCATAAGACCTATCCCTATCTCTAGGAATGTTGCTGCCACCAGTGGGTTCTGACCCACACAATTTTTGCTCTCTAGCCAGAGCAAGCTTCTCTTTGGCAAGGGCAATTTCTTCCCTCTGAATCCTCAGATTAGCTTCCCTCATTCTGGCTTTATGCTCCTTTCTCTCAGGTGAAGTCATTCCCCTGTGAGAGGAAGCATTAGAGATGCTAGAAACATGGGAGTGGATGGATTCCCTTGAAGGGGATCTGTCCCTCCTGCTTCTCTGTGAATGCCTACTTGTGGGTCTGTATGGGGGGACCCCATGCAAACTCCCATGTAAACTTAAGTTAGCCTGGCTAAGTCTCCTTACTTGGCTCTGGCTGTCTACCTCCCCATCTGAAGCCCCATCTGACTCCTCTGTGGTGGGTAGACCCTCCTCTGTGCCTAGGGCACCTGCCTGAGATGCCCTCTGAGCATCATACTCCTCTAGGAGTTGTCTTAACTGAAGGAGGGTAGGGTTTGCACCCTGTTTTATTCCTCTGGAGGTACACAATTGTCTCATCTCCTGGAATGTTAAGGTATCATATCTAGAGGGGATCTTTTGCAGACCTGATCCTCCTGAGAGAGCATCTACTTGATCTACTCTCAGAGACATGATCTAGTGAGGGTGTGGTGTGTGCACCTACCTACACTAGTTGTATCTACTAAACCTTTCTAGTAGTTGTAGTCAGGGTGTGTTACTCCCTTCAACCTACAACTACAAAGTCCAGTAGGACTTAAGTATAATAATCTATGTTATATGTACCTAGACAATATCTGTGTGATCTTTCAATTTAGTATCTCAAGATTACAATGGTATTACAACAGCAAGCTCAGATCCCAACCGCTGCTCACCAATGTGAGAAGTTGGCCTGATGTATGATGTCACTAGTTATAGTGTACACCTTATATCAGTCCAAATACCCTTATGGTGATTGGTTGTAAAGTCAACCTTATAGACCAGCTATCCTAGTGGTAGCATGGACAAGAGCAGTCTTAGGCTAAACTCTGAATGGCATGTGAAGCCAGCTGTGATACCATATATAATCCCTTGAATACCAAATGAAAGGACACCACAACAGATATATATATAAAATAAAGTGTATTTATTCTAAACAAACCCTCAGCACTCTTTATGAGATTAGAGGTAAGTACAACACAGTCTTATTAATGCATACAGTAAGTCACACAGGTAAGTAATACAGTTAGGCCCTAGGGGCCACGCAAACCATATACTAAGTAAGTGGTATAAGAACCACTGTCACGGAAATAGAATAGGCCTAGGCCTAGGGAATCGCTGGGGCTACACTACACTAGCGTTAGTTAGGAAGTGGGAGGCCCACGGGATTCGTGTGCAGAGTGGAAACACTCACGCGTAATGCGTAAAAGTCAATAGCAATATTACAGTTTAGAAAACGGTAGGTTTAGGACACTTCCGGAGTAGCTAGGAAGTTGAGACTTGAAAACTAGACACTAGGATAGTCACTATCCTGATGAGCACCGGAGTACCCAAGTTACCTAGCCCACAGGCTGCGGGTGCATAGGGGTGAAGATGCGTCGTTTTCCTCGTCGACTCCTATGGATGCCTGAAGAAAGATGCTGACAGGCAGTCAGGGGAAAGTGTCCGGTGGATCCCAAGGCTGGGATCAAGAAGAGAGGAAACCTGCAAGCAGAAGGGACAGAGTCAAGGTCACTAGCCAGTGACCACGTGGAACCAGGAAGGAACCAGGCGATGTCGTGAAGAGTTGCAGGTGAAGGTGAAGCTTGTCGCTGCAGCCAGGAGGACCAGGAAGCGTCGAGGACGTCCAGGACCAGGAGGCGAGCTGTCCCACGAAGGCTCTTGCTGTCGGCGGCGTCGAAGTTGGACTAGGACTCACCAAGCCTTGGCAAGCGGAACCCACGAAGAACAAAGGACTTGCTTCTGGTGCAGACCAGGAAGGTCTGGGATGCTTCTTCTTTGCAGAGAAGCGGGAGCCAGTCTGGAGGAGCCAAACCAGCACAGAAGATTTCAGGGTGCGTCGTCACAGAGGCCACTAGCCAGCGGGCAAGCAACCGGACAGACGCGGCAAGCAGGAAAATGCTGAAGGGCCCCACGCAGGACTCGTGGAGTGTGGGGGGCTGATCTTCGGTGCAGATGGTGCTTGGGGTTGGGGCTTCTCAATCCCCGGTGCACAACTTCGAGGGTACCTCAGAAGCTGCGCTGTAAGTTACTAGCCACTTTTCCCAGGTAGCCGGTCCCACGTCGCTCGTCGCCTCCACGGATCTCAGCTCTGCTGCAGATGTGGATGAGGGTCGGAGAAGTCTGGAAGTCAAGGCTCTGGTCGGGCTCTGCAGTCGGTTCCTCGTAGAACGGTCGCAAAGCAAAGGGTAGTCTCTTGATGGTGCCTGTTTGCACAGGGTAGCCACTCCTTGGCTACAAGGGAGATTCTTCAGTCTTCTTCTTTCGTCGAATGTCGAAGGTCCAGAGTTTCTGTTCAGTTTTGCAGGTTCAGGATAATCTAAAGTCTTGAGGCCCAACTCCCACTCTTATACTAATCTGGGGGGCTGGGATACCTGCTAGGTCACGCCTTATGGGTGGGACCTGGGAGGGGGTGGTTACACCCACTTCCCTTTGTCCAGTTTCGCGCCAGAGCTGGGGCTGGAGTGCCCCAGCGCCGGTTTGAACTGGACTATGCAAGGAACACCTTGTGTGCCCCAGGCATGTCTCATTCCTTTCAGCCCACCCTGCCCCAATACACTAAAGGCTGTCTGGGGAGGTGCTAGCACCTCCCCAAGCAGGAAACCTATTGTCCAGGCCTCCCTGGCTGGGATCACTCCCAGCTGCAGGAGGTCAGACTTGTGTCGTGGCAGCAGCATCCATTTTGTGATGCTGAGGCTTTGGTCAGAGGCTAACAGTTGAAGTATGATTTTAACATGTCTTTCCCTCTAGAAGGGGGGAATAATATTCTCATGTCCAGAAATGGCATGGGGGTATCATTCCCTAGTGTTAGACACCTTACACGACATGTTTTGATAAAGCCAAACCATAGTTACCATAACCGTCTAAGATTATAAGGCACTTTAAGAGTATATGGTAGGCTATATCATAGAACAGCTATAAGGACAAGGTTCCGAAAGCTGCAGACAGGCTCAGCTCATGCTAGAGCACCATCTCACATGTTACCAAGCACTCTGCCTCCAGGATTGTCAAGGCCTGCCATAGGAGTGACTGATAGGTACACGTGTCTATATGTAAGTTAGGTATAGGAATACTACACCTAAGCAAGGGGTGATTACACGACCTTGCCCCAGCTGAGTGATCAGCCAGTTGTGTCAAAATGGAAGGCCAGGCCAGGGGTGGCATAATACATGCTGCAGCCCCTGGTAGGCCTAGGGTACACCTATGCCCTGGGTACCTAGGGTACACTGTACAGGGGCCAATAAGGTGATCCTATCCAAATGGGTTATGCACCTAAAGTACATAGTATTAATTTAGAGAGAGAACAGCAGGGCTGTGGGTCTGATTAGCAGGCCCACAGCCACATCTAAGTCGAAAACCAGTTAGACACTAGGCAAAAAGTTGGGGGTAACCATAGTCAGATATCCACCTTCCTACAGTGCAGCTGAATTACGGCTCAGCCATACACAACCTTGAAGCGCAGATAGAACGCTGGCTATGGCTCCCACTTTCTATGTCCGGCAGAATTGCACTTATGAAGATAATAGTTCTTCCAAAGTTTCTATACATGTTCCACAATATCCCCATCCCGCTCCCAGACAGTTTTTTTAAGACCCTCAGGTCACACCTTGTCTGGCTCGCATGGGGGGGGCAAAAGACCTAGGATACGATGGGAAACCATGACTCTGCCGTATGAAAGGGGGGGCTGGGGGCTCCGGACTTCAGAATGTATAATCTAGTAGTGCAGGCCAGCTTTGCCCATTCATGGTACCATCCAGATGCGCGCATTCCCTATGGGAAGCCTGAGTCCGAATTGGCGCTCCCGACTCTGCTACATGCCATTTTTTCCCAGGGCTTTCCTTGTGACCCTAGAGATATTCAGACTGTGTCCACCACAAGCCTGGTGTGGCGTAAACTCTCGCGGATAACGGGACATGGATCCCTGTACTCTTCCGACATCCCTATAGCACACAACCCATGGCTCCCTATCACAGAAGAGAAATTAGTTTTGCAGGTACTTAAATCCCATTCCATGGTGAAGTTTTTGCGACCTGTTACCGGTCAGGCATATATTCGACAATGCTGGGAGGGATAGGGTGACTAGATTGAGCTTTATGGACCAGTTTATTTTTACTAGGGTGCGCAGGGCTCTTCGTGCTAAAATATCAGAATATCCGCTTGAACCACAGTCTTTTGGACCTTTATCCCTTTTAATAACAAACCCTGTTGGGAATCAATTGATTTCAAAATTATACAAGGCTAACAAGACTCTGATTTCGTGCCACGACACTAAGATTCGGGCTGCCTGGGAGCTGGACCTGGGTCATCGTTTCCTGGATGACCAATGGGCTTTCTGCTGTGCACAAATTAGGGGAATCTCTCTCAACAGCAGGCATAAGTTGATACATTTTAAATACCTATGGAGAGCGTACATGAGGCCTGCCAAACTTCATGCTATTGACCCTTCCCGACCTCACAACTGCAGGAAATGAAATATCCCTTATGCCGACTTTCCCCATTTGATATGGATTTGCCCCAAGATTACGGAGTTCTGGGTAGCCATCTTCGAAATACTATCACGAATGACGTTGCTGGAAATAGCCCCCACCCCAGAGGTTGCGCTTCTGGGATACGTCTACAACATGCCCAAGAAATTACGCAAGTTTATTGCTATTGCGCTGCTTTTGGCAATACGCGAGATAGCATTTGCAGGCTGACGACCCTGTGGCAGGGGGTCTCCGCCTGTGGCTAAGGAGGTCAGCAGCAGTATCCACAACGCGGAAAAGACATTGCTGGATCAGTATTTTAATTTTCTTTACACATCGCCGCATTAAGCGCAGAGGAGCGCTTTTAACTCTGGAAACTATCCTGTGATCCCAGTCTCTCCCCCGGACTCCAGGACACCCACCTGATCACTCCTCCTGAGTGCACCGGTGCTCGGCTGAGCGTTGACCGCTTCAGCGGGCTCGCAGCGGCAGGGGCCGCCATCTTGGGCCGGGTTGCTCGGGTGAGGTGGGAGGCGAGGCCAGTGACATCACCGCCACACCCCCGAGTCCCGCCCCTACTTAAACGGTCCATATGTGTCAGCGCAGCGGACGAGCGCAGCGGGCGCGACGAAGGCGCGCCGGAGTTGCGCCTGAGTTAAGCCCGTCTGCGCCCGTCCGCGGCCGACCGGGACCCGGGCCCACCCCCCCTGGCCATTTTGTGAGGTATTCCTCTCATGATCTATTATCACTACAACCTAGCTCCCCCTCAGGAATAGCCCTCCCTTCACTCCCCTCGCACACTTGCACACGTATACAAACATTGGGGCTCTCCCGCCTTCCCCTGCTGGCTGACGATATTCAGTCTATTCCTCCATTGCCGAATGAACCTAGATCGGCTCCTCTACTACTACATAACATGAGATGCTACTACCTCAACACAAGGTCCCTAATAAAGAACCAGGTCAACATCTTCCTTTTCCTGACGGAAGAAAAACCAGATCTTCTGTTGTTGACCGAAACATGGACCAACCCTCATTCCTTACCGGACATTCTGGCATCACTTCCCTCAGACTACTACATTCTGACTGCCAACCGTGCACAAGGGAAGGCTGGAGGTGGGGTAGCAGCAATTGTTTCGTAATCCTTTTATTTCCGGGAATTACCTTCTCTCACTCTCCCCAACACAGAGAATTTGGTAATCACACTAGACTCAGAGAGCGGGGCTCTTACTGTAATTCTGTTATACCGTCCTCCCCAATACATGGCCAATTATCCAGTACTTTTGGCAGAACAACTGGCCTCCCATGTAATAAAGCACTCTAAAACTGTCCTAGTGGGGGATTTAAATTATTGGTTCGATAGAACAGACACAGACACCCAAGCTGGAGAACTGAGGGATCTGCTTACAGATCTAAACCTGGTCCAACACATTCACTCTCCCACTCACCAGAAGGGTCACAGCTTGGACCAAATCTGGACATACAACGTACCATCATTCTCTCCTATTATAAGTCCTTGCATCTGGTCAGACCATCATCTTATCCAGTTCCCGCTAGAAATTCATGGGCAGCACAAGGCCAAACCTCCCATGGGTAAAGAGTTCCGCAAATGGAAATCCATGGACCGCTCTGGGTTCATGGACACGTTGAACAACACCCTTCCCCCATTAGACGAAGATCTGGAGGTTGACGAGAGGGCACTGTCCTCCTGGCTTCTCCATGCAGCAGATCTGTTCGCCCCCTCTGTATACCTACCTAACATTAGAGGTAATGATGCCCACAAATGGTTCACTCAAGAACTTAGAGCACTTAAATTAGGGGTACGACAGAAAGAAAGACAGTGGAGAGCCACCTACTCTTCACAGGATAGGGAAACCTTCTGCGTCACTAGGAAAAATTATCAAAAAATTTTAAAACAACACAAACTTAATTTCTTCTCCTCAAAAATTTTATCGTCATCCAACAAGTCCAAAGATATTTTTAATATAGTTAATGAACTCTGTGACAACGACAGGACAGCCCCTTCAATAGCTCCTACGCAGAAGCTATGTGATTCTCTGAATAATTTTTTCAGAGAAAAAATTGTCACTATCAAATCGAGCATTGCTAGTTCCCCAACGTCACTTCCTTTGGATGACGTCTTTTACAATCCCTCTGTATTAGATACCTTCCCGGTCATTGATGGTAAAACTTTTTCTTCACTTTTGACGAGGGTAAAGTCCGGATCCCCTAACGACATCTGCCCCCCCCACATCTTTTCGGAAATCGGTCAGACTATCCCTCAGGGGATTCTACCCCTACTAAATAAATCACTGACCCAGGGCAGGGTACCTACTGGCTTTAAACACGCTCTGCTAATCCCTCTAATTAAAAAACCAGGCCTGGACCCTTAGGACTCATCAAATTATCGTCCTATATCCCTGCTGCCGTTCCTATCCAAGATATTGGAGGCTCACGTCTCCAATTGCCTTTCCAACTTTGTGGAAACCACTGGATTTCTGGAGCCAAATCAAGCTGGGTTCCGTCCAGGCCATTCGACCGAGACGGTAACCCTGGCAGTCCAGAATACACTTCGGTGTAACGCAGACAGGGATGTCCACCAGGCACTGGTGCTTCTTGACCTGTCTGCTGCATTCGACACGGTCGACCATACTATTTTGGTCGGCCGTGTCGAGCAGGCAGGCCTCAGAGGTGCTGCCCTGAGCTGGGTGGAATCATTCTTGTCCGACCGGACTCAAGCAGTGAGACTGGGCACTTTCACAGCCCCTAGAATTAAGAACGATTGCGGGGTCCCTCAAGGCTCATCCCTGTCCCCCCTTTTATTTAATTTATACTTGTGTCCCCTTTTGTACTCCTTGAGGAAATTCAAAGTGTGGATCTTTAATTACGCAGATGATCTGCAATTGGTTTTCCCCCTGGGGTCGCCGGATGCTGTCACTGAGTTTAGGGAGGTCATGGCTCATATCCAGAGATGGATGGGCCTTAACCACCTAAAACTTAACCCAGGCAAGACTGAATTGATCTTGCCTGGGAAGAGCGAACTCAGCTGGGGACCTCAATTTTGGCCTCTGGAGATGGGAAACCCCCCCTCCAATTCCCGCACAGTTAAGAGCCTTGGAGTCACCTTTAGTGAAGACCTCTCCCTGAAAAGTCAGGTAGGGTCAGTTGTTTCCGCTTGCTTCTTTCAGCTGCGCAAGATTAGAAAGATTGTCCATTTCCTAACCCATTCTGCCCTGATACAGGTGACCATCGCCCTTGTGCTGTCTAGGCTGGACTACTCAAATAGTTTATATTTGGGCCTTCCAGCCGGGCAGCTCAAGAGGCTGCAGCTGGTTCAAAATCAGGCGGCCAGGCTGATCTGTGGGCTTCCTAAATGGCAGTCCATCAGGCCAGGCCTGGCAGACCTGCACTGGCTGCCGGTAGCCCAGAGGGCGGCTTTTAAAACCGGCTGCATTATCTTTAGGGCATTGCAAAGTAAAGGCCCCAAATTTATCATCAATCTGCTTGCCAGATACACCCCCTCCCGCAACCTCCGCTCTGGTCACAAAAACTTGCTCATGGTGCCGGTTGTTAGGAAACAACGTCAGGGCGGCAGCTCTTTTCATTTTCTTGCTGCCTCCCTCTGGAACTCCTTGCCAGCTTCTTTAAGGTCACACGAGGATATTCTAGCCTTTAGACTAGCCTTTAAGACCTGGCTTTTTAGAGAAGCTTATCCTTAGACGTTCTAAGTTGTCCTCCTGTTGTTGTGTTATGCTCTGAAAACCTCCTACTGCGCCATGAAGCCTACGGGCGTACGTGCGCTTTATAAGCTAAATTTAACATAACATAACATAACAGCGCTTAGATGGGGCAGTAAACTGCTTCCTACAATGGGTGCATGGCTTGCCAGTCTCACATTTTGCAACACGAACTGCAAATTATATGCTGCACTACTCCCACCCAAGTCCAGACCATAAGATACCTGGGGTCCGCTCAAGACATATTTACAGAACTTGGACCCTGGTGCCCCAAGCCATACTCCTGATGGCATAGTTCCGACTAGCGTGGGTTGAAAGGCTGAATGTGCAATTGCACTGTTTCTAGGACTTCAGGTAAATTCTGTGGCGGGAGATTTGCTCGCTCTGGTATGATGTGTCAAGAGAAAAGACTAACATGTAATGGTCATACATTGTAATTTTTGTGTCACTTCATGTTACTTTCTGTGTACAACTTTGCACGATGGTACCATATGTTTGGAACTGTTAACATACTTCTGCAGGAACAACTGTTAGGATGACATTGATCTGTGTATGTCAAAATAATAATACATAAAGTTTACAAAAAGAAATCGCCTCACAAGGACCAATTGGTAGTTCCCTACAGACCATAGGTGGCACTCGAATTTTGTAGATTTTATCACTAGCAACACACTCACTGCAAGCTCTGATATCCCTTTCAACCTCCAGGTGAAGTGGCCACCAGAAATCAGCATGTATTGCCTGCTTAGCTTTTACCACACCAAGTGTCCTTCATGAAAAAGTTCAACTGGGGGGGACTTCTAGTTTAGTACTCCAGAAAAGTATATCATTACCTCCACTAACTCCTCCTTGATCTCCCAAATGGACATAAAGAAGAGTTAATGCTAGTCTCACTTGGATAAATATGATCTACATTTTTTTAGGATCTCATCCTGTTTTAGACCTTTCTTCCACTCTTCAGCTCTGATAGCACCTTGAGTGATAGTACATAGACTCGGAATTGGCCAGTCTTCTTCCTGTTCTTGCTTCTCCTCTGACTCATTCTTTCTTACAAAAAATTTACATAAGCAATCAGCAACACTATTAGATGAACCTGGTATATGCTCAATCAATAAAAGGATGCTCTTGGAGCTCCATCACCCATCTTCTTATGTGAGAAGATACTCAGTCAAGGCCCGTCTTAGTCAAGATTTCTCTAAGTAGTTTGTGATCTGTTTTGATGGTGAAAGCACAACCCCATAAGAAAACTACAGAACTATTTAACAGCCCAACTCTGACTGAGTAGTTCACTTCTGCTCCATTCAATGGTCTGGAAGAACATGAAATAATGTATTCATTGCCCTGATCCTTCTGCAGTAAAACCGCCCCTAGTCCTTTTCCACTATCATCTGTGACAACTATCCAGGCCTGCATTAGGAGGCGAAAGGTACAGATTGCCCTCTTACAGAAAACACATCTCACCGAAGTAGAGGGGGTGACCTGCCAAAAGAGATAGAGGGGGCGGGTCAATTTCATATCATAATCTGCTTTTACCTGAGGCATACTTATTTAGATCCTATCAGGGGTGCCCTTCTTGCCTCAGTTGGACATTAGTGACCCAGAAGGATGCTACATTGCATTGGGGGTAAACTGGATGGGTAAGATGTAGAGTTAATCAATGTTTATGTTACTAACACTGATCAACCGATCTTCCTTAATTCCTTATCCCCACACCTCACTGTGCTGCTGCATTACCCCTTGGTGGTGGAGGGGGACTTTATCTGCGTACTAGATACGTCCCTAGATAGACTGCACCCGCAGCTTCTGACCTCACCATCCCACGTTGTGGCCTGTGCCTTTCGGGCCTGGAAGCAGGAGTGGGGCCTGGTCGATGTGTGGAGGGTCCATGACCCACTGCATAGGGAATGCTCCCATTATACTGGCATGCATGACCTGTTTGCACGCTTAGATGTGCTACTCTTTGGAGGTTCGGAATGCAGTAGGGTATTTCAATCAGAATACCTTGCCAAAACATTCTTGTCCTGCTGGAACTCTGTTGGGAGACCCCTTGACCCCCAATCCCTTCCTGGAAGATTAATACTGATGCACTGGAGTACCCAGTGTTCCGGAACACCTTGTCAACCACTATCCAAGACTACTTTGCTAATAATGAGGGGACTGCCTCCTCTGACCTAGCTGAGTGGGAAGCATTCAAGTTAGTTATTAGAGGCCATTGTATTACTGTGACAACGGGGATCCGGAGACAGCTTTTGGAGGAGATTACCTCGCAGGAGTGATTGCTGGATAGGTAGGCATTGCATGGTCCTGTTAAGCTCCAACAGTTGCCAGCAGAGAAGGAATGCTGCTGGAATTGTTGGAAAGTTGCAGGGGTTACAGTTATTGCCAATATATCTTCAAAGTCCACAGTGAACAGGACAAGACCAGCCGCTTACTTGCTTGGCTCACCAATCCCATCCATGATCATAAACAGATCTTGTTACTGGTCACTGCTCCAAGCACCCAGGTGTACACCCAGGAGGACATCAACGTGGAATTTCAGGACTATTATACACACCTCTATGTGCCCATCCCTGGCATTCCATTGAGGAAATATGAATTTTTATGGTCAATTGTGTCCCCTATCTTAGACCCCAACGGCTCCATGTACATGCTACAAGTACATGTATGTTCCCTCCAGTTCCAGCTATGAAGACGCAAATACATGTGCGTCCAACGTCAACATGTTCTCTTTCAGATCCGCCATGGATGGGTCAAATATTCCATTCCTAAGTATGATTGGCCACCGACTTTATATGGTTCACTTTTCACGTTTTACAGTTCAGGCGAGCAGGCCCTGAATTCTGCCATCAAGCCTTTTCCTGCTTCTGCCTCTGAAATGCTCCAGCTTGGACCTGCATCCGTATCCATGAACTTTGTCCTACTCCCTGCGCGGCTAACGGTGCCTGACGCGGCCTGTTGCCTGCCAAAAACTGTATTCAGCCTTCAAGTTATCTGCTCCGCTCCTCATCCAATGCATTCCTGTCTAGTAGTTTAGGTAAACATCCTTCCAGCTACCGAGCAAAGAGCTCGGCCTCGCTGTCTTTATGCAAGTAATTCATAGTCCCTGTTACCATGGAAGATTCCTGCCCCCTCGCATCTCATGTAGACACATAGACGCTTGTACATGCACTAACAGTCAGTATAGAATAGATTCCGTCCGAGAGACCTTTCCTTTTGGATAAAACAGTTCCTTAAACAAAGATATTAGATACGATTTGGGATTAGGTTGACCTGACCCCCCAGACTTCTGTCTCCACATGTAGAGCTAAATGTCAATTCCCCTTCACCCTCTAGTTGCACGTCAATCACACGTCATGCGGCTGCGCGCGCATCTCTGCCAAACATTTCTGCTGACACTGCAGGATTCTCTTATGGATCCACCCACTTGTGACATCATTTTTAATGACGTTTCTAGTATACGCCTGTTATTACGCCCATTTTCATTACGTATGTGTATTCTTATCTGTACTATCAGCTGTTACGCCTCCTGCATCTGTCTTAATGCAATGCTTTTCATATATATATTGTTACTTGTCAATAATGTCTTGCCTATCCCTTCCTGAACCTTCGTGGTGATGGAATAAGATTGCCTGGTTCGAACTATAATTCCTTTGTAAGGAATAAAGCCCTTTTCAGAACCTCTAATACCACGGATTCTGCCTCTTATTTTGACTGAGTTATTCTTACTAGACTTTACCGCATAAAAAATAGTACAGGTAATTTAAATATTTACCACATAAATTGGCGCCCGAACAGGGACACTTTCTCATCTCACGCGCCGGAGGTGCGTTGCAGGCCCGGTCCCCTGCCACAGCTGAACGGACAAAAACGCGTACCCGCAGGATTTCCTGTATCTCCCTCCGGCCAAGCGGGGGTGACTGAGGCTGCGATCAACACCCAGACGAGGCGGTGAGAAGTGCGAAGTATCCCGACCAGAGCCTAGCTGAGAGAGCAAGATCCGAGGTATACAGAGGCCCACCAGGTTCCGAAGTTCCGAGTCGAGTCGAGTCCAGTCCGGTCCAGTTCAGTTCAGTTCCGAGGCCTTCCGTTCCGTGCTACCCGGTGAGTACCATTGCTGGGGAGGCAGTTAGACGTGCACATTGGTTTGTGCCGGTCCTGACGGGCTTGGGTACACAGATCCGGTCTGCACTGTTTTAGCAGTGTATCTGTACTGTTTAGCAGTATATCCAGTATGTTCATGTATATAATTCAATATTATCTAGTATTAGTATTATGTCAGTAACTAGTTTTCTTCTAATTATCATTGTTCGTTAAAAGTTAAATGTTAAATGTTAAATGTTTTACTGTGTTCAAAAATTGTGGTATGAATGAGTGTTCATTATTGTGTTTATTGTATTAATTGTGTTCAAGTTCGGTTCAAGTAAGAATCAAGTAGCAAGGTTTAAAGATGCCGTTCTTTTCAAAATTAAGACAGATCAAAACTAGAAAAGGAGTACTCGAAGAAGCTGTTCCCATTCCACCTAGGGATACTCCAGGGTATTTTATGTACCATAAGCATGGCCTAGATGCCGTATTATATCTTGATTTATGGGTGGACTACACCAAGGATTTAGCAGAGAGTCAGAGATGGCCCGCAGCTGGGACATGGGATGCAGATTGCATCATGAGAGTAGAAGAAGAATTATGGAAAAAGAAAGCCAGACAGTCACAGAAAGATGCCATTGAGTTATGGCGTAAAGAATCGCATAGGCGCACAGAGAAAGCGCTCAGACTGGAAGAGAAAAGTAGGGAGAACTCAAATAAAGCCCGAGAAAACGTATTAGTTGAGGAAGGTATCCGAGTAAAAACAGAACAAGTAGACAGACAACGAAACACTCTTATGAATGGTATGTATCCTCTTTTGGCCGAAGGTTTACCTAAGGCCACCCCGGAAATACCGAAAGATTTGCCACCCCCATTACTCCCGATTAAAGCACATCCCAAGACCGCAAAAGATATTTTCCTTTCCTCCTATTTAGACGATGTAGCTCCCGAATATGTTAATGTTCCACCACACACGCCACCTGTCGATGGTGCTCAACGCCGAGAACATCCGCCCCCAACTCCGCAACCACAAACTCCTCCGCACAATCCCACAGGTCCATCTGTTTCCACCGCTTTTCCTGCATCCACAGTCTCTACCTTACATCCCACGAATCCTTTCGTGCCTAGCACCTCAGAAGGTGCGACAGCAATTTTTGCCACGCCACCATCACGAAGTAAATCGTCTCTTAGAGATTTAGCAAACCAACGTACACCCCAAATAGCAACGTCCGACATGTTTAAAGAACATCTTGTAGATTGTAGATATGATCCAGTGCCCGGTAAAAATGACAGAATGCTGCTATCATCACTACGTATACGACGAGCTTCACCAGGAATGATTAAACATTTAGACAATATATATCGCTTTGTCCAAACAGGGCAAGGCCCTGAAAGTATTGACGAAGCCATGGAATACCAGAAAGCGGATATACAGAGACAACTGTTACGTTTCTTCATAAACTGCTTGATCAGAGACAGAGATAGGTCCGAGGTAGACCAGGATGAAATGCAAGTACTTACCCGATGGGGTCAGAATATATCAGAGGGAAAACATGATAAACAGACATGTATAGTAGCTATGTGCCGAAAGATCCGCAAAGAAGTAGAACGAATACATAAAGCCAGATTGGAGGCAGACAAAACTGAATCAGAGGGAGAGGAGGAGGAAGAATCAGAAATGCCCACAGGACAATTAGAAACGATAGCCTATGTAGGTAGGGGAAGACCTGGTAACAATACCAGATACTTTAATGACCCGATACGTCCGATACATCCAGAATGTAACAGACATTTTCAAGCCCCTATGTTAAATACGAAGTCCCCTGAACACTTATTCCAGGCTGCTGATAAATTACTCCGAGACCGAAGGGGGTATCATATGCTCGATTCTATGGATGAACAAGAATTAGCCAGGTCAACAGTACAATGGGCTGACAGTCCTGAAAAATACAGTGATGATGCATTAGCACACACGTTTTTGAATCTTACCCCAGACGAACAGCGTTTAGCTGGTATATACATGATACAACACCTCGTTATATTGTATAAAAGCCAACATTCCGATCCTGGTCCCCTACCTGATATACTGATAGAATTACTCACGAATAAATGGAGAGGTTCCGGTACTGATTTAATTAAAGAAATTCTAGAATATCGACACCAGTACATTGTCTTCGTATGTCCAGAACATGTTTCAGTTCCCCCCAAGTTGGAAAGAAAAACGTATCACATAGACAGACAGAATCCCTTACGCGAAGTGCACCCGATCAGAGGTGAGGACAATACCTTTAAACGCGTGTTTGTGTACACGCCCATAACTAAAATTGAATTATTAGAAATGAAGAAAGTAGTACCTAGCCATGACAAAGACCCAGCAGGTTTCCACCGTGAGATAAAAGACATGTTACTCATGGGAGAGTATACTTATCCTGACATTATGAAAATATTGAAAGTTTTATTGCCTGCCGGTATTTACGAGAAACTCAAAGAAAAGGAATGGGAGGTGGGAGACCAAAAGATAGATTGGACAGCATTAGAAAACGAAGAAAAGGCCCGAGCTGCAGGTTCAGGGCTTGGGGAAAAGACTACAGCATTACCAGGATTATTAGTGCAGGTACTACCACGTTTATTAACTACGAAAAAGGAAGACTGGGGTGCAATTTCAGCCTGTAAACAAAAACAAGATGAAGACACTAGTGATTTCTATTCCCGATTTGAAAAATGTTTTGGTATTAATAGTGGCATAAAAGCAAGTAGTGAGTCGTATCCACATCTGTTTGTGACAAAATTAGTTGAGAATTCCCTGCCCCAAGTTAAAGGTAGAGTATTAAAATTCGAGAGTACCTGGCAAGGTAACACCCCGTCACAGATGTTACAAATGTTACAATATCATCACAATAGAATTAGAGAAGAACAAGAACATGAACAAAGACGTATGAAAGACACGAAAATGAAAATGCTTGTTGCTCAGTCAGTTCCAGCTGACGGTCATAAAAAGGGTACGACACAGTCCAATGATTCAGTAGGTCCTGTTAGAGGGACATGCAACTATTGTAAACAGCCAGGTCATTATATACACGATTGCGCAGTTCTAAAAGATAATATCTCTACGGGTATAACGAAAGAGAGACCACGTCCGCCTAGACAGGATCAGATCCAACAACAAGTACCTCAGCATGCGCAACCTATGCCAGTTCCACAACAGACCGCACCACAACCACAACAACAACCACAACAACAGCCACAGCCTATTGCTGCAATACAAAACACGACACAACAAATGTACCAGTATGCACAAAATGACTATCCAGAGTATCAGCGCTACACATGAAATAGCCTAGAGAGGGAAGTTGGCCTACCCCTTATTGAGGTTCCCGTAGATCAAGAGGGTCCTTACGTACAGAGTCAAGTATTAGGGAAAGACAGAAAGTTTCTACTCGACACAGGGGCAAGTAGGACCACTATCAGACACAGCGAAGTCCCAGGGGCACCCCTCTCAGGCTCACAAAATATTTCCCTTGGTTTTTCAGGAAAGCCCACTATTAATGAAGTATCGCAACCACTTGCATTCACAGTCGGTCCATTAACACGGACTACAGATCTATTGCTTACTAAATCATGTCCAGAAAACTTGTTAGGTATAAAAACATTGAAGGCTCTAGGAGCTGTAATATGTTGTTCTCCGGAAGGAGTGCGACTGTTTTTGCGTGACTTTAAAGGTCACTACGTGTCTAGAGACATGGATCACCGGTTACAGAATCTACCTGCACATTTATGGGCGCAAGGCCCCACTGATGTAGGTTGTATGCATATTACACCATATCGAGTCACACTCAAAACAGGAGTGGTACTACCACGAATACGACAATACAAGTTACCCCCAGATGCTGTTGTGGCTTTACTGCAAATCATTGACGAGCTCATTGCACAAGGAGTGGTTGTAGAAACGGACTCCAATGTGTGTAATTCCCCGATAATTCCGATTCTTAAACGAACAGATCCAAAAGCACCACCAGTATATCGATTAGTTATTGATCTGCGAGAATTAAATAAGTGCATTGTACCACAATACCCCGTGGTCCCAGATATCTCTTCATTGCTAACAGCCATAGATTCAGAAGCAACGTTCTTTACTGTAATTGACCTCAAGAACGCTTTCTTTAGCGTCCCAATCGATCCGGAAAGCCAATATTTGTTCGGATTCAGTTTAAATGGACGAAGTTTTAAATTCGCACGCGCACCTCAAGGATTCACAGAAAGCCCCAGCATCTATAGCCAAGCACTGAAAAGAGAACTTGACAGTATCCACATGCCAGCTAACACTGCCCTGCTTCAATACGTCGATGATCTGCTGATCACCGCCCGAAGCGAACCTGAATGTGAAAAAGCATCACTGACGGTTTTACATTTCTTAGCCGACAAGGGGCACAAAGTGTCCCCTTCAAAGCTGCAATTCTGTGTCCAGCAAGTTGTGTACCTTGGGCACTTGCTGTCCAAGGGGGGAAGACAGCTTACACCCGACCGTATCCAGTTAATTGTTAACATGCCGCCACCCAAGACACAAAAGGAGGTACGGGCATTCATAGGCCTCACTTCGTACTGTAGGCAGTGGATCCCTCAATATGCATTTCTAGCGAAACCACTCATTCAGTTGACAACACAGGAGGCAGCGACATCGACTGTCCTCCCTTGGACTCAGGAACATACACAAGCTTTTGAAAGCTTAAAGAAAGCTTTATGCCAAGCACCTGTTTTAGCAACGCCATGTTACAGCAAACGTTTTACACTTTTTGTTACAGAACGTGAAGGTACTGCTTTGTCAGTACTCACGCAGGAACAAGCAGGATCACACAAGCCATGTGCTTATTTTTCCAGTACATTAGATCCCGTAGCCCAGGCTCTTCCTGCGTGCCTGAAATCAGTCGCAGCAACAGCTTTAGCAATCAGACAAAGCGATGCCATAGTGTTAGGACATCAATTGACAGTACAAGTACCACACGCAGTAGAGGTTCTCTTGAACCGAACCCAAACACAACACTTGACTATAGCAAGACTGACGGGTTATGAATTGACATTGTTCCAGCCACACATAGAAATCAGACGTTGTAGTACATTAAATCCTGCCACACTTTTGCCATTAAGTGGAACAGACCCATTGGCACATGATTGTATTGAAGTCATTACTATTACGACGAAACCCAGACAAGACTTGACCGATATTCCATTATCAGATCCAGACCTGACACTGTATGTAGATGGTTCATGCATGAGAACAAGTACAGGAGAGTTAGTGGCCGCTTATGCAGTCACAACAGACACTGAAATTATTGAAACGAATTGTATCGATACCTTGTCAGCTCAAGCAGCAGAGCTCATCGCCCTGACACAAGCCTGTATTCAAGCCAAAAATAAGAAAGTCAACATATACACAGATTCACGTTATGCATTCGGAGTCGTCCATGACTTCGGCGTGCTTTGGCGAGAGAGAGGTTATTTAACTTCTCACGGTGCCCACATCCAGCACGGTCCCCTTATTCAAGCTCTGTTAGATGCAATACATCTGCCGATTGCAATATCGATTATGAAGTGTAAAGCCCATACAAAAGTGACTGATATTATTTCTCAGGGTAACGACCTAGCTGACAGAACAGCTAAACAGACTGCTCAGAATCAGACTCATACAACTGACACGACAAAGACAATAGTTCCGACACCAACACACTGCATGACAGTTAAGGATCCCGCTCTTGATGTAATTGACATACAGACACATGCTACACCAGAAGAAATAAAGAGATGGACTGAATTAGGAGGGATCCAAACGGATCAAGGATGGATGACGAAGGAAAAATCTATATGGTTTCTTCCTGACTCCATGGTTCAAGTCATCATTAACACAATACATAGTCCAGCGCACCTAGGAGAGAAAGCTATGCTAGACAGTATTCAACACATTTGGTTCAATAAACACTTGCGAGCAGCAGCTAAACAGAAAGTACGTACCTGTATGATTTGTTGTCAGTTCAATCCAGGAAAAGGCGTACCTGTAGAACAGGGTGGATTTCAAACCCCCGATCACCCTTTTGAAGTCCTCCAGATGGATTATATCCAGATGGAACGTTGTCGAGGATTCAAATATGTCCTCGTAGTTGTATGCGCTCTTTCCCGGTGGACAGAGGCGTATCCCGTCTCAGATTACACTGCCCCGACTACTGCCAAACAGTTAGTTCGAGAATTCTTCCCACGGTATGGTTTGCCCCGTGTCGTGTACTCAGATAATGGCCAGCCGTTCTCATCCGAGCTAATGAAACATGTTTCACTTCTGTTAGGCTACCAATGGAAATTCCACTGTGTCCGACATCCCGAGGCAGCAGGTCTCGTGGAGCGACATAATCAAACTCTGAAAATTAGACTGTCCAAAGTATGTAGAGAAAAAGGTGTCGACTGGATAGTAGCTTTACCGGTTGCGCTCTTTTACATGAGAATGGTAGCACACTCTCGAACAGGGCTATCCCCGTATGAGGTGATCTTCGGTAGACCACCAAATATGTGGGGGACGCCTATACCCCGTAAAATAACTGATGTTGATTGTAATATGCTGACAGATTACCTGGCTTCCTTGATGTCTGCACTACAATCTTGTCGTTCACAGGTAGCTGCAGCTTTTCCCGATAACACTGAGGTGAAGCCCCATGACGTGGTTCCGGGAGATCTTGTGCTTATAAGGAACTTCGACAGAAGGAACCCGCTGGAGCCTCGCTGGCAGTCGCCTAAACTCGTCTTATTGACTACAAGGACAGCTGTGAAGATTGAGGGACGTAAAGGGTGGTTGCACTCGAGCCATATCAAAAAATTTCATGGACTATCATCCGACTTGAATTATCAGCCCTGCATTCCCTCACAGACTGACTCAAAACTCCCCCTGGTCGACAAGACAGAAAAGGAAAACTATAAACTGAAACTAAGGTCTAGCAAGTCAGACAATTTGATTGTTTAAGTCCTCTCCAAGGTGAATCGGTTGAATTTGTCTCTGACATGTATCCTCTAGACCGAAATAGAGAGAGAAATAGACAGAAACAGCTCAAGAAACATGCGTACTGTAAATCACTTCGTAGTCACTGCATAGTGACATTGTTAATTATGTTTTTTCTAAGTCTTCTGACTATCATTGCCAGTATATTATTACACATGTATTACCCTATTTCCAAGCGTGCTTTCAATGCTACTGCCGAACATTCTTTTAGCGAATTACCCCCGCATGAGTTGTCCTATAGATTTGCGCTGCGCAACAACACATTCATTAGTATGTTACATCATTCTCATCAGACCAGCAATGCTACAAATTGTTGGATATGTGGCCGACTCCCTCCCTATCAGAAATATAGGGGAGTTCTGCCCCTCTTTCCGTATCCATTCACACACAATGGCTCCTGTGGAGCATGGTTTAGTTTGATTAATTCCCTAGGTTCAAATTCAGTAGTTTATCAAGACAACTGGGTTTGGGGAAACCTGAACCTAGTTTTACTTAAAGTCTGCTACCCTAACAAGGAGGGACTTCCCAAAAGAACAGGAACTGATCTAGAAAATGAAGTATATGGATTAGGTAACTTTACACTTAATCTCATGATCCTGAATGTTGAATCCGAAGCTACACCAATCTTGCCCGCTATGTCAGTATTTCCAGTTAGAGGCGAATTATGTGTAAGAAAGAATGGTTCAATACACATGGGCCATAGTAAATGTACCACTGTAATAGAATTCAGTGATAAAGGCAAATCTACATTTAGAGCTTCTCGTCACTCCTACTTCATCTGTGGTCACATCGCATACATACGCCTACCCCTAGATTGGGATGGTACCTGTTACATTGCATTCCTTCTGCCACCTGTTTTCCTAGCCCCGCCTGATTACCATAGGAATGCCCATTTAGTACACAATAGACAGCAGAGAGATCTCCCGATTGTCGACTACACCGAAACAGCATGGGAGCAATACACAGATTTCAATAAAGGTTTCTTTCCCTACATAGGTACAGTCACTAATAGTAAGTTGATACGTAGATTAACTAGAACCCTTGAAGCAGTAGTGAATGAAACTACTTCCGCCTTAGGCAACTTAACAGAGGAGCAGTCTGCGATGCGGATTGTTGTTCTTCAAAATCGTCTTGTTCTTGACGTCATCCTGGCCGATAGGGGCGGAGCTTGTAGGGTCATCGGATCAAGTTGCTGTGTTTTCATACCAGAAAACGCGCCGTCAGTATATAAAGCCATAACTCGACTTCATAAGATCGTAAGCCAGATACACCAGAATCCAGGCACCTGGACTTGGTCCGGTTGGTTCTGGAGCGTGTTGTCAGCCTGGGGATGGAGGATCCTATCCTTCCTAGGTATTGGCTTTCTCATTCTATTCAGTTGCTGCTTGTGTCTACAATGTGGGCCAGCGATTTGTGGTCTGTGTGCCACATCGTGTATCCCGCCTTCGAATTTTCATTCAAGATCCCGGAAGAAGAAAGAAGAACAAATGATGCTATATGAACAGATTGATGGATTGATGAAGATGGATATTTCATAAGGGTCCGTAGGGGACAAGGAGGGAATGAGGAAATATGAATTTTTATGGTCAATTGTGTCCCCTATCTTAGACCCCAACGGCTCCATGTACATGCTACAAGTACATGTATGTTCCCTCCAGTTCCAGCTATGAAGACGCAAATACATGTGCGTCCAACGTCAACATTTTCTCTTTCAGATCCGCCATGGATGGGTCAAATATTCCATTCCTAAGTATGATTGGCCACCGACTTTATATGGTTCACTTTTCACGTTTTACAGTTCAGGCGAGCAGGCCCTGAATTCTGCCATCAAGCCTTTTCCTGCTTCTGCCTCTGAAATGCTCCAGCTTGGACCTGCATCCGTATCCATGAACTTTGTCCTACTCCCTGCGCGGCTAACGGTGCCTGACGCGGCCTGTTGCCTGCCAAAAACTGTATTCAGCCTTCAAGTTATCTGCTCCGCTCCTCATCCAATGCATTCCTGTCTAGTAGTTTAGGTAAACATCCTTCCAGCTACCGAGCAAAGAGCTCGGCCTCGCTGTCTTTATGCAAGTAATTCATAGTCCCTGTTACCATGGAAGATTCCTGCCCCCTCGCATCTCATGTAGACACATAGACGCTTGTACATGCACTAACAGTCAGTATAGAATAGATTCCGTCCGAGAGACCTTTCCTTTTGGATAAAACAGTTCCTTAAACAAAGATATTAGATACGATTTGGGATTAGGTTGACCTGACCCCCCAGACTTCTGTCTCCACATGTAGAGCTAAATGTCAATTCCCCTTCACCCTCTAGTTGCACGTCAATCACACGTCATGCGGCTGCGCGCGCATCTCTGCCAAACATTTCTGCTGACACTGCAGGATTCTCTTATGGATCCACCCACTTGTGACATCATTTTTAATGACGTTTCTAGTATACGCCTGTTATTACGCCCATTTTCATTACGTATGTGTATTCTTATCTGTACTATCAGCTGTTACGCCTCCTGCATCTGTCTTAATGCAATGCTTTTCATATATATATTGTTACTTGTCAATAATGTATTGCCTATCCCTTCCTGAACCTTCGTGGTGATGGAATAAGATTGCCTGGTTCGAACTATAATTCCTTTGTAAGGAATAAAGCCCTTTTCAGAACCTCTAATACCACGGATTCTGCCTCTTATTTTGACTGAGTTATTCATACTAGACTTTACCGCATAAAAAATAGTACAGGTAATTTAAATATTTACCACACCATAACTATGTCTTGAATGCTTGGACGCCCGAACTTGTGTTTCTCTGCCTGCCAGGACCTAGGGGGAAGCTGGAACTACTGCCCCCAGCTCCCAACGTGGCGTGGACGCCTCCAATGTCATCGCCCTCGCGTGCCTGGATGCGCTCTTATCCGGGTCAGGGCTCCCGCTGAGCGGCACGCGCCCGCTGTAGCCCAGAGGAGGCTGGGCTGAGCCGGGCCTCCCCTCTAACAACGGAGGCACGGGACACTTGATCTTGGATTTAACCACCTCCAGGTACTGTGTCGGCCCCACGTCCTTTTACTTCATTTTCTACTAATCGTGTTAGTGGTGTTGTTTACTTTTGATTCAAAATGAGTAAACGTAAAGGAGTGACGGGAACCCTGGACGCTTTCATCGTCAGGGCTGAATCTGTGCTCAGCCACGAGATTGAATTGACTGAGAGGCGACTTTCTTTAGGGCCCTTCGGACCCTTACCCCTGCAGAGGCATTCTTCCCTGGGTTCTACTGTTTTGGGTGATGTCCTCCAAACCTGTTCATCCCCTATCACACAGGGGCACCCGCAGCCCTATCCTGCACCCGACCCGGAAACATCCCCTATGGACACTGAAGTCGGCCCAAGTCCAGTCACAAGGACACGGACACGGACAATAAAGCCCCATAGTGAGGTTAAGTCTAGAGAACCACCCGTGAAGCGAAGGAAGGGTACGGGTACGAGCCCTCAAAAACTTAAACAACAGAAATGGACACGGCATCTTAACCCTGAGGCAACACAAACTTGCACTATCAGCACACAGACCGACTCTGTTTCTTCTGTACTCTTATGTGGCGCTTTCGGGGATGTTGCCTTGGACACTGCTGGGGAGTCTGCCTTGGATTTAGTTTTCGCACAGCTCAATGAACCAGTAGATAAACCAAAAAATTATGGGATAGGCCCTTTAGAACCTTCAATTCCGCCCACTGATAACTTTACTCATAAGGTGGCTCATGAACAATTGTGTCTCAATTTTGATGCCATTCATAAAACAGTTGCGGAGTCCATAGAGAAAATACTGGTTAAGGTTACAGCCATTGAGGAGTTAGTTAGAAGCAGCCATGGTGCTCGTCTTATTACCCCCCTAGCAAATCCTCAATCCCCGTAACAGACATAGGAAATGCAGATGCCCCCATTCAGGTGGATTACACCTAAATTACAGAAAAGGCACCCGTAGATAAAAATAGCAGTGCTGTAAACAACAGAGTTGCCTTAACAGGGCCTAGAGTAAATCACTTGTCCCTTCCCTCATGTACTACACCCAGGGATATAGAGGATGTGACACTCAATCTACCACCTGAGGTTACCCCTTATACAATAATATTGTCGAACTTACCACATCTGTCCCACCAGGCAAACGAAACGTGGGAGGCATTGAGAAATACATCTCTTTGCTGGATTGGCTTTAAAACCGGCTTAACCGAAACACTGTTCTGTGAGTTCAAGATGGTAAGAAGGGTAGGCTGGGTTGGGATAAGGAAAAAATTGTACCCCGGTGACTGCATAGTCCTCATATTTACTGGTAAGCGAAGTCTTACGTAGACTCAGGAGTGACTATGTGACGAACCGAGGAATAAATGTACTGCCACTTGGATATTTTTATCCCCCAACAAATCAATTTTCTCATACCTCACAGCCAAGATTTACTAACCCCAATCACCAACATCGATTTACCATACACACCCACAATAGATTTGAAACACTTACAACCTTAGAAGATATACATTGACTCATCTCCACACATAGTTATATAGATCATAGATGGATTACTGTTAAGCATCCATCTGGCCTGGAACGGACTATTAGCGATCCCAATAAATTTAAACACTACGTCGTAAGAGCTAGTGACGCCCCACATGTTGGTCCTTGTAATGGTAGCACGGGGCCCAGTCCAATGTCCTGCTTCATGGTGCCGTAGCTGCTGATACCATTGTGCACCATCTTAACGAGATGGGAGCAGATTTGACTAACCTAAACACCCACCATCCAATCCCTCCCAAAAATCTTGTCCATCACCCCATTATTCTTAACAGCGAACTTGCTCATAATAAAAGTCCTAAACCGGCTGAAAATAGGTCTAGCATAACTAAATGTAACGCCCTGAACGTCTCAGGATCGTTTAACAGACACGACAATGAGGACGCAACCACTAGTGAAGGGTTAGTTGTTTTAATGAAGGCAAATATAATACAAAGAATAAACAAAAGTTATAGTCACTGGAATCCTCCAGGCTAAGTACGTTACCAGCCCACAGCACGGATGGTCCTAACCGTCCTCTGCATATACGCCGGTCCCGGCGTATGCCAACAGAGGGCAGAAATGAAATGGCCGACAATGCCAATCGGTAGGCTGTGAGGGGCACGAAGAGTGTTGGGGAGAATCGAGGAGTCAGGGAAACACCCAGCCGGGGTCTCTACCTGAAGGGAGCAGCCGCTCAACCTCTTCCTCAGACTGCACCGGGACGCGGAGTCACCTCCTGGTGATGCGTCACCGATACCCCAATCACAAGCAAGAAGACTGAACCGAGAGCAGCCGCTCGATCGATCCTGTGGACTTCCGAGTCTGTAACGCGGTAAACACCTCCTGGTGTGCGTTACAGCTGGCAGTCCCTGTGTCTCTGGTCGGGCTGGGAGTTACGACTCCAACCAGCAAAAGCGCCACTGCGCTTGGACTCCGCCGAGTCAAAAAGCGAAGCTCAATGGTTGACCGGTAGAGCTTCCGGGTCCTTCACAGGTGACGATGGGGCAAGACACGGCCCAGGGAGTAACGACTCGACCTACCTCCGTTCTTGCCTTACTGGAGCACCACTCCGGAACACTGCTCTTCACGAAGCAGGTACGTCGGTGTGAACACAATATCCGACAGCGTTGTACCTCCCGGTTCCTCCCTTTATAGGGTGTGTTTTCCTTGAGTTATGTAACAGCTCTCCTGTTTACATAAGGGCGTGTTTCCTTGAGTTATGTAACAGCTCTCCTGTTTACATAAGGGCGTGTTTCCCTTGAGTTATGTAACAGCTCTCCTGTTTACATAAGGGCGTGTTTTCCTTGAGTTATGTAACAGCTCTCCTGTTTACATAAGGGCGTGTTTCCCTTGAGTTATGTAACAGCTCTCCTGTTTACATAAGGGCGTGTTTTCCTTGAGTTATGTAACAGCTCTCCTGTTTACATAACCTCTCAACCGCTAAGCATCCTGGGAGATGTAGTCCGTTTTCGCTGGTTACCGTTTTCCTCCCCTCGTATGACAGGAATTCTTGACAGTACATCCTCCCTCTCAGCGGCTCCCCACGGGTCCAGCGCTGGCAGGAAAACGCCGATGGAACAAGGAGACCAACCGCGGAGCATGAACCCCTTCAGCCGGTTCCCATGAATGCTCCTCCGGGCCATAGCCTTTCCACGCAACCAGGTACCACAGCTTCCCCCTGCGCCATTTGGACGCCCGTATGCCCGACACTTCATACTCCACCTCCGACTCCACGCATACCGGCCGAGGTGTCCCAGACGGCTTGGAGGGTGCTGGTTTGAGCAATGATACATGAAAGACAGGGTGTATCCGCAATGACTGGGGCAAGCACACCTTCACGTTCACGGGACCCATACACTTGGTAATTCGATAGGGGCCCATGTACTTGGGATGGAACACACTGTTCTTTCGAAACCTCATGTTTCTTGTGGATATCCAGACGTAGTCTCCAGTGCGGTACAGTGGCCCGGGCCTTCTCTTCCTATCTGCCGCAGCCTTGTATCTTCTCTTGGCCTCTATTAGGACAGCCCTTGAGCGCATCAATGTGTCTTTTATGTGTGCCACCCTGTCCGCTGTGGCGGGAATCCTGTCCTCTCTGAACGGCTGTAGAAATGGCAAGAACCTGGGATGTTGGCCATAGTTGCTATAGAACGGAGATGACTGTGTGGAGCTGTGAGTGGCGTTGTTATAGGCTATCTCTGCAACCCATAGCAAGTCGACCCATTCTTCCCTGCCCTGGTCCACAAAACATCGCAGATACTGTTTGAGCGTTTGGTTCAGGCGCTCGGTTTGGCCGTCCGTTTGAGGGTGGTAGCTGGTGGACAGGGCGGTCTTAACATGCAGCGCAGTGCACCAAGTCTTCCAGAATTGCGCAGTAAACTGCGACCCCCGGTCCGACACGATCACCCCAGGTAATCCATGCAGTCGTACCACATTCTTTAGGAGTAGTGACGCCAATTCCCCGGCCGTAGGGACTCTCTTGCAGGGGATGAAGTGCCCCATTTTCGTCAAGTAATCCACCACCACCAGTATTGCCGTCATCCCCTGGTCTACCGGTAGGCCCACCACGAAGTCCAGTGATATGCTATCCCATGGTCTATCCGGGGTCGGAAGTGGATGTAAGAGCCCTTGGGTTCGGCCATGGTCGGCCTTCATGGTAGCACACGTAGGACACTCCTGTCCCCACCTCCTGACATCCACTCTCATGGTTGGCCACCAGAAATGCCGTCCCATGCTAGCCACCGTTTTTTCAATGCCCAAATGACCTGCGCATGGAGAGTCATGGTACCAGATGAATGCTTGTTTCCTTAGCCTAGGCGTGGGTATCAATAGGCACCTGCCCTTCAGGGGTATCCCGTCCTTCAGCTGCCATTCTCTGTGACTGAGGAGCCACCTCCGCCATGCGAATGACCTGATCCCTCTCTTTATTCCCCTCAGGAAAGTATCCGGTTGGATAACCCCCAATACCATCCTCGGGGAAATGATGGAACGCTCGGTCGCAGGCAATGGTTCCTTAACTGCAGATTGACGGGACAGGGCGTCCGCCTTTCGGTTTTCCGTCCCCGGCCGATATGTGATGCGGAAGTTGAACCCCGCAAAGAAGATCATCCACCGCAGCTGCCTGGGAGAAAGGTGTCTAGTGGCCGTCATGAACTGTAGGTTCCGATGGTCCGTGTACACCGATACCACATGTCTTGCCCCCATCAACCAATGCCTCCATTCGGTGAAGGCGTCCTTGATTGCGAGAAGCTCCTTCTCCGCAATATGGTAGTTGCGTTCGGCGTCGTTGAGTTTGCGGGACATGTACGCAACGGGATGAAGCACCCCTGTGTCGTGGTTGCGTTGGGACAAGATAGCCCCCAGCGCCACATCCGACGCGTCCGCTTCCACCACGTAGGGGAGATCCGGATCGGGGTGAGCCAACACCGGCGCCTTACCAAAGGCGCTTTTCAGGGCCTCAAAGGCTTTGTTCGCTTCAGGGGACCAGACAAACTCCTTGGACTTCCTCAGTAGCTGTGTGATTGGGGCCACCACTCCTGAAAATCCATCTATGAACCGCCTGTAAAAGTTGGCGAAGCCAATGAAGCTTTGGACGTCCTTCACGCTTTGGGGCACCGGCCATTCTTTCACCGCCTTGATCTTTCGTTCTGCCATCTCCTGTCCCTCTGGACTCAGCATCACTCCGAGGAATTCCACAGATGTGACGTGGAAGTCACACTTGCTGAGTTTACAAAACAGCATGTTTTCCCTCAGCTTTTGGAGCACAGCTTTGACGTGGTGTACGTGCTCCTCCACACTGGACGAATAGATGAGGATGTCGTCGATATATACGACCACGTAGATATCCAACTCCTCTCTGAATACCTCATTCAAAAAGTACTGAAAGGCTGCCGGGGCGTTGCACAGACCGAACGGCATGACGAGGTACTCAAAAAGGCCGAACCTGGTCTTAAAGGCGGTCTTCCACTCGTCTCCGTCCCTCATGCGCACCAGATGGTATGCCCCTTTCAAATCCAACTTGGTGTAGATACGAGCTTTCTTGACCTGTTCCAGAAGTACACTGATGAGAGGCAAGGGGTACCGATTTTTTATGGTTATCGCATTCAATGCCCTAAAGTCCACACAGGCTCTCAGCTCCCCATTAGCCTTCGGGATGAAGAAGAGTGGCGAGGCGGCCGGAGACTTGGACGTGTGGATGAATCCTAGCTTGAGGAGTTTATCCAGGTACCCCCGGAGATGCACGTTTTCAGGCTCCGTCAGGGCATACAGCCTGCCGCTGGGAACGCTGGCCCCTGGCACCAGGTCGATCTGGCAGTCAAACTGTCTATGTGGTGGTAGCACTTCCGCCTTCACCTCATCAAATACATCCTCAAAACTGTGATAAGCCTGGGGGAGAGCCACATCTTTTTCTGCCGCTGTAGCCACCGTCTGACTCCCGCTCTCATCTGCGTCAAGGGATTCCGTTCTTATTCCACAATGCAGGATGCAATACGGTGACGTCATTTCGATGCGATGTGTTGGCCAATCCACAAAGGGGTTGTGTTTCTGTAGCCACGGCAATCCCAATATGACGCCATATTGGGGAGCTCGGATGATGTTAAAATCGATTTGTTCCAAATGGTTCCTCCCATATCTCATCGGAAGGACCCCCGTGTGCTGTCCGATGGGCCCCGTCACCAATCGCCTTCCGTCTACCGCATAGACGTCTTCGGGTACTGCTTTGGGAAGAAGCACTAGCCCTAGCCTGCATGCCTCGTTGTGGTCCATAAACATGCCAGTGGCTCCTGAATCCACCATGGCCACAACGGGTATCCACTGGTCATGCACTCCCACGTGCACCGTGATAAACAGGTGTCGTTGTCCCTTAGTGACCGAGTTGGAAAGTGAAGGGATGGATGAGTGACTCCGAGATGCCCCTTCTCTGGTCTTGGAGTCCTCTAGTTTTCCGCCGGTATGTCCACCACGGCTGTTACCGACCGGTTGGCCCGATAACGTGACGTCTTCGGTTTGGCAGGGCATTCACGTACGTAGTGGCCTTTTTTGCCACAATATAGGCACAATCCTTGTTTACGGCGTGACTCTTTCTCCGTGGCTGTGAGGCTCGCTCGTATTGCGCCGATGTCCATGGGTTCTCCCTTGGATGCGGTGGAAGTTTCAGGACCTCCCACCGTCCCATAGGATGGAAGGGATTTTCCTTTTCTCCCATGATCCCCCTTTCTTTCACTTAGCCTATGTTCCAGCCGTAATACCAGGTTGATAAGGCCCTCACATGTCTTGGGTTGAGGGTCAATATGAGCCACGGCGTCCTTGAGCTCATCGCACAGCCCTTGATGGAAGAGCGCCGTCTGTTTAGCAACAGGCCACTTGGTTTCCGCAACCAGCCTTCGGAACGCGTTGAGATACTGCACCAGGTCGTTGGATCCCTGTCTCAACTCAAGCATTTCACGGTCCGCCGTGTACGAGTCAGCCCTTCTGTCGAATACCTTCAGGAATTCCTCGCGAAAAGCACCCCAATCACATAAGAGGGGGTCGTCCCTGCTCACCAGAGGTACGGCCCATTGTGCCGCGTTTCCCGCCAAATAGGATATAAGGAAAGCCACACGAGCCTGACTCGTGGGGAACGCCTTTGGTTTGCACGATAAATGTAGCGCCACTTGTGTGAGGAATACCTGCACTGTGTTAGGATCCCCACTGTACCTCTCTGGTGTCGCCAAGGGGATGGCTACCGGCAATTCCACTACTACCGCAGGGGTCTGATTCGTGAGGGAGGTGCTGGGCGTGAGCGGGTCCAATTGGATAGCATCCAGTCTGGCTTTTACATCGGCTGTTTCTTGCCTAGAGGCAGCCACTTCAACTTGCATGGCCGCTAAAGCAGCCAGCACATCATCAAGTGTTGCCATGTCTGTTATCGACCGGGAGACAGTTAGTGTTATTAAGGTCGGATATTTTGTAACGCCCTGAACGTCTCAGGATCGTTTAACAGACACGACAATGAGGACGCAACCACTAGTGAAGGGTTAGTTGTTTTAATGAAGGCAAATATAATACAAAGAATAAACAAAAGTTATAGTCACTGGAATCCTCCAGGCTAAGTACGTTACCAGCCCACAGCACGGATGGTCCTAACCGTCCTCTGCATATACGCCGGTCCCGGCGTATGCCAACAGAGGGCAGAAATGAAATGGCCGACAATGCCAATCGGTAGGCTGTGAGGGGCACGAAGAGTGTTGGGGAGAATCGAGGAGTCAGGGAAACACCCAGCCGGGGTCTCTACCTGAAGGGAGCAGCCGCTCAACCTCTTCCTCAGACTGCACCGGGACGCGGAGTCACCTCCTGGTGATGCGTCACCGATACCCCAATCACAAGCAAGAAGACTGAACCGAGAGCAGCCGCTCGATCGATCCTGTGGACTTCCGAGTCTGTAACGCGGCAAACACCTCCTGGTGTGCGTTACAGCTGGCAGTCCCTGTGTCTCTGGTCGGGCTGGGAGTTACGACTCCAACCAGCAAAAGCGCCACTGCGCTTGGACTCCGCCGAGTCAAAAAGCGAAGCTCAATGGTTGACCGGTAGAGCTTCCGGGTCCTTCACAGGTGACGATGGGGCAAGACACGGCCCAGGGAGTAACGACTCGACCTACCTCCGTTCTTGCCTTACTGGAGCACCACTCCGGAACACTGCTCTTCACGAAGCAGGTACGTCGGTGTGAACACAATATCCGACAGCGTTGTACCTCCCGGTTCCTCCCTTTATAGGGCGTGTTTTCCTTGAGTTATGTAACAGCTCTCCTGTTTACATAAGGGCGTGTTTCCTTGAGTTATGTAACAGCTCTCCTGTTTACATAAGGGCGTGTTTCCCTTGAGTTATGTAACAGCTCTCCTGTTTACATAAGGGCGTGTTTTCCTTGAGTTATGTAACAGCTCTCCTGTTTACATAAGGGCGTGTTTCCCTTGAGTTATGTAACAGCTCTCCTGTTTACATAAGGGCGTGTTTTCCTTGAGTTATGTAACAGCTCTCCTGTTTACATAACCTCTCAACCGCTAAGCATCCTGGGAGATGTAGTCCGTTTTCGCTGGTTACCGTTTTCCTCCCCTCGTATGACAGGAATTCTTGACACTAAAGTTCTATCTTGGAATGTGGCGGGCTTAATCACCAAACTTACCAACCCTGCTTGGCTTGACTTTATAGCTGGCTTTGATATTCTATGCATTTAAGAAGCCTGGGTTGATAGCCCACTGCATATCAACGGGTTTACATTTTTTTTACATCGGCCGTTCGTCCAAGCTTGGGCGAATAAAGGGTGGTTTGTGCACCTATATTTTTTATCGGTTAAATGTAAAAAAGTTAGACCTTCTGGTATCTAACACTTATTACCAGGTTATAAAAATGAATATTGATGCCTCACATAGTACCGTCCTATTAAACCTTTATAACAATATTCCCACGCCGCACATAGGGGTAGTCTTGATGAAATGACAGAAGCATCTGGATAAAATACACAAGTCAACTAATACAGACTTGTGTTTAATTTGGGTAGGTGATTTCAATATTGGCCCCGGTGTTAATGCTGAAAGTGGCAACTGTGGCTTAATATCCGATGACGAAGCAGACATCTCTCACTTTCCGCACTCCTCCCTTGGGGATTATTTAAATCAGATTAAATACACCATGGACCTGGGTTTTGTGAACGATTTATGCTCACCACCTTTGCCGTTTAATAGCACTTTTAATGGTCACGGGTTGTACTCTATTATAGATCACATTTTAATTTGCAACAGATACGCAGACAGAATACAGAATTTCGAAATTCACACTGTTGCATTCAGTGATCACTACCCCATTAGTGTTACCATGGATTAAGCGGCTAACGGGGGGACACTCGGCCATGCCTGAACACTACATAGCCATAAACAGAACCAATGGCTATACCATTAAATGGAAGGGGGTAGACTCTCTGAACCTAACTAAGTCAATATTAAGTTGTTGTAAAAAAGATTTTGCTGTCTGCCTCGACGAGACTGCCGCGAACCCTGATATTCTTAATTCTTTTAGAAACATCACACTGGCCATACAAAACAACCTGTTATTAGACTCAATAAAACGCTACATTGCTAAGACAGGTTGGTTTGATTCCAAATGTAGCAAAGCTGAAGCTATCTTGAAAGCTGCCCTATATAAGTCCCAGAGAGACCAGGAAGTCATTAGAAGGGCGAGAGCAGTGTATAAAACGTCACTTAAAGAGGAGATAAAAACGGAACTGTGGCTGTCACTTACGAAAGCTTCAGAGCTAAAATATACTAAGAGCTTCTGTGAATGCCCAGTTCTTGGCCCCCAAAAATATCCCCAGTATTGAAATCACGATCGGGGAGGACCAATGGGTAACCCACTTTTCCAGGTTATATTGTGACAACGTAGATCTAATTCAGTGTGAGGAGCCTAGTACCAGACACACGAGTAATCTCCCAATTGAAATTGATTTTAATGTGGAGGAGGTGATTTTGACAATAAACAAGAGCGTGGGTGGAAAAGCCCCTGGACCTGATAGTATCCCGGTGGACTTATATAAATTTTGTCCTCAGCTATGGGGCCCATTAATTACTATGGTCTTAAAAGCATGTTGCACACAGGGTTTCACCCCAACCTAGACAGAGTCCACACTTGTCCCTATTTTAAAAAAAAGTGGGCGGGCGTCTTGTCTTGAATAGACTACAGGTGTGGGCAGAGGACAAGGGTGTTCTCTCAGACAGTATGGTTTCCGTCAAGGGCTTGGTACCATAGAGCATGGTCTAAATTTAAGCCTCCTGGGGTAAATATACAAAGCCTAAGCAGGGGAGTCTCTTCCTGTGCTTCGTCGATTTAAGTTCGGCCTTTGACTGTGTTAACCAGCTGAAACTTTGGAGTACTTTAGAGTCTATGGGTTGGAAGTGCCACTGATTAACTTTTTTAAACAGTCCTACTTAGATGCCCAGGCAAGCGTCCGTTATGGGTTAGCAGGTGAACGCAGTCGCAATTTCCCTGTCAGGAAGGGGGTAAGGCAGGGCTGTGTCTTGGCCCCCCTCCTCTTCACCGTATACATAAATAGTCTGGGCGCCACACTGTCGAGGGAAGGTCAGGAATTACCCAGCATTGGTAGGCGGCAAATTGGAGCCTTGTTATACGCAGATGACGCTGTTCTCCTGTCTCGTACCCCAATAGGTTTGCAGAAAACTGTTTCGAGTTTTGTGTCTTTTATGTCTAGGCTCGACCTTAAGGTAAACATCACCAAAATTTTTGTTATGAAATGCAGCAAACCAAAAGTTAAGTGTCGAGATATCTTCATAAATGATAGAAAACTCGAATTTGTTAATTATTTTTCCTACCTGGGTATTGTGTTTGAAAAGAGGGGCTCATGGAGCATAGCCATCAACACCAGAAAATTATTGTTTGCAAAAGCTATTGGAGCCCTAATAAATTTTTCCAGGAAACTAGGCAAGCGCCATATTGATAATCTGTTGACCATCTACAAAGTTAAATGCATTCCTGTAGCTATGTATGGAGCAGGCATCTGGGGATTTGCAAACACAGCGTCCATACAGCTGGTTGAGAATAGGTTTTTAAAATATCTTTTAGTAGTCCCAAACAGCACAGCCATGTATATTTGCCATGCTGAGTTGGGTCTACCATATTTATCCGACCTGATTAAAACCCAGCCAGTTTTACTCTGGCACAAGGTTCGGACCAGTACTGTGACTAGGCTTAATCGGGACGTAATTAATGATTGCCAGAGCCTGCAACGGGCACTTTACATCCCATGGCTTGCATTCATTAAAAACTTTATGAACGATTTAGGCCATCCTGAGTATAATGCCAACCCTGATAGTCTGTCCCGTGTTACCAGGAAGGAACTAAAATTATTATGTCTAGACCACCTGGAGATGATTAGATTGTCCACCAATGTTATGAAATTGTCTGTCAGAGAACACCAACTACTCCTGACACCACCGGGGCCACAACCTTATTTATCTATAACATCAGGTAATTATGATAGGATGCTGTTGACGCGCCTACACTTAGGCAACTTTCATAACAGTGTTACGTTCCCTAAGATAAATGACTGGTCACGGACCTTATGCCCATGTCCATGTAATGATACCTCGTCTCAGTCTACAATCCATTTTATCTTTTATTGTACATTTTATACCCTTATCAGGAAAAGATGGATCCTGCCCATTTTAAAATGGCAAGACTTGAGACAATGTCAACCTGCTTTTATTAAGTTACAATTTCTCGATGAAGTGATGTTCATTGATCACATAGCCAAATTTTTGAAAGGGGTGGTCAGATCCAGAATGAGCATGCAGGGTAATGCTTTATCGTAATTGTATATGAATTTATCGTAAGTTCTGATTGCCCTCGTATTTTGATATAAGTTCGTTTTAAATTGTAATTATCATGTTTTTTATTGGATTGTTGAATTTAATATTTACGTACTGCCGTAATTTGATCTTCTTTTAAATGTATTGTGCTTTTATGCATTGACATTTTAAAATCGAATAAAGCGTAATTTGAATTTGAATGCTTAGGCGGCAAGGGTAACTTGTCATGTGGCGATGGCGATAGGGGTCGACATGCAGATACAAGAGGTACTGGGGCTACTAGGTCCCTTCCCTGGGTTGAAACCCCTGGAACCGATGGCTTACCTGCTGAGTTCTACTCGACGTACAGTGACATTCTGGCCCGAGGTTGACTGAGCTTTATAACTCATCACAGGCCCTGGATGTCTTGCCTCCCACCATGCATGAGGCCCTACTAGTACTACTTTTAAAACAGGGGAAAGAGGAGGATCATGAATCATCTTATAGACCTCTCTCGATCCTCAGCATTGATTATAAAGTATTCAGTAAGATTCTGGTCACTAGATTGTTACCTTACCTCCAATATTTTGTACATCCAGATCAATCTGGGTTTGTCCCGTTCTGCAGTACAGTCACTAACGTACGACAGTTGATACAGGTCCTAAGTTCCCCCCACCCAACCTGTCCCAGAGCCTTGGTGAAGGCGGTGGGCATGGCGAAAGACTTTAACTCTCTCTGGTGGGATTAATTATACATTGTCATAGCTTGGATGGAACTGGGCAGTGACTATATCAAGTGAACAAAACTCCTTTACACCCACCCAGTCACCCACATGAAAACTGGGGTTGTATCTCGGACACTTGTAAAGTCAAGAGGTGCGAGGCAAGGGTGCCCCTTGTGGCCGGTGCTCTTTGCAATGGCGGTTGAGCCCCTTGCGCCCATGCTTCAGCGAGGCCAAGCATATCAAAGAATACCGGTTGACAATACTGCCCTCTATATTTCATTGTACACGGACAATTTATTACTTTACCTCCTTGGGGAGCACGCAGACAGAGAGGGCAACTTCCAGATGCTCACTGAGTTCATCGCTATCTTGGGCCTGGGTATGAACTGGGAAAAATTTCTTTTTTTTTAATTTCTTTTTTAACTTTTTGAACTTTGTTTTTATTGATTTTACAACAATTTGCAGTTTACAGTGCATTATTGTCTTTTCTGTGTTTGGTCCACATTGTTAATACAAGACAGATCATGACGTTATAGGAATAGATCACGCATTGACTACCTACACATCAGCCAATTTCAACTGGTACAGGGTTCTTGTTCAATAATCGGTTTGACATCATAGTATACTGTTTTAACTTACTTAATATTTAGTCAACAACATAACCTAAAACGTAATGACCTACACCTGGAACACTTACAGCGCGCCTATACACGTCCTCTTGTGTTATATCGGCAATTCCCCCCCCACCCACACACCCGACCCAACATATCTTTTTGTCTGTGGTGTTTGTTTACTCAGTCACCCAATCCCCTTAATACATAATGAATACCAGACAGACGATATACCCTGCAATGTGGGGGCTATCAGGCACATGCATCAAAAAGAGAGTTTGCGAGTCCTTATTTGCGAATTTTAAGGAATCGCAAATAAAGACTCGCAAAACACGATGCAACAAAAACATTGCGAGAATATTGCGAATCGCTAAAAATCGCTAAATAAATTGCGATTTCGGCATTTGCGAACTCGCTATTAGCGATTTCGCAATTAGCGAAATCGCTAATACCGAAGTCGCTTTTTGATGCATCCTGATGACATCACAACCAGGAAGTGAGCAGCACCAGCCTCATTTCCAGTGCACAGTGTCAGGGAGAGGAGGGAGCTGGCTCTGGGAGCAGAACAGGAGTGTGACAGAGACAGAAGAAAAACTTGTGATATCAAATGGAAGCCTCACAAACAGCAGAGGAGAGCCAAACAGGCAGGAAACGCAAAATTAAATTTGCAGAAAAAGAAATTGACACCCTCATTGAGGGAGTAGTCCACAGCCATGACAAGCTGTTTGGAAAGGCATCATTGAAAGTGGCAGAGCAGGAGAAAAGGAAAATCTGGCTCCGGATCCAAAACAGGGTCAATGCCATTGGGGTGACACACCGCACCATTGAAGAACTCAAAAAACGATGGTACGACTTGCGCAGTCGGGCTAAGGTGCGCATAGCTGACCGCCTGAAGGAGGCAAAGAAGACAGGAGGGGGAACACCAACAGACACTGGGAACACTCCCATGGAGGACTTGATTGAATCCACCATCCAGCCAGAAGCTGTTGTTGGTGTGACCCAGCTGGACACGTCCGGAGCAGCAAACACATCTGAAGGTAAGATGAATGTATGTTTTCTTAGTGTTACAAAATGTAAAGGTAGAACTCGACCACAGCACAGCCCAAGTGCAGACCCTGAACATCCAGTACACAATGCATTCAGTAGGTGAGGGGCATTATGGGAGATGTAGTCAGGTCAAGCAGTTAAAATGTCAAATCTCAGAGTAACAACCCAAAAAAGCTTAATAGAGTATAAAATCATTTACAAAGGCAGAAATTTATTACTGTGCAATTAATATCACAGACATGAAATAATACAGTGTTGCACTGTTTCACCTCACAGATGCACAACGTGTAGAAGATGTGGATAGCGATTCCCCAGACATGCAGGACACCAGCGCAGGTGAACAGATGGACACACCTGTGGTGCAAATAAATCCCTCACGTCCAACAAAGTCACGCAGGGCTACTGTTCCATCCCTAGTCACCATGGAGTGTGAAGATGATGAGGCTGATGCAACACCAGGTGGCAGCCATGGCCAGACAACTTCCATCACACAAACACAACCACAGGTCCCCAGAACTAATCACAGAGCCCGGCGTAGGAGAGGAAGAGCACTCAGGACACAGCAGGAGGAGCAACCAAGTGATGTCTGGGGTGGTCTTGAGGGACAGATGCTCCGTATGCAGCGCCTGCAGACAAAAAACACACGATTAGTACAATTGCAAGTTGGCAAGATGGCTAGCAACATAGCAGTACTGTCAGAAAGTGTGCAGCAACTGAGCAAGGTGATGCATGAGGGAAATGTATCCCAGAAGAGACAGCATCGTCAACTAATGCTGCAATTGAAAATGTTTGCTAAATCAAACAATAGATTGGCCACGACAACTGCACTGCTGGCACGTAGGTCTGTGACCATGCAAACTGAAATGTGCCATTGGAGCGGCGATGTGGCTAAAGCACTGGACCAGGTCACAAATGCAGTTGATTTGCTAAATGCTTCCACAATTGCGGCCAACAATTCCACGCCCGAAGAGGGTAGTGAGGGTGGCTCAAGCCTAAGTAGTGTGGCAGTTCCAGTCCGCACTGCAGGAAGACGCAACACACGCAGCAGTACCCCCGCCGCTTCCAACATAACGGATGACAATGCTGGGTCTGACAGGCGTCTGGGTGTTCGTGGGAAAAAGCGCTAGACTGGCATGTACAAGTGCATTCCACTATGGTGACGTAACCATTTATTTGGATTTGACTTTTCACAGAGTGACAAGTGAATTGACATTTGCAAACCACTTATGTCCATTGCACTGGTCAGATTACAAGTGTGCTTGAACACTCATGGCAATTTTATTTAATTAAAGAATACTCTGATAGCAATAGTCAGTTTCTGTGTCATCATTACTCACCTCAGAAATAATTTTGTGTGATGTCAAATCTTCTCCTACGCCCTTCTGCTGCGCCTGCCCCTTGTGCTGCATGGTGTTGTGGCACTTGCTGGTTCCCATCCTCCGAATCGCTGTCAGACACCTCGATGTCCATTCCTCCCCTTGTCGCTATGTTGTGCAGCATGGCACATGCCGCTACTATCTTGCAGCATTGTTCAGGGTTGTACTTCAGTGCTCCACCGGTCTTATGTAGACATCTGAATCGGCTCTTCAACAGCCCAAATGTGCGCTCTATGATGTTCCTTGTCGAAATATGTGCTGCATTGTACCTCTGTTGATTGGCAGTTGTGGGATTGAGGTAAGGCGTCATTAGGTAATTACGCAAGGCGTATGCGCTGTCACCTACATGTAATGGAGCAAAGAGTCAGTGGCAGCTTCACATTGACATACGTACAATGACAGTGATAAACTATAACACATATTTACCAAGCAGATGTCCCTCTCCAAATTCTCCCCTGACAAGACGGGTGTGTATGCCACTTTGCCTGAAGATATAAGAGTCATGTGCACTCCCTGGAAATTGCGCAACAATGTCAGTGATAATGTTTTTGGCATTGCAAACAACCTGAATATTGAGGGAATGGTAAGATTTCCTATTTCTATATATATATTCCTGTGTTGCAGGGGGACATATTGCAACGTGGGTGCAATCAATACAACCCAAAACATGTGGGAAACGAGCTATCTGGTAGAACTCCTGTTTGGTTTTTGCAAGGTCAAGCGCGGTGGTAGGGAACTTGATATGAGACCCGATCACGGCCATCATGGCATCAAGGAATGCTTTCAATATTCTTGAAAGTGCGCTTTGTGACACACCTCCCGCAACAGCAATGACCCCCTGAAAACTGCCTGACGCCAGAAGGTGTAGGCAACATAGGACCTGCACATGCGTTGGGATGGCATTGGTCCTACGTGTCTGTCGTTGCATTATGGGGTCCAATTCATTGATTAGGTCATGGATCATTGCTGCATTGAGCCTATACTTGTCGTATATCTCATCCTCTTGCTGGCCTAGCAAAGTTATGCGGACTCTGAAGATGCGCTCATTCATTCGCCTCCGTCTCTGTGCGGCAGCCTGCAGCCTCATCCTCCTCGCCATCAGGTAAATCCCTGCCATTGTGAACAGTGCTGGCTCATTCTGGGTGTGTTTAAATGGGTTTCAGTTGGTTTTCACCTGTCTGTGATTTGCACTCATGATTACCACCTGGTTGTGATCCTTCTTATTTAGCGATCGCTAATTTGCGATTTTCATGGAAATCGCTATTTGCGATTTGTCATGCATACATTTTGCGATTCGTTGTTTGCGATTCGGTAATTGGGACACGCTAATACCGATTCGCTATTTGATTCGCAGAATGTTTTGCGATTCCTTATATTTGCGAAAAAATGGATTTTCGCAAATATACAGTTGATGCATTTCAACACTGACTTTTGCGATCGCAAACGGCCTATTTTTGCGATTCGCACCCTTTGCGATCGCAAAAAGGTTTGATGCATGTGCCTGAAAGTGTATATACCTAAGCAGGAAGGCCAACTATGCATGCCCGAGTAGGATGGCTGGGCAAGGCAGAGATCGCTTCTCTTCCTCCCCGCATTATAAGCCTTCGACACTCGTATGCCCACTATCAAGTGCGGGCGTTTCCCGTGGCGACTGTGGGCGGTCGCGCCAAGCTATACGAAAGTCCAAAAGTATCGTGTCCCATGCCTTGGCTAGCAGATGCTTACGCAGTCCTCTAGCATCCTCCCGCTTAAAATTCACGCTTTCTGCCTGGTCCCAGCATAGTAGTGATTGGTAACAGGCGTCCGCTGGCGGGGGGTCCGGAGATTTCCAACGTCGCGTGAGTAGCCTCTTGGCGACTATGAGTCCCAGGTCTATGTACCTGGAGGTCACGTTGTGTTTTTTGGATCTGGGGTACAGCCCCAAGACGCATTGCTCCCACGTCCAGACCAGTTCCCGCTCCGTGCACTGAGCTAAACAACAGGTGACCACGCCCCAGTAGGTACGAATGGCGGTGCATGACCACAGCATGTGCAGTGGGTCTGCTCCTATTTCATCGCATCTCGCACATTTGGCATCAGTGCGATCAAAATATCTATTTATGCGCTCTGGTGTTAGGTAAGCTCTGTGAATAATATAGTACTGTATCAGCTGGACTCGATGGTTCTGAGGTATTCGCACCGGGCTCTCGGGAATATTTTCCCAGTCCCTGTCCGTGGCGAACCTCTGCAAGTCCGCGTCCCATCGTGCTCGGAGGGATAGCAGGTGCGGCACCGTATGCGCTCGGAGGAACTCCGCAAACCACTTGGTTAGGTGCCTGCCTGTGCCTAGCTCGTGCAAATACTGTATAGTTAAGTGGGTGGCAGGTTCCTGCGCTACATCGCCCCACAGCGCGCCCAGTGACTGAACTATTGCGGTATGCAGGAGGAATTAGCCCTGTGGCAAGTCCGAACTCTCGGCTATTTCTGCAAACTGGAAGAGCAGCCCATCATTATACAAGTCAGACAGCGTCTGCACCCCGGCGTCATCCCTGGTTATTGCCCGAAGCCGTCTGGGGGTACCCAGGATCAGGAGTGATGGCGCATATGGCGCAACAGTACACGTGATGTAAAGGTTGCGCCGGTAACATCGATATGCCACCCCTACCAAGAGCTATAGAGGCACACTGCCGGTCCGGCCCGGGTGAAACAATGTTACTATCTGAGCCTGTGTGAGCTCAGGTTCCTGTGTTGCTGTGTCCAACAGCTGACATGCTCCAATCCAACGCTCCACCCGTTGGAGCTGCAGCACTAAATAATATTGTTCCAAATTGGGTAGTCCGCCCCGGTTGGTCGGCTGATACATTTTAGCTAGTGACACCCTACTACGTGTCCCATGCCATATGAATCGCCTCACGTCCGATTCCAGAGATTTAAAAAACGGTGGTCTAAGGTGTAATGGCAAGTTTGTGAAATGGTAGAGAAGGCGTAGCAGTACCACCATTTTTAGTAGTGTAATCCTGCCTATGACTGCCAGTGGCTTTATAATATTCCGCTGGGTAGCCGTCCGGCCCCAGTGCCTTGCCAGTGGCTAATAAGCTGATGGCCATCTGCACTTCCGACAGTGTGAGCGGTTCAGCTAACTCAACACCTTGGTCATCTGTGATCTGGCCCAGGGATAGAGGGGCAAGGAATGAGTCTACGTCCACTAGTGTTGCGCATCATATCAACTGGTATACTCTAGTGTAGTGGCTGGTGAACGCTCCATGTATGTCGTGCTGTGGACTAAGTATCACCCCCTGTGCAGACCAAAGTCTCAGTATAGGCCTCTGTGAGGTTTCCTGACGAATCATGCGCGCCAACAACCTGCCCGCCCTATCTGCCACTGCATGCATACGCACTGCATGGGAAGCATAATTCAGGCAGCGTAGTTGCTCCATCACCTCAGCATGTTGAGCACGCTGCACCTCTATGTCATGTTGCACATCATTGCCCTGCGCCAAGTCAGCAGCCGAGTCAAGGTGTCTTCAATGCTTTTCACTTCATCATCCAGCTGCTTCCTAATGTTCCAACTCAACTCCATACTGTGGCCTCTTACCACTGCCTTGCCTGCGTCCCATAAGGTACCCGCATCCTCAACAGACCCTTCATTGTTGGCGAAGTATGCTTCTAGCACCGCGCTTACAGCCTCTTTAAACGGAGGGTCCTCCAAGGCCAGTGGTTGCAATCGCCACAGGTGAGTAATAGGTCCCCCCGCTTCTCCCTGTAGTGCCAGCATGTGGGGCTTATGGTCCGAGTGTGTCTTGCCAAGATACTCTGCCTTGGCGCACTGTGAGAGCAGCGGCGCGCTTGCAACAAAGCGATCAATGCATACGTGTAATCGATGTGGGTGTGAATAGTAGGAATACCTGTGTGTCTGTGGATGGAGAGACCTATATACATCTGTTAAGTCCCACCTGCGTAACCATTCCCCCAGACCTTTGGCACTTGTAGTTGCCACCGTCTGCGCCAGCGGCGGGAATGACCAGTCTAGTGTTGTGTCCAGAACTGCATGAAAGTCTCCTCCCAGGAGCCAGGGAATGTCACACCATCGAGACAGTAAGCCAGTCAGTGCCCGCTAAAATGGGCCCTGCTCTGCTCTCAGGGCATAGATGGAGCCCAGTACTATCTGTATGCCATTCAGACGACACTTCACAAGCACATATCGGACATATATCTCTATGCTAGTGTCTTCAGATATGAAGGGGGTGCCCAGGCGTATCCAAACCAGGGCTCCTCTGGTATATGCCAAGTAGCCTGTGGCAAAGACCTACCCTCTCCACCTTTGCTGCAGCCTACGAATTTCTGGCTGTGAGATGTGCATTTCCTGGAGGAGCGCGACGTGTACAGCATGCTGCTTAAGGTATGCATACATGCCATATCTGCGTGCTGGTGTGTGAAGCCCCCTAACATTCCAGGTGACTACGTTTGTGGGGGGCATTTGGTGTGCTGATAGTGGTCCAGACTACGTGGGTCACTGACACCGGCAGGTGCAGAGGGGCAGCCCATGTAGGGTCTAATCCGCATTAAGCGTGGCTACAGTGACCACAGGTGTAGGGGTTCAAAAACTCGTGTAGTTGGTGTGTAGTGAACCCTAATGTGGGTAAACTTGGAGGGAGCAGATGAAGAACACATATCCGCCCAAACTATTAAGAACACCCTGAGGCAACACACGGCTAGAAACGCTGCTTAGATCGAACTGATAAGTGGGGTGGGCTAAAGCTGAACGTGTAAGGAAGCATGTTGGCGGATCCGCCTGTGTATATAGATGTGTGCTTCGCCCTATTGCGCGTGTTATGCCTCAGCAGTTTGCCTATCTATTATGAGTCAGAGACAACAAGCCCTGCCCCATTGTTGCATCCTATCCTACATGATAGGACAACCACTGTGTGAGTCATATTCTTAATGCGAATGTCTCTGTAGCAATGAGCTCTCCTTGCCCAATACTTGCGTGTCCGTGAAGTATAGCACTCTTTTATATCAGATTGTCCGCAGTCTGCGGTGTTACATCTGGTGGTGACTGCGAGGCGTGCGTGTCCCCGCTATCTCGATGGTCTCTCATGTCCGCCACTGCTTAAAGTGTGTCCCTCCTCTCGCAGAGCACCTGCTCATAGTCTGGGGCTGCTACTGACTGTCCGGACGCCCCGCTGCTCATTGCCTACACCTGGCCCTTCGACTTCTTTGGGTGCCCGTCCGCGGGCCCGTGCCATTGTGTCTCTGGCTCAGCGAGGTGTGGTGTCCTTTGTATTTGAGCCATTCCCATGCGTGTTCTGCCGCGTTGAAGAAGTGTGTGGAGCCATCCGCTACCGCGCGCAGCCTGGCTGGGAATAGGAGAGAGTATTTTAAGTTGAGTTCTCGCATTTGTCTCTTGACGGTGAGGAAGGTGCTCGCTGCCTTTGCACTCCTAGGGCATAGTCTGGGAAGAAGAGCACTTTCGAGTTGTTCACCTTTATCACCTCCAGTTTTCTGGCCTCTCTGAGCACCGCATCCCTGTCTTTAAAGTTCATGAGGCGAACTAAGAAAGGCTGCGGCCCAGCACCTGCCGGCAGGCAGCGCACCGGAACAATATGCGCTCTTTCCACCACGAAGAAGGGAGAGAGTACACCCTCAGGCAGCAACGTTTTCAGCCAGTCCTCGGTGTATGCAACTGCATCTGTACCTTCCGTGCCTTCCGGCAGACCCACTACGTGTACGTTGTTGCACCGTGAGCGGCCTTCAGCATCGTCCATTCTGCGCTCCAGGGAAAGTATTCTGGCTGTGAGGTCACGCACTTCCGTAGTCACCGTTGAGGCCACTGGGGCAATCTTTGTCACTTCCCTCTCCAGTTCATGGACCTTCCCAGACAGTTTAATGTGGTCAGCATGTAGGAGCGTGAAGTCCGATGTCATCTTATCGATGCGGCCTTCGAAAGATGTACGTGTTTGCGTCAATGCTTCGCTCATTTGCATTACGGCCTGTAGCACCGGGTCTATCTTTGACTCCAGACTGGTGGTTCGTGTAGTTTCCATCGATTCAGATGATCTGACTGAGTTGGGCTCAGCGTTGAGCGAATAGGAGCCACACCCGCGCCCACACGTTGCCTGCCATTCTGCTGTGTACGCAATATCTCCTGCATGGAGGGGATGCGGTAGTGTTTTATGCTCCACTCCTTTTGCCACTCACTGAGTTGGTCTCGCCTGTACAGTTCAGAGGGTGGCCAGGTAGCCGGCGCTGTACTGATTATCGCCAGCTAGCTGAGTCAGTGCAGTACATACAGTAGATCTGTGCACCTTTGTGTCTGCAGTTCAGGGCGAAGAAGCTGGTCACAGGCGCGACACTTGCGGAATCTCCTTCACGCGTGCTCTGGGAACACCCGCGCCTTCCCTACTGACTGTGGCAGGCCCTCCAGTAGCCCCCGGTCTCCGTGTAGAGGCGCTGCTGGTCTGCACCTAGCAGTTGTCCACCCACAAGTCGCATGAGTATTGTGGCCACTAGCTTACTCACAATAGATGGCCCTGCTGCGCACCACACCGGGGGAGCCTCGTGGGGCGACAGGAGCAATCATGTTGTTAACTGCCCGCGCCCTCCATGGTGGTGAAACCAACCTTCGGGAGACGCCTAGAGGGGGGGGGAGACCCCCAGGGTCCGAGAACGTGTGATCAGCAGCCCAAGCCTCAACAGTTAAAGCCTTGACTTCTCTTACCGCTCCTACTCACTGGCAGCAATAGGGGAAGACACAGGCCTCGGCTGCGCTTGCTCGCTCTGCTCGCGGTGGTGCCCTCAGTGTCCGTTGCGCTCGGGAGTGTCACAGGGAGCCAGACGTTGTCCTCCAAGGCGGCTCCTCTCGCCTCCCCAGCACTCAACAGGCATCCATCCGAAGGTCGCACCTCCTGCTCCGCAGCTCACCTCTGTCCACGGCAGCAAGCCTTGGCACCCCGTTCCGCCATTTGTGGACCACTCCTGTCACACCCGCTCAGTCACGCGCGGTCAGGAAGCCGCACACCTCTGGGCGATCCCACGGTCCGCGCCAGCTCTCCACAGGGGCTCCCCGCCAGTCTAGGGTGGACCCGCCTCCGCCAGGCCCAAGGGCTAGATCCCATCCATACCTCGTTGCCCAGTCACCAGCCGCTTCATGTATCTATCGGCCACCGCTGCACAGCCTCCGGCAGGACCTCCGATTCCCTGCCCCAGCAGTCTTTCCTGGCAAGGTTGCTCAGCGCCCCGTCCCGTCCCGGCTCACAGCACCCACTCCTTGACCGGTGGTCCTATCAGGGCAACGACAGCGACCAGCCGGCTCAAATTCGCCAGTCATGCTCTGCAGAAAGTCTACTTTCAGGTAGGCGTTAGTAACCCACGCGATGGCGCTATTATGCGTAGGATAAATGACGGATCTACGGATTGTATGGCGGAGCCTCGCTAGAGAGCGTCTGCCATCTTGGCTAGCTAGCCACTCCCCTATCCTGGGAAAAATCTCTTTTACACCCCGTTCATGCACTCAAGTCGCCTGACATGGAGGGACAGGTTACTCTGGGAACCCTATAAAAACCAAAAGAGAGAGCTAGTACTGGTTGTGGGCCGTCCTTGTCCCTGGATAAATGTTTACAAAAACAAGTTGGACGGACCTCTCTAGCAGAAAGTCCAAAACTGCAGTGTCCCGTACCGCAGAGGTTTGTTAGAAGAACCCTCACACACCAACCTAGTTAGTGTCATGCTTCATCATCGGGTTCTCAGCTGAGTAGCAGAATGCTACTCAGCTGTGCTGCGACACCTGATTACAGTGGAGTTGTTTTTTTGTCCAAGTGTGATGAAGTGGTGTATTAAAAATATCTCTGGGACTCTAACTGATTATATGTTTTTTATTCCCAGTGGCCCAGGATATGATAAAAACAGGTGGATAACTGCAAGTGACTTATTTAATTGAGTCTCAGTTATCTGTTAGGTCGACATGTTTCAGCCCATATAAAACAGTGTTGGGCTTTCTTCAGGACCTTACTCACAGTGAATTAAAAATCTGGTATAGGTGAAAAAGTGAAAGTGAGTGGCAAAAGGTAATTACGCCACGTGTATGTGCATTTCAAGCAGCACACACGCTAAGGTGTGCTAGCTTATGCATTGTGGACTGACCGTATTTCGCGTCCACCTGCGGTAATTTGCATTGGTTACGAGAATACAACGTAAATCAGGACCCGGGGGCGGGAGACCCTTAGCCTCACTATCTGTGTAGAAGGGCTCACCCGTCTGAGAACCTATTCTGGACTCCGCGGGATCTGGCTGGCACACTGTGGGAGGGCGGGTCGGATATACAGACGCGGAGGCTGAATATATTTTCCAAGTGAGAATGATTTATTGTCAGGTAGGCCACTCTTTACTATGGGGGTTGGAAAGGTATCGGTTCCTGTTCCCGAAGAGGTACTGGGGTAACGCTGGTCGTCGTCTTCTTCCTCAAAGGTGTCTGCTTCGCTTCTTCGGCCGTGGTTGGTTCCTCCCGAAGGCTCATGAAAAGAAGAAACAGTGGGCCGTCAGTGTCAGGCTCAATTAGGTCTAGGTGTTACTTTACCCGTCACCTCACCCGTGTTTCTAGTTGGGTTGTTCCTGTTACTGGGAACACCGTACCTCAGCTTTGTGGTGTAGGATGAGACCGACAGTAAGGGGCTGTAGACCTCCCAGGTCACACAATAACCGGGATGAATTAACTCACACGAAAATAAGAAAAGTAAAGAAAAGGAAGACCAAAAGGTCGTGTCGGGACTGATACGTTTTGTGAGGAGGGTTTGTCCGGGTTGTAGAAATAAAGGACCGCCAGACACACTCTGTGCTCAGGGAAATCAAGGAGAGGTGTTCAGGACAATGAAGTGCAGGGAAGAACAAACTAACAGTGCCCTGGGGTCCCGCCCGTGCCAGTTCCGCCCTCCCCACCCTCAGTGTCCTCCCTCCGCCCTCTACCCTGCCGGCCTTTCCCCTGGAGTTTCGTCACTCACCCGGCCCCGCCGCAACTCTCCAGGGCTGCGGCCGCTCCACAGCCTCCTCCGGGGGACACCACCAGTCCACGCTCCAGAACTCCTCCGGATCCTCTGGCTCGATCTCGTCCTGGTCCGGTTCGCGGTCGTTCTGCTCCTCTTCTCTCTGCTCCACTCGCGTCGTCCTCCTGCTTACTCCTGCTGCTCCGTTCCGAGAGAGCACCTCCTGGTTCAGGTCTCCTTTGAATGGTGGAGACGGACTGCTTCCGGGGTTAGCCCCTCCCTCTTGCCGCGTCTGGTCTGTCTGTAGGAAGAGAGGAGAGGGGGGTGTGGTAGACAGACGTTTCGGAGCTGCGTCCCTAGACCTCCGCTGTCCCTCTGGCGCTCGTACTCCCCGAAAACCAGGTGAGAAAGGGGTTGGACATCGTGGCCCCTGCCCCACCTCCTCACATCCCCTTTCCCTTGCTGTCTTACTACTAGATCCTGAGTCTTGGGGATATCTTGACAGAAAGTCCGCGTTCCCTTGTTCTGTTCCCTTATGATGCTTCGTTTGGAACCTATAGGGTTGCAAGGCAAGGAACCATCTCATTACACTTTCGTTGTTGCCTTTGTTTCGGGATAACCATTCTAGGGGGGCGTGATCTGTATAGAGGGTGAAGTCTCTCCCTTCTAGATAATACCGTAAAGTCTCTATTGCCCATTTAATCGCCAGTGCTTCTTTCTCTATCACGGCGTATCTGCTCTCTCGTGGAAATAGTTTTCTGCTAATGTAGGTTATGGGTCTTTCTTCTCCCTGTTTGGTGACCTGGGATAACACAGCTCCCAAACCCTGGTCCGACGCATCCGTTTGTAGGACGAATGGGAGGGAATAATCTGGACTGACTAGGACTGTGTCAGAAGTAAGGGAGGTTTTTAACGTTTCGAATGCGTGCATGATCTCAGGGCCGGGATTTTTCAGGATGAGTTCTGTGTTTCGGTCTTTTTGCAGCAGGTTAGTGAGGGGGGCCGCTATGTGGGAAAAATTGGGGATAAAGCGTCGGTAATAACCGAGTAACCCTAAAAATGCCCGGAGGGCCCTTTTGGTTCGGGGTAAAGGAATCTGTGAGATGGCCGACAATTTGGAGCCCTGGGGTCTGATGACGCCATCTCCCAATAAATACCCCAGGTATTTTACCGTCTGAGCCGCCAAATGACTTTTTGCCGGATTTATTTTGAGGCCATATGTTTCCAACGCTTGTATCACTCGTTGTAAGTGGGACATGTGTTGGGTCCAGGAATTGCTATAGATGACTATATCATCGATGTATGCTCCGGCATACTCCTCATGGGGTCGTAGGATTAGGTCCATGGCTCTTTGGAAAGTAGCCGGAGCGCCATGTAACCCAAATGGTAACACTTTAAATTGGAACAGGCCATCGGGTGTGGAAAAGGCGGTTTTCTCCCGGTCATAGGGGTATTTGCCAGTACCCTTTACAGAGATCAAGGGTACTGATATATTGAGCGCGTCCAATCCTTTCTACCATCTCGTCTACTCGGGGAAGTGGATACGTGTCGAATTCAGATATTTTGTTCACTTCCCGGAAGTCAATACAAAATCGTACCGAGCCATCGGGTTTTGGCACTAATACAATTGGGGAATTCCATTCACATATGGACGGTTCAATTATGTCCATCTGTAACATTTTATGGATTTCCTCCTTAATAGTCTGTCGACGGGCCTCGGGTATCCTATACGGCCGGAGTCGTACCCTTTTCCCTGGAGCTGTCTTGATAGCATGTTCTACGAGGGATGTTCTTCCGGGGGATGCGGAGAAGTTATGATTAAGAGGAGAGAGGATGGTGATCAATTCTTCTCTCAATTCTGGGGTTAAGGTGGATTCTATGCACTGGACGAATAGCGGGGAAGGGTCTTCTACTCGGGCCATACCTACTGGTACCGGGCCTTCCCATTTCTTCAGTAAATTGATATGGAAGATTTGGGACACACCCCTTGTCGGATCGAGGTCTATCCGATAGGTTACTGGGGTTACTTGTGCAATCACCTTGTACGGGCCTTGCCATTGGCCTAGCACTTTGTGATCCGAGGAAGACATTAAGAGCAGCACTGAATCCCCCACCTTAAAGGATCTCTCTTTCGCCTTTTTATCGTACTGTTTCTTTTGATTCACCTGAGACATCTCTAGAATGTTGTGGACTATAGTTCGGATTTGGCCAAGGCGGGTTCTCAGAGCGGACACATAGTCCACTAACGGTCTGCTATTCTCCGCTTCGTTCTCCCATTTTTCTTGGGCCATCTCCAGCAAGGTTCTTGGCTGGCGTCCATAGAGAAGCTCAAACGGGGAATAACCCGTGCTTTTCTGCACCTTACATCGAATTGCGAATAAGGCTAGGGGCAGCATCTCCTCCCATTTTCGCGATTCCAAATCGAATAATTTTTTTAAGGTGGACTTGAGGGTGGCATTGTATCGCTCCACTAACCCGTCTGTTTGCGGGTGATAGGCTGCGGTTCGAATTTGGTTAATCCCTAGTTGGACACATACTTGTTTCAGGACCTTGGACACAAAGGGGGTCCCTTGATCCGTCAAGATCTCTTTCGGGAACCCTACTTGGGAGAACACCTTAATCATGGCACTAGCAATATTGGTAGCGTTGGGGCGACGTAGGGCAATTGCTTCTGGGAAGCGGGTGGCGTAGTCGACAATGACTAGCACGTATCGACACCCGCTCTTGGAGGGCAATAAGGGACCAATAATATCCATCCCTACTCTACTGAATGGTTCGTCTATGATGGGCAAGGGACGGAGGGGAACAGGGGGCGGTCTGTATCTGCTGTTTTTTTGGCATATAGGACATTCCTTACAGTATTGTCTAACTTGTTGGTATATGCCAGGCCAGTAAAAGCGTTCCATGATCTGTTTTTCTGTTTTGTCGGCCCCAAAGTGACCCCACAACAAATGACTATGTGCCAGGAACAGTACTTTCTCTCGGAATGGTCCCGGTATTAACAACTGTGGTTGCTGGGTAGGAGTTCCTTTTCTATACAATAATCCCTTTTTGACGAAAAAGTAGGGACCTACTCGTTGGGGTTCCTCGCTGTCTATAGCGGAGTTCCAGGCTTCTTGCAGTGCTGGGTCCTCCCTTTGTGCAGCATGAAAGTTCCGATCTGTTTCCCACGGGTTGTCAACCGGGACGGTGGTTAAAGCCAGGGGGGTGGGGGGGGTTTCTGCTCTCTTTTGTTTCCTGGTTTTCCTTGGCTTTGAGGGTGGCCACTCCGGTTCCTCTTCTTTCGAGAACGGGGCTGTGCTCCACCAATCCTTTTCCGGCTTCGTGGCGCTGTTCAACATTTGGGGTAGGTTCGGATAATCGCTTCCCAGAATGATTTGTTCCGGTAAAGTGGGTATGAGACCCACCTTCAGGGGAGTCCCTACATCGTTTTGGTGTTGTATCTGAACGTTAGCAGTGGGAAACTGTTTCGTATCTCCATGCACACAGCGGATAGCCACGTTGTCCCCACTTGGTTGTATTCTGGGTTCCCAATCTTGTGGCCTAACCACACTCTGGCGACAGCCCGTATCCGCCAATGCCATAGCGTCTTGTCCGTTTACTTTTACCTGGCAGTGATAGGGTGGCGCTCCTTTTGTGACGTAAGAACAGTAATAATTACGAGCTACTCCAATTTCCATCGCTTCTTTCTTTTGGGGGCAGAACCTCGCAATATGACCCATTCCACCACAATGGAAACACTGGGGTCCCGGGGTGGGAGGCCGTAGAATTGGGGTACCGGGTACGAGGGTAATGTGGTCAGGTTTTTTTACCACCGGAGGTCGAGGGGGTCTATGGGTAGCGTGTCCTCCAGGTCTCCACGGTTGGTCTTCTCTCCCCTTTTGTACTTCTTGTGCCCGGCTGTAGGCACTGGCTATTTCCACGGTGGTCTCTAATGTGAAATGGGCCTGCTGACATACCCATTTTTGTATGGGCGGATGCAGAGAGGATAGGTACTGTTCTAAATAAATCTTCGCCATAATCCCGTCTTTATCGGTGGTGGCGGGTTTCATCCAGCGATCGGCCATATCCTTCACCCGAAAATACAGTGCCCGAGGAGTTTCCTGAGGACCTTCTTTGATTTGCTGCAATTTGATGCGATACGATTCGTCGTCTATTCCTAAACGCTCCATGATACATTGTTTGATATTCGCGTAAGGCACGGCCTGCCGTGGCTAGGCGCTCGAAATTATTAAAAAAGAAATCAGGGTCTTCTCCGGGCACATAGCGTTGGAGAACCATAGATGGAAGAGTGGTAGGCCCTCGCTGATGTCCCAACACTTCTGTGAGTTTATCCATGGCGGCTCCATGGGACTGGCTTTGTCCGGTAAGAGCCTGTTGGATCTTTCCTCGGTCTTTCTCCACCACAGTAAGGAACCTTTCCATGACTTTCCCTAGATGTTCCTGGTTCTCCGCCATCTTTGCCAAAGCCGCCTCCATGTCTCCTTTGGATCCCACTTCTGACACCACTTGTGGGAGGGCGGGTCGGATATACAGACGCGGAGGCTGAATATATTTTCCAAGTGAGAATGATTTATTGTCAGGTAGGCCACTCTTTACTATGGGGGTTGGAAAGGTATCGGTTCCTGTTCCCGAAGAGGTACTGGGGTAACGCTGGTCGTCGTCTTCTTCCTCAAAGCTGGACCTCAAAGGTGTCTGCTTCGCTTCTTTGGCCGTGGTTGGTTCCTCCCGAAGGCTCATGAAAAGAAGAAACAGTGGGCCGTCAGTGTCAGGCTCAATTAGGTCTAGGTGTTACTTTACCCGTCACCTCACCCGTGTTTCTAGTTGGGTTGTTCCTGTTACTGGGAACACCGTGCCTCAGCTTTGTGGTGTAGGATGAGACTGACAGTAAGGGGTTGTAGACCTCCCAGATCACACAATAACCGGGATGAATTAACTCACACGAAAATAAGAAAAGTAAAGAAAAGGAAGACCAAAAGGTCGTGTCGGGACTGATACGTTTTGTGAGGAGGGTTTGTCCGGGTTGTAGAAATAAAGGACCGCCGGACACACTCTGTGCTCAGGGAAATCAAGGAGAGGTGTTCAGGACAACGAAGTGCAGGAAAGAACAAACTAACAGTGCCCTGGGGTCCCGCCCGTGCCAGTTCCGCCCTCCCCACCCTCAGTGTCCTCCCTCCGCCCTCTACCCTGCCGGCCTTTCCCCTGGAGTTTCGTCACTCACCCGGCCCGCCGCAACTCTCCAGAGCTGCGGCCGCTCCACAGCCTCCTCCGGGGGACACCACCAGTCCTCGCTCCAGAACTCCTCCGGATCCTCTGACTCGATCTCGTCCTCTTTCTCGTCCTGGTCCGGTTCGCGGGCGTTCTGCTCCTCTTCTCTCTGCTACACTCGCGTCGTCCTCCTGCTTACTCCTCCTGCTCCGTTCCGAGAGAGCACCTCCTGGTTCAGGTCTCCTTTGAATGGTGGAGACGGACTGCTTCCCGGGTTAGCCCCTCCCTCTTGCCGCGTCTGGTCTGTCTGTAGGAAGAGAGGAGAGGGGGGTGTGGTAGACGGACGTTTCGGAGCTGCGTCCCTAGACCTCCGCTGTCCCTCTGGCGCTCGTACTCCCCGAAAACCAGGTGAGAAAGGGGTTGGACATCGTGGCCCCTGCCCCACCTCCTCACACACACCTTAGCGTGTGTGCTGCTTGAAATGCACATACATGTGGCATTATTACTTTTTGCCACTCACTTTCACTTTTTCACCTACACCACATTTTTAATTCACTGTGAGTAAGGTCCTGAAGAAAGCTCAACACTGTTTTATATGGGCTGAAACATGTCGACCTAACAGATAACTGAGACTCAATTAAATAAGTCTCTTGTAGTTATCCACCTGTTTTTATCATATCCTGGGCCACTGGGAATAAAAAACATATAATCAGTTAGAGTCCCAGAGATATTTTTAATACACCACTTCATCACACTTTCACAAAAAAACAGCTCCACTGTAATCAGGTGTCGCAGCACAGATGAGTAGCATTCGGCTACTCAGCTGGGAACCCAATGATGAAGCATGACACCAACTAGGTTGGTGTGTGAGGGTTCTTCTAACAAACCCCTGCGGTGCGGGACACTACAGTTTCGGACATTCTGCTACTCTGGGAACCCCACACTTTTTGCTACTTGAGGGTGCGGATCTACCGATCACAAACTCAGCTACTGGAAGGTAACATACGAGCGGTGATGGCCTTGCAACGCCCCACCATTGCCTTTTGGCACACCCTGCCCTTGTTGATCATGTGATGAGCCGTGCTGGCCAAGATGGTGATGTAACTGCCGCTTATTTACTTTTTTACAAACCTTCTCATCCAGGTACCCCATGCCATTTTTCAGGAAATGGATATCTTACTACTGACCGTACTCTGGGGGTCACAGCAACACTGGATCTCCCTGTCTAAGCTTCACCTCCTGCGATGCGATGCGGTGCGATCCCACCTCAGAGGTGGGATCGCACCGCCTGATTACGAGTTGTACTACCTGGTGGCCCAGTTGAATAGGGCAACCATGTAGAGGGAGGCCCACTAGGGCCCGCGCCATTGGCCAGCTCGCAGCATTTCCACACTCTGTACATGGTCACAGATTATGCTTCATCTGCTGCGTCGGGCGCAGGGCAAGTCCCCCAATCTTCTGGTCTCTCCTATTCAATATGACTGGACGAGAGTGCTACAGAAAGCACACTCTCCATACCCTATGCTAATGGCCTCCGATTGGCGGCCCTGCAGATTTTATACCCGGACGGGTGCTGGAGGGGGTCTACAGGACTGGGAGAGAGCTGACATTGGTACCCTAGGTTACCTTTATGACAATGGTGTTCTACGACCTTTCCAGTGTTTGGTTGACTATTCTGAGATACCCCTTCATCACTTTGTCCTGTATGGAACTGTGACGGCCACAATACAAGCATACAGGCACACGGTAATTGAGAAGCCGCCCTTTCAGACATCCCTGCAGACTGTATACACTATGGCCTTCAAGGTCAAAGCCATCACATTACACTATAATGCACTCTTGGGGCAGGCTGAGGGGACCCTGGGCGACATGCGGAACAACTGGGTAACAGATTTGGGTCTGCCAATAACTGACATGGATTGAGCTGCAATCTTAGAGTACACCCCACGCACTTCCAGAAATGCCCAATTTAAATATATCCAGTATTATTTTTTGCACAGAGTGTACCTCACACCAAAACGCATCAACCTCACGTTCCCGGCGGCTCACAATGTAACCTGCTGGGCACCAACTTCTATCACATGGTGCGGGGCTGTCCTATGCTCCTGCAGTACTAGGAAATTTTTGTCAGATAAAATGGCCTTGCTACGGACAGTCATATCCCACTAACACCTTCCTTCCGCCTATTAGAACTCTTCCCCAGACTCAAAGGGAGAGCAATTACATCCTGATTCCTTGATCTGGCCCTAGTATTATCTCGTTTGCTGATTGCTCTCGCCTGGAAGGGCAACCGGGGACCCAGTTTGCTAAGCTGGCGTGCTGGATTATTAAAGTGGGCTGAGTGTGAGGAGATAGCCCTTCAGAGGGAGATGCACAGCAGTCCCAGGGCTGCGGACCAAGCTCAGGCCTGGTGAACAAGAGTGCAGGATTACTCCCTGATGGATGACATGGGCAGAATCCATTCTCCCCCAGCAAACGAAGTCAATAGTACAGACGAGCCAAGGCCTTGCGACAGGTAGAGCTTCGCCCCCATCATGCACCCTCCCTGCCCCTGGTGTTTCCGTCTGTGACCCCCCTTGTCCCCTGTTCCCCAGGATTATAATCCGTCAAACTCTCTGCTGTTATAGGCATTACCTTTCCTGGCACCTCTTCAGTTGTAGGCATACTGGTTTCATTTTTCATATATAGTTATGTTTTACATTTGTTGTTCCTATAACATTTGCTTTGGCTATTGTTACTTTGATCACTAGCTAGCATCACTGACTGTGACCACCCTTGACATATCACTGGGCTTACAATACTCAGGTGGGAGAGGAACAGATCCTCGCCGCCAATGTCTGTATTTCATTGAGCTCTTCAAAGATGATGGAGCCATAAGGGGATTATAGAAAATGTTTCATTCTAGCATGCTTGTTTGCATGTGGTAATAAAAATGATGTTTAAAAAACAAATCTGTGACAACAATAGTTTCTCTTCCTGGGACAACAGCTTACAAATCACAGATAGTCTGCTACTCATTCTTCAATTGAACAAATTATTTGTCACACTCGGCAGATCATATGAATTCTACCCCTCTTTTACTTAAACTCTTCAATACTGCTGACTTACGACTCAAATGTGGGATAAAACGGTTATACAATTCTGTCACTCTACTTTGCTGTAAGGTCTTTTTAATGTGCAAATGGTATCCACCAAGCATTTTTTAGGTTTAACCCCATTCTGTGAGATAGTATAGCATAGATACATAATTTCTTCTAAACTTGCCTTTATTTTTTTCAAGTGTCAAGCCAATACGTTCTAAAACTTCCACGACCTTACAGAATTTGAGATTGCGTTTTTCCCAAGTTTTCCCAGAACACCTAAAAGCTTCCAGCTCACCAACCAGGTTTTCCATGAAGGAATGTTAGGCAGCTGAAAGTAGCCCAAATGGTACTCACAGGTGTTATAAATGTAATAGGATCTTTTTAACTCTCTTGCAGCCTGACCTTGAGAAGTGCTGATGGAAGATTAAGAGTGATGACATTTTTGCCATCTTTTACTGTGGACAGCATTTCCACCAAATAAGGCAAAGCAAATGTGTCCACAATAACTTACTTGTTACGACATCTTAGATCAATGCACAGTCTTATGTCTCCATTGGAGATGCGAGGCACAACTACTTGTGTCAATTACTCTATTGCCTCTATGGGGACAATAACTGTTTCATCTCAAAATCTCTTCACTTCCTCTTATATACCCCCCTATACATTAATAGGCAATCTTCTCACTTTAGCCACAACAGGTTTGGTACCTTCTCTTAGTATTATATATGAACATAATTTCGAAGGTAGCCTAGTACAGAACTAAAAACATTTGTAAATTTCTTCTGAAAATCACATTTTTCTTCGACCTGGTGGACACATACTTAAGGTACAGTATTATGATTATGATCCAAACAGATACCAAGATCCTGCTGATGTAGCCAACCAAAAATGATGTCGGCTTTCACAGTCACATATACTTTTGTTCCTTTTTTGCATTTTCTCTTGTATTCTATGAGAGCATGAAAATACCCCAACATGTTTATCGGATGACCACCATAGTCCCCTGGATAAAGACACATTTACTTCATAAAATTTGAGTACACCTGCAAAGAAATAATGCTTAATTTGGAGTAGGAATTAAACATTAATTCGACATAGCCGTTATTGGTTTTAACAGTATTGGATGTATTGCCCAATTCTGAATCATCACCTATAGAACCACCTCATTGCACACCTCTCTCATATTGTTCCTCAGTTTTCTTTCACTTCTGCAACACTTGACAAAGTCTTCATGCCTACAGCACTTATTACAAACTGCTTTGATAGCAGCGCAGTCTTTCCAGTTGGCCATATTTCCTATTTGCACACACCGAAAACAATTTCCTTTATACTGGGATGTTCCTCTTCCTACATCACTCTCTACAACACTCACATCATTTTTCTTACTGACATCAACTCTTCACCACAGCTCATCATGTGTTCAACAAGTTCAGCAGTTAATATAACATCAGCTAAAGGTGGCACATCTTTGCGACATAACTCCTCCCTTATTTTGTCTAATTTAAAAATGAAGTACAAATGAGTCACTTATGCGAATGACACCAAATTAACAAAAGGATGCTAAGCTTCTTAACGCTGTCAAATATTGCTCCACAGATTAATTTTCTTTTTGACCAAATTATCTCAAAGTGAAATCTTTCCAATATAGATCTAATTCTGGGTAGCTAGTGTGAATCTATTATCAGTACAGCTATTTCAAATTCATTCACAACATAGGCATCTTCTTGGGACAGTTTTGATAAATTATCCTAAGCTTTCTGACCCATCACTGCTGAACTGTGTGTCAAAAGTGCCAATTTCCTTTCAGCAATAAGATTAGTCTCACAAACACAAGAATAATTGACAAAGACCTTTTTCTATTTTCTCCAAGTTCATTTGAGCTTGTCAGTATGCGAAAAGAAAAATAGAGGTGGTATTGCATTTTGCATCTTGTTTGTGAATATAGAATCCACCAGAAAAATATGCATATATTAAAACTAAAGTTTAATTGCAAATGTTTCTAATTATGAATACAATTAATTTGTTAATGGAAATTTATGAAACGCATTACATTAGAACCAAAAGCTATTGATCATCATAGGTGGCTACAGGATAATATAGGATAATATTCCCATCAAAACCTTTTAGAAGTACCAGCATCCCGGGAAGGCAAATGAAGCACAATATTCACCAAAGTAACAGTAAAAGAAAAAAATCCTTCTCCCTTTTATTATGTTTCCACAAAAGAAAATGAATAGTCTCACACTGATCAAAGATGCTGGTTAAGTAGAGGCAGCCATAAGAAGAGTCTGCAGGAAGGTAAACTCACTTGAGAACAGTGCAGGATCACACTCTACATTGCACAATGAGAGCCATGGAGACCACAATAAGATTCTTGCCACTGTTTTTAAAATGGAGGTTCACCGCTGATAATTGTGACGAATACGATGAATATCCAGCTTTGACCAACGAATGAGTCTGCACTAGTGAAAATTCATGATGACTCACCGCTAGAGATAACGTAGAATCTGTCGTGCGTGGCTTCTCATATACTGCATTCCAAAACACAGATGCTTGGAGTGCAAGTGCTGTGTGAAAGAACATTCACCGTCTGTGATATCCCATGCTGCTTTCTTAGGATACAGAGCTGCATGCCAAAGGAGTCACATTCTAGAAGATGTTGAAACACATGCAATGCATTTCAAAAATTCCCTTTACAGTAGGACATATATAGGTGCGTTCTAATGACGTCTTCAGTCACTTCTTCAGCCTACCAATTTTAATGCTTTTGACCAAAATGAAAATGCACTCCGGATATCCTTCCAATGCCGAATAGGAACCATGTAGCAGTCCACAGCAGCTCATAACTCTGTCCAGCATTATAGTCAACAGTAGCAGGGTAGCAGGTCACCTCAATGTGTTCTATTTATAACAAAAATATCAATACAACATAGGACAACTCCCACCCTGACATGAATAAGTGTGAGAAAGGAGAGAAAGCACCTCACGGTCGTAACACCAAGGGGGGCTTGCTAGTTGGTACTCACTTGCACACCCACTTATCATCATTGGTTGCTTTCTCCCCATAAAGGAAAAGTGTGTGTTCTATCGTGAAATTCAGTTTCCAACAATTTCACGATAGAACATTGACACTTTGATTAGAGATTGTGGGTCGCTCTTGTGAGGTAGTATTTTAAATATATTGGAAACCCCTACAGTGTTGTGAATTTAATAGTAGGTGTTCTTGCTAAGTCACCTCCACTGCTACTCTGAAGCAACCAGCCAGCTTCACAATGATTTCTTACGTGTTGAGGTAGTAGTTAACAGGGCTTCTCGCCACCATTGTGACAAAGTGACCAACATGGTTGGGACTGGACTTTTGGCTGTGGCCCTAAGCAACTAACATAGAGAACCTGCCCCCACTTAAACCTGTGCCTTGGTCACCCAGGAGACCTCCTGTACGTTTGCAAGCATTTGGAGCATTCATGGAAGACATAATCATATTTTGGTTAAGTTTGGACTTAAAGCTTGTTTGATCTCTGGAGGGCCGTGAAAACGTGCAGAGGCTATCCATCAATAGCACAACTATGACATACAATTTCCAGGTGTGTTCCATATATTACTTTTCACAGACATTGAGGCTCTGTGAAACTGTGGAAAACATACATCCTCATCGTGCCCTGTCCATCCATGGCTCCTAGCATTGCCCCACTATATCAATCAAGCAATCAGTCAAGATTTGTAGAGCATGACTAATCACCCATGAGGTTATTCAGGCACTGTGATTCTCCTGCAATCTGTCGAAGTGCCAAGTCTTGAGTCCCTTTCTGAATTCTGTGAGAGAGAATGCCGTTCGGAGGTGAAGGGAAGGCTGTTCCTGGATTTACCCGTGAGGTGAGAGAAGGAACGACCTCTACTATAGTTTCAGCGGCTGCGGGGAGTGTGAGCGAGGGCGAGGGAGGCAGAGCGCAGGTGTCTGAAAGGTTAGTGATAGTTCAGGCAGTGGTTGATGTATGCTGGCTCTTGGTTGTGGAGGGCCTAGTAGGTGTGTGTCAGCATCTTGAACTGGCATCTTTTCTGGATGGGGCGCCAGTGGAGGTTCCTGAGGTGGGGGGTGATGTGGATCCAATTGAGGAGGTTGTGGATGAGTCTGGCAGATGAGTTCTAAATCGTCTGGAGACTCTTTAGGAACTAGGTGATGATTCCTGCGTACAGTGTGTTTCCGTAGTTTAGCAAGCTGGTGACTAAGGCTTGAGTGACGGTTTTACTGGTGTCAATGGGGGCTATCTGAAGATCTTTCTGAGCATACGCAGGATGTGGAAACAGGATGAGGAGACTGCTTAGATATGGTGTTTTATGAAGAGTTTGCTATCCAGGATGATGCTGAGGTTTCGGGCGCGGTCTGTTGGTGTGGGTCAGAGTTTAGCAGGTCACCAGGTGTCGCTCCACGGGGAGGTGTTGTTTCCAAACATCAGAACCTCGGTTTTTTCCAAGTTGAGCTTCAGGCAGTTGGTCTTCATCCAGTTGGTGACACTTGTCATGCAATTGTGGAAGTTGGTCCTGGTGGTGGCAGGGTCTTCAGAGAATGAGAGGATGAGCTGAGTGTCATCTTCACAGGAAATGATGTTGTGGCCATGGGTTCTGACGATGTCGGCAAGGGGCATCATGTAGGTATTGAACAGGGTGGGGCTGAGGGATGAACCTTATGGGACGCCACAAATGATGCTCTTGGGTTACGACATGGAGGGAGGTAGGCGGACTCTCTGGGTTTGTCTTGTGAGAAACGATGCAATCCCATTGAGGGGATCTTCCTGGATCCCAATGTGGTAGAGTATTTTGATGAGGGCGTGGTAGGATAGTGTTGAACGCTGCTGAGAGATCAATGCGGATCATGGCCGCTGTTTCTACTCGGTTGAGGAGGGTTCTGATGTTGTCGTTGGTGGCCATCAAATCGGTCTTGGTGATGTTGTTGGCGGAGAAGCCAGTCGGGAGGTGTCCAGCAAGGTGTTTGATGAGCTGTTGTTTGATGGCCTTCTCAAGGACTATGACAGGGAAAGGGAGCAGAGAGATGGGGTGGGCAGGTTTAGGATAACTCTAGGATTTTGAGCAAAAAAATATGGCTAAGCCTAAAAGTACAATACAAGAGCAGGAAAAGACTGCAAAGTGACACCAGTGCCCATAGGGCTTCAGCCAATAGTTTTCAAGTTTGTCATACTCTGAGCCTTTTGGTGCCAAAACTCAGGCTGCTTCAGGATTCTTAAACTGACTTACCTGGCCATGTGGAGCTTTTTTTGGCCACAGTGTCCCACCTGGTCCCTGGCAGAGGAGTTTGGTTTTCACTGCAATGAATGGGTGCCCAAAATGCTGTCACATGCCCCACTTAGAGTTTAGACTGTTTCATTGTATTCTATGGATTCTTTTTTCCTGGTCTCCTTTACCAATTTTTGCAATTTGAATTTCACAAATCTTTAGGGGTTCTTTTCTGATTAATTTCTTGACGTTAACTGCGTTTGATGCTGCTAAAATACTTACACTTATTTCATCTTCTCATAAGGAGGAGGAACTGTGCCATGCAGGATGAAGTGATGCAAATGATTCCCAAATACCAGAGGACGTGTAAGAATTTTTGTAATACAAATTTAATGAGCAGATAAGGTTGATTCATATAAAGAGGAATTTGAGTTTGTTGGAAAGTAATGAAGAGTGGGGTGTGTTTCGGTTGAGCAAAATCAATGACACTGAATAAGAACAAAATATTACAAAGTGAAGGGAAAAATATCAAATGCACTGGTGCTAAGAATGTTGAGCAAGCATAGGTCAAACATGACAAAGTACAGGTTAAATGGATGGAATTCATGAACAGGACATATCGTTGACTAAGTATATGTATATTTTGTTTTCGTTTTTGAGGGTGGAGATGTGTTATGATGTGATTTAAATATAGTACATTGTCTATGTCTATTTCACTGTTCAGGCACGATGTTGCTATACTGCCTCCTTTGTTATAATTTTAACTCCACTTAAACATTTTGATCAGTTGGCCTTTGCAGCAGTTGGCAGTGTGTTCTGTTTTGATAATGCTGTTGGATACTTCATTGAATACAACATTCTTGCTTGTTATTTGACAGGGCTTCTCCAACGTGCCATTCCTCCCATACTCAAAGTCAGGTATTTTGTCACCAGAATGACATGTAACCTGCTCCATGACTCACCTGCCGCACATCACTTAAGATGTATCTCCATCAAAAATATAGAGCTCACTAAAAATGACTTATCTGTTTGTATTCCAAGCCATTCGTAACATTGGTCCTGGTTAATGGTCTGCCCTAATTGGCTGGCACATCCTTCCAATCTTGTAATGATATGGCAATCTCCTATCTATATCCTTCATATCTTCATTTCAGAGCATCTGAGGTACTTGATGCACTCTATGCACTCTCCACAACAGCTACTTAGTCTCACTGTTTTCGAAATGGCCTTCAAAACCACTCCTTTGACCTCCAATGCTCTAACAGCTATTACCTCTTAGAAATCTTGGCAACACTGGTCTGAGAACACCAGCTCATCCTGAGATTAGGTTGAGGAGACAAATTAGTTAGTCAAGTACAAATTATTCATGACCGCAAGTTGGGTGTCTCTTCCAGGGATCTAAGTATATAGTCTAGTTTTAGAAATTGGGTTTTTGATTGAGGGGGTGAAACCTTCACAAGCAACAACTACAACCCCTTTCAGGGTGAATCACAAAAATCACTAAATCAACTTATGTTTAACTCTCTGGCAGCTTGGCATAAAAGCAATCAGGCTTAATTTAGAGACATTGTGTTAAGTATTCATGCAGGACACAAAAAATAATTAACTCAAAACACAGCACCAGAAAAGTTTCACACCAATTTAGAAACATAGAGAAAGGTCTAATAAATTGTTTGATACCAAAACAACAAAAATCTAACCAGTAGAATCAGAGTTATGAATTTTTAAAGTTTTTTGTAAAAGTCAGCACCTACAGAATCAAAGTGCCAACCACAGGCTTTTAGTTGCACAAGACCAGGGCGAAGTAGAAAGGTATGGTTGGCCACAATGCAGTGCAGTTCAAACACACAAGGTAGATTGGGTCTTAGTTTACATTCAGATTTAGAAGAAATTTTAAAGAAAATATTGTCTGAGAAGGTCAAATTCAGCAGGGCAAGGCAGCTAGGTGTGTGCCAGGAGAAGGGAGCCGCTGGACGTTGTCCCAGTGAAGATTTCTATGTTTGGACTTTGTCACTTTTTTGGAAGTTAGAATTCTCCAGGGGGACAAGGCTGCGTGCTGTAGCAGACAAAGACTCCAAGAGGCCGGATACCTCTTCTGCAAGGAGCAACTGAACAGGATTTGGTGCTATGGAGAAGAAAGTAGTGGTGATGCACCTTGAGTGGATCAGCAAGCAGGTAGGTCTCCTATCTGTTCTCAGATTTCTTTTTGGACACATGTTTTGGATTTAGAGGGCATGACTCACTTCAGGCAGGGTCCAGGCACAGGGTTCAAGTTGTTAGAGCTTTTTGTGTACCTGTAGCTCAGAACAGGCGGTCAGCCAACTAGCCCTTGGAGTCACTCCAGCAGACCTGGGTTCAAGCAGTTAAGCATTCCTCAAGCAGCAGGGCAGACCTCTATCAGCAGCAAGGCAGTCCTTCTGAAGTATAGGGCAGGCCTTCTGAATGTCCAGGAGTAAACTGAAGAGTGGGTTTGAGGCTCCTATTTCTATACCTGATGCCATCTTTGAAGTGGAAGAAACCTCTAGAGTTTATCCCCAAAGACAGCGCTAGAATTTCCTTCCTCCCTGCCCAGGCTCCAAGAGTTCTAGGGTGACAAAAGACTGGTGTGAAGTTCTTTGTGAGTGTACTGAGGCAGCTCCTTTGAAAAGTAAGTTGGGCAGGGAACAACTCTGCCTTACACAGCCTGGCAGGATAGCCCCCTCTGTCTCACTGCTCGGGAGGAATACACAAAGGCCAATTGCCAAGCTAATCACAGTCGTGTGAGCCAGGACACAGGCTGCAGGCACCAAATGTTTAGGACAAGAAAATGACAACTTTATAAAAGTGCAAAAAGAACAATTGATGGACAAAATGCAGAACAATGTCATACATTCACCCCAGTACAGAGATCTGGGCCTAAATCCATCATTTTGTTGCTCACCATGCCATTCCAGTTTGGACCCAGCCATATGCAAATCAGTCTTGACCCTGTGCCCCATGGGAACAGTCCAGCCCAAACTGCCAGGTCAGGTCCTCCCTGGATTGGAAACAAGCATCCTAGGACCGGTTTCGGGGTTTCACCCCTCTTCAGCCAGGATAGCTTGATTCCAGTGGCATGGAGAGCACGGGACTCACGTCTGAGCATACCCGTCCCACTCGGGGTGACACATGCAAAAGAACAATTGATGGACAGAATGCAGAACAATGTCATACATTCACCCCAGTACAGAGATCTGGGCCTAAATCCATCGTTTTTTTGCTCACCATGCCATTCCAGTTTGGACCCAGCCATATGCAAATCAGTCTTGACCCTGTGCCCCATGGGAACAGTCCAGCCCGAACTGCCAGGTCAGGTCCTCCCTGGATTGGAAACAAGCATCCTAGGACCGGTTTCGGGGTTTCACCCCTCTTCAGCCAGGATAGCTTGATTCCAGTGGCATGGAGAGCACGGGACTCACGTCTGAGCATACCCGTCCCACTCGGGGTGACAAATGCAAAAAGAACAATTGATGGACAGAATGCAGAACAATGACATACATTCACCCCAGTACAGAGATCTGGGCCTAAATCCATAGTTTTTCTGCCCACCATGCCATTCCAGTTTGGACCCAGCCATATGCAAATCAGTCTTGTCCCTGTGCCCCATGGGAACAGTCCAGCCCGAACTGCCAGGTCAGGTCCTCCCTGGATTGGAAACAAGCATCCTAGGACCGGTTTCGGGGTTTCACCCCTCTTCAGCCAGGATAGCTTGATTCCAGTGGCATGGAGAGCACGGGACTCACGTCTGAGCATACCCGTCCCACTCAGGGTGACAAATGCAAAAGAACAATTGATGGACAGAATGCAGAACAATGTCATACATTCACCCCAGTACAGAGATCTGGGCCTAAATCCATCGTTTTTTTGCTCACCATGCCATTCCAGTTTGGACCCAGCCATATGCAAATCAGTCTTGACCCTGTGCCCAATGGGAACAGTCCAGCCCGAACTGCCAGGCCAGGTACTCCCTGGACTGGAAACAAGCATCCTAGGACCGGTTTCGGGGTTTCACCCCTCTTCAGCCTGGATAGCTTGATTCCAGTGACATGGAGAGCACGAGACTCACGTCTGGGCATACCCGTCCCACTCGGGGTGATAAATGCAAAAAGAACAATTGATGGACAGAATGCAGAACAATGTCATACATTCACCCCAGTACAGAGATCTGGGCCTAAATCCATAGTTTTTCTGCTCACCATGCCATTCCAGTTTGGACCCAGCCATAAGTGATGATACCCAAGGTGGTGCAGAGAATGGATGGGAGCAGCCGCTCTACCTATCCCAGTTCTCCTACGAGTGTCGATGGCTAAGACGCGGAAACACCTCCTGGATAGCGTCTTAGCTCTAGGCGTGTGTTTACCCAAGTAACGAGGGTGGGGAGCTTCGGCTCGCACCCACCTCGTTTTCTCCAATTGTCAGGCCGTTGGGAGCTTCGGCTCTACCAACGGTACCTGTGCCCAATGACGTTGAATACGGCTCTCAGAACGGGACAGGACACGGGCAGGAAGCACACGCAGCACCTCTCCTCCGCTCCTTAGAATGTTCCTTCCGCCGCTCAACTCTCCAACGGGTCCGTGTACCTCAACCAGGTACTCCGGTAAAGATCAGAATATCCGACGCCGAGTCCCAGTGATCTTCTCCTTAAGTAGTACTCTCGGCGTTGTATAACCGTGACTCTTGAGTTGCATAACATGAAAACTAGGCGTTACCCTTGGTGTTATGTAACCAGAACTCTTGAGTTGCATAAGGCACTGTTGCCGGAGGGCATTCTGGGAGTTGTAGTCCGCTCTCCTCCAAGCGCACCAGGTTCACGGCAGTGGCATCGTGGGAGGGAATCCATGTGCGGGAGGGGATTCCTGACAGTACATCCCCCTCCCATCAGCGCCCCCCATCAGGACCAGCACAGGAAGGAAATCGACGATGGAACGACGACACCAGACGAGGAGCGTGAACCCCCGCCGCAGGTTCCCATGACTGCTCCTCGGGTCCGTACCCCTTCCATGCCACCAGATACCATAGTTTGCCCCTGCGCCACGTGGAATCCAAGATACCAGCCACCTCGTACTCTACCTCCGAATCCACATTCACCGACACCGGCGCACAAGGCCTTTTTTACCTGTTCCAGGAGAACGCTTATGAGAGGCAGGGGGTACCGGTTTTTTATGGTTATCGCGTTCAAGGCCCTAAAGTCCACGCAGGCCCTCAATTCGCCATTCGCTTTCGGGATGAAAAAGAGAGGCGATGCGGCAGGGGATTTCGACGGCCTGATGAACCCCAGCCCTAGTAACTTATCCAAATATCCCCGTAGATGTACGTTTTCGGGTTCTGTGAGCGCATACAGTCTGCCGCTGGGAACGCTAGCCCCCGGAACCAGGTCGATTTGGCAGTCGAACGGTCTATGTGGAGGGAGCACCTCCGCTCGGATTTCATCGAAGACGTCCCCGAAACTGTGATACACTCTGGGCAGCTTTACGGCCTTTTCTGCTGCCGTGGCGACCGTGTGACCTTCGCCTACCTCACCTTCGTGGGGGTCCTGCCGCATGCCGCACCATTGTTCACAAAACAGGGAAGTCATCTCAATGTGATGCGTAGGCCAATCCACTGTTGGGTTATGTTTTTGGAGCCAGGGTAGGCCCAATATGACCCCGTACTGCGGGGCTCTGATTATGCTAAAATCGATACGTTCGTTATGCTGTGTTCTGAACCTCACCGGTACTTCTCCTGTGTGCTGTCCGATAGGTCCGGTCACCAGACTTCTCCCATCCACTGCATACACCTCCTCTGGTATCTGTTTGGGAAGGAGAGTGAGACCCAGTCTCCGTGCTTCATTGTAGTCCATGAACATGCCCATGGCTCCTGAATCAATCATGGCTACCACAGGTATCCACTGGTCCTGCACTCCTACGTGTAAGGTAATAAACAAATGTCTTCGCCCTCCTTGATTCGGGCTCAACATGGAAGGGATGTGGGTGTGACTCCAAGATGCCCCTTCCCTAGACCCGGAGTCCCTCAGTTTTCCGCCGGTGCGTCCACCACTGCTGTCACCGTTTTGTTCGCTCGGTATCGTGAGGTTTTTGGCTTGGCTGGACACTCGCGTACATAGTGCCCCCTTTTTCCGCAGTAAAGGCAAAAGCCTTGCTTGCGGCATGATTCTTTTTCAGTGGCGGTAAGGCTCGCCTTATAGCTCCTATGTCCATGGGTTCCGTCCTGGTGGAGGAGTTGGTCTCAGGGCCACCCATCGAAACATACGATGGCAGCGCTTTCCCTTTCCTCTTGTGATCGCCCTTTCTTTCGTTCAATCTATGGTCCAGCCGTAGCACCAGGTTGATCAAGCCCTCACATGTCTTGGGTTGGGGGTCGATTTGTGATACCACATCTTTGAGCTCTTCGCTCAAGCCCTGGTGAAACAGCGCGGTTTGCTTGGCTATGGGCCACTTGGTTTCGGCCACTAACCTTCGAAAAGCATTAAGGTACTGCACCAGATCATTGTTGCCTTGCCTCAGCTCCAACATCTCTCGATCGGCAGTATACGAGTCCGCCCTTCGATCAAACGCCTTCAAGAATTCCTCGCGGAAGGCTCCCCAATCACATAGGATAGGGTCGTCCCTGCTCACCAGTGGGACTGCCCATTGCGCCGCGTTCCCAGCAAGATACGAGATCAGAAAGGCCACTCTGGCTTGGCTGGTAGGAAAGGCCTTTGGTTTGCAGGACAGATGCAGTGCTACTTGAGTGAGGAATACCTGCACTGTGTTGGGGTCTCCGCTGTACCTCTCTGGTGTCGCCAAAGGAATGGCTACGGGCATCTCTACCACAACCGCAGGGGCCGTGGCCGTGTGAGAGGCACCCGCCTGTAGCGGATCGTTCTGCAGAGCGTCCATTCTAGCCTTAACATCTGCTGTTTCCTGTCTGGAAGCGGTGAGCTCGATTTGCATCGCGGCTAAGACGGCCAACACATCCTCAATCGTGGCCATGTCGTTAGCCCAACCAGGAGATTGTTATGGAAGAGGTCGGATATTATGTAACGTCCTGGCTTTCTCGGGGTTGGGACAAACAGACGACGGACCAGAGAAATGGAGGTTAAGGATGATTTAATAAACAGATAAACAACTACAGACAACAAAGAATACCGGTACTGGAATCACCAGTTAAAGTACGATACCCATTCACAGCTCTTCTAACTGTCCTCCGCATGCACACCGGACCCGGTATGCTCCAACGGAGGGCACAGTGCTAAGCAGTGGCCGACAATGCCACTCGACCGCTGTGAAGGGTAGTTCCAAGGTTGTGGAATCTACGGGGGGGGGGGGCACGTGGGAGTCACCCGGCCGGGCTCTCTACCACCTGGGAACAGCCGCTCTACCAGTATCCCCCAGAGTACTGCCACAACACAAAGACGCTGGGAACACTTCCTAGTGTGCGTCTCTTGTATCCGGGTTTAAGTGATGATACCCAAGGTGGTGCAGAGAATGGATGGGAGCAGCCGCTCTACCTATCCCAGTTCTCCTACGAGTGTCGATGGCTAAGACGCGGAAACACCTCCTGGATAGCGTCTTAGCTCTAGACGTGTGTTTACCCAAGTAACGAGGGTGGGGAGCTTCGGCTCGCACTCACCTCATTTTCTCCAATTGTCAGGCCGTTGGGAGCTTCGGCTCTACCAACGGTACCTGTGCCCAATGACGTTGAATACGGCTCTCAGAACGGGACAGGACACGGGCAGGAAGCGTCTTAGCTCTAGACGTGTGTTTACCCAAGTAACGAGGGTGGGGAGCTTCGGCTCGCACTCACCTCATTTTCTCCAATTGTCAGGCCGTTGGGAGCTTCGGCTCTACCAACGGTACCTGTGCCCAATGACGTTGAATACGGCTCTCAGAACGGGACAGGACACGGGCAGGAAGCACACGCAGCACTTCTCCTCCGCTCCTTAGAATGTTCCTTCCGCCGCTCAACTCTCCAACGGGTCCGTGTACCTCAACCAGGTACTCCGGTAAAGATCAGAATATCCGACGCCGAGTCCCAGTGATCTTCTCCTTAAGTAGTACTCTCGGCGTTGTATAACCGTGACTCTTGAGTTGCATAACATGAAAACTAGGCGTTACCCTTGGTGTTATGTAACCAGAACTCTTGAGTTGCATAAGGCACTGTTGCCGGAGGGCATTCTGGGAGTTGTAGTCCGCTCTCCTCCAAGCGCACCAGGTTCACGGCAGTGGCATCGTGGGAGGGAATCCATGTGCAGGAGGGGATTCCTGACAGTAGTAGATCCTCCCGAGTCCTGTTCAGCCTTAATAGATTTAGTAGTCAAGCTAGCTCATCGCCTCAATGAGAGACGACGAGAAAGGAGTAAGAGTGACAACAGGCTGGTTATGTATAAGGATCGGAAGGCAGACTCAGAAAAGAGTAATGAAGACCCAGAACCTATGCAGATTGGAATATTGAGGGGACCATTAAGTACAGAAGAAAGACAGAGAAGGAGAGATAATAAATTATGTCTTTATTGTGGTAAACAAGGACATTTTCTCCGAGAGTGTCCGGGAAGCCTAAGCAGACAAAGAAAGCGGAAAACTAATAGACCCGAGGCCCATGGAGACAGGGTCCTCGGGTACTTCTGGGTTATTTGTCTCTTCCTTAGACACGTTTGGGTGTCGTACCCGTCATTTCTTTATTAAGGCTATGCTCTCTTGGGACGACAGGGTACAGGAGGTCTAGATCATGATAGATTCAGGTGCGTCAGGTAATTTTATGGACATACTGTGGGCACAGAGTAAGCACATTCCTTGTTTAGAAAAGAAGACGTGTGAAGAAGTTACGACTATTGATGGTAGCGTCTTAAAATCAGGACCCATTACCCACAACACGGTCCCCTTAGTAGTGGATATAAAACCTCGACACCATGAACAATTGGGCTTCGATCTAATCAGTTCACCTCAGTTTCCTGTCATACTAGGAATACCCTGGTTACGTCTACACAACCCCTTAATTGATTGGAAAGAAATGACACTGGAATTCCGTCCAGAATTTTGCAGCTCTTATATTCCATTCCCTGAGAACCTTGTATCCACCAGGGTGGCCTCTACTAATACAGAAGAAGGATCCTTGCCTTTGCAGTACCAGGATCTTCAGTCTATTTTTGATGAAACAGAAGCTACGAGTCTCCCTCCCCACCGAGAGTATGATTGTCGTATTGATTTACAGGTAGGGGCTTGTATTCCTTGTAGTAGGGTTTATTCTCTGACAGAACAGGAGACACACTACTTGCGAGAATATCTTGACAAGATGCTTCACATGGGGTTTATCCGCCCTTCCCGGTCTCCGGCTTCTTCATCTCTTTTCTTTATTCCTAAGAGAGAAGGCGGTCTGAGATGCTGTATCGATTATAGGGCATTAAACAACATGACCATTAAGAATAAATATCCTTTACCATTGATCTCCTCCCTCCTTGACCGCATAAAGGACGCAACAATTTTCACTAAACTAGATTTGCGTGGGGCATATCATTTAGTGCGTGTCAAGGAGGGGGATGAATGGAAGACTGCCTTCTGCACCAAATATGGCTTGTACGAGTATTTGGTGATGCCTTTTGGGCTTTGTAATGCCCCCTCAGCATTTCAATTTTTTATCATTGAAACCCTTAAAGAGATGATTGATGATTACGTCATAGCTTACATAGATGATCTATTGATTTTCTCGTCCTCCATACAAGAACACCAAAGGCATGTAAGAAATGTGTTAGAAAGGCTGAGAGACACAAAGCTGTTCTGTAAATTAGAAAAATGTCTATTTCACGTACAACAAGTAGCCTTTTTGGGATTCATTATTTCTCCACAAGGCTTAAGTATGGACCCACAAAAGGTGGAAGCGATTCATCGTTGGCTGGCCCCTCAATCAGTCAAAGAAACACAGAGTTTTCTTGGATTCGCCAATTTTTATAGGCGGTTCATTTGTAATTTTTCGGGTCTAGTGTCCCCTATTACCAAATTACTAAGAAAGGGAGTAAAATTCACCTGGACCCCTGAAGCAGAAGAGGCCTTTCAGACGTTAAAAATGGCATTCACTCAGGCCCCGGTCTTATGCCATCCGAATCCTGCTCATGCGTTTGTAGTTGAAGCCGATGCCTCCCAAGTGGCAGTGGGTGGTGTCCTTTCACAAGCAGACCCTAGCACTGGACAACTACATCCAGTGGCCTTTTTCTCACGGAAACTCACCCCTGCGGAAGCAAACTATACCATCGGAGACAAAGAACTGCTTGCCATAAAGAAAGTGTTCGAAGCATGGAGGCAGTACTTATTGGGTGCTAATCATACTATAACTGTACTAACCAATCATCGAAACCTGCAATTCTTGAAATCGGCACGAGCTCTTTCCATGAGACAGTTACGATGGTCTCAATTTTTCAGTGACTACGACTTTGTGATTCACTTCCAAGCAGGTAGGAAGAACGGAAAGGCAGATGCGTTGTCCCGGCTAAGCTTTGATCCTGAAGAAACAACGACTGAACCTCCTCTCATTATATCTAGAGACAGAGTGATAGGAGGGATTTCTTCAGAGAATGAGTTTCTAGCTAAAGTTAAGCAGGAACAAGATACTGCCGATATAGACACGTTGAGAGGTGCACATATACCTATTACAGAATCCGGATACATCTGTATAGAAGGAGGCTTGGTTCTCCCAACTTTAGAGTTACAACAGCAAGCCTTAGAATGGTGTCATTCTCACCCAATCGCAGGTCATCCTGGTTACAAAAAGACACTAGAATACCTACAAAGACATTTTTGGTGGCCAAACATGGGAAAGGACGTAAAACGCTTCCTGCAACAATGTCATGTATGTGCCCAAAGCAAGGTTTCGCATCAAAGACCTGTGGGGTTGCTACAGCCCATTCCTACGCCTAGTCGTCACTGGCAAACAGTGTCTTTAGACTTTATCGTGGAGTTACCACACACCGCACAAGGACATAACACATTATTAGTGGTAATGGATTTATTCACTAAAATGGCTCATTTCATACCCTTACTTGGACTTCCTACAGCAAACAAGTTGGCGACAGTGTTCTTACAAAAGATCGTTCGCTTACATGGTCTTCCATCAGTCCTCGTCTCAGATAGGGGCGCTCAGTTTATTTCAAGGTTCTGGAAAGGGATGTGTACCATGTTACAAATAGATGCTCGATTGTCGTCCAGCCATCATCCTCAGACAGATGGACAAACAGAGAGGGTAAACCAGTGTTTTGAGCAATACATTAGATGTCAAGTGTTGCAGGCACCTAAAGATTGGGATGAATTGGACTGGATAGCAGAACTCTCTTATAATAATAGTTACCATGCATCTATCAACTCCACACCCTTCTTTTGCACCTTTGGCTATCATCCACGTACCATACTTTGTCCCAAGTACTCCTCCTGTTCAACCCCAGCGGCAATAGAGTTGGTACAGGAACTACAAACGCTACACCAAACAACCCATTTAGCCCTACAGCAAGCCAAGGCTAGGTATAAGAAAGGAGCTGATGCACACAGAAGGCCAGAACCTAAGTATATACAGGGAGATAAGGTATGGTTATCCTCCAAGAATTTGAAATTAAGAGGGTCTTGCAAATTTAAATCCAAATACATAGGCCCATTTGAAATAGTCAAAGTAATCAATCCTGTAGCCATGAGGTTAGACCTCCCTCTATCCCTCAAGATACATCCTGTCTTTCATGTGTCCTTATTAAAACCTGTTGAGCCGGGTATTCGCCTTCCGATAACCCCTGCTCCGGTAACAATAGATGGAGAACCTGAATTTGAAGTGGAGAAAATTATAGACTCCAGGAGAGTTAGACGTAAACTCCAATATTTGATACACTGGAAGGGGTATGGAATAGAGGAGTGCACGTGGGAACCAGCCAGCAACGTCCATGCCCCTCGCCTACTACGTCTCTTTCACAGAAGACTCCCAGACAAGCCTCGGCCAGTTGGGGGATTATTGGGAGGGGTGTACTGTCACGATTGCCGTCCTCATTGAATGCAGATGACGGCGCCCTATCTCGCATGCGCGAGGAAGTCAGGCAGGCAATAAAGCCTGACTTCCACAGGAAACCGCGCTTTGCGTCATTACGTTTCCTGAGCTACAGTTTCCTGTTGGGTTTCCTGCAGTCCGTGCGTACCTTCATGTTTCCGAGCCCCGAGAGCCCTGAATCGTTGTGGAACTGCCTCGTGAGCCAGTTGCGAGGACTTTCAGTGCTACTACGCAAGCCTTTGTCATTTGCCCCTCGCCTTGGTTTACAAAGGCGGTTCCCGTATTTCCCCTTTGAGTCAGACTGCAGAGAGGGTAGGTTCCGTGGGCGGGTGTAGTGCGCATCGCGGGTCCCGCCCGTCGACCGGACTGGTGTTCCGTTGGCCGGCCGGGCTACGTGGTGTCGCTCTCCCGTGTCATGGGACTGCCCCCCTACTTTGTAGTCAGCTATGGGTTATAGTACGGGATCCCTTGAATCCGGAAGTGGTGAACCCGAACACTATTCCTTGTCTTCCACTGACGGTTGGACGTCATCCCCTCATCTTACAGCACCCCCGCTTTCCTACAAGGTGTCACAACAGTAACGGAGGAGTGCAGAAGCTGTGGACATTTCGGTTCCCTGAGGGGATACGGTAACAGCGAGTATTCGCTGCCTCCTTTCATTCTCAGTTAATTACGTATTTGTGTGTACAAGTGGGCTTCTTGCATGACGACAGAAGTTCCTTCTCAATGGAAGATTAGCCTGTATCCAGTTATTGTTTATGTAAGGATGTACACGTCATGGACAAACCTTACCGGACTAGCCCGGTGAGCATGAGCACCTACATGCAACTTTCTAATGCCTAAAGACATAGTGTAAGATGGTACTGACTTCTCCCTTCTTTCCTTTTGTAGGCCTGTGCCACAGAGTGGTTTAGTGTATCCTGTTATAGATAGAAGAAGGGCTGATTAAGGTATTAACCGTTATAAGGGTTATTTAGTTGAGTACATCACACTGTAGGTATAGGTACTTATTGTCTATTTTCTCTTTTTAGTTCTACTTATGCGAAAGACTCCTGGTTGGTGCCATAAGCCGAGAGATTCCTCCCATACTTTCCTTGTTTCGTTTCCCTTCTTCCCCAGACCTACCATTGTGGCTTAGAGTCTGATAAGCGCAATAGGTGGTTGGGGAAGTAGCGGACCTTGTCATCAGTTCCAGGGCACCTCTGCAGAAAAACAGGTGAATACCTGAATGACTCTGACAGGGTAGTCTGTCAGTACCCTGATGTCAGATCAAAAGTACTCAGAAACTTGGTAGCACCCAGCCTGTCAATGAGCTCATTAGGTTGACTTTGGGTATCAGCACAACTTGGCTGGACCAGGGACTATTGGGGTGCTCAATCTGCCCTAAATCAAGCATTTCTGAGACTCACTCTCTAATGCTAGCCCCCACCCTGTCAGATAACCCATAAGTTTTATTTTTCACAGGCATGCTATCTCCTGTGTCAGTATCATGGGTACAAAATGTGTAAGCTCAGGGGTGAGGGAGAACAGAGAGGCAAACAGCCCCAATTGCTGGTAACAGTCCCTCTGCTGCTCTGGGGTCTGGATAGGGGAGAGTTCGACACCTGCCACTGACCCATCCTGCTCCTTGGTAGATAGGATGTTGGGGAGAGGTTCGCTCTCCTCTTCCATCCCATCATTTGTTACCAGGAGCATGGTGACTTCAGACCTCTCCTAATGGGGTATGAGGCGATTCACATGGAGCACCAATAAGGGGTTCCTGGTGGCCTTGACTCCATCACCTCATAAGGCTCTGACCAGCGGACTTTGAGGGGGCCCTAGGCTCCACTCATATCTTTTGGCCAGGCTGAAGCTCTAACAGAGTGGCCTTCTGGTGATGCCAGAGTTTCATCACCTCCTGGCTAGCTTCCAGATTTGCAGAGGACTTCTTTCAGAAGCAATGCATCCTTTTTCATAGGGCCAGCATGTAGCTGACAACATCTTGGGGGAGTTCCTTGGGAGTTTTCTCACACCCATCTTTACCAAACTGAGAGGTCCCTTAACAGGGTGGCCATAGAGGAGTTCAAATGGGCACCTCCTTGTAGGCACAACGCAGGCATGGTAAGTGGATGTCCCATGTCTGTCTCATGGGCTCAGGCAGGATCATAATCATGCATTTCAGGGTCTTGTTGAACCTTTCAACAAGCTTATTTATCTGAGGGTGATAGGGTGTGGGAGACATATAGGTTAGCCCATTAGGGTGTGAGCAAGGGAGAGGGAGGCAGAGCGAAATAGTGTCTGGAGGGTTGGTGGAAGTTCATGCGGCCGTTGATGTATGCCAGTCCTTGATTGTGGTGGGCTTTGTAGGCGTGGGTCGGCACCTTGACTTGGCATCTCTTCTGGATAGGGAGCCAGTGGAACGTCTTGAGGTGGGGGGTGATGTGGGTCTGTTGGGGAGGTTGAGAATGAGTCTCACTACTGAGTTCTGTATGGTCTTCAGTCTCTTCAGGAGGTGATTGTTGATTCCTACTTACAGTGTGTTGCTGTAGTCCAGCCAGCTGGTGACTACGGCTTGAGTGATGGTTAGTCTGGTGTTGCCGGGAAGCCATTCAAAGATTTCCCAGAGAACACGAAGCCTGAGGAAGCAGGTAGACGAGAATGCATTGATCTTGTTTTTCATGGTGAGTTTGCTGTCTAGGATGATGCCAAGGTTGAGGGTGTGGTCCTGTCGGTGTGGGAGAAGGTCCTAGTTCATAGGGTCACCATGAATCGTTCAATGGGGAGGTGCTGTTCCTAAAGCTCAGCACTTCCATTTTGTCCATGGTGAGTTTCAGGCAGTTGTCTCTCTTTACAGTAGTCATGCTGACTATCTTGTCTCTCAGAGCCTCCAAGCTCTGCTCCTTGATGGTGACCCGCTACCTGTACTTGGAAGTATTGGGAAGTGTATGGCTCTTGGGCACCATCTCTTTGTCTCCCAAGGACATTAGGGTAACTTCTGTGCTCCCCTATACTAACTAGGCCAATCTCCTCCCCAAGAGCTACACTGGTCAACCCTTGGGTCTGCCCATCAGTGGGGGGATGTGCCCTCTTGGGAGACTTGCCGTTCTCCTTCAAGTGCCACTCATAGCACTTGGGGACAACCTTTCCTGTTTTTGTGTCAACAAACCCATTTTTATTCTGGTCAGACCGGGTCTCCTTCCCCTATGAATTATTTTGACGGCCTTGAGAGAACTCCTTAATTTTATTTTTATCCCTCCACTCTTTCTTCTGGTGGGGAGCCTGACCACCCTTTTGGAACGTACCCCAGATGCCTTTTTGGATACTCTGGTGCTGACACAGAGGCCTGCCTCCTTTGCAAGCTCCCTGGGTTTGGTGAGCTTACTGTCAATCAGAGGTTGGCACGGATCTGTAAAGCAAGTAAGACTATACAGCCAATTATAATCACTCACTTATTGCCTCTCTCCCAACCACTCAGTGATTTGCTGGAGTAGTCCAAGAAATCCACCCAAGATTGGTTTGGCAGTTTCTGGCTGTCCCTGAACCTGATGCGATACTTCCCAGAGGTAAGTCCCAACTTGGTGAGTAGAATGGCTTCCATGGGAGTGTACCTCATCTGACCCCCCCTCCTCTAATGTAAGAAGGGTATCCCTCCCCACTAGTGGCATCTGTTTCCACAGGCTGGCTCCTCAATCTTCCTTTGAGACATTGTGCATCCTTAGAACTATCACATATTCAGAAAAACATGTATCTATATCATCCACACCACATAGCTGGGCACCAGGTCTAGGAGTATGTGAACCCTCACCTCTCCATCGGACACTGGATTCCTGACACCACGGCTGCTGGACGCTGTTACTTGCTTGGCTTCCAGGTCCAGCACCTTCAGACTCATTCTCTTTTCCTCCAGAGCCAGCTTCTTCTCCTCCGTTTTGAGTTTGGCCATCTGCAGCTTTCCTGCTTGCCAACTACTCATAGGGGCAGTTTGTTGGAGGACACACTGCTCCTCGCCTTGGCTCAGCAGCTCAGGGTTCTATGCTCAGGCCCAGCACCTTCACCTCTTTTAGGTCCGTTACCTCCTCCTCAGTTTTGTCATTGTCTGGCTCCTCTGGGGCAGACAGCATTCTTTTGACCTTCTAGGGAGGCAGGACTAACTGGAGTTTCACCTTTGTGACCATCTTTCCCACATTCAGCCATCTCTCTTTGTAGAGCCTTTTCAGCTCAGTCTTGCTGACGTCATCCACTTTGATCAGCTCAATTTTCAGTGTAGCAAAAATGAGGTGAGGTAAATTTGCATTTGGAAAAAGAGAAAAATAGCCAAATCAAAAAAGTAAGGAGAATTTAAAAAGAGGTTGAATCTGGTATCAAATCTTGGAATTTGTAGTGCCCCACCAATCACTGTGTGGTACAGCACAAATGCAAGTACTGGATCCCACGACCGAGCACCAATGTAAGACATTGGGTTTTTGATCGGGGGGTTGAAAACCCTTCTCAGTAACAACTACAATCCTTGTTAGTGTGAACCACAAAAGTCATCAAATTAACCTGTACTTAAACCCCCTGGTAGTTTGGCACAAAAGCAGTGAGGCTTAACTTAGAGGCACTGTAATAAGTATTTATGCGACACACAAAGAGTGAAAACACAACACCAGAAAAATCCCACTCCAATTTAGAAAAATAAATAAAAGTTTAATAAGTTATTTGACACCAAAACAACAAAAATCCAAACAGCAGAAACGGAGTTATGATTTTAAAAATGTTTTAGGAAAAACTAGCACCTAAAAGATCAGAGTGCCAACTGTGGATATCTAGTTGCGCGAAACCGGGCTAAAGTCAAAAGTAATGCAGACAGCAAAGGAGCATAGTTCAAATGCACAAGGTGGATTGGGCCCAGTCTTAGCTCACCTTCAGACTTAGAAGAAATTATGAAAAAAATGTCTGAGGAGGTAAAGTTCAGCAGAGCAAGGCAGATTGCAGAGGAGGAGGTATAGGCATCAGCGAGCTGCTGGACAAAGTCCCGGTGGAGATTTCTACATTCCGACTTTGTACCTTTTTTGGAAAAGTGGAAATCTCCGGTGTGCTGAAGCTGCAGGCTGTAGCCCACAAGGTTTCCATGAGGCCAGATACTGCTTCTCCGATGAGCCGCTGAACAGGATTTGCTGCTGGGGAGAACAATGTAGCTGAAGCTACTATGAAGTCAGGTCGATCGGCGATGCACATTGGGCGGATCAGCGACCAGGTAGTTTCTGGTCTTCTGTCGGTTCTCAGAGCACTATTTGACTGAAAATGTAGGTTTTGGCTGTTTGGACAACTTTAGCACAAGGTCCAAGGCTCTAGAACTGGTGGGCATCACTTAGAAGGTAGGACTCATTTCAGGCAGGGTCCATATGCAGGGTTCAAGTGGTTGGAGTTTGTTGTGCCCCTGTAGCTCAGAACAGGCAGCCTGACAACTAGTCCTAGGAGCAACTCTAGTGGTCCTGGGTTCAAGCAACAAGGCAGTCCTCAAGCAGCAAGGCAGTCCTCAGAGGGTTTAAGGCAGGCTTCAAGCAGCAAGGCAGACCTCTTGGAACAGCAGGGCAGTCCTCTATAGTACAAAGTAGGCCATTAGCAGCAAAGCAGTCCTTCTGAAGTACAAAGCAGGCCTTCTGAATGTCTTCCGCAGGTCCAGGAGTGAACTGAAGACTGGGGCTGAGGGTCCTATTTTTATCCCTGCCCGTGGTATTCCTCCCACCTCAGAACTTTAAAGAAAAGCTGTTAGGTGGCAGAATGGGAATGGAGGAAAGACTATACAGAACCCAAAAAAGCAATATATAGGGAGAAAGTTAGAGTCTATCATTCCGAAATCTGCTCTGCCCTGGCTTCTTATTTCGAAATATGGATAATAAGGCTAGCAACACCCATAGAGAAATGTTTAAAATTACCAAAATGTTGGTAGACCCTTCTTCCAGCACACCTCTTTCTGAACCTTCAACTGAAAGATGCAATGCCTTTACTTCCTTCTTTAATTCTAAAAGTTTGGATATTTACCTTTTTTTTTTTTTTTTTAAAGGAGTATGGAAGCACTAACTCTGTTCCTGACAATAATAACAGGGATAGTTGCTCCTCCTTCCTGTCCCGATTCCCTCCCCTTTCACTGGAGGAGCTGACGGCTCTTTTCAATAAAATAAATTCAGGATCTCCCCTTGATCCGGCTCCCCCTTGGATCATTGCTCAAGAGCAGGAAACTATCCTCTCTATCTTGCTCGAAATGATCAACCTGTCGCTGGAAACCAGGTCTGTTCCTAAGCCTTGGAAATGTGCAATCGCTAAAGCCTCCCTCAAAAATCCTAACCTTGACTCTGCCTGTCTGGAAAACTTCCGCCCTATTTTGCTTTTACCTGCTTTTAGTAAGGTGGCTGAAATATGTTAACAGCTGTCTCTCTGATTTTTGGGTGTCAACTCTTGCTTGCATCAAACACAGACCGGCTTCCGTCCTAGACATAGTACTGAGACTGCCCTTTTAGCGGTGGTGGAAGAGGCTAAAATGAGATTAGATTCTGGGAACATTGTCGCTATCGTCCTTTTGGACCTTAGTGCCGCCTTCCACACAGTTGACTATTCCATACTTTTGGACAGAGTTAGTAAAGCTGCTGTTACAGGGAAAGCCTTGGATTGGGTTGGTTCTTTTTTAAATGAGCGAACATTCCAAGTCTTTGTCAAGGGCTGCACCTCAAATAGCTTGCCTGTAACCTGTTAGGGCCCGCAGGGGTCCTCTCTCAGCCCAATGTTATTTAACATCTCCATTGTCTCCTATGCGGATGACACCCAGCTGGTGCTTTCACTTACACCTGGTTCCGACATGCCCCTAGTTAATCTAGAAACATGCTGGGAACAAATAGCCTGTTGGATGAATCAATCCTGTCTTAAGCTCAATGGAGCCAAAACTGAATTAAAGATATTTGGCAATACATCTTCTGTCCAATATAATCAGGCGGGCCTTCTTGCTTGGGTCTCCCCCCGACTAATAAACCAATTATAAAAAGTCTGGGCATGTGGATTGATGATTCCTTGACTATTGCAGCCCAGGTCATTAAAACTGCTTTGATCTGCTGCGGATGATATGTAAGATTTTGCCACTGCTTCCCCAGACTGCGACGCAGGTAGTAGTCCAGGCATTAATCCTTTCCTGTCTGGACTACGGGAATTCGCTTTACCTGGGATCTCCCAAGGCTGCCATCCAACGACTGCAAGTGGTACAAAATGCGGCTGCTTATATGTTACTGGATATTCCCATTTCTCAATCAGCCCAAAGGGGGTTGATGGCAGTGCATTGGCTTCCTATTGCTCAAAGAGTTGAATTCAAGTCCTTGTGCATTGCCCGCAGAATCTTTCATGGGAAAGGCCCGCCCATCCTTCAACAGTTTGTCAGTCACTATGTTACCAATAGGGCCCTTCGCTCGTCTAACCAATATTTGTAACCGTTCCTGAAGGTCAAAGAGCCAGAAAGGGAGGGTGCGCCTATCAATTTAATGTTGCTAAGCTCTGGAATTCTCTCCCCTTCGCATTAGGTGTCAGGATATTAAGCTGCGTTTCCGCAAAGCCATTAAAAACTGGCTCTTTCCACAGTGATCATTTCAGTCTTAGGCTTGCTGTGCTTCCGCTCTCTCTTAGCACTTGGATACATCCAGGTCGCCAGAGCTCTATAAATCCCATAACATAGCATAGCATACCTGGTACCAGCTTTGAAGTGGATGAAACTTCTTGAGTTTTCCAATCGCAGATGGTTCTTGAATTTCCTTCCTCCCGGCCCAAGCTCCAAGACGTCTGGGGTGACAAAAGACTGGTGTGGTTCTATGTGAGAGTGCTGAGGCAGATCCTCTGAAATGTAAGTGGGGAAGGGAACAGCCCCCCCCCCCACACATCTTAGTAGGATGGCCCATTCTGCCAACCTACCCCCCCCCCCATCTTTGTCTCACTGTCTGTGAGATATACACAAAAGCTAACTGCCATGCTAATTGCAGTCATGTGACCCAGGACACAGGCACCAAATGGTTAGGATAAAAAAAATAGCAACTTTCTAAAAATGGCATTTTTAGAATTGTATCTTAAAATCAGATTTTAAATTAAAATTCTTTTGAGACCAAACATGACATTTGTACCTGTTCCCAAACAAAAGTAATCACTTCTTAAATTTAATAAGGGAACCCAGTGCTATCCTATGGGAGTGGTGGGCCTTGCAGTAGTGAAAAATGAAGTTAAGAGTTTTTTACTACCAGGACATGTAAACCTTAAAAGTACATGTGTAACGTTTTTAAAAACACTGCACCCTACCCTAATGGTTGTTCAGGGCTTGCCTCAGGGGAGACTGATATGTATTAAAAGTGAAGGTTTAAGCCTGGCAAAGGGGATATTTTGCCAAATCGAATTAGAAGTTTTTAACTGCACACAGGCTGCAATGGCAGGCTTGAGATATGTTTTGAAGGGCTACTTAAGTGAGTGGCATAATAAATGTTGAAGGCCCACAAGTAGCATTTAATTTACAGGCAGGCCCTAGCTACGTGCAGCACCATTCTACTCAGGACTTATAAGTAAATGATATGTGCCAGGTGGGTTTAAACCAATTTTACCATGTTTAGGGGAAAGAGCACAAGCACTTTAGCACTGGTTAGCAGTGGTAAAGTGCATAGAGTCCAAAAGCCAACAAAAACTAATTTCAGCAAAACAGGAGTGAAGGCAAAATTTTGGGTGGAGCGGCCTGTGCAGGTAAGAGCGTGGCGCGGGTGGAGAGGGAGTTGACGGACGACGACGAGGGAAAATTACATTTAAAAAAAATAATACCACTTACCTTGGGCTCGCCGCATTGCCGGCGAGCGCAAGGTAAGTGGTTTTCTTTTTTTAAATTTCAATTTCCCTCATTGTTGTCTGTGGACTCCGTCCCCACCCTTCCCCGCCGCTCGTACCTGCATGGGCTGCTCCTGGGATGTGATTTCATAAAGGCACATGAACGCCACAGTCATTTGGTTATGCCAAACTTACCTGACTTCGCGGTGCTGTTGGGGTTCCACCAGATACTGGCCACAAGTTTTCATGTGGAAATGGAGCAGCAGACATTATTAATACTGTGAGGTAGAAGTACAGATGATGTAACTTCAGATCCCACCAATCACAGACTCACAAACAAGTGCCCAATAAGAAATGAAACTGCATTCCACCTGTATTTCTAACTGAAGCTTGTATGTTTTTTTTATGACAATAAATTTGTCATGCATCACTCTAATGTGTTTGTCAAGTCAAATCTCAACAAGCATTGGCAAAACCAATTGATCTGGCCTTTTAAAGGTGTTAGCCGATGTTTTGTATTTGCCAGTGCTAATTGCTGGTGCTAAACAACACTGGCAAAAAAGAGAAAAAAATGCTTGTTGCTGATGCTAAACAGAATGAGCAAAAAAGTATATCCGGCCACAGCATGGCGACAACACTCCTATGCATGCACACGTCATGACATGCCTCCTATTATATCTTTTTTAAAATTTACGGACCCAAGATGGTGGAAACCCATCTTGTGGAGGTAAATTAATAAATAATGTAAAAGTTGTACAAAAGTGCATTTAGGGGCTGGAGTGGCCTGACACTAAATTGTAGCTTTAGGTTTTCCTTACAAATAAAACAAAAAAATAAATATACAGGGCTGAGTGAGGAGGAAAGAAATAGAGGAGTGCAGGTGCTGGAGAGTGTAAAGAAAAAAGAAGCCGAGCTACACGAGGTTGTGTTGTGAGAGACAACAAACAAGCTGGGGGTGAGAGGGCAACACTCAGACTGTGGGGGCAGGGTGCGAAGGTGGGAGCATTATACAGGGGAGACAGGGAGAGCAAGAAGACTGATGGGTGCCGAAGCTAACTAAACGAATGAAAGTAGTTCCCTAAATGTACACAGGAGGGATACAAGTCCTCCAATTAAAAGGGTGGAAAAGAAGATATGGTCCAGGAGAGGGCCGGGGATAAATAAAAGGAGAGAGAATGGAAAGCCGTTGAATTGGAAGCAAGCAAATGAGAACGACAAGAAATCCATCCAATGATAAGCATGATAATGGGCTGACCCAAAGCCACTACAAGTATTGGTATTGTACTCAGTAGGTCATTTGACAAGTCTGTAAGCATGGCCTAAAAAGTTGGAGAGAAGGCCACATATGACTTCCTCTCCAACTTTTTTTTACCATACCAAGGAAAACATAGTCCATGCATGCACCAAACTGAGTGCTATTTCTTGCACATTCAACCTTCACAATGTCTTAGTTCGATTGGCGGAAATGACCTCCCATTAATACCTTCTACCACAGTGCAAATGACAGCTTACAAGCCGTTTGCTATCACACTATCAAAACAGAGAAAGGTCGCTGGCGCTGCAGGCCCGCCGCGTGCACAGCGCACGCCCCGTCTTCTCATTCCGAACAGTGATCGCTTTGATTCAAATGCAAAATGCCTATTTCTGTTTCAGCCAGCACACACTGCTCAATAGAAAGATTACATTTCCATTGGTGCAGAAACAGTTTCGCCGGCGTCTCATTACACCTTTGGAACAAATGGAACCGGCTTCAATCAGAGCTGAAATGGAGAAGCTGTAATCCCGCCATAACGATGAGGTGCAAGTTTGGTTTCGTGAAGCATTTTGCATTTCTTGGGTTCAGCTAAAGAGCTGCGAGCGATATATGACGAGAATTGAAAACGAAGGCGGAAGTCGGTAACTGTGTTGATGCCGCGCGGCCTTGTGACGCAGTTAAACAAAGTCTGCTTTGTGGCTCCTACATAAATTGAGTCCTCTAAGTGGACACTCACCAATTATTATTCTCAACACTATCAATTCCATTAAATAGATCTACAGACTAGAGTCTGATTCACAAAGGTAAACTTACACTTTTGTGTAAGTTTATTATTGTTTTTGGTATTTACAAACTGCAAGTTTAATTTTACTAATAGTAATTTTACGACTGTGGAGACTCCGCAGTCGGAAAGGGGACTCTGCAAATACAATAAAAGGATAGGCCTAACCTATAAAAACAGAGTTCTCTGATCGACTGCGTAGTCTCTACCGTCGTAAAATAACTATTAGTAAAATTAAACTCATAGTTTGCGAATATAAAAAAAAATTGCAAACACACAAAAGTGTAAGTTTATCTTTGTGAATCATAGGCCTGTCCTATCCTTTTATGCACAAAGTTCTCCGCCTCGACTGCGTAGTCTCTGCTGTCATAAAATTACTTCTAGGGCGCATTGAAGTTGATTATATGTGGTGCGTAGATTTCAGGTTCCTAGTGAGCAGATCCACTGAAAGTCCCTGCCGTCCCTGAAACCGATGCCAATGAGAATGGCGAATAGCACATCTGCTATAGGAATCGGAGCTAGGAGGACAACACAGGGACAGGGAGTGAAGGAAAAACACTGGACTGGATCTCACTCTCAGAATGAATTTGTTACAAGCTGGGGACAATCAGGGCAACCTTGGTGTTGGAGTAGTGGTATTTCACAGAACCAGCTGTAGGGTAACCTGGAGATCACAAGTCAATATCCAGGTGTGAAATATTAGAAATTATGAGTGATGCAAGCATTTGATCCTCAAATGTTGCTGTGTCAAGTCCTCTTCTGACCAGGATACCAGACTGAGCCCTCAAGGATACCATCGCAAACCAGACCAGCCTGGCACTGAGGAGCTGAGACAGAGAGGAGTATCCAAAGGCATCGAAGACAACAAAATTCAACAATAGGAGAAAGGGACTGCAGGAAAACCTAATTCTGGGGAACCAAGAAGGGTAAAAAAAAGAGGTGCAGGATAAGTAAATGGATGCCAAAAAAAACTAACAACATGTTGTGATACTTGAGGTCAGAATAGCCTTAATTCTGGCTCTACCCGTTATGCCCCAGAATAAAAGGAAGCAACTGTATAAATATAAGCCACTTAGAGGTCTAGTGTTCACAATCTCTCTAATTTGCACAGACCCATTCTCTAAAATCTCCAGCTCCAGCTGGATCACCGCCTGCACTGTGCCTGAGTCATGACCATAGAATGCTCCCGAGTAGGAGAGAGAACACAGTGTGACTCTGGAAGAGATACTTCATGAGGGAATTACATTTAAAAGGAAATAACATTTAGTGACGCAAGAACAGTTGGGTGAATGGAACAGGCATGACAGACTACGGTAAATGGAGTGTGAGGGGATTTGGAGGGAGAGAGTGTAGATGGTCTGTGAGACAGCCGAGGGATTTCCTGAAAAGCGATGTCTTGAGTGTGCGTGGGTATGATGGGAAATTATTTCAGATAATATGGTGAGTAACATGGAAGAAGTGCATGGGAAGGGAGTCAGAACAGTGTGGAGAAGAGGTGACATTCACAGGAGAGGAGAGCATGGTAAGGGCAAGAAGCGAGGGGTGGACGATTTGGTAGTAGCGGTCAAAACTGAAGCGACTGTGCCTAAAGGCATAAGGCACTCAATGTGGTTGTAAAGTAATGGGCTGGATGTTATTGAGAAAGAAAGACAAAGACTCTGCAATCTCAGTTTCTGAGAAGAGCAATGATATGAAGACTGTTAATGGAAAAGATTATAAATGCCAATATATGTGGGAAACCAACATTTTGGGGACACCCTCAAAGGTTCCAGCAAAAGAAAAATATGGCCTGTGAAGTAAAGGGAGATATTTAAATAGTTTTAGAAAGAGATAGGGCCCGATTCACAAACTGCACACAAATGAGTACTACTCAGGGCTTTACGTGGGCGGATCCCTCGGGCTCACAAACCCACCAGTAATTAAAAAACAACAGTGAAATGGGGTCCGTATATTCAAATCTTTAACTTTATCGTTAAAAACACTGATCGATTTTTGAACAATGACTGTTAAAACCGTTAAGCTATTCCACGTCATTGATGTAGTTCCTGTTTACATTTTACGTTTTACTTAACCTTGCATTCTTCAAGAGTGTTTTTTTCCCCTGAAGTTTTAGTTTTCATGCAGCATATTACTTTTGCATAGTGCTTACAGTGAACTGAGTCGCTTCTAGGTGTCTGTATGAGTTAAACTTTTGAATGGGTGTTAATAACGAGCCAAGATTGACAGCTCTGGAGTTGGGGCTGAAGGCAGTGGCAGTTTCTCACAGTGGGTTATAAAAGTGTATAGAATTCATCCAGGCAATGGAGGGCAGTGTCAATACAAGCATACGAAAGCCTCATGCTGACTGAAGAACAGCCTATTCACAACGTTGTTCACCATGAAAGAACTCTGATAGACCACTGCCCGATACAGAATTGTTTCTTGATGGTGATATAAATATTTAGCCTGACTCATTCTGCTTTGTTGCTGTTGACTATGGTGTTGCATTCTTGTCCCAGAATTTTGCCTGACAGTTTTCCCTTCTTTAAGATCAGTTACATTGTCATATGCCTTACCTCTGCTGACCTGAAGAAGGATCACCAATCAATCAATCACATGTTTGTTAAGCGAGACAACTCACCCGTAAGGGTCTCAAGGCTCTGGGGGGGGTTGCATTTTCCAGTGCATCAAGGAGGGGGGTCTGTCGAAGAGCCAACTCCACTCATTGACACCAGTGTCTATTATTCAGATACACTTTGCTGAAATGTGCGCTGCCACCTATCTTGCTTGTACACCTAACGTGTGTTAGGTATTTATAATCAACATTAGGAAGTTGTATCTGTTGAAACAGGATAACAACAGTCATACAGATGGAATTGAAGGGTGAGATAGAGAGGCAGCCCTTTATCTGTGTACTCATTGTTTTCTTGTTCTTCTTCACAGCTCCCCCTGGTGTCATTGTTGTTTTCCTACCACAACACAGGGCCGGCTCCACTTTGTTCTCATGCAGTGAAGAGCGGTGGTCCCAAGAAAGGGTAGAGAGGCACCTGTTGTACTTGCCGCGGGCCTGCCTTCCATTCTTTTTAGAACTGGACACCTGGGGTGGGTTTGGAATTATGGTTGAAATACGTGGTCTACATGAGACAGCTGAATGATGGCACATGGCTATTGGTTTGCCAGTGCCCATTTTTTTGTACCCCTTTTCTGGGGCGCTCTCCCCAGGAATGTTTGGGCAGGTTTACAAAAATAGGTGCAGCGACAACAGCCAGTGCGGCGTACTGGGCCTATAACAAGGGTTCATGTATTAGGCACCAATGCAGTTCAAGAATGTCCAAATATGGAGGAAAGGAGTCGATTATTCAGTGTCTAAATGGATCAAAGGGCGGTGGCATGTCAGACAGTGGAACCAGAGTAACAGCAAGCTTTGTAGAAGGGTTCACATGCTCTAACTAAATAGGGGGATGCGGCCAATTCAGAGATTGGTTTTCATTGGGGTTTAGAATACCTTATAATGTCGCCAGTGAGGATCGGTGGGCAGAGAATTAGAAATTTGTGAATAAGATGAGCATGCCTGCAGAAAAAAAGGAAATTGGAACGAGGGTAGAGTGGCTGGTCTTTATTTTGATGTATCTTGTGTTGGCTTAATGATCTAACTAGGAACAAATACAAATAGATACACAATTTGTCGAGGCCGGATGGGGGGTAAATTAATGAATTTCTTAGTGTGAAATACTGTTTTGTGCAGTATTCATTTATAGACAAAGCTATTGAATTGATGAGAATGTGTGAAAATGTTGGCTGAAATGACGAAAATTGGGGTGAAGTTGTTAGTTCAACTCCTCCCCATACTCATGAACAATTTTGAAAGCTGAATAAACAATTTAGAGGATGCATTTGTACACAAGAACCACTGGTAGGATTTTCTGTGTCATGTGCACAGTTTGAGTGTTTTTACATTTCTAAATTGGACAACAGGGGAAGACTCCAGCCTGTATACAGTCGTTCAATGTATAGATGATTGTTTTTGTAAAGAAGGTTGGAAGTGGTGAAAATTGCTGTCAGACTTCATGTCAGAGGAGGTGGGAGTACTTTTTGTAGCTGAAAAGATGTCAGTCCTTCGACCAAACTTGCGCTCCTGGGTACAGAGTCTGATTCAGTGCCAATGGAATCTAAGCTGCCAAAATAGTTGTTCAGTAAATGAAGAAATTACTTTATGAAGTGAAACATTATATGTGAATTGTGGAAGATGCAACAAGTTTTAGAATACTTTAATTTTGTTTTTAAGATGGTTGTACTAGGAAGAATTTATTGCAGAAGATTAGAGGTGGCCATTGCGGCATTACAAAACTATAAAATAGAACACCAATTTCAATTGTGATGAGAAAGGATTAGAATGTCAATTGGCAATTTCTTGATGTTTTACAGGCATTGTTTGTGACTGCATGAAGAGATTTGTGGGTGGCAGTGTGAGTTACAATCAGAAGCAGCTGGTTGGAATGGGTTGAACACAAATTAGGAGTGTGATTGGTGAAAGCTTTAGAAAAACAGTGTTTCCAATTGTGATGGCTTTAATGGTGTGGGATTAAAGGTTAGCCAACAAGAGGGGACAAGCAGATTGTGTTCAAATGCTCTGACTGAATGTGATTTTTAGAGCTCAACATTTATCTGGCAGGGTAAATGAAACTGCTGATGGATTTTCTGGTTCGTTGTAACCGAGGTTCCAAGAATTGGCTTCTGTGCACGAGATGCTGAAGGATCCGTGACTGTTAGAGGTATAGGGTTTTTGGATTTACTTGAACGATCCTTAGTACCATGCACAGTAGTGGCCTACAGATACGCTTGGCAGGAGTTCATGACAACGGGACTGAGAACGCAAGGCAACAGTGAAAAGAGTTTGTTAAAGAATAGAGATGATATAGTATGTTAAGTGTAGTGTTTGACTGGACTTGGTTACCCATCAATTACCATGTCCATGAACTTCACAGGAGTAGCTTTTGTGGAAGGTTGGGCAGAAGGTAGATGAAATGATGATAATTATTGTTGAAGGTCACCTGCATTTTGAAGGGGAGAGAGAGATTCCCTTGCAGGCACGTGCCGTGAGTGTCTACACCTGCCTGCAGGCAGAGGTCTGGTGGTTCATGGGGCTACTTTGCCCCTCCAGAGGGCTGGCTTAAGGAGGCGCACTGACAGTGTGTCACGTTTTTGTGGCACGTAGTCAGTGTGCCTCCTAAGGGGTCTGATTGCCTCTGCACCTATGTCCAGACAACTGTTGGACGGAATGTGGAACAAATCAATATTTACCCTCAGTCAAGAGATCTGGGTTAAATCCATTGTTCTTTTGCTCATCATGCCACACCAGTTTCCACCCAGCCATATGCAAATCAGTCTTGACACTGCTCCTCATGAGAACAGTCCTGTACGAACTTCCAAGCCAGGTCCTCCCTGAACCAGAAACAAACATCCTAGGACCAGTTTCAGGGTATCACCCCTCATCAGCCAGGCTAGATTGAATCCAGTGGCACAGTGAGTCCTGGGCCACTTCTAGGCATACCTGGCTCACTTAGTGTGAAAGAGCAAAATACAGACAAATGATGGGTGGAATGTGTAAAAAATCAAACATTCAGACCCAGTCAAGAAATCTCGGTTAAATCCATCGTTATTTTGCTTATCCTGTCATCCGAGTTTAGACCCAGCCATATGCAAATCATTCTTGCCCCTGCTCCTCATGGGAACAGTCCAGCCCAAACTGCCAAGCCAGGTCCTCCCTGGGCCAGAAACAAGCATCCTGGGACCGGTCCCAAGGTATCACCCCTCATCAACCAGGCTAGTTTGATTCCATTGGCACAGTGAGCCTGGGACCCATGTCTGGGCAAACCAAGCGCACTTAAGGCAAGAAAGCAAAAAGCACACAAATGATGGATGGAATGTGGAACAAATCAAACATTCACCCCCAGTCAAGAGATCTGGGTTAAATTAATCAGCCTGGCTGATATGGGGTGCTACCCAGAAATCTGTCCCTGGATGCTTGTTTCTTGTCCAGGGAGGACCTGGCCTATCAGTTCAGGCTGGACTTTTCTCATGGGGAGCAGGGTCAAGACTGATTTGCATATGGCTGGGTCCAAACTGTAAGGGCATGGTGAGAAAAAAAAACTATGGATTTAGGCCCAGATCTCTGTATTGGGGGTGAATGGTTGACATTGTCCAGCATTCCTTCCATCAATTGTTCTTTTTGCATGTGTCCATAACACAGCGCTAGTGCAGAGGCACAGGGATTCCCTCTTTAGCATGGGCCAAGCCCAATGCAAATATGGGAACACCCACTGAAGATAATGCTGGCCGTACATATGCGCTAGCACCTCCAGCATTGCAGAAGGGGCTGTACACGGATTTACTACCCTCTCTGTCATATCATATTGCCCTGTGGGCACACAAGGCAGGCGCACATGCCAATTGCACCCAGGAAACTATGTGTAATTTGTCACCATGAAGTTTTTGATATTTATTAACGTGATACGTGGACCGTTACGTTTTGTATTACTTGTTTTCTTGTGCATGCAATGTCCAACATTTAGCACTGACCTGACATACTTTCATACAGTGTGTGGATCTGAGGCTATGCGAGGAAGAGTGTCACATGGTCTGAGAGATTCTGCTAGATTAACCTGAACAACACTTACAAACGTGTGTATGTATGTGTATGTGTGTGTATGTGTGTTCACTAACAATCGAGTTAAGAAATGTGATGTAGAGTAGCATTATCTAGTGCCTACAAATATTTTTCTAGCTAAAAAAAATTCATTTAGAACATTTCAGAGTCTCTTAATGGCAATCTCTTTACAACTCTATTTGTCTAACCACTCTTATAATAAGCATCTTAGTTTATTTGGTATAGCTACATAAATGATGATAACCTACATTTTTGGACCATTGATTTATGGTTTTCTATGGTGTTAGTACTGAAAAGCTGCACTGTAATTTTAGAATATGCTATTAACAGGCAACAGCAGCCTGAAGATGTAGTGCATGGTAGAGGAAAAAGTAGGATGACTTTGGGTAGTTGGAGGAGAAAGGTGCTATTCAAAGAGATTTTTCAAAGCACGCATGAAGCAGAGGCAGACATGGTGCAAGTAAGAGGGGTGCTGCTGGCGAGGGAACAGTTTATGGATCCAGATTTATGGAAGCACAGAGTCTAAATGCAAGGACTGACTTCCTATACATTCAGCAGTGTTGCTGTAGATGCAGAGGTATTCGCGAGATGGGGGCGTTTTCTGGGGAGGACAGTTTCTTGCAGAAAAAGTTGTGAGGGTGAATATTGCAGTCACCACAGTGAATTCCAGACAGGTAAAAATCTATGCTACTGAGGGTAGATTTGATGGCTAGTTGGGTGTAACTCAAAGTTCATACCACAAAAGGAATTGTCAGAGTTGTTTCAGGAAAGAACAAGCAACTGTACCGTATAATAGAAGTCAGGCTTTGGGAAGTGCGTGACCTAATGTGTCTGAGATGAAAGTGCACAGATTTGACATTATGTTAGATGCAAGTTGAATCTGTATAGTGCAAACCTAGCCAAAGGGCAGTGGAGCGCTGTATAGGGCAGCACATAGTCAATGAGTGATAGGAGAGGTAGCTGGTTATTGGATTGCTGGGTCTGCATTGTGATGTGGTATTTCTTTAATGAGGTGTGTGTTCAACTCGTTTTCTAAAGTGGATAAGCATTGGGGAAGTACTTATGGAAATGAGGATGTTGTTGCAAATCATGGGTGCATAGATGGAAAACGTTTGCTGCTGTTTTTATGATGCTCATAATGGGTGCCAGTGTAGAGTGTTGGTTGCCAAAGAGGAGAACATTAACACTGTCAGGATGCAAGAGTGCAAGGTCTTAAACAGCAGTTCTGAGGTCGCTTTTTGGAAGAAACTGTGCCTCTTTCTTTAAAAGAGAGCTGATACCACAGTTTTTTTAAAATTTGAAAATAGTGTTCCTTGGGGGTGAGGTTGGTGTCTCCAAGTGACTTGGTGAATGTGAGGTTCAATGCCGTCAAGGTTCAGGTGATTGTGCCAGGTTTGTAGTATTTCTTGCTTGTTTATCATGACAAATACCAGGTATTCTGTCTTGATTAGGTTGAGCATCACCTTATGTAGTACTGGATATCCAGGTCTGGTTGAGGTGCAGGCAGTGTTGGAGGTGTTGGAGGTCTGGAGCAGAGGAGACTTTCAGGTAAAGTTCTGTATTGTCAACCTAAAAGAACCTAACATTTTAAAGGCACATTCATGATTAGCTGCTATGGAGAAGTATTGATTTGGGAGTACTGCTGCAGACCTGCGCTTTTTTCATTACTTCATTAGTTACTCATCAGAACTACCTGTGAAACAGATGGCCTTTTGGCCTATGCATTTAGAGAATTGTGCTATAAAGCTGTAAACCCAGCTCAATGCCCCTTGATCAGACTGGACTTCAGCTGCAGCCAGTGCAGGTTAGAGCGGTGGGGCAGGAGGGGCAGGTGGGGCACGAGGGGCAGGTGGGGCAGGTAGGGGGAGTCGACAGACTACGACGAGAAAATAAAAAAAGAAAACCACTGACCTTGCACTAGCGGCAAGCGCAAGGTAAGTGGTTTTCTTTTTTAAAAACTTTATTTTTCCTCGTCGTCATCTGTCGCCTCCCCACAACCGCTCTTACCTGCACCAACCGCGGATGCTGGACTTGTGCCCTATGTTAGCTCGCTCAGTGAAGAGACGGTAGAAACTTTTTTTCCAGGATCATTTTGGATTTCAGTCCAGCCTACTATGGTGGTAGAGACAAGCCTTCCCCAAGCTCTGGTCATGATACCCCTAAACATGCTCTAATGTCTTGTCCTGCTACTGCTGTCCCACCAGGAACTCCCTTCCAAGCACAGACCTCTGCATCTCAGCCTGACTATGAGTGCTAGAGGCCATATCTGGGTCTGTATCTGTGTGCCCACTGATTTAAACTACCCTTTAAAGCATTCAGTGGTGATTTAGGTTGTATGTGCTTAGAAGATGCACCATCGGGGCACATTTACCACAAACTATTGGTCGAAATCTCCGTGTGTCTGTTTACATTTAGTTTTAATCAATGCCATCCACTTTTGGCCTTCTCTTTTAGTCCAATGTACTTAAAAAAGGTACCGTTTCCCCTCCCAAATTTACCAATAATCCCTCTGAGAAAAAGACCCCACCCACGCTTCTACAATGACCCTATTTACAGTTTTCAACAGTATTCTTGGCTCTCTGTGGTTTAAAATACTGCTTTTTGTAATAATATTGCCAATGGGTAGAACAACATTTATAAACCCCAAATAATGTATTTGGTTTGAACTTGCACTTGATTGTGCCATTTTGTAAATAACTGGGTTCTCTCCACCTCCCCCATAGGTTATGCTATGGCATTCACTCTTGTATAGCACATCATCTGTTCCTGGTATGTCATCCATGCATTTTCGGTAGTCTGTGGAGACATTCTAAATGGCTGTGAGGTGCCCACTACAGACTGGAATCTTGTTTGTCTGTTGAAGTAGTGACTGTGTGAATGGGAATTATTCTCTCTTAGGAGAATGGTTTAGCTTGAGCTGTGTGTGAATGTTCCTAGTGATGGATAGGTGAGAGTGGACGGCGGTATCAAATCGTTTATGCATTTTGTAGGTCAGTGGGCATGGGTATTGCCCGGGAGTTGGAGGTACGGGGACGTGGGGGTTGTTGGTGGTTTTGTTGGTGTGTGTGTGCGCAATGTCCTGCACAACACAATCTGTTTGTGTTATTCTTTTGTGTATAGGTATGTGTTCTTTTCAGGTGATCTCTGAATATATAGTATATTAGTGATGTTCTGGATGTGTTCAAAGTTATGTCTGAAGTGCAATGTGGGAAGGTGTACATGTAGTGCTTCAGTGGAAAGGTATGCTGCTATGATGTCCACCTATATGCCATGTCTGTGGTGTGTTGGCTGTGTGTGCAGTGTTGTACCTAACACATTCTGCTAGATGTTGGACTGGCGTGCGGGAGCAATCAGTCAATGTAAATAGTGCAGGCTTTCCATAATGTATGTCTAAGTCCACATAGTAATTATTTTGATACAACAGAGTATTGAACCAAATGAACTGAACATGTTACCTGCCCTTTAACCTGAAAGGGAAGATTTCCAGGCTTTTGCACTGTGCAGTGAATCAGTGTCATTCAAATGAGTAAAGCAGTAAATCCTCTCCTAGGGTATTGGGGAGGTTCACCCTCAACAGAAGCCTTTGCATGAACAGACTAATCCTCACAGACACTAAGCCACTGGTCGATGAGATTCCCAGAACATTACAGGAAGGATTTAGCACTCTTCAACTGTCCTTATAAAGACAAGAGAATGGGGAAAACCCCCATGATTACCTCCTCATTTAACACAGAACAAAAGAAGAATCCTTGTACCTATAAGGATCCAAAAAACAAACTTCCACCTTCTTAGTTGTCTCGCTATACCATGTATATAATAGGATTAGCTTGATGTTGTAGGGAGGAAAGCATGGTTAAACTCTCGAATTGAGTGTGAAAAAGAAAACACATCACAGGAACTCCAGAAAAAGGGTCTACTAAAAAATCTCCAGTCAACCCAAGGCTTTCCATCATTGGTGTGCCCTACCTTGACCAAGTGACTAGGGGTAAAACATTAGCATGCTCTAATTCCTAGAACTATCAGTAGTGCGCACAAAGAGTTGTGTGCCATCTCAACCTTTAATCATCTGAGTTGCTCACTTTTTATTGATTGTCAGTAAAAAAAAAAAAAAAAAAAACAGAATCTAAGGTCAGTCATAAAGAATTTTTTTTTAGACACTGTCCAACTTCACACAATCATTTAATTGGTGGTGATCCAGCACCAATTAAAAATGTATGGATCTGTAGCGATTCTCAGCTGCATCACGCATGCCCCGGTCCACTCTCACCCCCGTAAGTCCACTTGTGTACATGGGCGCTGGCGTGTGTGGTCAAGGAGCCTGCTGCACTCCAACTCCCATAAGGCAGTGGGGCCTGGCCAATACAGACAGGGTAACCGGATGTAACCAGCCTCCATATAAGCACCGCCTCCACAATGGGAGGGTGCTTGACAATCTTTGCAAGTTCCGGGCCGCGAGTGGACGCTTTCCTTCCCGCTCTGCCGGCCATACCACAGCTACCCGACAGTTCCGCGGTGTGCGGACGCTTTCTTTCCCGCTGGAGAGAAGGGAAAAAACTCTGATTTGGCCTGACGCTTCCGCCGTGCGCGGACGCTTTCCTTCCTGCTGGAGAGGCAGGAGACGTCGATACGGTGCTCCGAGGGCAGACGCTTTCCTTCCCGCCTCGGAGTGTGGAATCCTAACCCCTGTGCCCTCGAGGACCCTAAGCACAGAATGCCTGCGGATGCTGAGCGGAACTACGTGCACTGTGCGCAGGTAACGTGTGCACAGTGCGTGCTAGGTGTCAGCGCCCCAGGTACCAACGTGCGGCAGGGGTTGAGACTATACCGAAACTTGTGATCACGCAGTAGCATTCATACAGCTCAAAGGCGCTTACTCTTATAATTTCTTCCTTGGGAACTTGTTTATTATTTAGTAATATCATTCCCTGCTTGTCGTGACTCTCGGTTCAAGCAGTGAAGGAATATTTAAATACACACTGGCTGTGGTGGTAACAGCCAGGTGGTCTTGCTTCCTGTTTGAGAAACTGCTGTCTTGGTCTACTGGTATCCATAGTCTTCTGGCAACTGGCGCATCGGTGATTATTGAAAGGATTGAGAATCCTTTACCTCCAGGACTTCAACCGCCAGGCTCCTTGTGAGTGGTCAAGGTGTTTCTTATTGGTGTCTGAGTCTAGATGTATGCCACGTAAAGCTGTTACATGTATCCCTATCTTTGTCATTCTGCAGTCCGCCAGTAGAAGGAGGGTGAAAGACGCCTAGACCAGTCCCAAGACGCCCGTACTACCTACAGTACTGCCTGATATTATATCCCCTTCCCTGTTCCCCGGGGTGCTGCTTTCCATAGAAGTGTACCCTATGCAGTGGGAGGTTGGGCCCTGGCGAATAGGGAGGCTCCTCTACCGGCTGTCGTCCCCGCTAGCTGCTGTGAAAAGGTTAGTGGCTTACCCTTCTCTCTTGCGCTGCTGACAACCTGACAGGACCTAAACAAATAAATCAACATTTTGCACTTTAGGTACCGATTCGCAAAAGCATTTATGAGTATGGGCAGTAGTAGTACAGGAGTAAATTTCTATGTGCTCTTACAATCAATTGCAGGTCGACTCTGAAACGTCCAACTCCCTCTTAGTAAAAGTGAGAGAGGGTAAAACCCTTTCTATTTGTAATTTCTAGTTGTATGAATTGTATGTAAATGTTCCCTGAATATTTCCTTTATATTCCCATTTTAAATTCCTTTGGGAATGGACCCCTAATTGCATTTTTATAAGGACTAAAACTGCATTTAGACTCCATACTCACTGCCCTGTTTGTTGTGAGCAGGGCCGGAGGACTGGGAACCAAAACCGGCCCTGGCAAAGTGCTTGGCCGCCCCCGGGGAGTTGGGGGTGACGCCGAGCTCTTTGCCAGGGCCGGTTTTCGGCCGATTTTGTTACAGGGCCGATTTTGCAGCTATGCTGCAAAAACGGCCCTGTAACAAAAACGGCCCCCAGAGGCTCAAAACAGGCCCCCACCCGTGCGGCGCACCGGGGGAATGCCCGGTGCCCGCTACGGCCAGTCCGGCCCTGGTTGTGAGTCACATAACAGTGCCTCAGGAGTAACAGCGGACAGAGAAAATAGAGAAAGGTCTCACAGCACAGGGAAATCATATCTTCATAAATCACATAATGACGTGCGTTCCTTTAAGATATCTTTATGGAACTCCACATGTGATAGCTAGATCGATAAGTGTTAGAGGATAATAAAGTCATTACATAACACAATTATATTTTCTAGTAATCTTAGACAAGGCTCACCAAAATGTTTCAGTGTGAACTCAAGGGCTGCGCATTTCATCCAATGTTCCTTGACTAGGTAGGTAGCCTAGACAACTCTCATGTGAACAAGCCTTAAAGGGGGTAGAACAATAATATAATCTACCCCATTCATTGCCATGCATTTTAAAGTTTGCTCATAAAAGGTAACAGGTATGGGGCTTCTCAGAAGACAGATTGACCCACATGCACTGGTTTGACCGGTCGTTCAAAGGTATTTCTTTCTCTAACTTGTGTGGACTGTGGAAGGCATTCTGCACTGGCTCGGCCACAGAAATCAATGCATATTCGTTCTTATGTGATAAAACTTAGTCAGTTTTAGCCAAGGCTAGAGAAAATATCAAAACCTTTACACTCAGAACCCTGAAGCTAAAAGGTATAATGCACCAGCTTGTCCTATATGAACAATTCAGGACGCAACAGAAAAGCGTGTGTAACACTGGCATCCGAAACACTGCCCATGTAGTTGTCATGTGATTATGACGTATGAAAATAACATTTATTCTGCTTCTTGCAAATGGAACAGTCTCAGAATGCACATGTTCATGCAGCAAAACTAATGAGAATGAAGACATCTAAAAAATAGTTGGATATCGAACGAAAACGTGATGTCATTATCTAAAAATGCTATGGCAATTTGCTTTTCAGATTACACAGTGAAGAGATAGTCAATACATAGGGAAAGATATGCAAATAAAGACAGTTTGCACGTGACATCTTACATTGGGGCCATATTGGAACTTGTGCATATAAACACCAAATCAGTAGAAAATAGATGTCTCAAAAGGAGCAACTGGATATTGTGTAAGAAGAGGAGCTGTCATTGGCTAAACATTCAAATGTGAAGAGATGAGACAATCAGTATACAAAAGGGGTTCAAAAAGGTGTTCCCACATGTTATTGTTTTAAAGAAATGACTTTTAAATGACATTCAAGGGCTTCATTCAACCAATTAATATCTGTCTGTTCTGAAAAGTAATCTGTTTTCCTTACGTAGGAGGTTTCTTCACTGTTATTCTCTCTCCCTAGAATCTATTGTAACATTTTCCAGTCAAATTCTGAGTATTTAAGTTTCAGGCCCTCAAAATGAGGAACCAGTTTTGTTGAAGATTTGAAGGGGTGAAATGTGCTGGCATGCTCCTGCATCCTTGTTTTAAACGTGTGCATGTTTTAACAATGTAAGGCTGGCCACATGATCTTGTCAGACAGCAGACCACTTGAGATGAGTCACAATTGGTGTAAGCCTTCTGCGAGCAAATGCTGCAGCTCCTTAGCATGATCTACTTTATAGTCTATTTAAAGGATCACATCACGTGTACCACAAGAATGCTATCCTATAACAGAGAAGGTTGAGAACAGTTTATGAATCATAATTAATCCTCTAGATCTAGTATGTATCAGAGCATCTTTAATGTTCTTGGCCCATATAAATGCAAAACGCCGAGATGGTATTTTCTGGGGGCAAATTTGTAAGCTATGCCATTGCTTATGTATATTCTTTTTGATATGATTACCCCGAGGGTAAAATGTATTCACTCCAGTGATGTTTTTTTCACTGGCTCTTTGTAGGAGTTTACAGATTTCTTCTATAAGCTTTTTTACTTTCTTTTCTAGATTCCCAATATGAGAAGCTGGCCTGGTATATGATGTCCACTTATGTAAGTGGGCACCGTGCACCAGTCCAGACAACCCTTATGGTGGTTTAAGAGGTCTCAGACAACCTTAGAAAACTGTCCAAGTGGTAGCTGTGGAGAGTAGCCTTCAGGCTTAGTATTGAAGGAGTACAAAGCAGCTTGTTTTACCAGGATGCAATCTTATAGTATAGATTAAATGAAAAAGAACCACACAAAGTATGTATTAAAAATGTATTGATTATAGAACACTCTCTACTACGTTACAGTATCTCCTACATGAAGATAGACACTAAGCACACAATAAGTTAGCAAAGAAATCACAGGAAATAGCACTAATACACGGTAGGCCCGGGGGGGGGGGGACCAATCCATATACTAAAAAAATGTGGTATAAGAACCACTATTCAAGGAAGGACAATGTCGAGAGGATGTAGAATTGCTGGGGACCCACAGAAACACCCAAGGTAAGTAGATAGAGAGCCCACGGAGAGCGTGTGTAGTGTGTGAACACAACCGCGTGCTCCATACAAGTCTATGTGCAAGTCGTGTTTGGAATTTTAAAGATTAGGGACCCTTCCCAGTGAACCCTGAAGAAATCCACTGGAAGACAGAAGATTGGAGGGCCACCCCACCCATGGATACCGTGGTACCCGTTACCTATCCTATGGAAGCCGGGTGCATAGGTGTGAAGTGGCATCAGAAACCGCCGTCAAACCCAATGGAAGATTTCAGGAAAGTGCCGCTGCTGGAAGAAGAGAAAGTGTCCAGAGGAATCCAAATGTGGATTCTTGAAGAGGAGTACCTGAAAGCAGAGGGAACCGTGTCTATGTCACTCAAGAGTGACCAGGAGACTTGGAAGACGGATGCCCTCCGATGTCAGGTGCTTCAGGAAAGATGACAGTAACCTTGACTCTGCAGCTGCGAGGACCAGGCGATGCTGAGGATGACCAGGACTCGGATGCGAGCTGTCCCACAAAGGATGTCGAGTGCTGAGGGGTCGGTGTCCGGCAGGAGGACCAACAAGCCTTGGCAAATGCAACCCATGCAGGAAATCATGAAGGTGCATGGTTGGGACCAGCAAGGTCCAGGAGACTCACCACAAGCAGGGGAGTCAAGGCAGGCCCGAGCACTCATTCAGGGGAGCCCAAGGAAAACAAAGGTGACCCTGAAATGGACCCACAGGCCGGAGGCACAGGAGTGGCGAGAGGACCTCGAGTAGCTTACCAACAGGAGCAGGCCAGGGTGCCCACAAGGCAGTGTGGCTGAAGATCTTGGTGGAAGACATTGCTGGAGGCTGGGGCTACTTGGAGCCCAATGTACTTGTCGCAAAGTTGCCATCATTTTTATGAAGTGGGTATGCCCAATTACTCCACCCGCATCTGGGCAAAGAAACAGTGGAAAAACACAATGATTAGCAGGATCCCAGCCAGACTAGTCAAAAACAGCATCACATCAAGAAAAAAGTGGGGGTAACCATAAGAAGCAGATCCTACTTTCCTACACCAACTACCAGTGAGTTTTTACCCCCGACAGAAAAACAAATTCTGCAGTGGTACTTCAATTTTTGCAATATCTGACTAATTAACCCACTGATAATTTGCCCTAAGGGATTTGGGATGGAATGATCTGTTTCTGTCAATGAGTTCAGTAATGGTGCCCAGTTTTCTTGTGTTAGCTCTTTTGGACAGTTAAAGAAGTAATCATCTTGTAAATGTTGTAAATTCACCCATGAAATGAGCATCTTGGTAGCCCTCCTACGTCCATTTATAAGACATCAATAAAATGATGCCATACATTAATCTTCGATATATATAATGATTGTTTTCACGGTAGACAACATGTTCCTCAGATTCACACACATAGATGTTTGCTAGACTTGGAGCTAATGTAACTCCCTTAGAAGTGCCAGATATTTGCTAGCATAATTGTTCATACAGTTGGAAGAAATTTCAGGTTAAAGCAAATTCAAAACATCGGAGGACCAAAGTCAGAGAGGTGTAATAGAACTCTTCTATTTTGGACACTGCTTATTTGGCATCTTTTAAGGTAGCCTTCCATGGAACTGAGGTAAACAATTTCTAAATATATAAGACAACCAATATCTGATTATTAAGATCAAAAGGCCTGATTGCCAAAACATTCAAAATTGCTTTCACGTCACTTATATGAGATAGAGACATGATGAATGTCCTCAGGGAGAAATTTACATTTGAAGACAGTGATTCTACAATCGACACAATGCTGGAAACTGTCAGGTTTACTGGAGTTGGAAACTTGTTCTTGTGAATCTTTTAGCAAAAGGGATGGAATTCTGGGGTGTCTTTCAGTGAGGAATGCTGCCTCCTGTTTATCAGCTTATTTTCAGAAGTAACTCTTCAACTGTAGCTCTGGTGGAACTGGGTCTACTCTCACACACCTACTTTAGTTTGGCTGGGAAAGGTGAATTTGGCTTTAGAAAGCCGTTGCATATTGCCAACTACTGTATCTTCTACCCAGTAACTCAGAAACTGAAGGGTCCCTGGAAAGGATGGGAGAAAGGCACGTGATGTGGGCATTTTATTTGCAAGGCCCAAATCACAAGGCCCCATGAAGTCCAAGCTAGGAGTCTGTCCACAATCACATACATAATAGTATTCTTATTAATCTAAAATGAAAGGATTATCAACTCTAGAAAATGATTCTTTGATACAAATGCATGAGAAATAAAGGCAAACATAAACTATTATTTTAGAAGTAGAAAACTAGACATCAGCCTTCGTTTTGTCCTTTTAAGACTTGGAATAGCTGCCTTTTTCTTTTTTATTCCACTGTTATCTTGATGCCCCCACCCATTATCGCATGATTCTACATTGCTGACTACAATAGGTTTCTTCCACGTCTTAGATTTTGACTTGAGACATGATCTATCTGTGGTTCCTCAATTACCTGGACACAGTCACCTTTCATCTTTTTTCTTAGAATTCTTTGTGGAGTTTGATTTCTGTGTAGTGGGTCCAGTTGCACCTCTTCTTAAGAGGAGACAATTCTGCTTACCACTTCTCTCTTGATGTAAACTTATTATTTTTTGTTTAAATTGTTTTTATGTAAAGAAATAAAAGACACAGTCAAGTTACCATTGTACTTGTTACAATCACATGACCCATACCATTTACGTACATGTGACGTTTGAAATCTTATATACATTGTGCATGCAATCAATTCGTTCAATGTGTAATTTAAACATCATTACTGTCAGCATTATCGCCTCCCCACATTGAGTCCACTTCCCGCATAAGCGATGGCAATTCGCAAATACCTCCCCTATAGGTATTCCATTTCCCCCATTTTTTGATCCATTTTTTGGGGCATCCCCTGTGTATGTACACTGTTTTTTCCGCCATCATCTCTGTGTCCATGTCTTTACACCAAATTGTTGGGGTAGGAGTAGCCACCCGCCCCAATTGCGGGCAATTTATCTTTTTGCTATCGTGATACCTAGAGTAACCCAAGATTGCTGTACTAGGTTTAGGTCTGTTGCGTCCCATATATTAAGCAAACAACATTTGGGCTCTCTTGGTACTGAACAACCACTCACCCTTGTGATCAGTGACATGACCGCTTCCCAGTATCCCATCACCACGGGGCAATCCCAGATCATATGGAAGAATGTACCAAGCCCACCACAACCTCTCATACATAGCGGGCTGTCGGTTTTACCAATTTTGCTGAGGTTAGTTCTGGTGTAGTAAATTCTATGAAGAATTTTAAGTTGTATTAGTCGTAGTTTAGATGTAATCGCTACCTCGCTGGGGGAAGAGAGTGCCTCCTGCCATTCTGTGTCATCCATTTCGCCCACTTCAGCCTGCGATTTGTTTCTGAGCTTTTCCATCTGGTCTGACATATTATTGATTATTTTTTTGTATGTTAGGGAGATTGTTCGTTTATCTAAGTAATCTGTCAGTAATCTGTCCTCTAGCAGGGAGCGCTTCTGGCAGTGTGGTGTTCGGAGGGAGTACTGCCTCAAGGGCATGTTTAATCTGTTGATAACGAAAATGTTTGGTTGGTGCCAGCTTGTATCTTGTTTGGAGCTGTGTGAAAGTGGTCATTTTCCCCTTCGCCCAGAGATCTCCAACCTTCGAGATCCCGATGAGGTCCCAGTTGTGGAAGCCTTTGCTTTTTTCTAGTCTTCCCAGCTTGTCCGTAACCCATAGGGGCGTCGCTTGTGTGACCGTGTCTTGCCACCCTAGTTTTATTTGCACTAATTTCCACGTGTGGATTGTGTGGTGCGTCGGACCTAGCAGCGGGCGGATTTTAGTGCTCGGTGAAGTCCAGTCGGTCCTAGCTGTAGTCTGTTGAGGGCATAGGCAGGATCTGTGTAAGGGACATGAATCCAATGATTCACAACTGTTAACTGGGAGGCCCAATAATAGCATTGTATATTAGGGAGTGCGATGCCACCATCGTACCAGGAACGATACAGTTTGACCATAGCTATGTGGGCTAGCTTGTGGTTCCATAAGAGTATGGTTACTTCTGCCTCGATGGCCCGGAAGGATGTTTGCGGGACTGGAAAAGGCAGGTTTTGGAGGGCGTAAAGGAACCGGGGGAGAGCCATCATTTTATAAAGGGCCGCCTTCCCTAGCAGCGATAGTGGTAGTGTGTGCCAATGTTTAGTGTCTTTTTGAAGGCATTTTAGAGGGGCTTGGAGATTCAAAGTCATAAATAGTTCTGGGTCTCAAGTGATGTGGATCCCTAGATACTTGAAAGTATCGTTCACTACTTTTACTGCGCAGCCAGTTGGAAGAAGTGGGGGGGGTCCCTTCGGGACGTACAACACCGATTTTGCCCAGTTTATCATGTACCCTGAATAGCGGCCGTAAGAGCTACAAATATCTAGAAGACAAGAAAGTGAGCGTCGTGGGGAGGCCATATACAAGAGGATATCATCCGCATATAATGAAATGCGGCCTTCCAGGTCTTCAGTCCATTTAAGTCCCCGGATAACTAAGTCTTGACGAATCCAGGCCGCCAAAGGCTCCAGAACTAAAGCAAAGAGAAGGGGTGATAGCGGGCATCCCTGTCGCATGCCACGGCGCAAAGAAATCACTCTCGATCTATGCCCATTGGCTACTATTTGGGCCACTGGGTCAGTGTACAGTAAGCGGACCTAGGTGCAAAATTTCGGTCCGTAGCCCAATTTCCGGAGAACTGCAAAGAGGAACGGCCACTCGACTGTATCAAAGGCCATGTGCGCATCTAGAGATAGCACCACAGCCTCTTCCTGGATAGTATGATTACATCCAAGCAAATTATGTAGGGGCCAAAGGTTTAGTGCTGTATTTCTGCCGGGCATAAACCCGGATTGATCTGGATGTATCAGTTTTGCTAGGTGTGGCGTGAGTCTATTAGCCAAGGCTTTAGCCAATATCTTGGCCTCAGCGTTGATCAGCGATACAGGCCTATAGGAGGAACATTCCTCCGCTGGTTTTCCGGGTTTATGGATGGCCACTATGGTCGCAGTCCTCTGATCACGGGGTTGCACCCCTTTTTCTAAACAGTCTTTGTACATTGCCGCCATGTATGGTGTGAGTGTTGTCGCATTGCGCTTATACCACTCGACGGGGATACCGTTCGGTCCCAGTGCTTGACCGGACTGTAATTTGTTGATTGCCAGCTCTATATTTTCAACGGAGAGGTCACCTTCTAGGGTCCGGGCCTCCACGTCTTCCAGTATAGGAAGTTTGATATCTCGGAGGAACTCCTCCGCATCAGCTTGCGTATGTGTGATTGTGGAGGCATAAACCTGTTCGAAGTGGTCCGCTAATAGTTCCACTACACACTCGGGATCTTGAGTCAAACCACCCGTGGGGAGCCGGAGTTCTGCCACCCATCTGTCCGCCTTTCCTTTTTTGTCAAGCCAGGCCAGGAGTTTTCCGGCCTTGTCCCCAGCTTCGTAAACGGTATGTTGGGTTTTGGTGAGGCGTGCTTTCGATGCCTCCCAGAAAAATTCCTTGTATTCTTGTTTCTTTAACTGTAGGAGATAGGCATTAGCATCTGATGGGTCCTGACTGTGGGAGCTTTTCAACTCCTCTACCTCTTTTTCTAACGTTTCTATAGTTTTAAGTTTTTCCCTCTTGTGATGTGTGATGAGGGAAGTGGCCTGCCCACAGAGCACTGTTTTGTAGGCTTCCCAGAGGACGGCAGGGGAAGAAACAGAAGAGACATTTTCAGTGAAATAGTGCTTAGTGGTGTCAACTAGTCCCTTTCCTATTTCCGGGGATTTCAAATATCCGGGATATATAAGGAATATGTGGTTCTGTGCTGTAGAGTACCAAGTGTAGAGGGCGCTAATCGGGGAATGGTCAGAAATGCCTCTAGCTAAGTGAGTTACTGCGTGAAAATTCCCTAGGTCGGCTGCCGGTGACAATAAATAGTCAATTCTAGAGAGGCTATTGTGGGCCCCCGAGTGATAAGTATATTGTTTCAGCAAGGGGAACTGGGCACGCCAAACATCCACCAATCTCATCGCGTCCAGGAAATCTGTCAGTGGCGAGTGTGAGCGGTGTTGCTGTCGTGGGGGTGTACGATCTAGAGTGTCATTCAGAGTGGCATTGAAATCGCCACCTATTATTAAAGGTCCATGTGGGAGGCGTAGGAGGAACTCACTGAGTGCTGCAAAAGCTGAGGAATGGAGTGCAGGTGGAATATAGACAGAGACTACATTAATTATACGACCCTCCCATTGACACGAGAGAGCCGCAAATCGGCCTTGGTCATCCTTGTATGTGCGCTTAATTATAATCGGGTACTGTTTCTTTAGGAGAATTCCTACCCCCCGTGAAACGGATGTGAATTCGGAATGGACAGCTAGCTTAAAACCCCATCTGTCTAAGGCCTTGCATACCGTCCCTGTCAAGTGGGTTTCCTGGAGTAGGGTTATTGCAGGCGCCTTACGTTTCAAATATTGCAGGACTAGTCCCCTCTTTAGTTTATCCTGGAGACCATTAACATTCCAGGAGATGAGCAGTAAATACTGTCTGGAGGATGTCATGGGGGGTATAGGGTCTTGTGACTGAGGCATGAGGTCTTCGTGTCTCTTGTACCGGTGTTGGCTGATTGCATTCAAACATTGTAAGCGTATTAAACATGGTTAGGTCATGTGTCCAAGAACATATAAAAACAAAAACAATAAAGAAAAACAAACTGTCCCAGAACATCCCAATACCCTCCCCACACCCTGCTTCCCTGCAAGACGGTTGTTGAACTACCCGCCACGCCAATATCACAAAGTGCCTAAGACCCATAACCAATTTCCTATATAGGGGGGGGGGGAAATAGAGCCCTTCACGCTTCCCCAGGGGGGTCAAAAACTGGATTAGTGATCTTTACAACTAGTATGTAAATGAGTAAATGAGTATTGAGAGGACGTTATTCTATAGCATACAGAAAGGCATAACAGAGGATCAACAGTCACTTGTCCATTATGAATGTCCTTTATCGTCAGCTCACCAAGGCGCTGGATCGGTGTTTGGTGTTAGTGACAATGTTCCATCGCCATGCTCTTGCGGCCTTAAGTGTTGTCGAAAGCAAATACCCGTCGCAGTTAGGGGGGTCACGTAGAACCCGACCCAATGTGAGAGCTCAACAGGAGTGAGTCAGACCTCCTCGGATCGGCGTTCTGCTTCCAGAGAATCTGACATCTGAGTCATAGAACGCTGCGTGGAATGATTGACGCTCATTGTTCCGACCATGTCGTTCCCGATGCTGGACCGGGCGCCAGCCCTCGAGCCCATCTTGTGCCTCTTCTGGGGTAGTGAAGAACCATGCCTTTCCATCTGCCTCCACCCTCAGTTTTGCTGGAAAAAGCATAGAGTACTTAATCTCACAGCTTCTGAGTTCTTGTTTCACCGCCAGGAAACTCTGCCGTTGTTTGGCCACCATTGCGGTATAGTCCGGAAAAAAGGAAATTGTACTCTGCTGGAATCGTAGTGGCGGGCTCGCTCTTGCTGCCTGGAGGATAATGTCTCGGTCACGAAAATTAAAAATCCGTGAGAGTATAGGTCGCGGGGGCGCCCCAGGTCGTGGTTTACCGCCGGGAACCCAATGGGCCCGCTCGACCGAGAAGTAATTGGAGAGACCTCTAGGCTGCAGGTGATTTTGTACGATATCTTCCACAAATAGGTCCAATGCCGGGCCCCCGGCATCCTCGGGCACCCCCACCAGGCGCACGTTATTGCGGCGGGAGCGGCCTTCCTGATCCTCCAGTTTCACCGCCATGGTTTTGTTGTTGAGTTCCAAGCGTTGCACTTGCTTTTTCAATGCGTTTGTGTCTGCATTTACCTTCGCCGTCGTGGACTTAACTTCAGTTACACGGGAACTCAATTTCCGAAAGTCCGCGCGAATAAGTGTGAGTTCAGTGGAGACTGTGTCGAGCCGAGATTCTAAAGAGCGTGGGCTTTATTCAGGATGGACATGATGTCTTGCAATGTGATTTCTTTCTCTGGTGTGGCCTCGTTGACAGGTGGTGCGCCTGTCTCGGACTGGTCGTGTACCCCCTTGTCAGATTTGGTGTAAGCGTATTTTTCCAACTTGCTCTGTTGGTTCACTTGTTGGCCCCGGCCCCTCATCCGGTCCTGCTCCTGCGACCACCTCCACAGGTACCAATTGACAGAGGGCAGTAATCACGGTCACCTGACCGTGTCACCCAGTGGTGCACTCAGCCTGTTGGCTTTCCTCCTGTCTGGCGTGATGAATTATGGGGCCAGGAGTGGAGCCAGGTCATACAACGGGAACAGACCAGCAAGTCTTGGAGAGTTCAAGGTAGAACAAGGAGGCCGGGGTCCGGTTAAGACTCAGCACGGGATCTCTGTCTTCCACAATCAACAACAACAGGGACAGTAGGGACTGTGCAGGCCTTAATTCTGGAGCAGTGTGTGCTATTTGTAGGAGCAACAGTTCAGGTGTATCCAGGAAAGAAGTCCAGGGTTGAGCTTTCAGTCGGCGAGGGATAAGCCCCGCGTGGAGCCCAATGCGGCAAGCAGGCAGTGTCTATGATGGCTTTAATACAGCACAGAGGAATGGCAGTACCTGAAGCGGAGCGCGGAGCTGGTTCGACTTCCACTACATGCCGATGTCTCCTCCCCATCCTTCACACCGCAGGGGTCCCGATATGCGGCAGTATCAGTGGCAGACTCCAGATGGCGACTGTTTATGCTGGGGAGAGGTTTTTGCACGCGGTGCAGCTGAGAGTGTCACCCGGCCACCACCATCCCCGGTGGCGCCAGACGTCTCCCCTGCGCCGTCCCCCACTCACCATACGAGGTTGGGCCTCAAGGGGGTCCCGCGCCACCACACACAGCAAGGGAGGCACCGGAATCTAAGTGCTGCGCTCCCCGGGTGTAGACGGAGTTCCATCAGATCCTTGTCTGCGACCCCTCGATGTCGGGTCACATCCCAGCGGCAGTCCCTGGTCTTTTTGTGAGCAGAGGTTCAAGCGGTCATAGGCTGCAGCGACGGTGTCAGGAGCCAAGCGAGTCGTTGTCCAGGTGCAGGCCAAGTTCCGACACCTCAGCAGGTCATTTTGAAGGTAGTTGCGAATCTGTGTAACGGATTGACGTTGTTTTTGTCCCCCAGGGGGCTCGGAGCCCCTAGAAGACGTCGGCCATTACATTCAGCAGCCGGCCACGCCCCCTAAACTTATTTTTTGGTCTTTTTGTTGTTTACATTAAATATGAACATTCACCTCCATACACAAACTTGTGTGACATTACTGTAGAATTCTTATTAGTGCACTCAAAAGCATCTGCTTGGACTAGCATACTTTGTAGATGTTAATTAAATGTTAGCGCCTCTGGAGAGTGTTAGATTGGCATCCGTAGCAATATACAATAGGAAAGGCTTGCCTTTCATGAGAAGGTGTCTATATGTGTGTCCTAATACATGTGGAGATTCCAGATTGCGTAGACTCAATACCTCTCCTCTAAGGCAATAGCAAGCGAGTTATACCTTAAATGGGAATTCTGTCTGTAGTACTTTGTTTTGCCTTCCATAATCATATACACTATCTCTATAGAGATTACGAAAAGGCATTTCTTCGGGTGGTGTGTGTACAGTGGCTATGTTGGTTATTTAGAACAGTTTATGTAGTGTCAACCTGCAACCAACATAAAGGCCTGGGAAATCTCTAGAAGGAAACTGCAGAACACCCTTAAATAAGTCTGGGAGACACTAACCAAGCCTCAGCATCCCAACAATAAAACTTCTGTCACAACACTCATCCCTTGATCTTCACATATCCATATGAGTTGCAGTTCAGTCACAAAATCAACATCTAACCACCACTACCCCCGTGCCTCCCCCACAGAGATTTCCTTAATAACAACCTACAATTAGAGGTTAGAAATCAGCTAACACACAACCATCCCAGAGCAGAAAACAATAGAAGCGAGTAATCCATATTAGATAAATATATACAAAAGTTCTCAGGATCCAGCTGCACAATTACATTTGGATATGAAAATCTGACAAAAGGTTTGGTGGTACATTTTTGCTGTCTACCTTATTTCTGAAATTATTATCAAAAGGAGAGTGAGAAGAGTGAAGGCTCACTCCACTTCCCAATTATATCAGACAATCGCAAGAGAGAGCCTGCTACCTGTGCCCTACAAGACCCCTTGATCAGTTAAGTGGGGACTCCGACTTAGTTTTTAAAAGAACCCTAATCCACCAACAATGGTTAGTTGCATGCTTCATCATAGGGATACCACCCAAGACGCCTAGTGCATCTGGCTAAGCTTCGATGCCTAATTTACAGCAGAGCAGGTTTTTGTCAGGGATCCGGATAATTACCTCAAGGTGCCCCAACCAGAAGAGGTCATTTTAATTATCCTGATCCCTGACAAAAACCTGCTTAGCTGTAAATTAGGTGTTGAAGCCCAGTCAGATGCACTAGCCGTCTCAGGTGGGAACCCTATGATGAAGCACGCCACTACCCTTGTTAGTGGGTGAGGGTTCTCTTAGAAACTAAGTAAGAGTCCCCACTTAACTGATCAAGGGGTCTTGTAGGACAAAGGTAGCAGGCTTTCTGCACCATTTCTGACATCTATAATACAATAATGTTTTATACTGCACAATCTCCAACACAATCCTATGCTGCATCAAAATCTAATTGTATTTGACGTTTCTCAGGGAATACGACATTTTGCAAAACATAGATTTGGAATGTGCAACCTTTTATTTTTACTATGTTGCTTTTCTGCGTAATTTGCTTCCATGCAAATTTGGAAGCTGCAAAATTTAGACATTTTTTTACCTTTTCAATTTGTAGCAAGTGAACAATGTGTCATTTGGAGGTAGCTGCAGCAGAAGTCTGACTCTACATCTAACAGGTATGTTCACTCTGGTACTGTAAGGCTTCATTGTGAATGTTGTCTTTCTCCTCCCCTTTTTCTGTCTTCTCCCTTTGCACTGTTTAACTTTCCTATTTAATTTTTAGAAAAATGAGAAGCTCCAGGCCACAGCACGAACAGCCAGTTCATATTGTCCAGAAGGAAGATCCTGCCATGAGTCATACAGAGCTCAATTTTCTTATCATTCCTTTCTAGGTGGAAGCAGAAAGTGATGCGAAACTGCGAAACCTAGTAGCTTTGATCCACTTAGCATGTATGTAAACAGACAGGAGACAGCCCACAAATGGCTCATGAGCAACAAACTACCAAGTTTATGGTCAATTTGGACTGTGGTTTATCGGGGGCTGTTTTGGCCCTCCTGCAGAATGTGATGAGGGGCCCCTGAGTCTCCTCTATCTCACATATATTAATTGGTCTTGGACTCAGTGGGGGCTACTTGAAGGGTTGGGGGTCACCTAAAGGGTTGCCTCACCTTGCTCTGCTGGAGTTGCAGGGTCCTGAGTTACACCCCTGACCTTGGATAGTTCTCCCTGGATAACCTTTTGCTGGCTAGTGAGAATCTCACTAACTGCATGAAACATCCACAATGCACCTAACTCTCTGGTGCGCCTACACAGCAAATTTGGGAAGTTTTTATAGCACATTTTACTGTGCGGGCATATTGAGAAAAAAAGGTCAAATCTTTTCATCCACTCCTACCTATGAGACCAACAGCTTCATCTGCTTGAGCCGTTACATTCTCTTCTGTGCCATTGCCATACTATGTCTCTTATTGTTAGCATTTATGTGCTTTACTTCTGCATCTATTTAATACTTTTTGTTTTTATTCTTCCTGATGAATCTGGATGATAATAAAGTGTGTACTCAGAAACTTCAGTTTTTCTGCACTCTAAGAAGTGTTAGCAGAATGTTGCACACTTCAGCCATCTCAACGTTCAAGATAGTCGATCAACCCTCATAAACTGTTTAATAGAAATGTCCAAGATAATATAGATAGAATATTTATTTCAGAAATTGCCTTTAACAAGGTTTTGTCTTGTATGGTTTAACACAATTCATTTTTTCTCTTGTTCAATCATTCTTCCTCACCCACTGCATTACTATTATTTCACATTTTTTTCCTCCCTTCTTAAAGGGTGGTACAGACCCACAAACCCACATATGCTAGGAAGCAAAATATTTTCTTGTTACAATTATGTGCACTGGTTATCTATTTATTTTTCAAATAAACATGTTTATTGTATTTGTATATGCATATGGCCACAAATGCTTTACTACCTCCTTCAAAAATGAAGCAAAAATACTTTTGTTGAACAGATACCTTCAATTGCAGCCCTGAAGTAACTCAGCTTGACTATCTTCATGTGGGCACCTCCGGATCTTGAATCTGGCAAACCGATTATTATATTGTGTCTGTATTGCTGCCAGGGGCGGCTCCTCTGCAAGGGCAGAGGAGCCTTGCCCCACTAGCTCAGAGCAAATATTCTATCATCGCTTTATTTTTCAGCAGCTGGCCCAGCCAGTGTGTGTAGGAAGGGGCGGGCCAGGCCATGGATGGGGAGGGGGGAGGACTGGTTTGTGCACTTCTAAATGTGTGTGTGTGTTTGGCCGGCCGTCTCATGCTGGCCAAACACACATGCGCACTTAGGTTTTCCCAACCCGGTTGTATTGAACAGCCGTGCTGGAGAAACAGCACAGACTCTTGTGCCTGAGCGGAGCGTCAAACAAGCCCCCTCAGGCCAATCCCGCGCTGCATTCATAACATGAGATGAGCGCGGGGATTGCACAGTGAGTCTGTGATGCTGTCCCAGTGCCTGCTGGGACAAGGAAGAAGGAAGAAGAACACCTGGGCGTGACACGGGAGGTGGCCAGTAGCTTCAGGTAAGGCTTCCTTTTTTATTATGATTAAACTTCCACCCCCTCTCTCACTCCTCCTGCACCTCCTCCACCCGCCCACCACTTTTTTTTGTATGTGACAGCTGCCACTGATTGCTTCTTGCTTTTCCATATTGCATTTTTACTTTGTCACTTGTCTGCTATTTGTACAGTTCTCTGATACTCTGACGGGTCATGTTCACACTATATAAAACTCCTCAAATAAATGTTAAGGCAGCTCCATATTTTCTTTCATCCTTGCTGTTTTTTATGTGTGTAGCATATGCTTGCAATGAAAAATAAAAAAAACTATTAACTGTCGCCCTCATTTGGAATGGCCACACCTATTGGATTTGTTGATGCCTGTTCATTCAGTTAATTCATAGGGATTTCGCTAGGGAGGGAACATAAAGTTGTGTGTGCTGAAGCACATGTACACTATCCTTTCTACTGCATATTCAAGAGGAGTAAATAAAAGAAGATTATTGAGGAGTAGATACCCAAGGAATATACTTGCAACCCTATGGTTTGCATATATTTCCGATGAGCACCCCTGAGGATTTTTGTGACTATCATAAAACTGGGAAATCTGTGCAAATCCCACATTGAACTTGAGGAGTTTCAGATCTTTCTGATTACTGCCAGTGAATAGTGCTTCCTTCTGAGGTTTTTCACCCAGTCCCGAGGAGGGAATGGGGAATAACGAAGGACGCGGATCTTTCCAAATGGTAAAACTGCACTGTATTTTATATTGCACATTGTCTTGGCTTTACAAATTCCTACAAAACCCCAATTTACATTCGACTCGCAATCTGAATTCGGGCGTAAGTACTCAGAGTCCTTGTTCAGGACCCTTGTTCTATACCCATCTGTAGTTACATACGTTTGTACATGCAAAGCAGACCCATCATGGCTAGTATACATTTGTCACCGTGACATGTAACTCATTTCCCACCCCGTCATGTAACTGCAGCTGATTTTCAATATCCGGAGTTGGTGAAAAATGATAACTTTTGAAAAATGCTTCCTTAAAATTGTTTTGCATTTTAAAGAAATCAAAGCGCCCATTCTTCAGGAAATGCCGAGGCCTGTCGATTTGTAAAAAGTAATAATGGTGTACAGAACAATCACTGGCCAATGAATTATCTGCATATTTCTCCAAGCGCGGCTTCCAATTTGGCATCAAATCACAGTGCAGTTTTAAAAGCATTGATAGTTCTACACAAAACGGTCTTTTTCTGACTTCTGTGGGAATGATGAGGAATACATATCGGTTTCTTTTCATTTGAGCGAGATGACCTGTATTTGCAATAGGTCAGCAATCTTGTGGAAAAGTCTTTTACATTTACCGACAGAGAAAACCATTTAAGAAATGAATTATGTAACTGGAGTGTTGCTAGACAGACCTTGAAAAATGTGCGCGTAAGAGGGCGCGTTTCTGAAAAGTACATTTTTAAAAATTCATAGCTTTAGAAAAAATATTATTTACTGATGAAATAAGACAAAAAATACATGGACACTGCTGCAAAATTAAGGGGGTAGGTTGAATAATGTAAACCCCTTAATTGGTAGGATATTTCTAACTTGAGTACCAGAAATGTTTATCTCATCTTCGGTGCAGAGCAGTTGAGACGCCTTACCGTTTATTGTCTTTTTGTTTGGAGCATCAAAACTGTTGAAATCCTGGTTTCTGAGTACTTTTGTGAAAAAACATTGACAACAAGCAAGAAATCCAAATAAGGAACACTTTTAATTGTATTTGGAAATGTACAGTCGGGATCTGGCATTTTATTTCCCAGGAGAAATGTGATGGCTTCTAGGAGTAGAAAGATGTTTTACTTGGATGATGATTAAGGATCTTGGGTTCAGTTCCTGAATTGCATACAGTAGGAATGTTGCGAGGATTATGAAAGCTCCAGTTAAAATAATATTTTTGCCACCTAGAGTGCTTGCTCTCCATTCTCTCCATTCTCTGATATAAAATAATTTTTAGGCCTTTCATCAGTAATAAAGCCCCACCACAAGATGGCGCCAAAAGGCTGCCTAATGTTGCCTTATGAACTTGCTTCAAACACACATGTATATATGTATATATATATATATATATATGTATATATATATATATATATATATATATATATATATATATATATATATATATATATATATATATATATATATATATATATATATATTACCTACTGGCGGTCGCCAGTAGGTAGATATAGTTAGGACCTATTATCCATAGGAAATCCGCAACATTCTATTTGGAATAACGTTGGTGCCGATTGACGAATCTTCGCGAAATTTTCCAAACTTTTGGCCAGCTCTGGTCCGCTCCTATCCTGAAAGTTTCACGGTGATTCGTCAAGCAGGGGCCGAGAAAAAAGGGGGTCCCAAAACACGTTTTCCCCATGCATTTTCCCATAGGACCTGTTGACGCAGCTACAGCCCGAACTGCTGAACGGAATTACACCAAATTTGGCAAAGAGGTAGTCCTCAGTTCAGACTCGTGCCTTTTGCTTAAATGGTGTAAATCCGTTCAGTAGTTCCTGAGAAAAGTAGGGTAAAAACGTTAGTGATATCTATGGCCTCGGAGGATCCGCACACCCTCCCCGCACCCTCCCCGCACCCTCCCCAAACCCTCCCAAGCACGAGCTGAATGCTAATTGGCTGCCAACACTCTGAATCAGGAAGTGTTCGCAGCTATCTTGTGCCTCGGTCCAACCAGTACAAGAAAACCGAAAAAAGGGGCAAAATGCAACTTGTGAGTAGCTACATGAGTGTCTATATGGGTTAATGTTTGGTTGTCTGAATACCTGTATGGGTGCCTGAGTATCTGTGTGGGTGGGTGGGGGGTGACTCCTTGCATGGATATGTGAGTGGGTGATTTACTGAGCGTATGGGTTCATGAGCGTATCTGTGACAGGCTGTATGGGTGAGTGAGTGCGCGTATGGCTGTGTTGGTGAGTGAATGGATGTCTCAGCGGTAAATGTGTGAGTAACTACATATGTGAAAGGCAGTATATGTGAGTGTTGGAGTATATAAGTGACTATATGTGAGAGTGAGTGATTCTGAGAGTGGCTGTATGGATGAGCGTGTGCTTGTGTCAGTGATTGTAGAAGAGAGTAAGTATGTGTTAGTATCTGTATGAATAAGTGAGGTGGTGTGTGTATAACTGTATAGGTGAGTACATGGCAGTGCGATTGATTCTTTGGGTGACTGACTAGGTGTGTGAGTAACTCTATGGGTGAGTGGCTGTGTGTGAGTGTCTGTATGGGTGTATGAGTGCATATATCAGTGGCTGTAGAGTGCATATATCAGTGGCTGTATTGATCGGTGACTGCGTGTAAGAGTGACTGTATGGACGAGTGAGAGGATATGTGTGTAGACCTATGAATCAGTAAGTGGGTATATACTAACTGGTATTGGTAAGTCTGTAGTTTCGAGAATGGTAATCTGTATTTTAGAATGGGTGTATGAAAGGTTCTATTAGGTTGTGAGGAGGTGCAACGGATATTAAGTGAATGATGTCATCAGTGATGTGATTTGAGATGTCATCCATGATGTCATCTGTGGTGTCACTGACTATGTCATGAGTGATGTAATATGTAATGTCATCAGCAGTGCATTCCGAGGGCGCGAGTTAGAGATAGCTCAGCTAACTATAACGGCTGAATTTCTCTGGTTTTGTATGATTGAAATGTCAGCCTAACTAGAACGTCCCTAAAACCTGTGGTTTTTTTAGTGAATAACTAAGGATTTCTAATGCTAATTACTAACTATAACGTCCCTGAAACCTGTGGTTTTTTGAGTGAATTTCTAAGGTTTTCTAAATGCTAATGTCTAACTATGCCTACATAGGTAGTACATGTACAGAAAGAGGAAGAAAGGCGCAGAAAGAAGTAAGAGAAGTTCAGAAAGAGGCAAGAGAGGTGCAGAACAAGGTAAGAGAGGAGCAGAAAGACAAAAGAGGGGGGCAGAAAGAGGCAAGAGGGGTGCAGAAAGAAGCAAGAGAGGTTTGAACACCATTAGTACCAATCTAACACCCACATTTAGCAATAGATAACAGGAGACCATTCCAGGTTTGCAAAGGGCCTTCCACCACAATGTAACACTTGTCGCTGCATTTTTGGTAACGTTTGAACTGTTTGAGCTAGAAAAAAGGTTTTTTTCTTCAAATCTGCAGATTATGCAGTGATGAAATATTCTGTACTGTATTGGGTGAAACTTGCACATTTTGCACTTTATTATGATGTTCTATGGTTTACAGTTTTTAAGTATTTAATATTTACAATATAATGACATTTTATTGTGAGCTATACAAAATCTTGTTATCAATGCGTATTTAAACCATTATTAATGTTCTCTTGGAGAAAACAATATATCAATTAGAGAATGTGACTACATATTAGGTATTAAATGTGCAAAAATCAAGTTTGTCAATTTGCCAATACTGAAAAGCAATTACAATGAAACAGAAAAAATAGTATGTTTTCTATGTTTACAGCTACTGTTTCAGCTTTTGTATTTTCAATGCACCGGTCAATTTAAATTTAAGGAAAACAACGAGATAAAAATCACATGCTATCTGATGAGCTCCTGATGTGACCAAGGCCCTCCGGGGCTGAAACGTGTTATGGTTGCCATTCTGTGGAATAAATAATTCAACAGCGCTTACTTTGTGGTCCGTGCTCCATTTTTTCGCATCAACTGCGTCGCCAGTGGCAGGTGGAGTGCTTTGGATATTTGAAGCCAGTCTGGTCTTCCCCGGCTTTACATGGGCCCCTCCTCGCAACGGGCAAGTCATCTGACAAGGAAGGCGAAGTCTGGCAACGGATGTAAGAAGCTCAATCCAGGAGGATTTTGAGAAATACTTGCCCCCCAGCTGAAGCTACAGCGGTCTGACTGATCGTCAAAACGGCGCTAAAGATATTGGCAAATCAAAAAACACTTTTCCTATGGAAACTAGGTCCTAACTATAACTATAGTTATAGTTAGGACCTAGTTTCCATAGGAAAAGCTTTTTTTGATTTGCCAATATCTTTAGCGCCATTTGACGAGTTTGTAACCTCTGAGCGAATAAAGAAAACTTTGCACTTACCCATTGGAGTTCGTTGCTCTCTACTTGCCGAAAGGAAATGAAGGAGGTCGAGAAGTAATATATATATATATTCACTTAAAAAACCATAGGTTTCACACACGTTATAGTTAGGAATTAGCATTTAAAAAACCTTGCAAATTCACTTAAAAAACCATAGGTTTCACACATGTTATAGTTAGCTGGACATTTCACTCGTTAAAAACCATTGAAATTCCCCCGTTATAGTTAGTTCAGATAACTATAACTCGCGCGCCCGCAATCCACTGCTGATGACGTCACATATTACATCACACATGACATGGTCAGTGGCATCACTTATGACATCACTGGTGACATCTCAAATGACATCACTGATGACATCACTGATGACATCATCCCGTGACTGTGTATTTCTGTAATTTATAAATATGTTTTATATATATTCCTAGGTGTATTGAAGAATGAGTGGGTGTATAAGTGTCTGGATGGACGATTTAGTAGGTGGGTGACTGACTGTATAAGTGAGTGATTAAATGTGTCTTACTGAATGCATGGGTTTGTGACTAAACTGTGTGAATGTCTGTATCAGTCTGTCTGTTGTTGTGCAAGCTGCTGCATGGGTTGGTCAGTAGCTATATGAGTGTCTATATAGGTTATTGATTGGTTGCCTGGGAGACTGAGTGTGTGTGTGGGAGGTGTGTGACTCTGTGCATAGATGTGTGAGTGGTTGATTCACTGGGTGTATGGGTTCAACAGTGCATGTGGAAACACCTGTATGGGTGCGTGAGTATGTGTATTGGTGTGTTGGTGAGTAAACGGATGTCTCAGTGGTACATGTCCAAGTAACTACATATGTAAAAGGCAGTGTATGTGAGAGTTGAAGTATATAAAGGACTCTACATGATAGTTGGTGATTTTGACACTGGTTGTATAGATGAGTGTGTACTTGTATCACTGATTATATAATAGAGTAAGTATGCATTAGTATCTGTATGAATAAGTGAGGTTGTGTGTATAATTGTATAGGTGAGTAAATGGGACTGTGATAGATTCTTTGCATGACTAAGTAGGTGTGTGAGTAACTGCATAGAGGAGTGGTGGTGTGTGATTGTCTGTATAGATGCATGAGTGCATATGACAGTGTTGTAATGAGTGACTGCATGTACGAGTGATTGTATGGATGAATGAGTAGATGTGTGTAGACCGAGCAATCAGTGAGTGCGTATGTAGTAACTGGTATTGGTGTGTTAACGATTTTGAAAATGGTTGTCTGTATTTTACAGTGGGTGTATTAACGGTTATATTAGAGTGTGAGGAGATGCATCAGTTTTTCACGTGGATGATGTCATCAGTGATATCATCAGTGATGTCATTTGACTTCAAACAACAGCGTTCACAGTTCGATTCCCGGCTCCGATGGCACGTTATCCCACCACTATGTCACTGTGGGCAATACCTTGCTTAATCTTCCCGACTCCCCCGAGCGCCGGGACAGCTCTCTGGAGGGAGCTGTACGCTTTACAAATCCTGGCATTTTTTACATTTAAAACCATAGTGATGACAAATATTAGCACGTATTTTATTTTTCTTCTATTCTGAATGATATTTATTTTATGTCTTCTATTTAGAATTACGGCAATTAATAGATGTTTTTAGTCACGAGAAAGGAAATGACACGGTTTGCCGGGTAACAGTTTTTAATCTCTCCAACGTTATACATATACGTGTGAGAATCGAAATCGAAACATTTACAGCTTCACAGTTTGTAACTTTTCCCAACACGTGCACAAGTCAAACAGTGAAAACGTGAGCACGTGTCAACTGTAGAACGTGACATCTAAATGGGCGGAGCCGCATGTTCCTTCCATAGACTACTCAATAACCAAAAAGTATATAAACCACACCCGTTGGTCGATTAGTTTTGTTTTTGCAAGTCATATTACGCGTGTCCATTCTGTGATGCAGGTTCCGTTTTCTAGCGTCGGATTCTTCTTTTGCGACAACAAAAGATATTACGGAGTTGTAAGTTGTTTCATTATGGCATAGTAGATACTTATAATACGTAGCTATTTGTGAATATTTAAAGATTTGTATTTACAAAAAAGTGTTATTGGTTGTTTTTGCCATTTATATGTAACGTCAGCAGCTTGTATTCAGAAACAGACAGAATAGAGGATACACTGTTCCTTTATATAGTGTGATTTTCTGTATTATAATAGTGACACTATACTTGACCACAGACGTGTTGGTGACCCGTGGGCACCAAAACTCAAGATTTATATGTAACGTCAGCAGCTTATCGTTCTAAATTTGTTTCCCCCCGGGATAATATAGTGTGAGTATGTATATTCTAATATTCACAGTCATTTTGATCTCAGAAGACTTCTCGGCCAGTCGGCGCAAGGATGAAAGATTTCGAAGTCCTGGAGAAAAGAAGCTTTGAACATGTTCACAGCTGGAAAAGATTTTGTTAATCTCCTTCTCTTTATAGAATATATTGGAATAGTAGTGTATACTATACTATTATCCTATATATTCTTAAAGGAGTACCTGATCTATCAACGGAGCAGTCAGCGACCTCTAAGCACTACGACAAAACGTTCCAGCGTTCTACAGAATACAAATTGTAATTTTGTAAAAAATTTTGTAGGGACCCTCATTCTTCTTCTCCTGTGGAATACTATAAACTCACCCTGTATATTCATATACTGTGTGTTTATAGTACTTCAAAGGGTTTGGACATCTATCTCTGCGACAAATTTACAATACATACTATAGTTATTTCCATAGATAACTGAGTACCTCACAGTTTAACGGCTAATGTTTCATCAAAGAATAGTTGCAAAAAAAAAAATTGTATACATAGTGCTTCATGTAATGTTTTGATGAAGCGTACATTTCTATGTAATATCACGTAATTTGTGTTTAACAGTTTTTTACTGGTGATTGTTGTTGTGACCTCAGATGGTGTAGCGCGGGAGTGTTTCTTGTAGCTCTTCTTTTCTACTTTACCTAAAAGTAACTGATGCCCTTGTCTATTAACAAGAATATGGTGCAACACTTTTACGAACTATAGCCGACAAAAAAAGGGAGGGTGGGGCCACACTTAAGGGATATCTTATGTATTGCATTTTTATTTGTCACCCCTCTGATATATACAGCTTCACTTTCCTAAGAAAGTATATTAGTGATTGCTTAATAAAAACTGTTTCAAACCTAGACTGAAATTTTTGCGGCGCAACCACACCTCCCAGTCAGAAAAGTAAACACTACATTCTAAGTAAATAGTGCTTCTGGGAAGTATCCCACCTGCAGACTTAATAAAGAGAAGTCCGCAACACACTCTGTTATTTTCCCGCCTTGATTTGTAAGGCCCACGCAAATTATATAAATGACCCTTAAAATATATAAAAAGCAATTTTTCCCTTTACAGTCCCTATAAACTACTGTGCGAGCACTGAACAGAGTTAATAGTGTTCCTACACTCCCCTACTTTTTTTTCCTATACTCCTTTGAACTGTGTCTCAAAATGGCTGACAACAGTGAACCGTTCCCAGCCAATAAGGAGCAATCTAGTACTCGTAACACTTTAGCCAATAAAATGTCCATGGTGTTCCGCAGAGAAGGAGGTAATGGCTGCCAACACTTCTACCTTTAATGCTTCACAGCCAATGGACATTACGCTTGGGCAGGTACTGCTTAGAACACAGCATCCAATCAGATGTCCCTGATGCTACGCAGGGGGAGGAAATGGCAGCCAACACTTCTACTTTCAATGTTTCGCAGCCAATGAACATTAAGCTTGGGAAGCTCCTGTTTGGAACATGTTACCCAATCAGATGTCCCTGATACTCCGCGGAGGGAGAGGGAATGGCTGACAACACTTCTACTTTCAATGGTTTACAGCCAATGAACATGAAGTTTGGAAAGGTCCTGCTTAGAACACGTCACCCAATCAGATGTCCCTGATGCTCCACGAAGGGGGAGGAAATGGTTGCCAACACTTCTTCTTTCAATGGTTCGCAGCCAATGAACATTAAGCTTGGGAAGCTCCTGCTTGGAACACGTCAGCCAATCAGAAGTCCCTGCTACTCCGCGGTAGGGGAGGAAATGGCTGACAACACTTCTACTTTCAATGGTCCCACATAATATTAAATTTCGTCTAAGAAAGTGACACTGTCCGTGATAAAAGTGAACACTGCATTATAAGTAAACATTACTGCGCATTATATTCACCGTACAGACTGCTTAAACTAAGACAAGAAAAAATAGCGAGAAACAAGAAAGTTTAGCTGCCAGCCATTACTCTACGGACTTGTGAGATGATACAGTGAACTAATCAAGGCCCTTTTTAACATATCTGCAATGACATAGACTGAAGTGACAAATTAATTTGTGGAACAATATAAAAAAAAAGGATATAAGCTTTTTACGGACCGGTTACTTCCTCATTCGACCAAGATGGCATTAAATCCATATAATATGCGGAATTACTTCTTATTACGGAAGCGTTTATAAACATAACAGGTTCAAGAGGATTCGGTCTTGCCTACTATCTAATTAGAGCCTTGATAAATCCCAGGGGGCGAAACGTACGTCGGCTGCTGCTGTTCTGCGTGTTTTGAAAAGTGAAAATAAAACGAACAAAAGGACCTGATTTGGGACTGTGCCTGGCTCTTAATTGGAACGACACTTGATTATTGGTTCAACTGGATTGTTTTATATGGGAGATAGAAAAATACTTTTTTTCTTTCTTGTTTCTCGCTATTTTTTCTTGATTCTTGTACTGGATTATAGATATAATGAATGGGTTAGTTCTGGTGTCTCATGGTTTAACATTGTTCTAGGCATGTGGTCCTAAGAAAAACATACCCTGGTGGGTGGGTATAGCAACACTATAAGAGCACCCTAAACAAATATTGTGAAATTGAATTACTTAGACTTAGTGTCTTCAATAGATGTGCAGATCTTTAAGCAAACCCACACATTTTTGGAATCCAAATGCTTAAACTAAGACCACACTGTTCCTACTATACCCTATTACACAATTATTCTATTTTTTTCCGCTCCGCACATTCACATTACCTGTGTGTGCACCGTTACACAGCCTACTGAACATTGCCGCAATACCGCACATTCACACTACCTGTGTGTGCACCCTACACACTGCTGTCCGCAATACGGCGCATTGTTTTCCCAACGGGATTTCCAGAGCCAACACAACCTTGCGGCAATACCGTGCACCGCTGTTCTGTGGACGTAATTTTCACGGCCTACGCAACATTCAAACTCCCTGCCTCTGCACCGTACAGACTGCTTAAACTAAGACCACAGTGTTCCTACTATACCCTCTTATACAATTATTCTCTTTTTTCCACCCTACGCCTTTCAACCTAGTCACAAACTGGCTGCCAACATTTCCTAGTTTCAACAGTTCGCAGCCAATCAGCCGCACGCTCGTGATCGTAACGCCTCAGCCAATCTGATGTCAGAATTCTCAAATATCGATATCTGTAAATATTGATAGTTCTCTAAAACTACCAAACAGATTTACCCCATTTCAATAAAAGTGTACTTTCTGGACCAAGACCTTTCTCCCCGCCAAATTTGGCATAATTCCGTACAGCAGTTTGACCTGTAGCCTTGTCTAAAGTTTCCTATGGACATTGCATTGATAAAACACATTTTGGGACCCCCCTTTTTTTTCAGCCCCCCCCCTTGATGAATCACCCCCAAACTTTCAAGATAGGAGCAGATCAAAAAAGAGAAACTTTTTTGAAAATTTTGGAAAGATTCGTCAAACGACGCCAAAGTTATTGGCAAATCAAAAAATGTTTATCCAATAGAAACATGGTTCTAACTATAACTATCTACTGGCCACCGCCAGTAGATAACAAAAAATAGGCGATTTACAAATTATGTGGGAGCAGGAAGGCAGGCTGCATCAGGATGCCGGTTAGCCAGAATGCTGTTGTGTGCCCTCTCGTTGCTTCAGGGCACATTTGGTAAAAAAAAAAGAAATATATATATATATATATATATATATATATATATATATATTACCTACTGGCGGTCGCCAGTAGGTAGTTATAGTTAGGACCACGTTTCCATAGGAAATCCGCAACATTCTATTTTGAATAACTTTGGCGCCGGTCGACGAATCCTCGCGAATTTTTCAAAATAGGTGGGGCGCTACGCTCCGCTCCTACCCTGAAAGTCTCGGGGGGATTCGTCAAGCGGGGGCTGAGATAAAAGGGGGGTCCCAAAACGCGTTTTTCCCATGCATTTTTCCATAGGACCTTTAGACAGGGCTACAGCCCGAACGGCTGAACAGAATTTAATGAAATTTGGCAGAGAGGTAGTCCCCAGGTCAAGGAAGTGCCTTTTGTAGGTTTGGTGTAAATCTGTTCAGTAGATTCTGAGAAAATAGCCTTTAAATCAATATATATATCTGTGGCAGCTTACGGTGCGCTTACCGTGCGCTTACCGTAAGCTTACCGTACGCGTACGGTGGCGTGCGCGAGCGCAATTCTGATTGGCTCTTAGATCTTAGTAAACATTCGAATCGGTCGAAACCAGGAAGCGGCGGCCGCCATTTTCTCTCTCGCTTCCTGAGTTGGGCAGCAAAAACGAACCCCAAAAATGTGTAAAGAGGCAGTTTCATGAGATCCTAACCACCCAGCATTGATACAGGGGTCCCCAAACCACCCCCAAGCCCAAAAAAAAATTATCCACATTCTCCCCACCCCGTGTGCAAATGGTGCCCGAAGGGCACCATTTGTGTATGGCATAAAACATGTAAGAAGTTAACAAAGAATACATTTCACAAAGATGCGCAAAATATGTCCCTCATGTGCGCACGGTGCGTGAAGCGCATCGTTCGTACATGGTCCACCCCGCTTAACGTGGGCACGCGGTGCGCGCACGGCACTAACTGCGTAAAGTGGGCGCACGGTGCGCGAAGCGCACCGCGTGCTCACTGTGCGCGCACGGTGCGCGAAGCACGGAACGAACTGCGTTAACTGGGCGCGCACGCCAAGAATGGCGTAAAGTAACTTAGCATTTAAAAAACCTTGCAAATTCACTGAAAAAACCATAGGTTTCACACATGTTATAGTTAGCTGGACATTTTACTGATAAAAAACCAATGAAATTCCCCCGTTATAGTTACTGCAGGCAACTATAACTCACGCAACTGCAATCTTCTGCTGATGACATATGTGTCTTTATGAAAAAAAAATATTTGTAATATATGTAAAGCTAAAATTTAATGGAAGAAGACATGGGCAAATAAGTGTCTAAATACAGTATTAGCATCAGCAGAGGATTGCGGTCGCGTGAGTTATAGTTGCCTGCAGTAACTATAACGGGGGAATTTCATTGGTTTTTTATCAGTAAAATGTCCAGCTAACTATAACATGTGTGAAACCTATGGTTTTTTCAGTGAATATATATATATATATCAATTTACAAGAGGTCTCCCAAATGAACAACGGAGGGGGATTGCGATAGGTGGAGGATGAACCTATCCCTTCTGTCCTTTCACCTGCTGCGCCCAATGGGATTCTATCTACTAGTTTAAAGAACAATCATGCATATGCTGTTTACTGTTTGACTAAAGCGAGCAGAAGAAGGCAGAACGCCAAAACGCGTCCTCGCTAAATTAAAGAGTGCAATTCACCCCGTGAGTGCAGCGTTTTCTTATGAAGACTTGAGCTTGATATTTTAAATGGACCCACCTCCATTTTTCTGCACCCGTCACAAGAGTGCTGTGAGCGCCCAGGTGGACATTGGAGCGGAGTATTGAAAGGCGCCTTGCACCGCCACGCAGGATATCATGGTGTCAGCGTTGACTTTGTCACCAACCATACAGGTTTGTGGGGTATCGGATATTCACCGACCTTTGCGCTGTGCATCACGGAACCATGTGGCTGACGAGGGATGCCTGAGATCATCACCTTGGCAGTAGCATGAGGCTCTTCAAACTGATTTGGCGGCAGTGAATGGAGGAGCAGATTGGTTGCTTTGGGATTGCCCATGTCGTGGTACAATCTGTAACAACGGTATCTGTCATCTAGACTGTTTGATTACTGACATTTTCATTCCCGGAGCAATTTACAAGAGGTCTCCCAAATGAACAACGGAGGGGGATTGTGATAGGTGTAGGATGAACCTATCCCTTCTCTCCTGTCACCTGCTGCGCCCAATGGGATTCTATCTACTAGTTTAAAGAACAATCATGCATATGCTGTTTACTGTTTGACTAAAGCGAGCAGAAGAAGGCAGAACGCCGAAACGCGTCCTCGCTAAATTAAAGAGTGCAATTCACCCCGTGAGTGCAGCGTTTTCTTATGAAGACTTGAGCTTGATATTTTAAATGGACCCACCTCTATTTTCTGCACCCGTCACAAGAGTGCTGTGAGCGCCCAGGTGGACATTGGAGCAGAGTATTGAAAGGCGCCTTGCACCGCCACGCAGGATATCATGGTGTCAGCGTCGACTTTGTCGCCAACCATACAGGTTTGTGCGGTATCGGATATTCACCGACCTCTGCGCTGTGAATCACGGAACCATGTGGCTGACGAGGGATGCCTGAGATCATCACCTTGGCAGTAGCATGAGGCTCTTCAAACTGATTTGGCGGCAGTGAATGGAGGAGCAGATTGGTTGCTTTGGGATTGCCCATGTCGTGGTACAATCTGTAACAACGGTATCTGTCATCTAGACTGTTTGATTACTGACATTTTCATTCCCGGAGCAATTTATAAGAGGTCTCCCAAATGAACAACGGAGGGGGATTGTGATAGGTGGAGGATGAACCTATCCCTTCTCTCCTTTCACCTGCTGCGCCCAATGGGATTCTATCTACTAGTTTAAAGAACAATCATGCATATGCTGTTTATTGTTTGACTAAAGCGAGCAGAAGAAGGCAGAACGCCGAAACGCATCCTCGCTAAATTAAAGAGTGCAATTCACCCCGTGAGTGCAGCGTTTTCTTATGAAGACTTGAGCTTGATATTTTAAATGGACCCACCTCTATTTTCTGCACCCGTCACAAGAGTGCTGTGAGCGCCCAGGTGGACATTGGAGCAGAGTATTGAAAGGCGCCTTGCACCGCCACGCAGGATATCATGGTGTCAGCGTCGACTTTGTCGCCAACCATACAGGTTTGTGCGGTATCGGATATTCACCGACCTCTGCGCTGTGAATCACGGAACCATGTGGCTGACGAGGGATGCCTGAGATCATATTATCTACTGACGGTCGCCAGTAGGTATTTGTTGTATTCTGGGAAACTGAGTCTATTTTGGGCCTAACTATAACTGCATATATAGATTTTTTTGTTTTAAAAAACAAATTAGGTCCCCAGGGCCAAAATTGGCCTCAGGATGGGGGACATGCCGCCCCCAATAAATAAAGGCAGGGCCGGCTCCGGGGGATGGGGCAAAATGTCACAGCCAAAACTGGCCTGGGGAGGAGGCGGCACACACCCCTTTCCCTTTTCAACTTTTTTTTACTCATGTAGCTACTCGCTAAATCATGCAGCGACTTACACACCAACTGACAGACTGATACAGACATTCACACAGATTAGTCATTCACCCATGCATTCAGTAAGACACGTTTAAACATTCACTTATACAGTCAGTCACGCACCCACTAAATCATCCATTCAGACACTCATTCTTCAATACACCTTTGCGCATCTATATATAACATTCTTACACTTTTTTAAATCACCCAGTCTCTGGATGATGTCATCAGTAATGTCACTGACCATGTCATGAGTGATGTAATATGTGATGTGATCAGCAGTGCATTGCAGGGGCGCGAGTTATAGTTAGCTCAACTATCTATAATGACCGAATTTCTCTGGTTTTGTACGAGTGAAATGTCCAACTAACTATAACATCCCTGAAACCTGTGGTTTTTTCAGTGAATATGTATATACATATATATGCCTGTATGGTTGATTCAGTGGGTGTGTGACTGACTTATAAGTGAGTGATTAGGTGTCTCAGTGAATATATGAGTGAGTGACTGGTTGTGTGAATGTCTGGATCAATGTGTCAGTTGGTGTCTAAGTGGCTGTACGGGACTGTGAGTGGGTGCATGAGTGGCTTTATGGGTGAGTGATTGGTTGTCTGAGTACCTGTATGGGTGTCTAAGTGTCTGTGAGAGGGGAGTGTGACTGCCTGTATGGATGAGTGAATGGGTGAGTCAGTGGCTGTATGTGTTAGTGAGTGCATGTGTGAAGGGCTGTATGGGTGAGTGGCTGTCTGTATGGCTGTGTAGGTGAGTGAGTGGATATGTCTGTGGTATATGGGTGAGTAACTGTTTATGTCAGGAAAAGTAATTCTCGCTCCTCCAATGTGCCCCGGCCAGTGTCGTACAGAAAGAAAGTGTTATGCTACCCTTGGAACCGGCTACATCTATTCCCTTCCAAAAGACTGGTCAAGCAGAGTTTGTTTTCGGTACCGCTTTTACCCAAGATGGTGCCCGCCAGTGGTGCCTTCTTTAATGCAGGATTGTAGTGTTTAGGGAATCGTCCCTGAGATAGTGCGCGTGTTCTTTGAGTGCGACGCACTTCAACCATCAGTTTTTGTGAGGAGGTTGTGTTCTGTATTGCTCCTCTCACAGAACCTAGTTGTTTCCGTCAGGGGCATTTAAATTTTACTTTAAACTTTGCCGCCTGTCATTTTCTGCATTACGAAGAGCTGTCGAGTATCCAGTTCGTATTTGAGAATCGCCTCTCGGATTCTTGGTTTGAGGCTAGTCTTGTTTTCAGGTGTGTTCCTGGTAGTCTGCCCAGAGTCAGTATTGAGAATTGGTAAGTACCAATTCTGCTTCACATTTGCGTGCATTCAGCCTCAAGGAATATTGAAGCGCATAAGGTTACATCCAGCATTAGCACCAAGGCTTGCGAGAGAAAGGACAGCCGCCACAGTGCTTCATAAAAGAAGTAGCAGTCTGACTCTACCAATTTTACCGGCTTTGCAAGCTTGATACAGTGAACTCTCACAGCAGAGACTTAGAGACTCAGCAGCAGAATAGTTTTTTCCTTGTGAATTACAGACGCTGCTTAAACTGTTCAGTGACTTTGTTGGCGGAGCTGTTTTCCTCATATCCTCTATTGAAAATCCTTGCGTAGGAAGACTCACCTTGAACATCTAAGGCAGAGACAGCGTTAACTATATAATACTGGCCTGTATGTAGAAATATACATATATATATTATGCTTACCACTCAAATCTTCTACAACCTGCCTAAGAAGTAGTCTACTAAATGATTACACACTTCTGCAATAGTCGACCTCTTACTAGCAGCGGCGTGTCTGGAGAGAGGCAATTCCACTGAAAAATTCAGGTAAAGAAGATAGCTTGAGGGAGGGTTACAGAGAGTTAGGATAGGTAGGTAGGGGCACAAAGAAGTATTAATGTTGTATATTTGTGTTTACAGATGCCAGTAAAACTCTCGTTAGAAATCCAGGGAGAAGCAGGCATCGCAGTGGAGTCTCTCTTGTTTAATCCCATTCCCCTTTCCCCCGCCTTGCTGGTAGTGAATTTAGTTCACTGCAATGGGGTTGGGGAGTTGGGAAATAATCTTCAGCTTTAGAGTCCCGAACTACTCAATCCAGCTGCTCCTGTGGAAGCCCAAGTATTTCAGGTGCGTGGTACCTTCCTTCTGACTTCTTGACAGATTGAAGTGCCATTTACCAAACTTCCACCTGAGCAGTATGACTGAGGGGCTGGATGTCAAGGCCCTGGCCTTGGTTTTGGAAGGGATTCAGAAACAGTTAAGTGAAACCATGGAGGCTAATACGACTCTTAGTGAGGAGGTTAGAAAGTCTAGTCAGGAAGCTTGTTTCCTTAGAGAGAGATTTGATGATTTTGTTGCAGGTACTAGCGCAGAACCCAAAGATCCAAGACCTTTCCATTTTTCACCCTCCCCTACCACGTCTGAGTTAACCACTCAAGTAATACATGCAATGTCTCCCACGATACCATTGGCAGCTCCAGAAAGATTTAATGGGGACCCACATAAGGCCCAAATTTTTCTCACACAATGCTCCCTGCATTTCCTCTGTAGGCCTAATATTTTTAAGGAAGATCAATTCAAGGTGCCCTTCTTACTGTCTTACCTGAGCGGTGATGCTGCGGCGTGGTATATGCTATTGGTAAATTGCAATGACCCTATTTTGTATAATTTTGAGGAATTCAAGGAGGAATTCCTTCGAATTGTTGATCGAAGAACCATATCACAAATGACAGATAATGAGCTTTTGAACTTAAAGCAAGGGAATCGGGAGTTGGTTGCCTACATAGCGCAATATAACTGTCATGGTTCCGCCACCCGCTACTCAACAGGAGGGTCAGCGGTCTAGCTCTTGCGGGTCAACAACGGAAGGCCAAAAGACTCACTTCTGGTTGACCGCGCACAAAAGCCGGGAACTCCGGCAACTGATCGCTTTGAATTCAAGTCATCGCCCAGAAAGGAGAGACGCCACTCCGGAGAAGACGAGTACCAGCCGACGGAAGGACGCGGCAGCAGACAACGACGGTTTAGGTACTGTCTTTCACAAACGGCGCTTCGCCTACAGAAGAACGGCGGTCCTAGCCGTTTCTACTAGTAACTTTGCTTCCACGGCGCACAGACGGAGTGCCGTGGAACAGGGGTTTTTCACCCTCATTATAATTTGCGCAGGAGCGCTGGTTTTGTTTATATAATTTTGGTTCACCCGTGCCCAGTTGGATTGGGCTCTTTATTATTTGCGCAGGAGCGCTGGTTTTGTTTATATCATTTTTGTCCACGAGCACTGGAACAGACTAAGGAGGCCAGCTGCTCGCATACCATCGGTACTGGAACAGACTAAGGAGGCCAGCTGCTCGCATACCCTCGTACCAGGTAAACCAGGGCCTCATTCGCACGACACAGGACAGAGGAAGGGGAAGGAACGAGCAGAACGCTAACGGTGTTCCATTCTTTCCCTCACAGCGTGTGTCCAGCGCCTTCTAGACCGTGCATCTATCTGGCTTCCACCCCGGGTACCCCCTTATCCTAGACAGAGCTACACCCCGACTAGGGCAAGGCGGGGAACGGGGTGGTGGTTCTTATCGCCTCTGCAGGAACATCCCACCCAGCTGACGGTAAGTCGTAGGGGGGAACTCGGACAGAATTCAAAGCCCACGCAATACCTCCTGCCCGGGCGACATGGGCGACCCTGAGATCACGCTCCAAGACATCGCAGCCATCCTGACGAATATGCAAGCGGAAAACCGCAGTCTACGACAGGACATCACAGCCTTGCAGACGCAGGTGGCGACGGATCCCGGTACCGGACCATGGGGTCAGTACCCAACGTCCAGAGTAATGCGGGAAGGCCTGTTACGACCCGCCATGTTTCAACCCAGTGGGTCTCCTTCTGTTCCGTCGCAGGACACCTCCATCCAGGTGATAGCCCCACATACCGTACAACTGGCCCCTCCTGAACGCTTTGCTGGTGATTGCACAAAGTACAGCGTTTTCATGCACCAGTGCCAGTTGCATTTCATGGCCCGTGCCACCGCTTTCCCTGATGATGCTTCTAAGGTTGCGTTTATCCTCTCTTACATGGGAGGCGATGCATCGCTGTGGTCCATACCCTTGGTCGAGAACGACGACCCGGTGTTATATAATTTGCCAGCCTTTAGAGCCACCATGTGTCGGATGTTCGGCCGCCACACCTTCGTACAAGCGGCGGATAACGAACTCCTAGGACTGAAACAGGGGAGCACGGACCTGCTCCACTACGTCACCACCTTCAACAGGCTGGTGATAGACGCCCAATGGCCGGAGTCCAAGAAAGTATCGGTGTTCTATAGGGGGTTGCGGGACGACATGAAGGATCTCGTGTACCAGATCCCGGACCCGCCGGACGACATCGGTTCGTTTATCGATCTAGTGGTGAAACTAAACTTTCGGTTACAAGAACGAAAGACCGATCGACTCAGAGGAGGGGACCCCCGGGTACTGCAGCAAAAGGAGAAGACCCCCAACGAGGCAGTATGCAACCCTGGTAGTAACCCTGAGACACCTGAACCGATGCAGATTGGAGGGATTCGGGGGGCCCTGACCAAGGAGGAACGAGAGAAGAGACGACGTCTGAACCAATGCCTGTATTGCGGCAAAAGTGGTCACTTCGTACGGGAGTGCCCCGTGAAACCCTCAAAACCAAGGCCCAAGCGACCCTTTGTGCTTCCGATAGCTAGAGGAGACTGGTCGGGAAACGAAGAAACCCAGTAAACGGAGGGGTCCGGCTACTGGGTTCATCATCCGTCAGGATACCAACCCCAGGCAACGGCGCTGGTTGCCGTCATTTCGGAGTTGAGGTCACCCTATTAACCCGATCGGGCCACGGATGGCAGGTGACAGCCCTTATCGATTCCGGAGCTACAGGCAATTTTATCGATAACCAGTACATGGCTAGTCTAGGGATGACAGGGGTACCTAAGAAGACGCCGGAGGCGGTGAAGGCTGTGGACGGGACAGACCTTACCTCCGGGCTCATCCAGTTCCAAACCGAACTCCTCGAGATGTCGTTCCAGAACAGCCACACAGAATCCATTACCTTCGATGCCATCGACGCACCGCAATTCCGCCTGATACTGGGGCTTCCATGGTTGACAGCCCATAACCCACGGATCGACTGGGTGTCCAGGGTGGTGCACCTGGATTCGGAGAGTTGTTTGTCTTTTTGTTACCCCCGGTCGTGCACTCCCGGCACATCAGGCATACAGGCTCACGTATTGCCCCTTACTAATACGGTCCTATCCGTACAAGAAGCGATACCTGAGGAGTATGTGGACCTAGCCGCGGTGTTCGACAAGAAAGGGGCAAACACCTTACCCCCGCATCGCAGCTTCGATTGCAGAATAGACTTGATTCCGGGCTCGAAGCTGCCCTGTAGCCGCATCTACTCGCTCACGGAAAAGGAGAATGAACACCACCGTATGTATCTGGACGAGTACCTACGCAATGGATTCATCCGCCATTCAAGATCGCCGGTGTCGTCTCCCCTCTTTTTCGTGGCAAAGAAGGAAGGAGACTTAAGAACATGCATCGATTTTAGAGCGATGAATGCCATCACGGTAAAAAACAGGTATCCGTTGCCACTGATCACGAATTTGTTAGAGCAAGTAAAAAACGCCAGCATTTACACCAAGCTGGACCTCCGGGGGGCATACCATCTTGTCAGAGTCCGAAAGGGGGACGAATGGAAGACCGCATTTCGGACCAAACACGGCTTATACGAATACCAGGTCATGCCTTTCGGACTCTGCAACGCCCCTGCGGCTTTCCAGTACTTTATTGACGAGGTACTGAGGGACTTCGTCGACCAGTTCTGTGTCGTCTACATCGACGACATTCTGATATTTTCCGCTACCCGAGAGGAACACAGCCAACACGTACGTTCCGTTTTGCAACGACTGCTACACCATGGGTTGTACGTTAAGTTGGAGAAGAGCGTCTTCCACACCACAACCGTCGAGTTTCTAGGACATGTCATCACCCCAAAAGGGGTTACCATGGATACGAAGAAGACGGCAGCGATTCAACAGTGGCCATCCCCTACGTCCGTGAAACAGGTACAACGGTTCCTAGGGTTCGCGAACTATTATCGTCGCTTCATCGAAGGGTTTTCTAGAATCGTCACTCCCATCACTCGTCTCCTGGGCAAAGGTGTCCGCTTCAACTGGACCCACGACGCAGAACAAGCCTTCCGAGCCTTGAAGACTCGGTTCTCTACGGCCCCCATCCTGATACATCCGAACCCGGAACGGCCGTTTATAGTGGAGACCGACGCCTCCCAAGACGCCCTGGGCGGGGTGCTGTCCCAAAGAGATACCAAGACGGGCCTGCTACATCCTGTGGCGTTCTACTCAAGGAAACTCCAGCCGGCTGAGCGGAACTACACCGTTTCCGACCGTGAATTACTAGCCATAAAGGCCGCCTTTGAGGAATGGCGCCACCACCTCAAGGACGCGAGACACCCCATAACCATATTCACCGACCACAGGAACCTCCAGTTCCTCCGTTCAGCGAGGGCCCTGACCGCCCGACAGCTACGGTGGACCTTGTTCTTCAACGAGTATGAGTTTCACATCACCTACCGTACTGGTAAAAACAACGCCAAAGCGGATGCCCTGTCGCGGCTCACGGAAACTGAAGAAACCACGCCTGTTGACATTCCTACCCCGATCATCCCGAACCGTTGTTTTCTGGGACTGGTCCTGTCTTCGGGTTTCTTATCCCAGCTGCACGACGACCTACAACAGAAGGCCGCCTCGTCATGGATAGAGGAGCATGAAGGGCTCACCGCTGCGGATGGGTTTCTCTACCAGGGGGACCGGTACTTCCTGCCTCTACCGAACCTCCAACAAAAGGCCCTGTACATGTGTCATGACCACCCTCTGGCCATTCACCCTGGCCGACAGAAGACGAAGGACTTGTTGTCCCGACATTTCTGGAGGCTCACTCTCGACGCCGATGTACACGCCTACATCGCGCGATGTGCAGTCTGCGCTCAGGGAAAAGGATCATCACAACCCTCGGTGGGGTTGTTGCAACCTATTCCGGTACCGCCGTACCCTTGGCATACCATATCCATGGATTTTGTGGTGGAACTACCCAGAACGAAATCCGGATACACCACCATCCTCACCACCGTGGACCATCTCTCCAAGATGGCCCATTTTGTCCCGTTGGAGAAGCTACCCTCGGCGGCTACCTTAGCTGGGATTGTCCTGCGCAACGTGATACGTCTGCATGGCGTTCCATCGGTGGTGATTACAGATAGGGGCTCCCAGTTCGTGTCTAAATTCTGGAATGAGGTGTGCCGCATCCTGCACATGGAAGTGCGCTTATCCACGGCGTACCACCCGCAAACCGACGGACAGGCCGAGAGGACCAACCAGACCATGGAACAGTATCTCCGCTGTTTGCTCCTGTCCGTGAAGAACGACTGGTCTGAGGTCCTCTGGCTGGTGGAATACGCCTATAATAACAGCAGACATTCCGCAATCGGCATGTCCCCGTTCTTTTGTCTCCAGGGTCGGCATCCCAGAACGGCCCCTTGGGAGGACCCGTTCGCCAGTCCTTTGCCCACTGTTCAGGCGTATCATGGATTCCTTCGCGACCTGTGGCAACGGGCCAGGTTTGAGCTGGCTAAAGCGAAAGAATCATACAAACTGTTCGCGGACCGGCACAGACGAGTGGAGCCCCAGTTCAAGGAGGGTGACAGGGTGTGGGTTTCCCTACAACACATCAATACTCATGGTTCCAAGAAACTGTTGCCCCGGTTTATGGGGCCCTATGTCATTGCCAAGGTGATCAACCGGGTTGCCATGAAGGTGTCGCTGCCACCTCACTTGAAGTGCCATCCGGTTTTTCACGTTTCTCACCTGCGGGCTGCTCACCCGGATTGTGTCACCTCCGCTCCTCCTCCTCCTGTTCTTCGTAGTGACCACATCGAGTTCGAGGTCCGGGCCATTCTTATGTCCCGTAGGACTCGGGGCCGGCTTTTCTACCTGGTGGACTGGAGGGGTTATGGTCCGGAGGAAAGGTCGTGGGAGCCTCTGTCGCATGTCCGCCACGCCTCCCGGCTGGTTCGGGCCTTTCACTTGGGTAATCCTAACTGTCCTCGGCCGGCCACCCCGGTGTGATCCGCCGGCTGCCGGGTGGGGGTCCTGTTTGGTGGTGGGTGCTGTCATGGTTCCGCCACCCGCTACTCAACAGGAGGGTCAGCGGTCTAGCTCTTGCGGGTCAACAACGGAAGGCCAAAAGACTCACTTCCGGTTGACCGCGCACAAAAGCCGGGAACTCCGGCAACTGATCGCTTTGAATTCAAGTCATCACCCAGAAAGGAGAGACGCCACTCCGGAGAAGACGAGTACCAGCCGACGGAAGGACGCGGCAGCAGACAACGACGGTTCAGGTACTGTCTTTCACAAACGGCGCTTCGCCTACAGAAGAACGGCGGTCCTAGCCGTTTCTACTAGTAACTTTGCTTCCACGGCGCACAGACGGAATTTGCGCAGGAGCGCTGGTTTTGTTTACATAATTTTGGTTCACCCGTGCCCAGTTGGATTGGGCTCTTTATTATTTGCGCAGGAGCGCTGGTTTTGTTTATATCATTTTTTGTCCACGAGCACTGGAACAGACTAAGGAGGCCAGCTGCTCGCATACCATCGGTACTGGAACAGACTAAGGAGGCCAGCTGCTCGCATACCCTCGTACCAGGTAAACCAGGGCCTCATTCGCATGACACAGGACAGAGGAAGGGGAAGGAACGAGCAGAACGCTAACGGTGTTCCATTCTTTCCCTCACAGCGTGTGTCCAGCGCCTTCTAGACCGTGCATCTATCTGGCTTCCACCCCGGGTACCCCCTTATCCTAGACGGAGCTACACCCCGACTAGGGCAAGGCGGGGAACGGGGTGATGGTTCTTATCGCCTCTGCAGGAACATCCCACCCAGCTGACGGTAAGTCGTAGGGGGGAACTCTGACAATAACAAACTTATTGTGGAAACCGAGTGGCCAAGAGCTGCGGTCTTTTATCGAGGATTAAAAGATGAGCTTAAAGATGGGTTAGCTCAAATTCCTAGGAGGCCCACCGACATTTCTGAACTAATTGATCTAGTACTTCAGATTGATCAGAGACAAAATGAAAGAAAGAGTGAGCGTCGCAAAGAAATCAGACCTTTCCTACCGCGCTTTGATAGAGTCAAGTCTGAACCAATTAAGTCCGTAGAGTCTGCTTCAGCCGAGGAGCCCATGCAGATTGGGTCAGTAAGGGGCCCGTTGTCCAAAGACGAAAGAGAAAGACGACGTAGTGGGAAATTGGGCGTGTACTGTGGAACCTCTGGGCACTTTGTCAAGGAAGTTCAAAAAAGCCTAAGACCAGCACTTGGGTAAAAGACAGACCCCACCAGTAGGAGGAGTTGCTCTGGTGGGAACTGCTGACAAGTCGACTCCTGATACACAAGTGATTGCTAATACTCTTCAATCCGCGGCTCCTCATTTAATTATTTCCAGTCTGATCAGGTTTGGATCAACAACTGTAGATGAGATCTCAGTCATGATCAATTCAGGGGCTACTGGAAATTTCTGAGACATAAAATTTGCCAGGTCTCCGGGAATTCAGTTTGTTTGCAAAGCCAGACCAGAACCGGTGCTCGCAGTTGATGGAACTAATCTATCTTCAGGCCCCATGACCTGCGACACTGAAGAAATCCCCTTAGTGGGTCCAGGTCAACATAGAAGCATTTTGAAGTTCTGCTTAATCGATGCCCTTCAATTTCAGTTAATTTTGGGACTTCTGTGGCTTACGGAACACAACCTGAAGATTGACAGGGCACAACGATCGGTGGAATTAAATTCTGATTATTGTAAAGAACATTGCTTTCATGTTAAGGAACCAAATATTCAACCTTCCCAGTCCTCCCTATTGGCTGAACCATCTTTAGTGGTCTTTACGTTGGAAACTCCAGAAATTCCCAGTGAATATTCCGATCTGTGAGTTGTTTTTGATGAGCAGGAGGCCAAGAAATTACCCCCACATCGGGAATATGATTGTACTATCGAACTTGAGCCTGGCGCATTATTGCCCTGTAGCAGAATCTACGCCCTCTCTGAAACTGAGAATGTTCACCTGAAGGAGTACTTGGATCAATACTTGGCCAACTGATTCATTCGACCTTCCCAATCTCCGGTTTCTTCTCCTTTGTTTTTCATCCCTAAGAAGGATGGGAAACTTAGGACGTGTATTGACTACCTTGCATTGAATTTGGTGACTAAGAAGAATAGATACCCACTGCCCTTGATCTCTGAATTATTGGATCAGGTGAAGGATGCTCGAGTATACACCAAGTTGGATCTGAGAGGGGCATATCATCTGGTTAGAATGGCTGAGGGGCATGAATGGAAGACCGCCTATTGAACCCGGTTTGGTCTCGTTGAGTACCAGGTTATGCCCTTTGGGCTGTGTAATGCCCCCGCAGCTTTTCAACATTTTGTGAATGATGTCCTTCGGGAATCTTTTAGATCGCTTCGCAGTGGTCTACATTGATGATATCCTCATTTTCTCCGCTAATCTGGAAGAGCACATACAGCATGTGCGCTCCATTTTGAAGAAATTGCTAGACCATCAGCTTTTTGTTAAATTGGAGAAATGTGTCTTTCAAACCACTCAAGTGGAATTTCTGGGATTCATCTTGTCTCCAGAGGGAGTTGCAATGGATGATACAAAGGTGAAAGCAATCAGAGAATGGCCCTCTCCTCGTAATGTCAAGGAGATCCAAAGTTTCATTGGTTTTGCTAATTTTTACAGGTGATTCATTTTCAATTTCTCTGAGAGGGTACGCCCACTTACTCGCCTTTTGAGGAAGAAGGAACAATGTTTGTGGAATCTAGAAACTGAGGAGGCCTTTCAGTCTTTAAAAGAAGCCTTTACTTCGGCACCGATACTGTTGCATCCAAATCTTGATGAACCCTTCTTTGTTGAAGCAGATGCTTCTGACTAGGCCATTGGAGGGATCTTGTCCCAAAGACATCAAGATACCAGACAACTTCGTCCAGTGGCTTACAGATCTAAAAAATTATCGGCAGCTGAAATCAATTATTCCATTGCAGACAAGGATCTGTTGGCTCTGAAGAATGCCTTTCAGGAGTGGCGGCATTACTTGTTAGGGGCAAAGCATGAAGTAACAGTCTTTACGGACCACAGGAATTTGCAATTCTTGAAGTCTGCTTGAACCCTCACGCCGCGACAATTGAGGTGGTCCTTGTTCTTTGCGGACTACAATTTTGTTTTGACATATAAGCCCGGGACAACCAACGGGAAGGCAGATCCCTTGTCTCGACTAAACACGAGTGAGCACAAAGAAACTAACAGAAATGGATACATTATTCCAGAGGAAAATATTATTAGTTCCATTCAATATACTGAATTTGAGAATGAAATCAAGAATTCCTTGTCAGAGGAAGAATTGTTAATTTAGGTCAAGGAAGATTCAGGAAGAGAAATTAAAGATGGAAAACCATATCATCAAGGAAATGTATTTGTTTCTATTAAGAAATTACAGAGAGAAGTGATGCAGTATTGTCATGACGATCAACTGGCTGGCCACAAGGGAGTAACAAAGACCCTTGACTTGATAAAGCGCGATTTTTGGTGGCCAGACCTTGAAGCTCAGGTGAGACAGTATGTGGCCTCTTGTGAGATTTGTGTGAAGGGAAAGGCCTTAAGACAGGCCCCACAAGGGTTGCTTATGCCCTTGCCCATTGCACCATCGCCCTGGCACACAATCTCTATGGATTTCATTGTGTATCTTCCTTCCAGTCAGGGGTTTTCCACTATCTGGGTAGTGGTAGATCATTTTTCCAAGATGGCCCATTTTATTCCATTGAAATCTCTTCCTAATTCTACACAACTTGCCACTTTGTTTACTCAGCACATAGTTAACTCACATGGGATTCCCAAGTTGGTCATCTCAGATTGGGATCCCCAATTCATTGCACGATTTTGGAGAGCCTTTTTAGGCAGATTGGGAATAGACTCGCGCTTGTCCACCAGTTTTCACCCACAGACTTATAGGCAAACTGAGAGAGTCAACCAAGTGCTGGAGCAGTATCTGCGCCTCTACTTGATGGATCACGAGGGAGATTGGCCAGAGCTAATTTGGGCAGTAGAATTTGCTTATAATAATGCGGTACATTCATCCACGGGTTTTTCCCCTTTCTTTTTATATTCCGGCAGGCATCCAAACACCTTAGTGGATAAGTCTGAAAGTATGGTACCAGCAGTAGAAGAGATAGTCATAAGAAACTGGCAGACAAGAAAAGGAGTAAAAATCCCATGTTTGAGTCAGGAGACAAGGTGTGGTTGTCCATTCGGGATATGCAACTGAAAGGGAATCAAAACTTCCATCCTAGATTTGTGGGTCCATTTGAGGTGGATAAAATGGTGAATCAAGTCAGTGTTAGGATCAAGCTTCCTCCTAGTTTAAAGATACATCCTGTATTCCATGTTTCACTAGTAAAACGAAATCCAGTAGGAATGAGGAAAGATTTGTCTCCCGCTCTGATCCAAAGTCAGTCTGGTGAAGAATTTGAAGTGAAGAGAATAATTGACTCTAATTGCAAGAAAGGGAAAATATTTTATTTGACAGACTGAAAAGGTTTTGGCCCGGAAGATCGTTCTTGGGAACCTAGTTCTAATGTGCATGCCCCCAGATTGGTTCGTGAATTTCATAAAACCCACCCCAATAAACCTAAAGAGAGAGGAGGAGTAGCCTTGGTGGGGGAACTGTCAGGAAAGGTAATTCTCGCTCCTCCATTGTTCTCCGGCCAGTGTCTTACAGGAAGAAAGTGTTATGCTACCCTTGGAACCAGCTACATCTATTCCCTTCCAAAAGACTGGTCAAGCAGAGTTTGTTTTCAGTACCGCTCTTACCCAAGATGGCGCCCGTCAGCGGTGCCCTCTTTAATGTGGCATTCTAGTGTTTAGGGAATCGTCCCTGACATAGTGCGCGCGTTCTTTGAGTGCGACGCACTTCAACCAACAGTTTTTGTGAGCAGGTTGTGTTCTGTATTGCTCCTCTCACAGAACCTAGTTGTTTCCATCAGGGGTGTTTAAATATTACTTTAAACTTTGCCGCCTGTCATTTTCTGCATTCCGAAGAGCTGCAGAGTATCCAGTTGAGAATCGCCTCTCGGATTCTTGGTTCGAGGCTAGTCTTGTTTTCTTGTGTGTTCCTGGTAGTCTGCCCAGAGTCAGTATTGAGAATTGGTAAGTACCAATTCTGCTTCACATTTGCGTGCATTCAGCCTCAAGGAATATTGAAGCTCATAAGGTCACATCCAGCATTAGCACCAAGGCTTGCGAGAGAAAGGACAGCAACCGCAGTGCTTCATAAAAGAAGTAGCAGTCTGACTCTACCAATTTTACCGGCTTTGCAAGCTTGATACAGTGAACTCTCTCAGCAAAGACTTAGCGACTCAGCAGCAGAATAGTTTTTTCCTTGTGAATTACAGAAGCTGCTTAAACTGTTCAGTGACTTTGTTGGCAGAGCCGTTTTTCTCATATCCTCCATTGCAAATCCTTGCATAGGAAGACTCACCTTGAACATCTAAGGCAGAGACAGCGTTAACTACATCATACTGGCCTGTATGTAGAAATATATATATATATATATATATATATATATATATATATATATATATATATATATATATATATATATATATATAATATATATATATATATATATATATATATATATGCTTACCACCCAAATCTTCTACAACCTGCCTAAGAAGTAGTCTACTAAATGATTACACACTTCTGCAATAGTTGTCCTCTTACTAGCAGCAGCGTGTCTGGAGAGAGGCAATTCCACTGAAAAGTTCAGGTACAGAAGATAGCTTGAGGGAGGGTTACAGAGAGTTAGGATAGGTAGGTAGGGGCACAAAGAAGTATTAATGTTGTATATTTGTGTTTAAAGATGCCAGTGAAACTCTTGTTAGAAAATCCAGGGAGAAGCAGGCATCGCTGTGGAATCTCTCTTGTTTAATCCCATTCCCCTTTCCCCCACCTTGGTGGTAGTGAATTTAGTTTGCTGCAGTGGTGTTGGGTAGTTGGGAAATAATCTTCAGCTTTAGAGTCCTGAACTACTGAATCCAGCTGCTCCTGTGGAAGCCCAAGTATTTCAGGTGTGTGGTACCTTCCTTCTGACTTCTTGACAGTATATGTGAAAGGCAGTATAGGTAAATGTTGGGGTATATGAGTGACTGTATGGGTGAGTGAGTGATTGTGAGTGGCTGTATGTGTGAGTTTGTGCTTGTGTCAGTGACTGTTTAGGTGAGTGAATATGTGTTAGCATCTGTATGAGTAAGTGAGTGGGTGTGGGTGTAAGTGTATGGGTGAGAAATTGGGTGTGTGATTGACTGTATGGGTGAGTGAATAGGTGTGTGAGTAGCTCTATGAGTGACTGACTCACTGTGTAGGTGGCTGTACGGTATATGAGTGGGTATGTCAGTGGCTGTATTAGTGAGTGAGTGGGTGTATGGGAGGCTGTATGAGAATCCCAAATTTACTACTACTAAATGCCTTTTGTGAATACCGATAGTCGTAAAGTTGGGATTTTGTCTCAGATTAGTTTTCTTCTCCAGTTTGAGCAATTCTTCATCAAAATTGGCACACTCTTGAAGTGTAGGCATTAAACAAACTATTGATTTTCCTTCTTCAATTCAAATTGAGCATTACTGTTGTTTTCTTAGACATAAATAGTTTTTTGATAAGTTGAGTTTCCAACTCTAATATCCTTCAGAAAATTTCCATATGTCTCAACTGACGCTTGATGTATATTCTTCAGTAGTTACTCGTATTGGAATTTCAGTTAAATGTTTACATTTTCAATGCTCCCTAATGAATTCCAAGTTTGTTCATGCAGACGTGTCTTGAAAACAGGCTCTCCTTTGATAGGGGTTAGTTGCAGTAAGTCACCAAACACAATTAAATGCTTTCCTCCAAAGAGAACATTGGACTCTGTTCATAAACCTGTTGCATTTTTAAGTGAACAACGTCATGCATTTAATTTGAAACCATGCTTACCTCATCGATGATTAAAAGCTTTATTTTCTTCAAAACTCTTGCTACCTCATGACGTGTCTCACCAGATAACTTCTGGTATTCCAGTTTATTATCATTTTCTTCAAGTACATTAATAGTCGATGTAGAGTAATTCCTTTAATATTGTGTACAGCTAGTCCAGTTGGTGCTGTCACTACACACAACAAATGTGATTGTGTTGTCCTTTGTTGGTACATGGTGAGGTTTTTAATTAAAAAGCTTTTCCCTGTTCCATCTTGACAACTGATATATAATAGCATTGGTTTAAACGATTAACAATTGCATTCTTTCTTCTCGTGGAGAAATCGATGTTCTATTTTCTTTTTCACTTCCATATAAATGTTCTTCTGTTCATTATTGAGTTGTTCAACTAATTACTCAAGATGTATAGTTTCTTGTCTAGCTTGTTCCATTGCACTTCCCACCTCCTTCATAACTATTGCAGATTCATTTTCAATAATAGGTGGTCCAAGAGGATCTTGACTGAGTGGTGCAAAATGTGATTGCTTTGTGAACTGTCCTTTGCTACCTTTGCAGCAATTGTTTCTTCTTGCTGAATCTCATCGGTTAATATGTGCATATAATGTTGGAAAGCTAAACACTCAATACTGTCTTTCACAGCATTAAATGAATCTTCATAGCAGTAATAGCCTCCAAGTAATTCCGATTGAGCACGCCTTGGCTTGAACAGTTGAAGAAGTACCACAAATATTTTTTTTCTTCTCTCTGAAGTTTGGCAACTAAGTTTTCTGTGGTTTATTAAATTTCCTTTTGGATATCTCACTAAACAACCATCACATCCACGCACTTCAAATGTGCCCTCATCTATGTTTGCTGTTGCATTGGTTTTGTACCTGTAGTATTGGAAAACTTCGTATAGGCACATATTTTATTGATGTACACTTCTTCTTGGGCAATATGTATCCAATATGTTGGATTTTACAATGTTAGTACTTTCCGGGTCAAACTCCGCTAGATACTGAATTTATGATAAAGACTCTAACACTCTATTTCGAGTGCTTGCTAGGCCTAGACTTACCCAAACAATTCCCCTAGACTTCGAGAATAAACTGGCCGAGCTCAACCTGTAACAACATTCATAGGAACCCATCTCCATAAGGGATAGCATTTTTAAACTAAACCTGTACAACTTTTTTACTCTTTTCTGCAGAAATCTCCTGCCACGTCTCTTTCATGTCAGTCTTCTGTGATTTTGTAATGAAGGAAGTCACATTACAGGTAACAGCAATATATTCCATATTTTGAGAGTTACATAATTATAATCATTAATGAATTTGGAAGATTTTTATGTTGCACATATTTTTCAGTGATTTCCATGTTACTGTATGTCTCATTGCAGACAAAAAGCCCAAACGACATCTTGTGTAAAATCTTCCTTTGCTTCTGAATTTTTGATGACAGTACTCTCCACATCTATATGTTTGGAAATGCAGAACTTGTTCTCTCATGCCTTTGTCAATAGTATCTTTTGGGATAGCGCATGTCACATACTGTTCTATGAAAGAAAGCACACAGTTATTACTGTATATTCCAAATTTTGGAGCATCTTTTATCCATAACTGCATGTGAATATGAGGAGCACCTCTTGCTTGGTACTCTTAATGCCTGAAGAAATCAGTTACTTCACCAAGAGGAGAATTATTTTTGTTGCAGATAAAAAATAGCATGACTTGGAACCTGAGGTGAAAATATCTGCAAACATTAGCAGGATCTAAAGAGCAAAGCTCTCCTGCTGTCTTGACGTTGATTTCCTCAATGTTTGAATTTGATTCTCCCAAAAATTCAAGCAGGTCATCTCATGCATATTGAGCACAACTAAGTGCAATAAACCAAGTTGGCGCACCCAGGTTTTCTCAACATGCATTTGACTTTGTCAAGGTTACCAAGTCACTCTTACCTTCAGGATACTTGTTCTCTCTCTTATCTGAAAGGTGCTTGGTGGGTTTTGCAGAGATGCTATAGACCAACCTCCCTGAACTCCTACTTATAACCAGCTATATTGAATTTAAAACGCTATGGCCATACAATAGAACTTTGGGGAGGAGGGCCGGATTCGGACGCTACTGGATCCTGTAGTCGACCTGCGAGGCAAAAAGAAGTATCTTGAGGAGTACGAACGTTAACCTTCCTATACTTAACACTCTTCTATTTTTAGTGTGAGAAATAAGTGATGTAAATGTCCTACCTGCGATTCTCCTAGCGTCCAGATGTCGTCGTCAAAATGGAGTTGTGAAGTGAAGTCCAAATGAGTTCGTGGTTTAGATGTCGTGTTATTCAACAAACCGTCTTTTACCTTTTAAAAGAAATAATCAATTATTAACATTTTTAATTCTATATTCAAAAAGGGTTTCACTGAAATCCTATTTTTTTTCCTAACTCTACTCCTGTGTTCACTTACTTCACTTAATCACCTCTCAGCATTCTCCTCCGTTTTTTGACGTAGATTCTTATTTGGAATATAAGACATGTGCATCAAAAAATAACATAACTATCTTCTAATCAGCATATACTTAGCTTGCCAAAAACGTAGTCCTTCTGAAATACATTCAAAAGTAGGTTCCAAAAATTGTTCTTATTATTCACGTTGTTAAATGCTCCTTTCTTGCGTAGGGCGCCTTGTTGAATAATAGAATTAAAGTGTTACTTAGCTTTCTCTGTTTTTCATTTCAGGTACTGAGGATCCGTTGTCGACGATCTCTAAGAAGTCCAGAACTCTGAAGGAAATCAGGTGAGTAGCTGCAAAGTCAAGCGCGCCGCTGCGATGCTGCTGCGATGCGAACGGGACCGCACTCAGAAGGCCAAGCACCTTCTAGAGGATCGGGTGTGGCTTTTATAGGCCTGCCACACCCGAACGTTGATTGACGTTGTCCGCGTTCTAATGAGAGGCGACGTCCTTTCAAAAGCTTTCTTCTTACAGAGCACGTTAAGCGCGGAGCACAATACAAAGGGTTTTGGCATAATTACATGAAACAAAAAGGCCTCAATTATTCCAAAGACATTTACAAATAAAATATACTAACACTCATAATGAAACACACGAACAGCAAAATATGTTGCAATGTCCATAAACACTGTAATATACTCTTAGGGAGTGCAGGATGCACGGGACAGGGGAGGGCTTTTCTTATGGGACCATAAACGACTGTAGATCCATAACTACTACGGATCTGTCGTCATTTATACTTGATTTACCGTGAATCATGACAGACTTCTCCATGACGACGATACCAATACTTGTTGGTGCCACGTTGGCACGCCATCACATTAATTAAGTTGTATTGTAAGTTTTCATCTTTTCCTTGAACTTTATCAACAAATTCCCCTGCAGAGAGATAGGATAGGATAGGATAGTATAGGATTCACAGCATATGAAAGTCCAGATAAGTCACTCTCAACAAAAGATGGAATAAGTACGTAATGACTCCATATGAACTATGGTTTGGAATGGAAGTATACACTATATTAGAATTGATTCATAAACATTTCATACTTTAAGCTCTTCTGAAACAGACACCAATTCTAACATGCTATAGATGGCTCTAGCTGTCATTTTATTATTCTCTAACTTATCAAAGCAGTACTTACATATAATCTGATGTGTGAAAAAAACCCAATCTTTCCTCTACAAATAAATATGCACCAAATTCTTGCCACTTATTATTGTTCTCTTTTTCAGCTTTAAAATGCACAACTACATTGCAAGTGTGCCTTTTGTCATAAGTGCGTCGACAACAAATACAAACACTGATTGTTTTCTCTGAGCAAACTGTGTTAAGCTTTGCAAAGTTACCCTTACTAATTTCTGTATATAGTTCTTTTACACATCCAGTAACCAACTCTACATTTTCCCTTGACTCCTCTTCAGGACCAAACAACAGAAACCCAATATTTTCACAAACTTTTTCTACTTCTGTGAGTGTGCCATACAATAAAACTCTATTCATCTCTCGTAAACATTAGGCAGGGGTTTTTACATGGTAGAGTTTTTTAATCAAAGAGTGGTGAACAGCTGATGAAAGGTACTTCTACAAACTTTCCTTGAAAGACATGCCAATGTATGTCCCTGTAAATTACTATATTTTCTCACTTTGCATGTCTAATCCTTGCAAATTCAAAATTTCCACAGCTGGGGTAGTTAGAAAATCATGATTAACGGAGGCTGATATTATGCATTCTTCTTTAATTGCAAACTCACAGCAGTAACATTACAATGTAAAGAACTTAGAACAAGAATCTATTAACATTCCAATCTCTATATAATTCCCTGTCTGGCAGCCATCTTCCTTCTTTTGCGGCAAACAAGCTTAAATATTCAACTTTGACAAATACTCATAAACAAACTAAAACAATTCTTTCTTCTCCATTAATCCTTATTTACTTCCTGAAGTCTCCTCCTGCAAATAAATAAAAAAACATATTCCAGGGTGGGAATTTATAGGGTGGGACAATATCAGCCTCCGTGTCTTTAATAAAATCATGATTTTCTACCCACCCAGCTGTGGAAAATCTGAATTTTATGGCAAGGCATGGAGGCCAATATTATGCATGTTAAAAGCCTTGTCATAATATTCCTACCTGCACAATCCACAGGTTTAAAATAATATTTCTTAAATACTGATTCAGATGACCAATCTGAAGCCACTAATATTCCAGTCAATCTACCGTCTAGCAAATAAGCTTTGGAAGCCATAGCCCCTCTAGCAGAGTGCGCTCCAAAGTTAGCAAGATCTATTCCTGCTTTCTTCATTACCTCCATCAACCACCTAGCTAGAGTAGGTGTAGACACTGCTTTGTAAGGCTTCCTGAAAGAAATTGAGAATTCGGCCACATCTCTTAAACTCTCTGACCTTCTTTCATATTCTCACAAATATCTCACCACACACAACTTTCTACACTCATCCAAATTCGGATACAAATTCGGATACAAAAATTGTTCGGGCATAATCTTTTTTCTCTTATTAACATTGAAACAAACTCCTTCTGGTAAATATCTACATTCTGAGACCTCCATGACTTTAACATCCGATATACTCCTAAATGAAATTAGGCAAAGAAGCATAACCAACTTTATAGAAAGTCTTTTTAAATCTAGAAACTCATTCTCAGACCAACATGCCAACTCCTGCAATACAACATCTACGTCCCACAAGGACGAATATTTAGCCCCTGGAATGGCCCTTAATCTCACACTCCTTAACAATCTTTTCGCTACGTCCTGTTCTCCAATAGGTACACTGTCTATCAATTCATGACCCGCAGAAATTGACGACCTACTAATATTCACTGAACTGTAGGACCTTCCATCTAAGAAAAACTCAGTTAAATAATTTACCACATCTACCACAGGTGCTGATATAGGATCCAAACTCCTCGAAGCACATCAAAAAAAGCATATCTTTCCAGGCCAAGCTATATGCCTTTGTCGGACTCCTCAACTCCTCAGGATCGGAGCGATGCTTATTATGGTCCACCTCTTGATAGCTTCAAGTCTGAGTGCTATTATAGCGCAGAACAGTGAAGCGATCAAGCGAGGGAAGGAGACCTGAAATGACATGAAAGCAAAGCACATAATAAACATCCATTGATCTACTCCATTCTCTTCCCCCCCACGTTTGATGACCTGGTATTACAAAGAAGTAACTACCTGTAAAGAAAAAGAAGAATGTGTGTTGTCCCAATTGATCCAGCTCAACGTGTTCCTCCAAAGAACAGGAGGCAGGTAAAAGCAAGACCCCGTCACAAAAAGGGACATATACGATACACTACAGAGAAGAAGATAACACTTGGTTTAGATACATGAGGTGGGCGTACTATCCTCTCTATATGTAACCCCCCCTCATAGCTTATCCAAAATGAAGGGGCACGTACCCAGATTCTCCTCTGGTCTGGTTTCACAGAGGTTGTATGAGACCGACTTGGCTCATCCACAATCCCCTGCTAAAATGGATACACAATCAGAAATCACAATTAGAGAAACTCAAATCCTTGAGTCAATAATAATTCCACAAGGGTATGTCAGATTCGATGCAGTGTACCCACGTACTCAGCTGGATTGCGCGGCGCTAGGTAACACACCTTCATGCATACACAAGTTCGTTGACCACCACAGAAGGGTTACTCCGTATGAAGCACAGGAAGCCTTGGACTCCCCAACACAAAGTAAAAGCACTCTAACCACTCCTGGTGGTAATGTCAAGATCTATATTACATCCTTGCACTGGTATCCCTTCTACTTGCAAGAGACCACAAATGTGTGTCTCACCAACGAGGAGGAACACCTAGTGCCTTGGGTTTGTCACTGTACACACACCAAAATGCATGTTTCAAAAGCGAAGAACTTAAGGGATAGTTGTTCCAGTTTCAATCCCCCTCTTTAAATAACAATAGGCTCTTTCCCAAACTGTGCTTGCCGGTATCAGAAGTGGTGCAGCCGCACCCTTACCGGACCCGCACTCGTGGCTGCCGATCGCTTTCCAGGACCGGTTTTCCCTCACCGGGGCTCTAGCCATGATGCTCCACACGGGGTACCAGACGGCGTCTCTGCTCGGAGGCGCCAGCCGCTGAACTCCACACAAGAACTACGGAAACAACGTGAACAAAGGAATGCAAATGCCAAACAACCTCTTCACGTTCCTGCATACAGAATACTCGGCAACGCCGCAGGGGCGGAAGTGTGCTCATATGCCTTCCGCTGCTCTGCGTGCGTACCGCACTGCCGCCAGTGCTCATGGGACATGTAGTCTTTGAGCCGTTTCAGCACTGATCACGGAAAACAGGACAGGGCTCAGTGAGAGACCTGACAGCCTTTGAGGACTCTGGAGCCAAGATTCCTTAATGAGTTTTGCAGCTTCCAACGATAATCCTGACACCTGCCATGCTCTCCCGAAATCAAACAATCCATCAACCGCAACTGTCCTTGCAGAACTAACCGGTGCCTGTCTCCCACTGCACTCACTAACAAATCCGAGAAACTCAGTAGATGTACTGGGTTCACTATCAACATTTCCATGACATCTGGATACTACACTTGGGATGGTCAAAAAGGTGCAATCAACACCACTTCTGCCTTTTCTTTTTTCACTGTCAATAATGCCCTCTGACTCAAAGCAAAAGGAGGGAACGCATATACCCAAATTTTGCTTCAATTCTGAGGAACGCATCCACTGCCTACCCCTCTGGCTCCGGCATCCAACTGTAAAATCTTCCTATTTGGGCGTTCACTCTGTTTGCAAGCAGATCTACCATGAACGGACCCCATCTGTCGTTAATTTAGCTGAACACCTCCCTGTTCCGTTTCCAATCACTGAAATCCTTCAGCTCCCTTGAATTCCAATCTGCTATTGTATTGTTCATTCGTGGAATGTACTGAGCTTGAATCATGATGTTCCTGTTCAGATAAAAATGCCAAAAATCCCTCGCTACATCTGCCAAAGCTTTGGACCGAGGTCCCCCTAATTTGTTGACATACCGTACTGCAGAGATGTTGTCCATCCTTAAATGTACACAACATATAACACTATCCCTGGTGAAACTCTTTATCGCAAAGGAACCTGCCAATAACTCTAGATAATTTATCTGCATCTGTCTTTCCAGAGCTGATGACTTCCCCCCTGTTGTCAACAAGCAACTTCTTGCTCCCCAGCCCTGAAGACAGCCATCTGATTCTATCATTACATCCGGTGTAGGACCGAAAATAGCCCGTCCTTTCCATGCCTCCAAGTTCTCCAACCACCATCCTAGTTTCTGTCTCATTTCCACATCTATCTGTACTTCCTGTGAGTATGTCACTCCTCTATATAAGAATCTTGTCTTCAATCTCTGAAGAGCTTGATAATATAGGGGAGCTGGGAAAACCTCCTGACTTGAAGATGATAATAGACCTAATACCCTCGCTATCTGTCTCAGGGTCATCCATTTCCATACCAGCATTCTCAGAATCTCCTTACGAATCTTCTTTACCTTTTCCATTGGCAACCTCAATGTACAATCCAACGTCCAAATCTGAAAACCCCAAAACATGGTCTCCTGTGAGGGTTCCAGACATGATTTTTTCCTGTTTACTACAAACCCTAGATCCTCTAACACACGTACCACCAACATTGTATGTTCCTCTGCTAACTCTCTGCTCTGTGACATAATTAAGATATTGTCCAAGTACACTGTCAAACTCACTCTTCTCGTCCGAACTAAGCAACTACAGGTCTCATCACCATTGTGAAACACCAAGGAGCTGACGTCAGACTGAAAGGGAGACTCTTGAATCTCCACATGATCCGTTTCCATAGAAACTTAAGGTAATTCCTTTGCTCAAAACATACTGGGACTGTTAGATATGCATTTCCCAGATCTAATCATGTCAACCAGTCTCCTTTCCTAAAGACATAGGAATCCCTTCCATATTGAAGTGATTGTATTGCACCCACTCGTTCAACTCTTTTAAATTTATCACAGGTCTCATACCCATGTCCTTTTTCTCTACAAGAAAGAGGTTGCTCATAAATCCTATTGAAGTACTGTCTGCTCTCTCTATTGTGCCCTTCTTTTCTAACTCTTGCACTTCCTGATCTACCATTTTCTCTTCCTTTGTTGAAAAAAACAACATTCTTTGATGCCTTATTTGAATTGGATTCTCCACAAAATCTATCCGATATCCTCTCACAGTTTGTAAAACCAGTGGATCTGAAGATATCTCTTTCCATCTGTCTAAAAAATGGGCGAGTCTGCAACCCAAGTTTTCCACAATACACCAATGGTCTTTTTCCAAACATACCTTGTTGTTTTGTCCTTCTCTCTCCTATATATCTTCCTCTTCCCCTCTGTCTCTGGGGATAGAAACCGGTTGTATTGAATCGATAGTTCGGATACCCACTGGGTCTATTTCCATGTGAGAAGAAACTTCTTGTGATTCCCAATCCACAGCAGAGGAATTGACCACACATTCTTCCGGCCCCTCTAAAATCCTTCCTAATGTCCTTCTGAACTTTCTGAATAGAGTTAATAGCCCCTGCATAATGACCAATCTACTTAACAAACTCATCTCCAAAAAGGAGGCCATTTGCATTTTTACCTGATTCTTTGCGTGCTAGCTCAACTAATTTTGGGTCTATTTTCCTTAGCAGACTCTTCCTACGCTCTGCACATAATGCAGCATTTGTTTTTCTGAATAAGCACAATGCTCTTTGGATCCATTGTCGCAATTTTAGTACATCCACTGCCGTCTCCTGCAGATATGTTCCTCGGATAAATCAAAAAGTTTAGTTAATGGGCCAAACACATCCATTAGTCGGTCCTGACAACCCTTTAGTCCTTTATCAAGACCACGTCTTGGGTCTCTACCAGAAATATTCAAGAATGTTATCATAGCATCTAGCTCTAGCATATACGCCACCTTGTTAGCTAGAGAAGGTCTTGGGCACTCCGAGCAGAGTCTAGTTCTCACCTCCTTAAGCATCTCTCGCCTAATTCCAAACTCCACATATTGTTCTACCTGTTTAGCAGGTACCCACCGAGGAGAGATCAGATGTTGAACAGTATGTTTGTGAGAGGCTGGCCTGGTATTTGATGTCCACTAATGTAAGTGGGCACCTTACACCAGTCCAGGCAACCCTTATGGTGATTTAAGAGGTCTTAGACAACCTTATGAAGCTCTCTAAGTTGTAGCTGTGCAGAGCAGCCTTCAGGGTTAGTCCAGAAGGAGTGTAAAGCAGCTTGTTTTACCAGAATGCAATCTTATAGTATAGACTTACTGAAAAGAACCACACTGTATTTATAAAAATATGTATTTATTATATAATACTCTCTAGAATGTTCAAGTATCTCCAATATGGAGATAAATACAATGCACACAATACTTTAGCAAAGAAACACAGTAAATTGCCCAAAGTACACAGTGGCCCCGGGGGGGACCAAACCATATGAAAGTGGTATAAAAACCACAACTCTGATCAAGACAGTGTTGAGAGGATGTAGAATTGCTGTGGACACATAGAACCACCCAAGGTAAGTGGATAGGGACCCAATGGTGAGCGTGTGCGGTGTGGGATCACAACCGCGTGCTCCGTACAGTGCAAGTTGCGATTGGATTTTTAAAGATTACGGACCCTTCCCAGTGGACCCTGAAGAAACTCCATGGAAGACAGAAGGTTGGAGAGCCACCCCGACCGTGGATACCCTAGTACCCATGTTACCTACACCAGGGAAGGCGGGTGCTTACGTGTGAAGTGATGTCAGAGACCGCCGTCGAACCCAATAGAGGACTTGAGGAAAGTGTCGCTGTTGGAAGAGGAGAAAGTGTCTGTGGGAATCCAAACAGGAATTCTTGAAGAGGAATACCTGAAAGCAGATGGGACAGAGTCTATGTCACTCAGGGGTGACCAGGAGACTTGGAAGACAAATGCCCTCCGATGTCGGGTGATTCAGGATAGATGATGATGACCTTGACTCGGCAGCTGTGAGGACCAGGCGATGCTGAGGAAGACCTTGATATGGATATGAGCAGTCCTACGAAGGATGTAGAGTGCTGAGTGGTTGGTGTCCGGTGGGAACACCAACAAGCCTTGGCAAAGGCAAGCCGTGCAAGAATCAAAGAAGGAGCAACATCGGGACCAGCAAGGTCCAGGTGACTCACCAAAGGCAGGGGAGTCAGGGCAGGCCCAGAGCAATCAGGGGAACCCAAAAGAAACAAGTGTGCCCCTCAAGTGGACCCACAGGCCAGAAGCACTGGAGTCGCAAGAGAACCTCAACCAGCTCATCAAAAGATGCAGGCCTCGGTGCACACAAAGTGGTGTGGCTGAAGATTCTGGTCACGGGATATGCTCGTGGTTGGGGCTACTTGGAGCCTGAAGATCTTCTTGCAAAGAAGCCAACAAGCCTTTGCAACTGCAAGTTGGACGTGGTACACAGAGGTTTGGTTATTTCAACCCCCACGAGGAATACTGGCCACAAACCTGGTGAGAGGGTAAAGCAGGCCTTGGGAGCTGTGATAAACTACCACCTGTGTTGCAGAGCTCACGGAGTCCAGAGGTGCTCAGGATCTGCAGACCGGTCAACTTAGTTGCGGTGCCTGCAAATGAAGGGGAGTGACTCCTTCATTCCAAGGGAGATAACTTCAGGTGTCTTTAATGCTTCACAGGCCTGTATGATGCAAAGACGATGCAGCAGACTGGAAGGGAGACAGTCAGGCCCAAACGAAGTCCAGCGAAGTCCAGGGTGCCCAGACGGTAGAAGTGCAGTGGTGTCTGATCTGAATCTTATCCCGCGATGGATCTAGGGACCTACACCCAGGTATGCCCTTAAGTACGCTATGGAAAGGGTTTGGAAGTTTCTGGGGACCCTCCCAGGGGAGGGTCTGGACAGGGGGGAGGTTACTCCCATGTCCTTTGTCCAGTTTCGCACCAGAGCGGGAGCCAACGGCTGCCAGAACTGGGTTGAACTGGACTATGCACAGGGACACCAAATGTGCCCCTCATGCAGACTTTCAATCGGTGCAAGCGCACCCACCCGGTTCCAATATACTAAATCCTGTCTGGGAGGTGGTCACACCTCCCTGTGACAGGATGCCTATTGTTCCACCTTCCTCTTCTCGAGCTTGGCTCAATAGAAGGAGGGCAGAAATGTGTCTCTGGTCAGCAGCAACCATTTTATGCTGTCCAGGACTAGAAGGTTGGCACCGGGAACACTGAGAGCCTAATGAGGGGCTCTTCCAGTTCATTGAATCATACCACCCACACCATTTACAGTGTGGGGGTATGATTCCAACATGTTTGATACCACACATGATAGGATTCGCTGCAGCTGTTTTCGAGATGGTCACGGCGTAATTAAACGGTACCCCTCTATATAGTATATGGCTGCTTCACTGACAACCCGGGAAATGGACTACATACGCAGCAGGGGAGTCCTGCTCATGCAGGGACACCTTCTCACTTAGTACCATGCACCCTGCCTTCAGGATTGCAAAGGCCTGTTATAGGGGTGACTTGTAGGTTTTAAGTGCAGTGAGCTAAGATATAGTAAACCTATATCATTAGTAAGTGGTGCAAGCATCAACTTACACAGGCTGCAATGGCAGGCCTGTAGTCCCATTTTGAATGGTCTCTCATGGGTGGCTACTTGATGCAGCCCATGGGAGACCTCTGGGGTACCAATGGCCTGGGTACATGGGTGCCATATAACAGTGACTGACAAGGGTACCCCAGTATCCAATCTGGGATGTACCTAAGTACTGAACAAACACATTTAGGGAGACAGCAGATAGACTGGGGTCCTGATTTGCAGGATTCCAGGTAGACTAGTCAAAAACAGCATCATATCAAGCAAAAAGTGGGGGTAACCATAGAAGCAGATTCTACATTCCTACAATGTGGGTCAACAATTGAGTCTCCTAAATGATCTTTAACCTGATCCAGTTCATTTTTCTTCCCTTTCTCCTTTTTAACCTTTATCCTTTCCGTCTCTTCCTCCTCAGAGTCATTAAGGTCGGATGAGCAAGAAATCACAATGTCTCCACTCCCGGAAGTCTTGTCACAAATAATTGATCTGTGCCCCTTTGTGGCCTTTATTTCTTACCATATAACTGTATTATAGTCGCCCTTCTGTTGCCTTTCTGTTTAAAGGCCCCTTTATTCTTTTTCACTTACTCTCTGCGGACATGTTTATGCTTCGGGGTCACCTTTCGGCCAATTCCGCCAGCCATATCACCAGATGGTACCTCTTTCACAGACCAAAATTGTTCATCCTCATTTATGTTTATCTATTTTCTTCCCCAACTCTGTTGCCAACACAGAAACAGCCTTATTTACACAATCCTGTACTCTGTCCTGCACATTCCTCCCAACTACATTAAGATCTTCCATTCTATCAACCTTTTCTCAATCAGCAATATAATCCACTACTCAGAAAAAATACCCTACTACTATCCCAATACAATAAAACTTCTTAAATCTCTTCTCCTAATAAACTCCACTAATAAATACGGGATTACAAAGGCCAACTGCCTTCTCCTCACTTTGACGATGAAGAGAGAGAAAAAACGATCTTTGAATGAATGAATGACAGATTTGTATAGCGCAGCTTATCACCCATGAGGGTATCCAGGTGCTGTCCATAGGCATGGGGAGATTAAGCAATTTGCCCAGAATCACAGGATGTTGAGCCTTTTCAAATCTTTATTCTCTCAAAAGATGTCTGTTACAATAAACTAGGCATTCCACTAACTTGGCCCACTCCAAAATGGCCGTTGAGTCATCTGTCGCTACTATGGCAACTCAGCTTATCCATAATGCATGCACTCCAGATACGCGCACAGGCAAGGTTGTGGCAGCCGTACTTTAATTGTTAATATATATCTGCACTTCTTCTGTTAGATCTCTGATCCTTTCAGAGTCTAAAACGGAGAAAGCGCATCGATCACAGTCGGAGTCAGGCACGGAAGAAGTACGGACCGTGCGCAATTGTCTCTTGCTCATAACTGTTCCATGCATAGGAAAATATGCTAGAGCCTAGCTCCAACTGTTATTTTCGGTGCGACCTCCTCAACTATTAGCACGTATTCCCTCAGTCAAAACTGGTTATTTCCAGACTTCTGAACTTTACTAAACTTCTATTAAATTTATCTTAATTGTATAAACCGCTGATAATGGTATGCCCGCGCTTTGAAAACATGTTCACCTACAATGGAACCTCATCTTTCCTGAAATAATAATAAAATGTACACAATATGCCTTCCATACACTCCTCACATAATATACTAATTTCAAAAATGCCATACAACAATTAACATACCCATTGCGTCAAAACCCAAAGAGCTATTAAAATCAGAACTTATCTGCTCCGTGAGCAGCAACAAAGAAGGAAGATGGCTGCCAGACAGGAAATTATATAGAAAATTGAATGTTAATAGATTCTTGTTCTAAGTTCTTTACATTGTGATGTTGCTGCTGCGAGTTTGCAAATAAAGAGGAATGCATAATAGTGGCCTCCGTGCCTTGCCATAAAATTGCAAGTTTCTGTTTGAGACTTCTGGATAGAAAGTCATGTATAACATTTTTTAATAAATAAATTGACTTCTGGTGAATACTGCAAATAGTACCACAGGTCCATTTGTATACTGGGGCCTGTTTATACCTTCCTTGTAACATTTCAGCTACCACTTCCTCTACATTCCTAGGAACCATCTCCTCTTTTGCAACAGGAGTACCATCTTTTTCTTAATAACAATGACTATTTAAATCAACCGCATGCACTAGTGTGTTCTCTTGCGAATAGCTTTCTTTATTAAAATAAGGTTCTGTACTAGAGGTATGCTTCCATTCACCTTTAAAAACATAGCAAAAATTACTTCTATTGCTAAGCCTTTTTCTAACAATTATTCTCTTCATACACAACACTGTTTTGCATAGTGTCCTCATTCTATTCAATATTAATATAAATACTTACCTCATCAGAGCAAATGCTCTCTCAACAACACTCTCAATATGTTCCTTTTGCTTAAATTCAGCACTGTACAAAACATTTTAGCCCTTAATTCCTCAAACTGTTTATGTCTCTATGATAAGGCCCCTGGTTTCTTAGAGCATTTCCTACTTTCAGAAACACATACTCCCTTTTTCCACTTGATGTTGAAATTCCATTTTAGATAAGACTGTAGTCATATTTTGCATTTTACTGCTTAGTACTCCTACCAGCTACTCTTTTTTTTTATTTCTGGATAATCTCCTCCTTATTTTGTTTGTCTCTCGTAGTTTGCAGTCTATTGTTTTCTCTGTTTCTTTCATCTCTCTCTCTTATCAGGCATTGTAAATCTTATTTCATAAATAAAATCAGATGTCTTAAAAAAATAAACAATAAATTAACGTCAACAACAAATATATTTATTACTAATTTACTGACTAACTGGTTATTATTTAGTCTGGGGTTTATAGTCAGTTACACAATACACACTTTCCTTTTATTTTTTGCTCTGCTTTCTACCGCAAAAAGATATAACTCTCTATCTATCTAGCTCTCTTGGATATATGTATTATAGATATGCTAAGTATAACTGAATATGTCAGTGACTGCATTAATGTGTCCTTGGGTGTGTCACTGTATTTATTACCCTGAATTTATCAGAGAGCATGTGACTAAGTCAATGACTGCATCAGTGTATCCACCGATGTCTCAGTGTATCATAGAGTATTTTACTGTCTGTATAAGTGAGTGTGTCAGTGTCTTACTGAATCTATCACTCCCTCATGGTATCTGAATGTGTGTATAAGTGAGTGTGTCACTATATCACTCAATGCATCACTGTGTTTATGAGTGTATCAGTATATGCATTAGTGTCTACAAGAGTTTCTGACTGTGTTTATATAAGTGAGTACGAGCCAGATGTACGACCCTTTTTTGCGGTTGCAAACTGGAGAGCGGCCCATTTACGACTGCAAAAAAATGGTCCAGGCATGTACAAACGCTATTTTGCGTTTGTGACTTTCGCTATTAAGAAGGGGCGTCCATTCCTAATAGCGAGTCTCAATTCCATGTACTATTGTTTGCGGTCGCAAAACACTTGCAGTTTACCACCTACTTCAAGTAGGTGATAAACCACTCGCTTATGTTAAGGGGTCCCCAAGGGACCCCTTCCCCTTTGTGAGTGCGTGCGAAAATATTGTTTAAGAGCAGGCAGTGGTCCCGTGGACCACTGCCTGTCCTTAAAAAATTAAATGAAAAAATAAATCATCTCATTTTCCTTTAAGGCAAACGGGCTGCATTAAAAAAACTGCTTTATTTACAAAAGCAGTCACAGACATGGTGTTCTGCTGACCACAGCAGGCCACCATCCCTGCTGGGAGTGCTAGCCATTCCCAATGGGGTCGCAAATTGCACTTGCCTTATGAATATTGATGAGGCATGCAATTTGCGACCCCAAAGGGAATCGCAAACAGTGTCTGAGAGACTGTTGTACATTCATTGTTACGAGTTGCAAATTGTGAGTCGCAATTCGACGCAATTTACGACTCTTAAAAGTGAATGGTCATACATCTGGCCCCTATATGATTAAGTCAGTGAGTGCATCAGGGTGTGCATGGGTGTCTTAGTGTATATTTTAAAATATCCCAGGGTATCTAACTGTGTGAAGAATTTACTGTGTGAGTGTATTTCAGTGAATGCATCAATGTGTACGTGACTGTGTCAGTGTATGTATCAGTATGTCCCAGAGTTTGTAATTGTATGTATAGGTTAGGGTGTAAATTAGTCAATTAGTGCATTACTGTGTAAATGGGTGCCTCGGTGTATTTATTAATGTGCCCCAGGGTGTTTGAGTGTGTAGATATATATATATGTAAGTGACTGAGTCAGTCATTGAGTGTATCAATGTGTCTATGAGTGTGTAACTGTATGCATCAATGTCTTCCAGGGTCTCTGTATGTATGCATAAGTGTGTATACTGTCTCTATAGCTTCTCTATAGTTGTACAATTTATAAAATGTTATGCAAACAATACTGTCCTTTTAATCTTTCCTCTGCTTTGTACCGTACACACATATAACTGTCTATCCATCTACCTCTCTTATACATAGGTATTCCAGATTCACTGAATGTATTGTTCTAGGTATTCATGTGTGCACATGTCTATGACTACATACATTACTGTTTCACTCAGTCTATTACTGTGTGTCTTGTTGTATATATGATCCTGTAAAAAACGCTACTATTATTTTGCTGGCTATCTTTCTAGACATTTTAGAATATACTTTATGGTGCTTGTCCCTGAATTAAAGTATCCTCTTAGGTTCTCTCATCACGTATCTGTATGTCATAGCTTTATTACTGCCCGTTGCTTTGTGCCTCTGTTTATAAGTGTGTTACTATATATATATATATATATATATATATATATATATATATATATATATATATATATATATATATATATATATATATTACCTACTGCCGTCCGCAATACGGCGCATTGTTTTCCCAACGGGATTTCCAGAGCCAACACAACCTTGCGGCAATACCGCGCACCGCTGTTCTGTGGACGTAATTTTCACGGCCTACGCAACATTCAAACTCCCTGCCTCTGCACCGTACAGACTGCTTAAACTAAGACCACAGTGTTCCTACTATACCCTCTTATACAATTATTCTCTTTTTTCCACCCTACGCCTTTCAACCTAGTCACAAACTGGCTGCCAACATTTCCTAGTTTCAACAGTTCGCAGCCAATCAGCCGCACGCTCGTGATCGTAACGCCTCAGCCAATCTGATGTCAGAATTCTCAAATATCGATATCTGTAAATATTGATAGTTCTCTAAAACTACCAAACAGATTTACCCCATTTCAATAAAAGTGTACTTTCTGGACCAAGACCTTTCTCCCCGCCAAATTTGGCATAATTCCGTACAGCAGTTTGACCTGTAGCCTTGTCTAAAGTTTCCTATGGACATTGCATTGATAAAACACATTTTGGGACCCCCCTTTTTTTTCAGCCCCCCCCCCTTGATGAATCACCCCCAAACTTTCAAGATAGGAGCAGATCAAAAAAGAGAAACTTTTTTGAAAATTTTGGAAAGATTCGTCAAACGACGCCAAAGTTATTGGCAAATCAAAAAATGTTTATCCAATAGAAACATGGTTCTAACTATAACTATCTACTGGCCACCGCCAGTAGATAACAAAAAATAGGCGATTTACAAATTATGTGGGAGCAGGAAGGCAGGCTGCATCAGGATGCCGGTTAGCCAGAATGCTGTTGTGTGCCCTCTCGTTGCTTCAGGGCACATTTGGTAAAAAAAAAAGAAATATATATATATATATATATATATATATATATATATATATATATATATATATATATATATATATATATATATATATATATATATATATATATATTACCTACTGGCGGTCGCCAGTAGGTAGTTATAGTTAGGACCCCTTTTCCATAGGAAAACCTCAACATTCTATTTTGAATAACTTTGGCGCCGGTCGACGAATCCTCGCGAATTTCTCAAAATAGGTGGGGCGCTACGCTCCGCTCCTACCCTGAAAGTCTCGGGGGGATTCGTCAAGCGGGGGCTGAGATAAAAGGGGGGTCCCAAAACGCGTTTTTCCCATGCATTTTTCCATAGGACCTTTAGACAGGGCTACAGCCCGAACGGCTGAACAGAATTACTAGAAATTTGGCAGAGAGGTAGTCCTCAGGTCAAGGAAGTGCCTTTTGTAGGTTTGGTGTAAATCTGTTCAGTAGATCCTGAGAAAATAGCCTTTAAATCAATATATATATCTGTGGCAGCTTACGGTGCGCTTACCGTGCGCTTACGGTAAGCTTACGGTAAGCTTACGGTACGCGTACGGTGGCGTGCGCGAGCGCGATTCTGATTGGCTGTTAGATCATAGTAAACATTCGAATCGGTCGAAACCAGGAAGCGGCGGCCGCCATTTTCTCTCTCGAACTGTCAGGGGGGTGAATAAAAAAGGTGGATAATGTGAAAAGGGGGCAGGCTCGACAGTTCCTGACCCCCTAGCCTTGGTCAGGGGGTCCCAGAAGGACCCTCAAGGGCAAAAATAAAAATAATTTTTTTTTCGAAAAATCGCCGTATGCGCGTAGCGTACGCGCACGGTGACCTGCGGAATTACGCGTACCGTGCGCGCACGGCGAAAAAAAATGTGCAAAAAGGAAAGCTTAAAAAAAAAAAAAAAATTGTGAGGTAAGGTTGGCTCTTATAAGAGCCGTTGGGTTCATACAGGGATGGAGGAAAGAAAGAATGGGAGTATTATGAGCGTCTACAAACATGCTGGTCTATCTTATTGTTAATAAGGGGAAGACTGACCTCCCCAAAAACAATAAGACCACCACATTTTGTACACCTCATTTCAACACTCCCAAATCGAGGGTTGATGTCCAAAGGAAAAGAAGAAGGTGATGCTCCAACAACAGAGGAAGGGCTCAGCTGAGCTGCCGGTGATGTACTCGGCTGAGCATCTGAGGCTGGGCTCTGGTGACTTACTGAAGAGTTTTCTCCAGTATGTCGAGCAAAGGTCCTTGGGTGTCTGTCCTGGAGGTGTCTCATCATAGAGTGATTTCCAAAGGAATATTTCCTCCTTGGATTTCCTCTTGATAAAACACGACCACAAAGTGTGCAAGTGACCAATTGAGCATTCACCTTTTTCTCCCCCTCTGGAAAAGTGAAATACTCCCATACAAAAGAAGTCTTTTGTTTCCTCCTTCTCTGGATCATGGTGGTGCTGCTGGCCTCACTCTCAGAAGAGGTCTGCTGTTCTGCCATTGTATCCCAATGTCAATCCAGCTCCTGCTCCTAGAGAATCACAAGCAGAAATGAGGGGAATGGGTGTGGTGTGGGAAGAATCTGGAACTGAAAGTAGTTTCAACCAATGAAAAGTGTTCTTTCAAGCAGTAATGAGGGGAATGGGTGTGGTGTGGGAAGTTTCTGGAAGTGAAAGTAATTTCAACCAATAAAAAGTGATCTATGTAAGTCACATGACCTGCCGTGCGCGCACGTGACGCTTACGGTGCGCTTACGCAGCGCTTACGTCACTTTTGCGCATGCGCATTACACGCCCCTGCGTAACCGCGACGTTGCTTCCGGGTATACGCGTACGGCACGCACGTATCACGTATCGCGCATGCGCATTACACGCCCCAGCGTAACCGCGACGTTGCTTCCGGGTATACGCGTACGGCACGCACGTATCACGTAGGCGCGCAGCACTAATGACGTCCAGAGCGCGTAGCGTCAGCTTACCGTACGCGTATCCTACAAGCGCGTAGCGTCAGCTTACCGTACGCGCACGGAAAAAAATGCATTAAAAAAAAAAAACCTTTCCATAATGCAGGATATAGTACATATATTATTATATAAAAAGGCTTACAAAAAATGACAGAAAAGAAATTTGCATTTAAAAAACAATACAAATTCACTGAATTTGGGAATCACACACATTATAGTTAGAAATTTAAAAATCTTGCAAAGACACTGGAAAAACCATAGGTATCAAACATATTATAGTTAGGAATTAGCATTTAAAAAACCTTGCAAATTCACTGAAAAAACCATAGGTTTCACACACGTTATAGTTAGGAATTAGCATTTAAAAAACCTTGCAAATTCACTGAAAAAACCATAGGTTTCACACATGTTATAGTTAGCGGAAATTTTACTGATAAAAAACCAGTGAAATTGCCCCGTTATAGTTACTGCTGGCAACTATAACTCACGCGACCGCAATCCTCTGCTGATGACATATGTGTCTTTATGAAAAAAAAATATTTGTAATATATGTATAGCTAAAAATGTATGGAAGAAGACATGGGCAAATAAGTGTCTAAATACAGTATTAGCATCAGTAGAGGATTGCGGTCGCGTGAGTTATAGTTGCCAGCAGTAACTATAACGGGGCAATTTCACTGGTTTTTTATCAGTAAAATTTCCGCTAACTATAACATGTGTGAAACCTATGGTTTTTTCAGTGAATATATATATATATATATATATATATATATAATCCAATGAAAATAGGTGGAGGAGAACGCCTTTTTGAAAAAACTGTTGAACTTACCCAATTCTGCCTCTAATGACTTAGTCCACAGCGAACTTGGTATCCCCTTTTTAAATGATTTGCTTCTCTTAAGGCCACTATTGTTATGGCGGTCAATTTGGCTCAAAGAAGAGACGTCACTAAATAGAGCCATCATTGATGACTGTCTTTCCGCTGATAATCATTTTAAGATACCATGGATTAAGTATATTGCCAACAGTTTCCAAGAATTCTACGGGATTAACATTAAATCCGATAGATATGGGGCCGCAGCAATTTCTAAGGCTGAAATGAAGTATATCTTTCTGCTGTGTAAATCCGAGGGTCGGAATGATAAATGTAAATCTCTCTCTACCTGTGTGCAATATAACTCCTTGAATGAATTGAAAGGATTTCAGCCATATCTTACCATGGTGAACAGAGTCTCCCACAAGTTTGTTTTAACTAGACTCAGAATGGGGATTGTGCATAAATTGGTCGCTTTTCCAACTGTAAACAAGCAGCCCATTGGTTTTTGTCCTTGCGACAATTTGTCTGCACAAAGCACGATGCACTTTCTTTTGATGTGCCCACTGTATGGGAATCTCCGTGTAGCTTTTTTAAAACCTATTTTTATAAAATTCGGTGTTAGAACAGTACATGACTCTTTTAAATTGCTTTTTAACCTGCATCATCCCGATATTTGCTTTTTTACTGCAACTTTCTTACTCAAAGCAATTAATATCAGGAAAAGTATGTGCTTTTAAATATTTTATTCTCCCCTGTTTGTAATATTCTCTTGTTTTTTAAACTATTTGTTGACCATTGTGGCAATTTGTTATGTTATTTTGTTATGTTATGTATGTGCTTATATGGACATTTTTTCTATGCTCCGAATAAAGCCTTATGAAATGAGATACGCACTCTCAGGGATCCAAGTACTCCAACCATATATTTATTTTTCAACCGCTACACGTTTCGACACTCGTGGTGTCTTGATCACACGATAAGGCTGCTGTAAACCAACGTGCCTTAGTACACAAATTAACTGGAAAATCCTTAAAACCGATTCCATTGTAGACCCAAGTATGAGTGAAAGACCGATGTTAACCTATAGGAGAGGCAAAAGTCTTAAAGACATACTTGTCAGAAGTGACATTACCGACTCCCGTAAGGCTGATAGTCACAATTTGAAAGGTTTTTACCCTTGTGGGCATTGCAAAGCCTGCAGATCCAGTAAGATGGTAAAAAATTCCAAATACCGGGAACACAAAAGAAGAAAGAAATAACACAATTCCTCACATGCAGTACAAGTTACGTTATCTATGTCCTGGAATGCCCCTGCAAACTTAGATACGTAGGCAGTACTACCTGTATGGTCAAGAAACGTATCCAAGAACATCTCAGGGCAATGACAAATATCGATACCCACTACCCAATTGCACGACATTTTCAGGAAAAACATCAGTCTAAAAGCTCATCTCTCCAATTCTTTGCAATCGAACAGGTGAACCTAGGAAGCAGAGGAGGCAATTGGGAGCTAGCACTAAGAAAGAAAGAATCCAAATGGATATTGGAATTAGAAACCCTATTCCCTGGAGGTCATAACCTTGATGAGGAGCTAGCAACACATTTGCACGATGATTGAGGATATATGACTTACTATGTTATAATTTTAAGTTTTCTGTAATATACCCTTTAGATTTAATGATCTGTTCAGCAATGTAAAAAACTGTTTTTACCTGATTGTAAGGATATATTTAGGCTTTCCTGTTTTCAGTTTCTATTTCAGGTATATTCTGGTGGTGTTTTTTCAGTGTTTTCCAGTGATTTCAATACTTTAAAAAAACAGTGCTTTTCAGTGGTTACTCATTTTCGCGCCATAAAAAAACAGCAGAAACAGTGTTTTACCGGTGTTTATGGAACGCTTTGCTTTTATTATTGCTTGCTTTCTTCACTGATGCATGGTATGTAGACAGTGTATATGAGGTCCAAATACATTTTTACAAGTAGAACTTATTGTAGTACACTATACAATACTTCTTCAGTGAATCTTTGGAAAACAAACTATTCACAATAATGAAAGAGAAGAGCAGACTGAATTGAAAAATGTGGTCATTCAATTTCTCCCAAGAGGAGTCCAGAAGCTGCTTGTTTCCCCATCAACAGTAGCGATGAGATGCGTTTTACCAAACAAATACAAGTCAAACAAAACCAGCACAGTAGTCAAACATGCATTAGCAGCCTGCTGCATTTGGAAACGCATTGGGGAGTTGAAACGAGAGCAAAAATGTTTAGAGTTAAAATATTTTATCAACTATCAAATATAATTTGAAATGTCTAATACTTTGGCGCTTCATTAAGGCAACTTCATAGTAGAGCCAATGCATAACCAGAGTAAGGTTTAACAGTTGCTTTTTGCTGCATATTTTTTGGGGGGGTTTGTGCAACCTTGGATTTCTTGAGGGAGGAGAACTGACTACGTTATCGCGGACCTTGACCTGACTGCTGGTCTCCTCGTACGAGTACCCCAAAGAACGGTGCAGCCAATATGCCAAATTAGTCTCTCCCGCGGCCCAACATTACACCCCCACCCTCACGGTGCAGCACTGGCACCACCCAGACAACCTTCCTGCTCCCTGTCCGTCAATGGGGGGGGGGCGCAATTAGCCTTCTGTAATCTTTTAGCTGTCGCTATGCCAGACACTCAAATTATTGCACGCTCCGCCGCCTGTGTGTGCCCACCAGCTTGCCACCCACTGTTCCTTCCACCTCCAGCATAATCCCTGTGTGTCCTTATTGCCAGCCTCCCTTGCAGTTTCTCTGGAATAAAAATAAATGCAGCCTCAATAGTATTTTTAACCTTTCAGAATTTGAAACAGATGGGTGATATTTGTTTAAAGAGAATTCCCGGGAAATCTGGAGTAACAAAGAAAAAGGATATGGAGTCCATACTCACCTTTACCTTCCTTAGCAGGTATACAAGCTCAGCTGTGGCCAGTGTGAGAGGCTTGCGCCGCTCCTCCGAGATATATTCTGAATGGTACCTCGCATTTCTCAGCACGACATGCCCTGTTTATTTAAAAACAGTAGTGTATCTTCTCTTCTCAGTGGCAGCATTTTTTGGAAATCTGAGAAAAAACACCCAAGCACTCAATCTGCCCTACAAATCCGTTTTAACGCACAGTGGAGAGCAGTGTGGAAAGTTTGCACTTCAGTGCTTTCAACATGGCAGTTTCATGACCTCCCCATGCCCGACAAGTAGCTAACACTGCCAGAGGGCTACATCCAGGACTTAAAGTGGGCCGGCTCCTGCAGGTGCTGGGCACAGGCAATTCTTACAGCAGGTGGTCAGACGCGTCTCTATTGGGCTCTCCATTTTTGCCCTCACCCTCAGGGTGATTTTTTTTTTTTTACTGTGCAGCTGCTCATAATTTAATGTAACTTCAACGAGACGGGTTATAGTTCTTTCAGTGTCTCATCAATTCAGCACTGAAGCATACATACAACAAAGCCGTAGTTACTGCTTATTTATCTCATGCAACTAACAACCATTGACAAAGCCAATAGACCTGGCTCATTGTATGTGTAATGTTACTTGTTGTATCATATATCGGGATGCTAAGACAGAAAACGCAAATACCAGTGGGGCGACACACTATGCTAAGCACAGGTTTTTAGCATACGTGTTTTTAAGCCTCGCCCTTAATTACATCCACCACTCCCATTTAAAAGACCCACTAGATTTTTCGTCGTCCTACATAAAGCCAAAGCCCTGGCCACGGGTACCTCGGTGTTACAGACGCAGCAAAACACCTGCTGGGGTAATAAAACATTATTCCTAGCACCAATTGAATTACGGCGGCACTTAATTTTTTCGGAAATGCTACATTGTAAGCCGAAAGCGCTTTCTGCGCCCCCCAACCCCACATCAACACGCTACCATGATTGCAGGCACGTGAGGCACTGTTCTGCTCTGCATGATGGATGGCCGATCTTCCTGTAGGTCGGGCCCAGTTTGTTGAGCACTAAATTTCCCAAGTGCGTGCCACCCAGTGTTTTCCCCTACACTGCCGGACTGGTGCCTCTAACCCCCTCCATGGTACCCCCGTGTGGAAATCAATCACGCCCTTGTAAGAAATGGCGCCAATCCCTGCTCTCCTATAGTGCCTGGTGCAGCAATCTCCCCCACCCCCAGATGTGGGGGGAACACCCAATAGATCCTAACCGGCCAGACTCTTGCAAAAACCTCCTCCGGTGCAGCCTGGCTCCCAGCCTTAACCTAGTAATTAGACCCCTACCTGCCCTGACTTAACCTGGAGAACCGAGGGCCCCCTTTGCCCCTCCCTTTTCGCTACCCCCACTTACGCGCTTTGTCTCCCTCTAACTAACCTGTCTCTGATATTGAAGTGCTTTTTATGCTGCCCCCGTTGCGTCACCCCTGGACAAATACCTTCTTTGTGGTATTCTGTGAGATATATCATCCGCCCAGGCTCACACGCCGAGATTCAAACTTCACTCCGAGATTCAAACAACACCCTGCTCCTGAGTCAGCATGTCCGAGCCTCGGCCCCCCGCGCCTCCCCCTTATACCCTGCCATTTACTACAATTGTCTGGTTTAACAGCCTTGCGCTCCTGTGCCCAATTACAATCTGCACAACTCCTAAAACGCCCCTGCCGTGTTAAGTACCGACCATTACCCACCCCCATATCCATATAAGTGCCTGGACGGCCCTCCGCCCTCCCCCCCTTGCTATCCACGGGCATTTCACGACTCTTCATTATCCTTATCCTCTGCCCGCACTTTATATCTTTCGTGTTGCAGCTTGTTAGGGCCGAAGCCCTTGTACCCATCCCTTGCCTATGAATCCCCGCTGTGCCTTTCCCACTACTCCGCCCATTTATAACCACCATCAAGCCAGCCCCAGAACAACAGTCCCGCCCTACCATTATCACACATCGTTACCTCCTCTCCTGCACATTGCTCCACACCTGCTGCCATATGAAATTCAATCGGGGGCCATTGTACTGCTTTGGCTCCATCAAGTGGCCAAGTGGTGCAACAGCAACGAAAATCAGTGACACTCGGTTTAAACCGAGTCCGCTGATTTTCGTCCGGTAGTGTACTGTCGGTAATATTCGGTTTAAACCGAATTCCGGACAGCCTAGATATATTGAATTGATTTTAATCCCTTGAGTGCCCCGCCCTTTCCACGCCCTGTGCCGGGCGTTTCATTAGCGGGCGGGGCTCATGACGAGATAGTCTCGTCATGGGCACAGCGCAACCGCGGCCCATGACGAGACCATCTCGTCATGGGCACTCAAGGAGTTAATGTTCTCTTATCTGTTTACTTTACAGGAGGAAAGGAAGGGAACCATCACCTTGTAATTCACATCACAGGTTCCCTACCCTTCTCCTCGCCTAAACTGTCACCAGCACTGATTATAAGATAAGAGATTCTTTTCAATTGCACTTATTTTATTATTTTATTATGGGATGAAATAATGTAGTTATTTCTATACTTGTTGTTTCCTTTCTTCCTTTTATTTTATCACTTTTCATTATTATGTACACAGCTAGGAGTGTCTCACTGAATGCATTACCACTTGGTGTTGCAAGAATATAAGTGGCAGTTTTCAATAACAAGATCCCCAGTTGTTATAGGTTATTTCTATACAGAGGTGACCTAATAATTAGAGGCACTTACCACTATTCACGCTAATCCGGGTATCTTGCCTGGCAAATTAAGCAGGATTAGAAATTTATTAACTTTGTACAGCGTATCTTTGATCAGAGTAACTGAAATAGCATATGGCAATAGCAATAGAATTGAACATGGCACTAGTCCAGTGTATATAACGTCTATTCAGGGATCATGTTTGAAGAACATTGTTATAGATTGAAATAAGCCTTTGATGTGACAAGGAGTGAGTACAAAAGTATGTATATGCACTAAATCGGTTTTTCTTTTCCTGATACTTTATGAAGAACATTGGCACTAGCCCATGTTAAATAATGAATGGATGACCTGTATATATGTATATGCACAAACCGATTTCCTCTGATACTTTATGAGAAATATAGGCACTAGTCCATGTAAAACAAGGCATATTCAATATGAACCGATGACTTGGATGTATAAATCAAACTCCATGACACAAAACGTACATAACACCGTATATATTTTGCATTGTATCAAGTGTTTACTCCAATGTTACAAAATGGCCACCGTGTTTACCACGAAAGTTTTAAGACATACTATGTGAGTCCTACCTTTGTGTTCGTTGTAATTTGTGTACTAAGGCACGTTGGTTTACAGCAGCTTTATCGTGTGATCAAGACACCACGAGTGTCGAAACGCGTAGCGGTTGAAAAATAAATATATGGTTGGAGTACTTGGATCCCTGAGAGTGCGTATCTATTTTCATTGGATTATACTGAAACATGCCGGTTTGGGTTACCGGCACACCACACGCCACCTGACAACGGGACAAAACTCAGCAAAAACCCGCCCTGGTATTGAATATATATATATATATATAAAAATTGTGTACTTTACTTTCTCACTCTATTTTCCAGTATCTGTACATGTCCTGCCATATACTTCAGTTTCTCTCTGGATATCTCAGCTTGCATTTTAATATTAAGCTAGTTATATAACTGCATACATCAATATCTCTCTGAGTGACTTAGTGCAATCATCAGCTTCCGTCTGACTTTGTAAATGTATGCATAACTGTATCATTTGCTCTGTTACTGTATGCATAGCTATATCATTATGTGTGAAAAGTAAATATATTTAGCTATACCTTGCTGTCTTACTAAAAGCATCAGTGTGAAGCGGGGCATCATAATCTATATATCTGTGTATATGTCATTGTATACCTGTATACATAATAAAACACATACCTCACTATCTCACTGCATGCATTATTTCACTCCTTGTGTCACTGCCTACATAGGTGTATACCAGTGTTTTGTTTTTCTTCACATCTTTTTACCCATACTTCCTGATCAGTAGAGTATAGTTTGTTTTCCTCTTTTACTCTCTTTTAATATTTTCTTTTAGTTTTCTCAAACATCCAGCTCACTTTCATTCACCTTAATCATACTCACTCCTTCTCTATTAACTATTTGTTTATGCTACAGCTTAATTCACATACCTGTTAAATGTGATTGTGGTGTGTATTTTTCTTTAAACAATTCTTGTGTTGGAACGTGCACTACTTGTTTATAATCAATGTTTAGCGTGTGTACCGTGCTCCTGGATATCACTCCCTGATCAAGAGCGTATTAATATATATTATAGTAGCATCCCCATATGTGTGGGGTATGTCACCCAAGGCACAGGTTAAAGGCACCCTCAACGGGGCTTTATCCTCTTACAATTGGTTTTGTTTCTCAAAAGATTATTTTCAAACAGTTTATTTCAATGTATCGTTTTATTCACAATGATTCTCTTGTGTGGATTAACTTCAATTCCTAAGATGCATCATTCTCAGATTGACATTTTACTTGTTGTCTCTGTCCCAATGCATTTCGGCCGACTGGTCTTCGTCAGGGGAATATCTATGAGGTTGAATATAATTCCTTGTTAGTTATTGGGGACAAACCACCGAAGAACGGGTTAATGGTGACTTAGTGTTCGACTTGCCAATATGTGTCTCTTGTGGATATTAGTATCCCTGTTATACTGTGTGTGAAACTTTACATGACTATTTACTATCTTATTTTATTTTGCTTAAAACCAGTGATTCATGTGTCGATAGGTGTCTCGTAATGCGGTATCGAGTGCTTTTAGTGAGTTGCCCCGGCGTGTTACTCATAAACAATAGGATAAACGAACATACAAGCTTAAAAAACAAGCATGCTGATGATTAGTTCTACGGCGAGTGTTTCTCTTACCGATTGCTCCAAAACAATGGGCTCCTTTCCAAAAAACGGTTCAGTGCTGGTTAGTAAGCTTTTGTGAGTTTGCGTAGTAGTTATATTACTGATGACGGACTGCACGTTGACGTGCTGTTCAGAAGAGAGAAGACGGACTAGTGTTTTGTATAGAGGATCGACTTAGCGATAAAGTTATATTCTATGTGATCCCATATGTTCCAAAAAATATCTATTAAACAGTGTAAGTGGCTAAATGTGACGGCGCAATACTTAAAGAGTGCAAGGTGGTGATTAGTGAACATATAGTGATAATACGGCGGTCTGCACGTAAACAGATGCAGAACATGTGTTATGAAGTTTTTGCTCAAGAAATATGAGTGACTAAAAGCGCAATACATAAATATGCGATGTAATTATGATATGTGACTATTTAAAAAGGCAACAGGCTACACGTCAGCTTCTAAATTAGAGTTTGGTTCAGAAAAGAGAAGTTGGGGACACAAAAAGAGTAATATCTTAAGTGCTGACAATCATTGCATACTAAGTACATAACTTCCCTAGGTGTTTAAAAAATGCTTAAGGGTCGGCTGTGAATGAAACATATGTGCATATATCACAATGCTTGTTATGTAGGTGACCAATTGTACATAATGTGTCCTCCTGCTATATGTGTACTATATGTTATAAATAACATTGAAATTCAACCCGTTCATTCATCCCGTTGGGTTTCAAAGTGTTCAAATGGTATATCCAATAGTTTTTTTCTCTGTAGTAAGGTGTCACAGTTGTCTTTTCCTTCTTGTCTCTCTATTGTTTCCAATACGCACAATTTTAACTGACTTATGTTATGCCCGCTTCAATAAAATGATTCACTACTGTGGACGTCATTTGTTTAGTTCTAATATTGCTCTTGTGTTCATTCAAATGTCTTTTTAGTTTTCTTTCTGTCTGTCCGATGTAGGCTTTTCCACACGGGCATTTTAGCACATAAATTACATTAGAGGTATCACACGTGGCATTTACTCGTAATTTGATGATGTGTCCCTTCATAGGATGGTTAACGTGAGCTCCTTTAATAACGTTGTGGCAGTTATTACAATTCCAGCAGGGTACAGTACCTTTGTAATTTGTTTGTGTAGTAGGTGTAGTGGGATGTTTTATCATTTCTCCTACATTCTTCCCTCTGATATAAGCGAAAATAGGTTCCTGGTCGAAGATGTTATTGAAATCTAGTTTTAATAACGGCCAATGTCTTTTTATTATTTTTTTAAAAGTTAAAAGGGTGGCTCATGGTGGAATATTTACAAACACAAGTTATTCGATCTTCTGATTGTTTTGGTTGTGTTGCCAGTAATTCATTCCTTGTTTTAATTTTACAACGATTTTTAGCCTGTGTCAATATGTGTTCCGAATATCCCCTTTTCCTGAATCTTTGTAGCATGTTATCACTCTGTTCAATTTCCTTCATGGGGTCTGATACTATCCTTTTGACTCTCAACAGATGAGAATATGGGAGATGGTGTTTAAGTGGTTGTGGATGAAAACTATCATAAGCCAGGGTATTATTTATATCTGTTTCTTTTCTATATAGGTCTGTTTCAAATCCAATCGGTGTTTTTGTTATTTTTACATCCAAAAAAGTGATAGTCTTTTCTTGTATCTCAAAAGTAAATTGGATTCTGTCATCAATCTGGTTAAGATGGGTTAATTGCTCCTTTAGTGACTCTGTCGTACCTTTCCATATGATGAATATGTCATCAATAAATCGTAGGTATAGCCTTAATTGAGATTTCCATGGTTGGGTGTTCAAAATGTGTTCTTCTTCACAGTAATTCATGAAGATATTGGCGTATGTGGGTGCGGCGCAATTTCCCATAGATGTTCCTGTCTTTTGTTGATACCAGTTATCTTGCCATTTGAAGTAGCTATGTAATAAGGCAAACTCCAAAAGTTCCATGAGAAAAACTTTTATTCCTTCCTCATATTCCGTGTGTAATAGTGCTTTCTCGACGGCCTCTATTCCTTGTTGGTGCGGGATGGACATATATAAAGTTTTTATGTCTATGGTGCATAGTGTTATCGGTTCTTCTCCCGTTATTTTGATTTGGTCAAGTTTAATGAGAAAGTCCGTTGTGTCTTTAAGAAATGACCTCATTTTCAAAACGCATGGTTGCAGGTAACGGTCTAGGAATTTACCAACCAGTTCATGAAGACTCCCACGAGTCGACACGATTGGGCGACAAGGTGGTCTCACTGGGTCTTTGTGTATTTTTGGCACCATATAAAAGGTCGAGCTTTTGGGGTTCGTCTGTATTAAGTACTTTTTAGATTTTTCGTTGATGATACCCCCATCCAATGCCTTTTGAACTATGATTGTCAAAGTCTCCTTGAATTCATCCGTCAGGTTTATTTCAAGTCTCATATATGTGTTTTGATCAAGCAGATGTAATTCTACCTGCTCTAGGTAGTAGGTGGTATTCATTATAACAAGGGTTCCCCCTTTATCTGCTTTTTGGCAGGTAACAGTGGTTTTGTTGGCTATAGATTTTAGGGCTCCAAATACTTTGGCTGTCAAGTTCCTGTATTTGCGTTTTTTTTTTAAAGTTTAGTTTTGCTATATCTTGTTTCACCAACAGTTCAAACATATCCAAACTCTTATGGCTCACTAGGGCCATGTATGTGCTTTTAGGTCTTAGGCCTTTCAAAAGGTCTTCCCCTTCTCCTGAGTAATCCGTAACGATGTTTTGAAAAAAATGTCGAAGTTGAAGTTTTTTCCTCAATTTGAAAAATCTGATGTTTAGTTCTAACGGGTTTGATCATGTGGTAGGCACAAATGATGTTCCCTTCTGCAACGTTTGTAACTCAAACTCACTGAAATGCTATTCCGAAATGTTGATCACTAAGTTGTCTACTGTGTTCCTTTTTTGCTCTTGTCTTTCTTCGATGTTACATTGTTTGAGGTTGTTCTTTTTCTTTCTCTTTGTTTTCTTCTCTGGCTCCGCCTGGGTCGTCCCGCTCGGCAGGGCCTACCTCTAAAAAAGAGGTGCTGCTTGTAGTTGGTTGGTTAGATCCTAGCGTTTGAATTGACTTCTGTATGTTTCTGGGTGGATCTGTTGTTTCATTCTCAGAGGAGGAGGTATCCGTATTTGCAGTGTAGGGTTTATTTTGTCTTCATTTAGCATAAATGTCTGCCTACGTATAGACTTCCCCCAACATATAATCAATCGTGTCTCTACAATATTTCCGGATTTTCCTTTCGTTCACCTTTTGTGTATGTTTTTGTAAAAACTTGTCTCAAGATAGCACACAAAAACTGAGCAAAAGAATGGTAGTCCACTCTCATACAAGGCAACCATTAATGGCACTCTTTTTAACTTTGCTTTCAAGGTTACAGAGGCTGCAAATAAAGAGAAACACTGCTACTTCACGGTGGAGCAACACAGCAAACTGAAATCTTTTTAAAAATCTATTCCTAAACACTACCACTTGCACACCACTTCTTACAAATCCCTAAATTTATACCCAAACAATATTTATTCATTATTTCTTTCATTACCAATCTCTCCTCACATTAACAGGAAGGATTTATTGTTCCCTTTCTCCCTGAACTCCTGTAGCTCTGTTTCCATGGTGACAAAACATTTAACATTCTTTGAAACCAGTAGTTGACAAGCTCACAACAGTCTCTACAGCAGCATGCTAACTCCTAAACCCAAGACAGCAGGTGTGGTTGACTGTATGCAATTAGAAACATATCCCACAAAGCCAATCAGACATTTTTTGTTTTGAAAATTCTTTTTATTGGCATTTGGTAATATAAACTTACATTTATCATGTTGCGCATAAATGACAGTTACATATACGTAGCAAGGTAGACCGTCGTTGGTATCAACATTACGTTTACGTCTTGGACGATGTGGGTGTGGTCTATGGTGCAGCAGGTCTGTGCCAGTTAAAGAAAAACTAGGGGGAGAACTGAACTGGGGAGTGCCATGGGGTTCGTGGTGTGTGGGTTAGGCGTATAGTAGGAGTCGGCTATTGCCTACTCCATCATGCAGCTATCTTTCACCTAGGAGAGAGTAGACATGCAGGCCGACATGGAGTGCCGCTGAGTGGTCCTGTCGGGGGGAGATAGACCCGATGGATCTGGGGGTAGCGCGGAGGGTTGTGGAGGGAGGCCCCCCATCCCGGGAGCCCGCGCGGCGCGAGCAAAGCCAATCAGACATATACTAAATTTATACCAAAACCAAGTTTTAAAAAGTGTCATAATTACAGCATCCAATCAAATGTGATCTTTTAAATTTTACTTGCTAAAGTGTCTTTTAACTGACTTCATTTTGAAAACTGCCTCATTCTGCTTCAGCCTTCTCCTGTGCGCTACTGCTCCATCCTTCAAAATGGTTAAAGTGTGGGTTGTAGGTCACAGCTTTGTGTTTTGGGCTAGAGAGTATGCTAGAAAGAGTGGGATTGACAGGGACCTGGGTTTGCCTAATGTAGATATTGGTTGGTTTGGCCAGAGAATGTTAAAGTGGCAACAATTGCTTCTATTGGTTGAAAGCATTATGGATTCCCAACATCCAGACCTCATGATTGTGCACTGTGGTAGCAATGTTCTGGGCACACTGACAGGGGTAGGAATGGAAATCCTAATAAAGAATACCTTTGAACAATTAATGCAACTTTTCCTTCACACTACCTTGGTGTTCTCTAACATATGCCAGAGGCAGAAATGGAAGTGGTCTGCATTTTGTCCACAGGTGGAGAAAGCCAGGAAACATGTAAATAAAACTGTTTCAGCATTCCTCAGAGACCATACCATAGCCACTATCTACAATAACTACCTGCGCTTCAACATACATGGAATATACAGGAGAGATGGTGTTCACTTCACAGACAAAGACAACAGAGGGTTTCTAAGCAACTAAAAACTCTGCATCTGCTCATATATGTAGTCATCAAATACACACAATGATCACAATGCCCAATGTCTCTTCTAAGAGCCACCCTATTTCCTAAACAGTTATTATTTTTAACTGTAAAGACTTCTTTTTTAATATCAAATCCACAGATCCATCGTGGTTCCACAAACCAAAAGCACACATTCAATGCAAAACAGCACATTTAATATTTCTAGTAGACGGTTCTGAATGGGTCTCACAGTGGGTATAACACACTCTAAATGGGAATAATGTTAGGTCCATACGTTTCTCTATGCATATCTTAGTGGCTGTAACAGTGCCTGTATGGGTATATCAGTGGTGCGAGACTTTGTATCAGTATGTGAGTGGCTATGAAAATGTCTGTATAGGTGTAAGTGTGCATGTGAGAGTCTCTGTATGGGTTTTTAAATGGGTGTAACAGTGTCTGTAGGATATCTGAATGTGTGTGACAGTGTCTTTATTGGTGTAACGCTGGGTGTGACAGTGTGTATATGGGTATGTGAGTGGGTGCAAAAGTGTCTATATAGGTTTAAGTGTGGGTGTGAGAGTCTCTGTATGGGTTTGTGAATAGGTGTGAGAGTCTGTATGAGTTTGTTAATGGGTGTAACTATATCGCTAGGATATCTGAATGGGTGTGAGAGTGTCTGTAGGGGTCTGTGAGTGGATGTAAAAGTATCTATATAGATGTAAGAGTCTATGTATGTTTTTGTGCATGGATGTGAGAGCCTCTGTATGGGTTTGTGAATGTGGGTAACAGTGTCTGTATGGGTGTAAGAGTGGGTGTGAGAGTGTCTGTATGTGTATGTGAGTGGGTCTAAAAGTGTCTTTATAGGTGTAAGAGTAGGTGTTAGAGTCTCTGTATGGGTTTGTGAATGGGGGTAACAGTATATCTAGGTTATCTGAATGGTTGTGAGAGTGTCTGTATGGGTATGTGAGTGGGTATAAAAGTGTCTATAAAGGTGTAAGTGTGCTTGTGAGGTTCTCTGTATGGGTTTGTGAATGGGTGTGAGAGTCTTTGTATGGGTTTGTGAATGGTGTAACAGTATCTGTAAGGGTGTAAGAGTGGGTGTGAGAGTATCTGTGTGGGCATGTAAGTGGATGTGACAGTATCTGTGTGGGTATGTAAGTGGATGTGACAGTATCTGTATGGTTATGTTTAGATGCTATGAGAGTAAGAGAGAGTATAAAAATATATATATATGTATTTTTTGGAGCCACGCTAGATCCTTGAATCCCCCACTGTGTTACATGGGGACCGCACTGAGCCCCGCAAGAAATCCAGGGATCTTGCGAAACATTTTTCATAATTCTCACCCCAGAACACACGCTCAGCCCACTTTCATAGCCTGCACAAGGGGTCAGGAAAGCTCTCACCTGACCCCTTTATTCAATATGTAAACAACAATTCAGCCCCAGAAACCATTTACCGAAAAACAAAATGGCAGCCACAACTTTTCTGTGAAGGTGTGGCCAGCCAATCAGGTCTTGGCTTCTGCTTGTAATTCTGCGGATCCACGCATCCCTATATATAAACATTTATTTTCAGTTAATATCTTTAAAACTACTGAAAAGGTTTACACCAAATCACAAAAGGCGTGATCTGCAGAACAAAATCTACCTTTCTGCCAAATTTAGTGTAATTCCATCCAGCGGTTTCGGCTGTAGTCATGTTGAAAAGTCCTATGGCAATTAACATGGCAAAATATGTTTTGAGACCCCTCCTTTTTCTCGGCCCCACTTCAGGGCTCACCTCGAAACTTTCCAGTCAACCGCTGAAGTGAGTGTTGAATCTTTGTGGAAAATTCCATGAAGATTAGTCAACTGCCACAAAAGATATAGGCAACTGCAAATCAGCTTTTTAATAGAAATTAGGCTCTAACTATAACTAACTACTGGCAACCTCCAGTAGGTAATTTTATATATATATATATATATATATATATATATATATATATATATATATATATATATATATATATATATATATATATATATATATATATACATATATATATATATATATATATATATATATATATATATTACCTACTGGCAGTCGCCAGTAGGTAGTTATAGTTAGGACCTATTTTCCATAGGAAATCCGCAACATTCTATTTGGAAAAACGTTGGCGCCGATTGATGAATCTTCGTGAAATTTTCCAATCTTTTGGCCAGCTCTGTTCTGCTCCTATCCTGAAAATTTCACAGTGATTCGTCAAGCGGGGGCCGAGAAAAAAGGGGGGTCCCAAAACACATTTTCTCCATGCATTTTCCCATAGGACCTGTTGACGCAGCTACAGCCCGAACTGCTGAACGGAATGACATCAAATTTGGCAAAGAGGTAGTCCTCAGTTCAGACTTGTGCCTTTTGCTTAAATTGTGTTAATCCGTTCAGTAGTTCCTGAGAAAATTAGAGTTAAAAAGACAGATATATCTGGGCGGAGCCTAACCACACATCTCATTGTGAGATCTGATTGGCTGTCAGTACTTCATCCAAGAAGTGTTGGCAGCCATCTTGGGACCAATATACATGATAGCACCTCATTAAAAAGCATTGCAGTTAATAGAAGGTTTTAAGACTTTAGTTACATTATAAATCATTTGTTGATGGTACCATACTCATTTTAGGAATTGTGGTGTGTTCTAAGGTGATTTTACCATGTGAAAAACTATTTTCTCATGCTTTTCCCACAGAGGTTTGGACGGTGATCTATAAGCTAAACTGAGAGCATATTTTCTGTAAATTCACATTATCTTTCTCAGTCATGTGAGAACGAAGTCTCACATTCTCAGTAAAACATGTACATCCAACAAGGGCAGATTCCTTTGTGTTCTACTGCAGCTTCCCAGAGTGTTCTAAAGAACAACTAGAGCGCTAACAGTCCTACATATGACAAACGTATTGCACACCTGAAGCTATCTTGATTGGAATAAAGTGGTAACTCTTACAACATTTAATTTAAAAAGGAACAAAATGAGGGGGTTCATTTTGCCATAGAAATTATGATTAGTGCTAAGAACAATTAGGGCATATTTTGAGTGACTTCTCAAATCCTCTTCTACTTCATTAAAAAATTCTGACATGCAGACTGAAACATGCACTTTCAATTCCAGCAGCAGACTTCCCTGGTGAGCAGTAGCTTTACTACAGTGATCTAATAAGCAACTAGAGTGCTAACATTCTGAATTTATGGCAAATGTGTGACACATCTGAATGCCTTCTTGATGGAATCAAAGTAAAAAACGGAAAGTATTTCCTACTGAGGAGACTGTAGTAAATGAAGAAATTAGGAAACTTCATAACAAATAAGTCTCCCAAAATGGTCACCAGAGACAAAAGTGCCCAAATGGAGCCCAAATATCACCCAGATGTAGCCCAAGTATAGCCCAATGACAGAATGTCCCAGAGTGTTCTAACGAACAACTAGAGCGCTAACAGTATTACTTATGATAAAAGTATGGCACACCTGAAGCCATCTTGATTGGAATAAAGTGGTAACACTTAAAACATTTAATTTACAAAGGAACAAAATGAGGGGGTTCATTTTGCCATAGAAATTATGATGAGTGCAGCAGAAAGAAAAATTAGGGCACATTTTGACTTCTCAAATCCTCTTCTATTTCATAAAATCTTTTTGACATGCAGACTGAAACATGCACTTTCAATACCAGCAGCAGCCTTCCCTGGTGAGCAGTAGCTTTACAGTGATCTAATGAGCAACTAGAGTGCTAACATTCAGAATTTATGGCAAATGTGTGACACATCTGAATGCCTTCTTGATGGAACCAAAATAAAAAACTGAAAGTATTTCCTACTGAGGAGACTGCAGTAAATGAGGAAATTAGGAAACTTCATAACAAATAACAAATAAATCTCCCAAGATGGCCACCAGAGACAAAAGAGCCCAAATGCAGCACAAATAACACCCAGATGTAGCCCAGATGTAGCCCAATGACAGAAGTGTGCAAAAACACTTATTTTTGGTGTATTTGCAGTTCTACATAGTGCAGACTTGTCAGGTATTGGAGTGCTCTACATGAGCATTGGTTACATCACACAAGATCAAATTCATTTTGGTTGTAGACATGGGGAGATTACGTGATTTGACCAGAATCACAGAATGTTGAGCTGAAGCAGAAACTCCAACCTGGTTCCCCAGTTGCAAAGTCTGCAGCTCTGGAAGTAACACCACATCCTCTCCCCTACATGCAACATTTAATCAAGTGGTCAACTGGATAAAAAAACATAAAGCTGACAAATAATTTAAAAGTTCTTTGTCGCTATTTGAAAACTCAGAAAATATGTCCTCATTTTAGTTTTTTAGAGCACTAACCATAATTTTGATGCAAATAAGACCCTCTCATATATGTAATTTCTAAAGGAAATGCTCTAGGTATTACAGTTTTGATTACATCAAGATGACGTCAGGCGTTCCACACTTTAGCAATCAATATTGAATGTTAGCAATCTAGTGGTTCATTGGGATACTGTTGAGAGGCAGAGGCCAGGGGCATGGACTCTGAAAATTGAAGGCAGGTAGGAGAGTGCAGAGGCAACAATTTGACCACACTGGGCAGGCAGGAAGGGCAGTGGCAGCACAACAGACTATGGAGGGCAGTGGATAGGGGGGCAGGGGCAACAAACCAACAATACAGGACTGGCAAGAGAGGCTGTGGCGATATAATAGACCATTGTGGGCAGAAGGAAGAGGCAGTGGTAGTGCAACCATACATGCCAACAGACCCGTTTCAGCCAGGAAACGTCCAATGTTTTTAAGCTCAAATGGGCTTTATTTGATCTGTCTCCTATCTACAATCTCCTCTTTTTCAATGTAACTCAAAGGGGAAAATCAATACCCCAGTTTGTTTTCTAAATCTCCCTCTTACCAAGTTCAAAATGTTCGCAAGTATGGTACATTGGATCATGGTAGGCAGGAGGAATTGGGGTAAGGACATGGACTCGGATAACAGAGGACAGGAGGGACATGGAAAGGTGCACCAAACTGACCCTACAGGGCAGGCATCAGGGTTTGCAGCAGCACAATACACCACACAGGGCATGCGGGACGGGAGTGCAGCACAACAATCCATAGAAAGCAATAGGGAGGGGACAGGACCATGGACATGGACAACAGAGAACAGAGGGGAAAGAGGCAATGGTAGCTAGCTGACCATAATGGGCAGACAGGAGAGCAAGCTGCAGCATAACAAACCATAAAGGGCAGGAGGGACGGATCAGGGACATTACAATGGAACAGACAAGCCAGGAGGGAGGGAATAGGGGTCTGCACATGGAGGGCTGGGGGCAAGAGGGCAGGGCAGGAGCAGCAAGATGACCATGGAGGTCAGGCAGGATGGGCACTAGAAACAAGACACACCATGTAGAGCAACAATGAGACTATGATGGCATACACACAGACCATGGAGGGAAGGTGGGAGGGGTCAGGGGCAGCTAGCTGACCACACATGGAACGTGGGAGGGGCTATGGCAGCACAGAAGACCATGCATGGCAAGCGGGAGGGTTAGTGGCAGCACAATGGCTATGATGGGCAAGAAGGAGGGTGCAGGGGCATGCACAAAGGACCATGGAGGATAGAAGGGAGGGTCAGGACCTGGGCACAGACAAGAGAGTTCAGGGGAAGGGGCCTCACAACAGACCGAGCAGGGCAGGCAGGAGGAGCAGTTGCAGCACAACAGACCAGGGAGGGCAGAAGGGTGTGGCAGAAAAATGGACCATGGAAGACAGAAGGAAGGAGATAGGGCATGGCATGTGGACAGGCAGGGTGGAGGTGGCAGGGACAGGTTACAGTCATCTGACAATGCTAGGCAGGTGGGAGGGGAGTGGCAGCTCAAAAGAACACTCAGAGTAGATAGGAGTGGCAGGTCCATGGAACATGGTGGGCAAAAAGGATGGAGCAGGGGCATGCACAAAGACAACGGAGGGCAGGGGGAAGGAGAATAGGGGCAGCAAGCTAAGCACAGAGGCTAAGCAGGAGGTCAATGATGGGCCATAGAATTAGACAATGGAGGGCAGGAGGAGTGGACTGGTACATCATGCTAAATGGAGGGCAGTGGCAGCACATCAGACCATGCATGGCAGGAGGGAGGAGGCTAGTCCATGGATTCAGACAACAGAGGATGGGGAGGAGGTGGATGGGGCAGCAAGCTAACTGTTCAGAGAAGGTGGGTATTGGGAACTTTATTGTTTTTAAAATGTGTGTCTGTGCGAACTACTTAAAATATGAACAAGTATGCAGCATAATCTCACTTTTATTCAGGAAGAAGAGGACGTTTGTGACTGTGACTCCGGGTTTACTTGGCAGAAACACCCCCTGACCCTCCACCCCATCGCAAAATCTAATGGCCATGAAAAGGGTAGGTGGATGCAGTGTTATATAGAACATAGTCCTGAGAGCACGATTGAAAATAAAAACTAGATATAGTATATGGTATAAACTATGCACCAAAAAGTGTGATATAAGATGAACCGGGGCGTGAAATATAATATGCAATACATTGTGCGCAATGACAGATTCATTGGAGAGCGCGAGATAGCACAGGCACTAGCACGTGCTATGCGATATGCGCCTTGGAGTGTAATATGCGCAGGGCAGTGTTGTGTAACCTAACTAGTCTCTAAAGTTGTAATATAAAATATGTGCTGGGGAGTGTAACGTTGCATATGCACTGTGACAAAGATATGGATCCCAGATTGTAATATGTATGGCATGGCGCTGTGCGTTATAACATAGGCATCGAGGAAGGCACGTTAGATGGGGCAATAAAACCCGTGCGAAGGCAAGTGTGGCATGACATATTCACGGGGTGATGTTACAGTGCACATGGGCTAGAGAGTGTCATAGCATATGCACTAGCTGGTGGAATACAACACAGAGGTGTGTGGCACTTGGTGGGCACTGGTGGGTGGAACACAGCATTGGGCTCAGCCAGGAGCACGCTGTGACTCTCAAGTGAGGTTCGTCTCCTTTCCAGAGAGTAAAATAAAAAGTATTACACATCCGGCGGTGGATGTGTGTTTTATTAACCGTGAGGGGGTTTCTTGCATAGTTTGGTCGAATTTTTGTCGAATCCCCTATGAATGGCTTGGTGTGCGTGTGTATTAAATGTGCTCGTCAATAGCTACCCATGTTTGTATAAATAAACGACAAGGGTGTCTACTTGGAGAGTACCCACCTGCGGGGGCGCTGGGATTAGGCACGGTAGGGCGTCAGACACGTCAGAGCATCACTAGCGCTGTAAATACATTCCACGTGGATTCATTGTATGCATAGTCGCCTTTTAATGAATATCACGCAAATCGTCATGGTGATAGGTACATACGGTTTGTCCAGCATGTCCTAGGTGTTTCTATAAATATATATATTTTTAAAATAATAAAAAACAAAGGCCGGCCGCGGGGGATTCGGTCCCCGGGGCCATAAGTGGCCTGAGGAGGGGGGCAACGCAGCCTCCCTCCTAAAGAATAAAAAAAAAAAAGGCCATGACCCGGGGGTTGGGGTCCCCGGGGCCGATTAAGGCCTTGGGAGGGCAACATTTATTTTTTTCAACAAAACAAATTAGGGTACAGGCCCTGGGGGATGGGGTCCCCAGGGCCAATAAATTAGAAAAAGAAGGGGGGCCACACAGCCCTCCTTCTTAAAAAAATAAAATAAATAAAAGACCGGCATTGCACCGGAGGCCACGCCCCCTCCTTGCAGCACTCTGCAAACAGGCCCCCTGGCCAGTTGTAAGTTGGGGAATTAATTCCCCTTCAATACTGAGGGTCCCAGAGGGCCAGCTAGCCCAACAGGTATCTCCAGTATGCGCCAGGGAGCTGTGTTGCAGACAGGTGTTCTGAGGCCACGCCCCTTTTTACACCTCTATGCAACGCAGCTCTGTGGCGCTTACTGGAGGTACCTAGTGAGCTAGTTTGACCCTAGGGACCCTTAGGATTCAAGAGGACTTAATTTCTCAACTTAGAACGGCCACAGGGCGCGTTTACACAGTGGTGAAGGGAGGGGACGGGGCCTGAGGTGACGTGTGCAAACACGCCCTGTGGCGCGTTTTTTAGTTGGGGAAATAATTCCCTTTCAATCCTGAGGGACCCTGGGGGCCAACTAGCCCACCAGGTGCTTCCAGTAAGCGCCATTGCTCTGCGTTGCAGAGAGGTGGTGCAGGCTGTGCCCCTTTTTACACCTCTCTGCAATGGCGCTTACTGGACGTACCTAGTGGGCTATTTTGCCCCTATGGGCCATCAGGATTCAAGGGGACTTAGTCTCCCAACTTAAAAAACAGCCACAGGGCGTGTTTACACAGTGGGGAAGGGAGGGGATGGGGCCTGAGGTGACGTGTTCAAACACGCCCTATGGCGCGTTTTAAGTTGGGGAAATAATTCCCCTTCAATCCTGAGGGCTAACTAGCCCACAAGGTGCTTCCAGTAAGCACCACTGAGCTGCGTTGCAGAGATGTGGTCCAGGCCATGCCACTTTTTACACCTCTCTGCAACGCAGCTCTGTGGCGCTTACTGGAGGTACCTAGTGGGCTAGTTGGACCCTAGGGACCCTCAAGATTCAAATGAACTTAATCTCCCAACTAAAATTGGCCACAGGGCGTGTTTACACAGTGGTGAAAGGAGGGGACGGGGCCTGAGTGAACGTGTGCAAACAAGCCCTGTGGCGCGTTTTAAGTTGGGGAAATAATTCCCCTTCAATCCTGAGCGACCCGGGGGGCCACCTAGCCCACCAGATGCTTCCAGTAAGCGCCACTGCGCTGCGTTGCAGAGAGGTGGTCTAGGTCGTGCCCCTTTTTACATCTCTGCAACGCAGCTCTGTGGGGCTTACTGGAGGTACCTAGTGGTCTAGTTGGACCCTAGGGACCCTCAGGATTCAAGCGGACTTAATGTCCCAACTTAAAACGGCCACAGGGCGTGTTTACACAGTGGGGAAGGGAGGGGACGGGGCCTGAGGTGACGTGTGCAAACACGCCCTGCGGCACGTTTTAAGAAGTAGTTTTAATCCCCTGCCCTATTATATACTAGGGGCTTACAGAGGAGGTCATGCTAATCACAGGGGGACCCCAACACAACCCTAGTGTATGTAGGTGTTTTCACTGTATTCTGAGTGTCTTTTAACATAGCACTGGCTCTAGGACTGGTTAGTCAGACTCAGTTACCACCAGTATCCGTCTGAAAAAGTTGAGGGTACAGGATGATTTTGCAACAAGGCTTCTTTCTGCTCTTCTGTTTGTTCTTTCTACACGTTATCCTTCTTCCTGCTCTTTTCTTCGTCTTTGAGGACTTCTGTTATCCTATCTCTGTAGGCATAGTTAGAAATTAGCATTTAAAAAACCTTTGAAATTCACTGAAAAAACCATACGTTTCAGGCATGTTATAGTTAGGAATTAGCATTTAAAAAACCTTAGAAATTCACTGAAAAAACCATAGGTTTCAGGGGCGTTATAGTTAGCTGGACTTTTCACTCGTACAAAACCATTGAAATTCCCCCGTTATAGTTAGTTCAGCTAACTATAACTCGCGCGCCCGCAATGCACTGCTGATGACATCACATATTACATCACTCATGACATGGTCAGTGACATCACTCATGACATCACTGATGACATCTCAAATGACGTCACAGCTCCCAAAACTCCCTTATTTTTCAAATAGTGTTAAGCACTCACTGGAGGGGTTGAGTATCGGATTTTCTTTATTTCAGCAGAAAACTCGAACAGCAAGACAGACGCGTTTTGAGATAATCTTCATCAGTGTCTCATTAACAAAACCGCGCGCAAACATTAAATACGTCATGTTAAGCGCGACAGCGTGATCAAAACAAATGATGGCAATAATCCACGCTATCTCATTACGCGTGGGGCGGCCATCTTTGAGTGATGTACTCTAAGCACAACAGAATGTGAATAAGACGTACTTTTTAACCCTCGAGGAGCCATGACAAAGAAAAAAATCGCATTTTCAATGATTCATTCGATATTTCTCTTATGTACAATCTAAATGTGTCACAATCAAAACAATTCATCAAAATATGTATATAACAATGATGACCTCCAAATCTGGATAAATTAATACACATAACCACAACTGAATGTATAGTTCTATTGCTATGTGACACGAAACCGAAATAACGCCATGTATTGGCTATTCCTCAGCATATATATGCAAAACTTGTTTTGTAACATGGCTCCATGTTCCAAAAAGTCAATATCACAGTGCCATCTATGATATAAGGTAACAGAGGGTGAACAATCAGTGGGAGAGAGGTAGGGGAAAAAGGTGCGAGAGAGACAACAAACAGAGAAGTAAGAAAAGTAGCCCTAAAAAAGGCTTAGATAAAGTGCATGAGAAGGGAATAGAACATATTGAGAGTTTCACGAATTTTCAAAATTCAAAATTCAACAGTGTCACAGAAACTACGGAATTCAAAGAGTTTCTGATACTTTAACCAACCATATGATGATCCAACATCCACAATCACTTGTATATTCCAAATTTAAACATTGTTTGTATTGATAGTATGGATGCTACCAAATGCATCCATATAACCTTAATAACATCTCCAAGATGGTCTGCAGCATATTTATCTACCCAGGTGTACATTCAATTCTTCCCCACTATTGAGACCGTGGGGTGCCTTCGTATGCAAGTCTATAATGTAGCGGGACTCTAATCTTCGCAATCTTTGGACCCTGTCACCCCCCCTGATATTGACGGGCACATGGTCCAGACCAAAATACTGTAAAAGCTCCCTGTTGCTGTGATGATTGAGAGCAAAGTGCCTGGCTACAGGGTAATTGGTGTCTTTCTTATTGATTGCGCGCTGATGTTCTAAAATGCGCATTTTGACGCTGTTGATTGTGCTGCCAATATATTTGAGCCCACATGGGCATATTAGGCAATATACTACATGGGTGGTGGAGCAAGTGATAAATTTGTCTATGTGTCTTGGTTGACCCACACCTGGAATGTTATACGTGAATACTCTTTTGCAGTTTTTACAGGCCCTGCACTTTCCACATGGGAAAAATCCATGCAGTGCTTTAAGCGTGCCTGTGGGTTGCGCCAATGGTGATAAATGGCTCTGCACCAATTTGTCTCGGAGTGATCTAGATTTCCGAAAAGCGATCATTGGGACTTTCGGGATGTCCTTACCGATGACTGTATCGGTTTGGAGGATATGCCAACTTTTTTTAAATATCCTCCTTAATCTGTTGGCATCATCCGAGAAAGTAGTTATTAGACGGAATTTGCCTTCTTGATCATCTGAGTATCTATTGACTGACTTTTTGTATACCAGTAATTCCTTTCTGGGTATTTTTCTGACTTTATTGAGTGTTGAGACCAATTCCTCATAATTATAGCCCCTAACCTGGAATCTTTTTATACTCTGAGTTACTGCTGTTTCAAAATCAGCTTCTCTGGAACAATTACGTTTAAGGCGGAGAAGCTCGCCGTACGGGATACTGTGGATAAGTTTAGGTGGATGATTGCTGTGGGCGTGCAAAATAGAGTTGCCCGCAGTGGGCTTCCTATATAGCTCGGTCTCAAGGACTCCGTCCCTAACAAACACCTTTAGATCCAGATAGTTAACTGTTAAGGGACTCATTTCATATGTGAACCTAAGATTCAATTCGTTGTTATTGAGATCGGATATAAAATCTTGGGCCTGTTCCGGCGACCCTCCCCATACCAGGAAAAGGTTGTCTATGTACCTGTGCCATGCTACCACAGAGTTGGTCCATTTACACATCTGATTGCTTAGGGCGACCTGCTCCTCCCACCAGCCTACGAAAAGATTCCCATAGCTGGGGGCGAAGCAGGTCCCCATGGCAGTCCCGGATAGTTGTCTATAAAGTTGTTCTTGAAACAAAAAAATGTTATTTGACAGGCAAAATTGAATAAATTCAATTAACATTATGTTATGCTCAGAGAATTTCAGTGGCCTTTTTCTAAGAAAATGGGCTACCGCCTCTAGCCCTTTACTGTGTTCAATGCATGTGTACAGGCTGGTTATGTCCAGGGCAATTAATTGATCAGTGGGTTCCCACTTGATCTTATTGATCTGCAGAATGAAATCCGTAGTGTCCTTGACATACGACTTTAGCTGTAATACCAATGGAAAGAGAAAGAAATCAATGTACACGGACATGTTCTCGGTAAGGCTTCCTTTAGAGGAGACAATAGGCCTTCCAGGTGGATCATTTGTGTTTTTATGGATTTTTGGCAGTTGGTAAAATGTTGGTATTGTAGGGTCAGGGTTGCGCAAGAAGAGAAATTCGTTTGTTCCCAACATGCCTCTGTTACGCCATCTCTCTAATAAATTGTGATATTGTAAAATGCTTAAGTTGTATTGCTCAATGTTAGTTGCCTCATACAGTCTTTCATCATTCAATTGACGGTAGGTTTCACGACAATATTGGTCTCGCGTTAATAATACGATGTTGCCTCCTTTATCGGAGGGTTTGCAGACTATTTGTTCATCCTTGGATAAGTCTTTCAAGATGGTCCTTTGTTCTTCAGTGAGTTTGGTGCCTCGATTTCTTCTACTGGCAACCTTAGTTCTAAATTGTAGAAGGTCCTGTAGGACAGCATCCGAGAATGCCTCTCTCCCACTGATTGTTCACCCTCTGTTACCTTATATCATAGATGGCACTGTGATATTGACTTTTTGGAACATGGAGCCATGTTACAAAACAAGTTTTGCATATATATGCTGAGGAATAGCCAATACATGGCGTTATGTCGGTTTCACATAGCAATAGAACTATACATTCAGTTATGGTTATGTGTATTAATTTACCCAGATTTGGAGGTCATCATTGTTATATACATATTTTGATGAATTGTTTTGATTGTGACACATTTAGATTGTACATAAGAGAAATATCGAATGAATCATTGAAAATGCGATTTTTTTCTTTGTCATGGCTCCTCGAGGGTTAAAAAGTACGTCTTATCCACATTCTGTTGTGCTTAGAGTACATCACTCAAAGATGGCCGCCCCACGCGTAATGAGATAGCGTGGATTATTGCCATAATTTGTTTTGATCACGCTGTCGCGCTTAACATGACGTATTTAATGTTTGCGCGCGGTTTTGTTAATGAGACACTGATGAAGATTATCTCGAAACGCGTCTGTCTTGCTGTTCGAGTTTTCTGCTGAAATAAAGAAAATCCGATACTCAACCCCTCCAGTGAGTGCTTAACTCTATTTGAAAAATAAGGGAGTTTTGGGAGCTGTATATATATATATATATATATATATATATATATATATATATATATTGCGGATTTCCTATGGATAATAGGTCGGAACTATAACTACCTACTGGCGGCCGCCAGTAGGTAATATATATATATATATATATATATATATATATATATATATATATATATATATATATAATCACAAGAGTACAAGAGTTGCCCCAACGGAGGAGTCCAACACAGGTTCATATAGCTTCACAGATTTATTCAAGGCTGCAGCGTAGGTAGGTAGAATCTGCACAGCAAATCGATGTAGCCGACGCGTTTCGGGCCCCTGCCCTTTGTCATAGGCTTTGTTGAAGACTGATGTGCAGGACAAATGGTGCATCTTAATTATTTGAGTCCCCCGCCCCAGTGGGCGTGGCCGCTTGCACGGCCTCCTGGTTCTCGTAGTGCAGCTTTAATAATGCTCCAGTGAGCCGTCATGCATTCCAGCTGATAAATCATATTTCATCCCCAAGTGGGTTTCTCTGCCATCCTCCTTCGCATTACGCCCGCACCTTGATGCCTTGAATCCCAGCTCCTGTCCTGTAACTGATGACTGCCGATTGGCGTCATCCAGGTTTGCTTCCAGCGCAGCGGGACACCTCCACGGCTAGGCTAGCTGTTTCACATAAAATCACAAAGAGTTGCCCCAACGGAGGAGTCCAACACAGGTTCATATAGAAGTCGAAACAAAAGATTTGGAAGGTGCACTCGTTCCAAAGTCAATGAAGCAGCGTAATTCAATTATTCCATACAAAAGGTCCTTTTATTCAATAGATTACTCAGAACTGGCACACAGCCAACGCGTTTCGTTCCAGATTCTTTGCCAGAGGGAGCTTCGTCAGGGCTGTAATATTATAGACAAATGACAACATGAATATGACATGACACTAAAATCACAAAATAGAATAAACTAATATACATACATAAATAATATTAGATGACCCAAAAAACACATATTACCATAACAAGAAATTAGAAACGAATTATTGTTTTTCTTTTTCCTCTCATAGGGAGTAGGATGATACAGATGCCATATGGAACATAGAAGAGGCAACTATTTTCAAAATAACGATCTTTCACAAAGATTGAGTAACTAGGCGAAAGAGTATCCCACATGTTTCACAGTACAAACATATAACAAAAAACAAATAGAATACATTTAAGGAACATTTAAAACACATTTAAAAAAGAGACATTAAAAATACATTAAGGCGTAAACCAAGCATGTATATACGAAAAACCATATACAGGCTATATCACCCATAATATGGTACCTAACAGTACTTCTAATATACAAAGGCAAGACAGTATCCCAACCCATACCTCCATCACTAGATCAGTGTTCATGTAATTGCAGGGTCACTTAATATGATTTTACTTGATGTCGGATAACTGTTTAAAAATTCTCACCTCCTATGTAGTAAAACACAAATTGGACCTCAAAAATGTAGAACATATGCTGAGCTCTCTCAGGATCAAAAGTCTCGATCGAATGCTTTGTATAGCTTTACAATAGCAACTCACTTATATTTAGTGAAAAGAATATCTAAAGAGAAAAAGACAGGAAGAAAAGAAGAACTAAGTATAAAGAAAAAAAGTCAGCCTAAGATTTAAAAATCATCTGAGTCAAAATCCGAACGGTAACGGAAAATATCAGACAAAGATGCTGCCCGCACTCACCTCTCCATTCAAATTACCACGAGAAGCGCAAGTGATGTCCATAGGATAAATAGCATCAACTGTAAGTCATGCTTCTTCAATCCACCGTACTTCAGAAAATCAAAACTAGAGTTGTATAAAGAAAAGTAATATAAAATCTAAATCACTGCTGAATGGCTAAATCCTTCTAATAACAAAAATACATATATAAAACCTCCATCAGCCATATTGGTACTATCAAACGTAATTTGGCTCTTAAGCGTTTCTTATATATAGATACCAGCAAATTATTCAAAAGTCCAGTATAAGTCCGTGTGAGGAAAATAATTATCCACACCATATCAAGGCAAGTAAGGAAATAGACCATAACCACCATATCTCCCAAACAACAGATTAATATACAAACCCCGCCTGATGGATATCAATCTATGCAAACAGGTAAATTCAATTGGACCTTCGCTCTATATCAATCGTGTCAATAGCGGTAATCTAGTGCGTACACTAATATCATTAAAGGCGAGATGAATAGAAATACGAACAACTTCGCCAAACCGCTGGCGTTTAACATGAGCCAAATCGATGCGTGCTTAGCAGATTACTTGAACCTAAGTTAAAATATGTGCCCCAGATATTAAAAGGATTATTAATTTCACAAGGTAAGTAAATACTGAGGCAAAGAACCAAATGGTGCGTGTCTCCTAGTACTCGCAAAATTAGAACCGAACGGTGACCTAAAAATATACGCAAAGACCAAAATCCGAACACTCAGTTGTAAGACTGATCGTAACCACCAAATAATTGAAAAATCTTTTACCTTAAGCGATGAGGAGAAGTAACTCGTATGGCATGATAACAAGCAATAACGAGTCAAGGTGTATCGCGCCATTCTTTTAAAGCCACTGACCACTAATGTAAAGGCGGAGCAAGTCGGTCACCTGGTCTCGCATATGGCCAATGAATAGAACACATAGCAAAAACAGCAGAGGATAGTGAAAAACCCAGCGGCCATCTTGTAGTGGTGAAGAAAAGTGGAACACTAATAGCAAGACGACACCTGTCGCATCATACTTTATTAAACCCCATATTGAAATAAAATAAAAATGAAATAAATTGTAAAGAAAGGACAAGAAAAACAAGAAGGATAAATAGAACGAAATAAAACCAATATGCACTTTAAGAGACCAATAAAGAAATACAAATGAGAACAGCGGCCATCTTGTAATGGTCAAAAAAGACCCGTAAATTCAAATTAAAAAGGATATTAGAAATAAATCAAAAACAACGCACCAACCTATTGGAACTCATAATTGAAATAGAAGAAAGAAATACAAAATAATAATGAAGTAACATGGAAATAAAATTAAATTCGAGAAACAGAAACGAAGAGAATGAAAAGGGGGGCCTAGCCGAGCACAAGGCAAGTAATGAAAGCAATAGAAAAGGTATTTTTAGGCGGCCATCTTCTGATAGCAAATGTACCCCATAGCTATAGATCCGCCACAAAAATAATAAGTAAGAAAAACGGTAATGACCAAAATACTCCAAATATAACAGTCTAATAAAACAATGACAGGTGATTGTATAAGCCCTATAACCGCAAAATTACAATGCCCATGGGTAGCACCAAAATCAGTGCACAACACCAATCTTATGCAGCAGTGACCATCTTCGCAAATTGTCCAGAAGACGGTATAATACGCCACCGCAAGTGTATAATGAAAAGGTATCTACCGCTATGTTAGCATCTCATAATATCAAAACAAGAGGGTTCAAAGCACCTGGAGGCGACAGTATCATAGATATTTAGGAAGTCAATGCAAAATAAAAAACACATACAATAAATTCAAAAAAGAGATGACAACACCATTACTTAGAGAGGAGTAATGCCAGGACAATATTTAAAAAGAGAGTAAATGAACGAGGAAAGCTAACTGTTACAAACTGAAATAATTGTAATCAAATGAACAATAAAAACTACTGCTCAGTCATTTCAGTATGAACAGTGGGACACATGGTTAATTGTCATAAATTGGTTATTCTAAGAAATAATGTAGTTCATTATCAGTATTATGACCCATGGATGTTGCTCGAAGACGGCCAATCCATTTTGCATCCCTTTGTCTGACCATGAGTTCGTGGTTCCCACCTCTGTTTCCTGCTGTAACATGATCAATACCATGGAACCAAAAGGTATTGTTACCAGGATGTTTTTCTTTAAAATGATTGTTGAGAGGGTAACGACTGTCATGTTTCAGTAGTGCCCTGCGATGTTCTTGGATACGCACTTTCAAGGGGCGTAAAGTGCTTCCAACATAGACTGTGCCACAATCACATCCCAATACATAGACCACATGGGTGGTATTACAATTTATGAATTGTGAGATTTTATAGGGCCCGGAGTTATTGTAAGCAAAGTTGGTAGTCTTGTTTCGCCCAATAGGGCAAATGTTGCAAGAGGAACATGTGTATAAACCTAGTGGTTTAGATGGTAGCCAAGTGTCATGATTTTGTCTATTAGTTACATAACTAGGGCATAAGGCATCACGTAGGGTTTTTCCTCTACGATAGGTTAGTGAAGGCACCTCAGAAATACAATTCTTCAGACCCGGCACATCCAGCAGCAAACCCCAATTCTTTTTTACAATGTTCTGAACTGTAGCGCTATTGGTATTGAATTGCGTGACCAAGGTATCTTTTCTAATCTTGGTCAATTGTTTCTGCTTCTTAGTAGTGTCTCGAAGTGTAAATTTCCTTGTCAAGTGCTTTACTTTCACTAATGCCTTGCCAACAATGTCTTTTCTGTATCCCCTTTTGAGGAATCTCGTTTCACAGTCCTGCAAGTTCCTCTGGTAAGTATCCTCCTCACTACAGTTTTCTGCGGATACGCGTTATCTCTCTAAAGGGGATGTTATTAATTACTGATTGTGAATGGGCGCTTGCAGCGTGAAGCACACCGTTACAAGCAGTGTCTTTCCTATGTAACGTGCTTTCAATCACATGATCTTTAATATAAAAGTGGATATCTAGAAAATTGATCTTAGCTTTATCACTGTTCATAGTGAACCTCACATTGTATTCATTCGCATTCAGATAGTCAGAATATTCATGTAGTTGTTCATTTGAGCCAGCCCAAAGACAGATGATATCGTCTATGTACCTCCCCCAGAACACGATATGTTTCGTCCAGGGGGAGGCACGTCGGCTCCAGGCATGCTCCCTCTCAAACCAACCCATAAAGAGGCAGGCGTAAGAGGGAGCAAACCTGGAACCCATGGCAGTCCCAATTATTTGCTGAAACCAGCAATTATCATGAAGAAAAAAATTATTTTCTAAGATGAGATCCATCATATCCATGATCATCTCATTAAATCCATACAGGTTGGCACTATCTGTATCTAAGAATGTTCTTACTGCCAAAGTACCAAAGTCCTTTAAAATGCATGTATACAAACCCACCACATCAAAAGTAAGTTCATCCGACCACTGAAAATTATTAAGTTTGACAAGTATATCTTTACTGTCTCGGATGGACGAAAGCAAGCTTGTAACATGTCTCTGAAATCGGATATCTACGAATTCAGAGATCCTCTCAGTAGGTGATCCCACCCCCGAGATGATAGGGCGCCCTGGTGGAAAAGGCCCCCCTTTATGGACTTTGGGCAAGACATAAATACAAGGGTACGTGGGATAGTGTACTCTAAGAAACCCAAATTCTTCATCCGTAAGCAAACCAATCTTTTTCCACTCACTCAGCTTGAAATTAATTCGCTGAGAAAGATTCTGGATGGGATTCGTGGTTATTTTTCGGTAACATTGCTGATCATTAAGTTGGCAGTCTATCTCCGACATATAGTCAGAGAAATTCATAACCACAACATTACCGCCTTTATCTGCTTCCCTAATCACCATATTGTGATCCATCCTTAGTCTGTTAAGGGCCGCCCTTTCCTTGGCGGTAATGTTGTGGTTAATAATGCTAAAGTGCTTGTTAGACGTCTCCATCTTATATAAATCTTTGGTAACTTTGTCGTAGAATGTATCTATATTTGGATGATAATTGTGAAATGGTACAAATTTCGACTTTGATTTAAGGCGGCTACAGATATTCGGATCCTGTTCAATGTCAAGCTCACTCAATAGGGTCGACATTTCTGGCTTATCATCATCATCCAAACTCAATAAGAGTTGTACGTTACGAATTTCTCCAATATTTTAACTTGTGCGACATACATTTTCATTATGTTTTGTACCAACAGAAACATGTTGTGAGAAGTAATCCCTCAGTTTAAGCAGTCTAACAAATTTAAACATATCAATATGAACATTTGTTAGGTCACCGCTCTGGGAAGAACAAACGTTTAACCCTTAACTGAGAACAGAAATTTCATCCTTATCCAGCACTTTATAAAACAGATTAATAATCTTTAGATCAGTTTCATTGACAGTATTAGTACATGCAACATCAGCAAATCCCATAGTTTCGTTGTTCATTTGGTTTTGGCTCCCGTATTCCCCTTGTTCATGTGTCCTCATCCTGTCCCTGTACCGGCCTTTACCCCTCCTATTATTATTATTATTATTATTATTAGTCCGATTTGTAGCGCGCATGGCTGCCCCAACGGATTTTGGCTGGTCCCTTTTCTGCTGAAGCCGACTGCTTATCCTTAATTTGACGAGCTCCTTCTGAAAAGAAGAAGCTCCCTCTAATAAAGGGGTATCCTGAACTATATTTGAGGCTATGCTGCTCAAAGATGAGGAGGAAGCACCACTGACAGATCGATCCTCATCATTCTCCTCTCTTTCCTCTCAGGGTCTTTTTCTTTCCTCATTTACCTGAACATTGTCAAACTTTTTTGCAAATGTGTACACTCGTCTGTCTCTATAATCCCGGTCATCCCTCCTCACTTTTTTCATTTTTTTATCTTTCAGATAGAGCTGGTACTCATCCATCACTTTTTTCAAAATTGCAAAATTCTTGCTAATTAGTTCCTTCTGTTCCATTGCATTAATTTCTTTTTCTATACCTTCAATTTCTTCCTGTAACTTTTCACCTTTGTCCCTAGCATGGCGAATTAGTATTTGCATCATTATTTGTGATGCGTTCTCTAAATTACTTTCCCAGTCATTGAGCAGATCCTCACTGAGATCTTCAAATGTGGGGAAGATTAAAATTCTTAACCCCCGTGGCACTTTCTTATTACTCAAGTATTGTTGTAGGGTAGCCCCATCCCACCAATGGGACAATTCCTGTTTTTTCAGCCTTTCTAATCTAATAAAGAGTGTTTTGAGGCTATTTGACGTAGGAATTGTTTGCATAGCAGGAATATTGGTGGAGCTAACGTTAAATAGATTCAGGGCCATCTCTTCTCTACCATCCTGAAATTTGGACATCATTAAAGTATACTTTGAAAAATACCAGTAGGGAAGGAGTGCTAGACAGTCAAATAAACATGCTAAGAGAAAAGAACAAATGGCAGACCAAGGCCAAGCACTTCCAGTCCATATATACTACCAATTCGTATGGTGGTGTAAGCTCTTCCCACACCCGCCGTCCAAGGGTGTTATGTGGAAGCCAAAACAAAAGATTTGGAAGGTGCACTCGTTCCAAAGTCACTGAAGCAGCGTAATTCAGTTATTCCATACAAAAAGTCCTTTTATTCAATAGATTACTCAGAACTGGCACACAGCCAACGCGTTTCGTTCCCGATTCTTTGCCAGAGGGAACTTCGTCAGGGCTGTAACATTATAGACAAATGACTACAGTTCAGAACATTTTTACAATGTTCTGAACTGTAGCGCTATTGGTATTGAATTGCGTGACCAAGGTATCTTTTCTAATCTTGGTCAATTGTTTCTGCTTCTTAGTAGTGTCTCGAAGTGTAAATTCCCTTGTCAAGTGCTTTACTTTCACTAATGCCTTGCCAACAATGTCTTTTCTGTATCCCCTTTTGAGGAATCTCATTTCAAAGTCCTGCAAGTTCCTCTGGTAAGTATCCTCCTCACTACAGTTTTCTGCGGATACGCGTTATCTCTCTAAAGGGGATGTTATTAATTACTGATTGTGAATGGGCGCTTGCAGCGTGAAGCACACCGTTACAAGCAGTGTCTTTCCTATGTAACGTGCTTTCAATCACATGATCTTTAATATAAAAGTGGATATCTAGAAAATTGATCTTAGCTTTATCACTGTTCATAGTGAACCTCACATTGTATTCATTCGCATTCAGATAGTCAGAATATTCATGTAGTTGTTCATTTGAGCTAGCCCAAAGACAGATGATATCGTCTATGTACCTCCCCCAGAACACGATATGTTCCGTCCAGGGGGAGGCACGTCGGCTCCAGGCATGCTCCCTCTCAAACCAACCCATAAAGAGGCAGGCGTAAGAGGGAGCAAACCTGGAACCCATGGCAGTCCCAAGTATTTGCTGAAACCAGCAATTATCATGAAGAAAAAAATTATTTTCTAAGATGAGATCCATCATATCCATGATCATCTCATTAAATCCATACAGGTTGTCACTATCTGTATCTAAGAATGTTCTTACTGCCAAAGTACCAAAGTCCTTTAAAATGCATGTATACAAACCCAACACATAAAAAGTAAGTTCATCCGACCACTGAAAATTATTAAGTTTGACAAGTATATCTTTACTGTCTCGGCTGGACGAAAGCAAGCTTGTAACATGTCTCTGAAGTCGGATATCTACGAATTCAGAGATCCTCTCAGTAGGTGATCCCACCCCCAAGATGATAGGGCGCCCTGGTGGAAAAGGCCCCCCTTTATGGACTTTGGGCAAGACATAAATACAAGGGTACGTGGGATAGTGTACTCTAAGAAACCCAAATTCTTCATCCGTAAGCAAACCAATCTTTTTCCACTCACTCAGCTTGAAATTAATTCGCTGAGAAAGATTCTGGATGGGATTCGTGGTTATTTTTCGGTAACATTGCTGATCATTAAGTTGGCAGTCTATCTCCGACATATAGTCAGAGAAATTCATAACCACAACATTACCGCCTTTATCTGCTTCCCTAATCACCATATTGTGATCCATCCTTAGTCTGTTAAGGGCCGCCCTTTCCTTGGCGGTAATGTTGTGGTTAATAATGCTAAAGTGCTTGTTAGACGTCTCCATCTTATATAAATCTTTGGTAACTTTGTCGTAGAATGTATCTATATTTGGATGATAATTGTGAAATGGTACAAATTTCGACTTTGATTTAAGGCAGCTACAGATATTCGGATCCTGTTCAATGTCAAGCTCACTCAATAGGGTCGACATTTCTGGCTTATCATCATCATCCAAACTCAATAAGAGTTGTACGTTACGAATTTCTCCAATATTTTAACTTGTGCGACATACATTTTCATTATGTTTTGTACCAACAGAAACATGTTGCGAGAAGTAATCCCTCAGTTTAAGCAGTCTAACAAATTTAAACATATCAATATGAACATTTGTTAGGTCACCGCTCTGGGAAGAACAAACGTTTAACCCTTAACTGAGAACAGAAATTTCATCCTTATCCAGCACTTTATAAAACAGATTAATAATCTTTAGATCAGTTTCATTGACAGTATTAGTACATGCAACATCAGCAAATCCCATAGTTTCGTTGTTCATTTGGTTTTGGCTCCCGTATTCCCCTTGTTCATGTGTCCTCATCCTGTCCCTGTACCGGCCTTTACCCCTCCTATTATTATTATTATTATTATTAGTCCGATTTGTAGCGCGCATGGCTGCCCCAATGGATTTTGGCTGGTCCCTTTTCTGCTGAAGCCGACTGCTTATCCTTAATTTGACGAGCTCCTTCTGAAAAGAAGAAGCTCCCTCTAATAAAGGGGTATCCTGAACTATATTTGAGGCTATGCTGCTCAAAGATGAGGAGGAAGCACCACTGACAGATCGATCCTCATCATTCTCCTCTCTTTCCTCTCAGGGTCTTTTTCTTTCCTCATTTACCTGAACATTGTCAAACTTTTTTGCAAATGTGTACACTCGTCTGTCTCTATAATCCCGGTCATCCCTCCTCACTTTTTTCATTTTTTTATCTTTCAGATAGAGCTGGTACTCATCCATCACTTTTTTCAAAATTGCAAAATTCTTGCTAATTAGTTCCTTCTGTTCCATTGCATTAATTTCTTTTTCTATACCTTCAATTTCTTCCTGTAACTTTTCACCTTTGTCCCTAGCATGGCGAATTAGTATTTGCATCATTATTTGTGATGCGTTCTCTAAATTACTTTCCCAGTCATTGAGCAGATCCTCACTAAGATCTTCAAATGTGGGGAAGATTAAAATTCTTAACCCCCGTGGCACTTTCTTATTACTCAAGTATTGTTGTAGGGTAGCCCCATCCCACCAATGGGACAATTCCTGTTTTTTCAGCCTTTCTAATCTAATAAAGAGTGTTTTGAGGCTATTTGACGTAGGAATTGTTTGCATAGCAGGAATATTGGTGGAGCTAACGTTAAATAGATTCAGGGCCATCTCTTCTCTACCATCCTGAAATTTGGACATCATTAAAGTATACTTTGAAAAATACCAGTAGGGAAGAAGTGCTAGACAGTCAAATAAACATGCTAAGAGAAAAGAACAAACGGCAGACCAAGGCCAAGCACTTCCAGTCCATATATACTACCAATTCGTATGGTGGTGTAAGCTCTTCCCACACCCGCCGTCCAAGGGTGTTATGTGGAAGCCAAAACAAAAGATTTGGAAGGTGCACTCGTTCCAAAGTCACTGAAGCAGCGTAATTCAGTTATTCCATACAAAAAGTCCTTTTATTCAATAGATTACTCAGAACTGGCACACAGCCAACGCGTTTCGTTCCCGATTCTTTGCCAGAGGGAACTTCCGTCAGGGCTGTAACATTATAGACAAATGACAACATGAATATGACTTGACACTAAAATCACAAAATAGAATAAACTAATATACATACATAAATAATATTAGATGACCCAAAAAACACATATTACCATAGCAAGAAATTAGAAACGAATTATTGTTTTTCTTTTTCCTCTCATAGGGAGTAGGATGATACAGATGCCATATGGAACAAAGAAGAGGCAACTATTTTCAAAATAGCGATCTTTCACAAAGATTGAGTAACTAGGCGAAAGAGTATCTCACATGTTTCACAGTACAAACATATAACAAAAACCAAATAGAATACATTTAAGGAACATTTAAAACACATTTAAAAAAGAGACATTAAAAATACATTAAGGCGTAAACCAAGCATGTATATACGAAATACCATATACAGGCTATATCACCCATAATATGGTACCTAACAGTACTTCTAATATACAAAGACAAGACATACATAATTGGATGAGTGCATGTGTAGTGCCTGGGTGATTGAATGAGTACATGGGTAGTGCATGCAAGATTCAATGAGTGCATGAGTAATGCCTAGGTGATTGGATGAATGTATGGGTTGTGGTTGAGTGCAAGTGCAGTGCCTGAGTGAATGGATAAGTGAAAATGTAGTACCAGGGTGAATGGATGAGTGCAAGTGCATTGCCTGGGTAAATGGATGAGTGCAAGTGCACAGCCTTGGTGATTGCATGACTACATGGGTAGTACCTGAGTGAATGGATCACTCCATAGGTATCACCTGGGTGATTGGATGACTGCAAGTGTAGTGCTTGAGTGAAGAAATGAGTGCAAGTGCAGTACCTGGATGAATGAAAGAGTGCAACAGTGTGCCTAGGTGATTTCATACCTGCATCAGTAGTGCCTGAGTGAAGGCAGAACTCCATGGGTACCGCCTGGGTGATTGGATGAGTGCCTGAGTAATGGCTGGGAGATTGAATGAATGCAATTGCAGTGCCTGAGTGATTTCATGCCTGCCTAGGTATTGGCTGGGTGATTGGATGAGTGGAACTATGGTGCCTGGGAGATGTGATGAGTATATGAATAGTGACTTGATGAATCTATCACTAGATCAGTGATTTGAAACATGTAATATATTCTGATCTCCAACCACTGTGAAAAAGTATAAACAGAGAAAAATGTATTGGGATTCCATTTTGAACATTAGGCAACCAAAACAACACACAATATTTTTTCTCCATAACTTTAGTTCAACGGAGACAAATGTTTTACTGTTTTTTTAAAAACAATTTTCAGCTTTCATACTTCTTCACTTTCAGCAGTGGTCTATACAAAGCATCATAATCAAACAGTGATTTGAATGTCTTTTGTATGTCATTGCACTCTGTCCATCCTGTTTGACATGTTAAATATATTGTGTAGTGTTCAGAGATTATATCAGATCCTTCATGAAATATGATTGCTATAGTTGTAAAAGTTCTTTTTTAAATCGAAATTTGTCTAGCTACAAATTTAGTACCATCCACTCTGCATCATTGTAGCATGACTATGGCATATTTTCCATACCTTTATAGTAACAACGTAGACCTAAATTCTGATCTACGCAGTTGGATGAGATGGGAGAAGATGGGGAGGAAGGCGCTACCTTAGATAGAAGGGTTGTGCTGCTGTGCATACTGGGGGAAGGCGGTCTGTGTGCTTTCATTGCTCTTCCTCTTTTGAGCTGCGCTGGCTGCTTGCTTCGATGCCCTGACCCTGCCTCCCCTTACGTGTGATGGGACTGCCCTGTTACATTAGAAGGCCAATATGTAGAGCTGCTGCGGGAGGGGGGGACTGTTGGCGCTGGGACCCCATGGCAGAGTGTGTGAGGGGGGAGCAGGTGCCCTGCTGCGTCTGGTTTCCTCCATGACAGGTTTGTCCAATGTGCGATTGAGCCCCCTTTTACTCCCACATGACACGTCTTAAAGAAGTCATTATGAGCTTCAATGTGCGGGGTCTTAACTCACCAGCAAAACGGCATGCGCTTCTTGCCTTGTTGAAGGATGCTAGGTGTGATATTTGCCTCCTACAGGAGACCCACCTCATGCGGGAGGCCTGGAAGCAGCTTTGTTCCCACTGGTTTGACAGACAATATTTTTCATCAGGAACGGGAAAGAAGGCTGGAGTGGCAATTCTTTTGGCTACACATTTTCAGGGGAAGGTGGTGGGAACTCACACGGAGGTCGCGGGTCACCTCCTGGCTTTGAGGGTGCTCCTGGGAGAGAGGGTACATACGATAGCCTCGGTCTATAGCCCCAACGAACTCCAAGAGGACGCTATAAGCTCGATTCTGGAGTCCCCTGATGAGGATCTCGTCATCGGTGGAGATTTTAACCTGGTCTCCATTGCGGAGCAGAATAGGTTGACGCTATGGATGGGGCACACAGGCTCGATCTCTGACATGATGCTTCAGAGACTGATGGAGGCTGGTCTCACAGACACCTGGCGCCATTGCTTCCCGACAGCACAGGAGTACACCTTTTTCTCCGCGGCCCATCAAATGTACAACTTGCATTGACCTTTTTTGGACTTCACCTAGGGTCACGGCGTCCATCGCCTACGTATCTATTGGCATGGCGGCACTCTCAGACCATTCCCCGGTCATCTTAACTTGCTTCTCCCTGGCGGCGCCTCACGGCAGAGTTCGTGGCGCTTAAACCGCAAACTACTCACGTACGACGCTAATATTACTGAACTATGAGGCACTATCAAAACGTACCTGGAGGTAAACGGCGTGGGCTCGGTGGGGATCGATATGCTTTTGGACGCCCTGAAGGCTGCCATACGCGGACGCTGTATCGCTATCGCAGCGGGCCTGAATAAGGGCCACAAGGACAAGAGGGGGGAATTGGAGGACCAAATTCCGGAGCTGGAGGGGGTGCATCGCAGTACGGGGGCAGTCCAAACTCAGCGCCTACTCACACAGGCGAGGAAGCAACTGTGGGCATTAGATCTCGACCGCGCCGAATACGCCCTGCTCCGCACCAAACAGCGCTACTCCGAAGGAGGGAACAAGGCGGGGAGACTACTTGCACAAGTTCTGTGGGCTGAGAGGTCGATGCATCAAGTTGCGGAAATCATGACCAAACTGGGTGCGGTCCTGCGTGCAGATGGAGACATAGCGTCTGAATTTTAGGCCTTCTATAAGGCTCCCTATTCAGCCGATAATCTGGACACTAATGTGGCCAGGAAATATGCGCAAGAGGCACTGGTGACCCCGCTGGTGGACCCGGTTGCAGCCAATTTGGACGCGGACATCAGCCCTGATGAAGTTTTATGGGCCATCCAGGGACTTTCAGTTGGCAAGGCGCCAGGAGAGGACGGCCTCTCAGTCGATTTTTATAAAACCTTTGCTTTGGACCTGACTCCCCTCCTGGGGAGGCTGTTTAACACCTTTAGCACCTCTGGGAAACTCACCCCGTCGATGTCAATGGCGGAGGTAGTGGTCATTCACAAGCCGGGCAAGGACGCCCATGAGTGTGCCTCATACCGCCCCATTTCTCTGCTCAATGTGGACCTGAAGATCTTCACTAGTATTCTGGCCTCCAGACTTGCTCCCCACATGCAGGGCCTGATGGACCCCGACCAGTCGGGTTTTATCCCGGATCGCAATTGCGGGGATGGGACTCGCAGACTCTGCCATTTACTGGATAAGACGCAACAAACCCAGATCTCGGCGATACTTCTCTCGGTGGACGCCGAAAAGGCATTTGACGGGTCCCCTGGACCTATTTGCAACTGGTCCTCTGCCATTTCGGACTCGGAGACATTTTCCGGAGATGGGTAAATTGCGTATACCACGGCCCAAAGGCCAGCATCCGGGTTAATGGGTTGGCCTCTTGTTCCTTCTAGGTCAGACGCGGCACGGGACAGGGGTGTCTCCTTTCCCCTCTCCTCTTCACGCTCTATATGGAGCCATTCGTCGAAAGAGTCCGCCAACTCCCTTCAGTCACTGCGATCCGGGTGGAGGTCAGGGAACATAAGATCTCCTTATACGCGGATGACATGCTCCTTTTCTTAACGCATCCATTGCTCTCTCTTTCCCCCTCTGCTGGCGGAGGTCAAGGCAATTAGTGCGGCGTCGGGATTTAAAATTAACTTGAAAAGAACTCAGGCTTTGAGCCTCACCCTTCCAGCAGTGGACCGACACCAACTATTGCTTCCCTTCCCATTTTCTTGGGCTACTACCGATATCACATACCTGGGGTTACAGGTTTTCTCTACCACCGCGAAGACTGCTCAGGTGAACTACACAGAGGCTCTGAACAAAATGCACCTCGAACTGAACAGTTGGAAGAAACACGCCCTCTCCTGGTTAGGCAAGATTTAGGACGTCAAAATGACGGTTTTGCCCAGTCTGCTTTACATCATGCAGACGCTTCCCCTATGTCCGCCACGGGAAACATTGTTTACAACGCGGGTATTACATCGCGATGCCATTACATCGCGTTTTTTACAACGCAAGTCGTTACAACAACTTGCGCTAGATGGCGCTCTAGGACAAGGAATAGTATAATTTACTATCCAACACCTTCCCTACTGAACGTAGACTGGAGTTGGAATAGTAAATTATACTACTCCTAAGTCCTATTCCTTGTCCTAGAGCGCCATCTAGTGCAAGTCGTTGTAACGACTTGCGTTGTCAAAACCGCGATGTAGTGTACCGCGATGTAAATGTATGCGTTGTAACGTCATACATCCGTCCGCCACCCACGACACTGGCTCAAATGCAGCAACTCATCTGGGGGGTAAGAAAGCGCGCATGACTTGACATCTCACATATATGAAGCAGGACGAGGGTGGCCTTGGTATCCCACATCTCAGGTGCTACTATGAAGCGGCGCAATTGCAATGGATGGTTGAGTGGTATCACCTAGAGTCGGAAAAACAGTGGTGTTTTATGGATAGGGGGGTCGCCGGGATCCATATCTGGAAGGTTCCCTGGATACCCAGACGTCACCGATCGCTGGGTGCGTACCTCTCCCTAGTCCTGCGAGTCACTATGCAGGTGTAGGACATGGTCCAAGAGAAGTGTCAGCTGTCCTCAGCCATTTTACCCTTGACCCCATTTTATTGGGAACCCAGATTTCCCCCCGGCCCTAGTGAGCAATGCCTGCCTAAAATGGCAAGAGGAAAAAACTGTAAGCGTATAGGCGCCCTCTTTGATGAGCGGAGAATCCTGGATTTTCCCAGGTTAGTGGCTCACTATGGGATCCCCAAGGATGCACACTGGTAGTACTTGGCGCTGCGCTATTGGGTCACGCAGCGCCAGGTCCGTTCGCATGCTGGTCGGCTCCTCACAAATATATCACCCGCACCTCCAACAAACGCTTTCTGTCAAATATTTATGGCTTCCTCAACAAGGCGGGAACCCAGGCAAAATCCCCGGCGCAGCGTAGGTGGGAGGCGGAACTGAGCCGGGAGGTCTCCCCCAAGGAGTGGGCGGATATTATTCGCAGGGCCTGGGCATCCTCGTGCAGCACCTATGGGAAGGAAATGCTCCTGAAAATTGCACACTATTGGTATTACACCCCGGTGAGGGTCGCCAAATGGAAGTCCCATAGCAGCAATCTCTGTTGACACAACTGCGGGCAGGAGGGTACACTGTCCCATATCCTATGGCATTGCCCTAAGATACAGGCACTGTGGGAAACTATTCTGCCCCTAGTCGATCAGATAAACCAGACAGAACTCCCCCGATCTCCTAGTTACATCTTGCTGGGGCTACCCAACCCTCTCACATACCCTCTCCGGTCTTGTAGGGGCAGGGCGATCACTTTAGCACTAGGGGCAGCCAAGCAGGTTCTCCTGGCAAAATGGGGCACGACCGACATCCCGACCAAGTTAGATTGGCTACACAAAATGTGGGAGGTTGTGGGGATGGAACGGTTCACAACAGGGATCCAAAACACACTGCCTAAATTTGATAAGACCTAGGGTTCCACGGTGGCTTACTTATCCTCAGAGTTCATAGAGCTTACCTGCCCTCGCTACCTATGAGTTCTGCGATTCCCTACAACTGACATAACTGACCCCCCGCCTCCTCCAAAGGTCACTCAGCCCTAGCCCCTACCGAGTCACAGCATAAGCCGTGGGTGGATACCTGTCCTCCATCTTCTCTGTTTCCCTCAGTCTTTTCTTTGCTTTCTTTCACCTCCTCTTTATTTCCTCTCTTCTCTCTTTAATACAGTTTACTTTTGAATAAATACGTTCCCCGCTGGCCGGTGGTTGTTCGGTGGGCGTAATGTTTAAGATTGCAGAATACTTAATAAAATAGATTTAAACCATAAACTCTGATCTACAGTTTGGACAGGTCATATCTTGAGGGCGTTTTTTGTTACATTTTCAAAGAACCCAGCTTTACAATCTGGTAATGTCAAGTAGAGGAATCCTTCTGAATTGATTTCAGTGCTAGACGTGGATTCACAATCTTCACAGTTATGGTTCCATTTATACATTAAACCAAATAATTCATTGATATTCACATCTTCGTCCTCTAATAGTACTAGCATTACCATTAAAAAGTCTTGAGCATCCTGCTGAAGATTTTGAGAAAACACTACTGATCCAATATAGTCATCTGTAAATGTTCATATTTCAGTAGCAGAATATATAATACTTCGGTCACGTCTTAATTCTTCAAGTAAACTACATAATTGTGAAAGCATTCTTTTATCTACTTTTTCTTTAGTAGAATTTATAAAATGAGGCAAATGGTACAGTGCATTTAACACTATATGTGCATAACAGTTCACTTCGGATTTATTGTCAAAGCGATAGCCTTCAATTTCCGCATTGTGCTGTAGATTTATTTTCTTAGGTCCTTGCTGTTTTTCATTTGTTCATCTTTTTGTTCAGCGCTGATAGACTGCTTTGATAATTTTCTGCTTTGGATGCATTATCGGTTTTTCAAACACAGGACACTGGCCTAAATGAGGAGCATATTGACCTCTTAACCGATTATACTCCCTCACACATTTCACATCAGCACTTACTTTCTTCTCATCAAAGTCAATCAGAAATAAACCAGACAAAGCTACACATGGCATTCCTTCATTGAATACACTACTACCAATATTAACAAGAGCTGTATCTACACTTAACCCCTTCGCTGCTAGGCCTTTTCCCCTCCTGTGCTAAGCCCTTTTTGGGCTATTTGAGGTAGTGCGCGCTTAGGCCCCTGTAACTTTTTGACCACATTAGGTATCCACGCCAAATTTGCGTCCTTTTCTTCCAACATCTTGGGGATTCTAAAGGTACCCAGGGTTTGTGGATTCTCCTAGAGGGTTCCCAGAAATTAGTCAAAATACAGCAATTTTTTTTTTTGTGAAAAATGTGAAAAACGGGCTGCAAATGAAAGCTTCTGGGTTTTTCTCTGCAAATGGTATCAAAAAAGGGTTTGTGGGGCTGAAATCACAATTTCTCCAGCTTTTAGGGAATGACAGACTTTTGTTAGAAAACTAACATTTTTTACACAGTTTTGGCATTTTTCTGGGACATACCCTATTTTTGCTATTTTTTGTGCTTTCAACCTCCTTCCAGTTAACGGTAGAAAAGGGTAACAAAACAATAATGGATCCTGGAAAGCTATACATTTTTGAAAAGTAGACAAAATTCTGAATTCAGCAAGGGGTCATTTGCGTAGATCCATCAAGGTTTCTTTATAGAAATTTACAGGCAAATATAGGAAAAATTAAAAATTTGTTGAAAAAAGCAGCCTCTTGAGTCAACGTTTTTACCTGTAACTTCTTCGAATTATGACATCTCTTTGAAAGCAATGTACCGTTACATCCAGTAGACCTTCCTGGTTGTGGGGACATATAGGACTTGTAGGTTCACCAAGAGCCCAACGAACCCAGAGTAGAAAAATGAGCAGCATTTTGTAATGTTTTTTTTTTTTGGTCCGGGTATATAGCAATTATTGTGGGAAAATGTTACTTGGAAAAATCGGTATGAAAGTCACCTATGTATTTCTGAAATGGGAACAAATTACAGAGTTCAGAAACAGTGCATATTTGCACATTTTCGAAATTGGGAATACTCATATTTGCATGACAATTATTGGTCATTTTTCAAAATGACTTTTTTTTTACACAATGTCTTTCATTTGGAAGGGAGAAATGCATCAAAAATCAATAGGTAATAACAGTTGCTTTACAAATTTGAACTACCCTAAGTCTCCCGAGAAAAATGGTACCTCACTTGTGTGGGTAGGCATAGTGCCCACGACAGGAAGTGGCTCAAAACCTAAGGTGAACACACCACATTTTCACACTGAAAATTTACACTTTTTTTGCAAAGAGTCTAGCTGTAGTTTTTGAACCCTAGCCCTGCCGGCACCTAGGGAAACCTAGCAAACCTATACATTTTTGAAAACTAGACACCCAGGGGAATCCAGGATGGGGTGACTTGACTGCCTCCCACCATGGTCTGTTACCCAGAATTCCTTGCAAACGTAAAAAATTGACAAAAAAAACACATTTTCCCCACATTTCTGTGATGGAAAGTTCTTGAATCTGCGTGGATCCACAAATTTCCACCCACCCCGCGTTCCCCAAAGTCCTACGAGAAAAATGGTACCTCACTTGTGCGGGTCGGCCTAGTGCCCGCGGCAGGAAACGGCGCAAAACGCAACGTGGTTTTGCAGTGAAAAATGACCCTTTTTTGGCAAAGTGACTAGCTGTAGATTTTGTACCCTAGCCCTGCCGGCACCTAGGGAAACCTAGCAAACCTATACATTTCTGAAAACTAGACACCCAGGGGAATCCAGGATGGGGTGACTTGACTGCCTCCCACCATGGTCTGTTACCCAGAATCCCTTGCAAACGTAAAAAATTGACAAAAAAAACACATTTTCCCCACATTTCTGTGATGGAAAGTTCTGGAATCTGCGTGGATCCACAAATTTCCACCCACCCCGCGTTCCCCAAAGTCCTACGAGAAAAATGGTACCTCACTTGTGCGGGTCGGCCTAGTGCCCGCGACAGGAAACGGCGCAAAACGCAACGTGGTTTTGGAGTGAAAAATGACCCTTTTTTTGGCAAAGTGACTAGCTGTAGATTTTGTACCCTAGCCCTGCCGGCACCTAGGGAAACCTAGCAAACCTATACATTTTTGAAAACTAGACACCCAGGGGAATCCAGGATGGGGTGACTTGACTGCCTCCCACCATGGTCTGTTACCCAGAATCCCTTGCAAACGTAAAAAATTGACAAAAAAAACACATTTTCCCCACATTTCTGTGATGGAAAGTTCTGGAACCTGCGTGGATCCACAAATTTCCACCCACCCCGCGTTCCCCAAAGTCCTACGAGAAAAATGGTACCTCACTTGTGCGGGTCGGCCTAGTGCCCGCGACAGGAAACGGCGCAAAACGCAACGTGGTTTTGGAGTGAAAAATGACCCTTTTTTTGGCAAAGTGACTAGCTGTAGATTTTGTACCCTAGCCCTGCCGGCACCTAGGGAAACCTAGCAAACCTATACATTTCTGAAAACTAGACACCCAGGGGAATCCAGGATGGGGTGACTTGACTGCCTCCCACCACGGTCTGTTACCCAGAATCCCTTGCAAACGTAAAAAATTGACAAAAAAAACACATTTTCCCCACATTTCTGTGATGGAAAGTTCTGGAATCTGCGTGGATCCACAAATTTCCACCCACCCCGCGTTCCCCTAAGTCCTACGAGAAAAATGGTACCTCACTTGTGCGGGTTGGCCTAGTGCCCGCGACAGGAAACGGCGCAAAACGCAACGTGGTTTTGGAGTGAAAAATGACCCTTTTTTTGGCAAAGTGACTAGCTGTAGATTTTGTACCCTAGCCCTGCCGGCACCTAGGGAAACCTAGCAAACCTATACATTTCTGAAAACTAGACACCCAGGGGAATCCAGGATGGGGTGACTTGACTGCCTCCCACCATGGTCTGTTACCCAGAATCCATTGCAAACGTAAAAAATTGACAAAAAAAACACATTTTCCCCACATTTCTGTGATGGAAAGTTCTGGAATCTGCGTGGATCCACAAATTTCCACCCACCCCGCGTTCCCCAAAGTCCTATGAGAAAAATGGTACCTCACTTGTGCGGGTCGGCCTAGTGCCCGCGGCAGGAAACGGCGCAAAACGCAACGTGGTTTTGCAGTGAAAAATGACCCTTTTTTTGGCAAAGTGACTAGCTGTAGATTTTGTACCCTAGCCCTGCCGGCACCTAGGGAAACCTAGCAAACCTATACATTTCTGAAAACTAGACACCCAGGGGAATCCAGGATGGGGTGACTTGACTGCCTCCCACCATGGTCTGTTACCCAGAATCCCTTGCAAACGTAAAAAATTGACAAAAAAAACACATTTTCCCCACATTTCTGTGATGGAAAGTTCTGGAATCTGCGTGGATCCACAAATTTCCACCCACCCCGCGTTCCCCAAAGTCCTACGAGAAAAATGGTACCTCACTTGTGCGGGTCGGCCTAGTGCCCGCGACAGGAAACGGCGCAAAACGCAACGTGGTTTTGCAGTGAAAAATGACCCTTTTTTTGGCAAAGTGACTAGCTGTAGATTTTGTACCCTAGCCCTGCCGGCACCTAGGGAAACCTAGCAAACCTATACATTTCTGAAAACTAGACACCCAGGGGAATCCAGGATGGGGTGACTTGACTGCCTCCCACCATGGTCTGTTACCCAGAATCCCTTGCAAATGTAAAAAATTGACAAAAAAAACACATTTTCCCCACATTTCTGTGATGGAAAGTTCTGGAATCTGCGTGGATCCACAAATTTCCACCCACCCCGCGTTCCCCAAAGTCCTACGAGAAAAATGGTACCTCACTTGTGCGGGTCGGCCTAGTGCCCGCGACAGGAAACGGCGCAAAACGCAACGTGGTTTTGGAGTGAAAAATGACCCTTTTTTTGGCAAAGTGACTAGCTGTAGATTTTGTACCCTAGCCCTGCCGGCACCTAGGGAAACCTAGCAAACCTATACATTTCTGAAAACTAGACACCCAGGGGAATCCAGGATGGGGTGACTTGACTGCCTCCCACCATGGTCTGTTACCCAGAATCTCTTGCAAACATAAAAAATTGACAAAAAAAACACATTTTCCCCACATTTCTGTGATGGAAAGTTCTGGAATCTGCGTGGATCCACAAATTTCCACCCACCCCGCGTTCCCCAAAGTCCTACGAGAAAAATGGTACCTCACTTGTGCGGGTCGGCCTAGTGCCCGCGACAGGAAACGGCGCAAAACGCAACGTGGTTTTGGAGTGAAAAATGACCCTTTTTTTGGCAAAGTGACTAGCTGTAGATTTTGTACCCTAGCCCTGCCGGCACCTAGGGAAACCTAGCAAACCTATACATTTCTGAAAACTAGACACCCAGGGGAATCCAGGATGGGGTGACTTGACTGCCTCCCACCATGGTCTGTTACCCAGAATCCCTTGCAAACGTAAAAAATTGACAAAAAAAACACATTTTCCCCACATTTCTGTGATGGAAAGTTCTGGAATCTGCGTGGATCCACAAATTTCCACCCACCCCGCGTTCCCCAAAGTCCTACGAGAAAAATGGTACCTCACTTGTGCGGGTCGGCCTAGTGCCCGCGACAGGAAACGGAGCAAAACGCAACGTGGTTTTGGAGTGAAAAATGACCCTTTTTTTGGCAAAGTGACTAGCTGTAGATTTTGTACCCTAGCCCTGCCGGCACCTAGGGAAACCTAGCAAACCTATACATTTCTGAAAACTAGACACCCAGGGGAATCCAGGATGGGGTGACTTGACTGCCTCCCACCATGGTCTGTTACCCAGAATCCCTTGCAAACGTAAAAAATTGACAAAAAAAACACATTTTCCCCACATTTCTGTGATGGAAAGTTCTTGAATCTGCGTGGATCCACAAATTTCCACCCACCCCGCGTTCCCCAAAGTCCTACGAGAAAAATGGTACCTCACTTGTGCGGGTCGGCCTAGTGCCCGCGGCAGGAAACGGCGCAAAACGCAACGTGGTTTTGCAGTGAAAAATGACCCTTTTTTGGCAAAGTGACTAGCTGTAGATTTTGTACCCTAGCCCTGCCGGCACCTAGGGAAACCTAGCAAACCTATACATTTCTGAAAACTAGACACCCAGGGGAATCCAGGATGGGGTGACTTGACTGCCTCCCACCATGGTCTGTTACCCAGAATCCCTTGCAAACGTAAAAAATTGACAAAAAAAACACATTTTCCCCACATTTCTGTGATGGAAAGTTCTGGAATCTGCGTGGATCCACAAATTTCCACCCACCCCGCGTTCCCCAAAGTCCTACGAGAAAAATGGTACCTCACTTGTGCGGGTCGGCCTAGTGCCCGCGACAGGAAACGGCGCAAAACGCAACGTGGTTTTGGAGTGAAAAATGACCCTTTTTTTGGCAAAGTGACTAGCTGTAGATTTTGTACCCTAGCCCTGCCGGCACCTAGGGAAACCTAGCAAACCTATACATTTCTGAAAACTAGACACCCAGGGGAATCCAGGATGGGGTGACTTGACTGCCTCCCACCACGGTCTGTTACCCAGAATCCCTTGCAAACGTAAAAAATTGACAAAAAAAACACATTTTCCCCACATTTCTGTGATGGAAAGTTCTGGAATCTGCGTGGATCCACAAATTTCCACCCACCCCGCGTTCCCCTAAGTCCTACGAGAAAAATGGTACCTCACTTGTGCGGGTTGGCCTAGTGCCCGCGACAGGAAACGGCGCAAAACGCAACGTGGTTTTGGAGTGAAAAATGACCCTTTTTTTGGCAAAGTGACTAGCTGTAGATTTTGTACCCTAGCCCTGCCGGCACCTAGGGAAACCTAGCAAACCTATACATTTCTGAAAACTAGACACCCAGGGGAATCCAGGATGGGGTGACTTGACTGCCTCCCACCATGGTCTGTTACCCAGAATCCATTGCAAACGTAAAAAATTGACAAAAAAAACACATTTTCCCCACATTTCTGTGATGGAAAGTTCTGGAATCTGCGTGGATCCACAAATTTCCACCCACCCCGCGTTCCCCAAAGTCCTATGAGAAAAATGGTACCTCACTTGTGCGGGTCGGCCTAGTGCCCGCGGCAGGAAACGGCGCAAAACGCAACGTGGTTTTGCAGTGAAAAATGACCCTTTTTTTGGCAAAGTGACTAGCTGTAGATTTTGTACCCTAGCCCTGCCGGCACCTAGGGAAACCTAGCAAACCTATACATTTCTGAAAACTAGACACCCAGGGGAATCCAGGATGGGGTGACTTGACTGCCTCCCACCATGGTCTGTTACCCAGAATCCCTTGCAAACGTAAAAAATTGACAAAAAAAACACATTTTCCCCACATTTCTGTGATGGAAAGTTCTGGAATCTGCGTGGATCCACAAATTTCCACCCACCCTGCGTTCCCCAAAGTCCTACGAGAAAAATGGTACCTCACTTGTGCGGGTCGGCTTAGTGCCCGCGACAGGAAACGGCGCAAAACGCAACGTGGTTTTGCAGTGAAAAATGACCCTTTTTTTGGCAAAGTGACTAGCTGTAGATTTTGTACCCTAGCCCTGCCGGCACCTAGGGAAACCTAGCAAACCCAGGCATTTTTGAAAACTAGACACCCGGCGGCTTCCAGGGAGGTATGGCTTGCGTGGATCCCCCAACGTTTCCTTACCCAGAATCCCCTGCAAACCTCAAATTTTGCTCAAAAAATCACTTTTTTCACACATTTTGGGGTGGGAAAGTAGTGGCATCACCGGGCTCACACAAATTTACCACCACCCAGCGTTCCCCCAGGTCTCCCGGTAAAAATGGTGCCTCACTTGTGTGGGAGGCCCAAGTACCCGCGGCAGGCAAGGGCCCCAAACGTAGTGAGGCGACATCAAGATGGCCTATCGCCAAACCACCTGGTTTTGCAAGGGGGGTCACTTTGGTTTTTGGCCCGGTGCGCGGCGGCCATCTAGGGAAACCTACCGAACCCAGGCATTTTTGAAAACTAGACACCCGGCGGCTTCCAGGGAGGTATGGCTTGCGTGGATCCCCCAACGTTTCCTTACCCAGAATCCCCTGCAAACCTCAATTTTTGCTCAAAAAATCACTTTTTTCACACATTTTGGGGTGGGAAAGTAGTGGCATCACCGGGCTCACACAAATTTACCACCACCCAGCGTTCCCCCAGGTCTCCCGGTAAAAATGGTGCCTCACTTGTGTGGGAGGCCCAAGTACCCGCGGCAGGCAAGGGCCCCAAACGTAGTGAGGCGACATCAAGATGGCCTATCGCCAAACCACCTGGTTTTGCAAGGGGGGTCACTTTGGTTTTTGGCCCGGTGCGCGGCGGCCATCTAGGGAAACCTACCAAACCCAGGCATTTTTGAAAACTAGACACCCGGCGGCTTCCAGGGAGGTATGGCTTGCGTGGATCCCCCAACGTTTCCTTACCCAGAATCCCCTGCAAACCTCAAATTTTGCTCAAAAAATCACTTTTTTCACACATTTTGGGGTGGGAAAGTAGTGGCATCACCGGGCTCACACAAATTTACCACCACCCAGCGTTCCCCCAGGTCTCCCAGTAAAAATGGTGCCTCACTTGTGTGGGAGGCCCAAGTACCCGCGGCAGGCAAGGGCCCCAAACGTAGTGAGGCGACATCAAGATGGCCTATCGCCAAACCACCTGGTTTTGCAAGGGGGGTCACTTTGGTTTTTGGCCCGGTGCGCGGCGGCCATCTAGGGAAACCTACCAAACCCAGGCATTTTTGAAAACTAGACACCCGGCGGCTTCCAGGGAGGTATGGCTTGCGTGGATCCCCCAACGTTTCCTTACCCAGAATCCCCTGCAACCTCAAATTTTGCTCAAAAAATCACTTTTTTCACACATTTTGGGGTGGGAAAGTAGTGGCATCACCGGGCTCACACAAATTTACCACCACCCAGCGTTCCCCCAGGTCTCCCGGTAAAAATGGTGCCTCACTTGTGTGGGAGGCCCAAGTACCCGCGGCAGGCAAGGGCCCCAAACGTAGTGAGGCGACATCAAGATGGCCTATCGCCAAACCACCTGGTTTTGCAAGGGGGGTCACTTTGGTTTTTGGCCCGGTGCGCGGCGGCCATCTAGGGAAACCTACCAAACCCAGGCATTTTTGAAAACTAGACACCCGGCGGCTTCCAGGGAGGTATGGCTTGCGTGGATCCCCCAACGTTTCCTTACCCAGAATCCCCTGCAAACCTCAAATTTTGCTCAAAAAATCACTTTTTTCACACATTTTGGGGTGGGAAAGTAGTGGCATCACCGGGCTCACACAAATTTACCACCACCCAGCGTTCCCCCAGGTCTCCCGGTAAAAATGGTGCCTCACTTGTGTGGGAGGCCCAAGTACCCGCGGCAGGCAAGGGCCCCAAACGTAGTGAGGCGACATCAAGATGGCCTATCGCCAAACCACCTGGTTTTGCAAGGGGGGTCACTTTGGTTTTTGGCCCGGTGCGCGGCGGCCATCTAGGGAAACCTACCAAACCCAGGCATTTTTGAAAACTAGACACCCGGCGGCTTCCAGGGAGGTATGGCTTGCGTGGATCCCCCAACGTTTCCTTACCCAGAATCCCCTGCAAACCTCAAATTTTGCTCAAAAAATCACTTTTTTCACACATTTTGGGGTGGGAAAGTAGTGGCATCACCGGGCTCACACAAATTTACCACCACCCAGCGTTCCCCCAGGTCTCCCGGTAAAAATGGTGCCTCACTTGTGTGGGAGGCCCAAGTACCCACGGCAGGCAAGGGCCCCAAACGTAGTGAGGCGACATCAAGATGGCCTATCGCCAAACCACCTGGTTTTGCAAGGGGGGTCACTTTGGTTTTTGGCCCGGTGCGCGGCGGCCATCTAGGGAAACCTAGCAAACCCAGGCATTTTTGAAAACTAGACACCCGGCGGCTTCCAGGGAGGTATGGCTTGCGTGGATCCCCCAACGTTTCCTTACCCAGAATCCCCTGCAAACCTCAAATTTTGCTCAAAAAATCACTTTTTTCACACATTTTGGGGTGGGAAAGTAGTGGCATCACCGGGCTCACACAAATTTACCACCACCCAGCGTTCCCCCAGGTCTCCCGGTAAAAATGGTGCCTCACTTGTGTGGGAGGCCCAAGTACCCGCGGCAGGCAAGGGCCCCAAACGTAGTGAGGCGACATCAAGATGGCCTATCGCCAAACCACCTGGTTTTGCAAGGGGGGTCACTTTGGTTTTTGGCCCGGTGCGCGGCGGCCATCTAGGGAAACCTAGCAAACCCAGGCATTTTTGAAAACTAGACACCCGGCGGCTTCCAGGGAGGTATGGCTTGCGTGGATCCCCCAACGTTTCCTTACCCAGAATCCCCTGCAAACCTCAAATTTTGCTCAAAAAATCACTTTTTTCACACATTTTGGGGTGGGAAAGTAGTGGCATCACCGGGCTCACACAAATTTACCACCACCCAGCGTTCCCCCAGGTCTCCCGGTAAAAATGGTGCCTCACTTGTGTGGGAGGCCCAAGTACCCGCGGCAGGCAAGGGCCCCAAACGTAGTGAGGCGACATCAAGATGGCCTATCGCCAAACCACCTGGTTTTGCAAGGGGGGTCACTTTGGTTTTTGGCCCGGTGCGCGGCGGCCATCTAGGGAAACCTAGCAAACCCAGGCATTTTTGAAAACTAGACACCCGGCGGCTTCCAGGGAGGTATGGCTTGCGTGGATCCCCCAACGTTTCCTTACCCAGAATCCCCTGCAAACCTCAAATTTTGCTCAAAAAATCACTTTTTTCACACATTTTGGGGTGGGAAAGTAGTGGCATCACCGGGCTCACACAAATTTACCACCACCCAGCGTTCCCCCAGGTCTCCCGGTAAAAATGGTGCCTCACTTGTGTGGGAGGCCCAAGTACCCGCGGCAGGCAAGGGCCCCAAACGTAGTGAGGCGACATCAAGATGGCCTATCGCCAAACCACCTGGTTTTGCAAGGGGGGTCACTTTGGTTTTTGGCCCGGTGCGCGGCGGCCATCTAGGGAAACCTAGCAAACCCAGGCATTTTTGAAAACTAGACACCCGGCGGCTTCCAGGGAGGTATTGCTTGCGTGGATCCCCCAACGTTTCCTTACCCAGAATCCCCTGCAAACCTCAAATTGTGCTCAAAAAATCACTTTTTTCACACATTTTGGGGTGGGAAAGTAGTGGCATCACCGGGCTCACACAAATTTACCACCACCCAGCGTTCCCCCAGGTCTCCCGGTAAAAATGGTGCCTCACTTGTGTGGGAGGCCCAAGTTCCCGCGGCAGGCAAGGACAACAAACGTAGTGAGGCAACATCAACATTGCCTATCCCAAATGTCGCCTCACTACGTTTGTTGTCCTTGCCTGCCGCGGGTACTTGGGCCTCCCACACAAGTGAGGCACCATTTTTACCGGGAGACCTGGGGGAACGCTGGGTGGTGGTAAATTTGTGTGAGCCCGGTGATGCCACTACTTTCCCACCCCAAAATGTGTGAAAAAAGTGATTTTTTGAGCAAAATTTGAGGTTTGCAGGGGATTCTGGGTAAGGAAACGTTGGGGGATCCACGCAAGCCATACCTCCCTGGAAGCCGCCGGGTGTCTAGTTTTCAAAAATGCCTGGGTTTGCTAGGTTTCCCTAGATGGCCGCCGCGCACCGGGCCAAAAACCAAAGTGACCCCCCTTGCAAAACCAGGTGGTTTGGCGATAGGCCATCTTGATGTCGCCTCACTACGTTTGGGGCCCTTGCCTGCCGCGGGTACTTGGGCCTCCCACACAAGTGAGGCACCATTTTTACCGGGAGACCTGGGGGAACGCTGGGTGGTGGTAAATTTGTGTGAGCCCGGTGATGCCACTACTTTCCCACCCCAAAATGTGTGAAAAAAGTGATTTTTTGAGCAAAATTTGAGGTTTGCAGGGGATTCTGGGTAAGGAAACGTTGGGGGATCCACGCAAGCCATACCTCCCTGGAAGCCGCCGGGTGTCTAGTTTTCAAAAATGCCTGGGTTTGCTAGGTTTCCCTAGATGGCCGCCGCGCACCGGGCCAAAAACCAAAGTGACCCCCCTTGCAAAACCAGGTGGTTTGGCGATAGGCCATCTTGATGTCGCCTCACTACGTTTGGGGCCCTTGCCTGCCGCGGGTACTTGGGTCTCCCATACAAGTGAGGCACCATTTTTACCGGGAGACCTGGGGGAACGCTGGGTGGTGGTAAATTTGTGTGAGCCCGGTGATGCCACTACTTTCCCACCCCAAAATGTGTGAAAAAAGTGATTTTTTGAGCAAAATTTGAGGTTTGCAGGGGATTCTGGGTAAGGAAACGTTGGGGGATCCACGCAAGCCATACCTCCCTGGAAGCCGCCGGGTGTCTAGTTTTCAAAAATGCCTGGGTTTGGTAGGTTTCCCTAGATGGCCGCCGCGCACCGGGCCAAAAACCAAAGTGACCCCCCTTGCAAAACCAGGTGGTTTGGCGATAGGCCATCTTGATGTCGCCTCACTACGTTTGGGGCCCTTGCCTGCCGCGGGTACTTGGGCCTCCCACACAAGTGAGGCACCATTTTTACCGGGAGACCTGGGGGAACGCTGGGTGGTGGTAAATTTGTGTGAGCCCGGTGATGCCACTACTTTCCCACCCCAAAATGTGTGAAAAAAGTGATTTTTTGAGCAAAATTTGAGGTTTGCAGGGGATTCTGGGTAAGGAAACGTTGGGGGATCCACGCAAGCAATACCTCCCTGGAAGCCGCCGCGTGTCTAGTTTTCAAAAATGCCTGGGTTTGCTAGGTTTCCCTAGATGGCCGCCGCGCACCGGGCCAAAAACCAAAGTGACCCCCCTTGCAAAACCAGGTGGTTTGGCGATAGGCCATCTTGATGTCGCCTCACTACGTTTGGGGCCCTTGACTGCCGCGGGTACTTGGGCCTCCCACACAAGTGAGGCACCATTTTTACCGGGAGACCTGGGGGAACGCTGGGTGGTGGTAAATTTGTGTGAGCCCGGTGATGCCACTACTTTCCCACCCCAAAATGTGTGAAAAAAGTGATTTTTTGAGCAAAATTTGAGGTTTGCAGGGGATTCTGGGTAAGGAAACGTTGGGGGATCCACGCAAGCCATACCTCCCTGGAAGCCGCCGGGTGTCTAGTTTTCAAAAATGCCTGGGTTTGCTAGGTTTCCCTAGATGGCCGCCGCGCACCGGGCCAAAAACCAAAGTGACCCCCCTTGCAAAACCAGGTGGTTTGGCGATAGGCCATCTTGATGTCGCCTCACTACGTTTGGGGCCCTTGCCTGCCGCGGGTACTTGGGCCTCCCACACAAGTGAGGCACCATTTTTACCGGGAGACCTGGGGGAACGCTGGGTGGTGGTAAATTTGTGTGAGCCCGGTGATGCCACTACTTTCCCACCCCAAAATGTGTGAAAAAAGTGATTTTTTGAGCAAAATTTGAGGTTTGCAGGGGATTCTGGGTAAGGAAACGTTGGGGGATCCACGCAAGCCATACCTCCCTGGAAGCCGCCGGGTGTCTAGTTTTCAAAAATGCCTGGGTTTGCTAGGTTTCCCTAGATGGCCGCCGCGCACCAGGCCAAAAACCAAAGTGACCCCCCTTGCAAAACCAGGTGGTTTGGCGATAGGCCATCTTGATGTCGCCTCACTACGTTTGGGGCCCTTGCCAGGGGCGTAACAAACGCCCCCGCAGCCCCCGCTGTGCGGGGGGGCCCCCAGTCTTCGGTAGGTGAAGGGGGCCCCCTCAGCTCTTCGGTAAAGAGCTGTGAGAGAAAGGCTTCCTCTAGAAAGCAGGTGCAGTCTCTGCAGCCTGCTTGCTCTGCGCTCCTCGCGCTGACCCAGGGCAGGACTGAAGAGAAACAAAGTAACAAGTTACATTGTTTCTCTTCAGTCAGAGCCGGGCGGAACAAGGATGGGGCCCCGCACTCTTCAGAAACACCGGGGCTTTCAGGGAGAGAGGTTAGACTTGCAAAGAAGAGCAGGACAGATCACATTCTGCAGCGTTGTGGGTAAGTCTAGCAGTTTTAATTGTGAGTTTTCATTGTGAGCTCCTTCAAAAAACATGCTATGTTGTGGGTTGATAACAAATGCCTGATATGTTTTAAAATGCTTCATTTACATTTCTACAGATAGGTTATCTGGGTCTTTAATTAGTCCCAGCTGTAAATATCCTCCTGTCGCTGACCCTTTTCTTTGTCTCACACCACTAACAAGTGCAGGATATGTTACCTCCTGCCAGGCCCGGTTCTAGAGGGTGTTGTAATCCTCATTGGCTTATGTGACATTCCCCATAGACTGATTTATTGTCTCTGTATAATGCGTGCTGTTATGTAAAGTACTGTGACGCTATGAGTAGCGCTGTACAACAAATGGAATGGATATGAGAGAGGGGCAACGGAGAGATGAGGGGCACAAGTGGAGGGTGGCAGTGAGGGAATCCGAGGAAGAGGTCATGGGGTGGGGAGCTACGGAGAGATGAGGGGCGCTGGTGGAGGGTGGCAGTGAGGGAGTCAGAGGAGGAGGTCAACGGGGTGGGTGGAACTACAGAGAGATGAGGGGCACTAGTGGAGAGTGGCAGTGAGGGAAGCCGAGGAGGAGGTCCTGGAGTGAGGGTGGAGCTGCGGAAAGATGAGGGGCACTAGTGGAGGGTGGCATTGAGGGAAAACGAGGAAGAGGTAATGAATGGGGTGGGGAGCTACAGTGAGATGAGGAGCACTGGTGGAGGGTGGCAGTGAGGGAGTCAGAGGAGGTGGTCACGGGGTGGGGGGAACAGCAGAGAGATGAGGGGCACTAGTGGAGGGTGGCAGTGAGGGAATCCGAGGAGGAGGTCACAGGGTGGAGGGGAACTACAGAGAGATGAGGGGTACTGGTGGAGGGCGGCAGTGAAGAAATCTGAGGAGGAGGTCATGGGGTGGGGGGGGAACTACAGAGAGATGAGGGGCGCTGGTGGAGGGAGCAGTGAGGGAATCTGAGGAGGAGGTCATGGGGTGGGGGGGCTATGTAGAAATGAGGGGCACTAGTGGAGGTTGGCAGTGAGGGAAGCGGAGGAGGAGGTCATGAGGTGGGGGAACTACAGAGAGCTGAGGGGCACTAGTGGGGGGTGGCAGTGAGGGAATCCAAAGAGGTCACGGGTGGGGGGATCTACGGAGAGATGAGGGGTGCTGGTGGAGGGTGGCAGTGAAGGAATCTGAGGAGGAGGTCACGGGGGTGGAGGGGATTATGGAGAGATGAGGGGCACTGGTGGAGGGTGGCAGTGAGGGAATCTGAGGAGGAGGTCATGGGGCTCGGGGGGAATTACAGAGAGATGAGGGGCGCTGGTTGAGGGAGCAGTGAGGGAATCTGAGGAGGAGGTCATGGGGTGGGGGGGCTACAGAGAAATGAGAGGCACTAGTGAAGGATGGCAGTGAGGGAAGCCAAGGAGGAGGTCATGGGGTGGGGGAACTATAGAGAGATGAGGGGCACTAGTGGAGGGTGGCAGTGAAGGAATCTGATGAGGGGGTCATGGGGGGGAACTACACAGAGATGAGGGGCACTGGTGGAGGGTGGCAGGGAATCCGAGGAGGAGGTCATGGAGTGGGGGGAAATACGAAGCTATGAGGGGCGCTGGTGGAGGGTGGCAGTGAGGGAATCTGAGGAGGAGGTCATGGGGTGTGGGGGAGCTACAGAAAGATGGGGGACACTGGTGGAGGGTGGTAGTTAGGGAGTCTGAGGAGGAGGCCATGAGGGGGAGTGGCTATGGCGAGATGAAGGGTACTGTTGGAGGGTGGTAGTTAAGCTATCTACAGAGAAAGAGGTCAAAAAAGAGATCAAAAAGATGTTTGCACCAGCAATAAAGCCGGCCCTGTCATGGCCTTTCTGTTTTCATTTATTTAATTAACAGTCAGGTGATTAGGACAACTGTGGAGCATACTTTAAAGTGCGTGCTAATTATTTTTACTGCTATATTCAATATTTCAAGTTTGAAGGTGATTTTACTATTGTTTTTTACTGGGAATAGTGAAAGTGGAACTGAATGGTGGCTGATATGGGGCTAGGGCCCAAGGTCAGGTGTGAGATAAGGTGTGATGGAGAGGGGTGGTAGAAAAGTGGATAATCAAGCCTGTAAGGGAGTGTGTTGCAGAGTCAGGGATCAGGTGGAGGTAGTAATGAAGAGGGTTTCTCCCTGAAGGCTCGCACAGAGGAAGCCCGGGTAGTGTCACTTGCTTGATACTCCCACCTTAGAAACTTCCTCTTCCCATCAAAGGGACATTGCATGGAAGAAAAGCACTTTTTGAGAGTGATAACATTTAGAAAGAGACTTTGAAAAGAGTGCGTTTTACTGGGCCTAGTAAGAGTAAGGAGAGATAAAGGAGGGCCCAGAAGCAGGCCTGGCTAGATATATAAGCGATAAATCGGGCCAGCAGTGGCCCACCCGAATGTACCCTTGGCCCACCCAAATAAAAATTCCTGGAGCCGGGCCTACCTCCTGCCCCCAATTTTACCATTCCCCGTCCCACCCTTCGTGTTAGTTGGCACTAGCTTGGTTTTATTTTACCTTTGCCAATGCTTGATTACTTGCTTCACAAGCATTGGCTGCCGCTGCATGGCTCCCATGTGCTGGCCTCACACTTCGGAGCTGAGGAGACCCGTCCCCTGTTGCTGTAGACGCCTCGGTGCTGTTGCTCCACCCTGGTGTAGGCTGCCAGCTCCTCACCCTGCTCCTAAACCTCTTACTCATCAGCTCACAGCCTCACATCTACCGGGGCACATGAGCTGAGCTACCGGGAGCCGTTTGTGTTGGTCTTGGCACTGTTCTGTGGTATTGCTTGCTGTCCTGGAAGGAGAGAGGGCTCCTTCCTGTCCACCTATAAACAGGTGCCGGGGACTACAGAGAAAGGGGGGCATGTGACAATAAATGACCTAGTATTACATTCTCTCTATAATGGTGAGTTCAAATCAGAACATGCCAAATGTGGCCCTCGGGGTAAACGCACTGCTACTGGGCGCCAGAGACACACAAAAATCACTATTCGACTCCCGGGCATCGGCTAAGCTTTATCCAAACAGTTCTGAAGTGCTGCTGACATGGTATTAAGAAGTCTTTTCTTGCACTTTTTCGTCGAACAGCACGTCACAGAGACCGGTCTGTGTGCAACCCATTAATAAAACAAATTGTACCTCTGCCAGTGGCATAGTGTTAACTTTTGTTGAAATAGTGCCAAGAAACACGCTTATGCTGTTTGTGAGCGCTATAAAACACATAAATTGTACCTATTTCAGCTGCACGCAAGTTACCAACTGAAGCGTGTTACAATAGCGCTTAATGGAAGGTCCGTGCTCTTCATCTGATGTGTGCATAAAATGAAAAGCATGTCATGGGTTGTTAGCACTGGAGTCGTAGAAGAATATGGAAGGATTTGCTGTCTTCGTCTTTCTTTTCTCATCTTGGTCTCTTTCAATCTTACTTTCATTACTCTTGCACTTAATTTACTAACTTTTCCTACTTATGCCTACTGCTGATTTTTGTTTCTACTCATATGTTGCATACTTCCTCTTACTGTGCTACGTAACCTCTTAATTTTACCTTTCTCTTACACCTCATATTTGTTCCCATTCTTACGTTTTATTATTCCAACATACTCTTGCTTCCACTTACAATTTATTACGCCTATTTCCTCCTGCTCTTACTCATTTCTCCTCTTACTCCTATTACGTCTTCTAACTGCTATTCTTACTTTTGCTACCGTATTTACCAATGCCCTTATTACCATTAACTTAGTCCTACCTACTCCTACTTGCACTCTTACTCCTGCATACTCCTACTTGACCCTACCTTCCACTACTTTTACATCTACATACTTCAGCTCTTCTGCTTAGCCCTTCGTATGCCTCTTCTTACTCATACTTGGGAGAGGAGTTGGCCTAACGGCTAGGGCGGTCGACCTCGAATCTGGGGAACTGGGTTCGAGTTTCAACAATGACACTGAACGTCCTGTGATTCTGGGCAAATCACTTAATCTCCCTGTGCCTAACAAATATGAATGTGTCCTCATGTAACGCAACTGGTGCTCATGAAAAGCGCTATGATACCCGATACGGGTCAAGTTCGAGCTATATAAAACTCCATAAAAAAAAATAAAAAAAAAAAATGAACAGGATCTGCTCGGTCGCATTGGAAGGTAAACAAGCATTTGCAATGCAATTGGTCTCGCATTTGTTAGAGTTAGAGCTATTGACATTGTAAAGGACAGTGTATTTTACCTATGTGTTTTCTGCTTGGAGTGGAGTGAATGTGTGTGGTGTCAAGTGGACATATGTGGTTTGGATTGGAATTGTTAGTTGTGGAATTGTATTGTGTGGATTGGATCTGTGTAGCGAAATAATGTAATTATGTGGATAGTAATTGTGTGGTATTGAGTGTACTGGAATTATGTGGAGTGGGATTGTGTGTCATGGAGTGGGATTGTGTGTCTTGGAGTAAGATTATCTGGAATGGTATTTTGCGTTGTGGAGTGGTATGTAGTGGAGTTTACTTATGTGGTGTGCTGTTAAATATTATAGCATGATGTGGAATTTTGTGGTGTAGATTGGATGTATGTGGTGTGTTATGTAATTCTGTTGTTGGTTTGAATTATGTAGTTTGTTGTTGAATTATGTGGTGTGGAATGGAAATGTGTAGAGTTGAAATGTGTGACGTGGAAGTGTTTGCTGCTGGGTGAAAATTATGTTGAGTGGTATTATGAGGCATGGTGTGAAGTGTAGTTATGTGGAATGTTGCTACGTGACAGACTGGATTTATGTGGAGTGTATTTATGCAATATGGATGAGAGCATAATTATGTGGAGGTTAATTATGTGGTGCTGAGTGGTATTATGTGGAGTAATTATGTGTGATGAATTGTGTGGGGATGAATTGTGGAATTGTGACATGTGGAATTATGTGGCATGGTGTGGTGTATAATTGTGCGGAGTGGAATTATGTAGCATTTTGCAGAGTTGTATTTTGTGGAGGGTAATTCTGTGTTTTGGAGTTGCGTGTAAATATGTTGTGTGACGTATAATTATATAGGTTGAAGTGGAATTATGTGTACTTGAATTGTGTAGTGTGGAGTGTAATTATGTGGTTTGGAGTGCTATTAAGTTGTGTGGAATGTTATTATGTGATGTGGAATTATGAGGTATGGAGTGAAGTAGAAATATATGTTTTTTCATATTTAGGATTGTAATTATGTGGTATGGAATGTAGGGTTAAATTATTTATAGTTGAATAGTGTGGCATGGAATTATGAGAGTTCAAATGTGCTGAGTTTGGTAGAATTAGGTAGCGTGGATTTGAGCAAGCTGTGCACGCTAAGGCTTTTATGTCATGGGGTATAAAGTTGACGATTGTCTATTTTTCTTTGTAAAAATAATTTGGGCTGTTTCTTTACCTTCCGGTACATTTCTGAACAATTTGTTAACCCCTTCAGTGCCCGCCCCTTTCCCCGCCCTGTGCCGGCCGTTGCATTAGCGGGCGGGGTTTATGACGAGCTGGTCTCGTCATGGGCACAGCGCAACCGCGGCCCATGACGAGACCAGCTCGTCACGGGCATTGAAGAGGTTAAGCTAAATTGTGATGTTTCTTTTTGTGCGTATGCAGGAAAGAACGAGTGTATGTGGAATGTTGCTACGTGGCATAGACTAGATTTATGTGGAGTGTATTTATGCAATATGGATGAGAGCATAATTATGTGGAGGTTAATTATGTGGTGCTGAGTGGTATTATGTGGAGTAATTATGTGTGATGAATTGTGTGGGGATGAATTGTGGAATTGTGAGACGTGTGGAATTATGTGGCATGGTGTGGTGTATAATTGTGCGGAGTGGAATTATGTAGCATGTTGCAGAGTTGTATTTTGTGGAGGGTAATTCTGTGTTTTAAAGTTGAGTGTAAATATGTTGTGTGACGTATAATTATATAGGTTGAAGTGGAATTATGTATACTTAAATTTTGTTGTGTGGAGTGTAATTATGTGGTTTGGAGTGCTATTAAGTTGTGTGGAATGTTATTATGTGATGTGGACTTATGTGGTATGGAGTGAAGTAGAAATATATGTTTTTTCATTTTTAGGATTGTAATTATGTGGTATGGAATGTAGGGTTAAATTATTTATAGTTGAATTGTGTGGCATGGAATTATGAGATGTTCAAATGTGCTGAGTTTGGTAGAATTAGGTAGCGTGGATTTGAGCAAGCTGTGCACGCTAAGGCTTTTATGTCATGGGGTCTAAAGTTGACGATTGTCTATTTTTCTTTGTAAAAATAATTTGGGCTGTTTCTTTACCTTCCGGTACATTTCTGAACAATTTGTTTAACTAAATTGTAATGTTGCTTTGTGTGCGCATGCAGAGAAGAACGAGTGTATGCAAAAAATCATCCTATGTCTCAGTATTAACTTCCACACCTCTAAACAATAATCCCAATCCTAGAATGAGTTATCCGTTTGCTTTACAACAGTTAGTAAAACAAGGAAGTGCTTTGCGAGTCTGTAAGTAGCAAAGGTTTTAAAGGGACTTGTTTTTGTGCAAAGTATTGCTTTTCCCAGTTCAAGGAAGGGATAAAAAAATATCTTCAGATAATAATAGGGGTGACAGGATGGTGCGATAGCAGAATATTGATTTGGGTGGATCTGGCGAGGACTGCGGGCAGCAAGTGCTTGATACGCTATTTGCATAAGAAAATACTATATATTTTTTTCGTTATCCTCCATTAGTTATTAGTAAGGAAGGGGGAAGAGAAGCGTTCACCGACAGCATTCCGTTAGTCTTAGGGACACAAAGAATGCTGTGGTCTGTGGTAGATGGCACCCAGAAGACATAAGTATATGTATCAGGAGCTGCCAAAGAAAGGAAGTGGAAATGCACTTTAGACGTTGCTGGTGTTGATGGCTACTGTGCGGTTGCAGACTTCCCTGGGCTGACAGTTGGTGGGGAAATGCTACGTTGTCATTGTAGGTTTAATTCATGAATCGCTCATTCTCTCTGGTGTTTGTCCTTGGGGTTCTTGTTGACTGGTGCTACATATGGTGTCTGGTTTGCCTTTGACAGCAGGTATGGTTTAGTGGGGTACATAGTGTAAATTAATGTTGGCGTGAGGAAACAAAAATCTGACCCTTTGTACATTTGATATTATTGTGTGCATCATGCAGAGGATGAAAAGTAGCAGGAACGGCTTTGATGCCGTATAGGCTAGCAGGAAGAAATGTTTTGAGGTGGTCAGTTGCAGAGATTGTTCAACATTTTTAAAACTTCCATAGTGGCATTGGGGAGGCCAGCAGCTGAAAGGCTCTGTCTTTACTGGTAGGCAGTGGTTAGATGGTGACCGGTCATCAGTCTTTCTGTGGGTGATGGACAGGGGAGCAGTAGGCGGCGGTCACAGGTTTGCAGTGACATCCGAGGGGTGGTTTTAAAGGCGGGCAGAAAAGCATAATTGCGGGTTTCATAGGGGTGAGGGTAGAGTGTAATGGATGCGTTAGTAGCAGGCACGACGGAAGTGACCTGCGTTTGAAGGTGGTTAACTGAGCGGTCTTCACTTGAAGGTGGGTCATCAAGTAGGAGGATGTGTTTGGTGGGCCGGCTGGAGGCAGTGTTATGTAACTTTGCTGGAGGGCGCAGCAGCATTTACTGATGTATGTAAATCGCTCGATGAGAGGGCGGATGTGACCAATAGAGGAACCAGAATCCTTTTTTTATGGCTGGGGTGAGCCCCTGCAGTATGGCGGGTTGCTGGCCTGAGGGCTCTTGACTGGCGAGGAGAATGGGGGCCCCCTCCATGTACTTTGCAGGGGGGCCCCCTCAAGTTTCGTTACGCCACTGGCCCTTGCCTGCCGCGGGTACTTGGGCCTCCCACACAAGTGAGGCACCATTTTTACCGGGAGACCTGGGGGAACGCTGGGTGGTGGTAAATTTGTGTGAGCCCGGTGATGCCACTACTTTCCCACCCCAAAATGTGTGAAAAAAGTGATTTTTTGAGCAAAATTTGAGGTTTGCAGGGGATTCTGGGTAAGGAAACGTTGGGGGATCCACGCAAGCCATACCTCCCTGGAACCCGCCGGGTGTCTAGTTTTCAAAAATGCCTGGGTTTGGTAGGTTTCCCTAGATGGCCGCCGCGCACCGGGCCAAAAACCAAAGTGACCCCCCTTGCAAAACCAGGTGGTTTGGCGATAGGCCATCTTGATGTCGCCTCACTACGTTTGGGGCCCTTGCCTGCCGCGGGTACTTGGGCCTCCCACACAAGTGAGGCACCATTTTTACCGGGAGACCTGGGGGAACGCTGGGTGGTGGTAAATTTGTGTGAGCCCGGTGATGCCACTACTTTCCCACCCCAAAATGTGTGAAAAAAGTGATTTTTTGGGCAAAAAATGAGGATTGCAGGGGATTCTGGGTAAGGAAACGTTGGGGGATCCACGCAAGCCATACCTCCCTGGAAGCCGCCGGGTGTCTAGTTTTCAGAAATGCGTGGGTTGGAAAGGTTTCCCTAGATGGCCGCCGAGCCCTGGGCAAAAAACCAAAGTAACCCCCCTTGCAAAACCAGATTACCTATTGTTACTACAGCGTGAGAATTTAGGAATAATACTGCAAAGAAAATGTGGCAGACAATTTGAGGTTTACAGGACAATGGGGATAAAAAATATTTTTCAAATCACTAGAGAGACATCACCATGAACTCCCAAGGGTTTTCGACAATATCTACAGTTGGTGGGTTATTCTTACATGGAAAGTGTACCTTGGCAGAGAAACAAAAGACAAAGATTCCTGCACAACCATCTATTCCTCAAACACACACACATACTGGTTGGATTTGGCACGAGGGCAAGTCATGGTTCAGTGTATTAAATTTTATTAACAAGAGATTTCACAAAAATGAAATGCACTGTCAATAATTAAATTCACAAAAAACCAAACCAATGACTTGCAGCTCGTGAGCTGTAAAGCCACGTCAAGGCACCAACCGCTTTACAGGCCATTCACACACCTTTCATACGTGATACAAACAAGACCATTCGCACCACCAGGTACAAAAGCAACACAGTACAAAAATCACCAAAAAGGGACAAGGTACACCCTGCTTCAGAAAGACAAATATTACTGCACAGTCATCTAACCCGCAAGCACACACACATACTGGTTGGATTTGGCACGAGGGTGAGTGATGGTTCAGTAGATAAAATTGTATTACCAAGTGATTTCACAAAACATGAAATGCACTGGTAATAATTGAAAGGGCAAGAAACTGAACCATTGACTCACAGCTCGTGAGCTGTAAAGCCACGACAAGGCACCAACCTCTTTACAGGCCATTCATACACCTTTCATACGTGTGAGACATACAAAACCATTCACACCGCCAGCCGCGGGCCCATCACATAACAAAACTCACACCAGCACACAGCGCCATTCAAGGGCCCATCACTTTCACACGCCCACAATCCAGACACAGCAACTACACAGGCTGAAGGATTGCGTGGAGTGGCACTCAGCTAGCAGTGTGTGTAGTGACCAGCAGAAAGTCACTACTCACACACAGCCAGCCAAGCACCAGTCGACACACACCGCTAGCCAAACGCCAGTCCACGCACACCGCTAGCCAAGCGCCAGTCCAGGCACACCGCCATCCAATCGCCAGTCCAGGCACACCGGCAGCCAATCGCCAATCCACCTACACCGCCAGCCAAGCTCCAGTCCACGGACACCACCAGACAAGCACCATTCCACGCACACCGCCAGCCAAACTCCAGTCCACACACACCACCAGACAAGCTCCAGTCCACGGACACCACCAGCCAAGCTCCAGTCCACGGACACCACCAGCCAAACACCAGTCCGCACACACCACCAGTCCACACACACCGCCAGCCAAGTACCAGTCCACGCACACCGCCAGCCAAGCACCATTCCACGCACACCACCAGCCAAGCACCATTCCACGCACACCGCCAGCCAAGCACCATTCCACGCACACCACCAGCCACGCACCAGTCCACGCACACCGCCAGCCAAGCACCATTCCACGCACACCACCAGCCACGCACCAGTCCACGCACACCGCCAGTCCATGCACACCGCCAGTCCACGCACACCGTCAGCCAAGCACCATTCCACGCACACCACCAACCAAGTGCCAGTCCACACACACCAACAGCCAAGCGCAAGCCTACACACACCGCCATCACATTTTGGATTTTTTTAGAAAAAAATAAAAACACAAACAAATTGCAAATAGATACAAATCTTCTAACAGAAAATCAGCAACTAAATACATTGCACTAACACCAACCTTGAAACAGAATCATATTTTCCAAAGAATACAGACCAGGCAGTTCACTTTACCACTCATGAATCTTCCCAGAAGTTTTTACGCGTGTGGTACGCTCGGAAACAAGCAGAGAGACACAGTGCAGGATGAGAGGGACAATCGGGGCAGTACATACGACTCTCCTTCCGCAAACCTCTTCGCCAACAGACTCTACATCTCCTACTGGGAAAATCTTTTGCGGGTGTGGGAGGAATGTGATCTGGAAAGTGGCGTTCTTTCAATCTAGCAACATCCTCCACCAGTCCAACTCTAGGAACACTTGCCTGTTCCACTACAACAAGGCTGCCTATTACAGACTCCTGAAACTTAGCAAAAGTCATCTTTGACTCAGGGCAAGAATCCTGGAACACAACAAAAGCATTAAACATTGCCAAGTGGAATAGATGGATAGCCAACTTCTTGTACCAAATGTAAGCCTTACGAAGAGCAGTGTAAGGTTCCAACCTCTGATCTACTCTGTCAACACCACCCATGTACCTATTATAGTCTAAAACACATACAGGTTTGCGCGCTTCAGCGACCTGACCCCAAACAGTCACAGGTGCAGTGCTTTCATCATGGATGGAAGTCAGCATGTAGACATCTCTCCTGTCTGTAAACTTCACAGCAAGAAGCTCCTGGCAACGCAACGCACTGCACTGTCCCCGCACAAGCTTTTGACAAACAAGTTCTTTCGGAAAACCTTTACGGTTACAGCGGACTGTGCCACAAGCAAAAGTGTCCACTTTGGCCAATTCCCTGAACAACCGTACACCAGTGTAGAAGTTATCTACATATAAATGGTGGCCTTTGTTAAAAAATCCTCTACCAAGTTCCCAAACAATTTTCTCAGTCACTCCAAAAGTGGACGGACAACCAGGGAGGTTAAACCTAGATTCCTTACCGGTGTACACCCTGAAATTAGAGACATATCCAGTCCTACTGTCACACAGCATATACAGCTTTATTCCATAGCGTGCCCTCTTACTAGGAATGTATTGCCTAAAAACCAAGCGGCCCTTGAACAACACCAAAGACTCATCCACTGCAATTTCTCTACCAGGGGCATAAATCTCAGAAAATCGATCAACAAAGTGATCAAGGACAGGCCTAATCTTAAAAAGACGGTCACAATCAGGGTGATTTCGTGGCAACGCTAAACCATTATCTACAAAGTGCATCATCCGAAGCAGAAGCAAATACCTGTCACGAGTCATGACTGCCGGAAAAATAGACGTTGCCATCAAGGGACTGCTAGACCAATATGAAGCCAATGATGGCTTCCTTAGCAAGCCCATCAAAAAAGTTAAACCCAAGAACTTCTTCATCTCTTCAACATTTGTGGGAGTCCACCGGGTAGTTCTAGAGTGTGGCTTAAGACTGGCACTGTTGTCCCTCAAAAACTGTTCGGCATACAAATTAGTCTGCTCAACAATCTCTGCCAAAAACACATCGTCCATAAACAACTGAAAAAAATTTACAGGCAAAAAGTTCTCGGTATTCACTCTAGACCCTGGAACACCAGTAAACTCAGGAAATTCCGGCAGCACCATGCCAGGGGCAACCCAGAGGTCATCAGTTTCAACGGGAAGACTTGCAGCCCCAGCCTGCAGCCCAGATGTCTCTTGCCGCACTACACCAACGGAAAGGCTTGCAGCCCCAGCCTGCAGCCCAGATGCCTCTTGCCGCACTACACCAACGGGAAGCCTTGCAGTCCCAGCCTGCAGCCCAGATGTCTCTTGCCGCACTACACCAACGGGAAGCCTTGCAGCCGCAGGCTGCAGCCCAGATGCCTCTTGCCGCACTATCGGCACATCAGTCTCCTCCTCTAACACAGGCACTTCATCCGCACTAAGAGTATCTTCATCATCCGATGACCCCATACGGAGAGAAAACTCACTGCCAGAATCGTCCCCTGCCCCCTCTCCCTCAGAAGCAGAGTCAGTCTCTGACCCAATATCAGAGGAAGACTCAAACAGCAAACCAACAACCTGCTGAGCAGTCATCCTGCGGCTAGCCATTATACCTACTAAGATAGAAGACTGCACAAACAAGTCAACAACAACCAACAATGTGCAAACCAAGTAAGTAAAGAAATGTGTACCTTATATCAATAAGATCAATGTACTCAAAAACTATACAATCCAAAATCAAAAGAGACAGCTGCACTCACCAGAAACAAACTCTGCAGTGACACAGCAAAGACCAACGATATCAAACTAGAAAGAAGAAAAAAAAACAAATTACTCACAAGACAACAAAATACACATCGTGCACCAATGCAAAAAGTTTTTGAAACTCAAAAACCAAACATACTGCTATTATTACACCATTTGCAAAAAAAACAGGCAGAGAAATCAAACACATTTGCATTGTACAAAAAAACAGTCTCTTACCAAACTACACAAACAGCAAAACCACCAGAACCAAAACGTCACCGTGAACAGAAGAAAAGCCTTCACCTAGAACAAAAAAGTAAACAAAAAAAACATTACAATTGGAAATCACAAAAAATATAACAATAAACATTATAACATGCCATGTCACTACCCAAATGGTCAATCGGTTTGTGTGCCAGGTCAGGCAGAAAACAGCAGGAAAAAAAAGGCTATTCAGTCCCGGGGCAGGTGAGCCAAATACATATAACAAATTGCACCCTGGAAGCGAGGGGTCACTTCTATTTCTAATTGAACTAATTCCCTGGTGTCTAGTGGGCTTTTCTGCCCCCAATGGGAGCAGAAACGGCAAAAAAATAAAACCGATCTGCCCACAGAGGGGGCAGAAAAGTCTTCAAAACATTTAGGGGCCCAAGGAAGCGACCCTTGCCCAAGGGGTCGCTTCCTACAATAATATTTATATCCCTGGTGTCTAGTGGGCTTTTCTGCCCCCCCCCCCTAGGAGCAGAAACGGACAGAAAGACGACCAATCTGCCCCCAGGGGGGGCAGAAAAGTATTCTAAATAATTAGGCCGCAAAGGAAGCGACCCTTGCCCAAGGGGTCGCTTCCTACATAAAGAAAAAGACATCCCTGGTGTCTAGTGGGCTTTTCTGCCCCCCCCCCCCCCCTAGGAGCAGAAACGGACAGAAAGACGACCAATCTGCCCCCAGGGGGGGCAGAAAAGTATTCTAAATAATTAGGCCGCAAAGGAAGCGACCCTTGCCCAAGGGGTCGCTTCCTACATAAAGAAAAAGACATCCCTGGTGTCTAGTGGGCTTTTCTGCCCCCCCCCTGGGGGCAGAAACGGGCAGAAAGACGACCGATCTGCCCCCAGGGGGGGCAGAAAAGTCTTCTAATCACTTTACCACCCTAGGAAGCGACCCTTGCCCAAGGGGTCGCTTCCTACATAACGAAATAGACATCCCTGGTGTCTAGTGGGCTTTTCTGCCCCCCCTAGGGGCAGAAACGGGCAGAAAGAAGACCGATCTGCCCCCAGGGGGGGCAGAAAAGTCTTCAAATTATTGGGCCCCCCAAGGAAGCGACCCTTGCCTAAGGGGTCGCTTCCTACATAGTAAAAACGACATCCCTGGTGTCTAGTGGGCTTTTCTGCCCCCCCTGGGGGCAGAAACGCGCAGAAAGCGGACCGATCTGCCCCCAGGGGGGGCAGAAAAGACTTCTAAAATTTTTGCCCCCAAGGAAGCGACCCTTGCCTAAGGGGTCGCTTCCTACATAGTAAAAACGACATCCCTGGTGTCTAGTGGGCTTTTCTGCCCCCCCTGGGGGCAGAAACGCGCAGAAAGCGGACCGATCTGCCCCCAGGGGGGGCAGAAAAGACTTCGCCAAATTTTTATCCCCAAGGAAGCGACCCTTGCCCAAGGGGTCGCTTCCCAAATTCGAAATACCAAATCCCTGGTGTCTAGTGGGGCATCCCTACTCCACGATCGCGACGCTGTGCGCGATCGTGGAGCAGGAATGCCCTGTATTGAGACATCGGGGGAGAGGAAATACTCTTTCCTCTCCCCCGATGCCTCAATACTACAGATTTCACCGCCGCGGCCCCCACCGGACTACAAACACCTACCTCTGCTCCCTTGGACGCGCTGGAAGAAATGGATTCCAGCGCGTCCAACGCTTCCTGATGACGCCGGCGCGCGCTGTGCGCGCTGACGTCATCAGAAAGCGTGGGGGGGCTCGGGGGGGCTCGGGGGTGGCAGCGGAAGCTCTTCCGCTGCCACCCCCGTAAAGGGGGTGAAGATCGCTGCACAAGGGGGGGAGCGCCAGCGCTTCCCCCGGGGGCTGTCCTCATGACGGAACGGTTCCGTCATGAGCACAGCCCAACCGATGCTCATGACGGAACCGTTCCGTCATGAGCATCGAAGGGGTTAAACCGTGTGATTTGTGGATAGTTACTGCATACGCTAAAGACACTGGGAACTGCTTTCGCTGTTCATACAAATCTTTCACGAGTAGAAAATGTAAAACACATCTACAAATCTGCTTAACTTCACCAACATCATCAAATTTTGTGGCTAAGTATTCCACGTCATTTCCGTTTGGCAAATGAATACATTTCATAACTTTTTTTTATAGATACGTAACTGTTTTTTTAATCATGCAGTTTTCGACACAGACTTTTCTTAACTATCCAATTTTGACTGCAGTTTGTCTGTTAGTAGCACTGTAACTCCTTGATGTTCCATTTTATCATTTCCTCTAATTTTGATGATCTCTTCTTTTTCCAGTTGCAATAATTGTTAATTGAATTTACTACACTCCTAAAGAGTTGGCATCAAGCAAACAATAGACTTCTCTTCCTTAACAAAATTATAAATTACTTCTGCAGCTGAAACATTACTTGGAAACAGATTTTTGATGAGACAGTTTTTAATACTCTCTTTCCTTCTTTTGTGAGGACTTCCACTCTTATGTCCTTAAGTATATCTTCATAATGCATATCTGATGCTTGGCACAATTTTTTGATTAACTCTTTGTATTGAAAATTTTCCTAAATGTTTACATTTCCAATGCTTTCTAGTGAATTACTTGTTCCATTATGTAGTAGTTTCTTGAATGAAGGTTGTCCTTTTACTGGAGTTAGTTATAGGTCTCCAAAGACTATTAAGTGTTTTCCTCTAAAAAAAAAAAGCATGTTGTAATCAGCTTTTAATATTTGCTGTATTCTTAAATGTATTAAAGCTAACATGAGGTTAAACACCATGCTGACTTCATCAATATTTAGTAGCTTTAATTTCTTTAGTATTCATACCACTTTATGACTAGCATTACCAGATAATTTGTTGTATTCTAATTTGTTGTAATTTGTTGTCGAACTAACTTCGATGTCTTCCTGGACCAATCAGGATTATCTCTTCGGTATCATAGATGATGGGACCTGAAGAAAGGTTAGTGCCGTCCACAGCTCTGACTGGTTCCGGCTTATCCTTTTTGATGAAACGAATTCCCAGTGTCTTAGCAAATTTTAAATCGCAAAAATTTCCAGTAGCCCCTGAATCAATCATGACAGACACTTCATCCACCTGTGATGTAGATCTAGCAGTTTTGAAACTGGAAGGTCTAGATCGAGTGGTCAAGAATGGAAAACCATTTTTTCAAGGAAAACTCTTCGTGCCAAATAAAGATTTAAGGAAGGAGATCATTCAATTGTTTCAGGACAGTCCATTGGCAGGCCACAAGGGAGTTAAGAAGACACTGGAACTTTTGAAACGATCATTTCGTTGGCCAGGCAGGGAAACTCAGGTGAGGCAGTATGTAGCATCTTGTGAACAATGCGTAAAAGGCAAGGTGGCTCTACAGGCCCCCCCAAGGTCTTTTAATGCCCCTACCGGTAGCCCCTTATCCCTGGCATACAGTGTCCATGGATTTTATAATAGTTTTACTTTCCAGTCAAGGCTACTCTGTAATTTGGGTGGTAGTGGATCATTTTTCAAAGATGAGCCACTTTATTCCCTTAGAGGCCCTTCCAAACGCTTCTCAATTGGCCACCTTGTTCACTCAACATATAGTAAAACTTCACGGAATTCCAAAGATTGTGATTACCGACCGAGGGTCGCAATTTACGTCCCGATTTTGGAAATCTTTCTTGAAAGGATTAGGTGTGGATTCTCGTTTGTCCACCAGTTTTCATCCAGAAACTGATGGACAGACTGAGAGAGTAAACCAAGACTTGGAACAGTACCTGCGTCTGTATTTAATAGATCAGGAGGGTAATTGGCCCATGATGCTAGGTACAGCAGAATTTGCTTACAACAATTCAGTCCATTCAGCTACTGGTTACTCCCCCTTCTATTAGCATTCTGGGAGGCATCCTAACATGTTATTTGGAAGAGTAGAGGAAGATGTCCCGGCAGCTGGGGAGGTAATTCAGAAATTGCAAGGGGCATATCAAAAGGCATCAGAGAATTTAATTAAGGCCAAGGAATCTTATAAGAAACAGGCAGACAAGAGTCGAAAAGAAAATCCAATTTTTGAACCAGGTGATCAGGTCTGGATTTCCACTCGACCTATGCGGTTGAGGGGAAATCAGAAGTTTCAACCAAAATTTGTGGGTCCATTTCCAGTAGTAAAGATGGTGAATCCTGTAAGTGTCCGAGTTAAACTTCCTCATAAGATTAAGGTGCACCCGACCTTTCATGTTTCTCTAATTAAGTGAAGCCCCCCACATCTTAGATTGGTTGGTTCTCCAGTTCCTATTCAGGTGCAATCAGAAGAAGAGTTTGAGGTTCAGAGAATAATTGATTCCAAGATTAAAAAGGGAAAATTATTCAATTTGATCGATTGGAAGGGATTTGGTCCTGAAGAAGGATCCTGGGAACCCAGTACTAATGGCAACGCCCCTAGATTAGGGAAAGAATTCCATAAAACTTACCCACGGAAGCCCAGGGAGGGGGTTTTGGTGGGGAGTACTGTCAGGTCTGACCAGATTTTCCCTAGTTCAGTGTTAAAATGTCCAGATCGTAAGTTTGGGAGGGTTTCCAGGCTAGCGCTTTCACCCTTTACATGGAGAGAATTGTTGGCAAGATGCTTCATCAGGCAGGGAACACCCAACATGGAGGACAGGCACTGGGAGTTAGCGTTCTAGTGTTTTTCCTCCCTTCTGCCTGACAGCTGCTCTGCTCTTGCTCGCGCGCGTCAGCAGCTCTGCGCACTTCAACTGTCATATTTTCAGAGGAGGCTGGTTCTGAACTGCGCTCCTCAGTGACAAGATTTTTCTCTTCAGTAAATTGAATTTTTCCTGAGTTCCAGTAAGCAGCGAGGAGTTTGAGGCTTTTGGAGCATCGCAGAGTCGAGTTACCGCTGGTGAGGTTATTTATTTCCTGAAGTAGTTTGAATTCAGCGCCAGTCCTTGCGCTGACATTTCCATAGGGGCAGTTTTCTTCAGAAGGATCCCAGTTAATTAAAAGAGTAGCGCTCAGACTGAGTTTATGGAACAGTTCAGCTAATGACTGCTTGTCTTTTATCACAAGAAGGACAGAATCGCCAATAATTAAAAGGGGCAACATTTCTAATTATTGACTCACTGTGCTCCTGAACCAAGGAAAAGACTGAGACAAACAAAGACTTTAAAGTTCGTTTTAGAAGAGTATTACTAGCTAACTCCTCTACATTAGTTTCTTGCCTGAACTATTGAATAAGAGTGTACTACCAGATTTGCTGTGTTTTAAACCCCTGCAAATGTATATCTGCAAGCAGAGTAATTCTACAACCATCGCAACTTGAATGTATGTAGAAATATATATATATATATTATACTTACCAACCTCAAAGGCTACGTCCATTTCAGTAGGAATACCTCAAAAAGAAGGAGTAAGACAGTTTAATCCAGAAAGAAAAAGTGTTGCATTGGATTTCTAACAGAATAGAGAGAGGCTAAATCCACTAACAGACAGGTAAATGAGATGTTTAATGTGATGTTTATTTATCAGGTTCTCTGAGGGGTTCAGGACGTAGTAATTCTGTGCTTATCATTACAGGTGCAGATATTCCCCTGTGGGATAGCAGCGAAGGCACCAGAGTGGCAGTCTCTCTTGTTGTTTTCCCATTCCCCTTTCCCCCCTGTTTCTGAGTTCAGAGAGTGTTCTGGTTTAGAGGTGTCGGGGAGTTGGGAACTATACACCAACAGAACTTCAGCCCTTCTGCTCCCGTGGATTCACAAGTCTCAGGTTCCTATTCTTGACAGAGTATAAGCAAGCTCTAAACTCACCCATAGAACGCCTCTAGATTTTGAAAACAAACTAGCTGAGCCTAACCAGTTTACACATTCATAACATGCTATCTCTCTGTGAGAAACATTTTCAAACTAAAACTGTACAATTTCTTTGTTCTTTGTAATACTCTTTCCTGCTGAAATCACCTCCCACATATACTTCATCTCAGTTTTCTCTGACTTTGTTACATAAAATGTAACGTATTGAGCAACAGCAATTAGTTGTCTGCAACAAATTGGACATCCATGTTTGTGTTCCATATCTTTAGAATCACAGGGTTGTAGTCATTAATATACTTGGAGGCCTCTGTTCTTCTTAGGTTGTATGTATTTTTTGGTGATTTCCTTGTAAGCGTATGTCTGATTGAAGACAAGAAACTGTTGACTCTTCCATGTGAGATGACAGGTCGTGGGAATCCAAAATAATATCTTGTATAACATTTCCAATTTGCTCCGTATTTTCTATGACAGTAATTTCCGCATCTATGATTTTGGAATTGTAGAACTTGTAATCTTAATATTTTGTCACCACTCTCCTTTGGGATAGAGCATATTACATACTGCGCAATAAAAGACAACACAGACTTATCACTGTATGTTCCAAACTTTGGGGAATCTTTTACCCACAACAGCATGTGAATATGGGGAGCACCTCTGGCTTGGTACTCTTTGCACCAAAAGAAATAGTATCATTCACTTCACCAAGAGGAGGTGTTGTTATATTCAAGAAGAAAGCCATCATTGCTTGAAATCTGTGATTAAAATATCTGCAAACATTTGCAGGGTCTAGTGAGCACCGTTCTCCTGGCGTCTTCAGATGATTGTCTTTTATATTTGAATTTGCCTCCTGCAAAAATTCTGGCAGGTCATCCCATACATACTCAGCACAACTGAGCATCAGAAACCAAGTAGGTGCTCCAAGGTTCAACATGCACTTGAGTTCCCCATGACGCTGATACCAATATTTATTAGTCCCACGCTGACATGCAATTAGTTTTATTTAATTGTATTCCAAGTGATCATATTTTTCTTGAACTTTCTCCAGAAATGCTCTTGCTGATACATTCTGCAAATTAACTCCTGTTTTTAAAATGTGATTCACAGAATATGAGTGGCCATACAAGTCACTCTCAAATGGTAGGCTGTTTATGCACCCCACAATGCCAAAATGATATCTAATAATGAGGGAAGGGCAATTGCACCTTCAGTTTTTTGTTTTCAACCTCATGGTTTTAGCCAAGGGCAGGGACGGTGCACTATGTCACAGACCCCCTACCTTACACAAGGGAGAGGAAATTCGTATCCTCTTACCTTGGGATGTCAAGGTTAGGGAGTATTTGGTGTGCACTCCCCTTAACGCTCCAAGGGGAGAGGGGAATACTTACTGAACCTCCAATCCACTCCGACTTTGTCCAAAGATGGGGTAAGTTTCAGTCATTAAAAGAAAATCCCTGGCCAGCTTGCAGTTGCCCTGTACACCCTGTTTGCAACTGCAAACAGGGCTAGGGTATAGGATCGAAAGATCAGGGCAACTGCCAGCGGCCTCAACATCCTATTCACTATTGAAACTAGGACATTGCCTTGCTGTCAACTTTCAGGATCATCTTCATACTTCCTTCCTAGACAGCTACTGTTGCAATTCCAAGCAGGGCCAGGTGGCTTTCAGGTACCTCAGTTCTCCTTGGACTAAAAAATGCTGTGCAGACCGTAGGGTCAGGCTGCTGATAGCTGCCCAAGTGCTTTCAGCCTACAAGTGATTTCAGCCCCCATAGACACATGGAGCCTACCGGTGTCCAACTGGGAGGGTCCTATTAAAGCCCTCAACTTTGCTCAACAGCACAGGTTGAGATTTGTTTAATTTAAAAAAACTGGGAAAGTTCACAGCTGCTCTGGTATCCTGTATAACATTATAAACCTGGCACTGGGATTGCTATCTGCTGCTCCAGGTCGCTTTCACCCTCATAACCTTGATGATGAAAGAGGACCAGCCCAGGTGACAGCATTCCTGGTGCTCTGTTCACAACTGCAAGCAGGGCCCACTGTTATCTACCCCACTCCGCCCTGCCCTAAGCATAGTGATGCACAAGGAGAACCAGGGAAGCCAACACCTTTCCCAGCACCCTGTTTGTGATTTTAAAAATGGCACCAGGCAGCTGTAACCACTCTCAAAAACTGAGGTTGAAAGAATACCTGCCATTTTGCATTTGCGGAGAGGATGCTGGATGGGTGTCACCTGTCCTGGTCCTCTTTTACCCTCATTCTTCTGAGGATAAGGGAGGACTGGGTCAGATAACAGTGCATATAAAGCACAGGTGCATCTGTGATCTGCCCTGAGATTTCTTCTTCCTTTTGATACTGCAGAAATCCCACCTTGCCCTATGCAATGTGGGGGCAGGGTAATGAATACCACAATCCTTGTTCAAGGTACAGTACATGCCTACTTGGGTAAGAGACTAGGGAATGAAGGAAGTACAATCCACCAGGGCCGGTCTGGGAACAGAAACCGGCCCTGGCAAACTGCACGACCGGCCCTCCTGGGAGGGGAGGGGGTGCCGCCGAGCTGTTTGCTAGGGCCGGTTTCGGACGATTTTGTTACAGGGGGTGATATTGCGGACCCCGGTAACAAAAGGGCCGAAAACCAGCCGCCACCCTGGAAGCCTACCGGGGAAACGCCCGATGCCCTCTACGGCCAGCCCGGCCCTGCCATCCGCAAAATCCTTTGTGAAGGAAGTGGGGGTGGCATAAAGAACCTCACGTGGCATTTGGTAAGGCATCAACCAGAAAATAAAGGCCAGTTGCCTGCCACCATTACTACCTGAGGCAGTTTAGGGTCACTAATAATTGGCCCTTCAAAGCTCCTTACCCCTGATGGCATTCAGACCCTTGTTATGAGGTGCCCAGATCCAGGGTCTGAGGCGGCTTTGGAAAAACGTGCTGAATATGTCCTCGTATAATTGAATGCACCAGGACATGTTCAGCTGTGCCCACAGTTCATATGCTTTACGTTCAGGTCAGCAACCTGCAAACGGTGAGAGAGGTCTATTCAATCAGTTCCAGCTTGGCTCAGCACAAATGCCTCACTTAAACGGACACCATCATGAATGTATCCGTCTGTAACACAACTGGTGCTTATCTAAAGTGCTCTGATGCCTTGGGGTCGAGTTGGCGCTACATAAAACTCCCAAAAAGAAAAAAAAAGAAACAGAAACGTCCCTTTATTCAAGTCCTATTCTAGCTGGAGCCTAACACTGCAATGCAATTACCACAGAAGAAACCAAGACAAAGCTTAACAATTCTGAAGTGCTTAAACTATACTTTGGATGCATGTTTTTGATTTTGCCAAGTGTTGTATGTAAGAGATATGCGGGTATATGACAGTATCTGTCTATATGAATAATTACAAGTATAAGCATTTATATAGCACTTACTAATTAGGGACCTTTTCTAGCTACCTTAGAATAATGAAAGATTGAGAAAAACAGACAGGTTCCAAATTTGTGTGCTGCTGTTTGCTTGCAGCTTCTTGGTGCTGGTTCATAACTCACTGAGCAATATTACAAAGAATTGTAACTTACGACCTGCAGCTACCACAATGGTATCTGCAAAAAAAGCAATAACTCACGGAGCTCTCTATAGGAATTACACATATATGACCTGAATGTTACACATTGTGCATTATAGTAGGCACGTAAACCATCCATGTTATTTTATGGCTAGTCAATTCTGTGATTAGATTTAACACTGATCTTTGCAGCAGGTACATTAACAATCAGGTACGCCTTAGTGCCGAAATCCTGCAAAATGCTGTGTAAACAAAGATCTCTGCAACAAGTGCCTTAAACCCATAAGATGAAAAATAGATTCTGTTTACGACACAATAAGTGAGCCAAAATGCATTTGCTATCACATTAGTCCTTGTTTTCATGTTTGTAGGGGCAGAGGTTTTAGAAAAATAAATATATAAGATCACTGTCAGTCTGAATTTCCCTCGTGGGTTTGCCCCCTTTCTGCTGCAACTTCTCTTTTCTTTAATATATGGGATTCCAATGTATTTTGTAATCATTTCCAGCACGGGTTGTCTATCTATTCTATTTAATTAATTGAAGTAAATCATCTGTGCTATTATATACTGTGCATCAATCCTGGGGCGTCCAATAATTGAGACCACTAAAACTGTGTTGTACTTCAAAAACGTGACGTCAGTTTTGAAGAGAGAATGCCGATGTGAAATCATGGAGTTTCCTGAAGTCTCAGAAAAGTTATCTATGAAATCGTATTTATTTTGAAACATGAACAGTAAAATGAACACCATTATTTAAAAGATGTCTGCCATCTAGTGGATACTTAAAAGAAAGCACCGTTATTTCAGAACAAAACACTAAATACATACTGCTCCGGCCCATCTATAGAGGGGAGATCAAAGGGCGAGTAAGAGCAGAGGTACAGCGTGGGAGACCGTCCCCCTCCTAGAATCCAGAAAGGAAGTCTTGGCTGCCCCAGGCTAGGGAACGAGTACTAGCTCCAGCCAAGAAGGCAGGGTTGCTGTAGGAATGGCGTCTATTATCTGCAATGTCCGGCGACTTCATATACGTCCTGCATACCCGGCAGATTTAGGAGTGAAGGAGAGGATATTTTGGCCTCTCACCGCCTTCCAGAATTCACTCTTAGTTCCTGAAAAGCAGCGTGAATGCTGCTCACCCGCATGGAAAGCACGCAGAGCACCAATAGTATAAGTGCATGAGCAAACTGGTTGTCTTTTTTTGGACCTGAAAAGCAGCTCTTAACAACTTTCATTTATGTCAGTCCCCATGGACATCCAGTCAACAAGCACAGCTGTCAATGGAGACCTCTGGCAGACAGGTCTTTTGAGTTCTGCTTGGTACTCAGTGGTGTCTTTAACATTTATCCTGGCAGATTATCCAACCACAGGCTTATGCTTACTTGGGGGGGGGGGGAGGGGAGAGAGGGGGGAGATTGGCCGGGGCAGGGTGGACAGAGGGGAATAGGGTGGGGGGTTTGGTTGTTTCACAACCTACTCTTTCCAGATCGGGGCAGCACCAGCGGCATTTAGAGAAGGCTTGTCAGAGAATAACATAAGGAACATTGGGTGGAGGGAAACCGACTATTTTAAACCGGCCTTTTTAAACCCTCTATTCAAACTGTTACTAATAAACATATCTAAGAATTTTTTGTCTGGAGCTGTATTGTGCATGTTTGGCAATTTGAAACGATGTTTGGCTTTGTAGAATGTTGTTTAAAATTGTTAAGAACTCCTAAGTGACAGTGCCCTAACAGTAATCTTCACTGTGGGATAAGTTAGCAATAGTAAATTCACATGTACAAAGAGGGAGTTGGTTCTACTTTATTCACATCACCAAGATGGTATGGGTGATAGGGCACTCATTTGTATCTAGAGCAGTGCAGCATGCCCTCGTGATCAATAGCCATCGAAAGCATGATTTTGTCTGCACAGAAGTAGTGTGGAGGGTTATGGCTGGCGCGCATTGGAACATGTTGGAGGGATTAATCAAATTGCACTTAATGCACTCCCCGGACTAGACATTATAGTAATTCACTTAGGTGGGAATTACCTCACTGTCAAAGACAGAAATCCAATGCTGCTGAAAATAAGGTGCTACCTTGTCTTTATGAGAAGAGAACTTAGGACCATAAAATATTATGATCTAAGATTATTCCTTGCCAATATTGGCATGGGGCAAAATCACAAGAAAAAGTTGAGAAGTTCATGGCAAGGTTAAAGGGAGCCGTGTTTAAGTTCTTGTGGTTTCGTGAGACATAGATTAATTAACCTGAGAGCCCCTTCAAACCATGGCCAGGATGGACATCACCTCTCCAAGGCGAGAACTGACCTTACTTCACGGGTGACCACAATAAGTTGTAAATAGATTTTGGAAGAGTAAAATACCAGCATGGGGGCCTTGCTGGTGCCAGAAGCCACCAGTAAGACATGGCGCAACTTAAAATTTAGTTCATTGCAGCCGGACGCTCAGCCCAGGTGGAAGATGCAGCACCAGGGAACTTCAACCATACATTGAGTCACAATTACATGGCAAAGGGAGGGAATAACAGAAATTATGAGGCAAGGTATATAATGTGAACATTTAGCTGTAAGGGCAGGCGTAAATACAGAGTGTTACGCCCATAGGCAGGTGTGTTCAAAAAGTGAAGGTGGGTGAAGCACACCCATTTGAAGTAGAAAGCCGTCTAGAGCCCCTGACTCCATAAAGCACAATAACTGGAAGTGGATGGCCACGCTGCATGCCTGATTGGCTGTAGCTGAATGAAACAGACGAATGCTTGAGGGTGAAGCTTGAAGCATGGCCATCAGAATTGAAGGCTTGCCCAGGGTGCCTTACTGATTGACACATAGCTTCTGGAAGTGGACGTACACCCGCCAAGCCTGATAGAATGAAGTTCATGAAGCATGTCTGGTATTAAATTGTGACCGTTGAAGAACGACCATCGGATCTGAAAGGTGACTTTGCCTGACTGAATGAGGCAGAGGAAGAAGACAGCCACACAGCATTTATGGCCAACTGAAGGTGAATGAAACATATTTGTGTGAAGACTATGACCACATCTAAAGCATAATTTCACATGAATGATTTAGTACACCTACCATACTTTCGCACCTCTGTGGCCACCTGGTACGCCTGATTGGATGAAGTGTTGGATGATACCCGTTCGGTGGTCAGCCGGTAAAGAAGGAAATGCCCAACAATGAACATTCACTTTGGAAAACATCACAAAGTAAATTTCGAAGGGATGACTTATCGTTAAAAGCAGCCAAGAAACTGTGGTGTTTACTTTCCAAATAAACAAGTGTGGTCTCTTGTATTTGGATGCAGATGGGCGACCTCCTCACGAGTACCACCATTATGTCGCTTGTACAGCTGATGGAGCTTTTATTATGGATCCAAAAAAAAATGTCTTATTGTTGAGTCACAGTAAACTGTCAGTTAAGAGAGCAGCTGGGGCAGGGCATGCTTTCTGTATGAGACTTGAAAAGTCTAAAAGAAAACATTATTATGTTTGTAAATGTTTACGTACCCAAAGGGAAATTGAACACGCTTGTTGGAGATGAACTAAATATTGGACTACCAAGCCAGCAGCTAACGTTGCAGATAAAAGTATTGTCAATAACATTTCAGGGCCTCATTTACAATGAACTTTTTGATGCTCAAGCAGCGCAGTGTGCCTGCCCATATTTACAAGGCCACGTAAAGTCACCCTGCATGACTTTTCATTGCCTTGTAAATATGGGCTCTTTTCACGCATTAATCTGCTTGAAGGGGGGGTTAAATGCGTGTTGCTGTGGGTGTTCCCACGCAACATCCATGGAATCTGAGACATTCCCAGATTTATAAAGCTGGTAATGTGGCAGAATCCTATGCTTCCCCAGGCGAGGCATAACGAGGAGAAATACTTTTATTTCCCCTCTTTTTCTCCTCTTTCTATGTGTGCTGCATTTTGCAGCATGCATTGAAAGAGGAAAATGCCATCAAAGGTGTCCCTACCAGCACAAAAGCAATCACCCCTGTGACGCAGGTACCCTTGCAACATAACGCAAGGTTGCCTGTGCTGGCGGGAAACAGCATTTACAACGCTGACTCCACAACGCAATGCCATTACAAAGCGGTCGTTACAACAAACGCGTTGTTAGTACGCAATACCATTACATCGCAAGTCATTACAACGACTTGCAGTGGGGCGGCACTGTTATTGGATTTAAAATTCAACACCTTACCTGCTGTTGCGCCAACTGGAGTAGGAGTAGTAAATAATACTATTCCTAAGTCCAGCGCGCCCCTAAGTGCAAGTTGTTGTAATGACTTGCGATGTAATGGTATTGCGTACTAACAACGCGTTTGTTGTAACGACCGCTTTGTAATGGCATTGCGCTGTGCGCGCTGACGTCATCAGAAAGCGTGGGGGGGCTCGGGGGGGCTCGGGGGTGGCAGCGGAAGCTCTTCCGCTGCCACCCCCGTAAAGGGGGTGAAGATCGCTGCACAAGGGGGGGAGCGCCAGCGCTTCCCCCGGGGGCTGTCCTCATGACGGAACGGTTCCGTCATGAGCACAGCCCAACCGATGCTCATGACGGAACCGTTCCGTCATGAGCATCGAAGGGGTTAAACCGTGTGATTTGTGGATAGTTACTGCATACGCTAAAGACACTGGGAACTGCTTTCGCTGTTCATACAAATCTTTCACGAGTAGAAAATGTAAAACACATCTACAAATCTGCTTAACTTCACCAACATCATCAAATTTTGTGGCTAAGTATTCCACGTCATTTCCGTTTGGCAAATGAATACATTTCATAACTTTTTTTTATAGATACGTAACTGTTTTTTTAATCATGCAATTTTTCGACACAGACTTTTCTTAACTATCCAATTTTGACTGCAGTTTGTCTGTTAGTAGCACTGTAACTCCTTGATGTTCCATTTTATCATTTCCTCTAATTTTGATGATCTCTTCTTTTTCCAGTTGCAATAATTGTTAATTGAATTTACTACACTCCTAAAGAGTTGGCATCAAGCAAACAATAGACTTCTCTTCCTTAACAAAATTATAAATTACTTCTGCAGCTGAAACATTACTTGGAAACAGATTTTTGATGAGACAGTTTTTAATACTCTCTTTCCTTCTTTTGTGAGGACTTCCACTCTTATGTCCTTAAGTATATCTTCATAATGCATATCTGATGCTTGGCACAATTTTTTGATTAACTCTTTGTATTGAAAATTTTCCTAAATGTTTACATTTCCAATGCTTTCTAGTGAATTACTTGTTCCATTATGTAGTAGTTTCTTGAATGAAGGTTGTCCTTTTACTGGAGTTAGTTATAGGTCTCCAAAGACTATTAAGTGTTTTCCTCTAAAAACAAAAAGCATGTTGTAATCAGCTTTTAATATTTGCTGTATTCTTAAATGTATTAAAGCTAACATGAGGTTAAACACCATGCTGACTTCATCAATATTTAGTAGCTTTAATTTCTTTAGTATTCATACCACTTTATGACTAGCATTACCAGATAATTTGTTGTATTCTAATTTGTTGTAATTTGTTGTCGAACTAACTTCGATGTCTTCCTGGACCAATCAGGATTATCTCTTCGGTATCATAGATGATGGGACCTGAAGAAAGGTTAGTGCCGTCCACAGCTCTGACTGGTTCCGGCTTATCCTTTTTGATGAAACGAATTCCCAGTGTCTTAGCAAATTTTAAATCGCAAAAATTTCCAGTAGCCCCTGAATCAATCATGACAGACACTTCATCCACCTGTGATGTAGATCTAGCAGTTTTGAAACTGGAAGGTCTAGATCGAGTGGTCAAGAATGGAAAACCATTTTTTCAAGGAAAACTCTTCGTGCCAAATAAAGATTTAAGGAAGGAGATCATTCAATTGTTTCAGGACAGTCCATTGGCAGGCCACAAGGGAGTTAAGAAGACACTGGAACTTTTGAAACGATCATTTCGTTGGCCAGGCAGGGAAACTCAGGTGAGGCAGTATGTAGCATCTTGTGAACAATGCGTAAAAGGCAAGGTGGCTCTACAGGCCCCCCCAAGGTCTTTTAATGCCCCTACCGGTAGCCCCTTATCCCTGGCATACAGTGTCCATGGATTTTATAATAGTTTTACTTTCCAGTCAAGGCTACTCTGTAATTTGGGTGGTAGTGGATCATTTTTCAAAGATGAGCCACTTTATTCCCTTAGAGGCCCTTCCAAACGCTTCTCAATTGGCCACCTTGTTCACTCAACATATAGTAAAACTTCACGGAATTCCAAAGATTGTGATTACCGACCGAGGGTCGCAATTTACGTCCCGATTTTGGAAATCTTTCTTGAAAGGATTAGGTGTGGATTCTCGTTTGTCCACCAGTTTTCATCCAGAAACTGATGGACAGACTGAGAGAGTAAACCAAGACTTGGAACAGTACCTGCGTCTGTATTTAATAGATCAGGAGGGTAATTGGCCCATGATGCTAGGTACAGCAGAATTTGCTTACAACAATTCAGTCCATTCAGCTACTGGTTACTCCCCCTTCTATTAGCATTCTGGGAGGCATCCTAACATGTTATTTGGAAGAGTAGAGGAAGATGTCCCGGCAGCTGGGGAGGTAATTCAGAAATTGCAAGGGGCATATCAAAAGGCATCAGAGAATTTAATTAAGGCCAAGGAATCTTATAAGAAACAGGCAGACAAGAGTCGAAAAGAAAATCCAATTTTTGAACCAGGTGATCAGGTCTGGATTTCCACTCGACCTATGCGGTTGAGGGGAAATCGGAAGTTTCAACCAAAATTTGTGGGTCCATTTCCAGTAGTAAAGATGGTGAATCCTGTAAGTGTCCGAGTTAAACTTCCTCATAAGATTAAGGTGCACCCGACCTTTCATGTTTCTCTAATTAAGCGAAGCCCCCCAAATCTTAGATTGGTTGGTTCTCCAGTTCCTATTCAGGTGCAATCAGAAGAAGAGTTTGAGGTTCAGAGAATAATTGATTCCAAGATTAAAAAGGGAAAATTATTCAATTTGATCGATTGGAAGGGATTTGGTCCTGAAGAAGGATCCTGGGAACCCAGTACTAATGGCAACGCCCCTAGATTAGGGAAAGAATTCCATAAAACTTACCCACGGAAGCCCAGGGAGGGGGTTTTGGTGGGGAGTACTGTCAGGTCTGACCAGATTTTCCCTAGTTCAGTGTTAAAATGTCCAGATCGTAAGTTTGGGAGGGTTTCCAGGCTAGCGCTTTCACCCTTTACATGGAGAGAATTGTTGGCAAGATGCTTCATCAGGCAGGGAACACCCAACATGGAGGACAGGCACTGGGAGTTAGCGTTCTAGTGTTTTTCCTCCCTTCTGCCTGACAGCTGCTCTGCTCTTGCTCGCGCGCGTCAGCAGCTCTGCGCACTTCAACTGTCATATTTTCAGAGGAGGCTGGTTCTGAACTGCGCTCCTCAGTGACAAGATTTTTCTCTTCAGTAAATTGAATTTTTCCTGAGTTCCAGTAAGCAGCGAGGAGTTTGAGGCTTTTGGAGCATCGCAGAGTCGAGTTACCGCTGGTGAGGTTATTTATTTCCTGAAGTAGTTTGAATTCAGCGCCAGTCCTTGCGCTGACATTTCCATAGGGGCAGTTTTCTTCAGAAGGATCCCAGTTAATTAAAAGAGTAGCGCTCAGACTGAGTTTATGGAACAGTTCAGCTAATGACTGCTTGTCTTTTATCACAAGAAGGACAGAATCGCCAATAATTAAAAGGGGCAACATTTCTAATTATTGACTCACTGTGCTCCTGAACCAAGGAAAAGACTGAGACAAACAAAGACTTTAAAGTTCGTTTTAGAAGAGTATTACTAGCTAACTCCTCTACATTAGTTTCTTGCCTGAACTATTGAATAAGAGTGTACTACCAGATTTGCTGTGTTTTAAACCCCTGCAAATGTATATCTGCAAGCAGAGTAATTCTACAACCATCGCAACTTGAATGTATGTAGAAATATATATATATATATTATACTTACCAACCTCAAAGGCTACGTCCATTTCAGTAGGAATACCTCAAAAAGAAGGAGTAAGACAGTTTAATCCAGAAAGAAGAAGTGTTGCATTGGATTTCTAACAGAATAGAGAGAGGCTAAATCCACTAACAGACAGGTAAATGAGATGTTTAATGTGATGTTTATTTATCAGGTTCTCTGAGGGGTTCAGGACGTAGTAATTCTGTGCTTATCATTACAGGTGCAGATATTCCCCTGTGGGATAGCAGCGAAGGCACCAGAGTGGCAGTCTCTCTTGTTGTTTTCCCATTCCCCTTTCCCCCCTGTTTCTGAGTTCAGAGAGTGTTCTGGTTTAGAGGTGTCGGGGAGTTGGGAACTATACACCAACAGAACTTCAGCCCTTCTGCTCCCGTGGATTCACAAGTCTCAGGTTCCTATTCTTGACAGAGTATAAGCAAGCTCTAAACTCACCCATAGAACGCCTCTAGATTTTGAAAACAAACTAGCTGAGCCTAACCAGTTTACACATTCATAACATGCTATCTCTCTGTGAGAAACATTTTCAAACTAAAACTGTACAATTTCTTTGTTCTTTGTAATACTCTTTCCTGCTGAAATCACCTCCCACATATACTTCATCTCAGTTTTCTCTGACTTTGTTACATAAAATGTAACGTATTGAGCAACAGCAATTAGTTGTCTGCAACAAATTGGACATCCATGTTTGTGTTCCATATCTTTAGAATCACAGGGTTGTAGTCATTAATATACTTGGAGGCCTCTGTTCTTCTTAGGTTGTATGTATTTTTTGGTGATTTCCTTGTAAGCGTATGTCTGATTGAAGACAAGAAACTGTTGACTCTTCCATGTGAGATGACAGGTCGTGGGAATCCAAAATAATATCTTGTATAACATTTCCAATTTGCTCCGTATTTTCTATGACAGTAATTTCCGCATCTATGATTTTGGAATTGTAGAACTTGTAATCTTAATATTTTGTCACCACTCTCCTTTGGGATAGAGCATATTACATACTGCGCAATAAAAGACAACACAGACTTATCACTGTATGTTCCAAACTTTGGGGAATCTTTTACCCACAACAGCATGTGAATATGGGGAGCACCTCTGGCTTGGTACTCTTTGCACCAAAAGAAATAGTATCATTCACTTCACCAAGAGGAGGTGTTGTTATATTCAAGAAGAAAGCCATCATTGCTTGAAATCTGTGATTAAAATATCTGCAAACATTTGCAGGGTCTAGTGAGCACCGTTCTCCTGGCGTCTTCAGATGATTGTCTTTTATATTTGAATTTGCCTCCTGCAAAAATTCTGGCAGGTCATCCCATACATACTCAGCACAACTGAGCATCAGAAACCAAGTAGGTGCTCCAAGGTTCAACATGCACTTGAGTTCCCCATGACGCTGATACCAATATTTATTAGTCCCACGCTGACATGCAATTAGTTTTATTTAATTGTATTCCAAGTGATCATATTTTTCTTGAACTTTCTCCAGAAATGCTCTTGCTGATACATTCTGCAAATTAACTCCTGTTTTTAAAATGTGATTCACAGAATATGAGTGGCCATACAAGTCACTCTCAAATGGTAGGCTGTTTATGCACCCCACAATGCCAAAATGATATCTAATAATGAGGGAAGGGCAATTGCACCTTCAGTTTTTTGTTTTCAACCTCATGGTTTTAGCCAAGGGCAGGGACGGTGCACTATGTCACAGACCCCCTACCTTACACAAGGGAGAGGAAATTCGTATCCTCTTACCTTGGGATGTCAAGGTTAGGGAGTATTTGGTGTGCACTCCCCTTAACGCTCCAAGGGGAGAGGGGAATACTTACTGAACCTCCAATCCACTCCGACTTTGTCCAAAGATAGGGTAAGTTTCAGTCATTAAAAGAAAATCCCTGGCCAGCTTGCAGTTGCCCTGTACACCCTGTTTGCAACTGCAAACAGGGCTAGGGTATAGGATCGAAAGATCAGGGCAACTGCCAGCGGCCTCAACATCCTATTCACTATTGAAACTAGGACATTGCCTTGCTGTCAACTTTCAGGATCATCTTCATACTTCCTTCCTAGACAGCTACTGTTGCAATTCCAAGCAGGGCCAGGTGGCTTTCAGGTACCTCAGTTCTCCTTGGACTAAAAAATGCTGTGCAGACCGTAGGGTCAGGCTGCTGATAGCTGCCCAAGTGCTTTCAGCCTACAAGTGATTTCAGCCCCCATAGACACATGGAGCCTACCGGTGTCCAACTGGGAGGGTCCTATTAAAGCCCTCAACTTTGCTCAACAGCACAGGTTGAGATTTGTTTAATTTAAAAAAACTGGGAAAGTTCACAGCTGCTCTGGTATCCTGTATAACATTATAAACCTGGCACTGGGATTGCTATCTGCTGCTCCAGGTCGCTTTCACCCTCATAACCTTGATGATGAAAGAGGACCAGCCCAGGTGACAGCATTCCTGGTGCTCTGTTCACAACTGCAAGCAGGGCCCACTGTTATCTACCCCACTCCGCCCTGCCCTAAGCATAGTGATGCACAAGGAGAACCAGGGAAGCCAACACCTTTCCCAGCACCCTGTTTGTGATTTTAAAAATGGCACCAGGCAGCTGTAACCACTCTCAAAAACTGAGGTTGAAAGAATACCTGCCATTTTGCATTTGCGGAGAGGATGCTGGATGGGTGTCACCTGTCCTGGTCCTCTTTTACCCTCATTCTTCTGAGGATAAGGGAGGACTGGGTCAGATAACAGTGCATATAAAGCACAGGTGCATCTGTGATCTGCCCTGAGATTTCTTCTTCCTTTTGATACTGCAGAAATCCCACCTTGCCCTATGCAATGTGGGGGCAGGGTAATGAATACCACAATCCTTGTTCAAGGTACAGTACATGCCTACTTGGGTAAGAGACTAGGGAATGAAGGAAGTACAATCCACCAGGGCCGGTCTGGGAACAGAAACCGGCCCTGGCAAACTGCACGACCGGCCCTCCTGGGAGGGGAGGGGGTGCCGCCGAGCTGTTTGCTAGGGCCGGTTTCGGACGATTTTGTTACAGGGGGTGATATTGCGGACCCCGGTAACAAAAGGGCCGAAAACCAGCCGCCACCCTGGAAGCCTACCGGGGAAACGCCCGATGCCCTCTACGGCCAGCCCGGCCCTGCCATCCGCAAAATCCTTTGTGAAGGAAGTGGGGGTGGCATAAAGAACCTCACGTGGCATTTGGTAAGGCATCAACCAGAAAATAAAGGCCAGTTGCCTGCCACCATTACTACCTGAGGCAGTTTAGGGTCACTAATAATTGGCCCTTCAAAGCTCCTTACCCCTGATGGCATTCAGACCCTTGTTATGAGGTGCCCAGATCCAGGGTCTGAGGCGGCTTTGGAAAAACGTGCTGAATATGTCCTCGTATAATTGAATGCACCAGGACATGTTCAGCTGTGCCCACAGTTCATATGCTTTACGTTCAGGTCAGCAACCTGCAAACGGTGAGAGAGGTCTATTCAATCAGTTCCAGCTTGGCTCAGCACAAATGCCTCACTTAAACGGACACCATCATGAATGTATCCGTCTGTAACACAACTGGTGCTTATCTAAAGTGCTCTGATGCCTTGGGGTCGAGTTGGCGCTACATAAAACTCCCAAAAAGAAAAAAAAAGAAACAGAAACGTCCCTTTATTCAAGTCCTATTCTAGCTGGAGCCTAACACTGCAATGCAATTACCACAGAAGAAACCAAGACAAAGCTTAACAATTCTGAAGTGCTTAAACTATACTTTGGATGCATGTTTTTGATTTTGCCAAGTGTTGTATGTAAGAGATATGCGGGTATATGACAGTATCTGTCTATATGAATAATTACAAGTATAAGCATTTATATAGCACTTACTAATTAGGGACCTTTTCTAGCTACCTTAGAATAATGAAAGATTGAGAAAAACAGACAGGTTCCAAATTTGTGTGCTGCTGTTTGCTTGCAGCTTCTTGGTGCTGGTTCATAACTCACTGAGCAATATTACAAAGAATTGTAACTTACGACCTGCAGCTACCACAATGGTATCTGCAAAAAAAGCAATAACTCACGGAGCTCTCTATAGGAATTACACATATATGACCTGAATGTTACACATTGTGCATTATAGTAGGCACGTAAACCATCCATGTTATTTTATGGCTAGTCAATTCTGTGATTAGATTTAACACTGATCTTTGCAGCAGGTACATTAACAATCAGGTACGCCTTAGTGCCGAAATCCTGCAAAATGCTGTGTAAACAAAGATCTCTGCAACAAGTGCCTTAAACCCATAAGATGAAAAATAGATTCTGTTTACGACACAATAAGTGAGCCAAAATGCATTTGCTATCACATTAGTCCTTGTTTTCATGTTTGTAGGGGCAGAGGTTTTAGAAAAATAAATATATAAGATCACTGTCAGTCTGAATTTCCCTCGTGGGTTTGCCCCCTTTCTGCTGCAACTTCTCTTTTCTTTAATATATGGGATTCCAATGTATTTTGTAATCATTTCCAGCACGGGTTGTCTATCTATTCTATTTAATTAATTGAAGTAAATCATCTGTGCTATTATATACTGTGCATCAATCCTGGGGCGTCCAATAATTGAGACCACTAAAACTGTGTTGTACTTCAAAAACGTGACGTCAGTTTTGAAGAGAGAATGCCGATGTGAAATCATGGAGTTTCCTGAAGTCTCAGAAAAGTTATCTATGAAATCGTATTTATTTTGAAACATGAACAGTAAAATGAACACCATTATTTAAAAGATGTCTGCCATCTAGTGGATACTTAAAAGAAAGCACCGTTATTTCAGAACAAAACACTAAATACATACTGCTCCGGCCCATCTATAGAGGGGAGATCAAAGGGCGAGTAAGAGCAGAGGTACAGCGTGGGAGACCGTCCCCCTCCTAGAATCCAGAAAGGAAGTCTTGGCTGCCCCAGGCTAGGGAACGAGTACTAGCTCCAGCCAAGAAGGCAGGGTTGCTGTAGGAATGGCGTCTATTATCTGCAATGTCCGGCGACTTCATATACGTCCTGCATACCCGGCAGATTTAGGAGTGAAGGAGAGGATATTTTGGCCTCTCACCGCCTTCCAGAATTCACTCTTAGTTCCTGAAAAGCAGCGTGAATGCTGCTCACCCGCATGGAAAGCACGCAGAGCACCAATAGTATAAGTGCATGAGCAAACTGGTTGTCTTTTTTTGGACCTGAAAAGCAGCTCTTAACAACTTTCATTTATGTCAGTCCCCATGGACATCCAGTCAACAAGCACAGCTGTCAATGGAGACCTCTGGCAGACAGGTCTTTTGAGTTCTGCTTGGTACTCAGTGGTGTCTTTAACATTTATCCTGGCAGATTATCCAACCACAGGCTTATGCTTACTTGGGGGGGGGGAGGGGAGAGAGGGGGGAGATTGGCCGGGGCAGGGTGGACAGAGGGGAATAGGGTGGGGGGTTTGGTTGTTTCACAACCTACTCTTTCCAGATCGGGGCAGCACCAGCGGCATTTAGAGAAGGCTTGTCAGAGAATAACATAAGGAACATTGGGTGGAGGGAAACCGACTATTTTAAACCGGCCTTTTTAAACCCTCTATTCAAACTGTTACTAATAAACATATCTAAGAATTTTTTGTCTGGAGCTGTATTGTGCATGTTTGGCAATTTGAAACGATGTTTGGCTTTGTAGAATGTTGTTTAAAATTGTTAAGAACTCCTAAGTGACAGTGCCCTAACAGTAATCTTCACTGTGGGATAAGTTAGCAATAGTAAATTCACATGTACAAAGAGGGAGTTGGTTCTACTTTATTCACATCACCAAGATGGTATGGGTGATAGGGCACTCATTTGTATCTAGAGCAGTGCAGCATGCCCTCGTGATCAATAGCCATCGAAAGCATGATTTTGTCTGCACAGAAGTAGTGTGGAGGGTTATGGCTGGCGCGCATTGGAACATGTTGGAGGGATTAATCAAATTGCACTTAATGCACTCCCCGGACTAGACATTATAGTAATTCACTTAGGTGGGAATTACCTCACTGTCAAAGACAGAAATCCAATGCTGCTGAAAATAAGGTGCTACCTTGTCTTTATGAGAAGAGAACTTAGGACCATAAAATATTATGATCTAAGATTATTCCTTGCCAATATTGGCATGGGGCAAAATCACAAGAAAAAGTTGAGAAGTTCATGGCAAGGTTAAAGGGAGCCGTGTTTAAGTTCTTGTGGTTTCGTGAGACATAGATTAATTAACCTGAGAGCCCCTTCAAACCATGGCCAGGATGGACATCACCTCTCCAAGGCGAGAACTGACCTTACTTCACGGGTGACCACAATAAGTTGTAAATAGATTTTGGAAGAGTAAAATACCAGCATGGGGGCCTTGCTGGTGCCAGAAGCCACCAGTAAGACATGGCGCAACTTAAAATTTAGTTCATTGCAGCCGGACGCTCAGCCCAGGTGGAAGATGCAGCACCAGGGAACTTCAACCATACATTGAGTCACAATTACATGGCAAAGGGAGGGAATAACAGAAATTATGAGGCAAGGTATATAATGTGAACATTTAGCTGTAAGGGCAGGCGTAAATACAGAGTGTTACGCCCATAGGCAGGTGTGTTCAAAAAGTGAAGGTGGGTGAAGCACACCCATTTGAAGTAGAAAGCCGTCTAGAGCCCCTGACTCCATAAAGCACAATAACTGGAAGTGGATGGCCACGCTGCATGCCTGATTGGCTGTAGCTGAATGAAACAGACGAATGCTTGAGGGTGAAGCTTGAAGCATGGCCATCAGAATTGAAGGCTTGCCCAGGGTGCCTTACTGATTGACACATAGCTTCTGGAAGTGGACGTACACCCGCCAAGCCTGATAGAATGAAGTTCATGAAGCATGTCTGGTATTAAATTGTGACCGTTGAAGAACGACCATCGGATCTGAAAGGTGACTTTGCCTGACTGAATGAGGCAGAGGAAGAAGACAGCCACACAGCATTTATGGCCAACTGAAGGTGAATGAAACATATTTGTGTGAAGACTATGACCACATCTAAAGCATAATTTCACATGAATGATTTAGTACACCTACCATACTTTCGCACCTCTGTGGCCACCTGGTACGCCTGATTGGATGAAGTGTTGGATGATACCCGTTCGGTGGTCAGCCGGTAAAGAAGGAAATGCCCAACAATGAACATTCACTTTGGAAAACATCACAAAGTAAATTTCGAAGGGATGACTTATCGTTAAAAGCAGCCAAGAAACTGTGGTGTTTACTTTCCAAATAAACAAGTGTGGTCTCTTGTATTTGGATGCAGATGGGCGACCTCCTCACGAGTACCACCATTATGTCGCTTGTACAGCTGATGGAGCTTTTATTATGGATCCAAAAAAAAATGTCTTATTGTTGAGTCACAGTAAACTGTCAGTTAAGAGAGCAGCTGGGGCAGGGCATGCTTTCTGTATGAGACTTGAAAAGTCTAAAAGAAAACATTATTATGTTTGTAAATGTTTACGTACCCAAAGGGAAATTGAACACGCTTGTTGGAGATGAACTAAATATTGGACTACCAAGCCAGCAGCTAACGTTGCAGATAAAAGTATTGTCAATAACATTTCAGGGCCTCATTTACAATGAACTTTTTGATGCTCAAGCAGCGCAGTGTGCCTGCCCATATTTACAAGGCCACGTAAAGTCACCCTGCATGACTTTTCATGGCCTTGTAAATATGGGCTCTTTTCACGCATTAATCTGCTTGAAGGGGGGGTTAAATGCGTGTTGCTGTGGGTGTTCCCACGCAACATCCATGGAATCTGAGACATTCCCAGATTTATAAAGCTGGTAATGTGGCAGAATCCTATGCTTCCCCAGGCGAGGCATAACGAGGAGAAATACTTTTATTTCCCCTCTTTTTCTCCTCTTTCTATGTGTGCTGCATTTTGCAGCATGCATTGAAAGAGGAAAATGCCATCAAAGGTGTCCCTACCAGCACAAAAGCAATCACCCCTGTGACGCAGGTACCCTTGCAACATAACGCAAGGTTGCCTGTGCTGGCGGGAAACAGCATTTACAACGCTGACTCCACAACGCAATGCCATTACAAAGCGGTCGTTACAACAAACGCGTTGTTAGTACGCAATACCATTACATCGCAAGTCATTACAACGACTTGCAGTGGGGCGGCACTGTTATTGGATTTAAAATTCAACACCTTACCTGCTGTTGCGCCAACTGGAGTAGGAGTAGTAAATAATACTATTCCTAAGTCCAGCGCGCCCCTAAGTGCAAGTTGTTGTAATGACTTGCGATGTAATGGTATTGCGTACTAACAACACAGTCGTTGTAACAACCGCATTGTAATGGCATGGGATCAAATCGCATGCATTGTAAGGACCTATATTCGTGCTAGCACATGGCGCCAATTGTGCACCAGTGCAGGGGAAAGCATACGGATGCTTCGTATTGTTGGTAATACGACGCATCCCTCCGCTTTCAAAATGAAGCAACTCAGTGCAGCAAAATGGCCTGCGGCTCTGCGCTGCATCTTTTTTTTTTTAAAGTGAGGCCCCAGTGCTTTCAAACCATTTATTTTTATCCCTTTGGGTCTGATCATGCGGTATTAATGACATACAGTAAATAATTGGAACATGCCACCTAAAACATCAGTCTGTGCTGAATCGTTACTTATTTATGGCGTTGTTTCAATTTTTCAGTCTTAAATCTCAGGCATTATGTCACCAAACATAACTGCGTACCTATACAACAGTTAAAAGGAATGGCGTTTGGCACCTCAATTTAGGCATATTATGATGAAGAAGTTAACAGTATAAGAAGAGGCAGCCTCAAATGCCTTTGGATGCATTCCAAGAGTGTTACAAGGCAGTATCCCACACAGCACATGGGTTGAATACTTCAGTCTCTTCTGAAGAACCATGCCTGAGACATAAACAGACACATCACATAAATCCAACATAATTGTCACCTTTTTTAAATCAGGTGCTTTCATATTTAAATAAAGGATAGAGCTCAAAATAAAAACATTTCTAAATGAATGGGACCTCTATTTGAGAGCATAGGTATTAAATTGCTCTCTCAATGTGACAGTCAAAATGTATAACAGGAAACTGTAACAAGGTTGATAGACTTTGATGAAATCCTTCTCAAAAGAGAGAAATTTAAGGAAAATCATCAGCAGTGCCCCCTAATGATCTCAATAGAAGAGGAAAACAGTGAGAAAACAGGAGCGTATCAGGAGACAAAGACAGTCGGTCCCCAATTTAAAACATCTTGAATCTGCAACAAAAACAGCTAAAAAACATACTTACGGCTATCACCTTTTTTCACAAGAATTGACTAAGCCAAAGAATCAACCCATAAAACACCATTAAAGATAGTATTGCATGCCAACCAAAACGGACTACTCGTGATACCTACGAATTCAAGAGCAAACAATGCACCATTTGTGTCATTAACAAAACTCAAAAGGTCAAACATGCCATCTCAGTTACTCAGAGAGTGCCCTCAAAACAAAGATACTTATGAAATACATGACCAACTGGGTATCTTTTGAACTTTTCTCAACAAACCCAGAAACCTCTTCAATAAACATCTTATGATGACAACCCCATCACAGCTTTCCTAAATACAACCTTGGTGATCCATAATGCTTACTGTAGGAGGGACTCTTCCCTGATAGTGCAAGAAGTTCAGTTCAGTAAGAAAGGGACAGTCATCTGAGTTACAAGGGCAATGATAGTGACAAGAAAAGAGAATTGCAATGAGAAATGCATTGCAATGCATTTCTAGATGCCTTATATAACAAGAATCAGAAAGTGTTACGCAGAAAATCCAGAATCCATGTTGGATAGGGACTGATACCTATCTCTTCTATATAGTGTGTCTATCTTGGAGCAGGAAAAAGAAAGGAGGAAGTGCGCCACATTTTGTTGAGGAAAGGCAGGTACTAATTAGTCTAAGCCCTGCCTATCGTCGAGCAGTTTAAGTGTCTTAGTGTGGATCTAGATACAACGTGTGGAACTACGCACCTCATCAGGGAGGGTTCCTGTTGCCATGTGTGGGCAAGTAAAGACACCAAGGATAGTCTATGGCAGCCTGCCACACCCAGCAGATGATGTGCACTGTCGTGCCACAGTCTCTGTGGGAGATGCACAACTCTAGTTTGATTTCCTGGAAGAGCCACAAAGATAGACTTCCATACGACTGTCCATACTTTGCCAGTAAATTTCAATCACAATTTTTGGGGTATTTGTGATAACTCAACAGATCAATCATGTTGTCATTTGGTTGAAGTTACTTCATATTTGGAGGATCCATTCCGCTTTTCATTCATCCCAACTGAAGCCATATGTTCCCGATATTTCTCAGAAGTTTCCAGCTGAACCTCCTCTGGTAAAATTACATGGGTTACAAGAATATAAGGTTCAAGACATTTGTGATTATCAGAGGTTTCGACGTCATCTTCAATTTCTGATCCACTGGAAAAACTTTCCCACTACTACAATTCATGCTCCTTTGTCAGTTTGCCAATTTTTTCAACGATACCCTAATGAGTCTAGCACTTTAGGAGCGGGCATACCGTTAAATCCATGTTGAGAGCAGCGTCAAGAATTTACAGAAGGTTGTGCATTCTCAAAGAGGGAAGAGGGCTCATCTCACTGGAGGTCACCATATTCTAGAACGCTACACTCAATGCATGGTTGAGCACCCCTGACTCCTGGAACGCTGTGGTGTCTTGATGCATGCGTCATCCAGAGGGGTGTTCCATGACCTGGCTTAAAGGGCAGTGGGGGGACCCTGAAATCCAGTGAGGAACATAAGATGTCAATCTTGGGCTTCTTTGTTTACCAAATAAATGACAAGACATTATACAAAGGGGAGTGGACAGGCTTTATAATGAGCCTTACTCAAGATGGTGATCTATTGATAGGAAGTTAGTCGAGATTCCCAAATCTAGGATTAAATAGAATAATTTCCTATGAAGTCAGTTCCTGTTTGAATCATATACAAAAGAGACAATCACAAGCGGAAGATGAGTCGCAATGCATTTGCTCCCTTATTTTTTCAAATGCAAAAACAACAATTGATGGACAGAATGCAGAACAATGTCATACATTCACCCCAGTACAGAGATCTGGGCCTAAATCCATCGTTTTTTTGCTCACCATGCCATTCCAGTTTGAACCCAGCCATATGCAAATCAGTCTTGACCCTGTGCCCCATGGGAACAGTCCAGCCCGAACTGCCAAGCCTGGTCCTCCCTGGACTGGAAACAAGCATCCTAGGACCGGTTTCGGGCTTTCAGCCCTCGTCAGCCAGGATAGCCTGATTCCAGTGGCATGGAGAGCAAGGGACTCACGTCTGAGCATACCCTTCCCACTCGGGGTGACAAATGCAAAAACAACAATTGATGGACAGAATGCAGAACAATGTCATACATTCACCCCAGTACAGAGATCTGGGCCTAAATCCATCGTTTTTTTGCTCACCATGCCATTCCAGTTTGAACCCAGCCATATGCAAATCAGTCTTGACCCTGTGCCCCATGGGAACAGTCCAGCCCGAACTGCCAAGCCTGGTCCTCCCTGGACTGGAAACAAGCATCCTAGGACCGGTTTCGGGCTTTCAGCCCTCGTCAGCCAGGATAGCCTGATTCCAGTGGCATGGAGAGCAAGGGACTCACGTCTGAGCATACCCTTCCCACTCGGGGTGACAAATGCAAAAACAACAATTGATGGACAGAATGCAGAACAATGTCATACATTCACCCCAGTACAGAGATCTGGGCCTAAATCCATCGTTTTTTTGCTCACCATGCCATTCCAGTTTGAACCCAGCCATATGCAAATCAGTCTTGACCCTGTGCCCCATGGGAACAGTCCAGCCCGAACTGCCAAGCCTGGTCCTCCCTGGACTGGAAACAAGCATCCTAGGACCGGTTTCGGGCTTTCAGCCCTCGTCAGCCAGGATAGCCTGATTCCAGTGGCATGGAGAGCAAGGGACTCACGTCTGAGCATACCCTTCCCACTCGGGGTGACAAATGCAAAAACAACAATTGATGGACAGAATGCAGAACAATGTCATACATTCACCCCAGTACAGAGATCTGGGCCTAAATCCATCGTTTTTTTGCTCACCATGCCATTCCAGTTTGAACCCAGCCATATGCAAATCAGTCTTGACCCTGTGCCCCATGGGAACAGTCCAGCCCGAACTGCCAAGCCTGGTCCTCCCTGGACTGGAAACAAGCATCCTAGGACCGGTTTCGGGCTTTCAGCCCTCGTCAGCCAGGATAGCCTGATTCCAGTGGCATGGAGAGCAAGGGACTCACGTCTGAGCATACCCTTCCCACTCGGGGTGACAAATGCAAAAACAACAATTGATGGACAGAATGCAGAACAATGTCATACATTCACCCCAGTACAGAGATCTGGGCCTAAATCCATCGTTTTTTTGCTCACCATGCCATTCCAGTTTGAACCCAGCCATATGCAAATCAGTCTTGACCCTGTGCCCCATGGGAACAGTCCAGCCCGAACTGCCAAGCCTGGTCCTCCCTGGACTGGAAACAAGCATCCTAGGACCAGTTTCGGGCTTTCAGCCCTCGTCAGCCAGGATAGCCTGATTCCAGTGGCATGGAGAGCAAGGGACTCACGTCTGAGCATACCCTTCCCACTCGGGGTGACAAATGCAAAAACAACAATTGATGGACAGAATGCAGAACAATGTCATACATTCACCCCAGTACAGAGATCTGGGCCTAAATCCATCGTTTTTTTGCTCACCATGCCATTCCAGTTTGAACCCAGCCATATGCAAATCAGTCTTGACCCTGTGCCCCATGGGAACAGTCCAGCCCGAACTGCCAAGCCTGGTCCTCCCTGGACTGGAAACAAGCATCCTAGGACCGGTTTCGGGCTTTCAGCCCTCGTCAGCCAGGATAGCCTGATTCCAGTGGCATGGAGAGCAAGGGACTCACGTCTGAGCATACCCTTCCCACTCGGGGTGACAAATGCAAAAACAACAATTGATGGACAGAATGCAGAACAATGTCATACATTCACCCCAGTACAGAGATCTGGGCCTAAATCCATCGTTTTTTTGCTCACCATGCCATTCCAGTTTGAACCCAGCCATATGCAAATCAGTCTTGACCCTGTGCCCCATGGGAACAGTCCAGCCCGAACTGCCAAGCCTGGTCCTCCCTGGACTGGAAACAAGCATCCTAGGACCTTTCTTTGCCCCTTTGCCTCTATTTTTATCCAAGAAGTTTTCTCCTAACAGTTTTATTTTCTTCAGGACTCTATGCCTAGACTACTTGTTTGAGTCTTTTCTTTATTGATATCACAGGAGTTTGGTGCCTTGCTTATTTCTTTAATCTTAATCTTCATCTTCAATCAAGAGGTACAAGATTGCCTAGGAAGTTTTACCCTTTGTGGGTTTTGCTTCCTAACAGGGACCCTCTAAAGGAGGCACTTGACAACTTCCACATGTACTATTCTGTGCAGGGTGGCACTGAGCCCACTGGAAGCAGTCACCCTGCCCACAAAATGTCAAGAAGCAAACTCAAAAGAATTCCCAGCAGCTAGTCCTTAACGCTTGTCCTTGGACATCAATTTCTGGATGAGATTGAGGCAGATTTTGAGCGACTGGATGTTGAGAATGATGAATATTGAAGAGTTGTGCGTCATGGGCATTTGGGTGGACCTTGCTGCTGCTGTCAGTTAGTAAGCCAGTGTTTCCCAATCTTTATAGAACCATGACACATTTTTCAGAATGACAATCTTTCATGACCCACCTACCTTTAATGGACGAGGCGTGGTGATTTTTTAATGTAACTATAGCATCATGTGGTAGCACATTGTTATTTACAGACAGCACATTTTCCGATCGAATGGCTACTAACATTGCACAGGCATGCAGTTTAACTGATAAAACTATGTAGAACACAAATGGAAATTGGTTTCAGTGAATATTTATCATTTGCGAATCACAAAGTAAAGTTTCTTGATATGTTTTGATCGTATAAAAATGTCTGTTTCCATCACACTTCGGAATTACAAAAAATAAGTTTCATTTTTGGTTTCCTAACGGCTGAATGCAATCACTTCAAGTCCAGGTATTTACATTTTGTTGTGTCATGCAAAAAAAGTCATCCTACAACCTTTTCTTTCACACTTTCTGTACTACAGCAAGATTGTCACATAATTCAGTTTAAAAACTTCTCTCACTTTGCAGTCAGAGAAAGAAGAGTGAACACCAATCCCCATATTAAAAGAATAAATAGTAAATAGTTAGAAGATATCACCTGACATTTGACCTCTGTCTTTGAAGCACCAGCAAATTGAACAAGCTAAACACAGAATTTAAAGGCATCTTTATTGATTGCTCAAACATTCACGACTCATCACAATTCGGCTGGCCACCCACAGTTTGGGAAATGCTGTTCTCCAGGATTCACTATAGTCGAAGTCTGCAGAGAGGTCAAGTAAGGTCAAGATGCAGGGGTCATTCTTGTCAGCAATCAAGATGGCGTCATTGATCATCTAAAGGGTGGCATTCTCTGTGCTGCAAAAAATTTGGATATCAGACTGATAGCTCTGTAGGAAGTTATTTTTACAAATCTGATCTTGTATAGTGGCTCTAATGCAGTAGTGTAACACCCAAACAATGGGTTTACAATGCAACTACAACCAATAGAACAGCTCTTTTTCTAAAAGTTTAACATGCATGTAATCTCTTGGCTGTACAAATCCTTTGACAAAACCTTACAAAAACATTTCCGAAGCTTCTTGGCCAAATATAAGACAATGATTAAACAATAACAATATGTATCACTGAAGGGAGGAATCTATGGTTTGCTACAGTCCAGGTAGACTAGCCACCATATTCCTGATTCGTTTCTCGCATATTTAGCGAATTTTATGATGGAGAGATGTATTCTCTCACATCAAAGATGCCAATGGATATATGGTTCATTATGACCCACTGGAATACCTGTTGAGACATACTTATAAACAGGCTAGAAACATAGCTAGAAAAATTGACCATTACTTCCTTTCACCTATGAAGTATACTCACAAGTCTACAATTTACACAATTACAATAGATTGAGCTCTTTGCATCTGTCAATCTTGAACAGGTTTGATTTGTTCATATGGCCATGAGGTCTCAGGTAGACAACTCAGTTGTGCCTGTGATTTTAAACAGCAGTTAATTTTGACTCCTCTGGAGCTTTATTTTATGTTCCTATCTCCATTATCTTCTATGGGATGTTGTTGTGGTACCAGTGATTTGCCATGTGTAGTGCTGAACTTACTACAAGCGTGTAAGCTAATACAGAAGTGTAAAAAGTAGTAAACGTACTCAAAAGTGCAATTTGTGATTGCAGACACATTGTGCTTATGTTTAGTTCTTATTCAGCGCAACAATAAGATCTCAAAAAGAGGTATCCCAGTGCTTTTGAATCCGTGTGTATGCATATGTGTGGCCCTCTTATTCAAAGCTGTCAGAATGATTACTGACAGCTGTCATTCAATTCTAACCTTCTTAAATTTGGGCATGCTGAGTTAAAATTGGTAAAATGACCTTGGTGTTCTGGCGGGAATATATCGAGAACAAGTCAGTCATTAGTTGTCTTTCTCCTGACTATTCATTAAATTACGAAAAAGACATTTGCTGTAATGTACCATTCAACGTCTCTTCACAACATATTAATCTTCACATCCCTCTACACCACAATATCATATAACTTTACATAACACCCTACACTACTTGATCACTCAATCTAATACTTCAGACAACATCACACCACGCAGCTCAATACCATGCCATTTAACCCTGCAAACTACACCATATAGAACCACACAGCACCACAACACGCCACCCCATACCACACCAGGCATCCACACAACACTTGACCTTTAATTCGCCTGATTTATTTTGACTGATATTTACTTTGATGTAATTACTTCAATAGTACCTTTGTATCTCTAAAGATTGAGATACACAATTATTTTGTCCAAAGTATCTATAAAATTACAGTTGTTTATAAAAAAAGCTCTGTTTATTAAACTTTCAAGAAAATATTATGAGCGTTCACATTCAGCTTTCATTCTGCAATATTAATACAAGTAAGCAATCCCCAACCACCACTTCACTCCCCTGCTTAGCTGCAGCTCAGTCCCTCCACCTTTGAGCGTCGGACTCACCTCTCTTCCTCTTTCTTTCTTTATAATGCTACCTAATGTCTCTACCACTTTCTATCTTTACCCCTTAACAGTCACCGTATCTCTCTGTATCAGTGTCACATCTCGACCTGTACTGTACCTCTACCTCTCTACTTGTTTTTTCTCTCTACACCTTATCTCTCTCTCGCTCTCTTTCTCTATCTTCTCTTCACCCTCACTAGTCTCTTTATCTGACCTGTCTTTCTATACCTTTGGTGATTTTGTCTCCTTTCCACCTCATATCTCACTTTGCCTTGCATCTCCCCATACGTCTCTCACTACCTCACTTCCCTGTCTGTCTAACTCTATTTCTCTTCCTCATCTTTCTTGTACCTTACACTCTCTTCCTCATCTCAGTGTACCCTACCCCTCTTTCTCTCACTACATTTCAATTTCACTCTCTCTAGTTCTCTACCTTACTCTAAATCCTTACCCATGTCTCTGTCTCATTTTCTCTACCTAGTAGCAAGAAAATGGGGCACCCTGTAATCCCTAGAACAAGGGTAATAAAACTATGAAAAAACAAGTTTTCTACACAGGCAAGACTCGTTATTTGTCACTGATGTTTTTCAGAGTACGCAGTGACACCCCCATCCACATTTGGGATCAGAAAGAAATGTCAGTGGTTTTATCTTTGATTTGAACATACCCCTTATTTGTCGGGTTAAGTGACTAACTAGCCCTGATGAAGTCCTCAGAGGATTTATCTAATTATGGGTCAAAACATCGACTTTACTCACACCCACCCATTTAATTTATTGCTGCATACCCAAACTATAATGTTCTCAACATTGTGTTTGTAATTATTTCAATCTTGAAATCCATGGGTATCTGTACATATTGTAAATACTTATTGTTTTTGTACTTTTTTTATTCAATTTGTTATGGCTCACTAATTTTCACTGTTTGCTGCACCGTAACGTGAAGCACCTGTTCGTTTGTTTATAGCATGATGATAAGTCTCTTGCAAAAATGCTTCAAAATACAAAATTAAAACATCTGCATTGCGGTGTGACGAATTTCTGTTGAGTGTAAAAGTTCGATACATTCTTTCGTTCAGTGGAAAATCCATGACTGTTAAAGATGCTTTGTTTTAAGTTGGAAAACTGGTATTACACTTGTTTTTTCATAGTCGTTCTCTACTTACCGCTTCCTCTTTCTCTCTCTCTTTATATTTCTTTGTGTTTACTTTACTTTTTTGTTCACCATGCATCTCTTCTTGCCTTTCCCAGCTTTCTACCTAATCTCCATCACTATATCTACCTTTCTTATCCCCGTCATTCACCTATCTCACTATACCATTCTCTGTACCTCTCCTAATGCTGTCTCCCACGACTACCATTTCTCTTGCACAACAACTCTGGAGATCAATGTCCAACCAAAGAAGTAAACCCATAGGAAGATGATGGGAGGAACAAAACAGGAGAATATAATTTTGGAGACAATTATCAGATTAACCTGAAAAACTCTAAAAATCTTCGGAGCAATGCTTTGATTTTCACTGTGCAGAATAAATTCAAGCTGTCAATAGGCATTCATTTATTTATTCATGTTTTTATTGCCATTTTTTCCATAAACAACAGTGCGACTTTCTGTTCAAGGAGATCAACTGGTTCAGGTATAACCATCATGACACAATCCACACCACTCATGCCATACTGTACATATCACAGGCTCTCCGGGAATCCCACTCATTCCCTTGTACCTCCACTCTGTCGCCGTTCTCCCCTCCCCCCTGGTTGACATCAGGGAGGGGGGCTACCATCAGGGGTTCCATCATCCTAGCAATCATTTCCCCCCCAAGTTTCCAGGTCGTCTCCTACTTCCTCGTCCCGCCTTGTGAGCCTGATACTGTTGTTCATCTGCAATTGCCCGCTCTGTTAAATCCCTTTTCCACTGCACCACCACCACCAGGGCTCGTGGTGCCACCAAGTGTATGGCTACGGGCATTTCACAAGCACAATTCCTCTGCGACCATTCTAACCTTCATTTTTAGGTCTCGGCTAGCGATGGCTGCGCTTGCGCAGTCTCGCTCGCGAGAGATAATGACTTGGGAGAAGAGGGGCTTGAACCCGCCCCTCTTCTCCCCTGTTCTCCATTGGCTGGCCTAGTAAATGCTGGCCAGCCATTGGAGAAGAGGTCCCGTCACTCCAATCATGCCCCGTCCTTTTCGGATCGGGGGGCGTGTTTTTTGCGAAAAGTCTCAGGGAGGAGACAACAGCAAAACACGCCCCCGAATCCGAAAAGGACGCTGCGTTTCTCCGAGGCAGTTCTTCTCTGCCTCGGAGAAAGGCGGTGGTGTGCCTTTTGCTCTGCCTTGTTTTTCACGCCAATGGCTTACTCCCATCGCCCCCTTCTTCGCAGCTATGAAATACATAAGCATGAGTCTAGAGCGCTTATCTGTTTCGGGCGACTCGTGAAAACCAGTGTACGTAGGAAGCGAGTTGCTGCACTAGATCTGCATTTTGAATGTATGCGTGCGTGGATTTACACTGTACTTCACAGATCCTGAATTGTTAGCTCCTGATTCAGTAACGGTAAACCCGAATCAAGACCAATGAAGTGAATGAGACGTGATTGCGAAGAGCTGGTGCGGAGGTGCAGGGACACTTTGTCCCGGTGCTGCACTATTATTGAACGTGTGGAGGGAGTGTAGCTCGAACACACAAGTCCTCGTGAAAGGGCGCACGTGGCTTTCGTAATAGGAAACCTTTGGAACAGGTCTCCGGTGGCGCTGTTAATGTCTTTAGTTTCATGGCTGTATTTCGTGGTACCGCAGACTTACCTTCACTGTCTGTGCCGCTGTCATCATGATACACTGTGTCTGGTCAGGAAGTCTCGGCCGCTTGGAGGGCTGCGCGGTTATCATGGTAGAAGGAGGCGGCGTTTTCTCTGCAGATACCCCTACAGAATTTCGGTGTCCAGTAATACCAGCACTTTAGTTTTTCGCTAGAGCGTCTGCGATAGTGTTAAATGTAATCACCTAATTAAACATTTAATGGACTTCTTTTGATAAGATACGCCTCTCTTTTACACCCATTCCAACATGGCCGCCGCTTTCATCAGACGCCCTGCAGAAGGCGCGGCGATACGGCTTTTTATCCTTCGCAAGTGACAGCAAGCAACTTTAAAGTAAATTTTGATGGTGTTTCTGACTGTGCGAGTGGGGTTGGTTGCAGGGAGGGAGGTTGTAAAGGGTTTGTGTTTTGTATTGTGATTTACCTGTGTTAGGTTTATCAGAAAAAGTTATCCTGGTTTTTGATTTTTATACTTCAACTTTCAGTTGTTTTTTTTTTAATCTGCTCCAAGTTCTGTGTTTTTTACTTGTGAGCGTTTAGGAGCAAACCACGAACAGAGGGCGGGAGGCATCGGAAGGGATGAACGGGGGGGGGGGAGGGTCATAAAGACGTGTGTGCGTGTAGGGCTAGGAGTGACCCACAAACTGGACCTTTATTCCAAACCTCGCTGCCGCGAGCCAGGCCGGCCTCTGCCCTCGAAGCCTTCATTCAATGCTGATCATGAATGAGCCCCGTCACTTGAGTTTGGTTTGAGGGGGGAGTGGTGGGGGCGGGCGTGGACTCCTCGGACACAGGTCCACCTCTGCGCCTCGGTTTCTGTGAGCGCTTTTCCCAGAGCGATGGTCGGGCATGTTCAATGCTTGTTGAACCTGGCATTCTATAAGTTACTTAAATGTCTCCTCGCCTAAAATGTCAATTATGCTGTGTATTTATTTCGTATTGTTTTTTTCAGTGAAAATTGCCTTTTTGAACGTTTTTTCAATCGGCATCGATTTCTATTTACACCCGCTGCTGAGTTCTGAATGTTTTATTTCGAAGTTATAGGGGCAAATCAACAGTGAAAACGGGGAAAACAAACGCTAGAGAGCGGTCGAGGGCGATCTCCAAACCCGCTTTAAAATGCAGACAATTGCTATTACATTTTTCATATTGGGTTACTTCAAGCCAGCCAGAACTGCAACACCCAGAATGCACTAGGTTGTTTCATGAAATGAGTTGGAACGTTTCAGGCATGGCTTAAATCCGTTCTAGTTAAACGCAGCACATTTATGGCGCGTGTTCGGGACATTGGTGTATTCAGAATGGATGTTAGCTCGGTTTCTTGAAGACCCGCGCCACTGGTGAAACGTCACATCCGTTGTAGTGAGCAGGCCCAGACTGACGCATCCCCCGCTGTTCTGGTGTGTGTGTGTGTGTACTTGCTGGGGTGCAACAGTCACGGTGGGAATTTTAAAAATTCCTGCTTTGAAAAAGCTTGTTTTAAACTTGTACGGCTTGTGCTGAACGGGTGTGGTTAGAAGGGGGTCCCGTGTCCAAAATGGGTAGATTTTGTGTACAAATGGTAGGAGCCCGTTCATACAAGCACAGCATATAAACACAAGTTTCTTAATCTGACATGTTGCTGAGTCGACTGTTCGGTTTTTTTTTAGCCCATCTCTGGTAATGTGAGTGGAAAGTCAGCCTTCGTGGCAGTGCTTAATTTGTGTAAAAAAAAAAAAAGTAAATTCAGTATGCTGAGTCATTTCTTCCCTGATTTTGCACTCAGGTTTTCTGATTGTACATCCGAATCCCAACCCAGGCAAAGTTGTTTCTGCAATTTTGCTACTTGCAGTGTACACCATCATACATTCAGGATTAGGATTTTCGGAAGTCATGCATGAAAAATGTGGAAACATGAAATATCCTGTGGTTCAAATATGTGAGAGACACCCTAGGCAAGATTGGGTGTAGTGATCTATGGGAAGCATGCAAGAACCACCCAGCCAACAGCAAATCCACGATCAAACCCAACTATCAGTTTAAATTGGGTCAGATTCCAATATAGGCACTATGAGGGACCAATTTCTCAAAGTTAAAGTATCCAACAGCCTTGAATTTTTTTTTGATGCTATCAAGCCCCTAAAAATACTGGCTTTAATGGGACGTTTTTGCCCCACTTGTGGAGCAGAGAGGGAAACTATAGAGCATGTATTCTTTCTCTGCCCCACCTATACATTATCCAGGAAAAAGTGGCTTATCCCTATTTGCCAGGTCATGGGCACCACAGCTCATATTATTGCATTCCAAATATTTAAGAACGATGTAAGTTACTTAACTGTCTATGCAGTATCCCGTTTTCAATTGGCAATGTGGAGAATCAGACTGTGGTGTACACAAGATAGAACGTCCCTAGCCCGTAGTGTACAGGCTTCTTTTAACATAAAACTAGATGGGTTTATTCATACATTTTTAAATTAAATTGTCCCAGTCGTGTTTATATTTTCTCCAGTCCTGTGAATTTGCTCAAAGATAAAAGCCAAATAATCATTCAGAAGGGAACTAATGGATGAACTATTACATATTTTTAACATGAGGACGCCTGACTAACAAGGGCTATAATTAGTGACTGCTTGAATTGTGACAAAGGTATGTCAATCCCATGGTTGGCTTACGTGAAAAGCTCTTTTGATGAGGATGGTCTGTCATATGCTTTTTCTGATACCACCACACATGTATCCATTAATAAAAGAAAAGTTTCATCAATGTTATTAGCACAATCGCTTGATAAGAGGGTTTTGGAGGAGTATAGGAAAGCATTGATTGGAAAATATCTGTCCATGAATACGGAGGTTACATCAGGTAGCTACATATCGAAACCAAGGAGGACCTGGGAGCGCTCTCTATTATTTAGATCCAGGGCAGACAGTAAAAGACCTACTTTGCTTTCCAATAGGGTATCACACCAACTTAGATGTGATTGCATGCCTGTGTTGTAATGGTGTTACTCAGTCTATGATTCACTTACTCTTATTCTGTAAATTTTACGTGTTATACACGTAAAGCTTCTTGGCTCCATTAATGGGGAGAGAATGTGGCCTAACGGCTAGGGCGGTCACCTCGCAGCTGGGGAATCGGGTTTGAGTCTCAGCAGGGACGCTCCACATTCTGTGATTCTGGGCAAATCACTTAATCGCCCGTGCCTACCAAAAACAAGCATTTACAATGCAACGGTCTCGGCATTGTTAAAGTTAGAGCTATTGCCATTGCTCATGACAATGCCGTTTCTTTAAATGTTTTAAAAACAAAAAACATAAACAAAAATAATGTCATGAGCAATGCCAATAGCTCTAACTTTACCAATGCCGAGACCATTGCATTGTAAATGCTTGTTAATCTCTGTCGCCTTGGGACAATGCCCAAGCGACGCAGTTTGAAAGAGTCCTCCAGCTCAGGAACAGTAGTACATCCCTCTAAAACTGCACTATACGTAGGCTCCCCCACATCATGTGGAGGAAGTCTGCCACGATCTGGCAGCATCATCCGCATACCATAGGAGTTGCAGGATACATTTTGGTGAGTTTCTATCTGGTCATGTAAGTCCTTTGCAAATTGAGGAAGTGTATGAGCTTAAAACATGCGTTGGGTGAAACCTGTTTGACTGCAGAGGCTTTTTTTCCAGTCTGCCATTGTCAAGTCCTGAGGACAGGCAGCATCCCAGTGCTCCCGGGCCCAGTCAGTGCTCCCTTCCCTGTTGAATGGATTTCCTTTCTGGGCCCACTTTGGTTCTCCCTTAGTTTTGTGTATTATGTATTTGAGGATTCCTCTGCTTTGCACAGCCAAACAAAACACTTTTGTTTTCATGACCTTATTTTAGGAATACACTGTACATGTTGTTTGTTATTCAGTGATTCTTCTCAGGATTTAGTCTACACATTTTATAGGTTGCCTTGAATACATAACAACATGGTGTACTGTTTATTTCACCTGGCCAGCAACAGCTGCTAACATTTTAGACATAACAGAGTAGCACAGCTGCAGCTTTCCAACACAGCAGTTCTTATATAAAATGTGTCTAATCCCCTTGGGGACAGAGAGGAGAATTATGGCAAAGAGACCGGTCCTCAAACGAATGCCCGCAGAGCCCGACATGCAGCGTTGCGTCAACTGAGTTTACACTCATGCGGACCATCTAACTACAAACATCAAATTTGGGGTCTGTTGTCGATCCCAGAGATCACTTATATATACCTGTGCTCACACAGTAAGAATAGGGTTAGACAGATAGATAATTTTCCATGGTTGGAATGTTTTTTTTAAAAAGCCTGATAGTAATGCTAATTATTTTGTTTAGCTTCATCTGTCTAGTGATAGCAGCACATTTGCTTCATAGTAGACTACAATAGTTTCAATAAATTTATTGTAAACTTTCTTTGTGTCTTTCTTCTATTTACTACAGCCATGCATGAGTTAGTGACAAAAGGTGAGGATCTGTTTCCATGGTTTCCCTTGGGGACTAGAGGGTCATGTTCTAGGTTGCCAAAATCCCCTGCTACTCTGGGAAGGTTGGGAGTTCAGGTGAAGCACTGTGAGCTAGCCAGGATTTGGGCTGACAGATACTGATGTTGTAGAGAGACTCAATCCCTACACTCTGACACCCTGACATCCAAAGGCGCAGTTCTGCTTTTCTAGGAGAATCCCTGCGAAACTGTCTGCCAATGAGGCCGCATATAAGTGAGTTTACAACCGTCTACAGTCATCCAATGACAGCGATTGTTTCACTGTGTTATGTTTCTAAGGTTTGGAAGGAAACATGGGCCAGATCAAGCATGCACTGTGCGCTACTGGGCAAAATATAAAGATTGTCTCAGTCCCATGTAAAAAATATCCTGGGCCTGGGCGAAGGATCTTAACCAATTGTTGTGGTACAACTCCTCGACAGTTACACATCCCCACGTGCCCTGCTGCATAGAAGGTATCTTTGAACATGTTATAAAAAGGCCTCAACACCCAAAAAAGGCAGATCCTCCGCAAAGGAAGATCTGCAGAGGACCTTGCTGACTACCTTGAATCACACCATCGCCAATTGCTGTATCAGGTTTGGGAAGTCCCTCAGGTCTCCCACTATTAGAAACACCTCTGGGAGTGTATAGGGGCCGAGTGTGTCAGCCAAGAGCATTTTTGCCCAGTCGGGGCCCTCATCAAACAAGCCGACTGCATGCTGCAATTGCATTGTAGCATATTAGAGAAACAGGTCTGGCAGCTCCAGCCCACCGTCTGTCCTTGGGAGTTTTAACGTGGACAAACTCACCCGGCTTCTCTTACCCACCCACACTTGGTCAGTCAGCAACCTGTCCAGCCGGGCACACGATGATGGCAATTGGCATATCACGTTCTGAAAATCATATAGACACCTCAGCATGAACACCATTCTTGTCAGGGCTACTCTCCCCATAATTGACAATAGGAGAGTTTTCCAGAAGTCAACTGACCTCTTCAGTCCATCTCTACTTGCCGGTCTTGTTGAGATTTTCAGGCCTTAAATTAGCTGAAAATCGTTAATAAATTCAAAGTTGTTCTGTCCAGGGCCACAAAAATCCTCAAGATAGCACTACCTGGTAATATTCCATAAAAGGAATTATATTACTACCTGGTAATATTCCATAAAAGGAATTATATTACAGCATGTGTTGTACTGCGTCTGCACCTCATTACCATTTTGTACATTTCTTCCGGGCACGGGTCAGGTTTCCGGTGTATATTTTCTGGAATGTCACAGCTGGCAGGCAGACAGTGATGAGGAAAGCGAGTAAGCAAAATAAAAATAAATGTAAAAGACCTTAAGAGACCCTGAGATTTCTGTTTAAATTTAGGTTTTCTTGTTTTCCAATCTTTCAAATCCAATCTAAAGGGACACGTGCAATTAAAGTTATAATTTCAGCATTATGTCCATATGTCTCACTTTAATAGTATGCTGTAGTCTCATCCTCTCTACATTGAAGTACATTACAGCATGTGCTGTACTGCTTCTGCACCTTATTACATTTTTGTACATTTCTTCCTGGCACGGGCCAGGTTTCGAGTGGATATTTTCTGGCATGCCAAAGTTGGCAAGCAGCCCAGTGCTGACGGCAGCGAGCAAGCAACATTAAAAAAAACGCTAAAAAGTCCATCAGAGACGCTGAGATTTCGGTTTGAACTCGGGTTTTATTGTTTTTCTATCTTTCAAATGATATCTAAAGGGACACAAGCAAGGTGCCCTCTACAGCACCCTCTGGGGCACGTGCTCAAATGGTCAACAAACACTCTTGGGTTGTATGATTCCTTTTCAGAATAGTAACAAGCATTTGCAATGCAATCGGTCTCGCATTAACGAGAGTTTAAGCTATTGGCAATGCAACACCTCAAACTGTCGCAAATGTTTATTTTTTGAATTTTTTTATTTTATAGAGTTTTATGTAGCGCAAACTTGATCCGAATCGGGTATCAGAGCGCTTTACAAAGCACCAGTTGCATTACATGAGGACATATACATTTTTGTTAGGCACGGGAGATTAAGTGATTTGCCCAGAATCACAGGATGTTCAGCATCATTGCCGAGACTCGAACCAAGTTCCCCAGATTCGAAGTCGACCGCCCTAGCCGTTAGGCCAACTCCTCTCCCCAAATGCAAGACCTATTGCATTGCAAATGTTTAACTAGCGTCCCTTCGGCGCTTTCACATTTATGGAAGCCGCGTCCCTTTCTTTAGACAAGCCACATCTAAAGAAAGGGGCGTGTCCAAGTGAGACCGCAGCATGGGGGCTTTGACCAAAAAAACATCTGTTTTGTCAAGTTGACAAACAGATGTTTTTTTTGGTAAAAGCGCCCATGCCGTGCTTTCACTTTAATGTCAGCCACATACCTTTCTTTACACGTGGTTTGTTTTGTGTAAAGAAAGGGGCACGGCCTCCATAAATTTGAAAGTGCAGCATGGGCGCTAGTTAACAAAATAAATAAATAAGCACGGGGTCTAAATGAGGACCACGCATATAAATTAAAAAAAAATAAAACACCGCAGCCACTATAGTTAAAGCAGACCACCATTACAAAAAATTTAAATAAAAGCGCGCGGCTGCTGCAAGGTAGTGGGTGGAATAGGGGAGAACATTTAATAAAATAGTGCTCACCTTTAAAGCAGACTGTAACAACACCAGTAAAAGGTCCAGTCGTTACGGGAGGTAACAAATGCAGAAAAGGTGGTACCAAGGAGGGACTAACAAGCCTAATAACCACTCCGAAGCCAGGGCCGGACTGGCCATAGCAGGCACCGGGCGTTTCCCCAGTACGCCGCTAGGGTGGGGACCGTTTTTGGCCCTCTGGGGGCCGTTTTTGTTACCGGGGGGTCGGCAATATCGGCCCCCTGTAACAAAATCGGCTGAACCCGGCCCTGGCAAACTGCTCGGCTTCACTCCCCCCTCACCCCAGGTGGGGCAGCTGAGCAGTTTGCGAGGGCTGGTTTCTGTTCCCAGTCCGGCCCTGTCAGAAGCCAGCGTTTACAAAGGACAATGACACAAGCCAATTACAAATATGGGCAGAGAATGGTCGGGGCTTCAAAGCCATACTCCAATACTGCATGCCTCGCAGCAGTGCATGCGCTGCTCAGGCTTGACCTAAAACGGCATAAGATACTTTGTGTTTCTGAAAAAGCTTTGCAATGTTTTCTTTCAAACACAGTAAATCCTGCTTTAATAAGAGACCTTTTAGCTGCTGACTTCAGGCAGGCCATTCTGTTTGAAAAGTCATTCTTCGTGTAACTGCTACAGAAAGTAAGTTGAGCACTGGGGTAGGCCTCAGTGTGAAAACAGCTATTTGCCCACCCCTGATAAACAAATCATTGATTGATAAGCAGGAAACTTGCTGCTCTGCCCCAGTTTGGAGCTTGAGTTATGGTCAGTCAAGCCACTTCCAGGATAATAAGTGTGTGAACTATCACAATTTCTGAAAATCATAAAACCAATTAGATCGCTTTTTTGATTACTCTTAAAGTGAAATTCTTCCTTGTAGAGCACATCCTTTATTATACTTTTTTTTTTACTTTAGCGTTTTGTCATAAAGTATCATGATACATATGAATATACAAAGTCATTATCCAAGGTCGATGAAGGAGTTTGAGCATACACCGTTTGACTTGGTTTAGGAAAAACACATCCATAAGTATAGTCGGATTCAATGCAACATCCACCATGCAGTGGATAAACCCTCAGACACATACAATGGCCTAGATCACAAAGAAATCACCCCTCTCCAATACCAGCTGTAAAAACTATGAATATTATAAAGGGTACATAGGTCAGAAAGAAACTGGACGCATAGTGCCTGGTGTGCGATGTGGTGTCCAGCTAACCCACCCCAGTGGGGACAATACCCTGGTCCAACGGAGAGGGGACATCCTTTATTATACTTAAGTAGAGTTTGCCTATGAACGCACGGACGGCTAACATAGATTTTATATCCCCAGTTCTATGGAGCACACAATACAGTATCTCAACTGTTTAAGTCTATCCTACTACAGGCAGCTTTAGTACTCTAGATAGCCAGTGCTGGAACTGGAAAAACTTTACTCTGAGAACCCATAAATTGGGGTCAAGGTATGATAAAAAGGGGGTGGAGTCACAAGGAGTGGGGTCATGAAAAGTAGTCCGATGGTCAACTTCCACGTTTATTTTGTAAAAACTCTGTCACAAAGAAATCAATAACAAAGAGAAAAGTTTATCTGTTCTGGCTTAATTGGTTGCAAAGACTGCATTTCAAAATATTTCATGAGGTTAAACCACCTGTTGCAGGGAGCTTTGTGTGCCCAGTAAATCTCAGGGAGTAATAATAATGGTAAGGTAACTCTGGTGGTTAAAGCACTTGCTGGAGAGATCTGTGTATTGTCTAGTCACAGTTTTGACTCATAAAGTAGCAGAGAGGGTTAATGTGTCTCCTACAAAGCATATCATGTAACGTGCAGATGACAGAATATTATGTTATTTAGATATGTAAGAGGGACACTGCTTTTGACACAGAGATCCTTTTATTACTTGTAGTTCATAAATTGAAATCCTTCTAATATAGCACTGTGAGCTAAGAACTGGCATCAAGAACCTACATGCAAAGACACATTTTTAGAACCTTATTGTTTTTGCTCAATATATAGTTATAAGGCTACTAAAAGAGTTTATATGGGTAGTAATAATGTCTTATTAGTATAGGCAACCCCAAGCAATGCATTTTACATCCTTACTTTAGGCCAGATTACGAGTTTGGCAGTTCGAGGACCAACAGAATAGCTGGGGTGCGGCAGTCCAGCCACCGCCACACCGGCTGTCCGACCACCCTATTACAAGTTGGGCTGTCAGACTGCCCTGGGACTGCCGATGCAGCCAGAGGGCGCAATATGCTTGGGGGACTGCAGCGGGTGCGCCAAGCATACTGCAAGTTTCCTCTATGCCGGTGGTGGTGTCATGATGGTTTCTGCTCCATGTACACTGTGGCCGACAGGAAACATAGGGAGCCCTGCAGGGCGCCCTGAGCCTCCTCCGCAGATGGATGCACACAGGGGGGCATAATATGTGCCCTCCTGTGTGCATGTCGGAGTCCATGTCTTGCAGGAACCTTGTTATGCGGTCCCATTGCGGTGGCTTTTTGAAAGAGGCACCTCCATGGGACCGCCACACTGCCCGACCAGTTTTAAGTCGTAATCTGGCAGGAGGGCGGCGGCGAGTTTTGACAGTGCGGGGCGCAGCAGTGACACTGCCCGACCAGTTTTAAGTCGTAATCTGGCAGGAGGGCGGCGGCGAGTTTTGACAGTGCGGGGCGCAGCAGTGACGTACTGCCCGCACCCACACCTCTGTAAATCGGAATCGGGCCCTCTGTGTTTCTCCCAGCCATGCAACCTTAACATATAATCCCTACCAGTAAAGATGATGTGGGACTCCTTCACCTTGAAACCCTCATTGTTTTATGTAACATCCTATACATTAATTTTCACATTGGTATGATTTATTGTCAATTTATAATGTGCGTATGGTGTAAAGTGCTCCTACACCCTACAGTTGGATGAGTTGTGTTATAAAAGTATTATAAAGAAAATTGTGTTATTAAAATTTGTACTCATATAAATACTTCTACATACTGATACATCTGATATTCTTACACTGCATGCATATTTCTTACATATAGAGGTCGCACAAAGTCTAAAACCTGCCACCAAATCGTAGTTTTTCTCGAGAATTTGTGAAGTGAAACAAGCTGTGTGCCTTTTTTCCCCCATTACATTGGCATTTAGGTGTTTGACTGCAGATAGCTCCCACCCATGCATATACTCAAACAAAAGGAGGCCTTTTAAATTCAGCCTTTGTTTTGGGCCAAGGTGGAAGAGAAAATAAAAAAGACCGTTCACTGCCAGGCATACACGTTGAAGCTCTGAACAGAAAGCAGATGTGTGGGCGCTGCTGTATTGTGCTTCAGGGACCAGTACTGCATATTTCATGGAGGCTAGATGGAACCCCGATACTGCTCAATAATTGACCTGGCTGGTTTCCATTGACTCCAGCACTGATGATAGCTGCATGTTATAAAAATATATATATACACATATAAATATATATATATATATATACACACACATACATAGAGGGTCTCTAGGTCAGCCCTCATCATCCTCTAGTGTGTTAAACTAGCATTCATATTTTACTTCCGCCCACCATAGCAGGCAATATTGGGCTAATGGCTCTCTTGCACAGCAAGCGACAGCATGCTGTCGAATCACATATGCACATCTGGCAAAAAAAAAAAAAAGTGACTTCAGTGCCAGACCCGGTTGATAATAATTTATGTTCATCCTTATGTGTTTAAACAATGTCTTCAGGTTACAATAATTTAAAGTCAGTAGTAGGTTTTCTGTGCAACGGTAATCGCAAGCGTACCCTCGGCAGGCTTAGGTGGCAGCACGTTTTCTTTTTTTCTTGTTATTTTTGTGGCACATGCTTGCAATACAAAATGCTACAAAACCATCAAACCAGTTTGCTGAAGTTTCACCTACTGGCTTTACCAATGTTTGTTTCAATGAGATACCGAACACCCAAAACGTCATCCAACAATATCTATAAATCACCATGAATGTAATGTGGAAAAATTGAATATATGTGCAATACTTCTTAAATACACATTTTTAAACCAAGATATTGGTGGGTGTGTTTGTAAAAGGTCTCACATTTATTGTTGAATATGCAACATTACTGAGCAAGGACAACTTCAGCTCAATGTCCTTAGTGCACTCCCATCATTTCCAGCTGAGTAATGTAATTTGATTGGAACAACAGATTTACAGTGCTACAGAAAAAAAGAGCTTAACTTCTTATCAACATATTATTTTTATGAAAGCTTGTCTCCTGGTATACAGCATAATTGTGAACATGACCAGGCACTACTTGTGTGGCTTGTACATCACCTTGCAATGGAGATCCCCTTAATCACGTGACTTCTGCTGTTCATACAAATTCCAAATCGCACCTCCTTTAGAATCACGGACTTCCATGTAATGAAACCCTCTTGTTACGAGTGGCAGGACTGAAAGACTGATTATCTGGCCAATTGTCTTAAAGTCCATTGGTTGATGTCCACAAACTAGCCTTGCCTTAATGATTAAGAACAGGTATATACAGACATCATAGCACTTCCCAAGTAAACATATGACTGCAGTTAACTCAATACCGGTAAGCACACCTCGCAATGATGAAACGCAAGGCAATTAATGAAGAGATTGCTTATGGAAGTTAATTACCTTTAAAGAACAAAGGAAAGAAATGGAAGAAAAAAGGTAGAGAAAGAAAAAATAAAAAAGACAAGAAAAAAGAAAAGAAAGAATAAAGGAACCAAGGAGAGAAGAAATGAAAGAAAGGAAAGAAGAGAGGGAGGAAGAAGCAAAGGGTGTGGGAAGGAGAGAGGGGAAGGAGGGAGACAAAAAGAAGAAAAGTGAAGAAATCAAGAAATGAGAGAAAAATGGGGAGGATGGAAGGAGAAAGAAAGGAATGAAAGAAGGCAAGAAAAAGGAATAAAAAAGTGAAGGAAAGGAAAAGGGAATGAAGGACACTGTGAATTAAATGACAAGGGGAAGAAGAAAAGGAAAGAAGAAACAAGTCAGAAAATGCAGAAATTAGAGAATGACTAAAGAATAGAAGAAAAAGAACCGAAAGAAGGGACAAAGGTGAGATAAGACAAATAGAGAAGAGGAAGATAAAAGAGAACAAACAAACAAACAAAAAAGAAAAAGAGCAAACATAAGAGCAAGTGAGAGAAAGAATGTCAGCGTGAAAATAGAAGGAGAAAAGAAAGAGGGAGAAAGAGAAAGAAAGAAAGAAAGAAGAAATAACAAGAGTGAAAAAGAAAGAAAATGAGGGAAGGAGAAAAAGGAAAAACAATAGAAGATGAAGAAAGCGAAAAACAAAAGAAGGGAGAAAATGAAGGAGGCGAAGAAAGAGAAAGCATAAGAACAGAGAGGAAAAAGAACAAAAGAAATAGAAGAAAACTGAAAATGAAAAAGAAACAGAAATACAAAGAGAAAGAGCAAAAGAACGAGAAAGAAAAAATATTTAAATGCAACTGTCCTCGAAATATGTTAGTGCCTTTGACTTTAAGGAAACACTGGGGCATATTGACAAGAACTGATGTATCTGCATCAATGTGTCAGATTTTTACAATACAGTGCTACACGGCACAAGGATCCACGGATGAGTCAGAAATTCTGGAGTTGGTCGTTAGACTGACGCAACTCTAGCAATGCATCAGAACACAGAAGCAAGTCCCATGTTAAAAGCCCTACTTCAATCCTTACGCCTGGTTTGAGAAAGCGTAAAGATTTTGATGCAGTCAAGTCGTAGAGTGACGCAGTGAAAAGTTGTAAATTTCAGAGCGTAATTTTTACATGGCTTTTAACGTGGGAGCGTCTACCCTGCAAACATTATACCTGCCGCAAGTATAATGTGACACAGCTAAACTTGAGAACTACCCAGAGTTTTCTGCTTCTTTTTTTGCATATATACATATATATATATATATATATATATATATATATATATTACCTACTGGCGGTCGCCAGTAGGTAGTTATAGTTAGGACCGTGTTTCCATAGGAAATCTCAAAATTCTATTTTGAATAACTTTGGGGCCGGTTAACGAATCTTTGCGAAATTTTCAAAACTAATGGGGCGCTCCGCTCCGCTCCTACACTGAAAGTTTCGGGGTGATTCGTCAAGCGGGGGCTGAGAAAAAAGGGGGGTCCCAAAACGCGTTTTCCCCATGCATTTTTCCATAGGGACTTTAGTCGCAGCTACAGCCCGAACGGCTGAACAGAATTACGTGAAATTTGGCAGAGAGGTAGCCATAAGGTCCATGAAGTGCCTTTTGCAGGTTTGGTGTAAATCTGTTCAGTATTTCCTGAGAAATTAGCATTTAAATCAATATATATATCTGTACGCGCGTACCGTGCGCGCACTGAGCAAGTCCTGTGCGCGCACCTTGCCGATCGCGAGCGCACTTCTGATTGGTTGTTAGATGTCAGTAAACATTCGAATCGGTGGAAATCAGGAAGCGGCGGCCGCCATTTTGTCTCTCGCATAAAGAGGGGGTGATAAACAAAGGGGGAGAACTTGAAAAGGGGGCAGAGTGGGGAGATATTGACCCACTAGGCATTGTAAGGGGGTCACAGTAGGACCTTGTAGGGAAAAAAAAAAGATTTATATTTTTAAAAAAAATATCGCCGAGTGCGCGCACCCAGCGCGCACCCGAAAAAAAACTTTTTAAAAAAAATAATAAAAAATCGCATTTAAGTGTTTAGATATAAGGTGGCTCTAAAAAGAGCCCGTGTGTTTATTGTGTGTTTTTTGGTACCTACAAGTAAGTACCGATGCAGAGTCTAAAGTTCAAGAGGAAGACTCTGTTGCCTTCATCAGTGAAGTGTACAGCATCTCCTCTATAAATGTCTTGCATGTTGTAACGCAAGTTGTTGTGGTATATAGAACCCATACCATAGTCTCTGAGGAAAGCAGAAATAGATTTGTTGACGTGCTTCCTTGCTTTGTCAATCTGCGGACAAAATTGGTTGGACCAGTTCCACTTTTGCCTTTGGCATATGTTAGAATATACGAAGGCAGTTTGTGGAAAAAGTGACATCAATTGCACAAAGGTGTCCTTAATAAGCATTTCCAGACCTACCCCAGTTAAAGTGCCTAGGTCATTTCCACCACAGTGCACAATAATAAGGTTAGGCAGTGGGAGATGTAGAAAGGTTTTCACCAAAGGCATTAATTGGTGCCACTTTAACCCTCTCTGACCAATCCATTTAATGCCTACATTTGGCAAAGCAAGGTCTCTCACCATACCTCTTTTTTCTGCAAATTTTTCACTCCAGAAGACACAGCTGTGACCTACAATCCACACTGTGAACATCTTCAAAGGAGATCTGGATGCACTCAGGAGGTGTCTTTCAGTAGAAAGGCAAAAAGAAATGAAAGACAGTTGAAAAATGGGGGCACACATACTTTTTTTTATAAAAAGAACTCATTGGCTGTTTCAAACCATTCTACACTAAAAACTAGGCTGTATGTTTAAATTTTAAAAAGCATGTATTGTATTGGTTCAGAAAAATGTGTGAACAAAGAACATTAGTTTGGATTTGCTGTTAGGTTTGAAAAGTCAAGCACTCTTGCTCTTTGGAAATGAAACATTGTCTGCTGAACTTATGACCTCTCTGCTCACACCTGTGTTCCATGACCTGTTGCTATGGTAGCAGGCAGAAGTCAAGTTGGGGAAGGGTACATTTGGAAAGGGGTTGAAGTTTTCAACCAATAGAAATGTGTGATTTCATTTGAAAAAATGTGGGAAGCACTGAGATTTGAAATTAACATGTATATGTGTGAAAAAAGAGAGGGAAACTGTGCCATTAACTGGTTCTGCTGAGAGGAGAGAGGTGTTCAGCTCAGAGATTCTGGTCTGATAAACTGCTGTGTGACTGCCACATTTCTTTCACAACTAACTAATTTTAAAGGTGAGTTATGAGTTTGAGAGGGGGTGTTTGTGGTTAATTTAGATATAAAAAAAAGAATTGTGATTATTTGTTTAAAGTTGTGATTTACATTTTCTGTTTTGGGAGATATTTAACTGTTTTGAATATGTAAAATATTATGGAGTATGTTTTCACCATAAGTTAATGTGTACTGGTAACAATGAGGAATACTGTTTTGTGCCTACCATCAAACCATGAGTCTGTGTGCAGAGAAGAATTGTTGACAGAGATTTAATTTGTGTTGCTGTTGAAAAGTAAGACTTGCAGTTGAAAGAAAAGGACAGCTTCTTTTTAATTGTGATGGTTAGCATTTAGCAGAAATCACTTTGAAAGAAAAGAGAGGAAAATGGCAGCACATTTGAAAAAAGCATTAGTTCTGTTAGAATTGATAACCCAGGAAAGGGGCAGCCTGTGTTTTGTGCCTAACAGCATGAGACTGTGTGTATATAGGAATTGTTGTATGAGATTAAATTTCTGAAGATGTTGTTCAGTAAGAAATGCAGTCCCAGGAAAGGGGCAGCCTGTGTTATGTGCCTAAAATGATGGCATGACTCTGTGTGCACACAGGAAATGTGGGCAGAGATTTAATATATGAAGTTGTTGTTCAGTAAGAAATGCAGTCCCAGGAAAGGGGCAGCCTGTGTTATGTGTGTAAAATGATGGCATGAGTCTGTGTGCGCACAGGAATTGTGGGCAGAGATTTAATTTGTGAAGATGCTGTTCAGTAAGAAATGCAGTCCCAGGAAAGGGGCAGCCTGTTGTGTTTACACAAATTATCCCTTAGCACACATGCACTGTAGCATACATCCCTGCAGTCTTCATGCAGTTCTGGAAGTCTCTTTGCTCATCTGTCTTGCACCAGACAATACACAGTCTTCAGAAACACACTCTTGGCACACACGCAGCAGCTTCTCCAACATTCTCATGTGTAGTACTCAGCTCTGTGTGCTGTTTCAGATAGCAATGTGCAATGCAAACACATTCAACGTCACCAAGGCCTCATTTAAATTGATCTAGTCTAATCACTCACCCTGTAACACATGGTCATGGTCTTAAGGAGCTGTTAGGACATGTGCTGTTTTCTGCTTCTGTAAATGATATGGGAAATGTGTCAGGCAGTAACAGTAATTTGGTACTATTCAGGGACACTGTTTTGTTCCAAAAAACATAGCATGAGTCTGTTTGCGCACAGGAATTGTGGGCAGAGATTTAATTTGTGAAGATGTTGTTCATTAAGAAATGCAGTCCCAGGAAAGGGGCAGCCTGTGTTATGTGCCTAAAATGATGGCATGAGTCTGTGTGCGCACAGGAATTGTGGGCAGAGATTAAATTTGTGAAGATGTTGTTCAGTAAGAAATACAGTCCAAGGAAAGGGGCAGCCTGTTGTGTTTACACAAATTATGCCTTAGCAAACATGCACTGTTACATATATCCCTGCAGTCTTCATGCAGTTCTGGAAGTCTCTTTGCTCATCTGTCTTGCACCAGACAATACACAGTCTTCAGAAACACACTCTTGGCACACACGCAGCAGCTTCTCCAACACTCTCATGTGTAGTACTCAGCTCTGTGAGCTGTTTCAGATAGCACTGTGTAATGCAAACACATTCAACGTCACCAAGGCCTCATTTAAATTGATCTAGTCTAATCACTCACCCTGTAACACATGGTCATGGTCTTAAGGAGCTGTTAGGACATGTGCTGTTTTTTGCTTCTGTAAATGATAAGGGAAATGTGTCAGGCTGTAACAGTAATTTGGTACTATTCAGGGACACTGTTTTGTTCCAAAAAACATAGCATGAGTCTGTGTGCGCACAGGAATTGTGGGCAGAGATTTAGTTTGTGAAGTTGTTGTTCAGTAAGAAATGCAGTCCCAGGAAAGGGGCAGCCTGTTGTGTTTACACAAATTATCCCTTAGCACACATGCACTGTTACGTACATCCCTGCAGTCTTCATGCAGTTGTGGAAATCTCCTTGCTCATGTCTCTTGCAGCTGACAATACATAGTCTGCAGAAACACACTCTTGGGACACACGCAGCAGCTTCTCCAACACTCCCATGCGTACTACTCAGGACTGTGTGTAATGCAAACACATTCAACGTCACCAAGGCCTCATTTAAATTGATCTAGTCTAATCACTCACCCTGTAACACATGGTCATGGTCTTAAGGAGCTGTTAGGACATGTGCTGTTTTTTGCTTCTGTAAATGATAAGGGAAATGTGTCAGGCTGTAACAGTAATTTGGTACTATTCAGGGACACTGTTTTGTTCCAAAAAACATAGCATGAGTCTGTTTGCGCACAGGAATTGTGGGCAGAGATTTAATTTGTGAAGATGTTGTTCAGTAAGAAATGCAGTCCCAGGAAAGGGGCAGCCTGTATTATGTGCCTAAAATGGTGGCATGACTCTGTGTGCACACAGGAATTGTGGGCAGAGATTTAATTTGTGAAGATGTTGTTCAGTAAGAAATGCAGTCCCAGGAAAGGGGCAGCCTGTGTTATGTGCGTAAAATGATGGCATGAGTCTGTGTGCGCACAGGAATTGTGGGCACAGATTTAATTTATGAATTTGTTGTTCAGTAAAAAATGCAGTCCCAGGAAAGGGGCAGCCTGTGTTATGTGCTTAAAATGATGGCATGAGTCTGTGTGCGCACAGGAATTGTGGGCAGAGATTAAATTTGTGAAGATGTTGTTCAGTAAGAAATGCAGTCCCAGGAAAGGGGCACCCTGTGTTATGTGCCTAAAATGATGGCATGATTCTGTGTGCACACAGGAAATGTGGGCAGAGATTAAATTTGTGAAGATGTTGTTCAGTAAGAAATGCAGTCCCAGGAAAGGGGCACCCTGTGTTATGTGCCTAAAATGATGGCATGATTCTGTGTGCACACAGGAAATGTGGGCAGAGATTTAATATATGAAGTTGTTGTTCAGTAAGAAATGCAGTCCCAGGAAAGGGGCAGCCTGTGTTATGTGTGTAAAATGATAGCATGAGTCTGTGTGCGCACAGGAATTGTGGGCAGAGATTTAATTTGTGAAGATGTTGTTCAGTAAGAAATGCAGTCCCAGGAAAGGGGCAGCCTGTTGTGTTTACACAAATTATCCCTTAGCACACATGCACTGTTACATACATCCCTGCAGTCTTCATGCAGTTCTGGAAGTCTCTTTGCTCATCTGTCTTGCACCAGACAATACACAGTCTTCAGAAACACACTCTTGGCACACACGCAGCAGCTTCTCCAACACTCTCATGTGTAGTACTCAGCTCTGTGTGCTGTTTCAGATAGCAATGTGTAATGCAAATACATTCAACGTCACCAAGGCCTCAATTAAATTGATCTAGTCTAATCACTCACCCTGTAACACATGGTCATGGTCTTAAGGAGCTGTTAGGACATGTGCTGTTTTCTGCTTCTGTAAATGATATGGGAAATGTGTCAGGCAGTAACAGTAATTTGGTACTATTCAGGGACACTGTTTTGTTCCAAAAAACATAGCATGAGTCTGTGTGCGCACAGGAATTGTGGGCAGAGATTTAATTTGTGAAGATGTTGTTCATTAAGAAATGCAGTCCCAGGAAAGGGGCAGCCTGTGTTATGTGCCTAAAATGATGGCATGAGTCTGTGTGCGCACAGGAATTGTGGGCAGAGATTAAATTTGTGAAGATGTTGTTCAGTAAGAAATACAGTCCAAGGAAAGGGGCAGCCTGTTGTGTTTACACAAATTATGCCTTAGCAAACATGCACTGTTACATATATCCCTGCAGTCTTCATGCAGTTCTGGAAGTCTCTTTGCTCATCTGTCTTGCACCAGACAATACACAGTCTTCAGAAACACACTCTTGGCACACACGCAGCAGCTTCTCCAACACTCTCATGTGTAGTACTCAGCTCTGTGTGCTGTTTCAGATAGCACTGTGTAATGCAAACACATTCAACGTCACCAAGGCCTCATTTAAATTGATCTAGTCTAATCACTCACCCTGTAACACATGGTCATGGTCTTAAGGAGCTGTTAGGACATGTGCTGTTTTTTGCTTCTGTAAATGATAAGGGAAATGTGTCAGGCTGTAACAGTAATTTGGTACTATTCAGGGACACTGTTTTGTTCCAAAAAACATAGCATGAGTCTGTGTGCGCACAGGAATTGTGGGCAGAGATTTAGTTTGTGAAGTTGTTGTTCAGTAAGAAATGCAGTCCCAGGAAAGGGGCAGCCTGTTGTGTTTACACAAATTATCCCTTAGCACACATGCACTGTTACGTACATCCCTGCAGTCTTCATGCAGTTGTGGAAATCTCCTTGCTCATGTCTCTTGCAGCTGACAATACATAGTCTGCAGAAACACACTCTTGGGACACACGCAGCAGCTTCTCCAACACTCCCATGCGTACTACTCAGGACTGTGTGTAATGCAAACACATTCAACGTCACCAAGGCCTCATTTTCTTTGCTCTACTCTAAACACTCACCCAGGTTGCAGATACTTATGGTATGAAGTAGCTGTTAGGAAATGTGCTCTTTTCTGCCTCTGTGATTTTCCAGGTAAAATGTGTAAGGCTGTAACAGCAATTATCACTTGATCTATCAGAGTAGTAAATGTGCTTTGAATTTGCAAATCAAATTCTGTTTTCTGCTTAGAAGCACAACATGAGGCTGTGTGCGCACAGGAATTGTGGCCACAGATATAATTTGTGTTGCAGTTGTTCTGTTAAAAAATGCACTTGCAGGAAAGGGGCAGCCTGTTTTTTTTCAACTGTGGTGGTTAGCACTGTGCACAAATTAGTAAATCACAAATGAGAGACAAATGGAAAAACATTAGAAATAAATGAAAAGTAAAAAAAAATATTTTAATGAATTGTAATTACAAAAGAATTTTTTTTAGTTCCTTGCAGGTATTGCTGAGCAACAGTGGAAAAAAAATGCCTTTAAGGACAAGAAAGAGGAAAGAAAAGCAACAACAAGTATATCTGGACAAAACTGGGAAAAAAAAAATAGCAGGAGAAGCTGGTGATGGTAAAAAGAAAAAGTCTACTGGTAAGCAGAGCAGAGATTTCTTAAAAAAGATTTTCAAAAAACAAAAAAATGACAAAAATAACTGTAAAACAAACAGAGTTTTATGTACAAAGCAACAACACAGTCAACAGCAAAAAAAAAAGCTAATGTACAATCAGAAGTATGTCAAACTGATTTAACACGAAAATTAGATTTTAAAAACATTCGTCGAAAAATGTTTCATAGAAGAGTGATGTTAAATTTGCTAAAGGATGTGAAAAAATATAAGAAAAAAACAACATTTATTAAGAAATTTTTTTTTATAGAAAATATTGTAAGTAAGGCTTTGGAAATAAAAAGAAAACTTTTTATTCTAATTTTGAATAGGATGCGTAGATTAGATAAATTAGTGAATGCAATGAAGTCCCAAAGCAAAAGGAAAAGAGAAGTGAAAAAAAGTAACTTTTGTAAAGTGTTCTTGGGAGAATGGAAACACAGTTCAAGTACTGAACCATTTTTAAATGAAGAGAGTTATCTTCAAAGTAATAGTTTGTTGCATGCAGTTGACACCAAAGGTAGAGCATATGAAGTTAAGGATGGTTGTGTGATGCAAAAAGAGAAAATGGTCCCAAGAAATGAGGAAGAAGTAATGGCTGCTGAGGCTATGGGGAGACGTCCAAAAGCCCCAGTGTACACTTGGAACTGTAGTAGTATTTGTACTGTGCGTCAGGAATCTATTGATAAATTACGTGACTTTCTAAGAGAATATAGCAAAAAGAGTGTAAAACAGAAGATGAAGGTGCTTCAAACACTAGATCCATGCAGAGTGAGAGAAAATACTGGTTTGCAGGGACATTCTCTGGCTTGTCTATCTAGAAAAGTGTGTAAAAGTGTTGTTCATCATTTTAGGATGCTGGCTGTTCATCATACTGAAATGAGAAAGTTTGTGAGAACATTGTATTTTGCTAAAAGTCCAGCAGTAAAGTTGAATGAGTTGAATAATGCTCTGTTCCGTGGATCTGTATCAGATGTAGTGAAGGTTACTAGTGAGATTCAGTTTTGTTACTTTGGTCCAGAACAAGAAAGTGCAGAAAAGGACACAGTAAATGAGGAAAATGAGGAACAGAATGTAGAACTCATTATTACTAAAAATTTTGAGGATGAAATGACAAAATTTACTATCACCTCTAATGTAAGACCAAATATTACTTGTATTTGTTGCCGCAGAAGTCATTATAAAATTCAAACAAGGAATGTTGATCTGTATAAAAAAAGTGAAAATGAAGATAATTATAAGTGGAAGGATTTTGCAACATATATATTTCTTGAAAATTGTTTTGAATTGGGTGAAGATCAGCGTATCTGTAAATACTGTTATAATAAGTTAGAAGAAAATAGAATGCCGACCAGAGCTGTACATAATAATTTAGAATTGGATGCTATTCCTGCCGAACTTTCTGAATTAAATACATATGAGTCTATACTCATTCAATGTGTTCATCCGTTCCAGACCATAGTACGTATGGAGCCCAAAACTAGTAAATTACCTCCTTCTGATTTACTGAGAGGTTTAAAAGGAAGAGTGGTGTATTTGCCCTTGGATTTGAAAAAAAATATGGAAACTATTGATGCAGATACTTTGGAAACTGAACCATTAGTAATTCTGGTTAATGGTGTACCTACAAAGAATAAGTAGATTTGGCAGGAGCTGGTGGATGTACGAAAAGTACAAAGAGCAAATTCGTATTTGAAAAAAAATAATAAATGGTATGAATCAATTTATATAGAAGAAGAAGAAGAAGATTTAAAAGAAGACACAGAAACACCAACTGGTCAAATTGAAAAAGTGGACAAGTCAAAGGAAGAAGAAATTTATGAACATTTTAGCATACATCCTCTTCATTCAAAAGAAGTTATGGGAGACACTATTGATCTGTTTCAGATGAAGAAAGCAAAAGGAACTCCCGTGAGTGTATGGGAGGAGAGCTTGGAAGCTCAATGTTTTCCCCAGCTGTTTCCTACAGGAAAAGGAGGACGATACGATGAACGTCCAGAACAGATTCCAGCTTCTGAGTATCGGACTACAAGACTATATGCAGAAGATCCAAGATTTCGTCAAAGTATTCCTTATTTGTTCCATCTTTTATTTGAAAGCGACTTGTCTGCATTATCTTATGCAGTAAATCACATTTTAAAAAGTGGAGTACATTTACAAAATGTGTCTGCTAAGGATTTTATGGAGAAAGTGCAGCACCGAGATGATCATTTGGAAACACAACTGATCAATCTGATGGCTTGTCAGCGTGGGACAAATGAATATTGGTACCGACGCCATGGTGAATTAAAATGCATGTTACGGAATTTAGGAACTCCTACATGGTTTCTAACCCTAAGCTGTGCCGAGTACGCTTGGGATAATTTACTGGATTTTCTACGAGAGGCAAATTCAAACATTAAAAACATTGAATACAAGACAGCTGGAGAACTGTGCTCATTGGATCCAGTTAATGTTTGCAGATATTTCAATCATAGATTTGAGGCTATGATGTCCTTCATCTGCAATAAAAAAAATCCACCTCTTGGAGAAGTAGTGGATTTCTTTTGGAGAAAAGAGTACCAGGCAAGAGGTGCTACTCATATTCATATGCTGTTGTGGATCAAGGATGCCCCAAAGTTTGGAACAGATACTGATGAAGCAGTGTTATCTTTCATTGATGAATATGCAACATGTGCTATACCTAAAAGCACAGAAGAGAAAAAGTTAAAAGAACAAGTTTTACGTTTCCAAAGTCATCGGTGTGGAAAATACTGTCGACTGAAGTACAAGACGAAAGATAAATTCTACACAAAGTGTCGATTTGGATTTCCTAGACCTGTTCTTTCAAAAGGAAGAGTCAACAGTTTTATGTCAGCTGTGCGACATACTTTAACCAGAAAATCTCCCAAAAATACCTACAACCTAAAAAGAAATGAAGAGTCAAAATTTATAAATGACTACAACCCAGTCATTTTATCCATGTGGAATGCTAACATGGATATTCAGTATGTGGCAGATAATTCTATTGCTGTTGCTCGGTATGTGACATCTTACATCACTAAATCTGAGAAAACAGAATTGAAGGAAATGTGGGAAGAGATTTCTCACGAGAAGACTGTCAGTAAGAAGCTGTACAGTTTCAGTTTAAAGATGTTATCGCATCGAGAAATTGGATCCTACGAATGCTCAGATAGGTTATCATCTGCAAGTCTTTACTCGAAATCCCGAAGAATAATTTGGGTAAGCTTAGGCCTTGCAGGAGTGAGAATCGGGTACTGAAATCTGTTGGAGAAATTGAATATTTGGCCGAGAATGACCCAGAAAGTACAGATATTTTGAAATCAAACATGTTGGACACATATTACCCAAAGAGAAGTCATCATCTTGAGAACATGTGTCTCTATGAAGTGCTGCAGAACTACATTTTTTCACGGAAAGCCACAGAAGACATCAACAATGGAAAATATAAAGTCATTGGTGAGGAAGGATGTTTGGTGAAGCAAACAAAAGGAAGTTTGATAAATCACAGGAAGCTGAGTTGCGACACTCCTGACAAAAAGGAATATTACTATTTGGCTCTTTTACAGCTGTTTAAACCATGGCGTTCAGAGGACGAACTACTGGGAGAATTTCAAATCTATGAAGATTCTTTTAATGCTAGCAAAGACAGTATAGAATGCAGTACTTTCACAACTTATGTCCAAATGTTAAATGAAGAAAATGAACAGGAAGCAAAAATTGCAGCTGAAGTAGCTAGAGACAGTTCTCAAGACAGCCAAAGTTCAGGAACACTTAGTCAAGATGCCCTAGGACAACCAATCATAGAAAATGAAGCTGCAGTAGCCATGACTGAAGTAGAAACGGCTATGAATCAAGCACAGGAAGATTCAATCGACTTACTAAATCTGGAACAACAACTGAATGAAGAACAAAAAGAAATTTATGAAGAAGTCATCAAAAAAATTGATCATGGATTACTACATGAAAAGAAAGAGTGCTCATGCACATCATTTGAACCAATCAGGATGTATGTGAGTGGACAAGCTGGAACGGGTAAAAGTTTCTTAATAAAAGTCATCAGAAGCTACCTACAGCAAAAAACAGCTTCAAATTTGTCTTGTGTGGTAACTGCTCCAACTTGGTTAGCAGCCTATAACCTAAAAGGAATTACCTTACATCGCTTGCTAATGTTACCAGTGGAGCATGAGAACAAAATAGAATACCACAAGCTAACTGGCGAAGCATGCCTCGAAGTTTCAAGAGTGTTGAAGAAGATGCAAGTTCTCATTATTGATGAGCTGAGCATGGTTTCAAATTTAATGCTTGCCTTTGTGCATTTAAGAATGCAACAAATTCTTAAGAGAGACTATGACGTGTTATTTGGAGGTAAACACGCCATAGTTTTTGGAGATCTTTGACAGCTCACTCCAGTTAAAGGACAACCAGTGTTTAATACTGTGACACATGAAGACACGAAGAAGTCATTAGGAAGCATTGGTAATGCGAATATTTGGTCAGTCTTTGAGTACAAAGAACTCACTACCAATATGAGACAAGCAAACGACGAAGATTATGCAAATATTCTGAAAGATATTAGAATTGGACTACTCACAGAAGTTGGCAAAAAAGCCTTACAGAGTCGGTTGCTACATAATTTATTTCCAAATGAAGAAATAGTTGCAGAGAAAATATACCAGAACATTGCAGAAAAAAATACTGTAATCTGCTTAATGCCAACACTACGTGAGTGCTCAATATTCAATGAGGAACTTTTGAAATTGGAAAAGGAAGAGATTAAGAAAATGGAAGCAGAGGACAAAATTCAGCATGAAAGAATTACTTTTACATTAGCAGGCAAACTGAAAAATAAATTGGATTCACTAGAGAAGAACATTTCCAAAACAGCTGGATTAGAAAATAATCTATATGTTTGCATGAATTGTCGAGTGATTTTAAGGAGAAATTTGGATGTAGAAAAGGTTTAGTGAATGGAGCTATGGGAAGAGTTGTGGGTTTTATTAATTATCAGAAAAAAGAAGGAATTGAATGTTTAAAAATAAAATTTGATCAGATAGAAGAAGTTAAAGACATTTGTCGTTGTTCAGTTCGTTTCATGCTTGTGAAAGACTTATATGTACGTAGGAAGCAGTTTCCGTTTTCTCTAGCATATGCTGTAACTATTCACAAGTCTCAAGGATTGACTGTAGATAGTGCTTTTGTAAACATTGGTTCTACTGTGTTCAAAGAAGGTATGGCATATGTTGCTTTGTCACGAGTGAAAACATTATCTGGTTTATTTATGATAGACTTTGATGACTCAAAAGTTAGTGCTGATACAAACTGTGTAAAGGAGTATAACAGATTAAGAAGAACCTATGCTCCTCATTTAGGTCAGTATCCTGTGATTGAAAAACATGTTGTTTGTCGGAAAAGGAGAATTGAGAATATCTGTAATGTGGATGAACAGAACAAAAAAAAAAAAGGACAGTGATGTGATAGCAAGGAAAAAGAAAAAGGACAGTGTTGAAGAGGTTGTTGGTTGCCATTTTGAAAATAGCTCTGGTGTCAACTGCTATGCAAATGTAGTGCTGAATGTTGTATTTTATCTTGAAAAGTTGCTAGAACAGATAATAGTAAATCATGGAAAAAGATTGTGTTCTCTGCTGAGTCTCCTTTATGAGAAGCTGAGTAATGATAAAACTGAAATAGAAAGTGCTACTGATCTTAGAAATCTTTTAGATGTATGTTCTGGTTCTACACAGTTTAAAGAAAATGTCCAGCCAGATGCTCAGGAATTCTTAATATGTATTTTGAGTGTACTAGAAGATGAAGGAGTAGAAGTAGAAAACTTATTTGGTGTCTCTTACAAATGGGAACATTGCTGTGAAAACTGTATGAACACATGTAGTAGTAATGTTGATTCAAAAAGGTTCATATTTTTACCATTACCAGAAAGTAAATCAGTGACTTTTAGTAAATTAGTTAAAGATGCCAATCACAACATGGAATGTTCTGGATGTAAATCAGACATGTTTTCCACATTATTTTTACAGAAATATGGTCAGTATGTAATTTTAATGATGCAACGATGTAGAGCTGATGGTTCAAAATTGGACACTTTAATAAAGAAGTTTACAGGACAGCAATTATCAATTTCTGGAAAAACTTTTGTTACAGTTGCAATAATTTTTCATGAAGGACCTACTGTAACTTCTGGGCATTACACAGTTTATCTTAAATGTGAAAAAGGCTGGACACTGTGTAATGATTCCCAATTGATTTTCAAGCAACGTTTGCCTTATGATTTACTCAATTCTTACTTAATTTTTCTGAAAACTAAAAACTGCATCTGAAGAAAGCATTTTTTGTAATTTTAAAGGATTATAATTGAAGATAACACTTAAAAAGGATTTTGAAATTACTATTTGGCCTAAAGGAAAAGTAATAAAAACAATTGTGGACTCCTTTGACAGAAATTATTTTGGCATGTGTGCTTTTGCGACAAGGTTTAAAGACGGTTTGTCTAGAAAAATTTTATTCATCTAGAGAAGTACTTGTAATATATATGTAATATTTCTAACAAGGTATATTTTAGTGAGGAAAGTTTTAGGGCTTTTTTTAAACAATCTTTCAGATTGTTTTTTTTTTGCCCGCTGTTAAATGATGAATACAATTGTTTTCACTATTTTAAGTGAAAAATAAAAAATTCTGAAAACAGCAAAAAAATGGCAAAATATTGCTTTGTAAAATATGTAAAAACATGTAATGCTTTTTGTAATGTATGATTGAATATTAATACTTTTTTTCTTTTTTTGCAGAACTGGAAAGAAAAAATAAAAATAAAATTCTGTTCCCTTGCAAAATACTTTAAAAAAAAATTCGATTTTTTTTTTTTTTTTTTAAATAAGTGAAAAATATTAGTATTATTCAATCCTCCCTTTTCATGCTTCCATTTCTTCACCTCTTTTTGTACATTAAATTTAAAAAAAAAATAAAAAAATTACCCCCCAAAAATTTTTGGGGTTTAGTTTATAAGTGGCTCTTAAAAGAGCCCTTGAGTTAATGGAGGGAAACAGGAAGAGAAAAACGAAAAAAAAGAAAAAACATCTATGGCCTACTGCACTCATGGGCATCAAATTTTCTCTGAATGAGATTAAGACTGGTCTCACACACAGAAATAAGTTTACCGCAATCAGTGCAGCGTGTGGACAACCTAGCAAAACAAGGTGGTCCAAAACGAGGTGTGGAAGAAGGCAAAGGCACCACTGCAGAAGAAGTGCTCGGTTGAGCTCCCGAAGATGTGCTCGGCTGAGCTGCTGCAGATGTCGTCGGTAGAGCAGGTGGAGGGTTTGCTCCAGAAGCTCGACGAAAAGTCACTGGATGCATTTTGTCAACATGCCTCAACATAGTGTGAATGCTAAAAGAATATTTCTTGTTGATTCCCACGTGACAAGACTTTTTGACAAAGTACACATGTAACTTTAGGTGCATTTACCTTTTTTTGTCCCTCTGGAAAAGTGAAAAACTGCCATATAAAGCTGTCTTTCTGCTTCCTGCTCCTCTGCCTCTCAAGAGTGTCCTGGTCACTGTCTGAAGATGGTTGCTGTTCAGCCATTGTCTCTCAACAACAGAATAGCTTCTTCTCCAAAGGAATCAGAACTAATAATGAGGGGAGTAGGTGTGGTTTGGGAAGAATCTGGAACTGAAAGTACTTCAAACCAATCAAAAGTGATGATTCTTGATCACATGACTTGCCATGAGGGGATTGGGTGTGGTGTTGAAACAATTAGAAACTGAAAGTAATGATAACCAATAAGAAGTGCTGTTTTATTATGCATAAACCCGAGGTGCGCGCACTGCGCAAGCTCCGAGCGCGCACCTCGTGATTACGTATGCGCGAACGCGTAGGAGCGCATGTGCATACGTCATATGCGAGTACGTAGCGCGCATACGTTGAACACGTGTATACGCGACCGTTATTGCGCGTAATTTTAGCGTATGCGGAAGTAAACCGCGTGGAGCGCGTAGGACGCACGCACGCATGCGTACGTACGTACGCATACGTACTGGGTGCGTGCTCCCAGCGCGCACTATGACTTATATTTGCGTACGTAAATAACGTACAACGGTATTCATAAAAAACTTACGAAATTGTACTAGGAGCGCGCTCAGAGCGCGCACTCCAAGAATTTATATTAAAAAAAAAAGTGGAGAAAAATTAATTGCAAAAATTTAAAAAACTGTTCAACTTTATCCTAATTGAAATTTTAAAAAAAAAGTAAAAACAAATAAAAAGATACAGATAATATATAAAAGAATACATAGGAATTTTATTTTTAATAAAAAAAAAATTTTAATAATTAAATAATACAAAAATTAGCATTTAAAAAACTGTACAAATTCACTGAAAAAACCAAAGGTTTCACACACGTTATAGTTAGGAATTAGCATTTAAAAAACCTTGCAAATTCACTTAAAAAACCATAGGTTTCACACATGTTATAGTTAGCTGGACATTTCACTCGTGAAAAACCAATGAAATTCCCCCGTTATAGTTAGTTCAGCTAACTATAACTCGCGCCCCCACAATGCACTGCTGATGACGTCACATATTACATCACTCATGACATGGTCAGTGACATCACTCATGACATCACTGATGACATCTCAAATGACATCACTGATGACATCATCCTTGTGACAGAGTGGCAGACCTCCTCTCACCCTAATATAACCGTTGATACACACATTCAAAAATAGAGACTAAAATTTTCCAAAAAATGGACATACCAATACCAGTTACAACAACCTCTTGAGTAATTCTAAGATCCACATACACATCCACTCATTCACCAACAGTCCTGTACAGTCACTCATACATGTACTCACCCATCATATGTACTCATACACCTATACATCCTGTTACACAATGCCACTCATCCACAGAGTTACTGACACACATAGTCACTCATGAAAATAAAGAAAGAAACATACATTTACTTGCATATACATTTATACACAGACCACCACACTTACTTCTACGTGAACTTACACATACTTAGTCTTTTAAACAATCAATTATAGAAACACATATTTATTCATACAGGAACTCTTTCAATCTCTCACTCTCACATATACTCACTTATATACACCAATAGTCACATATACTAGTTTAAAACATATGTAGTTACTCATAGAGACACTATTGAGACAGTCATTCACTCACTAACACACCCATACACACACTCATCCACCCATACAGTCCTGCACACATGCTGTCTTCAACACATACAAACAGTGAGTCACTCATTCATGCACCTGTGCACTACGTAATACCCCCCACGGAACCATACACACACTCACACTGATACTAAAAAAACCAACTAATAACCTATATAAACACCCATGTAGCTACTCACCAACCCATGCAGCCACTTATACACAAAGTGAGAGACTGATAAAGATATTTACATTTTTAAACATTACTCACTAAGCCATGTATTCACTAAGATACACTTAATCAGTCATTTACACAATCAATTTTTCAAAAACAAATCATCCATTTAGACACTTATATACCCATTTATTCTTCCATCGTCCTTGAGATATACATATATAAAACATATTTAATTTTCAGAAAAATACACATTCACTGGATGATGTCATGAGTGATGTCATTTGAGATGTCATCAGTGATGTCATGAGTGATGTCACTGACCATGTCATGAGTGATGTAATATGTGACGTCATCAGCAGTGCATTGCGGGGGCGCGAGTTATAGTTAGCTGAACTAACTATAACGGGGGAATTTCATTGGTTTTTCACGAGTGAAATGTCCAGCTAACTATAACATGTGTGAAACCTATGGTTTTTTCAGTGAATATTTGTATATATATATATATATATTCACTGAAAAAAACATACGTTTCATACACGTTATAGTTAGGAATTAGCATTTAAAAAACCTTGCAAATTCACTTAAAAAACCATAGGTTTCACACATGTTATAGTTAGGTGGATATTTCATTCATAAAGAACCAATGAAATTCCCGTTATAATTAGTTCAGCTAACTATAACTCGCGCGCCCGCAATGCACTGCTGATGACGTCACATATTACATCACTCATGACATGGTCAGTGACATCACTCATGACATCACTGATGACATCATCCTTGTGATAGAGTGGCGGTCGCGCGAGTTATAGTTATCTGAACTAACTATAACGGGGGAATTTCATTGTTTTTTTACGAGTGAAATATCCACCTAACTAAAACATGTGTGAAACCTATGGTTTTTTAAGTGAATTTGCAAGGTTTTTTAAATGCTAATTCCTAACTATAAGGTGTATGAAACCTATGGTTTTTTCAGTGAATTTGTACGTTTTTTTAAATGCTAAGTTGTGTATGTATTATTATTTTTTTTATATATTTATTTTACAATAAACTACGTATTAATTTTTTTGTTTGTTTTGTTTTTACACCGTGCGCGCACCCCCGTGATTTAAAAAAATAAAAAATGTCTGCCTTCGGGGTCCTTCAGGGACCCCCTGACAAAGGCTAGGGGGTCAGGAACTCTCTACCCTGCCCCCTTTTCACGTTCGCCACCTTCCTTTTTCACTCTCGCACTGAAAATAAACAAAATGGCGGCCGACACTTCCTGATTTCGTCCGATTCGAATGTTGACTAACATGTAACCACCAATCATAATTACGCTCGCGCACGTTAGGGTGCTCGCACGGTGCGCGCACGGTACGCGCTTATAGATATTTATATGCTTTTAAATGCTATTTTCTCAGGAACTACTGAACAGATTGACACCAGACCTGCAAAAGGCACTTCCCTGACCTGAGGACTACCTCTCTGCCAAATTTCAAGTAATTCTGTTCAGCCGTTCGGGCTGTACCTTCGACTAAAGGTCCTATGGGAAAATGCCTGACTGTATAAGTGAGTGATTAGGTGTCTCACTGAATGTATGGGTGAGTGACTAGGTTTTGAGGATGTCTGTATCAGTCTGTCAGATGGTGTCTAAGTGGCTGCATGGATTGGCGAGTGGGTACATGAGTGGCTGTATGGGTGACTGGTTGGGTATCTGAGTACCTGTACGGGTGTATCAGTGGCTGGGTAAGAGGGTGTGTGACTGCCTGCATGGATGAGTGAGTGAGTGGGTGAGTCGGTGGCTGTATGGGTTAGTGAGTGTGTAAGTGACGGGCTGTATAGGTGACTGAGTGTGAGTATGGGTGTGTTGGTGAGTGAACGAATGTGTCAGTGGTATATGGGTAACTGGTTATGTGAAAGGCAGTATAGGTGAGTGTTGGGAGTATATGAGTGACTGTGTGAGGGATTGTGATAGTGGCTGTATGTGTGAGTGTGTGCTTGTATCAGTGACTGTATAGGTGAGTATGTGTTAGTATCTGTATGAATAAGTGAGTGAGTGTGTATAACTGCAAAGGTGAGTAAATGGCTGTGTGAGTGACTCTCTAGGCGAGTGAGTAGGTGTGTGAGTATCTCTCTGAGTGACTGACAGTGTGTGAGTGGCTGTATGGATGTATGAGTGAATATATTAGTGGCTGTATTCGTGAGCAAGTTGGTGTACGAGTAGCTTTATGGGTTCGTAAGTATTGGTATGGGTGTGTCAATGTTTTTAAGAATGGAGTGTGGAAGTTGGAGTGGGTGCCTCAGAGATTCTGTGGATGATGCTATCAGTGATGTCATCAGTGATGTCATTTGAGATGTCATCAGTGATGTCACTGACCATGTCATGAGAAATATATTATGTGAGGTCATAAGCAATGCATTCCTGGGGTGTGAATTAGTTAGCTCACCTAACTATAACCGCTGAATTTCTCTGGTTTTGAAGTGAAGTGGAGTGAAATATCAGCCTAATTATAACGTCCCTGTAACGTTTTTTACACAGAATTTCTACGTTTTTTTTTCATTCTATTTCTACACATTTCTGCGTTAGCCTTCCACAGGACCATAGAGTTTTGTGTGGTCCAGCATGTCTATTTTTAAAGTGCCAATAGCCTGGTGCCTTTGTGTTGTTATTTTTTAATTTAACTTTATACACAAAAGACGATTTGAACCACAATTTATCAATTCATTGTCAAGTATGTAAAGGACATGAATATGTATTTGTTATTTATATATGTATTATATATGTATATATATATATGTGTGTGTGTATGTATATGTGTGTATGTTTGTATTTTTTCACACAAAAAAGCAACGCACTCTCACCAAACACAGTTGTCTCATCAATAATTTAATTGCAAATGTTGCAGTGATATTATCAATGATATCATAGAAGATGTCATGAGTAATGCAATATGTGGGGCAATTAGCAGTGTATGATGTGGGCGCAAGTTATAGTTACTTGAGATAACTATAACTGGTGGGATTCAGTGGATATAGCCACTGAAATCCACCAGTTATAGTTATCTCAAGTAACTATAACTTGAGCCCTCTTCATGCACTGCTAATTGCTACACATACAACCTTTGGCTTTTTCAGTACATTTCTAGTTTTTTTTCTTAAACAGTAATATTTTATAACCATACATAAATCCAATCCACTGCTGCGCATGGCCATTAGCCAGATCTTGTATCCTCTCCCATCCCATGGGCAGCCAACCTCCAGTCAAGCTAAGCGTTCAGCTGTGCATGGTGGGGGGGTTGGCCGCAGTGCCTGCGGCCAGGCCCTGCAGCCAAACCCCAGGGGCAGCCAACCCACGCAGCACACAGCCTTCAACCAGGCTGTGCGGCCACCCCCATAGTGCTGCATGGGGTTGGCTGTAGGGCCTGGCCTCTGAGCACCAATCCGATGCCACAATTCTATTTACACACAATGCAATGTTTATTAATATCGATTAATTAAAAACTGTTAAAGTTGTATTAAAAAAACATGTATGTGACTCTTTGTTTTACAGTTTTTGTTATTACATTTTGTGTGTGAAAAATGTGAAAGTAAATAGTCAGAGACATATATATATACATACATATATATAAATAAATATGTGGTCTCTGCTCGCTCGTAAGGAGTGTTGCTGGATATATAAAACAAACATATCTGTCTATTTTAATATTTTTGATCCCACAAAATGCAATCATAAAACAACCACAAGAGAGCCTTGAGGCTTTTTTATACATCTTGAGGCCACATAAAATGCAGCGATACAACCAGCCCCTAGATGGCGCTGCATTTCCACCTGTAGAGTTAAAGCTACAGCCTGGAAAATGCTTTAAAAAGTATAATACGTTCTCCTGGGAACTGGATTCAACATCCCAGTATACTTTCTATTTCTTTTCTGATGTTACTTGGGGCTGAAGAACTCCCTGCTGTCCCCCGCAAAATTAATAAAAATGTTTGGTGGTGCCCCTGCCCCTTCGAGGTACATCACCCAAAACAAAATCTGTAATAGCACTTGTAGGGCATTATGGGGTCCGCCTTGAAGGAGCAATGAATAATAAATTTGCGGCTGTGGCCGCTCTGTTATTAATCACGTTTTTAAAAATATTTTCCTTGGTGTCCCAGTCCCACATGGGACACACACAGTTTTTTTTATAGAGGGCTGTGGGAGAAGCGCCAGGGCTGCTGCGGCCCGCTGCAAGCGGCCCCATTGAACGGGGCTGCACAGCTACCATAATTATTTTTATGTATATTAAGGGATGCCTACCCAAGGAATCCCATACCTTTATTTTTGCTGATGGCCACGCTGGGAGCCACAGGGCCCCTGCAAGCTCGTCAGCTCTCTGCTTCTGTGGCTTTTTTGTATTTTAAAATGGATACCCCAATGCCCACCCAGGGTACCCACATAACATGTCCCTCGTTAGAGTAGCAGGAGAAGTCCCAGGATTCCTTCCGCCCCGCCACCTGTCCTACTTGACCGCATCATGGGTGCAGCAGGAGATGGCATTGCTTCCACTCTGCTGTAGCAGAATTCTTTTTGCTCTCACGGGGTAGAAGCAATTCAGTATTTTTTTTCTCTGCCTGAGAGTGCAGGCAGTAAAAAGTGTGGGCGTACATTACACTTTCCCTGTCCATGCTCTCGGGTAGGGAAATAGACAGTGTCCCCGGGGTTGAGGACCCCAGGACCCTGTACAGTAGTGGCGCTCGTCACTGAGTAGTAATAGTTAGGATCATGTTTCCATAGGAAAATACATTTTTGGTTTGCTTATAACTTTGCCATTGTTTGACGAATCCCCACACACTTTTTTTTTAAATGTTGTTCTAGCTCAGCTTCATCCTGCAAAGCTTTGAGGTGTTTCATCAAGGGGGGACAAGTAAATGGGGAGGCTCCCAAAACTCTTTTTGCCCATTCATTTTCAATAGGAACTTTAGACACAGCTACAGCCCAAACGCTTGAACGGATTTACATCAAAATTTAGCAGAAAGCTTGATCTGGGTCCAGAAAGAATTTCATTCATGATTTGATGTAAATCTATTCAGTAGTTTGTGAGCAATCAAGGTGCAAAAACATTGTATATTTCACACTGCGGTGGATTCATGGAGCCAACGGATCTCATGCTGAGATCTGCTGTGGGGGCAGCCATCTTAGGACTTGGAACTCAGTCCTCAGTCCTACAAAAAATGCTTTAAAAAAAGACAAGGGGCCAGGGTAGGGATACCTTTACCCCCTAGGCCTGGTGAGGGGGTCCAAGTGCTAAGATCTTATTTCCCACCCAACTATAAAGCCACTTTAATGTTTGTTTTTGTCAGTGAATTTCAGTTTTTTTTTATCATATTCTAAGTTGAGAACATGCCCAACCCCCAGGGAGTGACCAACCCTACTGTGTACGGCCTTTGGGCAGTGCAGTGGTGGGTTGGTCCTGCACCCAATCCACTGCAGGCAGCCAATCCCCTCTGTGCATGGCCTGCACAATGACGGTTGGCCAAAGGGTCTGGACTATGACCAGACCCAACATTTTCTGATACTTTGGTAGTGGGGTCCTACAGTGGGTGCTGTACACTGACCAGAAATAAATATTTTTCTTTTAAATTTGACATAAGGGAGGATCGCACATGGCCTTGCGGTTGAGGGTGTGTCCACCCTCCCTCATATATGGCCTTCTTATCAAAACTCAGGCACTAAGCCCCACCGAGTCCTGTAATGACGGCTGCAACATTTTCTTCAATATTGTGGGCAAGCAATCAGATCATTCAGTACTGCTGCAGTGGCACCACAGTACTAAATAGACAAAAGGAAGGACTAGCTGCCTCAGCCAGTCAGAAGGCCCTATTTTTTTTTTTTTTGGCGAAATCAACTGTCAATCTATATCTTAATTTTTTAGCATTAACGCCTTCATGTCCAACCCAAACCCCTGTTAAAAATGCTAATTTCTCTAAACCGGCTGAAAGGATTTAAAACAAATCGCACAAAAGATGCTTTCTGAGTAAAGTTCTTACTTTTTGATGAATTTGGTTTAATTCCTTTCAGCTGTTTTTTCTGTATCGGATAGCAAATGTTCTGTGGGAATTAATATGGAAAGTTGCACTTTTGGGCACTCCTCCCTTTTTCTTGGCCCCGGCTTGAAGGACCAGGGTGAAACTTTCCATGAAGGAGCCAAGGTAGATGACCTTTTCATGAGAAAGTTTGGCATCAAAGTTGTTAAAGAAAAAATGCTTGTTTAATAATCACAACTTGTATTTGTTACCAAATACTAATTCGGTATTTGGAAGGGGCGTCCCCTCTAAATACCGAATCAGAATGGTATGTATTAATGTTTTGCGATCGAATTCTGGTTACAGAATATTCATTGTTTAATGACTACAAACTTGTAGTGGTAACCCATTCGCATATGGGAAGGGGTCCTCTTGGGACTTAGAGATTGTTCAGCTAAAATAAAGAGAAGGCGGAGGTCCCACAGACCAATGCCTACTCCTAAAAAAATAAACTTAAACGTTTCATATTCGTTTTTTTGAAAATGCGTCCTAGTTTCCTTTAAGGAAAACTAGCTGTATTTAAAAAAAAAAAAAAAGTAAAACATTGCTTTATTAAAAAGCAATCATCCACATGGCGGTCTGTTCACTCCAGCAGGCCTTCTTCCCTGTGATGGCTGTGATTCCTAGTGGGTCACTAATTGCGACATACCTCATTAATATTCATGAGGTAGGTCAATTTGTGACCCACAAAGAATCACTATTTTCAAATAATCAGTGTCATACATTAGGAATAGTGATTACCTAATTTCGATTCAATGATAATCACAATTAGGAAATCACTATTTCTAATGTCAGTACATCTGGCACAATGTATCTTTACGGTTTGTCGAGAATCAAGTTGTAGTCTACACTGTAAAGTCCACATCTTCTAAGTCAGCAGTACAGGACTCGGGCACCACTAGAACAAACAGGGACTCAGTTTAGCAGAATGATGAAATCCATGCTCCAGTGTAAAGACAGGAGTCTTGGGCCAGGTGCATCAATATTAGGAATAGTGATTACCTATTTGCAATTTTCTGCGAATCACAGTTAGGAAATCGATATTCCCAATGTATGAAACTCAGAGTTTCATTTAGCAATTCCAAATGGTCGGAAATCGACCCACCTCATGAATATTAATGAGGTAAGTCGCAATTTGCGGCCCTTTGGAAAGGAACGCCATCAAAGGAATGTGGCTTGCTGAGGTCAGCAGACCACCATGCCTGTGATTGCTAATAATGCAGTCTCTTTTTTAATGCAACCCATTTTCCTCAAAGGAAAGCAGGATGCGTTTAAAAATTAAAAGTTGCTCTGCCTTATTTTTTCTGTTTGTTTAAGAATAAGTAGTGTTCCCATGGACCACTTCCTTCTCTTACATTTTTGTTAATATTATAAATGGAAAGGGGTCCCGAGGTGACTCCCTTCACATTTGTGAATGCATTACCAACACCACTTCGGTGTTGGTAAATTATTAATGTTTTGCAACCAGAATTCAGTTGCAAAACATTAATATATGCCATCCTGATTTGGTATTTAGAAGAGACACCCCTTCCAAATACTGAATCGGTATTTGGTCACAAACCGAAATTGCGATTAGTTAACGAGCTACCGAATCGCAGTTGGGTTTGATACATACCAAAATTATTATTTTTTTAGTGGCTGATTATGTGAATCAGCTTGTTTGCGATCAGAAAAAAGCTTGATACATATGGCCCCTTGTCTCACTCATAGCCGGTGACCCGGAAGTATTCTATATTTTTTTAGCATTTCTTCCTTCACATCTTCACTGATGTGACGAGCTCCATGACACTGCCCCTCTACACATGCTTTAATGTAGAATTAACCAAAAGTAGCCATCTTACATATCCCTCAAACTATTACATGTTTTCTATATGTAAAACTTAACAAATATTTCATTGACTAACAACCTACTTACCTGAATGGCAACAGGACATGGGTAGAATTTCGAAGTCTCATGTGCATGTCATCTGCAGCCCAGCTTCTCTATGCCAAAGCTCATCCCACTCAAACATTTATCTCTAGATTGAAGATCGTTATAGCTGCATGAGAGGTAAAGGGAGAAAACGATCACTTCTTAACATCTCATTACAGTGTAACCAATGTGACCACACAATAACCTACTCAACAACTTAATCTGGGTCTTGTAGGGTTTAATTATAAATATAGAAAAAGTCAATATAGACCAATCTCAACATGATCATATAGATTACAGAGAGACCAAGATAAGTCCAAATCTCCTGAAGAGATTTACCCTATATGATACAAAGCAGACGACCAACTCTATGATGATGATACAGATGCTCAGGAAATAGAATTGAGTATTAAATTGCATCAGATGACTTTCCAAAGTAAGCATGAGCAAGCTATCTCTCCCTACACTACCATAAAAGAGCAACCTAAACTAAAAAGCATTTAGTAAAGATGAAATCAGAAAAGTGTCAGCTGTCGGAGTCTTTAGTAGAAGGACCTCCAACCGTAGGTCAGGTAGAATAAAGCCGCAGAAGCATAGATCTGCTCTCTGTGAAATCCAAAGATGACTCTCGCTCACTACATTTCAGCATAAAATATAAATTGCATTCAGGGTAGATAATTCCACGTGATCCTTGCTAGTAAATGTCCATGGCTCTAGCACATCAATAAGTTGCAACTTCGTTAGTCCTTGGCCCTTCCTCTCCTCCTCCATGAGAACTCGCCTCCTTGCCTGTTACCGCGCTTCTCCTTGCCAGATTCATCTTCTCATACCTTGCTATCTAATAAAAACTAAAACATTCTATGCTAACTAATGAGGCTTTGTCCATACCTGCAGTGGAAACAAAATACAAGCAAATGCAATATGCATTGAAGGATTACAGGTGAATTACATGTTAGATTTTAAACGTGAGTATGAACTTGACTGGTTTCTTGAGGCCCACTCTAGTCAACTTTAACAGTGCACAGGGTTACAGAATACATGCATATTTCTACACACACTATAAATACAGTTTCTTGAGACACACATAAGTTGTAAAGGATTATGAAGATGTCATTCTAAATACACCTACATGAAAATAATTCTGGTCACACACATAAATGTTTAAACGTTCGTTTACACATATACATTAAAATTGATTAACCTCACAATGGGACACATTTTGTTAACTTCTCCTGTCACATTAATATATAAATGTTACATAGACCTTTATTAATCATGTTCTATACACACATTCTCCAGGTTAAGTCCTTTAAATATCCAATACTCCACTCTCCTTAGTAACATTAATCACACAGAATATTTTCGAGTGCTGACTACTCATTATTAGGATGCACTCCTACGGTATTTCAAATGGATCAAATTACACTTCTCCAACTGCATCTCAACACCTACACCGAAACCACTACTGCTGGTTACCTTGCTCCTGGGTCTGCATCATCATGCTCATGCATGGGCAAGTATGGACTTTACTATGAACAATCCAAATTAACGAATCAGTAGATTTAGAAACCATTGGCCAATACCACTGCCCTTCTCACTTTCTAATACCAAGTTGTCATGCAACGAGATTAGGGGATCTGCTTAGTGCATTGTGTGACCTATGCTCATGGATAAAATACTCCAAATCGGATTGTGCTAGGTGGCTGTCAGCAAAAGTAAGTTGCACCGGTCATTACAGAATGTTGACACTGTTTGGACTAAATCTGTACATGTGTGGAAGACACGCTGTGTGGCAGCATCCTGGAAATTTGAAATGAAATTTGATTCCAAGCAGGCCACAAAGTGTGTTCGCTAATGCTACTGCAGGCAGGACTGATTTATTTAATTATTGGTATTTGTATAGCACGACATACACCGTGAGGTATCTTGACACTAGCAGAAATCTCAATCTTCAACCCTGCAAAGCTGTATGGTTAATGTGTGAATAGCCAGGTCTTCAAACAGTTAATAGAGTGGAAAAGGTTGGTTTCCTTCTGTAATTCCAGAGGGAGACTGTTCGACAACTTAGCTTCAGCAACTGAGAAAGAACACCCACCAAGAGTGCAACTTCTGAATTTCAGTGCATTCAGTAAAAGCATATTGGCTAAGGGCAAATTAATTTTGGCTCATATTGGAAAAATCGTTTTTGATAAAGGGCTGGATTTTTTTACTCATGATAACTTTATATATCAAACAGAGTGATTTAAAAATGAGCCCTTGTTTCACTCCTGACTAATGAAGTTCTAAAAGTCCTTGTGAAATTAAAAAACATTTTTTCATGCTTCACACCAGCATTGTTGTAGCATACTGAACAATTTCGAGTTTGTTCAAAGATCTATATACTAAGTCCAGATAGATGGTATTGCGATAATATAGCCTGGGTGACGGAGTCTTTAGTAGAAGGCCCTCCAACCATAGGTCAGGTAGAAAAAAGCCACAAAAGCAGAAGCATAGATCTGCTCTCTAGAAGAACCTATGCAAAAATTACATTTTTGATGAAAGGAAAAAAGATGAATGATGTTTTGTTATCAGTTGCAGTTGGAAACTGGACTGTACCACTGAAGTCATCTATTTGTTTAATGTAAGCTTAGTATCCAATTTACTGTCAAGATTACTTGCTAATCTCACAGGCATCCTAATGTAGATGGCCAGAAGTTTACATTCCATTACTAGATTTAGGGACAAACAAAATATCAATAGTATTGGTTATCTTTCCAGTTTTACAGAAGTCAAGAAGAAACTATACCCCAACTGCACAAGAGTGTCTAGTGACAACTCTTGAAGAAGTTGTCTAAAGCATAGGGAGACATACGGGTGCACATCTATTTTTGAAGGACTTATTATTTGTATGTTTAGTTTTCAGGAATGATCAGATCTATATTGAAATACAGAGAGTTTGTTACACAGAAATAGAGTTCAGATATATCTATTCACAACAGCAGTTTCGTTTAGTTCACTGTATGACAAGACACTTAAGATTTCTCTTTGCTTGTAGGGAATCACTACATGTCTTACTGACTGGCCGGGTGACGAGGCAGAAGTGGTGGAGTCCTTTGTGTCATTTTTCTCTTTTATCCATTTCCCTTACAGCTCTTACCACTGGCCCTCATATTTCTGTACACATGGTTGTTGGTGCAATGGTAATAGGCACAAAAGAGCATCACTCATGTTGGATCCTGGGTACAAGGTTAGTGCTCCCTGCCACAACCACTCTTACACCACAACTATCGAGGAGAGCGCTGTATCAGCAAGTTATGTTCTCCACTTGCCAGTCCCCTAATAGATGCAGAGCAAAACTCCTAACAGTCTGTTTAAAGTCTGTTTACATTTAAAAAGAAGGCCATAAACAAGTTGGAATATGGTGATTACGGATTAATCTCTACTGAGATGCTTCTAACACAGACTACTGGCCACAGTGAGTAAAGCCATACAGAGTCAAGCCAGTCAAATGAGCCCTCTCTGACAGTACTCTGGTGACCATCATTAGGAGACCGTCACCATTTATCCAGTGAATTGTATTTACCTCAACCTTAATATCTAAGAAAGGAGGACATGAATTAAAACCAAAACCATTTACTACTGATTGCCCTTTGAATTTGTCCTTCCTGAATTTCAACAACTGCATTCTGTAAATGTGTAAGCAAACATGGTTGTCTTCCATTTAAACTGTTTTATTGACATATTTGACAATAAGAACATAACACACTAACTAAGAAGGTATGGGCAATAAACGGCATATATGAAATGTTATTACATAAAGAGCACCACTGGAAGTATATGGCAGTGGAGAATTACGTTACGCAGCAAGTTGATTTAATTATAGAGCCACAAAAGGAAAAATGCTACAATTATGAGGCACCACTTACATTAGAAAATGCTCTTCAGAACAGTATAGTACATTAGCCACCGTTTGAATTCCATTTGAATATTTAAAGTTTTTGCTTCCCAATGCAGACAAAAATCTTTCAGCCAGTGTATCAAATAAGGATGTTCACACTACCTAGGTAAATAGTAACCTTTTTAAATGGCTAATTGCAGCAATTAAAATCTGAAGGTGGACTGTTAACTTTACTTAAGTGTCTGGGTGTCCCTGCCATGCAATTTTAATACCTTTTGGTATTACGGAGCCAGAAACAAAATGTAGAAAAGAGAGGAGATAGGGTAACAGGAACAAAAGAACAAACAGTTTAAAATAAAACTAAAAATACAACGCATTAACATAACTATGTACAGGTGATCACCAATATAAATTGCTCACATTTAAATTAAGAGGGCTGAAACAAAATGAATCTGTAGACATTCTTTTTTGTAAAACTAATCGATTCTCACGATTATATAATAAGCCCACAGAAGATTTCCAATTACAGGATTTTGATTTAATCCCCAAAGCCATCAATGTATCAAACAATTTACATGTCTCTTTGTTCAGATACAAGTTCATACATTTAGATTTATAATTGAGGTGAGAAGACAATGACATATGAGAAGAAATGCACAAATGGCATCCTAGCTGGTGATTAAAAAATGGGTAACAGCTTTAAAACATTACAAGCGATGATGTACCGTATTCACTCAAACATTTCCTGTTGGGAGTAATGTAACAATTTGGCATTTAATATTTATTAGATGTCCACAGTGCATCAGGAAGTAAAAAGATGTTGGCGGTGAAATGGAAGTCATTAAGCACAGTCATCATCAGACACTGGAACATTAATCAATTAAACCCATTTATGATATATTAAAGTTATCCTTAATGTGATGAGTGATTTATATAGTTTGGATGAGATGTACCCAGGAAATAGAATATAGTTACTGTTTATTCAAAATAATGGGAGATTTGGAATTTTTCGATAAAACTGAACAGTTTTAAAGTATTTCACAATTGTAATAATGAAGTCATTCAAAGAATAGTGATGTCTTAAACAATCCTATAGATTTGTTAATGTTAATCATACAACAGTCTTTATCTGTTTGAGTCTTCACAGAAATCCATCAAAGTAACTTATTGGAGATTAGAGCGAGTTCACATTGTGGCAACTTTTGCTGTGTGTTCGGTAGAGCATTCATGTTGAGATTTGAATAGTATGTTTATTTAGAGCAATAAAAGTGTCTTATTTTGCTTATTTATTTAAAAAAATAAGTTCATTATTAAGCAGGAAGTTACGTAGGACAGAAATTGTGGCGGTCTTAAAACATGTAGTGTTGGACTTGTATGTAATTATGATGTGTTTTCCAAAAGGCTCCATAGAAGAAGTAAAGTACTTTGGATTGGATAATGATCTCTCTGTGTAAACCACATAGATCCTTTAATATGGGGGTGGTGTAATTCCAAATCATACAGCGTGTCTCTGTGTTAGTTGCAGTTTTAGCATATATTATTTTGGAAGTCCCCTAAGGAGGACATTTTGCAGTAATCTAATCAGGAAATGCTATTTTCCATGCTAATGATTTCCATCTGGAAGGAAATAGACGGCCTCAATTACTTCAATCATTTGCTAGTGTATCCTGCATTTATCATATTAACTTATTTCTATTAGCTTTTGTTAAGAAAACGCCAACAAATACAGCACATTATAACACAGAATATATAAAGGGTGCCATTACGAGTTCTGGGAGCAATATCGCTGGGAGGAGATACTATTCGAGGGCATTATTTGTTTCTCAATGACCTGAGCCTTGAATTATCTGGCTCCAAGCAGATGGTAAACGGCTGTGGATTGGGGAACATTGGAACAGGAAATGACATATGGAACTGGATTTGGTATTCCTGTGTCCGCCTTTTATTCCCAATTCCAGGGGAAACTACTTACAATACTCATCATCTCCTGGGGTGTTGCTTCTGTTATTGTAAATTCTGGTCATGTATCTGCCGCTGGAGTTCATGGGTAAATTGTATTGGAGCACACAATGTAGAAATTCCCCAAATCAGTCTTTAGAATAAATACCAAGTGATCTGTTCCCCATCCATATTGATTCAGCCTTTGATAAACAATGTGATCCTACCTAATACATCCCTTCCATCAAGGCCACATAGCATACTTTCTAATACCACATACTTTCCTGAAATAACCTGGGCAGCCCTTACTCTCTGAGATGATTTTTTCTACAAAAAAGCATTGGTCCACACTTTTATACCAGTCAGTATGTTTTGGGACCTTGTAGCTCGCCCATTCCTTTGTAATAGCTTGTGAAGCCGCCATTAGACTAAGCAAGAGCAGCACTTATTTATTTTGACCAATTCACTGTCACTTGATTTGCCTAAGAGCATCAGTTTGGGTTCCAGGTCTGTCTTCCATTCCACAGCTCTGGGCCTATTTCCCACTCAAGGATTATTTTATATAGCAACACCACCAGATTGTGTGTCCCACCTCTTCCTTTCAGTACCTTAAAAAGCTTCTGTCCCCTTGGGCCCATTTTATACACTACATGCTGTGGAGCATCTTAACTTGCATCAGTTGGAGGGTACCCTGTATGGCAGCGTCTCTAGGGTGCATGAGTGGCTCATTCTACCTCTTCTAGCAGCCCTAAATCTTCCTTTTTTTCGTACTAGGATGTGTTAAGATAGTCTGGTGCATTACTAATGATGATCACGTATACCCTTGAAATTGCACCCCCACATAGGTCCTTGACATGACAGATCTGTAGGTATTAGAAAATTTGCTTCTCATTCTGTTTGAGTCAAACTCTGCTAGCATGTGCTTTTTATGATCAATGTGGATGATGTATAAACAGTGTTGCCGAACACACCCACCTCTGTAGGATGTGAGCTGCTGATCCACAGGAGCGATGAGAATGTCCCCACACTCCCTATGCCTATCCACAAAAGAGTGACTGAACAACACCCTCTAAGCAGAAAGTCAAAGGGAGATGTGGGGACCCAAAACGGTGAAGGAGAAGTTTCAAGTCCCCCAGCTGGCTTCCAAGTGATAGCGTAGAGGAAGGACCTATATAAGAGACAAAAGAGGATATCGGTAACTTCCAACCTTCCTCCCACTCCGTCTACTCCTCTCGCTTTTACTCTCCGTTATAAGTATGGTGATTCTCTTACCAGCTGGACATCTCAAAGGGCTTTCAACTGAATGACTCTGATGCAGCAGTGCAGTAATTCCACAGGAATTGGCAAAATAGAGGAAAACCCTCCTCGAGGAATAGAAGGTGACTTAAACTCCTTATTAGGGGTGAGGCCAAACGGACTGGAGGGGGAGGTGAAGGGAAGGAGGAGCAACCTTCTATAAAGAGTACCAGCAACACAAATACTAGGTCAGCGTGAACCTTATGCCAAAAGGGATAGCTAAGCAAAAACTCCAACGCAACACTGCGCGTGACCCAATGCCTGTGAAATCGACAAAAGCATAAAATAGGAGTCGCTATCCTACAAGCGCACCGCGCGTGTCAATGCAAATTTCCAAACCAATGAGTGCACATACGTGCATGAACTTATCAGGTGCAGCGCGCGAGACAACCCGCTCACTAATAGGAACTGTACCCAGCTCTCAATAAACAAAACGGTACCCACAAACTATATCGTTCCGGTGACAACCAACCAGGGAATTTCAGGCGGGAGGCGGGAAGGGATTACGGGGACTGTATCGGACTGGGCTAAAGCCCTATGACATTCAGGGGGGAGAGAGGAGGTCGTGAAAACCGGCAACGGTACAGGATACAGGCAGAAAACCACCTAATGCCTTCGCGGCAGTAACTCTGCTTACCGCGGGTTGAGAGAAGAACGGTAGGGCGTCCGAAAGCGGAGCAATCCTCTCGGTAGGCGAAACGAACAAACACCACCAGACTCTCTACAGGGTGACACCAACAAGAAGGTTCAGGGTACTCAGGAACAGAGAGGGAGTCAACCAGCAAGGGAACAGAATCCGAGGAACTGAAAGCCAAGCATTGTCTTCTTGGCAACGCCGAGTATTTAAAAGAGGGAGTGTATACAAAGTCCACCTCCACAGTCCTCGAGCAGGGAGCGTCTAAAAAGAGCATGCCCTCTTGTTTTAAACTTTATTGTTCCCACGTAACCCAAGGGATTAGGCAAGAGGCCCGATGTGTAACAGTTCTCAAAGGTCTATTTACCGGGCGGGGTTTGCCGGGATTTAGGGCATGAAACCTGCGTATCAGGACAGGAGCATGTACATTTTCCGCAGGTTCCCAAGACCTATCCTCAGGAGGGTACCCTAGCCAATCGATTAAATATTGCAATTTACCCCCATATCTACCGGAATCAAGAATTCTCTTCACCGTATATTCCAGATCATCACCTATTAAAATAGGGGGTGGAGGTACATCAGGATCAGAGGAAGACTGATATTCTTTCAATAGTGATACGTGGAAAACGGGGTGTATTTGCATTTCTGCGGGTAATTCCAATTTCATGGACACAGGGGAGACTAGCTTGATTATCTTGTATGGTCCTATGAACCTGGGATGCAATTTACGTGGACCTTCTAATCGTAAGTTTTTAGTAGACAACCAAACTTTATCCCCTATCTTATAGTCCGGGGCAGGACGGCGGTGTTTGTCTGCTTGTCTCTTCATGCTTTCTTGTGTCTTTTTTAACTCTCTAGAAACCGCTTCCCATATCTGTACCAGATTCTTATGATGTAGATGGACGGCAGGGATCTGGTCTAAATGACCGAGGATAGGGAGAGGAAGAAATCGAGGATGATGAGCCTGTGCACAAAAGAAAAGAGAAACTCCAGTAGCTGAATGCATAGTATTGTTGTACGCAAATTCGGCCAAAGGTAATGCCTGTACCCAATTGGAAGTGACAGTGGATAGTAAACATCTCAGGAATTGTTCTAGCGTCTGATTGGTTCTTTCGGTTTGCCCATCCGTCTATGGATGATAGGCTGTGGACAACCTATGATCGATTCCCTACGCTGTGCACAGTCCCTGCCAGAACCGGGAAACAAACTGGGTGCCTCTATCTGTTATAATGACTGATGGAATGCCGTGTAATCGAACAATGTGCTCTATGAACACCTGAACTAAATCCTTTGACTTGGGTAATTTTTTCAAAGGGATGAAGTGTGACATCTTCATAAATAAGTCAACTACCACAAGAATAGTAGTATAACCCTGTTCTGGGGGGAAGTCTGTAATGAAGTCCATGCTTACAGTGTGCCAAGGGATGGAGGGAATGTTAATAGGACACAGCAATCCTGCAGGAGTAGTATGTTGAGACTTTTGTCTGGCACACACACCACATCTTGAGACATACAACAAAACATCCTTATGTAATCCCTCCCACCAAAACCATCGTTTACACAACTGTACTGTCTTTTCTCCCCCTGGGTGTCCGGTTAAAGAAGTGTCATGACACCATTTTATTATCTGTTGTTGTAGATGCACCAAAGGAATATAGATTTTATCATTGTGTAAATATAACCCATCCTTAATGGTACCTGAAGCAGTGTTTACCCATTCAAGAGGAGATACATCGCCATAGGCCTTCATTAATTGGGATAAAAAAGACTCGGTTGTGAGTCCCTTGTTGCTGCTCCCTACAATCTTATGACCCGGAATGAGGGGAGGAGGGTCTGATGTTATGGCTTTATTTTCAGAACCCAATCTGGACAGGGCGTCAGCTTTCCCCTGTTGGGTTCCCGGACGATAGGTGATGATGTAATCGTACTCGCTAAAGAACAGCACCCATCGCATCTGTCTAGGGGTTAAAGCCTTAGCTGACTTAAAAAACTGTAAGTTTCGATGATCAGTGTAAATTGTAATAGTATGAGGAGACCCTAATAAATAGTGTCTCCATTCTTGAAAAGCAAGTTTGATAGCCAGTAACTCTCTTTCACCTATGGTGTAGTTCTGCTCCGCTGGCAGTAGGGTTTTTGAGAAATATGCTATAGGATGCAAACAGCCCGTAAGAGGGTTACTTTGTGATAGCACCCCTCCTACCGCATATTGGGAGGCATCTGCTTCCACAAAGTATGGTTGTGTGTTGTCTGCGTGGCGCACCACCGGTGCTGTAGTAAACCATTCCTTGAGCTGAGAGAAGGCTTTTTCCGACGTCTTCCGACCAAACAAAAGTCTTCCCTTTCCGTAGAAGCCTCGTAATGGGAGTGATTAACTCAGAAAAATGATGTATAAACCGTCGGTAAAAATTGGCGAACCCCAAAAAGGATTGCACCTCCTTCACCGACGTCGGGCTAGGCCACTTGACTAACGCTTCTGTCTTCTTGGGACCCATGAGTATGCCTTCAGGGGATATAACAAATCCCAAAAAATCCACCTGATTCGTGTGGAAGCAACTTTTATCAAGTTTAGCGAAAAGGTGGTTTTCTCTTAACCTTTTAAGGACCTTCGTAACGTGCTCTATGTGTTCTGCTTCGTTCTTGGAGAATATCAATATATCGTCAATGTAGACAATCACAAACATATCTAAATATTCTCGTAAAATGTCAGTGATAAAATATTGAAATGCTGCAGGGGCGTTACATAGTCCAAAGGGCATGACACAATATTCGAATAAGCCGAATTTGGTGCGAAAGGCGGTTTTCCACTCATCGCCTTCTTTAACTCTTATGAGGTGATATGCTCCTCTAAGGTCCAATTTGGTGAAGATAGAGGCTCCACGTACTTGATCCAGTAACACAGATATTAGAGGCAAGGGATATTTGTTCTTGATGGTTGCCTTATTTAAGGCGCGATAATCCAGACAGGCTCTTAGGCCCCCTTCACGTTTGGGAATGAAGAAGAGGGGCGATGATACAGGAGATGTGGCATGACGTATGAACCCCTTATCTAACATTTCCTTAAGGTATTGTTGAAGATACGTTGTTTCCGACTCGGTCAAGGCATACACCCGACTCACCGGCAATTCTACCCCAGGGATCAGGTCTATTCTACAATCATAGCTCCTGTGAGGAGGCAAGGCGGAGGCCTTTTCCTCATCAAATACTTCCCTGAACTCAGAGTACACGGAGGGAAGAGTATCTGATTTATTCAAGGCACAACAAACTGGGGATTCCCATTCAGGAGCCTCCTTATAGCAATGAAGCAGACAATGAGTGGATTTTAATGTGACTGTACGACTAATCCAGTCGATAAGAGGGTTATGTACCTGTAGCCAAGGTACTCCAAGAATAGCTCCAAAACTAGGGGTATCAATGAGATCAAACACTATTTGTTCTGAATGACCGTTACTGCATACCATGGTTAATGCCGGGGTATGATAGGTTATCAAACCGGAAGACAACTCCTTTCCATCCACTGCTCGAATGGGTTCAGGTTTTAGCTTGGGCACAAAAGGAATATTCAGAGTACGTGCCAATTGAATATCTAAAAAATTACCTGTAGCCCCTGAATCCAACAGGATTGACAATGTCTTACGACATTGGAGGGATAAAATGAAAACTACTGTTATTGTGAAATGACGGGCCACAGGTGTAGACATACTAGCTACCTCTACCGAGACCTTATTACTCAATGCACTTGAAGAAATGGTCTCTTCTTTCTTCAAGTTCTCTCGTTTCCCGCTGAGAAGGTAGTCTCCTGACACACTGCTACGGTCTTGGGAATAACTCCTGTTTTAGCAGGACAACTTCGCGCATAATGTCCTCCCTTACCACAATATAGGCAGAGATTCTGTTTTCTACGTCTGTCTTTCTCTTTTACCGTTAATGGATTTCTCATCCCTCCAATCTGCATGGGTTCAGAGGTGTCTTTGGGTTCCTTACTCTCTTTCTTGTCGCTTTTCACTATTAGGAATCGAGCAAGATTTCCTTTAGCCTTTTCTCCTCTTCTTTCCGTTAATCTATGACTAAGTTTTACTGCTAAATCTATGAAGGCATGACAGTCATCCGGGGGGTCCACTATGTGGGATAATAGATCTTTTAATTCATCATTCAATCCTCTGTAAAACAATGAGGTTCGTTTCTCCTCAGGCCATTGGGTCTCAACTATTAATCTATTGAACTCTGTTACGTAGTTGAGAATGTCTTTATTTCCCTGTTTCAAGCTCAACAATTTGCTGTCACTAGCTTGTATGTACGTGTGACGAGCGAACAAGCTCTTCATTTTTTCCTTAAAGAGAACAAAGCTGTATAGGAGGGGGTTGTTGTTTTCCACTAAAGGTATTGCCCAATTTGACGCATTACCCCCTAAATATGACAAACAAAGGCCACCTTAGCAGCGTCGTCTGGGAAGGAGGCCGCCTTACACAAGAAATGTAATTGGCATTGGTTGAGAAAGACACTAAATTTGTTACTATCGCCGTAAAATCGTTCAGGGACCGCCAATGGAACGGGGACTGGAGTATTCACCGAGACCTGGACTGTCTGAGGAGTGGAAGGGTTAGCAGAAACAGATTCATCAGATGGCAAAGGTGCCAGAAAACGGGCAGGTTGAATATAAGTACGTTTGTTCCTAACTGAGGGAGTTTCCTCCGTCCTGTCCTTACGCTGGTGTTTTTCTAGTTCCAGATGTAAATGTTGATTTTCTACTCTAAGTCTCCCTACTTCTCTTTGTAAATCTAAGAGTGCTGCCGCTAAGTCCTCAACGGTGGGAGTGGAGAGCGGGCACTCCATTCTCCCCCCCAGCTCCTTCGGGATTCATCGTCGCTCGGGTGGATCTAATTCGTGGGCTTGGCTTTCTGTTGCCGAACACACCCACCTCTGTAGGATGTGAGCTGCTGATCCACAGGAGCGATGAGAATGTCCCCACACTCCCTATGCCTATCCACAAGAGTGACTGAACAACACCCTCTAAGCAGAAAGTCAAAGGGAGATGTGGGGACCCAAAACGGTGAAGGAGAAGTTTCAAGTCCCCCAGCTGGCTTCCAAGTGATAGCGTAGAGGAAGGACCTATATAAGAGACAAAAGAGGATATCAGTAACGTCCAACCTTCCTCCCACTCCGTCTACTCCTCTCGCTTTACTCTCCGTTATAAGTATGGTGATTCTCTTACCAGCTGGACATCTCAAAGGGCTTTCAACTGAATGACTCTGATGCAGCAGTGCATTAATTCCACAGGAATTGGCAAAATAGAGGAAAACCCTCCTCGAGGAATAGAAGGTGACTTAAACTCCTTATTAGGGGTGAGGCCAAACGGACTGGAGGGGGAGGTGAAGGGAAGGAGGAGCAACCTTCTATAAAGAGTACCAGCAACACAAATACTAGGTCAGCGTGAACCTTATGCCAAAAGGGATAGCTAAGCAAAAACTCCAACGCAACACTGCGCGTGACCCAATGCCTGTGAAATCGACAAACGCATAAAATAGGAGTCGCTATCCTACAAGCGCACCGCGCGTGTCAATGCAAATTTCCAAACCAATGAGTGCACATACGTGCATGAACTTATCAGGTGCAGCGCGCGAGACAACCCGCTCACTAATAGGAACTGTACCCAGCTCTCAATAAACAAAACGGTACCCACAAACTATATCGTTCCGGTGACAACCAACCAGGGAATTTCAGGCGGGAGGCGGGAAGGGATTACGGGGACTGTATCGGACTGGGCTAAAGCCCTATGACATTCAGGGGGGAGAGAGGAGGTCGTGAAAACCGGCAACGGTACAGGATACAGGCAGAAAACCACCTAATGCCTTCGCGGCAGTAACTCTGCTTACCGCGGGTTGAGAGAAGAACGGTAGGGCGTCCGAAAGCGGAGCAATCCTCTCGCTAGGCGAAACGAACAAACACCACCAGACTCTCTACAGGGTGACACCAACAAGAAGGTTCAGGGTACTCAGGAACAGAGAGGGAGTCAACCAGCAAGGGAACAGAATCCGAGGAACTGAAAGCCAAGCATTGTCTTGTTGGCAACGCCCAGTATTTAAAAGAGGGAGTGTATACAAAGTCCACCTCCACAGTCCTCGAGCAGGGAGCGTCTAAAAAGAGCATGCCCTCTTGTTTTAAACTTTATTGTTCCCACGTAACCCAAGGGATTAGGCAAGAGGCCCGATGTGTAACAAACAGTAGTTTGTTGGTGAAAGTGTCCCACAATTTCTTTTTTTGATTTCTTTTTTTTTTTTTACTGTGGAGCTGTGAGATGGCCTCAGATGGGGGTCAGTTGAAATGAGCTTGTGGATTCACCTGAAGACTAACCTCAGAGCCTCCGATTATTATCTTTTGAGCTCTATATAATTTGCTTTCATCCATTCTTTTTTTTTTTTTTTTTTTTTTTTTTTTAAAAACCTTTATTCGTGCATCTTGAAAGAACAAATACGGGCCTACAACCGTCAGGCCGGCCACGATACAGTAAAGCACTGATACCCACATTACAGCCCCCGTGCATCAACGGTCAGGATTTACAACAGGTTATGAGTCACATACTGGAGATATCTTTGAAACCCGGGGAAGGAGAGGTGAAGGTTAATTTTAAGTTTTTTGATAATTTTATCAAAGAAAAAAGTCAATGAAGGATAAGAGCAAAGTAGATTCGAGTCCGCAAGATAGCTTCACCACACGGGCGAGCAGCAACATCAGTAAGAACAACAATGGGAGCAAAATCTCAATCAGTGAGGCGGTGCAGAGATATATCAGGATAGTCACATGAGCAAGTACGCGCCCCTCCAGAGCCGCCCCCACTCGATCCACCCCACACCCGGACCCCGAATCGAAGAAAGTAGAGCACAGAGACATAAAAGAAGAAAGGCCCATAGAACTAATTGAGAACAGAGTATTACCCCCCCACCCTACACCAATGCGGAGGCTACGGCCTACCCCCCCCCCAGCATAGTGCCTGTCGCCCAAGGAACCCGAAATATAGAGAAGAGAGAAAGTAGGAACAGAGTAAAGAAGGGAAGAAAACAGAAAAGAAGGTGGGGAGGAGCCCACTGGACACCAGAGCGCCCCGAACCATCAGCCAGTTATGGCCCCCACACACTGAGAGCCCTCTACGCCAAAAAACGGCATGCAAAGATACCATGGCACCACAGTTTAAGCAAGGGATACAAGTCGCGACGAGTGCGCGCAAAACATACATACAGTCCCAGTCCCAGGCCAGCCCGTCCATAAACCATAGCGATAGAAGTCAGTCTAGCCCTGGCCCGATCGCGGGCTTGGGATTAAACCAGCTCCTGCGTGAAGGCCCCGTGTCCCGAGCAGACAAAGACAAGATGGCCGCTTGTGAGAGGATGGTGGAGTAGGATCACGAAATGGCCGCCGACCATCAATTGAGGTCCCTCGTTGCATCACATAAAATCCAAACCTGGCAAGTAAGGTACAGGAGTTCCACAAAAAGGCAGCAGTGGGCCACCGCGGACGGTCCCTCGAAGCCGTTAGGTATCGCTCAGCAGGATAGCCTCGCGGACGCGGTGAGGCAGGGAACAATGAAGCAGGCAGCCATGACCAGGGGGACAAAGTATCCGCAGTTGAGGTGGAGAGCGGTGGACCCTGGGCGCCGGGAGCGCTAGATGAAGGTACCAGTGTAGCACAATCATACACCGCCGCTGCGTCCCCGCAAGAGGACAAGAGCACCGGAGGACCCACGCCCTGTGGATGACAAACAGTGCGCCCACGGCCCGCAGCCGACAGTATGGGGTCAAACCTCTCACTCAGCGCCTGCAGGCCAGCGCACATCTGTAGTTGAAAGTCCCGCAGGACAGCCAGAACGGAGCCGCATGTCAGCGGAAGCCGGGCCCCAACATCGGCAGCAATCCGGGACGGCACTGTGGAGCTGGTGTCCGGAAGAGGGAGGGCGAAGTGGGCAGCGGGCGAGACCGGAGTATCACCCCCCAGCCGCGAGCAGGTACTCAACGCCATGTTTTGCCGCTATACGGTGCAATGGCCAGGGGGGGGGGTCGTGGCAAGGGGTCAATTCCCCTCAGGTCTACGCCGCAACAGGAAAGGCCGACAGTCGCTTATCTTCTCGCCGGTCCCCCTCGCCGCTGGCTAGGCAATAGGCAAAGGGGGCAGCAGCCCCCCACAGCTCGGTCCTCAGAGCGGGGCAGGAGACTCACCGCACCGGGGCCCACCCCACAGCTCCAGCCCGTCAGGCACAGGGTGCAGAAGGTGTCCGGCCGTCTCTCCCCGGGCTCATCCGGCAACGATCCATGGTGCGAGGCGAGATCGGGACCGCGGGGCTCAGGTTCGCGCTAGCTGGTCCGGTAACTGCGGAGCTTCCAGGAGGCCGGCAAAGGCCGTAAGGGCGCAGGGTTTCAGTGCCGAGGACAAAAGCACCCAGAACTCGGGCATCCGGGCGGGTTGAGACTCCGGGAAAGCAGCAGCGCGGTCAGCGCGTCTTCGCACACGGTGCACCTCGAGAATCGGCGAGGATGGGCATCAGGATAGTAGTCCGAGGCCACGGACCGACGGAGCCGGGCGCTCAAGCGTCTGCTCCGGTCGCCATCTTGGCTCCTCCCCGCTTTCATCCATTCTTGAACATGCATGAGCAAGATGCTATGTTTGCAAAGCCATTTGTGAGATCACTTGGCTTGCTGTGCAATATGATGTCTTAAGCATGGATGGAAAGTATCCAAGTCTGCATTCAAATTATTTGGGTAAGAAGAATCCTGTATGTTTTGGATGGGAGATGGGGATGTTGTTTGTGGAAATCTCTTTGTGATGATACAGTCTGATGTTTTCAAATCACCCATGCATATGAACTGGAAACAGTTCTTTAAGGAGTGTCACCAGGAAAATGCAGATGCAGGGATTCCAAGATTTTAATAGACATGAAAGTAAAATATGATGCTCTACAGTGTCAAATGCTACGCTGAGTTTGAGTAGTATGTTTGTTGGTAGTAAAATGACGTCAAGTTCAATAGTTTTCCAATGACTGTTGGTTGTGCAAAACCTTTTCTTTGCCTCCACATTGAGAGTAGAGAGCAAGACATTTGGGTTGGTTGGCGAAGGACATGCACGCAGGATGGGGCCGGGGTGACATGACACCAGGTCATTTTTATCTGCATTTTTTGACAGCGAAGATGTTACTGAGGATGGCAGAGAAAGGTGGCAGGATGCTAGGTACTTTTTATATTTTTCATGAGAAGTAAGGACGGATGACAAGGAGTAGGTGGGGGATGGTGGCATAAAGGTAGGTATTGGATATCTTTAAAATAATGATGGCTAGGTAGGTGGGAGAGGAGGGAGGAAGGTGAAGAAGGTATACCGTGTTATGCCTATGGAAGCATTACATCCAGAGCAAATAACTCTAATGCAACAGCACAGAAAACGCAACCCCAACAATAATAGTGCCATTCTAAAAGTCAGACACCACATCAATCAAAAACTGCCTTCACCACATTCAAATTGGAAATGTACGTCAATCAATATTTATACAGCTACCTAAAATGCACATCAATAGCATAAAGCAGATTATCAACATTCCATCATTCCCACTATAGAACAGTCCAAAAAAGATGGAAATTCAAGCCACAATGAACTACAGAAACATCAAACATCCTCACTTGACATATGAAAGTGACATTGTGTCATTCTTTGTCATGAACTACACTAAACTGCTCTCAACATAGCCAATGAAGCTCTCTCAACATCTTCGCCAACACACATTCTAGCACAAACCCTTCTGCTCTGGAGAAGCAAATCTTTGACCATGATGACCTCGTTGTCTATCAACCAATCACTTGCTTACCATTACTGTAAAAAATAACTGAGAAGGTATTTACCTCCCAAATGCCAGATCGAATTAACATGAACCACATTACTACATACCCACCTGTTCAGCTTCAGATCTATGGAACAAGAAAGGAAGTGGATGACACAATTTTTATAAGTGACAATTTTGAGCCTATTTGTTTGGGCATATTCATATATCAAGCCCTGTGCAACATACCAGCAGCCAGCCTCAAATTCACTAAACCTGTACTTCAGTGGTTCTTTTGTGTGTGTAACACCAACCTGACAAATTAAATACCTCCATATCACGTCAAATGCCCGTTACCTGCAGAGAAATTGAAGTATCCCTATTCTTCCAAATCATCTTTAACCTCTGCATGATACTTCTAACGGTCCTGCTTGTCAACAAGAGAACCAAAATCTACCAGTATGCTAACAAACAATTCCAACTGGAAATATTCACCAAGAACTACATCAGGAACCAACATTTACTAATATGCTACCTATAAACAGCTCTGCTGGGAAATATCAATTTTCAAGGATATCCAAACACTCTAATCCAAGTCTGGATGTGAAGCATATACTGTGTAATAAACCCAGATTAAAAACCAAATTCATACTCATCCCTAACAAAACTAGGCAAGCTACAATCTCGGATTGTCTCTCTGATGTGAAGGTGGATAGAAGTACCATAACCACTGCATGACTGAAAAAGTACTTGAATTGACAAATTCAACCTCAACAGTGATCTCACATTGATTAATGTCCCAAAACTACAGCCATGGAGACTGAAGAGTCCCTATTGAACAAGTCCATTCATTAGATCCATCAGGTTCGGGGCTGTTGGTCAACAATCGTGACAACATTGTTGGACTAGTAAGAACAGTGAATGGAAAAACAGGGCTCGACAATGTTGAGTTAACTCTGAACTCCTCCCTAATGGCAGATAATTTGGTTGCGATAGACTCAAGAACAACTCCGCCAGGCCCTTCAAATATACAATCTAAATATAGGAACCAACACTATAAGTCCCACCTCTCCCCTCAATTGTATTGATTGACTTAACAAGGATTCACCCTCATACATGCAGCTGCCCAATACTCAGCTCGCTAGCACAGCTGAGGCACACTTGGGGGCGAATAGCGATAAGGGAGGCCCTATTAATGGCCATTACCAAATGAGCGCCTCTACTAATACTCATCCACAGCAGAATAGTGATATCACATCGATCGCGGGCGAACCCTTGTTCAACAACCATGATTGTATTAATGTTATTGTCCCTATTTTTAAAACAACCCCTACTTTTATTAACACCTATGAAGTGGTCTCCATGAATACACCCGCTATGCCTACTGTTGTGAAAGTGAAGGACCTCGTAGGTCTCATTCAGCGAAGTGTTTCTAAATGTGAATCGACTAATCAGCTAGACAGACTGCATTTAAAAAGCCGCATTCCTTGGAAGCCCGCAGTGCATTTGCCAACACTTATATCATGGAACATAGTAGAGCTGAGGGGAATACGTTGATGTTGATTGGAGACTGTACATAGACAATTTTGGTATGTGTTTACTGTAGGAGACATGGGTCACCTCTGATATTGTTAGACAAGGTTTTATATATAGTTATCATGCCCTCGATGACACAGCAGGAAGAGCAATGGGGAGACTTGTTATATGGCTAAGAATTTCATTGGGTTGTACTGCAAAAAGATTATATATTGACTCCCTGGAGATACTAGCCATTAGGTTATTGTTTAAGCATAGACCTCCTTATTTGGTAATGAACATATATAATAGAACCACTCCCTTCTCACAGGCATCTAACACTTTAAAAATCTTAAATGCATTTTTGGCAGAGCAGCCCCTTTCCTATCAGATAATTATTGCAGGTGATTTTAATGTGAGCTTTGAGCCCTATGCACCATATTTAGAGCTCATTAAGGAGGAGGAAAGTCTGTGGGGTATAAGTCCCCTCAGTTGCTCACACAGATCAACTAAAATAAGTGTTCCGGGATCCCAGATTGTTGACATCATGGTTATGCTTGACCTAAGACCAGGAAATGGGCGATTCTCCTCAGATCAAGTTGCAACGCCAGCTTTCACCAGAGGAAATTACAATAGCCATATTTATTATATCCTGTTGGATATAATAATATGGCTGGAGGTATCTGACTTCACTGCTTGTGCACTTCAGGATAGTGACCATTATCCAATTTTATTACTCTGGGATGGGTTGGCTTGCAAAAAGAGAGGGGTTTCAGAAGAGCTGGTCGCCACAAATTTGATGGAGATCACTAGTAACAAACAAACAGTCAAGTGGGAGTCCTTGTTCAAGTAGGAGGATTTGTTAGTCAAGTTACATAAATTTATACTGAATTAATGTATGGAATTATCCCAAAAGGAGATGACTCAGAGCCAGATAGTGGCAGCCCAACTAGCCTTCTTTAGTAGACTTGGCCAACATTTCGTAAAAATCTCTAGGGGATAAAAGGGCCCAAATTTTGAAAGGTCTAGGGAATGGTTTGACCATACGTGTAGACTTGCTAGGGGCGCACTCTCTAAGGCTTTGAGAAGTAAAAATAGAAAATACATTTTCACGGCCAGGAGGGAGTACGCTAGAACTATCAAGAAAAGGAAAGCTGCATGGAAAGAGGAAGTCTGGGATAATCTATTGCCTGTGGCAAGGGCCAAATACAGTAAATGCTTCTGGCAGTTGGTATACAAAAAGGGACGATAAGATAAAGCAAGGCCAGACTGCCACATTCCCCAGAGGAATGGGTTACCTACTTTGGGGGTCTTTAACAGACAAGCACCCCAGCAGTTGATAGTGTTGTGGGTGTATCACTAGCCCCAATAGACAATAGGGGGACTACTGTGAGGAATTCACGGTTGAAGAAACCACTCTTGCTATATTGGTGCAGAAATCCAGTAAAGCGCCAGGACTTGACAAAATTCTGGCTGTTCTATATAGAAGTGAACCGCAGATTTGGGCCCCATATATAAATTCAGTGTCCAGTGCCTTGATGACGGGGAGCCAGGTCCCAGACACTTGGAAAGGAGCCATTATAGTGCCAATTTACAAAAAAGGAGACAAGGCTTCCCCAAGTAACTACAGGCCCATAATCTTAATTGATAACATACAGAACATTTTTAGTTCCCAGATACTCAACAGGCTATGGGATTGGATTGAGCAAGCTATGGTACTTTCTCACCTATAGGCAGGTTTTGGGCATAGAGTTAGCACATCAGATCAAATTATATGCTTTTTAGCCATAAAGTGGAGTGTAGATCTGGAAAAGAGGAGGTTATTTGGGACCTTCGTGGATCTTCGATCCGCTTTTGATTAGGTTCCAAGAATGAAATTATGGGAAACCTGGAGTAGGAAAGTGGTATCACTAGGCCTATTGACTCTAATTCAGGCATTATATACAGGCAATTTCTCCAGGGTTAGGTGGAGACATGTGGGCGAACTGACAGATGAAATACCAGATCAGAGAGGAGTGCGCCAAGTGTGTACTGGCTCCTACACTCTTTCTCCTATACATAGTGTCTCCCATATCTTTTTAATTGTGAGAACGATTCGCCTAAGATTAAAAATACAACGGCACCATGCTTATTATTTGCTGATGATACTTTATTGTCAAAAAGTCTATGGGGCCTTTCCACACTGCTTGAGAGATTATCTTTATACTATAGGGACTATGGGATAGAAATCAACAACAACAAAACTAAATATATGGTGTTTGGCAATCGTAAGGGCAAAATGAGAAGACCCATAACAGTGGATGGGGTAGCCCTCGAGCGATGTTAGGGTTTGATTATTTGGGTGTTCGCTTAGAAGACTCGAATAGGTGGCCAGCTCAATTCAGGAGGAGTACCCTGTTCTTGAAGCAATATGCAGGGTCTATTATAAGGTTTGCATTGAGTGCGCCATCTTTTCCCATTTCCCCCCTCTGGAAATTTATAGGACCCAAAAATGTGGGGCAGCCCAAATGGAGCAGATATCTGGGGTCACTGCAATTTGGAGATGTTAGACACGGCAGAGAATAACCTTCTGAAATTGCTGTTAAAAATTCCGCCTAGCACCCCCACATTACCTATCCACATGGATCTAAAGTGGATATCTATTTCAGATATTGCAGCAATGATACCGATCACGTTTTGGCTAAGGCTCTGGGCGACAGGAGAACTGGAGCCCTATAGGGAGTGGCTCCAACGTTTCCAAAATGTCATGTGCTGATAGGATCCCTTGGTGTGCCTACATAAAGTCATGGCTATGTAAGCTGGGCTTAGGGGACTTTTGGTCAAAACCCAACGAAATTTCGGGTGATGCCATCGGAAAGCTCAAAATAGACCACTGGACTCACATATTAGAAGAAATAAGTAGCAGGACCAATTCGGGCAGTCTAACCGAGGATTTTCTTTTATTTAAATGTGGTTTTGAGTTTGAACCTTATTTAGATATGATTACATACCCATTAGCACGAGCACTTTTTTATCAAGCTTAGAGTGGGCACAATACCGATAGCTCCCTTCATTTGTCGCTGAAAGAAGGGGTCAGGTACATCAAATATGTGCCCCATGGGATGTGAGCCCATTGAACAGTTTTTATTTTTTTGTGTGGTATATAAAAGTGCTGGATTATACCATTATGCAGAATGCTGGGCCTCAATGACCATATTACCACACTTAGAATATGTATTACAGACACGAGTGGATCAGTTGTCTTTTCAATTGGTAAATATCTGACAGCCATATGGTATTTGAGGACCAAGAAAAATCAATGCAGGAGATAGGTTTTTCTGGACATCTTAAATGTCTGTTTATATTTCTTGCCAAAAGGGCTGTAACCTGTTTTTAGCACTTTTTAACCTATAGTATTGTTATATGTGTATTTGGTATTTTATATTGTTGCCTTATATGAACCGAAATAAAGAATATGTGTGTGATCTCACATTTAAAACTCACTCTACATATAAACAATAGACATCCTGATATCATCCCTCTCATCTACAAATAATAAAACTCTCCTAGAATCAGACTTCAGAACCATCTCCCAAGCCCAGGTGCGCTCCTACCTGGAAATGAGAAACATCCTACATCAGCATCCCGGATCCACATTTACCTCATTTAACTGTTTCCTATATATTGCCACTCAATAGAGCTGAATACCACAACATTGCATCCAACCTGATCAACTTGCACTGACAGTGTTATTTTGAAGACCTTTTGTATTACTCTTAAATAAGGTACTTTAGGATACTGTGAGGATGTATGGTCCGAGACAAGCGGCGGCAAGAAATAGGAGTTCTCAACCTCATGTTTGTGGTCACGGATATCCAGTTCCTAACTGGAGTCAGGTATCTGCAATGGATTGTTCACATAGAGTTGTGTCGAACGGGCCCCTATGAGAGCCTAGGGCTTAATGGACCTGCAGCAGAACGAATACAGCACTACCTGGGGCAGCCATCTTTGAAAACAGAAAGAGAACATGCCTTCCCTCTATGTCTGTTATTCTTTGCTGATGGTTTTTGTTGTTTGGAGAGATCAATATTGTTTTTTCTATGGCACTATAAGAATTAACGACCCAGATGTGAAATGGCTCCACAGAATTACTCTCAACATAATTACTTTGATTTCATTCATCCGTGCCCTTGATAGACATTTGCTCATATGATTAAAGCCTTGTAAATCATCCAAGGACAAATGTCTTCCCCTTTCTCACAGAGAAGGGTGTTTCCCCTCAAATAGTATTCCCTTCCATATCATAACATTCTGGACCTCAATCAGTGGAAATGATCCTCCTGGGGGAAAAATGCAGAAGGCAATAGTCAGAAGAAAGTCCCTCACCACCAACCTATTCTCTCCTCTGCCCAGCTTACATAACCTCCCTTCCATCAGAATTCTTCACAATACTTGCCGGGAAAGAAAATGCAGAAGGGAGCCGTCAGGAGACACTCCCACACCTCAAACATGTTGCACGCCCTTTCTGTCCTAGTAGCTATATATAGGAGCAAAAGGGGGCCCACTCAATCTATTAGCCACAACAGTTTCTCCCATTAGCTTAGTTTTCATTCTATGGAGCGATTCTAGATATTAGGAACAGATAGGATCTGGGAACTGAGGCTCCTCCTCATCACAAACCTCTGGTGGTATTGGCCCCTGCCCTGTGTCAGGTAGAGTGTTCTTCCATCTTGGCCAGTTCAACACGAAACCAACATTTCTCCTGAAATCTCTGGGAGAGGTGCTCGCTCCCTTTACCTTTATTGAAAGCTTCTGCCACAACCTTGGAAGCCAGTGAGCTTCTTCATTTCTCCCCAGACTTTTACGGATGCAACTAGAGAGCTGTAGCTAATGGAGTGTGTTTATTCCAGAGGTCAGGCTCATCAGTCAACTGGGTCAGTATAAAATTGAGTTTTCATAACCAGGATAACAAGCGTTAGCAAAGCCAATAGATCTCACCTATGCAAGAGCTATTGGCTTTAGCAATACGTTTTAACGATGTTGTACACCAGAGTAGCTGCTGTTCAGCATGGCTAAAAGTTAGTAGAGTAAAGGTAAAGGAGATTGGAATGAAGTGGAAAGTCGTAAAGTAGAGTGGAGTATTATGGAGTGACGTACAGTAGAGTTGATGGGCGTGGAGAGGAGTGAAGTGGAGCATTATGGAGTAGTGTATAGTGTTGTGCAGTGTCGCGGAGAGAGTAAAGTGTTATAAAGTTGAGTGACAGAGTGGAGAACAGTCTCAGGGTTGAGTAGAATGTCAGAGTGGAATGGATTAGAGTATTGTGGAGTGGTGTAGAGTGGAGCAGCATAGAGGATGTTGCGTGGAGTGGCATAGAGGGTATTGCATAGAGTGAAGTAGAGTGGTGTGCAGTGGAGTCGATTGGCATAGAGTGGAGTAGTGTGTCATACTATAGAGTGGAGTAAAGTGCAATGGAGTGGCATAGAGGGAATTGCATAAAGTGTCATAGAGTAGTGTCATAGAATGGAGTGGAATAGAATGGAGTAGAGCAATGTAGAGTGGAGTGGCCTAGAGTGAAGTGGCATACATAAATACAGGGGTACAGAGTAGATTGGCATAGAGTGCATTGGTTTTAAGTAAAGTGGTATAGAGTGCATTGGAGTAGAGTGCATTGGCATAGAGTGGAGTGACCTAGAGTAGCGTAGAGTGCAGTGGCATAAAGTAGAGTGGTGTAGAGTAGATTGCAGCATATACTGCAATGGCATAGAGTGGAGTGGCACAAAGTGGAGTGGCATAGAGTGGACTGCTGTAGGGTAGAGTGCAGCAGTGTAAAGTGCAGTAAAGTGGCATAGAGCTGAAAGGTTCAGAGTAGAGTGCAGTGGCATAAAGTGCAGGCACAGAGTGGTTCAGAGTAGTGCAGAGAGAGCAGTGATGGAGAGTACAGTGGTGCAGAATAGAAGAGTGGCGTAGAGTGCAGTGATGTAGACTGCAGTGGCAGAGTAGAATGTTGTAGAGCGTAGTTGGCGTAGGTGCAGTGGCATAGGCTGTATTGGTTTTAAGTAAAGTAGTTTAGATTGCATTTGCATTACATAGTCTGCAGTGGCAGAGAGCGGCTTAGAGTGCAGCGGCTTAGAGTGCAATGTCAGACTAGACTGTTTTAGAGTAGAGTGGAGTGGTGCAGGGTAGAGTCTAGTGGTGCAGGGTACAGCATAGGGGCATAGACTAGAGGGTGTAGAGTGGCACAGCATTGATAGCAGTGGTGTAAAGTGGAGTGGGGCAGAGTGGAGTAGAGTGGCATACATTGCAGTGGAATAGAGCAGATTGTTTCAGAGTAGAGTGAAGTGGTGTAGAGTGGAGTGGAGTAGAGTGCCATGTCAGAGTGCAGTGGTGCACAGTAGATTAGAGTCACGTGGCGTGCATTGGCATAGAGTGCAGTGTTGCAGAGTGTGGTAGAGTGCTGTGGTGTAGAGTAGAGTGGCACAGTGTGCATTGGTGTAGATTGAAGTGGTGCAGAGTAGTGACAGGGTGCAATAGTGTAGAGTGGCGTAGAGTGCAGTGCTGTATAGTAGTGTGGCGTATAGTGCAGTGATGCAAAGTAGATTGGTATAGAGTGCAGTGGCATAAAGTGTATTGGTTTTGAGTAAAGTGATGTAGAAAACATTGGTGTAGAGTGCAGTGGCATAAAATTGAGTGGCATAGTGTGGAGTGGCTTAAAAGTTATTGGTGCAGAGTGGAATAGACTGCAGTGGCATAGAGTAGGTTGTTTTAGAGTAGAGTGAAGTGGCGTAGAGTGCACTGGTATAGAGTAGGGTGTCAGAGTGCAGTGGTGCAGAGTAGATTAGAGTGGCTTAGAGTGGACTGGCATTGAGTGTAGCGATGCAGAGTGGTGCAGAATTTAGTGGCAGAGTGCAGTGTTGCAGAGTAGAATGACGTAGAGTGAAGTAGCATAGAGTGGAGTGGTGCAGAGTAGAGTGCAGTGGCACAAGAGTGGAGTAAAGCAGAGTAGAGTGCACTGGCATCGAGTAGAGTTGTGCAGAGGTGTAGAGTGCTGTAGAATGCAGTGGTGTAGACTGCAGTCATGCAGAGTAGGGTGTCAGCGCGCAGTGTCAGAGTGCAGTGGTGTAGAGTTGTGCAGAGAGCAGTGACAGTACAGTGGTGCAGAGTACAACAGAGTGCAGTGACGCAGAATGCAATGGTGTAGAGTGACGTAGTGTGCAGTGGCGTCAAGCTCAGTGGCATAGAGTAGAATGTAGTATAGTGGCGTGCAGGGGTGCAAAGTAGTTGGCATAGGTACAGTGGTGTAGAGTGCATTTGGTTTGAGCAAAGAGGTGTAGAGTGAATTGGCGTAGAGTGCAGAGGTTTAGAGTGCAGTGGTGTATAGTGGCACAGCGTAGAGTGCAATGGCAGAGTGCAGTGGCATAGAGTAGACAGTTTCAGAGTGGAGTGGTGAAGGGTAGACTATAGTGGTGAAGGGTAGAATGCAGTGGCGTGGAGTGGCATGGAGTGCAGTGGCATAGAATAGACAGTTTCGGAGTAGAGTGAAGTGGTGAAGGGTAGAGTATAGTGGTGCAGGGTAGAGTGCAGTGGCATACAGTAGTGGCATAGAATGCAGTGGCGTAGAGTTGAGTGGTGCAGCGCTGATTGTAGAGGAGTGTAGTGACACAGAGTGGCATAAAATGCAGTGGCATAAAGTGCAGTGGCATAGAGTATAATGTGTTGCAGAATGGAGTGGCATGGAGTGGTGTAGAGTGCAGTGGCGAAGAGTGCAGTTGCGCATAGTAGAGTGGGGTGAGTGCACAGGCATAGAGTGATGCAGAGTGAAGAAGAGGGCGTAGTGCAGGGGTGCACAGTAGATTAGAGTGGTGTAGCATGCAGAAGAGAAGCATAGAGTGGTACAGAGTAAAGTGCAGTGGCATAGAAGAAAGTGGCACAGAGTAGAGTGGCACAGAGTAGAGTAACAGAGGGTTCAGTGGCAGAAAGGGCAGAGCTACAGAGTAGAGCCTTGTGCCGTGGCATACAGTGGGGCAAAGTAAAGTGCAATGGTGTAGAGTCAAATGGCGTAGAGTGCAGTTGAATAGTGTGTAGCGGTGTACAATGTAGTGGTGGAGAACAATGAAGTGAAGTGTACACTTTTTAATCTATTCTTTCGCTTGAAAGGCTGCCTGTAGCAGCAGGAGAGACTCCGAAGCGGATAGCCCCACAACACAGGCCATCGGGAGTAACTAGAATTCCCACCTATACGTCAGTCACAGTGCCATGTGCATTAAAAGGTTTAATCCCAGGCTCCCAGACCTGTTCATTATGATTCCCTTATCAACCCCATCTCCATCCCGAAATGTGTCTAGGCCCCTTCCTTGTGACCTCTCATTGAATTAAACGGCACCCATTTGAGGTGTCCGGGGGAGTCTCTCTCTCTAACTTCCTCAAGTGTGTCCCACCCAGTTCACAGGAATGTAGCAGTACACAAGTCTGTCTGGGGGGATTCCTCTACTCATAATGTCTTCACCAGGCAGACCTGGGCCTCCAAAAATGGAATCCTCTATGTAATGTACCATTGCAGGCACACTTGCACCCAGAGTACATACACAACACATATACTGTCCAGTACTGTCACCTCCATATATTGTACCACCCCAGGAACACATACATCCAGCACACACAACCACTCTGGGGACACTGCTCAGTACTGTATCCTCTCTGTATTGTGCCATTGGGTGCTATTTGCAAACATACACAATGCAAGCACGAACACTCACCATGTGTGTTCTGCACAACACTTCACTGCACTTCATTTCACTTTTCATGTATTGTGCTTCTCTCAAGCACACACACCCAGCACATGCTTTCTTTGTGCACGTACTGCACAACAGTACATCCCTCACGTAATTTATTTCTCGCAGGCATACTTTACTTCAGTAGATGCATAAACCATGCACAGTATGCTGTCACCACCGTGTTTGTGTTGCTTAACTCATGGTGAAGGTGGTAAACTTTCACCACTGTGAGGGTAGCACTTTGGAACCCCTCCCGGTCCAACAAGGCCACAATCCATGAGACAAGCCTATGTCATGGTGCCTACGCCTAATCAGTGTTTGCCTAGGACAACAAAAATCAGTACTAGGAATCTAGACAACCGTGCAGCTGGGCGCTCAGGGCAAGGATACACATCTTTTACCATGCAGAGGGCTTGTCCATCCCAACAGGAACCAAACATATGGTGACAGTTTTTACTGATCACCGTAATCTTCAATTGATGCATTCAGCCTAAATATTAAAAGAGCATAATTGGTGTTGCATGCAGTTTTTTGCAGAATATGATTTTATTCTAACTGTTAGACCTGGCACACAGAGGTGAAAGGCTGATGCCCTGTCAAGAAAGGATTCAGCGGAAAGAAACTCAGAACAACGAGCGGCTGGACGTCTCCCGTCGGGTCACGTGATCGGGGGAACATGGCGGCTGGTTAAACGCCGGTCGGGAGGATCGCCGTGGAGAGATTGAGTCATGTGGAGGTTTGGTGCTATGGCGCGATGAAATAATGTAAGGTGGTGAGAGCGGAGACTATTGTGCGCTAATTGAGCTTTGTGAGATTCCCGAAATCGGGTGCCTGAGCCTGTTTCGGGTTTTTGGATGGGACGCGACTCCGCCCCCTCCTTCTCCTAAGGAAGCTGGTGCTGGTGTGGGGAGGCACTGCCAGGTACTATGTGCCGTGAGGTACGGTGAGCAAGGATTGCCGGGCTCCAACTTGAAGTAAGCGGCATATTGAGTATTTTCTGAGCGGTTTGTGAGACATTTATCTATAACTTGCCTGTTTGCTGGTTTGCTCCCTCTTCCGCCATATGGGTTACGGAGTATTTTCGGAATCCGCTGCGACTCGAGACTCAGTCTCCACCTTATAGGGAAGTTGGAGCCGGGCCGCGGCTTCTTTAAAGCACGCTCGGCTGAGCGTGGTTAAGTTATATGGCTCATGGAGAGGCACAGTGAGGGAGGCGGGGGAGTCTGCTAAGATGCTCGCACAACAAATCAAAGCCGGTAAAGAGGAAGCAAATGCCTCGATAAGAGGGGGCACCGGGGATGGCTGTGGATCGTTCCCTTGCATAACATCTACCCCGGTGCTGCGGGAGCAGTTTGTTGACTTCAGCCTTTTCCCGGGGTGGATGGAGCAAGATCAGATGCCGTGTGCTACACCTTTACTGGCTAAAGTGGGATCGGACGACACAAAGCCTTTAAGAGGCACGGGGCCCTGCGTAGTGAGTCAAAACCAGGAGCAGGCGCAGGATCAAAATATAGTGAAGGTCTTAAATGCTGTGGGAGACCCCTGGGCTGTGGGGGGGTCTAAGGATTCACTGAAAGGTGTACAGCCTGAGTTGGCTGCAAGAAGCAGATATCTTTTAAGTGCGGAGAAAAAGAGTGTGGTGAAAATAAAGCAAGCAAGTACACCTCAAGCTGTAACGCCGGTTAAGAAACCCCCGAAGGGAGGTAGAATAAAAAAGTGTAGGACAAAAGAAGTAGGGCTTGTACCCAAACCTCCTCCTTCTCTTAGGTCCTATATTAAAATCATGGAGCAGGTGGCAGGCTCAGTAGAGTTGGAGAAGGTCCCGGAGGTAGCGGAGTGTAATGACCATAGTGAACGACTGAGGTTGGATAATCAGTTTGCCCCTCTTATAGATAGTGGGGCAGAGAGCCTGGAAGAACATGTTATCAGCCCTACAAGAGTTTTGACTACCCCCCCGCAAAGTCCATCTATGCCGATGGTACAACTTGCTCAGAGGGGGTGTGCGGATAGTGAAGATGGGGCGAGGAGCTGTGACAGCCCCCCGGTGGGGGTTTCCTTAGCGACTTAAGTGACGGATCTATTACTTGGCATGAGAAGATATTCTGCTTAGGTTTGAGACCTCTGAACAGAATCAGAAAGAGATTCAAGTGAAATGTGCGATTCTGGAACAAAAGATTGATGGAATAGCTCAGCGCATGGTAGCGCTGGAGGAGGAGGTGAAGGTGTTGGGGAAGGTCACTGGTGTAAATGCTAAGGAAATAGCTGGCCTCAGAGAGGAGAATAAGTCCTTACAAGACGATCTGGAAAGGCTTGAGATACATGCAAGGCGCAATAATGTTCGTATTTTAGGGGTCTCCGAGAACGCAGAAGGGTCAGACATTAAAGGCTACATATGTAAGCTATTGGGAGAATTGTTACCGGGCAGATTAGATATAGACTGGGAAAAAGAACTTCAAAGAGTCAACAGAGACCCCTACAGGCTCCATCCAGGGAGAAAGGCTCCCAGAAGAATTTTTGTGAACTTTCTAACTTTGTCAGTGAAGGAGTTGGTGTTGGGACGCGCGTTGAAAGAACGGCAGTTAAAATTTGGAGATGTAACGTATCAGATTCGTTCTGATCTGGGGAAAAGGACTGCTCAGAGGCAGTGGGAACTTGCTTCTAAAATGAATTAATTACGCTCCAGAGGGGCCCCAAGTACAAATGAAATTTCCTGCCATGCTTAAGATCATGTGGCAAAACAAAATGCATACTATTAGAGACCCCGTGGAGGTTGATTGCCTGTTAAAATCGATGGGAAGCCCAGAGTAGGGATTGGATGTATAGAGTACTATATATAAATAGTTCAAGAAGTAACATGGGTAGTCACTATCTTATCTAGAGGCACGACATAATTGGTGAGTGCACCTTTGTTTAGTCTTCTTTTTGTTGTTTTGACTCTTACTCTCTCACGGCGAGACCTCATAGGCTCTGCCGGTAGGATAGGATGGGGGTTCCCCGGGAAGGGGGGGGCGGGGGGGGGTTGGGAGGAGTACGGGTGGTTGGGAGCATGTGGGAGAAAAAATAGAAATATTGTCCTCATTCTGTTATATAGTTGGCGGTCCTTTTTTCAGGGAGTATCTATTTGTGGAGTCGGTTAAATGTATAGTGGTAGCATATCAGATGAAGGATGTGGAAGGAATTGGTAGCAATTTGGTTCTAATGATGGACAATTGAAAAAGAATTTAGTGCACTTTATGTCCTGGAACGTGAATGGTTGGAGGTCTAAGAGAGAGGTTGCCCGTATAATAGCATTTTTGAAGAGAACCGAGGCCAGTGTTATTTTGTTGCAAGAGACCCATTTGTTGAGGCATGAATGTATTGATGCCCTCAAGAAATGGGCCTGGGTTCAGGATATTTTTTGTTCAGATCAGAATTGTAGTACGAAGGGGGTAGCTATTCTTATTAGATGCAACAAGGCTATTATATTGGAAAGCCATCAGACGGACTCTTCTGGGAGATGGGCGGTGATTAAAATTAGGATACAAGGAACACCAGTAGTTGTGGCTAGCTATTATGGGCCCAATGAGGATAACCCTGACGCTTTGATTAAACTGGAATCATGCTTACTGTCCTCTAGCGCATCTGTGATACTCGGAGGGGATTTTAACTTAGTTCTGGATAAAAGTCTAGACAGAACCTCCAAGGCTAAATATGTTACCCCTGGTAAAACCATGGCCGTTCTTAAAACTATGATCCGGGAGGTAAATCTAATCGATATTTGGAGATTTAAGATGGGGAATAAGAGAGGATTTACATTTTTTAGTAAAAAATACGGGCACCATTCACGGATTGATTATTTTTTATTAGACCGCGAGTTGGTGTCAGGGGTTGAAATGGTTAACCATGTACCCGCCATAATATCGGATCATTCTGCCATTCTCCTATCGTTGAACATCCCATATAAGAGGGGAGAAATCAGGTGGATGCTGGACAGGACAATTTTATTAGATGAGGGGGTTATAGTTAATTTGAAAGAAGAGGCAGTTATTTTCTTTGAGGCTTATAGAGGGTCGGCCAAATTTCAAATTGTGTGGGATGCCTTTAAGGCCTTTTTAAGATCCAATGGTACGGGTATTATGGAGGGTAAAAAACGTAGTTTGAGGCAACAAGAAGAAAATTTTCTGGAAACTATTAAGAATAAAGAACAAGAGGTACAAAAAGCCTCACTTGAGTGCCCTAGTGTGGTGATCCCCCTTACAAAGCAATTAGAATTATTACAAGCGGAATATCATGAAGCCCTTGATAAAATATTATTGGATAGATGGAGGGCTAGTAAATTGCAGCATTTTGCATACGGGGAGAAGAGTGGTACATTACTGGCTTGGAAAGTAAAGACAGATCGAGCTCGAAATTTAATTAAAAGTCTTAGAGAGGAGGTGACGGGAGACAAAGTCGACATCAATGCTAGTATAGGCCGGGAAATTTCTAGACATATGAGCCATCTCTATACTGAAGATATTTTTCCTGGGACGGTCAGTATTGAAGGTTTTTTCAAGGATATTGAAGTTTCGAATTTAAGTGAAGATCAGAAGAGGGTATTATCGGCTGTGATAACAGAAGAAGAGATTAGACAGCAGCTCAGGAAAATGGCGAGAGGCAAGGCCGCAGGGCCTGGCGGCCTTCCAACTGAGATTTATCATTGCCTCTCGGATGAAGTAATACCTGTACTAAAGGAGTTGTTCAATCTAATTCTAAAAGATGGAGAAGACCCACCATCAAGTTGGGCAGAGGCAACAGTAACATTAATTTTGAAACCGAATAAGGACCCTATGCTGGCTGACTCTTATAGGCCCATATCTTTATTGAATACGGATTACAATGTTTTTGCTGGGGTATTAGCTACTAGGATTGCCAAGGTTATTAAGTATATCATACACAATGACCAGAAAGGCTTTATTCCAGGGAGAAAGCTTAACGAACTAACCATTTTAATACTTGGAGTAGTTGATCTGGCGGAGACATATAAATTACCAGTGAAGGTTGTGGCAGTAGATGCTGCCAAGGCCTTCGACCAGGTACATTGGCCATACCTCTGGGAGGTCTTAAGGAGATTTGGATTAACAAGTAATTTAATTAAAGCTGTCCAACTCCTATATCGCTTACCTAGAGCAAGGGTGCTTGTAAATGGTGAATTGACCGATTGGTTCAACATTTCTCATGGAACCAGACAGGGATGTCCCTTATCCCCCCTTTTGTTTGATATGTATATTGAACCATTAGCATGGATTAGAAAGGATACTGCTATTGTTCCGTTTAGATATAGAAATTTTGAGATAAGTTATCTGATCTGATCTTTTACTTTATACCTAGAATCCACAGGTGTCTATTCCCCTATTAATGACCAAAGCCGAATTATTTGGGAAAATTTCAGGATATAAGGTAAACATAAATAAAACTATAATTATGGAATGGATCCAACCTAAGCAACAGCTGTTGGCAAAATCGAGCATGCGCTATCTTGGCATCATCGTAACTCAGAAATTGACAGATGTTACCACGGTGAATTGGAAAAGGATCAGGAAGTAGGGAGACTGTTGGTGAGATGGGCAAATTTACCTTTGAATTTATATGGAAGGGTGAATCTTAGTAAGATGGTGATCTTGCCCAAAATTACTTTTTTGTTTAATTCTATTCCTCTATTATTTGACAAAAGAGAGATAGCTAAGCTTCAGGGAAGGCTAGGCAGTTTTATTTGGGCCTTTAAGGGTGCCCGCATATCATGGAAGAAATTAAGGAGGAGGTTGGAGAAGGGCGGGCTTGCTCATGTAGATTTGTTAATATATGGATATGCTTTTTTCTTCAAGAAATGTTGGATGCTTTTAAGTAAAGTAGATAGTTCTGCGGTAGGAACTCTTTTTGGAGTAATGCTTGGTGAACTGAGGGAGGACCAGGATCAATTTTTGTTTAAGTTTGGGGTCCCTAAGTTTTTCAAAAAAGTAAGGTTGAAGATTTTATTGGGAATTTTGAAATTATGGGTCCTAATCCGAAAGAAATTGGGAATCTCTTATTATTCATCTAGGGCCCCGATTTGGGAATCCCCTGAGTGTCTGGATGATTCCCTTAGTCTCCCCTTAAGGAACGCAGGTATTTCTTGTTGGGGTGATCTGAAGGTGGGAATTGAGCTGGTTGATTGGGGAACTTTGAATGCAATTGCAGGAGGTCAACTTACCAGGTTTAAATATTACCAGCTTTCCACATGGTGGGGGCGCCAAGAATGGATGAAGAAGAGGATGATTCCTGGTTAGACCAAGCATTAAAAACTGGTTCAGTTAAGAAGGAGTTAGCCTTGTGGTATAATATTTTGATCAAGGCCGAAGACGATTTAGATAGTGATATACAGAAACTATGGGGAGGGGTTATGTCAAGTATTAATTTGAGGGAAACCTGGGAAGTTTATTTTACCCTACTCAGGGAAACCGCCAAACCTGCATTTCTGAAATGTAACCATCTTTTTACTGCGTATAGGGTATATTGGTCTCCAGTAAAATTAGAGAAATTTTCTGGGACACACTATGTATGCCCAAAATGTAGAAACACTCCTGCTGACGATTTTCATAGATTTTAGACATGCCCTTATATTGTGAAGTTTTGATCTGAGGTGTGCGAATTTATTACTGAAGTTATAGGTACTGTAGTGAGGGCAAGTCCTGTCCTGGTGTTTTTTGGAGTTTGGCAAAACAATGATATTGCGATTAGCAGGTTGGATGCAAGATTTATTTTCTATTTAATTCTTTTAGGGAGTCGGGAGATTTGTAAATTGTGGAAGTCGGATGCTCCACCTCTTTCGCTGGAATGTAAAAAAAAGAGTTATATATATAAGTAAACAGGACTTGATATGTGATGTTAGCAGTCGAGAGAAAGTATGGGTTAAGTTGGAGGACTGGTCGCAAAAACTTGAGGTCCTATGATTAAGCCAATGTTTAGCCGTCGGTCCTGTTTCCTTCCGTGCTACGGCACTCCAGGGTAGGGTGGAAGTGGAAACGGCCTCCCTCTTGAGTGGAACGACTCTAACCTGGTCTGGATCACCAGAGAAGGATAAGAGTATTGCCAACAAGTGAACTGGCAGAATGAGGACTAAAAAAAAGAAAGAAAGTATTCAGCAGAAACTTAAAATCTACATTTCCAAAGCTCTATCCTCAAAAGACATCAGGTAGTTGAAGTCACTGAACCCAAAGGATTTTTAGAGTTGGTGTAAAAGGCTTTCCTTTCTCCGGGAAGTTCAAGCAAGCAGTATCACTGATGACTTGCCTTTTGATAAACTCTTCGAACCCGCTAAGGAACTTGATTAAAAGATTTAGCATTGGTGCCATAAAGATCCACCCACAGGACATCCAGGAGTGGTTGAAACTTAGGATCTAATTTCAAGAAACTTTGGCCTAGTCTGCCCAAAGACTTTATAACTGCTGTTTCAAAGTTGTGAGACATGTATTAGTTCCACAGCAGACAGTTCAATTCTCCTTTTCTCAATTGTAGCCTTGAAAATGCCGGAATAAAATATGATTTTTCTCAGGTCCATGTCGCTGAACATGGTTCTTTAACTCTGTTAAGTTCAAAAACTCATTAACCAGTGTTGAAAAACTAGTAAAGACAAATGACACTTTCAGACAGGCATAGAACTGACTGGAAACACTTTGTTGATGTGCAAATCAATAACAATGGTTGTGTTGGAAGTCTAGCTGTGAATATTATTAAGACTAACAATCTCTGAACTCAAAGACCTGTTTAGGGACCCACTTCTTTTATTTTGTTTCAGCATTCCATAGGAGTGCATGTGTTTTCTTACTCCCTCCCTCATGTGCTGCTTCTACCAAACCTTTGCTCGCTTATGTGCTCGGTTTTCCTCTGCCCTCCCCTATCTTGTTAGTTGTATGCCCTACTCCTTTGTGCCCAGCTTTTATTTGCTTTTTAAAATTTTCCATGTCTCAAGCTCCTCTGTTGCTCCCCCTGGCCCCCACTCCCCATAGATTCCCTGACTCCCAGGTCGACTTATCCCCCTGCATGCACCCACACCTCCATTACTCCTCCACTCATCTCAAAGCCTTAAAAATATTGGAGTGACCTGGAAGCTGCAGCTTGATGCCGGGCACCTCCTTTTACAAAATGCACTTTTGTGCACATTTAAATTATTTTTGTATTCACTAGTCCGAGATTGCTATCTGCCATCTTGGACTGGTAAATAAAAAAATGATCAAAATGACAGCAGAGACATGCCAAATATGCGTCCATGTGTGGTAGCAAATTCACAGGCATAAGTAATCACACTTGGCTGCTGTAGTGATGCAGCGTGGAATCCAAAATCCTCCCTTCGTCACAGACCAAATATCTCACTAACATATTCATTCAATACATTCACTGGTGGGGCCCATAACACCAACATTCACACTTCATTGGTCTGTCTTTCCGAGAGATGATTGTTCCAAACGCTGACATGAAAGGAATACCTTATAACCTAAGGAACAATAAATTTACATAACTATGCTTCATCATATCCTATACCTAACTTTCTAGATATCCCTTCCATGTGACTCGATAGATCTAAGTTAGTTGCGGGTAAGATGATCTTCTAATTCCCTAATTTACATATGAATTTTAAACATTCTCTATGAATAAAACAACCCAACTCGTTTGTCGATTTTCATTAACAAGCTTTATCTCAATTAATACAGATTAAAAATGAAATGTCATTCAAACCGCAAATCACCATATTTACCTATTCTGGCTAATTGTCGTCTTCTAAGTCAATCAGGTTGTCCAGGAGCACGCTACAGTCCCATAGATGGGGTTGAGACCATAAGCGCGTACCAGTCAATCTATGCCCATTTAATTTGTCGAGTTCAGTTCATCAGGAAATTGGGCAGTAATTCAGTCCATCAAAGATTCAGGGATACAGCTATCCTGCAGCGTCACCGTCCTCTCCGTCAGCATAACGTCAGGGAAACAAAAAGAGCGAGCCCCTACTCACTATTCTATGGTATTTTTATAGGAAAAATCAACATATAATTGTAAGAAATGTCGATTTTGGACTATCCTCATTGGTGGATTTGGGGTCAGTCGGTAAAGTTCTCACACAGTTTAGTTTATAAAGTCATCACACTTGCTGGTTCCGGTTTTAACCCCTTGTGTGCCCATGACGAGCTGGACTCGTCATGGAGCACAGTCATGGACCCGGGGGAACGCTGGGTGGTAGGAAATTTGTATCAGCTTGGTAATGCCACAACTTTCACACACAAAAATGTGTGAAAAATGTGATTTTTTTCAGCTAAATTTGAGGTTTGCAGGGCATTCTGGGTAAGGAAACGTTGGGGGATCCATGCAAGCCATACCTCCCTGGAATCCCCCGGGTGTCTAGTTTTCAGAAATGTGTGGGTTTGGTAGGTTTCCCTAGGTGCCGGAAGAGCTAGGGTTCAAAAACTACAACTAGGCACTTTGCCACAAAAGGTTCATTTTTCACTGCGAAATTGAGGTGTGTCCACGATGCGTTTTGCGCCGTTTCCTGCTTCTACCAAACCTTTGCTCGCTTATGTGCTCGGTTTTCCTCTGCCCTCCCCTATCTTGTTAGTTGTATGCCCTACTCCTTTGTGCCCAGCTTTTATTTGCTTTTTAAAATTTTCCATGTCTCAAGCTCCTCTGTTGCTCCCCCTGGCCCCCACTCCCCATAGATTCCCTGACTCCCAGGTCGACTTATCCCCCTGCATGCACCCACACCTCCATTACTCCTCCACTCATCTCAAAGCCTTAAAAATATTGGAGTGACCTGGAAGCTGCAGCTTGATGCCGGGCACCTCCTTTTACAAAATGCACTTTTGTGCACATTTAAATTATTTTTGTATTCACTAGTCCGAGATTGCTATCTGCCATCTTGGACTGGTAAATAAAAAAATGATCAAAATGACAGCAGAGACATGCCAAATATGCGTCCATGTGTGGTAGCAAATTCACAGGCATAAGTAATCACACTTGGCTGCTGTAGTGATGCAGCGTGGAATCCAAAATCCTCCCTTCGTCACAGACCAAATATCTCACTAACATATTCATTCAATACATTCACTGGTGGGGCCCATAACACCAACATTCACACTTCATTGGTCTGTCTTTCCGAGAGATGATTGTTCCAAACGCTGACATGAAAGGAATACCTTATAACCTAAGGAACAATAAATTTACATAACTATGCTTCATCATATCCTATACCTAACTTTCTAGATATCCCTTCCATGTGACTCGATAGATCTAAGTTAGTTGCGGGTAAGATGATCTTCTAATTCCCTAATTTACATATGAATTTTAAACATTCTCTATGAATAAAACAACCCAACTCGTTTGTCGATTTTCATTAACAAGCTTTATCTCAATTAATACAGATTAAAAATGAAATGTCATTCAAACCGCAAATCACCATATTTACCTATTCTGGCTAATTGTCGTCTTCTAAGTCAATCAGGTTGTCCAGGAGCACGCTACAGTCCCATAGATGGGGTTGAGACCATAAGCGCGTACCAGTCAATCTATGCCCATTTAATTTGTCGAGTTCAGTTCATCAGGAAATTGGGCAGTAATTCAGTCCATCAAAGATTCAGGGATACAGCTATCCTGCAGCGTCACCGTCCTCTCCGTCAGCATAACGTCAGGGAAACAAAAAGAGCGAGCCCCTACTCACTATTCTATGGTATTTTTATAGGAAAAATCAACATATAATTGTAAGAAATGTCGATTTTGGACTATCCTCATTGGTGGATTTGGGGTCAGTCGGTAAAGTTCTCACACAGTTTAGTTTATAAAGTCATCACACTTGCTGGTTCCGGTTTTAACCCCTTGTGTGCCCATGACGAGCTGGACTCGTCATGGAGCACAGTCATGGACCCGGGGAAACGCTGGGTGGTAGGAAATTTGTATCAGCTTGGTGATGCCACAACTTTCACACACAAAAATGTGTGAAAAATGTGATTTTTTTCAGCTAAATTTGAGGTTTGCAGGGCATTCTGGGTAAGGAAACGTTGGGGGATCCATGCAAGCCATACCTCCCTGGAATCCCCCGGGTGTCTAGTTTTCAGAAATGTGTGGGTTTGGTAGGTTTCCCTAGGTGCCGGAAGAGCTAGGGTTCAAAAACTACAACTAGGCACTTTGCCACAAAAGGTTCATTTTTCACTGCGAAATTGAGGTGTGTCCACGATGCGTTTTGCGCCGTTTCCTGTCGCGGGCACTAGGCCGACCCACACAAGTGAGGTACCATTTTTATCGGAAGACTTTGGGAAACACGGGGTGGGTGGAAATTTGTGGATCCACGTAGATTCCAGAACTTTCCACCACAGAAATGTGGGGAAAATGTGTTTTTTTTGGCAATTTTTAAGGTTTGCAAGGGATTCTGGGTAGCAGAACCTGGGGGGAGGCAGTCAAGTCACCCCATCCTGGATTCCCCTGGGTGTCTAGTTTTCAAAAATGTATAGGTTTGCTAGGTTCCCCTAGGTGCCATCAGACCTATGGTTCAAAAACTACAGCTAGGCACTTTGCCAAAAAAGGGTCATTTTTCGCTGTGAAATTGAGGTGTGTCCACGTTGCGTTTTGCGCCGTTTCCTGTCGCGGGCACTAGGCCGACCCACACAAGTGAGGTACCATTTTTCTCGGAAGACTTTGGGGAATGCGGGGTGGGTGGAAATTTGTGGATCCACGCAGATTCCAGAACTTTCCACCAGAGAAATGTGGGGAAAATGTGTTTTTTTGGGCAATTTTTTAAGGTTTGCAAGGGATTCTGGGTAACAGAACCTGGTGGAAGGCAGTCAAGTCACCCCATCCTGGATTCCCCTGTGTGTCTAGTTTTCAAAAATGTATAGGTTTGCTAGGTTTCCCTAGGTGCCGGCAGAGCTATGGTTCAAAAACTACAGCTAGGCACTTTGCCTAAAAAGGGTCATTTTTCGCTACAAAATTGAGGTTTGTCCACGTTACGTTTTGCGCCGTTTCCTGTCGCGGGCACTAGGCTGACCCACACAAGTGAGGTACCATTTTTCTCGGAAGACTTTGGGGAACGCGGGGTGGGTGGAAATTTGTGGATTCACGCAGATTCCAGAACTTTCCACCAGAGAAATGTGGGGAAAATGCGTTTTTTGGGCAATTTTTTAGGTTTGCAAGGGATTCTGGGTAACAGAACCTAGTGGGAGGCAGTCAAGTCACCCCATCCTGGATTCCCCTGGGTGTCTAGTTTTCAAAAATGTTATAGGTTTGCTAGGTTTCCCTAGGTGCCGGCAAAGCTAGGGTTAAAAAACTACAGCTAGGCACTTTGATAAAAAGGGTAATTTTGCATTGTGAAAATGTGGTGTGTTCACGTTGGGTTTTGAGCCATTTCCTGTCGTGGGCACTATGCCTACCCCTACAAGTGAGGTACCATTTTTATCGGGAGACTTAGGGTAATTCAGATGTGTAAAGGAACTGTTATTACCTATTGACTTTCGATGCATTTCTGCCTCCCAAATGAAAGACATTGTGTAAAAAAGAAGTCATTCTAAAAAATGACTGATAATTCTCATGCTAGCATGAGTATTCCCAAATTCGGAAATGTGCAAATATCTACTGTTTCTAAACTCTATATTTTGTTCCCATTTCAGAAATACATAGGTGTCTTTCATACCGATTTTTCCATGTACACATTTTTACAGAATAATTATTATATACCCAGTACATAATAAAAAACCATTGCAAGTTGCTGCTCAGTTTTTGGCTCTGGGTTCGTCGGGTTCTTGGTGAACCTACAAGTCCTATATATCCCCACAACCAGTAATGTCCAGCGGATGTAACGGTATATTGCTTTCAAAGAGCTGTCATAATTAGAAGAAGTTAAAGGTGAAAACGATGACACAAAAGGCGCTTTTTTTCAACAAATTTTCAATTTATCCTATATTTAACTGTTAGTTTCTATAAAGAAACCTTGATGGATCTACACAAATGACCCCTTGCTGAATTCAGAATTGTGTCTACTTCTCTGAAATGTATAGCTTTCCAGTATCCATTATTGCTTTTGTACCCATTTCTACCATTAACTGGAAGGAGGTCAAAAGCACAAAAAATAGCAAAAATAGGCTATGTCCCAGAAAAATGCCAAAACTGTGTAAAAAATGTTGTGTTTCTGACAAAAGTCTGGTATCCCCTAAAAGCTGGGAAAATGGTGATTTCAGCCCCACAAACCCTTTTTTGATAACACTTGCAGGGAAAAACCCAGATGCTTTCATTGCAGCCCGTTTTTCCCATTCTCCCCCAAAAAACCTAATTTTGCTGTATTTTGCCCATGATGTTGGAAGAAAAAAACGCAAATTTGGCGTGGATACCCTAGGTGGCCAAAAAGTTACAGGGGCCTCAGCGTGCACTACCCCAAATAGCCAAAAAAGGGCGTGGCACAGGAGGGGGAAAAGGCCTGGCAGCAAAGGGGTTAAAGAAAGTCCTTTGTCTGCCGGTTTGGCATTTTTCCCAGGATGACCTTGGTGGGTACAGCTTGCCTGGGGTCAGGAGGAGGCCACTGCTATCTTTTCTTACGCAGGCGCACTTCACCCAGAACCTCATGGAGTATCGTCTAATGCGTCGTGTCAAAGGGGCAGCCATCTTTGTGAAGGCCCGAATGGTCAACTTAAGTAAAACAGACACAAAACGTAATTAAAACATGGAAATGGCTATTAAAATGTTAAACCCTCACTAATTCCCTCATGTGTATGTAATTATCTAGCACGATCGCAACATTCAAAGCGTTTATACACACTATTTAATGCAACTTACAATTACATCACAAAAGCAACATATAACATGCAATCTTCTAATTTTCTAATATTAGTATGCGTACATAATTTAATTTACGTATTAATTAGGCCATGCAAATCCCACGTGTAATTCATATATTAGTATGATTGATTAATAAATCACTTCAAACACTTAATACGATTATAATTAATTGATTATTCTAATTAGTATAGACATGCAAATGGGGAGGGTATACAAAATTTTGCATTACCCGCTCCAGCAATCCCCCCTTTGGTGATTCTATCACCACACCATCAAAACTTTTGTATTTTTCTTTTACGGAAATGCTTTCTTGTTCTTATTCATAATTCAGTTTCCCCTATTTCTTCTCTTTTTGCTGATTTATACATACTTTCCTTAAACTCCTCTAATTCTATATCATCAAATTCCCTTTCTTGTTTCTTATCTTTTCTCCTTAAGTTTTCTCTTTTTAATCTTTTCCGATTTTTATTATTTTTACAACAAATACAACCTAATATTATCACTAATATTATGGAGATTATACATGTTAATGGAAATAATATTTTACCTATAAAGGTACTACCTAATTTTACTAAGAAATTTTTAATAGCTGATATCTTTTTTCCAATCCTTTCCCAAACACCTTCAACCTCCAGTGGTGCAATTTCGTCATGCAATTCTGTAATATTTTTTAATATAAATTTTAAGATCTTTGCTTTCATCAGGAATGTAAGTACAACAATGTTGAACTTTCAGCTTTCCACAGACTCCACCCTCCTTTGCCAATAATATATCAAGGGCAAGTCGATTTTGCATTACCATAGCACGCATGGCAACCATTTCAGTGTTTACCAATAAGAATCCTCCAGCGGTCCACTACTGTTGATAATTTTCTAATTTTGTTTGCATTCAGAGATATTCCCACTGCTGGTATCAGTGCTCCAAAAATGTCGCCCACAATTTCCGTCCAAGATTCTCTCTTACTACGTACTAAATAACTACCTAAACTATGTACACCATCTTCTCCTCTATCCATATGAAAGATCTTTGGAAAAACCAGGCCTACGTAACATGTGCCATACCAATGGTCTGGCAAACGATAATATGCCCTGTTCCCGCAGATAAAATATAATCCAGGGAAAACTGGATCTCTTCCACCTTTAAATCCCCATCCACCCATGATTCGGTATGTATCATGGCATTCACTATTACCTAGAAAATAATTATCATATACAGTTTGATTCCTTCTAATGCATAATTTCCCTTTCTGAGGCCAATCTAAAGCCATAGTTGGACTAGCTTCACCTTTCAAATGTTTTTCCATTTCTACATCCCAGACTGTCTTTTCGACCTTTCCTTCAGATGCCTTTCTTTGCATTTTCAGTCTCTTTCCTTCAACCATGTCTAAGAATGTCTTTTCCTCTTTCTTTAAACTGCAAGTCAAAATATTTTTAAATATGTATTCTAATGTTAGTTCTTTAGTCTCTAAGAAAAATTCACCTAATACCTTAGCAGGTTTTACCTTTTTTAGTTTATTAATTGCAGGTACTTGCGCAAAAATGTTATCTACATCTGAAAAATAATATTCTAATTTTCCTGTTTGATAAAATAAACTAGCTATTACGCTACATGTTATTCCATATGTCACTGGAAGGTGATGATAAGTCACTCTTTCTGAAAGAGGCAGGTAACTGCATACAGACGTAGCAGTCCCTTAATCCATTGTTTTTACATATTCATACAATAATTTTGAAAACACGTTGTTAGAAAAATCTGTTATTGACCTATCTTTCTGTAAATAATTTTTATCTACTTCAGTCGGTACTACCTTTTGAATCTTCCCTATATTAGTTTTGTTATCACTATGTCCTTCTAATGTATCTATAGTAACCTTAAAAGAGATCAGAAGAACACGTATTGGACGGAACAGAATAGTAGTCGTGCATAGATCTGCTGCCTTGACTGGATGGACAGTGCGATGGGTGGGGTGGTGGGGTGGGGGGTGGTGTTATGTTTTTTTAAGGGAGGGGACTGCTTTGGTTCTGCATGTCTCTTTTGTAGTCTGTATACAATACTTCATGAGAAAAATGTCAAAACTGGTATGTTGTCTTTTGATATGGTTGAAGTCTCTGGGTCACAGAGCTTCGCTGGATGTGTCTTTGACGAATAAAATTTGTTTACAAAAAAAAGAAGAACACGTATGCTCCATAGAAGCATTAGTAATCCTGTACAACAAGAACACATTTTACATCATCTTCTCATGGATGTACATCTACCTTTGCTACTATCTATGTTAGCCATCTTTGCTAAAATGGACCGTGTCTTTTGACTTAGCCTCTTCTACTTCACAACTAGTTTTCTAACCCAAGGCTCTAAACCTTCTTGGTTCTACCAGTTTTATCTTTTTATCTTGTTCTATTGTTTCTTCATCAGCAGCTCTTTTGGTCTATTCAGTTTGGCATCTCATCATCTTTTGCCTTCTTTTCGTGATCCAAATACAGAATTTCCTGAACTTCCGTTTCTTCTTCCCCAATGTCGGACAAGAGAACTCTCAGGATTTCTGATTCTTCCTCTTCTTCAACCACTTTCAGTACAGTCTCCTCTGTATTTCCTTGACTATCTGCCTCTTCTCCTCTTTCAGGCAGAGCCACATACGTCCATTCCAGTGACTTATACTTCTGGTTAGGTTTCCTTACTCTTTTGCTTTCCTTATTCACAATGGTTTCGTCTTCTTTTGATTTCTCCTGACTCGTCACTTCATTCACCTGTTCAGCCCTTGGTGAATTTACTCTTGTCAGTCGATATCTCAATTTCTTTATTTTATTTGGCCAAACGTCGTCTTTTGCAGCGCTTTGTAACTTGCTTCCTTTGTCATTCTTTTCAGTCCTCCAAGCTCTTTACCTTAGAACTCGACCTTCAGGTATTTAATCTTCGCTTTCTTCAGACGGTCTCAACTTGCTTTTTTTGCTTTCAACAATTTCCCTTTCCACCACTTGTTTAGTTTTCCCTACTTCTGTCCCTCCTCGAGTCTCCGACAAGCAATCTTCCTGCTGACTACTTGTCCCTTCACCTAACTGGATGTTGCAGTTCCCTATACCTCCTCGGGGGTCTTCCGCAGAAATCTGTCCCTCTCTCTCTGTACCTTTCCCTTGTTCACTTAAATTGGTTATTTCAGGTGGAATTTCTCTCAATCTTTCATCTGGTACTTCCTTTTCACTAATTTCCTTTATTATTTCATCACTGTCTTTTTCTCTGTTCTTTCCATGTTCTTTTCTGGAACACTGCGTTCCTTGTTCGCTTTCGGAATCTGAACTGGTATCAGAAATCTGCAACCTTCTTCTCAGAGAGCTACTTCTGGGGACTAGTGTTAGACTTGGTTCGGTTTCCCCCCTTTCAGAGTTTTCTCTTGTTTTTGACTCTCCGTTATCTGACTCAGTACTTGATTCTGATTCATCAAAATATTATTTTTCTGTGCTGTCCACTGGATTTGTAATTCTCAATGTATGACTTGCATGAATCCAGTTTTTCAGTACAGCACACTTCACAGCTGTGGTCGTGGTCAAAATGACTTGTCTTGGTTTTCCCCACCTTGGAACCAAACAGTTTCTTCTTCTGTGGACCTTTATCCTTAACCAGTCCCCTGGGCTCAGATCATGGGCTGGCTTCTTTTCAAGGGTGGTGGCATCCGCTCCAACCTGATGAAACACAGAATGAACTGCGTCAGCCAGGCTTTTACAGTATTCCAACACCATGTCATCAGTTTTAGTCATCAGCTTGTTGACTGGTACAAACACGTGTCGCATGGCGCGTCCCATGATGATTTCATAGGGGCTTAACCCTGTAGTTCTGTCTGGAATTGATCTAATAGTCATGAGTACCAGAAGCAAGACATCAGGCCATTTCATACCTGTGGCTAAACACATTTTCCCTATTCTATTTTTGATAGTACCATTCATTTGTTCAACCACACCAGAAGCCTCTGGTCGATAGGCACAATGTAGTTTCTGTTGTACATTCAATGCTTCACAAATCAATTTTATGATCTCATTATGGAAATGTCCTCCTCGGTCTGATTCAATTGTCACTGGGAACCCAAATCTAGGGATGAATTCTCTCAAAAGTAGCTTTGCCACTGTCATCCCATCATTTCTTCTTGTTGGAAATGGTTCCACCCACCTAGAGAATAGGCAAACCATAACCAAAACATACCTCAATCTGTTACAAGGAGGAATCTCAATGAAATCCACTTGCATTCTGGTAAAAGGCCCTCCTTCTCGGCCTATTGTTCCTAGACTCACTGCTGTCTTTCTCCCAGGATTGTATTGCTGACATATTAGGCATCTCTGGCAAAGACTCTCTGCTACCACTCTGAACTTTGCATTGTACCAGGTCTGTTTAAATGAACTGATCATAGCGGCTCTCCCTATGTGTCCCTGGCCATGATACATCTGTGCCATGGTAGACATCATGCTATCAGGCATAACTGGTCTTCCATCTCGATAAACCCACACATGATCTTTCTCTCTTGGTGCACTTTCTGCTTTTATCCATTGTTTCATTTCCTCATCTCCTGCCTCTTCCTGCAATTGTCTTACTTTTTAGCATGTTCCCACAATGTTAGTAAACATCAAGGAACAAGAAAATATTTCCCTTTCCTTAGCCCGATTGATAGAATTCTGATTGCATGCACAATATTGTGCCATGTCATTTGCATACCTATTTCCTGTGGTGATATAATCACCACCGTGACTATGAGCAGCACATTTCACAATAGCCAATTGTCTAGGCAGCTGTATCGCCTCAAGCAACTTTCCAACCAACTCAGCATTCTTAATAGGCGTTCCACTCGAGGTTAGGCAACCTCTCTGTAGCCATAGTTGGCCGAAATCATGGACAACTCCAAAGCTGTACTGGCTGTCAGTTATCACAGTCACTCTCACACTTTTCCCAATCTTACATGCTCTAGTTAGGGCCACTAATTCTGCTACTTGGGCTGATTTTACTCCTTTCATATAGGATGCTTCCAGTACTGCTGCGACTGTGCATACTGCATATGCTGCACTCAGCACTCCATCTGTTCTCAAACAAGACCCTTCAACAAACTTCACAAAATCACTTTCTGTAAAAGGTACATCTTTTATATCTGGTCGTGGTTTTGTGCAAAAATCAGGAACATCCAAACAATCATGAACTGCTTCATCTCTGACTTCCACATTCTCAGCATCAGGCAACAATGTTGCAGGATTCACATTCAAACATCTCACAAGACTTACATTAGTTGCACCTAATATGACCTTTTCATACTTAGTCAGCCGACTATGAGTCATATATTGAATATGACTCCTTGTTAAAAGGATCGCCACATCATGAGGTACAAACACTTTCACTGGATATCCCATCACAATTCCTTCACTCTGCTCCAAACTTCGACATGTAGCAGCTACTGCTTTCAAACACCCAGGTAAAGCTACAGCTACTGGGTCACGCATTGATGAAAAATATGCAATTGGTCTCCTCAGTTTTCCATGTTTCTGTATCAACACAAAGTGCACATCCATTTCTTTCACTGCAATACAACTCAAATTCCTTCTCATAATCAGGCATACCTAATGCAGGTGCTTCACACAATCCATCTCTTAATCGTTTACATGCTGCCAATTCTTCCTTGCTCAAATCAATAGGATCTTTCACATCACTTCTCGTCAGTCGTACCAAAGGTTTAGCAATCAAAGAAAAATTACTGATCCACGGATGACAATATCCAACCATTCCCAGAAACATTCTCACCTCTTTGGGTCATGGGAGCTCTCATTCCTTTTATGATCCTGATTCTGTCTATCGTTATTTTTCTCAATCCTTTCTCAATGTTAAGTCCTAGATACTGTACTTCTTTCTTACAGAATTGCAATTTTGATGGTGACACCTTTAGTCCTCCATCTGCCAAATGATTCAGCAATGCTATAGTGTCTATTTCACACGCTTCACGTGTTTGACGCCACAAGGAGATCGTCGATGTATTGAACTAACACTGAATTTTCCGGCATTTCTATACTTTCCAAAGACTGCTTCAATAGCTGATTAAATATCGAGGGACTTTTTGTATACCCCTGTGGGATTCGGCACCAAGCCAAAATACGCTCGCCGAAACAAAATGCAAAAATTTGCTGACTGTCATGGTGTAATGGGATGGAAAAGAAAGCATGGCACAAATCAATCACTGTGTACCATTCGGCGTCATGAGGAATCGGATATAAAATCACCGACAGATAAGGTACAATGGGACAACATGACAACAATTTATTATCTTTCTCAGATCTTGTACTATTCTGAATTTCCCATTAGGCTTTTTCAGTCCCATTATTGGTGAATTACATGGACTACTCATTATTTCTCTCAAAATTCCTTGTCTGATCATTTTCTCTATCACAGGAGTTACTCCTTCAATTATTTCAGGTGTCAATTTATATTGAGGAACATTTGGATAGCTTATTCCTTCCTTTACTGTTATTTTTACTGGATCTACATTTCTCATTACTCCTACATCTTCGCCAGTGAAATCCCAATCTTCTGCTTTTACAGACTGTTTCAATTCTTTAGGTAATTCATCAGGGTTGAATACAGCATATGTTTCAACAGCCTCATTTTCTCTATTGGCTATTGTCATCTTATACAGTACATCATCATCTGGTGTTTCAAATGCTATTCCATCCGGAGTACAAAATATAGTGCAGTTCATTTTGCACAATAAATCCCTACCTAATAAATTCACAGGACTGGTATCGCACACAAAGTGGTGCATTTCCGAAAGTTTCCCTATGCTAACTTTTACTGGTTCTGTAAGGTAAGTCTTAATCTGTCTGTTGGATACACCAACTACTTGGATTGTTTCATCCGAGAGAGGAAGATTCTTAACATCAGCTGATCTAACAGTTGATCGAGTAGCACCAGTATCAACTAGGTAAATAATATTTTCATCATTAATCTTCCCATCTACAAAAGGGCCTGTCTGGTCTACTTCTAGTGTGGCGCCAAGTACGCACTCTTCTTCCTCCCTTTGGCACCGTCAATAGCTTTCTTCTGAGTCACTTTCATCGCGTTGTAGCCAATACTGCGAGACAGCGCTAGCGCGTGGCAGCTTATTTACCTGTTCATCGTAGAATCCCGTTTCACTACTATACTTCTGAGAGTTTCTGCTCTGTGGAAAAGGCGGTTTTGGCACCTGATTCTGGGGTGTAACAACCTGTTGCTGTTGCTGTGGTTGACCACTCACCTCATTCTGCACCTGTGGATTCAATGATTGATTTCCATTGTTAGTATTTGGGGGAAATTTACATTCGGATTTCCAATGCCCTATCCTACCGCAATTATGACATGGGAACTTCTTTTTAGCTTCTCCTATATTTCCCTTTCCTTTCCCAGGACCAAATTTTTGTCTTGTTCCTGTATTATTAGTTTGTTCTGCTAATTGAGCTTCCTGCCTTTCCGCTACCTTTACCTGTGCCCACATAGCCTTTCTTTCAATTTTCGCCGTTTTGCCTCAATTTCATCACTAAAGTATTTAGCATGTCTCAGTACTTCATTTATTTTCTTATTTTGCCAATCAACAGTGTGTTGTTTTATCATTTCACTAATTTCTGGACGTAGACCATATTCAAACCTGTATACAAAGTGACTCAAATCCTTTTCACTCAGATTCTCATCTCCACTAAACTGTTTAAAAGCTAGTATTAGCCTTTCATAATATGCATGTACTGACTCTTTACTTTCTTGATGTGTCCGGTCAATTTTTACCCAATCTGTCTCTTTAGGAGGTACTTTGTTTTTCAAAAATGCAATAACCTGTTCATATTTCTTCATTACCTCGGGGTCTGGAGCCCCTGTTTTGGATCCCTAGGGTATTCCTGAGTTGGCCAATTTATCATCAGTTTACACTCTGTCCATACATCTGCTGGTACTATTATATCAAATATACTATTCAAATCAATCCAGAATACTTTAGACAGTTTTACAAATCTGTCCACCTGTCAGTACCACTCGACAGGCTTTTCGCGCAGTCGAGGGAAATCATTTGTAAAAGACAAAATGTCCTGTCTCGTCCATGGGACATGTACGTATCCCTCTCCTGGAATCTCCCTTATAGGGCATTCTGTTACTACCTTTTCCTTTTCTCTTACAGGAAATGCTGCAAATGTTTTATCTGAGGCATCATCACGTTTCCTGTACCACCTGCCTTTACATTTTTCCACATCTCCCCATTTTCTCAACAAGACGATTATTTCCTTAATCTGACTTATCCGTCCTGTGGTATTCAAATTTTCAATATCTTTTTCAGTTAAATCAATTCGATATGGTTTTTGCAAAGCTTTTACCTTTTCAATGTCTATTCCCATTTCATTTGCTACTTCTTCTAGTCGCTCATGTAGATTTTTCGCTCTCCATGTCACACTTTTGCACAAAAATAGTAATTCCTCATCTTGGTAAGTTTTTAATTTTTCTGTGAAAATAGTTCCTACTATTAACTTCTAGCACCATTCGTAACTTGGCCACATCTATTGATTGGGATTCTTTGTCTTTTCTCTGCATACTTCTTAGCCATTCACTTAATTCTTCTGTAGATGGTCCCACTGGTTTTTCTATGCTATCTTGTTCCGAATTCTTTTGTGGTTCTAATAATGACTCTACTGTCGTCCTACTCTTTTCAGAAAAATTCTGACTTATGAATGGATTGTTTGAAACATTTGGTTCGAATATACTAATTGTCTGTCTCCATGGAATCTCATTTTGGCTCTGTTTTGGCTGTTCAACCCGTCTATGGCTCTTATAAGGAACTGTTAAACAATGTTCGCTATCTTTTTGTTTATCAAAAATAGGCATTACTGGACCTATCGTTAGTGGAACTGTTACAGCTTCCAAATTTTTAGTCAATTCTCTTATTTTCTCTGTTAATTCTAAAGTGGTTTTTGCCAACTCCGCTGAATTTTCATCATTTATTCTACTTTCTGAATTCTTTTCTATTTCTTTAATGGAGTTACTCTTCTCTAAATCTGGTGACATTGGTTCTGTCTTAATAATTCGTAATGTTTCTTTCATTGGGGCACTTGGAGTTAATATTTCTGGTTCTGGTCGATACGGTGGTGGACTTTTATAAAACATGTCATCAAGAACCTCATCCTCCGATTCATTCACTCCATGCCCTCTCAATTCTACATTATGTCTTTTCTCTGTACATTTTCGTCCTCCATTGTCCATCGCAGTTCTTACAGGAAACAAACCTTGAGTTATACTAGCATTTCGCTACCTTCTCATCCGATCATCATGACTTTCATGTCCGTACTGTCTACCAAACATGTACCTATATCTTCCACCATTCCTCTGTCTCTCTCGCTCGCTCATGCAGCTCATCTTCCCATTCTGTCAACGCCTCAAATTGCGTCGGTCTAGGTCTTGGTTCTAAATTCATCATTTTCTCTCTTAAGTTTCTCAGAACTGCCAAATTAAATGAACCATGTTCCGGAAAAGCCAAGACTCCATCGTCCCTTGTATATTTTACCCAATTATCTAACCAAATACAAGTATGATATCCATATTTTGCCACCATAAAGGATGCGGGGGTTTTCGGTGGGGGAAGTAACTGTCCTTCTAGTCACAATTGGTTTGTCCTTTTTAAACCACCTTTTTATTTTACCAAACCAAGACTTTTTCTCTTTTTCCGGTGGATTGTAATTCATTTTCTGTCTTCCGTGTATCGCTAGTCTCTCCTTACAACTGTACTGTTATTTTGTCCAATCGTAGCGCGACTCACACTAACGCACCAATCGAGAGCATCTACGTCACCCTGTAATTCTCCAATCCCAGCGCGACTCACACTAACACACCAATTGAAAGCGTCTACGTCACCCTGTAATTCTCCAATCCCAGTGCAGCGTACACTAATGCACCAATCAGGAGCGTCTACGTCACCAGCTAACTGGCCAATCCCAGCACGGTCTTTCTGACGTCAACCGCCGCTGATCCTACTCCTACTTCTACTGAACCCTCCTTTACAAACATTTCTCGGTAAGCTTTCAAAACTTTTTCAAATTAACAAAGCTGGTAGTAACTACACAAAAACGCCACCATTGTCCGCTTCGCTAACCAAGGAATAGTAAAAAGATCTTTTTCACAAGAATTCAGTCTTTCCCGAGAGCAGCGCTTACCTCTGCCCTACTACGGAATCGTTACTTCCGTTGATAAAGTAGCACATCCCTCTACCTTACCCTTCTAGCAAGCATTAGCTAACCGCTTCTCTACAATTAAGACACTTAACTGGAGACCCAATGCTCCTGAGAAATAACCTAGTTTCGCAATTAACCGGAATGCCTTTTCATTCACGCACTTTCACACGGTAAAATCGTAGTACATTCACACAGAACTCTGTCTTTCCCGAGAACAGCGAACAATCTGTCCTGCTACAGAATTATAACACTCCTTAACAAAGTAGCACTTCCCTCTACTCTTTCCTTCTAACAAGCTCAGAGAACACCTGCTACCTTTTCAGTGATAAGCGTTATCAGAGTACCTTCTGGCCTCCTGGTACCCAAGACCGAAATTTCACAGATAACCTTTGCTATCATAAAAACTTCTTTCATACAGGAAATCTCTCTAATGGCAACACACGACGATGCTACCGAATCGAACTCAGACAATGCGTTGTGCGACTTCCCTCGTCACACGTTTCCCCGTGTACCTACGGCCAACAACAATTCCGTCTTTCCCGAGAGCTGCGCTTACCTCTGCTCTACTACGAAACCATTACAAACTTCCGACTTCCTACATCCCAGAAGCCGTGCAAATAACATAAAACTCGACGTAACCCAACATAAAGTGTTAGTGCATAAACCAATACCAATCAATAACCAATAAGCTATGTACAAGCAATAATCACCAAACCCAAACAATAACAACCATCATCTTGCTACCAGAAAAACTGATGCAGCGTGGAATCCAAAATTCTCCCTTCGTCACAGACCAAATATCTCACTAACATATTCAGTCAATACATTCACTGGTGGGGCCCATAACACCAACATTCACACTTCATTGGTCTGTCTTTCTGAGAGAGGATTGTTCCAAACGCTGACATGAAAGGAATACCTTATAACCTAAGGAACAATAAATTTACATAACTATGCTTCACCATATCCTATACCTAACTTTCTAGATATCCCTTCCATGTGACTCGATAGATCTAAGTTAGTTGCGGGTAAGATGATCTTCTAATTCCCTAATTTACATTTGAATTTTAAACATTCCCTATGAATAAAACAACCCAACATGTTTGTCGATTTCAATAAGCTTTATCTCAATTAATGCAATTAAAAATGAACTGTCATTCAAACCGCAAATCACCATATTTACCTATTCTGGCTAATTGTCGTCTTCTAAGCCAATCAGGTTGTCCTGCAGCATGCTACAGTCCCATAGATGGGGTTGAGACCATTAGCGCGTACCAGTCCATCTATGCCCATTTAATTTGTCGAGTTCAGTTCATCAGGAAATTGGGCAGTAATTCAGTCCATTAAAGAGTCAGGGAAACACCTGTCCTGCAGCGTCACCGTCCTCTCCGTCAGCATAACGTCAGGGAAACAAAAAGAGCGAGCCCCTACTCACTATTCTATGGTATTTTTATAGGAAAAAGGCGATACCAAAGGGGATGATGGACGGAGCGTTACAGCAAATCAAAAACTCACCCCCAGTGGGAACAGTCCAGCCTGAACTGCCAAGCCATGTCTTCCCTGGACCGGAAACAAGCATCCTGGGACCGGTTTCGGGTTCATAACCCTTGTCAGCCAGGCTATCTTGAATCCAGTGGCACAGTGAGCAAGGGACCCACGTCTGGGCATACCCTGCCACCTTAGGGCGAACAAAGCGATACCAAAGGGGATGATGGACGGAGCGTTAGAGCAAATCAAACACTCACCCACAGTCAACTGACCTGGGTTTAATCCATCACCATTCTTTAGCTCACTCCACCACCCCAGTTCAGACATGGCCATATGCAATATAGGAAAAATCAACATATAATTGTAACAAATATCAATTTTGGACGATCCTCATTGGTGGATTTGGGGTCAGTCGGTAAAGTTCGCAAACAGTTTAGTTTATTAAGTCATCACACTTGCTGGTTCCGGTTTTAAAGAAAGTCCTTTGTCTACAGGTTTGGCATTTTTCCCAGGATGACCTTGGTGGGTACAGCATGCCTGGGGTCAGGAGGAGGCCACTGCTATCTTTTCTTACGCAGGCACACTTCACCCAGAACCTCGTGGAGTATCGTCTAATGCGTTGTGTCAAAGGGGCAGCCATCTTTGTGAAGGCCCGAATGGTCAACTTAAGTAAAACAAACACAAAACTTAATTAAAACATGGAAATGGCTATTAAAATGTTAAACCCTCACTAATTCCCTCATGTGTATGTAATTATCTAGCATGATCGCAACATTCAAAGCGTTTATACACACTATTTAATGCAACTTACAATTACATCACAAAAGCAACATATAACATGCAATCTTCTAATTTTCTAATATTAGTATGCGTACATAACGAATAGTTTCTTACCTGTCGGTGTAGTTTTGCAGCTTGAAGATCTTTCTGGATTCACTATACTGTGCATTATTCCGCGATCTGTGGTTGGGTCCGGATTCGTAGTCTGTTTTCTCTTCTTTTTTTTTTTTTGTAGCCCAGGTGGGCGTCGACGTCCCACCATTTGGTGTACCTCTCGTGACGTCGGCGTGCTTCCTGCGGAAGTCCCACCTTGGGGGCGCCATCTTCGGGTTCTTTTTTCCCCTTTTGGTTCTTGTTGGTTTTTTTTCAACCCTAGGCGTTTTGCTATTGTTCATTCCAATGTATCTTTTCACTATTATTCTCGTTTTAGTTATTTGTCTTTCCACCTTGCTCTCCTGCCTCATCTTTTTGGCGGAGGTGGTTGGGTTCGCTAGTGAATCCAGAAAGATCTTCAAGCTGCAAAACTACACTGACAGGTAAGAAACTATTCGTTTTGCAGCGTGAATCTTTCTGGATTCACTACGCTGTGCATAGATTTTGTAGCGGTTTGCTACATTTGCGGCGGTTGGGTGGAAGATGAGCGTTGGTCGTTGTATATGTTGAAGCACCCTTTGTCCTACTTGTGCTTCCTTGTTCATCTGTATATCCACGCAGTAGTGCTTAGTGAACGTGTGCACTGAAGCCCAAGTTGCCGCCAGGCATATGTCTTGAATGGGTGTGTTTGCTCCCTGAAAGGCAATTGCTGCCCCCTTTTTCTTTGTGGAGTGGGCCTGTGCCCCCTCCAATAGCTCCTGCCCTGCCTGATTGTGGCAGGATTGTATTGTTAGTGCGATCCATCTTGCGATGGTGCCTTTAGTCACTGGTCTACCCAGGAAGCTGGTTGCGAAGGACACAAAGAACTGCTTTGTTTTCCTGTGCTCCTTGGTTCTTTCGATGTAGTGCATCACTGCCCTTCTAGCGTATACAGTGTGTAGTGCCCTTTCAGCGCTTGTTGCTGGGTTCTGAAAGAAACTTGGAATTTGGATTGTTTGGTTCATATGGAATGATGACACCACCTTTGGCATGAAGTGTGGGTCCGTCCTCATGACGACTCGGTCCTTGTGTATTTGGATGTAGGGCTCTTGCAGCGTTAGCGCTTGCAGTTCGCTTACTCTGCGTAGCGAGGTTATTGCCACCAGAAAGGCTGTTTTCATTGTCAGCATTTGTAGAGAGGCTTTGTGGATGGGCTCAAAGGGCGCCTTCATAAGCTCCGTAAGGACTACGTTGAGGTTCCATGCCGGTGGCGGCATCCTCTTTGGTGGCGCTAATCTTTTTGCCCCTTCGAGGAATCTTTTTACTACTCAAGAGGTAAAGAAACTTCCCCCCCGTCTCACCTCGTGTGTAAGCTACGATCACCGCTAGGTGGACCCTAAGCGAGGACGAGCATAGTATAGCCTTTAGTAGGTGTGTGAGGTATCTGAGCACCGTTGATTCCCTGGTCATTTTATTTTGCATTTTATTATTGCTGCACCACATTGTGAACCTTTTCCATTTTTCCCCATAGCATTTCCGTGTTGTTGGCCTCCTTGCCTCCCGTAGCACTCGCATAGTGCTTTGAGGTAGATTAAGGTGTGCGAACTCTAAGTCTTCAGGAACCAAGCCGCTAGGCTGAGGCTCTCTGGCTCTGGGTGTAGAACCTCTCCGTTCTGCATGGAGAGTAAGTCTTTTATTCTTGCGAATTTGTGTGGGGGCCCTTGTGCCATTTCCACTATTTGTGAGTACCATGTTTGTCTTGCCCACTGTGGTGCCACTAGATTAGCGTCATGCTGCTGGTCCTGCATTTGTTGAGTACCCTGTGTATCAGTGGTATCGGTGGAAAAGCGTAGGCAAATGTTTTTGACCAACTTATCCATAGGGCATTGCCCTGGGATTGTTTTTCTGGTTGTCTGGATGCGAAGTTTTGGCATTTTGCATTCTGGTGTGTTGCAAACCGATCTATTGTTGGTGTTCCCCACCTTCTGAATAGTCTTTGCGTTTCCTTTCCATTGAGCTCCCACTCGTGGGATGCCGAAGTCTGCCTGCTGAGCCAGTCTGCTTCCACATTGTCCTTTCCTGGTAGGTGTATGGCCAGCAGGTCTATTTTGAGTGGGATGGCCCACCTCCAAATCTCCTGGGCTAGGTTGGATAGGGGAAACGATTGCGTCCCTCCCTGTTTGTTTATGTAGAACATTGTTGTAGTGTTGTCCGTTTGTATCAACACTTTCCGATTCTACAGTTTTTCCTGGAAGGCCTTTAGGGCTAGCAGTACGGTCTTCAATTCTAGGTAGTTGATGTGTTTGACTGCATCTGCTGGGTTCCACAGACCCCTCACTCTGAGCTTGCTCATGTGTGCTCCCCATCCTATCTGAGATGCGTCTGTGGTGATGGTCACCGTTGGGCTTGGTGGTGACTAGGGGTGGGCGGAATTTGCGAAATCCACTTTTGCAAATTATCGCGAAAATGTTTAAAATTATCGCAAACAAGCGGAAATATCGCGAAGATGCAGAATTTTTTTTCCCGCATGTTCGCGAGATTTTCTGCATGGTTGCGGGTCGCCAACTTACCCATGTGGTTGCTCGCGGGCGCGGCCATCTTGTTTTGAGTTGTCTCGCGGTACATGATCGCGAGAAGAAAGACGTGATCGCGCGACGCATGACGTCACTGCGGGCGCGAACTGTCGCGAGACAGCACAAATGGCTAAAAACAATCCAACATCTCATGGAGAACGCGACCGGATCAAGAAAACTCAAGAACGCAGGGATTCAGGTAAGGCGATCACGCGCGAGAATGTATTATTTTACAGCGCGAGCAAGAAACAAATTATCGCCAAGCTGCGGAAAGCGGAAATTTTGACATTTTAGCGCTCTCCGCGGAACGCGAAAATTTCAAATTATGGCAATTTCCGCGAACGGAACGAAATTTTCGCCCAGGCCTAGTGGTGACAAGGGCTTCCCTATAGTCATGTTCTCCCTGTTCCACCATGCTATCTCTTCTTGCACTGCGTGCGTTACAACCACTAGATCCTCCCAACTTCCGTTTGCTTGTGACCATTGTTGTTGCAGCCATTCTTGGAATGGTCTCATGTATAGGCGTACATTGGGGACTAGGTGAATGCATGAAGCCATCATTCCCATGATCTTGCTCGCTGTTCTCACTGTCAGAGCTCGCCCCTTCTGGTAGAGACGCGTCTCCTTCAGCAGGGCTGTAGTTGTCTTGTTGCTGGGCATCACCGTTTTGTCTATGGAGTTGATCTGCGCCCCCAGGAAGATCTTCACCTGTTCCGGTTCCATTGAGGACTTCCCCCAGTGTATAGAGAACCCCAGGTCCGTTAGTGTTCTTGTCACCCGCTCAGCGAGTTCCTCGCACTTGTCGTGAGTGCTCGCTTTGATTAGCCAGTCGTCGGATGCGAGGGTACACATGAATCCCTTCCCTCCGTAGGTATGCTGCTACCGCTGCAAGGCATTTTATGAAAACCCTTGGTGCGGACTTGAGACCGAATGCCAGGGTTGTGAATTGGTAGTGATCTTTGTTGATGTTGAACCTTAGCAGGTTCTTGTGGCGCCTGTTCATTGGGATGTGAAGGTAGGCGTCTTTGAGATCCACGGTGGACATGAAGTCTCCATCTCTTATTTGTGGTAGTACTTCTTGTAGGGATGTCATTTTGAATTTTTGCGTCCTTATGTACCTGTTTAGGAATCGTAGATCCAGGATGGGTCGTAGTGTTTCGTCCACCTTTGCCACCAGGAAGTAGTTGGAGTACACCCCCTTGTTCCTTTCTTTGAATGGTACAGGTTCTATGGCCTCCTTTTGGAATAGCTGTAGTGCTTCTTGTAGAGCTAGCTCTTGACCAGAGCGCTCCCTTCTTCTTGGTCTCTTGTTTGGGGGCCGTTTCTCCAACTCTATGCAGTACCCGTACTGTATGATGTTGAGTATCCACTTGTCTGTTATTTTTTGCCATTGTTGAAGGTAAAGTCCCAGTCTTCCGCCTACTGGTGTTGTATGCTCGTAGGCGTTTGTTTTGTGTACCCCCTTCACTATTCTTCTCTTGCGTTTCACCCTCGGGGGTATCCTGTGGGTGAGCATTTTTCTCCGTGAGAAGTCACTTGGATGAGGGTTGGTCTCCCCCTCTTCTTCTCTGGACCCTTCCGTTTCCCCAACCACAAAAGGACTGGCCTCGAGGCTGGTACTGCCAGTTTTGCTTCCGCTGCCCCTGTTGGCTGTGACTCTCCCCCTGCTGGGTTTGCTGGAATGTTTGGTGTGACGTTCCCGGCTGGTTTCCACCCCTTCCGTAGGGTCTCCGAGCTGGGGTACCTCTTCTCATCCCTCTGAATTGCAGGGCCCCCATGGACCTTGCGGTCTCATTTTCCTTCTTAAGTTGGGTGAGTTTTTCGTCCACCGGAGCCCCGAACAGCGTTTCTCCATTGAAAGGAATGTTCAGTATGTTGTTTTGGACCTCTTGTTTAAATCCTGAAATCCTGAGCCTGGCCTGTCTCCTTTCAGTGATTCCTATAGCCATCAGTCTGCTTGATGTGTCTGCCCCGTCCAATGCTGTCTTAATGCAGGAGTTCGCAATATTCTTCCCTTCTTCCACCAGATGGGAAGCTCTCTGCTGATATTGTTTGGGGAGAGGTTTGATTAGGTCCCCCATTTCATCCCAGTGTTGGTACTGGTGCCTGTTCAGTAGGGCATTGGAGTTCGCCATGCGCCAGTGCATTGCCGCGATTCTCACGATTTTTCTCCCAGAAAGATCCATCCTTCTGCTCTCCTTGTCAGGAGGTGGTCCTGAGGTAGCCGGGACATTGGCCCTTTTCCTGGCCGTGGATGCAATAATGGAGTCTGCTGTGACAGATCCTTTGATATATGGAGGGTCCTGTGAGGAGTGTTTGTATTTCTTCTCAGTTCTGGGAGTGATGGATCTGCAAGTTGCTGGGTCCTTGAACGCCTCTTTCCCTTGGTTCATGATGCTTTGGAGCATGGGGAGGAACTGACTCCTAGTTTGGATGGGGAGCAGTGTTTCGAGTAGAAAATCAGCTTTCGGTTTCTCCTCCTCCAATTTCACGCCAAAAGCTGCTGCAGCGCTTTTGATGACCATGTTGTACGCCCCAATAACATCAGGCGGCGAAGGCCTCGAAGGATAGGTTTCCACGGGCTCTTCTGGATTTTCGGCGTCGATGTCCTGCCATTCCAGGTCTTGCGTCGTCGACGGCGCCGAGCCTTAGATCGACTGCTGCTCCTCGTCTTCTTCCTCTCCCTCATAGTAGGGGTCTTCTTCCTCTTCAGGATTTTTCGACTGCTCTTCGGCGTCGAACTCTTCCTCTCCCTCGACCGCGACGATCACCGTCGACGGTTTCGTTGGGATTGTGAATTTTTTCATTTTCTCGTCAAACTCCTTCTTCCTTTGAAGGATGCTTTCCATTTCGGCCTCGAGCCTCCTCTTCTCCATTTCGGAGGCATGTTCGGCGTCGAGCGCTGGTCTTTTCGACGGCGTAGCCTTGTCCCTCGTTGTCGAACGCCCCACCTCATGGGCCTGCTTCAACGAAACTTGTTTTTCGGCAGTCTTCGGCACCTGGGAGTCCTTCTCGAAGGATCCGCTGGACCTTTCATCCTTGGATCCACTAGCGGTCGTTGACATTTTCGGCACCGGTGTTCCTTTCGAGGACTTAGACTATTTTTCGAGAGTCACTCTCAGGTTTTCGGGGCCCTTTCGGGGGTTTCGTACTCGGCATCTCTCCTGCCTTGTCAGACGTTTTCTTATCGGTCTCTGCGACCGTGAAGTCATCAGGTCCCTCGGCGATGTTGTCTTCATCGTCGGTGGAGAGGCCCAGGTCGTACAGGGACGGGGCCTTACCCTTGCCTTCCATTTTGTAATTGGCTATCCTCTGTCGCTCTCACACCCGGAGTGTCTTCGGTGTGAAGGCGGAACAGGCGTTGCAGTCCTTGCTCTCGTGGTCGACGGGCAGGCACAGGTTGCAGACTGGGTGTTGGTCCTTCTGCGCGTACTTGTGGTTGCAGTTACGGCAGAATTTAAAAGGCGTTTTGTCCATTCCTGCGCTCAGTGTCTCTGAGTGCGCATTCTCCATTGGACGTCGAAGGTCTCGAGGTTCTGCTCTTTCTTCGTCGTCCCGGATGTATGTTCTTCCTCTCTGTAGTCTTCTATAAATTTTTCTTCGATGAAACTCGTGCTTTTTCTTCTTTCTTCGTTAAAAAACTCTGGAGCTTCTCGATGACTATCCAGACCCAACGTCGGAAAAAAGAATCTGAAGATGGCGCCTCCAAGGTGGGACTTCCGCAGGAAGCACGCTGACGTCACGAGAGGTACACCAAATGGTGGGACGTCAACGCCCACCTGGGCTACAAAAAAAAAAGAGAAAACAGACTACGAATCCGGACCCAACCACAGATCGCGGAATAATGCACAGCATAGTGAATCCAGAAAGATTCACGCTGCAAAATGTAATTTACGTATTAATTAGGCCATGCAAATGCAAATCCCACGTGTAATTCATATATTAGTATGATTGATTAAAATATCACTTCAAACACAATACGATTATAATTAATTGATTATTCTAATTAGTATAGACATGCAAATGGGGAGGGTATACAAAATTTAGCATTACCCGCTCCAACAGTAGCATTGTAACATATACGGGCAGATGCACACTTAAACATCACTGCTGCAGAACACTGGCAAAAAGCATTTGCAAACATATATCTTGCATTGGCAGCCAAAAAGCAGAACTTGTTGGCTTGGCCAATGCGTGTTATAAAAAGCATATAGGGAGATATAGGTTTAATTTTAATGCACTTTTGAAGATCACGTTTTATGCCCCTTTAGTAGATGTTCACATTAGTAGATGACACTGTGTTCCTAATGGCGGATACTTTCTAAAATAGGTATTTTCCCCAAAAATGCATAGAGATGTTAGTTGGAAATTTGCTCTTGGACATGCAATGTAGTTAAAGTTAATTTCCATCTGAATAGCATACAGTCTGCCATTAATAGGTATGCCCGCCTTTTTTACAGGTCCTGGATGAATAGCAAACTTTTGTAAACTTGTGCCATGCAGCTCTGGAGCTCCATTAACCCAAGCCAAATAGTTGTAAATAGATTGCATACAAATGTACAGGTCAACCTATTGTAATAAAAGTGATGCCATTTGTTTGCATAGAGGAAAGTGTCTATCTAAATTTCAATTACATGGCTTCGGTTTTGGAGTAAACTCGAATGATGTGTTTAACTTTAGAGCAGTCAACTTCAGAACAACTCAAACAAATTAAGAAAATGCCTACAGAGGTGTTGATGTTAAATTTTTACCTGGGACAAGGGATGCATGTGTTTCTTATAATGAGCTAGCTCATTACCATTATTAGAAACAATTTAAGAGACTGAATAATGGCATTCACAATCAACGGTTAGGTAAGGTCAAGGCTTCTCAAACAGACTGAAGACCACAGCAAGCATAAAAGTCATGTTTAATAAGAAGTACCTAACATTTACTAAAATATATTGCACATTAACATGGTGTTGTTCACTTCTATTTTCAAAACATTACATACGGAGATACACTTAAATGATTTGACTCCTGAAGCACTTTCTCCATATAACATATGCCATAAGCAAGAGGTGAAGCGTCTTCCCATACTGAAATATTTATAAATGTTCTGACATTACTCATAATGATTAGGAATCTCTCATTTGCATACATACTAATTCAGTGAAGGCACATATACTAAACAGACCGATCCAAATCTGGAATAATAATAATAACTGGAAAGCACATTTCTGGCATTTACATGTCAGGAATCTCAACTCCAAAGGGCATTACTGCCAATAAATCACAAAATATATTTCTATTTTAAAGAATGTAAACATTTGCCTTTATTGTGTTGGCATTTGGTGCAGATACTGTAAACCAGGTGATATTGAAAAGGTGGCTTGTTATGAAGACATGCTTGAGATATGTTCTCTGGCTCCATGTAGTTACAAGAACACACCCTATCGCCTTGGGAAAACATTTTTTTTTTTAAATCAACCCACTTATTTATAAGTGTAATTATTATGACTTAATTTGTTTTCACATATTTGATCTGTGTACTGAACATCCAAGTTAGAAAAACTGCACAGTACGAAACAATGTACATAATTTCTGCAGGATTTTATTCTGTACTATTATAAGCAGGAACTTCTCTATTTAACTTGCACAAGCATAAATACCTTTCCTTGTCAGGCATATATATGGCCTTCATAATTTTGTTAAAGCCTATGATTTAAGTTGAATGTACAACTCTGCTGCTAAAAAAAATACGAGTCAAGGTGAATGGCCAACAAAGGGATGATTTATGTGAAGTATTAATTCAATATCCCAGAGGGTGACATCACAAATTAATCATATAAAACAGATTAGGATGCATTATTATAAATAGAATAAATCTGATATAGAAGAAAACAGGCGTTATGTGAAAAAGGTAGCTTTTTTCATAAAAAATACTTTACAATGTAGATCAGATATTAGAAACAGAACAAAGGGCACAAAATATGGGAAATAATCATATATAAAATCACATCTGGAAAGGGTTAATTAAAAAGGATAAATGTAAAGCATGAAGCAATGTATGATAAAGTCGACTCTTGTGTGAGGGAATTAGTCCTCTGTATAGAACAAATGATTCAAAGACGTAGATCCACAAGGAAATTTATGAAGACAAAGAGAAAGCACAGTCGACGTTTTGGTCCCCGATATCCTCGGTACGCGAGACCATCCTCAGGACAGTTTTGGCTAGGGAATGTTAGTTGTTGACCCCTATTAATCAATTACGATTCTCAAGGTATAGTCACAAATAATCATATAGACGAAATTAGATACATGATGTGACTATAATTTAAATGCTCTACAGAGTAAATCAATTAGGAGTAATGAGGCACAGCACAAATGATAGTCAGCTGCGTTCAAAGGTATAAATGCTTTAAACTTGTGGCAGTGGTGGACTTGTAGAACAAAGAAACCTACGTATAGGAAACAACCTGGAGCTCCACTGAGCAAAAGAGAGCATTATCAGAAGCAGATTTCACCTTGAGTCAACAGTGAGTAACAAGGCTCAGTATGGAGGTTGAGGTTGCTGTGCGACCAATGCCCTCCATGTGAAACCCAGACAATTCTGTCCAAAAAGCAGCAACTTCTCTTGTACATCTGGTTTGAAAAACTGGCAGCAGTTTCATCTATGAATACTCATATGGTAAAGTGGTAACCAAAAGTGGTCACCAGCTTGATGTGGATGCATAAGGCAGCTCATCTTTCCTTGATACCTGCATACCATAAATACCTGATCAACTTAATGCTTAAAGATTAAGTCCTAAATATAGCATGCATTCATTAACAAAGTGAACGGTGTCTGTATAAAGCAAAACAGCCATCAAGAACCACAGAACTGTACAAAGTAGGGTGAGAACAATTTATGATCATGTACATAGTTGCCGGATAAGGAGTCTCTCGGATGCCTCAAATTGGACAGCTGAGGCTCCACTTTCAGGAATTCAATGATTTTCCCACCTATGAAATGATTAAGGTTTACTGGGGCGAATTATGATTCTGCTTTCTCTCTCCCAAACCCATATGATCCCCTTGGCCGTAACACTGGCTGTAAATAATTTTCAATCTTTAAATGCTATGATTTCTAGGGCACCCTGGTGCACAACCGCATATTTCTTTTCTCTGAATGGTAAGTCAGAGTATTCCTTTGTGCAGACATCATTTTCCAGTATCACATCTACATATAATAAGCTACTAGCCAGTGTCTCTGCAGTCAATGCTGCAGCTTGAATTACATCCAACGCCATGTCTGACAGAAGTAGCACATGCTGCCGTTTTCAATAGTTCTGATAAAAACCCAGAGCTCTCAGTCCGTGCTTAAGAATCCTCTAACAGGGGCTGTAAAGTGCATGACCACCAGTATTTTAGAGCAGACCCCATTGTAGGACCAACAAGGTACCTTGGTTAAACATCTGCAGACACACCTAAAGCCAATTTGGTAAACAGGAGAGGAGGGAGTTCACTTGACAAGCTTCTGGCTGTTCAAACCAAGCATTCCCAGTGCACGCAGCCTCACCAGTAAGCACAAATGCATAAACTTCTAGATTTTTCCATTCCCTATATATTACATCCCTGACATCATCATGGAGTAGTAACACTGAGATTGAGGGTACTGACTGATCACTCCTGTAGAGGTATCAAGCACAGTGGACAGACCTGAAAAGTTATCCTTCAGCTGGACCAGTAAATCTTTGAAGGTTTCCCTCTGGATACATGCCTGTCTGCCTTTATTAAAAGGAAGATTCACAGGATCTGCGTTTGAACCTAAGTAGGCCAAAGATAATGGGAAAGAAATGCTTCCGACACACTTTGCAACGAATGTAGCAAATTCCTAGTTTTCAAGAGCTAGAAAAGGACTCTAGGGCATTGGGCCTCAAGGAAGAATGAACCCTTGTGCGAAGGTTTTTTGATTCTTCTCCTTCTCTCTGGAGAACAAGCGGAGGAGGAAATGTTGTTTCTTTGATTATGAGGGTAAGTGCCTCTATTTTACTGTTTCCTGGACTCCTTGCTCCACACATTCACATACTTTGACTTTGTTCCAATAATGAGGATTGTTAAGTTAAGGAAGGAAAAAGACGCCTGCCTGGAACTTTCATCATTACTCAATCACTGTGCACAGCTGTAGGCTAAGGAAATAAGAGAACTGCAAATGTTTAAAGATGTACACCAAAACTGGATGAATTGCTGTGGTATACAGCAAATTCGAATAACTGGACACCTTGAATGTGCCTGTCGACGGGTGCCATTGTCAAGTCCTCAGAGCATTCTGGGGAACAACAACGCTACCAGAGCCTGCACCTCACTTGAGGAACATTTGGGAAATCGTGTGGCGAGCAAGAGGTTCTGAGACAAAAGTCCCAATAGGAAGGTAATTTCAAAAGAGAGGGAAACACTTCAATGAAAACCCTTCCAGCACATACTACCTGCTAAGAAATCTGGGAATGGCAGCTTTGTCACTTTCGTTCCACTCTTTCAAAGTAATTGCCTTAATGATATATCATCTGATATATATTACTGGGCCAATAATTCTTTATCTGGAGCCTTTTTCTTAAATCCTATTAAGCCTCAAATTTGTTTCAACACCTCCTTTAGTTGTGGCAGTTGGATGGCTCTCCCCTGAGAATCCATATCCTGATCATCATCATTCAACCTCAGGCGCTTTGCCATGGGCTTTTGCAAGGCATTGTCCACAGCCTCTTTAATCGGAAACTGTAAATATCCTCTAGATATCGGCAGTACTTCTTCAGACGCCCCTTGCACCCGAGTCTGAAGATGTCTCCTCACACGATGTTATTGCTTAATAACATCAGCCACCTACCCCGCCCGGTGCACACCTAAAACACACTGGCATGAGTCCAGGATACCTGCACTGTGCTCCCGCTCAGCTCGATTTAAGGCACGATACGCCTCCCTGCCCTAGCCAGCACATGGGTAGGCAGCACATCTCAAACTGTCATAAATACAATGGACCGCACACTCAGTGAAGCGTTAAAGAAATAAACAGCATATATTATAAAAGTAAAGAAGAGGCGTGCTCAGATTATTCTCCACCAATAACAATACTGGGTTTTGGCTGATGGCAGTAAAGCTAAGCCAAACATAATAAATAACAACAGAATGCTAATACTGCAAGTATCTTCGTAACTCTCTATCAATTATGAGTAGGCATTTTGAACGAAACAAAATGAACCTTAGACAATATACTTTGTCAAATGAATAGATCAATTCTTTAATTTAGTTTTCAAATTGTTAACCTTCCAATTTTAAATCAATCAGAAACTTCGAAAAAACACTTAATAGACAATACTGTAACGACTTGACAACCCACCACGTTCATTCATTCACTTCAACCATACGATTCATTTATTCTCTTTCATACATTCATTCAGAAACATACACGAGAAATTGATTCACCAAATACATTCAGAAAGAATCATAAAACCTTTTTATAAAAAAACCACAGAAATAAGGCTAAACAATATCAATCTTATATCTGGCGTTTTTGATTGTGTTTAAATTCTTGTGGCCAAATTAGCAAGGTCATACCTGCACTGTGCTCCCGCTCAGCTCGATTTAAGGCACGATACGCCTCCCTGCCCCAGCCAGCACATGGGTAGGCAGCACATCTCAAACTGTCATAAATACAATGGACCGCACACTCAGTGAAGCGTTAAAGAAATAAACAGCATATATTATAAAAGTAAAGAAGAGGCGTGCTCCACGCCATCATGATAAGAAAACAAACAGGAGGAGGAGAGGGTAGAGGGGTTGTTTATGGTCATGCATGGAATAAAGTAGAAGAAAAACTTTTGAAAATGAGAAAAAGAGGGTGTTAAAATAGTAACAGCATTTTGAAGCATGGTACACCCGTCAGAGGAGGGGAACAACCTCACAGTTCAGTACTGGGAGGAGGAGGACTCCATGAGGGGGAATGATCATACAACTCATAATTCTGATCCCTGTGCAAACAAATGTTCACACAAGGGTTGGTATTTAGCCTTTCACTTGTAACGAGGGCCTAAACTGTGTAGGGACAAAAGTCATCCAGTAACAGACATTACAACATTCAAGGGGTTGTCCTCTGGTATATAAGGACTTTTAATTGGATTAATGTTCTCTTTTCTCAAAGGATAAGAAGAAATCATGTGGATATGTGTTCATGTTTGCCATGAGCAAATCTCTATGAGAATGTCAAATTAGTGTGTTACATGAATTTGAGCCACTGTCCTGCATTAAAACTCTCTCAAACATTTATTAAATTATCACCCAGTTAAAAGAAAGAATATAGCCCATTCTTGCCTTCATCAACAATCATCAGTAATAAAGGTTGCAGAACACACTTTTGCTTGTTGATGTATGGTCGGTTTGTAAAACCAAGTGTAACATCATTCACTGGATGGCACTTTTAAGCTCACACTAACCCCAGGAGACGTGCAGTGGAGCACTACATAAAACAATGACAAATTACAAAACAATAAAAAAGAATTCGGGAAGACAGGGTAGGACTAGGGGATACATTGAACAGTCAGATCTGTATTGAGCTCTGTGCAGTGCTCATCTCTCTCAAACCAGGAACTCTATGCCAGGGCAGAGTTCTCACCCGACAAAGCATAATTGAGCCTCAGAACATGGTATGTAGCAGTGATTCATTTGAGCCGGGAGTTTCCAGAGCACGGTACTCGAACTTTATTGTCAACACCGGCACATATGACAGTCTGTTACATGGTGGTGCTGTTTGTCTAATTTAGAGATGAGCACAACAACAACAGTTGTTTACAAATTCAATATACTATAAAATTGACTAATACCTGCCACCCAAGCCATTCTCATAGCTAGCTTTTGGAGGTTGGAATGGTCCGAATTGTCACACTTGGAATAGTGTGATGGTTAGTAGTTGTGTTGGTACAGTCATTGGCAGCGCTGACAGGGGTGATTGGTGGTGCAAAATGCAGTGGCCTCCTAACGAGGGCCCTGGAACTTATTTACAAAATAAGCACTGATGTGTACCAAGAGAACTATCTGAACTGAAACAAGGAATGCTCTCTCAGGAGTTCTCACAAGATATTTCCCCACAAAACAGCAGAGGGGGAAACTTGTGATGGCTATGTGGGGCAGCACAGAGGACTGACTTCATTTGTGAGGGTGGTGAGCTTGTGTTACAGGAGGAGGCAAGGAATCAAAAGTTAAAAGCCAAAGGTGGAGTCCTGATGGTAAGCTGTATATTGCTGGGGCTGGTGATGCTTACCTCACTGGGCGTTAAAGGCTGTAAGAAGAGAGGCGTCATGAGAGTAGACAGTGCATTAACATACATACATACATTCTCTCTCAGAACTCAGACAGGCATAAGTTTATGAAACAGATTTCAGAGGAGGGAGTGCAGCAGAGAGTAAGCCAAAGAGAGGAGAAGGTCATTCAATTAAAAAAGAGAACATGAACATCTGAATGAGCTAGTAATCATTGTAATTCTTTGTCACTTGGTAAAAACACAATTGCATGATCTTGCAAATGTGGGGCTTATAAGACAACCCTGAATCAAGAGCAAGTATCGGAGACCTCACCATGTGGCCAACTGGTGAACAGAAATAAGCCATTTTTGGACAATGAAGGAGGAGAGGTGTAGGCTGAGATTAGAAGAAACTAAAGACGGACGGATGATGCTTCAGACAATCAAGGCCCATTCAGGAGTCAATCACCCGGGTGCTGATGTTTAACAAAGGACACCTAAGATAGATCTGGAGATCATCAACATGCAGGTGGAGAGATACAATAGAGCCAACCTCGACACTTACAGGTTGCCGAAAATGGATTGGTGTGCGGGGATAACAATAGGATCAAAATCTCGGGCAAACCCCATGAAAAGGGGAATTATAACTAGGAGTAGCCGACCTAGAGACTCAGGGTGTGTACAGACAGATAACATGGAAGGCAATACCAGGACTTGTTCCCTACCCAATGTGGATGGAAAAAAATTGACAAACGTGGCACCAATGTGGATGCAAAAAATTTACAAATATGCCACCAAACACTGGGACCCACCAAAACCAATAAGGCAGAATTCATCTGGATGAATCTAATAAACCCAGAAAGTTAAGAAGCGACTAAATTGAAGGCTTGACCCTCCATCCCAGGAAAATGGAAAGTAGACAAATGTTCCCTCTGGTTAACCTTGTCAAAAGTGAGATCGAGGATGGTGAGCAAACACGTGCTCCATCATCCAGTAAGCTCGCACCTTGACTAACAACAACAGGGTAGTGATCTGAATACTTTACAGCGGTGGCCGGTACAGGTAAACACGGTGAGGCGAGGTGGAGTGGAGTGGGAGGCTGGGAGGGGAGGGAGGAGTACACAGACGACAGAATAGGTATAACTAAATAAATAAATAATACCTATTCAGTCATCTGTTGGCTTCCCCCCGCCACGCCCTGCCACGCCCAACCGCACTTACCTGAGCCGGCCCCTGCTGATACTATATGAGGGATAAAAAGCTGTTTGATAGGCTGAAGATGTCTGTGCACACCTATGTATTTTGCAATTGTAATTTGACACAGCGTTCAAGCTTACACAAAAATAGATTGTAGTAACAAGCAGAGAAACAACGAGGTCTGCGTTGTCTACGGTTGGTATCTAGCAGGAATACTTGACCAGCTTACAAAGACTAAGAAGTTAATCCTAGAGATATAATCCATAAATAAGAAGCCATAATTTGAAGAACACAAGTGAAATCAAGTTCAGCATCAGCGCGAAAGTACTAGATCAACAAACAGTAGCTTCACAGGGGCTAAGGCATTACAGAAATTAGCAATATATAAGATATAAATTCTCACAAGCAGGTACTGCCCTAGAAATCTGAACAAGCAGATGTTAAGCAGTTCGGCAAAGGTGTTTTTACGAATTAAATTAATTTTATTCACATTTAATATATTTGTGTAATATTTGTCAGTGCAAACTGCGTTGCCAGAAAGAAGATCAGTTAGCCAACGTAAGACTGCTTTAAATAATGGTTTAAGATAATTGCTGGTTTTAGATGCTTTTTAGGATTACTTTCCTTGCATCAGATGTTTTAGGAGTATGTTGCTCGAAGGTATGATTACAAAACAGGACAGAGCATGATATGTATTGTTTGTAAATTGGGATTATCTGCAATTAACGCAAGTACCACCCTTCTCTCAATATGTATTTGTAGAAATCTGGATGTGAATCAAATAGGCGTATTAGCACAGATTTTAGTGGATTCCATTAAATGAGGTAATTGCTGATACACGAGTCATGCTTCCACATCTGCAATTTCTTTGTGAATCTGCCAAGTAAGAGTTAATAGGTCACTGTGGTTTTCTACATCCCATATTAGGAGTTAGAAAGGTTCAACTTACAAAGCAAACGGTGAGACAGCATTCACTGTACTTCTACCGCTACCCGCAGGCGCTGAATTAGTCATAAGCCACACCTTCCCTAATACTCTGCATGTGTGTGTTTTAACTACACACATAGGTGACTACATACCTGCTTCAATCAAAACTCTTTTCCACATACCTATATACTTCTTTAGATCATGAAACACAAAGTGGCAGTAGAAGTATGCAAAAGCACTTGTACGCATGTATGGGTGTGCCAATTGACGTAGGTGGCTTTTTGCCGTTGTTCACGTATTTGGACCAAGTTATATATGAAGCTGAATAGCTGGGTTTTTTCACACGTATCCTTGTGGTTCTTGTATTTTTCACCAATAAAGGAGAAAAATACAAATGTGTGAGCAAGTAACATCGATTTACATGAGTAAATGACTATTTTCTGAACTGCCGCGATTTGTAACCAAAATCAGCATCTGAGAAATGCCCCTCTGTAGTTTCTAATCCGTAACTATAAACCTTGGGCAAATACCTAGCAGAGGCTAATCTTTGGTACACCTGTAAATGTAAGAACAAGCCAGTGATATATAAATTATATACTTTTGTGATAAGAAACTTTAAAAAACTCCTGCTCGATTGCACCACCCTTCAAATCTGTATTCCTAACACCAATATCAATACTGCTACTGTACTCTTGTACTAAATTCTACAATGATATATGCTCCTCATCAGTGGCTGTTTCATCTGCTAACTCATCTGTTTATTCATAGCATGTCGGATACTGACGGTGTCAATCAATTGCAAACTAATCAGCCAGTATACATGAGATGCAGTTAATTTGCGTCAATCCATGCATCTCATTCTAATTCTCAATTTCCAGTAGAGCATTTAAAGTCACATTTTATCTTTTTGGAGGATAGGATGCAGATAAGTTGGTTTGCTCCAACTTCCCAAAGCATTGCATAGCATATATTTAATGGTTCATTAAAATACTACAACTTTGCTATCTGAATTTTTAATTAAACAATACAAACTACTGCCACAGGCTAACTGATAAAATGGATTCCTTTCTATTCACTGTTCTTTGAAGTTTAACTACTGTGTGCAAACCAGCTGCACAGAGTAGTCGTGTAAGGGTTAGTAAGTAAGAATAGAATAATGTACATATTAACACTCCTTTACTCAGGAAAAGAAACATGTATGACCTAAGGGTACATATTCTATGAAGATCAGGGTTGGAAAGTATTATTTTAGCTTATGTCTTAACACCCAAGTACATTGACATAATGTTACATAGTTGACCTTTGACCCGCTTCATCCAGATTCCTTCTTCTAGCAGCCGCCTCACTATTGTACTCAACATCAGTTTTGTCGGCGTTGATGCAGTCTGTTGCGGTGGATTCATTCTCTGCGCAATCGTTGGCTTCCCCATGTGGAGACTGAAGTTTGCTGTTTGCCTCTGGTGGGCGCTTCCATTGTGGCCTGGTCAACATCCACATTACGAATGCCCCAAAGATGAGAATGATAACGCCCAGCGTGTTCACGAAAATGGCTTCCGGTGGGGAAGTACTGTAGGCTGGACTTTTCCTGCGATAAAAAAGGATGATTTTATAAAACACAAAACTGTAATTCCCCCTAGAGAGTGATTCAGTTTTTATGTGTCAAAGTGGTTGAAAATATAATTTTGTCATCCAGTGATATGAATTAGGAAGAAAAGAATATGCATTACTCGGCATTTAGATAGACAAGCAATAATTAATCGTTATCTTGTATTTTAAAGACCACACTTGCACCACAGTAATTAACCAGAAACATGATTTTAAAAAACACATCAATATAGCTGAACATAAAGAAGCAAACATTTTAAAGGAAAGGTGGACACGGCACACAATGAAAGAGCTGAATATTGCTGACCTTTATTTAGGCAGTCACAAGGAAAAAAATGTCATTCAACGTACAACATTTTTGAAAGACAATATATCCAGCTTTCCGTCTTAACTCTACCCAAACTTTAATCCGTTTTTTTGTTAACGATTATTTTTATTTCTCACGTTTGTTATGGTTTCTTATTGTGTGGCTGAGGATTTTTCTAAAGTACACTAACCTTGGAACTAATTGTTCCTAATCAGTGACCCAGTTCTTGGGCAGGGCAATATGTCTGAAAAGGAACTTTGTTTAGAAGACATTGTGATTGATGCTTTAATGTTAGCTCATTAGGAGCTGCAAGAGGCTGCTTAATCCGAGCGAAGCTCCTGAGAAGCATGGAAAGTAGCATCTAAGCTTTCCTTGTGCCAGAACTCCTCCAGTTGCCAGGAGCATATGGACAGGCAGCTAACCGGTGTCCATAGGCACGTTTACCTACCTTCAGTTGTTACATGCTCCATTTCTACTAGAATGAAAGGTTCTGGTAGTTATATGCTTTAATCTCCGTGATGAACCACGGGCGCTATATATTTGCTTTCTTCTTAATGAGGGTGCAGCTAGTATAACCAGTAGATCTACTGTCCAGAGGGTTGGAAGGTCTTTAGGAGGGTGTCATAGTCTCAGTCTGTGGCCATCTTTCCTGAATGTCTTTGATTCATGGGAAAGAAGATTAGGATAGGCTTATTTCCGTAGTCTCTCAGATAAGGACTTTAAGCATTGGACGAAGTAAATGAGATCTGCTTTGAGCCCTTGGATGTACGTCAGAGTCATCATCATCTGAGATACAGCACGAGCTTGAAGAACCAATAGCAGCCCTTGGATAAATCTATTGTCTTCATGGTCTACCCACAGATGAAAGACGAAAGGACCTCTATTAGAGAAGTAGTGCTGCACCGCAGATTAGCAAGGTTCTGCAGAAGAGGCCAATGAATGGACATTCTTTTGCAAATCCAAATTGCATTTCTATTCTGCCATTTAAAACATAAAGTATGACAAGTGTGGTTCCACAACTACATTATAAAAGTGCAAAGATTACTTCTCGATCAGTTCACCTCTTTACACAGATGTCAGTTTGATCAAACAGTTAATAATCCACAATTACATGTTTTCAATACAGATGATGTGCCTTTGCTGTTACCTTTTGTGATCTTGCAAATAAGAGAACAATAATTGTATTGATCAAATGAAGAAAAACTCACTGTTCAGATTGTTTCAGTTGAAAGAACATACACATTATTGCCAGCTTTCATAGCTGCAAAACCTCTAATGATGAAGTAAACTATGAAAAACTTTCCAGGGTTTTCGAATGATATGCTCAATTTAAACCAGGGTGTTGCCAGGCCTGTGCCATAAGGAAAATGCCACATTTCCAGAGTTTATCCCTCGATTGTTCTACATTCTTTTTGAAGTTTAATCTTTCTTAAATGAGAGTATGGCTGGAGACTATTTCAGAAACTATAAATAATAATAAAGTGAATGCGGGACTCTCCTATGTAGTGGTGTCTAAATGACCACAAACGTATATTAATAGTCTTCTCTCTGAAAGTGAAGTAACAACTTGTGGCATATAAGCTATGGGCCTGATTTAGAGTTTGGACAATAGGTTACTCCGTCATAACGTAATAATATCCTGTACGCCTTATTACAAGTGCCATAGAATATATAATGAACTTGTAATAAGCCATAGCATATCAATGGGGTAGTTCTTCCTGAGGGACAAATGCGACCCTAATCAGCATGAAATCAGTAGCCTGACCATGAGGATCACGAGGGATACAATTTGTCATATCATAGCGCCCTCACACACCCAAAAATAGGGTGGTGAGAATATTAAAGTCTAAGGGAACCAGGGAAGTGTTTAAAGGGTAATGGTCCCTTGACACAGTAAAAACAAGGGCGCTATCTTGAGGTCACAATATATCCTAATAGATGACATGGATAACCAAACTCTAAATTAAGTTCTATGTTTACGTTTAAGTAAACGTTTTCAATCTATATCTATTGGGAAGGAAAGGAAGGATGTGATCACAACAACTCCGCTTAGAATATACGAACATTGAAACAAAAGAACAAGGAACCAAAGAAGTTATTCAAATTAATCCAGCACTATATATCATAAAGAGTCACTTTAATAACATTTTAGGTGCAAAAATATATGTAGCTGGTAAAGAGAAGAGTGCACATAAAAATATATATACTTACAAGGTAAATATGAGTTTCTCTGTGAATCCCATGAGAGCAGTCGCAATCACTGTTCCAAATATGACGATACCAGAGAAGACATGTAATGGCATTAGTGACGCACGCAGAGACAATGGAGCGAAGGGAAGTAGGTAAACAAGTAATCCAAAAAGAATCTAAAAGAAATGATACATATACGACTGTTTTGAGGAAATGCACTGGAAAAACACAATAACATGTTTTACAGTCAAATTTAATGTAACCCTCCAAGTGTTTGTTTTCATTATAAAACATTGTTATAGATAACTGGTTGCACATTTATCAAATAGTAACAAATATTTCCTAATAATCTCTATGGCCTAAACTAGGAAGGTGTGCAGGGTAGAGCTCAGCTTCCAAGATGACAAATATTTTTTTTAAATAAACACTCTATTGCCATTTAGCATTAATACAAGGAAACAAGAAAAAAAAATGACAGGTCTTCATCCTGAGATACCAGATCTAGACGAGAAAAAGAGTTCCTTTAGCACTTAACACTCCCAATCATCCCCGTAAGCACAATTGCACTCCAAATTCATCAAGTCTCAAAGGTGCGCATCTCATTATTCAAAGATTAAGAACGTGCGGGACTGGGTTCAAGCACAATACCTTGTTGTTGGGCCCAGTTTCTACAAATCTTGCTATGCTTATATGGGCAACCACTTGAAACAAATATAGGCTTCTCCAGGATCAAACATCGATTAAGTCTCCTCTTCCAGTCCACAAACTAAATTCTTCCAAGCTCTGGCTACATTATGTTTGGCCACAACCAAACCAAGTCAACATTATAGCCTTCCGGTACCTATTACCCTCTAAATCACTAGTAATGTGTGCCAGTGCAAATTTGGACTGCCTGGCGGAGACAGGCTCAACACCCCACAAGGCATGCCAATACCCCCATCTGGAATTAACTGAGCACTCAAGAGCCTCGAACTGTGAAAATCCCCTAGCTAGGCAGAACAACATAAGCAGAGCGGGGAGGTGATCACCCCCATCTTCAAGATGGCAAACTTAATTGTCCTGCTACAGAATCGTTTGCCAGCTAGGGCAAATTTCATGTCAAAACAAATCTCTTCTCTAACTCTGAAGGAAGGCCCAACTTTGAAAAGTTGAGAATAATTTTTGATGTTAAATCTATAGTTGAAAGCCTTGGCCAGTGAACTAACTCTCATCCATGGTGATAATCGGATAGGATATAAGTCTTGTAAAGCGCTCGAAAGCCGAAGCGTCTTGGCGCTGGTAAGTATAGAGAGGGAACAACAGTCTTCAAATCTAGGCTCCCTGAAATAGCCAGGTTTTTAAAACTTTCCTAAAACATTGATGGTGGTCTACTGATTTTAACGAACAAGGAAGCCCATTCCAAAGTCCTGCGGCACGGTTCGAAAAGGCTCTACCTCCCCATCTGGCTTTCCTAATCCTACTAACCTGGATGAGGCTCCGAGTACTGGACCTTAGCACACTGCTGGGAGTATAGGGAATCAATATTGGCCACTGGCAGGTCTCTACAGGGACCCGGCAGGTTATGGGATTTGCTGCTGCACCAAAGAGATTAGGCATCCATGTGATATGATGTCTGAGAATTTAAGCCATAAATTGGGGGAAAATAAGGTTTTTATTTGCCACTGCTATGATATTCTAACTAAGGTAGGGGCTCCGATCAATACTCATGTGGTTGACACCCCTAACACCTTTTGCTATATGGCTTTGTAGGTGTAACCTATGCATCCCCTCACCACCCTGTACCTGTGCTTTCTTCTCTGGATCAGAGAGGATCACAAAGGTAATTGGAGCTGCAGCATGCCACAGGTGTTGGTAGGCATGAATGGTGTCAAAATCTTTTATGCAATAGAAGAGTAACTGTGTCTGCTGCTGGACTGAATTTCTGAGAGGTTCTAGGTCAGTTGTGGGTGGTGAGCTGCTGCGGGAAGTGTCCTTGTTGGTTGCTTTGTTGGATATATGATTAGCATAGATGCGGAGGACTGGGCACCCTCGGTGATCTAATGTGGTGGAGATACTGAAATCCACACTCACCACATAAATAACTAAGTCAATGGCTGGCATCATGTGCTAGGTGGGCTGCTGCATGGCAGCAGCAATTATTAAGGTAATGATCGATAGCAGGGTACTTAAAGTCAGCATACAGACTGCAACCAGCTGAGACTGTAATGATAATCACCACTGACACTAGCTTGAGGTAGAGTTCTTAATGCTCATCTCTTCCAGACGCTTCTGTTTAGGATATGACTCGAAATACATAACTGCGGAGACCACAGCTCACCAGTTCCCTTCCAAACCAAGCTGCTGCTAACCCGAATTCTTACCGCCTAGAGTTCTAGTCTGATATCATCAATTACATCGACGAGTCGGCTCATATGACTCCGGTGCAGACTATTACTGGATTGAAAGGGCAGGATTTAGTTGAGCCAAACCAGTTCTACATTCTTTGCTGGACTGGACATTTGGCGACTGGACATAAACCTTCTATGGCTTCTTTAAATAAAGAAGTAACCACTGTGCGTTTTCTTTTTGGAGGAACCGAACTGTTGGCCAAAGAATAGTTGAAGAAATTATGAAGTCTCAGTCAGTTCAAACATGATGTGGTTAAACGCTTTGGTCTAGAAAGAAGCCCTTTAGTATGCTCCATGCAACAGAAGGCATACGTCACCCACCCTACCAGGATAACATTTTCTATAAATGAGAGCTACAGTTTTTCTTTTCAGGAAGCTGCCAAAGAACTATTTGAATTTAAGAAAATAAATATGCACCTAGATAGTCACACATCTGTTGTAACGCAGGCATACTGTAAAATAGAGTTGTAGGACTAAGGGTGTTTTGAAAATGTAGAGGTGTTTTGGTGCTAAGTAACCTTAGAGATTTCTATTTGACTATTCAATTATGTATGGTTTATGTATATGATGAAACGTGCTCATTACTGCTATTTATTCTGATTCAAGCATGTGAATCTATGAAAGATACCCTAATACTGGATAAGAAATGAGTTTCATAGATTCATAGCTGCATGTTTATGCATTACACACAACTGGCTTGTAGCTGGCAAATATTATTTGCCCTACAGTCACTAGAATAACGTTGCACCATTTGGTGATTTTACTTTAATGGGCTATTCAACTATGAAGGTGGGGAGTCAGATCTATTAAAGTGTGACATGACCCCTTCAGCAGATTGCTGAGAAGGTTGCTTGTACTGTCCAATGCAAAGAAAGTATGTGCGTTCCATTTACATTTTTTTTGCAACTAGAGACAAAGAAGGATATTGCCATTTACTGCAGCCATTGTGCAGCAGCTCTTGTGTCCTCCTATAAAGGCAGGTAGGTGCAGAAAGCACAGACTCCCTACTTAAGGACCCCAGCTACCTGGTGCACAAACATGCTTATTCTAGAAGGTTTCATCCCATATAGACATTATGGTGTGGTGTCCATACTGTCAGGAGCACCTCCAAAACAACATTGATTGTAAGACGTGAATGATGATCATGGCTAGACTGTAGACCCAAAAGCAGCCCTGCAAAAATACTTAAACCTCCCCCACTCTCTTCATCTCCCTCTAGTCTCTTTTTCCATCCATTGTCTCTCTCTCTTCTCCCTTTTGTGCGTTTTAGGTCGATCCTACGCAGCACTGTCTATCATCATGCTGTATTCAATCTGTGGGATTATGGCCTGCCTCCAGCTTCGAAAATGATAATGGTTTCTGCTTGTTCCACTCTTTTTTCAATTGTTGACTCCAATGGATCGCCCACAGGACTTGTCCTCTTCCACTTGTTGCAATTGTATGTCCTGTCATTGGAACTTTTTTTTGTTTTTACATTGACACCGAGCAATTCCCACTTCGCATCGCACCCGAATCACAGCCACCGCGCTTCAGTGTAATCAAATACTGCTTTCAAGTGTTTGTTGTGGCACACACGCACTTCAAGCTATGTTCTTTTAATTTGCACATGCTTATTGGAGCATTTACAACTTAGCGCAGCACCCAACTGACGGTCACTGCACTTAAATGGTGGCATTTTTTCAGCTTCAGCACCCGTCACTGCTCCCAAATACCCCTCCCACCCATCCCCTCACTGCTTGTCTTGTACATCAGTAGCAACGTGGCGAAAGCATCTCTTTGTTTCCTTGTTTAATATTACACGCCCCTCAATAGCTGGAGGGTGGGGGAGATGGAAAGGGAAGTATTGTAGTAGATATTGTGGGACAGCATAACACTGATACAGGACATCTTATCTGAAACCTATAGAGATGTTTTGTGTTTTAATCCCTTCAGCGCGGCACGGATTTCCGCGCTGTGCTGAAGGTTCTGTGCGCGGGCGGGGCCATGATGGAGCGGTTCCGTCATGTGCACAGCGCAACCGATGCGCATGACGGAACCGCTCCGTCATGCGCATCGAAAGGGTTAATATATTTTCAAATACAATTTATTTGAAATGGTACGAAGCTCAAATCAAACAATATTGTAACAGTTTTTAGTTGGGTGGTCTATTGTCAATTTAGTGCTTAATTTACCTGCTAGTTTCGTGTTGCACCTTTTGTTCTACTAAAGGCTTTGGTGTTTACAAATATCGCGCTTAGTGGAGACGTTTTCTTTTCATTGTTTACATACTGCGTCAGTTTGCCATGCTTGCATGCATATCCTCTCCCTTTCACCCTGCTAGTGTGTTAATTTTTTGTTTTTTAAATAATTGCAGTTTATTTTATATGTATTGGGAACTCGACCCGAAGGTATTGGAGCGCTTTATATGAGCACCAGTTACTTTACACAAGGCAATATTAATATTTGGTAGGCACGGGGAGATTACGAGATTTGCCCAGAATCATAGGATGTTGAGCTGACGCAGAGATTTGTCCTGCCTCTTGCTCACATTCTCCTCTGAACACAGAGAAGCCTCGAGAATTGCACTGCAAGCCTGCCAGGCTTCAAAGCAGGTGAGTGCTGGAAACTGTTTAGGGTGCAGGGTGAGTCGGTGCTGTCATCAGGAGTGCATAGAGCTTCAGTGAAGCGTGGAGACGGGTGCAAAGTGCACGGGTATTTTATTTTATTTATTTTTAAAGTTTTATATAGCGCTGGCTAGACCTGGAGGTATCAGAGCGCTTTACATGAGGATCAGCAAGTTACGGTTACATAATAACATCAATTACAGGATCAAGTATAGACAATAGGAGAAAATACATGAGATTACATGATAACAAGAGTTATGAGCGAGTTGCATAGCCAAGACATAGGTCTTATGGGAAATGAAAGATAGCGGGAAGGAAACACAGCGGGCGACGAGGAAATCAATGTCAGATGTCCGGCTGGGTAGGTGCCGGCCTCGGGGGTGAACCAGGGCCAAACTCCTCTATAGCTGCATAGGACAGCTCCACCGGGCATCGGCCAAGGTTGCTCGGGCTCCGCTGTGAGATCAGACAGTTAATGTAGCCGCCCAGGGGGCATTGTCTTAGTACCAACAAAAAACACTGGTCCTGGTGTTGCTGTGCCACACTCACCTCACAGGATGTTTGACTAATCGCATGCATATCAGCCGCAGAGCATACAGAGCTCACTATGAATGTTATTTAGGGAACCAGCTCATTGAAGGATAAACAGATGTAAAACTGGTCATGAATGGTGAAGTGCCCCCCAGCTTGGTGTGACAGAAAGGGGTTAAATCGAGCACTATCTTGCAGCAGCTCCAGCCGGCAAAATGACAAATCGAAAGTGCTTGAATCTGAGAACCCAGCGCCATCTTAAGGTCAGGCTCCGTTAACACAAGGTTCGCCGTGAAAGCAAAATCAGTCCTGCACTGAAGCGCTCCTCATAAACAGGAGGCACTGCATCAATAACGCTGCATCAATCGTGGAGTTAACCGCCTACATTTGATCACGAAACATCATCGCAGAAAGTAAGGCGCTCCTGGTACTCCTCACAAGGCAGCCATTTTAGGGTCAGGCACAAATCACATGGAAATCACCATGCATATGGAGACGGCCCCGCAAAGAAGCGCTTCTCATACCCCACCGGCACTGCTTCCACAGGCCACAACAATTTCAATCGTCTAGTCTAAATCTCGCAGCACCACTGTAGACGGTAAGGCGTTCCCTGTCTTTCTCACCTAGTCGCTATTTCAGGGTCAGGCCTCGCTAACCAATGCTCACCTCAAGACCCAAATCATTGCTGTAAGGTGAAAAACACCCCAACGGAAGAAATGTCCAATCAAATCCTCATGGTGTGGGTGTTCGATAGGGTATAGAGTGTTATGAACTTCTCATATTGGCATGAATTGCCAGTTAAGATTTACGGGGCGGGCGTGAACGAGCACTTCCCACCGCTATGAAATGCAATCAAATTGGAATAGATTTCCCGTGTCAATGCTGCCGTGTGTAACTCTGTTACTTTGTCGTTGCCACTTAGGGAGATATTATACTTGACATGAATAATGCAGAGACTCAAACCCACTTCCCCAGTTTCAAAGTCCTTAGCTCATGCTAATATGCCACACCATCTGTCATAAACAATCCGCATTTTGTGAGTTGTTGTATCCGTTTCCCTCATTTAGTTACCCTCCCTCCATGCGTCCACCCTAAACCCCTTCCTCCCTTTTGTTTCCATGGGCACCCCAACCGTGTACTCAACGCAGCACAAGTGAAAGCAAAAAAATGGGGAACTGCTTTCGTTAGGTTCAGGGCATTTGTTTCACATGCAATGTTTTGAGTGGTGTGTTTTTGGAAATAGAATAAAAAAAAAAAGATTTATTCACTCAACCCTCCATTATCCCTCAGCTCCCACATAATGTAATTCAAGTGGGCCACTGGGAGTGGACTTCTTACACGGACATTCGGATTACAACATTCCCCAGCTGCATGTCCGTATAGCCCAAAAACCAAAACGCTTTTTTAAGCATGGCTCTTCAGGGGCTGCTCTCAGACCTCTCGGAGGCTGTCTGCCCTAGGTGCTCACTTCCATCCTCTTTGCTCTGCTGCTCTAGCCTGGCGAGGCCTGAAGTGAAATGCGTCACTGGCTGTTGCCTTTGTTCTCTCATTTGCCACCCGAGACCAATAGCAGGAGCAGAGGCTTGCCTGCAAGTGATCTATATCAAAGAGGTCTCCCTGGTGTGAGAAGGCAGCTCGTTTGTGCCCACCTCTGTTTTGGAAACATGAGAGGAGGAAATCAGTTAATCAGAGGAACACAAGGGGACTGTGCTGCAGATTCTATCCGGAAAATGTATCTTTCCTTATCTTTTTAGGACTTATTTTGTATATTTGCTTATGGGGGACTGACTTCTGCAAGCTTCCCTTGGCTGCCCCCACATCAAGGGTCTTCAAACTGGGGGCGGACCCCCGGGGGGGGGGGGAAGAGTCAAGTGATCCCAGGGGGAATCCAGGCTCTGTCTAAACGAAGCATTATGCTCTGTAATGGGCCATCACGAACATCTTTTGTCATATATATCCTAGCTGGGAGTATGTCAAAAGGGAAGGGACTCCAACTAATCTTCAAAACCTCCATTCACACACTGTGGATACTTTTTAATAGATACCATTTAACCAAATAAATGTGAAAAATTGGGGGGGGAAGCTGGTGAGAGGGCAATGATTTTTTTCCCCTATGGGGGGCGTGGCATTAAAACGTTTGAAGACCACTGGCCTACACTCTGAAAGCTACCCGACACTGCTCCTAACGCCGCAAGCTTCCACACATTCCTCACTTCTTCAAGCTTCCCCCTGCTTCCCCAACACCACAGCAAGCTACCCGCCACTGCTCCCAATGAACGAGCTTCCACATGTTCCAATTTCGGCTTGACATAGCTTAATTTCTGAATACGTGTAAGGTTAAAATTGAACCACCCAGGATAATGTGCTGCATGAATAAACAAGGTCAAAAAGGCGAGACCTACTGGCTATGCCAATGCTTGTTTCTCTACCTTCCCCCTCCTTTTGTAGCCTGGAGTGTCTGCTGCAATTAACTTAGGGGAGCTGGGGAAAGTGACAGAGGCACCAGGAGATCTGTGCTTTCAGAATCGTCTCCAAGGGCTCCAGCCTACCGGGAAAATGCCCAGTGGAATAAAAGGTCTGTCTGGCCAGATGATCATATTCTCTGTCAGACTATGGTCACGCAGTGCAGTCATCTACATCAAAACACTGCTTCCCTTCTACACAATAGGGACACATTCATCTGACCTTGTGCACCCCACCGCTGTGCAGCTTCCAGTCACTTCCAGTTCACACATCCTAGCGCTCTGTAACAATGCCTGCTAATCAGAACCGCACACCGCCTCTGTTGACTGATAATGGTTGAATAATACATAAAAGCATGCAATGTGGCATAAAATATTACCAAATTGACATCCAACCGCTAAAAACAATATACAAGCACGCGAAGCAAATACGAAAGTCTCAGTACAAACCAGGCAAATCCAATGCAGAGACTCTCTTTAGCAATCAAAATTATACATTAGCACTAAAAAACAGAAACAACTAATCATTATTACAAATACTACACTAGAGACATTAAATAAAATAATTTTAATCCCTAACAGGTGTATGCTAAAAACACAAAAAAGCCATAGGCTGCAAAAAAAAAGAAAATGATTATCACGCAATCACATCATAATCCTCAACCAAACCTTCCTCTTTTCTATGTTGAGTGCAAAAGCGAGTATGACCATACATTATATTTTTGTGCATCTTAGGATACGTATTATTGCTGTCTGTTCACCACGTTAACATGGGTAAAGGCCCTTTCCAGAAGGCATTAACTGCTATTAATTGCCAACCCACAATTGTGGCTCTAACTCAAATACTAGAGCAAATAAAGTAGGGAAAGGTAGTTAATTGTTAAGGCCCAACAACAAGGATATTAACAGCCACACGCCAAAGTCACCCAGCACAGGCATATAAATCAATCGATTCAGTCTGTGTCATATTTCTTGCTTCACACTCTAACTTAAGTTGGAAAGCAGGTCAACAACAGCAGTTAGTACCACCATTTTAGCCATTGTTATTGTCAGACCCAGGGCCTCAGTAACAAAAACTGCCCCCACCCCTCCGACCCACTGGAAAAACGCCCAGTGCCCACTACAGCCAGTCTGGCCCTGGTCAGGACCAATCAAACATTCCAGACAGGATGCCTATGGTGCATTAAAACAGATTTGTTGGGTGATGCACAATGCAACCTGCTTTGTTAAAGTTACAAAATCAATACAATGCATTTTTAAACAAGCATTTGGCATGAAATAGGTCTTGCATTTGAGAGAGTTAAAGCTATCGGCATTGGAAATGACAATACCTTTTATTTATATGTTTTGATAATTAAAACAAATAAAAGGCATTGGCATGTACAATGCAATAGGTCAAACTCTTGTAAATGTGAGACATATTCATAGACACGTCCGCTATTGTCCCAGCCTGCTTAGAAAGTGAAAAGGCGCATTGTGCGCTGAATGTAGCAAAAAAGCATGTCGTGCCTGCAGTAGGAGAAACTATTTAAAGAAAATAGTGCTTACAGACTAAAAAAGCTCACCGTGTAACAACCAAAGTAAAAGGGCCGGTCCTGATGGGAGGTTAAGAATTAAGACAAGGCAGTACTAAGGAGGAACTAACGAATCAGAAGCCATCATTTACGAAGGACAATGACACAAGCCAATGACACATATGGGCAGAGTGGGCAGGCCTCTATTCCATACTTCAATACAGCATGGCTCGCAGAGCAGCCGATGCGCTGCCCAGGCTCGACCTAATAAAAAGATTGTTTGGGAGCACCACTGAAGACTAGGGAGTGGCATTGTGTTCCAATGATGTAATGTTCTTCATTCTGTTTCTCCACATTTAATTAAAACATTCAAATACTAGTCAGGGAGAAGTAAGCGCTATACAATGTGACCTAAATGCGATCAAGGTTTAAATAGTATTTTGCACGTCAAATGACAGACCAGCCTACAGATAGCACTCGAGGAGAGGGACTTGGCTGATATCCTGGAAGCCCTGGTTAAAGGCGCTCATGAGGCACGCGTAAAACTCTGTCTCTTTAAGATGCTCTACGAATGGCATTGGACCCCAGCGAGGCTGAACAGAGCAGGGCTGCTACCTCACGCGAATTGTTGCAGATGCCCCGCCACTCACTGCCATCTTACCCACTCTGCAAATGCCGCTTGAGCCAACACTTTTGGATGGCCGTCAGGAATACCCTGAGGGCATCCATGACATTGCAACACCCCCTCACTCCCCCCTTGGTCCTCCTCCACGATGTAGGGAATTCATCGGAGCTCTCTAGCCCGCAGCGCTGCCTTCTACACACAGTGCTGGCAACAGCCAAAATATACATCCTGCGCCAATGGGGATCTCCCACGCCTGCATCAAAGATGACTGGACAGAGGCGATGATGCAGACAGAGGCGCACAAATGCATAATCTCCAACCTGCAAGATCAAACAGAGGTGTTCAGGTAGATGTGGGCACCTTTTCTGGCAGATGATCCCAAAATGTATGACCAACGCACCCCTCAAACCCCAAGCAACAGGGTCTATGTCCGTAGACAATGACGGTCCTTCTCAGCGGCCTACTGGGAGTCCTTGGATCTATGTCCTCATACTGTCAATCCATCCCCCTCTCCGCACCAATTTTCTCACCTCTACCCCCCTCCAGTCTCACAGCCCCTCCCCCCCTCCAGTCTCACAGCCCCCCCCCCTCCTTGTCTTCCCAGCTCTCGCCCTGATCTCCATCCTATAGCTCTCTCCCCTCTCCACACCTGGGCCATCCTCTCCCTGCTCTCTCTTCCTTTCTGCCTCTGTTTACCTTCCACTCGCATCCCAACTCTTTCTCTCAGACATGCATCGATCCCTTCTCATACCATGGGCTCCACCATCTCCTGTACCCTTTTTCGAGTTCATCCCCCCTGTGCCCCGTGGGGCACAATAGGCTGGTGGCGTGGGACACCTCTCGCTCTTTTCCTCTGCCCTTTCTCTTTACTTCTTCACTCGCCCCACTCCTTTTTCCGGGGCACTCTCCCTACCCTTGCCGACAGTTGAAGATATACAATTTATAGTTGTTGTCTGCATTACTTGTACTGTGTGATCTCCGTCCTACTCCGCCTCCCACCCTACCCCCTTCCCCTCCCTTCCCATTGTAATGTGTACTCTGTTCTGTATTGTACATCTGCAACGTGGTTTTATGTTCAATAAAAAAATCACAACACAAATAGCATGAAGGCCCACCTGTCTCGGGATATATTGGTTGTTAAAAGGCTTTTCCCTCATTTTAGGGACCCTCGCCTTCTGTGTGAGCCTTTGCTTGGGGAGGGATGTAAATGACTGGAATAGTTCTTGGCAGAGAGAGATTAAGCTGTAGCAATTTTCTCTCCTCTTATTCACTCAATCTTTGATAAGATCATTTAAAAAAAATCATGATTGGTCTAATCAAAAAGAATTACTTTTTCGCTCTAGCGTTTGTTAAAACAAACTTGTGTCAAAAACAGCAAGACTCACAATAAAAGGGCAAGAGTTTGTCCTTCAGAGCCGATGATCTGTGTACTGTCTTTATCTTTGTAAACAGATTCACTTATACCTCCCCTCTACCTCAAGCCCACTTATTATGGGATGTACTGTTGTTTCCATATGGATGGACAGTACTATCCACCCCATGGTTTGCTTTCTCTGTATTTTCTTAGCTGGATCTACTATCTGTACAAAATCCTAAAAACTTTCTGGAAAAAGAAAAAAAACTGTTTTCCAGAAGTATTTGGACGGTAGGGCACCCAGATGCAGATTGGAGCGGGGTGTGTGTGTGTTTGAGAGAGAGAGAGAGAGAGAAAGAGAAAGGATGTAAAATTCCACCTCCAGCGTCTCCAGCTGTCGTCAATTATATGTGATGGAGAATTTAGCACTGCAAACATCAGCCCAGCCTACCAGCCCCAATCCTTTCCGATGGCAGGGAATTCTGATAAAGCAGGCCTAGCGTACACTTCACAGGACTATATTCACTGCAGTTGCAGCATTCCTTCAAAACAGACAACATTCCTCAATATTTGGGGTACCCGTCTGATCACTACCACCTGGACTTGAACACTGACGATCTAGGCAGGGGCATAGTTTCAGGGACGGTGGGGGTGGGTGTTAGGTGTTACACCCCCTAATAAAGAGATTTTCTGATAAATAGTTGGGTACAAGTGCTTTCTGTCGGGTATGGGGAGGTGTCCGTCCGATTTCACCAGGATTTTTACACATACACACAGAAAAACACAGTCCCTCTATCGGTTTTGAAAGTCTCTAAACAACGTTGGTTATTTTTGGTGGCTTGGTTATGTTTACAAAATCTTGTATTTTCTCTTACTTAGTAACCCTACCACTCTACATTCCTTTCCTTTTTCACTGCCCCTTGAGGCCCTTCATGCGCCCTCCTTGAATAATGTATTCAGCATTAAATGCCAGCTTGATGCTGGAAAATCTGAAGCCCCCTCCCCCCCAGCCATCTCACTGACCAAGCGACACCCCCGGACCTAGGTCTACGAAGCCCTTTAACTCTGTGTGTGACAATCTCTTGAACCATCCATGATGTCTTGTCACAACTATAAAAGTGCCCCCTTCTAAAAGCAAAACCGCAGCAAATTGCATTCAGTTTGGGAGTGAGCAGGCCAGTTGAAAGAATTCTGAACAATACCACATAGTTTTCTCGTCGATGTTGCATTACATCATGCTTTTACTTTCACGCCCACTGTAACAAACACATTCTTTCTGAGATTAAATGGTGAGTCAGTATTTGTTTTGGCTTTCGTGTTGCGCATATACATGCCAACTTTCTTCAATATTATAATCGCTACTGAATAAATTATTAGCTCCTTCAACGTACACAATGAGGGCAAATTTGTGTCGATTGTTGCCTGTACATATCACCAGGTAAAGATCAAAAATGTTGGCAAGTGTTTCTGGCACTTAATCAAATGCGCACTTTATGCCTCCATTGACGGTCACATATTAGTTTCCTTTGTCCGGTTCCGGGTTCTCACGCAGCCAAAGCTCGTGCTCCACAATGATCCAAGCAGTAAAGTCACAGGGCTCAGGCAAGTACATTGGAAAAGAGAGGCTCATGCCTTATCTGTACAGTGCCTTTTAGAGGTCATTGAAAGAAAGATAGGCAGATAGAAAACAGGTGACTTTCAATGACAAACAAGCATTGGCAAATCCAACAGGTCTCGCCTATGCAACAGCTAGTGGCTTTGCCAATGTGTTTTAGCCATGCTGTACCCCAGCATCGCTAAAGGTTAGTAGCATAGAGGAGAGTGACGTGGAGTGGAGTGTCATGCAGTGTTATAGAGTGTAGTGTCGTGGAGTAGAGAGGAGTGTAGAGTGGAGAAGACTGAAGTAGAGTGGTGTAGAGTTAAGTGGTGTAGAGCAGTGTGGATTAGTGTAGAGTGGCAATGATTAGAGAGGCAATGATTGGAGGGGCATGGTGGAGTGGGATGGCAGAGTGTCAGAATGGGGTGGCAGAGTGGAGTAGCGGAATAGTGTGGAATAATGTGTCAGAGTACAGTGTAGTGGCATATAGAGGAGTAGAGTGTCATGGAATGGAGGGGCACAGAGTGGAGGGGCGTACAGTGTCGTGGAGTGGCATAGAGTGGAGTAGAATGTTGTAGAGTGGAGTGTCTTAGTGTCGCGTGTTGTCGAGTGGCACATCGTAGAGTGGAGGATGGAGGGTCGTAGAATGGAGGGGCGTAGAGGGGAGTACCATAGAGTGGAGTGTCAGAGTGAAGTGCCATAGAGTAGAGTAGAATGCCGTAGAGTAGGGTGGCATAGGGAGGTGTAGAGTGGAGTAGAGAGGCATAGAGTCAAGTGTCGGATTAGAGTAGAATGGAGTAGTAGAGTGGTGTGTTGTAGAATGAAGCACAGTGGAGTGTCAGAGTGGAGGGGTGTGGAGCGGAAGGGTCTAGAGTGAAGTAGAGTGTCATAGAGGGGCGTGGAGCTGAGTGAAGTAGAGCGCCGTAGATTGGCATGTCACAGAGTGGAGTAGACTGTCTTAGATTGGCGTGTGGTACAGTGGAGCGGAGTTTCGTGGAGTGGCGTGGAAGGCAATAGAGTGGCTTAGAGTGGATAGGCATAGAGTGTTGCAGAGCGGAGGGGTGCAGAGTGGAAGGGCGTAGAGTGGAGTATGATAGAAGTGACGCGTCGTAGAGGGGAATGTCGTGGAGTGGGGTAGAGTGGAGTAGAGCAGAGAGGCATAGAGTGGAGTAAGTACAGTGGTGTAAAGTAGAGTGTTGCAGAGTGAAGTGACAGTGTGTTGCAGAGTGGCGTGGATGGTCATAGAGTGGAGCGTCAAACAGGAGGGCATAGTGTGGAGTAGGGTAGAGTGGAGGGGCATATTGTGGAGTGGAGTAAAGTGTTGTAGAGTGGAGGGACATGGATTGTTGTAGAGTGGAGGGGCATAGAGAGTTCTAGTGGGGAGTGTTGCAGAGTAGTGTTATGGAGCATCGGGTCATAGAGCGGAGGGGTGTAGAGTGGCGTAGCATTGAGTGGAATAAAGTGTCGCATAATAGAGTGGAGTGGCGTAGAGTGGCATAGAGTCACAGAGTGGAGTAGAGTCATGGAGTGGAGTTTTTGAGTGGAGTGGTGTAGAGTGGAACAGAATGGCCTTGAGTGAAGTGGCACAGAGTGGTGTAGACTGTCATTGAGTGACGTGGAGTAGAGTGGAGTGGCATAGAGTGGAGTAGAGTGACAGAGTGGAGGGGGTAGAGTGGAGTAAACTGTTTTAGAGCAGTTGAGTAAAGTGGAGTGGCATAGAATGGAGTGTATTAGAGTGAAGTAAAGTGTCAGAGTGAAGTGGCATAGCGTGAAGTGGCATACAGTGAAGTAAAGTGGCGTGGAGTGTAGTAGAGTGGAGTGGTATAAAGTGCTGTGTAGTGGCACAAAGTATCATAGAGTGGAGTGTCGTGGAGTGACGTAGAGTGGAGTGTCAAAAAAGGAGTGTCGAAGAGAGAAGACAAAATGGGTTAGAGCGGCATAGAGTGGAGTGGCAGAGTGTGGCGTAGAGTGGAGTAGAGTAGAGTCGTAGACAGTTGTAGAGTGGGGTAGTGAGGCATAGAGTGGAGTAATGTGTTGTAGAGTGTAGTAGAGTGATGTAGAGTGGAGGTGTGTAGAGTGGCGTAGAGTGGAGTATGCATGGTGTGGTAGTACACTGACATTACAGACAACACTTTTTCAATTGAAATGGCCTTTACATTTGCACCGGCATACAGTTTTACTGATAAAACTATACAGCACACAAACAATTATGTATGAAAAATTCTTCACCTAGTGTACCAATCTGTTTTAATCGCATTCAAATATTTGTTTCCAGCACACTTCAACATTTTAAAAAACGTGCTTGATTTGTGTTTGCCTAATTCGGATATATTCTGAAATATCTGCACAGTTCATTTACAGAGATTGAATTTTTTTCTGAGAGCAAACGAAAAAGACAAGAAAAGTCTAAACAGAATCAAAGGAAAAAAGCCACCCCCTTTCATACCACCAAATTATCAGAATTAGCCACTCATTTTGAAGTCAGAGAAAAAACAGTAAATACCAAGCACCCTCGGAGGACAGAGTCTGGCATTTGACCTCTGTCTTTGAATTTAGAGCAAATGTGACAAGATGAGAACAAAATATAAAGTTCTTTTTACAAAAAGTGAGTAGGCATGGAAGAATATAGTAAACAGGCGGTGCTCCACGGGATGGACTAACTCAAGCTGGGCAGCCTAAAACAAACAAAGCAAGCAAATGTGAGTTACAAACCACAAAGCCAATGGTAAGCAATGGGCGGAATGCATTCCTAGATCAGCTTTCCGAATGCCCCCAAGATGTCCTTAGCAAACCAGACAATTGTGCTGTCTGGTAGGCTTTGACCTATAAAAGCACAGAAAATAGAAACAAGCATCTGCAAAGCCAATTTTTTTCACCTCCGTGAGATCTATTGGCTTTTTCAGTATTTTTTAGCCATGTTGTTCAGCAGTGCGACTTTTGTGCAGCATGAATGAAAGTACAAAACACAGTGCTATGACATGGTTAATGCTGGTTGAGTCATAACACTTTTGTTTTTTACTTTCAGCCTTGCAGCACAGCTGTCACACAGCTGTACAACAGGACTACAAAACATTGACAAAGCTAATAGGTCGGGAACAGGCGAGACCTATTGGCTTTGCCAAGGATGGTTTTTCCAGGCAGGAGGGAACAGAGCAACCAACAAAGTGAAAGGTGAGGGTGCAAGCAAGAACACAGGTGCAGAGTTACGGTGCAAGCATCAACGCGGGAGGAGGGAGGGACTGTGCAAACAACAACAGGGCAGGCTATTATGGGGCAAGTAACGACAGGGTCACAACGGGACAAAAATCAACAGGGCAACCAACAACAATGTTGCAACAACAACGGGCAAACCACGATGAGGCAACAACAGTGGGGCAAGCAACAACAATGCGGAAAAGGGTAAGGCGGGGACAGCCTGCAAGCACATACACCTTTTTCGGTGTGCTACAACTAAAAAGAATTTAAAGTACCTCCAAAAGCATGCAAGCAGTGGAAGGACACTGGGCACTGAAATGAAGTAATACTTCACCCATGCTCTATGGGAGGGACAAACACACAAAGAGGAAGTGAAGCTGGAATACACTGACCAAAAAAAGCAAAGAAATAAGAATGACGATGAAGCCAAACAATGGTAAGCAATGGGCAGGCTTTAAGCCCCCTGCATGTCTTGCAAGTGACAGCTCATATGCGGTCTCAGGCGAGACATAAAAAGGTTCAGAGGGGAGGAGCCTAGCGCGCAACCAAGATGGCCGCGTAGGTGCGAGGCTCCCGAGGACCTCCGCAACCTCCTACGTTTATCCTGTCTTCATCCTGCATCGGTTGAGGGGACTGTGTCGGTGAGCCTGAGCCGAGGTGGTACCCGTTTTCCGTTCTCGAATCGGACCCCGGGTGCCGGAGTGAGCACCGACTGAAGTTTGCGGCCTACTTCTCTCCTGACCCCGGATTCGAGTTTGGGGGCGACCCAGTGGTGAAGTGAACAACAACGGCGGGCTGGGCCCGGCGAGTCGCGTACCCCACACTTTCACTTTCGCTTTTGAGTCCCCTTGCCATTATCGCAAGTGGGATCACGGCGCTTCTTTGTGTTGGGGTGGCCTCGCTGGGAGACCCTGCCTGCCTGCCTGCGGTGACCCGCTCTGCCGTCCTGGGGTGGCCCCCGGGGCTCTCGGCCTTGATTGCTTGCTCTCCACTGCATGGCTGGTGCGAGTGCGAGGCACGCGACGATGGCAACGAAGCAGGATGGGGATCGGTTGAAGGCCAAGTCGACCCGGCGTGGCACCGCACATCAGGCCAACATCATGGACCGCTACACCCTCCCGAAGGGGTCTTCTGGCAGATCGCACAAGTCCTCCGAGTGCCCCCCGGATGCCCCGGATTTGCCTACGGATCTGACTTTGCAAGACGTCATGGGCGCCATTGCTGAGATGAAGGCCTCAGTGGGCCAGCAATTCGACACTTTGGCACACAAACTCGATGCGGTCCTCATTGATGTCAACCTTGTGAGAGCTGATCTCTCTAAGACTAATGACCGGGTCGACTCTTTGGCCCACACCGCGTCGGGTCTCACGACTGAGGTGGCGGCCCTTCAAACGAAGGTGCACCGGCTCCGTCAGGCAAGTGCGCTCATGGATCGGCGCCTGGAGGACTCCGAGAGCCGGGCCCGGAGGAATAATATCCGTATCATCGGAGTACCCGAGGGACGGGAGGAGTCGGCGGCGGATCTCTTTGTGGAGGACCTGATCACTACCCATCTCCAGCCTCGAGGACTGAGTAAATTCTTTGCTGTGGAGAGGGCCCATAGAGTTCCCGGAGGCAGACCGAAGGTCGGAGCCCCTCCGCGGCCTCTTATCGCCCATATTTTCAACTTTCGGACAGGGATGCGATTTTGCAAGCTTCCAGACTGCAAGGGCCGATTAAGCTGGAGAACATGGAGGTGAACTTTTATCCCGATTTCACCCAGGCGGTCCAGAAGCAGAGACTGAGTTTCCTGGGCGTCAAGCGGCGGCTTCGAGGCATGAACTTAAAATACGCCATGCTCTTCCCGGCCAGGCTGCGGGTGGAGGTGGATGGTCGCACTCACTTTTTTGACCGTCCTGAAACGGCCGGGGACTGGCTGGACACTTTGTCTGGGGGTCATGGTCGGGATGATGGGGGGGGGCAGCGGGAGGAGAGTGCCCACCGGACCGGGTCTGAGGTACTGACACGGGGGCTCACTCCGGATGATGCCACTTTCGGCCAAGCTTAGGGTCTTTTGTCTGTTGTGTCTTGTCTCCCCTCCATTGGAGGTTGTGCGGGGTCTCGAGGGGGTTCTCCTTCCTCCTCTAGGGGGTCTTAGTAGTTTAAATTACATAGGGGCGACAGGCACACTGCAAGTTGGGGGGGCTGTCTGGGCTCATGCAGGGGTGCAGGGAGGGGGGAGTTTTGTTGGGGCTGTTGGGTTGGGGTTGGGTATTGTTTATTTGTACCACAAGGCAAAAGTATTGTTGTGCTATTCCTAAAGTGCTCTCTGGGGGGCGATTGATCGAATTCGGCTATGATGGGGGGTAGGGGACTGAGTCTTTTGTCCTGGAATGTTAACGGACTGGGGGACAGGATAAAACGGGGGGTGGTCCTGCAGTTCCTAAAACGAATTTCACCTGATATAGTCTTTCTGCAGGAAACACACCTCATTGGAAACTCCTTTCGTGCCATGAACAGACGGGGCTATCGCCTTATGGCCCACTCGGGCTTCACGTCTGGTTCGAGGGGTGTGGGCATTATGGCTAAGACCTCGCTCCCGTTGGAAGTTGATGAGGTGCTCCATGATGACAGGGGACGGTACACGGTTCTGGTGGGTAGATTGGAGGGTAGAGTGATTGTTTTCGTCTCTGTTTATGTCCCGCCAGGGTTGCAAACGACTACTTTTGCGGATCTGGGGCGCCTCCTCCTTGGCCTTCCGGAGGGGATCCTAGTGGTTGGGGGGGATTTTAACGCTGTGGTTTCCGGGACTGAGGATCGTCACCCCCCTAGGGATCTCCCCCGTGCCCAAGCGTGGTTGTCCGGCCTCTTGGACACCTTGGGGCTGGTGGATTGTTGGCGGTTGAAACACCCTACGCAGATACAGTACACCTTTCATTCCGGGGCTCATGGCAGTCTTTCGAGGCTTGATTATGTCTTAATGCCAGCGGCACAGGCTGGGAGGGTTGGGGAGGTACGACATTTGGCGCGGGGTATTTCAGACCACTCCCCGCTCCTGTTGCACTTCGACATTGTCCCGAGGGGGGAGGGGAGGGTGGTCCCGATTAATCCCTGGTACCTGCGTGACCCCACAATTTGCACAGATTTGGTTAAATCCCTTAAGCGATATTTTGAAGACAATGTGGGGTCTGTGTCGTCTGCGGTCTCTCTGTGGGAGGCGTTTAAGACGGTACTCCGGGGGGAGGCCCTATCCCTTATTTCCCATTCCCGGAGGCGCGAGCGGGAGGAGGTGACCCGTGTTGAAACTGAGATAACTGAGTTGGAGGGTGATTTGGAGTGTGGGGTGACGGAGGACAAATTGCATGCTCTCCGACTCAAGCAGGCGGACTACGGGGCCCTCGTCACGGAGGCAGCCAGGGGCCTCAGTAGAGAGCAACAGGGGAGACTGTATGATGTGGGTGATAAGGCTGGTAAACTGATTGCGTGGCTGGATAAAAAGGAGAGAGCGAGTCGAGTTGTCCCATCGATTGAGAAATTGGATGGTGTGTGTGTCACTGACCCAGGAGAAATTGTTGATTGCTTTGCAGAATATTTCCGTGGGGTGTACTCCCCGGTATCTTCCCACTCGGAAGAGGACTCCCATGCCTTACTTAAAGACATTGCGCTGCCTTCCCTTTCGGAGGAGGATAAAGTGTTGTTGGACGCGACCCCAACATCTGAGGAGATTGCCCTCGCCATACGCTCGGTCGCCTTCGGCAAGGCCAAGGGTCCTAATGGCCTTCCCATCGAATTGTATAAACTACGACCGGATACGCTGGCGCCGCATCTCCGTGCTATGTTCCTCGCGGCCCGCTCGGCGGGTTCCCTCCCGCTGGACCAGCGTCTGGCCACTATCGTGGTTATTCATAAGGAGGGGAGGCCGCGGGATCGGGTCACGTCCTACAGGCCCATTTCGCTGCTGAATGCGGAACCCAAAATCCTCGCCAAGGTGCTGGCTAATCGGCTGGTTGGCGTGGTGTGCGATCTGATTCACCAGGATCAGTCCGGCTTTATCCCTCATCGCAACACCGCGCTCAACCTGCGGCGTTTGCATGGGGTGCTCGCGCGGGTCCCGTTCATACGAGAGCCGGCCATTTTGGCGTCCCTGGACGCCACTATGGCGTTCGACACGCTTGAGTGGCCATATATTTGGGCGACACTGGCGAAGTTTGGTTTTGGCCCGGGATTCATTGGTTGGGTGAAATTGTTGTACTCCGGACCGCTGGCGCAGGTGGCGGTGAATGGTAGAGTGTCGGCTCCGTTTGAGCTGGGCAGGGGCACGCGGCAGGGCTGCCCGTTATCACCGCTCCTCTTCGCGCTTGCCTTGGAGCCCCTGGCGGAGTGGCTGCGGTGGCACCCTTCTATCTGTGGTCTCCGATGGACCCCCGCGTATCTCTTTACGCTGACGATATTCTTTTATACCTTGCTTCCCCGCGTAAATCACTGATTGTACTAGTTGATGTTTTGCACTCATTTGGCCGCAATTCCGGCTTAGTCATCAACTGGGCTAAATCTTGTGTGTATGTCCTTTCCGGGGAGGCTCCTATCCTTCCGCGGGGTTGTCCTATCCAGATCGCTCCGCAGGGATTTAAGTACCTGGGTATCTTCATTACCCTGGACGCTGAGGCCCGATATCAACAGAACTTGCTCCCCCCCCCTCCAGCGCCTGAAGGATGACGTGGCGCGTTGGAGGCGCTTGCCGCTCTCACCACTCGGCCGTGCGGCATTGTTTAAGATGATGTCGCTGCCACGTTTCCTATACGCTTTACAGAACACGATGGACGTTGTCCCGGCGCGCTACTTTCGCGAGGTGGAGAGTCTGCAGCGACGCCTGTTCTGGGAGGGTAGGCCGCGTATCGCCCTTGCGAAGCTGACGCTCCCGTGGTATGACGGGGGGGGGTCGCCCTCCCAGACATCAAACGGTATTACTGGGCCTCCCAGCTGGCTGCGATAAACCACGGCCTTTATGGGCCCGCTCTTAACCAGGCCTTTGAAATGGATAAACTGTTACTGCCGGGTGGCGACTATAGTCGGGCGCTTTATTCTAGGTCGCTCGACGCACGTCTGACGGGCCCTACGCGGGTCGCGGTACGGGTGTGGCACGCGGCAAACTTGGCGATGGGGTGGAAGGATCGGTTGACCCGGGCGACGCCACTGTATGCATCTGAGCGGCTGGGCTCCCTGTGGACCTCGAAGGGCTTTGAGAAGTGGGACATGATAGGCATCAGCAAGGTGGGCGATCTCTGGACGAGGGGGGGATTCAAAACGTTCGAGGTGCTGCAGACGGAATTCCAGTTGCAGGACAGGGAGTACTTTCGATATATACAGGTCCGTCACGCGCTGTGCTCCGTATTCCCGGATGTTGCCTCCATCCCGGAGTACTCCCCTCTGGAAGATAGAGTGCTGGATGGGCATGTACCGGACGGCACGATTTCATTAATTTACAAAAAGCTCATCAATGATCGCTCGGGACTGCTGACTAGCCTTCGTGAGGCGTGGGGGGCTGATGGATTGGAGCTGGATGACGAGGACTGGGTGTCTGCGGTGGCATCCCCGAAAGAGGTGGCCATACCGGCTCGCCTTCGCTTCGTCCAGCTCAAGATACTCCATAGGGTCTATGTTACGGGGCCGGGTCTGATGCGTATGGGCTATGCCGTGGACGGGTTGTGTAAGCGTGGGTGTGGTTCTTCAGGGACCTTCCTCCATATTTTGTGGGAATGCCCGGAGGTGGCGCGATTCTGGCGTGGTGTGCATGCGGTGTTGCAGGCGGTCACGCATGTGACGCTGCTTCCCGAGGCGAGGAGATGTCTGCTAAATGTGTGGGAGCCGACCGACTATTCAGTGCCGCAGACGTGGTGGGTGACTCTGGGATATATGGTGGCCAAGCGTGATATTGCACAATTGTGGGGTTCCCAGAGGTTGCCAACGGTCTCGGCGTGGAAGGACAACATGGATTGGTGTATGTTTCGGGAAAAGGTGGTGTATGTTGCGAGAGGTAAGCCTGGGAAGTGGGTGAAAGTGTGGGGCCCCTGGAACACCTACCATGGCGGAATTTGTACCCCGCCGCTGACGCCTGATCTGTCACTGGCCCCGTCTCCTTAGTCTGCTTGTCTCCCTGGTTCTGGGCATTGAGTTCACTTTGTCTCCGTCCCGACCTATCCCCCCCGCTATTCCTGTGGATCGGTAGGGTCCTCCCCAGGGGAGCTCATGCTGCTGCTTTGACTATTGGCTGCCTTGTGGATTTGTTTTTCGTTTCTTATATAAAAATGAAACCGTCATGTGGGGGTCCGGACGGTGTGGCTGCCAACGCTTCTTTCAACTCCTGTGACCTCTCTCACGCCGCAGCGTGTGTTTACTGATTGTATTATATGCTCTTACTGTTTGCTAGCGGCCGGCCTGAAGGTTGTAGGCCCATCTTTGTATATCTTTTGGATTCTGTAATAAACGGTTTCAAAAAAAAAAAAAAAAGTTCAGAGAATCGATACTTTAACGTTTCCACCAAAGTTACACTCAATGGAATTTTACCTTTTACTGTGTTTATCAGGGAGGGTGAATAAGTTGTGCAGAAAATAATGTGAAAATGCAAATTTTAAAGATTACTATTGGAGACGGGTATATGGGCCATACGATTAAGCTGGCACACAATAAAACACAAGGCCCTTGATCATTTTTAGTACACACTTGCCTGTCCGGCAGGAGTGGATAATTATTTTTATAACAATCATTGCATCAGTAAGATCAAACCAAAAGGTAAAATGGAAACAGGGCCTTTGGATGAATGTCAGGTTTGCATCCTTCCTAATACTATATGGAAATAACATCTATCTGGCAGTAAATGGTCCTTTACATATCGGCCATAAACCTGGATGTAATATTTTATGAGCAAAACTGCTAGTGTTATTAAATCTTTCAACTATTTAATACTAAGCCCACAAAAAATAGGCAATATGCATTCTCACTGAAATTCATCTGAACAGCAACAAAACCCCTCACGTTAATTTCACCCTAAAATCCTTAGCTGAAATGCCAAGTGTTCAATGGCTAGATTAGGTTTGACTGGGTCCAAAATGAAACCCTGGCATCACACCACTGCAGCACAAAAAGCCTTGGGAATCTTCAGCTCTCCATGCTATGAAAAGATTGTTATAGCATAAAACTTACCATTTGCAAAGATGTAATGCAGTCTCACTGAAAAGCGGTGGCTAGCTAGCGGATGATACAGATATTTGAAAAAGTGTCTTTAAGACTGCTTTGCCAACTAGAGCGTATTGGCATCCAAGTCCGTCTATTTAGTACAGCATGGTAAACGTGTGTGGTGTTGACCATGTAGCAGCCTAACAAATATCAAGATAGAGATATTACCTAAAAAGGCTAATGTGACTCCCTTTTTCTGTTTAGAATGTGCTCTTGGGGGCACTGCTAGAGTTTGCTTAGCATACATTAAACTATCCACCTGGCAATGCCAGCTTGGGAAATAGCAGATCCCTGGTAGCAAAGGCTACAAATGGTTGATTAGATTTTTTTTATTGGTTTAGTTCAGTCAATATAATACACGAGGGCTCTTAACATTCTGAGTGCAGGCATCCTTTCAGCTATGGACTTTGACTGTGGGAAAAAGATGGGTGGCTCAATAGTTAGGTTGATGTGAAAGGATGAGACAATCTTAGGCAGGAATTTAGGGTTATTGCGAAGACCCACCCAATTCTATGAACGTGAATGCAGGATTCCTGAAAAGTAAGAGCTTGAATCTCACTAATACATCTGAGAGAACTTCATGCTCTTAGGAAAGCCAACTTCCAAGACAAATATTGTAAAACACATGAATGCAAAGGCACAAAAGGAGGAGCAATAAAGCATACAACATACAGGGGCAAAAAATATATTTGAAGTGATGACCCTTTTTTAACCCCTTTATGAAAGCTTTGATGACAGGCACCTCAAAATAGAGGAATGCTGTCTATTTTGAATTTATGCTGCAATTGCAGTGAGATGTAGTCGAAGGACTAGACCTAACCATTTTCAATGACTTCAACTGCAAAACAACACACAAAACACGCAAAAACAAGCATTTATCAAACAAATACACAAATGAAAAAAGGGCTCCTGCCCTGTAGTACTGAGGGTGTGCTAGGCATTGGTCTTTGATGCTCCTTTTAAAGTTGGCAGGGTATTCCCAGACGTGGGTCCCTTGCTCACTTTGCCACTCGATTCAAGCTAGTCTGGCTGATGAGGGGTGTTACTCCCGAAACCGGTCCCAGCATGCTTGTTTCCAGCCAGGGGAAGACCTGGCATGGTATTTCAGGCTGGACTGTTCCCGTGAGGCACAGGGTCAAGACTGATTTACATATAGCTAGGTGTGAACTGGGGTAGTGAAGTGAGGTAAAGAATGATGATGGATTCAACCCAGATCTGTGACTGGGGGTAAGTGTCTGAAAAGTTTCAGCGCTTCGTCCATCCTCTCCTTGTGTTTGCTTTGTCCGCCCTAAGCTGGCAGGGTATGCCCAGACGTGGGTCCCTTGCTCACTTTGCCACTGGATTCAAGTTAGCCAGGCTGATGAGGGGTGTTACCCCGAAAACGGTCCCAGGATGCTTGTGTCCGGTCTGGGGAAGACCTGGCATGGCAGTTCAGGCTTGATTGTTACCATGAAGTACAGGGTCAAAACTGATTTGCATATACCTAGGTCTGAACTGGGGTGGCAAAGTGAGTTAAAGAATGATGATGGATTCAACCCAGATCTGTGACTGGGGGTAAGTGTCTGAAAAGTTTCAGCGCTCCGTCCATCATCTCCTTGTGTTTGCTTTTTATCAGCCAAACATCTCACTATTAGTGTTTTCCACTTACCATGAAGTGCTGAATGTATTGGGATATGAAGGTATGCGTCTTTCAAATCCAAAGCAGCTGTGCCCGGTTATTGCAATGTGATGGCGTTTTGCAATGTTACCATGTGTAAGAGTTCGAAATAGATGCATGCATTCCTTTGTGGGAGCAAGGAAGTAGAGGGAGTAGACCCCTGCCCTTTATTGGTATATGGGAACGGGGTCTATGGCGTCCTTTGCTAGAAGCTCCTGTACCTCTTCCTCCACAAGATGGAGATGGCCTGAACTTAGCACTTGATTGCAACTGGATGTTGGGAGGGTGTGTGTGGCAGAAGAGGAATGCAAAACTTACCCTGTACGTATCGGTTTGTAGCATGTAGTGCTATTAATTCACATGTGGTGTATACTCCTGCCATCTAGTGTTGACCTTGGACGCGTGTAACTTGTTTTTCTTCGAGCAAGTCTTTCAAGCCACAAGGTATAGTGACTCCTCCTATGACTCATAAAGCCCATGGGCATTGGCTCCATTGTTAAATTGTATTCTTCTTCCATCAGGTTCAGACGTGGGTCGTTAAACCTACTAGTCGACATTGCGTGGTATTTTGGTTGGGGCCTTTTGGGTCTTCCAGTCCAGTTAGCAAGAGACAATCGTTCTATTCTGCAATTTGTATCACCTCTTTTGTGGTGCCATCAGTTCTGCGTCCTGGAGCTCGTCGACACCCCATTCGGGGCCTTACCCCTCTCGGGCCTTTGTCCTCAAGAATGCAGACCGTGATGGAAAGGTGCCCTTTTCATTTCTGTCCACAGTGTCACTCAAAGTACCCATGGACAGACAATCACCAAGTCTGCAACCTCTGCTTGTCGTCGGACCATGATGAGGCCTCCTGCCCTGCCTACCTCGCTTTAAATTTAAGGAGTGTATGAATAGCATTTATATAGCGCTTACTACCCCAGACAAGGTATTGAAGAGCTTTACGGCAAGTAGCACGTTACGCAGGAGCCCAAAGTTAGTGGTCAGTCCATAAGCTATTGGGGTGAGTTTGCATGCTCAGTCCATGCATTCACTCTAGTTTATTTGTGGTACATTATTGACATAGATGTGATCATTGGAGGTGGCAATGTGAGAAGCAATTGTATGAATGAAATAATAGATAGTTATGGTTTCCAAAAAGAGTTCAAATGGATAGGTACGAGATTTACTGTAATTTATATACAGAAGAGGCAGGTAGAAGGGAAACGGGTGCATTTAAAAAATAAGGGATAGAGGAGGAGCCTAGCGCGCAACCAAGATGGCCGCGTAGGTGCGAGGCTCCCGAGGACCTCCGCGACCTCCTGAATTAATCCTGGCGATATCCTGTCCTTGTTAAGGGGACTGTGTTGGGGAACCGGAGCTGAGGCGCCACCCGTTTTTTGGGCTCGAATCGGACCCCGGACGCCGGTGGGAGCATCGATCGAAGGTTGTGGCCTTCTCCTCGCCGGCCCCCCGGATTGGAGTAGTGGGGCGATCCGGGGACAAAGTGAATAACAGCGGCGAACGGGGCTGGGCGACGGGCGTACCCCGCGCTTTCGCTTTCGCTTTTGCGCCCTCCTAGCTCTCAAGCGGGGTCGGACTGCGGAGCGGGGTGTGGTGGTGTGGCCTTATCCAGGAGCCCGGCTGACCCACCGGCGGTGGGTTGACCCGCGGTTCGGTGGTCGCCCCTGCCCCCCCCCTGGCACCCGTGACTTGGTATAGCGGCCCGTCTGGGGTGCTTGGCACGACGGTGGAGGAGCCAGCATGTCCACCAAACAAGATGGCGACCGGGCGAAGGTGAAGACGACCCGCCGTGGCACGGCGCACCAGGCCAACAGTATGGACCGCTACACGCTCCAGAAGGGTTCTCCGGAGACATCGCGTACATCCCCGGTGGGCCCGACGGAGGCATCCGCTCATCCGGTGGATCTGACCCTCCGGGACGTCATGGGCGCAATCGCAGAGATGAAGGCCTCGGTGGACCAGCGTTTCGACACCTTGGCGCAAAAAATAGACTCGGTCCTGGTGGATGTGAGCCTTGTGAGGGCAGACTTGTCCAAAACAAACGACCGAGTCGACTCCCTGGCCCACACCACAACGAGCCTCACGACAGACGTGGTGGCCCTCCAGAAGGAGGTGCGCCGGCTTGGCCAGGCGAGCGCCCTGATGGACCGGCGACTGGAGGACTCCGAGGGTCGGGCCCGGAGGAATAATGTCCGTATTGTGGGGGTGCCGGAGGGACGAGAGGCGGAGGCGGCGGATCTCTTCGTGGAAGAGTTGATCCTGAACCATCTCCAGCCCCGGGGGCTGAGTAAGCTATTTGCGGTGGAGCGTGCTCACCGGGTCCCCGGGGGCAGACCTAAGACTGGTGCCCCGCCGCGGCCTCTCATTGCCCGGATTTTTAATTTCCGGGACAGAGATGCTATCCTCCAGACCTCCAGACAACAGGGACCGGTCAAGCTTGACAACATGGAGGTACATTTCTACCCAGACTTTACCCCGGCGGTCCAGAAGCAGCGGCAGAGCTTTCTTGGTGTTAAACGTCGCCTAAGGGACCTGAACCTCAAGTACTCAATGCTCTTTCCAGCTAAGCTGAGGGTGGAGGTGGATGGTCGCACGCACTTCTTCGACCGGCCTGAGGCGGCTGGGGACTGGCTGGACACTCTGCCTGGAGATCGGGGCCGGGGGGGCGGGGGGGACGCGGCTGGCGAGGAGGGCCCGCCGGAGCAGAATTGAGGGGTGACTGCATAGGCCGTGCTCTGGACGTTGTTCCTTCACCATTTATTGATTGCGTATTTTCCCCTCCTATGGAGGTCGTGCGGGGTCTGTTGGGGGCTTCCCTCCTCCTCTGGGGGACTAGTTACTATTTTAGCTACGGGGCGACAGGCACACTGCACTTTGGGGGGGCTGTCTGGGCTCATGCAGGGGTGCAGGGAGGGGGGAGTTTTGTTGGGACCGGGGGGTGGGGGGGGTGTGTTGTTTGTTAGCACCGCAGGGCAAACCCGCTACTATGTTGTTGTTTTTAGGATGCTCGATGGGGGACGACCGATTGTTTCGACGTATGATGGGGGGTAGGGATTTGGCTGTGTTGTCATGGAATGTTAACGGCCTGGGGGATAGGATTAAGCGTGGTGTGGTCCTGCAGTACTTAAAACGTATTTCGCCAGATGTTGTCTTCCTGCAGGAGACGCACCTTATAGGTAACTCCTTTCATGCAATGAACCGGCGGGGATATCGTTTGGCGGCCCATTCTGGCTTCACCTCGGGCTCGCGGGGGGTGGGTATTATGATCAAGAACTCGCTCCCGTTGGAGATTGATGAGGTGCGCCATGATGAGAGGGGACGTTTCACTGTTCTGGTGGGAAGAATGGAGGGTAGAGTGTTTATCTTTATATCAGTGTACGTCCCGCCTGGGTTACAAGCCACCACATTTGCGGACCTGGGGCGCCTCCTTCTGGACCTTCCGAGTGGCCTGCTGGTGGTTGGAGGGGATTTTAATGCGGTAGCCTCTGGGTCTATGGATCGCCATCCCCCTAGGGACCTCCCCCGGGCACAGGCGTGGCTGCCCGGCCTTCTGGACACGCTGGGCCTGGTGGATTGCTGGCGATTAAAGCATCCTGCATTGCGACAGTACACCTTCCACTCGGGTGCCCATGGTAGCCTCTCGCGGCTTGATTACATCCTTGTCCCGGCGGCCCACGCAGGGAGGGTGGGGGAGGTGCGCCATCTAGCGCGGGGTATCTCAGACCACTCCCCATTGTTGTTGCATCTCGATGTCTTCCCGAGGGGGGATGGCAGGGTGGCCCCCATCAACGCATGGTATTTGCGTGACCCCACCATTCGTGCTGATTTGATCAAATCCCTACAGCGATATTTCGATGAGAATGTGGGGTCGGTCTCTTCGGCCATCTCCCTGTGGGAGGCTTTCAAGGTAGTCCTTAGAGGGGAGGCCCTCTCCTTTATCTCCCATGCCCGGCGGCGCGAGCGGGAGGAGGTGACCCGGGTGGAGGCCGAGATTGCAGACCTGGAGGGTGACCTGGGAAGCGGGGTAACAGACGACAAGTTGCATGTTCTACACCTAAAGCAGGCGGCCTATCGGGCCCTCGTCACGGAGGCGGCCAGGGGCCTCAGTAGAGAGCAGCAGGGGCGATTGTATGATGTGGGTGATAAGGCTGGCAAATTGATTGCGTGGTTGGATAAGAGGGAGAGAGCGAGCCGTGTGGTGCCTTTGATTGAGAGTGTTGATGGTGCGTGTGTCACGGAGCCGGAAGCCATTGTCTCCTGTTTCGCGGATTATTTCCGCGAAGTCTACTCCCCGGTTTCCCCCTGCTCGGAGGCAGACTCCCATGCCCTGCTTCGGGACATCGCACTGCCCTCCCTAACGGTGGAGGACAGGGATTCGCTGGACGCCCCTCCCACCTCGGACGAAATTGCCTTGGCTATTCGCTCGGTTGCATCCGGCAAGGCCATGGGCCCCAATGGTATTCCCATCGAGCTCTACAAGCTACGCCCGGATGTGTTGGCGCCCCACCTGCGCGCGATGTTCCTGGCGGCCCACTCGCGGGGTTCCCTCCCGCCGGACCAGCGTCTAGCCACAATTGTGGTGATCCACAAGGAGGGGAGGCCCCGTGAACGGGTCACATCCTATAGGCCGATTTCGCTTTTGAACGCGGAGCCCAAAATCCTCGCCAAGGTGTTGGCCAACAGGTTGGTTGGCGTGGTGGGCGATTTGGTCCACCAAGACCAATCTGGCTTCATACCGCACCGCAACACGGCGCTCAATCTGCGGCGCTTGCACGGGGTGCTCGCGCGTGTCCCATTTGTGCGGGAGCCGGCCATCTTGGCGTCCTTGGACGCCACCATGGCGTTTGATACGCTTGAATGGCCATACATCTGGGCGATGCTGGCAAAATTCGGGTTTGGCCCGGGTTTCATTAGCTGGGTCAAACTGCTATATTCGGGCCCATTGGCGCAGGTGGTAGTGAATGGGCGAGTCTCGGCCCCATTCGCGCTGGGGAGGGGTACGCGACAGGGCTGCCCCCTGTCGCCTCTCCCGTTTGCCCTGGCCCTGGAGCCCCTGGCGGAGTGGCTGCGGTGGCACCCTTCTATCCGTGGTCTCCGCTGGACCCCCGAGCATGAGGACCGTGTGTCCCTCTATGCTGACGATATCCTTCTGTATCTCGCCTCCCCGCGTAAATCACTGATCGTCCTGGTTGATGTTTTGCGTTCATTCGGTCGCAACTCAGGCCTGGTCATCAACTGGGCGAAATCCTGTGTGTATGTGCTTTCCGGGGAGGCTCCGGCCCTACCACGGGACTGTCCGATCCAGATTGCCTCCCAAGGTTTTCGGTACCTGGGTATCTATATCACTCTCGACCCGGAGGCCCGCTACGAGCGGAATTTGTTACCCCCCCTCCGGCGTTTGAGGGAGGACGTGGTGCGCTGGCGGCGTCTGCCGCTCTCGCCGCTCGGCCGAGCGGCCTTGTTTAAAATGATGTCCCTGCCACGCTTCCTCTACGCCCTCCAGAATACTATGGACTTGGTCCCGGCACGCTATTTCCGTGAGGTGGAGGGCCTCCAGCGGCGCCTGTTCTGGGACGGGAGGCCGCGCATTGCTCTGGCTAAATTGACGCTCCCGTGGTACGATGGGGGGGTCGCCCTCCCTGACATTAAACGGTATTACTGGGCCTCCCAACTAGCTGCAATTAATCATGGCCTTTACGGGCCCGCCTTGAACCCGGCATTCGAGATGGATAAGATGCTCCTGCCCGGTGGCGATTACAATCGAGCGCTCTACGCTGGCGCGCCCGACTCCCGTTTGACGGGACCGACGCGTGTCATGGTGCGTGTCTGGCACGCGGCTAATGCAGCTATGGGGTGGAAGGACCGTTTGACCCGGGCGTCACCGCTGTATGCGTCTGAGAGGTTGGGCTCCCTGTGGACGTCGAAGGGCTTCGAGAAGTGGGACACGATCGGAATCAGCACGGTGGGAGATCTCTGGACGAGGGGGGGATTCAAAACTTTTGAGACGCTGCAGGCGGAGTTCCAGCTGCAGGGCAGTGAGTACTTTCGGTACCTACAGGTTCGCCATGCGCTGGGCTCCGTCTTCCCGGATGTCGCATCCATTCCGGAGTCTTCCCCCCTGGAGGACAGAGTCCTAGATGGCCATGTCCCGGACAGCACGATCTCCCTCATATACAAAAAACTGATCAACGATAGATCGTGCCTGCTGACTAGTCTCCGCGAGGCTTGGGTTGCCGACGGGCTGGAGCTGGACGATGAGGATTGGATTTCCGCGGTGGCCTCTCCGAAAGAGGTGGCCATCCCGGCTCGCCTTCGTTTCGTCCAGCTCAAGATCCTTCACCGGGTTTACGTGACGGGGCCAAGGCTTCTGCGTATGGGCTTTGCTGGTGACGGAATGTGTAAGCGTGGCTGTGGTGCGTTGGCGACTTTCATGCATATACTGTGGGAGTGCCCGAAGGTGGAGCGATTCTGGCGTGGTGTGCATGAGGTCCTGCGTGTGGTGACGCGTGTTGCGCTGCTGCCTGAAGCGAGGAGATGCTTGCTGAATGTATGGGAACCGAATGACTATTCGGTCCCGCAGACGCGGTGGGTGACTCTGGGATACATGATAGCCAAGCGCGACATTGCTCAATTGTGGGGATCCCAGAGGCCCCCGGCGGTGTCGGACTGGAAAGAGCATATGGATTGGTGTATGTTTCGTGAAAAGGTGGTGTATGTGGCGAGAGGTAAGCCTGGGGCGTGGGTGAAAATCTGGGGCCCCTGGAACGCCTACCGCGGGGGTATTTGTGAGCCACCACTGCTACCGGCTGCCTTGCCTGCTCCGTCTCCCTAGACGGCCCCCCTCCCTCAGCCGCGGGCGCGCGGTCCCCCAGTCCCTGATCTATTCCCATTCCCCTCTCCAGAGTTCTGCTGCTGGTTTGGATCCCCCACTTATGGAGCACGTGCTGTTATTTTGGATCGCGGGTTGCCTTGCGGGTGTGGTTTTTTGGTGTTGTTTTGTTTCAAGAAAAGGGAACCGTACTGTGGGCTTGGAGCTGTGTGGCCTGCACCATTGATTACTCCTGTTTTCACTGCTCTACACTGCCTAGAGACTTTTACTGTATGTGTGCAATATGTTTTTTGTCATTCTAGCGGCCGGCCGGATGGTTGTAGGCCCATACTTGTAACTTTTACGAACTGCAATAAACGGTTTCAAAAAAAAAAAAAAAAAAAAAAAAAATAAGGGATAGAAGTAAGTAAAAGTTTCATTGAAAGTCATTTTTTCATAAAGGATTTCAAGCAATACAGCAGGTGGAGAATGTTTGCATTCAATTTGTGTATGTAAACCTGTTGAAACTGTTTTATATTTTGCTCCTAAGCAATGCAGCTTACACAATTTTTCAAGAGGCACTTGAGTGGTGACACAGACACTTCTCAGTGAAAAAGGAAGCCCAGTGCCTCTTGAGACCCCTGATTGCTAAGCAGTACGACAAATAAACACATTCTGTTACCAACAATTACAATCCGAGACAATTTGCCATAGGTGTGTGATGGGGTGGGGGTTGTGGGACAAGTCAATGTTTAGAGGTTGAGGCTCCCTTACTTGACGCCCTTGTACTACTACCCTTCTTGAAATTGTTAACCCCCCCCCCCCCCTCCCCGGGCTCCAGGTCCCTAGCCTCTACCACCCCGGTGGCATGACTGTTGCTGTTCCTGCGAAGTGTGTTTGATCAGGTGAAGTGGCATGGGCTCCTGCCCTGTAGTACGGCATATGAAAAACTCCAGCCCCTGGGGTCTGCAGGGCAGCCATTGACTTTGCCATATTGTGTCCTTCTTGATCTTTTCTAGCATCTCATTAATCAGGGGTCCCAAGAAGAGCTCTCTATCAAATAGCAGGTTGATGAGATGCTGCTGGGCTGCTGGCTTGAAGCCGGATATGCAAAGCCTAGAGTGACGGCTAACTATGATGGAGGCATTGACACCCGATCAGCCATGTCAGCAGGGTCAAGGGTGCAGTGGATCACTTGGGGAGATGCCGGTCTCTCTAATAACAAAGGGTCTTTTTGTACCAAAAGACAAGATAGAAAGCATACTTGGTGTTATTATGATCTAGGGAGTGACAGAGGTTGCAGTCATAAAGGTGGTCGGCCCAAGGATACCTAGTTGGGCATTGAGAGCCTTTCCTGGACGGCTTCCATTGCATCACCTTCCACATTTTGACATTCTCAGACGTCCAAAACTGGAAATCAAAAGCATGGGACCCTAGAGAGGCATGGGTACCCAGAGGATCAGGGACCTGGTGTTGCAAGACAGTCTCTGAAATGCATTGGTAGAGAGGATAAACAGTTGAAAGCAAAGCTGGAGATGTCTTTCTAAGAGGCAGGAGTTGAGAGTTCGAACTGCGAGGGCCCAAAGAATGACTGTGCCACACACTGAATCCGGGAGTCCAATCTGTACACACCCAAAACCTATGGCGGAGAAAACCAATCTAACAATGGAGTCGATGCTCATGCAGATTGCCTGTTAATGGAGAAATGACTCAACATTCAGTATCTCAAGAGGTTTCGTCAAAGAACAACAACTTGCAAGACCAGAATGGTGGATCCTGGTCTCTTGCTTCCCCCTGTGTACTGCTTACGAAGAGAAGGCTTTGGCATGGGGGACTGTAAGGCACTCATCTACTTGGCAATATCTGTGTTTCTTCAAGCAACCGATCGACCTGTGGGCCGAAAAGATGCTGACCATAAAAGTGTGCATTCTCAGAAGGTGCTGTTGCACCTCTGGCTAAAATCTCGACAATCTAAGCCGAGCATGCCTACAGAGTAATCTACTGGTGTTAAGGCCTCTAGCCGCTGTGTCCACCACATGAATGGCACACCTTATATTCTTGCTGTTGATGGTTCTACCCTGTGTCACAAGTTCTTCTCCCCTCTTGCAGTGAACCTTCGAACGGTGCTTGATGAGCCCCTTCATAGCCTCCAAACGGTAACGGTCATACCTAGAGAGAAGGTCCAATGAATTTGCAATTTTTCAATGTGGAGCTGCCCTAAAAGCTCCCTTTTCCCCTGCCGCATCAATCTTTTTAAATTCCTTAGAGGGAGGGGGGCATCCCCTGTGGCCTGAACAGGAGCCCTCGCAAGGACAGTAAGCACCACAAGTGAGTCATGGATGATGGCCCCTCTTATATATGCCAGATTCTGTGGCGATGGCATGTACAATCACTTGATGATGCAGTTACAACCCTGGCCTTGACTAGGTCCTTCAAAGTGTCTGCAGTGGGCTTGAGCATTAGGCATAGGCACGTAAATGACTGACCTCTCAGTTGTACAGAGTTTAAAGCAAGAAATCATCTTCATCATCAAATGTGTGCAGCTGGATCTGGGGATGTTGAGATGCTCACTGTATCACTGCATGTTACGTTGAGGTGGCATCTGGTAGGAAAGGGTTGGCTGGGCACGGTTCAAGATCTGGGTCATCCTGTGATTCAACTTTGTAGTTTTCCCAAGGATGCTCTCACCCCCTTGGCCTATAGGGCTCCTTCTCCGCGAGGGCAGTAGAGGTCCCCTGCGTTAGAGTCCATGTCCTGTGTGCCAGGTGGTGGGGACTGTGGAGATAGAGGAGGTTGTGATGGAGGAGGTGCCATAGGCAGTGGTGGGAAGTAAGGACTGGTAGCAATATGACTGACTTTCTTAGGGCTTGGTGGCGGTAGAGGAGGAGGTGAGTGTGGCTCTTCCTTGAAGGCAAAGTGCCATTGTTTTAGGACAGTGATGGGTCCTAGAGCAGGACGTTTAGTGATTTTTGCCAGTGTCCGGGTAGATAAACAAGTTTTTCTGCTTCTCATCCATGACGTCACTGAGTCTTACCAATATAGACTGCTCCAAGAGCTCCGAACTGGGTGATGGGGATGGCTTCAGCATTGACATCGAAACACAACTCTGCCCACAAGGATAGGTAAGGCAATAAACCTAATATTTTGACACAAACTTTGTAGGAGTCCCATTTTACCTGTTGGTAGTAAGGTGCGTCCTAGACTGGTCTTTAATGCTGCACAACTGCTGTACTTGTACCTTGATCAGTTGAAAGGAAAGGACGATTTCCACACTTACTTTTCTGGCTTTTTCTGTTGCTTTAGTAACCAACTTCTGTCTACCTCCAGTACTTTCTGCTGCTTTGAAATCCTCATCTGTTAACTGCCAACTCGAAAAACATTGATTCCTTGTTATCTAAAATCTCAATCACTAGCAGAAACTGTGAGAAAAGGACTACTCTACTGGTGAGATGTGTGGTCTGCTTAAAGGTTTTGATCTCCAGTGTTCTGTTATGCCACATTTAGATACTCTTGGTTTTACTGAATGTCAATGTAAGCATTGCAAGAGAGTCAACTTTGCTTTTGTAATAAAAAAATGGTCAGCAATATTTGTTCATGTCTAGGACAAATGAACAAGTTACTTACCTTCGGTAACGATGTATCTGTAAGAAACATTAGTTAGTTAGATTCCTCACCTTAGAATATCCCCAGGCTTCAGACTGGATCCAGAAGATTTTTGTAGCAATACCCCTTGCGCGTCGCTAGGCGTCGTCTGCGGCTCCGCGTCCGTCGTTGGCGTCGTGCGCCGGAATGACGTCGTCGGAGTACTTAGACGCCGCCCTCGCGCGCTGACGTCAGTTCTTGTACATAGCTTTCCGCGCCAGGAACGCAGAGCCATGCAAGAGACCGACACTGGTGCCAAAAAATCTAGGGCCCTAAAAGGATAGCCTTAACCCTAGATGTCAGTTCGCAGAACGGGGAGGATGGGTGGGTCGGTGAGGAATCTAACTAACTAATGTTTCTTACAGATACATCGTTACCGAAGGTAAGTAACTTGTTCATCTGAAAGAAACACGTTAGTTAGATTCCTCACCTTAGAATAGATACCCAAGCAATACCAACCCCGGTGGTGGGTCTGCGAACCAAGATCACACCAGAAAGTCCTGGAGGTTCAGAACGGCCAAAGAAGCCATCCCTCCGGACTTGGCTGTCTAGGCAGTAGTGCCTGGCAAACGTGTGCAGCGAAGCCCACGTCGCCGCCTGACAGATGTCCTGCAAAGGGACTCCCCGTCCCAAAGCAGTAGTAGCCGCCGTGGCCCTAGTAGAATGGGCTCGCAGCCCAACAGGAGGGTCCTTTTTTGCCAAGGAATAACAGATTTTTATACACAAAACGACCCACCGGGAGATGGTCCGTTTGTGCACAGCTTTTCCCTTCTTTGCACCCACGTAGCCAACGAAAAGCTGGTCGTCCACTCGGAACTGTTTTGTGCGGTCCAAATAAAAGGAGAGCGCACGTTTTGGGTCCAGACGGTGGAGCCGCTCTTCCTCTTTGGAAGGATGCGGAGGCGGAAAGAAGGTGGGCAAGGTGACAGATTGCCCAAGATGAAAGGGGGTCACCACTTTCGGTAGAAAGGAAGGACGAGGCCGAAGGACAACCTTGTCCGGATGAACAGATAGAAAAGGCGGTTTGGACGATAGAGCCTGGAGCTCACTCACCCGTCTAGCCGAGTTGATGGCTACCAGGAAAGCAGTCTTAAGAGTCAGAAGACGAAGAGGACAATTGTGAAGAGGCTCAAAGGGAGCGCACATCAGGAATGTTAGGACAAGATTCAAGTTCCACTGAGGCATTACGAAAGGGACAGGAGGGAACGTGTGAGTAATGCCTTTAAGAAAGCGTGACACTACAGGGGACTTGAAAATAGAGGGCTGATCAGGAAGCCGTAAGAAGGCAGAGATGGTAGCAAGATAACCTTTCAAGGTGCCCAGAGCAGAGCCCTGCCGGGCCAAAGAAAGAAGAAAGAGGAGAACCTCAGAAAGAGGGGCGGAAAGGGGATCCACAGCCTTTGCTGTGCACCATGCCACAAATTTGTTCCACCGGCAGGCGTATACCGTCTTTGTGGAGGGACGCCTGGCTGCCAGAATGACATCACAGACTTCAGGAGGCAAGTCAAAGGGCATCAACTGCCGCCGCTCAATCTCCACGCATGGAGGTGGAGGCTGGACAGGTTGGAGTGGAGGACCATCCCCTGCTGCTGCGACAGAAGATCCTCCCGAAGGGGCAGACGTATCGGAGGATCGGTCAACATACTGAGTAGCTCAGGATACCAGTACCTTCGTGCCCAATCCGGAGCCACCAAGATGACTTGGGCCCAGTCACGCCTGATCTTCTTCAGCACTCTGGGCAGAAGTGGTATAGGCGGAAAGGCGTACAACAGACCGCAACTCCACTCGCGACGAAAAGCGTCGCCGAGCGAGTGCCGCCTTGGAAATTCCAACGTGCAGAACTGCTGACATTGCGCGTTCTCGTCGGTGGCGAATAGATCTAACCAAGGCTCTCCCCACTGCTGAAAGAGACCTTGCGCCACCTCGGAGTTCAGACGCCATTCGTGATCCATCATGCACCGGCGGCTGAGTTCGTCTGCTCTGGCGTTCAGAGAGCCCGCCAGATGTTGAACCACCAGGGTGATGCCCTGATGTTCCAGCCACGTCCAGAGGCGCAGAGCCTCCTGACAAAGGGTCCACGACCCCACCCCGCCCTGTTTGTTGCAATACCACATGGCGGTGGTGTTGTCCGTGAACACCTGCACGGCACTTCCCCGGACAGAGGGAAGGAAGGCTTTCAGTGCAAGTCGGATCGCCCTCAGCTCCAACAAGTTGATGTGGAGGCGAGACTCCGCCGGAGACCAGAGGCCTCTGATCTCCGCCTCTCCCATATGGCCACCCCATCCCAGGAGGGACGCATCCGTCACTACGACATGCTCCAGTAGGGGTAGGGAGAGGCTCCTGCCCGTGACCCAATCGCGGTCGTGAGCCACCACTGCAACTGCTGTGCAGTGCCCTCCGAGATCAAGACATGGTCGGACAGGTTGCCGTGATGCTGGGCCCACTGAAACTTCAGGTCCCACTGCAGAGCCCGCATGCGCCGCCTGGCGTGATGCACTAGTAGGAGGCAGGAGGCCGTCAGCCCCAGAAGCCGCAACACTAGCCTGACCGAAACCCAGGATAGAGGCCGAAAGATGGGAATCAGGGCCTGTATATCCCGGACCCGCTGTTCCGGTGATGAACCCGGAACTGCGCCGAATCGAGAACCGCTCCGATGAAGAGGAGCTTCTGAGAGGGGCTCAGGTGTGACTTCGGCACGTTGATGGAAAACCCCAGCAAATGCAGGAGATCCGCCGTAGTCTGGAGGTGGGAGACGACCGTCTGGGGCGAGCCCGCATTCAACAACCAGTCGTCGAGATAGGGGAAGACTGGAACCCCTAATCTGCGTAGATGAGCTGCGACCACCGCCATCACTTTCGTGAACACCCAAGGGGCACTGGTAAGGCCGAAGGGGAGCACGGTGAACTGAAAGTGCTCCTGACCCACCGTGAACCGCAGGTAACGCCAGTGGGCCGGCAGGACGGGGATATGGAAATAAGCGTCCTGCAAGTCCAACGCTACCATCCAGGGTCTAGGGCAGCTAGAACCTGAGCCAAAGTCAACATTTTGAACCGTTCCTTCCGGAGGAAGGCATTGACGCTCCTGAGGTCCAAGATAGGGCGTAGGCCTCCTTTGCCCTTCTTGGGAACCAGAAAGTAGTGGGAATAACAACCACGACCTACTTCTGGGCTCGGAACGCGCTCGACGGCCTCTTTGGCCAAGAGGGCCGAAACTTCCTCTTGCAGATGATTCAAATGATCCTCCGAGATACGGTGGTGCTGCGGTGGCATGGCTGGGGGGGTCGTCTCGAAGGGGAGGGAGTAGCCCCTTCGGACGATTTGCAGCACCCACCTGTCCGAAGTAATGGTACGCCAGTGCAGCAGGTGATGGCGAACCCGGCCGCCCACTGGCGAGGAATGGACCTGAAAGCTCGGACTAGGAAGGCTTTGAGGCAGTTGCTGCCGGGGTGGATGTGGACTGACCGCGTTGTCCTCCAGTACCGCCTCGGCGGAAACCACGTCCGCGACCGCGTGCAGGCTGGTTCTGCGGCCGGTGGCTAGGCGGACGTGAGGAGGCGCCCCTTCCTTGGCCACGAAAGGAGCGAAAAGCGGAAGTTTGTGGTCGCGGGGCCGAGAGGCCCAAGGACTTGGCCGTAGCCCGGGAGTCCTTGAAGCGAGCCAGCGCACTGTCCGCTTTCTCACCAAAAATGCGAGCGCCATCAAAAGGCATGTCCATGAGTGTGCTCTGGACATCCCCTGAAAAGGACGTGGACCGTAGCCAGGCGTGACGTCGAAGCGCCACCGTGGTAGAAATCGCCATACCCAGCGAGTCCGTAGTGTCGAGTCCATATCGGATGGCATGGCGCGCTGCATCTCTCCCATCGGCCAGAGCCGAGGAAAGCCGTGCCCGGGCCTCCTCCGGGCACAGTGGCAGCACGTCCTCCACCGTATCCCACAGAGAGTGGGAATAACGGTCCAAGAGACAGGCGGTGTTTAAAGACCGCAGGCCCAAACTGAGCGAGGAGAACAGCTTCTTACCGAACTGGTCCAGTCTCTTGGAATCCCGGTCCGGAGGAGCAAACGGGAAGGAGGATTGGGAGGTAGAGGCCTGGATAACCAGACTCTCGGGAGTGGGGTGTTGGGACAGAAAACTGGGGTCACCCGGAGCAGGGCGGTGGCGCCTGGCAACGTTCCTATCGACAGGAGGGACTGTGGAGGGCTTGGACCAGGTGCCCTGCAGAACGTCAGTGAGGGCCTCATTGAATTGCAGCAGAGGCTCAGTGGAGCATGCGGCAGACTGAAGCACCTCAGTGAGGATGTTAGTCCTCACAGCCACGGCAGGCAGCTCAAGCCCAAGGGCCGCGGCCGCCTTGCGCAGCACCACAGAAAAAGCTGCACCCTCCTCCGAAGCCACAGTCGGAGGAGAGATGAATCCAGTGTCCGGGGAGGTATCCAAACCACTGGCCTCCCCCAGTTCATCTGCCCAGTCCTGCGAAAGTTGCCCCTGAAGGGCCATAGGGTCCTCAGACCCCTCCCAGTCGCCCCCGTCATCCGATTCCCGGTATACAGGAGGAATGATCGGAGCCGGTCGATAGACAAACTGTGTCTCTAGCGGGGCCGCATCGGCGTCGGGACCGGACAGGGGCTGCACCGGGGATCGATGTCGACCGGAGTGGGCGTCGGAGGTGGCACCGGTGTTGACGCCGGCGGAGGAGGCGTGACGAGGTCGACCGGCGTCCCAGGCACGGGCCCCTCGGGGACCTGCGGCGTCGGGCCGGAGCCTACAACGGCGCCGGGGCCGGAGCCGCCGGCACGCAAGGTCGCCCAGTCGAGTCCGCAGGGCCCGAAGGCGCGCCGGCGGGCGTCGACGGCGGGGCCAGGCTCCTCATGGCCGAGAGGAAGGCACTGACCTCCGCCGGCGTTGCGTCAGTCCCAGGGACCGGCGGGTATGGGGACTTGCGCGGCGCCTGCGGCTCCAGCGGAGCCGCGGGGGTGGAACCACCCTGACCCTCGGCCGAGTCGCGCGACCGGCGAGGGGAGTCCGAAGAGCGGTGTCGCCTCTTGGACTTCTTGGAGCGCTTCGACTTACCCGAAGACTTCGAGCCAGACGAGCGACGATGTCGAGTGCGGCTCCGCGACCGATCCTTGGACCTCCTCCTGGACCGGGATCGAGAGGGGCACGGAGCCGAGTGGCGAAGCTCGAGAAGCTTGCGGGACCGCTCCCGCCTAGCCTTCGAGGTCAGGGCCATACAATCGGAGCACGACTCCGCGTCGTGGTCAAGGCCCAAGCAGTACAGGCACCGGCGGTGATGATCGGTCACCGACATCAGTCGGTGACAGTCGTCGCAGGCCTTGAAACCAGGCATCCTACCGGCACCAGAGTCGGGAAAGTGACCAAAAAGAGTCGAAAAAGTTAGTCAAAAATTTACTAAAAGGGGTAGCTCTCCCGGATCGGCGCTTACTGGCGCGGAAAAAAGAAAAACTGACGTCAGCGCGCGAGGGCGGCGTCTAAGTACTCCGACGACGTCATTCCGGCGCACGACGCCAACGACGGCCGCGGAGCCGCAGACGACGCCTAGCGACGCGCAAGGGGTATTGCTACAAAAATCTTCCGGATCCAGTCTGATGCCTGGGGATATTCTAAGGTGAGGAATCTAACTAACATGTTTCTTTCAGATGTAAAGATACATCTCTTCAGCCTACATAATACGTGCATAAAAAGGATTTTTAGATAGAGCGCATCTCTCATCATACTCCTTGGTAAAATATTTGCATATGTGGGAGTCACATTACTGCCCTTTCCTGTGCCTGTTTGCAAAAAAAACACATTCCCTTATTGAAATAGTTCTTGTTCAAAATTAGATACTCCTTTACTAGATGGTTTGGGCTTAATACTCATGCATTGATGGTGTGCCTGTTATGTCATTTTGTTCTTTGGGGGACACTGTTATTAGGACATTTCTAGGATTTTCCCATACCTGGCGCTGGGTGCACAAAGGATCTTTGTTTCATCGAAAACATGCTCTTACTTTAAGCATACTACTTCGCGTGAACATTTGGGATCTTTTATTAGACGTAGACTTTGCTGCACTGTTTATATGATTCAATTCCCCCACCCTCCATTAAGCCCAAAAACGAGCGTGCTGAATGCATATTGAGATGTCGCCACTGTCTGAATGTCATTCAAGGCTGAATAAGTTCAAGTTGAGCAGGTGTGGACCCTCTATTGCTGTAGGAAAGTATGGAGGCAAATGGCAAAAGCTGTTTTTTAATTCCAACTTCAAAGCATGGGAGTAAAACATATGCTTTTCCAATGCAAAGGGTAGCATAGTATCAAATTCAGTGGAGTGCGTGAGCTGGTGCTGCGTCGGTTCATTAACGGAACGACATTTTTAACTACTTGGATTATTTGACTTGGTGTAGAGGTAAAATGGAGCATATCAGTAAGGCCATCAACACTAACGCACACAAACAATTTACAAATAGGCTGTGGTCGGAGTTTCTTAAAACAGCAAAAAGCTTTAGGAACAGGTTTAATAACAGGAGTTAAACTGTGGTAATGAACAGAGTGCCCTCATACTGAGTAACCAGGAGTCTGAACCCCGCTTAAATCATGAAATAGTTATTATCTAGAAAAAAAACCTACACGCTAATAGGGTCAAACAAGGAATATTTTGTAGTCTATGAATTAATAAGATATGGCCTAATGACTACAATTCTATATGGCGGGAGACATGCACAGAGGCCACTTCGGGATGGGCATTAAGTAGGGAGAAGATTCTCAGAGCTGGCAAACAAGCAAAATGAAGTGCTGGCAGGCCAAGACAATGTAGGTCCATGACAGGTACCACTGAGGACCTTGTGCTGCTGTCGGTCTTGCAGCCACCATTCGCAGTGTCCGTGGGCAAAAAGGTAGTACTCAGAGCGGATTAACCGCACTTAATTCGGTCCAAGTTAATTAACACAGATCATATTTTAATAGTTTAAAGAATTTTAACATGTGTTTGTGTTTTTGAATGACTGTTGTTGCAATGTTTTTGAGGAACCATTTTAGAAATAGTTACAGTCAACTTTAGCATCAGGGCTATTGTTAACCAATCAGGAGACTCCCACTGGTTCAGACAGGTTTCTGCGTTCAACTACACTGTTATGACGTAATTTTCAGAGAGCAGCTAGTTGAGGTCATTCTTGTACAATTCAATATGGGCAGAGTATCTCCACCACAAACAACAAGACTGCAAAGGAGGCACAATATGAACATTCTCTGTAAAAACTACAGTGCAGCTGAAAAAGACGCTTTCTAAGGGTCTGAAACTAACTGCAAACACATGGCGACTTTCAACGGAATCTCCGTGTCTCCTGCACGCACGACAATACAGGCACCTCATTTATTCACTCACACCTCCTGTGATTCAGATACTTTCTACTATTCTCTCACTGATTGCGACAAAATGGGGCAGTGCAGAATAAAAGAATACATTTAAGAAAATAGAACCATTTCCTGACCTGCATGGCGTAAAGAATAGCAAGGGAGAGTCCGACCCAGCTGTGAAGGCTGTACATGTTGGGAATGCTCTTGGCATTGTGGAAATCAAACACAGCGACCAGCGACACGACCACGAGAATCATGGCGATGCAGTGCAGCCCAGCATGGATGAACTTCATCAGCAGCTTGCTGCATTTCCACGTCCAGGGCAACCGGTACACGATGATGGCTGAAAAGAAGCAAAGACGAAGATGTGAACAAGCAGCTACTGATTCACAGATAATGCCAGGAAGATGCAATGGCAAACACCGACACTTGCAATGGTCCATGCTTAAAAAAATACGAATTAACTGTGCTGTTATTTAGTATGTGCAAAAAGCACAAATTGCCATTGGTGTGGTACTGCCACACTTCTGCTAAGTAAATTCTGTGTTCGCTGTTCTATGGAAGAATTGAGCAAGTCAATAGGCACATGGCAACAAAGCTTGCAAAATTAGGAAAACAAGTATATACACACGCACACATACATACAGACACTTTACCATGTTTGGGTGTTTTTATGGTACAAAAAGGAAGGAGACAAAAAATGTATTTCACAGGGAACCATGATGGAAAATAGGTCAAGGTGATATGGAACACGATATGGAAAATATGGGAACCCATCAAAGCACTCTGCAGTGTTTTACCACGGTCTGAGTTCCTAGGATGATAGGACATGGATGCGCAAATGATGCGACAAAAAAATGCAAATTATGCACCACTTTCCCTGAAAGTATTATTTTCACCCATTTTTGCAAGCAACCAATTATTTTGTGAATCCAGCAAATTATGTGGCAAATATGGGAAATACATATTTAGGAGTCACAGGATCGTTAAATCCACTGGTCCTCACCGCAGTCTATCGTTTTAACAACAATTTATTCAAGAAAGGTAAACACAACCTAAACATTCTATTTCTAATCAGCATCCACTGTTAGTTGCACTTTGAATCAAACATGTTTTACAAGCTAATTACCTAAAAATAAGCAATAAAACAAATATATATATATATATATATATATATAAAAATGGGTAACAAATATTATGGCCCTGTATTGCAATCTCAGGGTTCTAGTGACATTTACAAACCACTCATCTTTTTGCCTCGTGGTTTATAATGGCAGCAACCCATTCAATGGCATTATTGAACCATATTACAAAGTTACCATTATGTATCCTTTATATATATTTATCTCAGCTGAAAATTTACTAGTAAATTTCACTTAGCTAGATTGTTTCGTAGGGCACTGGCAGTAGAAAACAATAAGAGAAATAGTGAATCCCAATACCTGATGCAGTGTCGCATACTAAATAACTCAGTGCTGCCTTAAGGAATATGCATCAGCACAGAGAAACCCTAGAGTGACACAGACTGTAGACATCCAGGAAGCAATGTACATTTAATTTTCAACATTCTGCCATCATCATCCCCCATGGGGGACCTTTGCTGTCGCAGGATAACTCGGCTCCCACTTCTCCAACCTCTCAAGCAGATGGGACCGCTGCTCTATAAAGTCGCTGCACAAGGGTGAGCATGCCTGTGCTGAAAAGTAGTGGGATCCCGCCAATCACAAATTTGGCAGCTATTTCTGGGCCGGATCTGGGATTCACTTTTCCCTGTAAACATGTTGAATTTGTCCTGGTGTCATTTTCCCATACCGGTATACAATTCAGCAGCGCCAGAAAGTTTTCTGTATTCCGTTTGGTGCAGCAACCTGCAGGCATCAAGGGGGCTTTTTTATTTTAACATCCAGCTGGGCCCAAAACAAAGGCCTGATTTCAAGTGCCATCATCCCTTCTTTTGTTCAAGTATCACCCTGGCTTTGAGCCATCTGAATACTATCCCCAAGATGCCAATGCAATGGAAGAAAACAGTCACATAGCTTATCACTTAACAAGTACTTTAGAAAAACTATGACTTGGAGGCAGGTTTTTGTCTTGGTTCATAACCCCCATGTAAGGGATGTGCATGCACGGTAAATATGCAAGATTTATCTGTGTATATCAGTAATTACACAAATAATGATTTAAATGGCACCTACAATTTTTATTTAATTCTTTTACAACGCTACTCATCCCAGTGAACGGTGTTAGAGCACTTTACATCACGCACAATAAATCATTTAAGCATGTGAATCAATATACAGGATGTTGCACAAGACAATGAGAGTTATAAGGGGTAGTCAACACATATCGTCTATACTTGTAGACATTTGTGAGAAGTTGGCCTGGCATATGCTGTCTCCTAGTTATAGGGGACACCTTGTACCAGTCCAATTCGACTCTTATGGATGATAGGTTTAAGACAACCTTTAAAGAAAGCTATCCTAGTGGTAGCTGTGGAGAGCAGCCTTCAGGCTAAGTCTTGAAGGAGTGTTAAGCTTATTGTTTTACCATAGATAACCTCTTGAATGACCAAATGAAAGAGTAGCCCACACAGGTATATATATAAAATATATGTATTTATTCTAAACAGAATCCCACAAGTCTCTTTATGAGGCTAGCGGCAAAGTTACAATTCAAACAAGCATTGATAGATACAATAAATAGCACTGGAATCACAGGGCCCCAGGGGGGGACCAAACCATATATCAAAAAAGTGGTATAAGAACCACGACAATTCTACAGACAATGCCTAGGGCATTTAGGATCGCTGGCCCCTTAACAATCCACCCCAGGTTATGAGGAAGGGGACCCACGGGAGGTGCGTGCAGTGGAAATAGCTGCTATCGGGATCTCTATTATAGCCTATGGAGAATTTCGCGGCTTGATTTAAACAGATTAAAGACACTTCTAGCAGGAGTTCAAAGTTAAGGGCTTAAAGTTAAGCCTTTGAGGAGCCCACTACCACGAGAGTACCGAGGTACCACTGTTACCTGCCCCAGGGAAGCCGGGTGCATAGGTCGTTTTCGATGTCGGGTCGCGGGCTGATTTTCAATGGGAAAATGTACAAAACTGCTGCTAGCCAAAAGCGTCGATGATGCCGTGAAGAATGAAGTTGTAGATCTTGTAGAGAGGAACCTGAAAGCAGAGGGGACAGAGTCTGGGTCATGGCACAGTGACCAGGGAGCTCAAAGGAAAGAGCCCTTCAATGTCGGGTGCTTCAAGTGGAAAGAGGTGTAGCTTGGATCTGCAGTCACGGGCTCCGGGAGGCTTCAAGGAAGGCCCGCTTCTGGAGGGCGACTTTCCCACGTCGGATGAGGGTCGCTGCGGTGTTAGTGTCCGGATTGGATCCACTAAGCCTTGGCAACCGCAACCCACGCAAGATTAACAAATCAGCTACTGGTGCAGACCCACGAGGTCTGTGAGAGGTCTCTTTGGAGAGACTGTAGAGCAGGCCTGGAGCAAACAGGGGAACTCTTAAATGTCGAGATTGTCCTCCGCTAGGGCCCGCAAGTCGAGAGACAAGGGACCGCGGAAGGCAGCAAAATGGAGTGCGTAAAAGGGAGCCCACGGGCCACCGGAGGGGGCTAGGGCGCCGATCTTTGGCACAATTGCTGCTTGGTGGTTGGCTCAATAATGGGCCAAAGCACAACTTCCCCACTGGTCAGGGTCATGTGCTATGCAAGAGGTGGCCGGTGTCCTGGGGGTATTGGGAATCTCGGAACCCACGCGGTCCACGGTGCTCAGACTTGCTGTGCACATTGGCCTCTGGGATGCTTAGGAAACCCACCTCAAGGTTGCTGAGAGTCGACGAAGTCCGTAGGAGCAGCGAAGTTCCAACCGGGTCACTTGCAGTGTTTCAGGTGCCTGCCAAGCAGGGGGGTAACTCCTTTACCCCAAGGGAGATTTCTTCAGTCAGCTGGGCAGCAGCTCGTCGAAGGTCAAGTCTGTGAAGTCCAAGATTAATCTGAGACTCTGGGGACACAGTGTTCACCTTTTTCCCCAAGATTAGGGGAGGGTCCAGATCAGAGCCTACCAATGAGAGTTGAGGCGGGAAAGGGTGGCTACACCCACTCCCCTTTGTGTGTTTCCCGCCTGGGCGATGGGCAGGATGCCCCTGAACCGGTTCCAGGCGGTGTATGCAGAATGTAGGCGCTGTAGCTGCCTAAGTGCAACTCTGAAAGGCAACATATGGTGCACCCACCCAGTTCCAATCCACATAACCTGTCTGGGAAGGTGCTGGCACCTCCCTGCAACAGGATCCCTATTGTCCAGCTGTCGAGGTTGGGATTTTCCCCAACAACAGGCAGCCAGAGTCGTGTGGGTGGCGAGTAGCATCCATTTTGTGATACGTGTGCACTTTTAAATTGGTGTCTAAATTCTGCCGCTTTTCCCATATCGCCCCTCTAGCAGGGGGGAATCATGCCCTCATGCCCATGACTGGACTGGGGGTATGATTCCTACATGTTTGACACCAAACACAATATGGTTCTGTGTAGCTATTCTGAAGTTATCACGCTATCGCGATATACTTATAATGCGGTTAAGAGTATATGGTATGGCTACACCACAAACAACCCAGCAATGGTTTTACGTGGGTTGCAGAGGGGCCCTACTCAGGTAGGGGTCCCCCTCACACATATCTCAGCATCCTGCCTTGTAGGATTAGCAAGGCCTGCTTGAGGGGTGACCAATGAGAATACATGTGCTGTACATAGGTGGGATACAGGGTACCTGTATCCCTGTAAGAGGGTGCAAGCACCACCTTACCCAGACTACAGTAGTGGTCTGGTGGTGTCATTTGGTATGGCTGTCCCAGGGTGGCACAATCAGTGCTGCAGCCCTGGTAGGCCTCTGAGGGACCCATGCCCTGGGTACCTAGGGTACCATCTACAAGGGCTGACAGGGCATCCTCAGTATCCAATTGGGTTGTACCTAGGGTACTCACATCAATTTTAGGGAGGAAGCAGATAGGCTGGGGTCCTGGATAGCAGGATCCCAGCCAGACTAGTCAAAAACCACTCAAATACCAGGCAAAAAGTTGGGGGCAACCATTAGTCAGATTCCACCTTCCTACAACATTATATATATATTAAGAGTGAATGGTCAGTAGAAACAGTCAGGATACAATACGCAACACAGTGATTATTGTGCTCTGTACTAATTCTTTATTTCTTCTCAAACTAACCCTTCTCTACAATCTTAGAATAACAAAAAATTGAGAAAAAACAATTGAATCTAAACCCATGACTTAGTTTCCATGCAGCTCGCTGATTTGGGTAAATAGATCACTGTGCTATATTAGAAAAACTGCATTTTATGAACTACAAGTAACAAAGTGATCTGTGTCAAAAGCAGGAGCCCACTAACTTATCTACATAAAATACAAACCTGTGATCTGCATGAAACATGATGTGCTTTGCAGCAGGAACATTAACCCTTCATGTTACTTTATGAGTCAAAACTGTAACTGAAAAAAAACACACAATTGTCCCAGAACTCTTAGTTTTCTACTATTATAATTGCCTCAAAATTGATTGGTAAACAAAGATATTTGTAGCACGTTTTAACCCTTTAAGGTATTTTAAAATGCAGCCTTTTTGTAGCCAATTAGGGAAGCTAGGGCATATTTGGTGTCGAAGACATATTAGACAAACAGACAGACACACAAACACACACCAAGAATTTGGCAACAAGGATATATACATTATTAGATTTTGTTTCTAATAAATACATAAATGGACAGTCACTCTGCTTTTCAAGCTCCGTCCCTCGTAACTCCACCCCATTTTTTCTGCCACACCGTGACCCCCAATTTCTGGGCTCCCGGAGTAAACGTTTTCCACTTCCAGCACTGGAGCAGGGTAACAAAAGTGTGCCAATGTAGCAGACCAGTGAGCAGTTACTGTAATGCATAATTTGGCCTCAGGTGCAACCTATTAAAGGGGAGGTCTGATGCTACCCAAGGTATGATTTACATAATCCCGCTCTGAGCTGGTGCAGCCTGTGCTGGGTATACTCTCCGACACTGCTAGGTTCAGATGGCTGCTGAGTTTTACTGAGTGGAGCATCTGAAATGTGCAGCATTTAGTGAACACAATGGTTTTATTGGGTTCAATTTCCACTGCCAAGTATACGAGAAAAATTAAAAACTGATTTCGCTTCTCTTCAATAAACCTACAATTATTTTACTAATGCAGTCACAAAAATATACTTTTAGATGCACCATTAAAAAGTCATCATTAAAAAATAAATATTGTAGCATTCTACCCATTTGAATAGTCTGCATAACCACCTTCTTTCGACTGATAAATGCCAAGCGCTTTCAAAATCCTAATTTTCCAATGTTAAATTCAAGTAAGTCTTCATTTCTACCTATTTTAGTTGGATAAATGACATTTCAAATACATAATTTAACAATGTATTTATCTTGGGGTAGAGACTGTTGAGTCTTTAAATCTGGTTTTGTTTTTACTTGTGTGCTTGCACGGTCTAGGTATCAGTGCTTGTGTCCCGACGGAAACCTCTTCCATGAGTTTAGCTTTGCAGTCGCCAGAGCCAGTTACAGAAACGCATACTCTGCCCCTGATTATAAAATGTCATCCACCTTCATTGCTTTGCCTTGCGACAGCTCAAGCAGGCAAGCAGTGCAATCTGCAATACGGAAGGACACCACAGGAGACGACTATGAAAAATACTACACAACACTGGCAAACGTATACAGAGAAATCCATACACTAAGAAACAATACTAAGAGCCTTGGTCACCGACCGGGCTAAAGAGATAGCACGAGATAAGCTGGGTCGTATTTATGACTGGGGAGATAAGGCAGGTAAGCTCCTCGCCTGGTTAGACAAAAAGGAGCAAGCGAATAGGCTAGTACCAGAACTTAACGGACCCGAGGGAGCCTTGGTAACGGACCCGCAGGAGATAGCAAACCAATTCGCCACACACTCCCAACAAATATACAGCACGGTAGCACCATATCCTGAGGCAGAATTCATTGATCTTATAAAATACAAAAAATACATCTCTCTCCCGACATTGTCCGATTCAGATCGGACATTCCTCGATAGTGCACTCACGGCTGACGAGATAGCCACGGCTATTCGAACGTTAAACCCCGGGAAAGCAATGGGCCTGAATGGCATTCCAATTGAGCTTTACAAACTTCGACTGGATAAACTAGCCCCCTACCTCAAATCAATGTACGAGGATAGCCTAGAGAAGGGCGTGCTGCCATCCGACCAGAGAATGGCCACCATAGTCACTATACATAAGGCGGGAAAGCCCAGAACTGAGTGCGCCTCCTACCGGCCTATTTCACTCCTCAACGCGGAACCCAAAATTCTGGCTAAAGTACTAGCCACTAGGCTGGCGAAAGTAATCAGCGACCTTGTGCATCCAGATCAGTCGGGATTTATGCCCAAACGAAACACTGCCCTCATCCCGAGACGCCTACACGGAGTCCTGAGAAGAGTGCCGACTATACGCGAGGATGCTATTGTGGTTTCTCTAGACGCCACAATGGCCTTTGATACCCTAGAATGACCCTACCTCTTTGCGGTCCTTGCCAGGCTAGGATTTGGACCGAAGTTTTGTCGCTGGGTCCGACTGTTATACAGCGCACCGATGGCGCAGATAGTGGTCAATAACGAGAGATCGGAGACATTTCCACTGAGCAGAGGTACCCGTCAAGGGTGCCCCCTATCCCCCCTTCTTTTCGCCCTGGCCCTCGAACCACTCGCGCAATGGATCCGCAAAGACGTTGGGATTTCTGGCATCCGTTGGTCGGCTGAGTGGGAAGACCGCATATCCTTATATGTGGATGATATTCTCCTCTATCTCACGTCCCCAAAGAGATCCTTAATAGCAGCCTTTGATATCTTAGACGTGTTTGGGAGATATTCGGGATTTCGTACCAACTGTCAGAAATCGCTCTTATATGTCCTTTGGGGGGCCACCCCCCCTATACCCAGCAACTGTCCAATTCCCATAGTCTCCGAGGGATTCAAATATTTGGGTATATATATTTCTCTTGACCCACAGGCCCGATATTTGCATAATCTACTCCCTCCACTGCAACGGCTCAGAAGTAACATCACACACTGGAAGTCACTCCCACTATCGCTCTTGGGTAAGGTGGCATTATTCAAAATGATGTCATTGCCACGGTTCCTATACACGCTGCAGAATTCGGCCGACCTAGTCCCAAACTCCTACTTTAAAGAAGTGGAGGGACTCCTCAGGGACCTCCTCTTTGGGGGGGGGGCGAGGGGGGGGGAGGGGGGGGGAAGACCTCGGATTGCACTTAAAAAGCTGACGCCTAGCTGGTATGATGGAGGAATAGGATTACCGGACATAAAAAGATATTACTGGGCCGCCCACCTCATTGCCATTAATCATTGCACATATGGTCGTTGCAATAACCCAGGGTACCTAATGGATCGCTGGCTTCTGCCAGCCGGGGCCTTCGCAAGGACACTGTACTCACAGCCCACTAAGTATTCACTTACTGGCCACACGATCCGCATCTGGCACTCGGCTAATAAATCACTAGGCTGGGAAGAGAAGATCACGTTGGCCACACCACTGTGGGATTCGCAACGGTTGGGCTATATGGGAAACACAAAAGGATTCGACAAATGGGACTTAATAGGTATCTCTCAGGTTAAAGACCTCTGGAGCGGAGGGAGTGTTAAAACATTTGACACTCTCCGAACGCAATACGCCCTAGCAGATACTGAACACTATAGATATCTTCAAATTTGACACTCACTGCTAGCATTAATCCCGGAGGGTACGACCCCACCAGAGACCTCCCCGCTAGAGGATAGGTTGCTGGACGGCCATCTTCCCGACAGAGCCATTTCTATGACGTACCGTAAACTTATTAATAATGTCGAGGACCCCTTATCAAAACTGAGAGATACGTGGACTGCGGATGGGATAGAACTTGACGACGAGACCTGGCAAGAAGCTATCTCCTCTCCTAAAATAGTAGCTATATCAGCTAGACTCAGGTTAATACAGCTGAAGATCCTCCATAGAATCTACGTAACAGGCCCGCAGATGATCCAAATGGGTGGTCTGACAGATGGCGCATGTAGGAGGGAGTGCACGGAAGTAGGCACATTCATACATATATTATGGCACTGTCAACAAATACAAGACTACTGGCGCAATATACACAAGATCATGAGTGAAGTGCTAGGGGTTGAGATCATACCGGAGGCGCCCAGGTGCCTCCTAAATATATGGGAGCCCACTGACCATGCCGCATATACCAAAAACTGGGTAACGCTTGGATGTATGATAGCTAAGAGGAATATTGCCCAGCTTTGGGGAGCCTCGCATCCACCCACGGTCACAGCGTGGGAGAGGGACATGGACTGGTGCATGCTACGGGAAAAATCAGTATACATCGCCCGTGGTTGTCCACGGAAATGGTTGAAGACCTGCTCTCCTTGGAACACTTACCGGGGCGAGATCTGTACCCCCCCTCCAATGGCCGAGGAGGATGACGCCCCATCCCTGTAACTTCCAACGTATTTGGATGAATGTGATGTAATGACCTTGATTTCGCTGTAACCCTTGCACTGATTAAGAAATGTTGTACCTGTAATGTCGAGAATGTTTATTAAAATAAAAAAAGATTAAAAAAAAGAAAAAAAGAAACAATACTACTTAAATGAAAAAATAAATTAGCAATGCAGTTAAAAACAATTTCTTTTCTGGTTGGAGCATTTTCTGACACTTAATAACCTGTCAAGCCCACTCGTTGACCCCTGTGGTTCCACCAGCCGGGGATACATGTCGGGTCATATCTTATAATGGTGATAACAGTTAAGCTGATTAATTACATCCTTGTGAAGTGCTATGAATATATGATTGGAATCCATGCTGTAAAATGGCAATAAAGATATGTTAAAAAAGAAAAAGGAAAACTATCAAGCCCTGTATGTCCAAAAATTGTTCATTTTATTTCCCAAATCGCTGGTTCTGTTCTCTCGCGTTGTAAATGCGTGTGGGGTAAAGTGTCATATTTGTTCTCTCCGCTGCAGGACTACACAGACTCAAACTTGCTTACCTTAGTTTGGCTGTATGACATTAAAACAAATGCCTTTACCACGCATGGTAAGTATATTACTGTTGATGTCAGTCACAATCACTACCTCAAAAGGCCCCAACTTTAATGTTTAGCTTCTGACATGGGTGCTCCTTTTGATTTTTAATCACGTCAGCCACGTTTGTTTCGTCACCCTTTGATACAAAGTAACTTGCCTGACCTCACCTCACTCTGCACCGCTTACAATCTGTTCCACATTTTAGTTTCTCTGTAATTTTGATAATGTTTCCTTGATTCCTAGCAACAGAACTACCAGGAAAATTGTAAAGTAAGTTAGTGGTGCGTCGATTAAATGTTAACTCATTAGCTTTCAAGGAGGATTGAAGTTCAATTCGTGAGGAATCCAGATACCAAAACTGAAAATTCATTCTTAACCAATTTACTTTCATAAGAGCTACACATTGATTTGATTTGCTTTATGATGCCGGAACCAGACAATTCATCGCCGTAGCAGTGTTACCTGTCCAAAGGGGTCATGCATGCAACATTCTATAGATGTAGGATTTGTGGGACTGTATGAGGTGGGACTTGTAGGTATATAGTGTTGGCTGGATTGCTGATCTACTTGATGATCCGAGGGTGCTACTGTAGCTATGACCAATATTTAAAAATAGTTTATTTTTTATGTTTTGGAAACCAATTCTTGAAAAAAAAAACATGCATTATCCAGGGAAGAACTGTCCAGGGAATAAATATTAGATAATGGAATTCAATTAGGTTCAGGTGGAATGTAGCAGTTTCTAAAAGGCCCAGTAGTGGTGCACAGGACATACAGTGTATACCTTCCTCCTCCGTCAAAGTGACTGAACTTATAGAATGTGACCCTAGGATGGTGAGAGTGTGTGTATATTTGAGAGAGGTTAACAATGTCTCCCTCCAGTAAAAGTAAAGTGAGAAATGTCGTGGGCTTATCACTTCACACCACACTCCACAAACTGTGTTCGGTTTTTGACTACATAATTTTTTTCTATGTTAAAATGTTGTTCAAGTCTCTTCACTCCTTCCACATACTAAGTTTTATGCTTCTGGCCATACACATACTGAAAATGTTTGAGTACACTTTACCTTTCCAAACTCGAGCGATGTTGAATTATGTACGCTACCCGGGTGAACTTTTAAGCCACCAATCTTACAAATAACTAGTCCTTCCAACATATGGGCAGTTCAGCTGGTGTTTGTAGGAAGGAAGGCGATGGCATCACTGTTTCCATGAGGACAAAAGAGAATTAGCAAAAAGCATTGGCATAGCCAATAGGTCTCGCTTTTGGGACCTTATACGTTTTTAGCCATGCAACAGTTGATGTTATTGCACCAAGGATATTGTGCTGCATAACTAAATACTTATAAGGTCCCAAAAGCGAGACCTATTGGCTATGCCAATGCTTGTTTGGATTCCTAATTGACTAATGGAGGCCACTTTTGTTTTGCCAATTTTTTGTATTTTTGGTATTTTCTGTCCCAGTACGACCCTGAATACAGATAATATCCCTTGCTCTGTCAAGTCATCATTTGTCCGTTTTTGTAACAATAATTTCAAGGGGCACTCTCTGGAAAGCGCTCCCTGCCAAAAAGACCTGCTACTTGTTATAGAAAAACGCGACAACAATCAAGCACAAGCACGCAAAAGTGAAGTGTGTATTTGCTCGGCGAGCGGATGTGTACTGCGGTGTCAATGTGGAGCAATTACTCAACCCGTTGGGTAGGGGGTGGTCTGATTCTTCAATTGTGCGATATAGTTGGAAGCGAACAGCACTTTCAGTCAGAGCAGCGGGGTCCCCTGTGTGAAGAAACCGGGGCTTTCACCCCAAAAAAAACATTTAAGAGTGGTGAGCACAAAGCAAGGGCAGTTAATGCTGTAATCCGTCACTATTCACGCAGGTCACTGTGGGAGAAAGGTAGCCCCCGAGATAATCATCCGACCTGAGGTCGGAAGAACACTATTGTTTCTTTTCAAGTGCTGATTGCAATGAGTTAATAATTCAAGAGAGGGTTGTGACTTCACTCGGGTTTTTGGGAGGAGTGTTGTTTTGTTATGCTTTTTGGGAGGATGGGGGTGGAGAAAGTGCTGCTCGGGCATGCTCGAAAGTGAATGTGATCGCGATCAAGCGGGGCGAGCAAAGCGATCGAAAGACAGATGGCGGCTGCGCGCGTGCCTAAAAATCTCTGTATCTTGATGGGAACCACCATCACCAAGATTCCCTTTAAGGTACAAAATGTCTGGTGGACTGCCAACATCAGTTTTGTCAACTACTCACTAAACTTACATTTTTTATTCTTATTTTTCAGAAGCAAGCTCCCAATGTGAGTTTTTTCCCTGGGAGTTGGGGTCACTATTTGCTTTTTCTGTACAAAACCTGACAGAAAAATAAGGATATCAACCCGTCCACCTTAAATAGGGCAGGTGGTGAAATGCCTTTCCCCCAACCCCTCTTATTCTGTCAGGCCCTCAGAGGAATGTCACCAGAGGCTCTGTTGATGGAAACCTTAGGTCCGCCTGACTCTAAAAAAAGACGGGCGGATCAAGAGTTTGGCGACACCGTACTGCGTCATGTTTTCTGGCCCTAAATTTGTTAACCTTTCCTGGGACAGAGAAAACTACAAAGTGGATGGGGTCTGGAAGGAGACTGAAGAGGCTGTCAGCAGAATACTACCACCGCAGGAACCCAAGAATCAAGATGGTAAATAGGAAAAGTATATTGACCCAGGGAAACTAGTGGGAAGGTGAATGAAACAAAGTATCCAAGGAGAACCTACGTTCTGCAAAGTATACAGTTGTGAAGCGTCGTTTCAAAAGAAGGTCACTTCCTCCTCTAGTGGTGCAGTGCTGGACACAGGTGTGGTAAACGCAGAAGTTTCTGGAAAGCCACAAAGAAAAGACACTATCTTTACATATGAACAGTTGAAAATGAAGACACTAATCTTAGGGCACCCACACCATTATCAATGAGGTTGTCATTATTTCAGTGTTGTCTCTTTTATTCTCGTTCCGCTGGTGTCAAGAGAACATGGATGAGAAATTCCTAGTAAGTTTGCTACTGGTGAGCTTCTGACTTCACCTTCTTTAGCATAAATTCCAGGAAATTGGGGTTTTGTTGATTAGGATAATGATGGTGAAAAGTTTTTACTAGTTGTGGTACATAAACATCCGCAGCATCTTCCCAGGTTAGTTCTCCAGGTCCATGTGCCTTTCAGTCATTGACATTCTTTAACTTTCCTAGCTTACACTGAGAATCACAAATTACTTGTATCTTGTAATCTTCTTGACCTTTGCAAAGTAAAGGAGATTTTCTAGTACAAAGATACTCAAAGTACGGCCCAAGGCCGCATTCGGCCATCCTGACCTTTAAATGCAGCACCCTGGTCAACAGCAGCACTCACCTGCTGTTTACTCAACTTAACACTAACAAATAGGCAAGCATTTAAAGCTCAATTGAAGTTACAAAAAGGATGTAACTAGAGTGTCCTGCACCACTAACTTTAGGAACGCCTTCATTTTTAAAGAAATCTTACAGGCAAAATTGTAAAAATATGATAAAGTCTCTTCAATATTCAAAACGTGTATTTGATTAACATACAGAGCCATTTCACTTTAGTACATCAGATAATATCTGTGCATTGAGAAGTATTTTTTAAGTGATAGTTTTCAAACAGAAATTTAGAAACATTAATTCGTCCCCCCCCCCACCCAGATAACCAATAGTGAACTTAGAGGCAGGTCAGTTGATATGTGCACTGTGTGGGTGGCCTGGGTTCTATTATACATGAGCAACATTACAGTTTATTAAATCAAACACAGGGGAAGGTTTTGCACATGCACATCGTGAAGTCATGTATTTTTAGGCCCTCTCAAATGTGCTAATGAAGAAAAAGGAAGGAAAGTGCAATAAGACAATTGCCTAGGAGCACACAATTTGGTTAAGTGGGTATTAATCCCAGTTGTTCTAGTTTTACATTGTGTAGTTCAGCCACTAGATGTATATGCTTCACTTCCCCTATACCCACCTCACCGTTAACCCCACACTCCCAAACCCCACCGCCATTCAGCTGGCATCAATGAAGCCCTCGGTCACATCACAAACCAAACTTTTTAGCCACCGAGCAAATGTGTGTAAGTACACATGGTCTAGTAGGTAGGGTATGTATTCTAGTATGAACTAACTTATGAATAGATATATATAATATAGGGCGTATTTTTCATGTTGCAGGAAGACCTAGTTGCTAATGCAGTTTACTTTTTGTTTAATAATTGGTAGCAATAATTTGATTTCTTCAAACTTGGGTGTGGATATTTATGCTGTTAGTTATCTCATCTTTGTTATCACATGTTCTTGTGGCCACATGTATGCGAGTATGACAGCACGCAAAATAAAAGTGCAAATTCTGACACGCAAACGTACTATTCTTCACGGGGGACAAGATGATACAATAAGTGTGGATAATAAACCCAGGAAAACGTGTTGTTTATGTACCATACAGGCATGAACTTTGACCTTTTGGTCCCTCAAATTATCGGTACGTTGGGCATCCAACACACCACCATACTAATTAATTGAGTCATAACAAATTTCTAGCCCAAGAGAGGTGAGCAACTGCTCATTTCTAAATGTTTACGTTACAGTATTGCTTTATGTAACTATGGCTGTTCAGATGCTGGAGCGGGTAGTACAACATTTTGTATACCCCCCCCCATTCTGCATGTTTATATTAATCTGAATAATCAACTAATAGTAATATTATTAATTTGTTTGAAGTGAAAACTCACCAATTATATTAACAAAACAATTACACGTGGGATTTGCATTTTGCATGGCTAAACTAATTGTATACTAGTATATGTATGCATACTAATGGTAGAAAATTAGAATATTGCATGATATATGTTGCTTTTGTGATGTAATTGTAAGTTGCGCATCACTGGGTGAGTATAAACGCTTTGAATGTTGCTATTATGCTAGATAATTACTTACACATAGGGGAATTAGTGAGGGTTTAACATTTTATTAGCCATTTCAATGTTTTAATTACGTTTTTGTGTTTCATGTCAGCGTTTGGAAACTTATCCCTCTAGAAAAACAGATCAATGAAGTGTGAGTATTGGTGTTATGGGCCCCACCAATGAATGTATTTGAGTGAGTGTGTTAATGCGATATTTGGTCTGTGACAAAGGGGGAATTTGACTTTCCACGCTGCAACAGTTTTTTCTGGTAACAGGATGATGGTTGTTATTGTTTTGGTTTGGTGATTGCTTGTACATTGCTTATTGGTTATTGATTGGTATATGTATTAACACTATGTTGAGTCGCGTCGAGTTTTATGTTGTTTGCACGGCTTCTGGGATGTAGGAAGTCGGAAGTTTGTAACGGTTCCGTAGTAGAGCAGAGGTGAGAATGAGAAGGTGGCGGAATGCAAGTATGACAGAGGGTTTGTTTCCCGTAAGAGCTGCAGGAGAGAATGAAGGAAGAAAGTGCGTAGAGAAGAGACATAATGTGGAATCAAGAGGGTATGGAGTGAATGAATCAGAGGATGATGTTCTTGATGACATGTTCTATAAAAATCCACCCCCATATCGGCCAGAACCAGAAATATTAACCCCAAGTGCCCCAATGAAAGAAACAGTACGAATCATAAAATCGGAACCAGAGTTCCAAGATTTGGGAAAAAACAATTCCATTAGAGAAGTAGAAAAGAAGTCCGGAGGTAAAATAAACGATGACAATTCTGCAGAACTAGCAAAGACAACCCTCGAATTAACAGAGAAAATAAGAGAATTGACCAAAAATCTGGAAGCTGTAACGGTTCCAGTAACGATAGGTCCAGTAATGCCTATTTTTGATAAACAGAAAGATAGCGAACATTGCTTGACGGTCACTTATAAAAGTAATAAACAGACTGAACAACCAAAAATGAGTCAAAATGATAATCCATGGAGACAGACCATGAGTATGATTGAACCGAATGTTTCAAATAACCCGTTTGTAGGCCAGAACTGTGCAGAAAGGCGTATGACAATAGTGGAATCAATATGAGAAACACAAAAGGATTTTGGACAAGGAAATGTAGAGAAGTCAGCAGGAACATCTACAGAGGAATTAAGTGAATGGTTGAGAAGCTTGCAGAAGAAAGACAAAGAATCTCAGTCAATAGATGTGGCCAAACTACGAATGGAACTGGAAGAGTTAATAGTAGGAACTATCCCTACGGAGAAGTTAAAAGCCTACCAAGTTTTGAATTGTTATTTCTGTGTAAAAGCATAATGTGGAGAGCAAAAAGTCTCCATGAAAGATTAGAAGAAGTGGCAAAAGAAATGGGTATAGATATTGAAAAGGTAAAAGCACTACAGAAACCATATCGGGTAGATTTCACTCAAAAAGACATTGAAAACATGAATACCACAGGACGAATGAGTCAGATTAAGGAAATAATTATTTTGTTGAGAAAATGGGGAGATGTGGACAAATGGAAAAGTAGATGGTATCGAAAACGAGATGATGTTTCAGATAAAACCTTTTCAGCTTTCCCTGTTCGAGAAAAAGAGAAGGTTGTGACAGAATGCCCTATGAGAGAAATTCCAGGAGGATATGTACATGTCCCATGGACTAGGGAAGATATTTTGTCATTTACAAATTATTTCCCTCGACTGCGTGAAATACCTCTCGAAGGGTGTGGACAGATTTGTAAAATTGTCCAAAGTATTGTGGATTGATCTAAATTGCTTGTTTGACATAATAGTACCAGCAGATTTATGGACAGAGTACAAAATCATGATAGATTGGCCGACACAAGAATATCCAAGGGATCCAAAAACAGGGGCTCCAGACCCCGAGGTAATGAAGAAATACGAACAGGTTATGGCATTTCTGAAAAACAAAGTACCTCCTAAAGAGACAGACTGGGTAAAAATTGACAGAACACATCAGGAAAGCAAAGAGTCAGTGCACGCATATTATGAGAGGTTAATTTAGGCTTTTAAACAATTTAGTGGAGACGAAAATCTAAGTGAAAAGGATTCAAGTCATTTTGTATACAGGTTTGTATATGGTCTTCGTCCAGAAATTAGTGAAATGATAAAACAGCATACCGTAGACTGGCAAAATAAGAAAATAGATGAAGTGCTGAGACATGCTAAATATTTCAGTGATGAGATTGAAGCAAAACAGCGAAAATTGAAAGAAAAGGCTATGTGGGCACAAGTAAAGGTAGCGGAGAGACAAGAAGCTCAATTAGCAGAACAAGCAGGGTCAAGACAAAAATGTTATCCTGGGAAAGGTAAAGGAAATATCGAGGAAGCTAAGAAGAAATTTCCGTGTCATAATTGCGGTAGGATAGGGCATTGGAAATCCGAGTGTAAATTCCCCCCCCCCCCCCCCCCCCGAGTTCTGACGATGAAAATGCATCATTGAATCCACAGGTGCAGAATGAGGTGAGTGGTCAACCGCAGCGAAAGCAGCAGGTTGTAACACAACAGAATCAGGTGCCAAAACCACCTTTTCCACAGACCAAAAATTCCCAGAAGTATAGTAAGAAAGCGGGATTCTACAACGAAGAACAGGTAAATAAACCACAGCGCGCTAGCGCTGCTTCGCAGTATTGGCTACAACGCGATGAAAGCGATTCAGAAGAGGGTTATTGACGGTGCCGAAGGGAGGAAGAAGAGTGCGTACTTGGCACAACTCTAGAAGTAGACCAGACAGGCCCATTTGTAGATAGAAAAGTTAATAATGAAAATATTACTTTCCTAGTTGATACTGGTGCTACTCGATCAACTGTTAGATCAGCTGATGTCAAGAATCTTCCTCTCTCGGATGAAACGATCCAAGTAGTTGGTGTATCTAACAGACAGATTAAAACTTACCTTACAGAACCAGCGAAAGTTAGCATAGGGAAATTTTCTGAAATGCACCTCTTTGTCGTGTGCGACACCAGTCCTGTGAACTTGTTAGGTAGAGCTTTGTTGTGCAAGATGAACTGCACTATATTTTGTACCCCAGATGGAATAGCATTTGAAACACAAGATGATGATGTGCTGTATAAAATGACAATGGCAAACAGGGAGAAGGAGGTTACTGACACCTATGCTGTATTTAACCCTGACGAATTACCTAAAGAATTAAAACAATCTGTTAAAGCAGAAGTTTGGTATTTCACCGGAGAAGATGTAGGATTAATGAGAAATGTAGATCTAGTAAAAATAACAGAAAAAGAAGGAATAAGTTATCCAAATGTCCCTCAATATAAATTGACACCTGAAATAATCGAAGGAGTTACTCCTGTGATTGAAAAAGTGATAAAACAAGGAATTTTGAGAGAAATAATGAGTAGTCCAAGTAATTCACCAATAATGGGACTGAAAAAGCCTAGTGGAAAGTTCAGGATAGTACAAGATCTGAGAAAGATAAACAAAATTGTTCTATCATGCTGTCCCATTGTACCGAATCCATCTGTGAATTTATATCAGATTCCCCATGACGCAGAATGGTATACAGTAATTGATCTATGCCATGCTTTCTTTTCCATCCCCTTGCACCATGACAGTCAGCAAATTTTAGCATTTCGTTTCGGTGAGCGTATTTCGGCGTGGTGCCGAATCCCACAGGGGTATACAGAAAGCCCCTCAATATTTAATCAGCTATTGAAGAAGTCTTTGGAAAGTCTAGAAATGCCTGAAAATTCTGTACTAGTTCAATACATCGATGACCTATTTGTGGCATCGAAAACCTGTGAGGCAGACACGGTAGCCTTGCTGAATCATTTGGCAGATGGAGGACTAAAAGTGTCACCATCGAAATTACAATTTTGCAAGAAAGAAGTACAATATTTAGGACATAACATTGAAATAAAGGACTGAGAAGGATAACCATAGACAGAATCAGGATCATAAAGAGAATGAGTCCACCTATGACCCAAAGAGAAGTGAGAATGTTTCTGGGAATGGTTGGATATTGTCGTCAATGGATTAGCAATTTTTCGTTGATCGCAAAGCCTTTGGTACGACTGACAAGAAGTGATGTGAAAGATCCCATTGAATTGAACAAAGAGGAATTGGCAGCATTCAAAAGATTGAGAGATGGGTTGTGTGAAGCACCTGCATTGGGTATGCCGGATTATGAAAAAGAATTTGAGTTGTATTGCAGTGAGAGAAATGGTTGTGCACTCTCTGTTCTAGTACAGAAGCATGGAAAACTGAGAAGACCAATTGCATATTTTTCATCAATGTTGGACCCAGTAGCTGTAGCCCTACCTGGGTGTTTGAAAGCAGTAGCTGCTACATGTCGAAGCTTGGAACAGCGTGAGGGAATTGTGATGGGATATCCTGTGAAAGTGTTTGTACCTCATGATGTGGCGATCCTTTTAACAAAGAGTCGTACTCAGTATATGACACATAGTCGGCTGACTAAGTATGAAACGGTCATATTAGGTGCAACAAATGTAAGTCTTGTGAGATGTTTGAATGTGAATCCTTCAACATTGTTGCCTGATGCAGAGAATGAGGAAGTAAGAGATGAAGCAGATCATGACTGTCTGGATGTACTTGATTTTTGTACAAAACCACGACCTGACAAAGGATGAACCTTTACCAGAAAGTGATTTGGTTGTGTTTGTCGATGAATCTTGTTTGAAGACAGATGATGGAGTGTTGAGTGCATATGCGGTATGTACAGTTGCAGCAGTAATGGAAGCATCCTATTTGAAAGGAGTAAAATCGTCCCAAGTAGCTGAACTTGTTGGTTTGATGAGAGCATGCAAGATTGGGAAAGGTGTGAGAGTGACTGTGATAACTGATAGCCAGTATGGCTATGGAGTTGTCCACGACTTCGGCCAGATATGGCTGCAGAGAGGTTTCTTAACCTCAAGTGGAACTCCCATTAAGAATGCTGAAGTGGTTGGAAAGTTGCTTGAGGCAATACAACTGCCTAGGCAATTGGCTATTGTAAAATGTGCTGCCCATAGTCGCAGTGGTGATTATATCGCCACTGGAAATACATTTGCAAATGACATGGCGCAATACTGTGCAAGAAATCAGAATTTAATCAATCGGGCTAAGGAAAAAGAGGCGATTTCTTGCTGTTCGATGTTTACTAACACTGTGGGAACATGGGAAGTATTAAGACAGTTGCAGGAAGAAGCAGGAGAGGAGGAAATAAAGCAGTGGGTAAAAGCAGGATGTGCACCAAGCAAGAAAGATCATGTATGGGTCTATCGAGATGGAAGGCCAGTCATGCCGGATAGCATGATGTCTGCCATGGTACGGATGTATCATGGACAGGGACACATAGGGAGAGACGCTATGATGAGGTCCTTTAAGCAAACCTGGTATAATGCAAAGTTCAGACTTGTAGCAGAAAGTCTTTGTCAGAGATGCCTAATATGTCAGCAATACAATCCAGGAAGAAAGACAGTAGTGAGTCTAGGAACAATAGGTCGAGAAGGAGGGCCTTTTACCAGAATGCAAGTGGATTTCATTGAAATACCTCCTTGTAACAGTTTGAGGTATGTCTTGGTTATGGTCTGTCTATTTTCCAGATGGGTAGAGGCATTTCCAACAAAAAGAAATGATGGGATGACAGTGGCAAAATTACTTTTGAGGGAATTTATCCCTAGATTTGGGTTCCCAGTGACAATTGAGTCAGACCGAGGAGGACATTTTCATAATGAGATCATAAAACTGATTTGTGAAGCATTGAATGTACGACAAAAACTACATTGTGCCTACCGACCAGAGGCTTCTGGTGTGATGGAACAGATGAATGGCACTATCAAAAACAGAATAGGGAAAATGTGTTTAGCCACAGGTATGAAATGGCCTGATGTCTTGCCTCTAGTACTCATGACTATTAGATCAATTCCAAACAGAACTACAGGGTTGAGTCCACATGAAATCATCATGGGACGAGCCATGCGCCACATTTTTATACCAGTCAACAAGCTGATGACTATAACTGATGGCATGGTGTTGGAATACTGTAAAAGCCTGGCTGACGCAGTTCATTATGTGTTTCATCAGGTTGGAGCGGATGCCACCAGCCTTGAAAAGAAGCCAGCCCATGATCTAAGCCCAGGGGACTGGGTAAGGATAAAAGTCCACAGAAGAAGAAACTGTTTGGTTCCCAGGTGGGGAAAACCAAGACAAGTCAGATTGACCACAACAACAGCTGTGAAGTGTGCTGGATTGAAGAAGTGGATCCATGCAAGTCATACTTTGACAATTCCAAATCCAGTAGACAGCACAGAAAAGGAATATTTTAATGAATCAGAATCCAGTACTGAGTCAGATGACGGAGAGCCAAAAGACAAAGAAAACCCTGAAAGTGGGGGAAACAGAACCAAGTTTAACTTTTGTCCCCAGAAGTAATTCCCTGAGGAGAAAGTTACAGATTTCTGATACCAGTTCATATTCAGAGACAGAACAAAGAGCACAATCTTCCAGGAAAGAACAAGGGAAGAACAAAGAAAAGGACAGTGGAGAGACGATAAAAGAAATTAATGAGAAGGAAGTACCGGATGAAAGATTGAGAGAAATTCCACCTGAAACAACACCTTTAGATGGACAGGTGCCAGATACAGAGAGAGAGGGAAAGATTATTGCGGAAGACCCCCGAGGAAGTGTAGGGAATTCCAACATCCAGTTAGAAGCAGGGACAAGTAGTCAGCAGGAAGATTGCGTGTCGGAGATTCGAGGAGGGACAGAAGTAGGGAAAACAAAAGAAGTGGTGGAAAAAGAAACTGTTGAAAGTAAAAAGCAAGTTGAAACAGAGTCAGAGGAAAGCGAAGATGAGATACCTGAAGGTCGAGTTCTAAGAAAGAGAGCTTGGAGAACTGAAAAGAACAATAAAGGGAGTAAATTGAAAAGAGCTGCAAAGGACGATGTTTTGCCGAATAAGATAAAAAGATTGAGATATCGGCTGACACGAGTAAATTCACCAAGAGCTGAACAGATGAATGAAGTGACAAGTCAGGAGAAATCAAAAGAGGAAGAAACAATTGTAGTTAAAGAAAGCAGAAGAACAAGGAAACCTAACCAGAAGTATAAATCACCAGAATGGACATATGTGGCCCTGCCTGAAGTAAAAGAAGAGGCGGATATGCAAGGAAATCCAGAGGTGGTTGTACCGGAAGTGGTTGAGGAAGACGAAGAATCGGAAATCCTGAGAGTTATCTTGTCCGATATTGGAGAAGAAGCGGATGTTCAGGACATTCTGTATACCGAAAACGAAGGAAAAGTGAATAATGATGAAATGCCAAACTGAAATGAGACAAGAACCCAACTGAGAGAAAGACAATTAAAATATTGAAAAAGACAAAAACTGGTAGAACCAAGTAGGTGCTTAGAGCCTTGGGTTAGAAAAACTAGTTGTGAAGTAGAAGAGGCTAAGTCAAAAGACACGGTCCATTTTAGCAAAGATGGCAAACATAGATAGTAGCAAAGGTAGATGTACATTTTTGAAGAGATGGTGTAAAATGTGTTGCTGTTGTACAGGATTATTAATGCTTTTATGGGGTATACTTGGTCTACTAATCTCATTTAAAGTTACTATAGATACATTAGAAGGACATAGTGAAAACATAACTAATATAGGGAAGATTCAAAAGGTAGCTCCGACTAGAATAGATAAAAAATATTTACATAAAGACAGGTCTATAACAGATTTTCGAATAATGTGTTTTCAAAATTGTTGTATGAATATGTAAAGACAATGGACGTAAGGGACTGCAACGTGTGTATGCAGTTACCTGCCTCTGTATCGGAGGGAGTGACTTATCATCACCTTCCAGTAACTTATGGAATAACATGTAGTGTAATAGCTAGTTTATTTTATCAAACAGGTAAATTGGAGTATTATTTTTCAGATGTAGATACTATATTTTCACAAGTACCGTCAATTAACAAATTAAACAAGGTAAAACCTGCAAAGGTATTAGGTGAATTTTTCTTAGAGACTAAAGAACTAACATTAGAATACATATTTAGAAATAATTTGACTTGCAGTTTAAAGAAAGAGGAAAATACATTTTTAGATATGGTTGAAGAAAGGAGATTGAAAATGCAAAGAAAGGCTTCAGAAGGGAAAGTGGAGAAGACAGTCTGGGATGTAGAGATGGAAAAACACTTGAAAGGGGAAACGAGTCCAACTATGGCTTTAGATTGGCCTCAGAAAGGGAAATTGTGTATTGGAAGGAATCAAACAGCATATGATAATTATTTTGTAGGGAATAGCGAGTGCCATGATACATACCGAATCATGGGTGGATGGGGATTTAAAGGTGGAAAAGATCCAGTTTTTCCTGGACTGTATTTCATTTGTGGGAACAGGGCATATTACCATTTGCCAGACCATTGGTATTGCACATGTTATGTAGGCCTGGTTTTTCCAAAGATTTTTCATATGGATAGAGGAGAAGATGGTGTACATAGTTTAGGTAGTTATTTAGCACGTAGTAAGAGAGAATCTTGGACAGAAATTGTGGGTGACATTTTTGGAGCATTGATACCCGCAGTGGGAATATCTCTGAATACAAACAAAATTAGAAGTCTTTCAACAGTAGTGGATCGCTAGTCAACAAGCACCGCTGGAGGATTCTTATTGGTAAATACTGAAATGGTTGCCATGCGTGCTATGGTAATGCAAAATCGACTTGCCCTTGATATATTATTGGCAAAAGAGGGTGGAGTCTGTGGAATGCTGAAAGTTCAACATTGTTGTACTTACATTCCTGACGAAAGTAAAGATTTGAAAATTTATATTAAAAATATTACAGAATTGCATGACGAAATTGCACCACTGGAGGTTGAAGGTGTTTGGGAATAGATTGGAAAGAAGTTATCAGCTATTAAAGATTTCGTAGTAAAACTAGGTAGTACATTTATAGGTAAGATATTATTTCCATTAACATGTGTGATTTTCATAGTATTAATAATTAGATTAGGATGCATTTGTCGTAAAAAGGATAAAAATCAGAAAAGGTTCAAAAGAGAAAATTTAAGGAGAAGAGATAAGAAACAAGAAAGAGAATTTGAAGAAATAGAATTGGAGGAAATCAAGGAGAGCATGTATAATAAATCAGCAAAAAGAGAATAAACAGGGGAAACTGAAATATAAACAAAAACAAGAAACCACTTTGATATTCCGTAAAAGGGATACAACATTTTTGTTGGTGTGGTGATATAATCACCAAAGGGGGGATTGCTGGAGCGGGTAGTACAACATTTTGTATACTCCCCACCCCCATTCTGCATGTTTATATTAATCTGAATAATCAACTAATAGTAATATTATTAATTAGTTTGAAGTGAAAACTCACCAATTATATTAACAAAACAATTACACGTGGGATTTACATTTTGCATAGCTAAACTAATTGTATACTAATCTATGTACGCATACTAATGGTAGAAAATTAGAATATTGCATGATCTATGTTGCTTTTGTGATGTAATTGTAAGTTGCGCATCACTGGGTGAGTATAAACGCTTTGAATGTTGCTATTATGCTAGATAATTACTTACACACAGGGGAATTAGTGAGGGTTTAACATTTTTTTTAGCCATTTCAATGTTTTAATTACGTTTTTGTGTTTGTTTTGCTTAAGTTGACCATTTGGGCCTTCTTAAAGATGGCTGACTGAAAGGTACGACGTGACTGCTGCTGTCTCACGAGGTTTTGGGTGAAGTGCGCATGCGCCACCGCCAGCAACAATGGCATCGTCCTGACCCCAGGAGAAGACGTTCCCACCAAGGACACCCTGGGAGCTTCGCCAGAGCCTCAACAATAGACTGTCTTTAAAACTGGAACCAGCAAGTGCGATGACTTAATCTTACGGACTATGTGAGAACTTTACCGAGTGACCCCAAATCCACCAATGAGGACTGTTTAAAACTGAATCTGGATACATTTTGACATTAAAATCAGTATAGAAATACGGTAGAATGGTGAGGAAAAAACTCTCTAGGCTCTTGTCGTTCGATTTGTCTTGCTGCAATTTCCTGATGTTATGCTGACGGAGAGGACGGTGACTCTGCTGGACAGCTGTTATCCTGAATCTTTGAGAGACTGAATTGCGGCCTGACTTTGATGAATTTAAAGATTTTCCACGACTTGACTGACTTAGAGGACGACTATTAGCCAGATTAGGTAAATATGATGTTCTGTGGTTTGGACGATGATTTTCTAACAATTTGCAATTTAATTAGATAAACGATGTTCGATTAATTGAAAATCGTGTTGTGTCGATTATTTGAAGAACTTAGAATAAGAGAAGAGTATAGATAAATGAATTGCATCACTAAATCATATATACAACTAACTGATTCATCACCAAATGAGGGGAATATCACGAGGTTAAAAGTGAACAAAGTATTCAATGCGCACTAGGGTTTTAGATAGAAAGATATTCCTTTCATGTCAGCGTTTGGAAACTTATCCCTCTAGAAAAACAGATCAATGAAGTGTGAGTATTGGTGTTATGGGCCCCACCAATGAATGTATTTGAGTGAGTGTGTTAATGCAATATTTGGTCTGTGACAAAGGGGGAATTTGACTTTCCACGCTGCAACAGTTTTTTCTGGTAGCAGGATGATGGTTGTTATTGTTTTGGTTTGGTGATTGCTTGTACATTGCTTATTGGTTATTGATTGGTATTGGTTTATGTATTAACACTATGTTGAGTCGCGTCGAGTTTTATGTTGTTTGCACGGCTTCTGGGATGTAGGAAGTCGGAAGTTTTTAACGGTTCCGTAGTAGAGCAGAGGTGAGACACGTTTTTAAATGTAACCTTTTAGTTATCTACAGGGTCCTGATGAAAGTGCAAGACTCTGTTTGCATACAGTTGCTGAAACTAGTCGACATTTGAAATTTACACTTTTGGCTACATGGGTGACTGTAAAACGGTTTATAAATGAAGTTAGGAGATAGCAGTGGCGGCTCCTCCGCTAAGGATGAGGAGCGTCGCACCACTGAGCAATTAAAAAAGGAAAAATAAAATGATAAGAACTTAACCTTATTATCATTTTATTCAAACACACTGGCTAAGTTGGTTGGGGGCGGGGCTGAGCTGTTTAGAGGCTGGGGGAGGAGTGGTAGACACTTCCTAAGTGTGCATGACATGTTAGCCAGCTGTCTCTGGCCTGCCGAAATGTCATGCGGACTTTGCATGTTCTCCACTCAGGCTGGAGAACATGTCGAGCCTCCCAGCCTCTGTCTGAGTGCCGAACTACGGCGCTCAGACCAATCACAATGCTGCTGTAAGGCAGTGTTGTGATTGGTCAGGGGAGTCTGGGAGGCTGCATGCTTCCTCCTGCCCCGGGAGAAGAGAAGAGGACGGAGGAGAGTCGGCAGACAGACGCTTGGCCGGCCGCATCCATGTGTCTTTTATAATTCCCTTCGCTCACCCCTGCTTTCCCACGCCCATTCGGTAGCAGCCGTTACTGGATAAAATAAACATCTTGTATCAATAATAAAACGGGTAGTCTGATGAAACTGTGGTCCAGAGGAAGAGAACTAGTAGAGTGAGGCTGGAGTCCCCTCTAATATCCTATAAAACATCTTTGGGGAATCCTTACTTGTCTTACATTTTTTCCTCAAAAAGTGAGCTCCTTCTTTTCCCAGTATACAAGGCAGGACAACTGTACATGACACATTTATCTAGGAGTAGGAGACAAAAATTGTTGCTTTAACCCTAGAGATACAGTACAGTGTAAGACTATTGAAAGTATGTTCAAATATTGATAATATGGAATTGATCATAGTTTATCATGACTAAAAAGAGTGTGCAGCTGTGCCCTCGGCCTGGTCGCTCACACACCTCCCGCCTGCTCCTTACCTGCTGGACCTCCTGCTGCCGCCTGCCGCCTGATCCACCACAGGGCCGCCGAGCGCCGCCCCAGCCGCCACAGGGCCGCCAAGCGCCGCCACCGAGCCCCCTGGTTTCCCGCCGCTGCCCACGAGACCCCGCCCCCCCGCCCGCCGATTGGTTCCCGCGCTCCCCGCCTCCCCGCAGACCCTCCCTCCCGGCTCCCCTCTTAAGGGGACCCTCTCCCCCGTCCCAGGTGTGACCACTGTGCCCTCGGCCTGGTCGCTCACACACCTCCCGCCTGCTCCTTACCTGCTGGACCTCCTGCTGCCGCCTGCCGCCTGATCCACCACAGGGCCGCCGAGCGCCGCCCCAGCCGCCACAGGGCCGCCAAGCGTGGCCACCGAGCCCCCTGGTTTCCCGCCGCTGCCCACGTGACCCCGCCCCCCCGCCCGCCGATTGGTTCCCGCGCTCCCCGCCTCCCCGCAGACCCTCCCTCCCGGCTCCCCTCTTATGACGCCCCCAGAGCGACCGCGCAGCGGACGCGCGCAGCGGGAGCACCGAATGAGCGCCGAAGGTGCGCCAAAGGTAAGCCCGTCTGCGCCCGTCCGCGCCTGGACCGCGCCCAGTGCCAGGACCCCTGGCCCCCGCAGACCCCAGCCCACCCGCCTGACTTACGACGCCGCCACCCTCAACGCACTCAACACCGGCCGAACCCCCGGGTGCTACCGAGCCACCCCGAGACGCACCCACGGACCCTTCAGCTGCCTCACCTGCAAGTTCACCTGCATCCGGACCTGCCCCGCACCAGCACCCGCCAAGCCGAACACCAGCAGCAACCACCTCAAGTGCATCCTGCTCAACACCCGCTCCGTCCACAGACACGCCGTTCAACTCTGGAACCTCCTCGACACCACAGCTCCTGACGTTGCCTTCCTCACGGAAACCTGGATGAACGACTCCTCAGCGCCCGACATCGCCATCGCCGTCCCAGAGGGCTACAAGATCATCCGGAGAGACCGCGACAACCAGACTGGAGGAGGCATCGCCATCATCCACAGAGACACCATCCGTATCTCGACCAACGCCGACAACACCCTGACATCCGCCGAACACCTGCACTTCCAGATCCACACCGACCCCAAGACCACCCTCAGAGGCACCCTGATCTACCGACCCCCGGGACCACGCACTCAATTCAGCGAAGACATCGCCGACTTCATCAGCCCGCACGCCCTCCCCTCGGCCGACTACATCCTCCTCGGGGACATCAACTTCCACCTGGAGAACAACAACGACCGCAACACCACCACCCTGCTTGACAACCTCGCCACCCTCGGACTCAAGCAGCTGGTGACCACCCCCACCCACCTCGCCGGACACACACTCGACGCCATCTTCTCGTCCAGCAAAGACATCTCCTTCAGCCACGCCACTGGACTCCACTGGACGGACCACAGCTGCATCCACTTCACCTTCAAAAGAACCACGGTCCACCACCACCAGCAACAGGCCGCACGAAGAAGCTGGAACAAGATCACAGCCGAACAACTCACCACATCCCTGAGCCAGCACCCTCCCGCCAGCTCACCGAACCCCAGCCAAGCCGCCGACAACCTCACGAAATGGATCTCCACCTGCGCGGACGAGCTTGCCCCTCTGAGGACCCCACCCAGCAGACCCGGAAGCAAGAAGGCCCCTTGGTTCACCGACGAACTCAAGAGCTCCAAGAAGAACTGCCGAGCCCTCGAGAAAGCATGGAGAAGAGACCCAACGCCGGACAACATGACTACCCTCAAGCTCGCCACCCGAAGGCACCATCAACTGATCCACGCCACCAAGAAAACAGCATTCAAGGACCGGTTGGACAACAACGCACACAACAGCAAGGAACTCTTCAACATCGTCAGAGAGCTCTCCAACCCCAACGCCGGAACCAACGACATCACCCCATCGCAAGACCTCTGCAACTCCCTCGCCTCCTACTTCCACAACAAGATCGCTGACATACACAACAGCTTCAGAACACAACCAACGCTCCCCACGACCAAACCAACGCCCCCCACCACCACCCTCAACGCCTGGACACCGATCAACCTCGAAGACACCATCAGCACGATGAACTCCATCCACTCCGGTTCCCCAACCGACCCCTGCCCTCACCACATCTTCAACAAGGCCGACGCTGTCATCGCACCCCACCTGCGGGACATCATCAACACCTCCCTCAACACCGCCACCTTCCCTGAGAGCTGGAAGCACGCCGAACTCAGCGCTCTACTAAAGAAACCAACGGCGGACCCCACCGAACTCAAGAACTACCGCCCCATCTCGCTCCTCCCGTTTCCAGCCAAAGTCATCGAGAAGACCATCAACAAGCAACTGGCAGCCTTCCTCGAGACGACTGGTTCCCTCGACCCTTCCCAGTCAGGCTTCCGGGCCAACCACAGCACCGAGACCGCCCTCATCGCTGCCACAGACGACATCCGAACCCTGTTGGACAACGGAGAAACAGCGGCCCTCATCCTCCTGGACCTCTCCGCGGCATTCGACACTGTCTGCCACCGCACCCTAGTGCAGCGCCTCAGCAACGTCGGGATCAAGGAGAAGGCACTGGAATGGATCATCTCCTTCCTCACCGGAAGGACACAGAGAGTCCGCCTGCCCCCGTTCAGATCAGAAGCCACGGAAGTCACCTGCGGCGTCCCTCAGGGCTCCTCGCTCAGCCCCACCCTCTTCAATGTCTACATGAGCCCCCTTGCGGCCATCGCACGCCAACACAACCTGAACATCATCTCCTACGCCGATGACACCCAGCTGATCCTCTCCCTGACCAACGACCCCGCCACCGCCAGAGCCAACCTACACGAAGGGATGAAAAACGTGGCCGAGTGGATGACGACCAGCCGCCTGAAACTGAACACAGACAAGACGGAAGTCCTCATCCTGGGCTCCTCACCCTCCGCCTGGGACGACTCCTGGTGGCCCCCTGCCCTGGGCAACGCACCCAAACCGACAGACCACGCACGCAACCTGGGCTTCATCCTGGACTCCCCCCTCTCCATGACCAGACAAGTCAACGCCGTCTCCTCGTCCTGTTTCAACATCCTGCGCATGCTACGTAAGATCTTCCGGTGGATCCCCACCGAGACCCGGAAAACAGTCACCCAGGCCCTCGTCACCAGTCGACTGGACTACGGCAACGCCCTCTACGCCGGTACCACCGCCAAGCTCCAGAAGAGACTCCAGCGGATCCAGAACGCCTCGGCGAGACTCATCCTCGACGTCCCCAGACGAACTCACATCTCCAGACACCTGAGAGACCTGCACTGGCTCCCGATCAACAAAAGAATCACCTTCCGGCTCCTCACCCACGCACACAAAGCCCTACACAACCAAGGCCCGACCTACCTCAACAGCCGCCTCAACTTCTACGCTCCCAAACGCCACCTCCGCTCGACCAGTCTCGCCCTCGCAGCCGTCCCCCGCATCCACAGAACGACAACAGGAGGTAGATCCTTCTCCCACCTGGCCGCCAAGACTTGGAACGCCCTCCCCACCGAACTACGCCTGACCCAAGACCACCTCTCCTTCAGGAAGAAGCTCAAGACCTGGCTGTTCGAGCAGTAGCGGACCCCCCCCCCCCCCCAGCGCCTTGAGACCCTCCGGGTGAGTAGTGCGCTTTATAAATGCCTTTGATTGATTGATTGATTGCAGCTGTGGCCCTCTGATGCTAATCCATCACCACGTGTTTGTGCCCCAAGACAACTGTAGAAAATAGTAATCAAAGTAAAACTAGTTATAGTGTACTGGACACAAATCTTAGTAGAAATCCTTCAAATATATCATGATTCGAGGATCAATTAGTTGGACCACCCCTCCTTATATTGGCTCAATTGTTAGGTCTCGCAGACCTGCGTTGCAGCGCGCATGCGCTACTCGCTCTGCAAGGCTTTTTGTAATCGGGGAGATTTCAGAAGTGGGGTTGAAGCCCCGCCCATCATTCTCACTGGCTGGCATCATCGTTTATGCTAAACGGTGGCCTCCGATTGAAAATGAGGCTTCTTTGTTACCACCCTATCTCCTTCTCGGAAGGCCCATCCAGACTGGATCTTTCACTTGCGGCGTTACACAGTCTCCTTCATTAGTCGGGACGCACTATATTTTTGGCACAATGCTGACAGCTTGTTTAAAATGCACCTCGGGCGGGCTCTCTTACCTCGTCCTCTACCCACACCATTCTCATAGTAACGCCCCCCCTCCCCGCCGCCCAGCAAATTAAATAAAAAGGTGCTTTACGAAGATGTCGGACTGCTTCAGCCGTCCTCCCATGGCTCTTTTAAGGATCTGGATCCAAGTGGCCTTCATTAGCCAAGCAGCTTAGTCAGTGTCTGCAGACGCAGCTCCGGGAGCAGATCCTGCTCACACCACATGTGCACCGCGGCGGAAGAGCTCTCCCTGCGCTGGCCATGCTCCGCTGGTGGCTCTCTGCTGCTCTGCCCCAGTCGCCCCCATGCGCTCGCCAGTCTCTTAAGGATCCGGATCAAAGTGGCCTTCATTAGCCAGGCATGCATGCTTGGAGCCGCACCATGGTGGACCTGGGCGGCTACCCTAGGAGACACCTCTGCGAGCCACTGTGGCCCCCCCACCCCCTGTCCTGCTCTGCTGGGCCCTGCTGCAGCTCTGCGCCCCGGAGAGCTCCGCACTGGCAGACTTCTCAGGTAAGACCCTCTCTACTTCACAGCCTGTCCTCTCAACAGGTGCCTTCCTTCTCTGTGGTCGTGTCCCAGCTGCAGCAGGCAGGAGCGTGCACTGCGTCCCAGAAGTAACAGCCCTAAAGCAAGCAAGGAGTACACCCCCTAACCGCAGTGAAGTAGTGGAAACTGTCCAAATTGGGGTGCACAGTCCCTCTCACCCCTCGGCCAGCTGCCACGGCACCTGCTGCACTATGAATCGCTATACCTCCTGAACAGGCATAGTAGAGTTAACGCCACGCCTTGTATGGAACTGCAAGGATGAACCTTACACGTGCAGGCATGACCCTGTGAGCTGCATGCCCCGCAGGTGGAAGCACAGTCCCTCATTCGGGAGAGGACAGTCATAATTGCAGCTGGCATGCATCGCACTGTGTGACCCTGTGCCTGTGGGCTCGCAACACTGATCTGCATGTCCCACACGTGTAAGTCTCACAGGCACGATTGCGGTTTCAATGCACTCACGGTGAGCAGAATAGCACACCAGTCGGAGCAAGGGAGAGCAACACAAGCATTTGCAATGCGATAGGTCTCGCATTTACACGAGTTTAAGCTATTGCCATTGTAAATGACAATGCTTTTTATGTATGTTTTAAAAACCAAAACTTTAAAAAAGGCATTGTCATTTACAATGCCAATAGCTCAAACTCGCGTAAATGCGAGACCTATTGCATTGCAATGCTAGTTTTAAATCAGTCACGCCTCCTGGAGGTGAAAGGGGGACCCTTCTATTGTCTCTTAATTGGTCCTAATCATTATTAAAGGGTCCCAAGATGGTCCACTCTTGTTTTATACGCTCTTTGGGTGCTAGTCAGGCCATTTTTACCTCATAGGTGAAGTGTGAATAGTTAATTTCAGGATGAGGTTGATTTTTAACAGTCAGTGGTCTCCTCCCGTTTGGACTCATGAAATTAGCTTTAAGTAAAGTCCTCCACGGATATAAGCGATGTCTCTGCTTGCAGGTATTCAATGGCGTACTATCCTTCCATTTCACATTGCTTGATGCTGGGCTTTTTAGGAGTGTAACTTTAAGAGCAATTGTCTCGTGATCTCGGATGTGGTTGCAGGGAGGCAGCCAGACTCTTCATGCTCCGTTAATATTAACCCTCCATCTCCTGGGTGATGGCATGTTGTACCTACCTCGTTCTCCTCTATGACAGATAGATCAGAAAGCCAGCATTTGTTCTGAAAAAACATCTTGGTGGATCTTCTCCTGCTGCCATCTTGGACTAGGCCTAATACAAGGATAAAGTTCTGCCATAACCCATGCTTAGTACTGTGCAGCTTGAATAGGAGACCTGGAGAAACATGAACCTATGGATTACAAGTCTCTCAGCCTCTCTAGAAGACAAGTAGCATTTTTCACGCATCATTCACATAAATAGACACTTTTTCAAACTTAGCTTGGATTATGTCACCATTTTCAAGCGATTCGAACTTATGTATATATATATATATATATATATATATATATATATATATATATATATATATATATATATATCCCATAAAATATCTGAAGTGTGCATAATACAAACTGTTAAAGGAGACACATTTTTAAACTGTTCTTAGAATGTATTGTCATTATTTCAGCATTTCTTCTCAATTATTGGTGGACAGAAAATTCTGAGTCTAGTATTAGGCACAAAGGTACGGAATCCTCTATTCCAAGCACTTATTATATTCTCCTCGAACCTTATTTCTCTCCATACATTCAGATAGTAAAGGATCTTAGTATTCTACTGGTAGACCAGTAGCCCAAAAGTCCCACGAGGAATCAGACATCCATGTCGTGTGTCACCAGGAAATATTAAGCATGCCTTCAAAATGGTGCAGATCTTGTCAGAATCAAATATCCAGCCTTGGAGCGAGCCGATAAGTCTAATCTCCCACATTTTGTTTATTTATTTTTTTAATAACATAACAGTAAGCACACCTTTAGGTATTAGTATGTCTTTCAGACACGACCAAGGGAGTTACAGTCAAGTGCCCCAGTACGCAAGACCACAGGCAAGGCTCCCCTGACGTGGAGTAAGGTAGTGCGTCTCAGTAATCCACCTCAAGCTCTGTCCCTTCCACCCTCAGCGTTGCAGGATATGGCCAAAAGACAATTGCTCTTGGTTTAACATCCCAGAAGACGACTTAGCGTGCTGATAAAGGGACAATACAATGCATATCATGCAGATTTTTCACATTCTGAGACCTAAAAAGCCGAGTGAGGTCCCAGGGGCAATTTTATCATATGATATACAAATACTTAAGGTCCTTTAGTACCAATGAGATAATGTGTTATGTGTGCACTTTAGCTGCAAAGTCTGTACCTGGTTTTTGAGCTGGGCCTTGTACTGCTGCTGCCTCTGCTATCCCTATTACATGTACACTGCTGCTGCACCTGCAGGACCGATTGCATGTGTGTTCTGAAGAGTGCATTGCACTCCCTATGCTATACCTGCTCTATGTTTGAAGTAAGCTAGTAATGCTACTCAGGTGATGCACTGGTTCTGTACCCGAGAAGGTTGCTGCCCGTGCTGCTCTTGTTATATGTGCCTGAGGGTTGCACTTTACATGCCAGGCTGTTCTTAGGTGTGATGGAAGCTTCCATTTTGTCTGTGGGGAGAAGGAGAATGAGCAGAAGAGAAAGAGAGAGAGACTGTGCATATGCATCGCAGCTGCCCATAATGTACATCTTTCTCTGCGTATGATGTGGTAAACCCGCTGAAGAGTGTCAGTAGTTATTATGCAGCTGTACTATGACTGCATTTATTTTTCCCATGAGGCACTGCTGCTACTGTGAGTGTGTGGTGTGCATCACTGCTGCAGGCTATGCCTTATCTGCTCAGTGCACGAAATAGAAACCATTAGAGCTGCTGCCTGGGCCTTATCTGTTATGTACACGTCAGGGAAACTACCAATGTTCCTGCATGCAATGAATAATTTTTGTTTGACAGTCGTCTCACGCCACCCATGCTTTGTCTTTAGTGTGGGCGTAAAACAGTGCTGCAGGATCGGTAGTAGCCATTGTGTGTGAGAGACATGCCTGCAGTTCGGCTGCCTGTGCTGTAAATCTTTTATGTTGGAGAATTCTGCGCTTCTATGGTCTGTTCTTCACTGCTTGTATTGGTTTGTCCATATGTGTATGTATATGTGTGATCGGATGCTACTCTGTTTCTACCTGTACTTTAACTGCTCTGTATGTAAATGAAGTTTACACGCCTGTATCTTGTACTAAGCACAAGAGGACAAAATGTGCTTACACCTAGGACGGTCTTACTGAGCATCAATGGCGAGTACTGCGCCAGTCAAAAATGTTTTGTAACCAGACTATAGACTTTACAGAGTTCGCAATCAGTGCCCTTCAAGAGCAGTACAGGCACACGATGACTTCTAGAAGGCTGGTTCAGAAAGAGTGACATAATGTCACCAGTCATCAGTTTCTCTCATTTATTTCTAACTTTAATTTGTCACTGAGCATGAGAAACTGGTTCACTGAATATAAAAATTCCAAGGAAGAGAATTTTTTGTTTTGCTAATAACTTAAGCGGTGTTTGAGCGATCTGTACAAAACTTTTTAAATAATTTATCTACCTCAGTTCTTTCCTGGAAGGTTTATGGAGATCTGTCAAGAGGAGTCCAAGAAAGGGGATGGGCTCCCAAAATTTTGATTTCCTATGTTAATTCCCATAGGAAACGTCTGTTACAGCTACAAAAAAAGGTCTAAGGGAATTACATCACATTTGGCAGAAAGTTAGAATTTGACTTAGAAAGCATGTTTTTGTGGCTTTGTTTACATTCTTTCAGCTGCTTTTGAGAAGGTTCTGTTTAAAGAGGTGCTTGACGTGGCCATGAAGGGGTTAAAAAATAGGTACAGCTGGAATATTGATGTCCAAATATACTCTAACTGGTCACTTTCAAGTGGGCTAGTCAATCCGGATTGCTGGCCACAACATGGATATTAGAATTGTTCGACTTATTTAAGTCCCATTCTCCTAAAGAAACGCACTTCATGCGCTGGTGCACCGCGAAGCAATCGTTAAAAGGGCCAAAATACACAGGTTCACACATTTTAACCTAATCTCTTAGGGGGCCTTAGTGGAGGCCACCCCCCCCCCCCCCCCCCCCCCCCCGGGAGCAGAACCCGGGCTGCTGGAAAGGGTGGGGGTAAGGGAAGCGTAGGCAGGACGTTACTGGGCAGCAGATTAGGACATGATAGGACAGGATAGAGGCATGAGGAAGGAAAGAAAGTAAAGGAGAGGCATTCATGGAGGGAGGAAGGGAAGCAAGGGAGGGATAGAGTCATGAGGGAGGAAAGGAAGCAAAAGAGAGAAAGAGCCATGGAGAAGGAGATAAAGTAAAGAAGAGAGACATTCATGGGTGAGGAAGGAAAGCAAGGGGGGGGGTCAGAGACAGAGGAAGTAAATGAAATGCAGGTGAGAGAGAGGGAATGAGGGTGGAAAGTAAGCAAGACATGGGTAAAGGCTTGAGGAAGGAAAATAAGTAAGGAAGACAAAACAAGCGGCCGCAAAAGTGAAAGTGATCGCGATTGCTCTCACATAATTACGAGCCATCCCCATTTCCATTGGTTCTTCTTTCAGGGGACAAAACCGGGCGATGTGTCCCATGCCGCCACACTGGAAACACTGGGGTCCCATAGGTGGAGGCCTAGGGACTGCTCCTCCGGGAACAATGGTTATGGGGTCTGGTCGTTTTATCAATGGAGGTCGCGGAGGACGTTGGGCCCCATGGGCCATGGGTTTCCCGGTAGCTTCTTCGCTTCCCCTCTGTACCTCTTGGGCCGGTTAAAGGCGCTTGCGATTTCCACTGCGGTTTCAAGGGTGAGGTTGGCCTGTTGTCTCACCCATTTTTGGATAGGTGGGTGTAGGGAGGACAAATATTGTGCAAGGTATATTTTTGCCATGATCCCCTCCTTCTCGGTGGTGGCAGGTTTCAACCACCTGTCGGCCATATCTTTTACCCTAAAGTATAAGGCTCGGGGGGTTTCTTGGGGTCCCTCCCTCATTTGTCGTAGTTTCCGCCGATATGTCTCATCGTCTACTCCCAGCCGTTCCATGATACAGCGTTTGATGTCAGAGTAGGGAACCACCCCCTGCACCGTGGTGGCCTGTAAATCGCCTGACAGAAGGGGACCCAGATACTGGCCCCACTTATCGACTGGCCAGGAAGCTGCGGTCGCCATCCGCTCAAAATTGGTAAAAAAAAAAGTCTGGATCTTCCCCTGCTACGTAGCGTTGCAAAACCACAGAGGGAAGGGTGGTAGGACCTCTCTGATGACCGAGTACCTCTGTAATTTTATCCATAGCAGCCCCATGAGTTTGGTTCTGACCCGTAAGCACTTGTTGCAATTTGCCCCAGTCTTCTTCTACGACAGTCAGGAAGCGTTCCATTACTTTTCCTAGGCGCTCCTGGTTTTCTGCCATCTTGGTCAGGGCAGCCTCCATGACGCCTTTCAATCCCACTTCTGACACCACTTGTGGGAGGGCAGGTTTGATATGCAGACGCGGAGGCTGTATATATTTTCCAAAGGATAAACTTTTATTTCCCTTAGTGGTAAAGACAGTTCGTGAAAGCACGGTCTTCTCCGATTCTCCGCTCGTTGCCGGATCCATCTCCGTCTCCTCTTTGTCGCTCACGCCGATGTCTTCCCGGAGGCTCATAGGAGGAAAGAAAGAAGGAACCGTCAGTTGTGAGCTCGTTACACGGTTTTGTATCTAGCAAGCCCGTCACCACACCAGGAAGTGGTCTCTCTGGTTCTCTTGTTCAAAATGGGGCGTAAGGGGTAGTGGGCGTAGTGAAGGAAATAATATATACAACAGAAAGCAACAGTGCCCCTATCGGGTTCAAGACTTGTAGGCGGTTTCTTTGCAGCAGAAACCCGGATGCTTATCCAGAAATGGTTATGAAGAGTCGTTCTGCTTAAGGGGCAAGGCACGTTCTATTCACGCTAAGGCTATAGGAAAGATCTACCCGCAACACCCTTGTCTCCTTCAGACCTCACCCACTTCCCCTTTCTTTTCCCCCCCTTGGTCCCTGGGCACGGTTATACTCACAGGCTCCGCCGCAACTCTCCACAGTTGCGGTCGCTCCCCAGCATCCTCCGTCGGACACCACCACTCCTCGCACCACTGCTCTTCCGGCTCGACGACGCCGCCGCCGCCTTCTCTCCAGTCGTCCCGTTTCTCGTTTCCACCTTCTGATGCTGTCATCCCGGTTCCGCTTTCTCTCTGGTACTCGTCTCGTCATTCTCCGTCTCCTCCTCTGCTGGTCTGCGACCCCGGCTCTCCGCTACCGTTGCATTTCATTGGCTCTTGGTAATCACTTCTGCGGTTAATCCCGCCCCCTTCCGATGATTCCGGGATCTCCGTCTGTGGAGAGACATGGGGGTTGTATGGGTAACGTAGTCTTTGGTAGTCCCGTGTTCCTGGACTATCGGAAGGATCGTGCGGACTGTTAAAGGTACCCTCCCAGGGTGTTATATTGAGGTGTCCGTCCCGCGGTTCCTCACAATTAGATATATCTAGATTTTGCCAGATATATCAAGAGGGTCCAAGGGAGAATATTTATTGACCACTAAGTTTCTAATCCCCTGATACTCAATATATTATAACCACAAAACGGGAAACCTAGGGTCAGACCAACAAAATCAGCATGAAGTAGGTAGATACTACAACAAGTGAAAATAAATCCCATCAGCCACTTAGGTAGCCACCCACATCATTTGGGATTTAGTAGCCTTTCAAGGGCCCTCTAAAGCGTGACTGGTTGATCAGTTCTCCTTAGGCTGGGAACTGGAGGGGGACCGCCCTCCATCCATGGAGCGAAGATGTTGAATAATGTATTGTTTGGCTTGAGAGGAGGATCGCTCCCCACGCTGGGACAGCCGCGCGGTCTGAGTGCTCTAACCCATTGTGGCTTCGCAGGTTCTCTATCCAGAGGAGGCAAGCGAGACGGGCAAGGAGGGGGGGGGGGGGGAATTTGGGGGGCGAAGCAATTGAGTGGCCTCTCGGAGAGACCACAGCACGCGACGTTTGGATTCCCATTGAAAGATAAGCGCGAAGGGGTGGCCCCACTGATAATGGATGCCCAACTCACAAAGCTGGTCAGTGACTGGTTTGAGGTCCCTGCGGCGATGGAGCGCGATAGGGGCAAGGTCCTGGAAGAGCTGGAGGGGGTAGCTCTTGAAAGTTATCTCTGATTTGGAACGTGCAGCCTTTAAGGTGGCCTCCTTTTCCATAAAAAAGTGTACCCTGGCCAAGATGTCAGGAACTAGGCCCGGGCATCCCGATGGCCCAGCCATGTGGTGAGCCCAGTCGAGCACGGCAAGGAGGAATCCTCGTCCCCTATGATCTCGTACAGCAGTTCCGCCGCAAAAGTCAATGATGCCCGAACCCTCAGCGCCCGTCTGAATCCCCCTCAGGCGCAGGTTATTGTGGCGGTTTCGGTTCTCTTAGTCCTCCTGCTTGATTTGGAGCTCAATGTGTTGTTCCTCCAGAAGAGCCAGTCTTTGCCAAAGTTGCTCTTGGTCTTCCGTACGGGCATCGAGCGTCTTCTTGAGATCATCCACTCTTCCTCCGATTTCTGACACATCTCTCCTGCGCTCCTTGATGCAGGTTTGGACCTCGGTTCTAAGAGATCTGATTTCAGACTTGAGCACTTGCAGAAAGTTTGCCAGAAAGGATTGAGTAAGAGGATCAGAGTAGCCCTCCTTCAAAGACGCCATGGCCACAGGAGGTGTAGCACCAGGTTTGTTCCACAAGGCCGTCACAGGGTTGTCTTTCGGGAGTGCAGCGGTGTCCTTCCCATGGTGCAAACGAATAGGCAACTCACTAAAAAACACTGGTGTTTCATGGACCAAGCCATAACCGGCCTCCCCATTTGGTAGATCCCCTGGCTTTCTAAATGATACCGACTGCCTGGAGTCTATACATCCCCGATAACAAGCGTCACAGTTCCGGCCTGGGACAGCATTAAAATTCAGAAGTAACTTCACACACATCTCACCCCTTACCCCCATCATCAGTAACACAGCATTCCCCGCTATGAGCAGCACGGCCTTTCAAACCTGACGCCAAGTGCAAAAGTATCGGTGACTACTTTTAACACACAGGCCTCCTGGACTTTCCCTGCTAAAGCGACTTCTCTGATCTCCCAGAGATGGAACACTGGCACTACACCACCATCCACTCCTGGTCACCCCACCCCAGATTTATCCCATAGCCAGCAGAAAGCTCACCAAGTTTGAGAAACAGCTCATTACCAAATTGGATGATATGCATCTCCTCTCCCAAATATTCTTCTTTCTAAATACACAGGATGCCACTCAGAAGTCCCCAGCCCAGCAACAATGGGGAGGATTTTAGAGCGCACCTTTACGGCTAAAGAGTGGACAGAAATCCTTTAAAGAACCAGGCCCTCCTCCTCTAGCGCAGAAGGAAATGAGACATTGATAAATGTGACCTACTATAGATACTACACCCCTCAAGAGATTAGCGAAAAGTGGGGAAGCTCGGAGCTCTGCTGGAGGTACTGAGGCCAGGTGAGCACTTTGACCCACCTCCTTTGGCGGTGCCCCAACCTTAAACGATACTGGGATTGGCCTTGAAAGAAACTTAAATGTACTAAATCGATACGCAAAAGAGAACTTTGAGGTCCCTAATATCTCAAAAACCAAAGTCCTACCCTTTAGCGGTAAAAGGCAATTTAGCCCGTACACTTGGTGGCACTCCGATTGAGACGGTGAGAGAATATACTTATTTGGGCCGAATTTTCTCTCAAAATTTGCAAAATGCTTCCCACTTCCAACATTTGGGGCGAAAGGCTGATGCCCATGTGAGGGTATTGCAAAGATTATATCTTTCTATTGGGAATAGACACTTCCAATCTCTGCTCGAGGTTTACCGCATGAAAATTCCACCTATCTTATCTTTCGATCTGGAATATACACACAGATTAAAACTTGGCAACCAATAAATGTGAAAGAAGGGCTAGTCATACGGAAACTGTTATATGTTTCACAATCAGTTCCGGTCCAAGCATTACGTCTTGAGTTATCTTTGGTGAGCATATACGCTAGTTCCTTCTCTAACATAATAAGGCGGGCATACAATCTCTTACACGCATCCCCTGGAACTTTGAGATATTTATTAAAACTGGAGACTTTTGGAAACAAATCGGAGCAGTATACTTTTAATAAGAACCTTAATATAGCTCTTAATGCGTCCCAATGCACTGTAGCACTTTTGCGGGTCTGGACTCCAACGCATTTGAAACTCTTCTTAAAAAACTCGACACCAAAATGAGCTTTGAACTAGATATTGAACATTATAGTCAACTAAAGAATTGTAATTCATTTGTGAAAAGTATAGCATGCAAGTCCCCTGAGCACTATCATTATTTCCAATTATAACAGAGTGAGATATTGTATTCTCCTCTTGTGCCTGGGAATCCTTGCAATAAAAACGTTTACCTCTAAATGGAATACTTCAGAAAATTGCTTAGGTACATGATTTATGTAATGGAGGAACACAAGACCTTATTCATGTGTTGTTAATTTGTCCAAATCAGACTTTGGTAGAGGCCGGGTGTCCGTTTATAAAACTCATTCATTTCAGATTCAATGCCATTTCAACCCAAGATTTGATCAAGATGTGTATTTCTCCTTCAAATTAATTTGTCTGTTACAATTTGTTCAAGTTTTTTTAAATGGTTTTAAAGTGTATAAAAATAATCGTTTTAATTACGTATTTTGTATTTGTTGACCTCAGTAGAGGTCTGAATCAAATAAAATTATTGATTGACGTTAACAAGTTATTTGACACAGAAATTGCGTAATTTTCACATTTCCCCATACCTACTCCACTCCCTCAACAGGAAGGCCATTGCAATGGCATTGTGAGCCGCCAAACAAGCTATCACTGAAAAATGGGGCACGGACTCTACCCTCAGAATACGGAAACTGGCTCCACAGACTGTGGGACAACATGGGGATGGAGAAATTCACGGCCTTCATGGGTGGCAAACTGGCCCAATTTGATCAAATGTAGACCACCCCTGCCTTTTTTTCCTTGCACATGACTTTCGGCAACTTACATGCCCGAGATACCTTCAAATTCCCAGACAACTTCAGGATGAGTTACAGGGCCACCACCCAGATGGAGTGAACGTTGCCGCTTATCTGCTGGCTGGGCCTACACCCATCAAATGCTGTGCAAGCAAGAACTTTGACAATAACATGCTGGAGATCACCATAAGCCCCTCCTCCCTCTCCATACCCCACCTCATGCCTCCTTACGGTCCCCTATCCCCCCACTTCCTCCCTCAACCGCGCCATTTCCCCAACTTTCCAGTTTTGCCTTACTACTGATGGTTGTAGGAGAACAATTCCATTCATGTTTTCATTTCGTAAATGCCAATAAAAACAGATTTGAACCATAAAACTACCAATGCATAAAGCCCTCTGACCAAAAGCCCCTCTATGTATGTATATTATGTATGATAAAAATGAAAACAATAGTCTGATGAGACGACTAAAGTGTTCTTAGATGCCAAATCTAAAAATCTGCCTAGCAGGCTAAACCCAAAAAACGGGTTATTCATTATTATTGTTTTGCAGACTATGACTCAAAAAGAAAAGCATACTAGTACAAATAAATAAACTCATGGGTGTACAGCACCTTGTGACGTCGTCATGGCAGCTAAGGAGAGCCACTACTTCAAATATTTACTCAAGTGAACCCTGTGTACATATAACGAGTGTTCTCTTCCATACTTTGTAAACTTTTCAAAAACACGTGTTATGACTCATCTCGCCTTCTTCACTCTTTCGTCGTTAGCAGCTGCAGCACTTATTTCAAGCACCCTGGCCTTTTAATGTAAAAAAAAAACTATTATGCAACGATGTTGAACTGGTACAGATGTGCACCGCTGTTCTCGGCGCAGCAGCTACGCAGGAGCTCCCTGGACAGCGGCCCCGGTGATTTACTAGGAGTGAATTCGTACAGTTACTCAACATCCTCCAGTCTCTCCACTACTGACACCCAAACTCGGGGGAAGTAGCTCGGCTCTGCTGTGAGGTTACGCAAACAGGGCAGGCATGGGTGCAGAGTGGAGGGCTGCCAGCATTTGTTTACTAAGTGCCAAGTCTCTCGCTCCCCGAGCACGGCGCGCACCTACCGATCCCCTGGATGAAGACGAAGCCCGCTATCATCAGCACGGGGTGCCAGTTGAACTCGGCCGGGCCTCCGTCCCAGCCTAGCCCTTCCCGCCAGTGGAAGACCCAGACCAGGGCGAAAAGGACGCCGAGGAAGCCCATCACCAGGCTGCTGGCGAGGAAGCTGAGGAAGCTCCTGTAACCCTCCATCTTCGCCCCAAACTCTGAGCGGCAGGGGGAGGGACGCCACGCGCTGCTTCCCCCGCCCCGTGCACCTCCCGCGCCGGCCAGCCGTGAAGGAAGGGGTGGCTCCGGCGGCAGGGGGCCGGGCGCCCCGCCCAGCTCCGTTAACACAAGTGTGCCAGCATCCAGCGCGGCCTTGAAGTACGAAGAATCCGAGTCCTAACCCATGCATTTTCAGACTCGGGAACCACCTTAACCTTAAACTATCTAAGAATAGAAGGCCTCATCTTCGCCCGACGTCCTTCTGCGTGGCCGACGACTGCGTGTTATTATTTGACACTGCTCCCTAGGCACGTTTTTTTTGCAGTTTTATGTGATACTTAGTAATGAACGTTTTCATTTTCACTCATCCACAGTCCACACGAAAAGTCTTTTCCGCAGCAGACGCTTTCAATTGATTTGTTTTCCAAATGTATTAATGTAGTAGCACGTTATACCCCCGACGAGGCGCGGCAGCGTTTTCAGAGGAGGTGTAGCACTCTACTCCCCACACCTGACTGTCACTGAAAGCTCAGTGGGGAGACTATGGGACAACAACAAGTTCACTTGTGTGAATGCTGTGGCAATCCTAATGTGATATACTTTGCTATTCTGTCCCCTTTCAGAAATTGTTCGTAAAACTTGTTAATAAGCGTCGGAGCTCAATGTACACTAACCCTGGGACATGGAGCAGCGTGCTTCCCAGCATAAAAGCGCAAAAGTGTCCTGTCTGTGGTAGGAAGTGCTATATACTGCACACGCCCCTCATGTTGGGTTGGCGTGGGGAGGTCTGGCGCTGGGGGTCCGCTGAGAGTTATGAATTACGCAGGGAGGAATACCGTTGGTTAAATAAACAACCCATATCAGCAGGCGCGGATCGTCCGTTGGGGCGTAGCCCGCCCGCGCCCGCAGCTCCCTCGGTGTCTCTGAACTTAGTTTACTTAAGTTCAGAGACGCCGAGGGTGGGGGAGAACTAACTGACAATGCATGTCAGTCCGCATGACGTCGGACCGTGGGCTGTCCGGCGTCATGTTGACTGACATGCATTGTCACAAGCCAGGGAAAGGCAGCACAAGTGCGCATGAGTGGGCATGGAGATTCATTTTTACTCCGTGCCCAGTCATGCGTACTTGTGTTTTTACTGCCTTGCGCATGCCCATTAGGAGCCCCTCGGTCTCCTAATGGGCAGGCGGCGGGCGTAGCGTAAGCTGTGCCCTGATTGGCTCAGAGGGGTTGGCAGGCCCCTCCTCCATTACCGTTAGTGAAGGCGCCCAGGGGATCAGAGGTCCGTCTGAGAGCGAGGTGGCGTGGACCCGTGGCCCGGCTGAGGTAAGTTTTTTTATTTTTAAATATTTAATTCCCCCCCCGTGCGCGACCCCCCCCCCACGAGCCGCGACTGATAGAGGCATGTCTTGATTATGATTGATAAGTGTACCGGCCATGTTGTGGTTTTAGATGGTAGGTATCTCCGGGGGAGGGGGTGGTGATTAAACATAGCTCTAGGGTGGTCGTCGCTGCAAACGTATGGAAGGAAGTGTTATTTTAGGAGGCCTATACCCCGAAATTGTTTCCTGAATTAATTATGTGCCTTGACGATTTTCTTTTATGTTTGGATTAATTGATGAATGAAACAATGAAAACGTGGGGTAAATAGCCCAGTTAAACGCGATGAAATAGGGCCGACTCCTCCATCTCAAATGAGAGTATACTTTGACCTCCCCGGTACTCCCACAGCCGCCTCTTGCAGGGACTTCAAACCCTGGACCAGCCACGACTGGCTGACTTGTGAGTTACTAATAAACTGGGAGTCTGATGGGAGTGGTTTTCCCAACCTTTCTCTTTAGCACAGCCCACACATTCTGACTTCTCGCTCACTGGCTATGAAACCACTTACTGGCAATGTGTTGCCTCAGTTTCTTTTTCTTGCACTTGTAAAATGTTTTTTGTTCCTTTAATTTGGTGAACTGCAGTGAACCAGACGTAGAAAAGGAATCTCCTCTCCCCGAGGTCGGTATGTGCTGGCTGTACGCAGTCGAACAGAAGGCTATGCTTAGCGATAAGTCGTACTTGTATGCAGAAAAGTTAGTTTAGCGGCTCCACATGACTTTGCATGCGGAACCAAAATAAGGCAGGCCCCGAGCCTCGCCTGCGCTTTTGCAGCTTAGCAATACACTGTGTCCTCGGCTTTATAAACAAACGAGTCAGGAACTTGCGTTGTTTCTTTCCAGATACCAATTTTTTTTTTTGTCATACCATTTTTATTGCAGGACCAAGTACAACGTACAGCAACCAGGATACATGTCAATAATGCAGGTTTCCCATCCTCCCCTTAATCATTAATCCGGGTAGTATACACAGCCGTACAGCCCACATCCCAGAGGCCGGGCGGCGTCATATAGACACATGGCACATTAATACGAAACTGTCAGGAGCATGCTTCCGGTGAAGAACCCCGCCTTTCCAGATACCAATGATTCATCAGTGTCATTTACGGTTTATAGTGGTAGAAAGAGAATGCAGGTTTGGAAAAATGCTGCAGAAGCAATAGTAAACAGGTGAAGAAAGTGGGAGGGTGTGGTTTCTAGCTATGTTTTGACTTCTATTTTCAGGCACTTCCAGGACTGATCTTCAGAACATGTTTGACAGGCTTTGTGACATGGACTGCAGCTGTCTTTAGAAACGCAGGAACCAGATTCCACTGCGAGTGGACTGAACTGCCAAGTACCTCTTCGTTAGCTTTTGACTTACAAGTGGTAGCTAGTCAAGCGATCAAAGCTTACAATTGACTGGGGTGTGGGTAGAATGTCTGGCTCAGGCTGCGTGACTATCACTTACAATAAATAGAATTTCTAATCAGTATAATAGAAACATCATTATAAAGGTGATATGAACAGTCATTTTACTCCGTTTTATGACTTTATTTTCCAACTGCATTTCTTAGGGAACTGTAGCCTGAACTTAAGAACTACATAAATTAGGGTAATGTTCAGCTTCAGACGAAACACTGCATGGGCATTCTACTTTTCAAAGCTATCATCAGCTCTCCTCCAATTAATGTATAAAATATATTATTGAGAAACCCTTCAGGACAGTATGAATTTTTGGCAGGATTAAAACTCTTTGAATTTTAATGAACGGTAATAAAAAGCATATTGAGTAAGTGTGTGTGTTTGAATATATCGCTGCCTCTGTCTGGGGGTTATATTTGCCTGTTTGTGGTTCTGCAGGTCTGTGTTAATCTGTGGGGTGTAATTTAAAAAAAATAGTCTGAACTCAGAATGACGAAACCGTCCTCTATAGCTCATAAAAATTGGCGATTTCTTAAATGATAAATAATTCAATCTTATTGCTTTATTAACCTTCCTGCTTCCTAAAATGTGCTTGAAAATGCACCATTTTCACACACTTTTTTTCAAAATTAGGTTGTTCGTGCACACTTGCTCGCCGCAGTGCAATACCACAATTTTACGCCCACCACTTTCAAATGTCACCAGCTGCCCCTGCCCATATGCGTGGTATGGGATGCCCTGTTGGAACAATTTAAAGCCCAAGAAGAGGATAATGTCCAGGGCAGCGGTGGCTCCTACGCTAAGGTGGCGGAGCGTCGCCGCACCAGTGCAAAGGAAAAAATAAAATGATAATAACGCATCGTTATTTTCAAAGTATTTTTTATATTGGAGTTGCCCCCAGGTTGGGGCGGGACTGGGCTTCCCGCGTTACTGGGAAGAGGTGTGGCTGATTCTGCACCTAAAGTGCACATGATTGGCTGGTCGGCCAAACAGCTATGCACACTTTGCATGTTCTTCCACCCAGGCTGCATTACAGCCAGCATAGAGAACATGCCCAGGCTTCCACACCCTTTCTGATCGCCAAACAACAGCGCTCAGACCAATCACAACACTGCAATCAGCAGTGTCATGATTGGCTAGGAAAGTCTGAAAGCCTGGGTGCTTCCTGTTCCTGCTGAGGAGAGGTGGCAGCTGGCAACGGCGACCAGCAAGTACATTTTATTTTTTATTTATATCGTACACACACACCCCCACCTTCCCCTGCCCCCACCATCATCCCATATCAGCCGCTTCTGGTCCATGGCACAAGTCGGGGGTACACATAGGTGGAGGGTGTCAATCCACTACTTTTACAGGGTGGACGTCGTCCACCCTTCCAAGAAGCTGGACCCCACTATAAAATGATACATTTGTCTCAGTGTATTTTTCAGACACTGGGACACATTCAGCAGGCGGTGAGGGGGTCTTTCCAATTTCAGACTCCAGCTGGGCCATAATAAAGGCCGAATTTAAGGGCCCATCAGGCCTCCTTTTGTTGGAGTATCTTTGACTGGAAGCTGTCTGGAGCCTCACACCTAGATGCAAATGCAGTGGAGGGGAAACAAAGGCACACAGCTTGTTACAACTTCAGACATACTTAAGAGAGGCACACTTTTGACGTTATTCAGTCCAGGCATATGAGAGATATGCATGCACTGTAAGAATGTCTGATGTGTTGGTCTGTCCCAATATTTACCCAAAATAACAATTTAAATGCCACTACTTTTTATTTCTGTTATAGTGTTACTTATCAAATTACAGGGTGTCAGAGCACTTTACATCACACTGACTCATTACATGGACAATAAATCATACACATTTGTACATCAACGGTCAATATATGATACATAAGACAGTGAGGGTTATAAGGTGTATGATCCACATTTTGTCCTTTATAGCTCACTGCCCTATATTAGAAGGAGTACAATTTATGAACTGCAAATAACAAAAGGATCTCATTGTTAAAAGCAGTAACCCACTTACCTATCTACATAAAATAAAAATCTGTCATCTGCATGTTACACAATGTGCTTGTTTTGCAGGAGACACATTAACCTTCTATGCTACTATGAGTTAAAACGGGCACTAGACAAAGCACAGATGTTAGAAATTGGGTCACTAGTTGGCAAAGGTTTGCACCCTCTCCAAGTAGGGACCCCAATCTTAGTCAGGGTAAGCTACATACACACTTTAAATTTACCTGTGCTCACCCTCTGGTAGCTTGGCACAGAGCAGGCAGGCTCATCTAAAGAGGCAATGTGTAAAGTATTTGTGCAACACACACAGTAACACAATGAATATACCACAAAAAGACTCCACAAATGTTTAGAAAAAAAGAAATTATTTATCTGAGTAAAACAATACCAAAATCCAATAAGTAGAAGTTGAGGTATGAATTTTTAAAGAGTCAAACAAAGATAGTGCTTAGAAGTCTCTAGCGGTTAAAAGGTTACTTGAGGTCGCAAACGACCGGTACAAATCCAAAGTTCAGGCCAATCGCAATGAAGGGCAGGCCGGCTACATGACCCCGACAGGTCACGCTGACGAAAAATCTTGACCGCAGCAAATGTCGACATCAAAAGCCTACTGCATCGTCGGGAGCGTGGCTTGGCAAGCTAACATGGCGGACGTGTGCTGAGCGAGCTCTGTCCAGCCCGCCGAATATCCGACAATTATCCTGACTTCCCAGATCTCTAATTGCTCATCTCGATGTCTCTGCAGCGCTGTACTGGCCACATATTCGCCCGGTGTAATTTGGGAGCCCGTGGCAGCTGGAGGCGGTGTGATTGGACTGCGGGGGGGGGGGGGGGGGGGTGAGGCCTGGCAGCCGGCGGTGGAGCCAGGGAGTCGCACACAGAGTCACTGGAGGCGGCTGGGGACGTGTGACAATTTTGGCCCGCTCACCGGAGTAGTCAGCAGCTGGGAGAGTCCCGGCCTTCTTGGAGAGCCGCATCTAGCTGACTGGGGTGTCGAGCGCTGCTCCGCCGCTTTGCAGCACGGCCTGAGGCGTCATCGGAGTGGGAGACCCGGTGGCCGAGAAGGTGAGATGAGGTGCTGGAAGGCGAAGGCCGCGGTCCTGGGTCCCCTGGCAGTTGGGGTGTCTGGTGGAGGCGGCGGTTGGCGATAGGGGTGTCCGGCTTGCTCTTCACGGTGCCACCCCATCCCAGCATTGTAGTGGGGTTCGGCGGCACAATTGGGACGCGTGGGAGGTTGCCGGGGACCCATCATCTGTCCTACCCTCCTCAGAAACATCCCGCAGAGGGGGATCAGCGGCATAATCGGGCAGCGTTGGAAGTGCCTCAGGGACCCACGATTTGCCCCCACACCCCCTCCTCTCCCGGAGCAGTCTTGGGCTATCGGGGGCGCCCACGCCGGCGGTCGGTTGGGCGGTATATAACTGGCCTATTTGGCACCTTCCGACATAACCTCCGATTCGTTGGGTTTCCGGTGGGCTGTGAAGAGGGTAACATGGAACGATTCCTTACGAAGTGGTTAGAGAGCTGGCTTCCCCCTGAGGCCATGTCCCGATGCTTTGTAGTGGAGCTGGCCCACAGAGCACTTATGCAGAAACCCCCGGTGGGAGCTCGCCCACGGCCAGTTATAGCAAAACTGTTAAACTATCTCGATAGAGATGCTATACTGAAGCAGGCCTGAGCCAAATAAACTCTGCTCTACAATAATGTGCGCATCCTTATCTTTCCTGATTACACAAGGCAAGTCCAGCAACAGCGCCAATCGTACACAGCAGAGAAAGCCCACCTGAGAGACCTTAAGCTTCCATATGCCCTATTGTTTCCGGCTCGCCTACGGGTGGTATTTCGCTACCGCACCCATTTCTTCGCACCCCGGAGGAAGTGTTCAAGTGGACAGACGAAACAGTGTGGGTGAGGCCACACACGCCACCTGGACGGGAGTCAAACTCCTCATCGAGCGAGGCGGCTCGGGGTCAGCGGCAGAGGAGTAATAGAAGATCACGATCCCGGCGGCGCTCCCAGTCATGCGGTGCCTCCTCTTGGGGAGGGGGGCCCTACACCAGGGCGATAGTCATGGGGATCCTAACGTACAATATCAGTGAGGTGTTGCAGAGTCAAATTGGGTGTTTCTCTGGGGAGTCCTGAAGTGGGCTGGTCTCTCCACCAGGATTGTACTGGTGGGAAGCATGGCCGGAGGACATGGGCTGTGAGTTGGGGATCCGTTGGTTGGGGCAGTGTCCATCCCCCCGTTGGGGATTGGGGACTAGCCCTGCCGCGACAGATACTTCAGTGTTATTGAGGTATGGGGTGGGGGGTTTGTTGGGTGGGGGTTGTTCATGTTTACAGATCGCACGTCCACTAAAGGCCTGTTCCATTTTCCACATGCATCACCACAGCTCGTCATCCGTTTTGAAAGAGGATGCGCCCCCCCCATGGCTAGTGTACCCGACAGAGGACAGGTGACCCGGGCAGCCTCCGCATTATTAGCTGGAATGTACGCGGGGCCCTGGATAAAATCAAACGTGGGGCCATACTCCACCAGGCAAAGAGGGCTAAGGCCGATGTTCTTATGCTACAAGAAACGCACCTTATGGGTACGAAGGCCCTTTGCTTGCAACGCTATGGGTTCCAACAGGTCTTCCACGCCGGATTTACGAGGGGTTCACAGGGAGTAGCGATCCTGGTGCACCGTAGAGTTCCCTACACGCATATACAGCAGTGGACCGACACACAGGGGCGCTATCTGTTTATTCGGGGCAAGATCGGGGAGGACCCCCTAGTGCTGGGCAGTGTGTATGCTCCCCCCCCTACAATGGAATCTGATAGAGAAACTGCCATCCCTGTGGGCCGATATGCCGGATTGGCCTATCCGCAGTGGGCGGGGACTGGAATGACGTTATGGACATGGTCAAGGATAGGACTGGGGTTGGGGGTAGCCCCAGGAGCGGTCATCCCACAAAACTACATTCATTGGTAACAGGGCTGGATTGGGTGGATGCTTGGCGGAGTATTCACGGTGATTCCCGGGGATACACCTACCTCTCGGCGGTCCACAAATCATTCTCCAAAATTGACTATAGCTTTGTTCCCCGGGCGGCGGTCAGTAGGGTGGCGTTGGCAGAGATTTTGCCCCGCGGCCTCTTGGAACATTCCCTGGTATCCATTGAGCTTTATATGGGCAGGGGAAGCAACCATTTTGGTGGCGCCTCTCAGTGTGGCACTTACAGAACGAAGAATATGGGACACATATGAGCGAAGCAATTGCCCAGTACCTGACGACTAACGAGGGGTCAATTTCTAGCGCCGCCACTCTCCGTGGGGCAGACATATCCTGGTGCACGGCGGCTCGCAGAAAGCGTAGGGAGGAACTGACTCGCGCAGAAGCGGACGTAGAGGCACTCGAGCGCCAGAATCAGGAGGTAGGGGGGACCAGTGTGTGCGACAATTGATTCTTGCCCAACAGGCTTGTGCTGCCCTACTGATGGACCAAGTACGCCAGGTTTGGTTGGCGACGCGCAGCAGGAAATACCAATGGGGGGACAAGTCCAGCAAGATGCTGCATCGACTCTCTGAGAGCACCTTCCACTCCCAGGCCCTCCCGGGAATTCTGGACTCGGCGGGAATACCGATTACAGACCCTCCCGCCATAGCGGAGAGTTTCGCTACATACTATGCAGATCTTTATGCCCCCCAGGAATGTCAGTCAGCGTCCACCATTGACAAGTTCATAACAGACCTACCGCCCAAGGCGGTGTTGGACAAGGTACGGGATCAGCTGGAGGCCCCTTTGACAGATGAGGAGCTGAGAGCGGCCTTGGGAGAGCTCAACCCCGGGAAAGTACCTCGACCCAACGGGTTTCCAAGGGAATTCTTACGATGCTATAATGTACAGTTGGCCCAACATTATCGGGCGGTGGTGGAAGAGGCCCGGGAAAAAGGCCTGCTTCCCCCCCGATTGGAGGCATGCGGAGGTGGTGGTGTTCCATAAGCCCGGTGATAGGGGAGACCCGGCGTATGCGATAGAATGAAAACTCATGGGATGCCACTCACTTCACACACTTTTGTACTCGGCGCAGCTGCGGGGTACGTTACCATCGGCCACGCAGGTGGTGTTCTCGATTTGGAGCCAGGCGCTGCGGCGTATGGGTTGGTGGAATACCCTGACTCGGGAGATCCCTCTGTGAAATAATGGGTGTCTGCCCCAATTGGCGGCCCTGCAAGGTTTTCGGGGATGGGAAGACATTGGTATCTCAACCCTGGGAGATGTCCTGAGGGGCACGACACTCAAGCCATTGCGGGACCTCCAAATGGAATTCCTTATGCCACAGTCACAATTTTATCGATACCTCCAGTTTCTCCATGCCCTGTCCCACAGTCTGCAGGGTCTTGAGTCCCTCCCTGAATTTAGTCCACTGGAAGCAAAAGTTTTTATGGGGGACTTACAAGAAAAAAAGATTTCCCGAATCTATCAATCCCTAGTCACTCACTGCTCCCCCACACTTCGGGGGGACTGGGAGGAGGATGTGGGCAGTCTGGAGGAGGAGGACTGGAGGGAGGCCTTGGCAGCCCCGCGGGGTGCTGCCATAGCGATGCGACTCTGCCTGGTCCAGTTCAAATATCTCCACAGGGTCTACTTTACTAGGGCACGGTTGTGGCGGGCAGGGCTGATCGCTTCCCCAGAGCGTCTTCGCTGTGTTCGGGAGGGGGGCACGTTCATACTCACGGTCTGGCGGTGTACATCCCTGGATTGCTTTTGGAGGGGGGTCTTTGCATGTCTGTCCGAGGTCCTGGGATGGGAGCTCCCTCGTGCACCGCAGTTGGCCGTACTCCATGTCATGGAGGGGATAGGTGTCAACATCTACAAACAGCATCTCATGCTATTAGGCTTCACACTGACGATGTCAGACATACCTCCGTTGCGCCTTCCTAAACGCCAACGGACTACATTTCCCAGAAGGCCGAGTCCCGAGGAGAGGGATTTAAGCACCAGCGGTGCACACGACGTAGCGCGTAATTGAAGTTACCTAGGAACTCTCACGGCTGCGAGAGTGAGAAGACCGAAGGCGTCTGAAATCGCCGAGCTTGGTCGAGACCCCGGAGGATCCGTATCACGAACCCCGAAGGACCGGGAGTACGGAGAGAGAGACGCTCTAGTGGGATTCTGCGGTGAGTTCAACCGTGTGTCCCCGTTTCCTGGTGCAGACGGCGAGTCCGCAGACATTCGGTGGCTGTGTTCACGGAAGGCGAATCCTGTTTTCCCTTCACTTCCAAGAGGCCGCTCAGCCCGCTCACCCCGCCCTGGGCTACTGATCACGGCGGCGGTCTCAACCGCGTGTTCCGTAGCGAAGCAATGCTCAGCTCTTGTGCTTTCCAACAAGGGACTGCTTTGTGAATAGGAGGAGGCGGCGGAATACAGCGGCGGTCACAACCGCGTATTACCGAACGTGCTCACGAACTCCCTATGGTTTTTCTTGTCGTCCTTTCTTTTGAATTTGCACCGTATGACTGAACCCTGTTAGGTGCTTTTTGTCCCTGGAATTCTAACCCGTTTACATGACAAACCGTGTGCTAACTGTTTAACACTGCCATGTGCCACTGGTGAATTGTTCCCCTGGAATTGTTAGGTACTGAAAAGGCGACTGGCCTTTGGAGCCTCTGCGTTGAGGTGGAGTTAAACCCGACGAGAGAAAGAGGCGCAGCTGCCGCTCTACGCCAGCCCGTCAATCCCTGCAATTTCACTGGGAAGGGTAATCTGGATGTGTTGGGGGTGAACGGGAATTTCTATCGTATGGTTAGGAAGGAGGGTTGACCATGTGTTGATGCTTGTGTATTTGTATCGTTCCAGGTGTATGCTTACAGGGCGTGTTCATGCATAGCCATCAGGACCCCTGCTATCCTTTTCCAGGTAGAGGTGCATTGCGGCAATAGCGAGAAGGGTTGAGAGTAGTTAGGATTCATGTATTGACCCTGTTGTCTTTGTCGTTTCAGGTTTCCTTTCCCTCGCTGTCCCTTCCCTTTCCCTTCCCTCACCTGATAATTCGAATGCCCTGTATATATGATTATTCTGGGGACTTGGTAATATCAGGAGGTGGACACTTTAATCTGCCGCGACTGAATCCTGCGGAGCCGGGCCTGACAGACGAAGCGAGACATTGCTAAAGCGTGGAAGGCGGCGCGGGCCCCCTCGGTGGCTGCATGGAAGAATGGTTTGGATTTTTGCACGGGGTTGGAGCAACCTATCTTTGTAGCCAGGGGATGCCCGCGCAAGCATTATAAAATATGGAAACGATGGGCGGACTATCGGGGCCTGTGGTTGGATCCGCCAGTGGTAGCGGAGACGTTTCTTGGTCTGTACAGACGGAGGGGGAAGGGGGGGGGGGGGGCGGTGGGGTGCATGTTATCATGCTAGGATGTTTTGATTTCACATCTAGGCTGAGGACAAGACTATGCGGACTTAGTGCGATTTTAGGGGGGTGGGGCAAGGGAGGGTGGGAGTTGGGGGGGTTTCTAATTCATTTAATGTGTCCTTGTTATGCATTTTGTTTGATTTTGTCAACAAAAGTCGATTGCTTTCATGGTTATATACGGTCTGATTCAGCAGACGTCTCTTGTGTGCAGAGCCCTGCGTTGTATATGCAATTTGACGAATAAAATATGTTTTTAAAAAAAAAACCTACTGCATCGTCTAGCCGCTCAAAGGGGGTCTCGTGTCTTTGCCGAGCTCCGTTGAAGTGAATTCAATGTGTCATCATCGAGCTGCGCAGACTGTGGATACGCTGTCATCGAGCAGCCCCGGCGTCGAAGGGCGATGCAGCGGAATGTCTCACACAGCCAAGGCAATGCATCATTTCTTGCAGAAATCAGCTGCAGAACCCACTTCTGAGGCCCAGGACTGGAAGGGGCACCTCAGGCAAGGGTAGGACTCACAGATGGTAGAGTCCAGCAGCACCAGCAGGATTTCAGGAAGTCTTTTGTGTCCCGAGACTTCAGAACACAGGAGGCAAGCCAACAAGACCTTGGAGTCACTCTGGGTTCAAGTGAGATGGGTCAGTCCTTGTACTCAGCATGGAAGAGATCAGCAGGCAGCATGGCAGCTCAGCAAACCAGAGAAGCAGTTCACCAGAACAGTCATTCAAAGCAAAGTGGCAATCCTTATAGCACAGCAGTTGTACTCCAGCATAGTTCTTCCCAGGTCCAGTAATGTACTAAGTTGGTAGGGTCAGAGCCCCAGTAATTATACCTTAAAGTGCCTTTGATGTAGGGGGGTAACTTCAAAGGAGCTCTTTGAAGTGCACAATGATCTCTTTCAACCCAGTCCTGTCTGCCAGGCTAACCGTGAGGCGTGAATTAGTGCTATTTGTTTGGACTAGGACACTACCTATTGAAGAGTAAGTGTCAACCCCTCCCTATCCTCCCTGCCCAGGAAGAACCATCAGAATGCAGATGGGTGCTCAGAATGCAGAGGGGCCTCACATTCCTGTGTTTATGGCTGTCTATAGGAAATGCACTAAGTGTAAATGTCACCCAGCCCAGATGTGTATTGGGGACAGGCTGCAGGCACACAGAGCAAAGTTTAGAGCAGAGAAATGTTCAAATTATAAAAGTGACATTTCTAAAATGGGAATGTCAAATCTAACTTTACCACGAAAGAGTATTTATCATTACCATTCCAGAAATATGAAACATGATGTAGCTGCTCCTGTTTAATCAGAAATTTCAGCTTAAAAGTGTTTATAGGAATTCCCAATGCTAGCCTATGAGAGGAGTAGGCCGCACAGTAGTGAAAAACAAATTTAGCTGTTTGTCACTACCAGGATATGTAAAACTTAAAAGTACATGTCCTACCTTTTACTTACATTGCACACTGCTCATAGGGCTACCTAGGGCCTACCTTAAGGGTTACCTATGTGTAATAAAAGGGGATTTTTAGGCTTGGCAAGTGGTTTTAAATGCCAATTCGAAGTGGCAGTAAACTGCACTCACATGCCATGCAATGGCAGGCCTTAGACAGATTTAAAAGGCTACTTGTGTGGGTGGTGATGGAGCAGGGAAAATACAAACATTTTTGTACCCCTTTTGAAATTAATGACCTCATAACTTTAAAAATACTAACTGTTTGAATGCATGTATTAATCAACAAATGAACCTTTAATTAGACACTACACGCGGGAAACTAACCGGCATTGCAAAAATCTAATTTATTTACAAATGTGAAATTAAACTAACATAGATTTGTGATTCATGTAGAAAGTAGAAGTAAATTGCATGTATTTTGTTTGTAGTAAAATTATATTGTGGCAAAGAATGCAGATGGTAAGTAAAATGGCTTTAAATGTCGCTTATGCTAGGTAACACCTAACATGGGTCATTAGAATGGTGGGTGGTAAACAGAAGTGCTTATTTTCTATGTCTAATTTCTGCGATGTTGTTTTCATATTAGTTCCGTTCGGGCCTGCTAGGCCTCACCTGACAATGGCTGCTGCAGAGAGATGTGATTGCGTGCGCAGAATACAGATGGCCCCCGCGCATGAGCAGAGTGGAAGTTCCAGTCACGAGTGTGTGGCCTATGCCCGGAGTGAGAGATGTCGAGGCCAGTCTGACCTAAAACAAGAGTTGTGCCAAGAGTTCAGCCTGAATGCATGGGAATGGATGGGAGACTCGAACTCCAGGAGATGATCTAATTCATGACTGTCGAAAAATGTTGCAAATATAATAACAAAGTTAAAGTACATTTGAGACAATTTTTCCTTCTGATGCTGAAAAAGACTTTGTCAACTTTGGACTTCGAACGTTGATGGGGAAAAGGAACGAGACCATCGCGGGATTCTATCTCGGGAGGGAATACGTCCGAGGAGGTTAGAGGGACAGTCAGTCAGTATTTGGGAACCTATACTGTGATCTTCGGTTCATGTTCTGGTGAACCATTTTCGACATCGCCCTAGGGCCAAGGGTAATGAGTATTTTCTGTTTCTATTTAATCTTTAATTAAATGTTTATGTAATAATGTTTAGAATATTTGTCTAATAAAACTTAACTTATTCAATGTATTCAATGAATCTAGATAAAATTTCATGCTAACTCAAAACCTGAGTCTGTGGTCATTAGGATTAAAAGTTATGATCAATAATTGTTAAAAGGTTTTAAATTGTGATTGAGCTGGACTTAATCGCCATCAACTGATTCCTACTAGTTGGTCCATCGACCAAAATATCGGAGTACCTTGATGTTTAGAACCGACAATTCCAAAATCAAATGTATATAGTTATTATTTAGATAAAAATATTAACAAGGTACCCCATATGTCTTGCAGTTCGTCTACTTATCACTGATCCAGAAAACTGAATGAATGTGTGTTTTCGGTGTTGTGGGCCCCACCGACGAGCAAATGGTGTAAAGGTTTTCTGGGTTAGTGTTGTAGCAGAGTTATGGTTTCTATAGGTCAGTTCAGGGGATTATTGATTATTGATTTCTACGTTTAACACTCCATGTTGAGTTTGTGTTACGTTATATGTAGTCGGAATTTTGAAGCTTCCGGGAAGTAGGAAGTGGATATATGTGACAAGAGAAGTCACATGGAATTGTGCATTATCTGATTTCAATTTGGTGATAACACAGGACTGTGTTATGTTAGGGAAATTCATGTGTGAATTGCGTTGAGTGAAATAGCAACAGGTTTTCTTGTGAAACTTTGGCCTTAATTCTCAGGAGCAGTATAGTCTCCACATGTGTTTTATCCCCAGAGAAACAGGTTTACCTCTTGCTTAAGAGAAGGGTAAGGTAGTGGGAAGTACTACACTTATCGAACAAAACAGTATTCTTGAATGTTTGAATAAACTATCTCTTTTGTTTAGAGAAATGGACAATGGTAATGTGTTTTATGTTGTAATTAACATATTTTGTCAAATCAACGAGTTATAAAACAGTGCCGATAATTTTGTAAAGGAGGGGTCAGCAGAAGCAGGAGTAGGTCTGACGTTAACAATAACCGCGCTGTAATTGGTCAGTAGCGGAAGTACAAAGAGCTTTTTGATTGGTACGTTGGTGTGGGTCGTGCTGGGATTGTACAGTTGCGGAAGTACGAGGAGCTTTCTGATTGGTGCGTTAGTGTAATTCGTGCTGGAATAGGTCAGTAGCGTGAAGTAAAGCTTTCCGATTGGTGTGTTAGTGTGATTCGCGCTGGGATAGGACAGAATAGGCAAGCAGATTAAAAGAGAGTTGTGTGAATTCGCTTTGGCAAATAATTGTGAAATATGACTTATTACGATGGGCGAGAGATAGAGAAACCTTCATGGTTTACCAAATTCAAGAACCTTTTTAAGAAAGATAAAAGGATTGTAACGAGAGAGGGAGAAGTGCTTCCTCCACCGAAAACACCAGCATCTTACATGATAACGAAATATGATTATCATACTTGTATTTGGTTGGAAAATTGGGCAAAATACACTCAACATCATGGAGTATTGGCGTTTCCAGAAACCGGTTCGTTTAGAAGAGCTTTACTACGAAATTTGAGAAACAAAATGATGAAACTTGAACCGAGACCTAGATTGACTCAGTTTGAAGCCCTAGGTGAATGGGAAGATGAGATGTATGGAAGAGAGAGACACAAAGGTATAAGGGATGATAGTTATGTTTATGGAAGAGTATGGGGTTTGAGTCATGAAGACAGGATGAGACGATGGCAGTACGCTAATATGACGGATAGTATGTTTTCTGCTAGAACAGCTGAAGACGTAGTAGGGAAAAAGTGTACAGAGAAAAAGAAGCATCTAGTACCAGAAAGGTGTGGGTATGGAGCCAGTGATACAGATGATGAGTTGCTGGAGGACATGTTAAATAAAAGACCCCCTCCATATCAACAGGCTTCTGCGGTGGTGACACCAAATGCACCGCCAATGGAAACTGTGATGAATCAAAACCCAGAACGATTTTCTGAAATAAATAGTCCATTTAATAGACAGGAAATACCACAGACTGTAGAACCTGATATTCATAATGCGTCTGAATTAGTAAGAACAACAAAACAATTGGCTGAAAAGATAAAAGAATTGACAAAGAATGTAGAAGCTGAAACTGTACCAGTAACTATAGGTCCAGTGATACCAGTATTTGAAAATCAAAAGATAGATGAACATTCCTTAATGATTCCTTTAAATTCCAGTATGCAAAAAGTAAATGAGTGGGTCAAGAATTTGCAGAAGAGAGATACAGAACCACAACCTTTGGATGTGGTTAGATTAAAAATAGACATGGAAGAACTGATTCTAGGGACTATTGGTACAGATCGGTTAAAAACATATCAAGATGATGAATTAATGTTTATGTGTTAGAGGATTACAGAAACCTTACAGAGTAGATTTTAGTGAGAAAGATATAGAAAATCTGAACACTTCAGGACGGTTAACACAGGTAAAAGAACTAATTGTGTTACTGAGAAAATAGGGAGATGTAGACAGATGGAGAAGTAGGTGGATAAGGAAAAAAGAAGGTACGGCTGATAAAGCAACATTAGCTTTCCCAGTAAAGGAAAAAGAACCAACAGTTGTAGAATGTCCGATGAGAGAAATTCCAGGAGGAGGTTATGTACATGTCCCATGGACCAGACAGGATATATTGTCATTTACAAATGATTTTCCAAGATTGAGAAAAAAGCCTGTAGAATGGTACAGACAAGTGGAAAGGTATGCAAAATATTGTAGTGATGACATTGAGGCCAGACAACGTAAGCTTAAAGAAAAGGCAATGTGGACACAGGTGAAGGCTGCAGAACAGCAAGAAGCCCAGATAATTAATCAGATTAATGAAGCAGGGCAGACCAAAATGAAACCAAACATTGGTAAAGGAAAAGGTCAGATAAATATAGAAGAAGCTAAAAAGAAATAGCCATGTCATAATTACAGAAAATTAGGGCATTGGAAAAACGAGTGTAAATTACCTCCAAAAGTTAATACCGAGAATAAATCATTAAATCCACAGGTGCAGAATGTGGTGGGTTATCAACAACCACCACAGCAACAGGTAGTTACTCAGCAGACTCAGGTGCCGCAGCCATTTCTCCCAAAGAGTGTAAATCTTCAAAGAGACAGTGCAGAGGCAGGATTCTACGGTGGAGAGCAGGTAACAAAATTGCCGCGCGCAGCTGCTGTTTCACAGTTTTGGCTACGACCGGATGGAAATTAATCGAATGAAAGCTTATGACGGTGCCGAGGAGAGGAAGAGGAGTGCGTGCTTGGCGCAACTCTAGAGGTAGATCGGTCAGGTCCATTTGTGGATGGAAAGGTGAATTGTGTAAATGTTACTTTCCTTGTGGTCACTGGTGCTACCCATTCGACTGTAAGATCAGTTGAAATTCCAAACCTTCCTCTCTCAGAAGAATTCATCCAGGGCATAGGTGTCTCCAACAGACAAATTAAAACCCCTCTTATAAAACCAGTAGAGGTGGAAATTGGTCCCTTTAAAGATATGCACCGTTTTGTAGTGTGCGATAGCATTCCCGTAAAATTACTTGAACGCAATATACTTTGTAAAATGAACTGCACCATCTACTGTACCCCAGATGGTATTGCTTTTCAGATATCAGATGATGATGTTCTGTATAAAATGACTATGTTTGCTTTGTTTGCTGTGGGGGTGAGCGTACAGGTACTCAGGGCCACACTACCTGTCCCAGGAGCCCACGAGCCTTGCTGCCACCAGAGGACACGCCCCCTGACACCGGGGCACGGATATTAGCTGCTCGCGCTTCCCGCTTCGCGGGAGACGCTTCGTTTGCTGTGGGGGTGAGCGTACAGGTACTCAGGACCGCACTACCTGTCCCAGGAGCCCACGAGCCTTGCTGCCACCAGAGGACACGCCCCCTGACACCGGGGCATGGATATTAGCTCCTCGCGCCTCCCGCTTCGCGGGAGACGCTTTGTTTGCTGTGGGGGTGAGCGTACAGGTACTCAGGACCGCACTACCTGTCCCAGGAGCCCACGAGCCTTGCTGCCACCAGAGGACACACCCCCTGACACCGGGGCACGGATATTAGCTCCTCGCGCCTCCCGCTTCGCGGGAGATGCTTTGTTTGCTGTGGGGGTGAGCGTACAGGTACTTAGGACCGCACTACCTGTCCCAGGAGCCCACGAGCCTTGCTGCCATCAGAGGACATGCCCCCTGACACATGGGCACGGATATTAGCTCCTCGCGCCTCCCGCTTCGCGGGAGACGCTTTGTTTGCTGTGGGGGTGAGCGTACAGGTACTCAGGACCGCACTACCTGTCCCAGGAGCCCACGAGCCTTGCTGCCACCAGAGGACACGCCCCCTGACACCGGGGCACGGATATTAGCTCCTCGCGCCTCCCGCTTCGCGGGAGACGCTTCGTTTGCTGTGGGGGTGAGCGTACAGGTACTCAGGACCGCACTACCTGTCCCAGGAGCCCACGAGCCTTGCTGCCACCAGAGGACACGCCCCCTGACACCGGGGCACGGATATTAGCTCCTCGCGCCTCCCGCTTCACGGGAGACGCTTCGTTTGCTGTGGGGGTGAGCGTACAGGTACTCAGGACCGCACTACCTGTCCCAGGAGCCCACGAGCCTTGCTGCCACCAGAGGACACGCCTCCTGACACCCAGATACTGGGGCCCGGATATTAGCTCCTCGAGCCTCCCGCCGCGCGGGACGCGTGAGGGCGTGCGCCGGGCTAAGCCCGGGCAAAGGGCGGGCCGTCTGTGGCCGTCAGGGGCCAGAGGAGGCCAGGCCGGGCCATTCCCCTTGGTTCCCGAGACTAAGGATTAAAGATCGGTAAGCGGAAACTTCATACTACACAGGACAAGGGGGGGGCAAAAGCGAAAGTCCCGAGAAAGTCTGCAACAATCATATCGTACCTTACGTCAGCAGTGGGGGTGCTAACTTCTGAAATTGCTCAGGCTGAGAGAGAACTTGGTCTTAATGATAATGAAACGCTACAACCTGGCTCTTTGCAGACTTTGGGGAATCATTCCGTTCCTCTAGAGCCGGTCGTTATTGTTGGTCCCCCAGCATTGGCGGCTGAACCACAAAGTACTGCGGGTGATGATTTGGCCAATGTCCCCTCTACTATTACGCCTAAACACACACCCCACAAGGCCCCTGTACCTAAAAGGCAATTGAAGCCTCAGTCAAAAGGTTCTAGGAAAACGAGTAAAAATCCAAACAAGCGGGACCCTATTTCTAGCTGCACCCCTTTGGTCCCTAGCCCACAGCCTATTGATTCCCTTCACTCATCAGTTCGGGACATGGTGGAAAACATTTTCTCTAGCCGGCTTGAGAAGACTTTAACTACCATCGCCAAAGACATTGTTGATACTTTGAATATGTGTGTTGCTAGCCTATTAGAGAAATGTGCTAAGATTGATTCCTCACTTTCAGCTTTAAGTCAGGCTCGAAACATTACACAAAAAAACACGCCTCCTAGCTCGGCGCATTTAACAACAGCCGACCCTAGTACCAGGAGAGTGGGGGATTCTGCTAGCACTTTGAGTTTAATTAAATCTAACTCTATTATGACAGCCCTAGAGGTAAGAGACACTGAGGAGCCCCTGAGTAGGAACATTAGTTCTACTGTCCAAAATAGACCTCAGGATAGTCTTGTTAGTGGCCACTCTTCATATAATAACTTAACCCAACCCTGCATTAATCTCCCTCCTGAGGCCGTCCCGTTGGTGGCCATTTTGGTCAGAGTCCCGCCTTTAGAGCATGGTAAGACTGAATCAACTGAAGCACTACTGGCAGTCACAAGGAAATGGTGTGACCTGAACTGTTCGGGCAATGCAAACATCTCACGTCACATCTTAACAGCTAGGCGGGTCGGCTGGATAGGTGGTACTAGGAAAAAATTCAGGGGGGACTGTGTGGTGGTCAATTTTAATAATCCCTATGTAGCAACACGACTGTTATGGGATGCTTCAGATCTGGCTGGGGAGGTTGGCAATATAAGGGCTGTTCCTCTAAGCTTCTTTTACCCATTGCCCCCTAGACCACTTAATATACGAGGGAGATATTGTCCTCCACCACGACCTGTGCCCCCCCTTGGCCCCGGTGTCTTGTGCTGTACATAGCAACGACCTTGCGTCTTGGAGTTCCCCTAAAGCTCCTTTTCAGGTTGACCCCAAAAACAAGAATACAGATAGGAGCGCTGATGTTATTTCCACATCTAATAGGTTTCAACCCCTGTCTCAGCTTGATGCAAATGATTGACTAGATTCCTCAGTCTCCACATTCTGTAGTACCGGTAATGTAACAACTAACTCAGGGGCCCCTGGTGACTTTGTGAAGATCATGAGTTGGAACGTAGCTGGGTTACGCTCCAAACAAGATGATGCAAATTGGCTAAAGTTTGTTGCAGGTTTTGACGTTATAGCTCTACAGGACACCTGGGCTAGAGAAAATAGCTTGTGGATTGATGGTTTTAAATCCTATTTTCACCCTGCACAACCATCGGCAGCAGGCAGAGCAAAGGGAGGGTTGTTGCTCCTTTTTTCTATAAAACTTAAGGTCAAGATCTCTCAGTTAGATATAGCCTCCCATAACTGCCAATTGGTGAAATTTATCACTGATACTCAATCTAAAATTTTGTTTATAAATTTTTATAATGCTGGGGATTGCATATCTGAGAATGAGAACCTTAGTCTTTTATCTAATTTTTTAGAATTGTATAATGCACGTCAGACCACTTTTGTTCAAATTATTTTTATGGGTGATTTTAACACCCATCTTTGTGATTTTAATTGCAAGATTGTCGATCCCCATGGTCCACCGCATTCTGCCCCACCACATTTTGAACATTCTACTAAGGGAGAGGCTCTGGAAGATTTTCTTCAAATGGCAGATCTTTTTGAGCCTTGTTTTTTAACCAAGAGTGAACGGGTACCGACATTTGAAGCCCGGGATAGTGAATCAATTATTGATTATATTTTCCTATCCCCTGCTCTTTTAAGGTGGGTCTATAGCTATAAGGTGTTTGGCTCGCCATTTAGTGATCACAATCCGGTAATTTTATTATTGGAAAAGGGCTTCTGTCCGAAGGAGACACCACTGGTCCCAGTCCCCACTGCTAGCCTGGCCTCTCAGGACCATGGTAGGAAAATAAAGTGGACTAAAGTTGTCCCGGAGGATTTTATGGAGAATTTAATGGCGAAAAATAGAGATGGGTTTAGTAAATGTATGGATCCTTCCACCCCCAGTGGAGAGATTATTTCCGCCTTTGATTTGATTTGTAACCAGGTTGCTACAGACCTAACCATCTCTAGCAAATCACGTCCTTTGCAGGGGAAAAAGTGGTTTGACACTAGCTGCTCCAGGGCCCACCATAATCTTTTAATTGCTCTAAAAAAGCTACCCCGGGACAAGGCCCAAATCTCAGCTCTGAGGAAAGATTATAAATTAACTATCCAGAAACGAAAAAACAAACTTAAAAAGGAGGCCTTGTCCTCGGTAGAGGTCCTTAAGGACAGTGCAAAGTTTTGGAATATAGTTAACAGCCCACTTTTAACGGGAGAGGATAGTGCCCCTCTTGATATTAATATCCCAGAGGGGGAGTGGTTGGACCATTTCGAACAAATTTATGCCAGCAATTTGAGCTTTGATACTTTTAAGGTTCCCGCAACATCCCCCCTTAACCATTTGGTATTTAATAAACATGACGTGGGGAAGGCCATTAAAGACTCTGCTTCCAACAAGGCTCCGGGACCTGATGGTGTCCCACTGGATCTCTATAAAGGAGATATTGGGTTCTGGAGAAATATTCTAACTAATGTTTTTAATGCCAGTGTAGTAAGTGGGTTTCCAGAGTCCTGGTCCAAATCAATTATTATACCGGTGTTTAAAAAGGGAGAGAGAGGTGACCCGAGTTGTCACCGACCCATCTCATTAATTGATTCAGCGGTCAAAATTTTGGGTAAAGTGATCCTGAACAAAATATCAGACCGGGTGATGGAGAGAGGGATTTTAGCAGAGACTCAATATGGTTTTAGATCTGGAAGAGGTACAATGGAGCAGTGCCTTAATTTGTACTTGTTAATCAACAAGTACAAAAAAGCCACTAAAGGTCCTATACATTTGGCATTTATGGATCTATCTTCAGCTTTCGATCTGGTGAACAGATCGAAGCTGTGGATGATCCTGCTGGACTTGGGGATTGACCCCTGTTTGGTTCATTTCTTAGCGGAATTGCACCAAGATCTATATGCTGCAGTAAGGGTATCCCATGAGGGCAAATGCACACGCCACTTTAAATCGGCCAGAGGGGTCAGACAGGGCTGTATCCTGGCCCCTCCGCTTTTTACGTTATATATTAACAGGCTAGATTTAACTTTAGGCAAGGCCAGTTTGGACATTCCGCGTATAGGGAACAGTACTTTACCTGTTCTGCTGTACGCGGATGATGCTGTCCTACTGGCCCGTACCCCTTTGGGACTACAGAGACTACTGAACTCCTTTGGGGAGTTCATGAGTTCCCTAGATTTAGTGGTGAATAGTTCCAAATCACATGTCATGTCCCTGGGCTCTCGGAAAAATAAAGTAACATTTTTTATTGTAATGGAGCGGCGGTCACAAAAGTAAAGGTTTTTACCCATCTGGGGTTGCTGTTTGATGACAGATGTTCATGGACCCCGCAGCTTACAGCAAAGAAGAACAGTGTTGGTAGAGCCTCCTCTGCCATATTAAGTTTTGCCCGACGTCTGGGTGGTAAACCTTGCGAGGCAGTCCTTGCGATCTACAGGGCGAAATGTTTGGCTTTAGCGACTTATGGTGCTGCCATTTGGGGGTATAGAAAAGCGGAGGAGGTCCAGACGGTAGAAAATAAATTTTTCCGATCAGTGCTCTCCATCCCCCAATCATCCCCTACCTTCTCTATACATCAAGAACTGGGTATGGATTACGTGTCTGACCATATTAGCCTGGCCTCTTTTAATATTCTGGCTGAAAATATGGCTGAACCCTGAACTCTCCCTAAATCGATTAATTTTAAAAGATTGTACTGGTCTAGATAGAGCGTCCGATATCCCTTGGCTCTCGTACATTAAGAAGATGTTTTATAACCTAGGGCGCCCATAGATTTACGAGAACCCGGATGTGATCACCAAGGGTGATATCGCTTGGGTTAAGGCTCAGTTCCTGAACCTAAGGTCTCAAGAGCGGGAGGGAGTGGAACTAAACAAAGTGTCGGTAAGGGCCCACTTTTTATTATTAACCTCTCCCCAGATTGAGCCTTATCTCAAGTTGGTTACGAATCATTATCACCAGTGGTTGTTGACCAGGTTCCGTTTTAATCTGATACATTTTAATCTAGGGAGTTTTCAGGGTTGGAGTAAACCTGAGGATGCTGCTCTTTGTAAATGCGACGATAGTTCAATTCAAGACACTGCGCACTTTATTCTATTTTGTAATTATTATGTAGAAAGTAGAAAGAAGTACATTTTACCACTATTCTATGAGAAAGTTTTTTATCAGGTTAAACCTGCTCTGATGTACTTGCAACTACTAGATTGCCCATGGACTATTTTTAATACTGCTAGTTTTTTGACTGTTGCGGTGCGGACAAGGAAAAAACTTGATTCCCAGCCTGGTCCATGATCCCAATGTTTTATTCATTATTCTGGATGATCTCTATAGGAATTGTTTATTATATTGTATTTTATAATATATTTAATTATGTGTATGAACTATTGTGATGTATTTTTATGATTTTAATTAATCGATTAAAGTGGTTTTGACTGACTGACTGACTATGTCAGCACTTGAACGAGAAAAATGTGATACATTTCCTGTGTTTGATGCAGAGAAAATCCCTACTGAATTTAAAGGAATAGTGAAGACTGATGTATGGGATTTTACGGGTGAAGATATAGGTCTAATGAAAGGAATTGATCCTGTAAAAATTACTGTAAAAGAAGCAATTTACCCGAATACTCCACAGTACAAATTAACGCCAGAAATTATTGAAGGAATAACACCAGTGATTAATAAGATGATTGAACAAGGGATTCTGAGAGAAATAATGAGTGGCCCATGTAATTCACCTATAATGGGATTGAAAAAGCCTAATGGAACCTATAGGATAGTGCAGGTTTTGAGAAAGGTGAATAAAGTTGTTGTTCCCTGTTGTCCAATTGTACCAAACCCTGCTGTAATGTTGTATCAAATTCCTCATGATGCAGAATGGTACACAGTTATTGATTTGTGCCATGAATTCTTTTCCATTCCATTACACCCTGACAGCCAGCCATTATTTGCCTTCCGGTTTGGCGAGCATATTTTGGTATGGTGCCAAATTCCTCAAGGGTATACTGAAAGTCCTTCCATTTTTAATCGGATTCTGAAGAAATCTCTAGAAAGTTTGAAAATGCCTGAGAAATCTGTTATGGTCCAGTATATTGATGACCTATTGGTGGCATCAAGGACAAAAGAGGCATGTATTACTGACACAATCGCATTATTGAATCATTTGGCAGAAGGAGGCCATAAGGTGTCCCCCATCTAAGCTGCATTTCTGTCAAGAAGAAGTCCAGTATTTAGGTCATAAGATTGAAAAAGGGTTTAGAAAAGTAACAACAGAAAGAATCAGGATTATTAAAGGAATGAGAGCCCCAATGACACAGAGAGAGGTGAGAATGTTTCTTGGAATGGTTGGTTATTGCCAACAGTGGATACGTGGATTTTCATTGATTGCAAAACCTTTACAGCAATTAACAAAAAGTGATGTAAAAGATCCAATTGCGTTGAATGAGGAAGAGATGGAAGCTTTCGAACAACTGAGAAACAGGTTGTTTGAAGCCCCAGTATTGGGAATGCCAGATTATGAGAAAGAATTTAAGTTGTACTGTAGTGAAAGAGACGGATGTGCACTTTCAGTACTAGTACAAAGGCATGGAAGAATGAGACGGCCAATAGCATATTTTTCAGCTGTTTTGGACCCAGTAGCAAAAGCATTGCCTGGATGTCTAAAAGCAGTAGCAACTACTTGTATGAGTCTGGAACAGAGTGAAGGCATTGTGATGGGATATCCTTTAAAGGCATATGTCCCACATTCAGTTGAAATCCTTTTGACCAGAACAAAGACCTAATTCATGACACATAGCCGATTAACCAGATATGAGAAGGTGATTTTGGGTGCAGACAATGTAACAATTGTGAGATGCATAAGTGTGAATCCTTCCACTTTATTGCCTGATGCAGTAAATGCAGAGGTCACAGATGACGTTGATCACAAATGCTTGGATGTACTTAAATTCTGCACAAAGCCCCGCCCTGACATCAGAGATGAACCTCTAGAAGAGTCAGATTATGTGATGTTTATGGATGGATCATGCTTGAGAACGAAAGAAGAAATTTTAAGTGCTGCATATGCTGTATGTACGGTGGCAGACATAATGGAAGCATCTTGTTTGAGAGGAATACGTTCAGTCCAAGTTGCTGAGCTGATTGCTCTGATTCGAGCTTGCAAACTGGGAAGAAATTTCCGAATCACTGTGATCACGGATAGCCAATATGGCTTCGGAGTGGTACATGATTTTGGACAGATCTGGTCCCGGAGGGGATTCATGACTTCTTCAGGATCTCCAATTAGGAATGGTGAGTTTGTGAAAATGTTGCTTGAGGCAATACAGCTGCCTAAATAGATTGCAGTGGTAAAATGTGCTGTACACAAGAATGGAGATGACTACATTACAGAGGGCAACAAATTCGCTGATGAGATAGCTCAATATTGTGCCAGACTTACAATCTCAATGAATCGGAGGAAGGAAAAAGAACATGTTTCATGTTCTTTGATATTTACTAACACAATTGAAACGTGGGAAGAGGTGAGACAATTGCAGGAAGAAGCAAGTGATGAGGAAAAAGATATATGGATAAAATCAGACTGTAGACACAGAGAGGAAGATGAAGTTTGGGTTTACAGGGATGAAAGACCAGTTATACCTGATAGCATGATCTCTAACACGGCACGGATGTACCATGGACAGGCACACATTAGCAGAGACGCAATGATCAGACTTTTTAAACAGACTTGGTACAACCCAAAATTTAGGGCTATAGCTGAAAGCCTTTGTCAAAGATGTCTTATATGTCAACAGTTGAATTCTGGAAGGAAAACAGTAGTGAGTTTGGGAACAATAGGACGAGAAGGTGGTCCTTTTACCAGAATGCAACTAGATTTCATTGAAATGCCCCCAAGTAACAGACTGAGGTATGTCCTGGTGGTTGTCTGTTTTCTCGATGGGTGGAAGCATATTCGACAAGAAGGAATGATGGAGTTACTGTAGCAAAACTCCTACTGAGAGAATTTATTCCTAGATATGGTTTTCCGGTAATGATAGAAACAGATAGAGGAAGTCATTTCCAAAATTAAGTTATCCAGCTGATATGTGAAGCATTAGACATTCAACAAAAGCTACATTGTGCTTACAGACCAGAGGCTTCTGGGGTGGTTGAGCAAGTAAATGGCACAATCAAGAATAGGCTAGGGAAAATGTATCTAGCCACAGGACTCAAATGGCCAGATGCCCTACCACTTGTGCTCATGAGCATAAGGAGTGTACCAGAGAGAAAAACAGGTTTGAGTCCTCATGAAATAATAATGGGACGAGTAATGAGACAAGCATTCGTACCTGCCAACAAACTGCTGACTATAACTGTTGATCTTATTCTGGACTATTGCAAAGGATTGGCTGATGTGGTGCATTCTGTGTTTCATCAGGTTGGACTGGATGCGATCACTCTTGAGAGAAACCCAGCTCATGATCTGAGTCTGGGAGACTGGGTTCGCATAATTGCCTGTTTCCTCGCTGGGATAAACCACGTCAGGTGGTCTTGGTGACTACCACAGCAGTAAAGTGTGCAGGTGTGAAAAATTGGATTCATGCCAGCCATACAATCAAAGTTCCAGATCCTGGAGATCGACCTGTAAGTCGACATCTGGAAATATCAGACACAAGTTCGGCATCTGAAGCAGAACAATCTGAATCTGGTGAAAGACAAACTGAGGACATTGAGAAGCAAACAGAAGACTTTGAAAGACAGACAATTGATATTGAAACAGGAGAGACAGAAATAATTCACAGTGATGTTGAACAACCAAGTACAAATTTTGGGGAAATCCCTTCAGAAGTAATTGAAACAACAGAAGAAAATCTAAAATCAGACGGCGAATCAGAGATCATAAAGTTCAAAGTTAAAGAAGGTGAAGTGAGATCTGAAACAGAAGCGGAAGAAAGTGAAGAAGAAATAAGACAAAGGAGAGGACCAAGAAAGAGAGCTTGGAAAGTGGAACGAGAAAAAACAGAGACTGAACTAAAAAGGCCAAGAAAGGGAGACAATTGGCCCAACAAGAGTAAAAGACTAAGATATATAATAATAAATTTGAACAAAGACAAGGAAGAACAAGTGAATGAAATAACGAGTCAAAGAAATCAAATAAATCTGAATAAAGGACAATTGCAAAGACCGAAAAGAGTATAAAGACCTAATCTGAAATACAAATCACCTGAATGGACTTATATAGCACTGCCTGACATCGCAGAGGTGAATAGCAGTCAAAAGAACCCAAACGAAAATTGTAAGCAGGAGGGTGAGAGTGAACAGTGCCCATCCTGAAGAGACTGAAGAAACCAGAATAAAGACAAACTGACAAAATCAAAGAAAATTTTGAAGGACCAAACAGTACGCTAAGGGCAGTTGGTTCGAAGGCCATATTTTTCGAAGTGTGGAGAGATAAATCTTTCTGTACATATTTTAGATTATAGTTTACCATGGCAGAGAATGAAAATAGAAAATCTAGGTGTAGGGTCCTACACAGATGGGGAACAACCTTTACAACGCAACTTTTACAACGCACTACCTTTACAACGCATTTTTTACAACGCATAATCCATTACAACGCATGACATTACAACGCATGACACTACAACGCATTTTTAAAAACTACCTTTACAACGCATTCCATTACAACGCATACTACCATTACAACGCATACCATTACAACACATAATATTACACTACACTATCCAACACTTACCCTACTGATGCACCCCCTGGAGTTTGAATAGTAATTTTTACCCCTATACTATCCAACACTTACCCTACTGTTGCACCCCCTGGAGTTAGAATAGTAATTTTTACCCCTATACTATCCAACACTTACCCTACTGTTGCACCCCCTGGAGTTAGAATAGTAATTTTTACCCCTATACTATCCAACACTTACCCTACTGTTGCACCCCCTGGAGTTAGAATAGTAATTTTTACCCCTATACTATCCAACACTTACCCTACTGTTGCACCCCCTGGAGTTAGAATAGTAATTTTTACCCCTATTCTATCCAACACTTACCCTACTGTTGCACCCCCTGGAGTTAGAATAGTAATTTTTACCCCTATACTATCCAACACTTACCCTACTGTTGCACCCCCTGGAGTTAGAATAGTAATTTTTACCCCTATACTATCCAACACTTACCCTACTGTTGCACCCCCTGGAGTTAGAATAGTAATTTTTACCCCTATACTATCCAACACTTACCCCACTGTTGCACCCCCTGGAGTTAGAATAGTAATTTTTACCCCTATACTATCCAACACTTACCCTACTGTTGCACCCCCTGGAGTTAGAATAGTAATTTTTACCCCTATACTATCCAACACTTACCCCACTGTTGCACCCCCTGGAGTTAGAATAGTAATTTTTACCCCTAGACTATCTAATACTTACCTTAAATGTAATTTAATATTATGCGTTGTAATGGTATGCGTTGTAAAGGTAGTATGCGTTGTAATGGAAATGCGTTGTAAAGGTATTTTTTAAAAATGCGTTGTAGTGTCATGCGTTGTAATGTCATGCGTTGTAATGGATTATGCGTTGTAAAAAATGTGTTGTAAGTGCATGCGTTGTAAAAGTGTGCGTTGTAACGTCATACATCCTACACAGATGGTGTAGAATGTGTTTTTACTGTACAGGTTTACTGATGCTTATTTGGTTCATTTTAGCAATAATTATTCCACTTAGATTAACTACAGAAAATACGTCATAAAACAAACAGTGATAAGGCACATAACACAAAGGATACTGCAATACTGATAGATAATACTGAGTCAGATAGAGACAGGTCAATAAATGATTTTTCTAAGAATGTTTTTACAAAGCTTTTATATGAATATGCAGAGACAATGGATGTTAGGGATTGTTATGTCTGTATGCAGTTACCTGCATCTGTGACAGAGGGTTTAACATATCATCACCTTCCTTTGACGTATGGAATAACTTGCAGTGTGTTGGCTAGTTTATTTTATAAGACAGGCAAATTAGAATATTATTATACTGATATGGATGCTGTTTTTGCTAAAGTTTCTGTAGTTCCTGGACTAAACAAGGTGAAGCCTGGTAAAGTTCTTGGAGAATTGTTCTTAGAAACAAAAGAATTAACATCAGAATACACATTTAGACACAATCTTACTTGTAGATTAAGGAAAGAAGAAAAAGTATTTTTAGACATGGTGGAGGATAGAAGAGTTAAGTTTCAAAGAAAAGCAACAGGAGAAAAGATGAAAACACCACCTTGGGGTTTTGAGGAAGGAAGTTATGATAGGAGTGAAACTAATGTAGCAATAGGGTTAGATTTGCCACAACAAGGAAAATTGTGCATTCGTAGAGATAACATTATGTATGACAACTATTTTGTGGGTGCTAGTGAATGCCGGGATACATACAGAATTATAGGGGGATGGGAATTCATAGGAGGAAAAGATCCAGTATTCCCAGGAATCTATTTTATTTGTGGGAACAAAGCTTATTATAGGTTGCCGGACCATTGGTATGGAACATGTTATCTAGGCCTGGTCTTTCCAAAGATATTTCATGTAGATAGGGGAACTAAAGGAACTCACGAGATAGGTAAACCACTAACACGTAGAAGAAGGGAACGTTTCTCATAGATAATAGGTGACATTTTTGGAGCATTGATACCAGCAGTGGGTATATCTTTTAATGCATATAAGATTCGAAAATTGTCAACAATAGTAGATCGTTTATCAACGAATACTGCTGGAGGATTCTTAATGGTAAATACCGAGATGGTTACCATGAGAGCTATGGTGATGCAAAATCAACTTGCCCTTGATATTCTTTTGGCAAAAGAGGTAGGAGTCTGTGGAATGCTGAAGGTACAACATTGTTGCCCTTACATTCCTGATAAAAGTCAGAATATACAAAGATATATAAAGAATATTACTAATTTGCATAAAGAAAGTATCCCACTGGAGGTTGATGGTGCTTTGGAGAAACTTGGTAAGAGTTTTTCCTCAGTAAAGAAATGGTTTGCAGAAATAGGTAGTTCATTAGTTGGGAAAATACTAATACCAGTGACAATAGTAATATTAATGATATTGATGTTGAGATTAGCCGTTGTATGTATTAGAAAAAGAAAAGGAAAAAATAAAGTAAAAAGACAAAATGAGAAAAATAAACAAAGAGAACGAGAAATGGGAGAGATTGAATTACAAGAATTTAAAGAGAAAATGTACAACAAGTCTAAGAGACAGAATGTGAAGAATACAATAGTTTGAGCTAACAATTAAGAAAGGACAAGAAACATGTTTTCTGATAGATTGGTAAAGATGGTTTTTGTGGTGACATTAAAAATCACCAAAGGGGGGAATTGATGGAGCAGGGGAAATACAACATGTTTTGTACCCCTTTCGAAATTAATGACCTAATAACTTTAAAAATACTAACTGTTTGAATGCATGTAATAATCAACAAATGCACCTTTAATTAGACACTACACGCGGGAAACTAACCGGCATTGCAAAAATCTAATTTATTTACAAATGTGAAATTAAATTAACATAGATTTGTGATTCATGTAGAAAGTAGAAGTAAATTGCATGTATTTCGTTTGTAGTAAAATTATATTGTGGCAAAGAATGCAGATGGTAAGTAAAATGGCTTTAAATGTCGCTTATGCTAGGTAACACCTAACATGGGTCATTAGAATGGTGGGTGGTAAACAGAAGGGCTTATTTTCTATGTCTAATTTCTGCTATGTTGTTTTAAAATTAGTTCCGTTCGGGCCTGCTAGGCCTCGCCTGAAAATGGCTGCTGCAGAGAGACGTGATTGCGTGCGCAGAATAAAGATGGCCACCGCGCATGAGCAGAGTGGAAGTTCCAGCCACAAGTGTGTGGCCTATGCCCGGAGTGAGAGATGTCAAGGCCAGTCTGATCTAAAACAAGAGTTGTGACAAGAGTTCAGCCTCAATGCATGGGAACGGATGGGAGACTCGAACTCCAGAAGATGAACTAATTCATGACTGTCAAATAATGTTGCAAATATATTAACAAAGTTAAAGTACATTTGGACTTGATGAAGCACGAGAACTATTTAATGTATTAATTGTTTGCGGAACCGGTTCGAGCAAGGAGGACAATGAGGTGACCATCACCACCCCTCCAATGGACCAATCAGAATGAATGTAGCCCCTAAAAAGGTTTCTATTTGGGTATAGCAAGTTAGTGTAAAGGGTATAAAAGAGTTTGTGCTTACAATGATGTGTTTGTTCGTGCGCGCTCATTCTACATAGATCTATTCAACACGACACGCTGTCTGTTGAGACAATTTTTCCTTCTGATGCTGAAAAAGACTTTGTCAGTTTTGGACTTCGAACGTTGATGGGGAAAAGGTACGAGACCGTTGCGGGATTCTATCTCGGGAGGGAATACGTCCGAGGAGGTTAGAGGGACAGTCAGTCAGTATTGGGAACCTATCCTGTGATCTTCGGTTCATGTTCTGGTGAACCATTTTCGACATCGCCCTAAGGCCAAGGGTAATGAGTATTTTCCGTTTCTATTTAATCTTTACATAAATGCTTATGTAATAATGTTTAGAATATTTGTCTAATAAAACTTTACTTATTCAATGTATTCAATGAATCTAGATAAAATTTCATGCTAACTCAAAACCTGAGTCTGTGGTTATTGGAATTAAAAGTTATGATCAATAATTGTTAAAAGGTTTTAAATTGTGATTGAGCTGGACTTAATCGCCATCAACTGATTCCTACTAGTTTGTCCATCGACCGAAATATCGGAGTACCTTGATGTTTAGAACCGACAATTCCAAAATCAAATGTATATAATGTACATTGTTATTATTTATATACAAATATTAACAAGGTACCCCATATGTCTAGCAGCTCGTCTATTTATCACTGATCCAGAAAACTGAATGATGTGTGTTTTCGGTGTTATGGGCCCCACCGACGAGCAAATGGTGTAAAGGTTTTCTGGGTTAGTGTCGTAAGGAAAGGTTTTATGATAGCCACGCTGCATCATTGGCACAACCAGTGCTGCAGCCTCACTAGTATCCTTTAGATTACAGGCCCTAGGTATATGGTATACCACTTTACAAGGAACTTATAAGTAAACTAAATATACAAGTCAGGTATATACCAAGGTCACCATGTTTTAGGGGAGAAGGACATGCACTTTAGCACTGGTCAACAGTTGTAAAGTGCTCAGAGTGCTAAGGCCAGCAAAAAGATACAGCAAAAAGTGGAGGTAAGCAGGCAAAAAATTAAGGGAAGACCACTCTAAGGATGACAGGTCCAACAACAGATCTTTCCAGCAAATGAATTAAACACCAAAGTTATCTTACCATTATATCATTCTCTCAGATTTACTAGGAACTTATAGATCTCTACAGCATGTTCCTTAACCCCATAAGGTATTTTAAAATTCAGACATCACAACCGATTAAGCAGAACAGATTTACTGTCACGTTTCTCCTTGTTGCCAATTTCTTTGTGGCAGAGTTTTTAGAAACAAATGTATAAGTTGAGGCCCGGATTTGCATCAGGGTTGTGTCACTTTTCTGGCACAACCCTGAATCAAAATTTAATTTGGGTTTTACATTGCCACACAAATCCTGATCGCATTGATTTGTTTAAAAAACAAAACACAAACGCAAGGCAGCACATTGCCCTGCCTTGCGTTACCTTGCGTCAGGCAGGTGGTACATATGCAGGGAGCTAAAACAATTTCATCTACATCTAAAGGTGTTGCATTTGGACTGTTGTGCCTGGTGGAGAGAGTGTGTTCAGTCCTTGGCTAAAGAAAGCTATACGCTTACAAAAGGCAATATTGTTTTAAGTGTAGCTTACAAAAACGTGAGTCTTCTGTCTAAATCAGGAGTGTTTTAATGTATACTTACAATGCGCTCAAATGTACTCATGATAGCCCTGTTAAATATATGTGTGAAGATCTTATGTCACTTATTGTGATGTCACTTGCTGTAAAGTCATTGGCTGTGATGCCACTTCCTGTGATGTCCCTTACTGTAATTCCACGTGCAATGTCACACGCATGATGTCACTTGCATGCTGCCTAATTTGCTTAGTCCCCCCACCTTTTTAGGACTTGTGTCCTGATAATGTCTGATCTCGCTAATTGCGGTGGGACAGGCACTCATAGGTTCCTGCCTCTTGACGTTTCCCTGCTGTCCATTGTAGGTGTTACATGTTGGCTCCCGTGACTTTTTGCAAAGAGTGACAGCACTCACTCTCACTGAGTCACATTGATTTAATGACAGGCAAGTGCTTAATGTAATGAACTATGTTAGGAGGTTGGTGGGTAGTTGCGTTGCAGTTTATCTTTTGCTTTTTTCTCTTTTTCAGTCCTTATGTACTATATGACATTATGATTTCAGGTAATGTCATATATTGGGGAGAGGAGTTGGCCTAACGGCTGGGGAACTAGGTTCGAGTCTCGGCAATGACACTGAACATCCTGTGATTCTGGGCAAATCACTTAATCTCCCTGTGCCTAACAAAAATGAATGTGTCCTCATGTAATGCAACTGGTGCTATGTAAAGCGCTCTGATACCCGATTCGGGTCAAATTCGCTCTATATAAACTCTGTATAAAAAAAAAATGTACATGGCTCATCGCTAAGTCCATAATGCCTGTATTTTCTCATATTTATGCGTAACTGTTGCTACTCTGCTAACCATACTACAATGTATGACTGACCATGGAAACAACAATGTGTTAATGTTTGCTAAAATGCAATAAAATAAAAACAAAATACAAAGTGCTATATACTGCAATCACAATACATAGCTCACACTGAAACTAATCCCATATACTCAGCAGCCAGACAGTCAATTGTAGTTCATACAAGATGCTCAATAATTCCCTTTTACTTCCTGACACTCTTACAGTCACACAAGACAAAACTGCAATATGTCATGTCCATCACCCAGTACTACAAAAGTCATTGACAATAAACCACCCATCACCAATGGAACAGTCACAGGTTAACTGGAGATCTACCTCATACTGCTGTCGAATGCGGGACTCTAATATAGTCGAGCACTGCAGGTCCCGACAAGCAAAATACTACAATCACTTCTTGGCATCTCACAATGACAATTGGATTTGGGATGATATTAACAAAGTCCATCCCAGCAGATCTCTCCACCACTTCTCCCTTTAACCTATGAGTGCTCAGGACTATAAACATTAAAAAAAATATTTTAGAATGGACAACCCAGTACAGTAACCAGCTAAGTGGATTATGAACATAAGAAAACCAAAAAGGGACCCGTAGATCTGCGCAATGCTGCCAGCTTACTCAAAACAATAAGCTGCGAACCTATCCCTCACACTACATCTCATAACATGATAACTACACCTCTATGGTCCTCAAGCACAACATGGAAACACTTCCCATATAGAATCAAAACAAAGACAACAAACTTCCATCCAAACGCCCTACATGGTGCAGCATGCTACTCATGTATGCAAGTGCTTCAGCGTCCTCCTACACATGTGTAGTAAATGCTATATAAACGTTGCAATACAATACAGTCCAGTTGGACTTAATATATATGATTTCAAGCTCTTTAGGAGCACATTGAGCCTTGCTGATACTTAAAAGAGATACTCCATATGCATCAATGTCGGTGGGAGGAGCAACTATAACATTTCAGTCAGAAACATTTTACATCTCTGTTAATAAATAGCTAGAGCAATAGATGGCAGGGTGGTTAACATTATTCCAAAAAGTACATCTGAGAATGGGCTGCATATGCCATAATGTATGTGTACCACAGGCAAAGACAAGCAAACATTTTCTATGACTACTTTTGGGTACACAGATTTGCAGCATACATAATCACTACAGTGTTTAACCCCTTCAGCGCTGGGCGAATTCCGCCGCGGTGCTGAAGGGTTCGAGCGCGGGCGGGCTCATGACGGAACGGTTCCGTCATGAGCACAGCTCAACCGTGGCTCATGACGGAACCGTTCCGTCATGAGCATGGAAGGGGTTAAGACGAGATTGCCCGTTGATTGATGGTTAAGTTTTACAGTGAAAAGCAGATAGATTGAAGGTGAAATGACCAGAGCTGGAGGCAGCACAGAGCAGCTTGAGATTGACATTAGCCAGTCATAGGTTCTGGCTTTGGCTGCACTGGGATATGATGTCACGGACGTAGCAAAGAGTAGTTCTTGGTTGGGCTATCCCAAGATATGATGTCATTGAGGTAGCAGTGAGTAGTTTCCTGTTAGGCTCCACTAAGCTATGATGTCAAATAGGTAGTTGGGAGCACTGCCATTCAGAGCTTTAAATACAGTGCCAATAGCTTGCTTATGCCTTTGTTCTAGTTGAAAGCCAGTCAGCTTGTTGACATTATAGACAGTATATCTAAGGAAATTGTTCATGGGTCTTATGGTGAAGTTTAAAACTTTGTCTAGTGAGGAAAATAAGTGGTGGGTAGACTTCCGAGTAGACAATTACGCAAGCCTAGTCTTCTGAGAACTACTGAATTGATGAGAGTTTTGGTAGTGGAATGGCTTTGTAGATGTTGCCTAACAATGAATTATTTGATATTGTGCAGCAGAGGCTGTATTGGGATTCCATCTTCAGGGATGGGATGGGATGGAGAGAAGCTCAATATTTCTGACAAAAGGAGGTGAACTTAAGATTGCTAGGGTGCAACTGAATAGAGTCAGAGAGATAGGTACTGATAATGTAGGAAAGTACAGGAGCTCAGTTTTAGAGGAATGGAGGATGGCAGTGCGAAACCGATACCTGCAACTGCAGGAGGGGTAAAATATTCAAAATGAGCAAAAGAGTTGTGTATTGTTGGCATAGAGAGGGTACTCAAATCCAAGTGAGGATATGAGATCCTCAAGGGAGGTGATGTAGAATGAGAAGAGGAGAGGTTCAAGGGCAGAACTTTGTGGGGCACGGACACCCTCAGGAAGTGAGGTAGATATTGGTATTTTAGAGTCCCAGGTGACTAAGAAAGAGCGGGCAGAGATGTAAGGGGTAAGCCGTTTGTCAGTGCCCAGCGCTTTCTCATAAGACAGAAGAGCAAGATGAGTCACCGGGTCAAAAGCAGTTTACAGTTGTGGAAGAATGAGAATAAAAGAGAGTGATTGTGATGCACATTTGCAATAAAGTTTGAGATATGTGAAAGTGCATTTTCATTTGAATGTGGAGCGCGCAAGTCTGTTTGAAGTGGGTTGAGGAGTTTGTTCAAGGACAGGCATAGTGTGAAGGGAATAATGTCCAGACGTTTGAGTATTTTAAAGAAAGAATAAAGGTGTGACACTCAGTGGCGGCTCCTCCGCTAAGGCAGAGGAGTGTCGCCCCACTGCTTTGCAGGCAGGTGGGGCTGCTCTGTTCTCAGGGCAGGGGAGGTGTGGTTTGCCCACTCCAAGTGCACAGTGACTGTTTGGCCGGCCCTCAGGGGCCGTCCAAAACAGTCATGTCATCATGTGCAGACATGTCCTCATTCTCGGACCCACCCCATCAGCCTGGGACGACTCTTGGTGGCCCATGTCACTAGGCACAGCCCCGGAACCCACGGACCACGCACGCAACCTGGGGGTCATCCTCGACTCCACTCTCTCCATGACCAGGCAAGTCAACGCCGTCCTGCTTCAACACCCTCCGTATGCTCCGCAGGATCTTCAAATGGATCCCCCTCGACATGAGAAAAACCGTTACCCAGGCCCTCATCACCAACAGACTCGACTATGGGAACGCCCTCTACTCAGGAACTACAAACAAGCTCCTGAGACGACTCCAACGCATCCAGAACACCTCGGCCCGACTCATCCTCGACGTCCCCCGCCGCAGCCACATCACACTCCACCTGAGAGGCCTGCACTGGCTCCCCGTCAACAAAAGGATCACCTTCAAGCTCCTGATCCATGCACACAAAGCACTGCACAACACCGGACCCACCTACCTCAACAACCGACTCAGCTTCCACACCCCCACCCGAAGCCTCCGCTCAGCCAACCTCGCCACAGTCCCTCGCATCCGAAAAACCACCGCCGGCGGCAGATCCTTCTCCTACCTCGCCGCCAAGACCTGGAACACTCTCCCCACCATCCTACGACAGAGCCAGGACCTGCTGGCCTTCAGAAGACTCCTCAAGACCTGGCTCTTCGACCAGTAGCACCCCCCAATCCCCAGCGCCTTGAGACCCTCTCGGGTATGTAGCGCGCCTTACAAATGCAGTGATTGATTGATTGATTGACTTTGCATGCACTCCATACAAGCTGCATTACAGCCTGCATGGAGAACATGCCCAGGCCCGCATTCCCTGGCTGAGCGCCGATCCACGGCGCTTAGACCAATCAAAACGCTGCATTGCACAGTTGTGATTGGTCAGGGGAGCCTGGGTGCTTCCTGGTTCCTGTTTGGCACCAGCGGAGTCCTGACGCAGAGGGGAGAAGCGGCAGCGATAGGGTAAGTTGTTATTTTAGTTTTTTTTTTTACATCGCCCCTGCCCCCGCCCCGCCCAGCCACCGCCGATCGGTAATGGCCACCACTGGTGACACTGGCAATAGTTGGAGGGAGAACAGGTATCAAGAGCAGATATTTGGGAAGTGGTAGGACCACAGCTGATTTGAAATACAGAGGCTATGTGCAAGGAATAAGGGAATGGCTAAATAAATGGTCAAACAGAGAAGAACCATGGATGTGAAGGTAAAAGAATTGATAGCATCTCATCAATGTATCAGAACTGGACATATTTATTCTTTGAAAGGTTCTTGTGTGCTACTATGTGGGAGCTGATGCAGAAATAACGTCAGAAACACTTATTGGTCAGTTCAGGCTTGGGGCGTGGTATGGAATGCCCAACAAAGCGCTATGCATCCCTTTTATTTGGCCAGTCGATTGACCTAATATAGCCTCTGTTAAGCGTGTTTGGATATTGGCAATACTTAAGGAGGCTGTAAATAATTGCATGGGTTCATATTATAATATTCCCTCCAAAACTACAAAAGAGATACAGCCCATCCATTTAGTAACACAGCCAACAGAAATACTTTGCGACACAGACCACTAGGTCTTTAAACTTCATTGAGGGACTCGAATCTGGTCGATGGCTGTATTGTGACCACAGGGCTCATTAAGACTACTGTTCTCTAGTTAGTGCACTTTCTAGCACTGACCGCCTTTCCTGTTCCTAACCTGTTGCCACTGTCAACAGAGATGTCCAATAGATAATTTCTTGCCACATATCGGTAAACGTCTTCTTCAACACCGCCACCATTGTATCCATCTTGGTACTGCTGAGTAGCCGGACCTTTCTTTCTGATGGCATTCTCTTACAAGTACTGTTCACCCGGTTATATGTTTGCCTGTGTTGTATGTAGGGGTAGAGTAGAACGTAGCATGTTGGAATGTCACCATGCTTCCAGACTCTCAAGTACCTTGTAATTCTAGAATCCAGAAGTGTGATTGTCAGTTGGTGCTAGGACTTGAGTATGCGGGGATGTTGGCTGGTGGGCTCGTATGATATTCACTTGAATAAATATACTTGAATCCAAGTACAATGGACTTCCATGTCTCGCACTTACCTGAAGACACACTACAGAATGTCGGCCTAATCACTGCTTGCTGACTCTTTCATAACTTTACTTTCTTATAGCTTTAACTTTCCGGGAGTCCGGAATTGTAATAATCTATGTGCACTGACAAGGAATGGCTCCAAGCAATGATTGTCTCAGCAACAGGTTGCTGATGTGCTAGCAGTTGAGGAAGAAGCAGTGTTCCCATAATCGCTGACATACTAGAACAGATCCCACTCACAGTCCATGCAATGTCCATGCCCTACTCCACTGTTATCCCTATTATACAGAATGCACATGATCCTTTCCTATGCTTGTTGAATTGAGCCCTGCAGGACATTATTTTGCAGAATCCACAGGTTGTAAAAAAGTGTTTTGAAACACCTTCCTAAAAAAGCAGGCATTTATCTCAGCCTTTCCTCCAGTGGTATTCCCTGAGGGGCCAGCACCATCTCCACTTTGGGAATCACAAGCCGAGTTGCCTCAGAATACCAGCAAAATTCATCCACAAGTACCAATAGACATTATTAGAAAGATGGATCAGCGGATGAAATGTCTGCTGCTGACATCGGTGTGATCAAGGCATCAGAAGCTGGGCTTAGGTAATGAAAACTGAAATTCCAGGAAAATTCATACACATCTATCAATAGTTGCTAACAACATGTCTCTGAGAAGTAAGCTGCTGACATCTAATGTGATCAAGAGATCACAACTTTTAATCACAGCAAAGCCAACTAGACCTTCTATCCTTCTGAAGTCAACAAACTGAATACCATTAAATCATTAGAATGGGTAAAGCCATCTATTTACAAAGTTTAGAAATGCCAAAACAGTGGTATGGAGCACACATTTTTATTATTGCCTCCATTTGCAGCATCTCAGATATCGGCACTATCCTTCCTCCACTGGCTTGTGCTGTGTCCATCAGTTATGACTGGTGCTGGCCTCCCAACCTTGTCCAGTTGCCTTAAAGACCAGATATCATGGGATCATGCCTTCAACTTTGGTGCCTAATCCTAGGAACTACGTTTTCTGACATATTCAGACCTTTGTTTTCAGAACTCCTGAATCCAAATCTTTTCTCGTACTTTTTGAGATGGCCTGGTTCAAATGGCAAAAAGAAGAACTGTTGATGGACACAATGCAGAACAATGTCATACATTCACCCCAGTACAGAGATCTGGGCCTAAATCCATCATTTTTGTGCTCACCATGCCATTCCAGTTTGAACCCAGCCATATGCAAATCAGTCTGGACCCTGTCCCTCATGGGAACAGTCCAGCCCGAACTGCCAAGCCAGGTCCTCCCTGCACAGGAAACCAGCATCCTAGGACCTGTTTCGGGGTTTCACTCCTCATCTGCCAGGCTAGCTTGACTCCAGTTGCATGGAGAGCACGGGATCCACGTCTGTGATGGTGTCCTGCTTAAACCACTGTGCTCTGGCTTTTCATAGCCACACCTAACATGGCCGATGGTTTGGGAGGTATTGCCGCCCAAAAATATGAACCGCTCCAATATGCTACTGCAATCAGGCCTGCTTCTAGTGCTTCCGTAGAACATACAATATGCAGGTGCACATAACTTTTTTGCAGTAGACCTGGCAAGGTTTCGAAAATTTGCTAATGGCATCAAGTTTGAGAATATGTGAAGAGAAAAACGTATTGAAAAACAAATGTTCTATCATAGATGTTTTTCGAAAATGGTGAGTCGTAAGAGAGATTCGTGCATTCAGTTTTCCTGTATTCGATATGTAACAAAAGCCAACATCATGTATCCAGTGCATTAGCTGCATATTGAAATTCTTTTCAGGCGGAAGTTGGCATTTTGTGACAAAGTGGGTAGCAACTGTTTCTTTTTTATTCGCACACCCTCAGTCAAGGACCCTAATTGCCCTGCAACAACAAACTACTGTTGCACAAGTTTCTGTCCATGGGCCTCTTTGGAGCGTCACAGTTTTTTGCATGTTGATGGATTACCATACAAGCTGTAAGAAATATACAGTTTGTTATGATTCATCAGCTTAAGGCCTGCACAGCACCACTAATTTTAAGCTGTACATGGTTTACACATACATCCGATGTAGGGAATATGACACTTTACAACACATTTTTTACATCGCAATATCCATTACAACGCATGTCGTTATAACGCATAATCCATTACAACGCAATTACTATTCTAACTCTGCTGGGGCCTTACTTTGGGGAATGCGTTGTAATGGATTATGTGATGTAATGACATGCATTGTAATGGATTTTGCGTTGTAAAACATTCATTGTAATGACACGCGTTGTAAATGATGTTTCCCTATGTAGGGCAATGCACTATCTGCTGAGAGTCAGGCACTTTGCTACACGGGTTTCGCTATGTCTGAAGCTATTCCTTGCATGTTCTGGGTCTACAGTTTGTTTATTGGTGCTGAAACCTTGCTTTTTACCGTGGAAATCCAGCAAGTTTCTGGTAAACCAGAAGCTGCCAAGGGCCAGTCAATTTAGATTTCACCATTTGTTGGTTGGATGCTGTGATCTACAGCTTGTTTACCTTGGTCCATTCTTTGTTTTCACTTTGTAATTTTAAAGGTAGTTATTAAAATGTATTGCAGTATCAGCGGTGAGTCAAACACTTTACTACACAAGAACCATAGACACCGGAGTTGCAACCGGGATGCTCTTTGTCTATTGCTTGTATGCATGGATGTATACCTTTTTTGGCCTGGAGTTAGCCAAGACCTTTAGATTAAATAAATATATATATATATATATATATATATATATATATATATATATATATATATATATATATATATATATATGTATATATATATATATATATATATATATATATTTGCATGTTCAAAGATGGCGACCAAGTTAGAGAGTACTGGTCCCTCTTTCATGTTTACAGAATGAGTTAAAATCAATTTCCGTTTTGAACGCGAGCCGACACTGACGAAAGCTACGGCTGAAACGCGTCTGTTTGCACTAATAAATCCGTACTGGGATTGAATCTAACCGGAGTGCTGGTCCTTTGTTCTGGTTGTGGAACTTTTGGAGCGTAATATATATATATATATATATATATATATAAATAAATAAATAAATAAATAAATAAATAAATAATTTGATTACGGCTTGACCCTGCCGTCTCTGAACGCACCGCCTGAGAGCGCCCAAAGATTTCCGAAGTGGGTCGCTTTGCAGAATATGTTTATATATATAGATATATATATCAATCCTGGCACTGAATAACTTCACTTTATGTGACTTCATTTTGCTCTTTCACAAGGAGCACATCTGTACACAAACTAGTTTCCTTCTGTGCGAGTGTTTTTTCTTCTTCAATTTATTACTTTGGTGTTGCCTTTGTGTTTAGAGTCTGCTGTGACAGCAGGGCGCTTTACCAGATGTGAACAGAGGCCACATTCCAAGCATTATCTATTTTTGCCTCCTGCCAATGCTGTTAAAAATTCCTTCTGGAGTGTCCTTTGTTTACTGTTTGACTGCTGGTGTTTTACAGCATAACAGAGTGCATCCATTTGAAACTGTTTTGTATTAAGTTATTGAATGGTTCAATATTATACATGTGGTCAGTGTGACTGCTCTCCCCCTGCACAGCTCCACCACTAAGTGCTGCCTCCTGAGCTCAGTTACAGGGTGTTTGAGGCCCTCCTCCACCCGCAAGCTCCTGCCTGCGCTTCATCCGTGGTGGTCAGTGGGAGAGCACTCTGCTCTTCTCCCTCTCTTGGCTTTTTTTCTCAGTGCCCTCTTTTCTCTTTTTTTCTCTCTGATCTCTTTTCTTTTTCTCTCTTCTCTCTCGCGCTCTCCACGTTTTGTCCCTGCCACTGCTGTCCCAACGGCACCTTCCCCCTCCAGTGTGTTCCTCCCGCCTCCCAGCTGACCACCCTCCCTGACCCCTACTTAATGGCGGCCGCCCCACACAAGAAGAGGCAGACCACTGACCTGGTCCGTGTGACTGCTCTCCCCCACTCAGCTCCACCACTAAGTGCTGCCTCTGAGCCCCCTGAGCTCGGTTACAGGGTGTTCGAGGCCCTCCTTCACCTACAAGCTCCTGCCTGCGCCTCATCCCTGGTGGTCCAGTGAGAAAGTACTCTGCTCTTCTGCCTCTCTTGGCTTTTTTCTCTGTACCCTCTTTTCTCTCTCTGCTCTCTTTTCTCTTTCTCTCTTCTCTCTCTTTTCTCTCTTGCGCTCTCCACGTTTTGTCCCCACCGCTGCTGCCCTAGGTGCCCCTCCAGTGTGTCCTTCCCACTCCCAGCTAACCGCACTCCCCCGGCCCCGACTTAATAGCGGCAGGTGTGCGGCAGTGCTGCAGCCGCACGCCAAAGGCAAGCCCTTCTACGCTTGTCCGTTACCTGACAGTGACCAGCGCCAGGAACCCTGGTCCTTGGACCCGCCTCCGCTACAACTCCAGCACCCTCCACACTCTCAACCCCCGCCGGACGCAGAAACAACTGCCAACTTTCAATGCTGAGCAACATCCAAGGCCCGATCTCCTGTCGTCACTGCCACTGCACCTTCACCCACCTCCGAACTCCAGCAGCAGCCCCCAGCCTTCCGGACCTCACAGTTCACAAACCACTCAACTGCATCATCCTCAATGTGCACTCCCTATACAAGCACGCCATAGAAATCTGTGACCTCCTCAACACCCAAGCGCCCGACTTTACCTTCTTCACAGAAACCTGGACCAACGGCAACTCCGCACCCGACCTCGCCACAGCCATTCCCAACGGATACTAGATCCTGCAGAAAGACTACCCCACCTGCCCAGGAGGAGGCATCGCCATTATCCACAAAAGCACCCTCCGCATGACAACCACCCACCCGGACAACACTACGACCCTCATGAAGCATATCCACTTCCAGATCCAGACCAACCCTAAAACGACAAACCCTCATCTACAGGCTGTACGTCCCGTGCTCCTTTCACCGACACTATCACTGACCTCATCTCACCCCACACCCTCACCTCCACAGACTACATCCTACTCAGAGACCTAAACTTCCACCTGGGCAAACACGACGACCCCAACATCACCGCCCTCCTAGAGAACCTTGCAAATATAGGACTGAAACAACTTGTCACTGCCCACACGCACACAGCAGGACACACACTCAACCCCATCTTCGCAGAACGAAACATCATCTCATACAGCCACACCGCGGAACTCCTCTGGACAGACCACCACTGCATCCAATTCTCCTTCAGAAAACTCAATGTACACATGCACACCCACTGCCTCCCCCATAGAAGCTGGAACAAAGTTACCGAAGACCAGCTCACCTCCACCTTTATAGGCCACCACAACGATGTCAGACGCTAACACCGCGGCACGCAACCTTCACTGCTGGATCACGAACTGTGCTGACACACTCACCCCCCTCAAGAAAGCCACAGGACGACACATCAAGAAAGCAAGCTGGTTTATTCCTGCACTCCAAGAATCCAAGCGCTCCTGCAGACGACTCGAAAAGACATGGAGCAAAAACAAAACCTCAGAAACATGCACCGCCTAGAGAGCAGCAACCACAGCACACCACCAACTCATTAGATCCACAAAGAAGAAATTGCTCCAAGACAGAATCCTCACAAACGCCCACAACACCAAAGAACTCTTTTCCATCAGCCAGGAATTTGCTAAACCCTGCAGTGAAACAACAGATGTCCCACCCTCCCAAAACCTCTGCAACAGACTCAGCACCTTTTTTCACCTCAAGATTAAGATTATCTATAACAAATTTGACAAACAAGACCTCCGCACAGCTCCAGTTCCCTCCAGCGACACCACCCAACAGACCCTGCTCACTTGGATCCTACTCACGACAGAAGACACCTTAAAGACCATGAAGATTACCCACTCCGGAGCACCCTCAGACCCCTGCCCACCCCACATCTTCCACAGAGCTGCCACGGCCATCGCACCCGAACTACTCCGGCTGATCAATTGCTCCCTCAAAACCACCACATTCCCCGTCGACTGGAAACACACCGAAGTCAACTCCCTCCTGAAAAATCCCCTGCACAGACCCGAATAACCTCCAGAACGTCAGGCCCATCTCCCTCCTTCTAGCCGCAGCCAAGGTCATCGAAAAGGCAGTGAAAAACCCAGCTAGAAAACTTAATCAAAGTCAACAACATCCTGGACATCTCCCAATCCGGATTCAGCAGCAACCACAGTACTGAGACCACCCTACTCGTCGCCACAGACAACATCTTCTCCTTCCTCGACCAGGGCCAAACAGCAGCCCTTATCCTCATGGACCTTTCAGCTGCCTTCGATACTGTCTCCCACCGCACACTAGCCACCAGACTCCATGACAACGGCATCCACAGAAAGGCCCTTGACTGGATATGCTCATTTCTCACAGGCAGAACTCAGCGAGTCAGACTTACGCCCTACCTCTCGAAACCAACAGAGATCAGATGTGGAGTGCCCCAGGGATCCTCCCTCAGCCCCACACTGTTCAACATCTACAGGGCCCCTTCGCAACCATCATCAGAAACCACGGGCTCAACATCATCTCCTACACTGCCGACATCCAGCTCATCCTCTCCCTCACCAAAGAACCCAACATGATCAGACACAACTTTCAAGAAGGGATGAAAGCCATCACCACCTGGACGAAGAACAGCTGCCTGAAACTCAACTCCCAGAAAACAGAAGTCCTCATCCTTGGCTGCACCCCTCCACATGGGTTGACCCCTGGTGGCCATCCACCCTCGGAACCGCCCCCACCCTTCCCCAACGGGCCATGCACGAAACCTCGGCATCATACTAGACTCATCGCTCACGATGAACCGCCAGATCAACGCCGTATCCGCTGCCTGCTCCAACACCCTCCGCATACTTTGAAAAATGTTCAAATGGATCCCATCTGAATCCAGAAAAACGGTCACGCACGCCCTCATCAGTAGGAAACTGGACTATGAAAAAGCTCTCTATGCCGGAATCAACAAGAAACTACTTTGCAAACTCCAGACCATCCAGAACGTCGCAGCCAGACTGATCCTAGACATTCCCCGTCACAACCACATCACCTAACACCTCCGCGATCTCCACTGGCTCCCCATCGAAAGAAGAATAACCTTCAAGCTTCTCACTCACGCAACAAAGCCCTCCAGAACATCGGACCAGCATACCTGCACAACCACCTCTCCTTCCACGCACCCAAGAGACACCTCCGATCAGCTGACCACTCTCTGGCCACTAATCCACTCAACTACAAGACCAGAACGGGAGGAAAGTCCTTCTTCTACCTCTCAGCCAAGGCCTGGAACGACCTCCACCTCCGAAAAGTGTCTACACTGCTCCAGTTGAGGTAGGACCTCAAGACCTGACTCTTTGGATGACCCAAGCACTCAACGGAGTCGCCACCTCCTCCTCTCTACCGCTCTCTGTGCTTTACCATCCCTCTTTGACTGTGAATTGATAAGTGAACAAATCTTTCCTTCCCTCTCCACCGATATCGTAGTCTCAGTAGCGAGGCTTTTTGTTTGGTCTGAGCAGGCCACAGCAATTTAAACAATGACATGGCGCCCTGATGTTGGGTGTTCCAGACAACTAGACTAGTAACCTTGCTTCCTATTTGCTCAGCTGTTCCCAATAATGCGAGCACAATTATTTTGAACAACCAGCTATATTCCTTCCATTATGATTCATATCTCATTGGTGTTTGAAGGGAAGTGATCAAATGATATTCCATACCATAGGTGATACCTACCTCATTATTTCCTATAGTGGTCAGACCAAATAATATTTGTTTACAGCGGGGGAGGAGCCAAGATGGCGACCGGAGCAGACGCTTGAGCGCCCGGCTCCGTCGGCCCTTGGCCCCGGACTATTATCCTGATTCCTATCCTTGCCGATTCTCGAGGTGAAACGTGTACGACGACGCGCTGTCCACGCCGCCACTTCCCCGAAGTCTCAGCCCGCCCGGATGCCGGAGTTTTTGGTGCTTTTGTTCTCCGCCCTGGACCCCTGCTCCATTGTGGCCTTTGCCGGCCCCCAGGAAGCTCCGCAGTCCCCGGACCCGCTAGCGCAAATCCGAGCCCCGCGGTCCCGACCTCACCTAACACCACGGACTGTCGCCAGATGAGCCTGGGGAGGGACGGCCAGACACCTCCTGCACCCTGCGCCTGAAGGGCTGGGGCTGTAAGGTAAGCCCCGGTGAGGCGGGTCTCCTGCCCCGATCTGTGGACCGCGCTGTGGGAGACTGCCGACCCCCTTCTTCTATTGCCTAGTCGGCTGCAAAGAGAACCCGAGGGAAGGGAGGCGACTGTTGGCTTTCCCAGTTGCGGCGCAGACCTGAGGGGAACTGACTCCTTGCTACGACCCCCCCCCCTGGCCATTGTACCGTCCGGCGGTAAAACATGGCGTTATTTGCCTGCTCGCGGCTGGGGGGTGATACTCCGGTCTTGCCCGCTGCCCGCTTCGCCCTCCCTCCACCAGACACCAGCTCCACAGTGCCGTCCCGGATTGCTGCCGATGTGGGGGTGCAGCTTCCGCTGACATGCGGCTCCGTACTGGCCGTCCTGCGGGACTTTCGTTTACAAATGTTTGCTCGCTTTCAGGCGCTAAGTGAGCAGTTTGACTCCCTGTTGTCGGTTGCGGGCCGTGAGCGCTCCGTCTGTCATCAACACGGCGTGGGTCTGCCAGTGCTTTTGTCCTCTTGCGGAGACGCAACGGCTGTGTGTGATCGTGCTACACTGGTGCCTGCATCTGGCTTTCCCGGCACCCAGGATCAATTGCTCTCCAGCTTAACAGCGGATACTTTGTTTCCCCGTTCATTGCTGCCTGCTTCATTGTTGCCCGCCTCACCGCGTCTGCAAGAGTATCCAGCTGAGCAACATCTAACATCCTCGAGGAATCGTTCACGGTGGCCTACTGCTTCTTTTCTGTGGAACTCCTGTACTCTACATGCCATGTCTGGACTTTATGTGGTGCACAAAGGGACCTCTACAGATGGTCGGCGGCCATTTTGGGATTCTACTTCACCATCTTCTCCCAAACGGCCATATTGTCTTTGTCTGCACGGGATGCGGGGCCTTCATGTAGGGGCTGGCTTAATCTCAAGCCCGCGATCGGGCCAGGGCTAGACTGATTAACATCGCCATGGTTTCACGGAGGGGCTGGACTGGGACTGGAACTGTATGTGTACTTTGTGCGCATTCGTCGCGATTTGTCTTCCTTCATCTAAATTGTTGTGACAATTCATTTTCACACGACCGCTTTTGGGGTAGTGGGTTCTCAGTGTGTGGAAGCCAAAGATGGCCGATGGTTTAGGGCGCTCTGATGATACGTAGGCTCCTCCCCACCTTCTTCTTTTTGGGAGTTTAGATTAGAATAGTCCTATTCTTTTCTCACCCCCTTTAACATAGGTGTATTGTTTTCTTATCTTTCTTTACTTTATTCTTACTCTCTTTCTTGTCTATATTTCGGGTTTATTGGGCGACAGGCACTATGCTGGGGGGGGGGGAAGGCCGTAGCCTCCGCATTGGTGTAGGGTGGGGGGGTAACTTACTGTTTCTAATTAGTTCTATGGGCCTTTTTTCTCTTTATGTTTCTGCGCTATACTTGTTTCGATTCTGGGTCCGGGTGGGGGGTTGACTGAGTGGGGGCGGCACTGGAGGGGTGCGTAATTGCTCATGTGACTATCCTGTTATATAACTGCATTGCCTCACTGCCTGCGATTTTACTTCCATTGCTGTTTTAATGATGCTGCTGCTCTCCCGTGTGGTGAAGATATCGTGCGGACTCGAATCTCCTTAGTTCTTATTCTTCACTGACTATTTCCCTGATAAACTTATTTTGAAAACTACTTGTTTCGATTCTGGGTCCGGGTGGGGGGTTGACTGAGTGGGGGCGGCACTGGAGGGGTGCGTAATTGCTCATGTGACTATCCTGTTATATAACTGCATTGCCTCACTGCCTGCGATTTTACTTCCATTGCTGTTTTAATGATGCTGCTGCTCTCCCGTGTGGTGAAGATATCGTGCGGACTCGAATCTCCTTGGTTCTTATTCTTCACTGACTATTTCCCTGATAAACTTATTTTGAAAACTTTAAAATTAACCTTCACTTCTCCTTTCCCTGGGGTAAAGGATCTCTCCAGTGTATGTTTCATAAATCGTTGCTAACCTTGACCGTTGAAGCACAGGGGCCGTAATGTTTGTATCAGTGCTTAACCGTATCGTGGCCGGCCTGAAGGTTGTAGGCCCGTATTTGTTCTTTTAATATGCACGAATAAAGGTTTAAAAAAAAAAAAAAAAAAAAATATTTGTTTACAGCGTTACAGGAAACATGCATGTAGTCCATTACCGCCTATAGTGAATGTTGGGCAACCAGGTCATTGTATTGATGATTTATTCATTTATTGTGTGAGGGACTGTAAGGGGACTCAGTTCAGTAATTACTAAGCCCTTAAAGGTTATTCAAATAATGCCATGGGATATCATCGTTCAAATCATTGTCAGGACTGGCAAGATGGTGACACAATCTTCCCCAATCCATCTTCATTTCAGGAATAGATTCAAGAAATTAGCTAAGTACCCTTATGGTAAACGTTATCGTTCAATCTCTTGGAAACTCCTATTAGTTCTGCTCAAGATCATTCCCAGCCATGACTCTCAGGAATCCAAGACGGCCGGCGTAGCAATGCAGAACGGTAGCCGGTCTAGTGTTCAGGTACCAGGTGGAGTGTTGTTGCCTTCGTGCTCGCGCTTGATGCGCTCTGCGCACTTCAACTGAATTCTCCTGACGAGAAGCAGTGTTTCAGGTTTCTGCGCATGTCTTTGACAGAAGCCATCTCGAAAAGTAGCTTTCGTTCCTGTCAGCCTTGTTCTTTTGGTTTCAATTTTTGTGACAGAAGTTTCAAGCATTCTTGGTAGCCTTCGTGAGTAACCAGGTGATCCAATTTTCAGTTCAAAAAAACATAAGATTTAAAAGAAGAGACTAAGTAAGTCAACACTTTTAGGGATATCAAGGCGACAACAAGTATTCCTTCTTTTCCCGTAAGTTACTTAGTTGAAGGAATAGTTCTGTGTTGCAGCAAAAGTAAAGACTTACAGAGAATTTATAAGGAGCAGGGTTCTATGTTATCCTGAAGCAGATATAATTCAACTAACCCAACTAATTGACATAATCAGTAATCAAGTTGCACAACTAAAAGAGTCAATATTAAGTAGATATAAATATATATATATATATTTGTACTTACCCACAATTTCCTTCTCAACGCTGCATCTGTAAAAAGAAAAAGAGAAAGAACAAAATTTACTTGATGAACTGAGTTCAATATTTTAATTATCACATCAATCTAGAGAGCATCTAGACCACTGAGGAAATACAGGTAACAGGGTGCAAGGCAGAAAACATAAAGGTAATTTGAGTTGTACTAGGAGTGGTTATGTAGTGTTTTCTGTTGCAGGTGCCTATGAAGATCTTTGCTTGATTCCAGTGAGGAAGAGGCATGTCAGTGGCAGTCTCTCTTGTCATCCCAGTCCCTTTTCCCCCTCTTTACTGGGAGTGAGCAATTATTTAGTTCGCTGTCAGTGGAGTTGGAGATTGAGGAATAGTTCTTCTGCTCCTGTGGAAAACCAGAGTTCAGGTTCTTGGTACTGACAGATTGAAGTGCCATTTACCAAATTTCCACCTGAGGGGAATGGCCGAAGGGATTGACGTTAAGGCATTAGCAACAGTTTTGGAGGGGTTACAAAAACAGTTGAGTGAAACCATGGAAGAGAACAAAATCGTTAGAGAATAGGAAGTCAAGTCAGGAAGCCATGAATCTTCGTCAGAGGTTCGAAGAGTTTATGTGAGGGTTCATCCCCATGCACAAGGAAAATAAACCTCACCAATTTTCTCCTTCCCCCTCCGTTGCCGAATTAACAAAACAAGTAATACATGCTATTTCCCCTACAATTCCGTTAGCAACACCTGAGAGGTTTTGTGGGGATCCTCATAAGGCCCAAATTGTTCTCACCCAGTGTTATTTGCACTTTTTGTGTAGACCCATTGTTTTCGAAGAAGATCAATCCAAGGTGGCCTTCACGTTGTCCGACCTGAGCGGAGATGCTGCAGCCTGGTCCATGCCACTAGTAAATAACAATGATCACATTTTATTTGATTTTGAGGAACACCTCCCCAGTGGATCCCTGCTTGGGGATCGCCCCAGGAGGGTGATCCCCAAGCAGGGATCCACCCACTAGACACCAGGGAGGGGGGAGCGGCCCCTTGGGCAAGGGCCTTCGCTCCTTCCATACAAAAATGGCCTAAATTCAGTCTTTCTGCCCCCTCTGGGGAGCAGATGGGGCAGAAGCCCCCAATCTGCCCCCCCCAGGGGGCAGAAAGCCCACTAAACACCAGTGATGTTTTTGGTGCATTTTGTTTAGGGTGGGGGCTGCCCGAAATGGGCACGCTAATGCCCCTACCCCCCAACACCATTACAGCCTTTCTGCCCCCACCGGGGGGGCAGATGAGGGCAGTAGCCCCCAATCTGCCCCCCGGGGGGCAGAAAGCCTACTAAACGCCAGGGATTTTTTTTTGCACCTATTTATTTTAGGGTGGGGCTGCCCGAAATGGGCACGCCAATGCCCCCACAACCATTACAGCCTTTCTGCCCCCCTGGGGTGGTCAGAAAGCCCACTTGACGCCAGGGATTTCTTTTGCGCATTTGCTTTTAGGGTCGGACTGCTCAAAATGGGCACGCCAATGCCCCCACACCCCGCCACCATTACAGCCTTTCTGCCCCCCCCGGGGGGGGGGGGGGGGAAAGCCCACTAGACACCAGGGATATTTTGTGACAAATCCAAATTAGGGTGGGGGCAGCCCAAAATGGGCATGCCAATGCCCTCACCCCTCCCCCACAAAAATTACAGCCTTTCTGCCCTCCCTGGGGGGCAGAAAGCCCAGTAGACGCCAGGGATTTTTTGGGCAAATTTTAATTAGGGTGGGGGCATTGGCATACCCATTTTGGGCAGCCCCCACCCTAATTAAAATTTGCCCAAAAAACTCCCTGGCGTCTTGTGGAGTTTTAGCCCCCCCTGGGGGGCAGATGGGGGCAAAACATATTGAGGCGACATCAAAATTGCCTATCACCAAACAACCTGGTTTTGCAAGGGCGGTTGCCTGGGTTTTTGGCCCGGTGCTCGGCGGCCATCTAGGAAAACCTACCAAACCCATGCATTTCTGAAAACTAGGCACCTGGGGGCATCCAGGGAGGTATGGCTTGCGTGGATCCCCCAATGTTTCCTTACCCAGAATCCCCTGCAAACCTCAATTTTAGTTGGAAAAAAACACTTTTTTCACACATTTTTGTGTGGGAAAGTTGTGGCATCACCGGGCTGACACAAATTTCCTACCACCCAGAATTTCCCTGGGTCTCCCGATAAAAATGGTGCCTCACTCGTGTGGGAGGCCCAAGTACCCACAACAGGCAGGGGCCCAAAACGTATGGAGGCGACATCAAAATTGCCTATCAACAAACCTCCTGGTTTTGCAAGGGGGGGTCACCTGGGTTTTTGGCCCCGTGCTCGGCGGCCATCTAGGGAAACCTACCAAACCCACACATTCCTGAAAACTAGACACCTGGGGGATTCCAGGGAGGTATGGCTTGCATGGCTCCCCCAATGTTTCCTTACCCATAATCCCCGGCAAACCTCAATTTTAGTTGAAAAAATCACTTTTTTCACACATTTATGTGTGGGAAAGTTGTGGCATCACAGGGCTGACACAAATCCCTATCACCTAGCGTTCCCCCGGGTCTCCTGATAAAAATGGTGCCTCACTCGTGTTGGAGGTCCAAGTACCCGCGACAGGCAGGGGCCCAAAACGTTTTGAGGCGACATCAAAATTGCCTTTCACCAAACATCCTGGTTTTGCAAGCGGGGTCAACTGAATTTTTGGCCCCGTGCTCGGCGGCCATCTAGGGAAACCTACCAAACCCACTCATTCCTGAAAACTAGACACCCGGGGGATTCCAGGGAGGTATGGCTTGCGTGGATCCCCCAACGTTTCCTTACCCAGAATCCCCTGCAAACCTCAATTTTATTTGAAAAAATCACTTTTTTCACACATTTTTGTGTGGGAAAATTGTGGCATCACCGGGCTGACACAAATTTCCTACCACCCAGCGTTCCCCAGGGTCTCCCGATAAAAATGGTGCCTCACTCGTGTGAGAGGCCCAAGTGCCCGCAACAGGCAAGCGTTCCCCCGGGAGACACGGGGGAACGCTGGGTGGTAGGAAATTTGTGCCAGCCCTGTGATGCCACAACTTTTCAACACAAAAATGTGTTAAAAAAGTGGATTGTTCGGCTAAAATTGAGGTTTGCAGGGATTCTGGGTAAGGAAACTTTGGGGGATCCACGCAAGCCATACCTCCCTGGAATCCCCTGAGTGTCTAGTTTTCAGAAATGTGTGGGTTTGATAGGCTTCCCTAGGTACCGGCAAAGATAGGGTTAAAAAACTACAGCTAGGCACTTTGCCAAAAAAGGGTCATTTTTCACTGCGAAATTGAGGTGTGTCCACATTGCATTTTGCGCCGTTTCCTGTCACGGGCACAAGGCCGACCCACACAAGTGAGGTACCATTTTTCTTGGAAGATTTTGGGGAACGCGGGTGGGTGGAAATTTGTGGATCCACGCGGATTACAGAACTTTCCACCACAGAAATGTGGGCAAAATGTGGTCTTTTTGACAATATTTTAGGTTTGCAAGGGATACTGGGTAACAGAACCTGGTGGGAGGCAGTCAAGTCACCCCATACTGGATTCCCCTGGATGTCTAGTTTTCAAAAATGTATAGGTTTGCTAGATTTCCCAAGGTGCCGGCAGAGCTATGGTTCAAAAACTACAGCTAGGCACTTTGCCAAAAAAGGGTCATTTTTCACTGCGAAATTGAGGTGTGTCCACGTTGCCTTTTGCGCCATTTCCTGTCGCGGGCACTAGGCCGACCCACACAAGTGAGGTACCATTTTTCTCAGAAGCCTTTGGGGGACGCAGGGTGGGTGGAAATTTGTGAATCCAGGCAGATTCCAGAACTTTCCACCACAGAAATGTGAGGAAAATGTGTTTTTTTGACAATTTTTTAGGTTTGCAAGGGATTCTGGGTAACAGAACCTGATGGGAGGCATTCAAGTCACCCCATCCTGGATTCCCCTCGGTGTCAATTTTTTTTATAAATATTTTTTTTTTATTAATTACAAATCAACACATGGCCAATTTACAGCAATGATCAACTTCCATAACTCTCAGCACATTATCAATCCCAGCACCCTCATGGTCTTCCTTACTCAGCCACTATTGTTTTACAATGTTAATACAGTATTATCCTCTCTGCGATAACCTTCCCAATGGGCTCATGAGTTCTACAATAATACAGGGTGTTATATTCTTAAATGCCCGCAATTACCAACACAAGTCGTATAATTTACAATAAGCCATCACAATCAAACACCCGCCCCCCTCCCACTGCCGCCAGTGTGTCCGAATCCCTGTTCACCTTATTATAGTAACAGCATCCGTTCCTTCGCGTCATGATTCAGGACGATCGGGGGACATCACCTCTTGGTCCCGGTACTCCTCTTGACCCCCCATTCCATTGGCACAGGGCTAGTCCTATATTCCTATCTCAGTTCTTGGTTCCTCATGGGGAGCCCATCAGACCCTCCCCAACAGGATCCCCTTCCGAGCCAGTCTCTGTAGTCTGCAGCGCTATTACTAGTGCCTCCCATGCCCTTGCTGCCTCCATCGCCTTCTCATATTAGTGCGTATAGCCTGCTGCAATCTAACTGTGCTCTCACTCCTAGCCCACGTAAGTAGTTCTGATTTCCACTTCCCTATGCTAGGCCCTCGTTGTGACTTCCATTGGGCCGTGATCTCTCTCTTAGCCAGTAGCAGCCCTAGATCTATAAACTTGCTCGTGATTTTCGTTTTGGGAGTATGAGGAAACCAATGCAAAATACAGGTGCCTTTGTCAGCCTCTATTTGTCGCTCCGTGACCCCACATAGCAGGCCAACCACCTCCTGCCAGTACGTTTCTAATTGTCCGCAACTCCACAACCTATGTTGCAGCTCCGCCCCTCTAGATTACAGCGTGGACACTGGGACGTTTCTATCTGGAAATACCGATTAATCTTAGCCGGCGTAAAATAGGCCCTATGCAGTATAAAGAAGTGTATTAATTGAAATCTAGCGTTCCTAGAACTCTTCCAAGCCCTCTGGGTCAACTGAGCCCATGTAGCATCCGGTATTTCCTTCCCAAGGTCAACCTCCCACTTTCTCTGCAGGTCTTGCAAAGGTTGCAGGCCTTCAGTGACCAGTCGCCTGTTAATACAAGTGACCACCTTAAACGTTCCCGCCGCCATCACTACATATTGACATGCCATAGAGGTCTGTGGTTCTGATAGTCCTCCCTTCCAGTGGCATTGTATCGCTGAGACCAGGGCTGCATGCAATAAGTAATCTCCTCGCGGCAGATCGTACCTGTCCTGTAGCGTTTGAAAAGGCAATAACACCCCATCTTCATAAAAATCCCCCATTACCTGGACTCCCATCTTCTCCCAATCTGCCAGTGCCGACCAATCCCCTCCATGCGGGAGGGCAGTACACATGCCCAAGGGTATCTCCGGAGCATACGGGCGACTAATTCCCGCTCTACGCTGGCTCCTGTTCCAACACTGTCTCAGCGTCCGCTCTTCCGCGGTTAGTGACCCAACACGCAGCCCCTGCTGTAGTACTGTAAACGATAGCACGTGGCGCTGTATCCACCGGCCCTCTGGACCGTCAGGGCCCCTAAACTCTCGAGCCACCGCCTGAGTAAGCCATTGCAGCTGAGCCGCCAAGTAATAAAATTCAAAGTCCGGTACCGCTAACTCCCCATCCGACCGTGTTCTCATCATAGTAGGCAAAGCCACCCACCGTCTCCCGTGTCCCCATATAAAGCTGCCAACCATGGATCTAATCTGCTTGAAAATAGCCCCCGGTAGCCACAACGGCAATGTCCTAAAATAATATAGCAAGCGGTGGAGCGCCAGCACCTTCAGGAGTGCCACCCTGCCAGCCACAGACAGTGGAAGAGTGCTCCAAAAAGCCAAGTTACCTCGCAGTCCCCGTAAAGCCCTTCCCACATTCCCTTCCAGTAGATCAGCAGATGCATGATATATGTTGGTCCCCAGATAGGGTAAACAGCTCGGCTCCCACCAGTTAAGTCCCAGCCCCGAAAACCTTCAGCAGGCTTGTCGCCCCCTCCAACGCCTCTTCAGTGTCAGCCAAGAAGACAAGGAGATTGTCAGCATACAGAGATATATACTGTTCATCGCCCCGCAAGGTCAGGCCCCTATAGTATCGCCCCCTCCTATCATGCTCAGCCAACGGTTCGATGGCCAACGCAAACAGCAGTGGCGACAACGGACATCCCTTGGGAGGATATCACCATCCCCGTCCGCACCCTAGCAGTAGCCATCCTATACAATAACCCCGTCCATCCCACAAACGCATCCCCAAGGCCGAATGCGCGCAACACTCAGTACAAGTAAGGCCACTCCAGCCTATCAAATGCCTTCTCTATGTCCACCGACAATACTGCAGCATTTGGAGCATCCCCCTGATCTGCGTCCAGTATGCGAAGTAAGCGTCGCACATTACCGGCCGTATTCCGGGTCGGGATAAAACCCGCCTGGTCACAGTGGACCAGTCCTACCGTGTGGGGTAGGAGCCGAGTCGCCAGAATTCTACTTAAAATCTTATAGTCAGATGTCAGCATAGATAACGGGCCATACGACGATCTGTCTAATGGGTCCCTTCCTGGTTTCGGAAGTGGGATAACAATGGCCTCCCTCGTGGAAGCTGGGAGCCCCCCCTCTGCCCGCGCCTCTTTATAGACCGCCACCAATTTTGGAGCAAGTAAATCAATATAAGTGGAATAAAACTCAATGGGCAGACAGTCTGTGCCCGGTGTTTTGTTACATGCCATGTGCTTAATGGCACTCCGTATTTCCCCCAGAGTAATGTCTTGCCCCAACAATTTCGCTGGGGCAAGGTTATATCAGCCAAGAAGTCTTCCAGGTCCTCACCAGCGCCCCCCAACTGACTCCTATATAAGCCCTCGTAATACTCTAAGAACAGATCATTAATCCCTCTCTGGGTATAGACCGGTGTTCGCAACGATGAATTCAATGCCAAAATAGGCGTGCCCCGAGGCGCCGGATTAGCTAACCAAGCCAGCAACGTGCTCGCCTTGTCCCGCTCCACATGCGCCCGTGCCAGATAAGCCCTGTGATCGTAGCATCATAATCTCTCTATCTGAGTCGCCACCTCTTCCCTGGCCCCCACCATTTCTTCCTGCTGCTCGGGGTGCTCAGGCCTCTCCCTCTCAACTCCGCGCAACCTGTTTTCTGCCGATTTGGCGATACACAATCCTCTCGTCACCACCTTGAAGGCATCCCGCTCCATCGCTATATTAGATGCCATCCCCCCATTTTCTGTAAAATACTGTTCAATGCCCGTTTCTATATCCTTACGGAAGGAGGTGTCCTCCAACATCTCTGGGCGTAATCGCCACATTGGTATCGCAGGCCTCTCCCGAACCCAGCTAATTGTTAGCAATAGCGGATTATGATCCGAGTGCGTTCTCGCCAAATACTCACTGTGAAGGACCTTTGCATGTACGTCCGGAGTGCACAATATTGCATCCAGGCGCACATGCAAGTCATGTGAGGCTGAGGAGAAAGAATAGTCACGATAGTCTAGGTGTTACATTCTCCTTGTGTCTACAAGCCCCCACTTCTCCTGCCACTCCCTCCTGGCCCTAGCAATCCTGTGTATCAAAGCCTCCGGCAATGGTGGGTGTGACCGATCCATGACAACATCGGCTATCGAATTAAAGTCCCCTCCCAATATCACAGACCCGGTCAGGTAAGGCGCCAACTTTCCAGACAACCGTTCAAAAAAGGCCATATGCTCAACATTAGGGGCGTATATGCTACACAATGTTACATCCAGGCCGTTCAGCCGCCCCCCCCACCACCACAAACCTCCCTTCAGGGTCAACAAATTGGTGGGTCATCTGGAAGGATACTCCCGCCCTAACCCATATGAGCGACCCCCTCGCAAACGCAGAATATGTTGTACAATAAACTTGCCCCCGCCATCTACGTTGCAACGCACTGCCCTCCGCTTTGTTAATGTGGGTTTCCCGCAGAAAGGCCACATGCACCCCCCTCCATATCAAATAGGCGTGTATCCTGTGGCTCTTTCTCATCGTATGCATCCCCCTCACGTTCCACGTCAGGCATTTAAAATCAAGTATTGTCCCCATGTCGATCCGTTATCCCTTGGCACCTCTGAACTTTCCCTACAGACACACACTGGCAGATCCTACAACCCCAAACAAACCATCTAACAGTTCCCAACAGCCCCACCCCAGAACAGGTCCCATCAAAGCAGCACCCATCCAAACTCTCAACTAAACAGTTTCCCCGGTAGCTACCAGGGATCTCTACTCACAATAGAGGGGAGGTGGCCAAGAACCAGACGGCCCCAATTCCAACTCAGTCAACCATCCCACGCCTTACCCCATCCCCGCTAATGCTACAGCACCACTGTAGCCCCCCGGATTAAGGGAACTCATCCCCAAGTCCTCCCTCCACACCCCCCCACACCACATCACACCCTATAAAACAGCAACAGATAGAAAGGGGGGGAATGTTTGTAACCAAAAGCACCCTCCAGTCCCGGAGAGAGTCTTACTGTACTATGCATCAGTAATCTCATCAGCAGTCCCTGGAGTGACATGAGGCATAGGAACACTCGCCGAGTCCGATTCTTCAGACGCCGTCCCAGCCGATCCCTTCTCGGAGTCAGTCACTCCCCTCTGTTCCGGCTCTTGTTCGTGAGATATCTCTGTCACTGCTTTCAGCGCTGCTAGGTGTTCCGTCTCCGTCTGAGAGACCGTCGGCTTCTGGGATCTGAGCCTCCGCCTTCCAGTGCGCATTGGTCGGGGAGGGCGCGGGGCCCCCCCAGCAGTCTCCGATCCGCGGCCAGCCTCTCCCTGTCCTGCCCTGTAGGATTCCAGCCAGTCCCATGCTTCCTCAGGGGTGCTAAAGAAAAAGGTCTTGTTGTCCATGGCCACCCTCAATCGCGCTGGAAACATCAGGGAATATTGTAACCCTTCTGTACGGAGTGCCTTCTTTACTTCCAGGAAGGAGGCCCGCTGTCGCTGCACCTCGAAAGTATAGTCCAGAAACAGCGTCACAGTACCATTTTCCACCCTGAAGGGGCCCACGGTGCGCGCTCTATTTAGAAGCAGGTCTCTATCTCTGTATCCCAGGCCTGTGGTGGCGTGCCACCACAGGCCTGGGCGGCCTCCCAGGGTTCAATGGGCGTGCCGGCACCCTATTTGCCCTCTCCAGGGCGAAGAAAGAGGACAGTCCCTCTGGCGCAACTTCCGTCTTCAACCAGGCCTCTAGATAGTCCACCATACTGTCTCCTTCCACTCCTTTGGGCAGGCACACCACGCGTACATTATTCCTTCTGTTCCTCCCCTCGACTTCCTCCGCCCTCTTCTCCAAAGCCTGCAGGCGTCGATGCACGTCTCCCATCTGTGTCTCCAGAGCCTTCTGCGCCGGCTCCAGGTCTCGCAGCTTGGCTTCGGTTAATTTCACCCGGTCTGCCAGTTTTGTGTGATCAGCACGGAGAATGCCCAGCCCCACGGACACCTGTGCTATATCCTTCTGAAGAGCATCTCTAGTGTCCGTGATGGCTTTAAGTATCACCTCCACTTGTTGCTGCATCATCCCCTCTGGATGCGACTCTGATGCCTCTGTTTTTCGGTGATCCGTCGCCTCTTCTTCTTGTTCCTTGGGTAAGCCCCCCTGTTTACCCCGCGGCTTGCCCATGATTGTCCTCCTTGCAGGCCTAAAAACTCCCGTCCGGTGCCGTTCTACGTCTTCCCCCGTCCTCCTCCTTTGCCGGAGAGTCTTCGCAATGGTCCACGCCTCGGAGTGCTTGCACGTCCTCCGCCGTAAAGAGCTAGCTGCCACTCAGCCCCCAATATACCCAGGCCACTCCCCTGGTTGCTCCTCACAGCTCGCGGTGCCACACAGTGTGGTGCTCAACAGTCCACTTGGCCCCTAGGCCATCACGCTCCTGAGTGTACATCACCAGGATCTGGGTCCTAGACCAACAATCTCCGGCAGTCCCACCTCAAATCCTGGGCACACAGCCATTAACCACAGGCATGCCCGCCGTCGTTCTGGCGCACACCGTCGCCCAGGGCTCAGTCCCTGCCCGCCATGCCATCCCCACAGATTTCAGCCTCCTTGTTGTAACAGCAGGGGCAGTCCATCAATGTGCTCACTTTTGTCGTCAGGTGCAGACCATAAGCACTAGGACACCCAGGTAACCTCCACTCACAGCTTTCCACTGCCCCAGGACCGCTCAGGCCACCAATCCGGGGAGCACCCGCAGGGTTCCACCGCCACCTCTCACCCCCCCTAGTCGCCAAGTCAGCAGCTCACCTAGCCATCACCCCAGGCTTCTCAATGAGGCACCATGTGAGTCCTGCCACATCTCAGGGTCCATCTCAGGTAGTATTCTCCCACAGGGGGTGTACCCTCTACTTGCAGGCCTCCAGGGCAAGCGCCGACCTCTCACCTGCCTCCTGGCCCTCAATGGTGTCACAATGCGTGAGTCTTTCAATGGTGGCCGCATGCACACCATAGGCTGTCTGCACCCACCTCCACTCCCAGTCTATGCGTGTTGCAGCACTACCTCACAGGGCAACCATGTCCTGCTGTGCCCCACTGCAACGTGCCTCTCTTATTGCGGTCGCTCTAGCATCCCCGCGCTGCACCAGGAGGACGGAGGGCAGAGGGGGGCGGGGGGAATGGAGAGCTCCGCGCTCCGCGGCAGTCGCCGCCGCCCGGTACCTCCGCTCCTGCTAGCTGCCGGGACCACTCCTCGGGCACCTCTGCCCAGCGGTCAGCTTACAGCCAGCTGCTGCCACTCGAGATTGGCTCAGGGCTCCTCCGTACCCACCGCCGCCGCCATCTTGAGTGCCCAGGCTCCCGACACCATATCGCCTCTGGTTCCCTCAGCGACAATCTCGCCCCCTTTAGGCACCGCAGCAAGCACCAGGGCGGCTCCGCACACCGCCAGCACCTTTTTGCAGGGGCAGAGTCGGCCCCTAAGCAGGATAAATGCCGGGGTTGGCGCGGAGCTCTCAGCTCACGCGACCATTCGCATCGGCCCTTAAGCCACGCCCTCCTTTCCCCTCGGTGTCTAGTTTTCAATAATGTATAGGTTTGCTAGGTTTCCCTAGGTACCGGCAGAGCTAGGGTTACAAAACTACAGCTAGGCACTTTGCAAAAAAAGGGTAATTTTTCATTGTGAAAATGTGGTGTGCTCACGTTGGGTTTTGAGCCATTTCCTGTCGTGGGTACTATGCCTACCCACACAAGTGAGGTACCATTTTTATCGGGAGACTTAGGGTAATTCAGATTTGTAAAGCAACTGTTATTACCTATTGACTTTCGATGCATTTCTGCCTTCCAAATGAATGACATTGTGTAAAAAAGAAGTCATTTTGAAAAATGATAATTCTCAAGCTAGTATGAGTATTCCCAATTTCGAAAATGTGCAAATATCTACTGTTTCTAAACTCTATAATTTGTTCCCATTTCAGAAATACATAGGTGTCTTTCATACCGATTTTTCCATGTATACATTTTCCCACAATAATTGCTATATATCCGGTACATAATAAAAAGCCATTGCAAATTGCTGCTCAGTTTTTGGCTCTGGGTTCGTCGGGTTCTTGGTCAACCTACAAGTCCTATATATCCCCACAATCAGAAAGGTCCAGCGGATGTAACGGTATATTGCTTTCAAAGAGCTGTCATAATTAGAAGAAGTTACAGGTAAAAACGTTGACACAAAAGGCTGTTTTTTTCAACTAATTTTCAATTTTTCCTATATTTAACTGTTAGTTTCTATAAAGAAACCTTGAAGGATCTACACAAATGACCCCTTGCTGAATTCAGAATTTTGTCTACTTCTCTAAAATGTATAGCTTTCCAGGATCCATTATTGCTTTCATACCCATTTCTACCATTAACTGGAAGGAGGTTGAAAGCACAAAAAATAGCAGAAATAGGCTATGTCCCAGAAAAATGCCAAAACTGTGTAAAAAAATGTTGGTTTTCTGACAAAAGTCTGTCATTCCCTAAAAGCTGGGAAAATGGTAGGTAGGTATAGCTTTATTCGATAAAAATATCATAAAAGCACAACATACAATAAAAGTTAAAAAGGATCAACTATCATGATTATGGCTAAAATACACTACATCACATGATATAGTAACATACTTTATACAATAAAACAGGAAGTTCGTTATAAGAAGATTGGTAGAAGAAGGATAAAAAGGGTTGTGCGGCCGAGCCTCGACAACATTTCAGTGCACAAGTGTGGCGAGTTTTTTCCCCTCAACAGCCAAGCACATCCCAGGTACTTTGCCAGTCCACATACCACAAAAGGAGATGATGTATCTGTTTTTAAAATACGTAACACAGTTGCATAATCTCTAGAGCCCAGGATTCTACAAATTGGTCTCAGCCACTTGGATCTCGCTCTTCCACAGGTATGACGGGCAAAGAGAAAGTGAGGAATAGACTCCTTCGGGGATGCACAACTTGGACAACCAGTTAATGTGTGTATGTGACCCTTCCAACCAGCCGTAACGGAGTTAAGTGGTACGGTTCCTAGTCTGAATCTTATATACAATGACCTATCTAGTGGAATCTGGATAAAATCAAGGTATGGTTCCAATTTACAAAGTGTCTTGTGCTCAAAATAAGACGGTGATTTCAGCCCCACAAACCCGTTTTTGATACCATTTGCAGGGAAAAAAATCCAGACGCTTTCATTTGCAGCCCTTTTTTCCAATTTTTCTCCCCAAAAACAAAATTTAGCTGTATTTTGGCTAATTTCTGGGACCCCTCCAGGGGAATCCACAAACCCTGTGTACCTTTAGAATCCCCATGATGTTGTAAGAAAAGGACGCAAATTTGGCGTGGATACCTTATGTGGGCAAAAGGTTACAGGGGCCTAAACGCGCACTACCCCAAGTAGCCAAAAAAAGGCTTAGCACAGGGGGGGGGGGGGAAAGCCTAGCAGCGAAGGGGTTAAAAACTTTTGGTCCAGGTGAAGGAGGCTGGAGTTTATTCAAAATTGAATTTAAGAGGGGCATATTACTTGGTGCGCATAGCGGAGGGCAACGAATGGAAGACAGCACTCCGAACACGTTTTGGGCAGTTTAAGTACCAGGTCATGCCATTCGGCCTGTGTAATGCTCCAGCTGCGTTCCAACATTTTGTCAATGACATCCCAAGAGAAGTTTTAGATCACTTCGTTGTTGTATACATTGATGATATTCTCATCTTCTCTGCAAACATGAAGGAATACGTCCAGCATGTGCGAGCGAGTCTTAAGAAACTGCTGGATAATCAACTTTATATCAAGTTGGAAAAATGCGTATTTATCACTACTAGGGTGGAATTTATGGGCTTCATGTTATCTCCTGAAGGAGTGTCCATTGACGACGCAAAAGTGAAAGCAATCAAGGATTGGCCTTCTCCACAAAACGTCAAAGAAGTACAAAGTTTACTTGGCTTTGCCAATTTTTACAGGCGTTTTATTCTCATTTTTTCTGAGAAGGTTTGTCCTCTTACTCGTTTATTGAAGAAAAATTCAAGGTTTGAGTGGAGTGCGGAAACTGAGAGAGCATTCAATCATTTGAAAGACATTTTTACTTCAGCTCTGGTTCTGCTACATCCAAATCTGGAAGACCCCTTTTATGTAGAAGCTGATGCTTCTAATCTGGCAATTGGTGGAATCCTGTTGCAGAGACATAACAGAACTGGCCAACTTTATCCGGTGGCATATCAATCTCGAAAGCTGACAGCGGCTGAGATAAATTACTCTAATGCGGATAAGGAGTTATTGGCTTTAAAAGACACCCTTCAAGAATGGAGGCACTATTTGTTGGGGGCCAAGCATGAGGTGACTGTTTTCACCGATCACAGAAATCTGCAGTTCTTGAAATCCGCTCGAACAATTACTCCAAGACAATTGAGATGGTCACTTTTCTTTGCAGATTTGTCCTGACTTACAAACCTGGATCTGCGAACAGCAAAGCAGATGCCTTGTCACGTTTAAACACTGGAGAAGATGAGAAGATGGCTGAAAAAGGATTGATAATCCCTAAGGAAAAGATCGTCGGGTCTATTTAGTTTTCAGACCTGGAAGTTTAGCTAAAGAATTCCCTTTCTGAAGAAGAAATGCATGAGTGTGTCAACGGAGGTTCCGGAAGAGAGATAAAAGATGGAAAACCTTATCACAAAGGAAATCTCTATGTTCCCAGCAAGGATCTTCGTGATTAGGTTATACAACATTTTCATGATATTCTGTTAGCAGGTCACAAGGGAGTGAAGAAGACATTAGACCTTATAAAATTAGAATTTTGGTGGCCGGCAATGGAGGCTCAGGTGAGACAATATGTGGCATCTTGTGAGCAGTATACCAAGGGAAAGGTCACTAGGCAAACTCCACAGGGGTTTTTGCTTCCTTTGCTCGTTGCTCCTTATCCTTGGCATATAATCGCCATGGATTTTATTGTGGACCTTCCCTCTAGTCAGGGACACTCAACTATTTGGGTGGTAGTTGATCATTTTTTTAAGATGAGTCATTTTGTCCCTTTGAAGTCCATTCTCAATTCTTTATAGTTAGCATCACTTTTCACTTTGCATATAGTAAAAGCACATGGAATCCCAAAAGTGATAATCTCCGACCGAGACCCTCAGTTCGTTTCACATTTTTGGAGGGCTTTCTTAAAGAGATTAGGGATAGATTCTCGGCTGTCCACTAGTTTCCACCCGGAAATGGACAAACAGACTAAGAGAGCAAACCGAAAGTTGGAGAAATATCTGCGTCTGTACTTGATGGATCAAGAGGGTGAATGGCCAAATTTAATCTGGGCAGCAGAATTTGCCTATAACAATGCAGTACACTCCTCCATGGGGTTTTCCCTATTCTTTTTTAACTCAGGTAGACATCCAAACATGTTAGTGGGAAAGCAAGAATGTGATGTCCCCACAGTAGAGGGAGTTATAAAACATTTACAAGAAACTTATCAAGTAGCTACTAACAATTTAGTTAAGGCCAAGTGTTCCTACAAGAAGCAGGCAGACAAAAAGAGAAGAGAGAATCCAACTTATGTGCCAGGTGATAAGGTTTGGATTGTCACTCGAAATATGCGCCTTAAAGGAAACTGAAAGTTCCAACCTTGTTTTGTGGGGCCTTTCCAAGTGGAAAGAATGATAAATCCAGTGAGTGTAAAGATAAGACTCCCTTCTAAACTAAGATTCATCCAGTGTTCCATGTATCATTGATTAAGAGAAATCGAACCCACCTTAGAAAAGAAGTTCCACTAGCCCCAGTTTTAGTTCAGTCTGAAGAAGAATTTGAGGTGAAGCGAATTTTAGATGCAAAAATGAAGAATGGAAAGCTATTTTATTTCGTGCATTGGAAAGGCTTTGGTCCTGAGGAGAGGTCATGGGAACCAAAGAGTAATGTACATGTTCCCAGGTTGATTATAGAGTTTCACAAGATTCATCCCAACAAGCCTAAGGAGGGAGGAGAGGGGGTCTTGGTGGGGAGGGACTGTCAGGACTGGCAAGATGGTGACACAATCTTCCCCAATCCATCTTCATTTCAGGAATAGATTCAAGAAATTAGCTAAGTACCCTTTTGGTAAACGTTATCGTTCAATCTTTTGGAAACTTCTATTAGTTCTGCTCAAGGTGATTCCCAGCCATGACTCTCAGGAATCCAAGATGGCCGCCGTAGCAATTAGGAACGGTAGCCGGTCTAGTGTTCAGGAACCAGGTGGAGTGTTGTTGCCTTCGCGCCTAATGCGCTGTACGCACTTCAACTGAATTCTCCTGATGAGAAGCAGTGTTTCAGGTTTCTGCGCATGTATTTGACAGAAGCCTTCTCGAAAAGTAGCGTTGATTCCTGTCAGCCTTGTTTACATGTCAGTGTGTCCTGCAGACATGCCTTCTGAGAATGCTCTTTTTATTCCAGATTTTGTGACAGAAGTTCCAAGCGTTCTTGGTAGCCTTCGTGAGTAACCAGGTGATACAATTTTTGGTTCAAAGACTCATAAGATTTAGAAGAAGGGACTAAGTAAGCCGACATTTTTAAATATTTCAAGGCGACAACAAGTATTCCTTCTTTTCCCGTAAGTTACTTAGTTGAAGGATAGTTCCGTGTTGCAGCAAAAGAAAAGACTTACAGAGAATTTATAAGGAGCAGTGTTCTACGTTATCCTGAAGCAGATTTAATTGAACTAACCCAACTAATTGACTATCAAGAATCTAGTCGCACAACTAAGAGTCAATATTAAGTAAATATAAATATATATATATATATATATATACATATATATATATATGTATATATATTTATTTATTTTTGTAATTACCTACATCTGTAAAAAGAAAAGAGAAAAAACAAAATGTACCCTGATGAACTGAGTTCAATATTTAAATCATCACATTAATTTAGAGAGCAGCTAGACCACTGAGGAAATACAGGTGACAGGGTGCAAGGTAGAAAACATAGAGAAAGGTAATTTAAGTTGTACTAGAAGTGGTTATGTAGTGTTTTCTGTTGCAGGTGCCTGTGAAGATCTTCGCTTGAATCCAGTGAGGAAGAGGCACGTCAGTGGGAGTCTCTCTTGTCATCCCACACCCCTTTCTCCCTCTTTACTGGGAGCGAGAAATTATTTAGTTTGCTGTCAGTGGAGTTAGGGATTGAGGAATAGTTCTTCTGCTCCTGTGGAAAACCAGAGTTCAGGTTCTTGGTATTGAAAATCATAAATAAAACCATAATTTTAAATAAGCAGAAACGCATACAGTAAAATTGAGGAAGGGAAGGGGTTATTTTTCTGCCATAATAATGGGAGTAGAGCGGGGACTACAGTTTTAGTATTTTAAACTTTACATATGTCCTTGCATGCTTAGGTCACATGCACCCCAGCTTCCTTTCGGCCAATCCATGTGTTAATATTTTACTGGCACCAGAACCAGGTTAAGTCTGCAATAATGTAAAACAGTTCATGTGTAATTTTAGACTAGAAAACAGAAACTATGATGACTTATGAATCAAAGCAGTCAGACACCAGTCCGTTTTGCTGCCTCTTGTTGTAGATAAAACAGTCATAGATTATTTTGAAACAATGCCTCAGTTAAATACATGTAATTTATTTATCTTTGTATTTGAATCTAGCTAATGTATTGTCTGTCAGTAAACTTTTTTATTCAACTGCCCTAATGTTAGAATAAATGCCTAATGTGCGGACATGGAGCTTTACACTGCCATCCACCCCCTGGCACTCAAACAGCAAGGAACATGCTGAGCCAGAACTACTCTGTAAACAATGCAATTCTGTCTAAAAGCATCTGAGAGAATTATATACACTTAAGACTACTAATGCTGGAAAGATATGTGCTAAAGTTATGCTGTCAACTTAACCATTGCCCTTAGCTATGCTATGAACAAGCACCGGGGAGTACACACCAAAAAAGTCTTTCTGATTTACAAAAATGTGTTAAAACATCGAGAATAAATGACATTGCCTTGACACATGAAACAGGCAGCCATTTGACTGGAACCTCCCTCGATTTGGCTCTGATCACACTTTCCCAACGGGCTGAGGGATGCCCAGAGAGAAGCAGCGAGTTTGAAGCCTTCCCTAACTGGGCTAGAACTGAAGTGGCACACAATGCTGTGGGAGCCCTTGTAGTGTCTGAATGTGGGAGTGAGTGCAAACTGCTAGTAGTAGAGGGAGTGTAGAGCTACTTTTCGAGGATAGAGGAGTGGTGCTCATGGGTGCTGCATGTGGGGTCCCCTTGCATGGCCACTGCCCTGCCAGGTCTGGCACGGGTGGGCGAGAACCAATGTCTTCTCTTACAGGACGGATCGTGTTAGTCCATAGCCTCCACCTAAGAGGAAGCACAGGAAATGTGATAATTTAAGGATGGGACATTCATACAATATGAGTCATTACCTTTCCCCGTCAGGCAGCCCACCATTGTTAGGTTCACTGAGATACAGAGGATGCAGAGGAGTTGCCAGAACTAGTCCCTTTGAGTCACCACAGTTGGTGATAAACATGGCCCTCGTGGGGACCTTAGTTTGTCACAAAGGGAGTTGAAAGTATTTCCTACACACTTTGGCCCCCGCCCATTGCAATATTCCTCACTTTTTCCACAGGAACTTCAGACATAGCCCAAACATTCAGTAGACCATAGAGGGACATTGGGTAATTACCCTCCTGCCATGACTGCTGACATCTCATGGCGTACTTCAACCACCAACAGAGCAGGTGAAGGACACTTATGTATTTGTTCCATCAGGAAGGCTGGGAGTGCACCAATCAAGATAGAAAGATGAGGTTTGTTACCTCAGTGGTATGTGTGTGAGCCACTAAGGCTGAAGAGGGAGAGACAATATGGATGTTCATGTGCTCCCCAAATGAATGTGTGTGTACCTGGCTTTACCAAGAGCTATGGTTGTTCTCAAAATCAAAGTCAAATATTTTATTAAGATTTGGAACTCGAAGAGGTCCACATAAAATACAAAAATATTTTTGTAAAAGGCAATTCATACAGTATTAAATATACAGAATTATAAAATACAAGAGGAAGCCATTCGGCATACAGCCAAACTTTAGATAAAAAAGCCCCAAGGACAAAAAAAAGTGCAAATGCACAATTAAATCAAATAAACATTATAATACGGTACTACGAGAATACAGGAAACCAAACAAGCTTAATAAATGCAGCAAAATGGTGCAAAATGTTTTACCCTGCAACACAAATACTATTTGTGAAATACATTTAGCTTTACAGAGCAATACTAATACGGTAATTCTATTTATAGTGTGCAAAATATTTAAGGCCTAAAATGCCCAATTCCACAGATACAAAGCTGATTACAGTTAATATAGAATTACAACGTACAAATATATCTAAAACATATTAAAACATTGTTTAAAAAATATAAACAAGTTTGTACAATGTTATTCTGATGGCGGTGCAAAACGACTTTTTCAGGCCTCCACTACCGAAGTTATGTTGTATTTTAAGAACAATGATCTTAGCAATTTAAGTTGCAATTAATGTAGGAGAGGACAAACAAATATCACATGATTTAAATCTTGAAGATAACAAGGCCTCTTTTCTCTAGGTAATCCTTCCCAGGATTTAGTGTTAATTGGTAACAGAAGCAAATTCAACCTTAATTACAAAATAGTTCTGCGCACACCATGGGGAAGGTTCCAAAGAACATATGTTTGTGTTTTTTTACAAATACTACTCTCCACTACTGTTTAATTCTGGGCATGTTGAGCACACAATACATTGCTCCTTTTCCGACTCAATTCATAGATTGATTTTTTAATCATATTTTTCAAGATAAGGTATGGGAGGGGTGCCACTTCACTCTGGCCAATTTCAAACATATCCTAAGCTTTCATATCATTTGGAAAGACGCCACTTCTTCCCTTCAAGCAATAAAAAATAAATCATAATTTAATGCAACCCGGATAAAACTTGACTCACTATTCGGTATGTTATTCTCCCACCTAGGAAGAGCAGCCATGGCAAACACATAGGAATGAATGGGATTTGCGCACGCAAATTGCGAGTAACCAAGAGATACTCGCAAATTGCGTGCGCAATTTCAAGGGTGCAAGGGTTCCAAAATAGCAACCAGTTGCACCCCTGAAACGTGCATTTGTGCACATGTGGCACACATACATGCCCTTAGGGCATGTATGTGTGCCACATGGCACTTTGAAAAATGCTACAAAGTGCTTTTTTAAAGGAAATCGCAAATTACCACCAGCTTGAAGTTGGTGGTAATTTGCGATTCCTTAAGACAAAATCGCAATTTGCGATGCCTACTAGCATAGCATTTAGGGAATTGCAAATTGCGATTCTCTAAATGCTTGCGCACAATAAGGAATCACAATTTTTGCGATTCCTTATTTTGCGAGAGGGTATTTGCCTACCTACATTGCACACAGCCAAATTGCAATTGCAAACGCTGTAATTCTGAGAATTTCAGCATTTGCGATCGCAATTTGGCTTCCTACATCTGGCTCTATGGTCATTAGATATCAAGCAATTCAGAAAGCACAGGCGCCGCCTATCTGATCTCATATTACCAGGTAAAATAGCCTCTTGAGTACTCCACCCCTCATCCAACTCTGAGTTTCCAAAGGTCAAAGAAGAATAGTTCGAGATTTTAGCATTGAAATCTCCTACAATGATTATCAATGTGCATTCTTTCAAAACACTAATACAGTGTACAAAAGAAAACATAGACTCAAATAAAGAGTCAGACAACCTCCCAGGGGGGATATACACATTTACCAAAAGAAAGGATGTATAAGGTCCTCCTATTACGTTGCACAGGGCTAACTTTAAGCAGGTGCAAAGTTTTGAGGGATGGACACCTTAGGATTCCAATTTATACAACTACTAAGTAAGATGGCTATTATACCTCCACTGGCACAACCTTTTTCCATGGGTTTTGCTGCACAAGAAAATACAAAGTAATTCTCATATTTACAATCAGAATATATCCAGGTTTCCTATAAGCAAATTATCAATGAACGGAAACACATTAAAATGTTTAAATTTGAATTAGACTGTCCCAAGCCCACTATATTCCAGGAAAGGATTTTACGCAATGGGCTACCTCTGCAACGTTGACATTTTTATGTTTTTCTTTGAAGCATTCAGTGCACCTGCTACCCAACTCCAGGGGACCACCTGATCTCCCTTCCAAGATTTCCTGGCCCACTGGTCCTCATGTCCTGCAATGTTTATCACTCTCCTCCCGTATCTCTACCTATTGAGATTGTGACAGCCGCAGCTTGTGCAGGTTAGAGGGGTGGGCGGAGCTTGCGAGGGTCAAGATGGTTGTGCTCTGAGCGAGCTCTGCGAGCCATCTGATTAATCCAACATTATCCTGGCATCTGTGAATTAATCCCACACCAGAACGAGCAGATGGTGTAGCGCTGGTGTTGCGCTTCCACCCGATGCGCATATAGCCGACAAGGGGCGGCGTTGAAGATTGAAGCTGATTGCGGCCTTTTCCTATGGCCTACACGCTGCAACGGAGGGCTTGTTTCGACCTCCAAGACCCTTCGCGGTGGAGAAGTACCCCTGGGGGCTGCGGGGCCTCTCGGAGTCCATCCTGCTCGGCCACGCTTGCTGTTTGGGACTTGTGCCTTAAGAAATTCTGCCTGGATGCGGGCGTGTGGAGGATAGGATGCTGACACCCCCAGACCTGCCGGACGTGGGAGGTGCCATCTGGCAGCATAAACTACACGGAGACGTCTGGAGATGGGCCATAGTGATCTTTGCCATTCGTTGGAGGCAGCCTGGGAGGCTGCGCTGCTTGGCTGCTGAGGGCAGCACCACTCAAGAAACCTCGTAGAGTACCCCAGGCTGAAGTTACATTTGCTCTCGAGAGGAGGTACACGGGGCCGCAGGGCTCTAGGGGGGGGCGCACTGCTCATGGCTGGGAAGTAGCTCACACTGCCCGAGCTTAAGGGTTACCTTGCACTGACTTGACCGGGCCCTGGTCCCCCGAACTCTGCCTGCGGTGCTGCACTGGGGCCAGATTGACTACACCTACCAGTACTGTGTCTATACTGGACTGAAGTGGGGGAGCCCGGAAGGCCTTAAATCACATCACACAACCTACCTCAGATGGAATACCCTGCGCAGCGGCTTACAGATATGTGGATGTGAGGAGAAAGCAGGCCACGATAAGAGAGAGCCAGCAAGAACACACGCAGTACTAACCCGGCCTAGCTGCATTGGGACGTCAGGCCTGCACCTGTGGGAAAGCTCTCTGGCTTTGCTTACTCACTGAATTAGAACCCAGATAAATACTGGCTGTAGAGTGTCTACACGCCCCTCCGCCTAGACCCAGTGGTTGCCTACTTTGCCCAGCGCGCCAATAGTGAGACCTTCCACTGGGAATTGACGGTACCCACTAGCTAAACGCCTTTCGCCTACACACAAGACTTTAATCGATCCTGAGTGTGTACTGTGAGACTCTTGGCTTGGTGTGCAGTCTGCGTACTGTTCGGAAAGGGCAGACTGGTGGAATCCGAGCTCTCATCGAGCACCAGAATGGGTAAGATGGACAAGTCGCAGCCTAAGCTGCACTTTGAACAACGGAAATCAAGGAATAGGAAGACGGAGGATGCTCAATCTCCAGATGAGCGCACAGATGTGCCCGAAGAGGCAGCGGGAGACATAAAACAGATTATAGCAGCGATGCAGAAGAGCTTATCAATTATCGATGGGAAAATAGACACGCTGCCATACCGCAAGGATAGAATGTCAGAGCGCCTTGAGAAACATTTTGAACGACTTGACATGACGGACCGGCGAGTGTCGGAGGTGGAAGAGGCGCAGTCGGAAGTAGATATAACCCAAAAGCAATTGGCAAAAACGATTACGGCACTACAGTATGAGGGTTCCACGATATCATTGTACCCGGACTTTACCATGAAGGTGCAGGAGGCCAGACAACAGTTCTCTCCTCTGTAGAGATGCCTGCGGTAACAGAATATGGAATATGCCATGCTGTATCCGGACAGATTCAGGGTAATAATGAATGGCGAATCAAAGATCTTCCTGGACCCAAAATCTTTGCAGAAAGCTTCAAAAGAGTACTTCAAGTCAGACGAGCGGAATAGAGAAGCAGAGAGACTAGAAAAAGCTACTGGTGGCGGTATGGATGAACAGGATTAAAGAAACATCCATTTGGTAGATCCACTCCCTGATTTTTGGACTGGGCAGCTCGAGTCCGAGACTCAGAATCACTAAACGAATTGGGATTGGTTCAATTAATGACTGCTCCCTAATTACCAGAAACTGCCATTTATGCTTTCAAGAAATCCACACATTCCAAGTATTGTTATAGTTATGTGGATAAGATGGTAGTGCGAGATATGTCGATTGCCCAAACCAGTTACTATGTTGATAGAACTACTTGCACATGGGAGAGGGTGTTGGTGACCTGCTCATTGTCGGTGAACTGAAAGTATTTTAACTGTTTTACATGGATGCATTAGATAAGCTTTGATGGCACTTCAGAGAACGGTCTTAGAAGTGCTTTTGGTGGAGCTGAGGTAACATCTGTCCCCGTGTTACTCAACTGTATGGTTACTAATTGTTCTTTCTTTGTGGGGAAGGGAGGAGGGCGGGGGGGTTTCGACTGTGCTGAGTTGGGGTCTGCATGGCGTGGGTGGTGGTGGGGAATTTATATGTGGGTGTCTTTTTTGTATTGTGTAGTCATGGTCGTAATGTGCTCAGCGTGTTCATCAATCCCAGATGGGGTGTCCCGAGAGTGGGATGTGCCCTAAGGTGAGCAATTGGAATACAATAAGGAGAACAAGGTCCTTTATTTAGAACCGGGGGGATAGATTGCGTCTGCTGACTTGGAATATTAGGGGCCTAAATGATTTTAGAAAAACTAGAAAGGTAATTACTTATCTCACCAGACATAATGTGAATGTTGCTCTTTTACAAGAGTCCCATCTGCCCGCAGACAGCCAGATGTTCACTTGCAGGAGATTGCATGGCATATTTCATGCAGCAGGGTTTTCTACACATGCAGGAGGTGTAATCACCTGGGTGAACCCCAGAACTGGTATTCCACTGGAGACGATCGAGACAGATAAGGAAGGCAGATATGCCATTTCAAGATGTAAAGGCAAGGGGTTGGAATTTATTATAGTTAATGCCCATGGCCCCAATTTTGATTATCTGCAATTTTATCATGATCTACTTGGGCGCTTGTGTCGACTGGCACCAGTCCCTCAGGTGTGGGGGGCGGGGGGATTTTAATTGTGTCCTAGATCTGGCTCTAGATCGCCCCGGAAGACCAAGCTGGCGTAAATCATTAGCGGCAAAGGAGAGAGAGGATACTATTGCTGAATTAGACCTGGTTAAGGTCTGGCCCTCGCGGAATCGTGGGGCGGGGGGCTTTACACACTACTCAGCTCCACATGACTTGCACACCAGGATCGATTACTGGTTCACCTCTAGATCCTTGAGTGTGTTGATTTGCAGTTGTGATGTTCACCCCCGCTCGTATTCAGATCACTCACCTATACAGCTTGATTTTACTAGCCCATCAAAAAACCCAGCTCCGTTCATGTGGAGGTTCCTCCCCTCTGCACTCATTGATACAGTATTTAAATCTGAAATGACAGAAGCAATAGAAACCTTTTCTGCTACAAATATTGTCTCTGTGCCACAGTTTGCCATGGTATGGGAGACTTTTAAGATCTACATAAGGGGGATAGCGATGGCCAAATACTCAGATGTACTACGATCAATTAGAGGGCAAATGGAATTTAAAAAAAATAAACTGGTTACTCTAGAGTTGGAGGCATTGGATGGTGGGAGTGATCAGCCCCTGAAAGAGCTCAAAAACGCCTTGGAGGAGTATCATGAGGCCGCTGACACAAGGTTAAGTATTTAGGGAAATATGCTGTAGCTAAAACATTTGGGGAAGGGAAGCGCCCGGATGCTAGATTGGTAGCCATATTGAGAGGTAGGTGTGAGACAGCTAGCGTTACTGAACTGTGGACTGCAACGGGAGAGGTACTACGTGATCCTGACTCCATAGCGAACAGATTCAGTAATTATTATGCAGATCTATACCATACTAGAATGGTAGTAGAAGAGGCCGCTGTCCTGGACTATTTGGAACATATGAAACTTCCATGGTTGGCTGATGAGCACAGGGAATACCTTATGAGGCCTTTGGAGGCCTGGGAGATCCAGGACGCTTTAAGGTCCATGAGAGCTGGGGGCGCTCCGGGACAGGACGGCTTAACGGTCACTTTTTATAAAGAATTTGGGAAGCTCCCGGTCCCTCACCTGATTACACTGTTCGAGGAGATGGGGGAGAGTGGCGGGATGCCCCAGCCTGTGCATGAGGCCTTGATTGTTACCCTTTTAAAGCCAGGCAAACCCCCTGATGAGTGCATATCCTTTAGGCCGTTGTCATTACTGAATGTGGATACCAAATTATTTGCTAAAGTACTGGCCAATCTCCTAGCTCCTCAGGTACCACAGCTAGTTAGTCCCGAAAAGGCAGGGTTTGTCCCTGGGTGCACACTTATGTATAATTTGCGATCTATATTTGGCACTATTCAACACACAAAGCCCGAAATAAAGGCGGCTGCAATCTTCCTAGATGCCGAAAAGGCCTTTGATTCCGTTGAATGGAATTTCATGCTAGCGGTTTTGAGGCGAATGGGAGTAGGTGAGCTCTTCTCCCAGCTTGTGACAGTTCTTTATTACTCCCCCACTGCCAGGATTAGGGTAGGAAATCTAGTGACCTCTCCTATTAAAGGTTCTAGAGGCACTAGGCAAGGGTGCCCATTATGGCCTCTACTTTATGCTAATGTAGCTGAGCCCCTAGCCTGCGCTCTAGCCATAGAGAAATTCGCTTCCCTAGATATAATTTAATAATTTCCACCTACGCTGATGATACGCTATTATATATCAGAGACCCGGAGGTTAACCTATCCCCGGTGTTAAGGGAAGTGGTAAAGTATGGTGAATTCTCAAGTCTCAAAATTAACTGGGCTAAATCCACCATTTTCCCTCTTTCTTCAGCCATGGAGCCGATAGATCTTGATTTTCCTTTGAAATGGTCCAATAAACATGTGCAGTATCTAGACATCCAGTTACATACTAATTCTGAGATAGTATTCAGAGAGAACTATGGCAGGGTAATTGCCAAACTGAAAGACTATGTTACCAGATGGGTGCGGCTGCCATTATCACTTCTAGGCCATATCTCCTTAATGAAGATGGTGGTGGTGCCCAGATTTTTTAAATGCATCAGGTCTTTATTGGTCCGCTTGGCTTGGGCTGGTGACCAGTCCCGGGTCGCATGGGACATCCTAACATTACCTTACTCGATGGGTGGACTCGGTGCACCAGATTTATAGCTCTAATACAGAGTGGCACAATGTTCCCACACGTTTCATTGGCTGCATCAACAATCCCCACCACATCTGCATATTGAAAGGGTTGCGTCTGCGCCCTCCCCCTTAGCTGCTTTTCTGTATCGAGCCCCGTCTAGGTGTGCGGGTCTGTTAGATTCCATAAATGCCACCTCCCATGCATGGCAGAACTTAATTAAAAGGCAAGCTGCCTCCATCTTGTATTCTCTGCTCGCCCCGGTGGAGTGGTGTCAGTGGTTGCTGATTTTTAACGAGCCGGAGTTAGTACGCACTCTAGCGCTTTTGGGTATTTCTAAAATAGGTGAACTATTCGAAGATGGAATGGGACGTAGATGGGAAGACATAGTTTTGGATAGGCAAGATATTACTTCACTCACAATGTTCCATTTCTACAGAGTCAGACATGCGCTTCGCGACATGCTCGGGCGGAGATCATGGAACCTCCAGAAGTAGCTCCCTTTTCTTTGATGCTGCGTGCAGAGTCTCCCTTTAAAATAGACTTCAGGATTAATTGCATGGCACAAGATTATCGAAAGAACTCTTTTATTAAGGCTAGATTGGCGTGGCAGTCCGAATTAGAGGTCATACTAGATGACGACACATGGCACTATTGCTGCAAAGCCACACGGCATGTCTCTCTGTATGGACGACATAGACTCATTCCTTTTAAATTCCTTAATACAGTGTACTATACCCCTGCCTGTTTGCAGAGATATGGCCTCTGAGATAACGCGAGATGTGAGAGATGTAGTGCGGAACAAGCAGGATTCATACACTTAGCCTGGCTGTGACCCGATATCGCTAAATACTGGGCACTAATATTTCAAAAATTGAGCTATATCACAGGGGAGCCTTTGTCACCTGACCCCTTGCTGGCCCTCCTGGGTTATTCTAAATATGTGCGTAAAGAAATTTGTCGACTGGTAGATATGGGCCTACTGATAGCTAAGCATGGAGTCGCTATGCGCTGGGCCCGGGGGCCTCTCACTACTGTTGCACAATGGTCTAGGGACATGTTATTCTGCAATACGCAAACTGAATTATAAAGTGAGTTGTTCCCTCCCCAGAGCCGACCCAAAAAATTCTGGGGCCTATATTAGAGTTAACTTGCTGATACAGAATGAATACTTTCTGAAACTTAACTCTATTCTGGTAGTAAGAGGTGCACCGTGAGAGCTACCTTGGCTCTGCGGGCTTCCAGTGCCGGATTTCAATTTTGTCTCTGGTTAGATAAGAGGGGGTTGTATGCTGACTGGAGGGTACTGCTCGTATGCTGTTCCCACTAGATAACTTAACATTTCAATGGAATGGCATCCTTGAAAGGTTAAATATGTATTTGTTTAACTGGCACAATATTCCCTTGTACGCATATCCCACGGATCTGTATTCTGTATTCTGACATCTGAAATATTGTTTGAATTGCACGCATGTACACTGTGACTGCTTTTTATTTTGTGTTTCTTAAATAAGTTTTTTTTTGTGTGCAAAATCACTAAACAAAAAAAAGAGAGGTGGGTGCTGGGGCTAGGTGGGGTTCGAGAGATGACCATGAGGGACAATTAATTATTTATTTAATTTTTCCTCTGCATCTTTTCTTGAAATCCCCCTCCACCCGTCCCCACTGCTCTTACCTGCACGGGCCGCGGCTGGATTGGGATATCCTTCAGATTAGCAACCCCCCTGCTACTTCATGAATCTTGAGTGGACTCCTGGGTGCCCATTCTTAGGCTATCAGGCTCAGGGCCTATGGTCACTTCAGATGGAAAAACATCAAAATCTTTCTTCTCGAAATAGTCCACATTAGCCAGGGTTAGGAGATTACAACAATCCTAGAGCTAAATGTGACCCTAGAACACGAAAGTGGAGCTTGTTACCCAGAGAGCTAATTAACAGCCAATGTTGGCAGGCATAGAGCCAACAGACAACTTACAGATAACAGCAGGCAACAAAAAATTAAAAAACATAAATAAAATAAAAGGCAAGATCAAATGTTCAATGGAAGGCAGTCGGTAGGCATTTTAAGGAGCAAGAGCAAGTGGGCAAAAAAAAAGTGAGGAGTGTGAGTGGAGGGCAGCGCCCACTCCTCCCCCTCCCCCAGAGGCACAAGCCACACCAGCCTAATGCTGGCTGCCTCCGCACCACTGAGGGGGCCTGAGGCCAAGGCCTCCCCTGAACACTATTGCTGGCCTCAAATCACCCGGTCATGAGGCCCAGCTATGCAACTCTGGCTCTGCACAGGCAGTCGACCACCTGCCACAAACCTCCTTGCTCCTGTCTTAGAGAGGGGTAAAGTAGGCAGGGGGGGCGACAGAGATGAGGCACAAGGAAATGTTTCTTGGGCCTGGCAAGGAGGCCTGCGTGGGACTTGTGTGGAGCGTGTTGTTTGTTCTCAGTTATAAGAACTTTCGTGCAGCAAAGGCTGCTAAATATACTTCCAACATTACAGCACCCAGACAGCTTTGAACATGTGATTTTTTGTCGGGTACATATATATATATATATGCAATGTTCAGTAGGCTGTGTAAATCATATCGGGAAAATAACAATGCGCCGTATTGCAGCTTTCCTTTAATATAATGCGCAGTAATGTTTACTTATAATGCAGTGTTCACTTTTATCACGGACAGTGTCACTTTCTTAGACAAAATGTAATATTATGTGGGAGGGCGTATTCTGCTCCTGTGCCCGGAACAAAATTAATGTTTAATTGGCTGAGGTGTTCCAACAACAAGCTCAATGTTCATTGGCTGCAAACCATTGAAAGTAGAGGTGTTGCCAGCCATTTCCTGCCCGTCAGCGGAGTAGCAGGGACATCTGATTGGCCGACGTGTTCCAAGCAGGACCTTCCCAAGCTTAATGTTCATTGTCTGCGAACCATTGAACGTAGAAGTGTTGCCAGCCATTTCCTCCCCTTCCGCGGAGTAGCAGGGACATCTGATTGGCCGACGTGTTCCAAGCAGGACCTTCCCAAGCTTAATGTTCATTGGCTGCGAACCATTGAAAGTAGAAGTGTTGCCAGCCATTTCCTCCCCATCCGCGGAGTTGCAGGGACATCTGATTGGCTGACGTGTTCCAAGCAGGACCTTCCCAAGCTTAATGTTCATTGGCTGTAAACCATTGAAAGTAGAAGTGTTGCCAGCCATTCCCTCCCCCTCCGCGGATCATCAGAGACATCTGATTGGGTAACGTGTTCCAAGCAGGATCTTCCCAAGCTTAATGTTCATTGGCAGTAAGTAGAATTGTTGGCAGCGATTCCCTCCCCCTCTGCGGAACACCATGGACATTTTATTGGCTACAGTGTTCCGAGAACAAGTTTGCTCATTATTGGCTGGGAACGGTTCACTGTTGTGAACCATTTTGTGACGTACTTCAATGGAGTACGGGAAAACAAAGTAGTAGCGGGGAGGGTAGGAACACTATTAACTCGATATATTTTAAGGGCCATTTATATAATTGGCATGGGGAGTACAAATCACGGCAGCAAAATAACAGAGTGTGTTGTGGTCTTCCTTTTATTGAGTTTGCAGGTGGGGTACTTCCCAGGAGCACTATTTACTTATAATGTGGTGTTTACTTTTCTGACGGAGAGCTTTGGTTGCACAGCAAAAATTTCAGTCTAGGTTTGAAACATTTTTTATTGAGCAATTACAAATATACTTTCTTTGGAAACTGAATCTGTATATGTCAAAGAGGTGACATGTAAAAACGCAATTCATAAAATATCCCTTAAGCGTGGCCACACCCTCCCTTTTTTTCTGCTATAGTTTGTAAAAGTGTTGCCCCATATTCTTGATAATATAAGAGGGCATGAGTTACTTTTAGATAAAGTAGAAAAGAAGTGCTACAATAAACACTCCCGCACTACATCATCTCAGGTCGAACAATAACAAGTAAAAACAGTTAAGCACAAATGACTTTATATTACATACAAATGTACGCTTTATCATTTTTAAAAATTTCCATTCTGTAGAATTCGGGAAAGTTCTGTCGTAGAGCTTAGAGGTCGCTCACTGCTCCGCTAACAAATCACGTCCTCCTTTAAGAACATATAGGATAGTAGTATAATAATATACACTACTGGTCTTATATATTCTATAGGGAGAAGGTGAATAGGAACCGCAACAAAGAAAAATAGAAATACCCCCAAAAAATGTATTGTTTATCAAAGATATTCACTTAGAAAGTATGCAAACTAACTTTTTTTAAACTGTATTTTCGAAAAATATTCTCACTGTGAAAATATCTAATTAAGTAATTTATAAAGGTTAGTAAGCTGTATTTCAGATGGGTTACTCCTGGCGGCGACAAATCTCCACTTCCTGTTGTGTGGAAATATGACACTCTATTACAATATACAGAGTGTCACTGATGTCACACAAAAAGGAAAAGGAGCATAAACTCCTGAATACAAAAGAAGATCAATAACGAAATACTTTTCAGCGATGAATATGTGCAGAGCTTCTTTTCGCCGGGACTTTGAAATCTTTCATCTTCGCACCGATGGGTCATAAACTCCTCTGAGATCACAATGACTGTTAATATTATAATATACATATTCACAGTATATGATCCCAAGGGGGAAACAGAGTTTGAACCAAAAGGTGCTGACGTTACATATAAATCTTTAGTCTTCGCGCCAACGGGTCATAAACTCCTCCGAGATCATAATGTATGGTTATTATAATATACATACTCACACTATATGATCCCAATGGGGAAACAGACTGAGACCAAGAGGCTGCTGACGTTACATATAAATCTTTAGTCTTCGCGTCGACGGGTCATAAACTCCTCTGAGATCATAATGACTGTGAATATTATAATATACATATTCACAGCATATGATCCCAAAGGGGGAAACAGAGGAAGACACAGAAGCTGCTGACGTTACATATAAATCTTTAGTCTTCGCGCCGACGGGTCACCAACACCTCTGACGTCAAGTTCAGTGTCAATATTATAATATACAAAGTCACACTATATGAGCTCAAAGGAGCCAGAAAAGGAACAATGTTTGCTGTATTCTGTCTGTTTCTGAAAACAAGCTGCTGATGTTACATATAAATGGCAAAAACAATCAATAACACTATTTTCTAAATACAAGTGTTTAAATATTGACAAATAGCTATGTATTATAAATATCTACTATGCCATAATCAAACAACTTACAACTCTGGAAGAAGAATCCGACTCTAGAAAAGAGCACCTGCATCACTGAATGGATACGCGTAAATAACTCGCAAAAACGAAACCAATCAATCAATGTGTGTGGTTTATATACTTTTTTTGGAGCCGGGAATCAAACTTTGAACGCTGTTGTTCGAAGGCAGGTATCATAGCTGCGTCACACTTTTTCCACACTTATATGTTAATTACTGCTAATTGCGTTTCAAACATTGTTAAATTATAACTTATAACAGACTACTGTTACAGTTAGTTTTTCACTACAAAAAGTATGCACGTCTTTTTAAAATTTACTTAAAAACAAGGTTTCAGGGACATTGTAGTTAGAAATTAGCATTTAAAAAACCATTGAAATTTACTGAAAAAACCATAGGTTTCAGATACGTTATAGTTAAAAATTAGCATTTAAAAAACCTTTGAAATTCAGCACTATTATCATATTTTATATATATTACACCCACATGCATATAAAGCCAAAAGAAAGACTGAGAAAATGTGCCATGTACTTCTTTGTTAAAATTCATTTATTGTTTTTAAACATTTTTGACTTTCATTTAATGTTGAGTGAAGGAGACAAGCTACGGTTAACATTCCAGAATCACACAAAGAGGTATTTCAATGAATGAGTTCCACAGGACATCTGTTACATTATAGTATAATTACTCTGTCCCTCGTGGGCATCTAGGGTTGGCTTTGTATTACCTGACACAAGGGAAACCATGACGGCATAACGCAAAGCAGTGTCTAAACTTTCTTACAACCTGTTGGGTTAGATGCGTGTGATAACATACAGGCAGCAGGCCTTGTCAGTCCAGAACCGGACAATGCTGACATTTATTTCTGAAAGGTAAGATGTAATGCTGGTACCATAATGTGGTGATTTGATAAAAGGTATGGGGCCTACTTAAGAGTTGAGTGGTAACCTTTGGTTATAATAACACCTTAACATATGTTGAAAACAAATAAGAAATTCACTTAACAAAACACAGTTAAAGTCCATGAACAGTTACAAATAAAGACAGAAAAACCACTTAGAAATTAGCAATTTGTTGTAATCTCAGCTATCTTTATTTCGGGGGAGGATGCTTTTGGGCTATGCTTTCTGAACCAAGGGTTAGGTAATATCCCGTATGGCTCCTTTGTTTATTTATTTTAGGTCACAGAGACTCAGCCTTGTGTCCTGTAATGGCAGCTGCAGTAACATTTCTCTGTCACGACATGTTGGTCAGATCACTTTGGGTACGGGGACCTGGTTTGGGTTTTCAGACCCAAAATGCAGCATAGAGCAAAAGCTTCCTCGTCCAATCACATTTCTTTCTTTTTTAAATCTGGTTCCATAAAAATGTGAGCATCTCTTTGGATTAACAGTCCAAGTAACTCTATCGTTTTGTCTGGCTGGCCACATTGCCTATCTCACCATTCAAGAAGAGGCAGTGATAAGGCAGCACTTATGTGGTAAAGTGCATACGTTGTTGAGCAAAAGTTGACTGACATATACCAATGTTGTGTGCAGGACTACAAGAACTAGTTTTAGAGTCTATTTTCTGCACATATTATTTGCCTAATCCCTACTCTTTTAAGGTCAAGCCTAGACAGCGCATGCACTGTCTCTCGACGTTCTGCAATCTAGTCTGTGGGTTTACATCCCACCCATGCATTCACATTCCTCACTTAGACTGTCCTTCAAAAAGGAATCCTCCCAACAGGTCAGTCCTTCTTCTTTGTTCTGCCTTTTTGGCATGTGTATCAGCCCATGGAGCAGCGCCTTACTTCCCTTATTTTTACGGTCTCGTCTTGAAGTGTTGTTTATTTGGAACTCTTTTTTTTTCTTTCGCTTGCTCTCTTCTGAGCTCTGTTGTGGATATTGTCACTGCCCCACCGCCGCACTGTCTCTAACTAGAGTTTTGAAAAATGCTTAAAAATCACTCTTGTTATGGGCAACAAACCTTCAGCCAGGAAGTGTGCCAGCAGAGGCTGACACACTACGTTAAGTCTCAGTACAGAAAGTATAAAAATGTATGTTCATCTTTCTGTGCAATCAAAAACAATGAAAAATGTCAAAATGTTTGGTGGGGGCAGTTTACTTTTAATTTTCTGACTTAAAAGCGAGAGAATTTTGCCGGTGCTGGACATTGTTTTCTATTAATAGTCCGACCCAGCCGTCTTTCACCAGTCTCGCCGTTTGAGTCCCTCTTTTGTTTCTTACACTGCAGAACCCTCTATTAAATGGCAGGGAGAGAAGTGTTCCTGCAGAGGTTAACACCTTACACTATTATTAGTCACAGTAGAAAGAGTAGAAAGGTGCACAGTGTACATTTCGGATTTTTTTTTATTGAAATGTTCAATTTGGCAAATATTTTAATGCAGCTGCCGGTCTCTCCTGTACAAATGCTATTCTGAAATAGCAGTTCAATGGGATATATGAACAACAAAAGCTCACGCGTCCTCCTTTTTATTTCAATGCAAGGAATGACGATGCTGCTCTCTCTGGTAATCAGGGGGCCCTCTCTTTCCTCTTTTGTATTGCTCCTTTATTCACTTTGTCCTCCGCCATTGCATTGGTCCTTTTAAATGCTTTTACATTGTTGCCATTCTGCAGAAAACAGCAGCAAATACAAGGTAACATCTACAACCATAGCAAAAATTGCAGTGCCAATAAATATTAAAGTTGGGGAAGCATGTGTAGCGGTCCTTCACATAACATTTGCAGCGCTGTTCTTCTATATGATACATTTTTTTTGACTGACTAGAACATGGCCATAACTTCCAACTGACAATATATGCATGTGAATGTAACGTAGGAATATTAAGGGTGCTATTACAGGAGCTGTTTTCAGGTGAGCGTGGATTTTCCATCTCAGACTACAAGTGCCCAGGAGCACTTGCGCCTCCCTTTTACACTAATTCCACTGGAACATGCAGTTTATGCAGGAGTCCACCGGGGAACCACACACTGTGAAACCCCCCAGGTGCGGGATATCGACTGGTCAATGGTGGCAGAAAAGACAATTTATGAGAATAGAGGCAGCCCCAAGAAATGGGATCAGATTTGGGGCAAGTGGAATATGCATAGGGGACAGGTTGTGCCCCAGCTAACCAGAGAATCAGAATGACCTTCGGGAGGAATGCAAAAAGGGAAAATATTGTAGGCCTGCAATGACATGTTTTACTGCATAAACCACGAATGTGAATGCAAACTGTAAACTGTGTGCTGTGTTGCTGTGACACTCATTGCTGTAATCATCCAACTGTGAATCTGATTAATACCAATAAAAAAGAGTTTAAAAAAATGCTTTTCAATGGAAACTCTGACCTAAGCATAACTACACATTGGCTATCCTGAAATCGCCCCTCCCACTCTGCTCTATGATCATTCCTAATTGGTTAACAAGGGTTAAGTCTTGGCTTCTCCTCTTCACTCTCAGCACACCTCTGCATTCACACTCTACTCATGTTGACTCACCACTGGATTCAGGGGCCCATCCCTTCGAACGTCCTATTGGCGTTGTGTGCCCACTCCCATGCTGATTTGGCTGTGCTGTCACCCTCAGTGGTGAAACTAGCCTTGTGGGCGCCCGTTGCGGTCTCTGCGTTTGCTGCCCCACGGAAGCTGCAGTAAAGAGCGGGGGTACTGGCAAGAATTTTCCCTGTTTGCGGCAAACTCATTGAGGAGCGGGGGGGGGGAGTTACTGTTGCCGTCCCGAGACTGCAGGTGATAGCGGTTGGTGACCCGTCACCCCCAAAACTTGTGCCGCCCGGGGCAGACCACCAACCCCCACCTGCCCTAGCTACACCACTGGTCACCCCCATCATGTAGGAGGGCTTTCCCCTCCGTTATGTTTCAGAACACCCCCTTGCAGCATCTGCAAGTCGAAGTTTGTAATGTGCCATTTACCTGCCCTCGATCTGACTGTCACTTTGTTTGTCCTGATTGATTTTCCAATGTCTATGCATTCCTATATGCTGTGGCCAGCTATGTGTAGTCTATGTATGCAACACTTTCAATAGAGAGAAATAAAAAAAAAAGGCTTAATCAAACATATCAGCAAAATCACAAGTCTATGAGCCCAACACCTTTTGTCATTTCCTAGTGCAGTATTTGCCTTTGTAGATTGATTTTTTTAAGTCAAGCACCTGGTCCAGATGTCCAGACCTGGACCCTGATCCTTCCCTCACTCTTGGGCTATGTCCCTGCAGGCCACCATCAAGCCAGGGTTCTACGGAATCAATGAATATTGGGAGACTTACGAACCTGCCACCACCGCCGAGAGCCACTTGCTAGTACTTACCTGAACCTAACTGGGCAGAATCCCAGCCGCCATCCCCGAGAGTCAATCCTGGGCACATATTGCTTAACTGTCCTGACGTTTTGGCCGCCACCGTCGAGAGTCAATCCTGGGCATTGGAAACCGCGCCACCGCTCCGGGGGACTATAACTCCCGGCAGGCCTCGTGGCGGCGCGTGGAGGTGACGCAACACGTGCCAGCGAGCGCTTCCAGGCAGCATAAAGGGAGAAGGAGCCCGGCAGAGCGCCGGGAGACTTACGAACCTGCCACCACCGCCGAGAGCCACTTGCTAGTACTTACCTGAACCTAACTGGGCAGAATCCCAGCCGCCATCCCCGAGAGTCAATCCTGGGCACATATTGCTTAACTGTCCTGACGTTTTGGCCGCCACCGTCGAGAGTCAATCCTGGGCATTGGAAACCGCGCCACCGCTCCGGGGGACTATAACTCCCGGCAGGCCTCGCGGCGGCGCGTGGAGGTGACGCAACACGCGCCAGCGAGCGCTTCCAGGCAGCATAAAGGGAGAAGGAGCCCCGCGTCGCGGGACGCCCGGGGCGAAGCCCGGGCAAAGGGCGGGCCCTCTACGGCCCTCATCGGCAGGAGGAGGCAGGGGCAGGGCCAGAAATGCCACAGGATTCATTTCTGTTATCATTTCTTAAGTAAGCCTAGCCTATATAAGATCTTACTTACAGTTGTACTTGCGTTCTTCTTTAACATGTGTTATATTATAAGCTATGCCTAAAAAACTTGTTGGAGCTCAACAAAACAAGATTAACAATTACCTTGTTCAGACCGTACAGAAGATTAATATGCAAAGGAGGGGGTTATTGGGGCTGAGCCAATCTCCTGATTTGCTTTGTCTGTCTCCACCCACACTTGTTACTACTTTGACTGATGAAATTACCATGCAAGATGTTTATAGTGCAGCCACGATTGTTGACATTAATTCCCAAGTCATACCTGGCACTCCGGATAATGCAACCCCGGCTTCTGAGGGCTTGCCCGTTGAGGGCAATGCAGATAACTACAATGATAATGATTCTGACCAAGATACACAGTCTCAGGTCTCTGTTCTCGACCAATCTTCTATGGGTCACGCAGCTAGACCTAAACGACAATGTACAAAGATTCCTCTAAAGCAGGGTGGGTTACGCTCAGGGACAAAACGGAAGAGGGCTACTACCCCAAAATGCAAACAAGTGACTCACGTTGAGGATCATCCTATCTGTTCTATTGAAGAAGTCCTTCTTGACAAAATCGCAGATCTCATTGAGATTAAAATCAACATTATTGTTAAACCTCTCATATCCAAGATTGATAAACTGCAAGCAGAGGTTAAGAAGCTGGGTGGTCTCCAAAATACAGTTGCAAGTGGCATTGAAAATATAACTACGTTAGTTACTCATTTGGGCAATAATTCTAGGGGAGTTGTCGCCGGAAGCGATATGGGTGTTGGAGAAGGAATAGAACTGCTTGGGGAGAATCCATCGCCATCAACTTTGACTGCTATTATTGAGGGCTCTACGCTACCATGTTCTCCAACAAACCCAACCCCTTCGGCTAATATTCCCCCAGTGCAAACACAAGTACAAGCCCAAACTTTTACTACGGATCCTCTGCAATTTATTGTTGAAGCCACACCTATGGTCTTAGTCCTCGCAAATGTCCCTCCGCTGGAAAGAGGCATAGCGGAAAGTTCTAATTCACTGTGTAGCAAAGCCCTACATTGGCTAACTAGTAATATGCGGCTAGCTCCAGGGGGACAGCATCACCTAGTAAGTGTAATTAAATCAGCAACTAGGGTTCCCTGGCTAAAAAAAATTAAAGGTGACTGTGTGGCTGTGAGCTTTTTAAATCAACATGTTCTTCCCAATATTCTTGCAAACATCTTTCCTCCCCAACGAAGACAAGGCACCGGGGTCCCCCTCACTTTGAAATTCTTTTATGGGGAAAAGCAGAATGTATCCATCCCAAGGACTCCTGCCCCAGGGTGGAATACCAACTGGGATTCTCACTTCAGATGGGGACAAGACTTAAGGAACAACGCACCAGTTCATCGTCATCAACCTTTTATGCTTAACCCTGTTACACAGCCCTTAGAACTGTTTAACCGCTTTGCGCCACTATCTTTTATGGACCAAAATGACTGACTTTTGCCAAGTCAAGACAATGATGTGGAGGGACCACACCCTGCTCTTGGTTTGTCAGCTCAGTCCTCTGCAGGCGCCAGGGTCTGCAGAATTATGAGCTGGAACATTGCTGGGCTTAGAATCAAATTTAAAGATAAGAACTGGTTGGACAAAATCAGGAATTATGACATTCTTGCTTTTCAGGAAACTTGGGAAACGTCAGATTGCTTGGCCTTAGATGGCTATTCTCTTTTTTTTGTACCTGCAGACCCCAGCAAAGCAGGAAGAGCAAGGGGCGGGTTGGCTGTATATATTTCACTTGACGTCAAAGGTAAACCTAGACATATTAAGTCTAAATCTAAAAATTGCTTAGTGGTTGAACTGACTTCACCAAATTGTAATTCTATTTTACTAGTTAATTTTTATAATTCCCCGGCCAGTCAATTTCCTAACGAGCATTTGCTATCCCTAGAGGATCTCTTATCCACTCACATTGAGAACAGTTCCTATGGGTATGAGGTGATCCTTATGGGAGATTTTAACATTCATCCTTGCCAGGCGGGTTGTCAAAGGGAAGCTGAGAAATTTTTTTCTTATTCCTCCTCGCCGCATTTTGAACACACACCAAGCGGAGAGGTTTTGGAATTGCTCTTGGCTACCCTCAACCTTCATGAATCATGTACCTGCTCAAATGATCTGAGGTTACCGACATACGTGGGTAATGATTCCGGCACAATTATTGATTATATTTTTGTATCTTTAAGAGTTCTACCTGAAGTACTTGCTTATAAGGTAGAAACTTCTGTTTTTACTGATCACAACCCTGTGATTTTAGAGGTTTTAGCTCAAGGAGTCTTGGGAAATAGGAAGATGGACACACTGTGTGCGACAGATCTTGTGCTAAGAGATCAAAACCGGAGGCTCAAATGGGATCAAGTTACTCCAATAACCTTTTTACAGGAAACTATGGCCAAAGTCGCTGGCGAAATTGCTATCTGTTTAGACAATAAAAACCCTAGTGTCACTATGGTCGAGGCCTTTAGTGTTATTTGCCATCAAGTCAACTTAGATTTGACTGTAAAGGCAAAGTTTAATAAACCAAAGGGCCCCAAATGGTTTGATACAAACTGTTCTAAGGCCCATTCAACTCTTCTTAAGGCCCTAAAGTTTAAACCTAGAGACAGAGTGCTGATAGCGTTATTGAGGAAACAATATAACCTAGCTATCAGGAAGAGGAAATCTGAAATAAAAGACGAGGCCTGGAATGATTTGCTACTGCCCGAGATACAGAAAGATAGTGTTAAATTTTGGGCAGTTATAAATCACCCATATTTTGTGGGATTAGATAATCAGAGAGCTGACTGCATTATCCCAGATGAACAGTGGGTGACACATTTTAGCAATATCTATAGTCATACTTATACCACTACAGAATGCGAAACACCTCTTCTAAAACCGTTAACTCACATCTCTCCCTTTACTCAGGAAGAGGTGAAACAAGCAATTAAAGACACACTCTGTAAAAAGGCACCGGGGCCAGATGGGGTCCCTGCAGACTTTTTTAAGAGCGCTCCTGAACTTAGCTCAAAAATTTTAACTAATATTTTTAATGCTACAAGGGAATTTATTTTCCCTTCTAGCTGGGCAAATTCGACCATTGTGCCAATCTTCAAGAAAGGACAGAGGACAGACCCGGCCTGTTATAGGCCAATCTCTCTTATTGACTCGAGTGTTAAAATTTTGGGGAGAGTCCTCTTAGGTAGATTGACCCTGATTTTAGAAAGCAAGGGTATTTTATCTAATGCACAATATGGCTTTAGAGCCAATAGAGGAACCTTAGATCAGTGCCTAAACCTAGAATTAATTTTAAATAAATATGTAATCGCCAAGGGGGGTTCATTGTACATGGCCTTTATGGACCTCTCCTCAGCTTTTGACCTGGTCAACAGGTCAAGGCTGTGGGGGATCCTTTTGGCCATGGGCCTTGACCCCCCTTTGGTCGAATACTTAGCTGAACTACATAAGGATCTTATGACTTCAGTTAGAGTCACTAGGGAAGGAAGATGTACTTGTCATTTTAGGTCAGAGAGGGGGGTTAGGCAAGGGTGTATACTTGCCCCCCTCCTCTTCACCCTATACATTAATGACCTTGAGGCAGTAATGTCAACATCCCATAGTGACATCCCGCGTGCAGGTGAGACAAAGATACCTGTCCTCCTGTACGCGGATGATGCCGTTCTTCTAGCACGCTCTGGAGTTGCGTTGAACAAACTTCTTTTATCTTTTGGAGTTTTTATGTCATCACTAGACATGAAAATTAATACAGAAAAATCACATGTAATGATTGCTGGACCCGCAGGCAGGAAAAGAAAGTCGCTAACATTTTACTGTACGGGGAAGGAGGTTAAGAGAGTCCCTTCTTTTCCATACCTAGGTGTGACTTTTGATGAAAAGGGCACTTGGGGCCCCCAGCTTTTGGTTAAAAGCAGCGCTGTTGCTAGAGCGGCCGCAGGGCTGCTAGGTTTTGCTAAAAAACTGGGCGCCCGCCCCATGGGAAGCATCATCAAAGTTTATAAAGCAAAATGTTTGTCAGTCGCCCAGTATGGCTCTGTTATCTGGGGATATACTAGCTCTGCCAAAATACAGAATGTAGAAAACAAATTTTTGAGATCTCTGCTTTCTGTTCCCCAATCAACCCCGACCTTTGCATTGCATACAGAGTTAGGCTTGGGCTATATATCTGACACTTTAAAACTAGCCACAGTGATTGGTTGGATAAAAACCTGGCTTAACCAGGAGCTTACTCTAAATCATATTATTTTAAAAGATTGTTTAGCCCTGGACAGAGCTCTTAACATCCCATGGGTAAGATATGTGAAAACTCAGCTTATTTTAGCAGGCCGCCCGGAGCTCTTTTCATCTCCAGATGGAATAACTCATGAAGATCTAAAATCAGTCAAAAATATTCTGACAAATTTATATGCCCTGGAGAGGGAAGTAATAGAGCTAAAAAAAAACCATGGTAAGGAAACACTGTATGCTTTCCTCTGTTCCAGGAATGGAATCATACCTCCTTTTGGTAACAAATTCTTACCATCGCTTTCTCTTAACGAGATTTCGCTTTGATTTAATTCATTTTATACTGGGCAATTTTAGAACCTGGACTAGACCTGATGATGCTGAACCATGTGACTGTGATCATTTTTCAACACAGGACACGATGCATTTTATTATGTTTTGCGGTCATTATATTGAGATCAGAAAAAGATATTTGTTCCCTATTTTATGTAATCAGGGCTTTATTCAGGTAAAACCAGCCCTGTTGTTTTTGCAACTTCTTCCTAATATGAAAGTAGCTTTTTCTGTCGCTAGTTTTCTAGTTGCAGGAGCACGCTTAAATAAGCATCGCACAAGGTACAGGCACTTTATCTCTGAAAAATGAATTTCCTCTTTTCTCATTTATTTGAATGAGTTGTGTTTTAATAAACCCTTCTTTTTATCTTTTTTAAATATTTATGTATGTTTCACTGTAAAATTTAGTGTCTTCTATAATGATTGTTTGCAAAATTTTGTGATCTGACGAAATGGTGACATGTATTTTTGCTCGTTCTTTTATGATTTTTAATAATCGAATAAAGATAATTGACTGACTGACAATGAATATTTGGGTATGTCAACATTTTCACCTTATCCCCAATAATACTGTATCTGTGTGGGGTCATAACGCATCTCGGAGAGCAAGACCATCATTACAAGTTGCACCGTACTGGTGAGGTGCACACTCTGCATCTATAATTACCAGTACAATGAGGTAACACCCTACGAGTACCATGCAGTTATGAGTTAGACTCCTTGGAATGGGGAATACATGCAAGGACCCGGTTTTACCAGGCATAAAACCCTACAGAATTTCCAATTCCATGAGGTTTAACACTCCCCTTTATCACCTGCTGTTACCAGGAAGCAGGGGTTTCGGTGCCTGGCAGGGATGGGGAAGGGTGTGCGATGCTGAGGGTGAGAAGTGGAAGAAATGTCCTGGTGGGGGGAGCTTTGCATATTCCTCCTTTGACAGAAAAGAGGTGAGTGGGGCCAGAGATGAGGCTGTTGCAGCTGAAGCCTAAAGCAATTTTAACAGCTACTTATTTGGTCATTAAAGCCAGGTTTGGTGTTCCTGCACCTGGGAAAAATGGGTGTGAAAACACTAGGCCACAGTGAGCGGGTGGAAATGAATTCTATACAGGAATTCTGCTCTGCCTAGCTTGTAATCAGGGCCCAAGTAGGTCTAATAATCCAGCATGTACCCTCATCCAACACACGTGAACCCATTTGAGTTCCCAAACCATTACGCAGCCTATGCAAACTCAGCTATCAACCAGATCTACTGCATGGAGTTGTGCCATATAATAGCGTATTCTGTGCAGTTGCTTTAACTGGCAACACCGAAAACTGTATTGAATAATGACTTTCTAGGTAAGACAATGCCTTTCGGCATCTTCTTGGTCCCCCAAGTCCTTTGTCCATGTACCTCTTAAGTACTGTGACAATTAATCAAAGTTATTAATAGTGCTGTAAATCCTGGATACTGCTCCCTTACACAAGCAGTTCATCAGTATGCAGCCCTCGAATGGGGACTCATCCTTGACACTACTCCAAAACATTTCCGTGACTGTTTAAAGCATGCTGAACTCGTAGAGACTTAAGCATTTATTTTTGGACTAAAACAAACTCTGTCCCCATTTCAGATAAAGGATTTTATCTTATTTGGTCCAAGCAAGTCTCCCAATCTCAATATGCCTATGGATAGTTGACTGGCCTCCTGATCAGAGCCTCAGGGACAGAAAAGGCTCCGACCACCTTGAAACAAACACCTGGACTCGGTCTGCTGTGAGTCCTACCCTCAAGTGGTGCCAATCCAGTCCTAGACCTTTGGAAGTATGCCTGAAGGTGCTCTGACATCCCAGCTGTGGCCCTGCGAGCAGAACCGATGCAGGACCTCGCATTGCAGCCCGCAGATTCTTCTAATCCACTGCTGCGCAGTGCATCCGTGACACAGGTCTTCGCAACACAAGCCTCTTGTTGACTGCATCCTCGTGAACGCCGCAAGACTTTCCATTTCAGCCCTGCCGCTTCCTGAAAACTACCACTGCACAGCGCATCCTTGATGCAGGACTGTGCCTCGCATGGCCCTCATTGACGGCATCCTGGGCGATGACGCAGGACTCCGCATTGCAGCCCCACAGCTTCCTCATTAACGCCACTACGTGACGCAGCCTCAAAGCAGGATCTCGCAATGCTCTGCCAACCAGGATTTAAGGTATTTTGTTTAGCGGGCCTAAATTTGTCCCTGTGCCTGGCCCATGCTCCGTCATGGTAGGCCTGAACTTGTAACTTTGTCTTAGTCTGCGTGACTAGATTACCCGAGTTGACACTCTGTGCTGTTAGGCACTATTTTCACTTAAATCTTTAAAATTGCATATCTCCGGTTCTACTGTTTGGGTTTTTGTCGTTTTTGTCTCAAACTATTTATTAAATTCTACTCCATTTTCTTAAATTGGTGTGGGATTTTTCTTGTGTTGTGTTTTCACTTTATTATTGTTTGAAGTGCTGCATAAATACCTTACACACATTGCCTCTGAGTGAAGCCTGACTGAATTGTGCCAAGCTACCAGAAGGATAGGCACAGGTTAATTTGGGGTTTGCTTGTGAATTCATTCTACCAGGAATTGTGATTGCTGCTTGAGAAGGGTTTCACACCCCCCTCATCCAGTAACCCAATTTCCTACAGTTCTATAAAAAGTCACATAATATTGGACATTTAGAAACTGTTAAAGTTTATTAACTTCACTATTATTAATGATAACAGTGCAAACATTATCAATCAGAAGTAGATCTGACTCTCGCCTCTGCATTTAGCTTATGCCTTTACAAACATATCCTACTAAAATATTGAGCTACAGCACATCAGGACAACACTTTATGTATTGGCCCTAAGATATGTTTTTTATTGCCCAACAACTTTGATTACATCAAGATAACTCTATGTATTGGGCCTAAGATATGTTTGGGCTTGCCCAACAAGTTTGCTACCTCAGGAGCTCAATGCATTCAAATAAGCATTGTTTTTTGTCACACCAAGATCCAGTGAACAATAGTTTGCCTAAGTGTCTCCTGTGATTTCATTACCTTCAGGTAAGGCACAGCTAGTCCTTTAAAGCATATTTAGATCTTAGTGTCAAATAAGGACCAATGAAAGTTGTATTTATTTCCTTGATTGGGGACCTAAACTTTTGCGACAAAGATTTCCAGTTGTAGTGGTAGTAGTTCCTCACCCTTGGGCGGCTGCAATGAGGAAAGTCAAAAGACCATAATGAATATGTTGGAGTTTTGACTTGGTTATGTAGATATTAGAAGGAAGTGATCACTTGCGGTATTACAAAAATCAAGTGAATCATCATGTTAATGAAGCATTTATAATTATACAGCACTCACTTAACCAAGCCACACATTTTGATCATACCCAGCTTTGGTCTTAGTGCTGCCATTGACGTTCCTGGACCTACAGGTAACATGCGCCAGCTGGACGTGTACAAAACAATATCATGCAATCTCTGTAACACCAACTACGTTTATCTGGAAACCCATAACGAAAATGCGAATGTACCGGTTTTGTAAAAATGTAATAAAAATACTTTGAAATTAAAAAAAAAAGAAATATTCTCGCTTTCTTTGCAGGGCAGGTACTTTTTTATAACCCCAAATTTTTGTGTAACACGTACTTCCTGCAAGAGCTTTCGCTTCATAGGCAATTGTAGCCAGCTTAATAAATTGGTTGCCACATTTATTTGAAAATCTTAATACTGTGCTAGCCTATTGGCTCAGACGTTTTTTTTACACTTTGCTAACTGATCTGCCCAGTTGAGATGGTCGTCAATTCGTATGCACATATAGTTGTACGTTTGCACTCGTTAAAGTGGTTTGCCAAATATCTTGAAGGTTGAGTTAATCTTTGATTTTGATCTAATGATCATAAATTTGTTTTTTCCATATTAATGGGAAGCTCACTGTTACCGCAGATTAGCTCAAAGCCAGCTAGAAGATGATGCACTGATTTTTCCGTGCATGCAAGCATCACTGCGTCATCTGCAAATAACAGGATAGGTTTGTGTGCATTCTCCAGCTTGAGAACATAGAGGGCAAGATTGGAGAGAAATGTTCCTATTTCATTTATATATATGTTAAATAATGCTGGGGCTAGTACTTCACCCTGTCTCACTCCGATGTTTATTCCCAAATCTTCCATGCATTCACCCCTTGTTTCCATATTTTTCCCTTGTTTTATTGCCATGATGTAGATCCCTCAATAATCCCAGGAGCTTGTTGTGTAAACCTTGTTCCTCCAGAGTACTAGCTTATCGACAATCAAAAGCTGTCTTTAGGTCAATAAGGCCATATAAAGTGGAGAGTTTTGCAAGGCATATCAAGTACAGCCTCATCCAATGGTCCATGGCGCTTTGCCCTTTGCAAAACCCTGCTAGAAGACGTGATATAATGTGATTGTCATCCATCCATTTTAGTAATGGGGCAGGAATGTGACCATCAGCTTTATACAAAGTACACTTTCTGAAATGTATTCACAAGGTCATGGACAACACCCACAATGATTTAAAGTCTCAGTGGATTTCTCGAGATGTTATTATTCAGCACGTAGGCAGAGCTGCGATAAAATGGAGGATTCAGTACAATACCCAGCATTGCAAACCAGTCCAGAGGCTGGATTATAGAAATGTGCCACGCCGATGCAAAACAAGAGCATACGTTCCCTGCCCCATTTTTGTTGCTTGTGTAAAATGGAAACGGAAAAAACCCGGCTTGGTAGAGACCAGAAAGAGCTTTGCGCTAATGCACTAACAATTACCAAGCAAACTGGATTTGAAGTGTTTACCAAACGAAGAAAACTGAAATACATTGTTTCCACTTCCAAAACTTGAGGATGAAACCAGGTTTAGGGCAAAATCGAATGTACCACAAACAGGCCAAAATCAATTCATTACATTTGATAGATTCATGGATAAGGTTTGTATTACATGCACACACGTTTTCATAAGCAAACGTATGTCATATATTATTAGCAACTGTTATGCAATATGTTCTTGAGAACAGTCTGCGTACTGCATCCCCTGCTAGGCAAACAACAGAAATGAACCAAAGTCTTTTCGCTACATTGTTGCACCAGTGGAAAGTTTATGTTCTATGACCCCTTGTTTTTGTTTTAATTTATTGAACTTGTGCTCAGAACAAGATATGGTGCTGAGGAACACCGCATCATAGATAGCTTTCGTAGGTTTTTATTGTAGTCCCTATGCAGACGAGAAAGCGGGTTGAGAGTCTGCTGTATAAATCCATGTGTAGGGCAGCCCCAGGGTCATACGGTGGAATCCTTCACTGGGGGGTCGATCTTTCACCCTTCTGAGGTCACGCAAACCGGAACTATTCCGCTGAGTAAAAAAAAATACCCTTTAATCGCCAGGAGGCCTCTTGGTTTTGAGTGAACACTCCTCAAAGATTCATAATTTCAATTTTTACATAAGGATATAAGCTAGTATGGCACCTCCGTGTCTACCATTGGGAGATACCCGGAGCGAGATCTGCACCAGAATATCACTCTGGCCAACTAAGCTCTGGTCGGTGTTTCCGGACCTAAAATTACTGGGTCTAGAGATACAGGTTTCAGTTGCACCCGGTGCAGATCCACGCCCACTAAAACTACAGGTGGAAAGAGGCACAGGATGCTGTCAGAGACGCAGCCCCCATCTGCCTACCCCAACCCCACAAGGGGAGCGAACAATATTCTCCACAGAGCGGCCACAGCTTCCCTACCCCCGAAATTTCCACCTGTCTCCCGTCCAGCATACCCAGGGACATCTTAAGGTTTTTGGAGGCCCTGGGACAAACATATTTTGGGGGCCTCTGTTCAGAACAGATTTGAATTTATGATCCAATTTGAGCCTCTATTTCCCACGCAGTTTCCGCTTCCTCAGATGCGTTAGCGATACAGTTTGCATCATAGGCATTAGCCTATATATTCCCGATGTAAACGGATGCGCGCAGCTGACAGCGGTAGGATTTAGTGTTTCCTGCCCTTCTACTAGGTTTTTAATACTTTTTAAATTGTATATGTATGGCTGAATTACTCTGTGCTTTTTAACAATTTGTCCTACCTATGCGCACTTGCACTTTACTTTATTCTACTTGCCTACACCTCCTTAGCTGCTCTGATTCGCATCTCGCTTTTCCTCCATTCCTGGTCCGCCGCAGCTGATACACCGATTGTGCGGAGGGATGGGGCTACTATCAGGCTCCTCACTTCCACCCATGCAGTTTCCGCTTTTTTAGCTGTGTAAGCGATCCAGTTTGCATCATAGGCATTAGTCTATATAGTCTCGATGCGAACGGGTGGGCACGCTGCTGGCGCACCAAAGGCAAGCCCGTCTGCGCCTGTCAGCTTCCCGGAGGCGTCAGGCGCCGGCCTTGCTGCCCAGTTCCCCGCCGGTGAGGTTATTCCACTATATTACAATAGGAAAAAACTGCTTAGCCTTAGGTGGCTACCATTATGTCAGGGTACAGCAGCTGGTCCTAGTTTAGAGGTAGACTTTTGATGCAATAAGTGCAACCGGTCTCTCCTCAAGCCCAGGAAACTCTCACCCAAGATCCTCCCACGCAACAATAAGTGTAAAAACAATAAGAAAATAGGGTACATAAAGGCCACCCTTTTAAATTGTCCCTCAATGCAAAAGCATGAACCACACATTTATGACCTACTTTTAGACGAACAGCCTGATCTTTTATTTCTCACTCAGGGGCGTAACAAAGGCCCCCGCAGCCCCCGCGGTGCGGGGGGGCCCCGTGGGCCAGGGGGCCCCCTCAGCTCAATGCAGATTGGTTCGACTCTGGGACCAATAACCGTCTGCACCCAGGCCGTTCTGTCATTTACACTTCAGCCAAGTGAAGATTGTCCTCAGCGTGCACAAATACGTGGCCTCTTTCATGGGAGCCGAAAGTAAAGGACATTATTGTACATGTTTTACCGTGTAAATGAGGGCTTAGTGCTGGGCTTTGTTTCCAGGGAGTCGGATCCGAGACAGAAGGGGGTGGTGGTGCTGGGAAAGCATTTAACTTACATAATAACCGGCAGTCAGTGTCACGCACGCATCAGCTACGCTTGCGCAGCCGCAGTGACGCACGTTCACATTTGGCGCCATCACGCAGTGGTCTACAGCAGTGGTTCAGTGGTTCCCGGACCCCCAGGGGTCCATGACATGATGACACATCCCCTGGGTTCCGCAGGTCTTGAGCGCCTACCCAAGCCTTCTCTCGTTGTTAAAGGCATTGGGTTTAGCATTTGGTAGGATTAAGGAAATGCCCTCACAGCACACAAGAGTGCTGGTATTCCCTTGTGTGTGTGTATGCAATGGGCTGAAAGTCAGTAGTTTTTGGGCCCAGAGCATTTTGATGCCCCGTTCCCTCTCCACTTCTGGCCACGCATCGCCCGCTGCCCGCATGCAGACCAACTGTGCCACTTAAGTGTTTTGAGGTTGAACAGCGTTCGGGCAGCTCACGGCCTTGGCCGGCAGGAAGGCACTTCTCCAGTTCAAACGGCAGGCCTCTCGACAAACATGTAAGTATTTTTATATTTCTGTAAACTGTGGCCTGATAAAATATATAGTTTAAAAATGTTTCTGTGTTACAGAACGCAAACTCTTAACTAGTGGGTCCTTGTGTGCTGTAGCAGTACTGGTGGGCGAGAAACAAGTAATGTTACCTATATCAGTTGGTGAATGAGCCCACAAAAAAAGTGAATTCTGCGTGTCACCCAAGTCTAATCTTCTCTTCCTAGAATTAAGCAGGAAGCAGAAACCTTTGAAATCTTAATGGAGTACCAATTTAGTAAATGAATTGTAAAGTCTGAAACTGGAAAATGGGATCAATCCCTACTTGGCCAAAATGTATATAAAGGCAAATACTTTTATTTCATCAAGCATCCTTTTTTAATTTAAGCGCTACCGTAATTACTTGAGTTCAGGATGGGCGCTGTACAAAAACCTGTTGTGCGTTTGATTTAATAGCTCAAAAAGTTGCTCCAAATATAACATAACGTGCATTTGTAAAGCGCAAGTTCAATCGGAGGTATCTTGGCGCTGAATAATAGATGTTTATTGTTACCCAACTCAATGGTTCTAATTTTATTGACCTCAGATTGATGAAAGGCTGAGTGCACCTGCCAGGATTTGAACCTGTGACCATGAGGTCAAACACAGGCCCCTGCAGCGGATGCCTTCGTCCACTGAGCAACTAGACCCAGCTTATGAATCCAGGCCACGTACACTACAATTTTATATATAAATGACAACAGACTTGCTTCTTAATTCACTAATAGCAATGTCAGCCGGGAGGGGGCAGGAATGTTTCTTGCATCGTGTTTCAAAACTCCTACTTTTGATAAATACTTTTCAAATAATCTGGCATATTAAAGTGAAAAACGTTTGTCTCTTAATCACAGTTTTTCCAGCCATCACAAACCTTTTCTGTAACTGTGACACACAACATGTTTCCGCACTCCGGCAACTGCCCCTGCTGATTAATATATAGTGAGAAATGGTTCAAGCCAATTAGAAGGCTGGTAATCATAGTTAGGCCCTGATCAATCCCTCCCACAGCATAACTTTGTGAAAATATGTAGTCCAGGACAGTAATTGATGAACCCTTCTCACGATTGGGCAAAGTATGTGCAGTGTACACAGCTTCCACATTAGTGATGGTGCCCTGTACATAGATACGAGTGCGTACGTTTTTTATGGTGCTGTGCTTTAATGCTGCGTTATTTCAAAGTGAGTTTGTTGTGTTGTACTGTTTTGTGCACCTGCAGGACGTTAAGTGAATTCCTTTAACATGATATCTTTGAGATAGTGCTTTATTTTCAAACACCACAGCTAAGGAATAGAAAGAGGCAAACCCAGCCCTCTGTTTCCAAGCTGTGCTATCTCAAATTAAAATACTACCTTAAAAGAAATATCCAGTTAATTAAATTCACTTTATGTTCTGCATGTGCATACAAGAGGTAATTTGAGTATTTGTTTGATAGGTACTTGTTTGTGTATTTTTTGCGAGTTACTGTTTAAATCGTACTGGTCTACAGGGTGGGGCAGGGTAGGTAATGCACGCAGTGTAAACTGCAGTGCACATGTAACCGCACAAGCCGTATTAGCCTGCCCCCCATGGACACTACCAAAGCAGCCTGCAAGCAACTAAGTTAAGTCGCTTTTCCTTCCATCTCTCCTCAGGTAAAAAGCCTTCCTCTATGCATTAAAATGTTTCCATTACGCTGCGGCCACACAGCCAGAAATTCACATTTGGTACTAATAGACAAATTACCACTGCCTTGCTAGTAAACGTACAAATCGTGTACTTTGAAAATTGTGAGCGAATAAAATTCCATATTTTTAAAAAAATGCACTGACAAAAGGACAAAAAACACCACAAATAAAATGATGTTAATGTATTTATTTCTACCTTTCATATGAATATAGTGATCACTTTTTGTTGTGTTACACAATTTGACTCAATATGTATTTAAAAAATGCAGGAATATAAAGCTACGCTTGTTAGTGCTTCATTCGTCATGCAAGCATCATGTCAGTCGAGCATGCAGCTCTGCATGGCACCTTGCATACACTGAAAGCAATCCCATATTACAGGTTGAATAAAAACTAATTTGAACTCTTAACTAACCTTCCACACAAAGATTGTCCTTTTAGACTTATCAACTGTCTTGGGAAATGTTGGCTGGAAATCCAGGCTTGGTCTACGTGTCGACAAAAGGCAAAGAGGGAGCATGCTATGGAATTGTCCAGTTGTGTATTATGCGCTGTTGTTTGCCTTAGTGTTTGGGTAATCCTTCATTTATTGGGCTCATTTCAGCTGCACTGTTAACATCATGAAATGATCAGGTCACTATTGCTAGGAAAATTCTGTAAACATCTTCCAATGGGCTAGATTATATTAGGCATACTAAAGGTCCTTTAAGATTTGTTGCATACAAATTTCTGAGAGCATGTACTCTGGGGTATGCTTGACCGCGCAGTGTTTTGTTGTTTTGTGGTTTGTTGTGGCCATCATTTAAATTTTACTTTATTTTTGTATTTACTAACCCTTGATTTAAGTTAAATTACTTTCTGTGCATTGAAAGTACGTCTGGGACACTCATGTCATTGATTTGTCTTAGTTCGGAGTGTTATTTTGATGTTACAAACCATATAAAAAAAGAATGTATAGGGTAATAGTGTAAGCCAAAAGAGGACATTTGATGCACAACAGGTTTAAGGGTTAGAGTGCAGAAGGGAGCTGCTTTTACCTTGCAAAGATTTAGAGTGTCCAATTCTTTCCATTTGCGAAGCTTGCAGTTTCCCATTTCAATACCGCAAAGTTTGTCTCTGCATAGTGTGATCATTTTTACTGCATAGCAATATATTTTTTTTCTTTCAACAAAGCTAGCCAAGATGAAAATTGTGTCTGCAAGTTGACCTTTTGCAGATCTTTTCTATGTGTAACAACATTGCAGAGGGGAAGATACAGGCCATAGTCTCCTAAGGTTTTGCTATGGCTTAATTTTGTGGTACTCCTGGCTTACTCTTGAATTCTGTAAGTAAGGCAGGAGCAAGCTCTGAATAGTGTACCTTATGTCTACAATTCAAGAGTAAGATAGGAGTACTATCTGTGTAAGTCTTACCCATTTCCAGCAAATCTTTTGTGTGATGGCTCATGGAGCTAAATTCACATACTGCCTGATTCACAAAAGGTTTGCTATGAGTAGGTATGACGTGTTCTTGCAGTACTCCTGGCTTGCTTCTTAATTTCATTAATAAACCAGGAATACTACTGGCTTACTCATGGAATTCAGCCCCAACATCCCATTCCCTTGTCCCCACTTGACCTCTTCTACGACATCAGAACCCATTGCCTCGAATACCCCCTGAAGCCCTACCCACCCTACAAAGGCTGACCTGGTCCTGCACCCATTTATCACCTCCTAACAGATGAATCAAAGCAGATTTATCCACAGAAGGGAGGCTCCACATGTCGTTTTGGACCAGGTAATTCCCAGTTCATGTGTTAATTCACATTCTAGGGACCAGTACTCAGAACAGCAGGATATACTGTCTGGAATCGCTCTTTCTGGCTAGACGGTATCCATTCCTGGCATCTGCATCCAAACCACTGGTAATTAGGGGCTTAATGTTTCCTTTGATTTAAACCCATTAATTTTCTCTGCACCATTTTTGGTGAAATATTGAATTGGCTTCCCCGAATGCCTTCCCGATGACCCTTAACAGCTGCATTTCCTGCTTTTATAACCATAGTGAGATATACCACTTTAGCATTCAAAAGAGATTGCAAAATATTTTAATCTTGAAGAGAAATATTAGTGGATCTTTTTTAGCAGGAAGAAACTCAAAATAGACAATAAAGTAAGATGAGATGATATAGAAAACCTAAGTGTTACCTCAATTTATGGTACCATGCCCACCTTCCGGCTCGAGGAGAAGAGTAATAAGCTATTTGCCTATACTATTATGGTTTCAAAGAGAGGTTTTCGAAACCTACAATCAAGATCTTGATCCTGGCATCAATCAATCAATCATAGCATTTGTAAAGTGCACTACTTACCTGTGGGGGTCTCAAGGCGCTGTGGGGTGGGGAATGCTGCTACTGCTTGAAAAGCCAGGTCTTGAGGAGTCTTCTGAAGGTCAGCAGGTCTTGGGTCTGCCGTAAGTGGATGGGGAGGGTGTTTCAGGTCTTGGTGGCGAGGTGGGAGAAAGATCTGCCACAGGAGGTCACTCTTCGGATGCGGGGGACTGTGGCGAAGGCGAGGTCGGTGGAGCGGAGCTGACAGGCGGGGGTGTAGAAGCTGAGTCGGCTGTTGAGGTACGCTAGTCCGGTGTTGTGGAGTGCCTTGTGTGGGTGAGGAGCTTGAAGGTTATCCTCTTGTTGATGGGGAGCCAGTGCAGGTCTCTCAGGTGGGGGGTGATGTGGCTGCAGCGAGGGATGTCGTGGACAGGCGTGCAGAGGCATTCTGGATGAGCTGGAGCCGTTTCAGGAGTTTGGCCGAAGCTCCTGCGTAGAGGGCGTTTCCGTAGTCCAACCTGCTGCTGACGAGGGCCTGGTTGACCGTTCTTCTCGTTTCGGTGGAGATCCACTTGTAGATCTTGTGGAGCATGCGGAGGGTGTTGAAGTAGGAGGAAGAGACGACGTTGACCTGCTTAGTCATGGAGAGGGTGGGGTCGAGGATGACCCCTAGGTTGCGTGCGTGGTCGGTGGGTGTTGGAGGTGTTCCCAGTGCGGTCGGCCACCAGGAGTTGTCCCAGGCCGAAGGGGAGGATCCGATGATGAGGACCTCCGTCTTGTCCGAATTCAGCTTCAGTCAGCTGTTCCTCATCCATTCGGCTACGGCCTTCATTTCTTCGTGGAGGTTGGTTTTGGCGGTCCTTGGTGAGGGAGAGGATCAGCTGGGTGTCATCGGCGTAGGAAATGATGTTGAGGTCGTGCAGTCGGGCGATGTGGGCGAGCGGTGCCATGTAGATGTTGAACAGCGTTGGGCTGAGGTATGAGCCCTGGGGTACGCCGCAGATGATCTCGGTGGCTTCGAAGCAGAAGGGGGGAGGTGGACGCTCTGTGTTCTGCAGGAGAGGAAGGAGGTGGTCCAGTCTAGGGCCTTCTCTTGGATCCCGGCGTTGTGGAGGCGTGTTCGTAGTGTGTGGTGGCAGACCATGTCAAAGGCGGCTGACAGGTCCAGGAGGATGAGGGCCGTGTTTTATCCGTTGTCTAGCAGGGTCCTGATGTCATCGGTGGCGGCGATGAGGGCAGTCTCGGTACTGTGGTTGCTGCGGAACCTGGACTGGGAGAGGTCCAGGATGCTGTGCTCGAGGTAGCGGGTCAGTTGTTTGTTGACGGTCTTTTCGATGACCTTCGCCAGGAACGGGAGCAGGGAGATGGGTCGGAAGGTCTTGAGGTCCTTGGGGTCCGCCTTGGGTTTCTTGAGTAGGGCGTGGATCTCGGCGTGCTTCCAGCTCTCCAGGAAGGTCGCGGTCTCGAAGGAGATGTTGATTGCTTTCCGGAGGTGGGGTGCGATGGCGGTGCTGGCTTTGTTGAAGATGTGGTGTGTGCATGGGTCTGACGGAGATCCGGAGTGGATGGTGTTCATGATCTTGATGGTGTTGTCGTCGTTGATGTTGGTCCAGGAGAGCAGGTGGTTGGTGCGGATTGTGGTCATGGGGGCAGCGGTCTCAGTGGTTGTCAGGGCGGTCATGGTGTTGAAGCTCTCATGGATGTCTGCTATCATGCGATGGAAGAAGGTGGCGAGCGAGTCGCACAGGTCTTCCGAAGGTGGGATGTCGTTGGTGTTGGAGCTGGGTTTGGAGAATACCTTCACGATGTTGAAGATCTCTTTGCTGTTGTGTGCGTTGTTGTCTAGGCGGTCTTTGAAGGAGGCCCTTTTGGCTGATCTGATGAGGTGATGGTGTCTGCGGGTGGCGTTCTTTTGGGCTGCGTAGCTGTCCGGTGTTCGTTCATGGAGCATGAAATGCCTTAATAATTGCATACAAATTATCTATCTATCTATCTATCTATCTATCTATCTATCTATCTATCTATCTATTCCCCCCCCCCTTGCCCAGTTGTCTAGATACCTATTTCTGATTTTTTGTCATAAGTGAGCACAGTTCATGCGGGTGTGTCATGACATTGTCCTGTCTCACGGAAAGCGGTCTTGTTGGAACAGGAGAGTCACCCAAAGTGCTAGCCTCATAGTGGTGGAAGGCTGCCGCCTTCACCAGGTGTTAAGCAGCTCATGGGCGGTGGTGGCAGCATACTGTGTAGTGAACAGTTCCTTTTAACCCTGTGTCATTGGAGTGAGGCCTGAAGGCTCACTCACTTTTTTGAAAGTTCAGTGTGCTTGACTAATCCTTGGCCTACTTCAGGTAGATGTTCAGTGCTGCGCAGGAGTAGTGACTCTGGGCTAGATGTGTGTGTGCGCCTAGGTGGAGTACAGTACAGGGATTTTTGTATGCTGCTGCCTGCTGTACCTGTTATTGTTTTAAAAGTCACTTTGAAATATTTGCACCTTCGTGCACAAATCTAAGGGGCATTGGTTTACTAAACTGATTTAATTTTTGTATGCTGCTGTGCTTGTTATTGATTAACCAGTCACTTTGAAATATTTGCACCTTCATGCTCAAACCAAAGGGGCATTGGTTGAGTAAAGTGGTTTGATTTTTGAATGCTGCTGCCTGCTGTACTTGTTATTGTTTAAAAAGTCACTGTGAAATACTAGCACCTTCATGCACAAACCAAAGGGCCATAGTCCGATTAAACTGGTTTGATTTTTGCATGCTGCTGTGTTTGTTATTGTTTGACTAGTCACTCAGAAATATTTGCACCTTCATGCACATACCAAAGGGGGAATTGTTTGACCAACCCAGCTTTATTTCTGCATTCTGCTGGCCCTGTTTTTATCATGCACTTTGAAAGTGTTTTCGCCTTGATGCAAGAAGAAAGGGGGATTGCTTTACAAAACACGCTTGAGTTTTGTGTATTGCTGGATTGCTGATTGTTTTATTATGCACGTTGAAAGTGTTTGCACCTTATCCTTTGCTTCGCCAGCAATAGTTAGCATAGACTCTGTCATTGGGTACTTGCTGATATGGTTTATTTTTATCCTTCATGATGTGTTATTTATGGTGTTGTTTGCACTTGTCTATAACATGTGCACCTTAACCCCTTCGGTGCCACGCCCTTTCCCCCTCCTGTGCCGGGCGTTGCACTAGTGGGTGGGGTTCATGACGAGATAGTCTCGTCATGGGCACAGCGCAACCGTGCTCCATGACGAGACTATCTCGTCATGGGCACTGAAGAGGTTAAATCTTGTAATCAGCATTGTTTACAATACAGAAATGATAAATACAGACAAACGTCTACATCAGTGTTCTGAAGCGTCCAGCAGTTTTCATCCTCAGCCTTGTTTGCCTGCCTGGTTTTGTCCTGCTTACTAATGAAGCCATGATGGTAGAAATTGAAATTGTTTCCTCAGTTCATTTTAAATACTATAGAGTGGTTATTATCATGCACAACCCCTGATGGACGCAAGTGTGTGGCATGCACATAATTCACACCAGTTTATTTCTCTTGGTGCTGGCAGGATACCGAGTTAAATCTTGTGTACTACTTGTGTATATTGTCCGTCGAGTCTGTGAAATTGCAGGTTTGGGATTGTCTTTAAAAGTTACAAGTTATTTTCCATCAATGTCATTTCTAATTCAGACTTTATGTAGTTGTTCTTTGTTCTTCAGCGTTAGTCAGTTCCTGAGACAATAGGACCGCTCCTTGCTATTGTTCTGATTTCTGTCTCAGTTAAATAATCTGCTCTTAACAATAATGTTACAAATGGCGTAGCTTATATGTAAAGGGTGTTTCTCAATTTCTTATTAGAACTTTGGGCACGCAAATATAGAGGCATTTCATTAAATGTTGGAGGTTTCAATTAAAAATATACCCGATTTTTTGGTGGTGTGGCAAAGTGGTAGGTGGTGAGTCGGGGGGCCCCCTCCATGTACTTTGCAGGGGGGCCCCCTCAGGTTTCGTTACGCCACTGTTCTCACTGAGACATGGCTGTCTGAAGCCTCCAATTCTACTATCAACTCGGTCATCCGTACGGGTTATAAAATCCTTAGGAGGGACCGACCGAGTGGGAAGGGGGGCGGTGTCGCCATAACTTACAATCAAAAACTAGAGTGCTCTCCCATCCCAATGAAAAACATCGAGGGCGCAGAGTCCTTAGGCTTTGCTGTACCTTATCCCCCCATCATAGCATAGCTGTTTTTCTGATTTACAAACCTCCCAGTGCAATTAGAAATTGTATTACTACGCTTAATACAGCCACCACCTCCCTGGCCTTAAAATACAACAACTGCCTTATTCTGGGAGATTTCAATATACATATGGACAATGGAAAAGACCCTCAAACAATTTCCTTGTTGGAGACGCTGCAGGCTTGAAACATGTTTCCATCTATTTCTTCGGCCACCCATGAGAAAAAGGCCATACCCTAGGCCAAATCTTTCACAACTTTGACATATCAGTTAAACCTACTTCTTCCCATTACCTGGTCTGACCACCTCCTATTAAAATCCGTCATTCTCAACTCTGCCACTGCCCCTCGGGCTAACACAGGGCAGGCTGTCCCTAATTACAGAACGTTCCATAAAATATCCATCCCGAAGTTAGCAGACGCCCTCGGTCATTCCTCACCGGAGCTGTCTGGCTGCCCTGACTCGAACGCCCTCTCAATAGATTCATGGCTCCGAACCAACATTGGTGCAGCGGTACCGGTTGTTTACCGCTCCTCAAAGAGGTCGGCACCACCAGCTCCATGGTTTAACGATTCCCTCAAATCTAGCAAAAGAAAAATTGAACAGAAATGGCGTAAATCCCATCTACCTGAGGACAGGAAGGTGTATAAAGACACCTTAAAAGCTCATTACATTCTCGTGAAGGCAGCCAAGAAAAACTTCTTTCAAACCAAGATAGAAAATGCCCAAAATAGGAGTAAGGAAATCTTTAGCACAGTTAAATCCTTTACCGCCCCGAATGCCGGCACAAAGGAAGGGCCACGCACTGAAGAATGGTCTAAGCAAATAGCTCAATTCTTCCACAAAAAGATCTCCGTGATCCCACAAGCCTTCACTAACATCGCATGAGGAAGAACTGACCTTCTACCTTAGTTCTAATAGCAAATTTCACCTCTTGGATCCTCCATCTTTACTAGCTTTCCCTGAATTTCAGCTTGAAGAGTCACTGACCCTTCTCCAAAGCATTAAGTTTGGCTCTCCTACCGTCCCATGTCCAGCGAATATCCTGAACCTATTAGCTCCCACCATAAACCCCACAGTAAACCAGCTCTTTAATGCTTCCCTCTCCTCAGGTAACATGCCGAAATTATGGAAGAATGCTAAGATTCTTCCACTGATAAAAAAGGCTAACGACAAACCGACGGACCCTGCCAGCTACAAACCAATCTCCCTTCTTCCGACCCTTTCCAAAGTATCAGATAAGCATGTAAACAAGGCCTTCCAAAAACACATTGAAGAGGGGAAGCTCCTTCATGAGTCCCAATCCGGTTTTAGGGCTAACTACAGTACGAAGTCCGCTCTGCTGGAAGTGACTGAATTTCACAAGGGTAAGCTTGACCAGGGAGGCAAGGCTGTTCTGATACTGCTCCATTTGTCGGCGGCCTTCAATACGGTCCCACATGAGAGGCTCCTGGAGAGACTTGCTAACTTCGGCCTGGTGGGACCGCCTTAACATGGATGTCATCCTTCTTGGCAAATAGATCTTAGGACATCTGGCTCCCCACTTTCTCATCCCCTGTTCTGGCCATGAATGTAGGTGTCCGTCAGGCCTACATTCTCAGTCCTACCATTTTTAAAATATATCTATACCCCCTTGCATTTCTGGTAGAGGAAGAGGGCGCCAAAATTGTTTCCTAGGCTGATGACACTCAGCTGATATTTACATGTGAAAAAGGAACCGACTTTGACGTGGCAATGATTAAGTCTTGTGTCAAGAATTCCTGTCATACAAGGGAAACACGCCCTTATGTAAACAGGAGAGCTGTTACATAACTCAAGGGAAACACGCCCTTATGTAAACAGGAGAGCTGTTACATAACTCAAGGGAAACACGCCCTTATGTAAACAGGAGAGCTGTTACATAACTCAAGGGAAACACGCCCTTATGTAAACAGGGGAGCTGTTACATAACTCAAGGAAAACACGCCCTATAAAGGGAGGAACCGGGAGGTACAAGGCGGTCGGATATTGTGTTTACACCGCATTACCTGCTTCGTGAAGAGCAGTGTTCCGGAGTGGTGCTCCAGTAAGGCAAGAACGGAGGTAGGTCGAGTCGTTACTCCCTGGGCCGTGTCTTGCCCCATCGTCACCTGTGAAGGACCCGGAAGCTCTACCGGTCAACCATTGAGCTTCGCTTTTTGACTCGGCTGAGTCCAAGCGCAGTGGCGCTTTTGCTGGTTGGAGTCGTAACTCCCAGCCCGACCAGAGACACAGGGACTGCCAGCTGTAACGCACACCAGGAGGTGTTTGCCGCGTTACAGACTCGGAAGTCCACAGGATCGATCGAGCGGCTGCTCTCGGTTCAGTCTTCTTGCTTGTGATTGGGGTATCGGTGACGCATCACCAGGAGGTGACTCCGCGTCCCGGTGCAGTCTGAGGAAGAGGTTGAGCGGCTGCTCCCTTCAGGTAGAGACCCCGGCTGGGTGTTTCCCTGACTCCTCGATTCTCCCCAACACTCTTCGTGCCCCTCACAGCCTACCGATTGGCATTGTCGGCCATTTCATTTCTGCCCTCTGTTGGCATACGCCGGGATCGGCGTATATGCAGAGGACGGTTAGGACCATCCGTGCTGTGGGCTGGTAACGTACTTAGCCTGGAGGATTCCAGTGACTATAACTTTTGTTTGTTCTTTGTATTTTATTTGCCTTCATTAAAAGAACTAACCCTTCACAAGTGGTTGCGTCCTCATTGTCGTGTCTGTTAAACGATCCTGAGACGTTCAGGGCGTTACAAAATATCCGACCTTAATAACACTAACTGTCTCCCGGTCGATAACAGACATGGCAACACTTGATGATGTGCTGGCTGCTTTATTGGCCATGCAAGTTGAAGTGGCTGCCTCTAGGCAAGAAACAGCCGATGTAAAAGCCAGACTGGATGCTATCCAATTGGACCCGCTCACGCCCAGCACCTCCCTCACGAACCAGACCCCTGCGGTAGTAGTGGAAATGCCGGTAGCCATCCCCTTGGCAACACCAGAGAGGTACAGTGGGGATCCTAACACAGTGCAGGTATTCCTCACACAAGTGGCGCTACATTTATCGTGCAAACCAAAGGCGTTCCCCACGAGTCAGGCTCGTGTGGCTTTCCTTATATCCTATTTGGCTGGAAACGCGGCACAATGGGCCGTACCTCTGGTGAGCAGGGACGACCCCCTCTTATGTGATTGGGGTGCTTTTCGCGAGGAATTCCTGAAGGTATTCGACAGAAGGGCTGACTCGTACACGGCGGACCGTGAAATGCTTGAGTTGAGACAGGGATCCAACGACCTGGTGCAGTATCTCAACGCGTTCCGAAGGCTGGTTGCGGAAACCAAGTGGCCTGTTGCTAAACAGACGGCGCTCTTCCATCAAGGGCTGTGCGATGAGCTCAAGGACGCCGTGGCTCATATTGACCCTCAACCCAAGACATGTGAGGGCCTTATCAACCTGGTATTACGGCTGGAACATAGGCTAAGTGAAAGAAAGGGGGATCATGGGAGAAAAGGAAAATCCCTTCCATCCTATGTGACGGTGGGAAGTCCTGAAACTTCCACCGCATCCAAGGGAGAAACCATGGACATCAGCGCAATACGAGCGAGCCTCACAGCCACGGAGAAAGAGTCACGCCGTAAACAAGGATTGTGCCTATATTGTGGCAAAAAAGGCCACTACGTACGTGAATGCCCTGCCAAACCGAAGACGTCACGTTATCGGGCCAACCGGTCGGTAACAGCCGTGGTGGACATACCGGCGGAAAACTAGAGGACTCCAAGACCAGAGAAGGGGCATCTCGGAGTCACTCATCTATCCCTTCACTTTCCAACTCGGTCACTAAGGGACAACGACACCTGTTTATCACGGTGCACGTGGGAGTGCATGACCAGTGGATACCCGTTGTGGCCATGGTGGATTCAGGGGCCACTGGCATGTTTATGGACCACAACGAGGCATGCAGGCTAGGGCTAGTGCTTCTTCCCAAAGCAGTACCCGAAGACGTCTATGCGGTAGACGGAAGGCGATTGGTGACGGGGCCCATCGGACAGCACACGGGGGTCCTTCCGATGAGATATGGGAGGAACCATTTGGAACAAATCGATTTTAACATCATCCGAGCGCCCCAATATGGCGTCATATTGGGATTGCCGTGGCTACAGAAACACAACCCCTTTGTGGATTGGCCAACACATCGCATCGAAATGACGTCACCGTATTGCATCCTGCATTGTGGAATAAGAACGGAATCCCTTGACGCAGATGAGAGCGGGAGTCAGACGGTGGCTACAGCGGCAGAAAAAGATGTGGCTCTCCCCCAGGCTTATCACAGTTTTGAGGATGTATTTGATGAGGTGAAGGCGGAAGTGCTACCACCACATAGACAGTTTGACTGCCAGATCGACCTGGTGCCAGGGGCCAGCGTTCCCAGCGGCAGGCTGTATGCCCTGACGGAGCCTGAAAACGTGCATCTCCGGGGGTACCTGGATAAACTCCTCAAGCTAGGATTCATCCGCCCGTCCAAGTCTCCGGCCGCCTCGCCACTCTTCTTCATCCCGAAGGCTAATGGGGAGCTGAGAGCCTGTGTGGACTTTAGGGCATTGAATGCGATAACCATAAAAAATCGGTACCCCTTGCCTCTCATCAGTGTACTTCTGGAACAGGTCAAGAAAGCTCGTATCTACACCAAGTTGGATTTGAAAGGGGCATACCATCTGGTGCGCATGAGGGACGGAGACGAGTGGAAGACCGCCTTTAAGACCAGGTTCGGCCTTTTTGAGTACCTCGTCATGCCGTTCGGTCTGTGCAACGCCCCGGCAGCCTTTCAGTACTTTTTGAATGAGGTATTCAGAGAGGAGTTGGATATCTACGTGGTCGTATATATCGACGACATCCTCATCTATTCGTCCAGTGTGGAGGAGCACGTACACCACGTCAAAGCTGTGCTCCAAAAGCTGAGGGAAAACATGCTGTTTTGTAAACTCAGCAAGTGTGACTTCCACGTCACATCCGTGGAATTCCTCGGAGTGATGCTGAGTCCAGAGGGACAGGAGATGGCAGAACGAAAGATCAAGGCGGTGAAAGAATGGCCGGTGCCCCAAAGCGTGAAGGACGTCCAAAGTTTCATTGGCTTCGCCAACTTTTACAGGCGGTTTATAGATGGATTTTCAGGAGTGGTGGCCCCAATCACACAGCTACTGAGGAAGTCCAAGGAGTTTGTCTGGTCCCCTGAAGCGAACAAAGCCTTTGAGGCCCTGAAAAGCGCCTTTGGTAAGGCGCCGGTGTTGGCTCACCCCGATCCGGATCTCCCCTACGTGGTGGAAGCGGACGCGTCGGATGTGGCGCTGGGGGCTATCTTGTCCCAACGCAACCACGACACAGGGGTGCTTCATCCCGTTGCGTACATGTCCCGCAAACTCAACGACGCCGAACGCAACTACCATATTGCGGAGAAGGAGCTTCTCGCAATCAAGGACGCCTTCACCGAATGGAGGCATTGGTTGATGGGGGCAAGACATGTGGTATCGGTGTACACGGACCATCGGAACCTACAGTTCATGACGGCCACTAGACACCTTTCTCCCAGGCAGCTGCGGTGGATGATCTTCTTTGCGGGGTTCAACTTCCGCATCACATATCGGCCGGGGACGGAAAACCGGAAGGCGGACGCCCTGTCCCGTCAATCTGCAGTTAAGGAACCATTGCCTGCAACCGAGCGTTCCATCATTTCCCCGAGGATGGTATTGGGGGTTATCCAACCGGATACTTTCCTGAGGGGAATAAAGAGAGGGATCAGGTCATTCGCATGGCGGAGGTGGCTCCTCAGTCACAGAGAATGGCAGCTGAAGGACGGGATACCCCTGAAGGGCAGGTGCCTATTGATACCCACGCCTAGGCTAAGGAAACAAGCATTCATCTGGTGCCATGACTCTCCATGCGCAGGTCATTTGGGCTTTGAAAAAACGGTGGCTAGCATGGGACGGCATTTCTGGTGGCCAACCATGAGAGTGGATGTCAGGAGGTGGGGACAGGAGTGTCCTACGTGTGCTACCATGAAGGCCGACCATGGCCGAACCCAAGGGCTCTTACATCCACTTCCGACCCCGGATAGACCATGGGATAGCATATCACTGGACTTCGTGGTGGGCCTACCGGTAGACCAGGGGATGACGGCAATACTGGTGGTGGTGGATTACTTGACGAAAATGGGGCACTTCATCCCCTGCAAGAGAGTCCCTACGGCCGGGGAATTGGCGTCACTACTCCTAAAGAATGTGGTACGACTGCATGGATTACCTGGGGTGATCGTGTCGGACCGGGGGTCGCAGTTTACTGCGCAATTCTGGAAGACTTGGTGCACTGCGCTGCATGTTAAGACCGCCCTGTCCACCAGCTACCACCCTCAAACGGACGGCCAAACCGAGCGCCTGAACCAAACGCTCAAACAGTATCTGCGATGTTTTGTGGACCAGGGCAGGGAAGAATGGGTCGACTTGCTATGGGTTGCAGAGATAGCCTATAACAACGCCACTCACAGCTCCACACAGTCATCTCCGTTCTATAGCAACTATGGCCAACATCCCAGGTTCTTGCCATTTCTACATCCGTTCAGAGAGGACAGGATTCCCGCCACAGCGGACAGGGTGGCACACATAAAAGACACGTTGATGCGCTCAAGGGCTGTCCTAATAGAGGCCAAGAGAAGATACAAGGCTGCGGCAGATAGGAAGAGAAGGCCCGGGCCACTGTACCGCACTGGAGACTACGTCTGGATATCCACAAGAAACATGAGGTTTCGAAAGAACAGTGTGTTCCATCCCAAGTACATGGGCCCCTATCGAATTACCAAGTGTATGGGTCCCGTGAACGTGAAGGTGTGCTTGCCCCAGTCATTGCGGATACACCCTGTCTTTCATGTATCATTGCTCAAACCAGCACCCTCCAAGCCGTCTGGGACACCTAGGCCGGTATGCGTGGAGTCGGAGGTGGAGTATGAAGTGTCGGGCATACGGGCGTCCAAATGGCGCAGGGGGAAGCTGTGGTACCTGGTTGCGTGGAAAGGCTATGGCCCGGAGGAGCATTCATGGGAACCAACTGAAGGGGTTCATGCTCCGCGCTTGGTCTCCTTGTTCCATCGGCGTTTTCCTGCCAGCGCTGGACCCGTGGGGAGCCGCTGAGAGGGAGGATGTACTGTCAAGAATTCCTGTCATACAAGGGAAACACGCCCTTATGTAAACAGGAGAGCTGTTACATAACTCAAGGGAAACACGCCCTTATGTAAACAGGAGAGCTGTTACATAACTCAAGGGAAACACGCCCTTATGTAAACAGGAGAGCTGTTACATAACTCAAGGGAAACACGCCCTTATGTAAACAGGGGAGCTGTTACATAACTCAAGGAAAACACGCCCTATAAAGGGAGGAACCGGGAGGTACAAGGCGGTCGGATATTGTGTTTACACCGACGTACCTGCTTCGTGAAGAGCAGTGTTCCGGAGTGGTGCTCCAGTAAGGCAAGAACGGAGGTAGGTCGAGTCGTTACTCCCTGGGCCGTGTCTTGCCCCATCGTCACCTGTGAAGGACCCGGAAGCTCTACCGGTCAACCATTGAGCTTCGCTTTTTGACTCGGCTGAGTCCAAGCGCAGTGGCGCTTTTGCTGGTTGGAGTCGTAACTCCCAGCCCGACCAGAGACACAGGGACTGCCAGCTGTAACGCACACCAGGAGGTGTTTGCCGCGTTACAGACTCGGAAGTCCACAGGATCGATCGAGCGGCTGCTCTCGGTTCAGTCTTCTTGCTTGTGATTGGGGTATCGGTGACGCATCACCAGGAGGTGACTCCGCGTCCCGGTGCAGTCTGAGGAAGAGGTTGAGCGGCTGCTCCCTTCAGGTAGAGACCCCGGCTGGGTGTTTCCCTGACTCCTCGATTCTCCCCAACACTCTTCGTGCCCCTCACAGCCTACCGATTGGCATTGTCGGCCATTTCATTTCTGCCCTCTGTTGGCATACGCCGGGATCGGCGTATATGCAGAGGACGGTTAGGACCATCCGTGCTGTGGGCTGGTAACGTACTTAGCCTGGAGGATTCCAGTGACTATAACTTTTGTTTGTTCTTTGTATTTTATTTGCCTTCATTAAAAGAACTAACCCTTCACAAGTGGTTGCGTCCTCATTGTCGTGTCTGTTAAACGATCCTGAGACGTTCAGGGCGTTACATCTTGCCTCACAAAGGTTTTTAACTGGCTTAAGATCAATCAGCTGAAGTGCAATTCTGACAAAACTGAAGTTGTTTTCTTTGGTAATCCAGAAATGCCTGACTGGAGTTCTTGGTGGCCAAAAGATCTGCTGCCCCCGCCCACGGAAAAGGAGAAAGTCAAAAACTTAGGAATTGTCATAGACAAGACACTCTCCATGCGCTTTAGAATCCAAAATCTAACTGGCGCTTGCTTTGGCATACTCTGGATGCAAAAAAAAATCCTGCCACTGTTACCACTTGAGAGCAGAAAAATCGTGGTGCAGGCTCAGGTGACATCAAAGCTTGACTATGTCAACAGCTTGTACCTCGGACTTCCCAAATCCCTTATTCAGTGCCTACAAGTGGTACAAAACGCGGTGGCCAGAGCCATCCTAAGACCTAAACCCAGATCTAGTATGACCCCTATTCTCAGGTCTCTACACTGGCTCCACATAAAAGAACGGATCGACTTCAAAGAGATGACAATCTTCTATAAAGCTTTCCACGGCTTAGGATCCAGCTACCTAAATAAGCGCGTTAATCGCTACACAACATCTAGACCCCTAAGATCTTCCAATGCCAACCAGGCCATCGTGCCTAAAATATGCTGTGCCCGCACTGGACGCAGATTCCTCGGCTTTCTAGCTTCAAAATTGTTGAATCGAGTCCATGAGTCTCTGAGACTAACCACAGACCTACTTTCTTTCAGGAAGAACTTAAAAACCTGGCTTTTTAATAACTGATGGGTCTTTTATGCACGTTTTCCTCGCGCTGTCACACGCAGGACACTCTAGTCTGAGTAGCTGCGTGCTTTATTAAATTCACTATTTCATTTCATTTTATTAGGTACCTGACAGTGAAAAGGAACACTCGTCCAAATTCTTAGGGCCTTATTTATGAGGCCTTACTTCACTTTTATGCTGCAGGTGCATGCCTTTTTGTGATGCACCGGCAGTGTAAAAAATGTGCCATGTTGCACCCTATTTACAAAGGGACGCATCTAGGCAGATGTGTCACTTTGTAAACCCCTGCACCACATTATACCTGCGCAAGGTATAATGTGTGCAGGGTGGGTGTTCCCCCGCAAAAAACCTTGTAGAAGTGGTGCATTGAAATCTATGAGAACTCAGTGCGCCACTTCTAGGACGCCATTGCTGAAGAACCAGAACCTTTTGGATCTGGCGGCTCAGGGTACGCCTTAATCTCCTGGGTTCTCCTGCTTAGCTACACAGAGACACGGGGACACTCTGTCGGCGTAAAAGATTAGATTTATTAGCTGCAGCTAGTACAGTTGTCCTAGAAGTACACACGGTATGTTCTCAGGAGACTGCCACTTCACTCCGTGGCGCACAATCTTATATAGTATACATGTAAAATATACATTAACCAAATACACACCCAGAACATATAAGAAAGAGCCAATAAGAAAAGTTGGAAAACAGGACAGAACCAATAGAAAAGGTTTGAAAACAAAGTATCAGATGACTCGAAGAAGCCTTTCCTCCAACTGTGTTTGTCACCCCTCCCCACGAGCTAATTCATTAACTAACTTGTAGCTGTCTTGCAGGTGACGAGATACGTTTGTGTGTTTTGAAGGATAGTTGTGAAACAAGAGAATACGAGCAGAGGACAGCGAAGGCCAGACGATAAGATAAAATCAGAGGAGAATAGTGTGAACCAACAGATAGTTGAGACAGGGATTAGGAAAACCAGACAGAGATTAGTGTACTCGGCCAGTCTCCGACACCAGCTTTTGTAAATAGAGGCACAAGGTTATTTCGTTATACTATTGCAGGAAAAGCAGAAAAAGACTTCGATCGTCCCGCTGCCTGAGTGAGGGCAACACAAAATGGCGGCGGAGCACAAAATGGCGAGTCGATATGACCACGATCGAAAATCGAAGTTCCTCATTGCGTCAATATCTTACACCTGCATCACAGCAGACGTAAGACTGATGCAGGCCCTTTCAGATGGGCTTGTCCCATGTGAAAGGACACATTGCTGGAGTTCTGTCTATTTTCAGACACACCCCAGCAATGCATCACTTTTGCACCTACAGATACGTCAGAAATACTGATGTATCTGTAACTCCTTGCGACATGATGCGTCATACAGTAAATATGACGCATCCATCATGCCGCAAGAGGGCGCACTAAGAAGTGACTCATCCCTGTTTTCACACCGCGATGCATCACTTCTCATAAATAAGGCCCTAAATGTGTTTACATCTAATATTCAGGGATAGTTATGTGTGTTTTCAGTATTGTAACACAGCAGCAGCTCACCAATATTACTGCACATAACCTCTGTTACGCTTTCCCATTTCTTATGTTAGGCCTTCTTTTGAGCTAAAAGAAACTTTTTTTATGTATATTGCATGAAACATAAACACAACATTTCTCTGCAAAATGGCTGTACTAGACTCTCACACATCAGGTATAAATTACAGGAAAACAGTATTTAAAACAATCTGTATAAGAAATATTCAAGGTAATTAGGGCAAAACTCTAGAGAACGGAGCTGACTCTGTCAGGGGCCCCCTGAAAGGCTCGTGCCCTGGGCCAGAGCCCACTTTGCCCATGCCTTATAACGTCATACCCACCGGCACTGGTCCCCCTGCTGATATTTTTTAAGTGATTCTAAATACAGAAAACCCTACATGTATACGTCTCCCTGTGTTTCTCCCTACGCCGATTTAATCCTTAGCAATTCAATTTTGCTTACTGTATTTGTTCCTCCAATGATACCCACATTGAGACATTGTCGTTTGATATGATATTTACAACCTGAGCAGAGAATCTAAACTACCCGAAATAGGGTGCAACCTGCATTAAATGACACAGTATTAGCATTCGGCAGGATACTCACCATTCTGGGGACATTAGCTCACATGGAGATAGCAGCCAGAATGATTTATTCCGACCCATGTATAATGATGCACTCGGAATGGGGACCTTTGAATCATGCTGTTGACTACATGGCAGGTCCTATTTATATATAAATATATTCATAAAGTAAGATTTTATCTTTTGGCTCAGATTTTGTGCTTACCAAACAAGCAGCATCAAAGTCAGTGCTTAATTTGAGCCGGTGCTTTCCGGTGCTCAGCACCGGCACCTAATCCTCAGCACCGGTGCTTATAGCACCAATTAAGGACACCCTCATTTGGAAGGCACGTTATTTTCCCCAGAATCACAGGATGTTGAGCCGCGCAGAGACTCAAACCCGGTTCTCCAGCTCTGAAATCGGCAGCTCTAGCCCTTAGGCCAAGTACTCTCCAGAATAATAAGTGACGGGGCTCTAGTCAGGAGGCAGTTTGCACCACCACTTTTTTCCTGTTAGCGCTGCCTCCTGAGGAGAGCCCCGGCACTTTTTATTTTACAAATTAACCACTGATCAAAGTATGCGGCATCTACATGAAGCGAGATGCATTTTTTATTACATTAGGCACAGCTACATGTTAATCCATATGTTGGCTCAAGCGCTGTTTGATAAAGGGCAGCGCGCGACAACTGTTACCATGTACAAGCCACTTCTAAAAAACGTTGTTTTCTTTCTCATGTTAATTGAAATAATATTTGAAATAAAAATACAAACAAGTCAATAATGATGCTTTTGATAATCTGAATCACAAATTGAAAAACGTGGGCATGTTTGTTTTATGGCTCAAATATCGTTGAATTACTTCAAAAGTAGTTTTTGTAAATACATTTCAAAGAAAAGTGTTTGCAATATTTCGATAATTGCCCCACAAATAACAGTGCAGAATAAAAAGAATTTTGTTTCTTGTTAACTATGGCAAAAGAGATTTTGCAGAAATAAAGTAATTTAAGTAGGTTGTTATTCTGGAATTGATTTGTATAATGAATTATTGTTGCATAAAGCACAGAGTGCCCAAGTAAATAAACATGTCCGGAACGCTCATTTTTTGTTGTTGTTCATAAAATGGTTATGGTCATTGACAAATTGCTCTCTATATTAGGGTTACTAAAACCCTCACAAACATTTATGAAAACGATTAAAAACAGATTACTCCAGGTACAATAAACATAGACATGCCTGTAAATCTTAAAAACAATAATACACCGAGAGACGTATTGTAAAAAGTTCATTAATTCTAAAATGTGTCCATCACAGACTCTCAGAGAGTTTAATTTTACATTTACGCTGTACATACTCATGCCCTCGCGCTCCCCCTGGACAACCCCGCCATAGCAAGCTGTTATCCCCCAAACATTGCTTCCTTTAACTTGCCTGCTCTCCCAGGCCCCACCTGCTGCATGGGCTTAAAAGGGTCCCAGGGCTGTCCCAACTTCCTGCCTGTTTCTTATGTCTCTCTTGGAGGGGTGCCCTGGGTTTCCGTGGCTTCGGTGCTCCGTCACGAGGGCGATGCAGGCAGCGACGCAGGGGCTGGCGATCTGTGCCCTCCATCCGTCGGACTTTATTGCTACGAAGGCCTCCTGTATGTCCTTCTCATGTGTGACAGTGGGCACAGTTGTAGCCAGCAGAGGTCCTTGCGGGTGGAGGTCCTGCTCATTTATTTGCTTGTGTTTCAGGCTGTTCCAGGAAGTGGCGGAGGTGGTGGTCGAGTCTCCTCAAATCATGGTTCCAATAGGCGTTGTGCAGTGTTTCCCGGATTTGCGGTGTCATCTCCGATTTTGTTCTCAGATTGTGTTTACCTGTGACCTCTTTCTGCATTCAGGTATGTTGGGTGGCCACTATTGCAAGTGGATCCCTGCATGTTAAGTGGCCATCTTGGTAATGTTCTGAATAGCAGGTTCTTCTGTTTGAGTAGCTGAAATGCTGGAACCTCTCAGAAGTGAAACTTTACTCCTCCTTTTCCCTCCAGGAAAAAAAGAACTGTCGGGACCCTTGGGTGCTCCATTCTGGATGACCCTCATCCCCCTTCCTCTTCTTCAGGACTAGTTGAATTATTTGCCGTGGTCTTTCGCAGAGGTTTACAATCTCCTCTTCCTCCTCGGTTACCTTCTCAGGGCCTCCACCCCCAGATACGATGATGAGGGTGAGGTACTCTGCATGCGGATTCAGCCCCAGGGTATGGAATATATATATGTGCGGAAGGTTGATTTCCAGGAGGTGGTGGGGTACCGTTCTTTACCCATCTGCGGTTTCCTCCTGACGAGGCAGCCCATTCCCAGTGGAACTGGTTCAGACAGTTCCTAAACTCCCTATGGCAGTGCCTACCTCCCTATGAATGCCACTATGCACGACCTCCTGATGAGGGAATGGAGGGATCCAGAGCAGGTCTCTGGCCTGCGGTTTATGGTCATGTGAATATCATGGCCTAAGGCATCTTGGATGTCACCATCGTTTACTTTCGACTATATGCTGGTGAACCTCATTGCTTAGAGGGTAATCTTTACTAAGGATGTAGTCCTTCCACATCCAGTGGGCAAGACAACTGAGGCTGCCTTAAAGAGACCCTGTGTTTGCTAGAGTCTGGCTCTGGCAGTGACATCTATTCACTATAACCCTCACAGTCACTGGTCAGTGACATTTAATAATTATCCACAGCTGTGTATGAGAGGAAGAATGCTCACAGCTTCCGGCCAACATGAAAGTGGAAGCAGAATTATTTCTATTCAATGTCACCTTTAGCCATCGAGGCTTCCATGGTGACTTCTGAGTGGTCTAGTTCCAGCCTGTTGGTACTTGCATCTGAGAGAATGTAAGGTGGATGGTGCACAGAAGTGCTGCTTATTTAAGAGGGACATTTTTGGGGCATATATTGTTTGGCAAGAAGTTGGAGGAGGTTGTTTAAAAATCCTTTAAGAACCAGAAGCATGACCAGCCTTTCATAACTTGCACAAGGTACAAAGCAAGGGGTAGGAAGACTTGGGAACAACCCCAACAAAGGAGATATAAGCCGGATTCTGACATGGCTCAATGTCGGCACCAGGTTCCCAGGCAGATTTCCACAACATCACTCTGACACATTTGTCACCTGTTAGTGAAAGTCTTAATTATGGACAGAGGTCTGACAGCTCAGCATTGTTTGGGGGTTCCTTGATCTGTTTCTCCAGGTACTGCAAGAGACTGTCTCACATACGTAAGTTAGATACATCAACATCTCTTCCCTACCTCCAGGTTCCACCCTTTTCCAAGCTCAATGGCCTCAAGGACAGAGGCAGAGTGTAAGCCTGGCCCTGGTCTAGAAAGTGGCGATTTCTCCAGTTCCTGTCGCAAAAGAAGCCCAGGATCGGTATGCTATTGTGTTTCTTCTGATGAAAGTCTCGGCGCAATACTGGCTGGTCCAAAACCTGAAGGAGTACAAGTGCAATGTAGACTCTGCAAAAGATCCTACAAGAGGTTCATTTTGAGCGTTGGTCAATGTACACAGTGCACACTTCCATATGTTGATCCAGGCTTCTCCTTAGAAGATTCTGACTTCCTGTGTGGGAGGAAGTCCTGCCCTTCAGCTTGAATCCTTCTCCAGGATTTTCACACAACTCTTGACCCCACTGATGACTCTCTCTAACTGGATGACCTTCTGCTGAATGCACAATCCTGTGACCAGGCTGTCCGCGGTATCCTTGCCATGGCGCACCTGCTTCAGGAGCTTGGCTTCCTATCAATCAGCCGCAGCCAGAGGCTTGCTTGCGGCAGGATCTGAAGTACACCGAGGTTGATAGGATCCTACCTGAGTGACTAAACTGCAGTCCCCTTTGGATCATCAGTTGCAGAGGGAACATCTATAGTGAGGGTACGGCTACAGATGCAGGGGGAGGCGGCGCCTTGAACTTGCTCGGTATGGCTCATTTTCTGTCAACCTGCCAGATTTAGCTACTGGGTGGCAGCCCCTATTTTAACACGGGTCGTATGATGCCTGTGTGTTTGTGGTGCTGTGGCTTGCTTGCACCAATGTTCTGTGGTCCCGCACATTCTGCAACGACAAGTCAAGGGACTTCATCACCTTTCTTCAAATAACATAAACCATCCGCCATCCACTCCAGTGGAGACATCTCCTTTCAGACGTAGCCTCTTTCTGTGCTCACAATTAAAGGGCCAGGATATAATAGCTTTATGTAGTAGTGTCACTTTAGCTTTCAGTATAATCTCATTTAACATGGGTGCATTTCTAAAGTTGGCTATTCCCCATCTCTTCTAGCATTTTACCTTTAAACACATGTTTACCTTTAAACTGTTGCACTCTGTTGCCTCGAGCCTGTTTACATTCCGGTTTGCATTCTTATTTGCATTTAGATGTATTCTGTCCACAGAGCTGACTAAACCTCCTTGCTGTTGATAAACTGCAGTCAACCTCTTTTATGCCCATCTGAATTTTGCACTCTCACGACTTCACTTTCCTAATCTTTGGTAGACCTGATTTCGCCAGAGATGAGAGAGGAAGCAAATTCTGAACTTTTACCTAAGCCACCAAGCAGAGGCCCTGGCACCCCGGGGAAAGTTTTAGATCTGGCGATGCGCAGTACAAGTAGTTGCACAGTGCGCAAGGCCCAACCTTGAATACGTCATTCGAATCTAGCAGCCAAGACATCAGCAGTACTGGTGAATGATGGCTTGGCCTTCAAGACTATCCTCCTATAATTCGGAAGCAATAGTATTGCTTGCAGAAGTGGTGAAATAGGTTCTTGTCTGTAAAGTCCTGTACTCAGCCTGTTTGCTGCATTCCGAACCAACTGAGGATGGTGTAACGCTTTCTATTGGGCCACCAAGATCGATGGAGTCACCTTAGTTAAATTGTGATTGGACCAATTGATCACTGAAACTGCAAATGGGTAATTGGCCATATGCATTCCTCAATATCTTCATCTGGAGTAAAAAAGCTGGAGTACATTCCTCATTATCTTTGGCTGGAGTAAACACGTTTTAGAACCATTAATGACCTGGGTCTCTAAAGACAGGTCTGCGCCCATGTAAAAACTTAGGTAATGGATAACCTTAGCAGGAGAAGGGAGGCATGATAAATGAAAGATCCATAGTAGTCAGAAGAAGCTTAAGTTTTCTAGGGCAAAGCCTGAAGAACAGAGCGAGGACAAGGCGATAGTCAAGATGGCGTGGTCCTGAGTCCATTCCACCAACACAGATTGGCGAGATAATCTGGAGATTAGCTATCTGTACACGAGTAGAATCTAGTCCCTGTGGAGTTCAGAAGTTATGAGGGGACTCGTGTATAGACTGAAAACAAATGAGGAGAATTTTGATCCATCCATGAGCTGAGTTTCATGGGCTGCAAAGTGAAACGGGCATGGCAACTGCACGGCATCTGAAAGCTAGAAATAATTTTTGCCACTCCATGACAGTGCCTAAAATGCCTATAATAGTCAATCTGCTTGTCAGAAATACATGTTCAGTGATAGAGAATAAGTTGGGGTCAGCATCAACGCAAAGTTGTAGGCTTCTCTCAAACTAAAAAAAATTGGTGTGGTAGAGCAATCACTTTTCGTTTTTGCAAAGGAGTTTAGGGCTCAAATGTAGTTGTCAAGATTGGCAATATGATGATCAAGGTGTATCAGAAAAGGCACTACCATTTCCCCCCTTCATTCTTCCAATCGATCTGCAGTCAAATCATCACTTTTGGACCGGTTTGCTGATCAGAGCAATGGCTTGCTCCTGCAGTTCTTTTACCACTTTCTAAATAGGGGGTCACAGGGCACAGATGCAATGCCGAGTCATGGCCTTGGGGAGTGTTGTTCACCTTCCCATGATCTCTTTCATTACCTAGCTTTTGCCAAATATCCAGAAGGAGAGGGCACTGGGTGTGTGTCCCACTTCTGGCTCAGAAGACTGTTGTTTATTTTACTTTGATAAAAGTCCAGTGCGCCCAGAATGAATCCTACCATGGGTGACTTGCCCTCTATCCTGTCAACATCTGGATGGATCCTTCTGCTTGCAAGGAAGGCCTCTTACAAAAAGCTAGAAAACAAAAAGCGTTGCCAACTCTTGTTATATCATACTACAAGCTGGATGTGAAGGTGATGTCTTCCTACTTTTGGGGATGTGGTTCTCATAGCTGCTTCTGTCTCAGAGGAGTGTGATTGTCTTGAAGTAATAAGTATCTATATGCAGTAGAATACTTGTGGGTGCAAGTCCAAGATGACCACTGGGAGGTCCACCTGACCGATACCATCCTGAAATGTAGCACCCCCACTTCCTGACTGAAAGGGGGGCTTTCGTGCCTGACTGGGTCCTGCTGGGCAAAGGTAGGTGCCAACGAGCAGCACAACCCGAACAGTGTCTGCTGGGACTAGCGGTGGGCTGCGGACTCGGCCTGGCCTGTTTCCTCAGACCCGTCGAGCCAAAGGGTGAATGCATGACCCAAGTGCATCGGGTGAGTTCCGCCTCACCCGGCCGTCCGTTAGGCGGTAAGAGGCAGTGCGGCTAGTTGGCCGCCGGGAAAGCCAGGTTATTTTTCCCCTCTTCATGTAGCGCTGCAGACAGGGGTTGGGGAGCATTGTTTCTATAGTCCAAGGCCCTCCTGTTGATCTCTCCCTCCCAGAAGAGGTGGTAGTGGGATGGGGCTACATAAACACTAAACAGGGCCTAACCACAACTGGTGGATCCTCCGGAGTGCACCACATCTTGGCTAGGGGGATGCCGGGGAGAGAAGAGACCTCCCAGCGATGTACTGTCACCCGCTACCCATACTTGCCAGCTGGGAGCACTCAATGGCTGTCAACGGAGCATCATCCTCTCCATTAACCTGAAGAATAGAGTCTGCCCGGCCATGTGGAAAGATTCATGGCCCCTAGGGGGCACGTGAAAAACCCCAGGGAAGCCAAGCGTCAATTGGCATAGCGCCTGTGGAGCGAGGAGGTATGTGTCGCAGGGTCTTAGGGTGATTCTCTGGTGGCCCCCATAACCCGTGAAAGATTCCACAACGCCTGCCTGGCTGTGAGATTTCTCAACCTAACCTGGGGAGTAGAACCAGTTCCTACTCCTTAATGAAGGTAACCCCGCATATATGGTCAAGCAGCGTGGCCTAAATGGGGGCTTGTACAGAGGGAGAGGGATGCGTAGCTCATCGCCACAGCACCAGCTGCTCATGCGATGCCTGCATATACAGACAGGTTTGAGGAACTCTTACAGGCCATTTGGGATGCCAAGACCATGTTGGATACGGAACTTGACACTTTGATGATTGATATCGACCTCCTGAGGGCTGACCAGCCACACAGCGGGACAGAGCGGCATCAACCGAACCAGCATTTGTGGGAATGTGACCATCGATGGCGGACATGCAGACCCAAATAAAAGCTCTTAAAACTGAATTGACGGTTCTGCGCAATATAGTGGATAAGGTGGAGTACCACTTGTTTGTATTGCAACAGTGTTCACACGGTGGGGCTTCCGCAAGAAGTGGAGTGCCCCAATATGAATGTTTTTATGAAAGTGAACTGGTTACTCAACACTGTGCTGGAAGGGAAACGGTCTACCTTCTTCTCAATTGAACGGGACCACATGGTCCACAGCGAGGCATCTCTTGTGGGGGCCCATCCAGGCCAGTGGTGGCGCGGCTCTTCAACTCAGATTCGCATGATGGGTTTGCATGTGTGCGAGGAAGGCCTAATATAACTATTACGAGCAGGGCACGGTCACGTTGCCTAAGTATATGTGGACACATTACCCCCCAGTTTTCGATAGACCTCTCTATATTCCACAGTTTGGAATTGGTCTAGGGCTTGCTCTTGTTCTTACCTGATGATGGGAGTTAGGGTTTATGTTTATATTCCTATTGTTCTCTCCTGTGCGGAATGTCAACAGCATGGTGCCTGTGGAATGTGGGCCATGGGGACATATGTGGACATGGGGGCCCCTGTCCTTTGGGGAGGTGGGAGCAGTCTCTACTCCTAGTATAGCAGCAAGCCGAATGATTCTTATCTCACATATAACATCCTGACCTGGAATCTACGGCAGATCGCCTCACCTAGATGCTGCTACCAGTTGTATTTATACTTTAAACGTAGACTTATGTACATAGCCTACTTACAGGAAACCCACATGACGGCTGCAGAACTTCACACACTCAACTGCCGCTGGAGAGGTGAAATTGTTGGCACCTCCTACTTGGTGTTTGCCAGCGGGGTGACAATTTGTGTGGCTCTGGCGGTGCCACCAATGATCACACGTGAACTGATAGACCCAGATGGGTGCTATGTGGTGGCAGAGGGGAGGCTTGATGAGGTACTGATCATGCTAGTGGTGCTTTATGCTACTAACACAGGTCAATCACAATTTCTGGACACCCTAACTCCTACAATGGTACAAGATTTGAAAACACAGAGTATAAGGGCAGGGGCGGCTCCTCCACGTGGGCGTCGGAGCGTCGCCCCACTGCTTTCTCGCGGTGCGAGAAGCAGAAATGTAAAATGGTATAAATACTATTTTACATTAAGAATGGTATGCCTGTTTGGGGGTGGGCAGGTGGGCGGGTTGGGGAGGAATGGCTAGCCCAATGTTATGGGCGCTGACTGTTTAGTCGGCCACAAGGCCGACCAAACTAGTGATAGCACTCTCCGTTTTCTCCATGTAGGCTGCTGTGCAGCCTGCATGGAGAAAACGGCCTCCCCATAGACGCCTGAACGGACAGCGTCCTAGCCAATCACCACACTGCCATTGCAGCATTCTGTCTGGCTTAGGGGAGAAGAGTGAGGCTGCCTGCTTCTGCTTCCTGTGAGCAGAGAGAGAGCAGGAGACGCGACACGGGAGTCCGGGACGGAGGTAAATTGTTTTGAATTTTTTAAAAAAAATCTAATAAATCCCCCCTGCCCCTCACTGTGTGCCCCCCGCCTCCCCCACCTGTGAGATATGCCGGCCGCGACTGCATTTGTGGTGCGGACTTTAACTGCGTACATGCCACTGCTATTGATAGATTGACCCCTCCGTTGCAGGGCGTGTCGGCAGTCCCAGACAGTGCGTAACTAGGCAGACTGGTTAGGCCACTGCAGGACATATGATGAACCATGCCTCCCCTCTCAAGGGAATACACTTATTTCTCCCTGGTGCACCTACTTCACACTTGAATCGAACTCCTTCTCTGTAGCTCCATAATGGTCCCATTTGTCATGGACATTGAATATCTGGGTCGCATGCTCTCTGACCACAACCCTCTTAAGAAAACGATATACTGTGGCAGGTGGTGAACCCCGATACCTACATGGAAGTTACACACACAGGCCCTGTATAATGACCCTTACCGAGGGACAATGAGTACACACGTCACCCAATACTTTGAGGATAATAACAGAACAGCAACTGACCCTGGGGTGGAACGGTGGGGGATACTTTTAAGATGGTCATGCAGGCCTATGCATCAAGACTGAGTACTGTGGCGCGAGTTCATAGGCAAGGAAGACTCCATGATTCAGGGCTGAGGTGTGGGCTGGAGAGGGCAGGGGGCATTTAAATGAATTTCCCATGCTTAGAGCCGACTACAGAGTTCTAGTGGCGAGGCTTAGGAAACTAGACTATGCAGGATACATGGCCAAACAGTATACAGAGGGAGACAGAGTGGGGCGAATACCAGCATGGCTGCTACGCTCAGAGATGGATAGACCACAAGTAAATGTCATCGGAGCCCAAACTAGAGATATTCTCAATGCGCAGGCGGACATTAATACAGTTTTCTTTGACTATTCTCTGTATCAGGAGAGAGAAAGACGAGGAATCAATACTACAGGAAAAAAGACAGCAGCACCTGGGGTTGCCATGGCAATAAAACTCCTTCCAGTATCTAGGGGTCAACGTTTACCATGAGGACGACAACCTGGTACAGGGTAACTTGGGGCCAATGCTGGCTGGTGTGCATGGCTCCTTGCACTTCTGGACGTCTTTACCACTCTCCTTAATGGCCAGTGTGGTGAATGTGAAAATGCAAATTCTTATCTGGTTGCTCTATCACTTCTCAGTGATTCTGAACCCCTCTGCTGACGTTTCTTTCAGGAGCTCAACACAGTCCTAACCGACTTGATATAGGTAAGGGGAGAAAGAAAGTGGTTCTCCGCAGACTGTCTGCTCTGCTGGAGCAAGGGGGGCTGCACATTACAAGCTGTAATGGAGCAGCTCCAGTGGTCCTTGTGCTGGCTGACGAACGCACAGAACCCGGAATGATCATCGGTTATGCATACCACGGGGGTCGTGGTATACTGAATTGGCTTATGTATCCCTGAAGAAAAGCTCAAAATGCAGCAGGTCCCATCAAAGTGACATATGTTGTTGACATGTCTATGTGCACCCGAGGAACTGTCTCACACCATATGAGCCTTCCCTTCCACTATGGGTACTAGCGGCATTCCCTGGAGTGGCAGGCTGTTAAGATAGAGGACATATATGATCATTAAACTCTGCTGACCTTTCAAGAGTCCAGGCATCGCTAAGAGCTTAACGAGGGCCAGTTCTTCACCCATAATGCCTTGACACCTGTGAAAGGGGCCCTTTCGGGGCCCTGACCACACAGAGCCAACCATATCTTTCCAGTTGCAACTGCTACTAGAGCATGGCTTGGGCAGGCGAGCAATTACTCTACAAGGAGATGCTGGAATCCCGCAGCCTTACCCTACACACACTGAGAGAGAAATGGGTCCTTTCGCTCGGGCAGGAGCTTACGGATAGACAATGGACCCCACGCTAGAGCAGGATGGGAGGGTCTTGAGAAGTCCACTACTGAAATGCTTGCAGTTCACACATCAAACATCTCTCTCCCCATGCAGTTACACCGCATCTTTCCAGGTAGAGTCCCGAAGTGCCCACAGAGTATATGCCTGCAGACATAATTTTACCATATGATATGGGCCTTCCCGGAGATTGAAAGTTATTGAAAAACAGCAGCAATGACACTGGCGCACATAATGGATGAACCCCAACAGGCAGACCCCTGCTTATTGGGGCTGATTCCCTGTACACTTGAGAACACATACAGTACAAAACTGTTGGACTTGCTGTTCATTCTAGTGAAGCGACGTATAGCAATGGCATGGAAGTCTGTGGGGGCTCCTGATCTGTTCCTGTGACTTAGGGATCTTCTGAAATTAGCAATTGATGCGACGGCTACTACCGCGAGGTGTTGTGCCACAATGGGACGCTTGGAATGTATACCTGGACATACTGAACATAAAGAGAGACAAACGACCCCCCGAAGGCATGGAGCATATTGGTTAACACTCCACCCCCTTATGCAGCCAGTGGGGGGAGGAGGATGAGCTTCTCTGGTGTCGGTAGGCAATACACTGAGAGTACACCTGGATTAGCCTATGTAACCTCACGCACCCCACCTCACCGATGCACTGTCTACAATTACAAAATCAGAGAGCACAGAGGGATGGATGGGTCCTCCCTTTCCCCTCACTCTATACCAAGCCAACATGAGGCATGGCACCCTCCTTCCCCCCCACAGGGCACCAATGGGTAAATAGTACATAATAGGCAATAATGGTTATGCTTCACTAGGGCGCAGGAGAGTAGTCATTTTGTTACTATGAAATCTGTAGCAGTTCTTATGAGTAGGAGGCACAGGCGGCTCGACCCGACTACCGGCGGAGCAAGTGGACCTGGACAGTGAAATGATCGAATGAATGTGCATATTAGGGAGCCAGAGACACTCGGTCACCTACGGAGGCGTGTGAGACAGAAACATATACTGTACAATTGCTCTTGTTCCTCAATGACCCACGTTACACAACTGAGTGTATAAGTTTCTATGTTGTAAAATGCATTAAATAGCTAGTGTGTGGTTTATTATAAACACACTCAAATGTAAGCAATGAAGTGAAGGCGGAAGGATACCCCAAACAGCCAACACGATTATGAGAGAGATGAATAATCCATTGGGCTGAGGCTAGACATAATTGACAAAGTCTCAAACAAAATGTAAGCAATGAAGTGTAGGCGGAAGGATACCCCAAACAGCCAACACGATTAGGAGAGAGATGAATAATCCATTGGGCTGAGGCTAGACATAATTGACAGTCTCAAACAGATGGATGAAAGAGGGTGGTCGTAGAAAGCCAGTGGGTAAAGTTGACTCAATGTAGACTGTTAGCAATAGGTCTGTTTGACAGCTATGCCATAAACCCCCTACATAAACAAGCATTGGCATAGCCAATAGGTTTCGCCTTTGGAGCCTTATGTGTTTAGCCAGAACTTTGGGCTATGTTGTAGAGCATTGTGGCAGCTGTGCATTATGTTGAAAAGTTATAATAACAAGGGTTAAGCATTTTTGTTACCTTTATACAAATGAAGACGACATTATATACAACTGGAAAACCTGATTAAAAAAAGATTTAGCATACCAATACTTTGCATGCTTTTACTGCAAAGTTTTTACTTCGCAAATACTATTAGTACGCAAGTTTTTACTACGCATGCTTTTAGTTTGCAACTGCTTTGAAATGTAATTAAAATACTTTTTTTCGCATTAAAATATATTGCATACATATACAACGCTCCTAATTTCAAATTTTTTTAACTCGCCTATTCTTTTTTTCAACATTCTTCATTTATCTCTCCATTTCTCATGTTTCTTAACAGCCAAATTCCCGACTTCGTCCATTTTTCTTGCTACATTTTCTTTTCTTTAACTATTTGTTTACTTTTATTCACCTTACTAATACAATTTTCCTCCCTCCACTTTCCTTATATCATGCATTCCCATGACAAACAATTTAATATTTCTTTTTAATTCTCTTACTTGTTCCGCACTCTCCTATTCTTCTCTTCCATTCTGCCTTGATTATCAAAATGATGTTCTTAGATTTTTGCGTCTACGTTCTTGAATGTTCATAAAAATAGAAATAGGGCTTGACTTGCTCCTCGACGGTGAATTCTGGATATGCCTTTTTAGGTCTCGCCTTGGCAGCGCATGCGCTGCATGCACGGTCTCAGCGAGACATAAAGTAATCTATATGTTGGCTTAAACTTCATGTAATCTGTTTTTCCGCTTGCTATTGGCTTACTTGTGGTATTGTATTTGTTATCTCCCTTTCTGTTGGCTGTTGGTCATTTACTAACTTCCGTGTAGTCCCGATTCAGCGGCGCCTACCTACAGTTTTAGTCTGCTCTGTTTGCACTTCTTTTAATTGAAGTGCAGTGTGCCATCTGTTTTTCACGCTGTAGCCTGCGTCTTGAATTGGAGACTTTCGTGCCCGCTGGCTAGTTATTTTAGCCTCAGTAATGAGCGAGGCAGTATTGCATTACAGATTTGTTTTGTGTGCGTTACCATTGATAATTTAAAGTACTCCTAAAAAATGTGTGGTATGTGTATAATTGTTAAAGTCGCAATAGTGTTTTTGGAGATTTGAACATTTATCCCTGCCCCGGACCTTGCTTCTTATTACAAGACCCTATAGGAAGGACACTTTTCCGCTTTATTAGTTTGAACAGAATGCTCATAGGGAGCATTTGAACAACCCAATCTATTTGCAGAACCTAGTTATCATTAGTGGTGGGTTATTTTGATAAATGGGTGGCATGTTACTGCTGATAATTTAAAGAACTCCTCAAAAATTAGACAGAAATACAATGTTTAGTATTTTCCCGTTGGCACGGGGATTCGAAGGTTGTCCACAATCACACACGAGCGAGGCAGTATTGCATTACAGATTTGTTTTGTGCGTGTTACCGTTGATAATTTAAAGAACTCCTCAAAAATTAGACAGAAATACAATGTTTCGTTTTTTTCCGTTGGCACGGGGATTCAAAGGTTGTCCACAATCACACATGAGCGAGGTAGTATTACATTACAGATTTGTTTTGTGCGCATTACCGTTGTTAATTTAAAGAACTCCTCCAAAATTAGACAGAAATACAATGTTTAGTTTTTTTTCCGCTGGCACAGGGATTCAAAGGTTGTCCACAATCACACATGAGTGAGGCAGTATTGCATTGCAGATTTGTTTTTTGCGCCTTACCGTTGTTTAGTTAAAGAACTCCTCAAAAATTAGACAGAAATACAATGTTTAGTTTTTTTCTGTTGGCACAGGAATTGAAAGGTTGTCCACAATCATAGAATGGTGAGCCAGCGCTGTGACTTGAGCCTGCTTCCAGCAAACTTCGAAGTCGGCAACTTTTGCCTTATGCTACAGCATATTTTTTTCACTTATTTTGTCCAGCTAACAATTATTGACAAAACCAATAGTTATGGTTTTTTGTAGGTGTAATCGAACTTGTGTTATATATATTGATGCAGTGATAGGAGTATTAAAATGGCAGTTTGACAGACTATTATGCTGAACACCGATTTTTAGCTTAAGTGTTTTAAGCTACGCACCTTACTGATTGCGTATGCCTCCGCTGTGTTTAAACATTATCAGCACTACACTTTATTTAGGTATTAAAGTGGTCCTTGTTCAAGTAGGTGGTGTGACGGGTGCCAATTGGGCTTTCTGTTTTTGCATTTACCCTTGGTAAAAAAATATATTTTAACTTAGCAGCAGTTTAGGGTTATAAGTGTTTTTTTGTTTTTGGGCAATTGTATATATAGCGCAAAGTTAGCCCTAATGTTTTGAAGCGTTTTACCAAGGCACTACTTACATTGCATAAAGACAACGTTTATGTTTTATTGTAGGCACGGGGATCACAAGTTTGTCCACAATAATATAATGGTGAGCCAGCGCTGTGATTTGAACCTGCTTCCAGCAAACTCCAAATTTGGCAACTTTGCATTATGCTACAACTTTGCCCCGAAGAACTAAACCATTTTTTATATTTGTACAACAAAGCCATATTTATTTTTAACTTTTTTTGTGCAGGCAACAACAATTGATGAAGCCAATAGTTATGGCTTTTTAGAAGTGTAATTGGACTTGGGTTATATATATGGTTTTACTGGCAATTATGCAGAATACTGTTTTATAGCTTATGTTTTTTAAGCAACGCACCTTATGTATTGCGTATGCCTCCGCCATGTTCTAACATTATTAGCATTACACTTTACTCAGGTATTTAAGTGGGTCGGGGTCTAAGTAGGTGCTGCTATGTGAGCCGATCGGTGTCTCCGGTTTTAGACTATACGATAGTTAATCTGTTTGTACACAACCTCTGTAAAGCTCGCTATGCCAGAAACAAACAATGTTTCCTTCAGCATTTTATTGAACCGCAGCGCTTTGTGCTTTATTGTTGTGCACATAGCGGCTTATGCTAGGAAGATATTAGGTAATAGAGTTCGCCAAGTATTTTTAAAAGTCTAGTGCACTCAAGTTTGTGTTGGTGGGGGAGGTGGGGTTTTGAAGCATGTCATACTATTTTACTGCTTTATTTTTGCAAAAGAGATGCCGGATTTTTGTTGATGCAAAAGCTTAACGCAGTGTTTTTTAACCATAATGTAAAGACTACAAACCAAACTGGTTCCATGGCTTTTACTATGCACTAGTTGTCGATATCTTTTTTCCCTGCCTACGTGCGAGCACAAGTTTAGCATCCTGCTGTGGTTAATTTGCATCCCACAGATGCTGCCCACAAATAGATTACAATCTGTGTCGCTTGTCTTCATTGCTTTCAATTAAAGTCTCCTGGTTTATTTTCTCAAGTGCTGGATGTGTCACTGAAACATTACACTTTAGCAAACTTTCTGTCTGCATTTTGCAGAAGGTGCTGCTACGAAAGCCGTTCGGGGTCTCCGTTTTTGTCCTCACATTCTACCTCCATCCTGATAGTGCATGTGGCAATATGGTATCAATTCTTACACGAATAAAACAACACTTTTTTTCTTTACTATTTGCAATTTTATTTGCTATAGGTACTCTTGGGGCTTTAACGTCCACAAAGCCAATAGTCATGGCTTTGTGTAGATGTAATGTTAGTTGTGTTATATATCTGGTACTAACAGCAGTAGCAAAATGCCAGTTGTGCGGTACACTATGCTAAACACTAATTTTAAGCTTACGTCTTTTAAGGTACGCCCTTTATTTCTTGCGTAAGCCATCGCCATGTTAAAACATTATCAGTGCTACACTTCACCCAGGGCTTTAAATAAGCCGGCTCCAAGCAGGTGCTACTACGGGTGCCAATTGGGGTCTCCATTTTGTCCTTCACCCTCGGGACACAAATTTGTTTTTTATTTAATTCTGCAGCAGTTCAGTGTTCTAAGTGTAATTTTTTGGGGGGGAAATGTTATATAGCGCAAACTAAGCCCTAATGTATTGAAGCGTTTTACATAGGCACTAGTTAAATTACACAAAAACAACGTTTATGTTAATTTTCGTAGGCATGGGGATCACAAGCTTCTCCACAATTACTGAATGGTGAGCCAGCGCTGTGACTCGAACCTGCTTCCCGCAAACTCTAAAGTCGGCAAGTTTTGCCTTATGCTACAACTTTGGCCGTAAGAACTAAACCGTTTTTACTATTTGTACAGCAAAGCTTTACTTTTGTGTTAATTATTTGTGTAGGAACAACTATTGATAAAGCCAATAGTCATGGCTGCTTGTAGGTGTAATTTCACTTGTGTTACATATGTGGATGCAGTGACAGGAGTAGAAACATGCATGTTCAGCGGCACACTATGCTAAACCCTAATTTTTAGTTCATTTGTGTCTTGGAAGCGTTTTTAATAATTGCGCATGCCTTCGATATGTTTAAACATTATTAGCACTTAAACTAAAGCGAGACCTGTTGCATTTTCAATGCTTGTTTTATTTACTCCCCATAATCTCAACTCCGACACCAACCTTCGGACCTCACATTCATTCAGTTCATCGACTAGGTTAATTACTCTTAACCTCAACTCATTCTCCTACCTACGGAGCACAGAGAGATAGAGTTCTTCGACATAGGTAATTTTTTATTTTTCATTTTATTTTTCTGTACAGCTAACTTGCACGCATCTCTTCCTATGTACAAACAATATGAGTGCTCACTTTCGTTATCTACATCAGCTTCACATTTTAAAGTAGTGACAAAGGTTAAATGCAAGTATGCCTTAAGTCAGAAAGTAAACAGCAATTTTTTTAATCATTCGTGATGTACGTCCCGGTTGCCTGCCCGTCCTGTAAACTGAGTAACTATCTCTTTCTACCCACTCCCCTGTCTCGCCCACAAGAACATATCGTCAGTCATATCATATTCCCTGTTCTAGCTGCGAGTTAGACACTCGTAAAGTAATTAAAGTTGCCTAGTAACGGTATCTTGCGAAGTAATGGTACCTGCGAAGTTGCGGTATTTTCGTAGTAGTAGTATGCGTACTAAAAGCATGCGTAGTAATTGTAACCGCCAAGTAAAAGATGCTAACAAAAGGTCATTCGAAGTAGAGGCTGCGTAGTAATGGTAGTTTATCCTGCCTGCCTGTTCTTATGCTTGATTGTTATAATTGTTTTTGTTATGGGGGAGCGGGACATAAATAACTGGGGAGTGGAGGTTGGAAAACAGTAATTTAATTAGAACACGAGCAGCTGACGGACACTAGGGGAGAATCAACAGATGCCAGATTCCAAGGGCAGACTGACGTGATGGTGGTGGTGGTGCACTGATGCAAAATGGTGGTGGTGAATGATGTATGGTGCTCAGGTGGTGACACTATATGGTGTGGATTGGAGGTACGTTGTGGATTGTGGAGTTGTGTAATGGGGGAAAAGATCGGATTGTGAATCAATAATCTTACTGGTGAGCACTGGCCGGCACACAATGCACAGTATCTAGCCTGAGGAGATAGCACATCGCACTTTAAAGCTGCACTGTGCACTTTAGCATATTAAGCGACTAAGAAGCAGGCCCCTGACTCAGGCAGTGGGACAGTATCGCTATTTGTAACTACAAATATATTATTTCCAGTCTTCCATATTTCATCATATGGTTTTTAAGAAAATAGAAGCCGGGATATTTTAATGAAATGGCGCAAAATATAAAACACCCAGATGCTATTTTTTCTGCAAGTGCAAATTAAAAATGAGTCGAGAAGATACATGAACTGTGGGACAAAGTTGCTTTGAGATTTGTGGGGACGGGGCAGGGGCGATGATAATTTATGCTCATTTTACTGTATTGATTTTAATTAATCTAACGTTTAATGCATTTTTACTTACAGCTAGGGAGGGTGTATCCCCCCCCTCTTCTTTTTCGAAAGGAGCTCTCCACCCTTCGGGTCTGGGTAGTGGTTCACCACCCCTCCCAGCTCCTAGTTTGTAACACTCTGCAAATGTGACTGGGGGTCGCCGTCATTTGTGTGTTTTTCAGGTCCAGAATGAGGTTTGTACCTCATGTATCCTTACCAGGCCCATGTGAAACGGGGTTGAGTGGTATACGTCACTTCTTTATCTGCCGCTCCATGCTCTCTGCAGCAGCCGCATTGCCCTTCTGAGCTATCACACCGAAACAAAGGGCGATGTGAGTATTCTCATCCCCGCTGGAACTGGAGTTGTTTAGGGCACACTAACCTACGGGGTTGCAGTAGTCGGGACCCCCGCCACAGACGGGAAAACACGTTCCCAGCCGAGACCCAGGGTGCATGAGCAAACAACAGAGGGAGGATGGGCATGCCTCAGGGACCTGGCCCACTAGGTGGCTTTTTTTTAAACAAGCGCGGGAGACCGTGCTTGTTTTTTTCAAAAGATTTTTAGGTCTCGCCTGAGCCAGCGCTTTAGCGCTGCTCTGGCGAGAGCTATAGAAAACGGGGATCTGGAAGTGCAAACAGTGCTTTTCAGGCCCCCAACTACAGTGCATGTGCGCCGGGCGCGCGCACCATTTGGCAGCCTGCGTGTACATTTCGCGGGCGCTTTGATGTTCTCAGTGAGCCGCGCGGCCACTGCGAACATCAAAGCGCCCGCGAAATGATTACTTTCACTTTAACGTTCGCACCTACTTGGCAGACTGGTTCTCTGTTGCTCTTTCCTCATCTGCTCTCTCTCCTCAGAGTCCGTCCCTCCCCCTGTTGCAGCAGCTGGCATTACACGGGGGAGGGTGGCTCTTCATGCCTACCAAAAAACAAGCATTGGCATAGCCAATAGGTCTCGCTTTTGGGACCTTATAAGTATTTAGTTATGCAAGTGTTGCATAGTTAAACACTTATAAGGTCCCAAAAGCGAGACCTATTGGCTATGCCAATGCTTGTTAGAGTTTGTTTGTGTGTGTATGCCAGGGCATCGTTGCACCCTGGCGTGCTGTTGGGGGGTTGGCGTGCTGTTGGGGTTTTATATCTTTTATAACACCTGCATGTCAAGCAGCTTACAATTAGTAGTGGGGAACCCGGAAGCAGAGATGCTATAGGGGAATTGCACCTCAGGGCGCGGTACCTTCCTCTGTGATAAAGAACGCGGACGGTCACTTTTTCATGAGCGTTCCCTTCTTTTGCTTAACATTGGCATTCGAAATGAATGGCAAATATGTATGCATTAAAACCTTCCCTCTGGGCTATTTGTTATTGTGACGTATAACTAAATCCAAGTGTATTCTCAAGAAGGTTTAGTTTTAATTTGCCTGAAAATTGCGTTGGTGTGCACTTGGTGGCGTGGTGGGGAGACGGTCGTTTGTATGTATTAATATATTCTAAATGTAGCGCGCCTTTTGCTTCAAGGTGGGTTATTAAAAAGTTCAATTTGTCTGGGTTTTAACATCTTCTGAAACCCAATTTCCTGTGCATACTTTCAGTCGCATTCTGGTGTGTTTTAATTGATATCCTCTTTGTATTTTGTGTAATATTTTGTCTTTCAATGTGTATTGAATGTGTCTTAAAACGCATGTTTGCAGAGTGTGCTCCTCCAGTGCTGCGCTCAAAGCCCCGAGCAATCGTCATTCTTGTGCTGCTGTCACATGTCAGACTCTCGCTGAGAAAGGGGTGTTTTAAAAGGGCGCGCCTGCAGAACGGGGCACCCATTAGCGACTACCGTGCATTTTGCAGGGTGAGGGGGGGGGGGGGCATTCTCCTCATGTATAGGAATGTCATGTACTCCTGAGGGCTCAGGCATTCCTCCACCCCAAACTCTAATCTCAGTCCGAACTTTGTTTGTTCAAGTTAAGGGCTCAAGTTGCAGGAGTATTTGTAAAGCGCTGCAAGACTCACTGGAAGACATCAGGCGCTGTACCAGAACTGCCGGTTGTGTTCATGCACTGGTGTTACTGTGGTTAAACCGTGAGTTCAGGCTTTCCTGCAGATTTCCGGTCCGCAGAAGAATTGTTATGCACCCTGGACAGAGTGGAAAGTGCAGCCGGTAGAGTGAGCGGTGCGGGGATGCTGGCTCACATTCCAACACTGCCCGGTGCTCACCACTGCCCGATGCTCACCACTGCCCAGTGCTCATGACTTTCCATCAGCGTGAGGGGTGCGGGGACCCCTCTTCAGAAAGAAAGTGGTTCACACTAAAAGTTCTGCCCATGGGCAGTGCGTCCCCGGCATCCCTCGCACCTCTTGCTCCGGGCTCCATTCGGATTGCTGATGGGGACAGAGGCACTTGACACCACCTGACCGCGGCCTGATCCCAGACTCGACCTAGCAACACCGGCTTGTGCGGATGTGGCTGTTAGTAAACCTGCACACTCGTCGTGCATGTAAAACACTAAAAACATGCCAGGGCTAGCGTGACCGCCATCTGTTTCCAATTAACACGACCGCGGGTGCGATAATTGGAAACAGATGGCACTGCTGCTCGCTCCCGAGGCCAGGGGAGAGAGGAGGCGGGACATACACCCACCTTAGGCCAATTGCGCACTGTCTTTCTTATAAAGACGCATGCAAAGGCCAATAGCGGGAGAAAAAAAAAACGCACAAGCGTGTGTTTCGAGTTTAAAGCCCTTACTAAAAGGCTCGCAGAGCAGCGCATGCCCGCTGGCTCAGGTGAGACCTAAAAACACTGCCACCTAGGACCAGAGCATGGGGAAACCCTGCCTGCAAACTACATGGCTTATTCAGACATTGCCCACCTTCATACACAGTTGCTGGCCATGGCTGGATACTTGAGCCATACTACAGTGTGCTGCTATTGAAAGCCTGTGCACTAAGTCACTGAAACTTGGCCAAACAATGTCAGTGCAGCTGCGGTTGGGCCAATCAGTAATTCAGCCATCACGGGGTCACTTACACGAGGCGAACAGGAAGAGACAGCCAGGACCCACAGGAGCCCTGTTTGCAACATGCTGTCGAGGGTCATTTCTAGACATCAGTTCATTGCAGAGCCTCCCAGTGTCTTATAGGCCAACTTGCAGAACATAGGTCTTTGGCAGCCTTTTCCTGCTTTTAGAGCGTTTGAAGGAGAAAGAATACATGCCCATTCTGGGTAAAAAGCAGCGTTTTTACATAATTTACATAAGAAAGGGGCACATTTGCAGCAAGGACTAGGCAATATATTGTGTGATAGCAGCAGGCACTCTCTCTGGAGACCTCTTCCCTTATACTTAAAAAGGCATAGATCAGGGACATACTGACAGAGGAATATGAATAACCACCATTCAGAGGGTGTTAGTTAGACCACCTGAAATTAGATGGAGACCTTCAATTCCCAAATCCATGCCACAGCCCTAGTTCCTTCAGAGACAGCCTGGTGCCAGGTTTGAATAATGAAGTCGAGGTCCCGGCAGTGGCAATGCAAACAATGGATGTCCCCAGTCACAGCTTATCTTTTACCTCTAAAAGCAGAGAGGAAAGGTGTACAAAGCAGCAGACTCCTTAAACTCTTGATACAAGTAGAGATTTAACTCAAACTGCTAGCACATCAACATATTACCTATGTAAACAGTTTTAGCACTCTACCCAGGGGAGGCCAGAGGCAGATATTCATCCCAGTGACTCAAAGTAGGAGCGTACTAAGCTAGTGTCATATTCACTGCAATATCTTAGGGGTCATACATGGTAAATCCCGTTGGCTCCAAACGGAAATATACCTTTTTTTTTTTTTTTTTTAGAATAGTTGGGGTTGACCGGTGTCTCTCATTTTATCTTCAGTGAGTTTTGCTCGACCAGACAGTGAGGGGAAGGAGTCAGACAAACCTGTCAGTGAATCTTTTAAATGGAGGATAGTTGGAGCCCAGCCCTGGTACCCTGAATCAGTAGGCACATACAGTGGTTTATTTTGCAGCATTACTCTACGTATTGTGCATTAGAATGACAATAATTACCATAAACAGCTCAGCAGATAATATGGACATCAGAGCTGATACTAGATACGTCCAGAATATATTTCATCACACATCCCTGCTGTTAGTTTACGCCCTAACCAAAATGTCAGTATCTTGTTAGCATGTAAATTATAAGGCGGAATGAGGGCATGGCTTGCCACAAACCAAGATAGCAGTGAGTTGAGGAAGCTCAGGCTCTCACCACCGGCCCCTGAGATATCTTGGAGCCGCTCTGACCGATGGCGGATGCCGGGGCCCCCCTGGCAACATCAGAGGGCACCCACAGAGTGGCACTGAGGGCAGGGCCCGCACAACTGCAACACCCCACGGATCCTCATGTACCCCTGCCAATCCAATTGAAAGAAAGGTGTCTCTTTACAATTGGGCCCATGCGAGGGGGCCCTCTCTCTGGGCCTCTCAGGGATGGTGTGGAAAGGCCTAGGGGAGGGGGACACTTCCTTTTGTCCAAGTTGCAAGGAAACACACTTTGCAGGTTTGTCCTTCAATTCAGCCTCCTCTCGGGCTGCCCATTCGGGGACACCGCAGGACGCCCATTGTCAGCACTTTAGGCCCCCACAGTTTTAACTCTCAAAATAATTCTCACACATTCAGACCAATATGAGCTGTAGCTGTAAAAGAGGTGCCTGTAGGTGGCTGAGAGGAGCTTAGAGGGGCCTCGCACCTTCCCTTTCGCCAAGGGCCCCGAAAATCCTAGAACCGGCCCTGCCTGAGGGAGTGAAAGGCCGCGGAGCCCAGCGCAGGAGATGCCTTTGGGGCAACGGTGCAGCCCCCAAGAGGGCAACGGCAACCCTAGGTGAGGTGGCTAGGACTGTTAGCGTGTTGAAGAGGCTCCCGCACCCGCTGCCCTTCCCTGGGATAACCAAGAGCTTGGAACTGTTCTGGCTGACAGCGGAAACTGGGGCCCACCTGGAGACATAGACGGGCACCCACAGAGGGGCTAGGACAAAGTACTCCTTGGTGGCAGTGGCACGGCTCCCAAGATGGCAGTCGGCAGCCCTGGGTGTGAACGCTAGTCCCAAGCAGAGATGCCCTAGGGCATGGCTGACATTTAGACCCCAGGGGATCGAAGAGGAGACGCACAGTACTGCCTCCTCCTACTTCTGGGAGGCCGTACGACAGCAGGGGGACAGGAGAGTGAGGAGTGTGCACAGGGGGAGGTCTCCCCTTCCTGAGGTATAGGACAGTAATGGCAAAGGCGACCAGCGGGGCCGGGGACCTCAGGTGGAGGACTACCTTTGTAACCACTTGTGGGTGGTTCTACCAGTTAAGTGACCCAAGCTGCAGGTGCTCACGGCCTTTTAGGTGAGCTCGAACCCAAGAGGAGAGATGCCACATTTGGTGAGTGGGTCCCCGGAGCACTGGTGTGAGGAGCACCCGGGCGAACCAGGGCAGACACGAGAACGGGGCCCTCCACACCCTGAGAGGTGCGATGATGAGTGCCGGCTTCCTCTGGGGGGAATAGGCCACCCAGAGTCTGAAAGGACTACACAGGCTTTGTCGACTGTACCCTACTGCTGCATGGGAGGGGGGGCTTCACCTCACACACACCTGCAAATTGCAGAAAAGAGATCTGGAGGGGAATGGTGCAATATCATGGGGTGCACTAAGGCACCTAGAGAGAGTAGAGTGAGTGAGCACCTCAGGGGCTCCGGCAGGGTGCAGCGGGTGGCATTGCAGCAGCAACCTCGCACCCCAGATATTTTGGACTTGATCCTGAATGATATAAATGCTACCCGGAACGTGCTGGAGGGTAATATTGACAGTCTTTGTTGACTTGGGCATACTTCGTGATGATCACGGCAAGCTGGCAAACAAGGTGAAACATAATGCAGACAGGAGATGCAATAATGTGTGAATCGTTAGAATGCCTACAAAGGTAGAGGGAACAGACATGGTGGCTTCCTTGAGGCCTGGCTGATGAAAGAGATTCTGCCTCAGGGACTGTTGCCGTTCTTTGCCCGGGAGAGGGTGCCAAAGGTGCCCATCGTGGCCTGGTTGCTGTTTTACAGGGGCCTGATACGGCAGAAAGCTCTGGAGGCACATAGCTTCCGAATTGACCAAGCCTCAGTGGCGATCTTCCCGGATTACACTATGGTTCAACAACAGCCTGCCTTATTCATTGCTGTGAAAAAGGAGATGAGAGAGGACGTGCCCATTAGAAATGGAAAAGCAAAGGACACAAAGAAGGACTTACATTTGTAAACAGCAAGATTCCAGCAGTCGGAGAGAACAGTCACTGCCAACATTTCCGAACTTCCTCTTTTTGAGGATAAGAGATTAATAAACCACTGTTGGACCTGGCCCTTTCTGCAGGGTTACCCTCAAGCGTTTTGCCTTCGGCAGCCTATTTTTCTGACCTCCATTTTGTTGACTTTAGAGCTCTGGGCATTTTACTACTGCTAACCAGTGTTAAAGTGCATGTGCTCTCTCCTGTAAACAAAGTATGATCGGTTTATACTTGGTTGGTATATCTGATTTACTTGTAAGTCCCTTGTCAAGTGGTATCCCATATACCCAGGGCCTGTAAATTATATGCTACTAGAGGGCCTGCAGCACTGCTTGTGCCGCCCAGTGATGTAGCCTTTCGAACTTGTCTCAGGCCTGCCACTGCAGGCCCTGCGAGCGCAGTTTAATGACACTTTAACTTGGCATTTAAAACTACTTGCCAAGCCTTAACATCCTCTTACATTACACATAGCTCACCCCTAATGTAGGCCCTAGGTAGCTCTATGGGCAGGGTGCTGTGTAAGTAAATGGTAGGACATGTGCCTTTATGTGTGGCATGTCCTGGTAGTGGCAAACAGCCTATTTCGTTTTTCACTACTCTGAGGCCTGTCCCTTGCATAGGCTAGCACTGGGAATTCCCTTATATATGCTTAAGTGGTAAATCCTGATCTGAAAAGATTGGCGTTGCCAAGTTTCCTATGTTTAGAATGGAAGTGATAAATCCTGCTTACTGGTGTAGTTGGATTTTACATTACTATTTTAGAAATGCCACTTTTAGAAAGTGCAAAACAACATTTGATGGACAGAATGCAGATCAATGACATACATTCATCCCAGTACAGAGATCTGGGCCTAAATCCATCGTTTTTTTGCTCGCCATGCCATTCCAGTTTGAACACAGCCATATGCAAATCAGTCTTGACCCTGCGCCCAATGGGAACAGTCCAGCCCGAACTGCCAGGCCAGGTTCTCCCTGGACTGGAAAAAAGCATCCTAGGACCGGTTTCTGGGTTTCAGCCGTCATCAGCCAGGATAGCTTGACTCCAGTGGCATGGAGTGCCGTTCGGGCTGGACTGTTCCCATGAGGCACAGGGTCAAGACTGATTTGCATATGGCCAGGTCTAACCTGGGGTGACATGGTGAGCAAAAAAATGATGGATTTAACCCAGATCTCTTGACTGGGGGTAAATATTTTGATTTGTTCTGCATTCCGCCCATCAATTGTGTGCCTCCTGCTTTCTTGCCCTAAGTGCGCCGGGTATGCCCAGATGTAGGTCCCGGGCTCACTGTGTCACTGGAATCAAGCTGTCCTGGCTGATGAGGGGTGAAACCCCAAAACTGGTCCTAGGATGCTTGATTCCGGTCCGGGGACTGGAATGGAATGGAATGACATTTATAAAGCGCGATGGCTACCCGGAGGCCTCCCAGCGCTGCGGACTAAAACAGGTGAAGGACAGTGGAAGAAGATACAGAGCTAAAACAGCCAAGTTTTTAAGAGCTTGCGAAATGAAAGAAGATTGGGTTCTTTCCGCAATTGAAGTGGAAGACCTGGCTTGGCAGTTCAGGCTGGACTGTTCCCATGAGGCACAGGGTCAAGACTGAGTTGCATATGGCCAGGTCTAAACTGGGGTGACATGGTGTGCAAAATAATGATGGATTTAACCCAGATCGCTTGACTGGGGGTGAATGTTTTGATTTGTTCTGCATTCCGTCCATCAATTGTGTGTATTTTACTATTAGAAAGTGGGTGTTTCTCTGTGCGTATCACTTTTTGTGCTTCGTAGCTTGACTCCAATACACTTCTAGAAGTGGGTGCCAGCTACACTTGGTGCATGCTTTCCAGACAGCCACAACACAGGAAGGGCTGGGTGTGACGGGGTTTACATCTGCATACTGATGGTCTTCCTGGGCTGGGAGAGGAAGAGATCGTTCACACTTTACATTTGTATAGGGTGTGTCCTGCCCTCACACAAAGGGCTGATTTACCCCCTACTGACTTCTGAAGCCAGGGCTAGGTCGAGTTGAAAGGGATTTTTGCGTGCTTTTAAAGGTTCCTTTGAAGTCCCCCTTGGATCAAATACAATTTTAAGAATAAGTACAGGGGCACTGACCCCATAAATTTAAGATACTGCATGGACTTGTAACCAGACGCTGATGGCTCTACATACTGCATATTGCCAGAGGACTGCTGGGCTGCCTTTAGAAACTGCCATTAGGACTACCTGCTTTGTTGTGCTGGCCTGCTAGGGTGCTGGAGGGACTGCCACTTTGCCAAGGACCTTTATGTGCTGGCCTGCAGGCCTGCCTGCCCCTCCCTGCTTGTGCCCCCAGTGCTGTCCAAGGATGTGTTGACTTGCCCTCTGGTTTTTGCAATTTCAGGGCCATCAAAAATGGCACTTACACACTGCCGCCATGAGACTCTTGTTGTTTGTGAGTCTGGCAGCATGGTGGGTGCCGTCATTGTCTGTCCTGGCTGTATAACCAGGGTGTGGAGCATTTCTACTGCTCCAAAGAGAGGCGTGTGCGGAGCGCTTTGTACAAAAGTATAGTGCGTGCTGAGAACTTTGTACAACCCCAGGGCAGGCCTGTCTTCCTCGATAACGCATACCAGTAGGCAACTTTCTGGACTGGTATGACCTGAGCGAGGGACCCACGCTGCACCGGCACCGCATGCTGAGATTGCTGTGCTCCAGTAGAGGTCGGCAAGCTGCACTTTGGCGAGTGAGTGTTGCCTGGGAGACGCAGGCCAAAGTCATGGCTATCTCATTTCTCTTCTCACCCCTGAGAGCTGGGCCGCCTTGTGCTCACACGGCATTACCGAGGCAACCAAGGGAAGCCTTGCACTGTCAGCGCTGCAGGGACTCGCGGGCCACCAACGTTCACAGCCTCACACCAGGTAGCTGCCCCCTTCCCAGCCGAAGCCTAGGTCAGGAGCGACCTCGGAGGGGTCCGGGCCAAAGGGAGCTGTATTAAAACTGATCCAGCACAATACTGGGAAATGGGGAACAACATTTACCAATGCCCTCCCTGCGTCGCAGACCCGTCACACTAGCTCATTCACACACACAATCATTGGTGGGGCCCATAACACCAACACTCATTTTTTTTTTTTTGAAAAACCTTTATTGTGCACAGTTGCATCATCTTACAACGCACAGTCACCGTCCAGGCGGCGAAGCAGTTAAGCAAAGCGTACGCTTCCAGATGTTAGAACACAGCCATTCAGCCGACAACCCGGGGGTCCGGCGGCGTTGTACAGGGTAGCATGCGTACAGAAGGGAGGTGCGTGCGTTGTGAAGAGAGTAGGTGTGTGGCGCTGTTTATGCGTGTTTGATTTTTTGTGGTGTCCCAGGTGCATGTTATCGGCGACAGAGGAAGGCGCTGTGATCCAGCCCACTCCATGGCTGCGCCGGCTGTCACCCAGGCCCCGATCCGGAGACCTATTGGACGCCGCTGTTACCCCAAAGTGTAAAGGCCTCCGGGCAGCCGAGCGCCAGCATCATGCTCAGAGTGTGGGCCGAAGCGCGGCAAGGATGTTGCAGTATAGCTCACAGCGACCTATATGGCAGCGCATAGATCCGGCGAGTCTAGTATGCAGCGTCGTAGTCCATATCTATCCCGTGTATGTAGGGCAATAGTATGTGTTAAGGTTAGGGTCGTGCCCATAACACCAACACTCATACGTCTCTCTCACAAGTCTGCACACACAGGTGGGATGAGTAATTCAAGCGCTGGACATGTGGGGGGAAATACCTTATATGACCTATAGGGAGAGAAAAGTTATTTTACAAAATATACATTAATATCCTTCGCCTATAGATCCCTAGTCTCAAACATCAAGGCACTCCACCGACCTGGTCAATGGACCATTTTAGTTGGATTGGTTGATGGTGATTTAGAACCAGCTAAAACACAATTTAAGACTCAGAATCCTTATTTCCCTCAATGAAACCACAAACTCATATTTCTTGTTAATCAATATTTGTTTATCTAAATTTTCATAATGATTATTATTTGCATTTGTCTCGTCAAAGTTTAGGGTTTTAGATCAATTCAAATAAATCGCAGAATATCATATTTACCTAATTTGGCTATCTGAAGTCCTCTAATTCATTGGCTCTGCATAACCAAAATTTGTCGTAAATTGTCCGAAAAGCAGGCCAAAGCTCAAAGTCCTCTGCTCAGCACGCTACAGTCCCAATTTATCAAAGGACCAGAAATCGTGCAAGCACATATCATAGCCTCTGGATTTTTAGATAAAGTTTGCAGTCATCAAGCGGTCAGGCAGCATCTGGATCTTCAGAAAATGCGTCACAACGAACGTGGAAAATTGATGAATGAAAGAAAGAGAGATCATCATCCGCTGTAGTACCCTCCCTATTCTACTAGTCTTTTTATAATAAAACAAGTCATAGAAGATACAAATTTAAACTTTAGAGCAGTCGTGATTGGCTGGTTGAGATCGTACGACCAATATTCCAAGATTTTCAGTACAGTTCGAGGGGTGAGGTCATTGGTTAGCAAAGTATCGGCTTGTTCCAGTTTACTGTAAGGTCGATTGTTCCCAAGTCTTGGCGAGCGTCCCGTTTCGTCACCTTGACCAGGGACAGTCTGTGCAAAGGTCGCTACGAGGTTTAGGAGATCTCTTGCACATGCGCAGCTCACTTCGCGCCTCATGAGACAGTGGCCACTTCTGCGTGTGGCAACAGCGGCCATATTGGATTTAGGCCCAAACGCCAACTTAAGCGAAACAAACACAAAAGAATAATTAATTCATGGAAATGGTGATCCTATTGTTAACCCCTTGCTTATCCCTCTATGTGCTTGTATTTATCTAGCATATAGCGACATTTAAAGCAATTATATTCACCTTTTTCGATCCTCCTCAAGGGTGCAACATCACAAAGCAACATATATCATGCAGTATTCTATTACTACATATACTATTGTTAATATGCGTACAGATTTTAGTTATTTAGCCATGAAATTAGCAAATCCCATGTGTATTTTAGTATTATTTAATGTTGATTATTATACATGCAACACTCGTTTAATAATATTATAATTAATAGAATATATAATTAGTATTTTCATGCAAAAATAGAAGAGGTATACAAAATTTTGCACTACCTGCTCCATCAGTGTATGTGATCGCTGCCCAGCACGCTCGCGGACAGCTGCCTTTGATTCCCCTGCACTCGGTGGACCTAGAGAGGTCTCCCTGCAGAATTCTGCTGTGTGTGCCCTCCCCACTGGTTGGGACTTACCTTGGGGGGCATTTACTCAATTGTGGTATGAAGGAGTGAGACCTCGATGGAGGCCCCACCTGAGCGCAATCCGTTACGGCGGCTAGGAATCTGCCACATTTAAAGACACTGTGGAATACCATAACATTTGTAGTACGCATACAAGTGCCCCAGCTCCCTATTCTGTTTTAAAAAGGCACTTATTTCAGTTGGCTCTGAGTGATTACCGTAACCCTGCTAATAGGAGAGCAGGTGTTACTGGATCCAGGTTTCCTTACTGCTACTGATGTGCTTATGGTGATATTTGGGTATGCATTTTTTCCCTAAACTAAACTTGCATTCCATGCTCTGATGTTATGATGTAGGTCAATTTGATTCTTGCACTGTCAGGATCACAAGTGTGTGCGGGGTTGCACAATGCAAAAAAAATATTTATACACTTACCTTGCCGCTGGGTGCTGTGTCTCTGCTCCTGCTCTCCTGGTGGCCGTGGGACTCGAGGAACAGGAAGCCAGGAAGAACAGCCTGGATCTCCTGACCAATCAGAACGCTGCAATGCAGCAATGTAATTGGATTTGAGCGTCCTGGTTCGACACTCAACCAGGGAATGGGGGCCTGGGCATATTCTCCACGCAGGCTGTAACACAGCCTGCATGGAAAACAGGTAGAGTGTGCATAACTGTTTTGGGCGGCCCGAGAGTGCTGACCAAACAGTCATTGCGCACTTAGGAGTGGGCAAACCACTCCACCCCTGCCCTGCTCCGAGAGCAGAGCAGCCCTGCCCACCCACCAAGGAAACATAAAATGATATTAAATCAAAGTTATTATCATTTAATATTTCATTTATTTTGCACTGCTTAAAAGCAATGGGGCAACGCTCCTCTGCCATAGCAGAGGAGCTGTCACTGGATCCGGGCACAAATGAGCGCATTGTTAGCCCTGCTAATCTGACTAATTGCTTAAACTTTTACACATGCTCTAAAATGTCCTTGAAATAACGGAGAGAATGTTGTTCCTATACAACAGATGCACACGCTTTGTTTAATCTGGTACGATAGCCCTGTTGTCTCATGCACCTACTAAAGAGTTGTGTGAGGGCAACCTACCAGTCACAACTTTGAACAAGTTTAAAGAAGGGCGTGTTGATTCACACCACTTGGTACTGCAGCATTTTCTGGCAGAGGTAAATCAACATGAAAGTATTCCAATGTTATTTAGTTAATTTGTTTTATATGTCCAGATAAAAGTGGGATATCTCCCTGCCCTTTCTACCTCCATCCTATTTATACCCTGTAGTTGCGGAACAAGGTCAAGATGACAATAGTATGCCTCGAAGGGATCTATAGTATCCTGTGACTGGAGGGAGGGTGCTGAGGGATAAGTAAATAATGACCTGTAACATAATGCTTGAAGGGCCGAGATTTTGTGTGTAGCGCAAGCAACACGTACATAGCTCATGGCTTATCAGCTGTACTGGGGTTTATGTGCTGTGCTTATTGTGGCTGTGAGCTGGGCCTGAGAGTATGAAGTAACCTTGAAGTTATGGGATGTACATATTGGGGCTGTGAGCTCGGCCCGAGGGTATAAAATAACCTTGGGGTTATGTGGTATATGTATTGTGGCTGTGAGCTGGGGCCTGAAAGTATGAGCTAACCTTGGGTTTAGGTGAAATAAATATTGTGGCTGTGGGTTAACCTTGGGCTCTTGGGGTTATGTGGTATACATTTTGTGGCTGTGGGCTAAACTTGGGGTTATGTGGTATACGTATTGTGGCTGTGGGCTAACCTTGGGGTTATGTGGTATACGTATTGTGGCTGTGGGTTAACCTTAGGGTTATGGGTTAGACGTATTGTGGCTCTAAGCTCGGCCGAAGAGTATGAGCTAACCTTGGGGTTATGTGGGATACGTATTGTGGCTGTGAGCTGGGCCTGAGAGTACGAGCTAACCTTGCAGTTATATAAAATACGTATTTTGGCTGTGCGCTAACCTCAGGGTTATGTGGTATGCGTATTGTGGCTGGAAGTTAACCTTGGAGTTATGTGGTATACATATTGTGGCTGTGGGCTAACCTTGGTGTTATGTGGTATACGTATTGTGGCTGTGGACTAACCTTGGGGTTATGTGGTATGCGTATTGCGGCTGTGATCTGAGAGTATGAGCTAACCTTGCAGTTATATAGTATACGTATTGTGGCTGTGGGCTAACCTCAGGGTTATGTGGTATGTGTATTGTGGCTGTAAGCTAACCTTGGAGTTATGTGGTATACGTATTGTGGCTGTGGGCTAACCTTGGTGTTATGTGGTATATGTATTGTTGCTGTGGGCTAAACTTGGGGTTTTGTGGTATGCGTATTGTGGCTGTGAGCTGGGCCTGACAGTATGAGCTAACCTTGTGGTTATATAGTATACGTATTGAGGCTGTGGGCTAACCTTGGGATTATGTGGTATATGTATTGTTGCTGTGAGCTGAGCCTGAGAGTATGAGCTAACTGTGGGGTTTTGTGCTATATGTATTTTGGGTGTGAGGTAACCATGGGATTATGTTCTATATGTTTTGTGGCTGTGAGCTGCCTATGAGAGTATAAGCTGTACTTAGATTTATGAAGTGCAGTTATGGTTTTAAAAAGAGTACTTGAAGTACTATTATCTGTATATGAAGTGTATTCGGGATTATTAGCTTTGTTTAGGACTACGAATTGTTCTTGGGGTTAAGGAAGCACATGGGGATATGAACTCTACTTGAGGTTATAAGGTGCAGTTGTGTTATGAGCTGAATTTAGGGTTACTAGCCGTACTTGGAGCTGTGAGTTGCACTTGTACTAGTGGTTATGTGTTGCTTTGGACTTGTAGACCTGAGCTTCACTTTTGGTTATTGGCTTTAATTGGGGCTATGAGCTGTTGCCGAGTTTAAAAGATGTATTTGGGTGTTTTTTGCTGTACTTGGGATTACTAGCTGCAGGCCGGGCGGTGAGCTGTTCCTGAGGTTGAAAGCAAAATTTGAGTTTATGTGCTGTACTTGGGATTATTAGCCTCACTTCGGGATACGAGTTGATCTTGGGGTTATGAGCTGATATTGGGGTTATGAGCTGTACTTGGGGTTATGAGCGGTAGAGTTTCTGCTTGCTCTTTATGCAGACATGTCTTTTCTGCCCTCCTCACAGTATGCTTCAGTCATGTTCTCCTCACATAACATCATTCACTATTGGGCTAAGACTGGAAGTTCTGTGGGGGATTGTCAGGTGGGCAGAATCCGCTATCAAGGGTCACAGATCCACAGATCTCCATTCCAGCTCCTCAATTAAATTGAGCAAAACATAGTATATGCATGTATCAAGGGTTCCACTAGGTTATATTTAGAAAATCATGTTATCATAAACAGTGAATATTTTCTTTTTAGTTTGTAATGCATGTTTATAAAACATAACTTATCTGAATATCTTTTTTCTGCCATAACTTTTTGTATGCCTATTTCCCATCCTATATATAATTATTAATATTGTTATTGTTATTTGCCTTTGTAGAGCGAAACTGTTACCAAACAAGTGTCCTGGTGCTGAAGCCACAATGATGTTCAGGAAAGAGATACAACAAACAAATGATGGACGGAATGCTGACAATGCAGACATTCTCCCCCAGTCAAGAGATCTGGATTAAATCCATCGTTCTTTTGCACACTACGCCACCCCAGTTCAGACACGGCCATATGCAAATCAGTCTTGACCCTGTGCCTCATGGGAACAGTCCAGCCCGAACTGCCAAGCCATGTCTTCCCTGGACCGGAACCAAGCATCCTAGGACCGGTTTCTGGCTATCAGCCGTCATCAGCCAGGATAGCTTGACTCCAGTGGCGTAGTGAGCACGGGACCCACGTCTGGGCATACCCATCCCACTTAGGGCGAAAAGCGTTACAACAAACAAATGATGGACGGAATGCTGACAATGCAGACATTCTCCCCCAGTCAAGAGATCTGGGTTAAATCCATCGTTCTTTTGCCCACTACGCCACCCCAGTTCAGACATGGCCATATGCAAATCAGTCTTGACCCTGTGCCTCATGGGAACAGTCCAGCCCGAACTGCCAAGCCATGTCTTCCCTGGACCGGAATCAAGCATCCTAGGACCGGTTTCTGGCTATCAGCCGACATCAGCTAGGATAGCTTGACTCCAGTGGCGTAGTGAGCACGGGACCCACGTCTGGGCATTCCCATCCCACTTAGGGCGAAAAGCGTTACAACAAACAAATGATGGACGGAATGCTGACAATGCAGACATTCTCCCCCAGTCAAGAGATCTGGGTTAAATCCATCGTTCTTGTGCCCACTACGCCACCCCAGTTCAGACATGGCCATATGCAAATCAGTCTTGACCCTGTGCCTCATGGGAACAGTCCAGCCCGAACTGCCAAGCCATGTCTTCCCTGGACCGGAATCAAGCATCCTAGGACCGGTTTCTGGCTATCAGCCGTCATCAGCCAGGATAGCTTGACTCCAGTGGCGTAGTGAGCACGGGACCCACGTCTGAGCATACCCATCCCACTTAGGGCGAAAAGCGTTACAACAAACAAATGATGGACGGAATGCTGACAATGCAGACATTCTCCCCCAGTCAAGAGATCTGGGTTAAATCCATTGTTCTTTTGCCCACTACGCCACCCCAGTTCAGACATGGCCATATGCAAATCAGTCTTGACCCTGTGCCTCATGGGAACAGTCCAGCCCGAACTGCCAAGCCATGTCTTCCCTGGACCGGAATCAAGCATCCTAGGACCGGTTTCTGGCTATCAGCCATCATCAGCCAGGATAGCTTGACTCCAGTGGCGTAGTGAGCACGGGACCCACGTCTGAGCATACCCATCCCACTTAGGGCGAAAAGCGTTACAACAAACAAATGATGGACGGAATGCTGACAATGCAGACATTCTCCCCCAGTCAAGAGATCTGGGTTAAATCCATCGTTCTTTTGCCCACTACGCCACCCCAGTTCAGACATGGCCATATGCAAATCAGTCTTGACCCTGTGCCTCATGGGAACAGTCCAGCCCGAACTGCCAAGCCATGTCTTCCCTGGACCGGAATCAAGCATCCTAGGACCGGTTTCTGGCTATCAGCCGTCATCAGCCAGGATAGCTTGACTCCAGTGGCGTAGTGAGCACGGGACCCACGTCTGGGCATACCCATCCCACTTAGGGCGAAAAGCGTTACAACAAACAAATGATGGACGGAATGCTGACAATGCAGACATTCTCCCCCAGTCAAGAGATCTGGGTTAAATCCATCGTTCTTTTACCCACTACGCCACCCCAGTTCAGACATGGCCATATACAAATCAGTCTTGACCCTGTGCCTCATGGGAACAGTCCAGCCCGAACTGCCAAGCCATGTCTTCCCTGGACCGGAATCAAGCATCCTAGGACCGGTTTCTGGCTATCAGCCGTCATCAGCCAGGATAGCTTGACTCCAGTGGCGTAGTGAGCACGGGACCCACGTCTGGGCATACCCATCCCACTTCAGGAAAGAGAAGCACAGTAAGGGTGATCAATTAGAGAGTGTAAAGCCAGGTTTTAAGTGCTTTTCTAAAAGAAAGTAAATCATCCATGGAACTTAACAGAAGAAGCAGAGTTCCTCGGTTTTAATAATGCTGCTTGGTCTCATTTTCCGAGAAAGTAATAAATAAAATACTAAAAAGAACCAAGTGTAATTTTCAAGCTCCTGCAAGGAAAGGAAGCAACTACTTTGCCTGGAAGAGAGTGTGCCCTATATTATGGAGAGGCATAAATGAACAGCCGTGAAACACACTTGATATGGCGATTTCTAAAGAGCATTCCATCTTCCATATCTACCAATATCTGTGTCTTGTCTCCTAATGTCTTCACTGACTTGCTACTCCATATCTATTCTCTCTTTACCAAGCAACACCTATTTTACACTCAGGATCCCTTCATTCCCTTCCTCTCCGTAGACCTACAAAGGCGTCATTCAGATTTCAGTCACTCTCGGTCCCCCATTACAAGTGGCTCATAAATTCCGATGGGCCAGGTAATGGCAACTCCGGGGCGGGACAATAAAGGGAGTTTACAGTGCTAATAGAGGAAGAATTGGATTTGATGGAGTCAAAACATTTACCACAGTTCGTTTTGGGAAATTACATAGTTGTGAGTGACTAGTGCTTTCACCAGGGAGACCCCCAATCTATCCCGTCACCTGCCGTCTGCCTTTTTCATAGAGGCGTTTCTCAACAGCACTTTCCAATAAACTTGTGTGTGAACCTCTACCCAGACCTGCAGCGTTACACTCATGGCTAGTGGGGTGTCCACCAGAGGGCATCTACCGTAAAAGAAATAAAGGGGGGGACCAATCTCCTAGCATCCTTAAATCACGTTTATATGTTTGGTCTATGGCTGGGCCAAATATCCAGTCATTAACTATGAGTAAAGGTAGCACTTGGCACAATGACAAAGTCAGCCATGCTAGACCCCCTTTGAAGGTTGACTTGCAACACTTGACTAGGGAGACCCTGGATTCTCCCGTTTCACAGCAAGGAATGCAGCATTGAGGCCATCTTTTTAAAGAATGAGTGGAGTCCTCTATTCGGAAAGATTTTCATTATGTATCGCATTCAGGATAGTGACACCATTTTAATAAATGCACCCCAGACTAGTGGAAGCAGAGGTTTTGGGTCCCAGTGGAGTATATCTCTTTTCCGTTTGCAATATGGATTTCTAGGTATTGCAAGCCCTCAGTTGGCTTTATCTAGGCCGACTGAGTTGCCCATTCTTCTACATAGTCTATGTTCCTAATCAAAAATACGATCACCGTAGGTCAGTTCACTGAGCGGTTTCCAACTTTTTCAGGATTGACATTACCCTTTGGCCTGATCTGTTGGGATAACTTACGAGTATCTGGAAGTCTTGAAAAAACAAAGGATCCCACAGCCGACTTATGTCGTGCACATCTGTATCAATGTCCCAACAATATCAATGTTCCTGTGCCAGACGTCTCCAAGACCTGCTGCGGAGAGATCTCACTTGGAAACCCAAAGAATAACTTTTGAAGAAAAAATGGAGGCAGCACCAGGAAAGAAGCGGTACAAAAGGGGGTGGTGATGGACGGAGCATCAGAACCAATCAAACACTCACACCCAGTCAACAGATCTGGGTTTGATCCATCACCGTTCTTTAGCCCACTCTGCCACCCCAGTTCAGACATGGCCATATGCAAATCAGTCTGACCCTGTGCCTGATGGGAACAGTCCAGCCCGAACTGCCAAGCCATGCCTTCCCTGGACCGGAAACAAGCTTCCTAGGACCGGTTTCTGGCATTTCAGCCGTCTTCAGCCAGGCTTGCTTGAATCCAGTGGCAAAGTGAGCAAGGGACTCACGTCTGAGCATACCCTGCCAACTTATGGCGAACAAAGCGGTACAAAAGGGGGTGGTGATGGACGGAGCATCAGAACCAATCAAACACTCACACCCAGTCAACAGATCTGGGTTTGATCCATCACCGTTCTTTAGCCCACTCTGCCACCCCAGTTCAGACATGGCCATATGCAAATCAGTCTGACCCTGTGCCTCATGGGAACAGTCCAGCCCGAACTGCCAAGCCATGCCTTCCCTGGACCGGAAACAAGCTTCCTAGGACCGGTTTCTGGCATTTCAGCCATCTTCAGCCAGGCTTGCTTGAATCCAGTGGCAAAGTGAGCAAGGGACTCATGTCTGAGCACACCCTGCCAACTTATGGCGAACAAAGCGGTACAAAAGGGGGTGGTGATGGACGGAGCATCAGAACCAATAAAACACTCGCACCCAGTCAACAGATCTGGGTTTGATCCATCACCGTTCTTTAGCCCACTCCTGCCACCCCAGTTCAGACATGGCCATATGCAAATCAGTCTGACCCTGTGCCTCATGGGAACAGTCCAGCCCGAACTGCCAAGCCATGCCTTCCCTGGACCGGAAACAAGCTTCCTAGGACCGGTTTCTGGCATTTCAGCCAGGCTTGCTTGAATCCAGTGGCAAAGTGAGCAAGGGACTCACGTCTGAGCATACCCTGCCAACTTATGGCGAACAAAGCGGTACAAAAGGGGGTGGTGATGGACGGAGCATCAGAACCAATCAAACACTCACACCCAGTCAACAGATCTGGGTTTGATCCATCACCGTTCTTTAGCCCACTCTGCCACCCCAGTTCAGACATGGCCATATGCAAATCAGTCTGACCCTGTGCCTGATGGGAACAGTCCAGCCCGAACTGCCAAGCCATGCCTTCCCTGGACCGGAAACAAGCTTCCTAGGACCGGTTTCTGGCATTTCAGCCGTCTTCAGCCAGGCTTGCTTGAATCCAGTGGCAAAGTGAGCAAGGGACTCACGTCTGAGCATACCCTGCCAACTTATGGCGAACAAAGCGGTACAAAAGGGGGTGGTGATGGACGGAGCATCAGAACCAATCAAACACTCACACCCAGTCAACAGATCTGGGTTTGATCCATCACCGTTCTTTAGCCCACTCTGCCACCCCAGTTCAGACATGGCCATATGCAAATCAGTCTGACCCTGTGCCTCATGGGAACAGTCCAGCCCGAACTGCCAAGCCATGCCTTCCCTGGACCGGAAACAAGCTTCCTAGGACCGGTTTCTGGCATTTCAGCCATCTTCAGCCAGGCTTGCTTGAATCCAGTGGCAAAGTGAGCAAGGGACTCATGTCTGAGCACACCCTGCCAACTTATGGCGAACAAAGCGGTACAAAAGGGGGTGGTGATGGACGGAGCATCAGAACCAATAAAACACTCGCACCCAGTCAACAGATCTGGGTTTGATCCATCACCGTTCTTTAGCCCACTCCTGCCACCCCAGTTCAGACATGGCCATATGCAAATCAGTCTGACCCTGTGCCTCATGGGAACAGTCCAGCCCGAACTGCCAAGCCATGCCTTCCCTGGACCGGAAACAAGCTTCCTAGGACCGGTTTCTGGCATTTCAGCCAGGCTTGCTTGAATCCAGTGGCAAAGTGAGCAAGGGACTCACGTCTGAGCATACCCTGCCAACTTATGGCGAACAAAGCGGTACAAAAGGGGGTGGTGATGGACGGAGCATCAGAACCAATCAAACACTCACACCCAGTCAACAGATCTGGGTTTGATCCATCACCGTTCTTTAGCCCACTCTGCCACCCCAGTTCAGACATGGCCATATGCAAATCAGTCTGACCCTGTGCCTCATGGGAACAGTCCAGCCCGAACTGCCAAGCCATGCCTTCCCTGGACCGGAAACAAGCTTCCTAGGACCGGTTTCTGGCATTTCAGCCGTCTTCAGCCAGGCTTGCTTGAATCCAGTGGCAAAGTGACTGTTCCCATGAGGCACAGGGTCATACCTAATATTTCATAGTTAAAACTCAACATATGTTAAGCAGGCATATAATACTGTGGTCCAATATGAACCTTGATAAGCCATAGGTGCTAGTCTCTTGTTAAAATTCAACATGTGTTAAGTAGGTATAAAATCCTATGGTCCAAAGTGGACCTTGATAAGCCATAAGTACTAGTCTTATATTAAGAAATTTTTAAAGACAAGGACAGTATGTTAACCAAATCGACTCCCCTAAAAACAGCACTACAATCACTACTAGAGTTATAGTCAATGCAAATCTCATAATACTTCATGCCTAAAGTCCGGAACATAAGGTCGTGACCAAACGTCACATAACGGGCCATTTTAATCGTGTGTCCCGGCAAAATGTAACAGCGTCTGACGTCATGCGTAGGAAACTGTTTGTAATTCAGAAAATACACGCAATGTTAGCGCCATTTTACAATGTCTATGTAGTCAATGTATGTAATACTCATGTGGCGCTATTCTGAGACTTGTGCATATAGTTGGGTGACACCCCTCGAAGGGTATAGTTAATAATCCTATAAAGACATTTTATATATATTGATGGATCGGATATCGATCGCCTTCAATTTGTTTAGGTAAACGTTATAGTCGATCCATATATTGTAAGATAACGTGCCCAAGATAAGGGAGGGAAAAACGCGGCCAAATCGCCCGAAAGATACACAATGATAGTCGCATACTATCGTCTGGATGTACAAATGGTATACAATGTCATACAAATTGTCCATTCTCTATTAGGTACAGACCCGTACGATACAGCGCCATCTTAGAATGTGGGCAGTACAAGGTAATCTCTTACTTACAATGTATATTTTTTCTCAAAATGTTGCCCCGCAGGTATTAATATCAAAAGGAAAATGCCAATAGGTCAAACATACGATATACTACTGTAATTATATGGACCTGAAAATGTTGTTTAAGATACTCACTTAAAAGGCCAAAGGAGACGTGGTCAGGATATACAATATATTCCATTATGAAGCCATACATACCCCAAGTTTTTTAAATGGAGATTTTTCATAATAATGGCTACCAGACTATAAACCATATATTTCTAAATTTCAGAAATTATAGTGCGTGGTGTAAACCGCATACCTTCATATATACCGCACTCAAATCCATAAGCCATGTGAGACATGAAGGTGATCTAAGCACATATTATATATTGCCAAACAGTCGTGAGGAAAACAATTGTCATTCAATCACCAGGAACGAGGCACGTTTAAAAGGAAGTAATGCATCTCAGTATCGGTGTTGTGTCCAGATAGGGTCGACTGTAAGTGACATATCCATTTGGCTTCCGCCCTTCTAAGCATGAGTTCCCTATTGCCACCTCTCATATACTTTGGGATATGCTCAATAGCATGGAACCAAAAGGTATTATCTCCTGCATGTACCACATTATAATGTTCAGTAATTGGGTACCTTGTATCTCTTCCCCGAATGGCCCTCCAATGTTCCTGTATGCGTAATTTGAGGGGTCAAATAGAACTACCTACGTAGATTTTATCACATGGGAAGCCCAAAATGTAAACAGTATATGTGGAATTACAATTGCAAAAGTGATTGATGGAATATGTACGATCAGTATTACAGGAAAATGAGATTGTTTTGTTCCTTCCCATCGGACAAATCACACATGTCCCGCACCTGAAAAAACCTTTAGGTTTAGGAGGTAACCATGTGCCACCACTGGGCATAGATGTTATATAACTAGGGCATAGATGGTTCCGTATAGATAAGCCTTTCCTATATGTTATTGATGGCCGATTGCCCAGATGTTCTTCTAATCCGGGAATAGTGGTCAAAAGATGCCAATTTTTACGAAATACATTGAAGATCTTATCACTATGTAGAGTGTATTGAGTAATGAACCTAACACCAACTGAGTTCTCACATCGTTGTTTGTTATTTCTCGGTACATTCCTCAATGTATTATCTCTAATAGTCAAATTAATCCTTGCTTCTGCTTTGTTTAAGTTTCTGATATCATAGCCTCGCCTTAGGAACCTATGTTTGGTTTCAAGGACATTGGCCTGAAAGACTTCCGTCTCACTGCAGTTCCTTCTCACACGGGTCAATTCACCGAATGGTATATTCTTTATCACAGAGCTGGCATGTGCACTTGATGCGTGCAGCAAAGAGTTGCACGATGTTTCCTTACGGTAAAGCTTGCTTTACACAACCCTATTATGGACATAGAAAGTAATATCCAAAAAATTAATGGTTTCTTTATGGAATGACATTGTGAGTTTTACATTGAACACATTGTCATTCAAATATTGATGGTATTGTTCCAATTGTTCGACCGATCCTGACCATAAACATATTACATCATCGATGTACCTTCCCCAATACACGATGTGCTGTGTCCATGGGGAGGCACACCTGGCCCAGGCATGCTCCCTCTCATACCACCCCATGAAGAGGCAGGCATAAGAGGGAGCAAACCTGGAACCCATTGCGGTCCCGTTGATCTGTTGGAACCAGTGATCATCAAACAGAAAAAAGTTATTTGATAGTATCAGGTCAATCATATGGATGATCATCTCATTACATGCAAACAGTTCTGCCCCTTCCTTGTTTAGGAAGGACTGTACCGCCATTATACCATATTCTCTGTTAATGCAGGTATAAAGGCTTTCCACATCAAATGTTACGAATAACAGGTCATCTGACCATTCAAAGTCCTGTAATTTGACTAAAATGTCCTTGCTATCCCTGACATAAGAGGGCAGGTCTAAAACAAATTTCTGTAACTTTAAATCCACATATTCAGCCAACCTTTCCGTGGGTGAGCCCACCCCAGATATGATGGGCCTCCCAGGTGGAAACCTGCCCCCTTTATGTACTTTGGGCAGGATATAAATGCAAGGATAGGAAGGACAATTAACCCTTAAGTAGCCATACTCATCTTCCGTAATGAGGCATGAATCTTTCCATTCACATAACATTGTATTGATTTTAAGTACAACACTAGGGATTGGATTTTCACCGATCTTTTTATAACTTCTGTTGTCACTAAGTTGTCTATTAATTTCCTTTAGGTAATCACAACGGTTCATAATGACAATATTACCTCCTTTGTCAGCCTCACGTATGACTATCTCAGGATCCCCCTTAAGTCGTAATAATGCCTGGCGCTCAGGGTACATAAGATTCTTTTTAATATGGTTACCATATTTACTGCCAGTTTCTAACTTGTACAAGTCATCTGCTACTTTCTTGTGGAAAACATCAATATTCGGATGATATCCACCCACAGGAATAAATTTGGACCTCGGATGTACGCAACTATTGCTTGGTATAACTTGAGTAATGTCTAAATCACTGAGTAGTCCAGACAATTCCGGACCTTCATCATCAGGGATAGACAAAAGACACTGAATATTGAGCACGTCGGCAATAGTATGTGTACCTTCCTCCCTAATTGTTGATGGTAGTACCTGCTTGGGAGGCTGTTTGGAAAAGAAGTCCTTTAGTTTCAATATCCTTGTGAATTTAAAGAGATCAACATGTATATTTGCAAAATCCCCAGCTTGAGTAGGGCAAAAATTTAAACCTTTACACAATAATTTAATTTCTTCCCTATCTAGTATTTTATTTGAAAGATTAACAATTTTCAAATCAGAACTATTCTCATTAGAGATACAATTGTCGATGATGTCACTTGGATTCACATTAATATTATCCAACACCTGAGTATTAGTATTTTCAGGGGCCTGGGCATTCAGGATCTCTTGGACCTGGTTACAACTTCCGATTTTTCCACTGGCACTCTGTTTGTCCCTTTTCCTCTTATGGCCTCCCCGTCTCGTTTTTGTTGTTCTTTTTTCTGTTGTAAGCGGCCTGATATCCTTAGCTTCGCTAGTTCCTTTTGAAAGGATGAGGCCCCCTCTCCTAAAGGGATTTCCTGATTTAAATTCGAGGATGTAGTACTGCTTGTAGAGGAAACTGAGAGGTTACTCACGGAATGACCATCATCCACATCCTCCCTTTCCTCCCTATTCCCTTTCTTATCCTCAGGCCCAGATAAATTATCAATTTTTTTTGGCAAAGGTATAAATTCGCCCATCTCTATAATCACGGTCATCCCTTTTAATTTTGCTTAGTTTTTTGTCCTTGATATAGGCTTGATGATCATCCATTACCTTTTTCAAAATAGGATAATTTTTTTCAATAAGCTCCTTCTCATCAAGTTCATTAATTTCCTTTTCTACTTTCTCAATTTCCTCCTGTAATTTCTCCCCCTTCTCCATCGAGTGTCTCACTAGAATCTCCATCATTATACGTGAGGCTCCTTCTAAGTTTCCTTCCCATTCTTTAAGTAAACTTTCACTGAGGTCTTTGAAAGTGGGAAAGATAAGGATTCTCAGTCCTCTAGGGACCTTACCATTTTCCATGTATTGCTTGAGAGTAACCCCATCCCACCATTTACATAGTTCCTGTTTCCTAAGTCTCTCTAATCTTACAAACAAGGTTTTCAGACTAATTTTACCAGATCCTTGGACATTAATGGTTGATTTCACACCACTTGTTCCAAACAAATTAAGTGCCATCTCTTCACGGCCATCATTATATTTCGGCATTCTCTCGTTAATAACAATATTAAATGGTTAACAGAGTGCTTCAACAGTCCATTAAAATTCTTGAAAAAACAAAGGATCCCACAGCCGACTTATGTCGTGCACATCTGTATCAATGTCCCAACAATATCAATGTTCGTGTGCCAGACGTCTCCAAGACCTGCTGCGGAGAGATCCCACTTGGAAACCCAAAGAACAACTTTTGAAGAAAAAATGGAGGCAGCACCAGGAAAGAAGTCACGAGCCAACAGGCGTAAGCTTATTCGTAAACAGTCCTTTTAATTTCTTTCTTTTCAAAATACGGAAACACACAGAACAACAGCCAACGCATTTCGTTCCCCTTAGTGGAACTTCATCAGGGCTGCAAGAAACAAATACAATATATAAATATTTACATAGATATCACATAAAAATCAACAAATACAAACATTTAAATAACATAACATAGATGACACTAACCTAACAAATCATATATACTTAGTTGCTGTAAAGAAATAGTACTGAAAACCATATATGTCATACTCATTAAAGCATATAGACACACCAGTACAATGTTATAAAGAAGAGATAAAACAAGAGAAAAAACAAAACAGAGGGAAAAAAGGGGGAAAAAAGGAGGGACAAAAAGGAGAGAGAGGGGGGGGGAAGTAAAACACCCCACAATCACATAATACATGTATACATACAAAAGACTTAAGATAACACATGCTGTACGCCCATTCACCCAAGTGCCCATAGATAATGCACTTAGATGAAATAAATCGATAAAAAGTGACTTATATGAACTCTCACCATAATATGGTATCGATTGGACTTTTAACTGATAATAACCAGCGTGAGGGTCATCCGATAGTAACCAACGAGTCGACGAGTGTAATTCAATGTATCTAAAGATAAGTCATAGACATTTATTACAATCTCACTTCGTTTCCAATTATATACACATTCCAAAACACATCTAGATAGATGTATTGTAGACACAGAATGGCCCAGACACATGTGTTTAGGAACCTAATTATAAAGTAATCTAATGGCATATGTTATCTCCTTTTAACAGATCACAAAATGACACCTAGATAATAATAAAAATCATTTCTACAAAATATGGGACCAAAGGTTTCTAACAAGCTACAATCCCCATTTATTATATGGCAAGTTATATCACGACAAAGACTTGTTTATACCTAGTATCATCCTACACTGAGGTGAGGCTCTAAATGCAATTCAACGTAAATATCACAAAGTTCCTTGTATATAATTCGAAAACTGTTCATACCTAATATTTCATAGTTAAAACTCAACATGTGTTAAGCAGGCATATAATACTGTGGTCCAATATGAACCTTGATAAGCCATAGGTGCTAGTCTCTTGTTAAAATTCAACATGTGTTAAGTAGGTATAAAATCCTATGGTCCAAAGTGGACCTTGATAAGCCATAAGTACTAGTCTTATATTAAGAAATTTTTACAGACGAGGACAGTATGTTAACCAAATCAACTCCCCTAAAAACAGCACTACAATCACTAGTAGCGTTATAGTCAATGCAAATCTCATAAAACTTCGTGCCTACAGTGCAGAAAATAAGGTTGTGACCAAACGTCACATAACGGGCCATTTTAATCGTGTGTCCCTTAAAATAGCATTACGATCTCCCTATATATTATAGCATCCCACATATCGGGATTTTTTTCCCTCTGTTTTGTTTTTTCTCTTGTTTTATCTCTTCTTTATAACATTGTACTGGTGTGTCTATATGCTTTAATGAGTATGACATATATGGTTTTCAGTACTATTTCTCTACAGCAACTAAGTATATATGATTTGTTAGGTTAGTGTCATCTATGTGATGTTATTTATATGTTTGTATTTCTTGATTTTTATGTGATATCTATGTAAATATTTATATGTTGTATTTGTTTCTTGCAGCCCTGATGAAGTTCCACTAAGGGGAACGAAACGCGTTGGCTGTTGTTCTGTGTGTTTCCGTATTTTGAAAAGGAAGAAATTAAAAGGACTGTTTACGAATAAGCTTACGCCTGTTGGCTCGTGACTTCTTTCCTGGTGCTGCCTCCATTTTTTCTTCAAAAGTATCTGGAAGTCATTGACGTACAGGGACACCTGGTCTTCCAGGCCTGGTGTCCATCCGAATCTGCACTGTCCTTACCTTGTTTCAGCTAGGCCACTAGGGGTTCTATGGCTAACACAAATAATATAGGTGAGAAGGAGCAGACCCGGTGCTTGCTTCATCTGATATCAAAGGGGTCGGACAATATTCTGTTTAACTATACTCATGCGGTGGGCTGTCTCTAGTGTAATAGCTGGCTAAAAACCGTGGCCCAATATTCATGCAAGAGTCCAAGGAACAGATGTTAACAGCCATATTATTGAAAGCTTTTATGAAATCGATAGACAGCATCACCCGTGGACCTCTATTGTCAGGAAGCTGAACAGCCATCTTATATTCTGTCTTCTGGATCTCTGCAGCATAAAGTCCCTTTGGTCCGGATAGATAAGTGTATGGATTATGTTTAAAAGTCGACTCACCAAAGATTTACCCAGGATTTTTACTTTTCTGTGGCCATGAAATATATTGGTCTGTAGCAACTGTGATTCAGTGTTCTTTAGAAATGCAAAATAGTCTCTCATGCACTGCAAAACAAGCACTCCACTGGAGGTGGGATGATACACCAACCAACCAACAGCAGGTGAAAGAAAAATACTCCTTTGGATGGAGCTGAAGCCACTCATGTATATTTGAAAGAACTAGTAACAACAGGTCCCCAGACAGCTTCTCTGACAAACCGGACCTAAAAGGGCTTGGAAATCCACAAAGGATTATTGCTGGGGTATTTTAAGTGTGTGTGGTTAAGAAAGACAGACAATGAAGAGAGGTCCCGATAGCGCTCATCTACTTTCACATTCCATTTCTGTGCAGACAGATTCAATGCTCCTCCCCTTTTTGCCTCGCCGCAGTCAGACTTTATGCACCAATGAAATGCTGCTTCTCCTACTCTCTTTTATCAATAACATGTTAACAGATAAGACAATTCCTGCTCTGAGTTGATCCCTACACAAAAACCTCCAATACAAAAACACTTTCAGACTTGATCTTTTATGGTTCACAATATCCAGACAATTCTTGACAGTCACATGAGAAATAAACAAAATCCACCTTTACAAAGACGGCATGCAACACAGTAGTTTTAGACACGTGTATTTATAAAACTATGCACAGTATAAAAATGAATCTGACTAAAAGACAAGTAAACTGGCGACGTCGCGATTATTCGCCTCCCAGGTTGCTGTTGTCGGCCGGATTGGAGACCATTTTGTAAACGTAGCAGCAGAAGACTCTGTTGGACTTCTGTTCTATGTGTATCACTGTGTCTCTGTCGAAGTAAACGTCATGGCTGTAAGTCTAAAATCAGAAAGCAAAAGCAATTTACAATATAAACCTGTAATCACACCGGCCTATAATTTATGTACGATAATGTTACTTTCATTTCCTGATTGAAACTCTCTTTTACCAAACAACCTATAATCCTATCACTCGTTATGTTTTTTCCTGTGGAAACACAGTTAGAACATTGTATGAATCCTACATTCATTGATTTTCAGCCATGAAAGAGTAAGTCAAGCCCAGATGAAAATGGTCAGAGAGCTATACCCAGTATCTATGTTCTTCTGTTGGTCTGTTACTCTTTGTTTGAAGGGGGGAAACTTCATTAGATGTTTGGTGACCACTACAGTGCTTATGCGTCTGTCCACAGTATGTATAGGTGCCAATATTCAGTAACATCTCAAGAGCCATGCCAATTCCGAATACCTGCAGCCAATGTGGCAATGGATCCAGTGGTTAATTTTGTACAGGAATAAGAGCCAGAGCCCAAAGGTCTGCTCAGAAGCCCGCGGCCGGCGCTATAAAATGCCTAATACTAAGGCTGCGTGATCTTGATCATGTCCTTTAAAACCACCACTACACACACCCTGCCACGTTATCTCACTCCTGCAGGTTCCTGCTTTCTCTTTTCGGCCTTCTTACCCCTGTGTTTGTCTTCCCTCTCTGGCTCTCAGTCACTGTCTGATGAGAAAAATAAGTGCTGCTCCTCAAAAATGAGTACCGGTGTGCCTCACCGGCAATCACTGGCTCAAATTAAGCATTGATGGATCCAATGGCACTTAAAAAGTGCTGAGAGACGGAAGCTTGGTATAAGAATTATAGGATTCAGACAGCAATGTTCTATCCACCAAATTTAAAGTCCTAGTAATGAAGGAATACTGATTTTTTCTTCCTCTTATTAACCAATTTGATAAGATTTGGCCAACCTTCCAATGAATGACTCAATAGTGCTCTGGACATTAGCAAATCTAATCCAATTATCTAAACACAATGGTTTATATATGTAGTATTGCACTGAACTTGACCATATACCACACTGACCCTGAAGGGAACCCACCCACTGACCTCCGATCAGCCTTATTACCACACCGTTGCCTTCTTGCGTATATCAACTCTATCATTGCTTAGCCCCCCTTCCCGTAGCCCTTCCTCTGATATTCCCGTTCTCCTCCGCACTCCTCTGTTCTGGGTCCTACCTCTCTAATGTAAACCCCTATCCAGTAATACACCACTTTGCTTTGACACTAAGGTCACACTACATAAATCCCATCCATAAATACATATAGCAGTCATTATTTGAGAGAAGAGTTGTACATTAAAATGGCATCCCTTTCCAACTGACCATGCCCACTGGGCAGGAAAAACACTAGAACTGTTCATCATCATTCTGCCAGTCCTGACAAATGCTTCCTGGAGAAATATGTCACTTCTTTCTTAAAGAGGCCCATCCTAAACCCAGCATTAGGAGAACGTCTGCAAAGCTAATGTGTCTAGCTAATACCAACCATTCACAAGAAAAGGCCATCGATAGTAGGTTGTGGGTCACTGGGTAGGAAAAACCTTTGAACAACTGTAATCAGGATTCAGTTCAGGCAACTAAACAGAACAGTCTCAATGCTATTACTAGCACTGTTGGCGGGTCTACCCTGCACCCCTGGAATTCCATGGACTTTGCACAAGGCACTGTCCACGAGGAAAGTAATAGTTTGCAGTCAGTTTGATTTCTTACTTAAACTCTGCTCCTAAACCCCAAAATCAAAGGGCTTCCTGTGTACGGTGCTAGGGTCCGGAGGCAGCAAAAACAAAGCTCTTTAAAAGAATTTTAGTTCCAAAAATGTTAGTTTCATGATTGCTGACAAAGAGGCGGGCCACTGCTGCGGATCACCAGTTGCTGCATGGCTATCACATAAGAACTTTAAACGTATTTTTAGAATATAAGTTCAACTGAACAAACAAGGAAAGTATATACTCCTGCTTTAACTTAACGGACCTCACTTGGTTTTCACAGAGTTCTCTAAGTTTCCCTCTCCCTCATTCTCCATTAGGTACAGACAACTGATTAAATTAACTACATTTTGAATAACTGCAACAGGAGACCGAGTACATGTATGTGCGTCACGAAGAGCCGAGTATAAGTACTAGGGGTTTGGGTATACATAATGTCGTTAAGGCAGCAACAGGCTGTGTATCCTACAGGTAATATAGACAAAAATATATAACAGTAACATATACAAACCTATTGGGCTCCAGCCCGGACATGAGTACTTTTTCCTTTTTTTGGACATGGTGGAGGTGCACACCTTGTTTTCACTAAGGGATTAGAAAAGTGTCAAAATGATGGTGGCTGCCTCTTTAATCACAGACTTCATCGCTGATGAATGTGTAAAAAATCATGAAGCTTGATACTCTAAGGGTCTTGACCTGTTTTATTTCACTTAATTTGCGTTAAGTAGAACTCCAGGAGACAATACCATAGACAAGTACCAGAAATGCCAACGATGAAACAATTGAATCAATTGTTTCCTGCAAGCCTGTGATTGTTTAAGGCAACACAAATAGCTTACCAAGAAAGAAACAAGTATGATGCGGGAGAGTTTATAATTTTACCAAATTAGGACAGAGAATCATTAACCAGTTTTATTGCTGTAGATTGTTATTGGCAGTAGGATTGCTTACAATTATGTCTTTGCAGACTCATCTGTCACATCCATGATTCATTCCAGGAACAGTAATATTAAGGCATTGATTGTTCTAATACGCATTTAAGGGAATGGTGAAGGTCTCCTTGCTCCTGTTTCGACTGATGCGCAAAAGGCTCTTGACCAGGTGAACTAGAATGATTTGGAATTTATCCTGGAAAGACTACTCTTTCGGAGGACTTCTGTATATGAGTTTTGCAGGTTGTGTTGCAAGTCTTGTGTCAAGGTAAAGACCAATGGGATTGTCTCAGACGGATATGCTCTGCATAAAGGTATGAGGTAGGGTTGTCAACTTTATTATTTGATTAAGCAAAGATACCATAGATGGTGGGGTAAATCTCTGATTAAGATTATTTTGGGTATTAAATGTGTATTAGTGGAAGGGAATCACCTCTCCAGGCTCTTCAATACCTTTTTCATAGTTTTGCTAATATTGTCTGATGCTTGATTAACAGACTCATTTGCTACATGCGGACTACGCTGGGACATAAGTGAAATCAGATATGTATTGCACATCCAAAACTCATAAAGCACCAAGATGCTTGAGGTACGTAATGAGCTGATGCATGTTTTAAGGATCTAAAAATTCAAATTGCTGGTGATGTTAGACGGCTGAGGTCGGTAAACCTGTCTAACTGAAGAGGTTCATGATGATTGCAAGTGTTGAGGGGGTTCTATTTATGAACATGGGAAACATGTTATTTAAGGTTTTTTATACGTTGAAGTTTCCCCCGCTTCCTCTGATGGAGTCTGACCTCAAGAAAAGTATAAAGAGTGTTGAAGAATTTTTTAAGGGAACGAAGAGAATAGCATGAAAGATACTTAAGTTGGAAGTGCGGCAAGCTGGGATTGTTTTTATTTTATATGGGAACTTGCACAGGGAGTTTACACTTCGGCATTCACATTACTGGTTGAGAGATGAGCTCATTGACATTCCAGAATGAAGTTCATTTAAGAAGATGCGGTCGTGTAATTCTTTGGGGTATTTGTTACCCATGCAGCAAATCCCGGAGAGAGCAAAATCACCTCTGAATGTGGGGGATATCGTTTAAACAGGGATGTAGCTTCATCAGCTAAACCAGCTAATAAGATTGACAACTGTAAGTTGCTTTGGCAGTGTAGAGAGGAATCAGGAGTATAAGAGAAGTGTAGGTGTATAGCACTTGGAGAATACCATTGACAAGGTTGGGTGGGGGAGGTATGACTAGTTATATTGTTATTTGAAACCATAGTTCTTATAATTTTACAAATGTTTTAAAGAATGGCTTGACTTATACAAAGGGGTGCACCATACGTTTTTATCAGATTTCAAGAAATGTATTTTATAACTGCAGGCACATACCTGCAAAGAGCATTCTACCAATTATTTCCTCACTGGTGAATCCTCGCTAGCTGGGATTTATGCCCCAGAGATCTAGATCTACATGCCTAAATCTGCAAGACTTTACTGAGAGGTGCGTAACTAAATGGAGAGCTTATTCCTCTCTGGAGTTTTGCAGAATATGGGCTTTGCTCCAGCATATGTCTAATGAATCACGCTCCAATATAGAGTGCTCACTGTGGCCGTCAGGCTGGCTGGCATTTTGTCAAGAAAATTCTCTTTGGACAGGGGCATGAGGTAAGGCTGCCATTTCACCCAATCCTATTCAAGTTGGCCCAGATTCCCCTGATCTCCTGGATTGGGAGTGGCACATTGGCCTGTCGGTTTTAGGGTGTTATGGCACTGAATACAGGATACTCTTGTAGGCCGACGAGATTCGCTCGATTAACACACGACTATAAGATTGCTGCCAATATTTAGCAGATTCATATTACATCACAGCTTCAGTATCAATTGGACCAAGTCTGCCCTGTTTCTGGAATAGCACTGGTGTATGGGCCACAGACCATGGGTTCTGTTCCTATTAGAATCAGGAGTTATGTTGGGAAGCAACAAACTGAAATCATTTACCCAAATGCAAAGGAAACTTGGTCTAATACGGAGGCAATATTTCCAGTATCTGCAAGTTATTGTGCTAATAATTACTGCATAGTAGTCTTGAACAACATACAGGACCATACTCAGATTAAAACTCGGGTGCTGAGGGGGAGTTGACAACAGGGACTATTTACAACAATTACAAGACTATACTTTACAATATGGCAGCCACCTTGCTGGGGCCATTAGACAGATAGGCTGCGAACCTTGGGCCAATTGCTCACAAGAACTGGGCTGATTCACCCTCCCACCCAAGGGAGGTGGCTATTTAATCTAATTTTAGACGCTTCCACCATAGGATTTTACAAAATATACCAACATAGATCAAAACTATTCACAATGGAGATAATTGGTAGCCCTACCACTGTGTGCTGCAATAGAAATCAGTGTACCTTCATTTATACGATATAGAACTGTAACAGACATCGGCCATTCTAAATGGGGGTGCAACATAAATGGGAAACGGTTACATATTCTTATAACGGATACAATGCTACTTTGATTCCTCAAATGGTGCTTTGGGGACTAAAGAGGGAAATGATCATCGCAAAAATAATGCTCTGCTCGCTGGGCCTGATGCTGGCCCATGTAGACATTACTAGTACATGGGTGGATCCCGAGTATGGATATGTGGAGGAGTGTGAATTGGTATATGGCCACAGACGAATCCATATAAAAAAATGTCAGAGACACTCTACATAAAAGGAGATATCTCCAACCGAGATATCCCTGATTATATTGAAATACAATGGTGGAAAACCAGTGGAGAGGTCAGAAAGTTGGGTGGGGGGGGGGTGGGCTTGTCTCCTGAATGGTGAATGGGTGGTTACCTCTGTCCTGTGTGCCTGACTGCTTGTGAAATCGGCACCCGGATATTTTATTTGGCCGTGATACCATGCCAATTGAGTTTGTGTGCAGAGGCCTACACATGTCCCTGGAAATGCTAGGTCCAGGAACCTATTCTGTTAACCGGAGGGGCTCACAAAGCATACCTCATGGCAGGCAAAGGACGTGTGTGCTTGCCCACGGTGAATAACCTGTGAATCATTAGTGTGACCAGTCCTTTTCTTGTGTCAGGGACAGGGTAACCTACTGACCTTTTTCATGTAGAGGTCAGCTGTTATTTGAACTCCAGGTCCCTGCGCTGACATTCTGTGGTCATGCCAAAGGCGTGTATGTGCAGTGAGTATGAAGCACATGTACAGTCATAGTGTGTGTTGAGAGTTTGATTACTGGGACCAGTGGGATCCATTTTGAATGGCCCCTGCATTAGGATGGGAGACCATGAAGGACGAATATAGTTCCCCGGACAGTGAAAGTGCACTGACTGCTGGATGGAAGATAGAAACACTTAAGTGAAGGAGGATGGAGATAGGGCTCTGCTCAGGAATTAAATTAGGACATTTTTAGAAAAGGACTCATGATTAGTTCCTGAGGAACTGCCATTTGGTAGTGCTTGCAGTTTCTGTTGTTCAAGATAAGGCCGTTTCTATGCAGGGACTGACCCTTTGTCGGTCCTTGATTACTGACTCGGGAAAGCTGAAATCAGCAACGTGCAGAGATCCCACACTTCAGTGTGCCGGTGTTGTTTATACTTCTGCTTGGAGCCTGCTTTCTGCTGTGAGAGTCAACACCTTTAAGGCTGTGTCTGAGGTGCTGCCGGAAGATAACATTTAAAAGAGAACCAACACAAACTGGTTCTGAAACCCTAGGCTTAGAGTCCACATTCTGGTCTGGAAAATGTGCATAAAATTGGAACCCAAGCCACCCTACTCTGTTCCACTTCCAGGTTTTTGTGACCAAGGAAGAATGTGCTCCGAAGAGTACTCGGAGGACTTATATGTGACCAGGGCTCATATCTGCATGACAGTCTATCTCCCAGAGATGAGGGGACATCACCTGAAGTATGCACTTTCTGTCAGAAGAACTGAGGGTCTGCTGAGAACCTAGAAGCCTTCTTGCCTGCTGAGAGAGGGAAGAGAAGTGCCTTCAGAGGAAAGAGTGTCTGAGAAGAGAAGCCCACCATATTCCAGGTGTGGGCAGTAGCCAGAGAGAGAGCCTCTACAAGTGTGCCGAACTAGTAGAGACCCAATTGTGGAAGGGGGTCTCACAGTGTCCCTGAATAGTACTAGTAAACTGCACCAAAACCTCTGCAAATATCAAGCATTGTGTGTGATCAGCAGACTGCTGTACTGTTGCAGCTGACTTCGGAACCCTCTGTCTAAGCCAAGATGGGAGACTTGACAGGTACAAAGGCCGCATCTATTGAAGAAATCTACAAGATCACCTGGCATACCATCATCTCATCTGCAGCTGGCCAAGAGAAACGGCAACGGCCAAAGGCCATGGTGCTGAGATCTTCAAATCAAGTTCCAAGTGTGGACAGCTGCAGCACTGACAGCTCAAGAGCCGCTGTAGGAGCAGGACTGATGCACACGTCCATATCGCACCATTCCAGACTGCAATAAGAGCCTGCAGGTCAGCATGGGGCTTGAGAACTGTGACAGAATTAGAGACCGGGGTATGCAGAATGAATAAAACAAATTAACACAAACTGTTGGGTGCACCTTGCCCTGGAGTCTTGTGCCGAATTATTGAATAGTTGTTGCTAGACAACTCTGTCAAGCTGTTTTAAAAATCTGTTTGAATAGACAATTTAATTCTAAAAAATGTGACACTTGATGCCAAATTTCTGAATCCCAAATCTGCAGAGTGCTGAAAAACCGAATATCCGTAAGTTTATCATATTAGACGACCAACACAGCTTGCAGCTTTTCCTTTTATCGCTACTCCAGCAGGAAAGTTGCTGAATGTGCCATGTATTGACAAGGAGTGCTAGTTCTTAACAACAGGACCACATGTTAGATGATCGCATCATTAGGGAAGTCTATGATGCCACATTTCTTCACAATTCATCCCACCTCATGTGGTAATGTTCTTTAGAGACAAAAGATACTGCTGCAGGGTGAAGAAATCTACTGTACTTGGTAGTAATAACAAAGCGATGTGGACTATATTCTTCAATGAGAGGCACAGGATCTAGAGGTCTATGGTTCATATCTTGCGGGCTGGCAGGTGAAAAAGGAACTGTGACCCTGTTCAAGTATGGACTTTAGAACAAGTCTTGAAAGAGATGACTAGCAAGACTGGTTACATTTTGCTGATAGCCTCCTTGGTTAACTTATTCCTTTAGTCGTATTCTAGATTACTTTCTTTGCAAAAAAGAAATACTAAAATGTGTTTTATGTGTTTACATGCTCATGCACATTGCCTCATGTTTTTAGACGGAACATCTAAAACAAGCATTGGCATAGCCAATAGGTCTCGCTTTTGGGACCTTCTAAGTATTTAGTTATGCAGCACAATATTCTTGGTGCAACAACAACTGTTGCATGGCTAAACACTTAAAAGGTCCCAAAGGCGAGACCTATTGGCTATGCCAATGCTTGTTGCACTAAGTCACTTGGGGTGACAAACTGCGTCTCGCTGGAAAGCCGCCGATACCTGCTGGATAGGGCCCAGTGCTTCAAATGGGCAGGTACAAAGTTCCGGCACTCCGGTATTTCCATTTAAAGCAATATTTTAAAGAAATGTTTCAAGAACATATTTAAAACTAGAAGAGTAGACAAGATCAGAGGCCCAGAGAGTATTCTCAAAGTGAGGACCTGAAGGTGCTGCCAGGTAAAGGCAAGATGCAGATATTTGAAGGCTAGAACTGAAAGTGGCGTTTAGAGTCAGAAATAGAATACAGTAAGTGGTAAGAGGCAAGAAAGAGCAGTGCAAACGGGGCTATATTAATGACGAGCTGTGAGGTGCCTTTAATGTCAGCCAATAACACAATCATAAGGGAACTGAACATACTGTAGAATGTGAATGCATAATGATCCCGGCATCGCAGCGACAAACAAGGTGTTACAGTAACCAAGCCAGGAAATGATAATAAGGTCAGGAAGACAGTACATGACAAAAATATAATCCCTTGAAAACGTGAAGTCTGGGTGAAACAAGTGACAGGTCTGTGGCAGACCGCGATCTGCATGGTTCTGGCTTACAAAAGGAACAGTTTCAGAGTGGCCAATTATGTGTAAATAAATAGACACGGAACTGTAGTGTCGCACAAGGTACATATAAAAACAGGCTCCATATTGTAATGGGTTAATAACAGTTGGAGATGAAAGCAGCAAGTTAAACATGCACTCAATAGTAACAAGCAAAAGGAAAGTGATCGCGATCGCGAAAAACATAAAAGCAGGGGTGCGCGCCGGCAAACACACGAGTGGGACGGCAAAAGTGAAAGCAGGGGTACGCGCGCGACGGCAGAAAAAGTGAAAGGTACAGATGGCGCCTCAGGCGCTGAAGGCTGACGGCTGCGCGCATGCACGCTCGCGTGAACGCAAGCGCTAGGCCAGCCGCAGCACTGTGAAAACTCACCTACTAAATGTCTCTCCGAGCAGCCATGCGCGCTGACTCAGCGAGACCTAAAAAGAGAAAGCTGATTTCCGTGTGAGATGGCGGTTGTGTAGGATGGTCCTGGAGCTGCTCCACTCCCACAGATCTAGTGGGAGGTCCTGGGGATCGGAATATGATCTACTCCCACAGACTTAGTCTTCCAAAGGTGTGGGGAGCATTCGAGACAGAGCTGGTGCAGCGCCCGACCTGGAATGAGTACAGCGGGATGCTGCAAAGTCAAAATGTGAATCCTACACTGCAGCATGTGGCGGGGTACCCGATCCAGTCTGACAGCAGAGCAAAACAGGGCGTGCTTCCTCCAGAAAAAGAGGCTGGTAAAGTAGAAGGCGGGCTTATCGCCCAAGGAGAAGGAATTGAGGGGCCCAGGCCAGAGACGGGGCCCACTTGGACTATAAAGAAAATAGCACCAGAACAGAAAAGGGCACAGGGACGACTGTAGATGCCGCAACACTAAGCAGTACAGGTAGCGAGAGACCCAGAGACACCATTGAAGTTAACTGCAGCATACACCTGGCAAAATATGTGGGAAAGTTTTCAGGCTGCCAGCCATGTTAATTCACAGGGAAACTTAACATGATCAGTTGAAGCTGCTACCGTGATACATGTGGGGCATGTGCAACTCCACTGCCATCAACTAACAGGAGATGTGCTATAAACAAAGTGGGGTGGTATAAAGTTTAGCGGAAGCATATATCAAAAGCCCATTGGCGCATGAGGGCATGTGGAATATTAGCACTGCTACCTAAACATTCAATGAATGCACTGGCTGTCGAGTACCCAAAGGAGCCCCTACAACAAGAGATAAAAAAAGTCTATGCACATGCCGAGCTCACATAGACACAAGCGACTCCACTCACAGATGTCTTTTAAAACCCGCAACTTAACTTAGAGACAGCCGGAAAGACATAAACCAGGCAAACATGGCACCCAAAACGACCCAGCTGATAAAAGATGATTTGAAGGAATTGTGGAGGATATAAGAATGGATACATAGAAAACCTTCTAAGAATGCCCATCAAAACTGATGTCAGAAGTTGGCAAATATGTGACGGAAATCAAACTGGAGCTACAAACTATGGGGCAACGGATGGATCAAGCTGAATCCTACAAGCAAAATGCAGTGGACTCTGAGAAGACACAGACTTAGTGGTATTAGCAAAATGAGAGGTCTTAGAAAACAGGTCCTGCATGGACAACATCTGTGTAAGAATTCTGAAGAAGGGGGGCAAAGGAGACAATATTGCAGCCCAAATAGCAGATATGTTTCACCATGTCACCATATCCTCAAGGAAAGCGATAATTACCAAATCGGAATCGAACGGGAACACAAGCTGGGTCATTAACAATCTGATGTTAAACACGGACCCTGAGACTTAGTAGTCAAGCTATCCAAATACCAGTTGAACGAGAAAATAATGGTGCCAGTATTCCAAATATCAAAGCTGGGCCATGGTAATGGGGAAGTGGGTTGGTATCGGGACCTGCGGCAACCACATTGCAAGAAGACAAGACTATAAGGAGATCACGACTGAGCTGCATAAATGTCTACTGGGATACCATTGGGTCTTTCCAGAAGGTTGCAATTCCCATGGAAGGGCTCGGGCAAAATAATAAGGAAGAAGCAGGAAGGATGAGCACTTATAAGCATTGAGAAGCAAGGAGAACATCGAAAAAGAGAACATGGGGGAAGATGCAACTACCAAGCAACGAAGTGGGCCAGTGAGAGGGACTACGCACCACACTAAAAGCAAAAAATTATCAAGGGGCGGACATTTCCATTATTCAGGAGTGAAACGTGCTGGCACAATAAAAGGGTGGGCAGGATAATCAGGCACCCCATAGACTGTGGAGGGATATTGTCAGTTTATGGTGGGAGAAGGAATATGTAGTGAAGCAAACTATGGTGGAAAGTGCAGGCATTTGCTTGATACAAACTTAGAAGTAAAGGTAGATATGTCACTTTGGAGAATGAACTATACAATAGATCAGATGCTGGGAGGGGAAAGTAGGAAGGGCAGGGAGGTCATATGACATTCAACTTAACACCTAGTAGGCTTGCAGGAAAATCTCATACAATCCGACTGGGGTTTTTCCTTGGTGATTCAAGGGAATAATTTGGGGGTACCTTCATATGAGAAGTTTGAACTGTACTGTTCTTTTTGTTGTCAAGGGTGGAGGTTTGGGTTATATATTCAGGTCAGGAAGTTTTTTTCATCTCACGGGGCACCTGTCATCTCACAGTAACTTCAATTGAAAGGGGATAAACCACCTCAATATATTTTCACACCGCAATATATTGAAACTAATAACACTAAATGTGTGGGGTCTTAAGTCCCCCGCAAAGAGATGCCTGGTCTGACGATACCTATGAAAACAAAAGGCTGATATAATATTCCTTCAGGAGTATCACTTACTGCTAAAGATCACTTTAGAATTAAGTACAAGCACTATCACACACAGATATGAGTCTTGTGGAAAACAAAAACGGAACGTATTAGAATACTAGTCAAGAAGAATCTTCTCATAAAGACGGTGTAGTTAGGGACCCAGCAGGTTGTTACTTTAAAATTCAGGCCAATATATAAAACACGGTTGACATGCTATAAGCACATCTATTCCCTTAATACACACCAGGAACACTTCTGGTCAAAGGTTATAGACCAGCTGATGTGTAACACATGTGAAGGGATGCTAATTGGAGGAGCTATGAACATGATATGGGACTCCGATACAGACGGGACACACAATCCACTCTCTCAGGTAGTGCCCTTTCGAAACAACTGTAAGAGAAATTTACTGAGCAGAACACATGGAGATATTTTCACCTACGGGAGTAGGATTATTCCTTTTTCTCACATGCCCACAAGTCACACTCCAGAATAGATATGTTTGTATCCAAGGAGATCCTGGGGACATGATGGAGGTAGCCAAGTCTGGTGGCACGAACTCTGATAATAAAAAGGTCTCCTTTATATTGGCAGGTGATCCTTGTAGGGGCAGGAACCAGTCATGGAAATATCAGCCATCTATCACGTGGTGATAAGGGGAAGAGGAAACTTTTCTTGGAATTCTTCTGCTCACTGTATTCTTTGGGCAATGAACACCTAAGCGAAATCCAGACCTTTCTAGATAGAGTTAAGCTGCCAACTATCCCTTGGAGTAGAAAACAGAATTGGATCAACACATAACACCACAGAAAACTCTCCAAGCCATTAAGCCTAAGCAGCCGAATAAAGCCTGGGTCTAGACACACTTGCAATGACCCGGGACTATGCGCCTCTTTAGGTGACAGTGCTTGTCAAACCTGGTAACCCACCATTTTTCTCAAAAAAGACATTAAGATTTTCACTAAAATCTTACCAGTAAGATTGAACAAGGCCCTCCAACTATGGTGGGTTTGGTCGGAGAAAGACGGGGGTAGACAATGATAAGAAAGTGGCATACACTGTGAAAAAGTGTAGGAGGAGAGGGATTCCAGCTCTCCTGCATCGCTTGGGGCGGCAAATGCATTTAACAGGGTGAGCTGGGACTTTCTTAAAGAAGTACTGGACAGACTCAAACTGGAACCGGTAATGAAAAAAAATCGATGAAGCAAAATATACAGATCACAAAGCTAGAATGAAGGTCAATGGGACTGAATAAGATACATTTCAGCTACAGAGAGGAACAAGGTATAGCTGCCCATTGTTACTTGGTTGCTCGCTCAATTGAGTCACTAGCAGCCCTCATAAGAGTAAATACAAATATTAAGGTATGGTTTGGTGCAGAGGAGCACAAAATTAGTCTCTTTGTGGAGGATGTGCTGCTCACGATTACAGAGCCTGAGACCTCTACGCGAAATCATGTCCTGTTTGGAGAATTTGAAAATGCCTTTGTTTTGAAAATAAACACAAACTGAAATATTAAATATCTCACTTTCAGCAGACAAAGCATCACAGATGAAAGCTTTGTGTTCCGCGAAGTGGGTGAAAGACACCAAAATATATCTGAGGATCCACATGACCAATTCGGTGGCAACATGGACAAAAGCTAATTGGTCTCACCATGAAGCAAAGATTTTAACAGACCTTCATAAATAGTAGGGGCACTACATTTCATGGCTCGATCGTATTAATGCAATAAATATGAACATATGCCCCCAGTTACTATACATATTTCAAGTTATGCCAACTTAGATACCAATCAAAACCTACAGAGGTTACAAAAAGATGCACGTCTAAGCAAAAAAGTGAGTGCTGGCACCATTAAATTAAGGGGGGTTTGCCTGTCCAAATATCACTCAATACTACAGTGTGACACATCTATGAATGCAGGTGGAATGGGGGGCTAAGGAAACAGAGTAAGGATGAGGTATCCAGGTATAGAGCTATGTTCATATCCAACAAGCCTCCACTAGTGAAGCTGGCTAAGATGGATGGTCTAATATGGTATGGTGGGATGAGAGCTGTTTTGATGGGATGGCTATCTTAATTAATGAAACAAAAAATGAATAGAATGTATTATACAATAAAAAAGTGGAAGCTCCACAGCACGTATTCCTTGAAGATGTGTTTGCTTTAATTGCATTTAAATCAGGGGTGCAGTAGAGCCTAGAAGAGAACTCAGCAACTAGGTTCTGCCAGTTTTATTTAAACAAATTTAGCATAATCGTGTGTTTGCACCTCCAACCACCAGTCAGGCTGTACCTGGTGAGAACTGCTGGTTCAAAACTGTGGGCCAAAAACCTGCTTATGTTTGATATTCACTGTCATACAGTGCACAGATAATACCCACGAGCAAATCACGAAATATCCGCCTCCACAGTTTCTTTGCACAAGCATTGCTTGCTGTCCATGGAGCCCTTCAAACTCTGATGCTAGGGCAGGTTCACTGACTGCCAAGAATGTCCTTGGTAGCCATTGAATCTCCATGGGTAGCAAGAGGAAGCAGTCAAGGGTTACTCCTGAAGGGTGATCTAGGGTTGATACAAAGATACAGGTAACACTACAATAGCTGAGCAATAAATACATTACCCATGCAATGTTTTAACTTTGATGTCTTCTATTCACATAAACAGGTTCAAACGTTTAGTAGAATATATTCTCCAAAGCGTTAAGTTACTTTCAACACATGATGCATGCAATCTAGCTTTTCTAGGCATGCAAGAGACAATTTAAGGATAAACAGCATCTGAGGAGATCTATCACAAGCATATCAGTAGTGCAGCGCAGGAACGATCTCTGGTGTTGTGGGAAAGTCCGCATAGTCTTTCATATACGGTCAGAGTCCTTAAAATAGTATGCGACCACTGTGTATCTGGGGTACTTAACAACCCAGAGCAAAGACTGTGTTAGTGGGCTGCAGTCTCTGGGGTGATGCAACCTTTTCGGTCAAGTGAGACTGCACTGGGGAGCCATGCTGCGAGACGTTTAGATCGCAGTCTATGCCCAATTGTTGGGTTCAATTTCAGGGGGAGGATGAACACAATAGGTTTGCTGACGGCAAACAATGGTTTATTCTAGAGGGCACTTGAGCTTTTGCCTCTTGCTCCTGGCAGTAGAAAACACAATCTTCTCTGTTAATGAGGCCTGAGGAGAAGACCACAAGAGCTCTGCTTGCAGTAAAGTCTTTTTTGTTTTTGGGCTTCGCAGTGACAACAGGTTGCGCAGCTAGCTCTTTTCATAGCATCTGGGCATTCATTTACTTGAGCCAGTTCAAAGATTGTTCTCAGAATGGGAGTCACTCTACCTCCTTCAGATCACAGCAGCAGCATACCTTTTGCTCTGTCCTTCGAGCCTTGCCCTAATAACATAAGAGAGCAGATACATTTCCTTTCCTTGGTTCCACTGAAGTTGGGGATCAAGGTTAAACATGACTACCTGACTCAGAGTCAGGTTGCAATCCCACAGAGTGAAGTGCTAGCCAAACCAGCCATTCAGGCATACCGCGGAGCTTCAAAATGAGGGTGGAACAAATCTGGATCAAGTGCTGCAGGTTCCATTCAGTCTCTCTGCAATGATCAACCCCCTACTGTTTTTAGTGTCACATCGCTGATTTCATGGTGATGTCAATCATCCCATAATTCCACTCCCAATTGTAATTTACTTTCAGATTGACCTCCTACCAAACGGGTGCTCTTTCCTGCCAGCAAATGTTGGAATGGTGGTGGGCAGTGAGAACATTTACCAAACCAGTTCACCGGGGCCTGTGGAAAACAACTACAAATTAGGCCATTTTTGTTACAAGTATCACTGTTGTCCTTGGAACCAAAGAAGCCAGATAAAGATGTGAGCTCACTAATTTGGAAATTACCTCCTCTGAGGGCTTTGGCCTTCAGGGGGTAGAGCGGTTGAATATTCAAGGCTTCCTTTTGGAAGGTAATCAGCGGTTTAATCCTAAATTTAGCTAATATATGCATCACTGGTGAAATGGATAAGACTCTATTTACAGCAAATGAAATATGCTCCGTAACTTCAGGAAGAGTTAGGTCACATTCATTATTCGGTACGTATCAAAGATACTTTATCAGTAATTATGTCTATAGGACCTATGCAAGATTAAAGTAGTGATAGTGTTACTACACGAGTGGCCTACATGCTACAGCCAAGTGTAGTGCTGGATGAAGCAATCCCTAAACACAGAGCCATGTAGATTACTCAGTTCTGCAGGTGGAGTTTACTAGATACCGTTCAATGCCGCATTGTGTGGAGGACTGAGATAACCATATGCATCCCGGGGAATCAACAGTTACAGTCTTAAATGGGGTAAAAAGGGGTCATGTCAGGGACTGACATAAAAAGATTTTGTAGCTTTATTCACTGGATGTGAGTTCAAAATCAGACACACACTTCTCTTCACAATGTTTCCTGCAGGGGGGAAACGCCCTGTATATGTGTATAGAGGGAGGCCTGGCAATCAAACACTATGAAGCAATTTACAACCTTAGGGGCTAAATACATATGGTGCACCACAACTATGGGTACCCCACCTCTCGTTCACCCAAGCACTCTCATGCATACCACATGCAATCAGTAGGAATCAGGGGGCACAGCCACGACATATTGCACAGATGTACATATCTGCAACAGCAGGCTGTCTGCCTACTGGGTAAGGGTAACAAAAACCTGATTCCTGCGTCTATTCTTCAGCTGCCACCCCATGTTCATTGTGTCATGGATTGATCATGGGGATGGGAGTCACTCATGTTAAAACGAATACTGTTGTCTATGTAAAACGATTGTAGTTCCCTGAGCAAACTGAATATATAAGAAACTTCAATTACAATTCATAGGAGTTATTTTCGAATCACAGATTAGTGTGTTTATGGATGAGGGCCTTGTCCGATCTGCATCTTCCTTTATAGTCTCTAATTACGACTTTGGCATTTATCCTTAGGAGACTTGTTTAAACAGTAGGCGCCTTATTGTCCAGATCAAAAGTAATCCAAGTCCATTTATGACTTTTGCAGAACAAATTATTTATTTCATCAGGTCATAAAAGAACAGCCTTCATTCGATCATAAAAAAGAAGCCAAAATAGACTTGTATAAGTTTGTTCGCAATCTAAAATTGAAAAAGTTTTTTGGTACAGATTCTGCTAATAAACCCAATGAACCAAACACAACATTGAGCGTGGGCAATCAATGTATCCAAAACATCAGAGACACTGTGTTACTTTTATCAATCACGGAGAATGAAGAGGATCCTGTGACATTGGGTCAGGTATTGGAAGAACTGGAATATAGTACTGACGCTAGTGTTGACAGTGGCCTGAAACCCAAATCTAGATGGACACCGCAAATTCCTAGTGGTAACAACATTGACGTTTTTCATAGAATTGTTATCGGTGAGCTGAATAAATTTGAGGACACTATAAGGAATAAAAGCGATAGTCAATCCACCATCAATAATCTCACTAAAGGTGAACAGTTGGCTCTCAAATTGTTATATTCTAACGATAAAATCATAATTAGAGAGGCCGATAAAGGTGGTAACATGGTTATTATGGAAAGATCTGACTATGAGGCTGAAATAGTGAGTCAACTCTCTAATGAGCTTTGTTATGTTAAATTGAATACTAATCCGATTTTTGACATAACACGATTAGTCAACTCAGAACTCACCAAATGGCATACCAAGGGTTTACTTAATGATGACGAACTCGTCTATTTAAGGATTGCTAAGCCTCGCTTCCCTTGCCTCTACACGCTCCCAAAAATCCACAAAGATGCCTCTAGACCACCGGGAAGACCGATTGTCTCTGGTATAGGAGGGCCCATGGAAAAAATATCTGAATTTGTAGATTTATTTCTGCAACCATATGTTTTGAATTTAGCCTCCTATATCAGAGATACTAAACACATTCTTAATGTGTTAATGGATCTTACTTGGGATGCTTCTATGATATTAGTAACCCTAGACGTGGTGTCCTTGTACACAAATATTCAACATAAGCAGGGGTTGCAGGCACTGGAATACTTTTTGTATAAACGTCCGGTGGAACTGTTGGAACATTCGGATATGCTGATACATATGTCATGATTGATTTTGGAACACAATGTTTTTTTGTTTAACAATGAGTGGTACAGACAGAAGTGCGGAGTAGCAATGGGTTCAAAATTTGCACCGTCCCTGGCATGTTTGTTTATGGGGATGTTTGAGATGTTGCACCTCTGGGGTCCTAATGGTGCCAAATGGCAGGAATTTATAATCTACTATGGCAGGTATATAGACGACTGTCTTATTGTATGGACTGGTAATGAGTTACAGTTGCAGGACTTCTTTGAATATATGAATATGAACTCATTTAACATGTCCTTCACTATGTCATCAAGTCGGGAGAAGATAGTCTTTTTAGACACTGAGCTTTTTGTGGCAGATGAAAAAATCAATAGCAGACTATACAGAAAAAGTACCTCCTGTAATTCTACTCTATTTGCCACAAGTGCGCACCCTAAGTCACAAGTAAACGCCATACCCTATGGGGAAATGTTCAGGGCATGGAGAAACAACAGTAGGGAGGATGATTTCCTTAGCTGTGTTAATGATATGGAACAACGATTTCTGGAAAGAGGCTATAATAAGGACATTGTTACTCAAGCCAAACAAAGATCATTGAAACTTTGTAGAAATGACACTTTGAAACAGAAAACTAAAGTTAAGGCTAATAAGACTCAACATCTCAAGTTGGTAACGGACTATCATCCCAAGTCTCATAAGATCTACAATATCCTTAATAAACATTGGCACCTATTAACCTCTGACCCTACACTAGGCGCTCATTTGAGTAGTAAACCTAGCATTGTTTACAGGAGAGGTACGACCATTCGCAATTTGATCAGTCCGAGCTATCCCAGAGGCACTAAAACTGAACACTCCTGGTTGCACAAACAAAATATAGGGTCCTTTAAATGTGGACACTGTAGCATGTGCAGATTCTCAGTCCACAATATCAAGGAATTTGAATATAATGGATCAGCCACATATAAAATCTTTCAACACATAGACTGTTCGACTAAATTTGTGGTATATGCTATCCGCTGTAAGTGTTTAAAAGTATACATTGGGAGTACCATTAGATGTCTTAAAGAAAGGATGTCTGAACACTTTAGAGCCCTTAAAAATGTTGATCTTAGGTATCCCCTGGCAAACCATGCAAAAGACTGTTTAAGCCAAAAAGGGAGTTCTTCCTTCTCTTTTTCCTTTCATGGTATTGAAAATCTGTTGCCTGACAATCGTGGGGGTAACAGAGAACTCAGGGTCCGCCAATGTGAGGCGAAATGGATTCTAAAACTACGAGCTGTCGAACTAGGGCTCAACGTGGATTCGGAGCTACAATATTTTTTGGGCTGTTAGACGGTCCGATTGTATTACCCCAATTGTATGATTATCCTTTTGGATGTGCTGTAATTTAAGAATGTAAACACCAATAGGAACATTATGGGACATATGTCTATTATTGACAGCTTCAAGAATTGTGCATTAGTCTGTTGTTTCAACTATATGTATAACTAATATAATTGTCATGGCTGTTACCAATTATTCAATGTGAAATGATACTGTTACTCCGTATGATTTCTGTACTGTTTTTGAACATTCTTATCAAGTCACCTTGGTTATATCTTGAGCCAATAACTTAGTATCTCTCTACACTCTATGGCTTATCCCTCCCCCTATTCTCTTTCTCATTACTTTCGCAATTGGATTCTATCCTTTATCTCTCTTATCTCACTAAGCCTACGTTCTTTACCGAGCGGTTATGTTTAGATTGCCACATAGCGCTATAATTGGATGTTGGTTTGGTTTTTGCTGCTTAGTACAAAATACGGCAATCTTATTAGGTTACCGGCGATTTGTTACGTGATAGACCATTTTAAATAAATGCTATAGGCAATATAGGTTGTTTTTAGCAATCCAGGGACGCGTATATTTGTCCCGTTAAATAGCGGGTTTGCTTACTTTGGACTCAATTTTATTATCTTTCCAAATATAAAATTGTAATATGTTAATGCTGGATACCAGCTAATTATGGATGCGGTTCCTATAACCCTTTCCAAGATGGCGCTGGTTTAGATTTTCATTGGAATAACTGATAAAAAAAATTCAGTCCTTCTTTTATTTTGGTTGAGCACTCGCGTTTTATAAACACATGGAATAACATGGCGCATTTGCAAGACGCCAATTGAGTAAGGAAGAATATGACCGTACTCGGTGCCTCGAACTTAGAGGTAAGAAAGGCATTTTAGCTATTAGGTTTTGATATATACCTTTCATTTTAAACTGTATGTTAAGGTCGGACACATTACTGTCGAGATGTCCGTATGATTCTCTTCCCCTCTTCTTACTCTAAGATGATTTACGAATACTTCCCGTTACTGCTTTTTATTGAACTAAATGCTGCTGTTGCTACAAATTAGATGATTGTGGACTGACGGTCTTTATTTATATAAAAAATGAGTTAAGTACACGCATATGCTTTTCTTTTTTTGTCTTTCTTAGGCAACGGAAGTTTTTGGTAAATATTATCTAGTTGGGTTGGCTGGTATGACTGCGGCCACCCGAATTGTTATTTCCGGTTAACGCTATTGATATTTTGGAACTAGGGTGAGTGCTCTACGATATTTGCATCTAGGTATTTTGGGTTGATTCTTAATTGACACATGGTGTAGTTGTCTTGCCTCTTCTTTGGTGACTCTAATATCTTGGACGTTTGACACCAGTCTTGGTGTTTCTCCCTCTTTTTGTCCCCTTCTGTTTTGAATAACTGAGTGTGACTAAGGTGGTTTGGTTGCTTTGATCACATTTCTTGTCACACTTTGGTATCTAACTTTTACTGATGTCTACACGAACACGGGTTGTTCTTCCCTGCTGGGTGGGGACCTCTAACTCGCTTTGTTGAGAGGAATGTAATTAATAATTGTGCTGTATATCTGTCTATTACAGCCCTGAGGAAGTCTTATGGAATATCATCCTTAGACGAAACACGTGTTGGCTTCTTTTTTATGATCGAATGAAGGCTGTTCTTTTATGACCTGATGAAATAAATAATTTGTTCTGCAAAAGTCATAAATGGACTTGGATTACTTTTGATCTGGACAATAAGGCGCCTACTGTTTAAACAAGTCTCCTAAGGATAAATGCCAAAGTCGTAATTAGAGACTATAAAGGAAGATGCAGATCGGACAAGGCCCTCATCCATAAACACACTAATCTGTGATTCGAAAATAACTCCTATGAATTGTAATTGAAGTTTCTTATATATTCAGTTTGCTCAGGGAACTACAATCGTTTTTCTGTACAGTTACAATTGTTATCAATTGTAGGTAACAGCGTTGGGTGGTGGCTGTTTTGATCCCTTGGATGCAATCCTTGTGATATTTTTGTTCTCTCTTTTACTGTTTTAATCACTATTTGTTTGCGCAGGATATACCTCTCTGCCCATCTTTTTCTTATATTAATTGGAGGTTGCTGCAACTTTAGTGGTTTCCCACTTGGGTATATAATATTTGAGAAAATGTGTTCTAGAAATGATAGGAGCAAAGTCGCGGAAGACTTGTTTAAGAATCTCCATGCAGGTGTCTCAATCAACAAAGCAGTGATTTCAGGCAACAAACCGAATGAGGGTTTGAAAGCGAAATTCATAAGACTAGAAAGACTAAGGAAGACCGAGATTTCTAAATGGTGGGATGGGGCAACACTGAAAGAATACATACGGCTAGAAAGAATCCCTAGAGGGTTACGTGCACAAATTTTCCCAACATATGACGACCTCGAAGATGACCTCCTTACCCTTTGGGAGAAGGAACTGATAGGTAACTCAATGCGTTTAATGAATATTCTGATTGAGAACGCAGACAGAAAAGTCATGAAAACAGCTGAAGAGGTTGATAACCTTGAAAAGGAGATCGCAGATCTTAAAATGGAGGATGTAGCTAAAAAGAACTATGCAATTTTGGAAGAGGTCTTGGGGAAATTTGAGGAAGACATCAAAGCACGTAAAGCCCATAAACTTAAAAGGGATGAAAAGGATTATATTAATGGTCGGGTATTTACTTTTGCCAAAAAGTTTGACAACTTGGTCAAACAAGATCTACAGAGAGTGGGTAGCAAAACTTCACTTTCAAGTAATATAAGTGTTGTCTCGTCTGGCACTGTTTCTAGTGTGAGTGACGAAGTTCAAAATGAAGGGGTAACTGGGGAGAGCCCAGGTGGTTCTTTTTTACGCGAAATTCAAAGAATCAGGATGGGCAACAAAGAGCCAAATATTCTACCCAGAGAAGAACGCCGAGGACCAAGAGAGGGTCCAGGGGGGAATCCGGTCCAAGAATGAGAGAAGGTATGCACACTCGGTCATGGAACAGGGGCAAGTATTAACCTCTATACCAAACCCCGGCATTCAAGTGATAAATCTGTCCAACTCAATCTTGTCACAGGATATGGTGTCTGTTTTGGGCAAGGGGATGGGTTTTTGCCCTACCCCCAAATGTGATATGACAAATGTCAAAATAGACTTGTATAAGTTTGTTCGCAATCTAAAATTGAAAAGGTTTTTGGTACAGATTCTGCTAATAAACCCAATGAACCAAACACAACATTGAGCGTGGGCAATCAATCTATCCAAAACATCAGAGACACTGTGTTACTTTTATCAATCACAGAGAATGAAGAGGATCCTGTGACATTGGGTCAGGTATTGGAAGAACTGGAATATAGTACTGACGCTAGTGTTGACAGTGGCCTGAAACCCAAATCTAGATGGACACCGCAACTTCCTAGTGGTAACAACATTGAAGTTTTTCATAGAATTGTTATCGGTGAGCTGAATAAATTTGAGGACACTATAAGGAATAAAAGCGATAGTCAATCCACCATCAATAATCTCACTAAAGGTGAACAGTTGGCTCTCAAATTGTTACGTTCTAACGATAAAATCATAATTAGAGAGGCCGATAAAGGTGGTAACATGGTTATTATGGAAAGATCTGACTATGAGGCTGAAATAGTGAGTCAACTCTCTAATGAGCTTTGTTATGTTAAATTGAATACTAATCCGATTTTTGACATAACACAATTAGTCAACTCAGAACTCACCAAATGGCATACCAAGGGTTTACTTAATGATGACGAACTCGTCTATTTAAGGATTGCTAAGCCTCGCTTCCCTTGCCTCTACACGCTCCCAAAAATCCACAAAGATGCCTCTAGACCACCGGGAAGACCGATTGTCTCTGGTATAGGAGAGCCCATGGAAAAAATATCTGAATTTGTAGATTTATTTCTGCAACCATATGTTTTGAATTTAGCCTCCTATATCAGAGATACTAAACACATTCTTAATGTGTTAATGGATCTTACTTGGGATGCTTCTATGATATTAGTAACCCTAGACGTGGTGTCCTTGTACACAAATATTCAACATAAGCAGGGGTTGCAGGCACTGGAATACTTTTTGTATAAACGTCCGGTGGAACTGTTGGAACATTCGGATATGCTGATACATATGTCACGATTGATTTTGGAACACAATGTTTTTTTGTTTAACAATGAGTGGTACAGACAGAAGTGCGGAGTAGCAATGGGTTCAAAATTTGCACCGTCCCTGGCATGTTTGTTTATGGGGATGTTTGAGATGTTGCACCTCTGGGGTCCTAATGGTGCCAAATGGCATGAATTTATAATCTACTATGGCAGGTATATAGACGACTGTCTTATTGTATGGACTGGTAATGAGTTACAGTTGCAGGACTTCTTTGAATATATGAATATGAACTCATTTAACATGTCCTTCACTATGTCATCAAGTCGGGAAAAGATAGTCTTTTTAGACACTGAGCTTTTTGTGGCAGATGAAAAAATCAATAGCAGACTATACAGAAAAAGTACCTCCTGTAATTCTACTCTATTTGCCACAAGTGCGCACCCTAAGTCACAAGTAAACGCCATACCCTATGGGGAAATGTTCAGGGCACGGAGAAACAACAGTAGGGAGGATGATTTCCTTAGCTGTGTTAATGATATGGAACAACGATTTCTGGAAAGAGGCTATAATAAGGACATTGTTACTCAAGCCAAACAAAGATCATTGAAACTTTGTAGAAATGACACTTTGAAACAGAAAACTAAAGTTAAGGCTAATAAGACTCAACATCTCAAGTTGGTAACGGACTATCATCCCAAGTCTCATAAGATCTACAATATCCTTAATAAACATTGGCACCTATTAACCTCTGACCCTACACTAGGCCCTCATTTGAGTAGTAAACCTAGCATTGTTTACAGGAGAGGTACGACCATTCGCAATTTGATCAGTCCGAGCTATCCCAGAGGCACTAAAACTGAACACTCCTGGTTGCACAAACAAAATATAGGGTGCTTTAAATGTGGACACTGTAGCATGTGCAGATTCTCAGTCCACAATATCAAGGAATTTGAATATAATGGATCAGCCACATATAAAATCTTTCAACACATAGACTGTTCGACTAAATTTGTGGTATATGCTATCCGCTGTAAGTGTTTAAAAGTATACATTGGGAGTACCATTAGATGTCTTAAAGAAAGGATGTCTGAACACTTTAGAGCCCTTAAAAATGTTGATCTCAGGTATCCCCTGGCAAACCATGCAAAAGACTGTTTAAGCCAAAAAGGGAGTTCTTCCTTCTCTTTTTCCTTTCATGGTATTGAAAATCTGTTGCCTGACAATCGTGGGGGTAACAGAGAACTCAGGGTCCGCCAATGTGAGGCGAAATAGATTCTAAAACTACGAGCTGTCGAACTAGGGCTCAACGTGGATTCGGTGCTACAATATTGTTTGGGCTGTTAGACGGTCCGATTGTATTACCCCAATTGTATGATTATCCTTTTGGATGTGCTGTAATTTAAGAATGTAAACACCAATAGGAACATTATGGGACATATGTCTATTATTGACAGCTTCAAGAATTGTGCATTAGTCTGTTGTTTCAACTATATGTATAACTAATATAATTGTCATGGCTGTTACCAATTATTCAATGTGAAATGATACTGTTACTCCGTATGATTTCTGTACTGTTTTTGAACATTCTTATCAAGTCACCTTGGTTATATCTTGAGCCAATAACTTAGTATCTCTCTACACTCTATGGCTTATCCCTCCCCCTATTCTCTTTCTCATTACTTTCGCAATTGGATTCTATCCTTTATCTCTCTTATCTCACTAAGCCTACGTTCTTTACCGAGCGGTTATGTTTAGATTGCCACATAGCGCTATAATTGGACGTTGGTTTGGTTATTGCTGCTTAGTACAAAATACGGCAATCTTATTAGGTTACCGGCGATTTGTTACGTGATAGACCATTTTAAATAAATGCTATAGGCAATATAGGTTGTTTTTAGCAATCCAGGGACGCGTATATTTGTCCCGTTAAATAGCGGGTTTGCTTACTTTGGACTCAATTTTATTATCTTTCCAAATATAAAATTGTAATATGTTAATGCTGGATACCAGCTAATTATGGATGCGGTTCCTATAACCCTTTCCAAGATGGCGCTGGTTTCGATTTTCATTGGAATAACTGAAAAAAAAAATTCAGTCCTTCTTTTATTTTGGTTGAGCACTCGCGTTTTATAAACACATGGAATAACATGGCGCATTTGCAAGACGCCAATTGAGTAAGGAAGAATATGACCGTACTCGGTGCCTCGAACTTAGAGGTAAGAAAGGCATTTTAGCTATTAGGTTTTGATATATACCTTTCGTTTTAAACTGTATGTTAAGGTCGGACACATTACTGTCGAGATGTCCGTATGATTCTCTTCCCCTCTTCTTACTCTAAGATGATTTACGAATACTTCCCGTTACTGCTTTTTATTGAACTAAATGCTGCTGTTGCTACAAATTAGATGATTGTGGACTGACGGTCTTTATTTATATAAAAAATGAGTTAAGTACACGCATATGCTTTTCTTTTTTTGTCTTTCTTAGGCAACGGAAGTTTTTGGTAAATATTATCTAGTTGGGTTGGCTGGTATGACTGCGGCCACCCGAATTGTTATTTCCGGTTAACGCTATTGATATTTTGGAACTAGGGTGAGTGCTCTACGATATTTGCATCTAGGTATTTTGGGTTGATTCTTAATTGACACATGGTGTAGTTGTCTTGCCTCTTCTTTGGTGACTCTAATATCTTGGACGTTTGACACCAGTCTTGGTGTTTCTCCCTCTTTTTGTCCCCTTCTGTTTTGAATAACTGAGTGTGACTAAGGTGGTTTGGTTGCTTTGATCACATTTCTTGTCACACTTTGGTATCTAACTTTTTCTGATGTCTACACGAACACGGGTTGTTCTTCCCTGCTAGGTGGGGACCTCTAACTTGCTTTGTTGAGAGGAATGCAATTAATAATTGTGCTGTATATCTGGACAATAAGGCGCCTACTGTTTAAACAAGTCTCCTAAGGATAAATGCCAAAGTCGTAATTAGAGACTATAAAGGAAGATGCAGATCGGACAAGGCCCTCATCCATAAACACACTAATCTGTGATTCGAAAATAACTCCTATGAATTGTAATTGAAGTTTCTTATATATTCAGTTTGCTCAGGGAACTACAATCGTTTTTCTGTACAGTTACAATTGTTATCAATTGTAGGTAACAGCGTTGGGTGGTGGCTGTTTTGTTCCCTTGGATGCAATCCTTGTGATATTTTTGTTCTCTCTTTTACTGTTTTAATTAGGCCTGGGCGGTAAATTCCGTTCCGTTCGCGGAATTTGCGGAATTTGGGTAATGTCGCGTTCCGCTGAGAACGCGAAATTGCCCAAAAATCTGCGTTCCGCGACTTCGCGAAATTTTTTGCTTGTTCGCGTTCTCAATATGCGTGTTCGCGAGATATTTCACCCCGAGCACGCAAACAGCGATCGCGAACAGGAAAAAAGTATCGCGAACAAGCAATTGCGCGTGTTCGCGGAATTTCTGCGTGTTCGCGGAGATTTTTTACCGTTTCGCGGAGATTTGCGTAACGCGATTACGCAAATTCCGCCCACCCCTAGTTTTAATCACTATTTGTTTGCGCAGGATATTCTCTTACTGTTTTCTATGTACCCCTGTCATCCAAAAGAGTTAAACACTTGCTACTGGGCTTGGGACACAAGTTGTCTCCACGAGGAAACATACTGGATCGGTATCAATGAAATAAAGAGGAGTAGAATGTCAAATGGACACTGCAACAGGGACTTCTGATCCTACAGTCCCTTTGCTTAGGGGACAGCAGTATCCATGGCCTTGGTTGCAATCTTTTATGGAGGCAAAATAATTTTGTAGGCCACAGTCTGAGCAGTTCAAACTGGCCTTATCCAGGTAGGTGACTTTAAAGACTTTTCTGGTTGCACTGAAGAGTTCGTTGATCCAGCCAAATACTCAACAAACCGTGCAGGTTGTGGAAAGAGGGGTGGGCACAAAAGGGACAGACAGCTACATCATAGCCTCTGCTGTCTCACACGGCAACCTATCTTCTTGGAGCTGTATTTACAATGGGGGACCCCAAATTCCTCGCATACATCAAAGCGTGTTACATATACATACAGATACACACTCAGTGAGAGGTGTGGGGAAGTGAGGGGTCTCTGACATGAGAAGTTGCGCGGATTTACATGGGAAGGGTAGTAGGCAGCCTCCTCGGAGTGGGGTGCAGATAAAACATTTGTTCTAAAATACCTAGAGCTCCAACCAGTGGACTCAAGATTAATCTACTGTGTAGGAAAACCTACAGGAGGCACAGGGCTACTGCTCCAGGGACTTTACACTACAATGAACCAGACCTATAATGTAGATGATTTTCTTAGACCCTTGTTGTATGTGTGGGCATCCATTATGTGACTTCTAGAGACATTAGGATGAGCACCTCCAAATCTAGCTATTGTTCATGTGTCCAAGAATTGTACATTGCCCTGAGTAACGACCATGCTTTAAAACACTACAAATTACAGATGAGATCTGGTCTGTTAGCACACTGTTTGACTTCAAATCCCATGTCTCAGCTTAGGTAGTACACTACAAATACGAGGATGAATTAAGAGACCTCTAATCTAGTGATTCCCAAAGGACAAAATCTTTAACGTCTCAAATATTTTAAGGTCCATTATAGGCTCCATTTGCCAGGCAGTCAGTTGCAGCTCATTACAGAAACCGGAATTTAAAAAAAATGCATACATTAACCATAGGGCTTAAGTGAGTACTGCGGCAGCAGCACACAAAGTGCGACCCCGCTGAGTCTGATGCTATTACATCATCAAAGTGGGACTCCTACTCATTTTCTAGGTAGATTGATTTCAATCTTCCCACAAGAGACCCTTTCTGAGATTTGCAAACAAGTGACAATTGAATAGCACTCTTGGAAGGAAAGCTAAGCCTGGTTTCTGCTTCACTTTACTAAAAAGTGCCATACACACGGTATGAAATATCCTGCCCACACTGAGGGGTCTAATCCCCCCCATCTACTCAATGGCAAAACTTAGTATTGCTTAAACTAAGTACTACATCCATCAATAGAAAAAAAAATTTCTTGCACTGTTTTCCATTAAAAGGTTTGAGCTTGCAGGACATAGCAAGATTTTAACTAGTCGCCACGGCAACTTCCCTCTCACTTCGAAATGACATTGATGCAGCTGATAAGCAGCTCGATCCTTTGATACACATCTAAACGGATTTTTGAGACATGTTGAGTAATACGACTGAACATGCACTAATTACACGTTGGAGAAAACATTGAAAATAGACATGAGAAAACTTAGCTAATGCATCATAAAAGCATGCAGATAAATGTAGAAACTAAATTATATTCACATAATAATATAGGTTATTTTATGTTATGAAACTCTTAATCTTACTCTTCATAATATCAACGTGCCTGGAGAACTAATAAAATTTAATGTGATTTAATTTCTTATGTATGTTATTGGAGAGTTAATTCTGAATATCATTGTACATGTGGAATTGTGTACCAAACGAGAAAAGAAAAAGTGGTGCTGCATAGTTATCTTGAATGCCAAATTTACCAAACTCTCAATATTAGATCTGTGTATATGTACTAATGTAACCACTTCAAACGATATTAATATTTTATAATCTGAAATACTTTAATACGTTGGTACTTTGAAAATGCAGTAATATGTCATAGTTAAATGTGTGATTTACAATCTGACTACTAATTAATTTTGAGTGCATATGCATTGCAAGAACAGTAGTGCCTTGCTTTTATTTCATGAAATGTGTTTTTTCATTACTCTATATTCTGCACATCTTTTAAATCAAATGTATGTGGCCTACATTTTCTTCTTTCCTTTTCCTGTTTTCTCATCGTGAGAAAGTTTCATAAGCCTGCAATGTGAAACAAAACTGTGTCCAACTAGAAGAGTTCTCACACGCTCACACGGACCCATTGTTACACAATTGATACTTTGGGAAAAGTTTTGATGAGAACTATTCATTTGAATTTGCTCATGTGCCTACTCCAAATGGATCACTGTTTGTGGAGTTTACATATACCATATAATTCGACAATTTACATGATCTGCAGTACCTCTGTCCTATAAAATTAGTCTTCTTTATGTCTCAAGACATCTATCCTATACGAACGGACCAATGGAGTGGTTTGACACAATTATGTAATCAAGGAGGTGTCACCACTGGAAGTAGAGGATTATATTATACATTGATCAAAAAGAGAAGGAGATTGATTAACGCCTGAGGGTGACACTCGAGAATCGAGCAAGACCTGATCTCAGAGCCTGCCATTGAGAACTTTGCAGATTTCCTACTTTTCCCTCTCGGCTGACATTCCTGAATATTTCCTTATGGGACACTGCCTTTAGCTGCCTATGGCTTATGCTGAACTTACCTGAGCTACTTGTCATCCTATGGCAAGCTTAAGCTATTCAGAACTGCCCTATGTTCTTTAATGCTAAACAATAATGCACCTGACTTTAATTACTTGATACATTTTAACTATAACTAAATTGAAGACTCTGTCTGTCATGATTGATCCCTTAATTTGATTGTGCATTTTCAACTGATTGATTAATTACAGGAAGAGATCGATATAGAGAAATCTCTGAATACCAGCTACTAATGTTATTGTTCTGCATCGCTCTAACAGAATGATTGGTTTGTATGATTTGGGTCCGACTGAATTTCTTTAGGAGATTCAGACTAGCAGTGATAATTCTCTACGTGTATGGCCGTGTATGGCCTGGTCTTGAGAGTCATATATACGAATTTGATTACTAGCCTGTAAATGGTTGTTCAATTCCTGGTCCTCGTTGGATAACCTGACAATAGATCCTTTATGTCCAGCCTCTCATCGGCACAATATAAGGTCCATCGGAGGGCCAAGTGAGTGTCATGAGAATTAGTGATAAAAAGCAAAATTTTTAAAGATAAAAGACCCAGTAACGCTGGAACAACATACGTCCCTATTCTATGAAGACTGTAGTCTACTTATGCATTTGTAGTATTTGCAGACCTTACGCAGTCTCCTGCATCAATATAACTATGCCTTTGATGTGTCTATACAACTGGCCTGCCTTTGCATGGGACTAATCCTTCCCCCGTTCTCCCAAATCCTTCAGCACCTTTTGAGGTTCTATGCAACCACACATCAATGTGAAATGCATGCTTGCCAATACCCATTTCTGTGTACAAAAACGTGACTGAACTATTTGATTCCTGAACAACATCCTTCCCGGATTGGTCACCCCATGATTGCATCAGGGTATGACATAGCCATTGTCACAAAGAAGTGGATCACTTGGGCTCTGGGTACTGCTCACTGCCGGCTGGGTGGGGAGCATATCCTTCTAAAATGCTTACTCTTCTCCATTTGTTTATATAAATGTATAGACATCACCCTTCGGGATATAATGTTGTATTTGTAGCTTAAATTGTAGATATGGCTTTCTCTCTTATTTTGTCAGGTTACCCCATCCGAAGGGTGAAGCATCCTACTGCTTCCCTAGCTCAAGGCTTTATTTCTTGCCTAGAAAGTTTAGTACTCACCCAGTTGCAAGAGGTGTCAACTCACTAGGTCAAACTTGAGGTTTATGTATACCTAGAAGGCCTTCTGTAATCCTTCTATCAAAAACCTTTACAGTGGCCTGATGATTCCTATATCAGCTACTCGAGAGCCCATGTCCAACCTGGGAACAGGTCCAAAGCACAGTCCTCAATTATAACTAATTAATGGCTTGTAATCTATTTATATAATAGACAGCCACTACCCTGGACACTATTACTCCCCTTCAAAAGAAAGTAAAAATGTACTCGCCAAAAACATGTTCCCTAGTTACTCGAGCATTGATGTCAGTAAATTGGATGTGAAAACTGAACAGTGAAGCTGGTGAAAGAAATATTTGTGTTTTAAAGAGGTTTTAGACTAAATCTGAAAATCTACAAGCTGGCATTTGTGCATCTCAGAAGAAATAGATGTCCTAAATCATTTTATGGCCTAATATAAGCAAAATTACGCACTGATCTTCCACTTTGCCCTGAGCACAATGGTAGCTGCTACACACCTCCATGATGACGTATCAGGTTTTTGAAGCCAGAGTACAGAACATTAGAGCCCTTACTAGAGTACCAAAACTGTTTAACTGTATTCCATGTTGGGTAGTTTAGTAAAGTTGCAGTAAACTTGTAGACATTAAAGATAAGATTTACATCTCAGGGCCCACACAGGAACAGGCCAAAGCGAAATAAATCCAAAAGATGCCACCAATCTGGTTCAGTCTGGCGCTCCTCTGACCCGGAGGAAGCATCCTAATCTCTAATAGTGGGCACTATCCTTCATTGAACCAGGGTCACGTCCGAAGATAATCCACAAGTCTTATCCTGCTCCGTATGGACCACAAGGATGGCGTGGCTGTCCAGTCACACACTTCCTCCCGCCCTGACTCTTTAATTTCTACCTTTTTTTGTTAAGGTTATGTGGGGGGTTTGGGTACCATTGGAGGGGGTGCGTTGGGTCCCTCAGTCGGGGGCCTGAGAGTATCCTCCGCCACTACAGATGTTCCATGTTCTAGACAGTATCGGGTTGGGGGTTGGGGGTGGGGTTTTGGTGGTTTACTAGGGCATTATGTCAGCATACTTTTTGTTTTTGGAAGTACGCAGAGGCCAAGTTTCGATCCCACTGTCTCAGGTCTAACACACCCATGCTCTGGGGGTAGATGACAACACAGCTACATGTTCCCCCGCTTGGGGATTTGACCATAGTGTCGTGGAATGTCAGGGGTCTGCTCAATAAAGTTAAGAGGGGTGCCATCCTTCGGCAAGCCAAACGCTACAGTGCCGATATTCTTTTTTTACAAGGAACCCATCTATTGGGTACCAAGACCCCTTGTCTCGCCAGGTTTGGGTTCCACACCATATACCACGCCGGGTTTACTAGGGGATCTCGAGGGACGGCTATTCTCATACACCACCGCATCATTTTTGTACGCACAAAGCATTGGCTAGATCCCGGCGGACGTTATGTCCTTCTATCATGTACAATCTATGGGGAACGTCTTAACCGTGGATGCATCTAAGCCCCCCTCCTCACCACTAGGCACCACCTTTGTCGGAAAATTAACTCGATTGTAGGGCAAACTATCAGAAGACTTGAGGCTCCTGGGTGGGGACTGGAATGACACCATGACAGTAATGGACAGGATGCGTGCGCCAGGGCGGGAGCCCCCAACAGACAGATCCAACTACACCTCTTGGCTACTACACTAGGTTTCTCAGACATCTGGCGCGAGTTCCACCCCTCTGAACTCAGCTACACATACATGTCCGCTGTCCATGGCTCTATGTCCTGCTTGGATTATATGTTCATCCCACATAGCTACATCCATCGGGTCTCCTGTGTGTCACATCTTCCCAGGGGGCTTTCTGATCACTCTCCAGTCCAGTGTTTGCTCTGTGTGCACTCTTACAACCTCCATTTAGGTGGAGGATGTCCCCCTGGCACTTGCGGGACCCGGAGTATCTGGAGGGTTTGTCCCAGGCGGTCTCGGAGTATCTTGAATTTAATAGGGCCTCGGCTCCTTCCAAATGCATTTTATGGGAAGCCTTGAAACCTACTGTACGAGGGGCCGATATTAGTTTCCATGCCATGGCTAAATAATCGGCGCAACTGTTGGACCTAGAGGGCCGCCAAAGAGCCCTGGAGGCACAGTGCCTCACAGATTCAAACCCAGCTCCTAAACGTACCTTATTCCAGGCACAACAGCCCATTCAGCACCACCTCATGGAGGAGGCCAAAGAAATTTGGCTAGCATTGCAGCATCGAATCTACCAATAGGGTGATAAATCCATCAAAATGCTCCATAGGTTATTTCAAGCGGCAAAGTCCCCAGCCAGTGTTACGGTGCTCCGAGACGGACGTGGCGCCTTGTGCTCATCTCTAGAGACGGTGGCTGCAGAGTTTGCGCGCTATTTTTCACTCCTGTATACTTGCATAGAGCAGCTAACTGAGGTCTCTATTGACATATGTTTTTTGTGATATTACCCCCCCGTAGGCTTACCGATTCAGCACGAGGACCAACTTGACGCCCCCATAACCATTGACGAACTCAGTGCATCACTGATGGCCATACACCTGGGCTGTGCTCCTGGACCCAACGGTTTTCCTATAGAATTCCTTAGACCACACATGAACACACTGGGTCCATACCTGCTTGATGCCGTACACAAAGCTATTGACCAATCCCAAATCCCCCAGGATTGGCGACATTCGGAGATTGTCCTCTTATTGAAGCCAGGTCGCCCCCGGAAGATCCTGTGTCATACAGACCTATCTCTCTTATTAACTTTGAGCCCAAACTTCTGGGCAAAGTTCTTGCTGACCGCCTTAGATCCTGTGTCTTTGAATTCTCTCTCTGACCATCTCTGCAGAGACAACAGTTATCTTGCTTATCCCTGCAACTCTATAACATCCCAGCAAAGTGACCATCCCTTCCACACTATCTGCACTCCTGGTTTATGGCAAATCAACTTTTTGAATCATGCTCATGGTAATTAATTCCACATCTCTGACAACATCTAGCAACTTGCTTCAGCATACCGTTATTTTTCACCAATTGTACAATGTTTTACTCAAAGCATTTCTCTTTACCACCATAGCGGAAACTCCACCCGCCTTTCCTACTTTTTCTCTTTTTTATTTTCCTCATGGAATACTTGGACTCTTCTACATCTCAGGCTATATATGTATGGCAACTTTAAGAGAAGGATTCTTTGCTACCCACAACCTTTCTTGAACATTTTCTACTGTCATCCTGTACAAATGTTAATTATGGATGAGATTATAGGTCATCAAACCAAATTAGCAGTTTACAGAAAATTCCACTTTTTTGCAACAACACATTTTCTTTCCTGCTCTTGGTGGTTGAGTATAGCAGTTGAACCTTGTGATTGTGATGCTCACATCTTTGGCAAACCTAATATCAAGCATAATTTTAGCCTCCTTACAGACATTCAGTACACCTATTTGGTTCCAAAGTGGCAGGCAAAAACTTGCTGGCCATCTTCTATTTCCAAGGTTCTCAAAAGTAAGGTTGTTTTCCTGGCAGGGCAAAAGTATTGTCCATGAAGTGCTTCTAGATAACTTTCTAATATTTTGCACCATTCTACTCATGCTATGGGTTGAGGACAAATCACTGCACTCACATCCATAATGTACAGAACTCTGAAGGTAACAATCCCACCCTGTCATATATAAACACAGATGTGGTGATTGTTTACTGGATCAAAAGTACAATTAAGTAGTGGGATCTGCTTTGGAGGTGCTTCACTGGTTCTGCTTTCTTCTTATTTTCCTTTGTTTTTTTCCTCCTTTTTGCTCATACGCACCACTTGCTAAAGTAATTTCCTCCACTGGGTCACATGACACAGGGGATGCATACCTCCTCTAATGATTATATGCACATCAGCACGTGTCTTCCAACTTGATGCCTCTTCCTCCTCTCCTGGTGCTGTTCCTAACGGACCAAGCTGCCAGACGCAAGCTCTTCCATCAAGAACAAAGAGAAAGCCATGTGAATGACTGATGCAGTAGTAATAGAACTCAGGGACTGCACAGGTTAAGCATGCGGCGCAGATTCATCACATACATGCTGTTCAATCATGTGTCCCTTATGATTTGAAAGATGATCTGCTATCAGTGTTGTGTAAGTCTCTCAAGCCCGACCTTTGGCTGTCCAAAGCACAGGCGATATACTACGTGCACCACGGCCAAATGAGGAGTGGAGAGGTTGCATTAAAATATTATTCTCTCAATGCACCATCATTTACAGGGCATTGGCTTCCCACACAAGTCTCATAGTAGTTGAGTGTACACAGATTTTGTTCTTACCACCCCCTGACTGGTCAACTCAGCACCAAAATGAAGTGAAGCTGCAGTAAACCTTAAAGGCATAACAGATAGCTATGTCAAACACTTTGAAATACTTTACATTGTTTGACAAAACCTTTTACCCTACTGTTGTCCTAAAATCAAGGATTTCTATGCATCCTTGTACTAATTGGATCTTTGAAGGCCTTTCAGATACTGTACTGTCATGTCTGGACAGTTTTAATCACTCCTGAGTAGCAGAAGTCCAGTTTGTTTACAAACACTTTCTAGCAGCCTCCATTACTCACCATTAATTGTGAAACAAGCTGTCTTCTCTGAGGTGCTCCCCAAGGCTGCTTCTGTTCAGCTTTTGTAACATCTATGTTGAGCAACCATCTCCTCATATCTCCCCCAACTGCATTTGGGTGTGAGTGTGGGGGGGACCACTGAATCAAGGTTCCTGTTTTGTTTAGTGGAGGAATAAACTGGGTGTACATTAACCAGCTAAAGCTTAATTCTGGACATATGCTGAAGTTAGGATACCAGTGGGTAAGTGGGTACATTTAAGCCCCCATATTGTGGCTGGCTGAGGTGTACTGTTCTATTCCCTCAAGGTGAACAGTCTGAGGTTCTTCTGGATCCTAAAATTACAGCAGTGTGTTCTGCCTGTTTTTCAACGCAGGCTTCATAAGAGAAGTCTGCTGCCTTAATCCTCCAGCAAGCCTCTGAGATCCATGTGACCTTGTAGAGTTGCATATTACTTCCGAGAAATGTATGCACCTTCTTCAGATGTCCCAGAAATGCAAATGACCATCTCATTTTGGGATGCAGCAAATGCGGAGACTGCTACCTCTCTGCCTAAATCTCTTCATTGGTTTCCTCTCTTTGTAATAGTCTTTCTTCATTGGTGCATACTTGGTGGGTTGAGCTTTAAGAAGTAGCAAAGTAACCTGTCTCTTGGAGTGCAAAAATTCTTCTAGGTGTTCCCAAATGCTGAACCTAAACATGCATATCAAGGACCCTATTCATGCCTCCTATTTCTTCCAATCAGGAACATACCAATGCGAGGGAAGACTGGCAATGGATTTCTACCAGTTGACACAACTCCTCTAATAACTCTCCATCCCACATATTAGCTTTGGTGTCATAAAGCTTGCCATATTATTTGTATGCAAATCTGCACAGGTTGTCTTCATCAACCAATGGCAGGAAAAATATGTTTTTGTTTTATCTTTTGCTGGGAATCTGGGTGGAGGGAGACATCTCCAATGATCCAACAGAGGATGGCATCATCACCACCTTTGGGTGCTGAATTTTGGAACTATCAGTGTTCTTTATGTGGCTTATTGATAAATGCACCTACAACATATGTATTAGGTGTTTTCGGTTTTAAGTTCAAAAGTTGACAGTCAGGCTCATGGTCATCCCAGATTATGCTCCGGGCAAAGACCATGTGCAGATTACCCAACCTAATACTTCAATTTAACACAATATTTCAACATTGACAGCACTCAGTATAGCTCTCTGGGCTCAGAGAGATACCAGATGGACCTTCCTCCAACTATGAAATGTGAAATCATAGGAAGCCTTGAGTTTTACTGGTGGGCTTACCAAAAAGTCTACAATTGTAATCAGTTCCGATTGAGAATTCGATCAGTTTGGGGATTAATTATAGAGAAAAGCTAATCAAAAGCATTTCTGCAGGCATGAATAAATTATAGGTGTTTTATGCATATGTCCATTGTTCAAGCAGAATACAGGGAAGACTGGCTTTATTTTATCTAATGTATTTGTGTGATGTTCAGTATGTCAAAGAGTATCAGCTTCTGAATGTTTGTTCCAGCACAATAATTAGAAGATACAAACATGTACTCAGCAAAAAAGAGGATTCACAGTCTGCGCGAAAGGCCAGAAGCAAAACCTAAGCCTTTTACATTTGACTAAAGGCTTGTGGGACACCTCAGCAATGCCTTCAACACCACAATGTTTCATAAGAGCACATTCACATTTTTGAAAGTTCATTCTTCAGGAACAAGGCTGCCATGCTTAGAAATTAAAGGCAGTAGTTCATAATCTATCCTTTCAGATATAAAAAGAAGACTACTGTGAAAGGTCCAGAATCATGCGTTTGGAAAAAGGCAGGTATGAAAAACAGGGTGCTTCTTATACTTTGGCTCCAAATTATTTAAGAAAAAAATAACTTCATACAGCATCCTACTTTGAAAGTATTTCTCAGTTATCCACTAACCCATGCCCTCCCACAGTGTATTTTTCTGGAAAATGAGCAGAAAATAGAGATGACAAGGTCAAGTTTAGCATAGCATCTCGAGCTGAATATTCTCTGAGTAATATGAAGCTCATGCCCTTTCTCTATGATGGCATGGAGCCACTGTATGAAGGCATGGCACCATTGTATGATGGCATGGAGCCACATTTCACACTCCTATAAGATGACCAACTGAGATATTAAGACACAGGAAACATTTACAATGTTTAAATGTCTGCCTTCGGAGGAAAAGGGAGCAGTTACTCATCTATTGATTAATGGAAAACAATCCTGTGGTGTTTTTCTGTTTTCACTTTAACTATCTTTTTCTGAAGGCACATGGACGGGGGGTTTGGCTTTCATTACCATGTGTTGATATGCAACTGTATGTCCTCCTCTATTTATGAGGGTGCTGGAAGGATCTGTACCAGCCTACACTAAGGGCTCTAGAGCAAAGGCACTCAAGGTTCAAAGACATGAAGTGGCCCTCCTACTACTTGAGTAAGTATTTCTTCTGAGTTACAATGATAAAGCTGGAATAAGAGCTGGAGACGTTAACAGATTTTTGACTGAAGCTAATCATCCTCTTTACATAGAATTTAATCTGCTTTTGCATGTTATTTTTATAATTTTAAATTGGGGTTTTTAGAATGCACAATGTACAAGGTCATGACAATCAATTCATACAGTAACTTCACCAAGACAAAATCAATGACAGAGAGTAACAAGTCAGCATCTAAATCAGAAGCGTCAAAGAACTTGTGAGGGTTGGGTAACTTTATGGCCTATAGACCAAAAAATAATACGAAGTGTTATTGTCAGATAAAACAGTGTATGACAGGCCGTGCATAAGGAAGCTAAACTGTGGTAAACTGGGCGGGGGAGGGAGTTGGGTGGGAGGCAGTGGGGGTTGGGAGGATGCCCTGGCAGGTAGGATAGGGACGAAGAATCTGAGGATGTAGGGTGATGGAGGTGGTCAGAGGAGCCATACAGTAAGGCTTTGTAGAGTAATGGTGTTCGTCAGTATGGTGTGGGAAGAATATGGCTCTGGCATAGAGCTGAGGAGGAGGGTCCAAGAATCTTCCCATATCTAAGTCACGGTGTGTGAGTGAAGCGAGCTGAACTGGGCTCTTGCATCACAGGCATTATAATATGGGGTTGGGAAGTGGTGAGGACGGAAACACAAGGGAACAGCTCAATAGGAGGCGGTGGTATCATTGTGCGATTTTGACAATTTAGACATAAACCTGTCCAGGTCGGGGGCTATCAAATGGCAATAAAGACCCTTGGTCTCCTCACTGCTTAAGGTCATTGCTACAGCCTCAGCTCATAGATCCAAGGCCCGCCACCATGTCCCAGTGATCAGGGGAATAGGGTTTTTCCACTGCATGGTAAGGGTGCGCTCACTCAGTGTACGCTATAAGCAGCAAACCAATCTAGTCCGGTATGCCTAGGATGGAAACATTAACATATTCCTTTTGTAGGAAGAAAAGGCAGTTAGGAAGGATCTTCAGAGCTCCTAGAATTGATGCTGCTTCCCAGGGATGTTTTGTTGCACTACAAAACACGTATAAATGAATGAAAATCATGTGAAGCTTCTAGTAAACCTTTGCAGTTGTCAGTATCTGTAATGAAGTGAAGCTGCAGTCCTTTCACTTAGCTTACTAACTCACCACATCCCAAGATTCCTCCAACGAGATGCTTTTCATCAAAGTCCCAGTCTCGTTGCAGTAGAAACCAATATCCGCTCTTCCCTCATTTTCTGTCTGTGTGACTGCCACAACAGAAAGCAAGTCAAGCTCATCCTCATAGTCCACAATCTTGAATGTCTGGAAGACAAAACACCTATATAAGAAGTATTCTTCTTCTTACAACACAAAAGCAAGCACACAGCTCCTGAAATGTAATAGTAAAGGTAAAAGTCTATAATCTGCAAACTGAGAGACAGTGAGCAGGAAGATGCATCACAAGGTTGTGGATAGAACTGTATGTACATAGAAAAACAGGAGTTGTTGAACGAAAATATGTATTATATAAACAAGATCTGATCAGACCACACCAGCTTCTCACAAGAACTAAAATGCTCAGAAGCTATTTGCAATTATGCAAAACAGAAGTCCCAGACTTAGGTCAGGATCATTCCACGTGAAACATCATTCAGGAATATTTCTACACTTACCTTCCTCAGATATCTGTATTCTGGCAAAACCTTTGAGAATTGAACTATCATGAGAAGAAAATAGGTGAGACAGGCTGTTTTTAACTCATTTCATGTGGGCTTGAATCCTTTACTAATTCAAAAGCTGTAACACTGCCTGGAGTGGGAAACGTCTTTGTCATTTTCTTTGTCAGTGAGAACGGTACTTTGATAATCTAACCCTGCTAGACTCTGCCAGGACACAGACTTTTCAGTCAGGGAAATATATAGTGTGCGTAGTCTGCCAGTGTCTTCCATTCGAAATGAGGTCCACCTAAAATGAGAATTACGTGGAGTTCCTCTTTCTGTTTTCCATTTAGAGTAACCAACACAATTGCCAATGCTGTATGAGGGGAAATTGTAAATAACACCGTAGAAACAACTGTCTCCGCTGTTATTTCCCACAAATTGGAGTTACGGATCCCTGTAGTTCCAGTAATTGTCAGATGCTGTAATTCTACCATTTTTACCTCACTACTTGCAATGGGGGTCTCTGAATGCAAGGAAAACATGTAAAACGTGCAGCAACTGGATTACTGCACTTTTATCATGTGACCTTTATTTAGAGTCATGCAGTAGTATGAAATGCTTAAATGCAGTTGTTGTGTATTTTAAATAGGAAAAATGTGCATATATAATATATATATATATATACACACATATATATACATATACATATATATACATATATATATATATATATATATATATATATATATATAGGAACAATTTTAACTTAACTTTCACATCCACTATCAGTAGGGATAGTGTGATATTCCTAGATGTGGAAGTCTTTATTAAGAACAATAAATTCTGCATCAAAATACATCGGAAACTCACAGCCTGCAACAGCATACTCCACGCAAATAGTGGGCATCCTCAACATCTAAAGTGGAGTATACCGTATGGACAAATGTTGCGGGTTAAGAGAAATTGTTCTGAAATAAATGATGTAGAACTACAACTTGATGAACTGAGCGCCTGTTTCCTGGAGAGAGGATATCCTTTGGAGGTAATTGAAACTGCCAGAACAAAGGTCAACCGGAAAACACGAGAATCTTTGCTTATGTTCCAACAAGAAGATCTGGCAGAAAAAGATGAAGAGGTGGGATTAACACGACTGATCATTGCTTTTAATAATGAGAACAAGGAACTGAAAAAGATTGTAAAAAATAACTGGAATGTACTATTGGTGGATGAAACACTGAAAAAGAGAATACCATCATGTCCCAGCATTACGTACCGAAAAACATCATCCCTAGGAGATATATTAACACAGAGTCACTTTGAAATAAAGGCCCCCAAGAAAACAACTTGGCTAACCACTCCAGGATTCTGGAAAAGCCTCAAATGTAGGGCATGTGAATATGGACCGAATACATCAAAATGTATGTTGCAGAACGGTAAAACAGAAGAGATCTTGGACCACATAACATGTGAGTCAAAATATGTGGTTTAAGTACTGGAATGTCCCTGTAAAAAACAATATGTTGGGAGTACGATTAACAAATAAAAATTAAGACTACTCCAACACTTACGAGCCATCAAGAACAATAATTTCACCTATCCCATCTCGAAACATTTCTTTGAACATCATTCTGGTATCAATCGTGAATTGAAGTACTTTGGCATCAAGATCGTACCCCCAGGAAACAGAAGTGGCGATAGGACAATGGAGTTAAGAAAAATGGAGTCAAGATACATCCTAGCGATAGGGACAGAGAATCCTTTCGGCCACAATCTAGATGCGCAACTCCATATACACTTACAATGATGGCTCCAAAATACTGAATTAGACTCTTGTAGTCTTAGAATGAAGGGACAATCTGAAAAACATTATACAGAGAAGCCGTATACCTATTACCAGAGAGAATTCAAAGTTGAGGGGAAACATAAAGGGAGAGTTTACTAATTATTTATGCACATGATCACTTTAACAATCGATATGGAGATCAAATAATCTTAGTGGTTCAGAATTAATCTTTGGAAATATCTTTCTCTAGTGAAAATGTTTTTAGAGATAGAGATTTGTGAAAGAAAGTGGAGATATAGGGATTATACTTTATGAACCTTATATTCATTAAATAATAGTGAATACAACCTTTTAATCTCCTCCTGATTGCATAATCACAAATGAGGAGAGATTTTAAGATTTATTATCTTAGAAGTAGTCTTAGTGAAAAATGAACTCCGTATTGATCTCATGAATGTTCTTATTGATTGTTTTAAAATTGCTCCTATCTGTTTTAATCACACTGACCGCTTTTTGTACTTTACACACATAATTTTATCATAGGAGTATTAACTTTTAAGGTGTATATTTTATGTACTTTTTGTAGTTGAACCTTCAATGATTTTATGGTCAGCAGATTTTACGGATGGAACTATATGATCAATTTTGGATGAATTTTAGAAACACTTTAGATATCAATGCTGCTATTCCAATATCCCCTTTCCCCCTTAACAAAAATGTTTACATATTGTATTGTTTACATAGCTCTTGGCTCAATACTGAATGCACTTTCTCCGCACTTTTTTGTTGAAATGATATGGTTACATATACTTGGCATATGATAATGTAGAACACTTTGGAAAAGATCGCTAATTTTCTTCACATTTAGTGGTAGAGCAAAAGTAAAAATGGTGGATAAAGACTACCACCTGAAAATGTAGTGGGTAACAGTCTAGAATGATCATGAAGCTAAAAATAAAAATGGGACTGTAATTAGCATCTGTCACTTTAAAATGGTGATCTAGACAGCTGGACTCTATGGTCCAGTCGAAGGCGTAGTGCTGAAGCGCGTAGACCGTCCTTATCTCTGCACTAATGGTGAAATAAATATTTAAAAAGTCGACACTTGCCTGGATCTGTTCTTCATGGTGCAGTGGATTCCTGTTGGTGGGTGAAATAGCGCTGGCGAATTTTAAATATATATATATATATATATATGTCATCCAAAGTTGTCCAAAGAACGAAGACGCACTCCAGAGCAGTATTTCACTTGAAATCTTTAATGAGGGAAACCAGCATTTGCATTCCAGATTTTCTTTTCTTTGCCTGACCGGTTTCAGAGCCCCCAGCTCCTTTTTCAAAGGCACACTGAAAATCACGCAGAGACTGCCTCCATGCTAATTAATATATTGCCCTCCGGTGGCCCTCACAGGTGAGTGTTTACACAAAACATGCTGGATTTTGTAGTTTCTTTGCAGTTACATTTTCCCCTTCAGTGGGTTTCTACATGATTGCAGGGAAATTAAAAGTTTATATTTACAGTCCTCCAGTGGGCCTCCAGAAAACACTTGCATGGTTTAATTTACAAAACTGCTCTGACCACTCGTGGGCTTGCACCAGTTCAAACCTCTGTGGCCCCTTTACTCACTTTAATGGTGGTGCAGTCCTCCACGGCTTGGACTGCCGTGATTTAGGTCATCCAAAGTTGTCCAAAGAAGGAAGACACACCCCAGAGCAGTATTTCACTTGAAATCTTTAATGAGGGAAACCAGCATTTGCATTCCAGATTTTCTTTTCTTTGCCTGACAGGTTTCAGAGCCTCCAGCTCCCTTTTCAAAGGCAAAGTCACTCAGAGACTGCCTGCATGCTAATTAATATATTGCCCTCCGGTGGGCCTCACAGCTGAGTGTTTACACAAAGCATGCTGAATTTCTAGTTTCTTTGCAGTTACATTTTCTGAGTTTCCATATGAATGCAGGGAAATTAAAAGTTCATATTTACAGCCCTCCAGTGGGCCTCTGGAAAACACCTGCATTGTTTAATTAACAAAGCTGCTCTGACCACAGGCAAGGGGGAAAAAATAAAATCTGGAATGCAAATGCTGGTTTCCCTCTTTATGGATTTCAAGTGAAATACTGCTCTGGAGTGCGTCTTCGTTCTTTTGGGGGGGAGAACACAGACAGACACACACACACACACACACACACACACACACACACACACACACACACACACACACACACACACACACACACACACACACACACACACACACACACACACACACACACACACACACACACACACACACACACACACACACACACACACACACACACACACACACACACACACACACACACACACACACACACACACACACACACACACACACACACACACACACACACACACACACACACACACACACACACACACACACACACACACACACACACACACACACACACACACACACACACACACACACACACACACACACACACACACACACACACACACACACACACACACACACACACACACACACACACACACACACACACACACACACACACACACACACACACACACACACACACACACACACACACACACACACACACACACACACACACACACACACACACACACACACACACACACACACACACACACACACACACACACACACACACACACACACACACACACACACACACACACACACACACACACACACACACACACACACACACACACACACACACACACACACACACACACACACACACACACACACACACACACACACACACACACACACACACACACACACACACACACACACACACACACACACACACACACACACACACACACACACACACACACACACACACACACACACACACACACACACACACACACACACACACACACACACACACACACACACACACACACACACACACACACACACACACACACACACACACACACACACACACACACACACACACACCCTCTCTCTCCCCCCCCCCATTATATTGTCATTTATTCGTGTGCACAGCACCATCCTTGTGGGGACTTAAACATGTGCTACCATCATTGTGGGGACCTACTCCGTAACACTATTTGTGATTGAATACAGTCAAGGGCACATGGCTAAATGTTTATTTTACCAACAATATACACAAACAATATAATCTATTCATATATGAATTGCTGCATATATACTCGGAGTATACATTAAAGACAGATTATGTTAATGTGTCAGAAAATAGCATATCATGCTTAAAGAAAGACACTTAAAGCTGTATTTAACATATTTATTAGTGCTTAAAATATTAGGAGGTAAGGGAACTAACGCATAAAGATATTAACATATGGAACCAAGGGATATGGTCAAGTGGAAGCCAGAGCTTGATTAGCTGCTTACATTTTTGCCAAAATAGATGTTCAAGTCCCCACAGCGATAGTGGTTGAAGATCATTGTGTTTAAGTCTCCATAGAAATAGTGTGTAAAGTCAAAGCTTAATTCCCATTGTAAAGAGTGTGAAGCTAATGATGCTCAAGTCCACACAGAGGTTGTGTGTAATTATAGGAATGCTCAAGTCCCCACAGAGAGTGTATATTATCATAGCGATGTTTAAGTCCCCACAGAGATAGTGTGTTATCATAGAGATGTTCAAGTCCCCACAGAGATGGTGTGTTATTATAGTGTTGTTCAAGTCCCCACAAAGATAGTGCGTTATTATAGCGATGTTTGAGTCCCCACAGAGATAATGCATGAAGATGATTGTGTTTAAATCCTCATTATAATAGGGCTCGATTCACAAAGGTAAACTTAGACCAAAAGTCTAACTTTACTCATTTTCAGTATTCACAAAGCCCCATACACAGAATGCGAAGCTGATGATGTTCAAGCCGAAACAGAGCTTGCATGTAATTACAGGAATGCTCAAATCCCCACAGAGATGGTGTGTGACTACACTATTACCACAGTCGCCAAAGAGAATGTGTGTGATTATAGACATGGCCAGGTCCCCACAGAGATAGTGTGTGATTATAGATATGTCGAGGTCCCCACAGAGATGGTGTGTGACTATAGTATTACCACGGTCGCCAAAGAGAATGTACATGATTATAGACATGCCCAGGCCCCCACAGATATACAGTGTGATTAAAGACATGCCCAGGTCCTCACAGAGATAGTGTGTGATTATAGACTGTCCCCACAGAGATAGTGCGTGATTATTGGGATGCACAAGGATAGGGCACAGAGATAGTGTATGATTATAGTCATGTTCAAGTCCCCAAGAGATATTGAGCGATTACAGTGATGTTTAAGTACCCACAGTGATATTGTGTGATTACAGTCATATTCAAGTCTCCACAGTGATGTGGGTAATGATGGGTATGTTGAAGAACCCATACAGATCGTATTAGTCTGATGGCTTATTAAACTAATGAATCCACTTGAGGGATATGTGTTTGACCACTCTCTCACATGTTTGAATCCTGGTGCTTCCACTCAGCCTTTATTCCTTCCAAGGTATATACAATAAGTACTATTTACTTGGGTAACAAAAAACATATGGTATTCAGCAACAAGATACCCTCAGGTGTGAATGTGCACTTTATTTATGCACATGAGATGATATGATGCGATGTGATAATAGTGGTACTCAAGCCACCACTAGAGATAGACTGTACTTATCCCATATGTTTGAATCCCACTTCACACTTCCTTAAAAATCCAAGTATCTGAGTTCTCATTTTCTTTTCTAGCCACCATCTTATCAACTCTAGTCTCCATAAAGAAGATAAAACTGTACTTCTTATTGCAACAAACTCCCCATACTGATTTGTTCTGACACTCTAGGATTATTACAATAGAGAAATAGATTTAAGAACTGGCACTTCTTTATAATTGTTGTCTCTATAATTCAAGAATGAAATGGTACTCTCCTCACAAAGCTCTTCTTTCAAAGTATTCCTTCTAACTGCTCCTGCGGCTCTTTCTAGCTAACCAGGCTCAGACTCTATAAATATATATATATATATATAATATAATTGGAGCAATTGGATGCTTACACAGTAAGCACATGATCATCTTATCTGTTTGTTTGTCCTTATATTTGTCTATGCCCCCGGAAGGAAACAAGAATGAATTGTATTGATACACATACATTTAGTCATTACGACTACGTTTCTTGATGGACAATACATGGGAAATGTATTAGCTTGTGTAATTAACATCATTACTGCTTTGTTTTGATTGTCAATTGGCACTTTAATTTTAAATGTATTCACATTCCGCATACAAGTGGTTACTGCACAAGTCACTACACATTCTTTGCCCCCTTTTTTCGTTAAGATATCAATGTATTATACAGATATATGTATGTATTCTATACCAGTTACGATACATCAACGAGAAAATCTGCTTTCTATGTCCATGAACAGGATTTTGCACGTGACCTTGCACTAGCACTTTAAAAGTTCAGGCTTCTGACTATGGCACCATGTGATCAAGGCCTCTGGTAGGCCGAAACGCGTCATGGCGGCGGTGCGTGATTATTGGACTGAATAAAGAAAACTAGCACCTACTATTGGGTCCGTGTTCGTCTCTTGTACGAGGATGGTGTGCTAGTTGTGAGGCGATTCCTTGTGGCATTTTTCATTTCACCGTGAGGCTTCGACGGTGTGTCACGGACCCCTTCTTCGACCAGGGCCGAGCAGCAGGAAGCACTATTCTGGTCACCCGGAAATTCTACGAGTTCCTAGTCGGAGCATCTGCAGCAGCCCCCGAGCAGCCGGAAACTTTTCCTATCGTCAGCCAGAGGCAAGCCTGCTTGGATTGTAGGAGGCCGTGAAGACTGCGAAGGTAGGATTCAAGGCATTTGACTCGGTGAAGAAGTGTGTTCTTCACTTGTACGCGCATCGCTATTCAGCGCTGCTCAGTGCAGGTGTAACAAGCTTTAACAGTATTCCAATAACAAAGCGCCATGGCCGCCAGCGCTGTAAGAAGCCGTGAGGAGGCGGCAACGGAAATGTTTGACGACTCCCCTGTAACAGAATCTGAATTAACTATTTCTTCGGAGGCCCCTAGGGTGGGCAATACGGATTTAAAAGAACTTTTCAAAAAATTGGAAAAGGCCATGCGAACCGAGACTTCGAAATGGTGGGAACATCGCTCTTTGTCACGATATCTGGAAGTGGGATGCATACCACACGGTTTGCGTATCATGCTGGCGCCCAACTACGAGAACCCAGATCCTCAAATGCTGGCAGAATGGGCCGAGTGTAATTTAGAGTCCTCGGCGAAACTACTGAGAATTCTTGTAAAATATGCAGAAAGTGATCGTTTAAAAACCCAGATCAAAATAGATGAACTGAATGACCAGATCACCAAGTTAGGTCTTTCAGAGTTGGAGAAAAAATACCGTGAGGAGATGCTTGTCCGGCGGGCTAAAGAAGAGGAGTCAATAAAAAAGCGAAAGGCCTTTGTGTTCCAAAGGGACAAACTTGATTATCAAAATGGCCAAATATTTACGTTCGCAAGGAAATTTGACTCTTTGAAACAGAAGGGCAGCTCAGTTTCCAAAGCACCACACCTCTCAGGGATGAGGGATATTGTTCAATCCTCGACCTCTGTGTCTCACCTAAGTTCAGTTCCAGGCAGCGAATCAGAAAATGAGCAAGTTGCGTCAAACACGGAACTGGGGTTTACACGATTTACACTGGCGCAGGAGGTGGATTGCCTACGCCAGGACAGACGACAAACCCTAAGGCCACGCTCTCAAAAAACAAAGACAACAAGAGAGCAAACATCAAGCGAAGGGAACGAAGGCAACACCGCAAAGACAAGCAGCGGATACAAACCACAGAACAAGAGAGGACAGAAGCGATGGATTCGCAAGTAGCCAGTACTATTTCCAAACCCCTTACTATCATTAACCTTACTGAAATGCAACTGAGCTCCAATGAGGAAAAGATTCTAGCCCTTGGCCTTTCATTTTGCCCTGCTGACAACTTCAATTATGCGCAAACACGCATAGATTTGTACAAATATATACGGAAATTGAAGCTTCGCAAGTTCTTTGAGATCAACAAAGTTGAAGCGAGACCAACCCAGGGGGAAAATCCCCCCCATGTATCCACTCCACCGGTAGGTGCCGTAGGGGATTTCAACCTTCTGTGTGACCTGCAAGATCTTTACGAAGAAGGCCGTGTGGAAGGTACAGCTCAAGGGGAATCTTTTCCAAAAACTAATAAACCGGGTAAGACGCCTTTCAAACCAAAATCCACGTACAACCCTATAACGGTCCATGATAATATTGAAATCTATAATGAAATGGTGACAAGCCAGTTAAAAACTTTGCACAGGTCCATCAAGTGCTCTCGGCAGAAACAACAACATTGGAATCATGGGTATGGCCAATTGATGAAGAAAATACAGAACAATGACAATGTGATTGTCCGTCAATCGGACAAAGGAGGGAACATTTTTCTCTGGCCCCGTCAGTTGTATGTGGAAGAAGCTCTTTTGCATTTGAACGACAGATCTTGCTACAGAAGGAGCGAGTGGAAAGTGGTCAAGGCAGCATGGGGCGATTACTTCAACAAATTGTTGGCTTGGAAGAGTGCTGGTCTACTTAGCTCAGATGAATTTAAATTTCTGAAAGTAATCCATCCTGTTATCCCGGTCTTCTATTTAATCCCCAAAATTCACTAGAACACTACGAAACCTCCTGGCAGGCCTATCATTTCAGCCAGGGGCAGCATCATGGAAAAGACCTCTTTGTATATTGATTTTTTCCTACAGGAATATGTAAATTGACTGCCCTCTTATTTGCAGGACACTAATGATTTCCTGAGGAAAATTGAGAATCTCGAGTGGCAGGAAGATTACTGGATGATTACTCTGGATGTAACCGCGCTGTATACCAGCATACACCATCAAGACGGGATGAAGGCGGTGGAACACTTTCTCAGAACTCAACCAATGCACATGATGGAACACGGCAAAATGATTTTGGCAATGATTTCTATATGTCTTAACAACAACTACTTTTTATTTCAAAATGTAGTATTCCAACAGCTAAGAGGCGTGGCAATGGGGGCTTGCTTCTCCCCAAGCTACGCGTGTTTGCACATGGGCATGTGGGAGGAGCAAGTCCTCCACAAATATTTTTTCGATATCATGGCTATTAACATCATTGTCTGGTATCGCTATATAGACGATCTATTCTTGGTTTGGAAAGGTTCAGAGTCAGCTGTCTCCAGTTTTATTCAGGACATCAATGTCAACCAGTTGAACCTGCAGTTCACAGCACAGATGAGTCAAACCAATGTCAACTTTTTAGATGTGGAAATTTTCACACTAAATGGCAGACTTGAAACCAAACTCCATCGCAAAAAGACTGCAGGTAACACTGTGCTCCATGCCAATAGCCATCACCCTGAGCACCTCATCCGCAGCATCCCCTATGGAGAGATGCTGCGCATTAGGCGCATTTGCAGCATTGATGAGGATTGCTGGTTAGCCCAAGAGGAGAGCAAATCTAGGTTCTTAGCTAGGGGATACACTTCATCAGTAATAGACAAAGCCATGTCCAAAACTAGAGTTCTACCAAGAAGCCAAGTTCTCAGTTTAAAATCTGATTCAACACTAGCCATCAGCCAAGGTTCAATTCAAGCAGATGCACCCAGACTGATCTTAACATACAGCCGCCAACAAAACACATTGCGTAGAATCTTTAAGAAAAATTGGGCTCTGATACGCAATGACCCGGTGATAGGCGGGACAGTACCTAACGCCCCTGCCCTCACATTTCGAAAGGCTCGCTCAATGAGCGATATGTTAGTGAAGAGCAGCCCCGAAATAGGCACTAAGGCAGGCAATTGGCTTCAAGCCAGCAAAGGGTTCATCAAGTGCTCCACCTGCAAGGCTTGTACACTGGGCAAAAGCACTACATCTTATGCTTCCCCATTTTTTGAAACACCATGTAAAATCACCAAAAAACTAACCTGTAAGACTGACTTCGCAGTTTATGTGCTGGAGTGTACATGTGGCCTGCAATATATTGGTAGCACCAAATTGCAGGCACATAAACGTATACTCCAGCACATGAGGGCCATTACCAACTATGACGTCTCCTACCCAGTAGCTAGACACTTTAAGGAGAAACACAAAAGTAGTCTAGAACATCTCAGCTACTTCGTCATTGACTCAGTCCCACCACTCAGACGTGGGGGTGACCGAGAAGCCCTACTGAGGAGATTAAAAACACGATATATTTTGGAGCTTGACTCGAAAACGCCGAATGGACTAAACTCCAGTGAAGATTTTTATACGTGGCTATGAGTCAAACTGCCACCAGCAGTCTGACAGTATTTATTCAGGGTTAGGTCATCTCGATGCCCATTCTCCCAGAAATATGTGCATAAATATGCACAGTTATTTTCCCTTCCCCTCTTCCTTTCCCCCACCCCTCCTTTTTTTAGTCACGTAAACTTTTAGTGTTAAACTTTTCAGCACGAGCACTTTAGGACATAGTCAAACGCAGCAGGCCATAGTGACATCAGCAGGATACTGATTTCAAGCTCAGGTTTCCATTAACAGGGATTAACCCATCCATGTTCAGGGTAGAAGGAGGACAAACACAGGGACAAAGTGCAATGATAATCCTTACTCTATACCATACTTGGAAAGGATTTTGTTATCTTCCACCATAATAGGGTTCAGGACAACTGCCATAGAGTATAACACTCACTTGAGATTATATTATTTAACATTTGTAATCAATTAATGTTATTCACTGTGTAAATCCCTTCCGTGACAGGCAGCAATTGGATGCCTACCCAGTAAGCACATGATCATCTTATCTGTTTGTTTGTCCTTATATTTGTCTATGCCCGCGGAAGGAAACAAGAATGAATTGTATTGATACACATACATTTAGTCATTACGACTATGTTTCTTGATGGACAATACATGGGAAATGTATTAGCTTGTGTAATTAACATCATTACTGCTTTGTTTCGATTGTCAATTGGCACTTTAATTTTAAATGTATTCACATTCCGCATACAAGTGGTTACTGCACAAGTCACTACACATTCTTTGCCCCCTTTTTTCCTTAAGATATCAATGTATTATACAGATATATGTATGTATTCTATACCAGTTACGATACATCAACGAGAAAATCTGCTTCCTATGTCCATGAACAGGATTTTGCACGTGACCTTGCACTAGCACTTTAAAAGTTCAGGCTTCTGACTATGGCGCCATGTGATCAAGGCCTCTGGTAGGCCGAAACGCGTCATGGCGGTGGTGCGTGATTATTGGACTGAATAAAGAAAACTAGCACCTACTATTGGGTCCGTGTTCGTCTCTTGTACGAGGATGGTGTGCAAGTTGTGAGGCGATTCCTTGTGGCATATCTATATATATATATATATATTTGCCACAATGGGATCCAATCGATCCTGCGCGCTCAAGTGCGGGTGCTCTGCATAGGGGTCGGATCCAGACCCAATTCATCAATTTTACTGCCAATGATGCCGCATCATTGGCAGTAAAATATATATATATATATATATATATTCACTGAAAAAACCATAGGTTTCACACACGTTATAGTTAGGAATTAGCATTTAAAAAACCTTGCAAATTCACTTAAAAAACCATAGGTTTCACACAAGTTATAGTTAGCTGTACATTTCACTCATAAAAAACCAATGAAATTCCACGTTATAGTTAGATCAGGTAACTATAACTCGCGCCCCCGCAATGCACTGCTGATGACGTCACATATTACATCACTTATGACATGGTCAGTGGCATCACTCATGACATCAATGATGACATCTGAAATGACACATTGTGCATTGCGGTCGCGCAAGTTATAGTTACCTGATCTAACTATAACGTGGAATTTCATTGTTTTTTTACGAGTGAAATGTACAGCTAACTATAACTTGTGTGAAACCTATGGTTTTTTCAGTGAATTTGTACGTTTTTTTAAATGCTAAGTTATGTATTTATTTTTAATTTTTGCTTAGATGCGTCACTTTGTAAATATGGTGCAACAAGGCGCATTATTTATGTTGCTGATGCCTCACAAAAAGTGACGCAAACGTGAGGCAAAAATGTCACAAGGGGCTCATAAAAAAGCTCCTCATTCTGCAATTAGGTTTGTGGTCCCTTTGTGCCGGAGTAGAGAAAATCACTAATAGTTGTGTAACTACACTTTTCATGTGAATAAGGACATTTTCAAAATGGGTACATGTTAAATATGGTGAATGAAAAAAATATGGATTCCAAAATATCATGTGACATAAATATGTTGTCAAAAATATCGCCACTGCAAAAATATAGTGGAACAGAATATCAAAATTAAGAATGCACGTTTTATTGTATACAATATGGTAATGAAGAAAATTGCGGTAATGCCATTAGCACCGTCCGCAATGTTAAAAGGCCAGGATGCACCCACCAGTATGGCAGATGCATCCTAATTGGACTGGTGGGACCGCCGCACGTCTGGCGGTGCGGTCCCAGCACTGCTACGATGGCGGGCGGACTGGTGTCTGCCCGCCATCATAATGAGCCCCTTGGTTTGATTTAGCAGGGTGATCCACACCAACGAAGTAAGGGGCCAGTGGACACATTTTGGCAAAGGGTTATACAAGGCTTTACCAGGCCAAATGGGCAACCATAGCAATCAAAGATGATTATAAGAAAATTTAGTAATAAACAAGAATTAATGTAAAGATGAGGACGTTTTCCTACTCATGACAAGGACTCACCAGCGATTGTATAAAGTCAACGCCAAAACAAGATCATCTCTTCGCTTGGCTCAAGGAGATAATAATTGTAGTGAATACTTAGGGCCAGATTACGAGTCTGGTGGTCTGCAGACCGCCAGATCCGTGGTGGTGCAGTGCTGGCACGTTGGTGGCGTTTCGGCTCTGCCACGGTTTTCATGGTACTTCCACCTCCATAAAAACCATGGCAGAGAGAAAACAAAGGGGGCCCTCCAGAGCCCTCTGGTGCCTCATGCCATGTGGGTGCAGACAGGGGGGCACAACATGTGCCCCCCCTGTGTGCATGCACACCGGTTCCTGCACGGCATGGAATTTACAATCTATGCCGTGAAGGAACTGTTTTGGGCATTCCCATTGCGGTGCCCATTTTTAGAGGCACCACTACGGGATTGTCAAAAACCATCCCACCAGACAGGAGGAAACTCCTAATCTAGCAGGTGGCCCGACCACGGCTTTGGTGCAATGGGAGCATGGCAGCGGTGTACTGCCCGCTCCTGCTTTGTCAAAAGTCGCAATTGGGCCCTTAGAAGCTATTCTGTGGTATATTCTTGCTTTTCAGGGCTTACGAATGCTTTAAAAAGGCAAGAAAACCATTGTTATCTATGTAAAACTGTCTATGGACGGCCCAAAAATCTCCAAAGAGAAAAAGGTGAATCGGACTCCATGACCACAGAGTTCTTATAAGCGTCATATGACTCTCTTTCTGTGGTAATGCTACTCATGGCGCATCAATAATTTCCTCACTCACATTTGATGTTTTGATGTAAGAAGTTGGAAACCACTTTTTTATACTATTGATACTAATGCTCAGAGCCGTCAGCTTTATAAATAGCAGTTTACTATGGCATCTGGTGCAGAAGCAACATGTACAGTGTTAAACAGAATGAAGCTGAAAACATCATTTTCACACTATTTTCATTTAGACATATATTTCATTACCTACTGCCCTTGCAGAAAATTGATACATAAAAACATCCTAGAGTTAATCTCAAAGACTTTTTGCGATTCTTGAACAACTACTGTTACAGTTGCTCCAACGTGATAACAAATAGTAGCAATTTGGGTGCACTAAAGTATTTTGCAGTCTCAAACACTGTGATTCACAAAACAACAGGGCTTGCGATCGTAAAATACATTTCTAATATGTACTAACCCCATTTTTCCACTCAGAAAATTGTTTCCAAATCATAAAAAATGGTTAGCTACCCATACAGAAATGCAATTTGGAAGGGGCATGAAAGAGGCGTTCCTTTCAAAGTCGGCTTGATATTGATCAACGGTTTACTACTACAGTTCCAGTTGTACCACTGATCAGTTTACCTACTCACAATTTCAGGGGGGTTGGGAGGGTTCTCTTGAGAATCGGGGTGACAGCCTCAGGGGAAATTAGCAGCTGTCCAGGGGCTTTTTTCAAATCGAATCTTAGTATAACGCGCCTTTACTTCCAGCCCGTCCTGAAGATGAATATGCCCTTTTGCCTCAGAGCAGAAACGACATGACTGTCATCACTGTCTGTAGATCATGTTACCACTAAAACAAACTTGGACTATTTCCCAATTCCAGCTAGAACATCTGCACAGTCCTTTCTTTCTGAAATTGCTAATAAAAGGGCCTTAAAATCATTGAGCAAAGACTATGAAGACAAAACAGAAGAGGGACATGTGCTGGTGGATAATTAAGATTCAGATAGGATTTCTTCAGAGTTGCACTGGTTTCATGTCCACCTTGTCAGTCAGTCAGTACCATGTGTTTATTTAAACATTAGTCTTTAAAACATTTACACAATAGAAAATGTTTGCATAAAATGAACTATTACATAAAAAGTATAAAACCTTTCCAGCTAAAATCATGTCTCGAACCACAACTCTTAACCTAAAATCCCATTAGATATGTACACCAATAAAATGCTCAAACTTTTGCTAAAAATTAATACACGGACAATAAAAATTGTCCCAGAGCACAGGATGCATCTAAAAAATCACACATGCCATAGTAAATTGACCACTTGTCACCTTTCTCTAATCCCGTATTTTTGTATAATTGGTTTCAGCAATCATTTTTATTTGCGTAGAAACCACAGGCAATCTAGTAAAATGTGCATTAAATTCCCTTTAATATTAAGACCATGTTTACACATTTTCTTCTCATCCAAAAAAGGGCCCTGCATTTGAGAAACTTCCTCTGTTGACCAATTTATGTTAAGTCCATGATCCATGTCCACCTTGTCATCCACTGACACATATTCAGTCAAGGAATGCCCCCTCAGGTTAGACACCATAGCATTTAAAATCAGACTTTGATGAAGATATAAATTGTATTTAGCCAGTTAGTAACATCAGGCTAGGATGTTTCCATTCCTCGAACAGCAGCTCTGTCACCTTCCTATTCATCTGTAGCCTATAGAATGCAAACACTTGAAACTGTTGAAACATGGGCCAACTAAAAACTCATGTGGTCCATCAGACTCAGCAGAGTAGAAGGAAGGTGGATGAACTTTGACAGCGCTGGTAGGGTTGCTCAATAGGGCAAGTCATTTGCTGCAGGGAAAGTGTTTTGATCTACTAGTGTCTGGATCGCCTTTCGTCTTTCTGAGACAGATAAAATATGTACCATAATACTGTACTACAGCAGCACCCTGTACTTAAAAAGCTGTGAATGTTAATATTTGTGGCATTTAGGGCCACAAAGAAAACTGAGGGCCTACTTTAATGTATGGCTGACAGTTTACATCATCAAAAATGTGAGGGTTATCCGTTGCACCTTATTACAAGTGCATTATATCTTGGTTAGTTAAGTAGTTCAGGGCCATAGGGAATCTCTTGTAGGTCACAAGCTTAACACATGCTAGTCTGCAATTCTGAGGAATTTAAGTGTCATTACATTAATTAATATTAGTGCAGGTTATTGGATAATTCAAAACAGCATTACCGGGTCCTCAAAAACTAGATAAAGAATCATGTGGCATTCTTTTATAAAGATAAAGAGTGGCCTACGTCATTGCTTGCTATTTCTGGCATGAACATGTTACGTAAGTTGTTGTGATACTTTGCGGACTTAAAACTAAAGGAAAATACTTGGGCCCAGACTTATAAGCAGTTTGTCAAGGGTTTGAGTCACAAAAGTGACAAAAACCTCTGCAAAATATTTTTGTGGATTTCCTTTCCAGCGAAAAGTTAGATTTGCTTAAATGCACCTGAAAGCACTGCTTTGCATTACTTTGCATCATAGCAGCATTGCCAGGGTGGTACATGGTGCAAACTATTACCTGTTAACAACAGAAGGCAAGGCTTTCCACCCAAAAATAATGCCACTTTAAAGCAGTCATTAAAAAGGAGAAATGCTTTCATTTCTACTAACTATTCCCACATTGCATGGGTGCTGGAGTGTATAACACATATCCAAAGTAAAACACGTTTTAAACTTTCTCTCGGTATAGTATTTTATACTGGATGGCAACCTTTCCAGTAAAAAAACAATGCTAGACTCACGCAGACACCTATGCACTGTAGTGTGTGGCACTTTCTTGCTTTCTCCCTCTCACACCATGCAGGCCAAGAAAGGTGGGTGCTGTGCTGCGTTGTGTGACAGTTTTGTGAATTTGGGCCTCAGAATTCCACATATTTAAGACTTGTAAGAAAACCTAACCAAAAGCCCCTTTAGAAAAAATAATGCCCGAATCCATGTCGAAGTTGGCGTTGTGAAATCAGGCTCTGTGACTTTAATATCTAACTCCTAGCAATTATATATATTTTTGTTTAAAAGGTTATGACAATTGTACCAGCAAATTTGGCTTAGAAAATAGATGTGGGCTGCTGTGATGGGAGTCCAGTTTTGAGCTGTGTTTTCCCACATAGTACAGACACCAAAATAAATTAAAGTGCTGTATGTGTGCGTGAAGGGCTTGTAGAAAATTGTTCCAATCTCACTGACCACAATTTACAGCAGTGACCTGAACAGAGGAAATTATTGAACCAACTTTGTTAGAACAATTGTTTTTTTGTGAATTTTTGCTATTTGCCTTTCTTAAATGTACATTTTGCTTTTTTGTTGTAGCATAATATAATTATGAGCAGAAGGATCCTCTGTTTGAATGTAGCTCAGTTCTGGTGGGATCAGGGTGTTGGGTCAGTCACAACCCAAGCTGCTTTTTTGTGTAAAGGCGTATTCTTAGCAGCAGAGCTCATCCCCCAGTCTGGTAAGGAGAAGTCAACTTCAGGGATTTGGCCTTTTGTCATGATAATGGCCCTTTTGTTATATGCTAATGTACATTTGTACCTCTGTAGCTGGGCCTCCTGAAGTCTGCCTTCAGCTGAGGCAGATAAGCCAACTTGTCTCCACTCTGGCAAAAGCCTTTACTAAGCTCAATAAAAACTTAAATGCTTGAGGTGATGAACAAAATGAGTAGAAAAAATGATTCCTTCTTTGACGCATTTTTGTTTTGTTTATAAGCCATGTACAATCCTTTTTTACATCGCATCCACAATCCCCAAACCGGATGTAGTTTTACAGGTGCTATTTTCAATGTATTTATTATTTTAAAAACACGCACAGGAGCAGTTTTTGCAAGAGTTTTTACATGATGCATCTCTTTGAAATGCCCGGACACTTGAATTTTGAGGCATTCCTTCATGAACAAGTAGCTAATGCACATAAATGTTCAGCTGTTTTATAAAAGACGGAACATACCGAAGCCCAAAAGCGTGAACACAGGTTTATCCCTATACTGAAGGCAATTTTTTTAACGTAATTGGGATGTGCAGAAGAATGAAAGAACACTTTTTTTTTACTACACATTCAACAGTGGATATGTTTTATAATAATCTTGGGCTCAATTGTGGACTCATTGAGCGGCAGCTAGTGGCACAAAGCAGAGGCGGGTGCATAACTATCTGTTTCTCACATAGCCCCATCTGCCTCTTCCCGCTACACACACACCATAAGGGTGGTTGGGTCTCTAATGAGATGTGACGGGGTGAATTGAAAAGTATGAGAAGAGCGACCAAACAAGTACTAGTGAAAAATGATTGACAATATCCTAAGGTGGAGCATGATAGACGAGGGTTTTTCTCTTGCAGTCATCGAGGCTCTCCCCAATCTACAACAATGTGAACCTTTTATTGCTTGTCTATTTACTCCTGCCACCCCTCCACAATTTCCTCTGTTCCTTTTCCGCTCACCCCACTAACAAAGAGCTCCTATGATTCCACTAGATTTCCATGTGCCACCAGATCTCTAAGGCAGTTTTATCTCTCTTTGGCCGGCAGGGCTGAAGGATAACTAGACAACTGCAGATAGAAACGCATTCCATGGTCCTCATAGCTCAACTAGCTAGCTGTAGGTGGTGGACACGAGCACTCTTTTTTGGGGGAATTGGGACTTATTATTCATCATCGGATTTATATCCAGCACAAGCGCAAAAGTCAGGAAAGAGGCAAAGAAGAAGGAAGGGTGTCACACAGAAATAGTGGCAAAAGGACAACGCAGGGATAAAAAGAAACCTGCAAGAGAAGGATAAAGGGGCAGGAGGTTTAAGGTGATAGAAGAGGGGCATGAATTGTAATCAAGGTTATGCAGCTTTGATAGTCGGCTTCTTATCATTCGTCCGCGGGCTTCTGACAAAAACCTTTGGGCCTGCCACTTATTCTTTAACAAAATAAGCACTGCCCACAATCATGGTGTTCTCCAAGCCGCTAATCCCTATTTAAGCTAGTTGTCCATCCCAGCCACAAATATTTGTGGCCTCAACCCAAAATCCAGCCATGATTCCATCCTGTGGCTTCTAATTCATCCTGCTGCCACTGTGGGCAAATGCACCTGATGCTAAATCAGCAGTGTGCCTTGGTCACACCTGTTTAAAACCAGTTTTATCAAACTTAGAAACAATAGGCCATCTCATTCAAGGTACAAGAATATGATTGCATTCAATATGTAGTTGTGCTTTAGAAATACTGCAAGCATGATAGCTGGTTCAGCATTATAATCAGGGTCACTGGGATTGTCCAATTATGTAGCTATTGTAGTTTTCTCATAATTATGTATACGCTGCTAATGCTACATAATTCATCATCTGCACAATCCAAAGATTTTAACAACATACAATGTTGTTTCTTGCTCGAACGGATCAAACGTTACTAAAAGTGTTGCCCACGCCGTGCACAGAAAGGCCATCCATAAACTGGTCATCTTTCAGTTTGCAAATGATGTATTTGGGTGTTAAACTGGTACTAAAGAGGTGAAAGCTTGACTCCATACAGTGCTTATATGAGTAAGAAAACAAAATAATGAAGGACAACTGTCACAAAATGTGCCTTATCACGCCTGATAGTATAGTCAAGCCTCCCGCAAAATGTCCTCTTCCCTTGCCACATAATTGCAATGACCCTGATTATAATACAGTATTCCAACAGGTGAATTGGTAGAGTCTTGAACATAGTTCACTTTACAGCTGTGGTACTGTGAATCTTTCCCTCATTTCCCCTCCACCCTGCACAATGCACAGGAATTTTGAAGGACATTGTGATATTTTTCATTCTTTTGAAAGCTTAAAAGCAAGATAAAAGAAAATATCTTCTAGCCTAATTCTCAAAAAAACTGGTTAAAATTGCATCAGTTATTTTTAATTACATTTTTCACTTCATGGTTGCAAACGGCAGACCTAGGGTGATAGCGCTATATATTTCCATCTATTGTATGTTTTCATGATATGTTTTGGCAAATACTATATATCATTGAGATTGAATTCCACAACTTTTAATGTTAAAACAAGTTTCTCCTGTTACAGTAAGCCGTTATTTGAATTACTGAGTGTGGCTCCATCAAAATATCATCGTTTTTTTCTTTTGTTTAAATTAGAAGATAGACCACACCCTAATGTTTTCCCTATGCTGTACGATTTCTGAAATGTTGGTGGCAACACCTGAAAATGAGACCGTTTTTTAAACATTTTTTACATAAATTCGCTCTCTTCTGGAAGTGGCGCATAATCAAGGAAAGTTTCCGTTTCGGGCCTCAGTGACATTCTGGCTGGAGCTATCCTCAGTAATTCAAATAACGGCTTACTTTAACATTAACAGTTGTGGAATTCAAGCTCAGCAGCATAAAGTATTTGTCAATACTACTGCCCTGACTGCCAACCGTTCAAAGGTATGCCCGTGGAAGCACGACCCATCCCCCAGTCTGGGCGAGGCACCATGCTCAGGTGTTTCTAGAGCCTCTTGACATGTTAATGAACCCTTTGTAATGCATGAATCGGCGTTTGCACATCTTTGAATGGCTGTGCTGAAGCCCAGGTTTGTGTTTCCTTTCTTTTTAGGGGAAAAGAAGCAGGGAGTAGGACACTGGGATTTCTTTCAGCAGCATTGTTTTCTTAACACTTGAACTTGCCCTGGCTCATTATTTTAAACAGCGAGAACTAAATTTAACATACCATACCAGGACATTTTGGATGAGTGGTTTAGTCCACTGCTGAGTGTGGTACCAAGAGGCATGCGTTTTATTTATGTTTTCTCAGATTCACCTCACATGATCTTAAGCAAATAACTTGATCGGTTTGTGTCCCAAGCCCTTTATTCTGCAAACATCCTTGACATGAAGTTTTGTATGAAACCGGAACAATAACATTTACAAGCTGACATTATAACATTAAGCAATTGCTTTTCTCAGGCCTTCTTTTTTTTGCCTACACGTTTATATGTGTGTAGTTTCAAAGTAATGGACACACGCATGTGCATTTGTTACTACTCACATCTCTATTATATACCCACTCCAGCAGTTGGTACGCACACAAACTATGTCACTTTCCACCTATCAGGCGAGAATGTGCATGGTTGCTCCAGTGAAGTTTTAGCACTATCAAGTGCCCATATCATTAAAACTTTATGTCTATTGGTTACCTGTGCTAATTCTAAACTAAAAACACATTGAAAAAAACAACAGTTATGGCTTTTGTAGGGTGAAAATAATTTTTCTCTCTTTATAAACTGAAAGATACAAGTGATGGAGGGTCTTTGAAGAGTGGCATAATGGCACAAGAGCAGGGGCCTCCAACGCTCTCTCTAATAAGAGCTACTTATGTTCAATGAAACTCATCAAGAGGTTTTATTATTAGTTGTGTTTTAAAAGTGACCACATCTGACAAAAGTAAATTAATAGCAACCATATGCAAGATAAAGACAAGCACTAATCACTTCAGGTCATCATGCGTGGTTGCCAAGCGTAATATAACAAAGGCTTTGCTAGTATGCTGGCCTCTATTTGGGTTATACATAATTTCCATACCACTAACAACCCTGGTATCAAGGTGATAAACATTTGTAGAAAGTCTTCCCAATGCCACATGATTTATCACTAGAATATCAGATTTACATTTTTCTCCAAAAACCACCTTATGAGTTCTGATAAAAAACATATTTTTGTCTACAACATATACTCTCAATTTTGGTAGAAGTATATTAATTCAACGAAGCAAAAGCTTCTCATTTAGTAAGCTTGGCTGCACAGAGGAGAGCTACTCACAGGTAGCTGGAGAGCTCCCTGTAGCTAACGAGCTACTCGTTGGAGAAGCCTGCACTAGAGCAAATGCAGGATACAATACAGGTCTGTATGCCGATTCTCAATGCACCTTTGGCCCTCTGCTACATCCACTGACTTTCGTCTAGGTTTTTACAATTACCACATACATTCATACACCCGACCTGAAAAATAGAACTGAGATACAAGAAAGAAGTATCATTTTGCATGAGTATGTGGGAGGAAGACCTGTTTAACAGACTGACCATAACAATAAGAGGTACTAGCTTAATATGTAGAATGGAGAAGTGTGCTTGAGAGTGAGCTTTCTATGCACTATGGCTTTAATATGCAGCAGCATTTCCTTAATTTTTTTTCTGTTCTTGTCTCAATATGTACCTGTAATTACAGTTTATAAGTAATATGAGTGTAGTGGGAATCCCTTCTCTATGTAATGGTATGCATTCTCTTCAAGTTGCATAGCTTCCACTGCTTTTGAGACGTCACTTTAGAGCATGTTGGAAAGCAGTGTCTCATGTGAAGCATTCTTAGAGCTTAGGAGATGCACAGGGTATTTTAGCTAGATACCAGAGCACACAGGAAAGAGGTGTGCATGGAGGAATGCACACTGATGGTAGGCCGACTTAAATTTATTGGTAGAGCTTTTGGGGAGACTCGTGACCGGTTATCAGTGTCATGGGGCTCTGTAACAAGTTGAGACTAGACTAGAGAGATGTCATGCAGTTTTCTTACTACAATAGAAGGATGCAATGAAGGGCCGCACTGAACTGTGCTGACAGACCAGCTTGTGTGTTTCGATGATGAAATAGAGTCTTCCACAGATCAGGCTTGATGGTTGATCATAAAGCAGAGGGTGGATCTCAATGCTGGAGACGCATACAATTGTGCAATTGGTTAGGATTGATGACTATTCGCAGTATTGTCAGAGCTGAGTTTGTATATGGTGTATATATTCCCAGTAGTGGATATATTCGTCATCAGGACATATTGATGACAGAGGATTGAGTTCCTGAGGCCACATGTAGGTTTGTAGTTTTGAATATGCTTGCCCGTCACTTGTGAATCTTCTTGGTGGGTTGGTTTCTGATCAGGATTCAGTAGATTTTCAGAATAGCTTTGTGTAGCGTGGAGGCTGCATGACTAACTAGGCAGGTTTACGTTATAAAAAGTAGGTCTCAGCAGGAGTCACAGATCTGATGGTAGATGCTTAGGTTATTCTTGTTTATCGATATGGTGTGGTATCATGTCATGACCATACATCTCCACTCTCTGTTTCTCCTCGGATTACTAAATTATATTTGTGTATTATTGCCATAGTAATCTCCATAACCGAGCAAGCCTTGCAATTTAATACTAACCCTTGAAGATAATGCATGCCCAATATTCCTAAATGTATTCATTTGGATGTGCCCATGAGATGATGTGAGGATATGGGGAGCCTGTATGGGAGTAAGTATACACCTTACTTTGTGTTCTAAGTTCATGAAGGTGTTCAAAGAACACATTGCGAAAAAAACAAAGACAGGGCTCTCTTCTAAAGAAATTGAAGTAAGTTCATCCAGAAAGCCAATTCCCAACTCCTGTTTCAGGCCTTGTACTCATGCATCTAGGCTAATGGCCTATACATGGCCTCCCAGATGCCATAATGGAAAGTCTTAAGGGCATTCTATAAGCCACATCACATCTCATCCAGTGCCTGAAGAACTATGGTAAATCATCCCCCTCATGGTAGAACTTGATCGGCCCCCCTGCCAGCCCGTGCCATTTTCAGAACCAGCTTAATAATTTATAAAGCCATCACGGCCAGCTCAAGCAATAAATGCAGAACGCTCCAGGACCATAATCTTTGTGCTAAAAAGTCTTACTACAGGTACATTCCTCCCTTGCTTAAAAGCCTGCACTGCCAGTACAGGAAAGAGTTAACTTTAAGATTCTTTGTTTAACATTCAAATGCTTACATGACATGATATCACACTATATCTATTGTTGAATCTGTTGCTGTAAAAGAATTCACTAGCATTGCCCTCACTAAACTCTGATTGGGTAGTGAATTCCGTAAAGGAATGCATTACGCAATCAGGTACCAGTCCCTCTATGAGAAGGGACCCGTATTGTTTTCTTCTGGCTCCAGTAGTTTTGAATTGCCAGACTTCAGATTGCCAGAGAAGCTGACGTTTGACTGAGAGTTAGTACTTAACACTTACTAATATTAATGAAGCATTAAAGAAGGTGGTGCATAAGAAGCTCTGTGACCCATTTAAGTAATGTTTCTATTGTCTTAGCATAGTGTACTTATTACAATAGTGCATGACACATGAATCATACCAAAGGTTCTAGATTCAGATATAACAGCAGAGCTATCCTTTGAGATTTAACACCAATGTAAAATCGGTCCTTCTGTGTGGAGCAGAAACTTGGAGACCAACAGTGACTACCACCAACAAAGTCCAGACCTTCATCAACACCAGTTTTAGGAAAGTCCTCCAAATCCACTGGCCAAACACCATCAGTAAAAAGGACCTTTTGCAGAAAACTTTCCAAGTCCCTGCTCATGAAGAAATCATGAAAAGGCACTGGAACTTGATAGGTCACACCTTCAGCAAGCCCGCATCAAACACCACCAGGCAATCATTCACCTGGAACCCTCAAGGGAAAAGTAAAAGAGGTAGGCCAAGAAACACCTGACATCGAAGCCTTGAGGTTTACTGCAAAGAGATGGGTTACACCCGGATTCAGATTGAAAAAAAGCACACAACAGAGATTGCTCGAGATTCCTGGTTGATGGCCTATACCCCAGGAGGGTGAGCAGGCATAAGAAAGTAAGTAAGTATCCTTTGAGATACAGCTCTTGCATTCTGGAATTGCATTAATTTCCTCTCCTGTAGGATATATCTTAAATCCGTGGCTTAATACAGCAGGGCTTAACTCCAGATAAAATAACCAGACGTGGTCTACAGACAGACAGCAGAGCTATGTTTCAGGTTACAATGCTCTGATAGGTGGTGCAGTTACTACAGAGCCACACACAGGCAGCTGGATCAAGAAGGTTTTTAATCATTATGAGTAGCAAAATAAATAGAAATAAGAGCTTACACAGAGTCAGTGTTGTACGTTTTTAGAATGGAGGAATATAAAATAAGTCCTTAATGAGGGAATACGTTTGAACTGCTGGCTAGACCCATAGAATGAGGCTCACTTAAGAGGTATTTTCTTGAAGTGTGTGTGTGTGTGCGCCCATCCCTTTTCAACTCAAGGTTGATGGTTATGTGATACAAAGAGCTTGTTTATCAGTACAAAAATTCAGAATTTGCTCAAATGTAAGACTGTTTCTGTCGTGCTAGGGTTACCGATCACCCTCAGTGCGCTCTTTAACTTGATAAGTGCAAAATTGGGTAATTTAAAATGCAGTTGGGTGAACTATTTTGCTAAACAAGCCATTATAATTACACCCTAACATCTCTGTCCAACTAAAAAAAAAAAATACTGAATAGGAAATTCAACCACGAACGACAACCTATTTGCTCATAACTGCCAAGGATTCTGATTGCTCATGTGTGACACTTTCATAATTTCAGTGTACTTATGAGTGACACTCAACGACTATGTGTGACGCTTAGAGTGGCACTTTCTCCTGAGCAAAATCAAGCAATGAAGAACAGAGAAACATAAAAATATCAGAAATGATACCCATTTGAGCAGCAAGAAACTCTAAGAAGATCTTAAAACTAAGCAAAGCACCAGAAATGGAAGGGCACTAACCTTGTGCCCTTGTAATCTGATTGTACTGTGAAACAAATGTGTAAGCATGAGATCAGTCTGTAGGCTTTCTGTCCCCTATGGGACCCGACAACAGCAAACAGGCTGAGAGGCCCCAGTGCCGATCTTAGCTGATATTAATAATGAATTTACTCAAAGTCAGTTCACAACTGTTAGCAGCACAGCCCAGCCTGCTGCAGCACCGGCACCCTGAGGAGAGCAGTGAGCTGCGACTCAATCAGGCTGTAATTTTCAAGAACTCTAATACTAGCTAATAATTAAAACCAATAATTTACCAACTCCACTTACTGTCAGCTGAGGGGTCCCATCCTGTGCACTGCCCAACCCCGCTGCAGCACCAGCGCAGCCTGAGAGCAGTTAGCTACAGTCAGGCTCAGGCAGTGACGCTGTTAAATATATTGTACTGTGCTTGAAAGTTGGACCCATCATGACCTGACGAATTAAACAAATTGTGGTGTGACTACTCTTACATTCCAATCATGCAATAATAAATGTGAGATGATCTCATGATCTGGATCATACAGCTCAACTGAGAGGAGCGCAGCCCAGGCCCACCGCGGCACTGTCCTCAGCGTAGCCTGAGCACAGCTGCCTGTAACAGGCTCATCAGTGATAATGATGCTCCAAAATATGGATACATTGCCTGAGACTGACTAGTGACAGTCTGGTGGCAGGGAGAGCAGCCACGGTATGCATGGGCAAGTGCCAGTCAGAGGCTGCAGGCCCCAAACTCTGTCCTGCAGTGGCCCAGTCCTGCACTCAAGCAGCATCTTGATGAGAGAGGCTGCAGGCACCATACTAACTGTTAGCACAAGAGATAGTGGTGCAAGCAGCGGTGGGCTTCACCCAAACTTTAAAAAACAGATAATATAACTGTCGGCTGCGCCTAGTATAAGTCCTGTCTCGGACGGCATTCATTGGGCAAATCATGGGATACGTTGTTACAGTCTACATGATGACGCCATTATGTCACATGAAAGGCAATGCCACAGTCTTTGGAACCAGCGAGCGCAGCTGAGCCTGCCCCAGACCGCAGCAGTCAGAGTCTGTCAGTCACATTGTGCGCTGGGTTCCTCAGTGCTCATAGCAGCACTCTGGCTTGACTGCTTCAGGAGGTGCTATGAACGCATGACCTTGCATTTAGCGCAGTGATGCGGATCACCATTTTGAAATGCCTTCGTCTGAAGCCTGATGCGTGGTACTTGGCAGGGCTGTTTGCTGTGACGGGCTCTCCAATTCAGCTGTATACAAAGGCCGTAATAATATTCAGGCACATGGTCTCAAATGTTCACATTGTGCAGAGATTATTAAAGCTGGAGTTTAACTTAACTGAGCAGTTCTCTTGTAAATATGTTTTTAATTCTAAACAGTGAGTCCTCTATCTTACCTCCGTTCACTTCCCAGAATTGGGAACTCTGAGACTGATAATTTTTTCCTAAAGCCTTTCTTCTGGGGTGAGTACTAGAAAACACAGGGACTGAATTGGGTATGCAATCGTCTATCCGATGTGTGTGTGCCATTGCAGGAGAAAGCCATGTTATAAACTGTGACTTTGTTATGATCAGCGCTTCCTCTTGTGACAGAAGCACAGGAACACCTCAGCTACCTGCTCTCAAACTCACTAATAATCTACAGAGACACAGGGGATTCCAAACAGAGCCCTGTGAGTGTTTATGCTACACCTGAAAAGGTCTACCTTTTTCCGGTAAATCTGTCAATGTTATTATTCTCACATCTACGCCCCTTAAAGAATAACAACATGCACATGTGCATTACATCAAAAACTGAACCTAAACACTTGGTAAAAAATATTTATGAAACATGCAGTTGTACACTGTTGCCTATTATATCTGTAGGACTCTACTAGTCAAGGATCCTGTGAGAAAGGGCCATCTTTCTTGCATGGTATGCCCCCACGTTTTGCTGATTTGCTGAATGTACTTTGACTGAGTGTGCCCTGGGCTCCTGCCAATCAGGTCCCCAGGGCCTATGTTCCTTCCTAAAAACTGTGCTGAAACCTAAACCCAAATTGGCAAACCCTGGCCACATGTCAGCCCCTGGTAAATGGTACACTAGGTACCCAGGGCTTTGTGACCAGGGAAGGCCCCTAAGGGCTGCAGCACGTATTGTGACACCCTTAGAGGCCCTGTACCCTGACACACACACACTGCCCTTGCAGGCTGAGTATCTGGGTACAGAACAAAACAGAGTTCACATGGCACACCCCCCTGTGTGCCATGCCCACAACACACACTGGCCTGGCATACGTCAGCCACCTTTCTAGCTGGGTGCCCTATGTCAGTGGTGTGGGTACAGGTGCATGAGCCCTGTGCCCCTACAGTACCCAGATCCATTCCTGGGCACTGTAAGTGCAGTGCTGCCATTTAAGAGTATATGGTGCTGGGAGATCGTCAACATGAACTCCACAGCACCATGATGGCTCCACTGAAGACTGAGAAGTTTGGTGTCAAACTTCTCAGCACATTAAACCCGCACTGATGCCAGTGCAGGATTTAATGTACAATGCACGACAAAGGGTATCTTAGAGATGCCCCTTGAACCTAACCTACAATCCACGTCTTGTCTGAGGGGATGCCTAGGCTGCCACACAGCAGACACGTTGCTAGACCCCTGGGTAGAGAGCCATCCGCTCTCCTGGGCCTGCAACAATGCACATCCTGGGCGAGGTGCTAGGTCTCCTCCCCCAGGATGGGCAGGTGAAGCTTCAAAGGCATACCACCTTTGTGAGCTTCTCCAGGCCACTTGCTGTACTCAGCAACTGGCCCCTACCGGTTCTAAACCCCCACTTTGGCGGGAAGACTGGCCGGAAACCCCAAAGAAGGACAGGGGGTGTGCCAGCCTCTACGAACCTCACCCCTCAGGTGGGGGAGGCGAGGTGAAGCACATCTCCGGGCTCTCGCCATCTTGAAGATGGGGAGCCCTGCCCAATCAGGACTAGGCCACTGCCCCCCTCCCACAGGAGAGTGGCAGGATAGGGGGTGTACCCACCCCAGGACAGGGACCCAGTGGTCCCTGCCCTTTACCTACCTGTAACGCCCCTAAATTTAGTATTTAGGGGCACCCTGAACCTACCTTCCTTAGATCCAGATTCCGAAACAGCAAAGAAGATCAAGAGACAAGAAGACCTGCCGTGCAGCTGCTCACAAGAGGAAGACACCAACTGCTTTGTCCTCAGCCCTACCGGCCTGTCGACCCTCGAACCTGCTCCTGCTAAACCGTGGCCAGCAACCTCACAAACCCCGAAGACCTGGCTACATTGTGACTCTAAGCAACTGGGACTCCCACGAGCAGTGGTACTGCTCAAAGCAAATAACTGACCCCTGGCATCAGCCAGGAACCGCGAACCCAGCACACTCTGCACCCGCCAAGCCTGGCCTGTGCTGGAGTGAACAAAGACCCCGAGGATGTCCCACCGGCGACTGTGACCCCAAATCCAGCACCCAAGGACCCACCTCGACGCTCCTGACCACGCCTGCAGCCTTAGAACCAGGGACCCCTTCAAACGCGACCAGCAGAGTGTAAGATTTCCCGACGCCAAAAGGCACCCCTGCACCCGGCGCCTTGCGGCCCCCTGTGCCCAACTCCTGGGTGCCTACCTATCCTCCAACTACCCAACTTACCTCTCGAAGTGGTGGTCGCACCTGAAGAATCTTCGTCCCCGAGCTTGCAGCCTTTGTTCGTTCTTGAGCTTCTCCACTGCAATCCACTGAGCGCCCGACAGCTCAAAAGCACCCTGCACCTAGTCGCCCGAGTGGCCCTGGCAGTGCAACTTCTACCCTAACCTACTTCCCCATTTGCCCTGAGCAAGTGACCAGGAGCCCAGCTCCCACAGCCGCGTGGCCTGCGAGCCAGCAGCCACCAACCAAAGGCCCCCTGCCGCCCATAGGATAACATTGGGCCTGACTCACTCTGCACCCGACTGTCCCTGTGCCGCTGAGGGTGTAACAACTGTACTTACCTGACCCTGGGAGACCCCTAAGTCTATGCCCAGAACCTTAACTTTGCCAGTCGAGTACTTACCCAAAAGCCGATAACTCAATTTTCTTCCATAGGGTAACATTGACTGGTTTCACTTGGAAATTCTTCTAAGTGTGGAGTTTCTAAACTTTAAAATATTCACCTAAAATCAACCGAGTAACGAAACGAAAATACTCACCTGCCATCAGGAGAGATCCCAGTGCTGGATCTTGGTGCCCAGCACTGACCCTGAAAAGTAATTACAACCATACTTACCGCTAACCGAATTTTCTTCTTTTTTTTTTTTTTTAAAACAAGTCTTTATTGAGCTTTTATGACTTATTTTACAAAACCCCACCCAACCCGCCTCCCCCCCGCCACCCAGCAGATTACAGGCATTACAATTGATTTGTATATATATACATTTAAAAAAAAAAAAAAAAGAGGACGAAAGTTATAACATAGCTACATTTTAATCTGGGTTATGCGGTACCTTCTATCCATGCTCTTAGAGGATCCCAAATGACTAGACCTTTCTTTTTCTTATTCAAACCCTTGCATCTATATATTGCTATTTCAAAGCTATAGGTAGCAAGTAAACGTGCACGCCATTGTTGAAACGAGGGAGGTTGTGGATCTAACCATGCGGCCGCTAAGCAGATTCTTAGTATTGACATTGAAATAAATATGAATCCCCTTGATGGGGTAGGACGAAGCTCCCCCTCAACGCCCAAAACTATTTCTGCAGTTGTTATTTCGATATCTCTATCTAAAATCTTTGAGAGAAAGATCGAAATATCCCGTTTAATAGTATAGAGTTCTTTGCAAGTGGCAAACATGTGTATTAAGTCCACTTCGGGGAGAGCACATCTTGGACATTTCGTCCCCTTTCCACAGCTCCATTTTGCAATCTTTTTGGGGGTGTAATATAGCTGAAAGAAAGTCTTATAAAATTGTGCTTGTAATTTAGTTGAAATTAAAATTGATTGCGAGAAGTTAAATGCGGTTTGAATAGAATTATTGGTTATTTCTAATTTATCCTGCCAAATCTGAAAATGTTTGTCAAGATCATCAGGTAAATTAGTGATTAGATTGTTATAAATTTCACCAATTTTTATTGTATTATTGTTTATAATCATATCTATAATCTGTATCGTCTGAAAAGCTATGTTGCCACCCCCTTTTTTCAACAGAAAGTCTCTGACTTGCAAATATTTGTAAAAATCACGATGTTCTAATAGAAATGTATTCTTTAATGACTCAAATGTATTAAGCCCAGATATATTGAAAAAAAAACCTAGTTTTGTAATTCCTGACGTAACCCAACGTTTCATACATGGATCTGTAAAAATTGCGGGGAGGTTTTGATTGCCATAGATAGTTGTGTAGTACGAAAATCTACCAATCCCCAATATTTTGCGTACGTTACTCCAAACTGTGTAAATTCCTTTAAGGGTTTTAAACCGAACTTTTTTAAAATGGCAGTCATAGGTCAAACGCCAAAGATGGTCTCCGGTTGAGGCCCCGAGGATAAGTTCTTGTGGGGTTGGGACTCTAGATGCAAAATTTAGATTTGGGGTTAGTAGCATTCGGCTGTAGTTAAGTGTGCAGGCCCACCAGTAAATTTTAGAGTTGGGTAGGGCGAGTCCACCTCTATCTTTTGGTAGATTAATAAATTTCATTGCTCTTCGCGGTCTGCTATACCCCCAGATAAATCGAGAAAAGATATGATCCAATTCTGTAAAAATATGTTGGTCGAAAATTAAACAAATGCTTCTAAAAAAATATAAGAATTTAGGAAAAAATACCATTTTTATTAAATTACACCTTCCAATAATTGTCAGATGTAAATTGTGTAGTCTCCTCAATGATAAGTTCGTTTGTTTCAATAGTGGATTAATATTTAAACAGACTAAGTTATTAAGATTAGCTGTGATATTTACCCCTAGGTAGGTCGCATTTTCGACAATCCGTTCATCAACACAATTAATTTGATTATTGATAACTATTTGAGTTTTGTTTTGGTTTAGTTTATAACCTGAGATTTCACCAAAATGGTTAGCCTCTGTCTCAATTAGATTTATAGCGTTAGTGGGATTGGTGGTAGTTAGGGCGATGTCATCAGCGTAGGCTAATGTTTTGGTGTCTCCATGAGGCGTCCTCACAGGTATTATTGCTGGGTTTGATTCTAGCCTCCGAATAAAAGGGTCTATGAAAATAGCAAAAAGCAATGGGGAGCAGGGGCAACCCTGCCTCGTTCCTCTCGTTACTTTGAAGTTTTCTGATATGTCCCCGTTTATCACCACTGCTGCTTCTGGGTTAAGGTACAACATGCGAATTGCATTAATAAAATTTTCCCCGATTCCGCTCTTTGACATGGCTGTCCATAGGTATTGCCAGGAGACCCTATCAAATGCTTTTTCGGCATCAAGTAATATCAATGCCATAGGGTCTCCTGCCACCTCGGTCATGTCAAAGAGAGTAATCACTCTCTGTATATGATCGATGGTAGATCTACCGGGAACAAATCCGTGTTGCCGAACCGATATGATTTTATGTATAAGTGGGGCAATCCGGCTGGCAAGCATTTTAGAGTAAATTTTAGAATCGTTGTTGATTAAGGTAATTGGACGATAAGCCCCTAGTTCGGTTGGATCTTTGTTTTTCTTTGGAAATACAATTATTTTTGCAAGTGCCCAAGATCCTGGTGGCTGTCCACCATTAAAGACCTGGGACATTAACATTGTAAGAATCTCTTTTAGCTGTTTGCTAAATCTAACATAAAATTCTGAAGGAATTCCGTCAAACCCGCTTGCTTTACCCGGAGGAAGACTATTAATGGATAGTAAGATTTCCATCCATTGCGGGGCCTCAGCCAGGCTATCTCTGTCAGTTTGGGAGAGCTGAGTCCATAAAACCGTATCCAGGTAGTCATCAATTTGGGATTGATTTTTACAAGTTTCTGTATACAGATCAGAATAATATCTTTTAAAGCAATCTCTAATTTCTCTGGGATCTTGGGTGAGGCCTTGAATAGGATCGTTTATTTCTTTAATATTGCTATCCGTTTGTTCCTGTCTAGCCCGAATAGCGAGTTGATGGCCAATATTTTCCCCCAGCTCATAAACTTTTTGTTTATATTGGGTGGCTTTACTGATTGCTTTACTGGAGAACACTTCTATAATTAGATTTTTTGAAATGGCTACTTCTCTGATTGCTGCTTCAATGTTTGTATTATCCCGAATTGCCATAATGAGCATTTCCTCTTTTTTGGCTAGTTCGTTTTGGAGTTTTTTTAATTTAAATTTTTCTTCTTTATTATTTCTAATAGAAAATCTCAGAGTTTCTCCTCTAATTCCCGCCTTGAGGGTATCCCAGACGATTTCCAGTGATGCACTGCCAAGATTATTGTCTATAAATTCGGGGATCCATTTCTCTATAGCTTTGCAATATTCTTCATTCAGCAAAAGTGCCCTTTCGAAAGTCCATCTGTTGTATTTTGATTCTATTTTACAAGTGTCGAGACAAATGATTAAAGGGTTATGGTCAGACAATGCTTTAGGTAGTAGATCTATGGAGCTATGTATGGCTATATCATGTGATGCAAAAATGTAATCCAATCTTGCAAATTTACGATGTGGATTTGAGAAAAAAGTATATCCTGGGTTATTTGGGTGCATCAATTGCCAGCAATCGGATAAACCATGTTTATTACATAGTTCTTCAGGCGCTCTGAAAACTTTTGGTTTTCTGCCTAAATACTTACATTTATTGTACCCCGTTGTCCAATTTGAAGGGAGATTTAGATTAAAATCGCCACATATAATCAATGGTAATGACCAATGGGCCAATTCGTTAGATAGAAATTCTAATGGACCTGGGTCGTCATCAACGCACCCATATGCAGAGCATATAGTTAGTTTTTTCCCCGTGCCATAATTGCATTCGGTAATTGCCCATCGCCCAAATTTATCTGCGATTGATTTGCCAAATTGGAGACCCACGCTACGAGCTAAAATTGCAACTCCCCGCGTTTTATTGCTCTGAGTTGTAGCAGTGATTAATTTATATCCAAGAGTTTTTAGGACTGCAGTTTGTGACCTTTCAACGTGAGTTTCCTGGAGACAGACTATGTCTGCCCCGGTTGAGTTGAGACCTACAGCTGTTCTCTGTCTTTTATTTGGATCGTTTAGACCGCATATGTTAATGGTTAAAATTTTAATTTTACTCATTTTGTAGCTTTAGAGATACTAGTTTACCTAGCCAAATCATTACGCCTGTAATCGCCCCCTGTCGTGTCTCCCCCCCAAACCCCAAAAAACTGGTGAAAGCTGAATATATAAGTGTGGAAGAAAAAACCTGTGTCCCAAACCCCACCCCCCGTTCCCACCCCCCATTTCCCCTAAGGAAGGCTACCTGGTTCAGACAGAACCAGGTTGTGGGCATCATTGCGGTCAGGGAACAGCAGACCGCGGCTGACCTGATTTATTTAGCAAGCCAGTATTTATTTGTGCTCCCCTCCTGCCTTTTCATTTGTGTCATACTTGTGTTAACAATCCCATTATATCTGACTAAATTTTTATTTTTTTTTCCAGATAGTTTTGGAGAATTATAGTTATTTGTTGGGTTTATCTTTAAATGGGATTGAGATTTCACTTAAATAAGCTTCGGCCTGAATCTCGCTGGTAAAGCTTCTTGTGTTGCCTTTAAAGATAATCTTTAACCGCGCAGGATTCTGCAAGTAAACAGTGGCTCCGATGTTTTCGAATGGTGTAAATAATTGTCTCATCCTCCACCGTCTTTCGACCGTGGTGTGGGCAAAGTCTGGTCTGCAGAAGAACTCAAAGCCTTTGAATTCTCTTTTTTTTGTCGGGCGTGCAAGATTAAAGATGGCTTCACGTAGTAAGAAGTTTCCAAAGTTAACAAGAAACGCACGAGGATATTGTGTTGAGTTCTCCGCACGCTTGGGGGGTGTCAAAGGAAAGCGATGGGCCAGATGTATTTCCTTGTCGAAGTCCCACATTTGTAGCTCCGGAAACGATTCTTTTAGTAATGTGATTATAAAGCCCCTGGGGTCATGTCCCTCGGAGTTCTCTGGGATCCCAAGAAAGCGTAAATTGTTACGTCTGGCTCTGTTTTCTTGGTCTTCCACCTTCGCCATTAGATCTTTAATTATGCCATCTTGTTCTTTCCCAAGCATTTGTAGGTTAGAGACATCTTTTTCCAGATTTTCCGTGCGTGTTTCCACTGAGGCCATTCTATCCGAAATCTCTAGGCAGGTTTCTCCAACTTTTTGTATTGCACCCTGTAATTTCTGGATAGCTACATGGTTTTTCTTGTTGTCGTGTTTGACCTCTTCGTGGAAGTTCTTAATTGATTTAAAAATATCGCCGAGGGAAATTGCAGATTGATCTTGATTGTCGTCACGTATCTCCTTTTGCATATTTTTAGATGTCTTAGGTTTTCGCAGGGCCTTCCCCATGGGGCTTAAGTTGGTATCGAACTCTTGTGGTAAAATATTCCTTGCTGTAAAGTTTGTTTGTTCAGTGTTACTCCCTTGATCTGTGGTGTCTTCAAACATTAGTTTAGTTTGTCTCCTTCGTCGATTTTGTCTTTCCCTTTTTATTTCCCCCTGTTTCTTCTTTGTAAGACTCCCGCTAATGGGGGTATTTTGTTTCTTTGCATCAGGTTCTAGTATTTCTGGATCTAATATAATAGATTCGGAACTTGTCTGTTCCAGTTTCTCTTGCTCACTTGAGGTGGAAATTGAGGCGCCAGTTTCGAAGATTTCGGAGCCAGAGCTGGAGTCAAGATCAGGTTCTTGTGACACAAAGTTGGGTTTATTTTGTTGATTCTGCTCTTTATTCCGATCTGAGTTTTGAGGATAGCTGGTATGATCCAAGCCCTGAATAGCCTTATTATTAGGGCGGTCGAGAAGGTCAGGGCGGTCAGAATGGTCAGGATGGAGACTGGGGCCAGAGCTTGGTTCTTTAAAGGTTACGAAGTCCGTTACTATTAATGTGGGTGTTTCTGTTCCTTGCGCCCCTATTTGTACAGAGATGGTCTTGCGCAATTTTTCAAGTTTGTTTAATCCGTTTAGTTTGTAGGTTTCACTTGATTCTGTTTCTGTTTGTAAGATGCTCAGTGTTTCTATCGTACAAAACTGGCGCTCTGCGCACACGTTGGTTTGGGGGCTAGCACTCCTTCCCCCTAACCCGGTGCAATTAGATTTCAAATCATGGTTGGGCTGACAATATCCCTGCGCTGGTCTAGAAGGCATTTTAGCCACAGTGTTAAAGATATTTGATATCCGGGGTTGAGTGATATCTACTTGCCCGCTGCCGCCGCTGCTTCTTACGGCAGTTTTAAGGTTTTTGATTGTTTGCAGCCTTTTCGCCTTTTTCTCTAGCAGATCTCTCCTTTCGTCGTCTCTGCTTTCGTGATCCTCACCGACTTTATTGATATCTTTATCTTTATCTTTCTCCATATCCTTTTCTTTATACTTATCTTTATTTTTATCTTTTTCCTTTTCCTTGTCCTTTTCTTTGCTCCTAGCTTTTGCTTTGACTTTGGCCTTTTCCTTTTCCTTCTCCTTATCGGTTTCCGTCTCCATCTCTCTCTCCTTTTCTCTCCCTATCCTGACCTTCAGCCCTCTTGTTTCTGGTCGAGAAAGACCGCTGTGGCCACTGTGACTCTCCAGGGTGTGCTGAATGGGGGCATCTTTACATACCAGCAAACCCCCTTAGATATTGGTATCACTTCCCAGCTCTGTGTCAGTCCTTTGCTCCCTCCTTTGATCTCTCTGCTCCCTCTGCCCCTGGCCCTGCTCCATATGTTTAACTGATTTTATTGTTAGGAAGCGGATTAAAGTCTTTGGCGCTACCCCTCGCGCTTGCTTACTCTTATCCAAACCCTCCGAGCACTCACCTCCAAGCAAGTTGAGTAGTAGGAGTTTAAGCTGCTTCCACCTCCCTTTCCCGAGTAGCACTGTCCCAGCAAATAGTGAATTTTCTTCTATAGGAAACCATTGACTGTTTTTCTGTGAAATTTCTTCTGTGTCGATTTTTGCAAACTACAAATATTCTTTAAAAATTGCACCAACTGTGAAAACGTAATTACTTACCTGTTTTAGATAGATGTCCCAGTGCTGAACCTAGGAGCCCAGCACTGGATTACAAAAGTAACGAGAACATACTTTACCGGTAACTTGAATTTCCTTCCATAGGATAACATTGCCTGATTTTTGCTGAAAAAGTTTCTAAGTCGATTTTGCAAACTTACCAATATTCGTTAAAAATCGCCTGTATAACAAAAACACATTCTTTCAACTGTTTACAGGAGGTGTCCCAGTGCTGGATCCAGGATCCAACACTGAGTTAGAAAAAGTAACTATAACCCCACTTATGTGAATTTCCTCCCATAGGATAACATTGGTGATTTTTGCTGAAAACGTTTCTGTCAACTTTTAAAATACAATAATATTCCTTAGAGATCACTACTGTACCCAAAACGCTTTTACTCAACTGTTTGCAGGAACTGTCACAGGACTGAATCTAGGATCCAGTCTTGTGGTAAGAAAAGTAATCCAAAAAGTAATCTATTGCATTTTACTAGAAATTCCCATTGAGCTCGATGTATAATTGTGTTTGAAATTGTGTTGCCAATTGCAACAACTGTATCTATTGCATCCAAAGTCTATTGCCTATTGAAAAGTATTTATCTAAAGCCTCTCAATATGAGAAAGTATATTTTGATACCTATTCTTGGTTCTAAAATAAAACAATTACATATTTTTATACAAAAACCATTGGCCTAGAGTTCAGTTCTTGAGTGTGTGAGACCATTTGCTGACTGAGTGTGTACAACAAATGCTTTACACTGTCCTCTGATACTGCCTTACTGCTCGACCGTGCTACCACTTCAGAGAGTAAGGTTATATCTAACTTTAGCTGTGGACTCTGTACACACTGTACCTATCTGGGAACAGTATATACAGAGCCACTTTCCTACAGATCCTATCCGCCATAATAGGAGTTACTGAAATCGGAATGTTTTGGATTGCTTCCTCGATAAAGCTCAAAATAATTAGCTTCTGAAGGGGGTCTGAGAGACATCAGATGTGTTTCCTTGTCACTAATCTCGATATAGATGCAGACTGTACATGACAAATTATTTAATTCCACAATAACTTCTCCTACAGCAGTAGCACCTTTTGGAAAATAACTGAGCAGAAGACTTAGGATCAGAAAAAAACCCTGCTTGGAAGCTTCAGCCGACTCAGGCTGCTCCTCTGCAGAAAGGTGTGCTCTTTGATGAAGGGCCCATCCCCCAGTATGGAAGAGTAATGAACTTCAGCAGCATACAGCATGTCCTGCTAATGACCTTTTATTATGCACAATAGTGCATTTGTAAATCTGTAGTGGACCATCCTGAAGTCTTACCTTGAGTTTGATTGCAGGCAAGTTAGTATACTCTTTTCAGACACAGAGGAAAGTGTGAGGTAAAAAAAGACTTCAATACTTAGAAGAGTTTAAACCAGGATGGAAGAGATTATTCCTTCATTGTCATGGAATCGTTGTATTTTTTTTGTTTTTGCAAAGTCGTTTTTTACACTTACACCACCTGCATTGATCTCATATGAGGAGCTATTAACAGGTCCAATGTTCAATACAGCTATTTCAAGAGGACTTTCGGAGTTTAAAAGAATCCCAAACATCATACATCTCTTTTTGATGACTGGTGTGAACTTTAAGATGTTTGTCAATGAGACACGCAGTTGCAGTTCATTGTATTTGTTGCTTTCGCATCCTTAAATGTATCATACTTTGCCATACTTTAATTTCAAAGATGATCCTTAGTAACCCACGCACTGGCTTAGAAGTCCCTGTGGTTACTTGGTGGGATTGCAGTGTGCTGTTTATAAGTGACCTGGGATATTGGGTCGCCCATACAGACAGTTTTATTTCACACCTAACAGTTCATGCCACTTTCATGTGCAGCGCTTTGTTTGAGTGAACACTCGATGTCTCCTCCTTAGCTACACAGGACGAAAACCTAAGTCTCTGAATGTTAAAATGTATTTATACATTAAGACTGCTAATCCCTACACCATGTAGCAGGGTTTTCTGCTTTTCTCATATGGTACCCCATGCAGGCTTCGAATAGTGGGTTGGTGGATGGACAGGTATAAGATTTCCCCCGGATTTAAAGTCTTTCATCCTATACAGTGTGAACTTTGTTCAGGATGTAAATGTGATTTGGGTGTCATTCTGTAGCTCTAATCTTGCAAAGGTCTTCTTAATGAAAAAATACATTTATACCTTTTAATCTCATTGCTAATTTGAGATATGGATAGAAGGTCACACCAAAATGTGTTTTTGCATAAACAAATGTGATAGATTTCTGTTTTGCATGGTTTTGCTCTCTAAATGCTGCAAATTGTATTTGCGCTGATCTATTAATGAATTACCATATATTCTCGCTTAACTTTCAACGGCAGATCGAATCGAAATTTATCTTTGTTCTATTCAGCCTTCATCCTCAAACACACAGATTTATACATTCAGCCATCCACTCTGTCATCAATCTAAATGCACAGATTCAGGAACTCCATATTCGTTTTTGAAAGCTGTCTCTCCTTGTGGGTTATGCCAAGGCATCCTCTAATTGACACTATGGACTTTTTAATTTTGAGGTGATGTTTGGAAGCTTCATCCTCTTGTGGGTTGCGCCTTCTCTTGTTCTAGGTGGAAACTTAGAAACAGCATTTTCCCATGGGTGGCACCCACTTCTAACCTCGGGCACCGTCTTCCCCTGGTGTTTATCTACTTTGCCCCTGGGTAGAATCCATATATTATTAAGATGCTTGGAGACTTTCTGTAAGCTGTGACTTCCAGGTAGTTACACCAACAATAACTCATTGGTGAACCGTATAACCCCTTAGGGCCTCATTTATGGGTTTTTTGCCATAGGGCAGGGCAGCAGGCCTTGCTGCTGCGCTGCCCTACAGAGAAAGAAAGGGGCAGGAATGTGCCGTATCTATTAGATACGGCGCAATCCTGTCCTTTCCCTCTGCGCTGGCGCACAATGGGCTGCCGTGTGCCAACGCAGGCACCTTTGCACCACGGTGCAAGGGTGCCTGCGTTGCGGGGATGAAAGGGAAACCTTCCTGCACAAAAACAATCACAAGAGGCTTTTTCCTCTTTTTGCATGTGCTGCAGAATGCAGCACACATAGAAAGAGGAAAAACTAGTAGAAATAAAGATATTTCTCCTTGTTGTGCCTCCCTTACGCCTCCTGGGGAGGCGTAGGTTTTTGGAGCTGCCTCAGACTTACGATTTCTCATAAATCTGAGGCACTGTTAAAAAACCATGGATGATGCTGGGATCGCCCCAGGCAGCCCCCATGGAACGCCCCTTTCACGTAGTTTTCTGCGTGAAAGGGAACATTTTTATAAAGCCATGAAAAGCCACAAAACATTACGTTTTTATTATTCTATTGTAGTGTGGTGCAACATCATTCTTTAATTTCACATACAGCAATAGTGAAGTATTCTGGGATTCAAAACTGATGCAAATTGCTTTTAGCAGTGTTTATAAAACCACTAACTATTCTCAGACACACAAAAAATCTAAATTCATTAGCTTTATGTAACAAAAAATGTTATTTTAATAAATAGAGAAATGAATAATTTGCATGAAAAATATTAGGATAAACACAGGAGTATGCAGCTTTTCCTTTGAGATTCTGTCCTTCCTGCTGCCAGTATGTGTTTCCAATGAGCAAAGTGTGTTAAAATGCAGTGTGTTTAAGACTGCAGTACCTCCGCCTGTCTACGGGGGCAGAGCTGAGCAAAAATATAAACACAGGTTCCCACAAGGTACTTTTTTAAAAAGTAGTAAAAATTGACACAGATGTTCCTGAAGTAATTTTTTGTTATTTAGAAGACATTGCCTTGGCCCCCCCCCCCGCCTTATATGTGTGGTAATGGCATGAGTGGTAACTTCCGCGCAAAGGCTGTTTCTCCTCGAAAGGTTAGCAGAAATCATCAAATAACTTTACTTCAGTACCAGAGCTGGCCCAGGTGGCAACTACAAGCGTGCAAATCTGAGACATTTGTTGCATCTTACAGACCACGAAGGAGTGGAAGAGTGGGAAAAGCGTAAGCGAAGATTACTGTCCAGTGCATCCATAGTGATTTGCCCACTGATTGTTGGGGTGGGAACCTGGAGGCACAGTTTGGACATTTTGCATTTCCAGGGTTGGCAAACATGTCTATATGTGGCGTGCTTCAATGCCGAAGGAAATTAAGTAGAACCTGTGGGGGGAGTTCTCACTCGTAGACTTGTTGATGCATGCTGCTGAGCAGATCAGCCAGGTTGTACGTCCTGATCTTTTACCCAAGTTTGACTGTATATTGAGTAGAATAGTAATCAAATAGAGCAATCACATGACCAGCAACTCAACTTCAGGAACCTTCGCGCATGTGCAATAGAGGGTAAATCCTATGCATTGTTTGATGACTTGTTGGAGCTGATTCTAGATCAATGGCTAACTTGCATCACAGAATCAAGAGGGGTTGAGATGGACAGGCACAATGACTAGTGAGTTCCTGTTAGACATTTCTCAAAATGACAGTATGTATCATGGATTTCAGCAATTCAAAGCATAAGTTCCTACGTTTTAAAAGATAGTGGGTAAGTGAACACTTCATGTGTTGTGTACATCTTAACTGGACTGATCGTGGCTAAGAAACACCTGCCATTGATCATTGTTGTTTTCCTTAACTTAAACATACATTATATGACGAGAAATATTTAATTGGGCAAGAAACTCTTCGACAAAAAAAACATATGAGCCATGAAGCACAAAATGTTTTTAAAAAAAGCAATGGGAATAATTGTCATAGGCAAAAGTGGAAGGGGTTTTGGAAAAAACAAAAACGCCCACGTACCACTGGTACTGCAAGAATTGATGAACAATGGAAATTAGGTATTACAGCGTGTTTCTTGGCGGCATGCTGGAGAAATGTATTCAATTATTTGGCTTACTGATGTTACAGTATACTTATTACAATGATGTTAAATTACCTCTTGTTCTGGGTCATCGTCAAGTTGGTTGTAGCGTCTTTTCACCACACGGCCTGAAGCAGTCACTGTTACATGGCTGTTTTCCTTTAGAAAAAGAGAATTAAAATTGCAACTTAATCGACTGTTAGTAATGAATACTAGCAATAACTAAAAACTTTTTATTGCAAATCTTCTTTGCCATGTATAGAGACCACATTCATTTTATAGTTTTACGATACTAAGGACCTGATGTAAATCTCGGCGAGCAGGTTACTCCGTCACGGCGGTGACAGATAGCCCGTCTGCTGAAATATAAATCCTATAGGATATAGTGGGATTTATATTTTGGCGGACAAGATATCCGTCACCATTGTGACAGAGTAACCCATCTGCCAAAATCTAAATTTGCCCTAAGATTTTAATACAACACTGGAATGTTGAGCGCTCCACAGTAAGAAATGGAGTGCTCTGGGCTTCTAATGGCCGGAAGTAGCCTGGAGCATCAACATTCCATTTAACAAAGGCCCCACGAAGCCCGAGGGGATTTTAACCCCCTCGGGCTCGGTGAGGCTTTTATTTAACAAATGAGAACATTATGCCCTCTCGGGGCGGAATGTTCTAGTAGCCTTAGAGCCCTCTGTAGTGGGCTCTACCTGCTTAAAATGCCTGCTCCCTTGTTAAAGGCCCTCACCTTTGGCTCGATCTTCAATGCGGGAGCGGTCCTTTAATGGCCGGTAGAGTTAAGGCTATAATGAATAATTTGCACACAAGAAAAGGAAACAAGTAGTTAAAGTGAAATAATAAAGGGATTGAGGAGTTGAGAGAGGGAAAAAAGGAAACAAATGGTAATAGGTGGTAAATGGGCGACAAAAGTACATCTTTTCCACTATGGGTGGAGAACATGAGTAAAATTTACAAAGGAAACATACGTAAGATATTTTAAAAAAATTTTATGTTTAAAAAAACTAGATAAGCTGGAAACATGGTGTTCTCTAGTGAAAGGGAGTGAGAGTAAAAGGGGAAGTGCGAAACATGGCTAAACAAGTGCAAATGCCAGGCATATGTTCACAACCCTGTTTGGAGTTCAAAGGGTCACTTATTTTTAGAAAGTCTGTTGTTTTGGTTACTGCCTCAAACTGGTCTGCCAGTAGGTTCCTAGATATTTCCTTGTAATGTTAGATGCAGGATACTTTCATTACTCTATCAACTATACTCTTTTATATACCTGATACTAGTCCCTGTAGAAGAAGACATGGTGCAGATCTTAGTTCTGTGTTCGATGAGAGGCAACGTGCTTATTGTATGTTTTTTCTTTTGCAAAATTCAAGAGTATTGAAGTCTTTCGATGGTGCACAATTACAGAGATGGGTGATGTAAAGCTTGATAAAATCCAGTACCCTAAAGATAGATCTTCAGGAATTGTTTAAGCAATCCCAGGTTTGCTCCTTGATTCTAAGATCGTTGAGAAAGAAAAAGCAAACAATAAAAAATACTGAATTGTTTTTAACTACTTGCAATTGCTCTAGACGCATTTCATTGATGTTTTTTGTTGGCTCAATGAGCTCCCAAAGGAGTGCATCTAGTGTTATCACTCGTAGTGGCTTTTTAGGTCTCACCTCTGAGAGAGCATGTGCTGTTGCTTGCGATGAGGTGCTGTTTCATCAAAAAATGCCCGCCCATTTCTTACCTTTGGTTGGCTTCATTGTTACTCTTATTTTCTTCCTTTTTATAAGTGACCGTGCATCAACATGGGTCGGATTCACTGGGCTTCACTAGGTCTTCAAGTTTTTGTTGTCTTCCCTAGAGCTTGGACCAAGTACTGATTGTTTTTGTTGATTAATGTTCTTCTGTGGCGCTTGCGCTCAGATTGTGGTACTTTTTTTCCCGCTTTTGCTTTCAAGACAACTTGAAACCATCAAAGTTGAAGCTCCGGCTTCCCAGTATTTCCAAGAGCTGAATACAAATAATGCCCGAAACTTACATTTTGGCCGTCTGTCGCTTTAATTGATGATGAAGTTGTAAACATTCTCCCTTTGTTTAGGACTTGAGCCATACAGTATGCGTTTTTCCAAATTACAGTTTACTGTGTGTCACATTTACTTATTTCCTCGCTATAATTTAAAAGGTGTTTTATTCATCATCAAAGATTTCAAAAGGTTCATGTTTAACCCTTTCCTCGCTTTCCCTTTACTCACCGCATAACCCTAAACTCAACCCTATCTCCCTTTACTTCAACCCACCTCTGAACCCAAACTTCATCCCAACCACCCTTTATCTCAACCCATACCCAAATGCTGAAATCACCTTTAACTTCCTTTACCTCTCCCTAAATCTTAAAATCGCCGTTATCTCTCTTTACCCCTCACTGAACCTTAAATTCAACTCTCTTTACCGCTAATCAACACTGAACCCTAAAATCACTGTTGCCCTCCTTTATTTCTACCTACCTCAGAACCATAAATGCACCCTTATCTCCATTTACCTCTACCCATCAGATACCTAAATTCACCCTTACCTCCCTTTATCTCTACCCACTCCTGATCCCTAAAAATTACCCTTACCTTCAACTCTACCCACCCCTGAACTCTAAAATCACTTTTTAGTACAATAACATATAAAGTATGCTATTTAAAGAAAAAATACCTGCATGGTAAAGTAATGCGAGGTAAAGGTATAAGTACTTAACTGCCTGGTGGTAAAGGCTGCTGCTTCCGCTCAGGCAGGACACAGTCACAACCCCTCTTTAAACACTCTTTAAACACTCTCCTACTGTCACACTAGCACCCTTAAATATGTTGGGTGCACTGCTGGTTGTGTTATCCCCTTCAGTTTGTTTGGTGGGCACCTTCATCTCTTTGACAGTTTGCACTCTCCCTCCCTCCCCACGCCCTATACTTTAGGTCTAGCCTGAGACAGAGCATGTACTGTAGCTTCAAAGACATTTTGAGGACTTAGAGCCCGCCCATTGCTTTCCACTGGTTGGCTTCATCGTCTCTCTCATTTCTTTGCTTCTCTTAGGTCAGTGAGTGCTGGCTTCACTTCCTTTTTGGGTCTCGTCTAGGCAGTGCTTTGGCTGTGTCTTCGAGACATGCTGTATTCAGGATTTGTGCATAAAGCTCCGCCCACTTTCCAACCATCTTTTTTAATTGGCTCCTGACCCTGTCCTTGGTAAATGGCGGCTTTTCATTGGTCAATAGGCTTAATAGTCCCTCCTTAGTATAGCCTTGTCTCTTCGAGTAACCTCCGATGAGGACACCCCGTTACATGTGTTGTTACTCTCCTAGGTTTAAATGACAGCCTCAAGGCACTATTTTCCTAGAAGCATTCAGGCAAGACACACTCTTGGTCCTAAGCTAGGCGGGCAGTGGTTACTTCGCGTACAACCGAATACGAAATTAATGTAATAATTCTTTTGTCACATTTCAAAACTACTAATTGTATATATGGACATAGCTATTTGAATGTACTCGTAGTACTGTCTTGCATGCAATGCATTACGGGTAGGGTGGATCTACCATATCTTCTGCAAGGTGCAGTACCATATCTGACCAAAAGAGGTCTGTAGTGCTGGTGCCCCGCTCACTAGGAGCCTCTGCAGCGGTGTGCGGTACTGCACCTAGACATGCAGTGTTGGTGCCTTGCTCACTAGGGACCTCTAGAAGCAGCTTGCGGTACTGCACCTAGACATGCAATGCTGGTGCCTTGCTCACTAGGGACCTCTAGGAGCAGCTTGCGGTACTGCACCAAGACATGCAGTGCTGGTTCCTGGCTCACTACGCAAGCATTTGCAATGCACCAGGTATCGCATTACTGAAAGTATGAGCTATTGACATTGCATTATTATTTGCAACGCCAATACCCCAAACTATCAGTAATGCGAGACCTATTGCTTTGCAAATGCTTGTTGTATGCTTGTTCTTGCTCTGGAGCATGGCTAAAGTATTACTTCCCTTGACCAGTGTTCTTCTACTGTTCACCGCTTTCAGAGGTACTTTTTTCCCTTCTACTTGCACTCCCTGTCCAGTCTGCCCTGCACTCTCCTTGCTTGCCCTGTCTGCCCCACCTACTTCCCTCCTTTCTCACTTGTCCCCTCCTGTCCCACCAGAGAAAAAGCACCCAAAAGTCCCTCCAACTGATTTGACGATGCTACAAAAATGCAGACCACGCTGTGCCCCGTGCTCTGCATAGTCTTTTTGGCACTGTCTTCATGTAGGGCCAACACAGCGAACTTCAGATTGGAGGTAAGATAATTAAACACGTGTCTTTTCCCCCTTGAATGCCTTTATGTATTTGCAAGTTCCAGATATTACAGCCATGCCATGATCCTTCTCGAATTTGACAACGGAGACCACTTTAAGTAGTTCACATTACTCGTACCCGTTTATAGATAGTGGTTATCATTTATTTTTTATGTTGTTGCTTAGTTTATGTTTTGACAAACAGCCTCAGCCTTCGGCTCACACTTCCTTCCCCCATTAAAAAAACCTTCTATATTAATGTGTATTTTAATTTCTTACTCGTTTACATTTGAAGACAAGGTGCTATTGTCATTTGTTCTTGAAAGGTTTTTATTGTGAAGGAAGAGAATAATCACATATTAAGAAAAAGGATCACTCCTCTCATGGTCAGCGCTGGCCGCGTCATAGCACCTTATTTTTCTAACTTTCAGCCATGCTGTACAGCAGACACGCTGCTGTATAACATGGCTAAAAGACATTGACAAAGTTAATAGCTAATGCATAGGCAAGACTGATTGGCTTTGCCAACATTTTTTTTTTTTTTTTTTACTGTCAGACCCCATACATAAGTTTCATTTTGCCATTTCCTAGTGGAAGATGCAGTAGAACAGGACCAGCAGACTGGATCATGTCCAGAATTTAAGTTGTGTGGATGGGTGGGCCTTCACCACTGGGGTCCGGAACTCATTTTTTATCATTATACTTTCAATTTGAGGAAATCAGAGACAGAAAAGTTGAGGGAACAAAGAAGAACGACAAAGATAGAAAAGCCGTGCTCTTCACAGAAGGGTGAAGAGCAATGCTTAATTCTAAATTAGATTTAAGTGAGTTTGGACTTGTCTGTGGAACTAATAATTGTTTCCTATTGCCAAGCAGAGAGGGTGTTTTCGTTTGAAAAGAGATAACTGAAGGGTTATACTACAAATTACTGACAGCAAAACCTTTTGCTAGACTAGAGGTAGCAGTGGTCCCAAACATTGTCTACACATCATTAGGAGACAAAAAACTAAACTTAACTTTGGCGTGTACTAGAAGGGAGCGTTGGAGAGCATTTACTTCTCACGAAGTTCCAGCTGCTAAAATTTGGCCATCAGTAGAAAATGTAGATTAATGCTAAACAAATATGTATTTTAAGATGCTAATTTAAGACAATGCTGACATGCCTTTAATCAGAAGAGCTTCATTTGGTTAAAATTCAACATCACTATTAATTAGAACATGTGTAATCCACCTACTACATTTAGCAGAGGAAGAACTTTTGGAATGTTCCCAAAACGTTTCTCAGTAGATGCATAGCACAAATGTGTTTGCTTTATGTCAAACGAGTGAAATCATTGATTTTTCAAGAGAAACCGAAAGGAAATGCAGATGTCTTAATTATGGGATGTGCAATATGTAACCACAAATTGTATACGGACATTCAAGATATACACATTACTGTGAATTTCCGCAGTGACTATTTGGGCCGATACTGGAGACCTAACTAACAGTATCACAAGCACTGAAAACCAACATATTAGCATGGTATTTGAAAGTCTTTGCACTGGAGCTGAATGAAACAAGCATTTTCAATGCAATAAGTCTCGCATTTACGAGAGTTTAAGCTATTGGCATTGTAAATGACAATAGCTTAAATTCTAGCAAATGCAAGACCTATTGCATTGCAAATATTTTTTGTTTACAAGAGCCCCATGCCGCGCTTTCACGTTAATAGTGGCTGCGCCCCTTTCTTTAGACAAGCTGCCTCTAAAGAAAAGGGCGCGGCCGCTATTAAAGTTAAAGCACGGTATGGGGCGCTTTTACAAAAAAAAGCATTTGCTTGGAGGCTGTAATTAAATTGTACCGAGTAACAACACACGTAAGAGGGCCAGTCCATATGGGAGGTTACAAGATGAGATAAGGCGGAACTACTAAGCCTATTGACCAATGAAAAGCCACAGTTTACAAAGGACAATGACACAAGCTAATGAAAAAATATGGGCGGGGAGTGGGCGGAGCTTCAAGTCCATACCTGAATACAGCATGCCTCACAGAGCAGCGCATGCGCTGTCCAGGCTCGACCTAAACAGCCTATTTCTGGCCATACGATTTCCCGAAGTATTTGTATTTCGGTTGGGTGGAGGATAATTACCGGTCTGTAGTAAAACTTAAGCTACCATGCTCCAGTACCCATATGAATATATGAACCATAAAGCACCCTCTCTCCTCATGCTCATGACACCTGATGCGTAATTAATCAATTGGCTGTAGTTGCTGACAATCATAGGGCATTTTTGTAAGTACGGTGGAAAGGAATACGTTGTTCTACTGTACAATAGCTGGGGTGTGTACATACCAATATATAGTAGAAAAGAAAAAACTCACGGATTCTGGCCTTTGATATAGTCCACAATAACAGAATCCGCTTGTGAGGAGGACACGATTATTACATCAACTATCATCAAGCTCACATTTGAGAAAATAATTATGGTTAAGGTGCTTGATTTTTATTTTCAAGGCATAGGGTCGATATCGCATTGATACCCTAAGATGCTTCCCTGCCATGATGTACTGACACCGGCCTTCAGATGCCCTGCTGCCAAAACAATATGACAACTTACACTCAAGAGAAACAAACACAGAGGGTGCTAGGAACTTGTACTTGGAATGACCTTAAACATGAGCTTAGAGCTCTACCCAACCTAGGTTTTTGAAGAAAAAGTTGACAAGATTCCTGCTCTACAAAGTCTTTAGAGTATCCATAAGACTCAATGAAATTATCTGGCTACCGTTAGCAAATGGACTGCCCCCTGCTTCTCACATCCCAAAAATCTAATAAGCCAACCCAAGGACTGAGGACCATCAGCAAGTCTATCAACGTCCCACCCAACTTAAGAAATTCTTATTTCACAAATAAACTGCTTCTTTCAACTATCCGCCAAGCTCCACCAGGAACATTGGTTGTGGACTACCTCATTTCAGTACCGCGGGCAAAGTGACTCAAGGTAGAGGTTCTGATTCACCAAGTTAATCAAAATACAAATGTTAGATATTATACATCAAATTACATAATATTTGAACTACATTTACAACTTTATAAAAATGCAACAAACTAACACAAGACGGGGAGGACAAAGCTGTCCTCTCACCCAATATGACAAACTCACTATGGTTACATTACCATATCAATAGAGGAATCCACTTTGAGTGCCTTCAGTCCAAAATGTTTCTGGGCAATATTGTAATTTTGGGTGTTTCCAGTACAATAGGTGCCCCAGAGTTAGGATATAATTTTTTTACATTTATAGAGCAGCTCAAAGCCACTGTTTTGGGACTATATTGCTGCTGAAATGTAATATTCAGCACCAAGTGCTACTAATGTTGCATGAAATTTGCAGTCTAAAATTATTTTACAGTTCCCTGTTTTAGATTCAAATATGGCAGGCATGAGGCATATTTTTCTCTGAGTGTTGACAGCACAGCTCTCAAGGATACATTCTGTTAACAATTGCAGAGAGTGAGCTTTGGTTGGGAGGCCCTTAACTACTAGATACTATCAAGACTGAAAAAGCAACTGAACAGTGAGAGTCCTGGGTTAGAACAGTTAATAAGAACAAAAAAGAAAGGTAGAATTTGGAAGTTTGGAGTATCACCAATAAAATAGCAAGTGAAGTATTAGACCTGGCATCCTTAGGGTGGTCTTCCCCCAATCCTTTTGGTTGGCATTATGACTCCGAGCACTTTACCACTGCTAATCAGTGCTAAAGAGCATGGGGTTCTTCCTAAATATTTGTGTAATTGGTGTATACATGATTGACATATTTAATTTACTTATAAATGTTAAGGGTATACCATACACCCAGGGCCTGTAAGTTAAATGCCACTAGTGGGCCTGCAGCACTGATTGTGTCACCCACAAAAGTAGCCTTTAAACCTGTCTCAGGCCTGCCACTGCAGGGTCTGTGTGTGCAGTTTACTGCCACATTGACTTGGCATTTAAAACCTTATTGTCAAGCCTTAGACTCGCCTTTTTATTACATAAAGGTCACCCCTAAAGAAGGCCCTACGTAGCCCTAAGGGCAGGGTGATATGTAAGTAAAAGGTAGGACATATACCTTTATATTTTGCATGTCCTAGTAGTGACAAACAGCCTATTTTGTTTTTCATACTGCAAGGCCTACCCCTCTCATAGGGTAGCACTGGGAATTCCTAAAAAATCTTTTACGCTGTAATTCCTGATCAGAGACAAGTAGCTTCTTGATGTTTCATATGTTTGGAAAGGTACTGATAAATCCTACTTACTGGTGAGGTTGGATTTAACTTTACAATTTTAGAAAAGCTCCTTTTAGAAAGTGGACATTTCTCTGCTCTTACTGCTCAGTGTGCCTGACAGCCTGTCTCCGATACACATATATAGCATATATAAACACGGTAATGAGTGGGAATGAATTGAAAGATCACCCTAATAGAAAAAAAGAATTAATCTCTATTACTGGATGTCACTATCCAAGCCAACATTACTATATGATTCTAAAGTCACAAGCAAACACCAATTCCAACTATCCGATGTTATTTATCGGTCAAACACACACTTACTACATTCACAAAACACCGAATTTTAAAAACAGGGAACTCCCCTATACAGTCGGAGTCTTCCTATGAGGATCCTTTTTAAAATAAAATGAGAAGTTTCGTAAAAACAAAACGGGATATAATGTATAAGTCCTGTCTATTGTTAGACCTTCACTGGTTTATATAACTCACCTTGTTCATTTCACATTATGCAATCGTAATTATTGAGGTATCTTTCAGATGTTCCTCTTGTATGGGCTAGGGAATTTACAGTCTCAGTTCAATAAAGCAGAAAACTTTCACCCCACGATTTTTAATGGTTTTGGCCTTCCCTTTCAAGACTATTGGGTGGAATATCTGACTGCCTCAAGGTGTGTGAGTTGAGTATTGGAATATAAGTTCTCCAGGAGTTATTGTTTTTCCATAAGATTATTAGTACCCTGTCTCTTGGAGTAGAGGGGTCACTCTAGTTTTCTTCTGCAATATTCAATAGTCCTTAGCAGTCCATAAAGAAGGTAGTCCAATACAAATACACACAAGGGGAACAACAGAACCCTCAAACATCAGTAGTGTGTGTCCAAATTATATGCACACTGTAATGATAATTAAGAATCACATAGTAATTACAAATGGCAGTGGTGGTTTGATTGGTAGCACATCTATTCTCTTTGTGCATTCAATGTATCCGTCCGAGTATTGGTGCCCCTCAAGGTTACAATTACTGCACCCCACTACCTAAGGTGCCAAAAACTGGAGCCCAATAGGACCCAGTGAAAGCGCAAAAATAAAAATATAAACCTCAGCACTCTAATTCAATTATTATATCAACTCATATAGTTATTTAGCACAGATCAATTCAAAGTATCAGCAGGACATCAATTCAGTTCTTGCTGTATCAATTTAATATGAATATATTATAAAAATCTTAAATCACAAAATTCAAATTTAAAACACAATAACAGTGTGATTGGGAATAGACAGCTTGGTGTGTGTCGGAGTCTGACCCTCCACGGACCGAATCCAACCCGAGGTGACGATGCAACCCCTTCTTTGCCATTTCAGCCACTGGATTGGCAGACTGCCTCAGCTGGACCGACACACCTCCCTGTTGCTGGCAGCTTGCCCTTTACGACCCGGGAGGAACCGCCCGTGACGAGCGTTTGGGGGCGGAGCCACGGAACGCCGTTGCCCAATAAAGAATGGCCAACAGAGGAAGAAGGCGGAAGTATCCCGAAGGAGGCAGGCGTGGAGCGAGCGGAGGAGAAGACGGAGAAAGACCCGAAGACCGAGCAGACGATCGTGGAACCAAAGGTCGGCAAGCCAGGAGGCCAACGGACCGGCTCGTCGCCCAGCCACTCCCCGGGGGGGACGTGGCTCACCCAGGTGCGGCAGCGCTTGCGAGGGCCGTGGGAGGCGGGTAGGGAGTCCGGAAAGCCTGGGTAAAGTGAAGCCTGCTTCTGCGTAGCTCGTGCTTAACATAGAGAACAGAGCAAACCCCACTCTCCTTGTCTTGGTGACGGACCCCCCTCCCTCACATACTCCTCCCTTAGGTAACCTGGTGGAAACCTCCTCACCTCCTCTTCCCTGACACGAGTGAGAGAGGCCAAAATATTGAGACGTGTCTTCTTTCTTTCCTCTTAATGCCCGGGAGTCCTTGCTGATACCCAAGCCTTACACCGGAGAGCTGACCCGGAAGAGAAACCCATTTGGAAGAGAGACCTATTTTGCTGAACGAGGACTTACACTGGAAGAAGTGACTCTGTGTTTTGTTTGCTCCCTACTACGTCATAATAAAGAATACCTCAAGAAAACCCAGTCGCTGTTGGGTCTCTTCTTCACCCCTCGACATTTGGTGGAGAATGCGGGCACTTTAGCCTCTTGCATCAGAATTCCCCATGGAGAGTTTAATTCAACATATCGTCGAGGGCCAGAAGAAGCTCGAATGGGCTGTGGAGCGTCAGCTGACCTCCGCTCAGGCCGATAGAGACACATTTAGAGACCTTATGAAGGCTCAATTGGAGACCCTGATAAAAGTAGCAGAGGAACCGGCCTCAACCTCTACGGGCCATAGGTTATCCAAGGGCGTGTCCGCCCTTCCTACTGTATCGTTACAGAAATACGTGCCCGGAGAAGATCCGGACGCGTTCCTATTGAATTTCGAGAGGGCTGCCCGGGCCTCAGGCTGGCCTGTAAGCAAATGGCCGTTTTTCTTGGCTCCTCTTTTGACAGGGGAGGCACAAGCGGCCTATCAGGTGGCAAATGCTGGTGGGGTCACCCCCTATGAAGACATTAAGACCCTCATATTAGACCACTTAGGCATGGACACGGAAGCCTATCGATTACGGTTCCGGAAGGAAAAGGGAACCCCTGCAGACACTCCCAAAACCCTCTACTATAAGCTGAAGCTGGCAGCAGAGAAGTGGTTAAAACCAGCGGAGCGATCAAAAGACGAGGTCATGGGGGCGGTAATATTGGAACAGTTTCTGGACGCTCTACCCTTCTCGACGCAAAGGTGGTTGCGACAACATGCGAACCTCACGGCTGAACAAGCGGTGGAATTAGCAACTGCCTTTTCTCGTGCACAGCCCCGGACCTCTCCTTCGGAACCTGAGAAGCCGAGACCAGCTCCTGCCCCGAGGAAACCCCTAAGACCTATCAAAGAACCGGAGAAAATACAACACCAAAGAGGCGAACCTCCTTTTAGATCCGCCCAGTGTTTTGATTGTGGGGAGTGGGGCCACAGGGCCCGTTTTTGTCCACGCAAGAAGACAGAAGAGCCTATGGACGTTAGTTACCTTCCCCAGAACCTCATGTATACAGCTGAGATGGGAACCTCCTTTTACGTAAGTTTCTATCTGAACGGAGTACAAGTCAAGGCTCTTCTAGACTCCGGTTGTCGGCAGTCCGTGATACGGGCTTCCCTCGTGTCCCCTTCTCAACTTCTCCCTGGCAGGAAGGTCCTCATCCGATGTGTACACGGAGACGTCCGTTCCTATCCTGTAGCACGGGTTACCTTACAACCGTGTAGAGGAGTTCCTTCATCAGTGGTGGTTGGGGTCTTAGACACTTTACCCGAGAAATTGATCATAGGTACCGACAATCCCGCCTTTCTCTCGTTCTTTCAACAGATACTACACGACAAAAAGGCATCCTCCTCAAAAAAACCCGTCCATGGTGCACTCTTAACACAAGAACCTTGGGTGTCGGATAGGGATTTTCGTTGGGCACAAAGCAACGATGCTTCCCTCGCACATGCTTGGTCGGAAGCCCGACAACCCGCAGGCCGGTCCTACCCTACCTTCCAAATCACTAACGATTTGTTGTATAGGATACCGGGGCCTGACGAACACCCTCAGCTCTTGGTCCCTCAAGACTTTCGCGAACAAATACTATTCTTCGCCCATTCCCACCTCCTTGCTGGCCATATGGGGGCCGAGAAAACCACACAGGGACTCCTACGTCTTTTCTACTGGCCCGGTATATACGCCCAAACCAAGAAGTACTGCAGTGAATGTCCCATCTGCCAAAAAACGAATCCCTATACACCCCCACAGGCCCCTCTACAACCTCTGCCTATAATAGGTCAACCCTTCGACAGGGTAGGAATGGACCTCATTGGACCCCTTCCCCGCTCCCGGAAGGGATTTCAGTACGTGTTGGTATTGGTAGACTACTGTACCCGTTTTCCGGATGCATTCCCCCTCCGAGCACCCACTACCACCACCATCTCGGATAAACTGATTGAGTACTTCTCTAGGGTGGGATTCCCCCGACAAATCCTAACAGATCAAGGCACCCCATTCGTCTCCAAGTTGATGGCCCAGATATGTAAAACCCTAGATGTACGACATATAAAGACCTCGGTGTACCATCCTCAAACCGATGGCCTTGTCGAAAGGTATAACGGGACCCTGAAGCTCACATTAAAAAAACTCTTGTCGGGGGAGGGAGAGGATTGGGACCGCCTGCTTCCCCTTGCCCTTTTTGTTATCCGGGGTCAAGTCCAGAGTAGTTTAGGGTGTTCTTCGTTTGAACTTCTTTACGGGAGACAACCCCGGACACTTCTGGAAATGACCAGGGAAGCCTGGGAAAAAGGACAAAATGATACACAAGACATGCTAGAATACACCCAACAACTGCGGGCGAAAATAGGTAAACTTCGGGACTTAGCCCACGCCAAACTGGATAGAAAACAGACCCTGCAAAAACAACAGTATGACAAAGGGAAAAAGCTACGAACCCTGTGGGTGGGGGACTGGGTGTTAGTCTGTATACCCTCTTCCCTTTCTTCCGTTAAGACGGAATGGAAAGGCCCCTTTGAAGTCATTAAAACCCTAGGAGCCACCACCTACCATGTCCGCCTGGGTCCAAGAAAGGTTCAGACATACCACATAAATCTCTTAAAAAAATGGCTGGGACCCCCACCAATTCCTAACCAGCTGGTACAGACCCTACCCCAGGACCTCTGCACACTCTCTCGCCTACCCATTAACGAAACCTTGACCTCACAACAAAGGGAGGAGTTGTGGCAAACACTAACAGACTTCCAAACCCTGTTTTCAGACCAGCCTGGGAAAACCAACCTTCTTGAACACAGTATCGAGACAGAAGCAGGGAAGATAGTTAGACAAAGACCATATCGGCTTCCCGCCTCCCGACAACAGGCGGTTTCCGATGAAATACGACAGATGTTACAAACGGGAATCATCCGTCCCTCAACTAGTAACTGGAATTCTCCCATAGTCCTGGTACCAAAACCCGACGGGTCGATCCGGTTTTGCATTGACTTCAGACAAGTAAATGCCATCTCAAAACTGGACGCATACCCCATACCTCGAGTAGACGATCTAGTAGAGCGACTGGGGGAGGCCCGTTATATCACTACACTCGACTTAACAAAGGGTTATCGGCAGGTACCCTTACGGGCCTCGGACCAAGAAAAGACCGCCTTCTCCACACCTGACGGTCTTTTCGAGTTCACGGTCCTTCCCTTTGGGTTACACGGGGCACCCGCCACATTTCAGAGGTTGATGAACACCATACTGAAACCTCATCAGGCCTTTTCCTCTGCATATCTGGACGATATCGTCATCCATAGCCCTACCTGGGAACGCCATCTAGAGGACATCCGCAAGGTCCTAAGCTCCCTCCAGCAGGCTGGGTTACATGTCAATGCCAAGAAATCCCGAGCCGCTTTCCATAGGGTACGCTATCTGGGGTTCGTTATAGGCGATGGGTGCATCGAACCCCAGGACGAAAAGATCAGAGCCATTCAACAAGCCCCCTTGCCAACAACGAAGAAGGAAGTTCGGGCGTTCCTGGGTTTGTTAGGATACTACTGTAGGTTTATCCCCCGTTACGCAGAAATTTCCGCTCCCCTTACTGATCTCCTACAGAAAAACACTCCGAAAACTGCCCTATCCACACCCTCCCTTGCTGTACGAACGGCCATTCATGAACTAAAACAGGCAATCACCAGTCATCCCATCCTCATCTCCCCGGACCACTCCCGACCCTTTGTCCTCCAGACCGATGCCTCAGACGTGGGAATAGGAGCTGTACTGTCCCAATCCACCAGGGAGGGGGTCGAAAAACCTGTCCTGTTCATTAGTAGGAAGTTGTTTCCGAGGGAACGGGCCTACCCCATTATCGAGAAGGAATGCCTTGCCATTAAGTGGGCCGTGGACAAACTCCAATATTACCTGGAGGGTACCCATTTCATCCTATATACGGACCATGCACCCTTGGTATGGATGAGCCGAAACAAGGGTAACAACCCGCGTGTCATGAGGTGGTTCTTGTCCCTCCAGCCATATTCCTTTGAGGTGCGTCACCGTAAGGGTCTCCTCAACGCCAACGCTGACTTTCTCTCTCGCATGCCTCTCGTCCCCGATCGGGACGATGCTGGGGTGGGGGTGTGTCGGAGTCTGACCCTCCACGGACCGAATCCAACCCGAGGTGACGATGCAACCCCTTCTTTGCCATTTCAGCCCCTGGATTGGCAGACTGCCTCAGCTGGACCGACACACCTCCCTGTTGCTGGCAGCTGGCCCTTTACGACCCGGGAGGAACCGCCCGTGACGAGCGTTTGGGGGCGGAGCCACGGAACGCCGTTGCCCAATAAAGAATGGCCAACAGAGGAAGAAGGCGGAAGTATCCCGAAGGAGGCAGGCGTGGAGCGAGCGGAGGAGAAGACGGAGAAAGACCCGAAGACCGAGCAGACGATCGTGGAACCAAAGGTCGGCAAGCCAGGAGGCCAACGGACCGGCTCGTCGCCCAGCCACTCCCCGGGGGGGACGTGGCTCACCCAGGTGCGGCAGCGCTTGTGAGGGCCGTGGGAGGCGGGTAGGGAGTCCGGAAAGCCGGGGTAAAGGGAAGCCTGCTTCTGCGTAGCTCGTGCTTAACATAGAGAACAGAGCAAACCCCACTCTCCTTGTCTTGGTGACGGACCCCCCTCCCTCACATACTCCTCCCTTAGGTAACCTGGTGGAAACCTCCTCACCTCCTCTTCCCTGACACGAGTGAGAGAGGCCAAAATATTGAGACGTGTCTTCTTTCTTTCCTCTTAATGCCCGGGAGTCCTTGCTGATACCCAAGCCTTACACCGGAGAGCTGACCCGGAAGAGAAACCCATTTGGAAGAGAGACCTATTTTGCTGAACGAGGACTTACACTGGAAGAAGTGACTCTGTGTTTTGTTTGCTCCCTACTACGTCATAATAAAGAATACCTCAAGAAAACCCAGTCGCTGTTGGGCCTCTTCTTCACCCCTCGACAGTGTGGCAATTCTTCCTTTAGAGCGTTGAACTGGCAGCCGACGTGTGTTTCGTTTCCTGGAAACTTTTTCAACCACCCATGCCGGTTACAATGCTATGTTTTGTCCTACTAATAATTGCGGCTCATGTGTTTTTCACAAGAATACAATTGCTTCAATAAATGTTTGAAAAGCCAATCTGTACCTTTCTTGTCTCTCCCTTGGGAATGCCTGAGTAACAACGAAAGGGAAGCTCTGTTTCTACAATTTCCTCAGGGCATTACAGTGGTCATGTTCTCAGGTTGCAGATACCATCTGTTACCCTGGTAAGGTTAGGGGTTTAGATGGGGCACTGTTGAGCTAACTAGGAATTGGACCAACATACACTGATGATATGAGTAGACTCCGTCCCCATATTTTAACTGTTATGTTGTCCAGATACATAATGTTACTGAATTTGTAGGAACCATATGACAATGGTTAATTCATTGTGATGTAGTGTTCTTGAAAGATGTGAGTCTTCAACTTGTTCCTAAATTGGAGCAACCTGGTGCGGTCCTGATGGATATGGTGATGGTGTTCCAGATCCAGGGTACTTAGTTGGAAAAAACCTACTGTCTTGTTTTTCCTTTTTTATATGACTTGGCCTTTGGATTTGGTTTGTGGTGTGCCCCAGTTCCACATAGTGGACCAACAATAGTGCTCCAATTGTTTTGCAGTTAATCCAACTTCTCTGTTGTAGGACGCACCTTTTAACCTTTTTGATTGGTCTGTCCAACAGAAATTTTCTGACATGGACACCAAAACGAATAAACAACATTTGGGAATTACAGTTGGAGAAAGCATTCAAGGTGTGTGACATATTGGCATGAACAAAGACTTTAGTTTAATTGCACAGATTACAAGCTGTACATTGCCCACACTTGAAATGCCCTTTGATGGGTGGAAGGGCCCATTGTGATAGAATGTTGGGAGCTGTAGTGGTTGGTGAAGCTGCTATGAGGAGTCTGATTTTGGTGCAGGGGTCCCCTTTGAATGAGCAAAGTGGTAGGTCTTTGTGTTGGATAATGTCCTTGATTAAATACTAACGTTTGAAAATGATGCTGCATGTGGCATTACTGTCAGTATTGTAAGTGCTCACAAAAATCAAATGACCTTCTGTATTAGTGTGGGTTTTGGAAGTGAGCAGGTGTTCTCTATGAGTACACCAAACTCTTTTTCTTGATCTTTTGAGTAAGTAAGGCGGATATCCACTCTCTGTTAGGCTTGAGATCAGCAAATTTGATTCTCGAAATAAATATTCTTTTCTGTAGCAATTCCTGCACAACCTAAGGAACAGGCAATAGGGAAGGTTATCTTATAGGCCTCTGGGATGGTGACTGGTACACATCAAAAGGGAGTTTATTTCACTTGGTTTCCTGAATAGAAAAATATACAATACCACATTTTAAGTTTTAATGGTGAAGTCAAGAAATGTAATGTGAGTTACTGTATTCTGATGTGAATTGGATGTCAGTGGAACAAGAGCTGATCCATAAGTAAAAGTCTTGTAGTGTGATGCTTATGCCTTCTCATATGAGAAAAACATCATCGGTGTACCAGCACCAAAAGGTGATATTTGGCCCATAGCGATTTGTGTTGTTGAATAAAAATGTGTTATTGTAGTCAACCATGAACTGATTCACCAAGTCAGGGGCGAAGCCTGCTCCCACTGCCATGTTGTTGAGCTATTAATAATAAAGTGTCAAGAAATAGAAAATAGTTCAGCTGAGAGCCATTTCTGTCAAATCGACTAAAAATTAAGTGGGTACACAGTGCAGCTGTTCTTTTGTATCCAGGGTTTTTCTTACCACCCTCGGGCTTCTTGATATGTAATATTAGCATATAGCGCCTGTATATCCATGGTGACAAGGATTTGGGTAGAGTTGTTTAATGGTTTTTCTTCTATCTGTCTCTCATGTAAGACTGTGTGGGCGGAACAAATGGCTTAAAAAAATGACAATAAATGAGTGCATGGGTTCTAGTAGAGAAACATAACCCGATAGAATGGGGTGACCAGGGTGACTGGAAAGGTTCTTATGTATTTTTGGAAGGGTGTGGAATACCAGAGTCCTGGGATGGGATGTTTTCAGGAATCCGTGCCTATGTTGCAAGAGAAATCCTGAATCTAATCCAGTGTCAATGAGATTTTTGATGAGGGTTCTGACCTCAGAAGTGGGATCACTACTAATCTTAGTGTATTGTTTCTCTACAGATAGTACCTCCACACTGTAAGCCTCTTTATCTTTATCTATAAGCTGAAGCTGGCAGCAGAGAAGTGGTTAAAACCAGCGGAGCGATCAAAAGACGAGGTCATGGGGGCGGTAATATTGGAACAGTTTCTGGACGCTCTACCCTTCTCGACGCAAAGGTGGTTGCGACAACATGCGAACCTCACGGCTGAACAAGCGGTGGAATTAGCAACTGCCTTTTCTCGTGCACAGCCCCGGACCTCTCCTTCGGAACCTGAGAAGTCGAGACCAGCTCCTGCCCCGAGGAAACCCCTAAGACCTATCAAAGAACCGGAGAAAATACAACACCAAAGAGGCGAACCTCCTTTTAGATCCGCCCAGTGTTTTGATTGTGGGGAGTGGGGCCACAGGGCCCGTTTTTGTCCACGCAAGAAGACAGAAGAGCCTATGGACGTTAGTTACCTTCCCCAGAACCTCATGTATACAGCTGAGATGGGAACCTCCTTTTACGTAAGTTTCTATCTGAACGGAGTACAAGTCAAGGCTCTTCTAGACTCCGGTTGTCGGCAGTCCGTGATACGGGCTTCCCTCGTGTCCCCTTCTCAACTTCTCCCTGGCAGGAAGGTCCTCATCCGATGTGTACACGGAGACGTCCGTTCCTATCCTGTAGCACGGGTTACCTTACAACCGTGTAGAGGAGTTCCTTCATCAGTGGTGGTTGGGGTCTTAGACACTTTACCCGAGAAATTGATCATAGGTACCGACAATCCCGCCTTTCTCTCGTTCTTTCAACAGATACTACACGACAAAAAGGCATCCTCCTCAAAAAAACCCGTCCATGGTGCACTCTTAACACAAGAACCTTGGGTGTCGGATAGGGATTTTCGTTGGGCACAAAGCAACGATGCTTCCCTCGCACATGCTTGGTCGGAAGCCCGACAACCCGCAGGCCGGTCCTACCCTACCTTCCAAATCACTAACGATTTGTTGTATAGGATACCGGGGCCTGACGAACACCCTCAGCTCTTGGTCCCTCAAGACTTTCGCGAACAAATACTATTCTTCGCCCATTCCCACCTCCTTGCTGGCCATATGGGGGCCGAGAAAACCACACAGGGACTCCTACGTCTTTTCTACTGGCCCGGTATATACGCCCAAACCAAGAAGTACTGCAGTGAATGTCCCATCTGCCAAAAAACGAATCCCTATACACCCCCACAGGCCCCTCTACAACCTCTGCCTATAATAGGTCAACCCTTCGACAGGGTAGGGATGGACCTCATTGGACCCCTTCCCCGCTCCCGGAAGGGATTTCAGTACGTGTTGGTATTGGTAGACTACTGTACCCGTTTTCCGGATGCATTCCCCCTCCGAGCACCCACTACCACCACCATCTCGGATAAACTGATTGAGTACTTCTCTAGGGTGGGATTCCCCCGACAAATCCTAACAGATCAAGGCACCCCATTCGTCTCCAAGTTGATGGCCCAGATATGTAAAACCCTAGATGTACGACATATAAAGACCTCGGTGTACCATCCTCAAACCGATGGCCTTGTCGAAAGGTATAACGGGACCCTGAAGCTCACATTAAAAAAACTCTTGTCGGGGGAGGGAAAGGATTGGGACCGCCTGCTTCCCCTTGCCCTTTTTGTTATCCGGGGTCAAGTCCAGAGTAGTTTAGGGTGTTCTTCGTTTGAACTTCTTTACGGGAGACAACCCCGGACACTTCTGGAAATGACCAGGGAAGCCTGGGAAAAAGGACAAAATGATACACAAGACATGCTAGAATACACCCAACAACTGCGGGCGAAAATAGGTAAACTTCGGGACTTAGCCCACGCCAAACTGGATAGAAAACAGACCCTGCAAAAACAACAGTATGACAAAGGGAAAAAGCTACGAACCCTGTGGGTGGGGGACTGGGTGTTAGTCTGTATACCCTCTTCCCTTTCTTCCGTTAAGACGGAATGGAAAGGCCCCTTTGAAGTCATTAAAACCCTAGGAGCCACCACCTACCATGTCCGCCTGGGTCCAAGAAAGGTTCAGACATACCACATAAATCTCTTAAAAAAATGGCTGGGACCCCCACCAATTCCTAACCAGCTGGTACAGACCCTACCCCAGGACCTCTGCACACTCTCTCGCCTACCCATTAACGAAACCTTGACCTCACAACAAAGGGAGGAGTTGTGGCAAACACTAACAGACTTCCAAACCCTGTTTTCAGACCAGCCTGGGAAAACCAACCTTCTTGAACACAGTATCGAGACAGAAGCAGGGAAGATAGTTAGACAAAGACCATATCGGCTTCCCGCCTCCCGACAACAGGCGGTTTCCGATGAAATACGACAGATGTTACAAACGGGAATCATCCGTCCCTCAACTAGTAACTGGAATTCTCCCATAGTCCTGGTACCAAAACCCGACGGGTCGATCCGGTTTTGCATTGACTTCAGACAAGTAAATGCCATCTCAAAACTGGACGCATACCCCATACCTCGAGTAGACGATCTAGTAGAGCGACTGGGGGAGGCCCGTTATATCACTACACTCGACTTAACAAAGGGTTATCGGCAGGTACCCTTACGGGCCTCGGACCAAGAAAAGACCGCCTTCTCCACACCTGACGGTCTTTTCGAGTTCACGGTCCTTCCCTTTGGGTTACACGGGGCACCCGCCACATTTCAGAGGTTGATGAACACCATACTGAAACCTCATCAGGCCTTTTCCTCTGCATATCTGGACGATATCGTCATCCATAGCCCTACCTGGGAACGCCATCTAGAGGACATCCGCAAGGTCCTAAGCTCCCTCCAGCAGGCTGGGTTACATGTCAATGCCAAGAAATCCCGAGCCGCTTTCCATAGGGTACGCTATCTGGGGTTCGTTATAGGCGATGGGTGCATCGAACCCCAGGACGAAAAGATCAGAGCCATTCAACAAGCCCCCTTGCCAACAACGAAGAAGGAAGTTCGGGCGTTCCTGGGTTTGTTAGGATACTACTGTAGGTTTATCCCCCGTTACGCAGAAATTTCCGCTCCCCTTACTGATCTCCTACAGAAAAACACTCCGAAAACTGCCCTATCCACACCCTCCCTTGCTGTACGAACGGCCATTCATGAACTAAAACAGGCAATCACCAGTCATCCCATCCTCATCTCCCCGGACCACTCCCGACCCTTTGTCCTCCAGACCGACGCCTCAGACGTGGGAATAGGAGCTGTACTGTCCCAATCCACCAGGGAGGGGGTCGAAAAACCTGTCCTGTTCATTAGTAGGAAGTTGTTTCCGAGGGAACGGGCCTACCCCATTATCGAGAAGGAATGCCTTGCCATTAAGTGGGCCGTGGACAAACTCCAATATTACCTGGAGGGTACCCATTTCATCCTATATACGGACCATGCACCCTTGGTATGGATGAGCCGAAACAAGGGTAACAACCCGCGTGTCATGAGGTGGTTCTTGTCCCTCCAGCCATATTCCTTTGAGGTGCGTCACCGTAAGGGTCTCCTCAACGCCAACGCTGACTTTCTCTCTCGCATGCCTCTCGTCCCCGATCGGGACGATGCTGGGGTGGGGGTGTGTCGGAGTCTGACCCTCCACGGACCGAATCCAACCCGAGGTGACGATGCAACCCCTTCTTTGCCATTTCAGCCCCTGGATTGGCAGACTGCCTCAGCTGGACCGACACACCTCCCTGTTGCTGGCAGCTGGCCCTTTACGACCCGGGAGGAACCGCCCGTGACGAGCGTTTGGGGGCGGAGCCACGGAACGCCGTTGCCCAATAAAGAATGGCCAACAGAGGAAGAAGGCGGAAGTATCCCGAAGGAGGCAGGCGTGGAGCGAGCGGAGGAGAAGACGGAGAAAGACCCGAAGACCGAGCAGACGATCGTGGAACCAAAGGTCGGCAAGCCAGGAGGCCAACGGACCGGCTCGTCGCCCAGCCACTCCCCGGGGGGGACGTGGCTCACCCAGGTGCGGCAGCGCTTGTGAGGGCCGTGGGAGGCGGGTAGGGAGTCCGGAAAGCCGGGGTAAAGGGAAGCCTGCTTCTGCGTAGCTCGTGCTTAACATAGAGAACAGAGCAAACCCCACTCTCCTTGTCTTGGTGACGGACCCCCCTCCCTCACATACTCCTCCCTTAGGTAACCTGGTGGAAACCTCCTCACCTCCTCTTCCCTGACACGAGTGAGAGAGGCCAAAATATTGAGACGTGTCTTCTTTCTTTCCTCTTAATGCCCGGGAGTCCTTGCTGATACCCAAGCCTTACACCGGAGAGCTGACCCGGAAGAGAAACCCATTTGGAAGAGAGACCTATTTTGCTGAACGAGGACTTACACTGGAAGAAGTGACTCTGTGTTTTGTTTGCTCCCTACTACGTCATAATAAAGAATACCTCAAGAAAACCCAGTCGCTGTTGGGCCTCTTCTTCACCCCTCGACAGTGTGGCAATTCTTCCTTTAGAGCGTTGAACTGGCAGCCGACGTGTGTTTCGTTTCCTGGAAACTTTTTCAACCACCCATGCCGGTTACAATGCTATGTTTTGTCCTACTAATAATTGCGGCTCATGTGTTTTTCACAAGAATACAATTGCTTCAATAAATGTTTGAAAAGCCAATCTGTACCTTTCTTGTCTCTCCCTTGGGAATGCCTGAGTAACAACGAAAGGGAAGCTCTGTTTCTACAATTTCCTCAGGGCATTACAGTGGTCATGTTCTCAGGTTGCAGATACCATCTGTTACCCTGGTAAGGTTAGGGGTTTAGATGGGGCACTGTTGAGCTAACTAGGAATTGGACCAACATACACTGATGATATGAGTAGACTCCGTCCCCATATTTTAACTGTTATGTTGTCCAGATACATAATGTTACTGAATTTGTAGGAACCATATGACAATGGTTAATTCATTGTGATGTAGTGTTCTTGAAAGATGTGAGTCTTCAACTTGTTCCTAAATTGGAGCAACCTGGTGCGGTCCTGATGGATATGGTGATGGTGTTCCAGATCCAGGGTACTTAGTTGGAAAAAACCTACTGTCTTGTTTTTCCTTTTTTATATGACTTGGCCTTTGGATTTGGTTTGTGGTGTGCCCCAGTTCCACATAGTGGACCAACAATAGTGCTCCAATTGTTTTGCAGTTAATCCAACTTCTCTGTTGTAGGACGCACCTTTTAACCTTTTTGATTGGTCTGTCCAACAGAAATTTTCTGACATGGACACCAAAACGAATAAACAACATTTGGGAATTACAGTTGGAGAAAGCATTCAAGGTGTGTGACATATTGGCATGAACAAAGACTTTAGTTTAATTGCACAGATTACAAGCTGTACATTGCCCACACTTGAAATGCCCTTTGATGGGTGGAAGGGCCCATTGTGATAGAATGTTGGGAGCTGTAGTGGTTGGTGAAGCTGCTATGAGGAGTCTGATTTTGGTGCAGGGGTCCCCTTTGAATGAGCAAAGTGGTAGGTCTTTGTGTTGGATAATGTCCTTGATTAAATACTAACGTTTGAAAATGATGCTGCATGTGGCATTACTGTCAGTATTGTAAGTGCTCACAAAAATCAAATGACCTTCTGTATTAGTGTGGGTTTTGGAAGTGAGCAGGTGTTCTCTATGAGTACACCAAACTCTTTTTCTTGATCTTTTGAGTAAGTAAGGCGGATATCCACTCTCTGTTAGGCTTGAGATCAGCAAATTTGATTCTCGAAATAAATATTCTTTTCTGTAGCAATTCCTGCACAACCTAAGGAACAGGCAATAGGGAAGGTTATCTTATAGGCCTCTGGGATGGTGACTGGTACACATCAAAAGGGAGTTTATTTCACTTGGTTTCCTGAATAGAAAAATATACAATACCACATTTTAAGTTTTAATGGTGAAGTCAAGAAATGTAATGTGAGTTACTGTATTCTGATGTGAATTGGATGTCAGTGGAACAAGAGCTGATCCATAAGTAAAAGTCTTGTAGTGTGATGCTTATGCCTTCTCATATGAGAAAAACATCATCGGTGTACCAGCACCAAAAGGTGATATTTGGCCCATAGCGATTTGTGTTGTTGAATAAAAATGTGTTATTGTAGTCAACCATGAACTGATTCACCAAGTCAGGGGCGAAGCCTGCTCCCACTGCCATGTTGTTGAGCTATTAATAATAAAGTGTCAAGAAATAGAAAATAGTTCAGCTGAGAGCCATTTCTGTCAAATCGACTAAAAATTAAGTGGGTACACAGTGCAGCTGTTCTTTTGTATCCAGGGTTTTTCTTACCACCCTCGGGCTTCTTGATATGTAATATTAGCATATAGCGCCTGTATATCCATGGTGACAAGGATTTGGGTAGAGTTGTTTAATGGTTTTTCTTCTATCTGTCTCTCATGTAAGACTGTGTGGGCGGAACAAATGGCTTAAAAAAATGACAATAAATGAGTGCATGGGTTCTAGTAGAGAAACATAACCCGATAGAATGGGGTGACCAGGGTGACTGGAAAGGTTCTTATGTATTTTTGGAAGGGTGTGGAATACCAGAGTCCTGGGATGGGATGTTTTCAGGAATCCGTGCCTATGTTGCAAGAGAAATCCTGAATCTAATCCAGTGTCAATGAGATTTTTGATGAGGGTTCTGACCTCAGAAGTGGGATCACTACTAATCTTAGTGTATTGTTTCTCTACAGATAGTACCTCCACACTGTAAGCCTCTTTATCTTTATCTATAAGCTGAAGCTGGCAGCAGAGAAGTGGTTAAAACCAGCGGAGCGATCAAAAGACGAGGTCATGGGGGCGGTAATATTGGAACAGTTTCTGGACGCTCTACCCTTCTCGACGCAAAGGTGGTTGCGACAACATGCGAACCTCACGGCTGAACAAGCGGTGGAATTAGCAACTGCCTTTTCTCGTGCACAGCCCCGGACCTCTCCTTCGGAACCTGAGAAGTCGAGACCAGCTCCTGCCCCGAGGAAACCCCTAAGACCGATCAAAGAACCGGAGAAAATACAACACCAAAGAGGCGAACCTCCTTTTAGATCCGCCCAGTGTTTTGATTGTGGGGAGTGGGGCCACAGGGCCCGTTTTTGTCCACGCAAGAAGACAGAAGAGCCTATGGACGTTAGTTACCTTCCCCAGAACCTCATGTATACAGCTGAGATGGGAACCTCCTTTTACGTAAGTTTCTATCTGAACGGAGTACAAGTCAAGGCTCTTCTAGACTCCGGTTGTCGGCAGTCCGTGATACGGGCTTCCCTCGTGTCCCCTTCTCAACTTCTCCCTGGCAGGAAGGTCCTCATCCGATGTGTACACGGAGACGTCCGTTCCTATCCTGTAGCACGGGTTACCTTACAACCGTGTAGAGGAGTTCCTTCATCAGTGGTGGTTGGGGTCTTAGACACTTTACCCGAGAAATTGATCATAGGTACCGACAATCCCGCCTTTCTCTCGTTCTTTCAACAGATACTACACGACAAAAAGGCATCCTCCTCAAAAAAACCCGTCCATGGTGCACTCTTAACACAAGAACCTTGGGTGTCGGATAGGGATTTTCGTTGGGCACAAAGCAACGATGCTTCCCTCGCACATGCTTGGTCGGAAGCCCGACAACCCGCAGGCCGGTCCTACCCTACCTTCCAAATCACTAACGATTTGTTGTATAGGATACCGGGGCCTGACGAACACCCTCAGCTCTTGGTCCCTCAAGACTTTCGCGAACAAATACTATTCTTCGCCCATTCCCACCTCCTTGCTGGCCATATGGGGGCCGAGAAAACCACACAGGGACTCCTACGTCTTTTCTACTGGCCCGGTATATACGCCCAAACCAAGAAGTACTGCAGTGAATGTCCCATCTGCCAAAAAACGAATCCCTATACACCCCCACAGGCCCCTCTACAACCTCTGCCTATAATAGGTCAACCCTTCGACAGGGTAGGGATGGACCTCATTGGACCCCTTCCCCGCTCCCGGAAGGGATTTCAGTACGTGTTGGTATTGGTAGACTACTGTACCCGTTTTCCGGATGCATTCCCCCTCCGAGCACCCACTACCACCACCATCTCGGATAAACTGATTGAGTACTTCTCTAGGGTGGGATTCCCCCGACAAATCCTAACAGATCAAGGCACCCCATTCGTCTCCAAGTTGATGGCCCAGATATGTAAAACCCTAGATGTACGACATATAAAGACCTCGGTGTACCATCCTCAAACCGATGGCCTTGTCGAAAGGTATAACAGGACCCTGAAGCTCACATTAAAAAAACTCTTGTCGGGGGAGGGAAAGGATTGGGACCGCCTGCTTCCCCTTGCCCTTTTTGTTATCCGGGGTCAAGTCCAGAGTAGTTTAGGGTGTTCTTCGTTTGAACTTCTTTACGGGAGACAACCCCGGACACTTCTGGAAATGACCAGGGAAGCCTGGGAAAAAGGACAAAATGATACACAAGACATGCTAGAATACACCCAACAACTGCGGGCGAAAATAGGTAAACTTCGGGACTTAGCCCACGCCAAACTGGATAGAAAACAGACCCTGCAAAAACAACAGTATGACAAAGGGAAAAAGCTACGAACCCTGTGGGTGGGGGACTGGGTGTTAGTCTGTATACCCTCTTCCCTTTCTTCCGTTAAGACGGAATGGAAAGGCCCCTTTGAAGTCATTAAAACCCTAGGAGCCACCACCTACCATGTCCGCCTGGGTCCAAGAAAGGTTCAGACATACCACATAAATCTCTTAAAAAAATGGCTGGGACCCCCACCAATTCCTAACCAGCTGGTACAGACCCTACCCCAGGACCTCTGCACACTCTCTCGCCTACCCATTAACGAAACCTTGACCTCACAACAAAGGGAGGAGTTGTGGCAAACACTAACAGACTTCCAAACCCTGTTTTCAGACCAGCCTGGGAAAACCAACCTTCTTGAACACAGTATCGAGACAGAAGCAGGGAAGATAGTTAGACAAAGACCATATCGGCTTCCCGCCTCCCGACAACAGGCGGTTTCCGATGAAATACGACAGATGTTACAAACGGGAATCATCCGTCCCTCAACTAGTAACTGGAATTCTCCCATAGTCCTGGTACCAAAACCCGACGGGTCGATCCGGTTTTGCATTGACTTCAGACAAGTAAATGCCATCTCAAAACTGGACGCATACCCCATACCTCGAGTAGACGATCTAGTAGAGCGACTGGGGGAGGCCCGTTATATCACTACACTCGACTTAACAAAGGGTTATCGGCAGGTACCCTTACGGGCCTCGGACCAAGAAAAGACCGCCTTCTCCACACCTGACGGTCTTTTCGAGTTCACGGTCCTTCCCTTTGGGTTACACGGGGCACCCGCCACATTTCAGAGGTTGATGAACACCATACTGAAACCTCATCAGGCCTTTTCCTCTGCATATCTGGACGATATCGTCATCCATAGCCCTACCTGGGAACGCCATCTAGAGGACATCCGCAAGGTCCTAAGCTCCCTCCAGCAGGCTGGGTTACATGTCAATGCCAAGAAATCCCGAGCCGCTTTCCATAGGGTACGCTATCTGGGGTTCGTTATAGGCGATGGGTGCATCGAACCCCAGGACGAAAAGATCAGAGCCATTCAACAAGCCCCCTTGCCAACAACGAAGAAGGAAGTTCGGGCGTTCCTGGGTTTGTTAGGATACTACTGTAGGTTTATCCCCCGTTACGCAGAAATTTCCGCTCCCCTTACTGATCTCCTACAGAAAAACACTCCGAAAACTGCCCTATCCACACCCTCCCTTGCTGTACGAACGGCCATTCATGAACTAAAACAGGCAATCACCAGTCATCCCATCCTCATCTCCCCGGACCACTCCCGACCCTTTGTCCTCCAGACCGACGCCTCAGACGTGGGAATAGGAGCTGTACTGTCCCAATCCACCAGGGAGGGGGTCGAAAAACCTGTCCTGTTCATTAGTAGGAAGTTGTTTCCGAGGGAACGGGCCTACCCCATTATCGAGAAGGAATGCCTTGCCATTAAGTGGGCCGTGGACAAACTCCAATATTACCTGGAGGGTACCCATTTCATCCTATATACGGACCATGCACCCTTGGTATGGATGAGCCGAAACAAGGGTAACAACCCGCGTGTCATGAGGTGGTTCTTGTCCCTCCAGCCATATTCCTTTGAGGTGCGTCACCGTAAGGGTCTCCTCAACGCCAACGCTGACTTTCTCTCTCGCATGCCTCTCGTCCCCGATCGGGACGATGCTGGGGTGGGGGTGTGTCGGAGTCTGACCCTCCACGGACCGAATCCAACCCGAGGTGACGATGCAACCCCTTCTTTGCCATTTCAGCCCCTGGATTGGCAGACTGCCTCAGCTGGACCGACACACCTCCCTGTTGCTGGCAGCTGGCCCTTTACGACCCGGGAGGAACCGCCCGTGACGAGCGTTTGGGGGCGGAGCCACGGAACGCCGTTGCCCAATAAAGAATGGCCAACAGAGGAAGAAGGCGGAAGTATCCCGAAGGAGGCAGGCGTGGAGCGAGCGGAGGAGAAGACGGAGAAAGACCCGAAGACCGAGCAGACGATCGTGGAACCAAAGGTCGGCAAGCCAGGAGGCCAACGGACCGGCTCGTCGCCCAGCCACTCCCCGGGGGGGACGTGGCTCACCCAGGTGCGGCAGCGCTTGTGAGGGCCGTGGGAGGCGGGTAGGGAGTCCGGAAAGCCGGGGTAAAGGGAAGCCTGCTTCTGCGTAGCTCGTGCTTAACATAGAGAACAGAGCAAACCCCACTCTCCTTGTCTTGGTGACGGACCCCCCTCCCTCACATACTCCTCCCTTAGGTAACCTGGTGGAAACCTCCTCACCTCCTCTTCCCTGACACGAGTGAGAGAGGCCAAAATATTGAGACGTGTCTTCTTTCTTTCCTCTTAATGCCCGGGAGTCCTTGCTGATACCCAAGCCTTACACCGGAGAGCTGACCCGGAAGAGAAACCCATTTGGAAGAGAGACCTATTTTGCTGAACGAGGACTTACACTGGAAGAAGTGACTCTGTGTTTTGTTTGCTCCCTACTACGTCATAATAAAGAATACCTCAAGAAAACCCAGTCGCTGTTGGGCCTCTTCTTCACCCCTCGACAGTGTGGCAATTCTTCCTTTAGAGCGTTGAACTGGCAGCCGACGTGTGTTTCGTTTCCTGGAAACTTTTTCAACCACCCATGCCGGTTACAATGCTATGTTTTGTCCTACTAATAATTGCGGCTCATGTGTTTTTCACAAGAATACAATTGCTTCAATAAATGTTTGAAAAGCCAATCTGTACCTTTCTTGTCTCTCCCTTGGGAATGCCTGAGTAACAACGAAAGGGAAGCTCTGTTTCTACAATTTCCTCAGGGCCTTACAGTGGTCATGTTCTCAGGTTGCAGATACCATCTGTTACCCTGGTAAGGTTAGGGGTTTAGATGGGGCACTGTTGAGCTAACTAGGAATTGGACCAACATACACTGATGATATGAGTAGACTCCGTCCCCATATTTTAACTGTTATGTTGTCCAGATACATAATGTTACTGAATTTGTAGGAACCATATGACAATGGTTAATTCATTGTGATGTAGTGTTCTTGAAAGATGTGAGTCTTCAACTTGTTCCTAAATTGGAGCAACCTGGTGCGGTCCTGATGGATATGGTGATGGTGTTCCAGATCCAGGGTACTTAGTTGGAAAAAACCTACTGTCTTGTTTTTCCTTTTTTATATGACTTGGCCTTTGGATTTGGTTTGTGGTGTGCCCCAGTTCCACATAGTGGACCAACAATAGTGCTCCAATTGTTTTGCAGTTAATCCAACTTCTCTGTTGTAGGACGCACCTTTTAACCTTTTTGATTGGTCTGTCCAACAGAAATTTTCTGACATGGACACCAAAACGAATAAACAACATTTGGGAATTACAGTTGGAGAAAGCATTCAAGGTGTGTGACATATTGGCATGAACAAAGACTTTAGTTTAATTGCACAGATTACAAGCTGTACATTGCCCACACTTGAAATGCCCTTTGATGGGTGGAAGGGCCCATTGTGATAGAATGTTGGGAGCTGTAGTGGTTGGTGAAGCTGCTATGAGGAGTCTGATTTTGGTGCAGGGGTCCCCTTTGAATGAGCAAAGTGGTAGGTCTTTGTGTTGGATAATGTCCTTGATTAAATACTAACGTTTGAAAATGATGCTGCATGTGGCATTACTGTCAGTATTGTAAGTGCTCACAAAAATCAAATGACCTTCTGTATTAGTGTGGGTTTTGGAAGTGAGCAGGTGTTCTCTATGAGTACACCAAACTCTTTTTCTTGATCTTTTGAGTAAGTAAGGCGGATATCCACTCTCTGTTAGGCTTGAGATCAGCAAATTTGATTCTCGAAATAAATATTCTTTTCTGTAGCAATTCCTGCACAACCTAAGGAACAGGCAATAGGGAAGGTTATCTTATAGGCCTCTGGGATGGTGACTGGTACACATCAAAAGGGAGTTTATTTCACTTGGTTTCCTGAATAGAAAAATATACAATACCACATTTTAAGTTTTAATGGTGAAGTCAAGAAATGTAATGTGAGTTACTGTATTCTGATGTGAATTGGATGTCAGTGGAACAAGAGCTGATCCATAAGTAAAAGTCTTGTAGTGTGATGCTTATGCCTTCTCATATGAGAAAAACATCATCGGTGTACCAGCACCAAAAGGTGATATTTGGCCCATAGCGATTTGTGTTGTTGAATAAAAATGTGTTATTGTAGTCAACCATGAACTGATTCACCAAGTCAGGGGCGAAGCCTGCTCCCACTGCCATGTTGTTGAGCTATTAATAATAAAGTGTCAAGAAATAGAAAATAGTTCAGCTGAGAGCCATTTCTGTCAAATCGACTAAAAATTAAGTGGGTACACAGTGCAGCTGTTCTTTTGTATCCAGGGTTTTTCTTACCACCCTCGGGCTTCTTGATATGTAATATTAGCATATAGCGCCTGTATATCCATGGTGACAAGGATTTGGGTAGAGTTGTTTAATGGTTTTTCTTCTATCTGTCTCTCATGTAAGACTGTGTGGGCGGAACAAATGGCTTAAAAAAATGACAATAAATGAGTGCATGGGTTCTAGTAGAGAAACATAACCCGATAGAATGGGGTGACCAGGGTGACTGGAAAGGTTCTTATGTATTTTTGGAAGGGTGTGGAATACCAGAGTCCTGGGATGGGATGTTTTCAGGAATCCGTGCCTATGTTGCAAGAGAAATCCTGAATCTAATCCAGTGTCAATGAGATTTTTGATGAGGGTTCTGACCTCAGAAGTGGGATCACTACTAATCTTAGTGTATTGTTTCTCTACAGATAGTACCTCCACACTGTAAGCCTCTTTATCTTGAAGGACTGTACCCAAATCCTTATCGGCTGCTTTGATTATGTCCTGATTGCGTGCAAGGGTGTCAGTGCTTCACTTTCACCCGAGGTAGTACTGTAACAAACATATTTCCTGGTGTCTTGGTGTTTGTCTACTTCCTTACTCCTGTTTTTCTCAAATGAGAATATAACAGAAGTGCAGGGGGGACTGAAAGTGGATGGGGGACATAGCCCTGTGGCACTGCTGCCGCTTTCAAAGGTATTGTGTAGTAAAAGAATCGTGAGTATAAGTTTCCTATAGAATGTCTGACATTTTAGTTTGCCAAAAAAGGGGTCAGGTCTATTTGTGGGAACAAAACCTAGGCCTGTTTTTAAGACAGTAATCTCCTCCACAGTGAGGGTGGATTTAAGACTGGTGGTCTGTCTAAAAGGGTGATAGGTGGTGTATTGTCTACTATTGGTACCGCTGTTGCCTGGTCTGGAGTTCTCCATGTGTATTCTGTGGATAGTTGCCACATCCTCGGCCCGGTCCCCTGCCTCAGCCCCTGCTCGTTGCCCATGATAGCCCCGAGTCGTGACACTCCATCGTGGCTATTGGTCCCTTGAGTCTTGTTCTAAAAAACACTCTGTACAGAGATTGTTCATGTGTGTTGCAGTGCTGGAACTTGATTGTGAGTCAGAGTAATTGGAGGCACAAGTGTCAGAGAAGGTTATACACCTGCGAGGGTACTGTCTCCCTCTGTTGGTAATTTTGTCTCTATTGTCTTGATTGCAATAGCCCTCTACTAGGTATGGATAGGTAAAGTTCTTATCAGAGCTTCTTCTGTCCTTTGCTAGTTTGTCTAGTTTTTTGTTGTTGTGTGATGGTTCTGAATTCAGACACAGTTTCTATAAGGCTATTAAGGCAACGTTCATTAATTCTTCATAGACCATTGAGGGGCATGTACACACTGACTTCCCTGAGGTCGTTCACATTCTAGTTGTTTGTACGCTGACACTGACATCACAATCCAGGGGGCGAAGTCTCACATGCGGTGCATTCTCCTGGAAAGCAGTTTTCTTTTGAATGCCAAGGAAACGCGCACGCTCCCTAATGCGGCATTTTAGGTAAGTGGATGCTTTTGTGTGGTCCATAGGATCGGTACACACTGGCATTGTTTCTCTGGGTGTATAGCAGGTGTCTAAAACCAGTCGATTGTGAGCTACCAGTCGCTCGTTGACACTTTCGGAGTAGCTCATAGCCTTACGGCCCTTTTTAAAAAGCAAGGCGTCACATTTTTCTTTTAAAGTTAAGGGAAGGCTGTGAATACTTTATTTTCTTCAGATTGCAGATAGCAGGGCCTGATAATGAGCAAATCTGGAGTCAAGTTTATGACTCAGGGCACAGAGGTGAAGAACTGAAGCACTGAGGTATTTAACTCTTAAATAAGTACTTGTCAACTCAATATTAGAGTGTGAGCACAAACTGATATTTCTGAATGCTTTCAAATGGTAAACAATTAAAATGAAAATTTACCTTAATGATTAAGTTAACTCATTTTAATTTTCTCTCATTTCAACGTGACACATTTACAAACAGCAGGTCTCTTACTTCCAGTAGCCAGTAGACACTGTGTCATATTTATACCTGAAAAATACAGTCCCCTTTTCTAAGTGGGAGAAGTTTAAAGTGAAGAAAAATATTGAACCTTTCGCTGCCTGGACTTCTATCCACCCTGTGCCATGCTCATTTTGGACTATCTTCGATAGTTCGCGCTTCTGCACCCATAACTTTTTGTCTACATAGGGTATCCACTCCAAATTTGCATCCTTTGCTTCCAACATCCTGGGAATTCTAAAGGTACCAGGGGTCTGTGAATTTCCCAAAAAGGGACAGAGAAATTAGGCAATATACAGCGAAGTATGGGTTTTTGGAGGAATAATGGGATCAAAGTGCTGCAGAAGAAAGTCTGTTTTTTTCCCTGCAAATGGTATCAACGAAGAGTTTGTGGTGCTAAAATCACCATCTTCCCAACTTTCAGGAACAGGCGGACTTTTGTCAGAAAACTAACATTTTCTACACAGTTTTGTCATTTTACTGGGACATAGCCGATTTTTCCTATTTTTTTGTGCTTTCAACCTCCTTCCAGTTAGTGGTAGAAATGGTGTGAAACCAATAATAGATCTCAGGCAGCTATACATTTCTGAAAAGTAGACACAATTCTGAATTTAGCAAGGGGTCATTTGTGTAGATCCTTCAAGGTTTTCATATAGAAAGTAACAGTTGAAATAAAAGAATATTGAAATTTAGTTGAAAATAACAACCATTTTTGCCTACATTTTCACCTGTAACTTCTATGATAGATTTTTCAAAGCTATATACTGTTACGTACGCGGGACCCTTCTGGTTGCGGAGATATATGAGGTAAAATTTTATTCAATGGTGAAGTTGGATATTTAATACATATTGAGATAAAGTAGATTTAACAAAGTATCCTTTTCCCTACCTGAGATTTTTGGAAGCCAAAATGAAATAACTCAGGGGCGCTAGAGGGCGCGCAAGCAGAATGGCCACACTCTTGTGAGGCTCCTGCAGCCTGGTTCAGTAATCCTACAATTATCCTGTTTTCCTGACCGCCTGCCCGACAGTGACCGTGGGGCGATATTCCTGCCAGTTCTCTGCAGCTTCGGTTCAAGTTTGGTAACCGTAGTGCCTGCCGCTACGAAGATAGAAGCGGCTTGAGCGGGACCGCGACCCGTGTGGCGGCTGGGAGCAGTGTGTGGCTGGACGACTGGTCTACGCAAGACCGAGGCGTACCACGAGGAAGGTGGGCCCCAGAGCGAGCTTCGCAGAGTCGAGCCCCCCTGCTTCCGAGGGGCTGATCGCCGGCGGTGAATGGAGAGTGGCGCGACGCCGGAGAACGAGACCTGTGCCCGGGCACCCCCCCCCCCCCCTCCCGGGGGTTGTGTACGCTTGCTAGTGTCCGGTCCGGGGGGTCTTGAGCTCCCGGTGAATGCTGCGGGCGGGGAGAGGGCTCCCCCCCCCTCGCCTTGCTGTGCTCCATCTGCGGTCTGAGGACGTGCCTACATCGGCCGGGGGTAGGTTGCCTGGCTTCCCCCCCGCCTCTGCCGGGACGTGGGGGTGAGATGGCAATTGAGGATCGTTCGCCTCCCCCCCGACGCGACTGGGACTGTCGGTGCTGCACACACCTGCGGGGGCATTGAACACTGCTGTGCGGGCCTCCCCCCCCGGGTCTTTTGGTTGGTGTGCACACGTGGGGCTCGGAGGAGGTAGGGCATGGAGTGGAAACTGCAGCGCTGCTGAGACTGTCCTGGCGCGCGCGGGGGGCGCTGACTGACCTGTGTGTGCCCGATCGTCGGCTGCTTATGGGGCTCTGAGCTTCCCTTGGACTTGTATTGTCCCATCGGCGAACCTACTGGGGCCATCTGACTCCCTTGTCCTGCCTCTGCTCCCTGCTGCTGTGTGCGAGTGGCCGCCGACCTGCAGGCCCGGGACGAAGCGACCTGGTGGTGTCCCGCGAGTGGGGTGCCCGCCTACCCGCCCGCTTGTCCGCGGGCCCCCCCCCCCCTCGAGTGCCCCCTGCATATGCGGAAGTGTAGCGCCGATTGTGGTGTTCTGCGGCCATGTCCGCTCACCCGCTGTTGCTGGGCATTGGTGGCGGCCGCTCCCCGTGGCGGCGGACTTGGGTGACTTGCTCCCTACCGGACATCGCCGTGGTGGACTAACCGGGACCTCTGATGTGCGGCGGACAGCTGTGACTGGGATTTGACTGCGAGCTGGCTTGGTCCGACCTGTGAGATCCGCGACTTCGCCCCCTTCATATTCGATTGCGCCCCTCTCCAGAGGACCCATAATGGGAAAGCATGACAGTAGGCAGCCGAAGCTCACATTCGAAGCCCCAGTGGCCAAGAAGGGATTACGAGGCGCACCGGATTTGGAGAGCTCTACCGGCCCCCATGCGGCTGCTCCGGGCCCGAGCTCGCCGCCGCCGGACATGCAACAGCTGATGCAAGAGATGAGACAAGGCTTCGCTACTATAGTCGACAAGGTGGATCGCATCTCCTCGCGCATGGATGCTTTTGCGCAGAAGTTGGACGTTCATGAAGAACGTATCACCGAGGCTGAAAGGCGGATCTCTGACACTGATGACATCACTGCTTCACATACTTCGCAACTTTCGAGAATGGATAATGTGCTGAGAGTTATCGCTGCTAAGAATGAGGAGTTAGAAGCTCGCAGCCGACGTAATAATATCCGCGTGGTGGGGGTGCCGGAGTCCACCAACACTGGGCGCATGGAAGAATATGTGGAGAAAATACTCCTTGCCTCCGTCGGTTCAGAAGCGTTCTCCAAGCAATTCATCGTAGAGAGGGCGCATCGTTCGCTTGGGCCGCGACCCAAACCCGGAGCTCCGCCTAGGCCCATCATTGCGAGGCTTTTAAACTATAGAGACCGGGATGCTGCGCTGCGGGCCGCACGCCATAACCAGCAACTCTCCTATGATGGCGTCAACTTCACCATTTATCCGGATTTCACACCTGTTGTCCAGGAACAGCGGCGTAAATTCATCGATGTGAAGAAGAAACTTCGGGCCCTCCAAATTGACTATGCGCTGCTGTATCCAGCAAAGTTGAGAGTCACCCATCAGGCGAAGCAACATTTCTTTACGAGCCTGCAACAAGTGGACGATTTTTTGAAAACCCTGAAGAGTGCACGTGCTGGGCGACGAGGCGAGGGTGGTGCTGAGCAGGAGGACGAACAGTGACTGCTTTCCTTTTGACTTCCGGGGCCCGCCGTGGTGCCCGGGGGCAGACTGTGGGGCGTTTGTCTGGAGATCCTTCATACATTGCCGCCTGAGAGTTGGCATCGAGGCTGCACAACACTGTCCTGGTCGGCTGCTGGCTGGCGGTTGGTAATGTATTCCAGGCACCACCCCTCCCCCGTTCCTCGGTCTGTACTGGGGAGCTCGGCGCAGAGGGTGGCTAAGCGTGTCCCCTGGATGTCCCCCGAAGGGTGTACCCCAATGGACGAACTGACTTTGTTGCTCCTGTTGAGCTGTTTAGTGGCAATCTGGGGAGGAGGGCGGGATGTACTTTCTGGCAAGTTGGGGGTGCTTCAGTGGGTGGGGGGGGGTAAGAGGGTATGTACCTGCTTTGATATCTTACGGCTCCATTCATTGCAATGCTGTCTCTTTATTTTTATTCTATGTGCTAGGTAATTTCATATCACTAGCTTGGACTGTAATTGCAAATGATATAAGATTCACGGTTGGGATGTGGGATGGGAAGGATGGGGGCATTGTTTTTTTTGTTTATGTTGTTATGTTGCTGTGCGCAGCTGATGTCACAGGGTTACTATTCACAGAGCTGACATGGTATTATCTTCGAGGACTGCATAACGGTCCGCTCGTGCGACATGCGGTACACCAAATTGCTGGCTGCGAGGTGGGGAGGGGGCAGTTGATATGCGTCCCTTTGGTGTGTTTCGAAGCAGTGGGTCCTCTGCCGGTGCGCCATGCTCCTTCCTCTCACCAACCTGATTATGGGAGACACTGACCTGAACATACTGACTTGGAACGTTAGAGGCCTGGGGGACCCGAGGAAACGGAGACAGATCCTCTCTTACTTAGACCGCCATGCCGTACACATAGCGTTTTTACAGGAGACACACTTTAGCGCGCAGACCACTCCGGCCTTTGCCTGTAGATGGGCTAAGTACACTGCGTTCTCCTCCTACTCTTCATACTCTCGAGGTGTAGCAATATTGGTGAAAAAGGAGACCCCCTTCGTTATGGCTGGCTTTAAGAGTGACACCCAGGGCAGGTATTGTCTGATGTGGGGCAGGCTTGGACACTTGGCAGTTACCCTGGCTTGCTGTTATGGCCCCAACGTAGATGACCCGCACTTCTTCACTGACCTTGGGGCATCCATAATAGGTGCAGGCCCACAACACCTCATATGGGGGGGGACTTCAATACCACTCTTGACCCGCAGATGGATAGGTCCCACCCGGCTCCCCATCACTTCACCAAATCCCGCAGAGCGCTTCTGGAGATACTTGAGGAGCACCGTTTGATTGATACGTGGAGGCACCTCCATGCTACTATGCAGGAAGGAACGCACGTCGCGGCGCAGGCGAAATCATGGGCACGGCTTGACTATGTATTCTTGGCCCCTCGCTTTCTTGCAGCGCTCACTCGGGCAAGCCACCTCCCCCGTACCTTTTCAGACCACTCGCCGGTTAGAGTTACCCTGCGAGCTCCGGACCTTGGCCCTCCGCGGTCGGCCTGGCGTCTACAGCCCATGATGCTGTTGGATGAATTGTTTCAGGAAGAGTTGCGTGACGAGTGTCTGGACTTTTTCCGGCGCAATAAAGACTAGGTGAAGGATGTCGCGACTATTTGGGATGCGTTTAAGGTGACGCTGCGGGGCATGTGCATTGCCAAGGGGTCAGGCGTACTGAAGAGTATACTGGCGCCACTGCGCCTCCTGGAGACGGACTTGAGGGCGCTCGAGACATCGCTGGCTGTCAAGCCCGACGATGCCACGCTTGCGAGCATTCGCGAAAAAGTTACGGAGTATACTGACGAAGCCGCTAGAGAGACGAAATTTAGAGGCAAACACTGGATCGCTCGCCGCTATGGCGAGGGTGAGAGGCCGGGTAAGGCCCTGGCGGCGACAGTGCGACTGACGCGGCCTTCTAACATCATCGTAGAGCTCTTGGGGGAGGATGGCACACTGTACAGAGACACAGCGCAGATCCTCAATACGTTCGATGCGCACTATCACAAGCTTTATACGTCGGCTAGGGCTGGAGATCTCCACTTGCATGAATACCTTGAGGATGTCTCGCTTGGCTGGCTCAGTGCTGCGCAAAGAGAGTTTCTGAGCACCCCTTTCGAGCTGGACGAGGTGCGGGAAGCTATTATGCACATGCGGTCTGGTAAGACCACTGGGTTGGATGGGATACCCATCGAATTTTATAAGACATACATTGACTTCATGGCGCCTGTCTTGAGGGAGGTGTATGAAGATGCCCTGGAGGTGGGCCGCCTGCCCCCTTCCATGCGTATGGCCCTCATCACGTCCCTACTTAAACCCAGAAAAGCGGCTAATAACTGTGATTCTTACCGGCCTCTCTCTTTGCTCAATTGCGACGTGAAAATTCTTGCTAAGCTCATAGCAACAGGCATTAATCTTCTACTCCCCCACTTGATCCAGGATGGGTTTGTACCCGGTCGGGCGACGTCTCATAATCTTCGCACGTTCTTTTCTATCCTGAATTCAGTGCATGATGACCTACCAATGGCCGCGGTCTTCCTTGATGCCACAAAGGCCTTCGATTCTCTGGAATGGGATTATGTGTTTCAAGTGCTTGAGCGTATGGGGTTCCCCGGCATATTTATCTCATGGATCAAGTTACTATACATTGACCCTAAAGCCAAGGTATTGGTGAATGGCCGGCTTTCTGCTCCGTTTTCCATATCCAGGGGCACCAGACAGGGGTGCCCTCTGTCGCCGCTGCTGTTTGCTCTTGCCATGGAGCCCCTAGCTGCAAAGTTGCGACAACACCATAAAGAAAAAGCGTTGCGATGTTTTCAGAGGCAGATTTTGATATCTATGTACGCGGATGATATCACTCTTTATATACGTGATCCTGGGGTTAATCTCAATCCGATCCTTAGGGAATTTATCCGATTTGGTAGGATTTCTGGGGTCCAGATCAACTGGGGCAAGTCTCGGTTGCTCCCCTTAACGTCCTCCACTGTGCGTTTCGGGCTGGACTACCCCCTCGCCTGGTGTGAGGGTGACTTTAAATACCTGGGCATACACGTGGAAAAAAACAGGGAGGAGCTCATGCGGGCTAATTATGGCACGGCGATTACTCGCATTACGGATTGCGTGGCGCGTTGGATTACCCTTCCTCTCTCCATGGCGGGCAGATCCTCATTGATTAAAATGGTGATACTACCGCAGTTGCTGTACCTTTTCCTGAATATTCCCTTTCACCCAGGCGCCTTCTTTTTTCGACAATTGCGTACAGAGCTTATTAGACTTGTTTGGGGCGGTAAAGCGCCTCGGCTGCGATGGGAGATCCTAATTAAGCCGTACAGTCAGGGCAGATTTGGCATCCCCGACTTTGAACTGTACTATTATGCAGCTCAGGCGCACTACGCTTTTTTTTGGATAAGGCAACCTAGATACATGCCCCAACTTGCTGCCGAGCACTGGCTGGCACACCCGGTCCCTATAGAGGGCGCACTGTACATCCCGGTGACGGGTAGAGATAAGACGCCCTCGGCGGTGCTCGGCACGGTGTCCGCATGGAATCACTTGACTGCTATGATGGGACTGGACATGCTATACGCGCCGCTCTTGCCCCTGGCTTATCATCCTAGCATGCCCCTACTGCAAGAGGTGGGTTTTCAAAAGCTATTACGAACCATCCACGTCTTGACGTGGGGTGATTTGTACCATAATGGCATATTCCGATCCATGGACCACTTGTATGAAGGCATACAGCCTTCTCCCCTTGACGTCTTTCTGTACCTCCGGCTTCGACAGGGGATACGGGCGCTCACACCTGCCTTTCCACAAGAGCCCCCGCCTATGGAACCGTTGCAATGCATCCTTCGAGACGAAGCCCCGGCTAAGCTCGTTTCAAAAATATATCGATCGGTGCACTCCTCAATGGCTGCGCCGTCGTTGGCTGCTCGAGTTAAATGGGATCAAGAGCTGCCGGCCCCGCTGACGGACAGGCAATGGGAATTCTGTTTGCTGCAGACGGAACGCATATCCGCCAGCAGTAGATTTAGGATAATACATTATAAATATGTCCACAGATTGTATTATACCCCTGCACGATTGTGTCGCTTTCAGCTTAGGGATAACGACCGATGCGATAGATGCCGAGCTCCTGGGGCAGATTTTCTGCACTTAGCGTGGGAATGTGAAGCGGTACACCGCTTCTGGTGTCAAGTGTGCGAGGCACTCTCTAAAATGATCGCTTCCGAGGTTGAGCCCTCCCCCCTCCTTGCTCTGCTGGGTTATGTAGAGCCCCTACGGGCGGTGCACCGCAAATTTATCGCGCTGGCCTTTCTGCTTGCTAACAGACGGGTTGCTTGTCGATGGGGCAGAGGCAGGGCCCCGAAGTTCAAGGACTGGTTGCATGACCTCGCCTATTGTCAGGAACAGATTAGTACATATTCTGAACTTTTGCCGACAACGTCCCGTCCCGCGGATATCTGGGCTCCGTTGCGGTGCTACCTCGCAGCTGCGATGCCTGCTGCGTGCGACGGGGTGCCGGAGTAGTGTACGTTGCAGACCCCCCCCCCCACATGTGCCTGAGGAGAGGCTGGCCGAGGCCGCTGACTTGTGGATGGTTGGTGTGTGTCCCCCCCGCGCATTGCGGTCCCCCGTATGGATGGGAAAAACACTGGTGTGGGCGGACGGGTGGCGGGCGGAGGGATCCCACTAGATGTGATAGCACCTCAGATGTCTCGATAAGTGAACACCTGTTTGTTGCACTGCATTGATTTGATTCTGATGTCCGCACTGACAATGTCTGATTACTCCTGTCTTTTCTGCTCCCCCACCCCTGCAGCACTAAGTAAGATGTTATGGTGTACTCATTGTCGCACCCTTTGATTTCAGATGCCTGTATGCACAAAATTCGAAAATAAAAGTTTTAAAAAAAAAACAAAATGAAATAACTCTTCGGCAACTCCAAACCTTTGCCCAGCCCAGAAAGAGGTGTGAAAGAGGTGAGAAATTCCTACCAGAAACAAATATGCTGACCTGAATGGGCTGAGATTACTTCTCTGGGCTCAAGAGAATATGCACGGTGGGGGCTATGGGCATTCTGTTGACACCATAGTGTCAAATCCAGCCTGGCAGGTCTGTTGAGTCACATGTAACACTTCAGCGCACTTGAACTGGATTTTAGTGTTAGAACTGGGACAACACTAATGATTACCATAGTACACCCTGCAGCCCTCAGAGTCCAAGTTTAGCATGGCCGAAGACTTGCTCGATCTTGAAAATATCTTAAAACAGGACATTTTGGGACGGTTTGCAGTAGGGCAAACAGGAACTACTGAAAAAGTGGTTTGTCTCCAGGAACTTTTAACCCATTGGTTAGAGAGTGCTCAGGACCCACCTCCACCTAGTAGCTGGTGCCAGGTATAAATATGGTACCCAAGGCACCTGATTAGAACACTTTCTGGACCTGCGAAAGAAAAGAGGAGGACTGAACCTGTGGTCTGTGACTTTAGAGGAACCTTTAAGAATGGTCCTGCTCCTCTTTGTACCCTGGAGAATGAAGTGGACTCTGAGAGTCAGTAGGACTCACCTCGTGTTAGTTATTTTGGTGTCATTTTGACTAATAAACTTCACTCAATTTTTCTAATCCGGTTTGGTATTTTTATTGCTTGGTGTTTCTACTTTATTACTGTTTGCATAAATACTTTACACATTGCCCTAAGTTAAGTCTATCCGCTTTGCGCCGTAGCTACCAGGGTGTGGAGCTCAGGTTAATTTTGTGACTTTAAGGGCTTACCCAAACAAGGATAGTGATTATTCTTTGTGGTGGGCAGTCGCCTACTCTAAATATTAATATAATTTATTACAGTATCTGATCCAAGGGAAAGCCACAGCCCCTGGGCAAAAACATCCAAGGAAACAGCTTAAAGACAACAGAAAATCACTACTCCTACCAGAAACTTTTACTGTGCAATTGATACAAATAAACCCAAGCATCAAGAATACAAAATTAGCTTTCCTTGCTGTTGTGGCACTGGCCGTTACAGCATGTTTCCAATGTCCAGTCTTGGTCCGATTGGACAATGAAGGATCAGCTATAGATTATGGTCAATGTCACATTCTTACAGTGGGAAAAATATTTACTTTGGGAAACCCTTTCACTAGGACCACCATTTAGCTTCATCAAGAATGGAAATGACAAGTAATAGGATCATTGTGGAGTAATCTGGACAAGGGCTGTTAACCCTCTGTGGTTAATGGATGCTGGATCATCAATTCCCTAAAAGTTTAACGCAAGAGATCCTACATGATTTTCTTCTTGGAATAAATCTCATAATGCACAAGCTTGACTTTGGCATTGCCTGGTCAAATACATATCTTTCTTTGTTTGGTAGAGACTCCAGTTCCTAGTACCAGAAATGTCTGGAGTAAATAAACTTGTTGGTATTAAGCAGGTGACCATTAGAATGTGTGTGAAGTGAGGGACTTTAAATTGACTCTGGTAAAGCTGTGGCTATTATTCTCAATTGTAGAAAAACAGTGATAGCCTCATACAGAACCGCACAAAGTGTCTCTCATTCATTTAAGGTGATTTATTGTGGAAGATTATCATGCTATCTGAAGGCAGAAAATAAAAACAGTAATATTTTCCTAATACAAAAGACAATAAATACAAGATGTGTTAGAGTCAATAACAGAACTGACTACTGCCCAATATGTTCTCATTCATGCTATATAATAACTTGTTAAGTACAGCACATGCAAGTAAAACCATGCAGAAAAAACACTGTTCTAGTGAAAATTGAAAAAAGACACAAGGTGTGCAGGAGACCTAATGAAAGTCAAAAGCAATGACCCATATAAGAACAGCCCTGTGCATCTCTTGCCTTCACATGTTTAATCTGTCAGGATACATTTGCCAGTCCCATGGAAAGGTGGCATCCACTTCCAATAAATTTAACGTAATGGAGCAAACAAATAACAGCATGTCAGATTATCTCCCTACCGAGAAGGAGGCATCTCCAATCCTACCAATTTCCCCCATGAATATCTGCTCCATGGAGGAAACACCACCACTTCCTCATCTTCCTTACTTACCTTGCTTTGCTCTTCACTTCATATTATAGCTTGCTGTCAACCCCTCTCCATCCCCATTAAATCAACCCCTCTCTCAACACTCTATACTTCACTAACTGCCCCTCTCCTCTCTTCCTTTACACCGAAGCTCATCTTTCCTTCCCATCCCCTCTCACTACAACACCTTTAGTCCTCCTCCATTAACCCAATGAACACATTTCTTTACCCCCTTCTCTGTGTCTATCTCTTATGCAATGTACCTCTCCTATCACCCTACCCACGTTCACCTCTCCTCTTTTCTATCTCATAACTGGCTCACACCAAACCTGCTTTCAGATCTCTCCGCCCCTTTCTACCTTCCATCTCTCCCATATTCCCTTCCTTACCCCATCATTCCCTGTGAACTACAACACATGTTTGAGGAACTTGGAATGGAACATTTTGCAGAACATACAATATACAAGGCAACACCACCATTTTAATCAGGGCCACTTGACCCTGTGGAGATGTTGGATGGGACGTCCAGTGCAGCACGCATCTTGATTTGGACTATAAAGGAAGAAACATTGTCAGTGTAGTATCAAACAGGATCCTCAGATATCTACAAACCTAATATTTAATTCCTGCAGTTATCTCAGTTGCACTATGGTCGTCAAGTCAATTCTAGCTGACTTGTCACCATCAGGCAATGATTAGATTTGTCCTAGTGAACCCTGAGCTCTGAGTGGGCTCCAAGTCTTCAACAAGGTGCATAGCCCTGGGTCCAGTTCTTTTTGGTGTTTTAGGTAAATAATCAAGTTATCTATATAGAGCGAGACGTTATTTGTTATCCTGGCAGACCAATCAAAGCAATCTACCTCCCTGTCTTTTCTGATCAAGGCTGCCATTTCCTCCACAGCCACAGAGAACAAGAGTGGTGACAGTTGGCAACTCAGTCGTGTGCTTCTAGCGATCCTCAGAACTGGAGAGAAGACTCCATTAACCAGAATCGTAGCTATTGAATCAGAGAACAATAGTTGTTGTATATAAGACAAAAATTTGGGTCACACTTGTAGGTGATCCAGGAAGGCAAACAAGTATTTCCTATACAGCCTGTCAAAGTCGTTTTCAAACTCTACCTGAAGGATTGCCACCCAGGCATTCAAATTCCCTGCCATCGCAAGAGCATTGTTTAAATGCCAGACATTGAATCTGATCAATAGTTGCGGCATAAAGCCACTTTGATCCTTATGTAAAAGATTGTCAATCATCAAAATGCGGGTAGCTAGAATTCAGGGCTGGGCAAGCCTTTTATTCTACGAGACATTTCCCCGGTGAGATGGATCCCCTGGAGGCAAGTTTTGAAAGCCCAGGACCACTTCTAGTGGCTCAGTGACTTTCCTCAGCTCACCGAGGTTAATTTTAGCAGATACAGTAACACTTCAGGAGAGGGAGAAAGAGAGGGAGGGGGCAAGGTAGAGATTAGTGATCACAGAGGAAGCAGAGAGGGAGAAGTAGAGTGAGAATTGATACATGGCAAGAGAGAGATCATGCAAGGAGACAAAGGGAGCAGGCTGGTTTGAGAATTTTGCCGGGGCTGCTTATTGTTCCCCAAAACGGCCCTACTACAATCAGCTCAATCACCTGAACCTTCATGTTCAGAAGGGAAATGGTCTGATAGGATTCACATCCCTCACATGGCCTGTCTGCCATCAGGATTATGATAATAAACATTTCCCTAAAATGTCTTCGTAGAAAGCCTTGGTCCCCAGAAGTCTGAAATAGTTTTAAATTTGTGAAGAGCCAACAAGGACTTAAATGATACCAAAATAAAAACAAATATAACAGGAGGCCATTGAGACCATGCATCTTCCAAGACTGAAGTTGTCCTATTGTATTTGTGATTTCATCTAGTGTAATGTCCCCATTAAGGGATCTTCTAGCCTTTGTCTGAGAGCGGATGCCTCAGGATGTTCATTAAAAATCATCTCTCCAGACCCCAGGAATCAATGTCTACCCAGGCTGTATAATTTACCTCAGTACTGGGTAAATTCTCATTCTATCATTGCTTGGTCTGTAATCTCTCACCGCTCTTTGGTCTGAATAAGTAATACTATTCTAGACTATTCTTTCCTTTTGCTTAACCAGTGGAGCAGCTTCCCTACTAAAACCTCCTGTTCATAAAGACTGCTTTGTAAAGCCAGGCACGTCTTCTGGGGTTCAATCAGACACAGCTGACACAGATGCTGCTTACCAGTATCAGGTTCATAGCTGATGTTATCGGTTGGTCTCCTTCTGAACTCCTCCTCCAATGCAAGGGTTTGAATTCCTGCTTTCCACACCTTCTTCTTCTTGCCTTTCTTATATTTAGCAATGGGGCCCATTGCCTATCCCTGAATAAGTGATTTAAAAGTCTCCCACAATGTCCCGGAGGAATCTACGTTCCCAACATTAGTTTGAGAATACCTCTTGATTTATCTCATAAGTGATTTACTGAAGGGGTCATGCTGAAGCCACTGGGCATTTAGTCACTGGGCTGGCTTGGGGTCCTACTGTCAAATCTCACACTTACTGGGGCATGGCCATAAAGTCCCCTTGCATATATATATGCATTCTTGATCCTTGAGAGTCTGAGGTGTATCAGGATACAGTCACGTTGAGCAAATGATCTATAGGGCCTTAAAATAATGTATGCCCCTTCTCTCTACTATGCTGCTAATCAATCAATCAATCATTTGTTAAGCGCACTACATACCCGCAAGGGTTTCAAGGCGCTGAGGGTGGGGAGAGGGGGGTGCGTTTGCTACTGGTCGAACAGCCATGTCTTGAGTTGTCTACTGAAGGTTAGAAGGTCTTTGGTTTGTCGTAGGATGAGGGGGAGGGTGTTCCAGGTCTTGGCGGCGTGGTGGGAGAAGAATTTGCCTCCGGCTGTGGTTCTACGGATGTGTGGGATGGTAGCCAGGGAGAGGTCTGTGGAGCTGAGTTTCCTGTTGGGTACGTAGAAGGAGAGTCGACTGTTGAGATAGGCTGGGCCGGTCTTGTGGAGTGCCTTGTGTGCGTGGATCAGGAGCTTGAAGGAGATTCTTTTGTCGACAGGGAGCCAGTGCAGGTTCCTCAGGTGGGGGGTGATGTGGTTGCGGCACGGGACGTCGAGGATCAGGCGTGCAGAGGCATTCTGGATTCTTTGCAGTCTGTTGATGAGCTTGGTCGGTGCTCCGGCGTGGAAGGCGTTTCGGTAGTCGAGTCTGCTGCTAACTAGGGCCTGGGTGACTGTTTTCCTTGTGTCAGTCAGGATTCATCTGTAGATCTTGCGGAGCATACGGAGGGTGTTGAAGGGGAGGAGACAGCGTTGCATTGTTTGGTCATGGTGAGTTTCGAGTTGAGGATGACTCCCAGGTTGCGTGCGTGGTTGGTGGGTGCAGGGGGTGTTCCCAGCGACGCGGGCCACCAGGAGTCGTCCCATGCCGAGGGGTTGGGCCCGAAGATGAGGATCTCCGTCTTGTCTGTGTTCTGCTTAAGGCGGCTATCCTCCATCCAGTCGGCGACGGCCTTCATTCCCTGGTGGAGGTTGGATTTGGCGGTGAGGGGGTCCTTGGTGAGGGAGAGGATCAGTTGCGTGTCCTCGGCGTAGGAGATTATGTTGAGGTCGTTATGTCGGGCGATGCGTGCGAGAGGCGCCATGTAAACGTTGAATAGCGTCTGGCTGAGGGAGGATCCCTGTGGGATGCCGCAGATGATCTCGGAGGCTTCGGATCGGAACGGGGGGAGGCGGACTCTCTGGGTTCTGCCGGAGAGGAAGGAGGAGGTCTAGTCCAGGGCCTTGTCTCGGATCCCTGCGTCGTGGAGTCGTGTGCGTAGTGTGCGGTGGCGAGGTCCAGAAGGATGAGGGCCGCCGTCTCGCCTTTGTCCAGTAGGATCCTGATGTCGTCTGTGGCTGCGATGAGGGCGGTCTCGGTGCTGTGGTTGCTGCGGAATCCTGACTGGGAGGGGTCCAGGATGCTGTTGTCTTCGAGTTAGTGGGTGAGCTGGATGTTGACTATCTTCTCGATGACCTTAGCTGGGAACGGGAGCAGGGAGATGGGCTGGAAGTTTTTGAGTTCGCTCGGGTCCGCCTTGGTTTTCTTCAGTAGGGCGTTGATCTCGGCGTGTTTCCAGCTCTCAGGGAAGGTCGCGGTCTTGAAGGAGAGGTTGATGATGTTGCGCAGGTGGGGTGCGATGGAGCTGCCGGCTTTGTTGAAGATGTGGTGTGGAAAAGGGTCAGATGGCAAACCGGAGTGGATTGTGCCCATGGTCTTCATTGTGTCTTCGATGCTCAAGTTGGCCCAGGTTGTCAGAGGTTCGTGGTCGGTGGGGTGTGGTGGTTCCGGCGTGTTGGGGCCCATTAGGGTCGTCCGGGGGTTGAAGCTATTGTGGATGTTGGCGATCTTGCGGTGGAAGAAGGTGGCGAGGGAGTCGCACAGGGCTTGCGACGGCAGGATGTCGTTGGCGTTGGAGCTGGGGTTGGAGAATTCCTTCACGATGTTGAAGAGCTCCTTGCTGTTGTGTGCGTTGTTGTCGAGGCGGTCTTTGAAGGAAGTCCTCTTGGCGGTCCTGATGAGGTGGTGGTGGTTGCGGATGGCGTCTTTGTGGGCTGCGCGGCTGTCCAGCGATTTCTCGCTGTGCCATATGTTATCCAATTTCCGCCAAGTGTGCTTTGATGCTAGGAGTTCCGGGGTGAACCAGTTGGCTCTCTTGCTGGTGTCTTTGAGGGTTTGTTTTTTCAGCAGGGCTAAGGTGTTGGCGCAGTCGTCCATCCATCGTCTGAGGGTGCGCGCACCAACGTCGGGGTTGGTCGGTGGGTTGAGTGCGAGGTTTGTCTGTAGTTGTACTTCGGTGATTTTGCACAAGCAGCGATGGGGGATCTGTAGGGTGTAGTGATGTGCGACGGGTTTCCGGAAGGTGAAGTGGATGCAGTGGTGGTCAGTCCAGGTGGGTGCGGAGACGTGGCTGAAGGAGACGTGGGGCTTGAGGAGAAGATGGCGTCGAGCGTGTGACCGGCGATGTGGGTCGGCGTCATGATGAGCTGTTCCAGTCCGAGGTTGTCTATCAGGGTGGAGGAGTTGCTGTCGTCGTTGTTCTCCAGATGGAAGTTCAGGTCTCCCACGAGGATGTAGTCGGTGGAGGTCAGTGCGTGCGTGATGATGAAGTCGGCGATGGCGTCGCAGAATTGTGGTCGGGGTCCGGGTGGTCTGTAGACGAGGGTGCCTCTTAGGGTGGTTTTGGGGTCCATGTGGATCTGGAAGTGCATGTGTTCGGCGTTGCTGAGAGTGTCGTCGGTGTTTGTTGAGACCTTGATGGTTTTCTTGTGGACGATGGCGATTCCTCCTCCGACTCCATTGGTGCGGTCTCTGCGGGCGATCTTTTATCCGTCTGGGATGGCAAAGGCGATGTCCGGAGAGGAGGCTTCATTCATCCAGGTCTCGGTCAGGAAGGCGATGTCTGGTGATGCGGTGTCGAGTAGGTCCCAGAGCTCTACGGCATGTTTGCGTGCGGAGCGGGTGTTGATCAGGATGCATCGAAGCTGGTTGTGTTCCGTCGTGGCGTGTGTCTCTGCGTCTTTGATGCAGGAGAAGCTGCAGTTCTGGCAGGCGAAGGGACCGTGGGTGCGCTTCGGGTGGCCCTGCAGCAGGTGGGGGTCCATCCTGGGTTGAGAGCGATGAGGGTGCTCGCGTCGTATTGGAGGCGGTCTTCATGGCTGGTGCGGGGCCAGGGGTTCTGGCGCTGGGCGCTGTCCAGGCGTGGACGGGTGCACACGGGCTTGCCTTAGGCATGCCAGCGGTGTGCTCGTGTCCGCTGCGCAGGCGCCATTTTAAGGGGAGGTGGGAGGGAGTACCAGCTGGGAGGCGGGAGGCGGGTGGCAGGGGGCAGCGAATGGGCACGTGGGGCGGGGCCGCAGGGGAAGCAACAGCGGGAACGGGAGCTGCGAGGGGGGGCGAGCAGGCACAACAGGGGACACAAAAAGCAAACTGGGCAGTGGGGCGCGTGGGGAACAGGGGCACACAAGAATGGGGACACAAAAAGCAAACTGGGCAGCGGGGAACAGAGGGGACGGGGGCACACACGAGCAGGGACACAAAGCAAATGGGCAGCGGGGAACAGAGGGGACGGGGGCACACACGAGCAGGGACACAAAACAAATGGGCAGCGGGGCGCAGAGGGGACGGGGGCACACAAGAGCAGATGGGTAGCGGGGCACAGAGAGGACGGGGGCACACAAGAATGGGGACACAAAAGCAACTGGGCAGCGGGGCACAGAGGAGCGAAGGGCACGAAGATACTCAGCAAGCGCAGGTAGAGCTGCAGCGGGGGGGGGCTACCTGGCTAATGCCATATGTAGCAGAGGCCACAGGACTCTGCAGAGGCAGACAAATTGCTCTGACTGTCATTTAACACTCTCAGAGCATCTATCCATCTCTTAGTCGATTAACTCCAGTGAAGCCTACCTCCCTTTCTAATAATTACTGATAAGACCATCTTACCTGTTTATCATTCCCACTCTCACTCTTCTACCATTAGCCAACACCAATTCTCACCGTCTAACCACAATATATGCAGTATTTTCATTAACACAATATCTAGTAAAAAACATGCTCAAGCATCCAAATCCTATTCTCACACATCACAGTGCTGCCCTCTTGGTACAAGGCATTCCCATCTGGATACCAAATCGTGGAGAAAAAAAACATTCAACCAAAAGGAGTAACTGAGTCTTAGTGGTGATTTTTAAGAACTCCTTATTTATCATCAACATCCATGACATGAATCATTAGTCACCCACCGCTCACTTTTACCTACAAAATCCTCTTCATTCATACTGAGCTACAGACCATCGCTGAGCAACTCAGACTTGTAAGATGTTTTACCTCTGATCACTTGCATTAATTTTTACATACTGGGCAAACTCAACACAAGATTAGACACCAAACTGCACAGTTTGACAAAACGAAAAATCACTCCTCAAGGACACATCATAATGTCAAGAAATCAGGGCAGTACCTACAGTGACCATGACATCATTTTCCCCATAGCTCTTTCCACATCACTATACTCAAACACCAAGATTCTTGTCAGATCATGGAAGAAACTTGACATCAACGCTTTCAAATCACAAACTGTTCCCTGAAGACAACTCATCGTTTCTGGATCTGGCTCGTTGCTGCTTTTGACAGTTTAATCCCTCTCGAGACCTCTTCATGACCTCAACATCGACATGAAGTTAGCTGGTTCTGCTCAGATGTAAAGACTTTTAAAATATAATCCTTGAAACTCAATGGAAGAACTTTAACACCCTAACAAGATTAGATTCCAGAATCACTGCAAAATATACAAAGCCAATATCAAGATGGCAAGGACAGTGTAATAAGCCAATAACATCTCAAAAGCAACATTCTCGTCAAAGGAACTGCGTAATGCACCTCGGCCAGCTTCAGCCTCTCAAGATCTATGCAATACATTGGCAAACAACTACATCTTTAAAGCCAAGAATCTAGAAAACTAGCTCTAAAACAAATCACATGCAAATCTCTATCTCAGACACCCTTTACTCAAGAACCCATCAAGCCCCTCTCTCCCAGTGATGTCACAGGGTCCGGAATAACTGACACTACATATGTGTGATGGCCAGACGTGTGCACATCAAAAATATTTAACCGCATCGCTGCTCATGACGGAACCACTCCGTCATGAGCCACGGGCGCCGTGTGCTCATGACGGAGTGGTTCCGTCATGCTGCGGCCGTTGGCGGCCGCTCCGCCCACGCGGCGCTGATTCCCCGCCTGTGCGGGCGAATAGCGCAAGTGGGCGGAGTCGTGACGGAACCACTCCGTCATGAGCACAGCGCGCATGTGGCTCATGACGGAGTGGTTCCGTCACGAGCATGGCGGCGCCGCGCTGCCCCCAAACCCCGCGGCAAAATTCGTGCCGCGGCAAAGGGGTTAACAACATCCTTCTCATGACCTCTGCTGATCTCCCAGCCCAAGCCATCATCCATGAATTCTTAACATCCGGCAAGACCCCAGTGATCTTAAGAGTCCATGCATTAAACCATCCTGAACAACACAAAGCTTCAGCCCCTCAAGCTCATCCAACCAATCTCCAATGGATTTTTCACATGCCAACTAACAGCCTTCAACCAGATCAACTAGATACCTGCCTTTTATTAAGGCAACAGCCTCTCTTCTAGCAACCAAACATATTTTACCCTGAGAGAGGCACTGATTGCCATCTGGAATGACCTTAAGACAGCCCAGCTCTGGCACATGCATATGGCAACAACGAGGATAAAGAAAAACCACCTTGAATTCCAAAGAGCTGTAAAGACCTGGCTGACATATAATTATCTCAGGTGCAGGCCAGACTGGATGAAGATGGCACAAAAATGCCACTCTTCTAACATTTTGCCAATTATGAAATATCAAAACAGTGTAGCCTCTTTCTTGATCACCAATGCCTTGAAGAGCTATGGAAATTCTAAAATACAATTCAGTACAATGCTGTGGTATTATGCAACCACAACTAACACAACTGTGTATATGGTTTACCATTCCTTACCTTGTTCTCTCTGTTGGCTACAATGACAAAATCTTCAATAATCTGATGCTGATGGCTAATATTCTGGATTTCCTTCAGCCTCAAAACACTATAATAAAATATACATGAAAAAAGCTTTTATATTGACAACTTATGAAGCCTACCATCAAAACAGGTAAAATGTCATACCTTCCTCATTACCAACCCCAATTACATTGCAGCCTACTGAAGTTAGAAGAAATATATTATACAGCTATTTAAAAGGCCTGGCACCATGTACATAGGGATGCATCCTATGAGAGCAGACTCTCTTAAACGTGCTGGTGAGTACAGTCATTTGTTCACTTTGTAAGCAAGGAGCCAATCTGTGTTTTTTAATTCTTTCTGAGGAGCTTGTGGGAGGGTGTTAATATTATGAGTGGGTTGTGGATTTGGAGTGATAATATTTGCATTAAGGCAACTTCATTATACTTCTTCATCTTGACCTTGCAAATGTTTAAACCTGTGGGAAAAATATAAAGCAAAGAACACAAACAGTGGAAAAGCCAATAGGTCTGGTGTTGACACCAGATGCTGCCATTGCAGCATTTGCAGGACCGGCAGTGAGGGCGGAGGGGGCTAAAAACAGCCTCATTTTCTGTGCTCACAGGAAATTTTGCAAAAAGGGAGGTATCCTAAAAAGCTGAGAAACTCAACTTTCTAGCAATATCTCTCATCCTAAAAAGCTCCAGATGATCATAGTGGGATTTGATAGTGAGGTTCTTCCACTAGACACCAGGGATTTTTTTTGTAGGGTGAGCAGCTGCTAGGGCTAGGAAGGACCTGTGCTCCTCCCAACCCCCCAATATTTTCAGAGTTTCTGCTCCTCTGGGGGCAAATGTGGTTCTTTACCCTCAAGGTCCTCCCCCAGGAAGGGCAGAAATCCATATAAACACTAGGGAGAATCGTAAAGAAACAAATCAATCAGTTGGACATAGTAATCTTTTAAGTACTTTTCAATGTAAACTCGTTTTCCTTTATCCTATGTGGTAAAATGTATTTTCAGTAGCATTTTCAGAAATCTCAGGGTTTTGTATGTTTCACTAGGTGGTGGCTGGCTTAGGGCCCAAAGTTCACAGCTAGCCACCTTGCAAAAACAAATTGATGGTTTTGAGTGGAAAAATGCAGTTTGTCCATGGTGTGTTTTGTGCCCTTTACTGTTGCAGGCAGTAGGGCCACCCTCACAAGTGGGGTACCGTTTTTATCGGAGATGTGAGTGAACACTAGGCAGTAGGAAATTTGTGGATCCCTACAGATATCAGAACATTTCCTCACCAAAGATTGAGGTTTGCAAGGGATTCTGGGTAAAATAGCCTTGAGCGGTCTACGCAAGCCACACCAACCTGGACTCCCCAGCGTGTCTAGTTGTTAGAAATGTCTGGGTTTGGTAGGTTTCCCTGGGTGGCGGCTGAGCCCATGCCCAAAATCCACAACTACCCACATTGCAAGAAATGGGCAGTCTTGAGAGGACACATTTGATCTTCCGGTGTTGAGTTTTGGGCGATTTCGTGTTCCGGGCCCTATGACCAACCACCTAAGTGGGGTACCGTTTTTATTGGGAGACATGTGGTAGCACAGAATAGAACAACATTTGTTATTTCCAACTGGATTTCTCTGCAAGTGTGGCTTACAAATGTGAGCAAGTGCTTATGAAAGATGACATTTTGCAAAATTTCCTCTGAAACACATGATATTATGGATACTAAGGATAACCATAAATTCAAAGCTGTATAAGATGCAACGGTTCCTAAATTCAGTAATTTGTGTACAGTTCATAAATACGTAGGTTTCCTTAATTCCCATTTTTCATTCATTATATATTACCACATGAATTGCTGTATAGTCTGTACACAATGAAAAATAATTTTACGGTGCTGCTCCGTTGCTGGCTACATGTATCACATGGTTTTTGAGAACATACAAATCTTATATTTCCCTGCTACAAGAAAGGTCTTTCGGACATAATGGTATATTGCTTTTTCAAATCTGCCAACATAACAAAAAATGACAGATAGATATACTGTCACAAAGGTTTTTTTTCCTACTCTTTTGCATTTTTTTTTTCAACAATGTGTTTCTTAGGAAACACCTTAAGTGAGGTACACAAATGACACCATGCTGAATTCAGAATTTTCTCTACTTTTCAGAAATGTATAGCTTTCTAGGATCATTCGTTTCTCACCTGTTTCAACCACAAACTGCAAGCAGATTGAAACCGCAAAAATAGGATATAGGAACTCCCTCTTGAAAAAATGCAAACACTGTGATAAAAAGATTTTGTTTATGCAATGCCACTTGTTTTTGAAAGCTGGAAAAATGATGATACTAGCACAACAAACAAACGTTATGAAGGTGTAAGGGCAAACTATCACAAAACATTCAAAAAGGGCTTAGCACAGGGTCTAGTGAAGGGGAAGGTTGCAGTGGTGAGTGGGGGCAGTGTGGAGCCCTAACAGTCAACTGTTTAAAAGATTGGAGCCCATGTGTGCAGATGCATGAGCACGCACGCGTGGCCACTTTAGATGCGTTTTCTAAAATAATGATTTATATGTGTGGTGCACACATGATGAGACATGAGTAGCATGGTAGCAGTGTTGGGGGCAGCTGGCTGTAGGACCTACACCCAGGTAAAAAATTGTTGATTAAAAACCAAAACATTTAGTGAAAGTCACATCTTTTATATTTTATTTTTTACTCAAAAGGCACACATTACTACAGTAGTGATCTGGACTATTTTTGTGTGGATCTGCACATTTTGCACTGGCAGAATGCTATCAATAACAGCGCAGTTACCCAATGCGTGACCTGAGCTGGCCCATTACGCCATGCTATATGCTGTATTGGGTGGAAGAAAATTGTGAATGACAGCAACAGACCAATGGGTGAAGACGACTAGCTAAAGGCCCCTGTAAATAGGTATATTAATATACAATTTCAGAAAAATCGAAAGGTCTTAGTTAAAGCCATGCCCAATAAAAGAAGCTACAGAACCTTCTGACAAACTGCACCTAACGTTGGATGAAACCTAAAAAACTAATGTCTGATGCCCTCTTCCCTGCCCAAATATATTAGTTTCGTTTAAGTGTGCTCGAACACCAAATTGAGGGTCTATCCCACATACAGGAAGCAGTGGGGGTGCACGATAATATGCACCAACAACAGCGGTGTTAACCCCGGCTTATATAGCATCGCTACAGTGGATTGTAGATCATGAAGCACCGATTGGTTCTAGGTAAATCATACAGAGTGCTTTACATTGAAGTGTCCAGGATCACCTCAGGAAGAGGGCATGTGTTGAACAAAGTGGAGAAAAACCTTTCCTCTTTTAAGTGGAAACAAATGTGGAGAAATGTGAGAACAAACGTGGGATCAATGTTTTAGACCATCTTGATGGCATAGAACATTGTATCGTTCTGAGATGAATATGGCTTAAAGAATGATATGAGATTTTCAAGATAGAATCTTCTTATCACCAAAGACTAAGTGTTCCAACGATTTCTGCTTTAGTCTGGCCAGGATCAGATACAACTGCAGGATGCCTGACACAAGGGGGTGCGGTGTATTAGGTCTTTGGGGTGGCACCTGATAACCTTTGTGAAATTGGAGAAGAATTCTCCAGGTATGGAATGCTCCTGTTGGGCAAATGGTCACTATTTTGGTCGTAAAGAAGTCCACCTATTTCACAAATTCAGAAAGAAGCCCAAAATGTTATATGGCATTGTCAGCAGAGCAACTGAACAAGCTGCTATGCTTTGGCTTTAACTTATGTATACTGGTGAAGAATTTCTGGCATCCAAAGCATCATCTAGATTTTTAAGAGTGGCCAAAGTGGTCAAAGCCTAGCTTATCAGGAACACGTTGCTCAAGATGAGCGATGGTAAGGAAAGGTGCCCCACCAGTCAATGTGCTGTCAGAAACCAGATTACATCATGCCACCTGTTAGAAATGGGGGTCGCTAGTTGGCAGAGGTAGGTACCTTTGACCAAGTAGGGGCCCTTGCTTCTAGTCAGGGTAAGGGGGATACACTCCCAAATAACCCCTGCTCACCCCCTTGGCAGCTTGGCACGAGCAGACAGGCTTATCTAAGAGGCAGTGTGTAAAGCATTTGTGAACACATACAGTAAAACAGTGAAAATACTACAAATGTACACCACACCAGTTTGGAAAAATAAGTAATCTTTACTAAACTTAACACAAGAACAAACTGCAAAAATCCACAATACTGTAATTAAAAATAAGTCTTTAAACTGGCAGAAATAGCTTAGTTCAATGTAGACGGTAAAAGCGACATTTTACTCTCAAAGTACCTTGGATGCATTACACAAAACAAACAAAAGGGTCGCATGGAAGGTGATGCGTTGTTTCCTTGCTTCAGGGGAGGTGATGCGTCGGTTCCTTACTGCAGGGGAGGTGATGCGTCGGTTCCTTACCGGAAAGGAGGTGATGCATCGGTTTCAAACTGCGTTCCGGTTATGATGCGACAAGATGGCGCCTCCATGCGATGCGACAAAATGTCGTCTTTGATGCGATGCGACAACGTGGATGTGATGCGTGCATGCCCGACGGCCGTGTGGCGAATCAGTAGACTCTTAAGCCCCGACAGGCCCTGCGACACGCTTCTCCGGTGATGCGAAGGCAACCTCTGCGGCGGCGACACACTTCTCCAGTGATGCGACACGCTTTGTCGGTGTTGTAACGGCGACACGCTTCTTCGGCGATGCGACGGCAACTGCTGCGGCGGCGATACACTTCTTCCTCGTTGCATTGCGCTTCCAGCTCCCAGCGACACGCAGTCTTCAGAGGGCCCAAAACAACAGCAGGCACCTCACTGCAGGTAGAATTCCGAGCAAGGAAATTCAGGGGGAGCTGGTGGTGAAGTCTTTGTGTCCCTGAGACTTCAGTACAGGAGGCAAGCTCAAATTCAAGCCCTTGGAGATCTTCCTCATGATAGTAAAAGTTCACCCAAAGTTCCTTTTCTCCTTTCCTTGGCAATAAAGTAACCACTGCAGGCCAACCCCAAACAGCATCAGCACAGGGGCAGTAATCTTCCTTCGGCTTCTCCAGTTCTTCTCCTTGGCAAGGGGTTCGTTTTGTTTCCCAGAAGTGAGCTAAAGTTCTGGGGTCTGGGCTCCAATATTTATACTGCAAACCTTTTTGTCCTCTGAAGGCAGAGGTTGTCTGTGCCCAGCCAAAACCAGCTCCGTCCTCCCTGGTGCAGCTTCCTGGCAGGAGGTGTAGACAGCATTGTTGAAAGCAGACCTGGCCCGGGTAGCTGAAAGGAAAACTCCTCCCCCTACTCTCTATTCTATGAAGGCTCAGGTCAGTGAAAGGAAATCTCCTCCCCCTACTCTCTATTCAATGCAGGTCCTATTCAGCCCAGCCCTGACCCATCAGACTGCTGGAGCCAAGGCCATCTCCAGCCCCCTGTCACTCACAAACCAGACATGGAATACATAAACCTAGCAGAGGCATGCTCAATGTTAAGGCAAAAAAAATACCTACTTTCTAAAAGTGGTATTTTCAAACACAGAATGTAAAAATCACCCACACTAAAAGATGTATTTTAACATTCTGAGTTCAGGCATATTAAACTTTATTTTCCTATCTTGGTCCTAGGGTCAGTTAGGATTTTAAGATGTTATAATCAAACTGCCCATTCTGGGCTACGGGAACAGATAGCCTTGCAATAGTGAAAAACGAAATTGGCTGTAATTCCCTATCAGGACATGCCACACACATCAGGGCATGTCCTACCTTTCACATACAATGCACCCTGCCCTTGGGCCTACCTTAGGGGTCACTAACATGTAGAAAAGGGAAGGTTTAGGGACTGGCCAAGTTGACATGGCAATCCCAGACTGCACACAAGCTCTGCAGTGGCAGGCCTGAGCTACACATTACAAGCTGCTTCTGTGGGTGGCACAACCAGTGCTGAAAGCCCACGAGCAGCATTTGATTTACAGGCCCTGGGCACTGTACTAGGGTCTGACAAGTAAATCAAATAAGCCAATCATGGATTCACTAATCCATTACAACAATTTACAATAGGGAGCACTTGCACTTTGGCACTGAACAGCAGTGGCAAAGTGCCCAAAGCATCTAGACCAACAAAACAGGTCAGAGGAGGAAGGCAAAATGTTCAGGGATGACCCTGCAAAAAGTGCAAAGTCAAACACCACCCATAAATTACCACCTGTAAATCACATAGATCAATATTTTGTCCATGACTACAAACCTCACTTCTTCCATGTACAGGAATTCCCTCCTCTGAAGGAAGAAAGTTTGTTCCAATGAAGAAGATAATGAATGAATGAAAAAGAGACCAGGCAAGGAAAAGCTGGAGTAGCCAGAATGACAGAGCACACAATGCTGTTCTTGATCATCTCCAGGACTCTTGGAATCAGAGGGGTCAGTATAAAGGCATACAGGAATACTTGTCTACAGTCTAGCATCAGGACATTCCCACCAAGATGTAAGCTCCCTTTCCATCCAGGAATTGAAACACTTGCACCTGAAGGTTTATTGGGTTGCAAAAGCATCCATGGTTGAACACCCCCATGCCCAAGTGCTTGAATAAGTCAAAGGCCTTCTTGGTGAAGTTCCCACTAGTGGGTGACAGAAGACACCTGTTCAGGCTTTCTGATTTCTGTTTATTGAAAATCAGCAAGAATATGGCCTGATGACCACTTTTACAGTTCCACTGCCAGGAAGCAGAATATTTGGGGAACGTATGTGCCCTTGCTTCCTTCTATGGAAGAGATACGTGGTATTGGCCATGTGGACCATCATTACCCACCACCTTTCTTGACGAGATGATCCTTGGATGCATTTGGAAGTAGTACTGCTTAATTGGGTGCAAATCCTTACGTTCACCAGCATTGACATTGGGATCTCTGTCTAGGTCCTGCTGGAGGGATCAGGATCAGACCCTGAAAGGCCGTGCACCAATAGTGCCAGAGAAGATGGGGCTGTTTGAAAATGCATTTGCAGCAGGTCAGTATGTGCAAGAGACAGACTATTCTGTCAAGGGAGCACAACTGAGTCTACTGAGATCTTGTGAACAGCCATATATGAATGAATCAGAGTTTATTTTAGTTAAATGGAATGGACCTTGATTTATAAAAAAAAACATTTGGGTGACGTTTGCTGTGAAACTCAACCCTCCTAACTTTCAACATTATGCAGGAAACAGTCTCTATCCAAATTGCTAGTGGGGGCTAGAGTAAATTCAGAAATGGCTCTGGTTTGTTTCTGTAGATAGCAGAGTGATGACCAACTAAGTGGAACCTTACCATCCTCCTCATAAAATTCATGACTGACTCACTAAGTCCAAATGCCCAGGACTGGACTCCAGACATACAAGAATGGGTTTGAATTGAAGATGGACATTAGCATGGTGGCAAGCAGGGCAGCCCAAACAAACTCTAGCTGAATGGATGCAATGCATCTATACTGACTTTGCCAGTGCAGGCCTAGATCTGCACCAGAGACTCTAGTGCAAGTTTCTGTTCCTCCAGGTTCAAGTGCAAGAGCAAAGAGAGCAATGTCACACAGCCCTGAATCGAGTCCTGTTTCGGTAGTGAGGTAGCTAACACTACTATTTTGACAGGTGATGAACCCAAGAAGAGGACTCATCCAGAGCTGTTGCCTCTCAAAGTCATTGCTTCTTCTTTTCCCTTCTATGTTTCAGGGAGGCCCTCCACCATCTGAATCTGCACACTATCTTACAACAAGGGCTCTTGCTCACCAGCTTGGTGGACTTCTCCCTCCCAACAAGCCATGAGTGAACGCTAAGCTGGACCACAGGAATTAGGAGGAATCTAGATGGGATTTTGTCTAGTTACACTGGATGTGCAGCACAGGGTACCCACAGAAGTAGCTAGTGACTACTCCAGTGTGCAATCTATTCCAGTCATTGGAGTGAATTCAGACAGGATCCGCTAACATGCTGCAAAGGAAAGGTGCTTAACTTCATGGTTCAACAAGTCGGCAGCAACAGACATAGAAGGTGAGATGGTCTCGATCCCTGGGTGAAATGCAAATTTGGACATTCATGCCCAAACAGGAAGTGAGACTCTACCTAAATAAGCCACAGAGCCTCTGGTGAGGGAGAGTATATAATCTTTGAATAATGATACAATCTGAATATTCCCAAGGCCTCAAACTTGATTGAGAAACTTTTTTCAGCAATACCTCTGTTCACCGGTAGGTGATGTTGTGCGACTCTGAACTGACGCCTGTTCCTTTCCATAAGTGGCATATGGACCTATACAGGAGCAACTGTTGAACGTTTATGTCAGTTGCTTTCAAGGCTGTCCACATCTCAAACTAAACACACCGCCCAAAAAATTTGTTGTGACCAGAATGCAGATCCATAAATTAGCGATTTTAGTGATCAATTGAACTCAAATCACCAAACGGGGTTGAGGGAAGGGCCAGTAAGGAATCGGCAGTTAGAGTCTCAAACAGAAAGAGCGCTATCGAAGGTCAGTAACTTGTTCGTCTGACAGAAACTTCTAATTGCAGATTCCTCACCTTTTGAACAGATACAAGAGCAGTATCTATTGGGAGGTGGGCCTGTGAATTGGCTCAAAACAAAAAGAATTGTCGAACCGAGCAGGCGAAATGCCCCTCTCAGCAGACCTGGCTGTCCAAGCAGTAGTGCTTCATGAATGTATGGAATGACGCCCACGTAGCCGCCTTACAGATGTCCAGAACAGGAACTCTACATGTCAACACTGTGGTATACTTTATCAGACTATGTTCTACCAGACTTTGCTTATGATGTACTGTACTTTCAAAATACAAATGCTAATAAAAATGACTTTACAAAAAAAAAAAAGAAAACACTGTAGCCCTGGTGGAATGAGCTTGCATTCGTTCCGGAGGCAACGTTATGGCCAATATGTAGCAGATCTTTATGCAGAGTGAGATCCAGTGGGAGATGGTTCTTTGATGTACAGCCCTGCCTTTTTTGCACCAGCGAACCCCACAAAAAGCAGTTCTTCTACCCGGTGTTCTGTGGTACAACTGATATAAAAGCTAAGTGCTCTTTTTGGGTCCAAGCATTGGGAGTCTTACCTCCTTGAAGGGGTGAGGCGAAGCATAAAACTTTGACAGGGAGAAGGTTTGATAGAAGCAGAACTTTCTACAACTTTCAGCAAGATGGATGCTTGCATTTGCAAAAACAGTCTGTCTAGGAAGAAGGTGGTATACGGTGGGTTAACACAGAGAGCCTGAAGCTCACTCACTTACCGCATGTCGCACAGAGCTTGATAGGACGTACCTGGGAGCCGGGTACAGCGGGAACGATGTGGAGAGTGTTTACCCTATCCCCTTAGAGGTGCCATTCAAGCGTGCTCAGTTAACACGGCTTAGCTACCACCTCCACGGGGAAAGGGAAAAAAGGGAGAAATAAACCCAAACGAAAATAAATCAGCAGTGGCGCATCAATGGCAGGGGCAGTCTTCACGAGGTAGCCCTTCAGCCCTCTGTGTTTCACCATTGAGCCCTGTGTGTGGAACACAAAACAACAATCAATCACTCTAGCGCACGGTATGCACCACCCGCCTCTAATCCCCCATATGGGAGCAGACTTACAGAGGCTGCGCACGCACTTCCCACAGCAATCCAGACACAACAGACATCAAAGGTAGTGGGACAACAGAAGTACTTAGCTCTGGATATCCGATGTCGAGCTCTTCTCCCAAGACAGACCGGTCTCGAGAATTGTTACCCGGGCACTGCCGAGGAGGAATCTGCAAATAATCCACGGTAGGCGGAAAGAAAGGCCTGTCCGGACCGGACAAGCGTAGGCGCGTTTCACAGCGCACTCAAAGGGCTGCAGGCGAAGAATGTGAGGGCTCTTACGGAGCTAGTAGTTCTTCGGCTCGGAGGGAAGAGTCTTTAGGGGGCGCATGCCCACAGAGAGTCCTCCTGTGCGGCCGCGTCTCGCAACAAAGTATCTCTCCTTTGATGTCAAAACTCGGGACAGTGGCAGAGCTTGATACCGGCACTGGTATCACCGAAGCAAGCAGGACGCTCGTAGAGGCAGGCAAAGTATTTGATACCGGCAATGGTATCTCCGAAGCGAGCAGGACGCTCGTAGAGGCAGGCAAAGTAGTTGATACCGGCAATGGTATCTCCGAAGCGAGCAGGACGCTCGTAGAGGCAGGCAAAGTAGTTGATACCGGCAATGGTATCACCGAAGCGAGCAGGACGCTCGTAGAGGCTTACTTGAAAGTCTTCCAAGGAATCTTCGTTGTGGCAAGCCCCGTCCTTCGCGGGGGCGGAGCTTAAATAGTCCTATCAGGGGCTGTTCCCGTATCATGGGACCGGTAGTTCTTTTCCCTAGTTTTCTGGGAAAGGTAGTTTACCGTCCCCATACACACTCATACTTACGCCGTGTGCCTCCCTAATTGCGCCCCCGCACCCGCTTCATGACACCGCACAAATGCGATGGTAACAAGGAACACCATCTTGAAGGTGAGAAGCCAAAAAGGAAAGCTGTGAAATGGCTCAAAGAGAGTATACATGAAATATGTGAGGACCAAGTAAGGGTCCCACTGTGGCACGACAAAGGGAGGGGGAGGAAACAAGTGTTCAAGGCCTTAAAAAAACACTTTAGTTGAGGATTTAAAAAATGGGGGCAGGTCCGGCAACTGTAGAAAGGTCAAAAGAGCCAAAAGGTACTCTTTAACTGTGTCCAAAGGAAAGCTTTTCCCAGCGAGAGACAAAACAAACAGAGCACTAGATAACTTGGACTAGAGGAGGGCAATCTGGTGTGTGCTGCACCAAAACATAAATCTGACCCAAAGGAGCTTATACAGTTCTTATTGTGGGATTCCTGGCCTGCAAGATGGCATCTCCCACCTCTGGAGGAAGATCGAAGGTGTTCAGATGTCACCCCTCAATCTTCAAGCATCAAGGTGGAGAATGCAAAGACATGGGTGCAGAACCATGCTACAGCAGGTCCTCCTGGAGAGGCAGCCAGATTGAAGGACAGATGCTCAAGCTCAGGATACCATACTCTCTGTGCCCAATCTGGTGCCACTAGCATCACTTATGCCCAGTAGGTCCTAATCTTCTTCAGAACTCATGGCAGAAGCAGTATCGGCAGGAAGGCATACAAGAGTCCTGAGTTTCACTCTAGGTGGAACGTGTCTCATAGTGAAAGACACCTTGGTGGCTCCAAAGCGCAGACCTGCTGACATTGACCTTACTCAGTGGTGGCAAACAGATTGAGCCAAGGTTTTCCCCATTTGCGGAAGAAACCTTGCTTCACTCTCAGGTGTGACTTGCACTCGTGATCCGTTAGGCGTCAACGGTGCAGTTTATCTGCCCTGGCATTCAAACATCCTGCCAGGTTGTACACCCCCAGGAAGCTTCCTTTTTGGCCCACCCACTGCCAGAGGCGTAGTGCCGCCTGGCACAGGGCCAAGGACCTATTCCGCCATGATTGTTGCAATACCATCTAGCAGTGGTTTTGTCCTTAAGCACTAGGAGCAGCCTCCCCTTGATGGATGGAAGGAAGGCTCTTAGCGCCAAGTAGATAGCCTGCAGCTCCACGAGGCTGATTTGGAGATTGGCCTCCGCCGGAGACTAGAGACCTCTGAACCTCAAAACTCCCAAGTAGCGCCCCAACCCAGAAGTGATGCATCGGTATCCACTGTCAGCTCTGGGTTGGGCAGGGAGAGGGGTCTGCTACTGACCTAATCTTGGTCCATTAACCACCACTGCATGTCTTTCGCACTCTCCTCTGGCTTGTGGATGGAGTCTGAGAAGGTGCATTCCTCTCAGGTGGAGTGCTAAGGAATGAGTTCAGTCTGAGGTGGCTGGATGATGTCTGAACCAGCAGACTCTCTGAAGTAGAAGGCTGGAGTAAAAAATCAGAATCCCTGGGAGCGGGTCTGTGCCATCTTGCCACCAGGAGGCAAGATCCTGACACATCAGTATATCTGTGAGAGCCTCATCAAAACTGAGTAGAAGTTCCTGGGTGGTGGCTGCGGTGTTGAGGACTTCCGTCAATATGTTGGAATTGGCCTCCTGCACGGGCAGTGTTAAATGAAGAACTTCTGCTGCCCTTCTTATGACAGTGGCAAAAAAAAGCAGATTATTCAGGGGCTACAGGGTTTGGGGAATTCAAGCCAATATCACAGGAGGTGTCCAAACCATTTGCTTCTTGTTAGACCTCAAAAATATTAGGTTCTTCATAAATGTCATTACCGTCAACATCATCATAACATTGTTCTGGGTCTGAGAAACTGTAATAGCATTGTTTAGGGATGGGTAGAGCTTCCGAATCAGATAAAAACTATGGGATCTGGTACGTCACTCCTGGAGTCGTGTCTCAGGCCTGTGATGGGGGTCTCAGCATCACAGAGGAAGTAGGACGTTGCGCCGGGGTGAGAGCCAGGGCTGACATTGGGTAGAGGTCAAGTGGAGTAGACAACTGGAGGATGGATCCACCAATACCTCGAATCCTTGAAACCCAAAGACGCTCAAGTGGGATTCGGTGGAGTACCAAAAATGACTGCTACGGCCTCCTTTAGACACTGCATTTCATCTGCTGTGGCTGTCCACTGAGGCAGGATTTCGACTGCAGCCACTTCAAAAGTCCACTCCGCTGAGCAGACCTGAGGCTGAGAGGTATCTGGGGCATCATGCAACTCGGAGCTGTGTTTAGACTTCTTGTATTTCTTGTGCGACTTATGTGACTTACCTGAACCCTTAGATCTCAATGTGGAGCGGTCACGAGATCGGCCTCAGGAATGTCTACACTCTTGAGTTCTGCAACGTGAACTTGAGTTTATGGACTCTAAATGCTTTTTTGTTCATTTTTAGGTCTCGCCTGACCCAGCGCTTGCGCTGGTCTAGCAAGACTTTAAGTAAGGGCTTCAAAAAATGCTACCGCCGGCCACCGCTTGCAGTGCATGTGCGCGGGCTTGAGCAGAGGCGCCATATGGCGTGATTACTGCTGCGCGCGCACCACTCGCATGCTTCCCCCGCAATCACTTTCGCTTTAGCCCCGCAGCTAATGCTTGTTTATAGTAAACATCTGGCCGGAGTGCTTAAGAGCACTTTACAACAGAAACAGTTTACGTTACACCTTTTTTGATTGGCACTTTTTAAAGTGTGTTTGCATTTCGTGTCCTCGGCGAAGTGCTGATCTTATCTCTGTTAGTGGTGTGAAATCTCCTGTTTATATCCTGGAGGATGCCCCAATCCGTGACCGTCTTCCCCCTTGCGTGCAGTCCAGTTTCACTGATTGTGCATTGTTGTGCATTCACCCACTACAACCGTTTACTTTGTATGTTTAATGATTCTATTTTTATTTTTAGCCACGCACCTTATAAGAGTGCACGGTACTGTACGATCGTCCTACCTGCCGCCGCCCATTTCCTACCGCCCCCACTCCTGCAGTTTTGCTCCACTGTCATTCCCCCCAACACCCCCGCCATCTGTTCTCGCCCTCACCCACCCCTCCACCCTCCTCTGCTCTGCATTGTTTTTTCTCCTCACCCCCTTCTGTTAGCCGATGTACCTCATTCCTCCTCCCGCTTGCTGTTCTCACACCCCGGCCTCTTTTTTAAAGACTTATTGTATCACTTTCAAATACCAAATAAACATATCAGTATATTGACAATTTTCGAATTTGGATATATAGTTTGATCTATGTCAACCTGCAATTCAAGAATAAAATATTCGGAAGGCTGATACACTGAATATACTGAATAGATGGGTTGCATTTGGCACTCTAAACTGCTTGACAACTCGAGAGACCAACAGCAAGTGGCACATGGTACCACCAACAGCAAATATGTCACAACAATTTTCAGAAGCACTCCAAAGAAGAAATCCCATTCAACATAGCAAAAACACAATTTCTCCACAAATGTTGTGACAAACATACTTAATAACTTTGTACTTGGGGCAAAACACTGAGGAAAACAATATAGTGATAACATGGGTAGATTGCTTGACTTAGACTCAGCCACTGATAACTACTCTGACGTGAACTGCATGAAGTCCTCCCCGAATGGGAGCACACGCAATCCCAGACTGGTTTCAGACTATTGGACCTCATAAATAGGGTGCAGATTGATTCGTTCAGCACCGTGAGCAAGGGCCTCATACCTAGGCATACCAGTCACACAGAGCAAAAAATTAACCGGTGGGATTCTTGAATTCATCTTAGCCCCTGGTAATTACTCTGGGCTGCCATCTAGTCCATCAGGTTTTTGCCCACCATGCCACCTCAGATGCAGCCATATACAAATCAGCCTTGGCCCTGCTTCAATAGTAACAGTCCAGTCCAACTGCCAGTGGCTGAGATTAATTGAAACATTCCATCCTTCACCTTGTTTATTGCAGTTGACGGCCTAAGTACAGCATGTTTGCTCAAATGGGTGCCCTTGCTCACTGTGCCACAGAACTCAAACAAACTGCACCTCACAGACAAAGCTAAAGTAGGTCAAATATGATCTGGGGTTGCATGTGCTTGCATCTGGAGGGGACCTTGCATGGCATTTCAGGCTGGGCTGTTCACATAGCAGGCAGGAACATTGACTTGCATATGGCAGGTCCCCTTCTAGAGTGGCACAGTGCGTGAAAACCGGTGGCCTGTAATGCCTCGTTTGCCAGTGGCAGATCAATTTAAGCATTCCATCAAAAAAACATCACGTCTGTTGCAGTTAAAAAAAAATAATACTCTGGATTCTGGCTTAGTCATAACAAAGCGATCACATGTGAAGTAGCAGTTGGACATGATTGGTTAATTTAGTAATGCAATCAAAGCCTTGGGTTTGTTCGTGGTGAAATACGCAGAAGTCTATCTTATGGTGGAAACTGTTTATAAGCCTCTAGTGTGTTAATAGTGCTTGCGGCCTACAAATTCTTCAGTCAATGCAATGATTTCCTTTACCGTAATATTGTTAAAATAAATCAGTCCAAGTTATCAAGAAATCCACATACTTTAGCACTTGATTTTACCAGTTGATAAATCCCGTGAGTGCACATTTATTCTGTCATGTTTCAGGTGCATCTTTCTGTTTGTGTAAATCCATGCAAATAACTTTTTCCCTTGCCAAATGCCAACTACAGGATCCATCAATGTAATCTTTCTACTGGCCATGGCTCCGAACATGCCCAAGAGAGATTTTATTTTGGCATGCAGAGATTAGTCACATCTTTGTCACTTGCAGTGGGCCAAGCAGGCTAATCTTTGCCACCGAAAAAGTCAAAACTTCACCTGCCTTTGCCAAAGATGGTTTTCCTAACTTTGCCAGTGAACTTTATGTTTAAATCCTTTTATTAGGTGATCAGTACAAAAACAGCAGTATGATATCCCAGTATAGTAAACCTCAAACCAAAAATTCCAGATCAAAGCATCTAGCAGACTGTAAACTTCAGCACACCTTTTCCATATAAATTCTAATCACGGTTTCAATCCACAGCACAGACACAACCTACCTGGAGTAGATGAAAAGGAATAACGGTTGAGGAGAAAGATTGAAAAAATAGACTTTGATCAATTCACTATCAAATCATCATCACCACCTTCAAAAGAATCGGTCCCATCCAATACCCTCTAGAAGGAAGGAGAACTTCAGTCCCATCCCCTACAATCAACATCTGGAGTATAGTTTTAGTTGCCGGGATAGGTCTCAGCACCACGTTCTGTTAGTGCTGCAGTGTTTATTCTAGAGCCAATGCGGTGCAGTTTTGCTTCAGGATTGGGAAACACATATGTCTTTGCTTTATCATAGACTCAGAGCCTCTCTGGGAGCCACAGAGAGGCCGCCAGTCCAAGAGTGCTCTTTGTTAATTGTTTTCAGGTCATGTCTGATGCGTCTCCTTTTGGCCTTACAAAGTTCCCCAAAAAATATGTACCTTGGTGTCACTCACCACTATCTTGGAATTTCTAGACGCCGCTCTGGTAACGTGGTCTGTGCCTTGCTTTAGCTTACTATACCAGTACTCTCCCCATGGCCTGCCAAATATTTGGTGGCTAAATGGGAAGCTTTTAGGATTAGCAATGATGCCATTGCAATGTATCTCGCATTTGCGAGAGTTTGAGCTATTGGCATTGTAAATAACAATGCCTTTTATTTATGTGTTGGTTTTTAAAACATATAAATAAAAGGCATTGTCATTTACAATGCCAATAGCTCAAACTCCTGTAAATGTGAGACCTATTGCATTGCAAATGCTTGTTTGACTTTGTGTTGTACGAGGTGCTGAGGCACCAGAGACAGATGTTGTGGGTGTCTGTCACCAATATCTGTCGGCAACGTCACAATACTACTTGGAACCTGTTGTTTAATGGTCCTTAGCTGCACGCTGCATAATGGAAAAAAGTATGTCAAAAACAGCAGTGCTAGCTCTGGATCAGCGCCTGGAGGAGCTAGAAGAAAGGAACTGACGTCAGTGCATGGAAGTGGCGTTTATAGGAGGCCTCAATGTCATATTGAAGCAGACGGATTCCACGCAGAGCCGCACAACTCCACCAGTCATCAAGCGAGAAAATAGCTAAAATGTTTCTAGATTCGGTCTGGTGCCTGGGGAAAATACACATGGTGAGGAATCTGAGGTTAGACGTCTCTAGCAGAAGGTTACCTACTAATGAAGCATTGATATGATTAAATAAAACCTCTGAATTATAGTTACAACAAAAAGAAAAACAGTTACTGGGAACACTATAAATGACCTAGTAAGTGACCTGCAGGTTATAACTGGCCCCATCAATGAGGAGACGGGGGCGATAACCTCCTGGAACATAAAGGTATAAGGGCATACATGGCATGCTCCATGACAAGAGATTTAGGAGATGGGTAGCAAGGGAACCACTCAGACTAACAACCCCTTTGTTAAACCACATAAGAGCCCATACACAGGGCATGTCTAGGAATAAGCAATTGTTATTGGGGAAAGGTGACAGAGATGTCCAACATTAGGGGGATGGGCAGTGCGAAAAGCATTGCAGGATGGTGTTGGTAGGTGAGACGTTGGGGGATTGGAGCAGAAAAAGATTCCACACATTATTTATCTTTTTGTTTTCAAAAGCATACTTATAGAGGTAATCACAACAGAGCCAACAAAACCTTAAGATCTTAACTGGGACTGTAAAGGGCATGGGGAACAAAAGAAAAAGAGGGTCAATGTATCAATTCCTCTGGAGGAAGGGGCCAGACCTGGTACTCCCGCAGAAGGCAAATCGAATGGGACTTCATGATCGCCATGCTGCAAAAGATGGGCAAAACTCAACTTCTTAAGTTGGCTAAAAATGCTATAGTATAAACCAACTGCTTTTGTTAATACCAACTCTGTACTATTAGAAGAATTAATTATCTACCGTTCAACCTAGCAGGGCTGGCCGCTAACCCTACTATGGGGCACCCCAACAACGGAACTGCTGGCCTATTGGGTATGGGTAGCAGCTTCAAATGGAAGGGAGTTAGTACTCAAGAGTGTTGTAATATGCAGATGGTATTATGCTGTATCTAAATGAACTAGAGATGTCAATCACTTAATCACTAGACATTATTTGTATGTACGGCAAATACACAGTTTACAGAATTAACTGGTCCAAAAAAACATTATACTCAATAACTCAATGGGTTTGTAGGGATACTTGCCAGTGCCCACTGAGAATGAATACAAAGAGCTTTAAATACCTCAGAATATACCATGACTTAGACAAGAAAGAAAGCCACAGGAGAAACATACAGGTAGAGCTGGATCGTTTCAAGGTTGATGTAGCCCATTGAAGAAGACTCTTCCATCACGGCTGGCACAGGAAGCAATATATAAGATGATGACATCAGGTGGGGGGACACCTGAGGGCCCTGCCTCTGATCGGGAAAGTGCCTCGAATGTCCCCGGTTAAGCTCTATAAAAGTGTATACCACTGAGGCATCAACCTCCCTAGAATCCCAAAATATTATTGGACTGCATAAACAGTGATGCTCAATGACTGGATATATATATATACTGCAAGACAATCCCGCCTACAGCCTGGATAGAATGAAACTAGACAAGAAAGGATATTTAACACTAATATATGGCAAGATTCCCTCACCAACCCTATCAGATCCCACACAAAAGATGGGCCTGCCATGGAAGGCTAGCCTGTAGATGAATGGGTAACAGGGCAAATTAACAGAAGAATCTAAACTATGGGGTTGTACTGACCTAAAGGAAATGGGATGAATGTCTAATTTTCAAAAATGGGATTTAATAGTGATATCCAAATTGGGGGATTTCTAGGAGAAAGATAAAACCATCTGAGCAACTGAGGGGGTTTTTGTTACATGACTCACAATATTTTAAATATCTCCAGGCACAACTTGTCCTGAGGGTTCAGCAAAACCAACTGAAAGTGATCCAGGACATCTCTCTACTTGAAACTAGGATCGTAACAGAACCACAAGCAAAGAAAGCAGCATCACTGATCTACAAGACCTTGACCGATAACTGAACCTGAAGAGATGCAGAGAGTTACGCAAATATTGGGAGGATGATATCGATCATCTAAAGGGTCAGGGAAAGGGATGCCCTGTGAGGAAGGTATTAAGGCTGGGTTCCACCTGGTACAATGTAAAATATTACACCTTATCTACTACACTAAATAAAGAGTTAGAAAGAATGGATACTTCCAGTCAGATCTATGCTTACGTTATTGAGAGATGGAAGGTAGCTTTTATCATACTGGGTGGAAACGTCCCAATTTGCTAAATTCTGGAGCACAGTTAGTAAACAACTGAATGAGGTTGCAGAAATAAACAAAGCTTGGGACACAAAGACCATGCTGTTGGGAATATGGGGGAGGGACATTCACTACCTAAATATAAAAGACTGTTATGCAACACAGGGAGAGTGGTCGCCAGATGAAATATAATGGGACTGGGGCAGAAAAATTACTCCAGGGTATGAAGACTGGCTCACAGACAAGGACCGGTGCAGAGCTGCAGAAAAGCAAATATAGGAGCAGAGCTTGTCTGTAAAAGTACCAAAGGATTTGAGAACCGTTGAGTGAAATGTTCAACTTTTAATGACATTGTTAGTAATGCATATGTAATCCCCAGTCTATCAGGACAGACTGGCATCCTCGACTGGTATACATCAGTGGTGGCTCCTCCAGGATGGCCGAGGAGCGTAGCCCCACAGCTTTCTCGCAGTGCGAGATTTTTTATTCCTTTGCCCACTCCTGAGTGCGCATTGACTGGTCGGCCCGCCCAAACCGGTAATGCACACTTTCCCTTTCTCAATGCAGGGTGCATTGCAGCCTGCATGGAGAACATGCCCTCCTCTCCAGCCCCTGAATGAGCGTTGTACGGCGCTCAGACCAATCACAATGCTGCATTGCAGCATTGTGATTGGCTTAGGGGAGGGAGCCTGGCTTCTCGTTCCTGTCAGGAGCAGGAACAGAGAAGACGCGGGATCCACCATTGAAGTACTTTTTTTTTTATTATTATGACCCCCCCTGCGGGGGACCCCACTCCCCCAACCAACTCTCTTTCCCTCTCCCCTCGCATCCGCCACCCCACCCGCGAACCATGCTAGCCGCAACTGGTGTATATTGTGGGTCAAAGATAGATCCTACACTGAGGATTGCAACAAAAGCGATAAATAAGTAGCCCATTCCATATGGATGATTAAGGATGGTGGCGACACAAAGACACAGGTTTTGTTTATGGTTAATACTGTGTAGGTATCTTACTGAAATCAGTGGTTTAGCTTAGTCAGAGAAATTGGGGAGATTTAAACTTTTGATTTTCCAACAATTATGCTGGTATCTAATGTTAAAATACATTATACAAGGAGGGAGCATGAGGGTGCTTAAGGGGGAGTGAAAAGGGAGAGGTATGTAGATTGGTAGGATTACTAAGTAAGAAAATACAAGATTTTGTCAAAATAACCAACCAACTAAAAATAACAAACATTTTTTTAAGATTTTCAAAACAGAGAGAAGAACAATGTGTGTGCGTTTTTGTGTGTGTATATGTAAAAATCCCTGGTGAAATCCGAAAGACACCACCATACCCGACTGAAAGTACTTGTACCCAACTATTTATCAGAAAATATATTTATTGGGGGGGTGTATCACACCAAACACCCCCTTCCTCAAACTACGCCCGTGACCAAAATGTCAATTGATAAAACTCTCTGTAATTATTTGATTTTATTATAGTAACAATGCATATGTTCCTTAAGAAAATCAACAAAACTGTCAAAAAATCCATGTACATAAATTTACATTTCGAATTTCTAACTGGGAAGATATGTACAGAAGTGGCAGAATGTCTTGGGACCGGTGATAGAGAGAAAGGACACACAATGTTTCCCAGAAGAGAAGTAAAGGTAGTTTCTTTTACAATCAAATTCAGTGTGTGGTTGTCTGAAGTATGGTTTCTGGTGGTAGCAGGCCTATTGGCTAAAATATCAGAACATAGTGTGAATGGAGAATGACAGATTACATATTCTGATTAGGGGTGGGCAGAGAACTCCGCTCCACCGGTGGAGCGGACTTAGCCAGCCATCTCCGCTCCCCGGCCCCTGCTTCTGAAAGCAGCCAGGCCGGGGAGAGCCTCACTGGGCCCTGATGGACCCACGTCCCCAGCGCCCGGACCCTCCGATGGCTTGCAGGACCGGGGGGCTCCCCTCACCCCGGGGCCCGCCGGATGGAGCTCCAGCCTCGGACCCGGTCCCAGCTTCCGAACCCTAGCCAAGCCGGGAGATCCTTCATGGGCCCCAGTGGACCCCCGTCTCCAGCGCCCAGACCCTCGGCTGGCTTGCAGGACGGGGGGCTCCCGCACCCCAGGGTCTGCCGGACGTAGCTCGAGCCCCGGGCCCGATCCCAGCTTCCGAACCCTAGCCAGGCCGGGGAGAGCCTCCCCGGGCACCAATGGACCCCCGTCCCCAGCGCCTGGACCCTCGGCTGGCTTGCCGGACAGGCGGCTCCCACACCCCGGGCCCCAGTCCCAGCTTCTGAGCCCTAGCCAGGCAGGGGAGAGGAGAGCCTCCCCAGGCCCCGGTGGACCCCCGTCACCAGCGCCCGGACCCTCGGCTAGTTTGCAGGATGGGGGACTCCCGCACCCTGGGTCCCACCAGACTGAGCTCAAGCCCCGGGCCCGGTCCCAGCTTCCGAGCCCTAGCCAGGCCGAGGAGAGCCTCCCCAGGCCCCGTGGACCCCCATCCCCAGCGCCCAGACCCTCGGCTGGAACCAAGGAGGGTTTAGCCCAGGCCACGTCCTCTCCCCGCCGGCCTACCTGGGGAACCCATTTTCCTAGACTATTAAGCCCTCACGTAGTGGTGGCTTACAGAACCCTGGGGAAGGACAAAAGTAGGAGGTAGACCATCCGGCCATCTGGTCACCCAGCCCGCAGGGCCATCTGGTCACCAGACCTGCATGGCCATCTGGTCGCCCGGCCCGTGGGGCCATCTGGTCGCCTGGCCCGTGGGGCCATCTGGTCACCCAGCCCACAGGGCCATCTGGTCATCCAGCCAGGCAACCAGATGGCGGGGGACGACCTAGCGCCCAAATTAAATGAAATGAAATGAAAATTGGTTTTTGTAGAGCGCGTGTTTGCCTTGGCGTCTTAGCGCTTACTGCCATTACATCCAGATCAGAGAAACTTATGATTTTGTGGGGATACATGTAAATAGCCACGTTTTTAGTCCCTTTCTAAACTTTAGTAGATCACTTTGCATTCTAAGATGCAACGGCATAGTGTTCCAGAATTTAGGAGCCAGGTGACGAAAACTTCTGCCACCCCACTTCAAAGTCCTTACTTTTGGCACCACAAGCAGGTGGGCTGACGCAGAACGTAGACTTCTCAGTGGGGTATACTGTTTGCAGTATTGACCTATCTGCGACG